>NC_133166.1:5000000-7500000 GCF_040802235.1 Manis javanica
ATAGCCTTTGTGATCCCCTCATTCTGCTCATATTGGTTGTCTACGACTCAGTCAAATTCTCTCCCCTTGGTGGGTATGGTGAATGTGACACTTATATATAGAAAGAGAATAGAAGCAACAGAAATAGAAAAGGTAGAAGAGGCTTAGGAGAGTGGGTGCGAGCATGAACCATGAAGCGTGAAAAGACACTAGCGCTAAGGCAAGGCCACAGAAATGGTGGACACCCTAAATGATCCCAAAAGATGCTCAATATTCCAGCTCTCATCAGGCCTGATGGTGTGACGTTTTCTTAAAGAAGTCATCTGAGCACATCTTGGGCCTTGCTCTCTGAGCAAACCTAGGGAACGCAGAAATGGTCTTCTGCTTGGGCAAGAAGTACGATCCTAAATAAACTGTCATAGCAGAAAGTTAACTCTGGCAACATTCCTGGCACCTAAAACACATGAAGTGTTCTTTGATTAATGAGAGAGATTACCAGCACTTCTAGAGAATTTAGGAGCCAATTTGACTATGAATTGACACCTGCTAAAAGATCACTTGACACATTTTCTGAGACTGTGTCTGAGAGACTTAGTTTTTCAGACCTACTGCTCCTTGGTTCTCTCTCCCAGCATTAAATTAGGCAACCATTGAGTAAAGATTTAGTTTTATCGTTTTTGCTCTAATGGAGAGAGGCATGTAAAATTTAGAATAATGAATTCCCTTTGTTACACTGGGAGGAAAAGTTCATTTTTCCAGGTGAACAACATTCGCCTCCCTTTAATTTTAAAGAGAATTTAAAAAACAGAATAGGTTTTCTGCCTTTTCTTAGCCGCCGGAAAACGCAGAGCCACAGTATGAAGTTCACAGGCAGGAACTAATGGATCTCAGATGCCCAGACCGTTTATGTATCTGCTGTTTCAAGTACTTCTTTTTCTCATTAAAAAAAAATGACCTGTTAAATATTTTTTTACTATTATAGGTTATTTGAGGTATTTTTGAAAGCATTAGGTTAAACTATCTGAAGCAGTCAATAATTAATCATTTTTAACCTACAAAAGGAGCAATTCCAGATGGTTCAGCTTATAAATCAGAAGTAAATCCAAGATGGATATGTGCATACGTGCAAAAGTCCCAAAGGGCATATGGCAAAATTTTGACTGTGAAATCCTGCAGTGGGGCTTTATGTGCTTTTTAGTTTTTTTCCTTTTTGTGTTTTCTAAATTTTGTATTGCTTCTGTTTTACTCACCACCATGCATGATGCTTCCTCTCTGCTTCTGTCATAGATGGTGCTTTACTTCCTTGTACCTATTATCCTACACTGATAACCCTGTACTAACTACCCATACTTATTACCCTGTACTTAATACTCTGCACTTATTACCCACACTTAATACCCTATATTGAACCTCTTTAAAAAAAATTATGTGTCTCTTCTGTGAATTTCTTGAGAGCAAATAGTGTGTCTTCCTTATCTTTATATCCACTGTACCTGACACATAGGAGGGGTTGAGCAAATGTTTGCCCAACTGAATGAATAAATGTATCTACATCTGGCTTAACTAAATCAGAACACAATTCATAACTACCTTTTTCAGGTAATTGATTTTTCTAAAAATAATTGAATAAAGCTTTTATAATGACTTCTCAAATTTTACATCTTCTCTTCTATTAATGTGCTAACCTTTGGATGGCATACATTCATATATTACATTCAGGTGACATTTACATTTCTCTTCAGTTTATTCTGACCCGGCAGTAGTTTTTAGCCTTGTGTGGCTACAGTAAAGTCATACTTGGATGTCTTCCAGATTTCTTAAATTGAATGGAGGCTATGTTCAAAGGACATCCTTGACTGTTATCCTCTCTCTCTTGCTTGGAATTGTTTCTTTTAATGAACCAGTATCTAGCCTAACTCTACAGCAGATAACCTTGAGGGCATTTTGACTCAGAGCTTTCCTCTGAGTTTTATGTCAGTCAGCCTGTGTGGAGTTTATAGCATCCCTTTAAGAATGACAAGCTTCAGATCATAATGATGCCCTGGGCCTGAAATATAAGCAGCTCCACATTCCCATGTACATGGAGGCAATCAATAAGGTGTGATAACGGCCAGAGCTTCTCAGAATTTGATGTGCATACGAGTCACTGGGGAACTTGTTAAAATGCAGATTCTGGTTCAGAATTGGTCCAGGGTAGGATCTGGTTTTCTGCATTCTAACAAGGCCTGGCAGGTGCTGCTGGCCTGGGCCCACAGTTTGAGTAGGAAGACTATAAGCCCTCTTATGCAGCCCTGGGTATCCAACCTGAAGTGCTCCAACCTGGAGACTGAAGAGAGCTCATCTCCAGTAAATGCAAAAGCTCCATGCTCTGGTGGCTCTGCATTTAGTCCTGCTGCCAAGTTAGCTAACATTCTCCATCCCCCTTATCCTCCCAGAACCCTCTGCAAGTGGCTCATGGAAGCTCAGGGCTCTCACTGTAGGCATAACCTTTCTCCATGCTCCCAATTGTCCCGTCATGCATCCAATCAGTTCAAGTTCCTACTTAAAGCTCATTTGAGGAACCAATGTTCAATTATGTCTCAACAGACAATACAGTTTAACGTGGGAATTTCTTTTTAATTCTTTTATTGAAGTGTAATTGATATGCAATATTATATTCATTTCAAGTATACAACATAGTGATTGGACAGTTATCTACATTATCAAATGTTCATCCCAACTAGTATAGTTACTATTTGTCAACATAGGAAGATGTTACAAAACTATCGACTATATTCCCTATGCTGTATTTTTATCCCCATGACTAACTCATATTATGATTGAGATTTTGTGCCTCTTTATCCCCCTCACCCATCCTAGCCACCCACCCCAACTCCTCCCCCATGGTAACCACCAGTCACTTTTCAGTGTCTGTGAGTCTATTGCTGTTTTGTTCATTTTCTTTTTAGATTCCACATATAAGTGAAATCATAGGGTATTTGCCTTTCTCTACCTGGCTTATTTCACTTAGCATAATACCCTCTATGTCCATCCATGTTGGCAGGATTTCTTTCTTTTTTATATTATTTTACATTAAATAATATTCTCCTGTATATATGTGCCACATCTTTATCTTTAATGTTGTAATTTCAATTTGAAAACAAAATTCTTTGATTGTTCCCCAAACACGTCTACATCCTAATCCCTGGAATCTGTGAGTGTTACCTCGTATGGCACAAGGGATTTTGTAGATATGACTACATTAGGATCTCGTGATGGGGAGATTATCCTGGATTACCTAGGTTTGCCCAGTGTAATCACAGGAATCCTTATAAAGAGGAAGGCAGGGAAATGAGTGGGAGAACGCAAAGTGAAGATGCGAGCAGAGATCAGCGATCCGGCCACAAGCCAAGGCAGTCTTTAGAAGCTGGGACGAGCTAGGAACAGACTCTCTCCTGGAGCCTCCAGTAAAACTGAATTTAGACTTCTGGCCTCTGGAATCGAATCATGAAGAGAATAAACTGTATTGTGTGAAGCCACTAGGTATGTGGTAATTTCTTAAAGCTGCAACAGGAAATCAACCCAATGTTTCTGTTTCTTAGTCTGTAAAATTAGGCTAATGATTACAAGGCTAAGAGAAGCACTGATGCAAGTTTTAAAAGGGATAAATCATTTTGAAAACTTTATAAAGCTATGGAACTCAGACCTCAGTGAATACAAGAATCACTTGAGATCTTGCTAAAATTGAGATTTTCTACCACTAGGGATTCTGATGTAATACGCTGGGTTAGACTTATGAATCTGCATTTTCAGCAATCACTGGGAACTTTCTGACTTAGGTACTTAATGGACCACACCTAACGACATTACTCTAATGTGGATTATTGATGAAAATTCAAGGCCCCCAGCAGACCAGTGGAGGTTTGGGGGAAAACGAAGCAAAGGTCCACATTATCCCATAAAGATTCTCCCACAGATGAGCATATCTTTGCAGGAAGCCCTCAAGTGGGGTTGGGGTGTACTATTGCGGAGGAGGCATTTATAAAATAGTGATGATGCTTCTCCATCCAGCAACAGCTTGTGTAGGCTTCAGTCACTGGGTCATGATGCTCCTCTGCCACTCAGAAACATGACACATCCCTGGGGCAGCTTGTCTGTCTGTCATGTTCAGGAGAACACATTGGTACTTCTTATGAGGTCACCTGAACCAAAGGCATCTTATCTATAAAAGCAATTCTCAAAGAAGAGGCAAAACAGATTGAAAAGAAAAACCTCAGCTGAGGTCTTATTTGGTGCTAGGCACTAAGTTTCTGCTCTAAAGGAACTCGCAGTGAGCTAGAGCACCGACATGTAGCCATCACAGAGGCATGTGTGAATTGTCAAAAAGACTAGAAGAGCCTTGCAGTAGAAAAGTAAGAAGAGTTAATGTGCTACTAATAACTCCAAAGTGCTTAGACCAATGCCTCACACCTCTCCTTAAACAGGCCTGTCCTTCACAGTGTCACATGAGCCCACAGGGGGCAACTCATTCTGCTAAGGGACAGGGTGATGGTTAATTCCATGTGTCAACCTGACCAAACTACAGGGTGCCCAGATATTTGGTCAAACATTTTGGGTGTTTTTGTGCAAGTGTTTTTCATGAATTTAATATGGAAACTGATAGACCAAGTAAAGTGGATTGCCCTCCCTAATGCGCATGGGCCCCAGCCAATCAGCTGAAGGCCTGAATAGAACAGAAAGGTTGACCTTCCTGAGAGTAGGAGGAAATTCCTTCTGCCTGACTGCCTTTGAGCTGGGATATCGATTTTTTCTGCTTTCAGGCTCAAAATGGAACATCAACTCTTTCTGGGTCTCCAAGTCAGTGGGCCTTCAGACTAGAACACCACCACTGGCTCTCTCCTGGGTCTCCAGCTTGATGACCACAGACCGTGGGGCTTGTCAGCCTACATAACTGCATGAAGAAATTCCTTATAGTCAATTTCCCTTGCTCTCTTTACACACGCACCCCTCCTATTGGTTCTGTTTTTGTGGAGAATTCTAACACATCTAATACAGATAAGTTTCTGGGCAGGCTTCACAGAGGACATCATTTTTCAGACAGAAGTTGAAATTATAGAAGATATACTTCTAAATACTCTACTTTATAATTAGAAATGATAAGTTCTGCTATCATTCATTCATTTCAACACACATATAAGGTTGAGATGAATTTAGGGAGTGCTTATTGTGGGCCAGGCACCTTGCTAGGCACAGAGGTAGGGTCAAAGAATAAGACATTCAGCTCCATCCCCTGGGATCTCACTGCAGACATTGCCCTTTGCACTTGCTGACAGAGCAAATTCCTTGTATGTCTTTTTAGAAATGGTGTTGGGAATCTCTGCTGGGATACAGGGGGTGCCCGTGACTCTGCCTCCAGGGAGTGGAGGGAACCTTCATGGCCTGACTCTGATTCTGCTTTTCCCAAAACCCCACCTGCCTACATTTGCAGCTTGGAGGTACTCTTAGGGCACGGCCAGGCTGAGGAAGATACAAGCACTCCTCAGTGCTCAGAGACAAGAAGAAGTGGAGCTTGAAAGCAGGGAATTCAGAATTAGCCAACCAGCATTTGAATCACTGCTCTGTCATTTACTGGGTCTATGAACACGAGCAGGTGACTTATTCTTCCTACACCTCTATATCTTCACTGATAACATGGGAAAGATCACTCTGCTGTGAGGATTAAATAAAATGATGTATGTCAAGACAGTACCTGGTACACAAGGATATGCTCAATAAATGGTGGTTGTTATTAATGCTTCTGGGTCTCTTTTACATATAGTTTATTTCTACTTTTTTTGTTTCAAATATGCTGCTGTAAACATTTTTGTGCCTTTGGCACTTTTCTAAAGGTTTTGAATTTGTTTCTTGGAATAAATGCCCCGTAGTAGTATTATTCGGTCAAAGACTGTCAGAGGCACAAAGCATAGGTGCTGAGCACAGGCTCTGGAGCCAGACCACCTGGGATAAAGTTTCAGCTGTACCACTTCCTGGCTGTGTGATTTTGGGGTAGGGCCCTTCACTTCTCTGTGCTGTGGTGTCATAGAGTTTGAACCAGTGTTAGTTGTTATTATGAATATGTGACGGATCTTGGTATGTATGGGCAGGTTACCTTCTAGAACTGTAATAATTTGATTACTACGTTAACTATCCTATCATACTAAGGGCAGATCTTATTATTTGTGTCTATCATTTTATTAAAAACATTCCCACATTTTTTTCAGCTTTCCTGTATCTTGATCTTATTATCTCATATATATATTTTTTGTTTTTCATATCTATGTTTTCCACTTTTCTGTTGCTTTGGGAGTCAAAACTTTTATTCCATTTCCTTCATCTAAATGACTCTAACTTGGCACTTGAGGAAGTGAATGGGGAGATGCCTTGGGAACAGGAAGCCTTTTTAGTATCCTTTTTGTAGCACCAGTGATGAGAAATTTGAGGGCAATAGCAGGAAGCAGGGGCTCTGAGAACCACAGTAAGACTGGCTTTGAATCTGAGATGGAATTATTCATGTAGTAAGGGATAGGGGAAAAGTTGCAAGAACATTAGATTCAGAAGCAAAACATATTTTTGTTGACAATGTGATCTTTGGCAGATAGACAGAATGTCTTCTGGTTTAGTGCACGTCATTTTCAGACAACCTCTTAAAATTTTGCCTACCAGCCCATATGCTGTCATTAAATCAAGTACGCTGCAGAGAAGACATTTTTAAAAAGGAAAGGGGGTGTTATTGTAACTTGGGTGATGTAGACAAAAAGGAATAAATATAAATGGGACCAATCACCAAATGGCATGTATTTCCATCCATGGGTCTAGGGTTATACTGCCCTCTTGGTGGGCATTTTTATTTCAGAGATGAATGGAAATGGATGTAATGATTTCCCCAGGACTAGCTGAAACCCACCTTTCCAATACTGTACAGAGCTGCAGAAGTAAGCAAGCCTGTGTCACAGGGTACCCCCTGAGCTAGATGGGTGTGAAAGGAAGACTGTGAGCTTCAGTGGGGCTCTCCTTGTGCCATACCTCCCAGTTATGGTCCACTGGACTCAGGGTGACCTCCCACTGTCCCCCATCTCGCACCTCTGCAACATCAGAAGTACAGACATAGTTCTACTCATTGGTTCTTATTGTTTTCTTTCCTCCTCACACCCAGTGGGAACAGCAAAGGTCTAATTTTTACTGGCTCACAGTTTTAATCTGTTCAGGAAGGCAAGGTTAACGAAGAACACCATTCATCTGGCTAACTTGAGTTACCTGGTTCGTGAAAGAGTGTTAAGCCCAAACATCCTTACTGTCTGAATTGTTAACATGATAGCATGTGTTTTACACCTCTTTCCAGGGATAATGTACAAAATGATGTTAGGAATAAGTAAATTCCCAAACACAGATTGACACCCATTATACCTTTGCTTAGTCTCCAGGGTTAGAGAATCACAAATGAAATTTAAAGAAATATTCTATATAGCAAGTTTGTCAGGTTCATTTAGTCTCAATTTCCTCACCTGTAAAATGGGAGTAAAAGCAGTGCCTCTCCCTACCCGTCTGAGTCGTTGTAAGTGTTAAGTAAGATAATACACATAAAATTGTTTTGAAAGCCACTGAAGTGCTTGCAGATATTAGTATTTTTATCAGCTTCAAAATCTAAACCATAATTTCACTAAGTACTAAGAGAAGCAAGAAGAAGACAAATATCCAGAGAGACACAAAAAGACAAAAATTCAGAAAGCAATTCACTAATGTTCATCTAATACATGTAAACCCTGGAGATTAAAATATTAATTAATAATAATATTAATTGATGTTAAATGAGCTATTAGTGTTTTTGTTTTCTAACTCATCAATTTCTTTTTTTAACTCCTAATTTCAGTCTTATGTTTCCCTTAGGTCTGTTCTGCCATTCTCTTTTTAAAATTTTAGTATTTAATTACCCATGTCCATTTATTATTATTTAATAATGAAATAATTTAAAAATACAAATTCACATCTGAGTATATAACTTTGGCCATATCCCAAATGTTTTATCTGTAGTGTTGTTATTCTATTTCCTAAGTAGTCTGTAATTACATCTTGTTTTCCCCTTTGGTCTAAATTTCTTGGAGAGAGTTTTAACATTTTCAGGAAGTTGGATGTTTTTGTTCACACTTCTGTTAATAAATTTTTGGTGATCAGAAAATATTGATGGTAAATTTTCTGTTTATTTTTAATTTTGGAATTTATTAAGATTTTCCTTGTGGCTTATGATATGGGCAATTTCTGTAAATATTCCTATAAACACATGAAAAGGAGAATTACAGAAATCTAATTTTCTCAAGCATCGAATTCTATGTACATATTTATTACATCACCTCACTAATTCCATTATTTATATTCTCTATATTAAGATTTTTCAAATGGGTGATCCATGGGTGAGCTTTGAAAGATCTGTGTATGCTTTTTTATAGGCGGAAGCTTCATGGTGCCTTGGATTCTTGAAGGGATCTATGACTCCCCTCAAATATTAAGAAAATGTCTCCTCTGTATCCTATGTGATCTGTCAAGGACTAAGAAAGGAAAGTTAAATATAACTTGAAATCAACATTAAAAAGTATTCTCAAACCATTTTACTCCAGGCCTGGGAATGAGACTCACAAGGAGGTTGAGTTTCAGTAGTATAGCAGAAAAGACACTCCATCCAAATTTATCAAATTTGGAACAAGTTGGTCACATAAATTCTGTTTTCTCTATGAGTTTTGCACTGGGTCATTTGCAATCCTCTCTGATGAATTCTCCATCTCTTCTGTGCATGGTCCTCCTCAGTTGACACTTGAAAGGCACAGTCCCATTTTGGAAATCCAATCATGTCCTTAAGGGTGACTGAGTTCAAAGTCACATACTTCCTCAAGTGCAGCAGGAAAGTAAATGCATCAGTTTCTAGGAGGGGAATGACAACCACTTAAAATCCAAGCTAAGTTACAGATGCACTTGGAACAGGAAGTATCTACTGACAAACAAGTCATGAATTTTTAAATGATGTACATGGAGAATTTGAAGTCCACCATGAGGATTGAAATGATAACCTATGATCTACAAATATCCCTATACTTAATCCTCAGAAGGGTTAGAAAATTCACAGGGCTGAATTATCCATTAGGTACATAATACTATGGTAGTATGCATATATAGTCTGTGACAATTTTGGGGCCTATGAAAACATCTTACTTTTAATTTCTTTAAAAAATCAGAAGAAAAAGATATAATAATAATGGACATAATAATAATAATGGACATATAATAATGAGTCCAGTATAATGGATTACATTTGTCTTTATGTCAACCCAATCATAAAATATAATTTATAACTTTTTTTAATGCAAGAACAGACCCATGAAGGCAAAGGTGCCCACATCCTATGAAGGTCACAGTGGGGTCCTGGAAATAATCACCTTCTCAATGTGGTGATTGATCAGTATCTAAGCAGATGCCTTGCGAAGGTTGTTTGATAGGTTTGAGGTACTTGCTGGATTCCAGGCTGGAATGGATTCCAGGCTCTTAGTAGAATGGATATGAAAGCTGTGTAGTCTTTTCACGTCTGTGCTTCTTTCTTCTTCTTGATGTCACTCTGGTTCTTTCTCTCATGAACTTCTTGTGCTTGCTTAGCTCTTGCACATGGCCCAATAGTACCCAGCCCTAATTCAGCCTCAGATCTACCACTGATGTTGGGTTTTTGTGGGTCTGAGTTCAAGTTCTCTGCTGGAGCATCCTCTAGGCAGGTGTTTCCCATACATGTAATTAGCTGTCCCTAACCTTCCCTGGCTTTCTTCTCCCCACATTCTTGCATGCCCCTCAACACCCATGGTATGTGTGGCTGGCCCTTCTGCAAGCTAATGAAGTTTCTTCTATGTAATTCTAATATGACTCAATTATACTCACAGCAGAAAACAATCACAGGAAGAATGTGCCTGGCAGCCAATAGTAGTTTTATTATACTTATGTTATTATACTTTCTCATGCCCTTGATTGTCATTTTGTCACATATTCAACACATGGGAAACAGAAGGCTCCTCCCTAGGGAATGTCGTTTGCAGAGACGATGTCCAATCCAGGCATCTCCCATGAAGAGCCACATTATATAATCAGCAGGACTCCTGCCTTGAGACTAAGCCCTTCTCTGAAGATGAACAGGCTCCCTGCTAGGTCCCTTTTCGCTGTATTAGTGACCAGTCTGAGTAAGTATGCATATCACATACACTTCCTGTCACTTTGGAATTGTAATAGCCTTCTCCATTAATTATTATGTATTAGGAACATCTGAGTAGATGTGACTTTAATAGCAAGTTGAATTTTATTTAATTATCACAGTGTCACACACCTTTCTACTTTGGTAGAATTTTAATATCCAGAAGCACAATACTGTTTCACTCTAAAGAAGCATGATTGGTGTACAGAAATTTGGTTTTACTAAGACATATACTGCCTATCTTAAATAAGATGAACTCTGAGAATCAAACAACTTCTATCTGTCTTATTTTCAATTTATATGTGTCACTCCTATTTAAACTGAAGAATAGGAAAGCTATGGTCTTTCTTGATAAGAAAGAAGTTTTAAGCAAAAAAGACTAATCAATGACAGTTGTTTTCCTTTTAATATTATCTTACTAATAGAGAAATAGAAAAATTTCTGTTATGGATGTTGTCCAATCAGCCAGGGTTAAGTTTTGAAGAACAGAACCTATTCAGCAAGTTTAAGAGAAAGAGTATTTTCTTTAATTTATTAAAGGGTATTTTAAAGTTTATTGTGCAATTGACAGGCAAAGAATCACTCTCTAGGCTGAAGTTCCGAGAGCGACTCTCAAAATCAAACTGTGGATCTGAGCAAGGGAGTAGTGGCCTCTGCAATGGTCAAGAAGCTGCGGCTTCAGGAAGCCGATATCCCAGCTGCCTGCGCCTGGCCACACTGCTTCTCTGCTAATGACCACTTGACTTTCTTCCCACGTGGCTTAATTCTAAATCGAAGTCTCATTTGATTATACTTGATTTGTGAAGTCTAACTGCAAGGAAGTCTGAGAAGTATAGTTTTTAGCTTTCTGGCCTCTGCAGGCTATGAAGGAGCCAGAATGGGGGTCAGTGAGCCAATTTAGACTACTTACTATGAGTATGTAATCGGGTTATGCTGAAAACTCAAGTAACTTTGAAGGTGCAAATCAGATATGGTCATCTCTTGGGTTTATTTTTTCCCTGTGCCAGACTGGAGTCATATTAATCTTAATCTTTGGCTCGTAGTACCCTCACATCAGTGATTTATGCATGGGGCCCAAATGACTTAATAATATAATAAACATGGACCCATCTACTGCCAAAATAAAAGCTAGGTCCATGACAATCAACATCCCCTGACATTCCCTTCCCTAGGAAACCATCACCTGGAATTTCATGTTTTATTGCATCTATATGTGTTCTTATGAAATACCTTTTCATAAAAATTTTAGTAGTTTTTATACTGTTATAAAAATGGATTATAGTCCATGTAATCTTTTGGTTCTTAATTTTTCATTGAATATTCTATTGCTACATTCATCCATATTTTTCCATTTTTCTGCAGTTGATTTTACCTGTTGTAATCTGTTGCTAAACATGACAATATTCGATTACATGAGCATTAATCCATTTTTCTGTTAATGGGCATTTGGACTGCTTCAAAGTTTTGATACTGTGAACAGTGCTGCTATGAACATTTGTTCTTAAGCACTAGGGTTTCTTTGTAGGTATTTACCAAAGATGGAATTACTGGGTCACAGAGATTTTTTATTTTGGATTGGAGTTCTGTATATTGAAGGACATCAAAAATATACAATTTCACTAACTCTGGTTGAAAGTAGTGAACTAACACAATCTTTACAATAGTATAACATATAGGACTTAGAGGTTTTTCTCAAAAAACCTATATTCCATTTGAGAAACCATTAGAAGTTTATCTTTGGCTTTTGTACCTACTCTTCTGACATACCTCTTATCCCAGAAACCCAACATACCCTTCCTGCTCTCAGCTGGAAGTGGTCAGCTAACAAGAGTTCCTTGATATCCAACAAGCAGTCATCCTTCTTAGATCACAAGCTTAGGACCATGATCTCTCCCTCAGCCACTGAAGCACATAGCTATTACTCCACACTATAGGGAAATTTCAGGGAAATGAGATTTCACATTGGTAGGAAATGCGGAAGGACATACAGTGTCCATTAAATTCAGCTTGATTTAGTGTAATACAATCATCAGACTGTGATCAGACTTTTGATTTACATCATACTGCCTCAGCTGTAGAGGGAACCCTTAAATTTCCTATCTGTTATAGGATGGGCTGCCCTGAAGAGAGACTCTAAGACAGAGATTTATGTGCATGTAGTTTATTAGGAGGACTCTCAGTTACAACAGCTGTCAGGGAAGCACGGACATGAAATGACCTTCCAGAGATGTCTTGGATTGAGCAAAGGGCCCAAGACCTTTGTACCCTCTATGGACTAGGCTACCCGCAAGAAGAGAGCATAATCTTGAGTAGGACCCAAGGTGACTCCTGGGGAGGGCCTCCTTGAGGATGACTCCTCAATCCTGAGAGGCATATCACAGCAACCACATGAGTCCACGTCTCATGCTATACAGATCTGTTTACTTACAAATTCACTCCATCTTGGAAAGGCATCTTGAGCATTCTTGGTCTATTTTCTTGGGGAAACTCACAAGAGGAAAGCTAGTAGGCTAAACTATAAGGCCCTGCAGCTACAAATGGCCATTGGCTGCAAGTGACACTCTCTCTTCTACTGTGCATTCTAAGTTTCCCCCATACCCCAGCTAGTGTCTCTGCTTGTCTAGGTGGCTGACCTGGTAGGGGTGATTCAGATGCTCATTCCCGTGAGGTATGAGCCCCCTCACAGGAGTTGTAGTTAACATGTAGTGTCTAGGCCATGACTACTATTAAAATTAGGCAAGAAAATAACAAGGGGCACTGTAGTGGTTCACCTTTCTTGCTGCTGCTGTGTAATAGCAGCCTTTTCTCTTCCTGACGCTAAAGGTCAATAAGCCCTGGAAGGTTGGTGACTATATTCCTTGCCTATTGGCTTTGGCAAAAGTCCATAGAGATTGTATGGCAGCCATAGATTGAAATTCAATAGGACCTTTACTTGTCTTCTGCTGGAAGCATTCAGCATCTAGGAATCAGAACTTCTAGACATGCAGAGCCTGGAACAATGGAGATGGATGCAACATTGCCAAGTGGGTTGCTAGGTGTGATAAGTGGGACCATGTCTATTTCTACTCCTTAGTTTCTAGACCCATATCGTGTACATGTTAGGGACACAGTACATTATAATGATGACTGGTTTAAGGTATATATTGGGCCCCAAAGGATGTGTCCCCTACTCAAAACATAATCTTTGGTGCCTTAACTATGCCTTCAAAGAGTGGTTTCATTGCTATTTCAGACCAACATCTTCTGGGCAGTGCAATATGAAATAGGATCCATGGATCACATGGTATGGATGCCTTTGCTGTAAAGTGGGTCCCTGGTCAACTGCAGTCTTCTGTGGGATCCCATGTCAACAGATCAGTTACTCGATGAGCACTCAGAGAGTAGTGCTGACTGAACTCATGCAGGCAGGAAAGATGAACCCATACTCAGAATATATGTCAATTCTAGTCAAGATGAAGTACGAGGGTCAAAGAGGTCCCATGTAATTATTCTGCAATCAAATGGCTCATTAGTCTCTTCCAGCAATGGCATCATATCAAAAGCTCAGTCCTAATCTCTGTTGCTAGCAGGCTAGACTTCTTGCAGCACCAGGAGCTGTATTTGCCTTGGAGGGTGGGAGCCTGTGTTATGGGCCCATACACAGCTTTTATCCTTGAAAGCATGACTCCTCTTGCCATGCACCCATTGTGCCAGGGCGGGGTTGGTGGAGGCGTTCTGTCTGCTTGGTGGTTTGGTACCTTTTCCATGGTGGATGCTCTCTAGTGTGAATTAGCACGTCATACAGAGATTTTCACATTTTGTGCCTACTCTGTAAGGAAGGCACATGACTCTTTCCCTGTTTTCCTAGGCCGTGAGCCATTAATCTCTTTCCTTCTAAGACTCTGACCAACCAATCAAGACATTTGCCATAGCCTGTGAGTTTGTACACACTCACACAAATATTTTATCTCAGGATGAGACCCTTCTCTTTCCATACGTGGCATATAAACAGGTATACTTTCTGAAACTTTGCACTTTGGGAGGATTTCCCTTCCCTGCTGTCTTTTATGGCTACTCTTGATTGGGGCTGCAGTACAGTAACAGTCTAATTGCAACTTCACCCACAAATCCTGACCTGGCTCACCAGTGAACTGAGACCATCCCACTTCCTTTTTCACCAGCAGGTTGTAACAAACTGTCTTAATGTGAGCTACAGGAAGGCACCAGTGTGACAGAGGTGGGTGACATGGGAGTCTGGTGACCTGACGGTTCAGCTTCCTTGTGCTCTTTAGATCTGCTCATGCTGGTCCCAGATATACCACTTCTGTCTCTTTAAAGAATTGCTTCTGGAGCTGCTAGACTTCACAACTTGGCCAGTCTGACAGAACCCAGCTTGTGATAGACAGTTCTGATCGCATCATTACCTAAATTCTATGGTCAGGCTCTATCAGGGCTCTTTTTCAAATAATGTGTAGTTCTCTGCCATAGATGCCTTGCCCCAGAACCCTTGTGCTCCATGTTGTGATTTTCCTAAGGCTTATAAACTCCACATGGCCTTTCTAGGCACCATACACACATCTAATAACATAAGGTCTGTCATGTTGCATGGTTGAATTTGTAGGAATGCTTGTTTTACAATCTGAACTGCTACAAATTTTTTTCCTGCTCTGCTCTCCACTCAAAGCTGGCAGCTTTCCATGTTGCATGATGAGTGGTGAGAGAAACATTGCCAAGTTTGGAAGTTGCTGCCATCAGAACCTGAGGAGGCCTTCCAGATGTGTGCTTTTTTCTTGGTGGTCAGAGGCATATGTTGTAATAATTTACAACATATGATTAACTGAGGTCTCTGTTGTGACTATGTCATAATGGCTCCTGTATGAGAGTGGATTATATGGGGGTCAAGTAATAAACAGAGTCTTGATCTGGGCCCTGGTTCAGAGAACTGGTCCTGGTCCTGAGAACCTGAGACTATGTTAATTTGCTTTAGCAAAGACACCAAGACAACAGCTGAAACTGGCACCACTGCTTGGTTGAGTTTATGATAGTCCACTTTCATCCTCCGGGATCTATTTGGATTTTACAGGGACCAGACTGGTGGATTAAGTGAATGAGGATGTGATAGCACTCTGATCTCTGTAACCTGTAGGACTCTAAGAGTAGCACTAATCTCTGCCATTCCCCCCATGAAGTGATATTGTTTTGATTTTACAGTCTTAGCTTGGAAGAAAGGAAGTTTCTGAGGCTACCGTTCGGCTTTCCCCACTACTAGCTGTTACCCCGTAGGCAAGAGAACAAATGTTAAAGTTCAGACAATTAATAGGATGTCCATGCCAATTATTTATTTGGGCACTAGGGAAATGATCACCAGGTGGGACCCTGGAGCCCGTGAATACAGTGAACCAGGGCCCAGATCATGACTCCATTTATTACTTGACCCCCATATAATCCACTCTCATGCAGGAGCCATTATGACATAGTCACAACAGAGACCTCAGTTAATCATATGAGCCAACTTGGATTCAGTCTTCGGTATCTCTGGATAGTCTCCTTTATGCATACAACAGCCTGAATAAATGGCTATAGATGCCTCTAGGGAAGGACTGGGGCAGTCGTTCCTCCCATACACTTGCCACAGCATTGCAGGTTCCTTCACTGGGAGCTTGGCCTGCCCTTCAGACAATAGGTTCCTTGACTAAAAGTTGGCTCAGAAAGGACAAAAGGAGGAATTGAATGGCAGTGCATTATGACAGAAGTCTCAGGCACCCCCAGAGGGAGCTCTGACCGGGATCGCCCTTCAGAGATATCTGAATCAAAGCAAGGAGCTGTCCCTTTTGCCCCCATATTGACTAGTGACTGGATGCAGGAGGGGCCATATATTTGGGCAAGGAAACTTCCTTCACCTGAAAGCAATTTCTGGAGAGGGCCTCACCTGGAAGCTGTTAGCTGGCAACGATCCTCAAAACTGGGAGTGTGAATTTCTTGACCTTAAAGAGGACATCTAGGTATTGTCTCGTGGCACCACTACCATATGGAAAGTACCTTCTCTAGAGTCACTTAAGCACTTCCTGAAAATTCTCCCCTCAAAATCCAGGCTAGCACCTCATTAGCAAGTCTTCAGTGTTGTGGCTGTTCTCCTTTTTCTCAAAATGCATTCCACAGAACACTAATACTATGAGATGTCCACCAAAAATAATTCTGTTGTCAAACAAATTAAATGTAACCTTATTTTCCCCATTCTTCAAGGATCACAAAGCATGTTAACATATTAAAACCTCTGAGATAACTTGACGACTTAACAGTACAACAAATCGTGTCCTGAAATTAGTATTTCCAGACCTTTTCTCCTTTTAACAGCCCATGAAGCTAGAATTCTAGGGAACAAACCTTGGCTGAAGCTCTTCCAATGCCTGAAGAAACTTCTGCAAGCTTCCATCTTCCAAGAAGGTTTCTGACTGACTGCCCTTTAGTCAGGGAATGAATATGCCTTTCTTCCGGTTCCTACTGCTTCAAGTTCGGCCAAAGTCACTATGATCCCTCAGACCCAGACTATTGAATCATCTCCCACCAGTGACCTTCTCTCAAGTTTTTCTCACTTTCAACCTTTTATGCAGACCTAAGCAAAACCAATGGTCTAGAAATGTACTTAGTAGCCACTAGCCAGGCGAGGGAGGTAAAACATGCACAGATGAAGCACTTTGAATTGACTAGAAATTAATAGATCAACCAAATCACATACTTAAAATAGCTTGTAATAGTGTGACTGAAATACATAAATGCAGAGGGGAAAAGAGCTCTTTATTCCCCAGTGTTGTGTACATAGTTTCAAATCCAGAGGTCATGGATTTGGTTTTGCTTTTTTTTTTTTGGTGACAGGGCTGTCTTGCTGAACAATATGTTCAGATAAAGGCTTAAGAAATATTTCGCAATTCAAAATAGTAGCACTTACAAAGCTGAACCCCACTCTTTTGATTCATCAATGGTCAAGGAATAAGCAGAAGGCCAAAGTCAGGTTTTTTTTAATAGAATTATCCGGAATGATAATGTTCTAACTAAAGATCCCATGGAATAAATAGCAAAGTTAAAAAAATATATTCTGCCAGTTTCCTTTATTTTGGGAATGTACCTACCAGAGCCATATGGCTCTATTGGACTGTGCAAAGAATAATACAAATCCCTGAAGTTCTAAGAAGACAGTGAAGTGATCTCCAGAAGGTGCACATCTCAGTGTAAACCACAGTATGTGGGACTTTCCAACAGCCAAACTTTTCATGCCACTGAAGTCTGGATTTAAAAAAACTGAATTTTAGCTTAGCTTTTGAGAGAGGAAACTGGAAGGGACAAGAATGCAAAGGGGCAAGAAGCAGCCTGAAGAATGAAGGGTTGGGGAGGTTAAGTAGCTGGCTACTGTTCCACTTACTTTTTAAACATTTAAACCAAGAGATGCAAAGTAAAGTGAATATAGAGTCTGGTAGGTGAAACAGATGAGGGAAGCAGTTGCATAATATGCATAAAAAGCCTTCAAAGCCTTCAAAGCCTCTGGTACTGAGCTTCTGAGTGAGTGAGGCACAGAGAGTGTCTGGGACTCAGGCCAGCTCTGCAGAGTGCACGGCCCAGCCAAGGAGGGCACAGCCGCTCCGCACACTCAGTCATTGCCCAGTGGGAATGCAGGCCCTGGGTGTGGGCAGAGCTTCAGATTTGTAAGAGAAATATTTGAAAGTTGGATTTTTTTATTGCAAATGTTCCATTTCTTAAATATTATGGGGAGCAGGAGAGGTTTTGAGAGTGTGGGAGGGATAGAGTGTATTTAACTCTAAAACTATTTTCGAAGTTCATGTTTTGGACCTTGTTGATTGGCCAAAAAAATCCTTGACTGGCTTCCTTCATTAAGGCAACTTTAAAGAGGCTGATGTTGCGATTGATACAGACTTTTTAATGAGTCAGACATAAAAAACAGATCTCACTATATTATCAGGCTACATTAAGTATTTGTAGATGTAAAATCTGCATCTGTGTTATTCAGAGATGACACATCAAGAATACGGTTTCCTCAGTCAGATGCCCAGTAGTTTTCTTCATAGACTCAAGAAAAGGCTTGGAAAAAACATTTTCCTCTTTTCCAATGTTAAGTCCCCTAAAAATACTCATTAATTCATTCTTCCATCAGTGGCCTGAACAATAATGTTGAAATCATGGGTGCCAAATGAATCCTGGGACTATCTCAAGGGAGCATAAGAAGCAATATTATGAGGTCGTGCATATTCTCTCTTGTTCGTGTGTTTCTTTTAAAGACTGAACTATGTATATGTAGGTGTGTATTACATTTTGGTGTGTGTATGTTATCATACTTACTGTCGTCCTGTATTACACCATGACTTGCCACCTTATCCCCCACAAACATATATACATAAAGGCACACATATTCAGATGGATAAATTAAAACATCAACATTGTTATTTCTGCATAATTGGATTTTAAATGTTCTTAAAAATTCTCTTCTTTTTGCATATCCAAATTTTCTATAGTGATCACATATTACTTATTAAACATTTTTAAGAAATTGTAATTAGGGACTTTTTTATTCAGGCACTAGAGGGTGTATCAGTTAGCTTTTCCTTCATAACAAGTCACCTTAAAACTAAGCAACTTAAAACCTATTTGTTCCCAGTTCTGTGGGTCAGCAGTTTGGAGTGGACTCATCTAGGATGGCTTCCCTTTTTTCCAAATGGCATTGGCTGGGCTCACTCATGCAGCTGGGATCACCTATCCACCTGAAAATGGCTGTCTGACTCCCCAAGCGCACAAAGACAGGGCAAATACCAGTGCACAAATATTCTTCAGATCTCTACTTGTGTTCCATTTGCTTATGCTCCATTGGCCAAAGCAAGTCACATGGCCAAGCCTAGCTTCAAGGGGTAGGGAAATAGATACCAGCTCTTGATGCGAAAATTGACAAATTTGTACTCCAAATGGAAAAAAAAACAAGGTTGAAAGACAAAAAAAAGTGAGGTCTGTCTTGCCAATGGGTTTCAGCCCCGGCCAAGTTTGCTGTGGATTCAATGTGACCAAAGAAATTGACAGCAAAACGTTCTTGGGGTGAAAGCTTTATACCCAATTTTATTTCCAGGTGGTGGGTCAGTCACTAGAATCCCATTCACTCGGAGTGAGTCTGCATGCAGCAAGCTGGTCTCTGCCTCTGGACCCCTCTGTCTGTACAGCCATCCTCTGGGCCTCTTTGCCTGCACAGCTGTCCCATACAGCTGTCCTCTGAACCTCTGTCCTCGGTGCTGCCACCACTCCAGCCTCTGCTCTGCTCTCCTGCAGCCATGCAGCCATACCACCATGTCGTGCCCAGAGTACTGGGCAGAGCTCTTTTTTGCCCATTATTGGGCATTATTGCCCACAGGTATGCAGTGAGGTAGTCAACCAGGACCAGGTGAGAATCCTGGCCACAGGACTCTCATTTTATGGACAAGGTCCTAATGAGATGATGAAAAAAGAGGCAGAAACTGATCAGACCCAAATCCAGAAAGGATGGAAGGTTGTAGAGCACAGTGGTTTTGTGTAAACTCGAGTCAGAATCCTTGGGTTGATATCCCAGATCCACCAACTTCTGTTCTACCTTGGGCAGGTTACCATGGCTCTCTGCCTCAGGGCCTTCATGCATGAAATGCACCCAAGAGGCAAAGCATAATGCTTGTCAAGCACTCCCAACTCTCAATAACGACTCAACACATGTTGTCATAGTTACTATGGCACCTCTATTACCTTTTGCTTCCACAATCCATACGCTGGAGTATGGATGCCCACTGCTCTCAAGTTTTTTAGGAAAGCAGGGAAATCATTCTCTTCCTCCCAGTCATAGTTCCAAAGTTCCCACATCAGACACCTTCTCTGTACATAAAAAGCTATGACTAAAGAGCAGGGTCACATTGTCAAAAATGAGCACTCACACCCAAACTATGTGATGAGGGGGAACAAATCAGTTTCCAGGAAAACAGGAAGTGAGGAATGACTTGAAAGAGGATGTGAGGGAAGTACAGTACAAACAGTACTGGGGTGACCCTCCTTTATTAAAATTAAACCATCTCTTTATACACACAATGTGGGAGTGTGCAGTCAGCCTGAATATTTGCCCCAGATGTAACTCTGTGCTTAGCCAGGTCAAGACTGATATTTTTTCAGTTAGAGAAAAAAAAACAGGTCACATTTCATGAGATTAGCACTTTTATTTTATATCTCACAGGGCTTTTACTCTGTTGCTTTTATCTCAATGGTTCTCACAGTTTTATCTCAGAGTTTTTGAATGTTCTCCTCTAACAGCCAATATAAACACAGTAAACAGTGTAATAGTCAAGAACCTTGGTATAGAAGTGGAGACACATTAGTAGCAAAGTGTCCAAAGACATCGAGATAAAGCAGAGAAAAGCATGAGGCAGCTGGTGAGCAGCGTTCCCCGTGAAGGATTTACAGAGGCGGGGATTGTGGAGTGGGGAGAGGACTGTGAGCAAAGTTCAGACTGCAAAATTCTAGGTGTTACCAGAATATTAAATAGCTATGTTTGTTGGCAATAATAAATTCAAGAAATGCTTATAAGATGGTGTCTTAAACAGAGTAGGGGCTAAATAAATATTATTCAAATGAAAGCAGGAATGAGTAAATGAAGAGAGAACGAGGTATTTGCTATCATTCACATATAAAAGTTCTGATAAATCATGGAATCTTAGAACTAAAATGGACCCGTAAAATGCCTGTCAAGCTCCCTCACAAACGGTTTCAGCTGGAGCACCTCAGAGTCTGGTTTGAATTAAGAGCCCAAGGAAGTAAAAGCAGTCAACACTTGGCTGAGATTTTTTTCATGGAGTGCAATGCTTTCTATAATGGAGAGCTGGAGGAAAGCTGTTGGCAAAAAAAAAAAAAAAAACAACCCCAGAAAAACATAAAACAACAATATAGAAGAATTGGAAAGGATCCCAAAGAGGCCATTTTTCATGTCATCTCTGGCTGAAAAGACAGAAATCATTAGTTAAAACCAACACTATTCTACATTCATATAGTACTTTTACTTCCTGAAGTACATTCAAAGATTATCTCCATTAATCCTCATGAGGAATTAGGTATTTTTTCCTGAGATAAAAGGATGTTACTAGCCCAGAAGTAATGGGTACTTGTTGGCGTATAAAGTTCAGTGACCTTAAGTCACAAATATGAAATGTCCTTCTACAAGACTGCTCCACACAAATACACACATTCATTCATGGAATGAATTTATACATGGGGAGAGTTGCTGAGAATTAATTGGTATCTCATCTTTGAGGAGCTGTAAATTCATCAGTATTAATTTGGAGAGCATCTTCCTCTCCCCCTCCCAAGACCATAGTAAGGAGAGCCACAAGGGGGTTCAGATGGTTATTCAAGGGCAGAGGGGAGGCAAAATGGGGAGCAGTCCCCCCAGGAGATGACTTCTCAGGGGCGAGGACGGGTGGGGTGTCTGTGTGTTCTGGGTCTCACCTTAAACCTGTTCACCACTTGTAAACAGTATTGAGAGGAGGCAGACCTAGGCTGGCAGGGGTCAGAGAGGAGGCAGACCTAGGCTGGCAGGGGTCAGAATGGCTGTAAGGGGTACAGCTAGAGCCCACCCAGAGCCGCCAGTCAAACCAGGTGCAGAGGACCAGAGCTCAGCCACAGCGGAGAGCACAAAAGGCAGGGGGTGAGGGCCAGAGGCCTTTCCCTTCTTCCCTCAAGGGCATAACCCTCAGAACTGGGGTTTCTGTATGAACCAGAAGAAGTGGAAGGAAGTTTAAAAAAAATTATCGCTAAAGTGAAGGTTCCTATGGTCAGGATTTGCACCTGGCCCTGGTTGGCTGGCTCACTACACACGTGTGGGCAATACATAGTTATCGACTCTATATAAAGAGCCCCGCCCAGTGCTCTGGGTGACCCGGTGGCATGGCTGCAAGGCTGCAGGAGAGCAGAGAGGAGACTGGAGTGGTGGCAGCGCCGAGGATGAAACTGAGAAGGCTGCGGGGGTAGAGAGGCTGGGAGGCAGAGACAAAGGAGGATTACAGACCTGCAGACTGTTGGATGCAGATGTAATTCTAGTGCTCGACCTATTGTTGGGAGAACAAGCTGAATAATAAACCCTTTCACCCCAAGGATGTTCCATTGTCATTCCTTGGTCTCATTGAATCCACAGTGAACTTGCCTGGGGCTGAAACCCATCGGCAAGATGTAATCAAAGAATGTTGGATTTCTTGCTAATCTGGGTATGCTGAGATTTGATTTGAATTAGAAATCTAAAGACAGATGATGTTTCTTGCACTTGAGGCGTCATGGCACAATTATACTGTACTTGGGTAAAATTATTTTTCGATAAACATTTATTAAGCACCTGCTGTGAGCCGGCCTTTTATGATGAGTGTTTGGGATGTAGTTATACACAAGAAAGAAGTGGTCCCTGTCATAGCTTGTTAAATCTGTCAGGAAGGAGACAATTAAACAGGGAGTAACAATGCAGCGTGCTGAGTGTTACAACTGGAGAAGCACAGGGATCTGAGACACCAGAGAATAGGGGAACAAAACCTGGTCAAGGAGCCAGGGAAGGCATCCTCTCAGGAACCACAGTTATTCAGCCGAGATCTGAAGGATTCTGTCCTGCATCACACAACGATTCCTTTCCACCCCTACTATGCTATGCACTTGTACAGTTACGCAACCGTCGTTATTTTTAAATCTCTCACTCAGCACTGAGCTCCCGGAGGTCTTGGAGCACTGAGTAAATTTTTAAAAATCTTTATATCCCTAGCACCTCTCGAAGGGCTCCTACCAACAGTAGGCTTTCAAATGCACGGTTGCTAAGTAAAAAAATCGGAATGAATGAATAAATGAGCGAATGAATGATTGGAGTCCTAATTGTACTACATGCAGAAATGCTGGTATTCATCAGCAAGGGCCCAGGATGGATGCTGTGTCCTAGCTAAGCAGTGCCCTCATGCTGCCCTTTTCCACACAGCCGGGTGATAACACCTGCTAAGTAAGGCTACACTGCCCCTGTGAGGGCAATCCAAGCAGTGCCACATGGACAGGACACCAAAAACCGATTTGGTTTACAGCTTCCGGCTGGTTAGGGCACTAGCCAGGCAGTCCCAGCGATGAAGAGGGGAAAGACAGACCCTTGCCGGTCCCTTTGCTCAGGTAGCCACCATCCCTACTGTACCACAAGGATATGTGGTCTTCACTTCAAAGTGGCAGGCTCGGTAAGAAAACTGAACTGCATTTTCATGGCGTAACTGGGGACACAGAGAAATCGTGTCACACTCCTTTGCTTACGAGACCTCCAACCACACCCTACCCCTCCCCATTGCCTAGGAAGAGCCCCACGTTGACCCCTGACTTAGTGAAGGCTGCTGTAACACAGTACCAAGGGTGGGGTAGCTTCACCAACAGAAATGGATTTCTTACCATTCTGGAGAAAGAAAGTCTGAGACCAGGGTACCAGCCTGCTCGGACTCGGGTGAGAACTCTCCATCTGGGTTGCAGATGACTGTCTCCTTGCTGTGTCCTCACATGGAAAGACAGAGAGATTATTTTATGTCTCTTCTTGTAAGAACACTAATTCCAGTCCTCACTTTATCTGATTGCTAAGCTGAGAAGTAGCATAGAATAATGGTTAAGCACATGGGTTTTAAAACCAGTGGCCCCAATTTCACAGCTGATCTTCTGACTAGCTGTATGATTTTAAGTTACTTATCTTCTTTGTAGCTGTGTCCCCGTTTGTCAGCCTGGAGTGATCACAGCCTTACTGGCTGGGGCTATATGAGGAATACATATGTATAAGATGTTTATACCTGGGGTAGGCACAATGTAAGCACCCAACAAAAGATGCATGTTATTCTCTCAGCTTCCTCCTTTCTTGACTAACCTATAGCAGTGGTTTTTAACTTTAGTACACATCAGAATTATTCAGGGGACTTGTTAAATGACAGATTGCTGGGACCCAACCCCACAATTTTAATTGAATAGGTTTGGGATGGGGTTGGAGAATTTGCATTTCTATCAAATCCCTAGGTGTTGCTATGAAGCTGGTCCAAGGACTGTTACTTTGAGAACCACTGGCCTACACCATTTTTTTCCATTTTAAAAGTACTATTAAGTTGTTTTTCTTAACATAAGAACCATCAATCTTGCTTTCCACCCTTAGGAACAAGCAGACACTTCAACCTGTACTTTGTACAGAGTCATCCTAAATCATACTCCGCAGGTGGAAAATCAGTATATTTAGTGTGTTGCTTGTTCTATAAGAAAGAAGAGGAAATAAGAATATGATGATATAATACTATTATGTAATATGCAGTTCATATACCAATTTTACCAGTTATCCCCATTATGTCTTTTATAATAATGTTGGGTTTTATTTATTCCTAATTGAGCATCCAATAGAGAATCGCGCCTTACATTTACTTTTCACAACTCTTTCATGTCCTTTAATCTGAATGACCCCCAGCCTTCTTTGTCTCTTCTGACATCGATATTGTTGAAAAGCAGACAGGCCAGTCGCTTGGTGGCTTGTCCTTGAACTTGGGTTTGGCAGATCGTCTTCCCATGACCTATTACTGTGAAAAGGCATTAAGTTATTTCTGTATATTGTATGGTAGGTACGTTCACTTGTTGGAGATAGCTGCTTTGTACAAACTTAGAGCTTATCCAAAGATTTCATCTTTTTACCTCATATTTCTTAGGAATCCAATGGGTATACATTATCTGTTTTACTATGCCTTTTAGCTCAAGCAACATATATATCAATACTGACTTTTTCTTTCTTAGATGTAGTAAGAAAACCTTTTATTTTTTTTAAAAGAAAGAAAGGAAAAGTGTTTTTTTCCCTAAAGCTTTCTTGAAGGTCAGGGGCTTTATCATCGAAAAAGTAGTAAATAGTTATTTGTAGTCTGGGCGAAGCAGCAGCCAGACTTAAAACAGTTGTTTCTGGTTAAGGGTTAGAACAATGAATATTAGTGTAATTGTTCAGGCTGCTTTTAGTTTCTCTTAATCAGAATTGCTAGATAATAGAATTCAAGAACGTTTTACATGTTATTACTTAGTATGTGTACTGATAATCATTTAAAAGTAAAGACTCTTTTGTCATGCAAAAAAAAAGTCACGTAAGTGATGTTATGTCCTCAGTGTCTCATCAGGAAGGATGGTATCAGTTTGTCCCATTATCAGTGACCTCTCAGCTGCAGTGCTGCGTGCTGTAAATACTTTTTTCCTCCTGTAGTTAATAATCTGTGAGAAGAAAGGTCCAGTCTGTGTAAAATATGCTCCTCCCCAACAAACTTGCATCTAGGGATTTTAGCATCCCGTGATGATTCTTGCCTAAACCAAATATTAGTATGATGGTTTAAAAATGGTGATTTTCTAACTCTATTATGCCTTCTACATTTTTTAGTTGATAGGTTCTATTATAAAGAAAATCATTCCTGTCATCCTTTGTTTTAGTTTCTTTGTTTCTTTTTATTTTTTTTAGTATCATTAAGGACTCACAGAAGACGGGAGCTCAGCGGAGAGGGGGAGGCTAAAGACATGGGAGTGTCAGGTGGCGGTACTCCTTGAGAGCTCTGGAGGAGCTTGGAGAGTAAGGGTGGCATGTGTCCAGGAAGGACACTAAGAGTGTAGGGGGCCCCTGGGGAGCCAGGTCTCAGGAGCTGTGGCAGGACAGCATTTCAGTACCGAGGCCAGGCTCAACAGTGTCGAATACCCCAAGGAACAAAGCAGACATCTGCAAAGTCCACTGGATATCCTTGGGGACCCGGGCCACAGCGATTTCCAGGGGGAGAAGAGTGGCATGGGTGACAAAACCATGCTGTGGTGCATTAAGGAGTCCTTGTGGGGAGTGGAATATGCCGGGTCTACTCTTCCAATAAGCCTGTTTTGAAGGGTAGGGGAGCACTATGAAAGAATCCACAGCGACAGCTAGGTGAAGGCAGAGGTTTTTTATTTTTAAAGCTGAAAGTAATTTGCCCACGGAGTGGGGCTGCTAGGAGAAGCAGAAAGGGGAGGTGCTTAGATGAGCAAGAGCCCAGAGGAACCAGAGAGCCGCGGATGGGGACAGAGTGGTGGGGCGGCCCCAGCAGGGGGAGACTTTCTCTTCCCATCTGGAGGCCTGTGGGCCCCAGGGCCTCGACTTTTCTCTTGGGTGCCTTTCCCTTCTCTATAGGATTCCTTCCCCCTCTTTCCAAAACAAACCAGAATGTTCCCTGCTTTCCTAGTATCCCCCTGATGAGCCACGCACAGCACCAGGCAAACCAGAGCACTGATGAGAGTAGAGCTCAGATTTATGGGTCAGAAAACACCTTTGATTTTTTTTTTTTTTTACTTGACTTCCTGATGCTGTTATCTTCTTGAGAAATTTTCTCATCTTCAAAATGAGAAAAATGTATCCCCTTTCATAGGTTTTCTGAAAATAAATTAAGATCATATATAAATACACTTTAAAAACTCTAAAGGGAAGTGTGATAAGGTGGCTTGCGCATTTTTCATTTTTTGTTTTGGTCTGTTTGTTATTACTGAGGCAGAGATTAATGCAACAGTTATTCATCAAAAAGCTTACTGTGTGCCAGACCCTCTGTTGTTAGGGTTTGGCAATGTTCCGGTGACCAGGAGACCAGCTAGTTGCCAAGAATGTTCTCTACATTCTTGGTTTCTGACTCGCCAGCTCATACAGGATCATGTGCCCTTTGCTGTTTACGGGGGAGAAAAGGGCACATCAACACAGACATGGACGCCGTCTGTGGTTTGGAATTGTGATGAACTGTAGAATGCAAGTCAGTGAAAGCCAGTCCGCAATTAACACAATGAAGTTGTTGAGAACAGTTTATGATAACTTTCCACTAGGTGACAGCAGAGCCCACGGTATTACCTTAATCATTCTTACTCGAGAACAATGAGAATCTTCTGAAAGAGCGTGCCATTCTGGAGAGAGCAATTATTACTAAAACTATGATATATGGCCTTGAGTTGTCGTTGCTCTCCTGAGATAACGAAACTCCAGATTTTTAAAACAAAGTTTAGCCTTTTACATTCTTAGTCACTTGAATATATAGGAAGAACTACAACAACAATAAAAACTAACATTTATAGGCATTTGCCATGTGCCAGACACTTAGAAATGTGCAGGGCCCCTGAGACCACCCTGCTTCTCAGGGTTTCACAGGGACTGAAAGTCCTTCCTATAATTTAGAGCTAAGCCTTCCCAGCCCCACTCCTGTAACCATAACACTAACTACACAAATATGTGCTCACACCTTAACTACCCTGTCTAGAAGGGAAGGAGTTTGGTGAGCATATGAATAGTTTATTCAAGAGCTAAACAGGATTTCATAAACAATTTTCAGTTACAACGGGTGTCCCTCAGAGCATTTATCTTCATTTTTAAAAACTTTTTTCCTTGGATTCATATCAACCCTCCGTTGGGTTGCCTGCTGGTGGTTCATCCATCATGGGAGTCTACTGAGCCTCTGCAGACTCAATGGAGTCTTTTTTTCAGGACCTGAGGCTGAGAGGTCAGGGTCCTCATGGTACAAAACCTTAACCATCAGAAAGAAGTGGGAATTAGAGCAAGTGGCTGGTATTCAACTGTCCCCAGGTGCCTGAATGCTTGCCTTAGTCCTGGAGAGAGTGAGACTTGAGCACAATGCCAGGGCCATCTGGAGCAGGCTTATGCGTAAGCCATCCCACTCGGTTTGTTCTATCAGAGTATAACTTAGAAACCAGAGAGCTCTTCTAGCTGACTCCTACAGATACCTACACGGCTCCAGTTTTAAATTATTTTTAAATTATTTCTATCTCTGAAACAATGCTACATAGACAGAATTTCAAAAGGTACAACAGGGCATGCATTGAAAAGTAAGTTTGCCTTCCCACACCTGTTCCCCACAGGAACCCAGTGAGTCCTCAATTCCCAATTCCTGGTGCTGCCCAGCCCTGTCCCAAGGGAATGCTGCCAGGCTGTGCAGAGCTGCAGTCCAGATGCTGGCTCCTGACATAGCAGCTTGGGGCAGCTCAGCCAGGGGCACTGTTCAGCACAAACTTACCTCGTGATGGTTTCTCAGGAGCTAGGGGATCATAGCATGTGGGAAAATGATCTGGGGGAAATCAGGACCTAATGACAAGGTGGCCTATTGTACCCATAGAGCAGTGTGCCCTGGGGAAATTCAGTGTATATTCAGTTCATAACTGGTGTATGTATAGCAATGGCATATGTTCTCAGATGAAAGTTCAAAAATACATTTAAGTCACTTCTCCAAAGAAGAAATACAAATGGCCAACAGGCACATTACTACATCACTAATCATCAGGTAATGCAAATTAAAACCACAGTGAGATATCACCTCACACCAGTTATAATGGCCACTATCCAAAAGACAAGGAACAACAAATGCTGGTGAGGATGCGGAGAAAGTGGAACCCTCCTACACTGTTGGTGAGAATGTAAATTGGTTCAACCATTGTGGAAAGCAATATGGAAGTTTCTCAAAAAACTAAAAATAGAAATACCATTTGACCCAGGAATTCCACTCCTAGGAATTTACCGGAAGAAAACAAGATCCCTGATTAGAAAAGAATATGCACTCCACATTTATCGCCGCACTATTTACAACAGCCAAGATATGGAAGCAATCTAAGTGTCCATTAACAGATGAGTGGATAAAGAAGATGTGGTACATATATACAATGGAATATCATTCAGCCATAAAAAGAAAAGAAATCCTACTATTTGCAACAACATGGATGGAGCTAGAGGGTATTATGCTCAGTGAAATGAGCTAGGCAGAGAAAGACAAGTGCCAAATGACTTCACTCATTTGTGGAGTATAACAACAAAGTAAAACTGCAGGAACAAAATAGCAGCAGACTCGCAGACTCTGAGAAGGGACTAGTAGTTACCAAAGGGAGAAGGATTGGGGAGGTGTGTTGGGGGGTGGGGGAACAAGGGGATTAAGGGGCACTATAATTGGCAATCACAATATAGGTAGGTCATGGGGAAGGCAGTACAGCACACAGAAGACAAGTAATGACTTTATAGCCACCTACTATGCTGATGGACAGTGACTGCAGTAGAGGGGTAAGGACTTGAAAATATGGGTGAATGTTGAAACCAGTGTTGTTTATGTGAAACCATCATAAGATTATATATCAATGATACTTAAGAAAAATACACATAAATCTATCTCCTTATGTAAGTACATACATATATATATATGAAGTACATATACACATATATACATAGGCACTTAACATGTACAAGTGCACTTACATACATATATATATGTGAATATCCATATTATATGTATATGAATATAGATATATATGATAAAGTGCTTTGCTGCAATATAGAACCCAAGCCCCAGTGTCCATTTCCTAACAACCCAAGAATTAGGAATCTCATTGCACAATGTCAGCTGGAGCCACTGGAAGGGACAACCGCTGCAGAGAGGCAGCCAGCCAGCCTAGGTAAGCACACCCAGCCCCTGGCACTGGTCCTGTGTGTGTCCACACGTGCGAGCATGTGTGCTGACTGACCCAGAACGGACTCAGCTGACACCTGGAATAATTATTAAAGGAGTCCTGTTCCAGCCTCAAAAAAACATCTCAAGTTTGTCAATAATATATATGATCATTCTAAATACAGTTCCTCTGTGCTTCTTCTCCTGGAGACTAGCCATTAGGGTGCTGGAACAATTACAGGCCTCTGAGCTAGTGTGGACTCGGGTGTCTAGCATAATACAGACCCAAGGCTACAACAACTTCCTCTCCCTGGGGCCTCTTTTGGATCTAGCAGTCCCCTGTTTCTGGAGCCCTTGAGCACAAAAGGACCAATTCTACCTTCAGTCCAGACAATGCAACTCCCTGGCCTCTCTTCTAAGACTGGCAGTCCTAAATCCCTATATTCCTTTTCTTCAATCAAGATCTGTGCTCACTAGCACAAAGGTAAAGTACTGCTGAGCAGGGTTGACATCTCAGGATAATTCTTTTGGCCCCTCTCTAATCCCTCATATGTCATCTGCAACGCAAAAAAGAAAACAGAAGTCTTCCCATAATCCCCAGCTAGAAATTTCCAGTGGTTTATATTGTTAAAGCCTATGTCTGGATATATATATAAAGTCTTTTTTTAGAGCTGACTGTTTTCCACCTGATATTTGTGTATCTTCTCTAGGTAGATAAATCATGGGCTGTAACTAATAATTACATGGATACCCTTCCAATATTTATTTACTTAATCTCTTAAATATTCTTATTTTAGAGTCTAAAACTTCCGGGATGAAATTGAATAACAAGAGTGATGGCAGGCCTGTCTTCTTCCTAACTTTAGTAGGATGCCTCTACCATAGTCTACCTTAAGAAATGTGTGCTCTTGCGTTAGGATAGGAATTTGTGTAATGGGAGTATCCTTCTATTCTAAGTTTACCAAAATATTTGCTTTGGTTGTAACTTCCAGAGTAACTTGTCAGTTTCTTGATTTTCGCATGTGTCCAGATAAATGGCACTGGAACTAAACTTTACTCAGACACTCAACCTTTTCAGCTCTTTCTCTTTATGTAACATAAAATATTAACTCCACAGCTCATTAAAAGCATTGGCTTTAGAATCCAACATAACAGAGGTTAAGCCTGGTTTATGGGGCCTATTATCTTTTCTGAATTTCATTTTCTTTATCTGAAAATGGGAATAATAATACTGATTTCACAGCATTGGTGCAGTAACTTATCACATTGCCTAAAATGCAGCAAACTCAATAAATGCGTAACTATAGTTGTTGTGAATAATTGTTATTATTATTGTATCCTTCAACGGTATCAGAATGGAAAATCTCCTTAGAAAAGACTTCTGAATGAATAACTGTTTTAATTCTAAGTCTATCTAATCATCATTCTAAGGTCACCATGCTCATTTCTTCAAAGGTAGTAGGGTGATCAACTGTCCCAGGTTGCCCAGAATTGAGCGGTTTCCCGAGATGAGGGATTTCAGTGATAAAAGCAGGAAAGTCTTGGTCAAATCAGGACACATTGGTCATCCTAGATTATGAGATCATAATGCTATCTGGTTCCTTTCCTGTTTTCACCTAATCAGCCAGGGTTCTCAGAAGACAAAACTAGCCTTCAAAGAAAACCATTAAGGACTTGCTGATTGAAAGACATTGTTATCATCACCTCAATAATAACAACAATAATTTAAAAAAACATGTAGAAGAGAACTACATCTCTCTTTCTAAAGAACTTCCTAGCAAACCAAGAAAAACATTACTGGGATGATTTAACAGAAGAATTAGAACACTAAGGATTAGCATTAGGCAGCCAGCTATTGCAGTGAGGAAGGAGGTAGAAAAGAGAAGCTGGGGTACCTGACATATTTTAGGTAGTATAAATCTGGTTCTCTGATCCTCAGAGGACAGTGTAGTGGTGGTCAGTACCACATGAGGGGTGAGAGGAACAGGAAGAGGTGCAAAAGGGAGGTGTCTAGTTCCCTTCTAGAGGGGTTGGGGCAAGCCAGGAGGAGATGCTGGCTTCATGGGCTGCAGCGAGGACAGTGGCTGCCCACGTTTGTCCCAGCCTGGACTCACATGAGTCATCCCCAGATTGCTCTGAGGGGTGGGTGCAGCCATGGCTGAGAAGATTTGGAAGGACCAAGGTCAGACCTGAATCCCTGAGCTACAGCACTGCTGAGAACAGAGGGAGAAGAGCCAAGATAAGGGACATGGTGGGAAACAGAGGTCACAGCTGGGCAGACTCAAAGGGCTCAAGACACTGGCTGTGGATACAGCCAAGATACCAGGAGCTCATGTTTACTGGGTGGGGTTCAATAAAGCAAATAAAGGCATAGCGCTGTTCATAGTTTGAATTTGCTGGATGGTAGCTATTTTTAGTTTTTGCACTTCGAAAATTAAACAACTTACTTTCCCTAGTATAGAAGCAAGAGAATAAAAGTCAAGAAATGGATGTCTTTACTGTGACTAAAAGTTGTGCAAGTTGTATTTGTTCCAGCACTTTTTTCCAATCCAAACAGGCATAATGAAAAGACAAGCATTTGCATTTACAAAGGTAATTGCAGAGAAGAAGAAAGATGTCAGCATGTCTGCCAGGAGGAGGTCACTAATAAGCTCTCATAGGCCTCCTGAGATAGTGTCATAACCTCAATTTATCCGATGCAAACCAAGAACCCTAATTTTCTCTATCCATGGGGAGAAAACATATCTCTAGAGATTAGTTCTGTATACTGATCAAACCTGTAAAAGAGATGTACAAACCAGTGCATTTTTATTTGTAGTTTTAAATTTTTATTGTTTTTATTTTTATTTGTCAATGATGTAATAAAATGAACGAATAAAAGAGGGTCATGCACGGACCAATGGTGATAGCATGTCACTAAAATAGGATATTGCATAGGCACTTAGCAGTGTCTGCCCCAACAAGGTGTCAATTGATTACTTTTCAATGAGAAATTCCTACCAGAATACTAAAATCTTTATAATCAGGGTCAAATCCCTTGAAAAGTCCAGTCAAAATCAAGAGCCAGTTAATGCATTCACAAGAAAAAGTTAATTTGTTAGGCAGGAAAATAGATATGAGCAGGGTGGAAAGAGAATAAGGGCATAAAGACCACTAGAAGGGACTCAAAAAGTTATCCAATTAAAACTAGAAAAGACCCAGAGTTAATGAGTTAATCAGTTAAAGCTCAAAAGGCTAGAAGCAACTTGGCCTGGAATGTTTGAATATTCCCCACATAAAGGAGAGTATCTCAGCACAGCCCATGCCTTCATTGTGTCAGTTAGATCATGAACTTCCCTTTTACCACACTATCGTCCACACGGTTCCATTAGAACCTACCCCAATATATGACTTTCTCCACCACTCACTCGACTACTCCAGGGTTGGAACCTGACCCAATGTGATTCAATCACAATTTTTCCTTGGGAAATCTTAAAATCAGAACTGAGAAAATTGGTAATTTTTAGGTACCATGTTTCCTGTCAGGTGACCCTGAGAGGCAGAGGAGTTCAGCAAAAACTTGCACAGATGCACAAAGAACAATTATTGGAGAAGGAAATGGGAGTCTCAGAGGCATCAGGATCAGCTGCTTCCAAGGTCAGTCATATCTCTCTCTTACGGATCTTAATATCCTCATTAAATTCTCCCTTTGGCTTAAGCTAGTTTAAACTGGATTCCTTCTCTGTTGAAATAAAAAATTCCTAATGAATGTGCTCAGTGTATTTGATGCTTTCAATGAACAAGGAAGTGTATTAATGCTTTATATACTTTATCTCATTAAATCTGTACCACAACCTCTGAGGTTGGTAGTAATGTTTTACACATGAAGAAACTTTAGAGATCCAATTACTGTATTAAAGACAATGCTACCTGGATGTTCCACAAGTGTCTCATATCAACATGTCTAAAACACAACCATATCTCCATCTATAAAATGTGGAAGGCAGTTTTTGCTGCCTGGACTGCTCTTCTCCTATACATCTAGCCAACTAGTTCCTTCTGACCTTGAGGTGTCAGCTTAAATGTCCTCAGAGAAGACTACCCTGCCTACCTAAACTAAAGTAGGTTCTCCAGTAGCAACTTACTTTCTTCTTTACCAGCAATTTTAATTATATAGTATTTTGTTTAGATCTTGTGCATGCTCCCATATTAGACTGTGAACTTCACGATGGCAGGGACTATACCAGTATTATTTGCCATTACAACCCCTACATCTAGCACAGTTCCTGGCACAGAGAAGGTGCTCCATAAATGTGATTGGATAAATTAAAGATTTCTAAATATTTCCTTTCATGTATCTATGAAGCTATATATTCAACACCTTTCAACACCTATTTATTTATTGAGCAAGTACATGCAGAACACTCTGATAGACCCTGTTGAGACAAAAACACAAATAGCTTCTCTCCTACAGGGGCTCACAGCATAGCATAAGACTCAGGGAAATCATTATAATACAAGGGGAAAAGTGTTACAACAGAGATATGAACAAAGTGCTATGGTTACAAGGAAGGAAGTAAGCAAGATATGATCCAGAAAAGTTAAAAGTGAGGGAAAGAAAGGGATTGCCATTCAAGTGGTTAGTCTTGATGTTTCTATTCTGATTAAGCTTTTCCCTATATCCTGTTCCAATTTTTTTTATTAAGGTATCATTGATATACACTCTTATGAAGGTTTACCCCATTCCAATTTGTAAGACCTACAGCAGAAGTCATAGTAAACATCTTCTCAAGTAGTAATATATAAAATTTTCTGGAATGTTATGCTCATCCTTATCGCATGGCTATTTCCATATTTCTCTGTAAAGACAGGGAACCTGCCTGCCTCAGCCCAGGCATCTCCAAAGAAGCCCAGGCCTGTCATACAGATGGCATTTTGTCTCTTTCTGCGCTGCCAGATCCCTTTCTCTGGTGCTGAGATTAGAGGACAATGGTTTTTGATCCCTTTTAACACTCAAAGGATAATGTTCCTCTTTCAAGACACTGTCCCAAGTGTTCTCATTATAGTGGATGGTTTTATGGACAATAACCCGATACCTGTTTCCAGTCCCACTGATCCTTAACCGAGTGCCCCACCCCCAACACAGAGCTATTCCTCTAGCTGTGATCCAGGATAGAACTCTCCTTCCTCTAATTACCCTGCAACTTTGTCGCTTGTTAGGGACATTTCAAATAAAACCTTTCTTTGGGATTTGCATGTAGGTGTAGGAGTAATTGTGGTTGATCTAACGGAAAACAAAGGGTTTAGCAAACCATCGCTGCCCACAGTAAAACATACAAGGTAGCAACAGGAGGAAAGAAGCAGATATAATGTAACTATACATGTTTTTAATCTTGGGATTTTAATATTTAACACCATCACAATGTAGTTTTATCAGTCGTCCTAGAAATGAGACGCTGCCCCTGCAATAATAAAATATAATAAAAAAAAAAAAAAAAATAATAATAATAATAATAATAAATTCCTAAAAAGTACCCACTTAAGTGGAAAAGACGGAAAATGTTGTCTGGTGTCTTGAGAAATGAACAAAGTGAAAGCAATTTTAAAATAAAAATATTTTCCTTTCAAACGAAAAGCTTGCTTCATCTGTTGACAGAGCAAATATAGGTGCCCACCTGAGGGCCAATTTTGCAAGTTGGTTGGGGGCCCCGGCTGTGTCTGCCCCTAGAATGCCACCTTTGCCATTTAACGAGTTTGCTCTCCTTGGCCATGATACTTCGCTCTATTTGCCTTTAGTTCCCTCATCTGTAAAATGGATATAAACATGGGAATTATCTCACAGAATTGTCATCAGAATTAAATAAGAAAATGTCTGTATAGTGCCTAAAAGCTCTAGGTACCACATCAGTATAATTACTCACTATAATTACTCTTAACCTTAATTTTTCATGTCAAATATCTTTGGAGGGTATTGAAAAATCCTGAAAGTGAAACTATGTAACTTAAATCTTGAGTGCATCCTGTATCTCTAAGTAGGGTCTGTAAGACGGATAACCTAGGAATAGTCAGAACTCCTACATGGAGAGGGGACAAAATCCCTCTTATTTTGCATTCTCCGAGGGGCCTTACAGAATGTAAAAGCCTGGCAAACAGATGGGCTCCTCAAATTTAAGTTCGTGGTCACCTTTTAAAGTTGCCGGGGAAACTACAGGCCTGGGCCGCAGCCAGCTCCAGGAGCCCATCCCGTGTTCTCCAAACCGCCCCTTCCTTCCCGTTATCCTGCCCTTCCCCAGCCTGGCCTCCGCCGCCTGCTGTCTTCCTCCAGCGCCGCTTACCGGCAGCGGCGCGAGAGCCCAGGAGCGTCCCTCGCGCCCTCTCCGCGGTGGGGCCGGGCCGCCCGTCTGCGCATGCTCCTTGCCGCGCGGGCGGGAGGGCGGACGCCGCGCGCGGGGCCGCTGGGGCTCGGGAGGCCGGCGCCTGACGCCAGCCACGCAGCGGCGGGAGGGCGCGCACCGCGGCGGCGGCGTCCTGGAGACCCCCGAGAGATGGAAGCGGCGGCGCCGGCGGCGGCCGAGGCGGCGGGGCGCGAGGAGCTCGGTGCGTGCTGCGCGCGGGCAGCGGTGCTGGACGACGTGGCGCGGGGCCGCGGGATGCGCCGAAGAGCGGGGCCGGCGGTTGGCCTGGGTGGGGGAGGCGGGTGCTGCCGAAGGCCGGCCGCATCCGGGGGTCAAGGTGCTTGTCACTAGACAGGGACCGAGTGGGGTGTTTTCTTGTTGTCGTTGGGTTTTTTGGTCAACGTTCTTGGGGTTGGAGTTAAACCCAGCCAAGCAGAGCTACGCGGGGCGTGTGGGGTGAGCCGGGACCCGGAAGGTGACCGACCTCGGGGTCGGCTCCCGCACGGAAACCGGCTGTCGGACCGGAGAGCAGGGCTTGGCGATTCGCCAGGGCCCACAGAGGGCGTCAGGATGGGCGGGTGTGGGTGTGGGTGGGTGTGCGCTGGCGGTCGGGTGCGCTGTGTGTGCACGTCAAAGGCGAGCGAGAGCCTGCGCTGTGGCTCTCACCGTTTTTTCCAGAGATGCTTTAAGGAACTTGTCGTTGTCGGCCTTTCAAACGCCGCAGCCTCTTTGGCGTCCCAGGTGAATTCTTAATTTTCCCTTTGCCGTCCCGGGAGTGGCGAGCTGGACGCGCAGACTAGACTGGGCGGGGGATACCTGTAGCGAGCTCCCTAGGCGAAGTTTGTTTTCCTGCCTTTCCTCTGGTCTCTGTCTCCTTGGCCACAGGGAATGTAAATCGCTGTTTATGGCTCTCCGCTGTCAAAACACAAAACAAAAGAATCAGAGGAGTAATATTATAGTTGCCTCCACATAAATGCATTATATTTAGGAATATCTTTAATTTGATGCTGAATGATTACATGACTTAAAAAGTTGTGCTTTAAAAAAATACTCTTGTAGTATCTAGTAGGTTGGTGTTCCTGTAATAATGATTAGGATACTTTGCAGTAGATTACTTTTAGGTCATAATAATGATAGAAATAAACAACATATTGAATGTTTACTGTGGGTTACACACTGTGCTAAGAAGTTTACATAAGCATTGTCTCTTAATCGTCAGAACAAATGGGCAAATAGTTGCTATTAGTATCCCCATTTTATAAACACAAGGATTTTAAACTTATTAATGGCAGAGCCAGGTTGGTTTCAAATTCATTAATAACTTAAGTGAAAATGTGGGGAAATGTGCATTTTCATGCTCTGCTGGTTAAGAGCAGCATAATATATTTATCCTTAAAAATGTACATTTTCTTCTGTCACTATTTGCAGATAATATGATATACAGAGAAAACCCTAAAGAATCCATGAAAAAAACTACTAGAACTAATAACTGAATTCAGCAAAGTTACAGGATACAAAATTAATACACAGAAATATGTTGCATTCCTATGTACTAACAACTAATTAGCAGAAAGAGAAATCAGGAAAACAATTCCCTGTACAATTGCATCAAAAAGAATAAAATACCTAGGAATAAAACTAACCAAGGAGGTGAAAGACCTATGCTCTGACAACTACAAAACACTCATGAGAGAAATTAAAGAAGACACCAATAAATGGAAATCTGTCCCATGCTCATGGATAGGAAGAATTAATGTCAAAATGGCCATCCTGCCTGAAGCAATTTACAGATTCAGTGCAGTCCCTATCAAAATACCAACAGCATTCTTCAATGAATCAGAACAAATAGTTCTAAAATTCATATGGAACCACAGAAGACTCTAAACAGCCAAAGCAATCATGAAAAGAACAAAGCTGGGGGGATTATGCTCCCTGACTTCAAGCTGTACTACAAAGCCACAGCAATCAAAACAATTTGGTACTAGCACAAGAACAGACCCACAGATCTGTGGAACAGAATAGAGAGCCCAGATATACACTCATGTTTATATGGTCAATTAATATGTGAAAAAGGAGCTGTGAAATATACAATGGGGAAATGACAACCCCTTCAACAACTGGTGTTAGCAAAACTGGACAGCTACACTAAGAGAATGAAACTGGATTATTGTCTAACTCCATACACAAAAGTAAACACAAAATGGATCAAAGAGCTGAATGTAAGTCAAGAAACCATAAAACTCTTAGAAGAAAACATAGGCAAAAATCTCTTGAATGTAAGCATGAGCAATATTTTCCTAGACACATCTTGGGCAAGGGAAACAAAATAAAAAATGAACACACAGGACTACATCAAACTAAAAAGCTTCTGTATAGCAAAAGACACCATCAGCAGAACAAAAAGGCATCCTACTATGGGAGAATATATTCATAAATGATCCATCTATTAAGGGGTAAACATCCAAAATTTGTGAAGAACTCATATGCCTCAACACCCAAAAAACAAATAACCTGATTAAAAAATGGGTGGAGGACCTGTACAGACACTTCTCCAAAGAAGAGATAGAAATGGCCAACAGGCACATGAAAAGATGGTCCACATCACTAATCACCAGGGAAATGCAAATTAAAACCACAATGCAACATCACCTCACACCAGTTAGAATAGCCACTATACAAAAGACAAAAACAAATGCTGGTGAGCATGTGGAGAAATAGGAACCCTCCTACACTGTTTATGGGAATGCAGATTGGTGCAACTGCCGTGGAAAGCAGTATTGAGATTCCTCAGAAAACTGAAAATAGAACTACCATTTGACCCAGCAATTCCACTCTGAGGAATTTATCCAAAGAAATCAAAATTCCTGATTTGAAAAGATATCTGCACCCCTATGTTTATCGCCACACTATTTGCAATAGCCAAGATATGGAAGCAACCAAAGTGTCCATCAATAGATGAATGGATAAAGAAGATGTGCTACATATACACAATGGAATATTTAGCTGTAAAAGGAAAAGAAAACCCGCCATTTGTAACAGTATGGATGGATCTAGAGGATACTATGATCAGTGAAATAAGCCAGGCAGAGAAAGACAAACGGCATATGATTACACTTATTTGTGGACTATAAAAACAAAGCAAAATATAAGGAACAAAACAGCTTAGAACAAAAAAGACTAGAGGTGAGGGGTCTAGTCAACTAAATATCTGGGGAAAGACCAAAAACACAGCTCAAGACAGAAATAGCAAAATGAGAAGTGACTAGTCGTTTCCAAGGGAAGAGGGGTTTGGGCAGGTGTGGAGGGGGTAATGGGAGGGGGATAAAAGGGCACAGTAATTCTCAATCAATATAAGTTGATCATGAGGATTGTTGAACCACTGTAATGTACATTTCAAGCCAACATAAGATTGTATATTAACTCTAATTTTTAAACTTTCACCCAGCAGTTCTACTTCTATAAATATTTCCAAAGGAAATAAGTCGTGTAACAAACACATCAAGGGCTGTTCTTTACATTATAATACAGAAAAGTTGGTAACTTTCTAAATGTATAATTAAAGGAGATTGTTTAGGTAAATTGTGATATAGCCAAATATTTGTATAGTAAATGGCTATGTAGTATAGCCATATAGTCACATACTGATTAGTCATTAAAAGTAATATGGGAAGAAGTTTTTATTAACTGAAAATAGGTTCCAAATTATTTTTTTGAGGTTATGTCTGTTAGTTAATTCAACACATAACCACTGAGCTTTTCCTATGTGCCAGTTACTATTTTACACAATTGTGATACATCTGTGAACAAAACAAGTCAAGATTCCTGCTTTCATGGAGAGCATTTATATTCTCATGGAGAATATTTATATTCTAGTAAGAAAAAGAAAATAGCAATGACAATAATTAATTGTATAGTATATTAGGTGGAAGTGCTATGAAAAAAACAGATTAAGGGAAATCAGGAGTGAGGGTGGGGGCTGGGCAGTTTATTGTGTTTTGTAAAATGGTCAGGATAGACCTTATTGAAAAGGTGAAATCTGAGCAAAGACTAGAGGTGAGGGGACTAGTCAACTAAATATCTGGGGAAAGACCAAAAACACAGCTCAAGACAAATAGCTGTGGTCTAGGACAAGACAAGGAGGTCAATGTGGCTGAAGTAAAATGATCAAGGTGGTGGTCAGGTGAGATTATGTAGGATTTTAGAGGTCATGTAAAGACTTTGGCTTTTACTCTGAGAGAATGGGGAGTGAATGCAGGGTTTCAGTAGAGGAAAGACATGATCTGACTTAAATTCTAGAAAGATTATCCTGGCTGCTATATAAAGAATAGACTGTAAAGGGTAAAGGTAGAAGCAGAGGGTATTTCAGAATATTCAGGAAAGAGATGCACATGTCCTTCACAGCAGTTTGGTAGTAGCAGTGGGAGTAGAGAGAAATGGTTAGATTCTGGATATATTCTGAAAGTAGAACCAGGATGATGAAGGGTGAGAGTGAAACAGAGGGGGCAAGGATGACTCCAGTGACCTGAGTTTGCAGAAGAATGTAATTGCCATCAACTGAGATGTTATGATAGTTTTATAATATGTCTGCAGATTCTTTGATTTTTGTTTCTTCCAGAGGAAGAACTTAATTTCCTTCTGAGTAAGTGTGGGATGGATTTAATAACTTGTTTCTGATGAACAGATTATAGTGGAAGTGATGATGTATGACTTCAAAACTAGGTCCTTAAACACATTGTGCCTTGTTCTCCCTTTTTTGGCACTCATCTGGCGAGGAGCTAGCTACCATGTTGTGAGAATACTCAAGCAGCTGTAAGGAAAGGCCTGGGTTGCATGGGACTGAGGTCTCCTGACACAGCCTTAAATTGTTACAAAGCAGCAGATAAACAGGGCCGATGGGCAAAGCCACAGGAGGAGCAGGTTTGGTGATGAGGAGTTCAGTTTGGGGCATGTTAAGTTTGAGATGTCTGTTAGACATAAAAGTGCAGATGTCAGGTAGGCCATTGGCTTTACATCTAGATTTAGTGAGAAGTCTGGTCTGAAGATATAAATTGAGAAGTCATCAGCATATAGATAGTATTTAAAGACATGGGACTGAATGAGAACATACAGGAGCAAGTGTGTGTGTTTGTGGAGATTCTAAAATGGTACTAGTGGTAATTTCTGGTTGGTGAGGTAATTTTAATTTCAACAATGTTGCTTATCTTTTTATTTCCTGAATCTCTACAATGATCAAGTATTTAATTTAAAAAAGAATTTTTAAAATTGGGTGTCTTTGTGAAAAGCCCTGCTAGAGATGTTAAGGTATAGGTCAAGGTTATATGAATAGCTTACAGTCAGCATTTTATTTCACAGGTGATGGGCACCTCTAGAAGGTTTCTTGCTATTCATATTTTCTACACCTCAGAAATGAATAAAAGAGCTACTGTTCCCATCTTATATAGATAGTTTATAGATTTAGGTGGCAACATGTGATTTGTAAAAAAGAAACTATTTTCACTTTTTTTCAGTTTGTCCATTATCAAAATATAAGAGATTTCATATATTTTGCTCGTAAAAATATAGTGCAAAGACATATGCACCCCTGTGTTTATCGCAGCACTATTTACAGTGGCCAAGAAATGGAAGCAACTTAAGTGTCCATCAGTAGATGAATGGATAAAGAAGATGTGGTACATATACACAATGGAATATTATTCAGCCATAAAAAGAAAACAAATCCTACCATTTGCAACAACATGGGTGGAGCTAGAAGGTATTATGCTTAGTGAAATAAGCCAGGCAGAGAAAGACAAATACCAAATGATTTCACTCATCTGTGAAGCATAAGAACAAAGAAAAAACTGAAGGAACAAAACAGCAGCAGACTCACAGAACCCAAGAATGGACAAACAGTTGCCAAAGGGAAAGGGACTGGGGAGAGTGGGTGGGAAGGGAGGGATAAGGGGAATAAGGGGCATTACAATTAGCACACATAACATGGTTGGGGTGCACAGGGAAGGCAGTATAGCACAGAGAAGACAAGTAGTGACTCTATAGCATCTTACTATGCTGATGGACAGTGACTGTAAATGGGGTATGTGGTGGGGACTTGAGAATGGGGGGAATCTAGTAACCACATGTTGCTCATGTGATTGTACATTAATACTGGGCTCCATGCAACCCAGGCCTTTCCTTACAGCTGCTTGAGTATCCTCACAACATGGTAGCTAGCTCCCCCCCACCAGATGAGTGCCAAAAAAGGGAGAACAAGGCACAATGTGTTTAAGGACCTAGTTTTGAAGTCATACATCATCACTTCCGCTATAATCTGTTCATCAGAAACAAGTTATTAAATCCATCCCACACCCCCAAAAAATACTACTTTTTTCTTATTTTTTAGCTTTTCCAGAGAAAGATAGAAGAAGGTACTCTTGATCCCATTTTCCATCTATATCCTTTTAACTTATTTACATTTCGATATATTTCCTTTCTTTCATTTTAAAATAACTTTTCAAAACATTATTACACTTTTATTGTGGTTATCCAGCTTGTTTCCACTTAGCACAATACACTTTTTCCCTGTTTTACTGAGACTTCAAAACCATACTTTAATGTCAATGTATTACCTTATGAAGTGAATGTGTTGTAGTTAATGTAGCAATTTCCTGATTGTTGCACATTTTTCCAAATTTTCAACATAAATAATGTTTCAATTAACATTTTGTGCAGAAATCCTTTTCTCCATGTACTGTCTTATTAGAAGTGGGATCACTAGGTGAAAAGGATAAACATTGTTAAGATTTAAGTACATATTGCTAGGTTAATGAGATAATTCTGACTATACCTGAAACTTTATGTTGATTTTAGATTAGGAAATTGAGACTGAAAAAATTGGAGAGTGCATACTATCAGTGCCTAGTTTAAGAATGCCCTGATTTTATGCACAATTTGTGTGTGTGTGTGTGTGTGTGTGTGTGTACATGTATATATGGTGTATAGTACTGAATGAAGCTAGTGTTTCTTATTTATCTATAATTTTTCCATTTATAAATAGAAATAATTATAAGTATTTTTACTTAGTTACTTATATTGCTTAATAGTGTTTTTATATGACATTGTTAATTCTTACCTATAGTGATCACATAGCAATTTTCAGAGCTGCCCAGTTCAGTACTTGGCTGCAAATTACGGCAAGACATTGGCAGATTATAGACTGTGTACTATAAATTGGATTTTGTTAATTTTTAATTAAAAGTAATTAATTAAAATTTAAAAGTGTGAGGGTTCTGATTTTATTTTATATGTTTTTAACTCTGTTAAAGCTTTTACCATGTTAGACTTTTAAGTATTTATCTCCTGCTTAAGTATTTGACCCTGTTTACTTCTGGCTGGCAAAACATATTTTGTCAGTCCTTGCTAACTCAGTATGATAGCACAATTTATAGCTCATAAATAGTCAGAATTAATTACTAGTAGTAAATTAATCAATTTCTTGTCAAAGACATTTAAAATCCTACACTGCATAATTTACTTCTAATATATCATTATGTAGGAAGAAGAAAACTAGTATTTACGGATTACTTATTATGTACCAAGGACTAGGCTCTATGCTTCATTTACATTATCTCATTTCTTTATCACAAAACCCCTGTGAGGCAGAAGTTATTGCTCTCATTTCACACATGAAAAGATAGGCCCAGAGGAATCCTGGTTAAAGTATAAATCAGATCATGTCATTCCTCTGCACAAAACTCTCTTGCTGTGCTGTCCAGTACAATAGGCTTTAGCCATATGTGCATTTGAAATTTGTTTGGTTTGAATTCAAATATGCTATAGAATATATACTGGGTTTCTAAGACTCACTTAGTATGAAAAATAGAATGTAAAATATCTTGTTAAAAAATGTTTATGTTGATCACATGTAAAAATGATAAATTTTTGATATATTTGGTTAAATATAGTAGTAGTAAGATCAATTTCACCAGTTGCTTTTTTTTCCCCTTTTTTAAAAATGTGGTTACTAGAAAATTTTAAATTACGTTTGTGGTTCACATATTTCTGTTGTATAACACTGCTCTAGTGGCTCTCCGTGCCATTCAGATGGTCTACAAGTGTGTATCCATCTGTCCTGCTACCTCTCTTATCTCTTCTCTGGCTACTCTTCTCCCTTTCCCACTCCTCTCGGCTACTCCCAGTCTTTTTTAAAATCCCACTTTCTCAGTGAGACCTACTTTGGTCATTCTATCTAAAATTACAGGCTCTCCTTCCCAATCCCAATTTTTCTCCTTAGCACTTAACACCAGCATACTCTATTTTACTTGGTCTTTTCCTCCCACTATTTTGTCTGTCCTTACTAACTCATACGATAGCACAATTATAGCTCATAAATAGAATTAATTACTAGTAGTAAATTAATCAGTTTCTTGTCAAAGACATATTTAAAAGCCTATACTGCATAATTTGCTTCTAATAAATCATTACATATAGGAAGGAGAAGAAAACTAGTATTTATGGATTACTTATTATGTACCAATGCTAGGCTCAGTGCTTCATTTACATTATCTCATTTCATTATCACAACCCCTGTGAAGTAGAACCTTCACTAGAATTTGAGCTCCAGGAGGGCAGGAATTTTTGTTAGTTTAAGTAATTGATTTATTTCCATCATCTAATGGTTTCTGACACATATTGGGGTGCCATCAGTATTTGCAAAATTGAATTGAAAACAATCACAACCTCTTTTATTGAATACATTCAATTAAGAGGCTTAGAACTTACGTGGTGACGGGCTGTTGAGTGAGTGGCAATGACTGTCCATTAACAGACGCTCTTAAGGAGGGCCAGAAACCAGTAAAATTTGTGGGAGGACCCTCTGCTCCAGCTCTGCCTGAAATGCTGATGTGCATCAAAGCAACCTTAGTCCCTGTCACCCTCCTCATCAGGAAACCAGAAGGTAAGCCCTTGGAAGAGCAGCTCCTGTGTCTTAGAGCTCGGACTGCTACAACAAAATGCCCTAAATGGGGTGGCTGAAACAGACATTTATTTCTCACTGTTCTGAAGCTGGGGAAATCAGAGAACAAATGCCAGCTGACTCAGTTCCTGGGAGAGATCTCTTCCTCGTTTACAAATGACCGTCTTCTTGCTGTGTCCTCACACGGTGGAAAGAGACAGAGCTCTTTACTCTTCCTCTTCTTATAAGGACACTGATCCTGTTATGAGGCTGCCACCCTCATGACTTTATCTAAACCTAATTACCTCCCAAAGGCCCCCACCTCCTAATACTATCATATTGCAGGATAGGGTTTCAACATGTGAATTTGAGGGGGCACAAACATTCAGTCTATAACATCTTGCTAACTATTTCCATATACAAATCTCTCAGGAGGTTCCAGGAGAAAAGATAGACACTAATTCTTTACTCCTATCTCTCCGACAGGGAGCAAGCACTCAGAGGAGTGAGCAAAGGGATAAGTAGTAGGAGATGAGATCAGAGAGACAACAGTGGCATGACAGTGTGCAACAGCCAAGGGAAGGGTACGGTAGTGGTGATGGGTGCTGTCTCCCTTGAGCCTGAGCTAGAAACTTCACAGGAAAGGGATTGTGATTCTCAAGAAGACCAATATGAAAACTTTAATCTTTTGCTTACAGTTTTATATGTCTGTTGTACCCAACACAGTAGAAGCTTTGATCATACCTTTTCAGTTATCTTTGCCAGCTTTTCCCTTATCTTTTAACATATTAGTGGATCCCTAGTATTTTGTCTTCAGTTCTGCTCTTCTCCATACAGTCTTGAGTGGCCCCAGCCTGCTGTTTGGCCCCAATTATAACCTCCATTCTGATGTAATTCTCAAATATTTGTCTTTAACTCCAAATTCTGTCCTCATCTCAGGCCCTGTTTCTGACTGTTCATTCAATACAATCTCAAGTTTGTGGTTTAAAAATTGAACTTGTATTTTCTTCTTGACATGTTGCTTCTCTTTCATGCACTTATTTATTTGTTCATTTGTTGAGCATCTACCATATTCCAAATACAGAGGACACAGTAGTAGACAAGGGAGATAGTCCCGTCACTTAGTACAGAATGTAGACAAGTAAAATGGGCCATTATAACACAATGTGTTAAATAGTATTAAAGGGGATTGTAGGGTGCTACTGAAATACCTAGGAGAGAAACTGAAGCCAGACTTGGGGTTAAGGAAGCTACTGGAAAAAAGTGGTGTCTAAACTGAGACTTGAGGTATGAGTAAGAAATATAGTAGTTAGAAAAAGTTGAAAGGAAAGAAGAGGGAACAGGAGAACAGAGTATGATTCAGGAGGGAACAGTGTATGTGAAGCATCCTCCACTCCTTTACCTTCCACATGTAGCTGGTCAACAAGTCTTGCTGTTTCTATCCTCTGAATAATTTTCTCTTCAGCTCAGATGACTTAATTCAAGTTTACTTAATCCACCATCTCTTGACTGGACTGTCTTCTTATTTGCCTCTCTGATTCTGGAGCTGCTACTTTTTGAATTGATCCTTTGTACTGCTTCCAGAGTGATATTACTCAAATGCAGGCTTGATTATTGAAACCTGAAGTTTTTCACAACCTATAACATTGTCTAAATTCCTCAGCACAATTCATAAATCTTTTCAAGCTTTCCAGTTTAACCTTCTACCACATGCATTCACTTTCTGTTTCAGCCACATTAAATGATTCTTAAGTTTATCACTCAGGCACGTATTCTCAAGCCTAGAATGCAGCACTCAGTCTTGTGGCTGATGGCAGTGCTAATGCTCTGCCAACAAAGAGTTAAATACAAGAAAACAGTATTACTGCACTCTGCTGAATGCCTAACTTGGGACCAAAATACAATCTCATATTTTATATTTAATACTACCTGGAGCTTCTAAAAGCTATAAATGACTAGTTGATTCTATTAACAAATCTCATCCTCAGAGATCTAGGCTTAAATGGGCTGTTACCATTTAAAGATGCAACTTCGTAGGTATGTTAAGTGTACCACTTTCCCAGATATTTGTAGTTAGGTACTTTTTAATTTGTCCTTTAGATCCAGGAACTATTTTGTGTCATTAAACCTAATCAGCCCTGAAACTTGATTTCTCTACCTACTCTTAGTTTACTTAGTTTAATAAATACATATTTCTTGGTATGTAATGTTACCTAAATAGCATAGACTAAAACCACAGGAAAAGTTTTAGAGTTTTTTTAAGTATAGTTTTTAAAATATATTTGAGCATATAGGTAGAACTTAGCTAATAATGTATCACATTGGTTTGATAGTAGAATTGAAACAGTATAAAAAATGTGTACTTCCTTAGCATGGAGAAGACAAGTAATGACTCTGTAACAATCTCACTATGTTGATGGATAGTGATTGCAATGGGGTGGGGGGGGGACTTAATAGGGGTGAATGTTGAAACCACAATGGCGCTCATGTGAAACCTTCATAGGATTGTATATCAATAATACCTTAATTAAAAAATATATGCATTCCTAACATTGCTAAGAAGTATTTTTCTCTCAAATAGTTTCAACTTCTAAAATTAACTCTTTTTATCCCATTATGAGAGGGTTAGTTAGAGAAGTTTACTGGAATAATTTAATTTTTATGAAGGTTTTAAATGTGAGAGGTGAGGCAAAAGGATTTAAAGCAAAGAAATGCATGTGAAAGGCAGTTTTTCAAGAAAGTCATGGTTTTTTTTTGAGAGGGCATCTCATATTTATTGATCAAATGGTTGTTAACAACAATAAAATTCTGTATAGGAGGGTCAATACTCAATTCACAATCATTAATCCACCCCAAGCCTAATTCTTGTCAGTCTCCAATCTTCTGAAGCATAATGAACAAGTTCTTACATGGTGAACAAATTCTTACATAGTGAATAAGTTCTTACATGGTGAACAGTAAGTACAAGGGCAGTCATCACAGAAACTTTCGGTTTTGATCACGCATTATGAACTATAAACAATCAGGTCAAATATGAATATTTGTTTGATTTTTATACTTGGTTTATATGTGGGTCCACATTTCTCCCTTTATTATTATTATTATTTTTATTTTTAATAAAATGCTGAAGTGGTAGGTAGATGCAAGATAAAGGTAAAAAACAGTTTAGTGTTGTAAGAGAGCAATTGTTGATGATCATGTGTGTGCCTGTAGACTATGTGCTAATCCGAGCTAGACAAGGGCAATAAAACATCCACGGATGCAGAAGCTTTCTCTCAAAACGGGGGTGGGGGCGGTGAGGTTCTAAGCTTCACCACTGTTGTTTCCCAATTTCTCACCTGATGGCCCCCCTGCGACTGTGCCTGTCTTAGGTTGTTCCTCCCTTGAGGAATCTTACCCGTCTCTGGCTAACCAGTCATCTTCCGGGGCCATACATGGAAATGTAAAGTTGGTAAGTGAGAGAGAAGCCATATTGTTTGAAAAGGTTAGCTTTTTACTTCTTTGCATATTTATGCCCTGTGGTTTCTATGCCCAGCACTTGTCTCGAGGTATCTTTACCACCTGGAGGAATTATGATACTCGGTAAATTCGATATGAGGCACGAATTCTATTTAAGGGTTGTAATTAGGAAGGAAGAAGAAAAGCTATAGAGGTAGCATATGGAAGAAAACATGGGAGGATTGATTATTTCTTTGACATATCTTCTTGTAGAGTACCTTAAGCATGTATAGGTTTTAAACTACTAACTAACTTGCGCACACATATTAACATAATAGGAATACGGTAACATAAACAAAGCAAATCTATAATTACCAGCCATCTCCAGTGAAGCCAAGAAAACCATTTAGGCACCCTAGGCATTTGTGAACATTAGTCTATATGATGGATATTGTCCAACTGTACTTGAACAGTCTGAGAGAAATCAGACAAAGCAGCCCATTTCTGGGATCTGTTCACATCCCATATGTTCTTTTAACCATAGATAGTCTATAGTTGTAAGATTTTGGAGCGCTACAACTTGCACCCCTCCCAACTCCTGGTTGAGTTCCAACAGTACAGATCCGGTCAAATTCGTTGTCTCACTGTATGCACATGCCAGCCTAGACATCTCCCTCCTCATTCCAATGGCAAGTACAGGAAACGGTGGGGTGGATGCAGCCACAACTGCAGCATCGCCCGGATCCCTGTGGAGGCTTTTTGATGATCATCCCCCGGCACGAGTCCTCCAGAGAGTGCTGATGCCGGAAGCTCCTCCTCATATCGTCGTATCTTACTTCATTTTCTGGGTAGCCAAGCTAGGCCTTGATCTTCTGCATAAAAACAAACAGACCCTTTGCCCACACTTTGACATGCCCTCTATACCACTGTGTAGAACTCATTGGAGGTCAGCACACAGGAACTGCTTTTTTTTTAAATTAATTAATTAATTTATTTATTTTTATTTTTATTAAGAGAAAGGAATATTATCAGAAAAGAGTACCCCCATAGCTGATCATCTGACACCCTTTAAGTGATCAACATTAAGGATATTTAAAGCATGTGTTAATCTTTGATTTACCAATAGTTTCATCCTGTCAAGGAGTAATCCCCCTTTTCTTTCTTTCTTTTTTTTTTTTTAATCTTTAATCTACACTTACATGAAGAATACTATGTTTACAATGCTCTCCCCTATATCAGGTCCCCCCTAAAATCCACATTACAGTCACTGTCCATCAGCATAGCAAAATGTTGTAGAATCACTACTCCTTGTCCTCTCTGTGTTGTACAGCCCTCCCTCCCCTTTCTCCCTCCCGCCCATGCATGCTAATCTTAATACCCCGTTTCTTCTTCCCCCCCACCTTCCCTGCCCACCCATCCTCCCCAGTTCCTTTCCCTTTGGTACCTGTTAGTCCATTTTTGGGTTCTGTAATTCCACTGCTGTTTTGTTCCTTCAGTTTTTCCTTTGTTCTTATACTCCTCAGATGAGTGAAATCATTTGGTATTTCTCTTTCTCCGCTTGGCTTATTTCACTGAGCATAATACTCTTCAGCTCCATCCATGTTGCTGCAAATGGTAGGATTTTCCCTCTTGTTATGGCTGAGTAGTATTCCATTGTGTATATGTACCACATCTTCTTTATCCATTCATCTACTGATGGGCATTTAGGTTGCTTCCAATTCTTGGCTATTGTAAATAATACTGCGATAAACAAAGGGGTGCATCTGTCTTTCTCAAACTTGATTGCTGCGTTCTTAGGGTAAATTCCTAGGAGTGGAATTCCTGGGTCAAATGGTAGGTCTGTTTTGAGCATTTTGATGAACCTCCATACTGCTTTCCACAATGGTTGAACTAAATTACATTCCCACCAGCAGTGTAGGAGGGTTCCCCTTTCTCCACAGTCTCGCCAACATTTCTTCTTCTTGGTCTTTTGGATGGCAGCTATCCTTACTGGTGTGAGGTGATACCTCATTGTGGTTTTAATTTGCATTTCTCTGATAATTAGCGATGTGGAGCATGTTTTCATGTGTCTGTTGACCATCTGTATTTCTTTTTTAGAGAACTGTCTGTTCAGTTCCTCTGCCCATTTTTTAATTGGGTTATTTGTTTTTTGTTTGTTGAGGTGGGTGAGCTCTTTATATATTCTGGACGTCAAGCCTTTATCAGATCTGTCATTTTCAAATATATTCTCCCATACTGTAGGGTTCCTTTTTGTTCTATTGATGGTGTCTTTTACTGTATAGAAGCTTTTCAGCTTAATGTAGTCCCACTAGCTCATTTTTGCTGTTGTTTTCCTTGCCCGTGGAGATAATGTTCAAGAAGAGGTCACTCATGTGTATGTCAAGAGGTTTTTGCCTATGTTTTTTTCCAAGAGTTTAATGGTTTCATGACTTACATTCAGGTCTTTGATCCATTTTGAGTTTACCTTTGTATATGGGGTTAGACAATGGTCCAGTTTCATTCTCTTACATGTAGCTGTCCAGTTTTGCCAGCACCATCTGTTGAAGAGACTGTCATTTTGCCATTGTATGTCCATGGCTCCTTTATCAAATATTAATTGACCATATATGTTTGGGTTAATTTCTGGAGTCTCTAATCTGTTCCACTGGTCTGTGGCTCTGTTCTTGTGCCAGTACCAAATTGTCTTGATTACTATGGCTTTATAGTAGAGCTTGAAGTTGGGGAGTGAGATCCCCCCTACTTTATTCTTCTTTTTCACGATTGCTTTGGCTATTCGGGGTCTTTGGTGTGTCCATATGAATTTTTGAATTATTTGTTCCAATTCATTGAAGAATATTGCTGGTAATTTGATAGGGATTGCATCAAATCTGTATATTGCTTTGGGCAGGATGGCCATTTTGATGATATTAATTCTTCCTAGCCATGAGCATGGGATGAGTTTCCATTTGTTAGTGTCCCCTTTAATTTCTCTTAAGAGTGACTTGTAGTTTTCAGAGTATAAGTCTTTCACTTCTTTGGTTAGGTTTATACCTAGGTATTTTATTCTTTTTGATGCAATTGTGAATGGAATTATTTTCCTGATTTCTCTTTCTATTGGTTCATTGTTAGTGTATAGGAAAGCTACAGATTTCTGTGTGTTAATTTTGTATCCTGCAACTTTGCTGTATTCCGATATCAGTTCTAGTAGTTTTGGAGTGGAGTCTTTAGGGTTTTTTATGTACAGTATCATATCATCTGCAAATAGTGACAGTTTAACTTCTTCTTTACCAATCTGGATTCCTTGTATTTCTTTGTTTTGTCTGATTGCCGTGGCTAGGACCTCCAGTACTATGTTGAATAACAGTGGGGAGAGTGGGCATCCTTGTCTGGTTCCGATCTCAGAGGAAATGCTTTCAGCTTCTCGCTGTTCAGTATAATGTTGGCTGTGGGTTTATCATATATGGCCTTTATTATGTTGAAGTACTTGCCCTCTATTTCCATTTTGCTGAGAGTTTTTATCATGAATGGATGTTGAATTTTGTCAAATGCTTTTTCAGCATCTATGGAGATGATCATGTGGTTTTTGTCTTTCTTTTTTTTGATGTGGTGGATGATGTTGATGAATTTTCAAATGTTGTACCATCCTTGCATCCCTGGGATGAATCCCACTTGGTCATGGTGTATGATCTTTTTGATATACTGTTGAATTCTGTTTGCTAGTATTTTATTGAGTATTTTTGCATCTACATTCATCAGGGATATTGGTCTGTAATTTTCTTTTTTGGTGGGGTCTTTGCCTGGTTTTGGTATTAGGGTGATGTTGGCTTTATAGAATGAGTTTGGGAGTATTCCCTCCTCTTCTATTTTTTGGAACACTTTAAGGAGAATGGGTATTATGTCTTCTCTGTGTGTCTGATAAAATTCCAAGGTAAATCCGTCTGGTCCCGGGGTTTTGTTCTTGGGTAATTTTTTGATTACCATTTCAATTTCTTTGCTCGTAATTGGTTTGTTTAACATTTGTGTTTCTTCCTTGGTCAGTCTTGGGAGGTTGTATTTTTCTAGGAAGTTGTCCATTTCTTCTAGGTTTTCCAGCTTGTTGGCATGTAGGTTTTCATAGTAGTCAAGAAAGTCATGTTTAATGATTCCTAGACCACATTAAATTGAGAAATAATGATTTTAAGAACTAAGAAAAAGGTCTTGAACAAATTAAATAAGACAATTGCTACACAATATAAATTTATTACGAGTAATTGAGGACTAAACTGTTACTTGGGAATTTGAGTGCACATTGTAATACTATTTTAAAAACTTGATTCTGCAAATTATAGGACTAGTATTTTTAGATAATTTTAACAATTCCAGATTTTCAGGTTTACCTAAAAAATATTAAAAATAAATTTTCTGATGCTATTAAAATTAAGCTTTGAGTTAATATTTTATATTTTAGAAATTAACCACTTGTCAGATATATGATTTGTAGATATTTTCTCACATTCTGTAGGTTGCCTTTTCACTCTATTGATGTTTCCTTTACTATGCAGGAGCTCTTTAGTTTAATGTAGTCCCACTTGTCTAATTTTGCTTTTGTTCCCTATGTTTTTGGGGTCATATCTGTGAAATTATTGCCAAAACCAATATGTGAAGCTTTCCACATATGTTTTATTACAGAAGTTTTAGAGTTCCAAGTTTTACATTTAAGTTTTTAATACATTTTTAATTGATTTTTGTGTATAGTATAAGAAAAAAATCTAATTTCCTTCTTTTGCATGTGGATATTCGATTTTCCCAGCACCATTTGTTGAAGAGACTGTCTTTTTCCCATTATGTATTCTTGGCATCCTCTTTGCAGATTAGTTGACCATATGTACATAGATTTATTTCTGAACTCTCTGTTCTATTGGTTTCTGTGTCTCTCTTTATGCCAATATCATACTGTCTTAATTACAAATGACCCCAAATAACCAGAACAATCTTGAAAATGAAGAACAAAGCTGATGTATTTCCTAATTTCAGAATATGTTAGAAGACTAATATATCTAATAATAAAGTATAACTTTACTTTTATGGGAAACTGTTGTGCTGAGTCCCAGTTAGCACTGGGATAAAGGTGGCTGCCTAAATCCTAATGTCCCCATATATGCTCCCAAAATATCTGTTAATTCAACAAGGAGCACAAATCCATTCATGAAATTATTCATTTAACTTTATCAAGAGACAAGGAATAGAGGGGGCAGCCTTGACAAAACATTGCTCTGGAGGAGGAGATAAAAAGAGCAGTAGAGGTGTCCTTCAGATACCTGGGAGTGAGGAGAAAGAAGGAAGTATAACGGGAAATTGGAGATCCTGTGGAAGTGAAAGAGAAACAGGAGACATACTAATTACTCCCTGTCACTCCTAATTAACTCACATCATCCATTAAATAAACTGAACTTCACGGTGCTGGCAGAAAGGAATACTCTCAAATTAGGGTCCCTGTCCATTAAGTGTCTAGCAATAGGAAAAATCATACATAAAGAATAAATTGCAATGTATCTAAGGGAGAATATATTGCAACTAAATTTAATAGAGTCAGTGAATTTCTTTTAAAGAGGAATTTAAATGAAGTAAAGACATCAAAAGGGTCACAGAGAATGTGGTTGAAATGGAGGACAGGCAAAGAAAATTCAACATGTAATTGAAATCTCTAAAGGAGAAAAGCAAAATATTTGAACTAAACAAATATTTAAAGCTATGATCCAAGAAAATTTTCCAGAAATAAGAGAAAGCCTAAATCTACATATCAGGCCCACTATATCCCTGGGAAAATTGACTCAGCGTGCTTGACCCCAAGATATATCATAGCAAAACCATTAGACTTAACGACAAAAATTCCCAGAACCTCAAGCAAAAGAACAAAATACATAATGGTTGAGAAAATTAGTCTGGCATCAAACTTCTCAAAAATAGCATACGAAACAAGACAAGTGGAACAGCATTTTGAAGAAACTCAACGATAAAAAGTGTGAGCCAAGGATGTAAAGGCTATAGAAGAACAGTTCAAAACATGGAAAAACTCAGGGAATACTGTGCTCAGGAGCCCTTCTTGAGGAATCTCCTAGAGCAGCGGTTCTTAAAGTGTGTCCCCAGACCCACAACATCAGAATACCTGGGAACTTGTTAGGAATGCATATTCTCAGGCCCACCACTGACTTGCTGAGTCAGAAGTGGGGTGGAATACATCAGTTTGTGTTTCACCAAACCCTACAGATCATTCTGATGCACATCCAACAAGATAATCAACAACTTCTAATGAACGGGTGATTGGGGAAGCTTTGGCAGAGGACTGATAGCAAGCATTTAATATACTGATTGTTGGTATAAGTTTAAGATGTAGGTGGGGACATGACTGGAATAACAGTATCTAAAGCATCATAAATATTGCCAGAGTAGAAAGAATGCAACTAAAAAATGAGAATAAGAGAAAGGTAAAAGTAAAATAAGACCCTTCATTGTTATAGAAGAAATAGATGGATGTCAAAGGATACCATTTAAAACTGACAAACAAGATGGTAGGAGATTAACGAAGGAAAATAAAGAGGGTTAAGGGTATCATAAAAGATACAATGACAAAGGTAACCAGTAGAGTAATTAAACTAAATGTGTAATACATGATCCTGTGCTGAAAAAAATTGTGCTTTATGTGTACAATTGATGAAATTAGAATATGGAATATAGATTTAAAAATCAATTATTCTAGAATAATTCCAAAATAAATTTTTTTTCCAAATTATTCCAAAATAATAATTTTCCCAAAAAAGTTTAAAAAAGTTGTATGTCAGTCAGTCATTCTCAACTAGGTCATGTAGGGTACTCCAGTTCCCTGTTCTATAGGTTTATTGTATGTATTGGAGTGGAACAAATTTTCATTTCTTTAAAATCACCTGTACTTTAGACCTCACTAATGCATATCAGTCATCTCAATATATTTGAATTTAGTAAATTTTACAAGACAGGCAATGATGACTAAACATCTCTCTCCCTAAAAGGCGCAAAATCATTCTAAATAGATACAAGAGCAAATTTTGAAACTACAATTTTAAAGATTATGGTGGCTTTATAATTTTTTAAGTACTTAAAAATATGATTGCTATTTATGTGTATGGTATGTTTTGAAGGTAACAAGAAATGAAAATTTATTTGATTGTTTATACTTTTCATCCCTTTCTTCAATGATCATTTGCTATAAACCTCAGGTACACAAAGGTGGAAAAAAGTTTTGAATACTTGAGCTTTTTACTTTGAAGTGCTTAGTCCAAACAAAATAGTCAGCAAATAAGTCTAGTGCTTCTTTTAAATATATTAAAACTCAGGGTATTAATGTGAATTAACTTAGGGTGGAAATAGTAAACATGAATACAAGTGATATGCTCTACTTTTCAAAAATTTATTTATGCCAGCTTTAACCTAATTTTAAAAATGAAAAGTAAAGTACTTTGTTTTTCTTTTTAAAGATATGGATGTAATGAGGCCCTTAATAAATGAACAGAATTTTGAAGGGACATCAGACGAAGAACATGAGCAAGAACTCCTGCCTGTTCAGAAGCATTACCAGCTTGATGATCAAGAGGGTATTTCGTAAGTGTTAAGGTTTATAAGTCTCCTTTTCTGTTCATTCAGTGTGTGTTTGTAATCATCTTTTACAGGCAAGGCACTTTACTAGGTACTACAGAAGACACGCAGATGAAAAAGACATAGTCCCGACCCTCAAGGTGTTTGTAGTCAATTTAGGAAAGAAGAAATACATCTAAATTGCAGAGCAGTATATAGGAGTTGTTACTAGAATGATGATATATATCAAATGCTAAGGACCTTGGAAGAAGGGAGATCTGATTGAGAGGAATGGAAATTTTAAGAGAAGTAGCTTCTGAAATGGTTAGGAGATTGTGGGAGGTAGTAAATATTTCTTTATGCTGAGTGAATGGTATGAAACAAGGTCCTGGCAGTAGGAAAGCAGTGTGACTTTTTTTTAAACCTTTTTTGTTATTTTGTCATCACTTATAGGTTTTACTAAGTTCTTATTCTAATAGTAATTTATTGATTAAGCAAATAACATTTTAATTGATCAGAAAAGAATAGTATAAACTAAAAAAATTTTTAGGCAAGAATTTGCATTTTATAAATTTAGAATTTCTGCTGTTCTTCCTAGATTATTTTTTTGGTTGAAACTTCTGAGAATGCCTGTTGGAAACTTTTCTTAGGTGAAATTCCTTAGGGAGTTCATGGTACCTCAGTTAATTGGTATTTATCTTACCTGATGATATGCATATTTTAAAACTTGTATGTTTTTTCTTTTTATTAACTTCCACTTAAGTTGATAACCAAAGATAAAATGTTTAATACCCTGATTACATAGACAGTGTCAGTAAATTTCTCTGTCTTACCAGCCTAGCCATATATAATCTTCAACATTGTTCTGAATATCATAGTGGCAAAAAATTGTATTAGAAAATTACTGTTTTTATTACCTTAATGTATACAAAAGTACTTTAAATATCTCATTTAATCTCCATAATAACCCTCTGTATTCCACTTTTAAGTGGCAAAGTTAGGACTTGAGCCAAATATGACTTCAACTAGAAGTTGAATGGAAATGTTGTTTGATTTCTTGCCTGGATTAATTTTCATTTCCCATCTAATGCTAAAAACCATGATGTTGTGATTTTAATAGCTCTTGTTCTAAAATGTTTAAATGTTACAATGTTTACTTTTCAGATTTGTACAAACTCTTATGCATCTTCTGAAAGGAAATATCGGAACTGGCCTGTTAGGACTTCCATTGGCAATAAAAAATGCAGGCATAGTGGTAAGACCTATCTTAGCTTTTCAGTCTTAATTTACAGCAAAATTTGCCACAAGTTAACATCCAGCCTAGTCAAATATAACCTAGCCTACTCAAATATAAAAACTAGATAATCCCTTAGCTACTGTATTGATAAAATTACATGAACTATGATGGTAGTATCTAACAAAAAATGAGAATTACTCTTTTCGTTTCTACTGAATTACTTATTATAATTGATAGAAGATGCTAAAACAGTATTTGATTTTGCCAGGTATGGTTATATCTTACTATTCTGTTAGATTTTCAGGGATTTAAGCAATGTGCTCAGATAAATATATTTATAGAGCAAATTATTTGTATTGATGAAATTTCATAGTGTTTTAGATTCAGAATAAATATATCGTTTTCAGATTCAAAGAAAAATAGTTAAGAAAAGGAATAATTATCTTTTGAAAACAAGTACTCAAAGTATTGCTACAGCCAATTGTAATTATGGAGAATCTTGATGGGAAGAATTCACTTAGAAAGTAATGAAATAATATTTAACTGTTTTTTAACTGTCCAGTTTTCTAAAGAACAGTTTTAACTATCATCGTTCTTCTGCATCTTGACTTTGTCCACCCTAATTTCGAGGAGCTTAAAAATTTCTGATTATAAAAGTATAAACTTTGGCAATATTTTGTCTGTATGTTAATAGTCCAGGTGTCACTTCAATTTTAGTAAGTAAATACTTCTAATTTCTTGTGTATCATTTTTTTAAATAATTATTTTCTTGGCACAGTTCCTCAGACATCATAAGTGCTCAAAAAGCAGTCTATAGAATTGACTGGGGTTGCCCACAATCCCAGATTGATATATGTATTACTTTTTAGTCATTAGATAATGATTCAGAGTTGGATATAATTATAATGGTGGGACACTGATTATCATAGACTTGCCATCTAATGTTAAATATGATGTTGTATTCTATCCTACTTTGTTGCATGTCTCTACTCTATATTCATAGGTTTGAATAGCCAACTTGATAAGATGGAATCATATGTGGCTGTCTTAGGTACAGTAGTTCCCTCTTTATCTATGGTTTCACCTTCTGTGTCTTCACTTACCCGCGGTCACCCGTGGTCTGGAAGCAGCTGATCCTCCTTCTGACCTATTGTCAGAAGGTCAGCATATAGTGGCACAGTGCTACATCACAGTGTCTATGTCACTCACCTCCCTTCATCTCATCATGTAGACATTTTACCATCTCACATCATCACAAAAAGAAGGGTGATAAAATACAATAAGATATTTTGAGAGAGAGAGAGAGAACCATATTCACATAACTTGGAATGTATCCCCCATAGATAAAGGGAGACTACTGTATTACTGATATCCTCTCTGTATTGTTTATTAGTTTTCCCTTATATAAATGACTATTTAATCATTTTGTCCAACAAATATTTATTTGCTGTAAATGAGTAGTCTGTTGTCTCATTGATTATAAGGAAAGTTAATTTTTGTTGAACTTAAATATTTAAACCTTATAATTTTTTTTTTCTCACAGCTTGGACCCATCAGCCTTGTATTTATAGGAATTATTTCTGTTCACTGTATGCACATTTTGGTACGTTGCAGTCACTTTCTATGTCAGAGGTAAATGTGGATTTGTTAAGTCTATTTAATTTATTGTAAAGCAAATGTTGTTCAGAGCATCAGAGTTTTATATTTCTACTGTGCTTTGCAACCAGCAAATATAACAAAAATAAAAAATAATTTGCAGTTAAATTTCCTGTAATCTCTTACATAGACAAGTCTAAGATCATAAATATGGGAAAAGGCAGTATTTCATATGATTGAAATCTAGGCAGGATATATTTACTTCTTTTAAAACAGCCTGATAAGTTAAATAGAATTGTGTCTTGTATTTAGTGTAAATTTTTAAAATTGGAAAAGCTGTATGGAGGAAATGGAGGCAGCACTACCTTTAATTATAGCTTAATGGTCTTCTGTTCATAAGTAACTAGTTTTGGGTATAATGCTTTGGTGCTCTTTGCTGATATGTAGATTGGTAGATAGTAAATAAAATAATATTCTTGTTTCTTTATTTTTGTATTTAAGGTGCTTCTGTTGGACAATGGACCAAACTTTTTATTAATTAAATATTGTCTATTCTAGCAAACTAATCTTCCAGTCTTAACTCTCTTGTTGTTAAATGTTCTTAAAACTTTGGGCAAGTTATTTATGATATTTAAACAATATACTTGAAAAAAAAAGTGGGAGAGAGAAGATAGATAATAACTATCTCATGGACCTATTTTAAGAATTAAATAACATAGTTTATGTGAAAATGTATTGTAAAGCTCTGTACAGTTGTATTAAATAATGTATTCTCACATGGAATAATTTAGGCCTGAACAATGTAATTGATGTTTTTTGGTGATTGAAATATTTAAATCAGTTGTGCACAAATATGGTATTATATGAATTCTACAAATATATAAACTTTAAAAGTAGAATAAAAACTAATATACTGGTAAAAGGACAGATAGGAAATTTTTAAATTTCATGAGACATACTTTAGGAGAAATTCCTGTTAGTGCATAACCCTTCATTAATTCCCATTTATTTTATGTTCTTTTCAAGGCATGGATTTATGAAACAACTTAAAGTTTTTCTTTTTCATAAGCATGTATGTCATTAAATTACAGGTTTAAAAAGTCGACATTAGGTTATAGTGACACTGTGAGTTTTGCTATGGAAGTAAGCCCTTGGAGTTGTCTTCAGAAGCAAGCAGCATGGGGGCGGTAAGTAGTTGCTGTGTTATATATATGTTATCAAAATCATATTAACTTTTAAGTATTTTAATCTTACAAGGTATGTGAATAGAAGTATGATAAAGTTGGGGGAATAAACAATGTTTAGAGGTTGACAGACTTGGGTTCAGATCTCAACTCTACCATTTTTCAATTTTATGACCTGTGTCAAATTTATCATTATGTTTTAGTTTTCTCACTGCTAAATGAGTTCATAATAATAGTTTCTTAACAGGATTATTATAGTAGTTTAAATAAAATGATACTTATAAAGCACCTGGCTAACCTACAACATAAGTGTGTTCAATAATTTTTCTTAAGTACAGAAAAAAAAAATGCTATAATCTCATTTCAAATAAAATTGCAGTGTTTACATGCTCATAAAATATCTGAAGTATGTATTTCAGCATAATATTATTTGGTTATCACATTGTTTAAACATAACTTTATCACTGTTGGACATGGACTTGGATAATTAAAGTCATGAATACAGAATGGGAAAAATAAGCATAGGCAATCAACAGAGTGCTGGCTATGGTACAAATGGTAAGTACAGTAGAAATTAAAAGAAGACAACAGTCGTAGTAGAGTAGTTCATGGTTAAATATGGCCTTGCTGGGGATTTTTGGGAAATCAGATTTATTAATGAACTGCTCAGAGTTCCTGATAATGCTGAGTAGGGGACGGAAGAAAACATAGCCTAGTGCCCTAGGGATTTGCCCCCAGAACCTGTCTTCTTTCTTTTGCCCCAGCATAGAGGCAGCTTTGCTTTTTTTTCTATCAAGGAGTAGCTTTCAGATAGAAGTGGCTGGAGTGATTGTTGGTAGAATCCTCAAGTCAAAGGTGGATCAAGAGATATTTGAGGAAATACTTTAGTGTAATTCATCAGAGAGAAGAAACTTGAATTATTTCTGGGTACCAAGCTTGCTTACAAATGAGATCCTGAAGAACCATGGAGAACTATAGAGTTAGGAAAGAATGGAGATAGGCAAGGGTTCTTCCAGTATCACATGGGAGAAGGAGGGTCTATAGATTTGTAGACTAGATTGACAGCTTGACATTGGTGGTCAAACATGAGACTATAATGAATTAGTAAATGTATGCTACTGTAGTCACTCACTGTGACCAGAACAAAATAGAGAAGTTTGGGCTGTATACTAATAACATGCAAGCAAATTTGTAACTTGATTAGCCACCATACCAAAACAATGCTGATTTGACTGGTGGTATCTCTTCCACAGTCCCATATACTATTTTCTGTATGTGGAATTTGCTGAGTATCTCATTAAAAAGCAAGAACAGGTCTAATCTGCTGGAGAAGTCACTGGGGGTATGATTTAGGGCCATATACCGCCCCCCCGTCCTCTCCCATTCCGTATTCTTATTAGTGATTTGGATAGTAGAGAACATGCTCATCATGTTTGCAAATGACATGCAGCTGGGAGGGCTGGAAGATACACTGTGTTGATCAGAAAAAGATTTTGAGAAGTGGGAGATACAGGATTCATCAAAAGGCTGAAATGTTTTCATGAAATTTTATAAGCAGATAGTCTTGTTTTTATTAAGGTATTATTGATATACACTCTTATGAATGTTTCACATGAAAAACAATGTGCTTACTACATTCACCCATATTATCTAGTTCCCACCCATACCCCATTGTAGTCACTGTCCATCAGTGTAGTAAGATGCCACAGATTCACTATTTGCCTTCTCTATGCTACACTGTCTTCCTGTGACCCCCCCATACCATGTGTACTAAACATAATACCCCCCAATCCTCTTCTCCCTCCCTCCCTACCCACCCTCCCACACCCCTCCCCTTTGATAACCACTAGTCCCTTCTTGGAGTCTGTGAGTCTGTTGCTGTTTTGTTCCTTCAGTTTTGCTTTGTTGTTATACTCCTCAAATGACTGAAATCATTTGGTACTTGTCTTTCTCTGCCTGGCTTATTTCACTGAGCATAATACCCTCTAGCTCCATCCATGTTGTTGCAAATGGTAGGATTTGTTTCTTTCTTATGACTGAATAGTATTCCATTGTGTATATGTACCACATCTTCTTTATACATTCATCTACTGATGGACACTTAAGTTGCTTCCGTATCTTGGCTATTGTAAATAGTGCTGTGGTAAACATAGAGGTGTATATGTCTTTTTGAATCTGACAATCTTTGGGTAAATTCCTAGGAGTGGGATTCCCGGGTCAAATGGTGTTTCTATTTTTAGTTTTTTAAGGAACCTCCATATTGCTTTCCACAATGGTTGAACTAGCTTAGATTCCCACCAGCAGTGTAGGAGGGTTCCCCTTTCTCCGCATCCTCAGCAGCATTTGTTGTTCTTAGTCTTTTCTGTGTTGGCCATCCTAACTGGTGTGAGGTGATATCTCATTGTGCTTTTAATTTGCATTTCCCTGATGATTAGTGATGTGGAGCATCTTTTCATGTGTCTGTTGGCCATCTGAATTTCTTCTTTGGAGAATTGTCTCTTCAGATCCTCCGCCCATTTTGTAATCCGGTTATTTGCTTTTTAGTTGTTGAGACGTATGAGTTCTTTATATATTTTGGATGTTGACCCCTTGTCGGATATGTCATTTACAAATATATTCTCCCATACTGTAGGATGCCTTTTTGTTCTGATGTATAAGCAGATACTCTTAAAACAGGAATAAATGTTAAGAAAATTTTAGTCTTTTAACTTAATGCAACAACTTTTTGTTCAATAATAATTCTAGTTAGATACCGACCATAAATGTATGATTTTTGTAGAAAATAAATATTTTAAGTTTATTTCTTATTTTAAAGAAGTAAAAAGACTGCATGCTACTATAAAATGTTTTAAAATAATTAATGAGAGGAAAATTATATTAACATTTAAGATGCTCTTATTTATTTGTGGATATCTCTTTCAGAAATGTGGTTGACTTTTTTCTGGTGATAACACAGCTGGGATTCTGTAGTGTTTATATTGTTTTCTTAGCTGAAAATGTGAAACAAGTAAGTATTTTTGTTCTCTTACTGAAATCATTTTCTTCCAGTGCCATCATTATAGCATCACATGTCCTCTAAATAAGCCATGGTTGAATATGAAAATGTGTTCCTTTCATAAGTCATGTTCCTTTGCAGATTTTCCTTCAGTTTTCTTTTTTTATGAGTTGGATTTTTACTGTTATAATTGATTTTGCTTTTCTTGCCATTATTTCAGTAATGCCTGTTCTTTCAGATCAGAACAGGGCATAATTGACTGATTCTTAGCTACTTGAAATTTAGATCTAAAACACATACACAGGAGATGTGGGAGCATACTCTTCACAATGATAAAACTTTAGCCAGCAACTAAAAAATGAAGTAAAAAAGTGGGCATTACAAAAATCCAGTAATTATTGCCATTGTCTACGAAGATACTATGTTCAGAAGTGTACGTCGTTCCCTGATTCTCTTCCTATTACAAAGATTTGCTTTAGTGTAGGTAGTGATTTGCAGTCTTTGTAGAGACTGGCTGCCAATTTGAACAAACATGCAAAGCACTGAAATAAAAAAAGCTCCCCTACCAAAACAAAAATGAAGCACATTTCTTTATGTGTTTTTACTAGTAGTTTGCCTTTATTATTCGTACATTACCTGCTGTTCTTTTTTAATCATTATTTTAATCATTAATGTTATTAATTATCCACATGTGCATGGTGCAATAGTAAGCATTATGTTTAGTAATATATAGTACTTGCATTGCAGGTATTTTAATGCAATACTCTTTCTGAAAAACCTGTGTATGGATGGATATATTTAACTCACTTTTCTAAGTATAAAGTATGCTTCATTTTCTGTTTAGACCAAGAATTGGCAAACTTTATTGAAAAGGTCCAGATAACAAGTATTTTCAGTTTTTCAGCTCAGTGGTCTCTGTCTCAACTTAGCCATAGATGACAATATAGAAACAAATAGATGTGGCTGTATTCCAATAAAATCTTCTTTGCAGAAGTAGGTGGCAGGCTGGATTTGGTCTGTGGGCCACAGTTTACTAAAGTCACCAGCTTAGGTTTTTAATGTTGGAAAGGCTCATTGGATCGATCTCTCTTTTATGAATAAGGAGTTGATGCTCTTCATTAGCATTACTTGTACATGAAGTGCTCTTGATTTTACAAGTATTTAATTCCACAAGTTGCTTATTCTTAGGACTACTAACTCAATTTAGAGGCTATTTATTGACAATAACTGATAAGACATACCATTGTACCAGTCAGTTATATAGACTATGATGGAAATCATACCATTCTAGGATTGTGCAACATAGCAGTACTGTATCTTCTCTACTACCTCTTAGAGAGCTACCTACCTACAAGCTCAATTTGAATTTATGAATAATGCTAATAATAATGCCTTATAATCTTATTTATAAGCTGTGGCATATCACAATCTTTATTAACTACTCTGTAATGTGAATACTATATGCATTTTATGAAGAGTAAAGTGAGTCTCCAAAGCATGGATAATGTGCCCTAAGTCATGTGAATTAGGCTGAAATCTAGGTGTCTGACACAGCTGCCACCCAGTGTATTATCATCACCACTGGCAGGACATTTGACAGGATATTGTATGATTTTGGTTGTGTGTGTATGTATAACATAGTGTGTAGGGTGCGTTGGTATGTATGACATATAAAGTACATAAAATAAATGCCTGTGACCTTAGTACTGGTGACTGTCTCCTATGAAATATTATCAGTTGATTCCAAAGTTAAGTGGAAGAATATAACTCATTGGTACATATCTTAAGAAGACCACATAGAAAAAGTAACTCTCTGGGAGGTAAGGGGACTGCCTGCTGTAGAAGGAAAGATGAAAGTCCTTTTGAGGCATAAGTAACATGGAAAAAAAAACATTCAGTTGCACTTGATAAAAATTGAAAGTAACAATGAACACATCCCCTCAACAGGGCAGACAGATGGTCACTGAAAAGCATCACCAGAGATTGCAGTCTCTGTACAGAGGTGCACCTTGCATTTTGATAGCAGTCTCCAATAATAGACACACTAGTTGATAACACCTTACTGTTGCTGCTACTGTTACAGTATGAAATTGAAGGTGCAACATTTCATCAAATCAACAACTTAAGGGTTTAGTTCCCATGTAGATGTGTGATGGGAACTGCTGCTCTGTAGCTGCCACATGGCTGTTCTTGGTCCCATTAAGTCACTATGGACAGGTGACAGGGGGAAGAGAACCATAGTGCTTCCGGTGATTGTGGTTATATTAGCCCTTCTCTATTGTTACTCAAAGATACTCTAGAATAAAGTTCAGACAGATAAAATAGTGTATATGAGGATGAAGAGTAGGGAAGGAATATTACATTAAGAGAAAAAACATGTAGTGAAACCAAAGACCATGGACTTTAGAGTCAGAAGATCTGAATTCAAATCCCTGTGCTGTGCATTTTAACTCGCATATTGGCCGACACGCCCTTATCCCTGGTCAGGCCTCAGTTTCCTTATTGTAAAATGGGAGTAGCAACAAAATCTCTCCTTGTGACTCCTAAACTTCTTGTGAGACCGAGCTGACAAAAGGATGTGGAAGCCTTTGTAAAATGTAAAGCAGTGTATTAATGTAGGATTTTATAGCTTTACTTCTGCATTTTTAGCTTTGATGAAGAACATAACCTGCCTTCAGAATTTCAGCCATTAAATTACTGAATCATTGAAAAGTTAATAAATAGTGGATTTAGTAAATTTTGGCACTAATTGGAAACAACTGAATTTAGTAATTTTATTTTATAATATTTATTTCAGTGTTTTGCATTTTGGTAAACATGTGAGATCATAGGAAGTCCTATTAGATAGCCAATCTCTGTCTCTAGAGGGCACCAAAGGACTCTAATGTTTACCTGAATCTTGCTCTGGGTATGTATTTACATTTTTATTTTATTTTTTAATCCTGATAATTTTTATAACTTTTTCTGCCAAGGAATACCAAATTATTATGAAAGTTTTGTGGTAGAATTAATTTCATAGTCCCAAGCACCTAACAATTCAAACAGCCCTTTTTAAAATAGGTTATGTAACTGCTTTTCCCTTGCAGCTATCCTTGTTAGAGTTTAATTGTAATCATTATCTAATCTAATTATTTGAGGTACTTCTTTGATATAGAGATATTTGGCTATAACTCATTTGGTTACTGAGAAAATTGAATTAACAAACAAAATATGTTCTTAAAGGCCAAGTAATGTAAATGACCAATTTTGCTTCTATTTCAAATTATAGAAAATAATATACAAAGTTTTGATGGCCAATTACAAGATAAATGTGATCTGTGCACTTCTTAAAGGGTGCTTGGTGCAACCTGAGAGTTTGTTAGTTCAGAAGAGTTATAAATTGTCTGTATTACTTAAAACTAGTAGATATGTTCCCTATGGTTTAAGATGATGAGTACCTTTGTAGTGACACTAAATATTGCATATTATGAACTGTAAGAGTGAAATTAAATTAAACACTTGGATTGTTAATCATATCAGATTTTTGTTTTAAACTTCTGACTTGTTAGCCTCTTAATACTTTATTTGAGGAGAGATGTCAAAATGGAGGCCAGATGGCTCTGGGCAGGGCCCCCCTTGCAGTATTGCAGTATTTTGGTCAGGTTAATATATTGCTGACAAAAGCAAGACTCCAGAGTCTTAGGCCTGGACTTGAATCCCAGAAGTACCACTTAATGGCTTCATATTATGTAAGTTTTATGCTCCCTAAACCTGTTTCCTCAACTATAAGTTGAAATTAATACTGTCACCCACCTCACACACTTGTTTGACGATTAAATGAGATGTTGTATATAAAGTATTTAGTTCAGTACCTGACACATAGAAAGTATTCAGAAAATGTTCACTATTATCACTATAGGTTCTGGTTCTTAAAAATGTAGGTAGGTATCCAGAGTCTTGATAAGTCATTGTGTTCAAAGGAGGGTATTATGTTTGGATTTTCACTACTATTTAGATTATAGTATGATCTGCCTCCGCTGTTTTTAAGATTGTTTTAAAATCTTTTATCTGTAATTTCATTTCTATTTTCATAAGTTAGTTTATATGATTAATTGAATCATAGCCATTTTTAAATAAATGGGGCCTATAAATCATTGTACCTCTTTTGAAACTGAATATTGGTTTATAGAAGTGGCTGAATAGATTTTAAGGGAAAGTTGATCTAACTTGTAGAAGTGCTTTGCTCTAGCAAAAATTTTATCTACTGTCTAGCATATAGCCATGCATGAATTTAGTGAATTTTTGATAAATATTTATTAATAGTGATGATAATTTATAAACAATTTCCTTTTAAAACAGTTTTAAAGTTAGGCTGTGATTTCTAAATGTTATTTGACTACTGTATATTTCTAAGAGGTACTTAAGAGCTTGTTTACTGTCCTGAAGAAAATAAACTGGAGTAGAACATCCAGTAGTCATTCTAGGCAAGTATGCTTCCACTTTGATTATTCCCAAAAGCAAATTAAGTGTTTACAGAGGTCATGAGCATCGTAGTCACAAAGCTCCAAAATGAATTAGTAAATGCATCATATATCATAGTGAACCTTCTTTCCCAGTGTGATAAAAGAATTTTATCTTGCAAAGATTATCCTAGTTTAATTATTCTTAAATTTGATACATATATTTCTTGGAAGCTGGAGTATCTTGAAAAATTATAAATATTTTATATATTTTAAAGGAATTTATCATAGAGTATATAGAACCTAGTTTTCTTTATATGTCTCTTTTATGATTATGAGTTGATGGAAGATTCCCCCCTCCCTCTTCCATGTTCTTCTGGTGATCCTGTATAGGTTCATGAAGGATTCCTGGAGAGTAAAGTGTTTGTTTTGAATAGTACCAATTCATCAAATCCATGTGAGAGAAGAAGTATTGACCTAAGAATATATATGCTTTGCTTTCTTCCGTTTATAATTCTCTTGGTCTTCATTCGTGAGCTGAAGAATCTGTTTGTGCTTTCGTTCCTTGCCAACCTTTCCATGGCTGTCAGTCTTGTGATTATTTATCAATATGTTGTTAGGGTAAGTATAACATGTTTTTAACTGTCATGTGTTTCTTGGTAAATAAATTTTTTGTTTACTTTGAAGGTGAAAGTAATGATATCTAAAGACCCCTACTTCATATGTGACACACAGGACATAATCAGTAGAGTTTGGTTTCCTTTTGAGGGAGACTGCTTAGTTAGGCAAGTGTGTGACAGAGATTGAACGCATAGGCTTTGCAGTCAGATCTGGTTTAGAACCTTGGTAATATGCTTATGGGTTTGTAACATTGCTTCAGAAGATACTAGTAACCACCTTATTAGAATTGCTATGAGATTTAGAAGTATGCCTTAATACACTGTCTAGCATGAAACAAAGAACTCAGTGTTTTGTTTATCCCTTTAAGATTTGAGCCAGTCATAAGAGATAGGAGTATAGGTGTAATTTTATAATTCTCTTTCACATTTGAACCTTTATTTGCTGCCGGCACTTCAGGCTACTTCCACTACACTAGTCTGTAGCCTCTTTATCTGAATTTGCAGTAACGGCAACTGATTTCGTTGTCCACTGACTGGGGATTCTTAACCCATTTAACCCATAGAAGAAGTTATTGATGGCATTCAAAGGATCTACAAATCCTTTAAAAATGTTTTCAAGATTGAGTGTTTATGTATGTATATATGCATTTTTTTACTGAGCAGCTATATATAGCTTTCATCCTGCAAAGGGGTCAGTGACTCAAAAAAGATCAAGAATCCCTGTTCTTTTCTTTCCTGATCCAATCCATCTTATATATTGCTGCCTAAGTAATTGTTCTAAAGTCTCTATTAGCAGTTCATTACACACTGTCTTATGATGGGTCTATGTTTCATTTTCCTCTTTCTGAATTCCAAAATCTATAGATTCTTTCTTTTAGTATATGAGAATAAAAGGGGACAGGCAGGAAGAGGATTGCATAGGCTTTCGGGAGTTCATGACCCCTTATCTGAACATGTAAGAGTTAGTGTAGCAGAAGAGGAGGTTCCTTGGGTAGAGTGAACAGTGTGAACCTTGAATAACAATTTAGTGTTGTCAAAAGAGCCAAACACTTTAACAACCTTTTCATTCTGACCCTAGTTTGTATTTTTAGTCATACATCACCATTATATCACACAAATCTACCTGTGCTTCAGATGTTCTAGACCTTTTACTCCCCAAATTAGCCATGTGCTTTTACACTTCAGTTTATTTGTTCATCCCCTTTCCTTGGCCTTGAATTCTACTTCCAATCAGGTAAAACAGATAACGCAGGATGGTGAAGAGAGTAGGGACTAGATTTGGGGTAGCTAAAAGAAATAGACATTGTGGAGCCAGAGACCTTGGGCCAGATGTGCAGTTTGTTTGTTACCAGATAGTGAGAGCTGGAACACACAAAGCCAGAGTCAGGACCATAATTAAAGCCAGAGTCAAGGCATAGGCACAAATAATAAAGATAATGGCAAGTGTCAGTTCAAAGAGTAAAGCACTGAATCAGGAGGGGGGCATAGGAGTACCAGAGAGCCAATACCTACACAGAGTTATAAGATAGCCGAAGTCAGAAACCAGGTATCTTAGAGACTAAAAGAGCAATGAAAACAGTGGAGAATGAATTTTGTTGGACACCGTTATCACTGGTTAATCACTGATTATATGGTTCTTAGCTCAGATGTTGAGTATACTTGTGTATTTCCTGTGGCAGGAGCCCCACCAGTGTGAACAGCCTGGGACTTACAGGTTGAAACAGGTAATCAGAAGCATTTAGCTTGGACAGAATTTGTGGGCATGAGGAAAACACTTGCTTTTGGCAGTGAAATCCTAACAGCTTGGCTACATTTAACATAGGATGCTTAAAGTATTTATTGAAAGAATTATTCACTTTTATAACACATTTGCTTCATGTTGTAAAGCTCAGAAGTGAATGATTTTGCTCTTTCATTTTAAATTATTTAAAGTAAGTAAAATGTAACTTATTTTTTCCCTTTTTTCTCCAGAATATGCCAGATCCCCACAATCTTCCAATAGTAGCTGGCTGGAAAAAATACCCACTCTTTTTTGGTACAGCTGTATTTGCTTTTGAAGGCATAGGAGTGGTAAGAATTTATGTTTTATTATGTTTTAAAATCTTAAGTCAACACAAAGATTTATGTAGTCAGGTTACCTTTAAAATGCATGTTTTTCTTATTTTTTTTATTCCTAGGACATAGTTTGAAGTTTGGTATGATAAACTTGAATTATAGTTCAGTTCTTCCACCAACCGAGTGTTTAATCTTAGATGCATTGCTTAATTCTTTTTTCCTTAATCTGTAAATTGAGGACAGTAGAAAAGAAAAATTTAACATTTTATTATGGAAAATTTCAAACCTAAGCAAAATTTAGAGAATAGTGTAATGAATTATTAACCATAACATATGTGAACATATAACCATATGTTAGCATTACCAACTTCAAAAATCATTAACTCAGGACCAATTTTGTTTATCTCTATTCCATCTATTCTACCAAGCCCAGTTTATATTCAGACAGATGTATCCTTGATGAACATAGATGCAGAAATCTTCAATAAAATATTAGCAAACTGAACTCACCATTACACTAAAAGGATCATATACCATGATCAAGTGGGACTTATTCCAGAGATGCAAGGATGGTTCAGTATGCACAAACCAGTCAACATGATACACTACACTAACAAAATGAAGGATAAAAGTCATAGGATCATCTCAATAGATGCAGAAAAAGCATTTGACAAAATTTAACATCCATTTGTGATAAAAACGCCCAACAAAATGGGTATAGAGCTAATGTACCTCAACACATAATAAAGGCCATATATGACAGGTCCACAGCTAATATTGTAGGCAATGTGAAAAGTTGACAGGTCAGGAATAAGCTCTAAACTCTAAGATTAGGAACAAGACAAAGATGCCCATGCTCACCACTTTTATTTCACATAGTATTAGAAATCCTACCCAGAGCAATTAGGCAAAAAAAATAAATAAAAGGCAACCAAATTGGAAATGAAGAAGTAAAACTGTCATTACTTGCAGAGACATGATTATATATATAGATAATCTTAAAGACTTCACCAAAAACTGTTAGAACTAACAAATGAATTCAATAAAGTTGCAGAGTACAAAGCAAGTATACAAAAACTGATTGTGTTCCTATAAACTAGCAATGGACTATCAGAAAGAGAAATTAAGAAAACAATCCCATTTATAATTGCATCATAAAGGGTAAAATACCTACGAATAAATTTAACCAAGGAGGTGGGAGACCTGTATTCTAAAAACTAAAACACTGATGAATTGAAAACCACACACATAGATGGAAAGATACCCCATGTTCATGGATTAGAAAAATAAATATTGTTAGAATGTTCATATTACCCAAAGCAATATACAGATTCAGTGTAATCCTTACCAGAATTCCAATGGCATTCGTACAGATACAGAACAGTCCTAAAATTTGTATGGAGCAACAAAAATCAAGTAACCAAAGCAACAGTACGAAAGAAGAACAAATCTGGAGATGTCACACACTCATTTCAAGCTATACTACAAAGCTGTACAAACTACAGAACAGTTTGGTATTTGGCATAAAAACAGACACAGAGATCAACAAAACACTAGAGAGCCCAGAAATAAGTCCAAGAGTATATGGTCAATTAGTATGTGACAAGGCAAGAATATACAATGGGGAAAGTATGGTCTTTTCAGTAAATAGTGTTGGGGAAACTGGACAGTCACATGCAAAAGAATGAAACCAGACCACTATCTTACACCATACACAAAAATTAACTCAAAATGAATTAAAGCTTGAATGTAAAGCCTGAAACCAAAACATCACATAGGCAGTGAGCTCCTTGACATACTCTTGGCATTGAATTCTTGGATCTGACTCCAAAAGCAAAAATAAACAAGTGAGATGACATCAAACTAAAAAGCTTCTGTACAGCAAAGGAGACCATCAACAAAATGAAAAGGCAAGCTACTGGATGGGAGAAAATATTTATAAATCATATACCTGATAAGGGGTTATTTTCAAAATATATAAATAACTCAACTCAGTAGCAAAGAAAACATCTGATTAAAAATGGACACTGACTCTTAAATAGGCGTTTTCTTAGAGATGACATATAGATGGCCAACATCACTAATTATCAGGGAAATGCAACTCAAAACCACAGTGAGATACCACCTCATGCCTGTTTGAATGGCTATTATAAAAGAGACAAGACAAAACAAGTGTTGGCAAGGATACAGAAAAAAAGGAAGCCCTCGTGCACTGTTAGTGGAAATGTAAATTGGTGCAGCTACTATGGCAAACAATATGGAGGTTCCTCAAAAAATTAAAAATAGAACTACCATATGATATAGCTACTCCACTTCTGGTATTTATCAAAAGGAAACAAAAAAACAAACTCAAAAAGATACATGCACCCCCATGTTCACTGCAGCATTCTTTACAACAGGCAAGATATGGAAACAACTTAAGTGTTCATTGATGGATGACTGGATAAAGAAGATGTGATATATATACAAAATGGACTACTACTCAGCCATAGGAAAGAAGGAAATCTTGTCTTTTGTGACAACATGAGTGGACCTTGATAATAATGTATTATGCTAAATGAAATAAGTCAGAGAAAGTCAAATGCCATGATTCACTTATATCTGGAATCTGTAAAGCAGATAAAACAGAAATCTTAGATACAGAGAACAGGTAGATGGTTGCCAGAGTAGAAAGAGGTTGGTGGGCAGAGCAGGGTGGGCAGGTGGAATGGGTGAAGGGGGTGAAGAGTTGCAAGCTTCCAGATATAAATAAGTCATGGAGATGTACAGCATGGACTATAGTCAATAATATTGTATTGCATATTTGAAAGCTGCCAAGAGAGTAAATATTAAAAGTTATCGAAAGAAAAAAACAGTTGTAACTTTGTACAGTTATGGATGGTAACTGGACTTGATGTGGTGATCACTTTGCAGGGTACATAAATATCAAAATATCCTGTAAACCTGAAGTTAATATAATGTTATATGCCAATTTTACCTCAGTTTAAAAAAGAAGGAAAAATACTCGGCATATTGTAAGCATTTAGAAAATACTTGTTATTAATATTACTTAATATCATTTACTGTGTTCTCAAGTCATATGGCTAAGAGATTTGACCTCTAAAGATTTGCCTGAAAATTTTAACTTTTCAACTAGCCTTTTTTTCCTTATCTTTAAAGGTTTTTTTTTTACATAATGAAGATAATTTATTCATCTAACTAAGTTAGTAGATAATAGACACAGATGGGTAGATGTAGAATCAATTATAGACATATGTATACATGGGTTAGTATGCATAATTTCCTAGCACTGTCTGCTGAGAGGCCTTATAAGCAGTGATACCCTAGTAGCAACGAGCACACTCAGCTCCCAGATCTTGATTTCTAAATACCATTCTTCAGTATAAAAGAACCAAAGTTCTTAGGAGAAGTGGCTGATTCTAGGGCTGAAGAAAGGAAATTCAAACTGAGTCTGGAGCATCTTGTTCCAGAAAATATGGAAGTGCTCAAAAAAAGCAAAAGAATGGAGTCCTGTCAAAGAAACACAGGAACCAACCTGATAGAATTTATTATGAGCTAAGCTAAAACAATATCAGTAACTAAATAGCAGAATTTCGGATTCATACTCCAAAGTGTAAAACAAATATACAGGATTCCATACTAACATAACTAAATGATTAAATAAATAAGTACACAAAGGGGGATATCCAAATAATTTATGTAGGCACTCACCCTCCAGCAGGCGTAACTCAATCTCCCGTGGTCCCTGGAATTAGGGACTTGCTTCCAGTGACTAGAGTACAGTGAGGGGGAAGAAGAGAACTTTAAAGCAGAGAAACCTGGCAGACATGCCTCTACCAAGTGAACGAAGTTAACTTTACCAGTGATAAATTATGTTAATAGCATGTGTGGTGGGAACTTCACATATCACTTCTGTAGTATCCTTTTCTAAAACCTGTAATCTCAGCCTAGTCATGAGGAAAACATCAAACAAATACAGACAGAAATCATTATACCAAATACCTAACCAATGTACCTCAAAATTCAGATAATGAACAATAAGGGAAGATTGAGAAACTCTCAGAGACCGGAGGAGACTAAGGAGACATGGCAACAAAATGCGGTGTGGTATCCTGGATGTGGGACCCTGGAACAGAAGAAGGATATTAGTGGAGAATCTAGTGAAATTAAAGTTTGGAGTTTAATAGTAATGTACCAATGCCAGGGGAGGGGAGTGCGGGGAGGGGAGATGTATAATGCAGTGGTCTGTTTATCTTTGCAACTTTTCTATACATCTAAAATTATTCCAGAATAAAAACTTGTTTTTAAAAAACTGACAAATTTGTCTGCTACAAGCTGATTTGAAACATTTCTCAGAGTTAAAAAATCTGTAATGTAAAAAATACATATGACACCTAAGAAAAAACACGTTAACAATCATGTTTTTAAAGGAAAAACGATTTGCATATTACTGTAGAAAGATTAATTTGTGTATATGTAAGACAGGATACAAGATTGTTTAAATTACTCATATTACTTGCATTCTCTTCTTAGGTCCTTCCATTGGAAAATCAAATGAAAGAATCAAAACGCTTCCCCCAAGCATTGAATATTGGAATGGGAATTGTTACAACTTTGTATGTAACATTAGCTACTTTAGGATATATGTGTTTCCGTGATGAAATCAAAGGCAGTATAACTTTAAATCTTCCACAGGATGTATGGTAAGTAGATATGAGTTTGTTAATCCTCATTTATGTATTGTGTAGATAAAGCTTACCAATATTTGATGATAAAGGTGTATCCGTGGATTTATGGTTTAAACATTTAAAATTTTTATTGTGATTTCTTTATTTGTGTAAGCTGGAATTTTTTTCATAATCTGAAGAGAAGAACATCTATGATTATTTTACAGATCTTTGTGGAATTTTTTTCGAAAGATTAAAAATTGTAGGATGTTCCAGATTTGAGTAAAGTATGAGTAAAAAATGTATCCTTTTAATGTGGATTCACTTTAATTAAAAAATTTAATGCCCTTTTTGCCAAAAAAATCCAACACTTTGGGTTCCTGATAAAATAATATAACCCCTCACCTATGGCCCTCAATATCTTAACTGATCAGTTTTAATACTGCATGTACTCCAAGTCCCTTAAGAACACAGGACACATTACAAATAAAATAAAATAATATGGTACACCTTAGTATTCTCCTTAATATTAGAACCATATTCTGCTAAGTGAAGAAATATATAGGGTTTTCCCTTCTTCCACAGATTGGTCTTTGGAGATTTAAAAAGATACTGGCAGTGATTGCCACACAGACTTGCATATTTGTAAAATAGAAGATAACTCTTAGTTTTGATAAATGCAAAGAATAAATGCTATATTGCTGGTTTAATTAATGTCATGCTTTGGTGGCTTGAAAAGAGGCCTATGAAACCTTAAATGTTAAATATTTTATCTTCTAACTGCATCCTGGTGAGAATTTGTCTCCCATTCAGTAATGATTTGTATTCTGGGTCTTTATTGGAGTCAAAAACATTGTTGGAACAAATGTATGTAGGAAGCCATTTATGGTGGAGGGAATGTACCTAGAATAGTTTCCAGTTGCACAAGGAGCACACATGCAGTGTATTTACCTTTTTTTTTTTGTAGATTTACTTTAGTTATGATGTAGTTTATGAATGTATTCCAAGATGGAAAGGTTTTGAACATTATACATATATTTCAAGCTGGAGGCAGGATTACAGGCAAGATACATGTTACAGTTGATTATATACTTTAAATGTACCTCTTTGTTCTTTTTTGTAATAGTTTAAAAAAGTTTTTTTTTTCCTTTTTGTACTATGTACTGGAAGCCTAAGGAGACTAATAGGAGGATAAAGGCTAAAAATTATGGTAGTATAGTTCCTCTTTTCAAATACTATACAATGCCTGGAAAATAGAATGGTATTTTCCCCACTTAGAATAATATTTACACTAAATATTAAAAATGATTTTGTAAATAAATTTGACAAGCACTTTTAATGTCAAATTTATAAAATGTGGGAAGAAACAATTGCCAAATCATTCCCTATTCTTATTCACCAAAGTATTTAAAGAAAACCTTAAGGGAGAAGGGACTGAAGTGGGAGTATGCATGCATATCAGGTTAAGATGTTCGCATCCCCAGAGAGCTAAGATCCTGGTGAAGTAACAGTGACAAGAGTGAGTGGAGAAAGCTTTTATTCATCTTGAGGGGGTGATACCATCTCTGCAGTAGCTCTAATTGAAGCCTTCCCTTTCTCTGCATCCCTTTCCCACCTCTCTCCTTAGCCCTCAATTACTTTGGCTTTCCAGTTAGAATAGAACTAGTTGTAAGTCTTGATTAAAAAGGGACTATTCGATCATAGTTTCTTTTTAAGAAGGCTTAGCTGGATTCCTGCCTGGAGAAAAGCCTTGTACAGGTATCCTAAGAAACAAACATCTGGGAAAACAGGGAAGCAAGTCAAGATAAATATTCTCCATCAGAGAACCTCTGTTGTGTACTTCTTTTTCATTGTGGAGATAAGCCTTTTGTAGCCCGCAGTCTACTTCTTTTTGGACTCTGAGCTGGGACAATTAAAACAATAGCCACAGCTGCGGGGTAATGGAGAGGAGATGCTTATCTTTGTATAGTGATGGTCTTCTGTAAAATGAGAAGTTAGGACTGGAGTAATCACAGGATTATAACCTACAGTTTCCTCCCTGTTACATTAATGTGTGAGTCTCTTCCCTTCTTTCTCTGTGTGTCAGACAATAGGCCACGAAAGTTAGAGAAAGTGCAGTGTACTCTTTATTAATAGCTAAGTATGTAAGCTAGTGACTGTCACAAGGGCCCAGGGAACTGATAGCTACTAACTATGAGAAGCTGTAAAGGGTTTTTGATCCCATATTGACTTAAAGTCAGAGTTCACAAGGTATATTTCCCCAAGAAAAGACTGAATTAGAAAGCAGCTGCTGGATAAAAACAAGTATGTATTAGAGAGGCTTGAAGCTATTATTTATTACCCTCAATCTATCTTTTAAAACTAGCTTTGACTAATATTGTTCAGTGTATTGCATTTAGCTTTTGAAGTAAGGAGTATATTTTAAAGATGATGATGAAGTAAATTCATAATTCTGAGCTAGAACCAGGGTTCCTTGATGGCAGGAACCCTGCATCTTCTAGATTTATGATGAATCTCCACAGTCTAGCACATTGCTCAGCACCTAAGAGGCACTCAGTAAATGTTTGTTAAATGGTATTACAGGTTTAAAAACATTTCCCTTAGTACCTAATAATATAACCAAGGCACCACTATTAGTTCTAGTTGAGTGATATTTTAGCAGTGTTTTTCTAAGATTTCCACTATTGTAACCCAAACAGCAGAGGAGAGTGTGAAAAAAAGCATTCCCTTAGGAGTCTTGGGACTCAAGCATAAGTCAATTTAAAAAGTCATTAAAGAGTACACCTATTGCATTCTAGTTTATAATTTTTATGTTGCTTTTTATATAAAAATGACTTCCCCTCACAAAAACCCTTGAGTAAAATTGGTGCTTCCGGAAGATCCACCAGGCTTAACCTCTGGCCTAGGAAGCCCCAGCACACTGCTGCCCTCTAGCGGGGAATGTGTACGCTGAGGGAAAAGCATAGGTGCAGGGCAGTTACAAGGAAAATACGCAAGGGTAAATAATGAACCTCTGGAATTCTGGACTTCAAAAATCTATACAAATAAAGTCATTCTAGTAACAATAACATAGACCATGAAATGATGTTCCTTTTCATCTGGGTTGATTTGAAGAATTTTTCATATTACTTTATTTAGGTAGGCTCTTTCACACAAATGGTCTCAGTTTTTGACATATGTTACTATATATTGCTTAAAAATACAGATGTCAAATACAGTGTGCCCTTGATGTAGAAAAGAAGTAAAAGTGGAAGAGTTGATTCTAAAAGACTGCAGCACTTTTCTTAAATGCTCTTATCTATATGACTCCTCTTTGGTTGATAATTAGCAAGTATTCCAGTTTATAAAAGACCCAACCATTTTATTTCCCATTTTTACTGTGGGTAACACCAAATAATAGTAATTGTGTATACTGATATTTTTATATTAATAATAACCAGATGCTTAGCTTACATAACTTATTTTAAATCAGGAAATATGTAATTATATTCATAATGATGTGTTCTTAAATATATTGCTAACCATATTTTTAAAACATGTAAGTTAAAAGATAATTAGTAAAAATGTTCTAATAATAAGCTAATAAGAACATTCACTTAATTCTACACAATTACATATCAGAATATATGAAGCAGGAGTCTTTCAGTTATTTTGTACATTTCGGTAGCTTGACCATTTATGTTTAAACTGTAAGCCTCCGCTGGGAAATAAATTCTGAAATTGTTCTAAAATTAAAATTTTGCTATTGCTAACCTTAAGGAGTTCCCTCTTTCTTTAATTATTCTGTTTGTACTATTTTCACATCTATTTCTACTCAGCTTTTTTCCTTCCTTGTTCTCACTCCTATGATGAATACTTTATAGGAAGAGACTTACTGAATTCTTTCTAATTTGGCCACAGTTTGGAGAACTGTTTATAATCTCTACTACTTTATGTCTCAAAACATCATAAATAAGCTTAAAGTCTCATTACTGTGAAGGCTTTCTTTACCAAAACTGACAAGTAGAACTGCTCAGTGGAAAGATTGTGGCTCTCAGTGAGGTTTCTACTGAAACAGAATATAGGTGTTAATCACTACCGCTGATGCTGAGGCACATTTGATCCATAAGCTCCTCTCCAGTTTGTTTCTTAAATAATACAAGAGTGATTGAGATTTTCTTTTCATTGTTGTAAAATATTCAAGTTTTCAGAAAATACGTATGTTACATATAATTTCATTATCTGTACCCCAAGGGAGTACCTATAGTGTCCCTCTCGGTCCTACAAGTCTACATTTTCTCTCTCTGTCATTATCAATATTTAAAAGGTCTTTTGCCACACAAAAGGAAGTTTACTGAAGTCTTTGTCAAGGCACATATGTTGAGCTTTGACAGGAAGCTCTCTATAATGTAGAAATCTCAAGATATTCATAAAACTGAAGATTGCTGTGCTATTTTAAAGCACTGGGCCTCAAAAAGATAAATTTACTTGGACAAAACAACAACCACCCAGTCCAACAATTTATTTCTCTTAGCAATATAACTCTAAATAGGTAAGAGAATTATATAGGCATATCCCTGTATAATCTAGAGAACTTTGCAGGTTGAAACCATTTTGATGCCCCCCTTAGGACTTAAGAATGATGACATTTCTGCAACTAATGACATACCTACCAACATTTTCAAGCAAGGAGAACTATAACTCAGAGTCCATTATGAAGTTTTTCTTCTATGGATAGGTCGTTGAGATATCAAAGACACATAGAATGTTCAATTTTTTGAAAGAAAGTTGAGGAAACATTAGCTCTTCATGGGGCTAAGCCTAACCTTCAGAACACTGGCTTAGCTTAATATGAACCCTTTCCAACAATAGGTTTGTCAAAATGAATTGTCCATTTATCATCTAGAAATTTAGTAGAGATCATCTGGCTATTTTAATAAACAAGCATTTAATTGGTAAGTTATTGGCCTAGTGTGTATTGGGTTTCTTGTCTATCTTAACACTAAAAATAAAAAGGAAGAAAGCCAGATTTATATTAAGAAACATGGATAAACCTGTAAGTCTTTATGCCATGTGAAATAAGCCAGACAGAGAAAAACAAATACCGCATGGCTTCACTTAACGTGTGGAATCTAAAAAAAAATGTCAAACATAAGAGAGTAGACTGGTGGTTGCCAGGGGCTGTTGGATGGGGGAGAATTTTGTAAAAAGGTGTAACCATTCAGTTAGAAAATGAATACAGTCTGAGGATCTAATGTATAATGGGGTGACTATAGTTTATAGCACTATAGCATGTAATTGAAATTTGCTGAGAGTAGATGCAAAGTGTTCTCACACACACAAAAAAAAAGGCAAGTACATGGGATGATATATGTGTTAATTAACTTGATTGTAGGAGTCCTACAGAAAATCATCATATTGTACACCTTAAATACATTACAATTTTTATTTTAGTAAAAGTAAATTACCTCTTTCAAAGCACAAATAATAATTAATTAACTAAATATATTACAATTTTATTTGTCAGTTATGCCTCATTAAATCTGTGGGAAAAAGGAATGACAAAATTTTGAAATTTTTTCAACAGGTTATATCAATCAGTGAAAATTCTGTATTCCTTTGGCATCTTTGTGACATATTCAATTCAGTTCTATGTTCCAGCAGAGATCATTATCCCTGTGATCACATCCAAAGTTCATGCTAAATGGAAGCAAATCTGTGAATTCGTGATAAGGTCCTTCTTGGTTAGTGTTACTTGTAAGTATCACTACATATTTCTAACATAATTTTTATTGTTGAATTTCTTCTAATGAAGCTACTTAAAGTATATTTTTAAGTATTTTTTAAACAGTTTTACTTACCTAGCTGGGATATTATTTGGTTTACAATTATTTTACTATATAATAAAAACACAAACGAGATCCCATCACACTTTTAAAGGAACTGAAACAAATTTTTATTTTGAAAATAACATGAGTGGTGATTAAAATATAAGTATTTTTAAATCAGATGTGTAAGGGACCCTTTAGATATAAAGGGTTAGTTTGGTTCTAGTCTCTCTCAGGTTTTTTATGTCCGCTAACTTGTGTATATTTAACAGTTCGACTCTGTGTCACCTACAGGAATGGCTTTTGTTTTGTTTGGGTCTTTAATAATTTCAGTGGTTTTATTTTACTTATTTGAAGGGGTGCATGTACTCTCTGATTAAGGCTTTACATAAAATGCCTCCACAAGACAGCATAACAATAGAGACTTGTGTTGAGGGAGCTTGAGTTTGGTACAGTGGAGAGAGTGTGAGCTTTGGGGTCACAAACCCAGGTCTGCCACTTACTCGGTTGTTGTCTTTAGGCAAGTTACGTGCCATCTTTGAGCCCCTCTTTCCTCAACTATGAAAGGGAGGTAAGACTTCTTTGTGGCATTTTTTTGTCAGGTCTGAAAATATTACCCAAGTAGCTGGAAGGTATTACTATCCTTATTGTCACCATTATTATCATAACCACAAATACATGGATGACTGCAACACTGAACTAATTAATGGGATTGCCTGGAATGTACCAGGGACCAGATCACTGGTGTTCTGGGGAACACGTGCTTTAGAAGTTCTGTGTGCGAGACTACTGACTATCTTGGCCCATTCAGGGTTAGATGATAGTAGAGCTAGAAATTCTGGGCAGTTCTGTAAATTACATTGAGTGCCATAGATGGAGCTTATGCCTAGATTTAAAGAATTGAGTGTATTACATTTTGTTTGAAGAGAAAGCAAAGCTGGGAAAAGCAGATAAAACCTATTTTTCAAAGTAATCATATAAATGAATTATATCAACTAATAAGGGAGATCATATTGAAGAATGAAGTCATTAAAGCCCTACTCTGATGACTAGTGGAACATTCAGTAGGATATAGTTATTTTAAAACTCTCAGGCCTGTGTTTTGATTCCATGTTTGAAATGACTCAGCAAAATGTGTTAAATACTATGTATTTTGTTATTGCCTGATTTCACTGATCCTTCTGTTTCTAATTTGAAAAGTCCTTGGCTTTATGTATGTTTCCTGCTCTTAGTACACTATTACTGCATAAGTACCAAAAGCATAATCTTCAATAGTTTGTAGAATGCTAGAGAAGACACACTAAAATCCTTAAAGTTAATTGCCACTGCAAATGAGAAACAGTACCATTCTGTATCCTAATATTCTGTCCTAGAGTCAGTAGGTATGTGGAGAGCACCATTAACTATTTGTATAATTAAAATTATGTGCTGGAGTATTGCCCACAGTTTCATTGTTGATGTTACAGCATCAAGTACTTTATTTATTTTCTCTGATATATCTACTTTCACCCTTCAGATGGAAAGAATGGACTTAAAATAGGCTTTTTTTTCTATATCAGAGGAAGATTTGTACTCTAAGGATATACTCTTTTTCTCTATAATACAGTTTTGGCAAATGCTAAATAAGCTAATTAGTATTTAATAGACCTATTCATAATAACTGTAAACAACATAAAGCAACATATTTATAGTAATCCTATAGTGAATATTTGTAGTGAATAGACTATATTCCAAACTATGCTTTGGCTTACTGGTTTTGTATTTTGAGTTCATGTTGGATTTGCCTAAGATATGTAAACTTCTCTTCCTTGTCTATTAATAATATTACCAAATAACATTTCAAGCCATTTTTACCAGCAAATGTTTATTGGTTGCTTACATAATATTTATAGGATGTCTTTATCTAATTGACAAATTTCATGGTTTAAAAGTATTTGATAAATGGAATTTTAGGCTAAATGAATGAATTCTAAAATTCTATAGTGTACCATCACATGATTTTTCAACATTTTTTCACCTGATTTACAAGTGACAGCTTGGATTGTTGAGAAACATTAATGAGGAAAAATGGATCCCCAAATGAAAAACTCTTCATGTGGGAAGGTGTTAGTCAGGTTTGTCTGGCCTTCCTTTTATACTGCCACCTACTGTATGGAGGTGAAGTATGTAATGAATGTATTCAGTGAATTTTGAAAGGTCCTAATACTGTTGGAGATTTATGCTTTCTAGTTCCCTTGAGAGAAATATTAAAGAGATGTAGCAAGCATCCATTAAATAGGGAATCCACTTTATAAAACATTTCTAGTTCCAAATTCTTCAAAATCAGCTATTTTATTTATGAAAGTTTATTTCACTCTAGTCCAGTAGGTGTGAGGCTAGGTTTATAATATCAAAATAATTTTTAGGGTTTTAGCTTTCATGTAATTTAAATGGAAAATAATAGCTTGTTGTTCTGAGAAATGTGGTGGTTCCAAGTTAATCCCACATCCTCCTGAAAGACACTGAGAGCTGCAAAGGGAATAAGAGAAGGTAGAAGAACTGTAAAGTAAAAATTAAGTAGAGAAATCATTAGAAACTAAAGACTTAATTACAAAGAGCACAAGTTAAATCATATATAATATAGATTTTATACATACATATTTTACATATATATAGTTTATATATATAGACACACACCGCAGAAAGTTCAGCAAGAGACAAAGACTGTACAAATGAGAACAGCAAAAAGACATAAACTTAGAAATGAAAGAGAGGGATAATAAAGATTAGAGAGGAAAATGATAGCTTTAGAAGACAAACAGGAGGGCCAACACACACAACTGGAGTCCTCAAAGCCAGAGCTCCAGTGATGTGACCATCACTGGTGGCGATGGAGAATTAGTCACAGCTTGCACATGGGCCAACTCTGTTGTTATTTCTGGTGGCCACTCCAAACTAACAACAAATTTTGTAAACCTTCCTGTGTTGATATCTTTTGGTAAGATAAAGATAAAATAAGAGAGTACCAGATCAAAACTTGCAGAAAACAAGTCAGTGGTTTAGAAGAAAATCCTGTTGGTAATAGTGGTACTTTTTTTTGTTACCGTTTCATTCTGAAATAATTTAGAAAAGTTGTAAAAGGAAGTAGAGTTACCATAAATCCCTTACTCAGCTTCCTTTACTGTTAACACTTTACATATCACAATACAATGATTAAAACTAGGAAACTAACAGTGATACAACACTACTGACTAATCTATTGACCTTATTCTAGTTTTGCCAGTTTTCCCACTAATACCCTTTTGCTGACCCAAGAACCAATCCAAGGACACACTTTAATTTTGTTGTCAGGTTTACTTAGTCTCCTTCAGTCTTGGCAGTTCTTGTATTTGTATTTCTGTAATTTTGTTGAATTTTGTCAGTAATTTTGTCAAATTCCCTCTAGCTCATGATGCTTTCTTATGATTAGATTGAAATGAAGCGTTTTTAAAATGCTTCTCAGTGCATCACGTCATGGTACTGTCTTATCACTGGCAGTGTTAGCTTTAGTCACTTGATTATGGTGGTGTCTGACAAATTTCTCCGCTGTAAAGGTACTCTTATTCCCTTTATAATTAGTAAGTGTCTTGGAGGAGATATTTGGAGACTATGCAAATATCTTGTTCTTATATAGTTTTTTCCTGCTAAGTTTAATATCCTTTAGTGATTTTTCCTGCAATAATTATTACTGTTGTGTTTGCTTAATAATGATTTTCTATTTCCATTGTCCCTTCTATTTTGGTCAATTGGAATACTAATGAGTGTAAGAAAAAGTTTTCTTTTCTCTCTCATTTCTTTAATGATTTATTTATATCCCACCACCCCACTGTAGAATGAGCTATATGACAGAGTAATGAAAATGCTTTGGAAATAGGCTATCCAAACTCCTTCACTCAGAATTTCACAGCAAAAAATTTAAAGTTGCTTATGTAAGAAACTTTGTTGACAAGTCAAAGTCCAAGAAATGTCACTCACCGTTTTGGTTCCTTTGTTTTCTTTTTTAGCTCAGAACAAAATATGACAGATTCTTTCACAAGCAATAGTTTGGTAGTGCCTACTTGATAGAATTAGTTAAAACATCCACATTTCCTTTTGATATAAATATTAAGTACTTAAATAAAAATGCTTATTTTTATTTTCTAGGTGCTGGAGCAATTCTGATTCCTCGTTTAGACATTGTGATTTCCTTTGTTGGAGCTGTGAGTAGCAGTACATTGGCCCTGATCCTACCACCTTTGGTTGAAATTCTTACATTTTCTAAGGATCACTACAATATATGGATGATCCTGAAAAATATTTCTATAGCATTCACTGGAGTTGTTGGTTTCTTGTTAGGTACATATGTAACTGTTGAAGAAATTATTTATCCTACTCCCAAAGTTGTAGTTGGAACTCCAGAAAGTCCCTCTCTAAATTTGAATTCAACATGCTTTACATCTGGTTTGAAATAGAAGCAGAATCGTGAGTCTTCTGCTTTTGTCTCAGTTCTGAAAATGATTTAAATAAGCACTAGGAGAATACATTGCCATGTACTTAAAAATAGAACCAAATTCTTTTTTCTTTTGGCACAATATTGATATTTGACAGTAAATTGTAATTCTTTACCAGTAGTAGTAAACTTCAGAAGATTCTTGGTTTTAAGTATTAGCAATAATTTTTAAAAATTTAGTTTTGAAAATTGAAAAAATTAAAACAAAAGCTACAATGTAAAAAAAATTAAAATAAAAAGATCACTATTCTTCATTCCATCAGAAATAATTTAACTAACATTCTCTCTTTTATTCCCATGCTACTCTTTGCCATTCAGTTGAGTAGAGAACAGGGTTTCAAAAATAAGAAAATTAAAGAAGAAGAGGTAACAAAAATTTCCAGACCATTCCAGTGAATGTCAACATATACTTTGTGCATAATGTAAAAATATCTCAATTGTGTATTTATTACAGAGCCATATATTTATGATTAGCCCCTGAAAGTACAGTAAACTTTTACTAATGATAATATAAACATCAGAAATCACTAAAACCAGAATTATTTTTACACTGTTCTGTAATGGTAGTTGATCTTCATAATATAAATTATAAGATACTGTACAAGATTCTGATTCAGTGTTTCATTCAAATTTGAAAGCGACTTTAAGAGTTATCCAATCAATACCATTTGCTTGTTTTTTTAACCTAAGATAAATTGATGCCCAGAAAGGTTAACTAACTTGGTCAAGACCACTTAGCCTTGAGATCAAGAGAAAACTGACATTTTGACTCCCACCCAGTCCAGGATTTTTTATTTTTCACATTATATCCAGGTAAAAGAATAAATTATGTTTAGTTTAATTTTAGTGTTGAGTCTACTTAATTATATTTTAATACTTTGAAAGTGGGTGATCTTTGAACAGTATATGTGACCTGAGCAGAAAATCAGAGAACTCTGAAAAGCCTGCATTACAGACTTTATATCTCAACAAGAAAAGCAGCAATTTTTTTTAAGCAGAATAGAAACCATTTGCTGGTTTAAGGGCTGGCTGGTGGAAAATACTATTTGTGAGTTAGCCTACAGTTAGCCTATTTGTGAACGCTCCTTATTGTTTTTTCTCTTTTTAGGTTTTGTAGGCACCACCTTTCTTAATGGCAGAAAATAGGTCTGACAAAATACAGGATTTTTGCACTCTTTCCAGCCCTGTGGCTTTCCTTCTTACAACCTTTTATTGATCTGAATGGGCAGAATAAATAAAAAAGATTCATGCTTAGGAAAAACCAAGACAATAATAAATTATCTACTAAATATTTAGACACTGTAGGTTTCTTCCAGAAAAATACCTTCTATTACTCCATATTCTTCAAGCCCCATTATTAACCAAAACAGACAATCTCAGTTGACATGGAAGATGAAAATTGTTAAGTTTAAAACATTGAGAGTCCTGATTTTTTAAAAAATTCATACTTTAAAATGTTCAAGTTTTAAATCAGGCTGGTGGTACTCTAATTTCTAATATTATAAGATACATCAAGATCACTGTGATATATGTATTCTGTATTTTTATATGTAAGTGTTCATTTAGTTCAAGTATTTTTTACTTTACATCAAGTACAATCCTAAAGGAATATCAGAAGATTTATTTTTGTACAAACTCACAAGAATCAAAACTTTTTTTAAACATTTGTATTAGGAATCACCAGTAACTGTTTGTGATTCTTCTCTATCAAATCCTTTTTGTGGAGCCTGTAGTTACATTGAGAGAATGTGAAAGAAATTATAGAAGAAGGAATCATCATGGAAACTAAAGTTACATAATCTTAAATCCAAGAATAAATTAGGTGGGTGTTTCTAATGTATAGCTTGGTATGAAATGACTGGAAAACATTAATAGAAAACACTATTAGATTTTTGTCAGCTGTCTTCAAATAATATTTCTTGTGTGGAATTTTATTTTTATACTTTGATGTATTTTCTTTGTGAATTCATCAAATTCATGAAATTTTAAATAGTTGATCATAGCAAAAAATAAATTTTGAATTCATCATGAACAAATGTTGAGTACATTACCAACCAGGGTTCTTTATGGCAATGAATGCTAAATTGATATCCAATACTTAGTTCACTAAATTATCAATACCTTAAGTACATGGGAAAAGTTATAATGCAGAAAAGAAGAGGAGCTACAAAGGAAGAGGGTAGTTTTAATTCTTAATAGGACACACTATTTAGATGTAAAGTATAAATGAACTCTTTTGGGCTTTCAATGTATTTTATTTGCCAAAAAAAAAGGGCAGTATTTTTCATTTGAAAATTTAGTTTTAGTCATAACATTTTCTAAAGATTTTTGGAGAAAGACCCGCTGTTGATTTTATTTGGGGACTGTGAAGATGAGAGGGATTATACCTGTCAGATTTTGTATTTGCTGTCTTTGGTCCATTACATTATGGCTAAAATGACATCAGCGTTTCATCTGCCAGCACAGCACCCTCTTCTCTGAAAGCTAATCAGCTGCCTGTGAGCCTTTTCTGCTACTGAGGTGGGTGAGAGAAAAGAAAGCTTTACTTACCTCTGATGACCTCTGTTCTAAGTCCATTATCATTATTCCGTAACATCTAAAAAGGTTTCATCAGTTTCAGAGTCAAACTGTCAAAAACACTGGTTTTCAGTCATTTTTTTATCAGAGGATTTTCTTTACCCCATAGGGCCAGATTTCTCCACAATTAAATAAGAACTAGGGATTTTTCTTGTTTAAAGACCAGTTTGTGTGATGTTACCAAATGAAAAAAATGTACTGTATTAGCAAATGTACATTGTGTTTTAATTCTATCCTCACCAGATACTCCTTTATTAAAATCATTTCTGCCTCTTGCCTAGGCATAAAATGGAAGCAAAATGCTTACATAAGCATTTATGCAATGTGCATGTTGTAAGTTTCCTAACAGGGTCTAATTTCATTCAATACTTTCATAATAGTTACAGAAAAGCTATCTTAACTGCAAAGTACTATAAATACATTAATTGAAATATTAAAGTTCTGTATAGTGCCCTCTCCAGCTGTGACAAGCACAGGACTTACTATCACCTACCTGTGGTAAGCTTCATGTCCTCACTGTAGATGTCAGTCAGTACAGCATCTGAATAGTATATTTGTTCACTGATGGTATATGCCCTCATTAGGCCTTGGCCTCAGTTCTCCCTTATTTAAAAGGGAGAAGATTTAGAATAGAAATAATGGAAATTATTTAATAAAGTTATTTAAATAATACTGGTGGCTCATTGAATTTCCCGTTGAGGCATAAAATAATTTAGTAAAAATATATAGACCATTGATAAGGTAAAAGGAGTTTTCTATTTTGATCTTTTTGGTTCAAATAGCTTCCCCTTCGTAAGAAAATTTGAGCAGCTTTGGTCTAAAAGGTGTAACAGTGTAACATCTTAGAAGGCTGACTATAATAGTATGTATACTTTGGCAGTATAATGATCAATCTTGTTTATACATTAGGGCACACCAGGCTAAACACCTTTTTGAAAACGGTTGGTTTTTACCTGGGAGATAGAAAAATGCTTAAGAAATGACTAGAAATGGCATTTACTGCCATATGACAAATGAAATGATAAATCACTCTCATTCTTAAAATTTTGTATTAAAATTAGCTATTTCTAATGTGCACATACCAGTAATCTATGTGAATTAGATACCACTACTACTGACCATTTAAATGGAGTCCAGAAAGATTATGTGTTGAAAGATCACTGTAAAAATTATTCCAGTAGCTTTTTTTTGATAATAAATAGGCAAATACATGTTATACCTTGAATAAATTAAGCTGTGGATTTTTATGGTTTTTTAAAATGATTTTTGTTAGTTTGAAAACTTAATATCATTGCACTTCAGTCAGTCCTTTTTCCCTTAATTTATTTTTCTTCACAATATGAAAAAATCTGTCTTAAAGTACTGTAACTTCTAAATTTTCAATAAAACATAATTATTTTGCTTGTACTGCCTTTTAAAATAAATTTGTCTTTTATAAGGTTAAATGACATTGACGCATGTCATAAGCTGAAAATGGCACCAGCGTAATCTCATAATAATATTTAATCAGTCTTTATGGTTAATTGTCATGTGATTTTAGCCTTGGAAGTTGATATTATATACCCCTATGATTTAAGAGAAGTTGGTTAAAAGTGGAAGGACATATTCAAAACCATAACCTGAACTTCCTACAGAGTCAGTGCAGAATAAGCAGTTCACGGATGCTGCATCCATGAATTGACTTACCACTCTTTTAAGATATTTCATATCAGTCACACTTTAATACATTTGCTTGCGTTATGCCAACTCCATATCAAAGATCCTAAACATTATTTATTCCTTTACATCAGTAATTCTGCTCTTGTGAACTTAAGAACATACCACAATTCATCAGAAGAGAAAGACCCCATATACCCAAGGTGCATCAGCACCATTATGTGTAAATAGGGAAAAATTGGAAACAACTTAAATGTTCAATAAGGAAATCATAAATTCTGATACCTTAACCTAGAACCTAGAACCTAATTATATTAATGTTATACTGAAGATGAATAATTAGTAATTTGGGAATGAATAAATACATAAAGTTAATTTTCAATTACAGCTCTGTAAAAATAATGCTTTTGAACCAAGACAAGGAGATAAACAGAGAGTGGAACCATAGTGTTAGGAAGAAAATGGGTCTTACTATTTTTAAATGAGTAGTCAAGGGAGGACTGTGAGAGAAATAAAGGGTAATAAAGTTTAGGGAAGGGAACAAGTAGTATATAAAAACCATAGTAGTAAGAAGCACAAGCTCTTGGCAAGCAGAAAACATGAAGACAAAAACAAACAAAAACACATGTACGTGTGTGGGTGTGTACATATGTGGGTGCTCATTGTGTGTACATGTGTATGTATGCATGTGCAAGTATACACCGTGTGTGTGTGTGTGTGATGTGATTGGACCAATAGAGGAGGGTTGATAGACGACTTCGTGGGGTCTACCTCTAGGCATATCCCAGCAAATTCCCTGACTGTATGGACCCTTAGTTCTCTTTGAGTCTGTCTGAAGAATCTGGTCTGCAGGTATGCCTCACCTGGGTAATAAGTCCCGAGAAGGGTGAGCAGGAAGGGAGCCGATGAGCACACCATGGTACCCACATATACATGGCGCCTACTCAGTGCACAACATTACAGAGCCAGTGGAGGGTCCTGCTGTTCTGTCCCAGCCAGAAAACAACCCGTGCCATCAGCCATGAATTCTCAACAATGTAGGGGGGAGGTTTAGCTAGGACTCCGGTTACCGGAACAGGAACTCTCTCAAGTTAGTGTGGATAAAGGGGAATCATCTGGACCCCAGTAGCATACACAGCTGTACCTTACGGGGTCTGAGAAGTTGCTAGGCAGCTGCCCTCTTCACCTTGCTATCCGTGACCACACAGCTTCTTACCTTGGGTTCTCTCTGCACTTCTGCTCCAGTATCCTCTCTGCTAACAGCCTTTTCTAACCTCCCACAAATTCTGGTTGCATATGGCTCAGTGCCCCATGGTGCTGACTCTGATCCCACTTTGACAAGATTTTACAGCTCTAGTGCTCAAGTTCCCTCTGAACCACACTTCCTGTGCCTGCTGCTAGTTATAGGGAGCAAGAGAGCAAGCAGCTGTGTGGCCAGGGTGGCATCCCCTGGCATGAATGTGACCACTTCAGTATGGGCGATGGGAATAAGGTTGTCATGCAATATTTGGGGCATACTTACACTAAAAACTAACTTATTTACCTGAAATTCAAATTTAACTGGGTAATCTATACTATTATTTTTTGCTAAGTCTGGTAAACTATTGGAGCATTCTGGAGGAGTCTACCATGGAGCCAAGGAAGTGATAATGATTAAATGGCACCCTTTTTGTCTCAATCTAGGGTCAAATATCAGTTTTGCCATCTATAACAACTATGAATCATGTAATCTGAATGTAAGTTTCTTAATGGAAATAATATTAATGAAAATAACTAAATAATTATTTTACATCCTGCTTTGTTCCAAAATAAAACATGAAATGTAGTGAAAAAGCTAACATAAGAGTGTGCCACAAATTTGACTCTGTGTGTTCCATGGGCCAGACTGAAGATTATGTCAGGTAAAGTAAGGCCGGGCTTTTGACAAATGGTGGAGACTCAGTAGCAGCCTTCACCTTTCCCCCTGCTTCAACTCATATAGCAGGAGCAATTCTCATGTCTATCCTGTGAATACCCATAGTTTTTTGGGGGGGGCTTCTAATTATTAACTTGAAAAATACGAATTAACTGTAAAGTACATTTAATGAATATATCTATAGAATATTGGCAGCTAGGAACACCTGGAGATAGAAATTCAAACAACTGCAGAACCCACTCTTTGTCTCAAGATTGGAATGAGAATAAATGAGTTGCTACAGGTAGTGCTTAAAACAGGCATGTGGTAAGCACCATTTAAGTAGTAGCTATGATTATTGCTATTATCTGTTTCTGATTTCATGTCAACCTCATTTTCTAGTGAGAATTGTTTCTTCTTCGTGGCAGGAAATATGACTACTGATAGTGTTTAGGTTTTATATCTTACTATTTCCTTCCCTGGAAAGGGTTTATCTCAGTCCCTACATCCAGTTAGAAAAATCCCTCAGGCATAAGAATGAATAAGCAGTAAACCAACCCTTGCAGGGATTGAACACCATGTCTAACTTAACTGGGTAACCAAAGACATTTTAGTCTACAGAGCTGTATTAAAATGATTCTGATTACTAATGTCACTTGGCACCTGGCTAAAGCAAAATCCCTCTCTGAGGAAGATAAAATAATCTTAGACTTCTAAATATTACTCAAAAGAATTTTGTTTTCAAATACTATTCCTGGCACATAATTGATGGTAACCAGGCATTTGAGGACATGAGACAATAAGAATAAACAGCAGATGCAAGACAATGGAGTCAGACAGCAATGACTCCAGAATCTCGAATTATTTGACACAAATTTTAAATTGTGCTTTTTATATTCACAAAGAGACAAGTTTGAAAATCTCAGCTGAGAGCTGGATATTATAAAAAGTGACAAAGCCATTTTGAAAGGACTTCTGCTTTTGGATGGGATGAGATAACTAGCAGCAGACCAGCAGTCCCCTCTGGAACAATTAGAAACATGGATATAATTCAAAAGTCATCTCTTCATGGTGATGGAGATCTGCAGAAGCAATGAGACACCAGGGAGGGAAGGACCTTAGAGAGGTGAGCTGCCTTCTGTAGCCGCTGTTATTCTAACGGCATGTGCCAGTTCTGAATGTGATAGGGAGGCTAAGTCTGGTAAAAGTGTGATGCAAAGTTTGGGAGGGGAACAAAGAAACCAGCAGACTTTTGGCAGAGTTGTGGGGGTCCTCGAGCACACAGCTGGTTTTTCCCTCTGGACATTTCCTGAATAGTTGGAATGCATGGGGAAGAAGGCTAAAAAGTATAGTGAAAACACTTTTCAAAAGCAGAATGGAGTTTTTCAGCAATCTTGTGAGGCAAGTAAGTTTGGGGACCATTGGGAGAAGATGCCCTGTAACCACTTGAGGCTTTTAGTTCAGAACCTGAGCGATCCAAAGGCAGATAGAGAGATAGATAACCACTCTATCTGCCCAGTGGAGGAGTAAACCCTGTCTGGAGAACAGTTACACCTTCTGAAGTTCCAACAGTTTTATACATAATGTCTGGCAATAAATAAATTATTAGGCATGCTAAATACAGTATTCTGACTAAAACCAAGAGAAAAAACAGTTATGGAAGTAGATCTGTAGATGATCCAAATATTAGAGCTGGCTGACAAGGATTTTAAGAAAGAACATGATTAATGTTTTTTTAAGGGGGAAATGAAAAAATTCTCGAACTGAAAAAATATTGTAAGGCAACTAAATGAAAATCTGAACTTTAAAAAACTTGTAGTAATTCTAATTTGTGTTTGACAGATTAGACACAGCTGAATAGAAAATTAAAGAAATAGAAAAGAGGTCAGAAAAAATTATACGGAACGAGAAAACAATGAAAAATACAAAAAAAGAGTTTAAGAGACATAGAGGAGCAGTTAGAAGGTGTACTGTATGCTGAAATGGGTTTCCTGAAGGACAGGAGAGAAAGAACAGGACAAATGCAATATTTGAAGTGATAATGGCTGAGAGTTTCCCAGAGGAATGAGTTCAATTCACAGAATTTAAAATTTCCACAAACCCCAAGTATAATAAATGAAAAGAATGTACACCTAGACACCTCAAAATAAAAGTGGTAATAATCAAAGACATATAGAAAAACAAAAGAAGCCCGAGAATAAAAGATCCCTTTCAAAGGAGAAACTATTATACTGATCATTATTCTCAGCAAAAACATTGAAAGTCATAAAAGGGAATTTTGCAGAAAGAGTAACTCATCTTAGCATTCTATACCTAACAAAAATTTCCTTCAAGAATGAAAGTGAAAAAAGACATTTTAGATATATAAAATTGAAAGAATCACCAACAGACTCTGAAGTCACAGAGCATATTATCCCTGAAAGAAGTTTACAAATACTGGAATAAATAATAACAATGGAAAAAGTCAAATATATCAGTAAATCAAAATGAATATTGCTTCTATGAGATAATAGTATAGTGTGACATGAATCTGTATGTTAGAGAGTAGAGAGGAAAGCGGACAGGAAGAAAGGCAGGGGAGGGAGGAAAAAGGAAGAGAAAATTTTAATATGTAGTAGCATATACATCAGCAAAAGCATAAAAGTTGCGAGAAGCTCAATAAAATAAAATCATTTTAAACTTACTTTATTGGGGAAGAAAATCATTATTTGATTTTGATAATTCAAGAATTCATATTATAGATTCTAGGAGACTAGTAAAAGAGTGTTTTACTTCTAAATGAACATAGGGAAACAAAAGGATTTATAAAGTTTAACCAATCCCCGTCCCCTCCAAAAAAAGGCAAAAGAGAGGGAAAGGAACATGGCATGGGTAGGACAAATAGGAAGTACACACATATGTGTGTACAAATACTTCCTGGACAGATACAAATCCAAATATCAGTCAGTACATTTAGATGGCCTAATTTCTCTAAAAGAGGTAAAATCCAGACACTAAAGAAAAAAAAAATTCTAAGCACATGCTGTGACCAGTAGCATGCCTTCCATACCCAGATACAGAAGGTTGAATGTAAAAAGACAGACAAAATAGATTTCAAAGCCGAAAGCATGACTAGAGATCAAAGAGGTGCTTCATAATGACAGAAGGTTCAATTCACCAGGATAATAAAGAAATTCTAAATTTGTATGGTCAAAATAGCATGATCTCAAAATATATACAGCAAACACAGACAGAACTACAATGAGAAATCAACAAATTAACAATTATAATGAGAGACTTAGCATACCTCTCTCAGTAACAGAAGACACTATTAAGGCCAGAGAATATTTGAACATGATAAACCTGACTTAATGGACCTATGGAGAACATTGCTCATGACAGCTGCAGATACACCTCCTAATGGGTCATACAGCAAGTTGTAGTAAACTTCAAAGAGTGGAAATCACTACAATATTGTGGTGGTTAAGAAATATATATATTTTTGGTTATTCACTATACCAATATATATTTCTCTCATATTCCATCTTCCTCCAGGGTTCCTGACTCATAGCTCCCCAAATCGGTGGAACATTAAGTGTTGAGAATAATAAAAGGTGGTTTTTGTTATGTCAACAAGGTGACCTGGAAAGCACCTTAGGATGGGTGCAGGTTGCCAGTGGAGCAGCCATGTGGTTAGAGGGCTGGGAACTTCAGTCCCAACCCCTGACCTCTGGAGAAGGAAGAGGGCCTGGAGACTGAGTTCAATCACAATGGCCGATGATTTCAACAGTCATGCCTACATAGTGAAGCCTCCATAAAAACCTAAAAGGACAGGTTTCAAAGAGCTTCTGGGTTGGTGAACAAGTGGAGATTCTGGGAGATTGTGCAACTGGCGAGGGCCTGGAGGCTCCATGCCTGTCCCCATACCCTACCCTGTGCATCTCTTCCCTCTGGCTGTTCCTGAGTTATAGCTCTTTACAATAAACCAGTGATCTAGTAAGTAAAATGTTTCTCTTAGTTCTGTGATCTGCTCTAGTAAGTTAATTGAACCAAAGAGGAGGTTGTGGGAACCTCTGGTTTATCTCCAGCCCTTCAGAAGTACCGGTGACAGCCAGACGTGGAGTCTGGTGGGGGCTTAAGGACTGAATCCTTAATCTGCATAACCTAATGCTATCTTAGGATAGATCGTGTCAGAATTGAATTGAATTGTAGGACATTAGGCAAGGAATTGACAGCCCAGAGAATTCCTTGGACACATCAGAATTGGTCTCAGAACCAAACGACACAATTAGACTTTCTGACCACATTGCAGTTAAGCTAGAATCAATAACAAAATATAACCAGAACGTCCTTTAGTGTCAGGCGAACGTGATAACCACTATGCTACGGAAACCTGCTGGAATGTCCTTTTGTGTTCTGAAATGAATAACTATATTTCTAAATATTTATGAAAATGTCAAATGGTAAATTAGAAGTATTTTGAACAGCATAATTAAAATAGTATATACTGAAACATCGGACTGTAACTAAAGCAATGCTTGAAGAAAACTATGCTTAAGTGCATATATTTGAAAGGAAGAAAATCTGGAAATTAATGAGCTCAGGATTCATCTTAAAAAGTTATAAAAAGAACTGCAAATTAAATCTGAAGGAACAAAAGAAAAGAAATAATGATGAGAACAGAAATTAATGAAATAGGAAAAAAGGTGCACTAGATAACATGGTTTATGACAGCCCAGGGGAAAGGAATTGAAATTTGCTGGATGCCTATTATGCCTTTTATAGTCTATAGGGCCTTTAAAAATGCAATTTAATTTAATTCTTTTTAATAGCTTTTTTGTAATATAATTCACAAACCATAAAGTTCATCTATTTAAAGCACACAATTCAGTGACTTTAGTATATTCCCAAGGTTGTGCAGCCATAATCACGATCTAATACTAGAACATTTTGGTTCTCCCATAAAGAAACCTTATACTCTTAAGCAATCACTCCCTCCTTCCTTTCCACTCCCATCTCCACCAAGCCCTTGACAACTACTAATCTATTTTCTCTATAAACTTGTCTTTTCCTGACATTTCATGTAAATCAAATCCAATAATATGTTGTCTTTTGTGACTGGCTTCTTCCACTTTGTATGTTTTCGAAATTCACACATGTTGTAGCATGTATCAGTACTTCATTTCTTTTTATGGTGAAATAATATTCCATTATATGGATATACCACATTTTGTTCATTCATTCATCAGCCAAATGACATTTGGCTTGTTTTCACCTTTTGGCTCTTAGAAATAATACTGCTGTGAACATTCATATGCAAGTTTGTTGTGAATGCATGTTTTCATTTCTCAAGCCATAAGCATTCTATATATATCCTGGATACAAGTCTCTTATTAGATATATATGATTTCCAAAAAATTTTTTTCCATTCTGGGTTGTCTTTTCACTTTCTGGATGGTATTGTTTGCAAAACAGAAGTTTTTAATTATGATGTATCCCTGAAAGCTTTATCATTTTAGCTGCTATATTCAGATCTATGATCCATTTTTTTAGTTTATTTTTGAGTATAATTTAATGCTTACAACGGCTCTGTAAGATGGCTACTGCTATCATCATTTATATGAATAACTGTGACTTAGAGTCTAGATAAGTTCTCCAAGATCAAACCAATATGCACTGAAACTGGAATCAGATTCAAATTTCAGACCTAGTCCAGATACAAGGGCCACTATATCACAAAGCCTGCCAGCATTTCTGCTGTATAAAATCTCAGTCATTTTTGAAATTGGCACTTTAGTCAAGGACATACTCATTTAATGAAATGTTGTTTCATGAGGTCTTTAGATTGGAAAAATAAAACAGTTTGGCATCTCTTGGAGCTGGAGTTCATTAAAAAGACATATACTATGAGATGAAAACACATATCAGAAGACCAACTAGATTCCCTAGAGCATGTTTAATGAGTCTCATAAAACACATCCCATTACACTTTATTTCTTAATTAAATGCTACATAAACTTTAAAAATACAGCATTTCTACTGTATAGCTGGCAATATCACTAATATCAAAGGATAGTAAGTAGATGTTTAAACCAGTGGCTTCCTGGCATCAAGTAGCTGATGTTTTCCTTGGGTGAAGAAAATAAAAGTGGAGCATAAGTGAAAAAACAGTTACCATTAGAAAGAAGAAAAGTAAGTGGGGTAGAAAGGAGCCATCACTTAGTTGTGAAGGGAAATTATCTGAACAGTGTTTGCTTATGAAACTGTTAGTCTGAAATGAAAGTCAAAGGAGCTAGCCATTTGGGAGTACTTTCTGCTGGAAAGTTTTAAAACCAAGTACAAAGTACAGAGAAGGAGAGAGAGAGAGAGAGAGAGAGATGCCCAAGAGAGCTGTGGTACAGAAATCTGCCCGATTGGGAGGTGGCCTAGAACTCAGCTCTCCTGTGGAGCTTCCCAGAGATAAATTTAAATACCTGGCACTACTTCACTGGAAGAAGAAATTGGCAACGATGGAGGAAGTGGGCCAAGCTGGGTGTGCCGCCACTGAAAGCACTAGTGAGGAGGTTAAAGCAGAATTTTCCTTTGGGCTTACTCTCGTAGGCAGTTCAGGCTGCTCTAACAAAGTACCTTAGACTGGGTGGCTTGAACAACAAGCATTCATCTCTCAGTGGCCTGAAGGCTGGAAAGGTACCAGCAGATCTGGTTCCTGCTCAGATCTCCCTTCCCAGTTTGCAGAATGCGTGCCTTCTGCTGTATGCTGACGTGGAGAAGAGGCATCTGGCTCCCACAGCTCTGCTTAAAGGGGCACTCGCCTCATCATGAGGGCTTCACCCTCAGGACCTAATCACCTCCAAATCCCATCACCCCAGGTTTAGGTCTTTAACATATGAATTTTGTGGAGACACAAACGTTCAGTCTGTAGCACTTACTCCTTACAGGAGCAGCATAATGTAAGGAGAAACCTAAGATAAAATACTGTGGCAGCATTTACTGAGCCTCATACAAGTATCCTAGTGCAGCAGCAGTCAAGAGATGCTTTGTTGTTATTGTTTTAAAAGTAGCAAACATGCTGATTTTCAAATAAAATCTTTCAGTCATTTTCAGAACTCCAAGTATGTGAAATAAATAAATACAGAGGCTGTCTGGTCTTCGTGAAGAAAATGGCTCAACACCCATATGGTTCTGTGTCCTCCATTTCCATCTAGGATGCTCCTGAACAATAAATTTTCTTTTTTTATCATTAAAATTGGTTTAAATGAAATGATGGGATTACTAGATGGCAGATATTTTGTTTTTAGACTTGGTAAAAATCAAAACCAAAACACTGGCAACTTTATATCAGCTTCTATTAAGAAAAAAAAAAAGGCTATCAAACTGTTATGGGTTGTGTCCCCTGAAAAAAATGACAAAAGTCTTAACCTCCAGGACCTTCGATTCTACCTTCTTTGGAAATGGGGCCTTTGCAGAAGTAATCAAATAAAAATGCAATCCTTAGGGTGGGTCCTGACCCAAAGTGTCTGTGTCTTTGTAAAAAGGGGCAATTTGGACACATGTAGACAAGTGTAGAGGGAAGACAATGGGAAAACTCCCAGAGAAAGCCGTCTCCAAGGCAAGGAATGCCTGAGGCTCCCAGCAGCTGGGGAAGAGACGTGGACCGGGTCCTTCCCTCACAGCCCTCAGAGGGAACCAGCCTGCCCGCGCCTGATTTTGGACCTCTGACCTCCAGAACTGTGAGACAGCAAATGTCTGTGGCTTGAGTCACCCAATCTGTGCACTTTGTCCCAGGAAATGAGTAGACAAGAAGGAATATTATTGGTGCCTGACATCTCAAAGTCCGGGGAGCACCAGATAAGTGGACTCAAAAACAAAGTAAGACACTGTCTTTTCCCAGAGAAGGAAGACCGTCGACCTCAGTGAATCGCTCCCACATACCGGCAGGGAGGGGGTCAAGGTTTGGTTTTACTCATCTCATTCTCATAGCAGCACTAAGCCATTGGTTATGAAGCCAATTCTATAGATGAGGAAATTGAAACTCAGAATCATTTGGCCTTGTCCAAGGTCCTACTACCAATAACTGGTGAGTCTGATTCCAAAAAATAATGATAGCTAGTATTATTGAGCATTTCCTTTGTCTGGGAGCTATGATGGGGGCTTGATGTGGGTTCACTCATTCAGCCTTCACAGGAACCCTGAGAGGCAGCAGCCGTGCATGTGAACTATTTCTCACTTGGTCACTTTTCAAGTTTTTAAAAGAATTTTTCTCAAGGAATTTTCTCCATGAATAGCTCATGATTCTTTCTTAGATTAATAGTTTAAACAATAGTTTTATACTATTAATAGTCTAAACTATAGTTTTATTGCTGTTACAATATTTTCCAGTGGGGTATGCTGGTAGAAATGAATGTTATTAATTGTTACAAGTGATATGACACTGTTGTTAGAGTCCAGGCTCTACGTCCACCCTGCCTGCAGTTTCATCACTTGCTCTGTGACCTTGGACAAGGTATTTAATCTCAGTTTTCTGCCTTAGTTACTTTAACTGTATTGTGGGATAATAATAATTATAATCATTATAATCTCATGTCTGGTGTGAGAATTACATGGATTAATATATTTAAATCATTAAAATTAGCCTAGCTTATAATACATGTTAGCTCTCAGCATTATTGTTTGTTATTATCCCATTTTACAGATGATAAATTTTGTCAAATGTAGTTTTTGCCTTTTTGGCCAGAAACATAGGTTTGCAAGTAAGGCTGACCTGGATTTGAACTGCAATTATGTCACCTACTAGCTGTGTAACTTTCTGTTTTTCTCCAGGTGTTGGTGTCCACAACTGGGAAATTTTTAACTCAGTGTTTAAAAATAAACAAAATTTTGTGCTGCTCTGGATTTTTTAAGATTGCCAGAGTATATCTATTTTGAACCAGTGCAGTGGAAGATAACATAATGACCATTTTCTAAAATGGCAGAATTATTTTGAGTTTCTTCTGATGGTAAAGAACAATGAGCTTAGCTTTATGCAGGGAATGAAAGGGAGAAATTGAGAGGTGGGCTGGGGGAGAGGAAAAAAGTCAAATAAATTCATTTTAAGCTCAATTACATGTACAATGACTGATAATATGTACAATTTACTAATAACTTCCCACAGTTATTAAAACATGCTTTACAAATCTTAACATCTAGTCAAACATGGATATGGGCAGACTTTCTTAATAAAACAATTTGACATTGTAAGAGTGTTCATGGCTTTGCTTTGACCAGAAGGAAAGTGTCAATTTGATAGAAGAGATGGCATAACCAATTTGATCCTACTTGGGATCAGAGAGTGAGTTCTCCATCTCCAGCTTTGATTCAGTTATTTTGTCAGCCCTCACCTAAGGCCTCTAGAGCATAGCTTGTGTATAAATAAAGTATTTTCAGCAGTATTTTCCTTTAAGTTTTTCCTTTAATTAAAGTAGATTTCCTTCTTAAAGGGACATTCCTATTTGACACTGCTCATTTTCCTTCCTCAAAGAGAAGCCCTATTTTACTCTCTTTTATACTTCATGGGCTTCTTATAGGAATTAAATGAGGTGTTTGCAAAGTTTTTAGAGCAGTGGTTGGCAATGAAAAAACAATAAATCTTATTATACTTCCCTGGAAACCAGAGCATTACCTGTCTATGAGAAGGACCTGGAGGTGATTCCTTATTAGCAGCCCATACCTTTCAGTTTCTTGGGGAAATGCATTCTGCTTCTCTGTCTTTCTAACTATGAGATTTACAGGTGTTTTTTTTTTAAGTTAGTTGACTATGTCAAGGTCCTTAGATATTTTCAGTCTTATTTTCAAAGAGCAAAACCATGAGTAAAAAAATGAAAAAACAGAAGACCCTTGAAACAGTATGTGACAGTGTGGTTATCAAAAACAGCAACATATTTGATTCATTCCTGAGCTGGAAAACAAATGCCATTTATCGATGTTGGTGTACGTTCACCTCTAGAAAAATTATATAAAAACCTTGGAGCTCAACTCTGTAGGGAGCCATCCAACCTCCTCACTTCATCACTTCCTGAGAAGTTTGCCACGCTGTCTCCTGAATGACAAGCACAAAAGGTTGGATGTCGTAAAAGAGAAGTTCCCCAGAGTAATCAGAGTCATTCCTATTGTTTTAATCAGTCCTTTACAAAGTTATTATGTAATTTTAAACTAGGTACAAATTAAAATATGTATTTATACTCATCTATTTCTTCAAAAGACTTCAAGGTAGCTCATAGTAAAGGCCTTTCAAACAGAATAGGAAAAGATAATGATGTAGGAAAAATACTATTACCACTTCTCAGGAAATAGCATGGCAGTGTAATCTGCATAAAATTGGGCTCTAAACTTCCTTGAAGCCCAGGCGAAAGGGAGTCTCTTGTCAGAAAAAAAGACATTATACGACTGTTCCAATCAAAAAATGGAGCCTCTGGTGATTGCATGGTGCTCTCCCGGGGAGCTTGATGTTTACTGATAAATCCCGGAAGGTCAAATGAAGCCTCCAGGGCTCTGGCCTGCAACAATCCCACATAACACTGTCAAAGACTGAAATAAAAAGACGTGGGTAGCTGCTCAACACAATGCTCACACAACAAATGTTTTGTTCATGTAGATGACAGATGTTTTTGTTTTTTTGGCTGAAACAAATTGACCAATTGATTTGATATGATCAGATCCAGCCTGCCTGTGTCATTTTGGCTGATACATCTGGCTGTACACAGGAACACAATTTATCCAAATAGTCTTCTCCTTCCCCACCCCACTCCCCTCATCCCCTTTCCCCAGAGAAAAGGGTTTATTTTTCTCGCAGGAAAGGAATCTGGAGCTGGGCAGAGGATGGGCCAGGGAGCTTCCTGATGACAAAGGAATCCAGGCTCTCTCTTGATTTTCCTTCCTTCCTGTGGGGCTTGTTTACTCAGCTCTGAAAGGCAGATATTTCATCTCTAGGTGTAAGTCTGTGTTCCAGCCAGGAAGCAGGGAGGACGGTTAATACAAGCACTTAGCAAGCTTTCTAGGGCGTGTATCTCACCAGGCAGAACTCAGTCACATGGCCACTTCTAGCGGCAAGGGAACCTGGAGACGTGGGCATTGTTAACTGGGCATCATGATACCCCCCAAAAAATTGAGTGTTTGTTGCTAAAGAAGAAAGGAAGAGTGGATACTGGGTGCACAATTGACAATATTTACCATATAGCATTTGACTCCTTTCCTTGGAAAAATAAAGTAAGGCATATCAATTTCCTTATTCTCATACCTTCTCTGAATTTCAAAAAGGAAGGATGTGTGTGGGTGATTTTTAAATAGACTGGTTATACATAGTTTAGATTTACAGAAAAATAGAGAAGACAGTAGAGTCCCTATAGTTTCCCTTACCCAGCTTCTCCTCATACTTTATAGTATGGCACATTTGTTGCAATTAATGAAACAATATCATTAACTAAATAAAGCTCATAATTATTCATATTTCCTCAGTTTCACTGAATGTCTTCCTCTGTTCTAGGATCCTACCCAGGGCATCACAGGACATCTAGTTGTTGTGTGTCCTTAGGTTCCTCCTGGCTGTGACAGTTTCTGAGACTTCCCCTGGGTTTGATGACCTTGACCATTCTGGGGAGTACTCCTCAAATATGTTTTAGGAATCTTCTCCAGTGGAACATATCTGATGTTTTTCTCATGATTAGACTAGAGTTATTCATTCTTGGGAAGAAAGACGACAGAGGTAAAGAGCCATTTTGATCCCATCATATAAAAAGGTGCATACTGTCAGTGGGGATACTCATCTTGACCATCTGATTGAGGTAGTGTGTGTCAGGTTTTTTGTGACAAAGTGATACTTTTTTCCCCTCCCTTTCCAAACTGTGTACTTTGGAAGGAAGTCACTTTACATAACCCACCTTTAAGAAGGAAGAGTTATTCTCTCCCTCTTGGTGGTGGACTAGAATTTGTATCCATTATTTGGAATTCTTATGTGAGGGAGACTTGTCTCTTCTCCCTTATTTATTTTTTCAATTGTTTCTTTATCAGTGTGGACTCCTGGGGACATTTATTTCACACTTTGGGTTTCTACTCCAATTCTACTTTATTTTGTTGCTCAGATTGTCCCAGTTTTGTCCATTGGGAATTCTTTGAATTGATTTCTTTGATATGCCCTTTGACCTAGTCCCAACAATGCAGGTTGTTTGTTTCTGAATACTTCTTTTTTCAGTCCAAAATGCTACAAGCTCATCTGACTTCCTGCCACAGTTCTAGAAACAGCCATTTCTCCAGTGAGGAGGGAAGGACTTTCAACACATTGTTTTTTCCACTTTACAACTGATATAATTGAGGCAGATTAGGCAACTCATTTAAGTTTCCAGGGCTAATTGTTAATAAAATTAGTATCAGATTCCCAGGGTTTTTCCACTAGACCGTAACTTTTATCTGCTTATTGAATAAATCTCATTAAGATCTATACAGAAAGTTCAACAAAGCACAGGACTCCCAAAAGTCCTTAGTGTAGAACCCCAGACATATCCCTGAGAATTAGTTGTAAACGTTGAAATCTAGTGAATGTCACACTCTAAAGGAAAAGAAGAAATACAGGAGTATTGAAAAGACTCCCATGCAATCTTAGCTAATCCACCAAGAAGCTGTCATTTTTCAGAGAATCAGGGTCTCCGTGGGAGTCTGAGTAGTTCTCGGGAGCAGGAAAGGGCCCCCGATGGGAACGCAGTCTCTGCTAAGGCTGCAGGGATCCTGCGTGTGGCTCCAGGCAGACGGCCAGGTCTTACCCTTTAGGAAGCTGGCTTTCTGTGTGTAAGCCTCGGGCTCTCCTGCACATGATTCCAAACCTACAGGAAGCTATGGACGCCCTTGGGAGCAGGCAACATAGAAGTGGCTCAAAATAATTGAGAATGTTTTGGGCATAAGGTCAGCTTTCTGAATCAAGTTGGGGATTATTACAAAACCTGTGCAGTTAAATCTCTCAGACATTTTGGAGGCTCAGCACAGTACCTGGAAAAGATACTAAACCTGCCACACTGAGGATGTAGGCATGAAGTGTGCTTTTTCCATGATTAAAGCTCACTTATGTTGACATCCTATCACCTGGGGCGGGGAAAGCATTTGTTAATCAAAGTGTACCAGCGGGATTGACCATCCTACACTCTGTTCCCCATGGATTTCTTTTCCTGAGAGCTTGTTTGGGGTTTCTCTGGGGTGGGTGGGGGGGCGTAGCTATTTGTATACCCCTGACCAAAGAACAGTCTGCTCCTCCTCTATGGAGGAAGGTCATCCTCTTTGCACATGCAGCTTCGGGAGGCGTACACATGGAGCAGAGGAAGGGGACCCCCGCCTAGCCAGCCAGATCCCCCAAGTCAACCCCGGCAATCCATGGGGTGACAGATATCCCAGCCAGATCATCCTCACATGCCACTGATTTCTTTTCTTGAAAAATTCCCTAGTGTGCTGGCCCAAAGTCCCCTCAAGGAGCTCCCATTCTCCCATCTCAATTTAATTTCCTACCAGTACTTTATTGCTGTATTAAATATACCTTTTTTCTAATTTTTTATTAAGGTATTGTTGATATACACTCTTTTGAAGGTTTCACATGAAAAAACAATGTGGTGACTACATTTACCCGTATTATCCAGTCCCCGCCCATATTCCAGTGCAGTCCCTGTCCATCAGTGCAGCAAGATGCCACAGATCCACTATGTGCCTTCTCTGTGCTACACTCTTCTCCCCATGATCCCCCCACACCATGTGTGCCAATCATGATACCCCCTCATCCCCTTCTCCCTCCCTCCCCACCCGCCCTCCCACACCCCTCCCCTTTGGTAACCACTAGTTCATTCTTGGAGTCTCTGAGTGTGCTGCCTAAATGTACCTTTTTAAAAGTTCATTTCGTACGGATCCCCTTGCCCTCTCCAGTGTACTGTGTGTGCCTGTCGCCAGCATGTTCAGAGGCCCCACATGAAAAGCAGGATAAAACTGGGTGATAAATCATCTCCATCCTTGCTTGTACCTTACTCTCTATTTTATTTCCCTCTGTGATTTCATCATAAACAATAGATCAGATATTTTAACATTTTTGATAAATGTCACAGTTCCTAAAGAGGCACATTTGAAGCTCTAAATATATATGATAATTGCCTGAGTTATATTAAACAAGTATGTTCAGTTCTGACCTTCGCCTCTGGGGGTATTTAGTATTGAACCTTGGTGAGTATTAGCGAGGATCTGTATTGGTTAGGGTCCAGCAAGGACACAGAAACCACACCAGCTATTATATAGAGAGAGAATTTAATATAAAGGATCGTTAGCTAGGTATCAAGAATTTTTGACTAGGTAACCACAAATTGAGAAAGAGAATAATAAGGTATCACAGAGGTGGCAAATGCAGGAAGCAGCTGCCACCCAGGGCTGGGGGAACAGAGGGATGAGGTTGTGTTTATTAAAATTTAGATGCTGAAGAAGAGCCGTAAGTTGGGCCTCTGAAGAGGGGGTGCTGCTCAGCCGGTTCTGGCATTGCTGTGCTTAGCATAGGGGCCCCACGGACCTGAGCCCCACACTTCCTAAGAGGAGGCCCTGGTTGACTGGTGCTGGAGTCTCTGAGGGGGTACAATCAGTCTGGCTCTATGAGTGTTGGAAAAGCTGCTGATTCCGGGAAGAACTGTCACTCCTGGGCAAAAAAGGACACATGACTGGGGGGCCCTGGAAGGAAGGGACAACAGGAGGTGAAGATTGGTGGTTACAAGAACCTTCTCTGGATTCAGAAGAACTGCTTTTGAGACTCAGCTCTGCCACTTCCTAGCTCTGTGACCTTGTGCAAGTTGGCCTCAGTTTTCCTGCACATAAAATGGGACTAGTATCCTTTATCTGATATACCTTATCTGACAGTCAAAAGTGACAGTCTATATAAAGTGCTTGGCAAAGAACCTTGTATGCAAATTGCTCCTATTGCTACTAATAAATGCAGAGGCTTTAAATCAATGCCTCTCAATCTAGGATGGTTTTGTTCCCAAAGGGACAAAAAAAAACATATTTTTGATTGTTATGTTTTGGGGACAATGCTGTGGCACCTAGTGGGTAGAGGCTGAGGGTCCTGCTAACACTCTGTAGTGCACAGGACAACACAGAATTATCTAGCCCAAAATGTCACCAGTGCTAAAGTTAAGAAACTCTGGTTTAACTAAAGACAAAGATTATGTTCTAGCAACTATGAAGGAACAGATTCAGAGGGAGGAGAGCCCAGGGATGATCAGTCGTCTAGGCACACTGGGCACACTGCGGACGAGGGCCTGCAGGGGTGGATGGATTCGGCTTAGAGCGGGGCGAGGAGGGCATTCTGGGCCAGGAATGACAGGGCAACACTGGAAGGTGGGACCTGGCCATCTTCTCTACTTTTCTTACGAAGTTGCCAATCCAGACCCGCAGAGAAAGGGAGTGCCGAATGTAAGTCTCCATCCAGGCTGCTTTCCTAACATCAATCTCCCACAGCCACCTGTCATCATTTGGGGAAGACGATGTCCCTGCAGGACAATGTTCCTATGGTCCTGTCAGTCAGCATTTCGCACAACCAACACTCTAGCCAGAAAAACCTCCCACGATGAGGGGAGACAGATGAGGAGCTGCAGCTGCCTTTACAGAATCCTGCCTTCTCAAGTCGTTTCTCTTCTAGAGACGTGATCACCTTCCAGCGCCACGGTCTTCCCAAGAAGCTCATCATTCTGGCTAAACCCAAGCTCGGCAAATCAACTGGGCTTTGGACTCCATATTCCACCTCATGCAAATAACCTTACATAGTCACTATTTAAGAGACAACGATTGCAATGATTGATTCTCAGTTGTTTGTTTTTGGTGTCAAATCCAAAAAGTCATTGCCGAGACTGATGCCAAGTTGCTTACCCTCTATGGTTTTCATAGGAATTTTACTGTTTCCAGTCTTATGTTCAAGCTATTAATCCATTTGAGTTGATTTTCTCTGCACCCCCATGATCACTGCATTCTTATTCACAATTGCCAAGATAGGGAAACAACCTAAGTGTCAATGAAAAAATGGATAAAGAAAGTGTGAGGTGTATCTATATGTATAAAACTGACTATTATTTACACATGAGAAAGAAGGAAATTCTGCCATTGGCAACAACATAGTTAGAACTTGAGAGCATTGTGCTAAGTGAAATAAGAAGACAGGGAAAATATGGCATTATATCACTTTTACATGGAATTCAAAAGAGCTGAATTCATAGAAACAGAGACTAGAATGGCCGTTACCAGAGTCTGGGGTGTAGGGGAAATGGGGAGATGTTGATCAAAGAATACCGACTTCCAGCTATACAGTGCATACATTTGGAGAACCTAATGTACAGCACAGTGATTATAGTTTGTTCCTGTATTACAGCTTGGAAGTTCCTAAGGGAGTAGATCTTGAATGTTCTCACCACAAAGAAGTAATGGTACTAATGTGACATGATAGATGTGTCATTTAATGCTCTGGCAGTAATCATTTTGCAATACATAAGTTTATCAAATTGATACTTCATATCCCTTAAACATACCTAGTGTTACATGTCAGTTATATCTCAATAAAGCTAGAGGGAGGGCGGGGGAACCCTCATCACAGTCAAGCCTGAGCCATAAGTCAGTTGCCTGAGAGTTATCATGTTTTAGAAGACCTGAGTCAAGGAATTGGGTTGAGGGTCCATCTCTGCTACCAATAAACAAGGTGACTTTCCTTGAAAAAGTCCATGCATATTTCATTTTCTTGGTTTCCTCACACTGAAAATAAGTTATTGGAAAAGGGCTTGCTCAGATTATTTCAGAGTGTGAATTTCTAAGGTTTTATCTTGCTGTTGCTTTTCAGAAACTGAAATTCCCAGGTGTGGGGAAAATGAAGTTCCTATGGCCAGGATCCTCACCTGCCCCTAAACTGTCTGATGATGTAACCGGCCTGCTGCTAGGCTAATGCTTCCACACCCATAGGCAATACGCTATTATTGACCGAGTTGCTATACAAAGAGCTCTGCCCAGTATTTGGGTGGAGGCAGAGGCAGAGATGGATTATGGACTGCAGACTTCTGGATTCTAGTGCTCAACCTACCACTGTGAGGATAAAGCTAGGTACATATCTTTTTACCCCAAGAACATTCTGTTGTCATTTTTTAGTCTCACTGAATCCATGGTGAACTGGCCTGTGGCTGGAACCCTCTGGTGAGACACCAGATCTTCTTTCCTAATGGTAGGAGACACTATGGAGCTGTGTGCTTTCATTTAGCCTCCTTCACCTGTTGGAGAGGAGACTCCACGAGAACAGGGGCTTACTGTTCATGGCTGCATCCTCAGTACTAGAGAAGTTCCTAGCTCACAGAAGGCAATCTGTAAATATCTGTTGAATGTTGAAAGATCTCAAGTCACCTGTGGTCCAGTGGTAGAGATAGAAAAAAGCAGGGAGGGAAAGAGAGAAAACAATAGCTGTTGGAGAATTCAGACTGGAGAGAGGGTAGAATAAGGGCAAGCTTAAAGATGTGTTACTTGAGTGAGTCTTGTAGTATGAATAGGAGTTTGCATGGGAAAAAAGTGAGGGAGAAGCTTTCTGAACAGAGTATTAGACACACAATGGCTCAGGGGGCATGAAAGAGCAAAGTTCTTTGCAAAAACTACAGTTTGCCACAGCATAGCTCTGGCTGGGCATAAAATTACAGAGGGCAGACATCAGGAGATGATCCGACACCAAGGCCAAATAAGAGGGAGTCTTCTGCGTCTGCTGGCTCTCATTTTCAAGGAATGGGGAGCAACCAACAGCTGCGATATGAAGAGACTGAGATGTGACAAAGCTTTCACTGATGGCCATGGGGCAACAGGCAGGGCCAAACCAGAGGCGGGTAGTGTGATTAGGTGCAATGTCTGCTTGTGGCTAAGAGGGACATGGTAGAGAGCCAGCCGGTTAAGATCTCTCCAGTCCATCAGATCTTCTGAATTAGGCTAGGTGAGGTAGAGTAACCATTCATCAGGGGTTTTTGTGCTTTTAAAGACAATATAGAAAGTTCTCAAAACTCCCTGTCAGAGATTAATCATTGGGTGTATTCTGCTAAACTCAAGTGAGATGTTAGTTGGCATTCCATCACTAAGAGTTCCTTATTTGTCATATGTTGACTGGTTTTGACAGCAATGTGTTGACAGGCAGGTGTCTGTGTTTAGGTCATTTGATAAACGTTTCCTTGGAAATTTCAATAAGACATCCTTTTCATCATCATCAAATTATCTGGCAGGTTTTTACGTAAGTATATGTGAATTGTTTTGAACTTTGAACTGATGATATAATTTCCTCTACTAGACTTTATTTCTGGAAAAATATTTGCAATATAATTATTTCTTACCAGGTAATGTCAATATTATCAAATGTACTTAATAAAAACAATGAAGAAAAAGTTTCCTGTGTTCTCATTATTTTGAGATTGAACATGTTATTATGGGCAAACAGATTCATGTTGCTTATTAAAACTTGATGTTTTCCTTTTTCTGTTGCAAATACACACTTGCCCTTTTGAGGTCTCTCTGTTCTTGCTTTGCTATTTAAGTTGTTTTTATCTTTCCATGTATACCTGTCTTCATATCAAAGGAGGGAAGATTGGTCATTAGGGCCCAGATACAAATCACATCATTGGATTTATTGTTCATTTTATGTAAGGGGTGGGGCAGGAAGTTTTTACCTTCCAAGATTCTTTCTGTATACACAATTGTGATGTTTTCAAAATAAAAATGGCAAGACCCGTTTGTATTTAGCAGAACATATGCTCTTCCCCCATCACAGATGAAGCACAAACTGGGTCACACGGACTGGGTCACAATGAGGATCGTGTCACAAGTGCTTAGTTACCTCATTATTGTTTGCCGTCCTATAATTACTTTCAGCTGCTGCTAATGAGCTTTGACTGCCTAAAGAAACACACCCTTAACATCCTGAAAAACTTCACTTGCTCACTTTTTCAGGTCAGCAAGGCGATGGATTGGCAAGCTTCTTGGTAGTAGAAGTCATGGTGACTTTTTTCCTGTGGATAAAATCATGTTGAACTTTTATCAAACTGATCGTTTTCAAGCTACATTTTGGGCCTGGTTTTTACATGAGTTTTCTCTATCCAGGGGTGAGAAACCCTCAGTCGATAGCCTAATTGCAGTCTCCGTTTAATTTCATTCATCTCACAGAAGTCTAAAGTTTTAGCAGAAAGAATAGTTTTTCTCCCTGGTGAGCATCTTCAGCTCACACATTCCAGATGATTGTGTAGATTCTTTACAGACTTGGTAAAGCATATAAAGAACTATCAACAGAGTTTGTGCCTCTAAAAATACCCTTTCAGTTCTATTCTTCAGACGTCCCCTGAGTACTACATACTTCATCACATCACATGGCTGCCAGAAAATTTTCAATGGTGCTCCGTTGCTTATAGAATAAAATCAAAACCCCTAAGCCTAGTTAGTATTCTAGGCGTTGTAGAGTGGTTCTAGTCCCACCTTCCCCCCAACCTACTAACACACACACACACACACACACACACACACACACACACACACATCTCCAAACATGAGTTTCCAAACGTGAATATATTCCTTCTTTTGGACCTTTGCTCATGATCTGGCTACTGCCTGGAGTCTTCCTTGCAACCCTATAAATATGCCTCCTCACTGTCCTTCATGGACACCCAATACAGGAAAGCCATGGTGTGCTGGTAAATATTTCACAACCAGCTCTCCACAAAGGAAACAAGCAAGCAAACTGATTTGTAGCATTAACTAATTTCCATAGAGTAAATACTCCCACTACAGCAAATTGCAATCTGCCAGCGTGGTGCTGTGAAGGGTTGGGAAGAGATGACCAGTAGCACACTGTTGTAAAGTATTTCTATCATTAGCTGTGATAAAGTCAAACGATCTCAGGAGCATAGTAAGAGAAAGTGAAATAATTAAGAAACTATGAGTCGAGTTTTTATCAGCTTTATTTTTAACATAGTTTAATTATAACTTCATTTAAGTTAATTTATAATAACGGCTGTATTTAACAACTGCAAATTTGACAGCTGTCTCTTAGGAGATGGTTTAAGGCAGCCCCAGCAGACCCCTGCACGGACCTCACCATCACTTCTCTACCCCACAGAAATCCCCCTCTGTATCCACGTACCTACTAGATAGCTGTTTCGACAATTTGTTCACGCAAATACATATTGAGTATCTACTATGCACCAGCTATGCTCATTAAGGGATTCAGGCAAAAAGCACATAAGGAAATAAAATACAATTTCAGGTGACCCACCAACATGACAGTAACTGAAAAGCGAGGGGTACCATTTATAAGGATGAGAGAGACTAACAGAGGTGAGATAGAGGAATAGAGGCTTGTTTTTAGGTATGTTAGGTGTCAGATGCCTGTTAGACATCCAAGGAAGAGAAACAATTAGACAATTTTTATTGTAGTTTCCATAACATTTAGAAAATAGGTGTTATAGGATGAATTGTTGCCCCCAGAATCCTTATGCTGAAGTTCTAACCCCCAGTGTCTCAGAACGTGAGTGTATCTGAAGACAGGCTCTTTAAAGAGGTAATTAAGTTACAGTGAGGTCCTCTGGGTAGGTAGTTCTAATCAATGGGAATGTGTCCGTGTAAGAAGGGGAGCTAGAACACACAAGCACGGGGAAATCACGCACAGACGTGGGGAGAAGAAGCCTCAGAAGCAACCAGCCTTGCTGGCACCTTGATCTCAAACTTATTCCCTCCCAAACCATGAGGAAGTAAATTTCTATTGTTTCCATCACCCAGTCTGTGGCCTTTTGTAATGGCAGCCATAGCAATTTAATACACCAGGCAAAGACATGGACTATATTCTGCCTTCCATAAATTTTTCACATATGTACATCTTCTTCCCTCAGTTAAACTATAAGCTGCTTGAAGTCAGGAACCCCCAGTATCTGTCACACAGTATGGCTCACCATGTTTGCCCTTGAAGGGGTTTAATTAGACCCAGTGGCAGCAGAGGAGTGGCTGGAGCCCTTTATACAGCAGTGCCCAGGCATTCACACCATCTCTGCGGCAGTGCGGCTGTGCCACAGGAACATGGGACTGTCTTACATATGCATTACATTTCACACTTACTGCCCTTTCCCCTGACCAACGGCCTGTGAGGTAGGCAGAGTAAGCATTATCACTAGATTCTGCAGCAGAGAAAGCAAGCCCAGAGCGGGGCAGGGACCAGCTTAAGGCTAAGTCCCAGGCAGGCCCAGGAATCAAACTCAGCTTTCCTGTCCCCCTTCTTGCGCGGGGTACAACGTCTGAGTCCTCAAGGGATCCAAAAAGGTATCAAAAGTATCTTCAGGAGTGTAGGGCAAAGACTTCCCCAGAGAACAAGCAGCACTTAAACCGAGGAAGGAAAGAACAGTCTTGGTACTGAAATCAGAAGTAAACAAGTTTGTTAGGCATTGTTCAAGTAGACATTCCGCATCATGACCCATGACTTCCCTTTACTAGGCTGGGAATTGATCATGTTAATAATAGACTCAGGGTTTCTGAGGCAAGAACATTTCCTGCATTTGTAAACACAATGTAACTTCCTTTTGTTCAAAAATGACAGAAATGCAGGCTTTGGGTACCAACGAGGAAATTAACATCATTTGCTCATAGTCTATTTCTCCAAGGACAAACCTGGAATGCATACTCTATTCTGACAGTCTCCCTAAGCCCTCGTCTCTCCAGACACTTGAAAGAGTGAAGGCAGACCCATCCGCAGTGTAGTCAGCGAGCATAAATTGCTTTTTCATATTTGCATTGCACAGAATGTAATCCTTACACAGCTGATGAACTCACAAGTGCCTATTTGTCCTTCCAATCAAGTCTCCCAACTCCCAGTACTCCGTTTCACAGGAAAGAGTACTGTTGCCTTTAAAAATAAAAAGCAATTATTGTACCAGCATAAACAGGTTTATTCAGGAATAGCAGAGCATTGCAATTTGGGACATGCAAGCTACAGCAAAGCCGTAGGCAAGGGGAGGAACGCTGTTTCAGGGAGAAGGAGGAGGGAGTCGGGTGGGGCTGTTCTGAATGGAAGGCCTTGGGAGAAAAGCAAGAGTTCAAGGTGCTGACGGTTTCTCATTGGCTGGGTTGCCGGGGTAGTGGATTTCTGGTAGGAGACGCAGCATGCGTCTTTTCCTGTTCCCCTGCAACTCTTGATTCTTTCCTGTTGAAGGTTCTTCTGCTGGGGTTTGTGACGATTGTCTGCAAGTGGGAGCGTGTGGGAGCGCCCCCTTCTGGCCGCCAACTCCACTTTAAATGAGGTTTCCCTCTATTAATTTCATTACCTAGCTACCTGGAAGCCAGAACCAGAAAATTTCTGCACATAAAACTGGTTTGACCATTTTAGAAAGAAACTGACTGGAGCATTAACTTTTTTGTTTTTTTTTTTTAATTTTAAAGCCACATTAAGTTTGGTTTTGCTTATGGAAGTGATGAGCATAGTTACCGAAAAGCTCTGTGGGATGCCTTGAAGAGGCCAAGCCTCACTAATCTCAGGAAATTTGTCTGTCACTTCCAGCACTGCCTCTGTCCAACAGTAGCCTCCAGTACAACCAGTCCCTGCTCTGGCTCGGTACGGGTTCAGCTGAGCATGGCCTGAACGCAGTAGGACACCAATATTAGCCTTCCAGTTCTCCACAAGGACAGGGTAGGAAAACATGTCCATTCCAGGGGATACAATTTGACCTTTTCCAGACAAAAGTATGCTTTTTAGTTCTGCAAAAATGATCATAATTAACCTGTGAGTACATTTCATCTTATTCCTGAAAGTATTATAAACTCCAGCTATCAGAAAAGGGCACCATCCCACCCGCCTTTGAACTGCAGTGTAAGCAGGTAGCATTCATCCAAGCCCCTTACCCGCACACTGTGAAGAGGAATCCTTGGGGTCCAGAGGCAGGCATAAAGCACGCTGCCTCCGCCAGCTGATCCTCAAGAGACACGCTCTGGAGAAAGTGACTGACCACAGTCCTGGTGTAAATCATCTCACAGGTCGCTCCAAACACAGTGCTGTGCTCATCTCTCTGAAGTAGGGGAGGCAGCCATGGAAGAAAATAATCGTTAAGTTCACAGGCCACTCTGGTTTCCATGATTGCGGCCCCCATTGCAGCAGGTGGGGCACTTGGACATGTCCATCTGGTGCACTGGAAACCTCAGTGTTTGATGACCAGGACGGAATCAGAACGCTGGAAGGAAGCAGAGTGGATGGGGAAACAGAGGCAATATTTGGTTACATAATGGTTGAGGGTGTTCTGAAACTGATGAAAATCACCAAATCACAGATTTGGAACTCTAATTCCCAAGTAGGATAAACAAAACAAAATCCTATTAAACACACCTTAGTGACACTGCATACAGTTTTTGAATATAAAGAATAATTATTAAAAGCAAATAGGAAAAAAAGATAGCTTATCTTCAAAAGAGCAATAGTTAGACCCTGAGCTGACTGCTGAGGAATGTCTCTGGAAGCTGGGGACAGTGAAGTGAGGACTTCTGTTCTTGAAAAAAAAAAAACACCATAAAGAGAATGAAAAGGCCAACCACACAGAGAGGGAAAAGATATTCATATCACATCAAATCAATAAACTACGAGAATCCAGAATAGAGAGTAAACTCCCACAAATCAAAAGGAAAAGACAGACAACAAACCAATAGAAAACGGACAAAAATCTTGACTGGGTACTTCACAAAAGAGGAGCTCCAAAAGCAGAATAAGCATAGGAAAAAGAACTCAACATATTAATCATTGGGGGAATGCAAATTAGGGAGATAACACGCATGCCCTTCTGTTTGGCAAATTAAAGCATCTCACACTATCAAATGGTGGCCAGGAGAGGAAGTAGAAGTTGACACCAAGTGGGCATTATTCAGTCAATTTGATATTGCATCTAACCTAAAACCTAATAGGTCCACTCTAGCAAAACAGGTGCTGTGCACCAGGACACCAGGATGTTCCTGGCATGGAAGAACACACACAGTACGATTCCTCTGCATCAAATGCAAAAACAGGCAAAACTAAGAGGTGTTATTGGGGCCACACACATGGGTTATAAAATAATAAAGAAAAGCAAGGAAATGATTACTACACAATTTGAGGCAGTCGTTGACTCTTTAAGGGGTGGAGAGGTTTGTGATGGAGAAGGGGCACATGGCAGGCTTCTGGGGCATTGACAATATTCTCTTTATTGACTAGAGTGGTAATTACCTGGGTATTTGTTCTAGAATTATCACTCAATCATACATACACGCTTTATGCACTATTTTGTGCGTAGTACATTTCACAATTGAAAAAGAACCAGAGCACGCGATGTATTGATTTTGAGTAAGCGTTTTGTTGCTCCTGATCAGTCTCCTAATGCCGCTCCTGCGCTGGGCTCCTGTGATCACCAGCAGGTAAATATTCCCTGATTTTCTCTTTCTCATTTGCCAAGAAGGGCAACAAACATCCCAACAACTGGATTCTTCAAATACTTACTTCAACAAAATCATTTTCCTGATGCACTATTGTGGTAACATAGTTTCTTTTAATAATTTCAAGGTCTAATTCAAACTTTGGGCTTATTTAATGCCGTGTAGTAGATGCTCAAATGTGTTGAATGAACGCATTCCCATGAGCACAGTTCTTTTCACTAAGAAGAGTTATCTCTTTGTTTCTTCTAGGAAGTATCCCCCCCCCACCCTTGATTCCATGTTGCACAATAAAGCCTCTCTAGAGACTTGTAAAAGTTGTTGCAACAACTCGTAAAAGTCGATTCCAATTTTCCTAAGGGGGAAGAAAGTGTTATTTTACAAGCCTCCAACAGATAAGGATGAGGTCAATTCCAAGCAAGATTCTGGGAAGGGTTGAATGTGAGCATAAAGATTTGCTTTTAGTACTTTTCATAAAGCAGAGTACTAACATTTTCTTTTAGAACTAAATAGTAGAAAAGGCTTTTTTCCTGCAAAGAACCCAGCATGAACTTTTTTTTTTCTGTTTTGGTAAGAATTGATAAGAAAATGTACTGTCTCAAATTTTGCTCTAAGCTGCTGGGAAGAGCTTCGGACTCAATCATACCAATTATGAAAACCTGTATAGTCTGCCTAATTGGATTCTATTTCCCGAGCTGGTCATTCTTCCTATTCTGATTTAAAACTTCTTGATCGTGCTAAATAGCGCTTGGTTGCGCTTTACCATTGTATCGTACGTCTTCCCTGTAAGACATGTCAAGTCCTTAGGAAGACAAGGCAAGGGCAGCAGGAAGAGAAAGCAGGGCAGGGAACATAAACCTGGAAGAGGAAGAAGCTATGGTGATAAGCGTCAGCATTGTTTCCTTAAGTACAAAGTCACGGTGCACAACTGAATTTCCTTCTTTAATAAAGGAGTTAGGTTGGACCAATCAACCAAGAGGATAGGGGGACATATACCTGTGTGTTGGGCAAGATGCTACATGAACTGCCACGATACCTTTGTAGTCAGCATGCAGAAATCTGGCCTAATAGCAGGTGCCAGGGGCACTCAGGCGTTCAGCCAGGAAGGTGACCCAGGAGAGGCTCCCGAGTGGCAGTCCTTGTGTTTGGGCCCAGGTCCTGGCCTCAGCACAGCATCTTCATCAGGTCTTGGGTGAAGACCTCAAGAGCAGCCTCATCTAAGTTGCTCATGCAGCATATTTTAACCTGGACAAGGCATGGGCTTATAGTGGAAAAACTGGTTTCAAATCGCACCTCTGCCCATGTGGTGATGTGCCATGGATGCGCCTTAGTTTCATGACCTATGAAATGGGGATGTTAGTAATACCCTCAGGCTTGCTCTGAAATTAAAGGCAATCTACAAAGTACCTGGTGAGTAGTTGATGCTCAATAAATGTAGAATATTTTATTGCATGATGAAGAGGAAAAATCAGGCAGGCTGGAGGGATGCATGAAATTTAATAAACTATTGCAGGATGGTTTTATTTATAATTTTGGATTTGGTGAAAAGAAATAAAAAAATAAATGAACTAAAGTAAATTCTAAGCATCCCAGGGAGGGGGTGCTATGGCCGCGGCTGTCTGTACAAACCTGTCTGCACTGGACTCTGACAGGCTCACTTTGGGTCCATCTTTTAGCCAAAGCAGAGCCATTGAGGAAATTGGGAACTTTTAGTCAAAAGCAGGTTCCCTGCACGTCAGTTTGTGTGGGCTTGGCCCACCCCAGCGATGCGGGCTGGCGGATCTTCTCCCGGGCAGCCTCTGCCCGGCCATACCCCAGGGACGGTGCCCACAGATCCTCCCCCACTCACTGACAGCCCCCCGGGGCAGCAAGTGGAAAGCATTTGCTAAGTGGCATCTCTCTCACTCTGTGTTTCCTAACTCCATGTCTGTTCTGCTCTCAGCACATCTTAGGACAGGCCCTCCATAGAATTCAGAGGCAGAATTTATCCCTGGTGAGGATCAGAGATATTTTGTGTTATTATCTTATCTGGAGAAATTAACAACAGCTCCCACTTTATAGAGAAAAGCACAAAACATTCCCTCATAAATTTCTTTTGGTGCCTGAAAAGACCAGGAGGGACGAGAGCTCTTCCTTAGCAGCTCCTTTCAACCAGGTCCGAGCAGAAACGGGAAGGTGGCCTTTACTCTTCAGACCCGCTAAGCTAATCTATTCATTCAACAGGATTTGGTGAATAGCTACCACGTGTCATAGCAGGAACATAAAATGAACAGTGGTCTCTCTTGGTGGTCCCCTTCCCTAGTCATGGCCCGATCTTGCCAGTGCCCACAAACGTCCCTTAAAATGTTACCGCTCATCACCAATTTTGGCTCAGTTCCTTTAAGTTCATCTTCCCTTCATCCGCTGTGACATCAGTATCAGTTCTCGGAGTTCCCCCACCTGCCTGCTTACCTCCTCATCTATTCTCACTTGATTGGCATCTTTGTCTCGAGCTGTTACCCAGGCTCAGACCCGAAGCCCACAGAAAACTGCATCTAGTCTTTGTCTCTCCACCCCATGTCCTATTCCACAGGTAAGTCAAACCCGGGCCAGGGTCACTGCAGGCCTCGCTGGCAGCTCCCTGCACCCTCCCCATTCAGGCAGGGAGAAAGGGCGAACTCAGTGGGTCTGTCAACCTGCAAGGCCTTCCTTACCCACCTGCCCATTCTACAGCCAGCCCAGCTTGAAGGCCTACCTCCCCAAGAACCCCCAAGTGCAAGCGGGTAGTCTCTGAATTCTCCTTGGGAAATAATCTGTGCAAATGCACAGTTATTTAATGGTGATGTTCATGGTGTTCTGGCAACCTGAATGGGAGAGAAAATCTGGATCTCTGGTTGCTTCATCTGTTGCCTGATGGATGACAACCGTGCACCTGCTTCAAAGGCAGCCTCACCTCTGCTCCTAATGCCCCGTGGCCTGACTGCTCAGCCAACTGACAGGCCACCCGGCTGGGCCCCGGCTTCCAGGGAACTTCAGCTGTCAGCAAGTTGCAGCAGCATATGCTCGCGCTGGAATTAACAAGCCCATCATAGAAGCCCAAACCGTGACTGCATTCACAGCAATGTACTTCTCTTCTCTGTCATTAACCTGTATCATCAAAAATGAGAGTGTTATTCCCCAGGCTTGAAGAGGCTGGCATGTGTCTATGAAGAGGAATTGTGTAGCGTAGCCAGAAGAACTCCGGAGCAAGGGGAGAAAACGAAAATTTATTGGGTGCCTACTATTTTCCAGTACTTACTCTTCATCACGATTCAGTTAGCTAAATACTTTTGTCTCCATAATCCTGACAAGGAAACTGCGAGATTCAGACAATGAAGTAACTTGCCCTTCTATTACATATTAACCATGTGTCCTTCTCATGACATGATGATTATGGGTCGTGGGAAGAGTGGGTTTTTTTGGCATGGCTTTTCAATTCATAGACATCCTGAAATGAAGAATGCAAATTCAGTAGGGAAGAGGTGAAGGGCACACAGGGAATGAACTCCTTGAGGGCAGAAGCTCTTATTTTCTATGTATTTTGATTGCCTTATACAATGTTGGACAAATAATAGGTACTTAATAAATGTGTGGTGAATAAATGAAAGAACAAAACAAAAAAGGAAAGAAAGCAGGAGTAGTACAGAGGTTCTTTCTCATTTATAAAAACCTAGAAACCAAAATAGTACCTTCCACCAATATCAATGAGGAAGTCCCTGGGAATTTCATCCCCTCCCCATTCCCTATCCCTGTAGACCCTGCTGCAAGGCTCTGGCTCCAGAAAGTCACATCCCTGCTCTCCTTAGAAAGCACACTGCATTCTAAACCGACTTCTCCTTTCCTCTACCACGATGACGAACTGCCCGCGTGACATCTGGAGCCCTGTTCAATCACTTAGTCACTCCTCGGAGTACAGAGTGGTGATCTTTTCCTAATGGCAGGGGCCGGAGTAAGTGGAACGGCTGGTGCTAGTCTAAGTGCCTTTCCTGTGCAGCATTTGCAGCATTTTCATCTCACATCCAATTCCATTTTCTCATCTCACATCCAATTCCATTTTCAATTCATTTTCTCTGTGCCACATTGATTCATGAGACCTCCCTTTGTGTTGCATGAAACTGTGGTAATGTTTCCCCTGGTGAACAAAATAATTAAAATGATGGGTCTCATTTTTGAGCTAACTTTTCTAGTGTAGAAAAAGGATGGGGAAAAGCACCAGGCATCATGGAGTCGACGGAGTTAAACACCTCCACTTCATGCTGCCTCGGGGAGTGCCGTTACCCAGCTAAGCCGGGTAAGTGGAAAATGACCTGCTTAGATGTTTTCTTTCTCTGATCCATGCATATACATGCAAGAACTGAGCAGCCAGAACACAGTAGAAAGAAGAAGGGGAAAGGAAGGAGGAAGAGAGAGGAATTTATTTACTGAGAACCTACTATGGGCAGAACTGGGCCAGACACTGTCCCACAAGCCACCTCTCCTGAGTGGTAGGTGAGCTGAAGGACATTAATAGCTTGTTCAAGGCTGTAGGCAGCCAGGAAATGTCAGGCAGGATTTGTAGGTCTCTCTGCGATCAAAGCCAGTACCCTGAATGCCACACGGTCGTGCCTCTGTTCCTAAGCTGGATAAAAAAGACTTTCACCTCCAACCTCTCAGGGCTCACCTCCCACAACTCTACCTTTCACCACATTCAGTTTCAGCCACAGTAGACTATTCCCTGAACAAATCATACACTTTAAAGTTATTGGAGGCTACATATCCAAAAGAAATGAGATCCGGATCTTGAAGAGATAGCCATACCCTCATGTTCATCAAAGTATTATTCACAATAGCCAAGTTATGGAAACAATTTAAATGCCCACTGGGGGATAAGCAGATAAGAAAAATGTGGCATACATACACAATGGAATATTACTCAGCATTAAAAAAGAAGATCCTGCCATTTGCAACAACATGGATGAACCTAGAGGACATTATGCTGGGGAAAATAAGCCAGACATGGAAAGACAAATACTTGTATGCGGAATCTAAAATAGTCAAACTCAGAGAAGCAGAGAGTAGAACAGTGGTTGCCAGAGGCTAGGGGGAGGGACCAGGGGGAGCTGTTGGTCAAGGGGACAAAGTCTCAGTTTTGCAAGATGAATAAGTTCTGGAGATGTAACACACAGCAATGTGACTATAATTAACAATATTGCACTGTATACTCAAAATTTGCTAAGAATTTCTGAAGTGTTTTCCACAAGAAGGAGGAGGGGGAGGAAATGGGAACTGTGGATGACCGGTGTGCTATTTAGACTGACTGTGGGAATGGTTTCACAGTGTATATCAAAACAGCAAATTGCGCACCTTCAATATATACAATTTTTATTTGTCAATTATACTTCAACAAAGCTGAGGGAAAAATGAACTGTTTGACAGGTAGTATGGTTATATTAAAAAAGTACATTGTGAATATCTTTCTGTCCACTCCTGCACCTGGCCTCCCACTTTCCCTCTTTTGAGGCAACACATTGATAAGTTTCTGGTGCCTTTTGAGAGATATTTTATGCATACATTACTGACTATATTTATTCTTTATTCTAAAAAGAACATTCTTTATGTTGTCCATTTTACTTACAGAAATAGTAGTCCTCCGTAACTGCTGTTCTGCACCTTGCGCTTTTCCTTAGTAATATATCTTGGAGGTCATTCCACCTCAGGTGACAAAGAAACTCCCCAATCTTGTAGGCACCATAGTGTTGTATTGTGAGACCATCCTGACGTCTATTTGCCCAGTCCAGCGACAGACACGTAATGTTTCCAGTATCTTGCTATCAAAAACTATGCTGTTACGATGAATGCAATAGAGTCAGCACAAGGATGAGTGTATCTCTAGAACAATGTCCTAAAAGAGGAATTGCTAGATGACACATTAGTACATCAGTAATCATGAGATCTTCCAGATGGCCCTCAGCACCCAGCAACACATGTGAGGGCTTGTTTCTAACACTGTTGCCTGCACAGTATCACCAGCATTCTTTGATCATTGACAATCCAATAGGTAAAAAAAGATCAGACTCTACGTTTCATGCCTTTAGTGCCTTTGCTTCTGTTATTTCCTCTGCCTCACATGCCCTTCTCCCTCTGACCTGGTCTCTCCTCGGCCCAAGGCCATTCTCCCTGCGAGGACATCTCCAATTCCTACGAGCAGATGAAATCCTCCCACAGCATGTTGTTCTTTCTCTGTTACTGCACCTCCCATATTATTTGTTTAGGCATCTATCTCCCTGATGGTTACTTTCTCCAAGAGAGGGATCTTGACTTACGCACCCTGGTGTCCTCAGCACCCAACATTAAACTTCATAGGTATGTGCTTATTTAATGAGTTTTTAAAATACTGATTGCATATCAGATGGTGACAAAACGAGCAAACTAGAGTTTGGCAGTTTGAAGTCATTTCTCTTCTCTGACATACTTGGGCAACACCCTGCCACATCGGAAGCTTCTAGGTCAGGATCCTTCTCTGCTCTGCCACGGAGCGCCCATTCCTTGCGGTGAATGGGGAGATGGAGACTGGGAAGGAACAGTGGAGCTGATCCTCAGACCTGACTCCATACTTCCTGGGTTGGTTTGGCTTTAACTTCTGAATGTGTGTGAGCAAAGCTGGAAATATACCATATCCTTTCTGCTGTCATGTGTGCCAGGCTTGATGGGTGCTTATTCCATCCAAGACTTAACTGGAACGATATAATGGCTTTACTATTTCAGCTGTTGACAATTTCCCTCAATTTTCTTTGCAAATCTGTGTTGCTAAAAATAAAGGTTATTTTATTGCCAGACCAAACAAGCCAGATTGCTTTAAAATGAAACATGGAACTAGTTTGTACACTAAATATGAATTTTAGGTTCATAAGAACAAGCCCTGACTACTCTGAGAAGGAAATGAATGCAAATTTATCACCGACTCTGCCCGGTTTTCTCACTGATGCAATGCATTTTTCTCCTGCCCCACCTCTCAGCTGGGTTGAATGAAGAGGAATTATGATATATCATATCTACTTACCTTAATTGTACTGTTTCTCATCATAAGCTATTTATATGAGGACTGACATAAATTAATTCCAACTTCATCTATCAGGTAGTTCAACATTTAATCTAGTCCCATGCATCAGATGAAAATGTAGTATTCTGAATTTTAGAGTCCTTACCTTGAGTGAAAAAGGAGGTCATAAATCTAAGGCAGTGTTGTGTCTTTTCCTTTTCCCTGTTGTTCCATCAACCACAAGTAGATAATGACTGCAGGAAAGTTCGGGAAAGAGAACCATCAAGATCAATGGGCGTAACCCCAACGTGGGATTGCACGTGACCATAATCAGTCCCTTGAGTCCTAATGATCCTCAAAATAAGAAGCCTTTTCTGAGGAATACTTATCAGAAATTCTAGAGGCCTTCACTTTGAGCCAATAGTACTTCTAATATTTCTTTAGGGTGTGTGTGGATTCCTGACTTTGAATCACAATCTAGACTGTTTAGAACACATCTTAACACATTTGGAGACCCAACCAAGAAGCCAAGGTCTGGGGCACTTTCTTAGTTACCCCAAATGGCACCAATGCCTGCCTGTTTCCCCTACAGCCTTCTTAGAGCTCAGAACACATGACCCTCAAATGCAGGCTTGGCCCAGCCCCACACCCTGGTCAGTGGTCATGGTTTAAGTGAATGGCTATCTTAGCACTGTTCTACAACTGGGGTCCACCTTTCTCTTTATGAATGCCTAGCTCAGCCCTGACCTTCTCTCTGATTTTAGTTTGTGTGTTCTCAGAAGGTTGTCCTCTGCTCCACCATGAGGCCTGAGGCCCATTCCCTGCATTTGAGGCTATTGGCTAGGCCTCTGATTCCTGCAGCCAACCACATTCCAGCCTCCTTTCCTAATCAGCCACCTGAAAGTGGGGATGTCCTGTAAATCTCTGGGACCATGTACACTGGCTCCTTACCTTGATCTGTTACCTCTCACCATTTTCCCGGAATACCTGCTCTTACAGTTGGATGTACTTCCCAGCCTTGTTAATGAATCGATGTCTACCTCACCCCACACCCCTGTTAGTACTGGTAGACCCAGAGGGGTCATCCAGCCCCCACTCTGTCTGTCCCTTTGTGCTGTGGTTAAACCATCCTTGCCCAATGATATCACAATAGATGACAAGAGCCTGGCTATGTGGTACAGCTAAAAAAAATTTTAGTTTTTGTTATTTCCAAAAATAAGGCATGCTCAAGTTGCAAAATGTAATAACAAAGAAATAGATAGTGTAAAAATTGAGTGTCTCTCACCAAACATAGTCCATCCCTTTCCCCAAAGGTAAGATTTTGGTTACTACATCTCCAAACTTTTTATTATAATATAATAGACACAATTCCATGCTAGCATACAAACCTAACTTATGCTTTTGAACACCTACATAGTATTCCATAGTTTATATCAACTGTTTTCTTTTAAGCCATGATCTGTTTATATATACTTCAGCTGAATTGACCTGAATTCAATTTTTCAGCACTACAAATCATGAGGCAATATACATTCTCATACCAGATTGTGCAAATATCGCCACAATTTAAATTGCCAGGTATATACATTTAAAATTTTGATGAGCACAAAAAAATTATTTTCCAAACATTTTGTAAACACTTGCACTTCTATAATAGCGAGTGATGAGGTTCAGACACTTGCCAGTAATGAGTATCTTCAATCTTACAAGTTTGCCAATCTGGTGAATGAAAAAATGATATCACATTAATTGGCATTTCCATGATTTTTGATTGAGTATCTTTTCAGAGTTTAAGTCATTTCTATTTCTTCCTCTGCTCATTGTCTATTTGACTTTTTTTACATTTGTTATTGTAACTTTTAAAGAAACCATAACTTAGCTATTATTTTTGATGTGTTGCAAATATTTTTTCCTAGTCTGTTGTTTGCTTTTTAAACTTTATTTGTTATATTTTGCTAAGTAGTGGTTTTAAGATTTTATGTAGTTAAGACTGCTGATTTTTCCCTTGAAGGCTCTGGATTTCTCGCCATTCTTAGAAAGGCCTTCCCTAACCCAAGATTATAGAAACATTCTACTTTATTTACTTTGGTCCTCTCATAGTTTCATTTAACATGTTTAACTCTATAATTTGTTTGTGTGTGAAATGAATAAGGGATCTTACTTCACTTTCTCCAAAATGAAGAGACAGTTATCCAAGAAGAATTTACTAGATGCTCTCTTATTTCCTTACTGATTTGTGGTAACAGTTTTTGTATACTAAATTCCCAATATGTACGGCTGTCCTTGGACTCATTTCTGGCCCTCTGATCTACTTGTATATTACTGTCATGTGTGTTATATGAACCCAGTATTAAATGGCTCATTCTATATTGTGAGTGAATGGTGGCCCTTAATTTATATTTGTATCATACCAAAGAATACAAGTTTAGTGCTCTGTGAAATTTTTAAAAAGAGGATTTGAAGTGGTTTTCTTTAACACTGCTCCCTCGAGGTCTATACTAGCTTTAGAAGAACATAAGGAAAAGACACTGGGAATCTGAAATTTGAGACAATTTAAGATTCATTCTCTAGATTCCATTCCTTAGAGTCCATCAAAAGATCCTCAAGACTTCTGCTCATCCATTCAGTTTACATATATTGTGCACTTACTGTATGCTGGGTATTAGGCATAGGAAAGACAAAAATGATTAAGACCCAGATCTTGACCTCAAACAATTACATTACAGCCATATTAAGGAGACAGAAACATGAACAAGTATGGTTTAAAAGCTATGATGAAGATAGGTAGAAGATAGAGTGGGGACCTAAAGTAGAGATAAATGTTACACCTGAAACCAATATAATATTGTATCTCAAATATACTTCAATTTAAAGAAAAAACCAAAGTGAATATAGATGAGCTCAGGGAAGGGAGTCGATAATTAGCTGGGTACTAAAGGATAAAGATGAGCTCACCAGGTGGAAGAAGGCATGCCAAGCAGTCCAGCAGCACCAGCACTGACAAAGGCACAGGCCAGAGTCAGCCCGGAGCACTGAGGTAATGATGAGGGCTTCCAGGGGCTGGAGGTAGACAAGGGCCCACAGGAGCAGCTGATGGTGCAGTTGGAGAGAAAAGCAAAGAAAAATCATGAAAGCTTTGAAATTTCATAAATGTGAAGAGACATAAGAATGATTTTCTTAGGAAGATGAAACTACCATTTTTGCATTTGGAACAATCTCTTTGGCTGGGGTAAGGAAAATAAATTAAAAGAAAGTGACATTAGAGACACTGAGACATTTAAGGGATTGTTGTAATATCTTGGCTGTTGTGATAGAGAGAGAGAAATGTCACACATCATATAATAGCTTAAACAGCCACTTGTTTTCCCTTCAAGCTACATTAATAATGATTCATCATTTAAAGATGCAAAATAATTAATCCACATGTACAGTGATAGCCTATTAAGAGATTTTTATCGGTAATGGAGTAAACCAGGCAACAGAGTATGTACATAAACAGATCGTTGGGCAATGAAAGTTGCCCACAAATAAACTCCTAGAAAGATTTTTATGACTCATTAAAATAAAGGAGACTTTATTCCAGGCTACACTTTAAATTCCATCCAATCTATCAATCACTGAAAGTTTGAGAGAGGACCTCCATCTTTTTGAGGTCTAAAACATGACTTTAAGTCCAACCATTCCAAACAGTCTGACTGTGTGACTGCTAAGGTGGGCAGTACTGTTTGTGTGCTCTTGAGAGGGGCTCCAGTGATGGCGAGAACGGGCATCCCCGCGTCAGCAGCAGAGACCTGGAAGCCAAAGTGCTTGGAAAATAGTTCTTCCCTCCTTGTCCCCCAGGATCCAACCCACTGTCTGTGTTTGTTTATGGAATAAAAAAAAATATTCATTTCCTTTTGTCTTAGACATATTCACCTTTGTCTTTATCCAAATTCATTTACTATCAAGTTGATCAGTTAATATTTGGAAAGAGTTCAAAGAAACACCTCCTATCTGGTCCTAACATGTAGAATAAAGTCCAGACCAAACTGGGAAGTTTCCAGTGATCCATGGGCAGGCGTCTTCTACCTCATGGTCCTAAAGCTCCCAGAAGAGAATTAGACAGGAAAGCTGAGGCTACACTGAATGTGAGAGTCACTGGACAGGTGTGCATCTTCTGTCTTTCTTGATAATGGCTCTGCCACTTACCATAGGATGCGGTTGTTATGGTGACAAAGTAGAGGAGAAGGGGGTAGAGTGGGTGGACTCTGCCAATAAAGTGGATTGTGGCAAGGCGAAAGAGCTGTGGGCATGTTGGTTTGTACTTATTTGCCCTTGTTACAGTATTTGGACATCTGTAGCCTGCTGCCATGATGGGTCTAAGAAGGTCCAGCACTGGTTCCTATCCTCCCCATCTGGGCACTCAGGCATTCTTGCTGAGTCTGTCCCACTGTGCCTGATTCATTTTACTCATGTTTGATGATTTTTCTCTCAAGGTTTCTGTCATCCCCTGATGCTACCATGCTTCCATCAAGACCATGAGAGCAATCCATCAATCGGTGTCTGTTTATGCCTAAGCTTTCATTAGAAACAGGGTACCTGTGCAAAATAGGAACGTGTCTAGATACTGGTGACATGTGGTCACCTGTTTCCCCTGGCCGTGCATCCAATCCTTAGCTCCGCCCAGGTACGTCCCCCACTACGTGCATAATGCACCCAGCACAGTGCTGGGGACACCTTTCCAGTAGGCTTTATAGTAAGAGAAAAAAGTAGACAAATATCTCAAAACACCACACCAAAGATACAAGACAGAAGAAAGAAGACTGCTGTAATAACAGGACAAGACAGCCCCAGGAGACCTAAGCTGATTTGTTTTCATGTGCATATTGTGTATGTGTGTGTGTGTGTGTGTGTGTGTGTGTGTGTGTGTGTGTGTAAAGAATACAAATAGAACTAAAAAAATCATCAAGCCCTTTGAAAAGACCTAGAAGAAGCCTATTTTGTAATGCCAAATACAATTCTGAATTATAACAGATATCTTACTCTTAGAATTTTCCTTATGGGAAAAAAATAAGGATTTTTACCTTCCCTTTGGCCTCTCCTCCAATGCCTGGGAATCTTTAATAGCACTTTTAGAATGAGCTTGGTAAGCCCTGGTCATGAGCAAGGCATGGTGTTGGCATCTTTACCTGAAATACAGCTGGCTCTGCAAACAGCAAAACAGCTCTAATATTTTTCTCTTTTGTTCTGTTAATATTATAAATTACACTGACAGATTTCAAATGTAAAGTCAACTTTATATTCTTTGGGAACATCTGCACCCCCCACCCTTGGTCTTGATATATTATTCTTTTTTTGTATATTTTTGGAACTGATTTGCTAATATATCATTATGGATTTTTGCATCTTTGTTCATGAGGCGTGTAAGTTTTTTCTTGCATGTAATTTTTTTAAATGACATTATAATGCTACAAGCTTTATTATGCTAGTCTCACAAAATACACTGGAAGTATTTTCTTTTCCTCTGTCTTGAGAGTGTGTGTAAAGTTGGTATTATTTCTCTCTTAAATGTTTGATAGAATCACAAGTTAAACTACATGGTTCAATGGTTTTCTCTGTGGAAAGATTTTTTTGTGGTAAATTCAATTTATTTAATAGATACAGAATTATTCAAATTTCTTATTTCACTCATCACTTTTGGTAACCTCTGGCTTTCATGAAATTTATCCATTGCATCTAAGTTGTTAAATTTATTGGCACAAAGTTGTCCATAAAAGCCCTGGACCCTCAGGTCCAAGCAAGATCTGCTGGTAACAGCACTTCACATGCATACCACAAATTGTGGCTGGAATAATTGCTTCCTGTGTGGCTCTACTAGGAGAGGACTCTTGGCAGTTGGCACCTCTTTGTCTTCAGGTTTTTCCCTATGCTTCCTTTCCTCCACCAAATCGGTCTGTTTCCTTTTCTTTGCCCTGTCCAGTTTCTGCTCAGCCCTCCAAATAAACTTTTCAAATATGATGTCATATTTTTTTTAATTTCAATATTCCTGCATTACAACATTGCCTTTTTAAGCATAGTTTTAATTTCCATGCTAAAATTCCCCATCACACATGTTGTCTACCTTTTTTGCTACCTTCTTTAACATACTTTTCCCAGTTATTTTAAAGTCTTTATCTTCTAATTCCAACATTTGTACCGTCTACGGGTCTCCTTCCACTGAAGATTCTTCTCCTGTCCAGCATTGCATTTCCTTGCCTGTTTGCATGTTGCATCATTTATTATTATTATTTTATTATTGTGTGCCGGCCACTTTGTGAAAAGCACAGTCAAAACTGAAAAAAGGCCATTTATCTGTAGAAAAGGGCACACCTCTTCTGTCAGGCCTCAAGTGTGGGGGGGGGGGGGTCTGCCTCAGCCCATCTGCAGTTAACCTGGGCCTAGTCCTTGCTGCAGCTTTAGTTAGATTCTGTGAACACCGGCTTCAAACATTTTGGAGGTAGGAACAGGACTTCCCTTGATTAAGCCACCCCCTCAGTGTACTTTCTTATGGTGGTCCCAGCAAACTAACACAGATGGGAGGGTGTTGCAAGGTGGTGCCTTTGACCAGATTGCCCAGAGGGAAGGAGACAGAAGATGTACAGAGTTCCCACACCATTGCTGCAGAATCATCTTTATTTGGAATCTGACCCGTGGCACGAGACCATTCCACGTGAGCATGTACATGGCCCTGGGTTTTCTCTGTGCCCCTCATTCTCTCGGCTCCTGGATCATCACCAAAATCTATGGAAATGAGAAGTCCCTGTCAGTGCTGAGCCCTGGCAGACCTGGAAACTGTGGACCCGGTAAAGACAGCTTTTGTTCTTCAGCCCATGATACTGAACCCGTTCTGGGCATCAGCTCAGACCTAAAAGACTGGGATAAGGCGAGCAGGGACACCCCTTGGCCCTCAAGTGAGGGGTGAAGGGCAAAGCCCTGTAGTGGCACCTGGGGGAGGAGGCAGAGGATAGAGGGCGAAACTGTGCTCAACCCAGTCGGTTCCCGCTCTGCCCAGAGCCCAAAAGGCCTGCAGCTCAGGGAGAAGCCCGAGGCCTCATGTGCTTCTCAGAATTGGGTGAGACTCTCCACACCACAAAACCGGGTCCCAGTCAGTAACCAGGGCTGGAACACCTACACTCCTAAAGGTTTGGACCAGGACCTCAAGGGTCAGAACCTTATTCCCGGAGCCTGCCCCTGATCTCAACAATCAAAGCCTTCTGGGAGGGGCCCATTGCATTGGCATGTTTAACAAGCTCCCAGGTGAGCAGGTGGCTTGGCTGCTCCCACTGAGTTCCTCACATTCCAAGGGCCCAGAGAGCATCCAGCCAGGTGCTGCGAGGTCAGCGTCTGGCTCTTCACTCTGCAAAGCAGCCGACTGTCTGAGGTAACTTCTCTCCCTGGAGCCCAAGGCACCTTATGTACTTGGGGTACTTACCTTACCCCACTTTGTTCCTGCCACACATTCGTAGGTGTGTGTATGGATTGGGGCAGAAGTGGGGTGCTCTCAGCAGAGACTTGAGCTCCACCTACTTTGAACTCAACAGCTCCACAGACTTGGGAAATCATTTCATTTCTTTGAGTTTTTTCTTAGTGTAAATATGGATAGCAATACCTTTCCAAGGAGTTCTATAAGGATTAACTGAGATAATGCCCATCAAGCACCACCACAGTGCCTGATACAAACCAAACACCCCATCAATGTCCGCTGATGCTGCTTATTAACCAACCATGACCTCCTGATGGGCAGGCCACCTGCCTTTTCTTTCCCCTGCTGGACCTGGCTCACAAAGGGCACCCAGTTCATGTGGGTGGCATTGAAGAAGGAAACCCCACCTGCTGGTGCCAGATGAAGGCCTGGGGTGTCTGGAAACATAAGGCCCATAAGTACACACAACCGTCTGTGAGAAACAGGATGGGGCTGCCCTCCCTACTCCATACCCCACTTCCTGTCCTATCTCTCCCTGTCTTTCTGTGTCATTTCTTCTCTCCTTCAAGGTTATCTTTCATTTTGTGTCTTTAGAACAATAAAAGCTAATGATTACGAAGTGCTAGCCATGTGTCAAGTGTTGTTGTCAGCTCTGCAGCTGTATTACCGCAGAGAGTCCTCAACCCTGGGAGGACTGATCGCCATGTTCAGGGGAGTAAGCAAGGAAGCAGAGCTTAGGGGACCTGCCCCAAGATGCACAACCTGAGCACGGTGGAACCAGGAAAGGAAGCCAGGCTGACTGTGGTCCGGATGCCTGAGGAGTATGTATGTGTGTGTGTGTATAGTGCATATGTGGTGGAGCATGTGTGTGCACACGCATGCATGTATGCAGAGGGAAGATCAAGGGCGAGGGTGTAGAATGCTCACCTCTGCCACGCCAGCTCTCAAGGCCCCTGCAGTTACCCACTTTCCTGTCCTGCAGAATTTGCTCTTTCACCCTTGCTAACAGGGAAGATGCCCATTCTGGGGCCCCTCAGGGGAAAGAGAGAAAGCAGCAAGAAGGCCGAAGCAGGAGGGTGAGAGGAAGCCTCCTGGGGAGGAACGTCCTCTCCTGGCCCAGGCCTTTCCTCATTCCGCTCCTTCCTGGGACCTTGCACGCCCCAAGCCCAGCGCCCCACTCATTCAGCGTCTGCCAGGCCGGTGCTATGCTCACCGGGACGTGGTCCCCAGCATCCGCAGGCATCCCCTGATCAGCCTGAACTCCAGGTGCTGACAGGCTTCTTGTCCACAGGAAGAAGTTCCACCAGCCGTGTACAGTCACGTGAACAAGACAGGGTGGCCCAGCAGCTGCCTGAGCGCACCCTCGGAGCAGCATCACTCCTACCGTTTCATGCATCTGCTGCCCAGCTGGTGAGCCCCAGATCTAGCTACAGGCTAGATGGCCCCTGCCTGGACATGGTGCTGGGCATCAAGAACATCTGGGGCTTGGCTGCAAGGCCCATGCCCTTGGAAGCCTCCTGAAAGCTGATCCGAGGGTTCCAAAGGGCAGAGACGGTCCTCTTGCATTCCCTGCAGAAGCTCCGGTTCAGGAGCCCATAGACGATGGCACTTGCCGCAGTTGTTGAACTAAGCCAGGAAGCAGCTTGTGACAAGGAGCGCCTCTGGGACCTGCGGAGCCATTTCTTCTGGGTCAATGGCCACAGCGAGGCTGATGCAGTTCAGCGGGGCCCAGCAGATGGCAAAGACCACGAGCGCCGTGAACGTGGTTAGAAAGCTCTGGAGTCCCTGGGCCGCAGGCAGGGCTTGCCCTCTGACCTGGCCTTCCAGTGGGCTGGGAACGCCAGAACCCAGAGGGGCCCGTACCAGAAGCACACGACAGTGATGGGCAGGAGGAAGCGGTGAGCGCCACTGCCATCGGGTACCTGGTGTCTGCTGTCTGGAGGAAGGTGCGGGAGTAGATGCGTGGGTGGTGCTCCAGGGACCGCATGAAGGAGCTGGGCAACAGAGCTCCTCACTCCTGTGGGGAGGAGCCAGGGGCGGCAGGTGTAGACGGGGGTGTACCAGGGCCGGCGTACCAGCGGTAGGCCTCGCTGCGGCCGATGTAACAGGCACGGTTAATGGCCGTGATGGTGAAGACAGAGCCGATGACGCTCAGGCCCATCACGAAGGCTCGGGCCTTGCAGTGCACTCTCCCCAGCGCCCAGCCGTTGTGGGAGATGGCCACGAGGATCAGAGAGCAGGGGTACAAGGCTACCACCAGGTCAGCCAGTGCCAGACTCACCATGAACAAATTACCTGGAACAGGAAATAGGGAGCGAGAGTCAGTGCATGATGCCATGTGTCTACAGACTATCCTGTCCTTTGTCCAGTTGCTGTTAGCGTTGAGAATGGAAACCTAGCGGCTTTTAGAGGCGGAGTTCAGGGCTCAGACTGAATGTGTGCTGCTCACTCGCTACACGACTGAGGCAAGTGACTCAGCTGCTTCCAGCCGCACTGTTCTCATTCACGAAATGGGAATAAGGGCGTCTGTTTGCACTAGAGCTGTGAGAATGTAATAATGATGCCAAGTGCTGGCGCACAGAGAGGGTGCTGACAAATGACTGCTATTTTCATGACAGGCACAGATGCTCAGTGGCTTTGCATCATTTCAGCTCTGGCAAGGATTCTGGGGGAAGAGAACCTGATAATCAGGAATGTGGGTTTACCACCCACCCTCCCCACTTCGTACCCCCACCTCCCAGCATATCTCTAACTCTCTTCTTTTGCATCTTCTCCCCACTGGTTAACAGACTACTTTCAAAGTGTCTTTAGTTCATTTTTCTAAATGTGAATTGCATTTTTCAGGTGGGACAGGAGAAGGGTTTTGAGAGTGGGAACCATGTGTTCTGTCTCCCATCTGTCTTGTCTTGGGCCTGCACTCATGGCCACATGGCCATGTGGGCATGCTGGCAGACAGCTGGCATGCTGGCACAGAGTCCAGTCCTGTGGAGCACGGAGGAGCTGTGGGTGTGGCCGTCTCGCAGCCTCCAGGGGCCTCCCTGCTTGGCCTGCACACTCCCAGCTTCCTGAACCGCCTCCCTCTTCCGAACAGAGCTTTCTCCAGCATCACCAACCTCAGCCAGCCCGAGAGAGTCCCAGGAAACCCAAGCAGCCACTGACTGATGCGTCAGGCATGTTCTGGGCCAGAGTCCCAGGGAGGAGACAGGGTTAAATGCAAAATGAACACAGTCTCTGGTCCTAAAGCATTCGCATTCTAAAACCAACACTGACTCATGAATAAAGCACCGAGAACCTGAAAATTTAGGCAACATGAAGCTCAAGGCATGAGCAGCTCCATTCCTCGTGCCATTTGTTTCATTCACTGAGTGTTGAACTTTTTGAGCACCTACTGTATGCTCAAAGATACTCTGCCACCAACAGAGGCCCTCGGGGACACAGTAGGCTCCGGACACAGTCTTCCAAGTCTTCTGACCTCTTGTCACATGGTGAAGTGCAAGCTGGCAGCCTTAGAGCAGCTGCACACAGAGGGCAAATGGAAGGGATTTGCGGGCCAGGCTATCCAGGGAGGCAAGGACACTGCCCCTCACCACCACCGTGCATCTGTCCTGCACACTACAGAGGCTGATGTGTTCACCTCAGGGCTGCACAGTGTCAGCAGATGCAGGGTCCAGAAGTCACAGCAATCCCAGAGGCCAAGTCGTGGTGTGGCTTCAGGGGAGTGTGGGCAAAGGGAGGCAGTGGCTTGGAGCCACCCCAGCTGGGAGTTCTCCTGGGGCACACCCTTAGGAGAGCGGACTCCACATTTGCAGTTATAAACCCACACGGAGAAAAAAGACTGTTTCCATCCCCTGTTCTGACACACATTCTCACCCCAGCTCAAAGACAATTGCCCAGGACAGGACAGGCTCTGGGTGGGGCTGGGAGCCTGGAAGGCCCACAGACAGTCTTCTTGAAGTGCCTGGTTTGGCCTCGGAGGCTTGGAGTTGACACCACTTAGAACTGACAGAAAAGAAGTCTGTTGGTTGCCAGGGCCTAACTGTTCCTGAGTTCAGAGCTAGGCTGAGAGAGACAGGATGCTACTGAACAGGAAGACGGCTTAGATGGAGCACTTGCGAGGTGGTGAGCCTCCCTGTCTCTCGAGGCATTCAGATCAAGGGAAGATGGGAAAGGAATCCTGCTAGATTCCTTCCTGTCCTACTATTTTGAGGAGCTATTTACTTACAGGGATCAAGCCCCCTTGTATTCTTTCCAGTTGGTACTATAAGGCAAGAGATGCACATCTGAGGACCTGTTTGGAATGTGGAGGGAGTCTCCTACTTTTCTACAGAATTCCCAGACTGTTCATTGTCTCCACTGGTGGATTTCAGTCTCTGACTGTCCTGGGCAGCCCTTACTTGGTCCCAGGGGTGCAAGGGATTTCCTTTCTTAAATTTCTAGTTTTCAGCTGAATCAGGAGCCCTCATTTCTTCCCAGAATTTTAAGTGTCCTTTCGCTTTTTGGCGGTGGTGCTAGAGGTTAGAGTGATTTGGGATAATCTCATTTCTGCCTCTTTGAACTTGACAGGCTACTGAACTTCTTTCTCCGTGATTATTCCTTCCTCGGTTCCCTCCATTCCTTTGAAGCCCTCCTTCCCTCTCCTCGAACACATTCCACATGGCTTCCTCGGTGAAGAAAATCACTTCTTTCCAACATTGGAATGTTGGTCTGTGCAGGGCCCACCAGGCTCCTGGCTGAGTGGCAAACACACTTTTGGCACTTGCAAGGCACGTGTAAAGCCAAGAGCTGCTGGGAGCCGGTGCCAGCTCGGCCAGCTGTTTGCCCAGAAGAGCAAGTCAAGCTCTGCCGTGTTAATGTGGCTCATCCCCTGATAACGCCCCAGAGGCTGGCAAACAGCTTGTAAATAGTGGTAAGAACACATTTAACTCCACGTGGGAAGTGGTTCAATTACTCTCCCCTATTACTCCGGCTGTTACTAAAAGGCTGAAACCAACCAGTTTCTGCTGCAGATTCATGGGCCCAGACATCATTCTCTCTCCCAGACTTCTTGACACATTTCCAAATTAGGCAAATAAAATTCTGACATTGTCTCCCATCTGCAAGAAGTCAGACCCTGTCTGGGTGCTCATCAAGGGGAGATCCAGTTCTCTATCTACTCCTTCCCCAGACAGGCCGGGAACATGAGGACTCCCCACGCACTGCTCATCACCTTGTGCACAGGCTCCCGATGAATATTTATAACGCAAGTCCTGGTGTGACATGTGTCCATGTGCCTCCATTCAGACAGGGTGTATTAGTGGAGACAGGCTTCAACTTCAGGGTTCTATGCACTAATATGGAATTCCTTCCTGGTATTCATATGCAAAGCACATCCATGCGCATGTCCTTTCCTCGGCCTTTCTGGGAGTTCTATTTCTTAACAAGAATCTGATCATCTGGAAAATAGCCAACAAGTGTTGAGTTATCTGGCATTCATCAGGAGGGTCAAAGCTACCTCTATCCATTTACCCCCTGCCCAGTGCCCACCCTGCATGCCCAGGAGGAGTATGTTAGATTTAAACTGTCCTTGGTCATTGAGCTAAAAGGTAATGCTGAAATAGACAGCCATTGAGGCATTTACTCAACCAATGTTGTAGAGATGCCCTAGCTACCATGCTGGGCTGCAGAAAGCATGGTGAGCAACACAGACACAGTTCTGCCCCTTACAAAGCCCGTGGCCTCAGAGAGGAGACAACTAAATCAAAACAAGATGTGATGAGGGAGGGTTATGATTGGGAGGTCAACAGACGATCTATCATTTCTATCAGGGTTAAACTTCCTGTGTCTGGGGTCCTCTCCCCCTCTCCACCCATTCAAACATGTCATATATTTATTGAGGGCCCAGGATGCTCGGGCAGTGCACAGTGATGGATGAAAGACACATGGCACCTGCCTTTGGGATGCCAAAGGGGACATGGAAAAAGTAGCCCTTTGTGTGGAGAGAGCTGGGAGGGAGGCCAGAACAAGGTGGTGGGAGCAGTGGGGAAGACCTTAGTTGGCTTAAGAAAGAGCAAGAAAGAATGAGAAATAGGAGGAAACAAGGAAAAAGGGGCCAGGGCAGTGGCCAGGGACGGGCTGACCAGGCAGGACAATTCACCAAGGCCCTTACAACAGTCTGTCCATCCCAAATGGCTGTCTTCCTCAAATGGGACCTTGTAAAGGAAAGGGTTTAAGAAATAATAATCTCCAAATGATTGTGAGTTACTTTTACAAGTTACTTTCTAGTGATAGGCATTCTGAAGTTTTGAACAGATCATTTATTAAAAACTTCACTTCCTTACAAATACTAAAAGAAGGCACTTTTATATTAGTGTAAGCTCCTAATTCAATTTCTAAATTCTTTGAGGACAGGGATTGTTTTTCCTCCAAAATTACATTATTTATGAAAATTCCTGGAGTATGTGGATGAATCCTATAAGGGCTGAGTTGAAATTTAACTTTGCTTTAATTAAAAAAGAAAAGGATTGCAAAGCAAGCTAATAGTGTAAACAAATAGAGAATGGGGGTATTTCAACCATTTAAAATAAGAAAATTATATTTAAGATCATCAGCATCCATTTTTTAAAATAGTGAGTTCCTTATTACAAAACATCAGAAGGGATCCCGTGGAGACTCTTGGGAAGCATTTTATTGCTTTAATTACACAAATTATCACATCAAAATAGTATAGCCATCTTAAAGTTTGTAATGTCCATTTACATAAATTGGCTCAATTGTTTCTCACAAGAATCCTTCGGGCTGATAGCTTGATTTCCATTTTACAGATCAAGAAACCAACACTTGGATTATGTGAGTTGCTAATAGCCACAGCAGAGAAAGAATGAGAAAACAAGGGAGAAACAGTAGGAAACCAGGAAAAAGAAATGTCAGGCGAACTAGGGGTGATGATGTAGAGTTTCTTGGTCATCCACAAAAGTGAGAAAGAACAGAAAAATGCCCATTTAAACTTGGCTGTTAGGAGGCCAGCGGTGATTCAGTGAGGGTGATTTCTGTTGTTGCTGGAGGATAAACTTCTGCACTGCAGGTTGCCCTCCCAGTCAGCTTTGCCTTCAGGAGGAGAGAAACGCAGCCGTGCTTGGAAAGAGATCCTTTGATGGAGCACAGTGTAGGTTTTCTTTCTCTTTTCTCTCTCACCTCTTTTAAATGAGAGAGACTTGTATCTGACACATGATAAGCAGAGTAACATTAGCCATTGTTTCTAGCTGTTTTTATAGTATTATTAGTTGCAGAGAAAGAACAGGAAAGAGATTCATAACTGTTGGACTGGGATCCCTGGGAGATAAGATGGGAGAGGAGAAATGGTGGTGGGGTGAGGCCAGTGAAGAAGGTAGGATGTTGCCCCTGGGGTGTAAACTCCCTAAGAACTGGGACTTGACTTCCCAACCCCCTATTCTTTCAGCAATAAGCACTTTTTTAATGTATTTATTTTTTACGGATGTGCATTTGGCATGCTACTATATTAGTTTTAGGTGTATAATAGAGTGATTGGGCAGTTGCAAATATTTCTAAATGCTCAGCACGATTAGTGTAGCAACCATCTGTCACCATACAAAGTTATCACAATATTATTGACTATATTCCCCATGCTGTACTATCATCCCTGTGACTTAATTTTTTTTATCACTGGAAGTTTGTACCTTTTGATCCCCTTCACCTAATTTGTCCAGTCCCCAACCCTTCTCCCCTCTGGCAACCACCAGTTTGTTCTCTGTATTTATAAGCCCATTCTGGGATTTTGTTTGATTGATTGTTTTTTAAATTTCACATGTAAGTGAAATCATATGGTATTTGTCTTTCTCTGACTTACTTCACATGGCATAATGCCCTCTAAGTCTATCCATGTTGTCACAAATAGCAGGATTTCATTGCTTTTTAAGCTAATATTCCATTGTGTATACATATATATATTTTATCCATTCATCTACCAATGGACACTTAGGTTGCTCCATAGCTTAGCTATTATTGTAAATAAACAGTGCATATATATCTTTTTGAATTGGTTCTTATCATTTTCTTGGAGTAAACACTTGAAAGTGGAATTACTGGATTGTATGATATTTCTATTTTTAATTTTTGAAGGAATCTCCATGTTGTTTTTCCTTAATAGCTGTACCGTTTAACAGCAATAAGCATTTAAATTTTTAAGATCTACTAGCAGCACTGATATCTTCAGTTTTGTGTGGTGTATTATGCTAAATACTGAACCCAACTTTCTGAAAAAAGGGCAATCCGACATGAAAGTCTTCATATCCCTGAGCTACTGAGAGCTCCATGGAGGAATTCAAGAGGACGGTGAGCTGTTCTGATGGCTAAAGACTTAACCTTGGAATTTACAATGTGTTCACTTTTGCTTGGTGAAGAGATAATAAGGTATTCAGAGCTGAGACCTGAAGCTGAAAAGCTCCAGCAACATCAAGGGATGGAGTCCACAGTAGCCCAGTTTGGTCTTTGCTGGTAAGCACGCCAGACCCCACAGGCTCAGCGGGTCAAAGAGACCTGCCACCAAGTGGTATGTCCGTGAGTGATGGGTGGCAGGATAAGCCTGGATGAAGGGGGCTCCACCTCACCCCCTAACGCTTGGCGGCAGGGACTGTGGGTCTGGCAAGTGTTCCCTCCAGGCCTTCCAAGAGCCTTTGTCCAGGGCCAGCCTGTTTATTCATTTATCATTTACCCACTCGATTGACAGGCAGATGGGGAAGGGACCACATGGTGGGCTCTCCTCTCATCAATCCAGTTGGGGATGCAAAACACCCACCAGGCTGAATATTCCATCAGGAAACGTGCAGTCACAGCTTCTGGGGAAGAGATGACACGACTGGGTCTCTGGGTGCCTGGAAGAGGAGCAGCCTTGCTGGGAAGAACAGAGCCAGACCCTGGACAAGGACCTGTGTGTCCAGCACTGAAATCCTCCACGTCTTCCTGGGCTACCCCAGTGTCAGATATTTCATATCCTTCCTCCTGACAAATCACAGAAACGTCCTAGAAACGGCCATGCATCCCCTCACGACATCCCCCGACAGCCTCTTTAATCCTGTTGCAGCACAAGTATGTGGGCTCCTGGCTGCTGCTTGGGAAATCAGGGTCACTGCGCCTGTGGGTAGCAGGCATAACCAGTCTGGTGAGGTTCCCCTCAGCTAATGGAGGTTATCTCCCCATGACAGGAAGGATACAAGGATATGTTTCTCTCAGCTCTCTTTTGTGTGGCTGACTGGGTGGTACACATAATGGCAGGAGGCTCACATTTTATGGGGTGGGGGTGGCAGGCCACCTCAGGCCAGACAAGCAAGGGACAAACCTCCTATGGAGCTACTCCCTAAAGGACGCATGGCCCCACCACTTCGGGAGCCACCGCATAGCTGGAGCTCGCTGACTGTACAGCTGCATCACAGAGCAGGCGCACACGGGCTGCCTCTGTGCAGATGGTGCCATCTGTGTTCAAGGACAAAAGTGAGGTGTACTTTGGGTTTTTAGCGTCCAAAGCCTCTCAGTTCCCTGAGATATGTACTGACTGCATGACCAGTGCTGAGTCCTGCACTGGTTCCTGAGGAGGAACACCCCCACCCCTCACAAAGCACAACAAGCTCCTTCTGTCCCATGGCTTTCCTGGTATCTTGTCCATTTTCAATTTGTTTCAACAGACTTGTATTCAGGTCTTCCCTGAAAATGTACCTGGCTCTGTGGAGAGAAATGGAATAAAAGTCCCTGCTCTCAACAAATTCACGGTCCAATGGGAAGTGAGAGAAAACCTAACCACAATACTGCAGGGTGGGTGCGGTGTGGGGAGGGCACGTGGCCGCCCCAGGAGGGAGACAGTGGCTATGCCTCTTGTGGCATTAATAATAAACATCAACCTCCCGTGGGGGCATGGAGGAAGGGGCTTTGCAGAGGTATTTGTCAGCAGAAAAGAGGGACAGAGCTTCTGAGGACGAGGGGAGTGCGTCAGAGGGCACGGACTACATGCGGGGTGGTAGCAACTCCCATCAAGACTGAGAGGAGAGAGAGACAGGCTGTGGCATTAGGTGGGTTCGGCTGGCCACAAAGGGTAGGCTGTGCTCTGGAGCTGGGCATTGTGTAGCTAGGGGACAACCACTGAAAGCAGGGGGGACTCTGGCAGTGGTAAGAGCCCCTGGTGAAGGGAGCAGAGAAAGCCTTCCGGAGGCTATGGCCATAGTTGGCTCAAGAGACAGTAAGGGTGTAAATTGGGGCAGCAAGAGTGGGAGGGTAGGAAGGGGGCAAACTGAGAAACACTGTAAGGCAAAAATCGTGAGGACTTGGGGAATGAAGGAACTAAAAATGAATCCCAGGGATCAGGTGTCTGGGAGAAGAAGAGAGGAAGGAGATCCAAAAACCAGCATCAGGTAAGCCAAGGGAATGCCAGGCCCCAAGGATGGAGTGGCCCCCTGTGTCACACACAGAGGGGCACCCCCCAGTGGCTTAATAATAAGCCAGACCCCAAAGGGCCGAGGGGGAAATGGGGAGCAGTGAAGTAGTCAGTGGTCACAAACTGTTATGTTAAAATGTCTGGCTGAGAAGGGAAGGAGAGAGGTGGCCATGAAGTTAGGAGGAGACATACAATCAAGAAAAGATTGTGTGTGAGTGTGTGTATGTGTGTGTGTGCGTGTGTAGGCTAAAGGGAAAGAGACAGATACTGAAAATACAGAAGACAGAGAAGAACTTGATGGAGGAAGGTTCCAGAAGAGCAGGAAGAGAGAGAGATTTAAAAAAAAAAACATAGAGGGTTGATTATTGGCGAGGTCTAGAGCAGGGCTAAGAGTGACAGTTGTGGGCACAAGGAAAAATCCTCAGACGCTGTCAGGAGAGTCCAAAGTGTGGCAGGTCCCCAGGAAGCACAGACTGAGAAGAATGAAATGCCACCCAGTGCCACATGCGAGCAAGGCTGTGGGAACAGCAAAGACTGAAACACACCCCTGGCCTTCCTTTCTAAGTTGGGTCAGTGCTCTGAATCCATCTCCCCCCTGTGCTCCATCCCTCCCTGTCTGCCTTTCTCTACACCATCTCTGAAACGTCCACCCAGTGCATATGCAGCAACAGACGTTGCAGACAGGGTGGTCCGGGAAAACGGCTAATCTACTGCTTTCCCTGCATCAGAAACATCCCTGCTACAGATGACAAGGGTTTGCCCCACAGAGAAACTGGGTTCGTCTCGGTCAAGAAAAGAGTAAGGATGTCTGCTAAAAAAGGTGCTATGACCTGAACATGGGCCGTGCGCCTTTGTTATTGGAAATATATGTGTTTTCGTTGTCCCTGTCTTCTTAACACTGATGAATTAAGGAATCAGACTTAATTCCAGAAAGGTCTGAGATAAGTTTCCTCAAGTTTTTAGCGTCTTTAAGCCAAACTCGTCAGTAAAAAAAGACCTGATTAATAGTGTAATGGGTGCTCAATGGTCAAATAAGAACTGGCTCAATTGCATGACCAGAGTAGCAGCCACCAATATGTCAGGAATTCATGTCATTTAGATAGAGTTGATTTTTTTATTTTTCTTTCTGGTGCTGGGTGGCAGAAGACTCAAGAGGTAGGAAGGAAAAACAGAGCATGCGCCAGTAATTTGACATGCTCCTTAACCCTGGTCACCCTCTCGAATCAGGACGGTTTCTGTGTGCCCTGCTAAAGCCCAGAAGAGGCCAGGCCGCAGCAGGATGGCCGAGGGAGAAGATGCTTGTTGGCCTCAGGCAAAAGGAGGCGGCACCCTGCTCCCTCTCCAAAATACTGGGCCTTGAACCTCAGCCATCAGGTCTTTAAACACCTGATCAGCCAGGGAGAGAAGCAGCCATGTCAGAACCTGGAAGCCTTGCCTCTCTGTGCAGGAAATGAACGTTTGCAGCTGCTGCAAAGAAACAATTGGATTGAAAATACTAAATACAGCTTTCCAATCATAAGCTGCTCTTTCCTAATAGATACACGCTTTTTCTCAAAGGATACACCATCTTGGAAAAGGTATTCCAAGATAGCCTTAGCCACCTCTACTAAGATAACGGAGTTAGAAAGCTTCTTTTTTCTTAATAATAAGTTTCACGTATTATGGATAAAAACTCACATTTGTTTGTTCTTAGATAAGAATCCTGGAGTTCCAAGACCACACAAAATATATGCAACCATTTATTAGAAATGGCCTTAATAAATGGGCTGGCTCCACAGCATGCTTAAGCTATGCGATCGGCTTTCTGCTGTTATCTTTCCATTTTAATTCATTCTAATATTTGGTTGCCCCTGAGGCCCAAACTGGGGAATTACAAGTTGACAAACAGGTTATTGAACTCCTTCCCAAGTAGAAATAGCCAGCATGCTCTAAGGACCCCTCAGGACAGAATGCAGAGACCCGTTCCCTCTGGAGTTGTCCCTTGCAGACCCGAGTATGGGAAAACCGAAATGAGAGCAAATTGAAAGTAGGAACATATTTTCAGGATTGTAACACTTTTTTGCCAAATCATTGTTTTACTCTTCATTTAATACCAGGAACTCCCCTTCAGAAAAGACCACATTATCTCAAAGCAATTTAGTTCAATCCAAGCGGAGCCTGCATATTCCTGCACTCTCCGGGTTTGGAGGATCTGGAGATACGTTTCTGATACACCATCCACCCGAGGGCTTCCATTTATTCACTTAGTCTCAGCAAATGTTTTCTAAGCCCTGCTGCTGGGGCACAGGGCTTGGCAGGGGAGGGTGAGGGTGTTAAGGATCGTGAGAGTTCTGTGGCCGGGTTTCTGCGGCACCATCTGGCCTGGCTGGAGCGCCCCGGATGGCGAAGGCTTCCAGCCGCATGGGTTCCACAGCGCCGACGCCCTGCCAAAACGGACACAAGGAAAACTGCCCGTTTCACGCTGGCCTCGGGTGCCGAGTGCATAGCTGTGGAAGGCATAGCTGCAAAGGGACAGCGCCGGGGCCGCACGTCGGGGGAAGCCAGCATCTCGACCTCACTTTTGAGCTCAGGACCAAACTTGGGGACTAGGTTAGAGAGAAGGGAACCCGGCACACGGGACTGAGGAGGGACTGGCCGGCGGATCTGGGGGTCAGGGTCCAGACCAGCCCGGAAAGGGTCCGACCCCAGCTGCGGGCATGGCTCTCGCCTGCGTTCCGGGGCTTGCGGTTCCTGAGCACCGAGAGGATGACCAAGAGATTGCCCACGACGTCCACCTCGGCGGTGGCCATGGGCCCGGCGGACAGCGCAGGCACCACCCAGGGGAGCCGGGGATCTTGGAGGGCTACCCGCTCCCGGCCAGCTGTCCCCCCTCGCAGCAGTTGGCAAGGGAGCCGTTCTCGGGCATCGGGGGCCTTGTGCCGCCCACAGTGCTGCCCACAGTGCCAACCCCTGTGCCACGGGGCACGCAGTGCGGCCGGGCGCTCCAGGGCCCCTTCCCTGTCCAGGCCCGCGCCTGGCGAGGGAGGCGGCCAGTGGGGAGGGACCTGGAGGAGAGAATTAATTAGCCTGGGCAGGGGGCGCAGAAAACGTAGGAACAGGAGGGAGGAAGGCTTGGAGAGCAGGCGGTGCCAAAAGCAGGAAGTCCACGGGTAGCTTGCTCAGGAGCAGTTGCGACAGCGCAGCCGGCACCGCAGCTACAGCTGAGCACGTGCCTGGCTAAGGCCTTGGTTCCCGCCATGCCCAAGACCCCAGACTTCCCCCCAGAGAAGCTGTGCCCAGGAAGGGACCCTCATTGTGGACCGGAGAGGGCGCTGGGGGTAGGATCCTGCTGATCCTCTGTCAGAGGGCGAGGTTTGAAGGCCCCATGGAACTGTGCAGCCCCCAGAGAGAGCCTCACCGCCAGGGGATGGGGCAGATCAGAGCAGGATAGGGTAGGGGTTACATTCCGTGTGAACCTGTACTGTTCATTGAGCACTTGAAGTTTATTGTGGAAGGCTTTGGTGATGTCTCTGCACTGTCCTCTTTATAAAGCCAGGACAACATTTTAAGAGATTGAGGGATATCGATTTAAGCATGATCATACTTAAACAGATGTATGGTCAATACTGGTTTTTGGGGTGGTAGAACAAAAAGAAGTGAGATATGATTATAGGGAAAAAGGAATTAGATACCCATTATTTAAAATATGTGAGCAGTTACTCTGGCTGTAATAATAGCTAACCTCTTTTGAAGGCTAATTTTATGCCAAGCAGTGTCCTAAGTAAGCACTTGTCACATCACTAAAATCAAAAAGCTGAAAATCCTAAGCATGGGGAGGAGGTGAAGCACTTGGAACTCTCATTCACTGCTTTTATGAGAATGCAAAGAGGTACAGCCACTTTAAAGAGCTGTCTGGTAGTTTCAAATGGAGTTAAACAGTTATCACCCTATGACCAGAAATGAAATGAAAATGAAACAAAGAAATATGTATCCACAAAAATGCCTGTGCAAGAATGTCCAGAGCAGGGGATTTACAGCAACCCAAACCTAGAAACAGCCCAAATATTCATCAAGTAAACAAACTGTGGTGTTCCATACAATGGAATGCTACTCAGCCATAAAAGCTACTGATATACACAACAACATGGATTAATCTAAAAAATATTATATCGAACAAAACAAGTCAGATACAAAGTAGTACATACTATACAATTCCATTTACCCAAAGTCCAAAAATGGGAAAAATTAACCTACGGTGCTTGGAATCAGAACAATAGTTGCCTGTAGAACAAAGCATAAAATTCCACTGACTGGGGCGGGAGCCAAGATGGCGGCGTGAGTAGAGCAGTGGAAATCTCCTCCCAAAAACACATAGAGCTATGAAAATATAACAAAGAAAAATCTTCCTAAAATAGAGACCACAGGACACAGGACAACATCCAGACCACATCCACACCTGCAAGAACCCAGCGCCTTGTGAAGGGGGTAAGATACAAGCCCCAGCCCGGCGGGACCCGAGCGCCCCTCCCCCCGGCTCCCGGCGGGTGGAGAGAAACCGGAGCAGTTTTTTTTTTTGGCGAGCGCTTTTTGGAAGCCTTAGAGGGACGGGCCCCCGTTGTTGGGGAGGCAGGGTGGCGGGACCGGTGAGGAGGTGCCTGGGAACGGCGCCGGAGGACAAAGAATATCCCGCGTTTCTCCCTGCGAGACCTGGGGGCGGGTGCCTGAGACCGGTGCCTGAGGACGGAGGAGGTCGCGCGTTTTTCCCCTTTTTTTTTTTTCTTCTCTTTTTGGCAAGCGCTTTTTGGAAGCCTTGAAGGGACGGGGACCCCAGTGCTAGGGAGGCACGGTGGCGGGACTGGTGAGCGGGTGGCTGGGACCGGCGCCTGAGGACAAAGAATATCCCCCATTTTTCCCTGCGGGACCGGTGGGCGGGTGCCTGAGACCGGCACTTGAGGACAGAGGAAATCGCGCGTTTTTCCCCTTTTTTTTTTCTCTTTTCTGCGAGTGCTTTTTGGAAGCCTAAAAGGGACAGGGACCCCGGTGCTAGGGAGGCAGGGCGGCGGGACTGGTGAGCGGGTGCCTGGGACCGGCACCTGAGGACAAAGAATATCCCGCATTTTTCCCTGTGGGACCGGTGGGTGGGTGCCTGAGACCAGCACCTGAGGACGGAAGAAATCGCGCGTTTTTCCCCTTTTTTTTTCTCTCTTTTTGCCAAGTGCTTTTTGGAAGCCTTGAAGGGACAGGGACCCCGGTGCTAGGGAGGCAGGGCGGCGGGACTGGTGAGCGGGTGCGTGGGACCAGTGCCTGAGGACCAAGAATATTGAGCGTTCCTTCCCTGCGGGACCGGTGGGTGGGTGCTTTTTGGAAGCCTTGAAAGGACAGGGACCCTGGTGCTAGGGAGACAGGGCAGCAGGACCACTGCGCGGGTGCCTGGGACCGGCACCTGAGGAAAAAAAAAAAAAAAATCGCGTGTTTTTTCTTTTTTTTTTCCTTTCTGTTCCCTCTCTCATTGTTGCTGTTGTTGTTTTGGTTTGGAGAGTGCTTTTTGGAAATCTTAAAGGGGCAGGACAGGTCACTTAGACCAGAAGCAGGGAATCTGGGGATCTCTGGGCACTCTAACCCCCTGGGCAGCAGGGAGCACAGAGGCCCCTTACGGAGATAAATAGTCTCCTGGCTGCTCCCCCTCTAACGGGGCTCCACCATTTTGGAGGAACAGCCCCAGCCAGGCCAAGCGCACAGCAACAGTGGAGATAAACCCCAAAGCAACTGGGCAGGAAGCAGAAGCCCTGTCTGCACACAGCTGCCCAGCACAAGCCACTAGAGGTCGCTATTCTCCCAGGAAAAGGCTACAAACCAACAAGAAGGGAAGCTCTTCCAGCGGTCACTTGTACCAGCTCTGCAGACTATCTCTATCACCATGAAAAGGCAAAACTACAGGCAGACAAAGATCACAGAGACAACACCTGAGAAGGAGACAGACCTAACTAGTCCTCCTGAAAAAGAATTCAAAATAAAAATCATGAACATGCTGACAGAGATGCAGAAAAAAATGCAAGAGCAATGGGATGAGATGCAGAGAAAAATGCAAGAGCAGTGGGATGAGATGCAGAGAAAAATGCAAGAGCAGTGGGATGAAGTCCGGAAGGAGATCACAGATGTCAGGAAAGAGATCACAGAAGTGAAACAATCCCTGGAAGGATTTATAAGCAGAATGGATAAGATGCAAGAGGCCATTGAAGGAATAGAAGCCAGAGAACAGGAACGTATAGAAGCTGACATAGAGAGAGATAAAAGGATCTCCAGGAATGAAACAACACTAAGAGAAATATGTGACCAATACAAAAGGAAAAACATTCGTATTATAGGGATACCAGAAGAGGAAGAAAGAGGAAAAGGGATAGAAAGTGTCTTTGAAGAAATAATTGCTGAAAACTTCCCCAAACTGGGGGAGGAAATAATCGAACAGACCATGGAATTATACAGAACCCCCAACAGAAAGGATCCAAGGAGGACAACACCAAGACACATAATAATTAAAATGGCAAGGATCAAGGACAAGGAAAGAGTTTTAAAGGCAGCTAGAGAGAAAAAGGTCACCTATAAAGGAAAACCAATCAGGCTAACATCAGACTTCTCAACAGAAACCCTACAGGCCAGAAGAGAATGGCATGATATATTTAATGCAATGAAACAGAAGGGCCTTGAACCAAGGATACTGTATCCAGCACGACTATCATTTAAATATGATGGTGGGATCAAACAATTCCCAGACAAGCAAAAGCTGAGGGAATTTGCTTCCCACAAACCACCTCTACAGGGCATCCTACAGGGACTGCTCTAGATGGGAGCACCCCTAAAAAGAGCACAGAACAAAACACACAACATATGAAGAAGGGAGGAGGAGGAATAAGAAGGGAGAGAAGAAAAGACTCTCCAGACAGTGTATATAACAGCTCAATAAGCGAGCTAAGTTAGGCAGTAAGATACTAAAGAAGCTAACCTTGAACCTTTGGTAACCACGAATCTAAAGCCTGCAATGGCAATAAGTACATATCTTTCAATAGTCACCCTAAATGTAAATGGACTTAATGCACCAATCAAAAGACATAGAGTAATAGAATGGATAAAAAAGCAAGACCCATCTATATGCTGCTTACAAGAAACTCACCTTAAACCCAAAGATAAGCATAGACTAAAAGTCAAGGGATGGAAAAACATATTTCAGGCAAACAACAGTGAGAAGAAAGCAGGGGTTGCAGTACTAATATCAGACAAAATAGACTTCAAAACAAAGAAAGTAACAAGAGATAAAGAAGGCCACTACATAATGATAAAGGGCTTAGTCCAACAAGAGGATATAACCATTCTAAATATATATGCACCCAATACAGGAGCACCAGCATATGTGAAGCAAATACTAACAGAACTAAAGAGGGAAATAGACTGCAATGCATTCATTGTAGGAGACTTCAACACACCACTCACCCCAAAGGATAGATCCACCGGGCAGAAAATAAGTAAAGACACACAGGCACTGAACAACACACTAGAACAGATGGACCTAATAGACATCTATAGAACTTTACATCCAAAAGCAACAGGATATACATTCTTCTCAAGTGCACATGGAACATTCTCCAGAATAGACCACATACTAGCTCACAAAAAGAGCCTCAGTAAATTCCACAATATTGAAATTCTACCAACCAATTTTTCAGACCACAAAGGTATGAAAGTAGAAATAAATTCTACAAAGAAAACAAAAAGGCTCACAAACACATGGAGGTTTAACAACATGCTACTAAATAATCAATGGATCAATGAACAAATCAAAATAGAGATCAAGGAATATATAGAAACAAATGACAACAACAACACTAAGCCCCAACTTCTGTGGGATGCAGCGAAAGCAGTCTTAAGAGGAAAGTATATAGCAATCCAGGCACACTTGAAGAAGGAAGAACAATCCCAAATGAATAGTCTAACATCACAATTATTAAAACTGGAAAAAGAAGAACAAATGAGGCCTAAAGTCAGCAGAAGGAGGGACATAATAAAGATCAGAGAAGAAATAAACAAAATTGAGAAGAATAAAACAATAGCAAAAATCAACGAAACCAAGAGCTGGTTCTTTGAGAAAATAAACAAAATAGATAAGCCTCTAGCCCAACTTATTAAGAGAAAAAGAGAGTCAACACAAATCAACATAATCAGAAATGAGAATGGAAAAATCACGACAGACTCCACAGAAATACAAAGAATTATTAAAGACTACTATGAAAACCTATATGCCAACAAGCTGGAAAACCTAGAAGAAATGGACAACTTCCTAGAAAAATACAACCTCCCAAGACTGACCAAGGAAGAAACACAAAAGTTAAACAAACCAATTACAAGCAAAGAAATTGAAACAGTAATCAAAAAACTACCCAAGAACAAAACCCCGGGGCCGGACGGATTTACCTCAGAATTTTATCAGACACACAGAGAAGACATAATACCCATTCTCCTTAAAGTGTTCCACAAAATAGAAGAAGAGGGAATACTCCCAAACTCATTCTATGAAGCCAACATCACCCTAATACCAAAACCAGGCAAAGACCCCACCAAAAAAGAAAATTACAGACCAATATCCCTGATGAACGTAGATGCAAAAATACTCAATAAAATATTAGCAAACAGAATTCAACAGTATATCAAAAGGATCATACACCATGACCAAGTGGGGTTCATCCCAGGGAGGCAAGGATGGTACAACATTCGAAAATCCATCAACATCATCCACCACATCAACAAAAAGAAAGACAAAAACCACATGATCATCTCCATAGATGCTGAAAAAGCATTTGACAAAATTCAACATCCATTCATGATAAAAACTCTCAGCAAAATGGGAATAGAGGGCAAGTACCTCAACATAATAAAGGCCATATATGATAAACCCACAGCCAGCATTATACTGAACAGCGAGAAGCTGAAAGCATTTCCACTGAGATCGGGAACCAGACAGGGATGCCCACTCTCCCCACTGTTATTTAACATAGTACTGGAGGTCCTAGCCACGGCAATCAGACAAAACAAAGAAATACAAGGAATCCAGATTGGGAAAGAAGAAGTTAAACTGTCACTATTTGCAGATGATATGATACTGTACATAAAAAACCCTAAAGACTCCACTCCAAAACTACTAGAACTGATATCGGAATACAGCAAAGTTGCAGGATACAAAATCAACACACAGAAATCTGTAGCTTTCCTATACACTAACAACGAATCAATAGAAAGAGACATCAGGAAAACAATTCCATTCACCATTGCATCAAAAAGAATAAAATACCTAGGAATAAACCTAACCAAGGAAGTGAAAGACTTATACTCTGAAAACTACAAGTCACTCTTAAGAGAAATTAAAGGGGACACTAATAAATGGAAACTCATCCCATGCTCATGGCTAGGAAGAATTAATATCGTCAAAATGGCCATCCTGCCGAAAGCAATATACAAATTTGATGCAATCCCTCTCAAATTACCAGCAACATTCTTCAATGAATTGGAACAAATAATTCAAAAATTCATATGGAAACACCAAAGACCCCGAATAGCCAAAGCAATCCTGAAAAAGAAGAATAAAGTAGGGGGGATCTCACTCCCCAACTTCAAGCTCTACTACAAAGCCATAGTAATCAAGACAATTTGGTACTGGCACAAGAACAGAGCCACAGACCAGTGGAACAGATTAGAGACCCCAGAAATTAACCCAAACATATATGGTCAATTAATATTTGATAAAGGAGCCATGGACATACAATGGCAAAATGACAGTCTCTTCAACAGATGGTGCTGGCAAAACTGGACAGCTACATGTAGGAGAATGAAACTGGACCATTGTCTAACCCCATATACAAAGGTAAACTCAAAATGGATCAAAGACCTGAATGTAAGTCACGAAACCATTAAACTCTTGGAAAAAAACATAGGCAAAAACCTCTTAGACATAAACATGAGTGATCTCTTCTTGAACATATCTCCCCGGGCAAGGAAAACAACAGCAAAAATGAGCAAGTGGGACTACATTAAGCTGAAAAGCTTCTGTACAGCGAAAGACACCATCAATAGAACAAAAAGGAACCCTACAGTATGGGAGAATATATTTGAAAATGACAGATCTGATAAAGGCTTGACGTCCAGAATATATAAAGAGCTCACACGCCTCAACAAACAAAAAACAAATAACCCAATTAAAAAATGGGGAGAGGAACTGAACAGACAGTTCTCCAAAAAAGAAATACAGATGGCCAAGAGACACATGAAAAGATGCTCCACATCGCTAATTATCAGAGAAATGCAAATTAAAACTACAATGAGGTATCACCTCACACCAGTAAGGATAGCTGCCATCCAAAAGACAAACAACAACAAATGTTGGCGAGGCTGTGGAGAAAGGGGAACCCTCCTACACTGCTGGTGGGAATGTAAATTAGTTCAACCATTGTGGAAAGCAGTATGGAGGTGCATCAAAATGCTCAAAACAGACCTACCATTTGACCCAGGAATTCCACTCCTAGGAATTTACCCTAAGAACGCAGCAATCAAGTTTGAGAAAGACAGATGCACTCCTATGTTTATCGCAGCACTATTTACAATAGCCAAGAATTGGAAGCAACCTAAATGTCCATCTGTAGATGAATGGATAAAGAAGATGTGGTACATATACACAATGGAATACTACTCAGCCATAAGAAGTGGAAAAATCCAACCATTTGCAGCAACATGGATGGAGCTGGAGAGTATTATGCTCAGTGAAATAAGCCAAGCGGAGAAAGAGAAATACCAAATGATTTCACTCATCTGAGGAGTATAGGAACAAAGGAAAAACTGAAGGAACAAAACAACAGCAGAATTACAGAACCCAAAAATGGACTAACAGGTACCAAAGGGAAAGGAACTGGGGAGGATGGGTGGGCAGGGAGGGATAAGGGGGGGGAAGAAGAAGGGGGGTATTAAGATTAGCATGCATGGGGGGGAGGGAGAAAGGGGAGGGTGGGCTGCACAACACAGAGAGGACAAGTAGTGACTCTACAACATTTTGCTAAGCTGATGGACAGTAACCGTAATGTGGTTGTTAGGGGGGACCTGATATAGGGGAGAGCATAGTAAACATAGTATTCTTCAGGTAAGTGTAGATTAAAAATTTAAAAAAAAAAAAAAGAAAGAAAGAAAGAAAAGGGGGATTACTCCTTAACAGGATAAAACTATTGGTAAATCAAAGATCAACGCATGCTTTAAATATCCTTAATGTTGATCACTTAAAGGGTGTCAGATGATCAGCTATGGAGGTACTCTTTTCTGATAATATTCCTTTCTCTTAATTAAAAAAAAAAAAAAAAGCAGTTACTGTGTGCTGACCTCCAATGAGTTCTGCACAGTGGTATAGAGGGCATGTCAAAGTGTGGGCAAAGGGTCTGTTTGTTTCTACGCAGAAGATCAAGGCCTAGCTTGGATACCCAGAAAATGAACTAAGACACGATATGAGGAGGAGCTTCCGGCATCAGCACTCTCTGGAGGACTCGTGCCGGGGGATGATCATCAAAAAGCCTCCACAGGGATCCGGACGATGCTGCGGTTGTGGCTGCATCCAGCCCACCATCTCCTGGACTTGCCATAAGAAGGAGGAGGGAGATGTCTAGGCTGGCATGTGCATACAGTGAGACAACGAATTTGACTGGATCTGTACTGTTGGAACTCAACCAGGAGTTGGGAGGGGTGCAAGTTGTAGCACCCCAAAATCTCATGACTATAGACTATCTATGGTTAAAAGAACATATGGGATGTGAACAGATCCCAGAAATGGGCTGCTTTAATTTGTCTGATGGTTCAAGTACAGTTGGAAAATATCCATCATATCATAGATAAATTTTCACAAATGCCTAGGGTGCCTAAATGGTTTTCTTGGCTTCACTGGAGATGGCTGGTAATTATAGATTTGCTTTGTTTATGTCACCGTATTCCTATTATGTCAATATGTGTGTGCAAATTAGTTAGTAGTTTAAAACCTATACATACTTAAGGTACTATACAAGAAGATATGTCAAAGAAATAATCAATCCTCCCAAGTTTCCTTCATATGCTACATCTATAGCTTTTCTTCTTCCTTCCTAATTACAAACTTTAAATAGAATTCGTGCCTCATATCGAATTTACCGAGTATCATAATTCCTCCAGGTGGTAAAGATACCTCGAGACAAGTGCTGGGCATAGAAGCCACAGGGCATAAATCTGCAAAGAAGTAAAAAGCTAACCTTTGCAAACAATATGGCTTCTCTCTCACTTACCAACTTTACATTTCCCTGTATGGCCCCGGAAGATGACTGGTTAGCCAGAGACGGGTAAGATTCCTCAAGGGAGGAACAACCTAAGACAGGCACAGTCGCAGGGGGGCCATCAGGTGAGAATTTGGGGATCAACAGAGGTGAGGCTCAGAACCTCACCCCCCTGCTTTGAGAGAAATCTTCTGCATCCGTGGATGTCTTGCTGCCCTTGTCTAGCCTGGATTAATACTTAGTCCATAGGCACACACCTGATCATCTGATCATCTACATTTGCCTTCTTACAGCACTAAACTATGTTTTCTACCTTTATCTTGCATCTACCTACCACTTCAGCATTTTATTAAAAATAAAAATAATAATAATAATAGGAGAAATGTGGGATCAACATATAAATCAAGTACAAAAATCAAATGAATATTCATATTTGACCTGATGGTTTATAGGTCATATTGCATGATCAAAACCGAAAGTTTCTGTGATGACTGCCCTTGTACTGTTCACCATGTAAGAATTTATTCACTCTGTAAGAATTCGTTCACCATGTAAGAACTTGTTCGTTATGCTTCAGAAGATTGGAGACTGACGAGAATTAGGCTTGAGATGGATTAATGATTGTACATTGAGCATTGACCCCCCTATACTGAATTTTATTGTTGTTAACAACCATTTGATCAATAAATATGAGAGATGCCCTCTCAAAAAAAAATAAAATAAAATAAAAGAAAAGAAAAGAAAAAAAAAATTCCACTGACTGGAACAGAGCACAAAATAAATTTCCAGGGTGTGATTTGTGTGTGTATTATTTTATGTAAATTATACTCTCCCACTTCCATCGCACTCCCTACCCCCACAAAAAAGGAAGAGTGCAGTGGCTAGGGAGAGACTCTAATGACATATGATGCAGGAGAAGGAGATGATTATTAGAACAATGAACTCCTTGAGAGGTGAACCCACCCAGAGCCCAAGGAAGGTAGTGTTAGGAGAGACAGACTTTCTCCCTTACTGTTGAAAGGAAGCAAATTCAGAAGTGTTTCTGGATGGCGTAAGTTGATGAGGGGTTCCTCTCTGGCTGCTCCATTCTCAGGGAGTTTGAAGCTTCCTCATTATCCAGGATTCAGGGGAAGAGAGTGTGGGAAATATGAAGGCAGGGGAAGGTAGGCCATGTCATTTCAGAAAATGGGAACATTAACTAGGGAAAGCATGGCAGGTTGTCAGGATGTGCCTGTACAGCCTGAGATCATGGCTTTAAAGGAAGCTAGTCAATCTCTTTGGGAGGTCGTTAATTGAGGAGGAACTGAGAACACATCCCAGAAAGAGTGAGCTCAGGGCCAAGAAGCCAGACTGGGCTGGAGGCACGGGCAGGAACTGGTCCAGAGAGGCCTCAAGGTCACCTTGCAGATTCTGGATTTGATCCCCAGGGCAGTGGAATTTGTGGAGGGGTTTGTCAGACATCTGCACCCTGCCCCACTTTGGCAGGCTTCTTTCCAGTGCAGAGGGTGTCTACCACAGAAAGCAATTCTCAGGGTGACATCCTAGCATAGAAGAATCGTGACTGCTTCCGCTGTGCCAGGCTGATGGCCTCTTCATGTGAAGGATTCTTTTCACAGTAGATGAAAGCAGTAGTGGCTGTAGGCTATGAACTGAAGTTACATCAGAGGAAAAATCAAACTCCAAAGAAGGAATGGGAGAGAGACAAAGCGGAGAAATTCAAGATTCCTAGCTGATTTCTTATTTTCAACACATTTGTGAGGCCTGGGATGTAGATCCAGCTGGACAAGAAAGGAACAGACATGGAGAAGAGGTTGAACATTTATTGAAAACCCATATCCTCGTCCCGGAAGCAAGTCCAGCCCTCACAGGATGACTGGTAGACCTCATCTCCAGCCTCAGATGGTGAAGGCTTCCAGGTCATGTGCAGAGAGGCGGAGGGGATGAACCACATGGACACCTTTCGTGGGGGGTGTTGGCAGTGCACCTGAGTGAGAGCAGCCAATGTATGGAAATTCACAGTTAAGGCCAGGTTGACCTCTGCTGACTTCCGTGGTGCCCATGATATGGGTGTCACCATCGGGACACCCACACATGTGGTCCCACGCAGAACAAGGCTGTAGACCAAGTGGTCAGGTCCTCCTGCATTCATGTACCTCAGACACTTGGGTTGAGCTTCACCCACTGCCCCTGAGTGATGGGTGTGATCATGAACTTGCTTCCTGACCCACCCCCCTCTGTCCGGGTGGAGGCTCCAGCGTGCCCCCAGTCAGAGACTCAGGGTCACCATCCCCAAGGCTGGCCTGAGCCCTTGTTCATATGCAGGCAACACAGACAAGCCTGTCTTTACGTGACCTCCACTCAAGGGCACTTAAGGAGCACATGGGCAGGTGCATTTTCCATTTAGTGGTACATGCCACTGAAACCCAGACCACCCCCGGGCTCAGCCGTAGACGGTATGTCTGTGCTGTGCCCTGATTCCCGTTGCCAGGATCCTGTAAAACAGGGTCTGCAAATGTGTTCACACAACATGCACAGTGATCAGCACAGGAGAGAGGGAGCTCAGAGGAGGGAGATGCCAGGACCCTGGTGGGCAGCAGCCGGCATCCCTGAAGCAGAAGATGCTAAATCAGGAGACAGGGCCTCAGCCGGGGTGGGGCCCAGCACCTCTGCGCTGACTTGCACTTATACGCAGAAAGGGGCGTGGCCTGGCCCTGCTTTGTCACCCAGGCCTACCTCAGGGCCAGGTGGGCCTAGAGTGTCCAAGCTCCTGGCTGAAATCGGCCTTTTCCTCTTCCCCCAAGGACCTGTATGGACTACATCACTTTTTCTGTCAGAGCAGTTGGGGAGAGCAGTTCTCTAGAACATGGATGGCCACCCCTCCCCCACCTAACTGACCTGCCCTTTGATAGGGCACCTGCTCACCTTAGCGACAGAGCCCTGCAGAGTTCTGAGTGGTCCCTTGTGGCCGCAGACACTGGCAATAGGAGGGAGAGCAGTGGAGCCCCCACAGCTGTGGAGGGCCTGCTGCCTGCCGCCAGGCAAATGTGCCAGCTGATCCTGGAGCACCTGTGTGGGGCTCTCCTGGTGATCGATGAGAGCTGGGGATGCACCACTGGACTCAGTGGATTTCCCTGGGGGGCGCTGGTATGTTGTGTGGGGCTTCTTTTCATAGTAAGCAGAGGAGGGAATTCACGAAGCACCAAGGCCCTGGGCAGAAGTTGTACTGCCCGCCATGAAGGACCTGGAAACCGTGGTGATCTTGCAGAACGAATGACTCCAACCAATGACACTGGCAGGCCACCTGCGGGGGAGGCCAGTCCTCCCACCCTACAAAGCCTGAGCTTGGCAGCGGTGACCACACACCTGAGGCTGTCCCTTCAGGACACTCACGGCCTTCTGGCAAAGGGATCAGGGAGCCAGCCTCCTACCCTTCCCAAGGCCACTGATGAGAAACCAACCCTTAGTGCATCACAGGAGGACGGGAAACAACTTGGGAAGGAAATGCTGGATGACTGGGATGAAAACACTCCTTTTCCAGAAAGGGCAAAAGTGCTCGCCCAGGACATTGCAAGATATAGGAAGAGGCTGAAGGAAAAGGAGGAGAAGCAACAGCTGTTACAGTTAAACACATGTGGGGAGCAGGTCCTGAAAGAGGGAGTCAGCCAGCTACTGTCACTGGCTGAGACCCTGCTCCACGCCATCCCCACGCTTGAGCCCTGAGACATCTCCTGGGTGGCAGGAGCTGGAAAGCCAAGCAGAAAGGGGAAGCGGGAAACTGCAAATGCCCTGTCCCCAGTTCAGAAGTGGCATGGACATCTGGCATGTGTGATGCTGACTCCCCAGTGTCTCCTCAAAGTCCGAGAGAGCCAGATTACTGAGGGAACAAAAGCAAATGAATCAAGAGCTGACAAAACAAACAGCCGCCTTCCAGGCAGAGGAAACATCTCTGAAGTGTGAAATCCTTCAGCTGAAAAGAGAGAATCGACTACTCCAACTGCAGCTCCAGATTCTGCCTGAACTACACCACGAACGCATCATGCAACTTCAGAGGAGGAAAGGCAGTGCATAGAGATCGAGAAGAAACTGGCCAATTCGTGCAGAAACTGGAACTCCAAGTTGCCAATTTGCCAGCTGTATAAGAAGATAGCCGAAGACATGAGCAAAGCATTGGAGAGAACGAGGTCCTTCTACCAAAAGGAGATCTTCTTGCATGAGAAACGGGCTCAAGAAAGCTGGAAGGCAGCCGTTCTGAATGAGAGAACCCACAAGGAGCTAAGAAAAGAAGGTGACTGCATCAGGCGGATGCTGGCCGACGCCCAGGCCCACCTGCAGTCTTTCCCTAGTGGCCTGGCCTCTCCTGTTGCTCCACCTGCAGCCCACAGAGGCCACGACCTATCATGGGATCTCCTGCATCCTCAGGTCCCCCAAAAAGGAGGAGGGTGTCACTGTGAGGGCCCAGGGGGCAGGGGTGACCTGCAGGTGTGACTCAGCTCCAGGCAACCGGGTCCCGACCACCCACAGCCATGGCACAGCTCTGCAGGTGTTTCGGTCTTTAATTTTGAATTATCTTTTAGGTTTAGCTCCTATTGTTTAACTGATACTACAATTCTCTTATCCTAGTAGATATAGCTTTATAGCTTTAAGAGTAGTTTTCAAATAAAGTTTCATTTAATATATTAAAAGAAACACTGTGTGTCAGAGAAATTCTTATTCTATACTCAAGTTAGTATGTGTCATTCATTCAGGAATATGGCGACTTACTTAAGGGCAGTATGCATTCCTCAGGGAATAAAACCAGTCTTATTTGACCACAGAATTATGGCTCAGAAGGTATCCTCTCTATATTTTGATCAGATGTCAACACTTTTTTATGAGCCTGGGTCCTGTAAGCCTTTGCATCTGTAAGCCCACATTACCAAGAAGTACTTCTTTTCTAGATGCTCATGGTGCTGGCGCCAGTGTGTGGCAGGTATCCCACAATTCCCAGTGGATGGAAACAAGTGGAATAAATTCCATAGGAAGCCCCACTGTCTAATGGCTTCTCTGCTGAGTTCTTCCTCCCAAGCCCCTGCCCTGGCCCAAGAGTAGTAGCCCCCCTCTTCAGTCCCTAGACAGAACCTGGAGTGCCCTTTGGGGCCAGTTAGTCCCATTATCTTCTAAAACCTCAATGACTCTAAAAGCAGGAGAAATATTTCAAAACTATCTGAGCAGCACTTATCAATAAACCATGTCAGGGAGGAAGCCAAGTCTGAATTAGAAATGAACAGCCCACAGTTCTGTGAATCAGCCAGTGTGATCCACAGACTCATTTATCATCTTTTAAACCACTTAGTTTCAGCCCCCTTTCTCAAGAGGATAGACCAAATTTTGGCAGTCATGCCAGCGGAGAACAGGGAAGGCGTTGATAGAACAGCTAAATGATATTACAAGACATCCATCTTTCAGATTTTCCAGTATACCTAATTGTACCTTTTTCAATAAAGACAATTTGTTAATTAGATTGTTAAAAGTGATCTAACTGTTATGCCTTTGTAAGTCTTTGCATATAAATACTTTCTAGAATGAGGGAGAAAATATTCATTGTCACACCATCTAGCCAGATATTTTGCTTTAGAAAATATGACAGTGGGTGAAATAGGTGAGGGAGGGAAAATGAGAATGTTTGATATCTTGGTCTGGGTGATGGTTACATGAGTGCAAGTATACACATGGCAAAATTCATCAGGCTGTATGTTAAGATTTGTGCATTTTATAGTATGTACCTCAAAAAAATTGTAAATAAAGAAGTGGAAACTATGATAGCTAAAACAATATAGCCCTTTCCCAATAAAATTGATGCTTCCTGGGGAAAGACAGAGAATCTTGAGGCTGAGGTGAAGGCTGAGGTTAGGGTGAGGAAATGAGGTAGCCCTCCAGTGCCCTCGGAGGAGTGGTGGTGCCCTTTATTTACAGGGAACTGACCTCTCTCTAGAGGCGACTTACACTTTATTTTATACCCATGTGGCTCCCTACTGCTTTTGAATAAATGTTTCTCTCCCTTTTTAGACCAAAAGAGTTTGAGGATGGACTGTACTTTCTTTTCCCTTTTTTGGCTTTATTAGTGCCTGACAAGTACTGAACATTTCCATGTACTTTAAAACGCTCCTTGGATGAACTGTTTTTTCTGTTGAGCGGACACTCTGCCCCTTCCCACAGTTCTCCCTCATTGACCCCCTGCTCATTGTTGAGGGAGGCTCCGAGTGGGGTGGAGGCCTTGGAAGGAAGAAGCCAGAACCAAGCCTGCCTCCAGTTTTTTCCATTTTATTCAGAGTCTAGAGGACCCATAAGAACTAGAATTTTCCCCAAATTGAGAAGGAAGACCTCCAAGGCAGTTGCTGTGGGGCACGGATGGGCATCACTGCATCAGTATTTCCAGGCATGTGTGGCAGGGTGTGCTCACCAAGAGGGCTAGCCGGTGACCAGCCCCTGAGTGCAGCGTGCTGCCCACTGTGCAGGACTGCCCAGCCGTTTTGATGGACACCCTCAAAGATCCTCACATGATACCTCAAAACAACCCACTGGTGCTTTATTCTTAATGTTTTAAAAATGAATTTACCATAGCTGTTCACAAACCTGCTGGTTCTCTTTCATTTTCTAAGAAGATCTACATATTCATTCAAGCCTTTCCATTTGCTTCTTTCATCCTGTAGGATATAGGATGACAACTACAAGACCCTCTGATTAGTCCCCCTGTTCCTGCCATTTTCCATGCAGCAGCCAGCCTCCCTTGCTTACCTCCAACCCATTTTCCATAGAGCAGCCTGCGCTATTTAAAAAAAATTTAAATCAGCTAACTCCCATCTCAGACCTCTCCAATGGTTCCCCTTCACCCTTAAAATACAAATTCCCATGGCTGCGTGATCTGACCTCATTTCCTACCAGTGTCACCTTCTTTCTCTACATTCCAATCTCATGGGCCTCCTCACCAGCAGTCCCATCACCCCCAAGCACACAGATTTCCAAATACATTGTTTCAGGTTGAGCCTCTCCTTTGGTAAAAGGATTCCTAAAAGCTATAGTTGTATCCATTAACCCTCTACTCTCAGATTAATATCAGCAACCTTCCTCATCAGCAAAAAGATGAAAGAATTATTGTTCATTGTTTTAGATATGACAAAGGTATGGTGGTTATGTATCTAAAAGTCTTAATCTTTTAGAGATACATATTAAAATATTTAATACTTATGACTGAAATGATATGATGTCTGACAAGGGCTTTAAAACACATCAGGATTGGATAGGGAGCCAAGATGGCAGCATGAGTAGAGCAGCGGAAATCTCCTCTCAAAACCACATATATTTATGAAAATATAACAAACACAACTCTTCCTAGAATAGAGACCAGAGGACACAGGACAACATCCAGACCACATCCACACCTACGAGAACCCAGCGCCTCATGAAGGGGGTAAGATACAAGCCCCACCCTGGCGGAACCCAAGCACTCCTCCCCCCAGCTCCCAGTGGGAGGAGAGGAGTCAGCAGGGAGGGAGAGGGAGCCCAGGACTGCTGAACACCCAGCCCCAGCCATCCAGACCAGAGCGCAGACACAGTGCATGCGTGGGGTCCTGGATACTAGGGAAACAGGGCAGCAGGACCGGTGAGCGGGTCCCTGAGGCCGGTGCCTGGGGACAAAAAAATGCGAGCGTCTTTTTTTTTTTTTTTTTTTTGCGAGTGCTTTTTGGAAGTCTTAAAGGAACAGGGACCGCAAAACTGGGCAGAAGGATCCCGGGACAGTCTGGCAGCAGGGAATCTGGGGATCTCTGGGCACTCTAACCCCCTGGGCAGCAGGGAGCACAGAGGCCCCTCACGGAGATAAATAGCCTCCCGGCTGCTCCCCCTCCAATGAGGCTCCACCATATCAGAGCTGCAGCCCGAGGCAAGCCATGCCCACAGCAACAATGGAGATAAACTCCATAGCAGCTGGGCAGGAATCAGAAGCCCTGTCTGTGCACAGCTGCCCAGCAGAAGCCACTAGAGGTCACTGTTCTCCCAGGAGAGGAAGGCCACAAACCAACAAGAAGGAAAGTTCTTCCAGCCGTCATTCGTGCCAGCTCTGCAAACTATTTCTATCACCATGAAAAGGCAAAATTACAGGCAGACAAAGATCACAGAGACAACACCAGAGAAGGAGACAGAACTAACTAATCTTTCTGAAAAAGAATTCAAAATAAAAATCATAAACATGCTGATGGAGATGCAGAGAAATATACAAGAGCTAAGGGATGAAGTCTGGAAGGAGATTACAGATGCCCAGAAAGAGATTACAGAAGTGAAACAAACTCTGGAAGGATTTATGAGCAGAATGGATAAGATGCAAGAGGCCATTGATGGAATAGAAACCAGAGAACAGCATAGAAGCTGACATAGAGAGAGAGAGAAAAGGATCTCCAGGAATGAAACAATATTAAGAGAAGTGTGTGACCAATCCAAAAGGAACAATATCTGTATTATAGGGGTACCAGAAGAAGAAGAGAGAGAAAAAGGGATAGAAAGTGTCTTTGAATAAATAATTGCTGAAAACTTCCCCAAACTGGGGGAGGAAATAATCAAACAGACCACAGAAATACACAGAACTCCCAACAGAAAGGACCCAAGGAGGACAACACCAAGACACACAATAATTAAAATGGCAAAAATCAAGGACAAGGAAAGAGTTTTAAAGGCAGCTAGAGAGAAAAAGGTCACCTATAAAGGAAAACCCATCAGGCTATCATCAGACTTCTCGACAGAAACCCTACAGGCCAGAAGATAATGGCATGATATATTTAATGCAGTGAAACAGAAGGGCCTTGAACCAAGGATACTGTATCCAGCACGACTATCATTGAAATATGATGGAGGGATTAAACAATTCCCAGACAAGCAAAAGTTGAGGGAATTTGCCTCCCACAAACTGCCTCTACAGGGCATCTTACAGGGACTGCTCTAGATGGGAGCACTCCTAAAAAGAGCACAGAACAAAACACCCAACATATGAAGAATGGAGGAGGAGGAATAAGAAGGGAGAGAAGAAAAGAATCTCCAGACAGTGTATATAACAGCTCAATAAGCGAGCTAAGTTAGGCAGTAAGACACTAAAGAGGCTAACCTTGAGCCTTTGGTAACCACGAATCTAAAGCCTGCAATGGCAGTAAGTACATATCTTTCAATAGTCACCCTAAATGTAAATGGACTGAACGCACCAATCAAAAGACACAGAGTAATAGAATGGATAAAAAAGCAAGACCAATCTATATGCTGCTTACAAGAAACTCACCTCAAACCCAAAGACATGCACAGACTAAAAGTCAAGGGATGGGAAAACATATTTCAGGCAAACAAAAGAGAGAAGAAAGCAGGGGTTGTAGTAGTAATATCAGACAAAATAGACTTCAAAACAAAGAAAGTAACAAGAGATAAAGAAGGACACTACATAATGATAAAGGGCTCAGTCCAACAAGAGGATATAACCATTCTAAATATATATGCACCCAACACAGGAGCACCAGCATATGTGAAACAAATACTAACTAAAGGGGGAAATAGACTGCAATGCATTCATTTTAGGAGACTTCAACACACCACTCACCCCAAAGGATAGATCCACCGGGCAGAAAATGAGTAAGGACACGGAGGCACTGAACAACACAGTAGAACAGATGGACCTAATAGACATCTATAGAACTCTACATTCAAAAGCAACAGGATATACATTCTTCTCAAGTGCACATGGAACATTCTCCAGAATAGACCACATACTAGCCCACAAAAAGAGCCTCAGTAAATTCCAAAATATTGAAATTCTATGAACCAACTTGTCAGACCACAAAGGTATAAAACTAGAAACAAATTCTACAAAGAAAACAAAAAGGCTCACAAACACATGGAGGTTTAACAACATGCTCCTAAATAATCAATGGATCAATGAACAAATTAAAATAGAGATCAAGGAATATATAGAAACAAATGACAACAACAACACAAAGCCCCAACTTCTGTGGGACATAGCAAAAGCAGTCTTAAGAGGAAAGTATATAGCGATCCAGGCACACTTGAAGAAGGAAGAACAATCCCAAATGAATAGTCTAACATCACAATTATCGAAACTGGAAAAAGAAGAACAAATGAGGCCTGATGTCAGTAGAAGGAGGGACATAATAAAGATCAGAGAAGAAATAAACAAAATTGAGAAGAATAAAACAATAGCAAAAATCAACGAAACCAAGAGTTGGTTCTTTGAGAAAATAAACAAAATAGATAAGCCTCTAGCCAAACTTATTAAGAGAAAAAGAGAATCAACACAAATCAACAGAATCAGAAATGAGAATGGAAAAATCACGACAGACTCCACAGAAATACAAAGAATTATTAAAGACTACTATGAAAACCTGTATGCCAACAAGCTGGAAAACCTAGAAGAAATGGACAACTTCCTAGAAAAATACAACCTTCCAAGACTGACCAAGGAAGAAACACAAAAGTTAAACAAACCAATTGAGCAAAGAAATTGAAATGGTAATCGAAAAACTACCCAAGAACAAAACCCCAGCGCCGGACGGATTTACCTTGGAATTTCATCAGACACACAGAGAAGACATAATACCCATTCTCTTTAAAGTTTTCCAAAAATAGAAGAGGAGGGAATACTCCCAAACTCATTCTATGAAGCCAACATCACCCTAATACCAAAATCAGGCAAAGACCCCACCAAAAAGAAACTTACAGACCAATATCCCTGATGAATGTAGATGCAAAAATACTCATTAAAATATTAGCAAACTGAATTCAAAAATATATCAAAAGGATCATACACCATGACCAAGTGGGATTCATCCCAGGGATGCAAGGATGGTACAACATTCGAAAATCCATCAACATCATCCACCACATCAACAAAAAGAAAGACAAAAACCACATGATCATCTCCATAGATGCTGAAAAAGCATTTGACAAAATTCAACATCCATTCATGATAAAAACTCTCAGCAGAATGGGTATAGAGGGCAAGTACCTCAACCTAATAAAGGCCATATATGATAAACCCACAGCCAACATTATACTGAACAGCGAGAAGCTGAAAGCTTTTCCTCTGAGATCAGGAACAAGACAGGGATGCTCACTCTCCCCACTGCTATTTAACATAGTACTGGAGGTCCTAGCCACGGCAATCAGACAAAACAAAGAAATACAAGGAATCCAGATTGGTAAAGAAGACGTTAAACTGTCACTATTTGCAGATGACATGATATTGTACATAAAAAACCCTAAAGACTCCACACCAAAACTACTAGAACTGATATCAGAATACAGCAAAGTTGCAGGATACAAAATTAACACACAGAAATCTGTGGCTTTCCTATACACTAAGGATGAACTAATAGAAAGAGAAATCAGGAAAACAACTCCATTCACAATTGCATCAAAAAGAATAAAATACCTAGGAATAAACCTAACCAAAGAAGTGAAAGACTTATACCCTGAAAACTACAAGTCACTCTTAAGAGAAATTAAAGGGGACACTAACAAATGGAAACTCATCCCATGCTTGCTTGTGGCTAGGAAGAATTAATATCGTCAAAATGGCCATCCTGCCCAAAGCAATATACAGATTTGATGCAATCCCTATCAAATTACCAGCAACATTCTTCAATGAACTGGAACAAATAGTTCAAAAATTCATATGGAAACACCAAAGACCCCGAATAGCCAAAGCAATCCTGAGAAAGAAGAATAAAGTAGGGGGGATCTCACTCCCCAACTTCAAGCTCTACTACAAAGTCATAGTAATCAAGACAATTTGGTCCTGGCACAAGAACAGAGCCACAGACCAGTGGAACAGATTAGAGACTCCAGACATTAACCCAAACAGATATGGTCAATTAATATTTGATAAAGGAGCCATGGACATACAATGGCAAAACGACAGTCTCTTCCACAGATGGTGCTGGCAAAACGGGACAGCTACATGTAGGAGAATGAAACTAGACCATTGTCTAACCCCATACACAAAAGTAAATTCAAAATGGATCAAAGACCTGAATGTAAGTCATGAAACCATAAAACTCTTAGAAAAAAACATAGGCAAAAACCTCTTAGACATAAATATGAGTGACTTCTTCTTGAACATATCTCCCCAGGCAAGGAAAACAATAGCAAAACTGAACAAGTGGGACTATATTAAGCTGAAAAGCTTCTGTACAGCAAAAGACACCATCAATAGAACAAAAGGGAACCCTACAGTATGGGAGAATATATTTGTAAATGACAGATCTGATAAAGGCTTGACATCCAAAATATATAAAGAGCTCACCCACCTCAACAAACAAAAAACAAATAATCCAATTAAAAAATTGGCAGAGGAACTGAACAGTTCTCCAAAAAAGAAATTCAGATGGCCAATAGACACATGAAAAGATGCTCCACATCACTAATTATCAGAGAAATGCAAATTAAAAACACAATGAGGTATCACCTCACACCAGTAAGGATGGCTACCATCGAAAAGACAAACAACAACAAATGTTCACGAGGTTGTGGAGAAAGGGGAACCCTCCTACACTGCTGGTGGGAATGTAAATTAATTCAACCATTGTGGAAAGCAGTATTGAGGTTCCTCAAAACGCTCAAAATAGACTTACCATTTGACCCAGGAATTCCACTCGTAGGAATTTACCCTAAGAACGCAGCACTCAAGTTTGAAAAAGACAGATGTACCCCTATGTTTATTGCAGCACTATTTACAACAGCCAAGAATTGGAAGCAACCTAAATGTCCATCGGTAGATGAATGGATAAAGAAGATGTGGTACATATACACAATGGAATACTACTCAGCCATAAGAAGAGAGAAAATCCTACCATTTGCAACAACATGGATGGAGCTAGAGGGTATTATGCTCAGTGAAATAAGCCAAGTGGAAAAAGAGAAATACCAAATGATTTCACCCATCTGTGGAGTATAAGAATAAAGGAAAAACTGAAGGAACAAAACAGCAGCAGAATCACAGAACCCAAGAATGGACTAACAGGTACCAAAGGGAAAGGGACTGGGGAGGATGGGTGGGTAGGGAGGGATAAGGGGGGGGAGAAGAAAGGGGGTATTATGATTAGCATGCATAATGTGGGGGATGGGAGAAAGGGGAGGGCTGTGCAACACAGAGAAGACAAGTAGTGATTATACAACATTTTGCTATGCTGATGGACAGTGGCTGTAAAGGGTTTTGTGGGGGGGACCTGGTATAGGGGAGAGCCTAGTAAACATAATGTTCTTCATGTAATGGTAGATTAATGATAACAAAAAAAAAAAGAAAGAAAAGGGGGATTACTCCCTGATAGGATAAAACTAACTGCAAATCACCAATTAATGCATGCTTTAAATATCCTTAATTTTGATCATTTAAAGGGTGTCAGATGATCAGCTATGGAAGTACATTTTTCTGATAATATTCCTTTCTCTTAAAAAAAAAAAAGCAGTTCCTGTGTGGTGATCTCCAATAAGTTCTTCACAATGGTATAAAGGGCATATCAAAGTGTGGGCAAAGGGTTAGTTTGTGTTTATACAGAGGATCAAAGCCTAGTTTGGTTACCCAGAAAATGAATTAAGATACGATATGAAGAAGAACTTCCAACATCAACATTCTCTGGAAGAGTCATTCCAGAAGATGATCATCAAAAAACTTCAACAAAGATCCTGGCACTGTTGCAGTTGTAGCTGCATTCATCCCACTGGTTCCTGGACTTGCCATTGGAATGAAGAAGGAGATATCTAAGCTGGCCTGTGCTTTCAGTAAAACAACAAATTTGACTGGATCTATACTGTCGGAACTCAACCAAGAATTAGGAGAAGTGCAAGTTGCCGTGCTCCAAAATCTTGCGACTATAGACTATCTACTGTTAAAAGAACATATGGGATGTGAACAGTTCCCAGGAATGTGTTGTTTTAATTTGTCTGCTTTTTCTCAAAATATTTAAATTCAGTTAGACAGTATCCATCATATCACTGATAAGTTTTCACAAATGCCTAGGGTGCCTAACTGGTTTTCTTGGTTTCACTGGATATGGCTGGTAATTGTAGGTCTGCATTGGTTATGTAGCTGTATTCCTATTATGTTAATGTGTGCATGCAATTTATTAGTAATTTAAAACCTATCCACGCTTATGTTACTCTAAAGAAGATATGTCAAAGAAATAATCAATCTTCCCATGTTTTCTTCCATCTGCTACTTCTATAGCTTTTCTTCTTCCTTCATAATTACAACCCCTAAGTAGAATTCGTGACTCATATCGAAATTACCGAGTATCATAATTCTTCCAACTGGTAAAGATACCTCAAGAAAAATGCTGGGCATAGAAGCCACAGGGCATAAATCTGCAAAAAAGTAAAAAGCTAACCTTCTCAAACAATATTCCTTCTCTCTCACTTGCCAACTTTACATTTCCCTGTAAGGCCCCGGAAGATGACTGGTTAGCCAGAGACGGGTAAGATTCCTCATGGGAGGAACAACCTAAGACAGGCACAGTCGCAGGGGGGCCATCAGGTGAGAAATTGGGGAACAACAGTGGTGAAGCTTAGAACCTCACCCCCCCCTGTTTTGAGAGAAAGCTTCTGCATCCGGATGTTTTATTGCCCTTGTCTAGCTCGGATTAGCACATAGTCTACAGGCACACACATGATCATCTACAATTGCTCTCTTACAACATTAAACTATGTTTTCTACCTTTATCTTGCATCTACCTACCACTTCAGCATCTTATTAAAAATAATAAAAATAATAAGGGAGAAATGTGGGATTCACATATAAATCAAGTATAAAAATCAAATGAATAATCATAATTGACCTGATTGTTTATAGTTCATGATGCGTGATCAAAACCGAAAGTTTCTGTGATGACTGCCCTTGTACTGTTCACCATGTAAGAACTTATTCACTATGTAAGAACTTGTTCACCATGTAAGAACTTGTTTGTTATGCTTCAGAAGATTGGAGACTGTTGAGAATTAGGGTTGGGGTGGATTAATGATTGTGCATTGAGTCCCCTATACAGAATTTTATTGTTGTTAACAACCATATGATCAATAAATATGAGAGATGCCCTCTCAAAAAAAAACAAAAAAAACATCAGCATTGGGCAATGGGGGATGGAAAGGGGTAGGAGTGTTACGAATTGGCTCTAAGTTGACACTGAGGAATGCATGCATGGGAGTTCATTATCCTAGTCTTTCTACTTTTGCATATGTTTCAAATTTCCTGTAACAGAAAGTAAGAAAGAAAAAAATTCTTGCAACATTTTCAGAAACTTGTCCTAGACCGAAAGCCTCTTTCATATAGACAGAGACACACTGTCTGCATTTCCGATCATGCCAGCTCAAGCTCATCCTTGGACTGGGCCATGAACATCTCCTTTTGGTCAGCCAAGATCCACTCTGCCGCTCCAGGATGCAGGCCCATGAGGATAAGGAGCTGATGTATAGTGTTCGTGGATGTATTCCAAGCTGCCAGACCAGTGCCTGGGATAAAACATGCATTCCATAAACATTGTTAAACACATGAATAAAGGCTCCATTTCAGCTAATGTCATCCTTATCTTGCCAGTCACTCAGACCACACTTGAGGGTCACCACACTCTCTCACACAGGTCCCTTCTGTTAATCCCCAGCATCAGAATGTTTCATCTCTGCTCATCTCTATCTTGCGACACCAGGTGGTCTGTTTCTTCCAGCGCCACCCCTCAAGCATACTGTAAACATTACCAGAGAGCTCTTTCTGAAGCATGCTGAAGATCGGCTTGAAAACTTCCCCTGGTTCTTCAGTCAGCCTCTTAGTAGTAATCAGCATATTTTATATTTTCACCATGTCTTACAGGGGGCAAAGTTCTCTCACATATGCTGCTTGATTTAGTCATCATGAAATTCAAGGCGGAAATTTCTGTCTCCATTTTGGACATGAAGAAATTGAGACTCCAAGACCCAAAATGAGACAGCTAGTGAGTGACAGAGCTTGGACAGAACTGACTGCTCTACAGAACAGGGACTTAATGGAGAGAGAGGGGACTTGGCTGGGGTGTGGGGTGGGGTGGGAAGTAAGTAGGGTGCATTAGGTTGTTCACATCTGTTGTGGATTCTTCTGTTTTGTTTTTTGGTTATAATGAGTTAGAGGTTTTCACTTGAGAACACACGTGAATCCCAGGAGGACCTGGTCTGTTAGCACAGCTGCTAGGGCAGGAGGTCAAGTACACTTTCCTACAGGTGGACCGGTAGGACCTGGGGAGGCTGGGAGGGTGCACTGTGTAGCAGTGGCGGCCTGTGCACCTCTCAGCAGGGAGCTGTGTCTGCAGAGCCTTCCGGATGGCGATTGCTGTGTGCTGGGCTGTGTGAGTTCATTCACAGCTGCTCTGGACAACCCAGAGTAAGGACTAATGGGCCACCAACCGGAGGCCTGTGGGCCAGGTGCTATTGGCAGCTGTGATCTTTTGGAAGTGTTAAAAAGATTCTGAGCCAGCATGTACTAATGTCCAGAGTCTATGTGGCTTCACAGCAGGAATTCTGTCATCCACAGCCTGTCTCCCAGCACAACCACCCTGGGCTGAGTCTGAGAAATGCTGTGTCTCAGGCCCGACCTGAGTGGATTCACTTCTCTGTCATGCCCGCCTGGCTCCTGCAAGCACCTGCATTTGGCCCCTAAAGCTTGAAGAGATTTGGAGCAAATGCCACCCTAACATGCAACCATGAGGTTGCAGAGCTCTTCAGTTATTGAATCTTTTCAATGAGAGAATATTATCTGCATGTAAAATTCATGTGTATAAGGTGAAAAATAAGCAACCAGCACTCTCTCCGCCAGTCCACAACTACCTGGCCTGAGCCTCCACTCTATGTCCCAGTACATATCCCATGGCTCACAGACTGTACCCATCCACTCCCTGTGTCCCTGTTTCTGGGTCCATGCTGTCACCAAGAACATCCTTCCTACCTCATGAAAGCCTACAAAAGCTAGGATCAGGTTGGCTTCAACCTTATATCCTTTAAGACATTTCCCACTCATTTACAAACATTCACATACGGTTCTTTTTAACCTAAAAGGACCCACGTTAGATTAAAAAAGAACTTAATCTATAAGTGCTCGATAAATATTTGCTCTATGAGTAAATTGAATAGGTACATTTGTTTTCTTGTTTATAATGTCTTGGAGATCTTTCTAGGCCAGTATTATGAGATCTATTGAATTATTTTGAATGGCTCCATAGCAGTCCATGGTATCAGTGTGTGTAATGAACACCTCCATGGTATTTATGTTCTTCCCAATTTTTCAGTATTTTAAATAATATTGTGATTATCATCTCTATACACTTATGCTAGCAATTTTTGAAGAAATAATTCCCAGAAGTGGACTTTAGGAGGTCAAAGGGTATGTATTTTTAAAGTTTTGATATACAGCCACGTGGTGCTCTTAAAAGGCTACACTAGCAGAGTATAAAAGGGTCTTTTTCTCTATGCCTAGCACTCAGTCAAAGGCAGAGACAAGATTTAACCACCTTCTTCTGACTCAGCCCCATTTGCTTTCCCTTTGGGTTCTGCACAATTAGTAAACTTCCCTGGAGTCAAATGTGGGAAGCACATCAGGGACTTTTCAGTGGATCTGTTCCAACATGACACCTTCAAAATATCAGGAGGGCGGGTCATGCTGACATGGCTCTGAGGAGGAGAAAATGGTTATTATGCATAGAGCTTCTGAGTGTGCCATTGACTCATATATATCATATCCCAAACAGTGCAGAGCCTATGGAATGATCATTGCCATCAATAAAATGATTATAGGCAGCCCTTAGATGCAAGGACTTCTCAACCTGAGGTCCAGTTCTAACACAAAATATAAGAGAAAACTAAAAACAGTTGACAAGGTTATATTCTCAAGGGCAAAAATAATTTTATTTACCTTTGTCTTGCCAATGCCTGGCACGGGGCATAGCACATAGAAGGAGCTTAAATATCTGTTGGATAATTACAGTGATAACATGCTCATATATAAAAACATAAAAAGCAATTACCTTCTCTGGAGTTGCTGAAGAAGAACATAAATATTCACATAAAGATTCCTGCATAGGCTCAGAGTCCCTGCATTTTCTGAGAGGCATGGATGTTAATCATTAATCATTAAGAGCAGTGACTTCAAAGCCCAGATTCCTACAAAAAGTCTGTTCAAGGTAATTTAGAATTCTCTACCCCTCTCCACAAAATCTTTCTGCACACCATCTACCACTACGCTTCCACATTTATAGGCATTTTTTACAACCATACCCTAATTTCAGGCTCCAAAATCTGTATTAGTTGCCTGTTGCTGTCTAGCAATTTTATCATAAAATTAGCATCTTAAAATGACAATCATTTATCATCTCACAGTCCTGGGGGTCAGGAATCCAGCACAGTTAGCTGGGTGTCCCTGATTCAGGGTTTCTCACAAGACTGCAATCAAGATGTTGGCTGGGGCTGCAGCATGTCAAGGCTCCCGGGGGAAGCCCCACGTCCAGCTCCCCCATACGGCTGCCGGCAGATCCGGGTCTCCTCCAGCTGTTGGCCAGAGCATCAGCCCCTCGCCACAGGGCCCTCCCAGGGGAGCAGCTCACAGCTTGGCGGGTGGCTTCCCTCATAGCAGCAGAATCAGAGAGCAGGAAAGCGTGCTCAGGACAGAAGCTACGGCCATTTTGTTGCCCCCTCTTGGAAGTGACACCCACCATTCTTGCCATATTCCACCTACTAGAAGTGAGTCACTAGAGGTAGTACACAAGGAGTGGGGGGTCACGCAAGGCCACGGGGACCTGGAGATGGGAATCACTGGGGGCCCTGCACCACGTACACCATCGGACTGCACGTACCGTCCAGTCTTTCCCCTGCTTCCTCCTTCCCTCTCTATCTCCTCCTAGCACTTACCGTGGGTCTTTCAGGGCCCAGGAGCTGCACCAGGCACTGGGAAGACAAAGCCTGAGAACACGGAGGTTCCCAGCCTGGTGGAGGAGGAGGACCAATAAAACCTGTTTCCCAAGCTTCAGGCACTCACCCTTTATGTTGTACAAGGACTTCCTAAATGTCTTACTATTCATTTTATGACCTCATCCTAAGCCAGTTCCTAACCCTGTGCCCATTAGCAGCACATACGGAGGCTATTTGGCCTGGAGGTGAAGGAAATATGTGGTGACCCTTGGGCAGTTCCTTTCGCTGCCCGCACTTGCTTTACCACCCAGCCCAGGGGTCACCCCAGGCCCTGAGAGGAGAGCCCTCTTCTGCGCTACGTCTCCAACTCCACCCCTTTATTATTGCCCCTCCCCACCCCCACTTATCCACACTGACTCTCGCTCTTACCCCTTTCATCAACAAAGGGGCAGAAGGACATCGCTTCAGGGAAGCATGGCTCTCACAAAAAAGAAACGGCTTTGCTTTAATAAGAGATGGAGCATTATTGTGAGACTTGCGACCCCCAGTGGTAGACACGGGAAAATACATGTGGTGAAGTCGGAGGAAGCATCTCTCCCTGTTCTGCGCCTCCACTGAAACTATGCAAAATAGCGTCTTCAGGGGGCGAAAGCAACACGCACTCAATGGTAAAACACCTCTACCTCTCACCTCGCGTTCTGAGCAGTGTTACTCACATCTAAGCAATCAGCACCTCCAACGGCACCAAATGGCCAGAAGATAGAAATGGCCCTGCTGGATGGCCATCCTGTCCCTAGGATTTTGGAGCGTGATGTAGGAGCAGCTTCTCAGATCCCCAAGTAACTCAATGGCTAAGAGGACTAATCGAGATCCCTGGGAGTCTGGGGGGGATAGTCCTAAGTTGCAGTAGCAAAAACAAAATTGTTTCAAAATTCCATGTTTCGCTGTAAAAACTCATCGGAAAGCTGCATTCCAAAGCACTAATACATCATTACCTTTACCATAAATGTATTTTGCTCAGATCTCTGAATAAAATCAGCTCTGGAGAAGGATGCATCATCTTTATGCAGGGCACCTTACCCCTCATCGCTGGGCCTGTGGGGCTCCACTATGAAGGGCAGAGACACCAGGCCGACCACTGTGGGGCCAGGCTCAGCTGGTTCCCAGCTCTCCCACTTCCTATCCGAGCGACGCTGGCAAATAAGCTCACTGCTCCAAACAGTTTTCTTATGTGTAAAAGCAGTGTGAAACTCTGAGCTCCAGAGAGAGGCAGAACCGCTGAGCAGGGGATACCACCGACAGTACCGTGTTTCACCAGGCATTTCCACGTGTCACCTTATTTCAAGAGCGCACCTTGATATGGAAGGAAGAGAACAGGTTCTGGAAGCCTTAAACCTCAGCTTGTGCCCAGTTCTGCCACAGAGTGGCTCTGTGCTCTTGGCAAGGGACTTAACCTTCGAAAGCGTCCACAGCCTGCTGGCTGAAAGAGGTGTGGTAATGACGTTGCAGGCTATTGGCTAATTAAGCATAGCACACCTACAGGGTGGGGAGGCCTCATCTGTAAGGGAAGCAGAGACTCAAAGAAGTTCCCCTCCAGTAGCCTTGGCTTCACTTCCCCAAGGGGAAGATCTAGGATTTGAACCCAGATTATGACGCCCGATCCAGTAGTTTTTTCACTGTGTTTCTAGTAGGGCTTGCTGGAAGCAGAGGCTGGGCATGCTACAGTAATTCATTGGCCAAATCCCTGGGGAAGCTTCAAATCCCTGGGGAAGACCTGCATTGGCTGATGCATACACAGTATTCCCAAATATAAACAGAAAAGGTGCTCTGGCTAATTACCTCTAGTTCATGACTTACTGCATTACTGCAACTGAAGAGATTGGAAAATAGTCAAAAGCCCTGTGTCTAATGGAATTTTTCTCTGGGACTAAGCAACTCTTTCAGTTACTTTAAGATGCTGCAGGGAGCAACAACATCATTCTGGTACCGACCTGGGTCCAACAGAGGTACAAATGTCAAAGAAAACAAGATAACTGATTATGATCATTTCCCCAAATAGACAAAGGAAATTGAAGTCCATAGAACTCAGACTCCTGACCCATACATACTCTTGTATTTTTTAAATCCATTTGGTGTAATGACCAGAGACTCCTTCATTTGGTGCCCCCGAACATGCTCCCCCATATATTAACCCTGTCACCACCCACCTTCTGACACTCCGTGTCCAAAATTTCAAGTCTTCTCTTTTTCCCCACAAAGCTCCCAACCACCCTCCCTGCCTTGCTCTCTCCCAGCCCGTGACCTCCCTCCTACTTGCTCTGTAACCTCCACAGATGCACCCACCATTACACCATCTGCTTGCCATCCCTGGAGAAGAGGGGTCTCTTGCCATGCCATGTCTGGGTGCCATGCCAGCCTGCCTTCTTAAGGAACTTGACGATTTTCCTTGCTTTCTCATATATCTCCCACATCTTCTGCTGGCTCCTTCCAATCAGCATTTGCAGTTGGTTCTGTCTCTCCCATCTTAAAAAACCAGTGAAAACCTTCCCTGCCCTTAATTTCCTTCCAGCTACTCCCTTATCCTTCTCTTCCCCTTGGCAGCCAGTTTTCTCCAGCATGCTCTGAACTCACAGCACTCTGATTGTTCACCTCTTATCCTCCACAGCCCCCTGACTACACAGTCAACATATCATCAAGGTCACCAATGAATGACCTCTGTGACAATGCATTCATAGCAAACATTCCTGTCCTCATGCAGCTTAGCAGCTGGTCCTGTGAGAGGGCAGAGGTCATGTAGGCATGCAAAAGTCTTCGGTCTTCATTATGTTTCATGTTCGACAGAAGCTGATGGCTTACTTATTTTTGAAATAGCTTTTGTCATGCTTGTCATTTTTCTTGGTTGGCTGATCCATCTCAGTTGCCTTTGCCAACTTACTATCCTACCTGACTTTTTAATTTTCTCATTCATTTTTTTCATTCAGCATAATTTATGGAGACCGAGTATGGGCCAGGCACTCATCTAAGTGCTGGGAAATAACATTTACAAGTAGGAAGATAAAAATCTCTGCCTTCAGGAAGCTTACAGTTTAGTGGGAAGGTGGACTGAGTGCCCCTTGTGAGCAAGGGTTATGTCAGGTGCTCAGAGTTGCATCACTGAGAAGGTGACGTGGAGCTAAGGGAGCAAAAGCCATGCAACATTCGAAGGAAAAGCATTACAGGCAGAGAGACCATCTGTTGTAAATGCGCTGATACAGGATAAGAGGTGAAGAGTTGACAAGAGGGTCAGAGGGGTAATGGGGCAGAGGGAGTGTGCGCTGAATCGTGCAGGGCCTTGTGGTCCTCCACAGGGGCTCTGGCTTCTCTGCTGAGAGAGCGGAGACTATTGCAGGGATTCAGCTGAGAAAGGACATGCTCTGACATGTGTTCTTAAAGGATCACTCTGACTGCCCTGTGGGGAACAGGGATGATGGCAGCTTGGACCAGGGTGATGGAGGCGGAAGGGTGAGCAGTCAAGCAGGCCAGCAGAACATGAGAGACTCACCAGGGCTCAGCCAATCCTGGGATCTTCTTCCTGAGGCGAGAGCCCTGTATTGAATGTCATGTAGGTGACCCCATCTCCTCCCACTGCCTCCTACTGGCTTCCAAGTCCAGCCCCTGCACCTTCTCTGAGTCCCTCTCAGTGTTTGCACCTGGTTTCTCAGTCACCTCAAACTCAGCAAGTCTTGCCCTTACTCGACAGGCCCCTGCCCGCCAGTTGCTAAGCCAGACACCGGAAAATTCATCTTTGGCACCTCCCCCTGCTGCACCTCCATGCTCATTTAGCCTTGGAGTCATCCGGTTCTGCACATTCTCTCCAAGCCCGCATCGTGTCTGTACCAGCCTCCCAACTAGAGGCCCACTGCCCACTGCTGTGCCCCCTCACCCCACCCCTTCCCTAAGCTGCAGGCAAAGAGAACTTTAAAACAATGCAGATCCCATCAACGCATATTTAAAAGCCCTCCCATTGCTCCTAGATAAATCCTTACAAAACAAAGTTCCTATCATGCCCTGAAGTATCTCAGCCTTCCTTCCCCAGACGCTCTCCGTCTTTCTTTGCACATGATGCCGCTTTTGCCTGGAAGACTCTGATACCATCTTTACCTTCCATGTCCTCCAGATCTCAGCTCATGTAGCTTTCCCAGAAAAAATTTCCACAAACCCCAGAGGAGGTCAGAATTCTCTCTCCACATGATCACACCACCCTGTATTTCTCTTTCACGGCATCATGGAAATGAGGGTGAATTATGGCTTTAAGCAGTTGTCTGATGCTCTTCATATGATATGCTCCATCCCCTGTGTGTGTGCTCACTGTGGGATCTCCAGTGCCCAGGGCAGTGTAGGCAACAAAGATAGGGCTTAAAAGTGGCGCTCCCTTTAGATACAAACAAGGAGGTCCCTGCTCTGGCTCATGCTCCCGCCCTCCTCCAGCCGTGCCTCTTCCCATGGGCTAAGGAGTCGGCAGGGCCAAGGAATTGTCTACCCAAGGATAGGCTGTGCTGCAGTGCCCAGGTAGTATCTACTCAAAGGCCTCAGATCACTTCCATTGCGTATATGCATCTGGTACCGGGGTCTGTTCTCACAAGGGCAGGTGAGGCCTTCAGGGTGAGCACCCCTAGGCCTGGGGTAGGTGAAGCTGTGCCTGCTGCTAAGACATGCAAACTAGAATGTCCACGTGCCTGTGGGCAAGGATGCAGAGTGCAGAACTGAGCTGGGCGGAAAGAGGGTGTGAGGCCCTTCAGGGGAGGAGCGGGGCAGGGCCAGCAATCCTTGTACTGCCACACTTGGGCACAGAACTGGGAGAGTTCCAAAAATTCTTAATTCAAGTCTGGCTTTCCAAGTCATCTTGAAAGTGAATTTGTCACTGTAAGATGAATCATTTTACATAATGATTTGTTAGCTGCATTTATAATTATTAAATATTTAGACACATGCTATGTGGACCCCTACTTGAATTCTAACTCAGAGCCTGATAATGAGTGTTTACTGAATGAATAAATAAATGAATAGATTTTATCCCTGGATTTCAGCATTTCCCACATGGAGTGACTGCATGAAAAATGTGTGAATGGTTCATGCACATCAACTCCTTCAATGGCACATGCATTTTATTTATTTAAAGTGGAGACCCAGCTGCTGAGGCTAGTCTGTCTATGAAGGGTGACATATTTTGTCAGAGCAGATCTGCCTTGGATGTTTCCTTTCTGTAATTCAATGACAAGTATAAGTAATCACAATAGCTAACATTTACTGGGCACCTATGTTCAGAGACTGTTTTAAATCCTTTACATGGATTAATTCATTTAATAGTCACAATCCTAAGAAATTAGTACTGTTACCATTCTCATTTTACAGATGATAAAACTGAGACTCAGAAAGGTTCGTTGACTTGCCCAAGGCCACAGGGTTGGGAAGCAGCAAAGCTAGAACTAAGTCCCCAGGCAGCCTGTGCTCTGTATGTTGCATTACGGTATGTGCAGAAGCCCAAGCCCCCTGGTGCCTCCCCCCGTTATCAATTCCTGGGAGTGCAGGGAGTCTAGGCCAGGATCTACAGCTGTCAGGGTGACACTCCCTATAATGGCAGGTTGCCACTGCAGTGGGTGAGAAATGACAAGTGATTACACTTGGAGTTTAATCAACAGAATGACTAATATCCCTACAGGGAGGCTTTCTGTCTAACGTCTACCTAAGGTCTCTTCCCATAGGCTTAGAGGAATGCAGAGATAAGACAAAGAGCATCTTGTAGTAAAGAAAGTTACTGGGTTTTTGTTTACTAATCATGACATCAAGGGACCTGGATGGGAAAATAAAGCATGGGTCTTTAAAGGTCCCTTTTTCACAGGGACATTCAGAAGCCACTGGAAGAATATAAGATAGTTTCAGTGTTAACCTACAATTTAGATACATTTAGATACAATTTAGATACATATTTTTACATGACAATTGTTTTTATTTCAGTATTATTCTCTGTAGCATTATTTATAATAGCAAAAAATGGGGAACAACTTTTGAATTTTGTGACTGACACTCAACTAATGTCAATTCCCGTCCTTTTCTACTCTCATTCAGGTCTCCACTTTCCAAACTGACCTGTTTTTCATAGTGCTGTTATGAGAATAAAATGGGATAAAACATTTATCCACTCAACACAATTCCCATTTACTAGTAACCACAGTTCATTGCAATGACATAATATAAATGTTCCTAACATATAGTAAACATTTAACACATTAGCTAAAACAAAATTAAGTAAAACAAATAAAAAATGGTTGGAAAATGGCTAAACTTAAAGGGACAACACTCTCCCCTTCCAAGCTTCCATGGATGTGTCCCAAATCAAAATCATGGAAATAAACCAGACTGGAAACTTGGGATGTTCCACATGATTTCAAGGCAGGTAACAAAATCCAGGCTTTGGTATCAGTTTTTCTAAAATACAAACAGCACAAGTTCTCAAAAAAGTAACTTCCAGTCCATAAAGATATTGCCTATAATCTCAAATGTCATTCGGAAGTTCCATTTGTCGCCTACCAGCAAGTACTTCAAGTTTCCCCTCCTAGTGGTCGTCTCTGACTGAATCTGGTCTACTCCTTGGGACAGTCACCTTGCCTTTCCCCTCCGCTCAGGCGTTTCTTCCCTGTTGTCACACAGCCTCCTTCTGTAGGTCACGTAGGCCTGGAAGGAAGCCTGGAAGTAGGTTCTGGCCTTGCCCTGACCCTGCTTTACCAACTGCCTGCCCCAAGCCATTGGCCTCTCTGAACATCTGTATCTTCTTCTGTACAGTAGTGATGGAGATGGTCTGGTGTGCTTCTTACTGTGTGGTTGTATTCGAGGGCCTTTTTCCTGAAAACTTAACTGAACACCACTCCCCTCCACAAGTTAGGCCCTGCCCTAGTCCTGTATTCATCTAAAGCACTTTGGATGTTGCAAGTTTCATCTTTTTACCCTGCCTCCCTGGATCTTAGTTTCCTTATTGCCCAGACAGAATTGTGCTCAAGAATATTTGATGAATGAATGAATGGGAAAATGCTAAAAAGCACAACACTGTAAATCAGGCAGACGTACCTATAAAATTCCAGATAGCTGCCATCAGGCTTTCTGAGGCTGCTGGACCTCGTCAGCTATGCTGGTGCAGCTCCGGAGCGGCCAGTGACGTATATAGAGGAGCGGATGTGGCTGTGTTCCAATTAAACTTAATTCATGGACATGGAAATCTGAACTTCGTCCAGTGTTCACTACCATATACTATCATTCTTCCTTTGATTTTTTGAAATCATTTCACAATGTAAATATTCTTTGCACAAGGGCTCCACAAAGCTGGTGGTCTCTTTCCTTTCACATTCACAGATAGTGAGATCTGCCAAGTGTCCTCCCACCAAACGGGTAGCTCCTTTTGCTCCTGCTGCCCCTCCTTCCTGAGAGTCTGACCAGCTGCCTTCCCCTCCCTTTGTTCCATCAAAGGCTCTGGGGCCCTCCTGCCCTGGGGGTGGCTGGGCTGGTTCTCAGCACACATAGGTCATCTGCTCAGCAGTGGGTCACTTGTGAGCTGCCCCTACTTCTTGTGGAAAGAGGGTTACAAGGGTTGTGGTATTCTTTAGACATGCAATTTTTTTTCAGAGTTGGAGTGTAAGGGAGGAGGTCTAATTTACCTCAATCCTTTCTTATCCATTGTGCAGTTATAAATACCGATTCATATCACAACACCTGTCATTTATTGAGCACTTACCATGGCTCAACACTAAGGGATTTTTCACATCTTACCTCATTTATAACATGATTTTAGAGTAGAATCAGTTTCTCCATCACCACAATTGGCTTCTCTCTCTTTCAAGACCTATGTAACAGGGGCAGGTTGGTAGAGACCATTTTTAGAAGTATAAACAGATTTTTTGAGAAAGGAGGTATAATAGAACTGTCACTTACTGAGAGTTTAATATACCAGGCACCACTTTATGGAATCTGCAGTGAAAGCATCAAGTAAATATAAGGGGCTAGACAGCAGTGTTATTTCCATGTTATGGTACAAGCACAGGATTCTGAAGGTTTTACTAGTTCCAAGTTATTTAGCTAGCGAGCAGGAGAGTAAAGTTTTGGCCCAGGTGGTCTGATCTAGAGCCTCATCTTAACTTTAACCATTCTGTCACACAGTCTTGAAGTCACAAGTACATTTCACCATTTTCCCGCCATTATTGTAAAGTACTAAGTTCCCTCATCACCTTCCTTGTTATTTTTTATACTCTGTATTTTTCCATAAATTCCTTATTCTCCCACCACCATCAGCTTCCCTGTCTCTCATTATGACTTTGAACTTGAAAGCTGCAGTCATTTTGTCAAGTCTGTGCCACAGACTGATAAAGGTATTGAAGAGGAATTTTTGGTTTCAGAAGTTGACCTGGTGATGTCCATTTCAAGCTCAAGGAATCTTTTAAAGCTCCTTTTGCTTAGAGTCCCGGCCTTCTTATTACAGTTGAAAATACCAAAGGTTCTTTCATAGGCCAAGGAAATTCCACCTCTCTCATAAAGACCCAGGAATAACAAAAGGCATTTACATTGTATCAGGAAAACAATATTCCAATGGGATTTCTGTATCTTGTATCTCAGTATCCTCAGCTGTGAAACAGAGGTTATAACAGTGCCCAGCCTGCAGGGCTATAGTAAGATGAAATGAAGCAATTCATGCAACCTGCTCAAAGCTGAGTCAGAAGGCAACACATACACTTACTGATTCTTGTTATTTTACAGATAAGCGACTTGTTGGCGTGGCAATTGTAGGACTGATCTTTGCGTTTTGCAGTCAGGCTCTCATTTGTTCAGCCACCATCAAAATGTGTTAGAAGCATTAGTCTTTTATCTTCCCAGCCCAGACCCGAGATGGCTCTGTGGTGTAAGGGACTCACAGATCTGCCTAGGCACAGCGCACACGGAGCCCATGGGCAGAGGCAGGGCTCTGTTTTGTGTTTCAATGGTGTGAAAAAATGGTAGTAATAGCTTTAATGAAAAGACTTCCTTCACATGTTTATAGAATCAGTAATGGTGGATGGGGTCACTTAAATGTCCCATTAATAGTCATATCACAGTCTATGGAAGAAATGCTATGCTACAGGTGGTATTGGGACATCTTTGTGATTAAGTGCCGAAGATACACAGGAGTGTGATTTGTTTCTTCATGAGAAATATGACCACGATGCGACTGCTCTTCTGTCCTGTTTTTCTATGCTCTAAACCAGTATTTTTCAAACTGCTCCATGAGTGGTTAATAGTGCACCTCTTAAAAAACAGTTCCCCAATCAAACATGTAGTGAACTCTAGGGTGAGTTTTCTTTCTATAAAACAGGACTCCTGTAGAAGCCAAAGCGTGGATTGCTGTGTTCACACCACTGATGAGGCTGCTGCTGTATCCATGCTAATGAAGACACGAGTCTCCCGAGATTACATTTTTATTGGCTTCTCAGGCACTTAAAGCATACAGATTATTGCTCAGTTGGGGTTACTTCTCCAGAACATTAACCTCACCAATTACTAGTGAATTTTCTCATCATTTTTTCATTTTTAGTTTCATTTTGCAAGAGTTAGAAAAATAGATTCCTTCCATATGCTGATATCCTCAATGCCTCAGCCTCACCTCAGCCCTTGTTCTGTTTTCCTCCTTCCATTTTTGCCAAGTCTTTTGACTTCTTCGGTGCTTCACCAAATGTTCTGACCTTGACCTTTTCTAATTCATGACCATGCTTCTCCCCACCTTCATTCCCTGCATGCAGGCTACTAATGTTTATGGGCTGTCTTAAAATGCCTCCTCATTTATTCATTCAACTGAATGAACACTGAAGACCTATTATGAGCTGGGGAATGTTGTAGGAGCTGATGGGAAGGATCAGTGGAGGGATGGTTGTACTCACCTCTGGGAGCTGAGAAGATCTGTTAAATAATGCATGGCTAGGTATGTTTATCTTTTAGGGAGAAGAGTGCTCTATAAATCAGGGAACTGTTGTAATATTTACTTGTTGGTCCCATGAAAAAGTGATATAAGCAATTTTCAATATAATATGAATCCCAGTCATTTGCATTTACATAGCACATTATTGGCACAACTTTGTCCCTTTGAGTAGCTTCATTTAAAGTGGTTTTGCTTTAATGATCTCTCACAGAGCAACTATAAAATAACTGTAAAACGATTTGCAAGTATACGTGTTACCCATAAATGCTAAATAACAGTTAAATTATATATACTCTGCAGTGGAATCTGACATTTCTCAGGATAATGTTTTTAGTTTTCACCTGAGATACTGTCAGTCCCAGAGCATTCACATCTGAATTAGTATAGATGTGGGTCTGGGGCAGTAAAGGGGAGAGTGTACTTGCCTCAGGAGCATCTCAGGGGCAGGAGTACCTTGTTTTACCTTCTGATTTTTTTCTGTATCTTACTATCTCTCAGTAGACCAAATGAAAATTATTTCCAAAGGAAATCAAGGTATTCATAAAACATGTATGTGTTCACAGGCTAACAGCATGGGTTCAGATGTTTAAAGTGCTATAAATATAAACTAATGAATGGACACTTAATAACATCTGAGTACTTCCTTTGATCCTTCATTAATGGACTGTGCAGATCACACTGTGAATGGCATCTTGGAAACAATGAGTAAGTCTGCATTATCCCCAGCATCCATCAAATAAAGGAAGCCCCAGGTGTAAAGGAGGGCAGAGGGCATCAAGAGTCAGGAAAAAGGACTAATAACATTTAACCTAACTGCCTAAAGCATGGCCCACCCAGTTTTGAATAAACAACCCGAGGCTAAGCTTAGAAATGCACCTGCTTTAAGTTAGATAACTAGAAGTGGGCAACAGCCTGGGGGCGTGATCTGTGATAAGTCACGTAGACATGCTTGGGTAAGCAAGAGATAACAATTGAAGCGGTCAGGCAACTGGAGTGTTCCTATATAAGCAATACCTAAAGTTGCCTGGGGGTCGGCAGCTCGGACTCGGCCTGCGTGTCAGGGGAGGTGCTGTCGACCCCAGCTTGCTGGCTGAATAAAGACTTTGCCTGTACTTACATCTCCATGCCTGTGTGCTTTGTTCTCTCAGGAAAACCCTGAGTTCCTAGACCCTAACATTTGGGGGCTCGTCCAGGATCCGTGCAGCTTCCCTGAGAACAAAGGATGGCTGGAGGCAAGGTCTAATTGTCCGGACAGGGCAGTGCAATTCGAGGGTCGCCCCCTCGTGTCTGCATAAATCCATTATAAAGCGGGAGTCGCCATCCCGTGTATAGTCTCGGGTTAGTGACCCCGAGTGAGAGAGTCCGGGTTGGTAGTCCCGGCCCCCCGGTTAGCGACCCTGGGTGAAGCCCAGGTAACCAATCCTGGCCCTAAGGTCCGAGTGACTTGGCCTTAGGAAGGCAAGTCTGATCGGCATAAAACTGGCGCCCGAGGAGGAAAAGATTGAGCTCGTCACTCTGCGGCGGTCCGAGTGGACGCCTTTCGGGAGAATAACGAGAGTTTTTGAGGATCCTGAAAGTGGTGAGTGTGGTGCGCACCAGAGTGAGAGAAGGACCGGTCTGAACGAGTGTGATCAGATGTAGTGTGTGTGCTTGGTGTTTATTTTACTGTGTTTTGGTTTCGGTTTATATTTTTTTATGCGCTTCTTATTTTAAGTTTCCTTGTTCTAAGGCTCTCCTGCTCTCTCTGTTCCTCCTTTCTGCCACTACATCATTCCCCGTGGGCACGGGTTGGGCAATTAAGAGCCATTAGGGCGCCTGCCGCTAGAAGACTCCCGTGACAGGTAAGGGGGTCACAGCCGCGAATCCCAGATAAATTCGCGTCCCCCGCAGAAGAAAAACTGTGCAACGACAGGCACCCATTCACAAGCACATATAACAGTCATCTTGTTTGAAGTGGCATCTTCATCCTTCGCCTTTGTCTCCCTCATATCCTTTTTCTTCTTCTTTTTCACTATGGGTCAGGCTCAGGCTACTCCTAAGAGTCTGATCCTTTCCCATTTTCCGGAGGTCAAGAAACAGGCCTTAAATATGAGCCTTGGCTTCAAGAAGGGTAAGCTTGACACCTTTTGCTCAGTCGAGTGGCCTTCCTTTGGAGTAGGCTGGCCGACCCAGGGATCTCTTTCCCTGGACCTTATCGGCAAAGTCAAAACCATTATCTCCCGACCAGGCCCTGAGGGCCTGACCAACTCCCCTATATCTTGGTCTGGGAAAATCTAGCTGAGAATCCTCCATCCTGTCTGAGGCCCTTTTTGGTGGGGAAACCTCATACTGACCCACTAAAGACCTCCATCCTAGTTGCTCAGGAAAAATTAGAGCCCTCAGATCGCAGGGCCAGAAATCCTGTGTGCCCGAGTGCACCACCTGTCCTCCCTGACAGTTCTCCTCTCTACCCCCTTCTGCCAATTGAGCAGCCACCCCCGTATGCGGAGGAGGGGGGTGAAGCTGCCGAGAGGATAGAAAACGAGGCTGGGGAACCCAGTGGGAACCAGGCGGCCGCAGCTTCCCCAGACTCTTCAGCAGAGGGAGGCAGGAGGCCGGAAAGAGCTTCCCCACACTCCCCCGCCCTGGCCCCATGCTAGGCGCCAGGTAGAACAGGAGGAATGCAATTAAGGCCTCGGGGGGCCAGGGAACAAGAAGGGGAGGCTCCCTCCTCCACCTCAGAAGGAGCACTGCCAGGTCTGCCTGTGCGTGCCATCGGTACAGGCATCGCTCAACAATATCAATACTGGCCCTTTTCATCTAGTGACCTCTATAATTGGAGGACTCAGAACCCTCCCTTCTCAGAGGACCCCAAGTGTCTTATAGGTTTAGTGGAGTCCATTATGTTTACCCATCGTCCCACATGGGACGACTGCCAGCAATTGCTCCGCACTCTCTTCACGACGGAAGAGCGAGAGCGTATCCTCAATGAGGCCAGGAAAAATGTCCTCGGAGAGAATGGAAGACCCACTATCCTCCAGCCCATCATCGACGAGGCGTTCCCACTTACGCACCCGGATTGGGACTTCGGGACTGCAGAAGGTAGGGAGCGTCTCCGGGTCTACCGCCAGACTCTGGTGACCGGTCTCCGGGCGACCGCCAGACGGCCCACTAACCTGGCTAAGGTAAAAACTATTGTTCAGGGGGAAATGGAAAGCCCAGCCGCGTATCTGGAAAGGCTGTTTGATGCTCACAGGCAGTACACCCCCATAAACCCAGAAGCAGAGGAACACAGATCAGCTGTAGTCCTCTCATTCATCAACCAGGCAGCCCCCGATATCCGGAGAAAACTCCACAAGCAGGAGGACCTGGGGGAGATCTCTATTAGGGAACTGCTGCAGCAGGCGGAGAAGGTCTTCAATGCTAGGGAAACTCCGGAAGATAGAGAAGAAAAGCTGAAGAAAGAGAAATGGGTAATGCAGGAGAAAAATAGGAAGGAAGACAGGGAATTTCAGAAGAGGGGGAACAAGAAGCAGAGGGAGGAGATGGCCAGGATATTCCTGGCCGGGGTGAAGGAGGGCCCTAGGCCACCTCGAGGAACAGGACCCCACCAATCCCGACTAGGACAAGATCAATGCTCCCTGTGCAAGAGATATGGACATTGGAAGAGGGAGTGCCCCCAAAGGGGGGAACAAGGAGGAGGGAACCCTGTTAAAACCCTGCACCTAGGAGAGGAGGATTGACGGGGACGGGGCTCGGCACCCCTCCCCGAGTCCTGGGTAACCCTGTGCGTGGAGGGGACTCCCATTGGGTTCATGGTAGACACTGGGGCACACTATTCAGTTCTCAACCAGGCCCACGGTCCCCTGAACCCAGGACGCACAAGTATAGTCCAGGGAGTGACAGGGTCCAAGAAATGTGCCTGGACCACTAGCAGAAAAGTGGACCTAGGAAGGCATCAGGTCTCTCACTCATTTCTGGTCGTTCATTTTGAACCAGAAGGGATAAAAATCATGGACAAAGAAGGGCAGCCCCTACAACCGGTGCATGTGTTAACTCTGTCCATGGCCGACAAACATCGTCTGTTTCAGGCGGATCAAGAAAAGGGGGGCCAGGGAGAAATGGACTCTTGGTTACAGATATTCCCTTCCGCATGGGCCGAGACCGGAGGAATTGGTCTCGCTAAACACCTATCCCCGGTCGTTGTTCAACTCAAAGCCGTGGCTCTACCCATCCGGGTCCGGCAATATCCAATGCCGGAAGAGGCTAGGAAAGGAATAGCACCCCATATCCATAGACTATTGGAGACAGGAATCCTTAAAACCTGCCAATCTGCATGGAATACACCCCTGCTTCCAGTAAGGAAGCCTGGCAGTGGAGATTACAGACCGGTGCAGGACTTGCGAAAGGTCAATGAGAGGGTAGAAGACGTCCATCCTACAATGCCCAACCCTTACACCCTACTCAGCTACCTGCCACCCGCACATGTGTGGTATACTACTCTGGACCTGAAAGACGCCTTCTTCAGTATCCCACTCTCTGAAGTTAGTCAGCCTTTGTTTGCCTTTGAGTGGCAAGAACCAGGGGGAGGAAGAAAAGGGCAGCTTACCTGGACTAGACTGCCACAGGGCTTCAAGAACTCTCCCACCTTATTCAATGAAGCCCTAAGCCAGGACCTGGAGCCCTTTCGCAGGAGCCACCCCCACGTGACACTGCTGCAGTATGTGGATGACCTGTTGCTGGCTTCAGAAACCCGTGAGGAGTGTGAAGAAGCCAAAGGGAACTTGCTGGCTGAACTAGGCAAACTGGGATATCGAGCCAGCGCCAAGAAAGCCCACATCTGTCAGAGGTCAGTAGTCTACCTGGGGTACGAAATATCTAATGGGGCCAGGTGGCTAACGCAGGCTATGAAACAAACTATCCTGACGATCCCCGTCCCCTCCTCACCCCGGGGAGTGAGAGAATTTCTTGGCTCAGCGGGGTTTTTCAGACTTTGGATTCCAGGGTACGCAGAAATAGCCTGACCGCTATATGAAGCGACCAAAGAAGGGCAGGGCTGGCAATGGACTCAGGAACGACAAGAGGCTTTTGACAGACTAAAAGAAGCTCTCCTCCGGGCCCCCGCCCTATCTCTGCCAGACCCAGAAAAACCCTTTATCCTGTTTATAGATGAAAGGAAGGGAGTGGCCAAAGGAGTCCTGGCTCAGCAGCTGGGCCCATGGAAGAGACCTGTGGCCTATTTGTCCAAGCGGCTAGACCCAGTGGCCTCCGGGTGGCCACCTTGTCTGCATATCCTAGCAGCCATCGCTCTACTGGTAAAGGAGGCAGACAAGCTGACTTTTGGCCAGAACCTAAGAATAACAGCCCCACATACCGTAGAGGGGATCCTCAGGCATCCTCCAGGAAAATGGATGACGAACGCAAGACTCACCCACTACCAAGGGCTCCTACTAGACTCTCCACGAATCGCCTTCTCTGACCCGGTAACCCTAAATCCTGCCACCCTTCTGCCAGACTCAGATCCAACGACCCCCATCCATGACTGTGGAGACATCCTTTCTGAAATTATCCAGGTGCGAGCAGACCTGAAAGACACACCGTTACCAAGCTGTGAGCTGAATTGGTATACGGATGGGAGCAGTTTTGTGCAGGAGGGGGTCAGGAGAGCAGGGGCAGCAGTAGTAACCCACGAAGGGGAAGTTGTCTGGAGCGCAGCTCTGTCCCCTGGCACCTCAGCACAGAAGGCGGAACTTATTGCTCTTGCTGAGGCCCTGGAAAGAGCAGAAGGCAAGAGGGCCAACATATACACAGATAGCAGATATGCCTTTGGCACTGTCCATGTCCATGGTGCCATCTACTGAGAAAGAGGATTTCGTTCCGCAGAAGGGAAGGGACTGAGGAATCTGCAAGAAGTCCAAAGACTACTAGCTGCTGTCGAAAAACCCAAAGCAGTAGCAGTTATACATGTACTGGGCCACCAATCAAAGAAGACACCTGAGGCCGTCGGCAACAGCCATGCTGATGCAGAAGCTAAAAGGGCAGCCCTCTCGGACTCCCTTATACTTGCAGCCCTCGAAATACCCATACCTGAACTGCCCGCCTTGCCACCCAAACCTGAGTATTCCCCCCAGGATCTTGAGTGGATTAAGAAACAAGTCTCAGGGAAGGTGTTTAAGGAGGGAAATTGGAGTAGGGACCAAGAAGGTAGGTTGATCCTGCCTGAAGCATTGGGGCAGTACATGCTTGCTAATCTGCACAAGTCCACCCATCTAGGCTGGAAAAAGCTGCTCAGCCTTTTCCAGTCTGCGCAGTTGGTGTTTCCCCACCAGAATGAGGCAGCTCATCAGATCATGAATGAATGCAGTAGCTGTGCAAGGCTAAGACCAGCCCCAAGAGGGCTGCACCCGGCAGGTACCCGGGAAAGGGGGACGGCTCCAGGGAGGAATTGGGAAATAGACTTCACCAAAATAAAACCAGGGAAGTATGGATACAAGTATTTGCTGGTTATGGTAGATACTTTCTCTGGGTGGGTGGAGGCCTTTCCAACCAAGCATGAGACTAGCCAGGTAGTAGCAAAAAGATTAATTGAGGAAATCATCCCCAGATATGGGGTCCCTGAAGCAATAGTTTCCTATAACGGCCTGGCTTTCGTTAGCAAAGTCCTGCAAGGACTAGCCCTAGCTTTGGGAGTAGATTGGAAGTTACATTGTGCTTATAACCCACAAAGCTCTGGGCAGGTAGAAAGAATGAATCGGACCCTGAAGGAGACCCTTTCTAAATTGGTATTGGAGACTGGCAGGGACTGGGTGACCCTCCTTCCCTTAGCCATCTTCCGTGCTCGGAACTCCCCCTATGCACATAGTTTAACTCCATTTGAGATAATGTATGGGGCTCCTCCACCCATAACCCGGCGAGTGCAGCTTCCCGGTGTAGAGGACCCGTCCCCTGACTATCTGAAGGTGTTGCAAGCTCTTGCTAAAGTGCAGCAGGAAATCTGGCCCCTGATCAGAGCATATTACGAGGGCGGGAAAATTCCGAGCCCGGAACATGGCATAGTCCCAGGGGATATGGTATGGGTCGAGAGACACCAAGTGAAGACTCTCGAGCCCAGGTGGAAAGGATCTTACGTTGTATTGTTTACCACCCCCACTGCTCTCAAGGTTGACGGTATCGCTCCTTGGGTGCACCACACCCACATTCAGAAGATCCTGCCTCATCAGGATCCAGGGGCCCGCAAGGAGGAGTGGAAGGTGCAGCAGCATCCTGCGAATCCCCTGAAACTACATCTAAGCCGAAGATGAAGGGGATCCTACTGATAAGTGCCTTAGTATGGACCTTAAAGGGAACCACATCTGTGACCAGCACCCCCCAGCCATGGGGCCTGACCTGGGTGCTGGTAAATGGCGCAACTGGGGAAGTCATCAGTACCACAGAACACAGTGCGCCACTCAGAACCTGGTGGCCTGACCTGTTTTTCTGCCTTCGACGGATCAACCAAGGTTACCGGACCCTTTGGGGGATCGCCCCTTCGGCTGGCACCCAGGCCCAGGGATTTTATGCCTGCCCAAAAGCAGGTAAAGGAGAGTCACGTGGGTGGGGGCCCTTCTGGTGTGCCAAATTGACCTGTGTAACCTCGAACGATGGGGTTCAGAAATGGCCGGTTACAAAAGGGGATGCTGTCAAATTTTCTTATGTCAACCAGGGCCTCCCACGTCACGTGCAAAGGGACAGGGCTTGTGACCGGGACCGGGATTGGGTACGAATTCAATTCACTGAGATGGGCAAAAAGACTGAGGTGTCACGTTGGATAAGAGGGCTAACATGGGGGATAAAGTACTGTAAATCTTGGGGACATGAAGAAGAAGGCTCAACCCTCACCATTAAATTAACCGTGTTAGCTCCCACCGCCGCCGTAGGTCCCAACCCGGTTATAAATCCCCAGAAACCTTCAATCCAAGATAAGGGCCTGAGCAAAAAGGATGAGAAAATGCCGACCAGGACGCTTGCTCCAGAACCCACGAGAGGACGGGGTCCATCGACCTCTGGGTTATGGGCCCAGCACACTCCCTCCGGGTTAGATAATCCCATGTGGGAAATGGTGCAGGCAGTAGTAGAGACTCTTAACCACACCACTTCCTCCCTCACCGATCCCTGTTGGCTATGCTACCCAGGTTCACCCCCCTTCTATGAGGCAATCGGGATAAATGGCTCCTACACTATCAACAACTCCCATCCCACTTACTGGGATGGGAGACCGTGGAGACTTACAATCCCTCAAGTCTCTATCGCTGGTACATGTGTAGGCACAGTCCCAACGGCCCAGAGCCAGTTATGCTCCTCCTATAATAGCACCCCGTGGGAGCAAGGAAAGTGGATTATACCCTCCTCGGGTTGGTGGCTCTGTTCAAAGACAGGCCTCACCCCGGCCCTATCCGCCTCTGTGTTCAATACTAATAATGAGTTTTGTGTGCTGGTGGCCATTCTACCTCGCCTAATATATCGTTCTCATGACTCTCTCCTTTCTTATTGGGAAGAAAGGCCAAATCCCCACCGGAGCAAGTGGGAGGCTGTTGCTGCCCTGACCATTGGGATCCTCGTCTCCCTAGGGATAGCAGGGGCAGGCACTGGGGTCGCAGCCCTCGTGACACAGGAAAAAGGGCTCACAACCCTGAGGCTGGCAGTCGACAGGGACCTAGAACAGCTCCGACAGTCAGTATCAAACCTGGAGCAATCCGTCACCTCCTTGGCAGAGGTGGTCCTACAGAACCGAAGAGGCCTGGACCTCTTGTTCTTAAAAGAAGGTGGGCTATGCGCAGCCCTAAAAGAAGAATGCTGTTTCTATGTAGATAAGACAGGTGCAGTTAGAGATTCCTTAGCCAAACTAAAAAAAGATCTTGACAGGCGGCGTAAAGAATATGAAAGCAGCAGCAGCGAAGGCTGGTTTGAATCTTGGTTCAAGCACAAGCCATGGTTTGCTACCCTCCTCTGGGCCGTTGCAGGGCCACTGGTCATCCTGCTGCTTTTGATTACCGTCGGCCTGTGTATAATAAACAGGCTGCTTAAGTTTGTGCAAGAGAAGTTTGACACCGTCCAACTCCTGGTCCTTCGCCAAAAATATCAGGCCCTAGACACCGCTGCGGAAGATTCCTCAGTCTGATCAAGAAAAGGGGGGAAATGTAAAGGAGGGCAGAGGGCATCAAGAGTCAGGAAAAAGGACTAATAACATTTAACCTAACTGCCTAAAGCATGGCCCACCCAGTTTTGAATAAACAACCCGAGGCTAAGCTTAGAAACGTGCCTGCTTTAAGTTAGATAACTAGAAGTGGGCAACAGCCTGGGGACGTGATCCGTGATAAGTCCCGGTAGACATGCTTGGGTAAGCAAGAGATAACAATTGAAGCGGTCAGGCAACTGGAGTGTTCCTATATAAGCAATACCTAAAGTTGCCTGGGGGTCGGCAGCTCGGACTCGGCCTGCGTGTCAGGGGAGGTGCTGTCGACCCCAGCTTGCTGGCTGAATAAAGACTTTGCCTGTACTTACATCTCCATGCCTGTGTGCTTTGTTCTCTCAGGAAAACCCTGAGTTCCTGGACCCTAACACAGGTGATATTTATATAATCACATTTCTCCTCCAGTGCTGTGGGCATAACATGTATTTTTGCCAGCACTGCAGAGTTAAGTATAAAGCTCTCAATCTCTACTCACTTTGAGGATAGTTGCTCTGTGCAACCCTCGTGGAGCGACCGTTCCGCTTCCAACCCATTAGCAGATTCCTTTAAGGACTGGTAGAGGGACAAGCTTCTACAAATTGAGGGCTCATAATTCAGAGTATCGATGGCTTATCAAAGTTACACAGTAATCGATGAGAGGTAGAACCTGAACTTTCATATATAAAATCAAAGGAGGGAAGGGTGCTCACAAATATGAGCTATCAACAAACTGATTGTCCCTACATCTTATGCTTCACAGTGAAAAAAGTTACAATTGGAAATATTTACTTCCCCATTGGTACATGAACGAATGAAAGAATGAATGACTCAGTGGGCAGCTCTGGGCTGACATCCCCTACTGACCTCTCAGGAGTTCTATGCTGACATCTTTGTCTTGAAAAGGAACATTTAATCAGGTACCTCTACTGGAGTATTTAACTTTATCTGTGTCCTCAGCATGCCTCGTACACCACATCCTCCTCATCTGACCTCCTTCTCTATCTTTGTCCAAACAGCAGGCAGGAGCCTCTCCCTTTGCTCCTATTCTTCCCCAAAATATTTCTCCGAGCAGGCCCTGCAACTGGAGGAGGGCCAGCCTTGATAATTTCAGCTTCCATTTTTCCTACAATAAGCTCTGGAACTTAAAGGAAAGGACCCCCTCCCTTGGTCTCTGTTCCCCTCCTGAGCAAGAGTTATTTGGGCAGAAACTCACTAATTCAGTCACTACAAAATCAAGGCCTTTGTCTCTTTCAGGGCTTGGACTGCAGCTCCTGGGTGAGCCTGTCCTTGCTTTTCCCCATAGACTAGTGACTCAGTAAGAGCAGACATCATGGTCTGCCTCCTGCATCAAGACTGACTCATCAAAGGTGCTCTCTAAATATTTGTTGCAAAGAAATATCTTGTTCCAATTTAGGATTTGATTTCCTATTTCTGCAGGTCTGCAAACAGTATCTCCTTAGTCAGGCGATCAGAATCAGAAAAGGTTGGCTTTCTGTACTTGTTCACACATTTGACATTGGACTGAACTAAGTCAAAACAACTCTTTGGCTGGAAAAATCCCATTTTATGAATTAAAATACAAGAAGCTTGGTGGATAGAAGGAACCAAAGAGGGAGTCTTCCACATGACCACCCCAACCTAACCCCTCCTGGAAAACACCCAGAATCTAACCTAAACTTACCTAAAACAGCATGGGTTTATACATACCAGGGACACAGAAGGTAGGTCTGCAGAGCCAGAACTCCAACACTCTGTTTAAATTAGGTCTCTTTGCATGGTCTCCTAGAAACAAACTGCTGTGGCTCTTCTCATTTCTTGGTATTAGGTGTTGAGCCTTTATCTTTAAAGCTCCCATTACAAACTCCAGTTTGTTTGGTTTTGTTTGTTCTAAAATATACAGGTGTTGTTGTACAGAATCAGTCTATATCTGCAGTGGATTCTGTGTCTAGGAACTTGGATTAAGTTGGGGAATCTAATAGCTACCCCTGTTCATCACTAACGATAGCCACCAAAGGGCTATGATTAATGGTTATAGATAATTAATTGATAGACATATTTAGTTCATATGCCAAAATTGGTGACATCATCTAGTCCTTTAGAAATTAGGTTTTATTAATTCCTCCCTGTTTGGCTTTTACTAGAAAGTCACTGTATTACACAGTTGCCAGCAAGCATATCTTGACCATGTAACTTTGTTTATCCCACTGACTTATCATTAACAATTTCAGCCCCCATGTCCCTCTAAATGATTTTATTTAATTCTGTCTGAAGTCTGCATTATAGTCACTATAGATTGATTTCTAATTCTTAGCCATCTCATTCCAGAAACTCTGAGGACTTTTCATTTATGAATTGTAAATACATTTCCAATAAATTGATAATGAATTGTCAGAGCCCTTCATATTTATAAATAATGGAAATATTTCCCTAGCAACAGCCAATTACATATAGGTTGGGAAAGTCATTCTATTGGGAAACTTACCCTTCAGCTTATTTCAATGTCAGAAAACCTCTTAATTCTGATTATTTCCTTCAGGTCTGTATTAGCCAAGACCGCAGAGTTACTATGTAAATGGCTCGAACAGAAGAAGAGTAATAGTGATTCTTAATGAGGAGACAGGCTGTCTCAGAAGAAGCCTGGAAATTCACAGACTGAGAAATATCATCCTGTTTCTTCTTTAATGTATTCTGTGACCTTGGGCAACACATTTTGTCTGTATTTGAGCACTCCACCTCCCAGTGAGTGGAGTCTGGCAATACAAGACAGGAGAGGAAGACAGGGCAATACTAGATGCCAGTTAGTGACCGCTTGTCAGGTGCCAGGCACTACCTAAATGTCCATCAATTCATCAACAGATAAGTGGATAAAAAAGATGTGCTGTTGTGGGTAAAATTGCAATATTTCCAGAATCTCTTCTTTGGCCTTAGTGCACCTCCATATCAATAGGTGTTTCCAAGGGTGGAGAGAAATAGTCATCTCCATATCAATAGGTGATTACAAGGGGGAGGAAGGGCATATCTGGACTAGGGAGGTTGGTGGGGTCCCTTTTGTAGCCGGGTCACGAGAGACACAGGCAAGAAGTGGACAGCTGCTTGTTAGCAATAAACGGGTTTTTCCCACTTTATTTCTCCCCTCAACTGATTTCGGTTTCAAAGGTATTTTGCCCCAGACTGGGAAAATATTTCCCCACCAGAGTTACAGGTAAACACACACACACACACACACACACACACACACAAACACACACACACAATGGAATAGGGAATATTACTCAGCCATAAAAAAGAATAAGATCTTGCCATTTGTGACAACATGGATGGACCTAGAGGGTATTAAATGAAATAAATCAGCAAAGAAAATGCCGTATGATTTCACTTATAAGTGGAATCTAGAAAGCAAAACAGGTAAATAAACAAAACTGAAAGAGACTCATAAACACAGAGAACAGACTTGTGGTTGTCATAGGGGAGGGGAAATAGGTAAAGGGAAAAAATTAGAATATTTGATGTTTTGATCTGGGTGATGGTTGCTTGAGTGTAGGCACATGTCAAGATTCACCAAGCTGTACACTAAGACTTGTGCATTTTATTACATGTACCTCAATATAAAATTTTTTAAATTAAAAAAATAAGAAAAAGTAAAGCAGAAGGTAAGTAGTAATCCCCTTTTCACAGAAAAGGAAACTGAAGCTCATAGATACTCAGTTCATGCAGCTGGAAAAAGAAGGGGCAGGGTTTACTCAGGTCTGGCTCTGAAGTGAAATTGTCCTATATACTTAATTTGCCTCTGTGCTGTTGCAGACACTGAAATGAGATGGCATTAGAGTTTCATGTAAAAACTGAGGAATTTCAGGCCCAGCGAAGGGAGTGACCCGCTCAGTTGCACTGCGTGGATGGGCTGCCTAGTCAGGAAGGTGCCTAGATTCTGACCCTTTAGAGTTCACAGTACAGTCCTTGGGAGCTGCTCAAACCTGACCTGGGGATGGGGGACATGCTGATTAAGTATGTTCCCCTTCCTGAGGGCAAGCACTCCCATGGTCTCCCCTCCCCCTTCCTATTTATGTCGAATGCTCATCACCAGCACTGCTTGGCACTGCTTGGCTGAGGCCCCATCACCTCCTTGCAGGCCTCCTGGGGTGGCCTCCTAAGGGGCTCCCTGCCTCAGCATCTCCGAGCGTCCCACCTTGCAGTGAACAGAGTAATTTTCCCCCTGAGGGCAATACAGAGTAATCAAGAGATTTAAGCAAGGGGATTACATAATTAGATTTACAGTTCAGGAAAATTAAACTCTGAGGAGTTGATGCATAATGATCTTTCCCTCCTCTTAGCCACCATTTTCCAGCCATGTTTTCCCTGTCCTCCAGGCAAATCAAGACAGGACTGTGCTCAGCCGATTCTTCTGCCAGGCAAGCCCCTAGTTCCTGTGGCTCCCGAGATGCTCACTGTCTTGAAGACCTAATAAGGTTTCCCCTCCTTTCCCCACACACCTGGGGATCTGCCAATGACTGTCTTTCACAGCCCTCCTGACAAATTCATTACTTTCAAATTGTTTCTGTCATCTGTCTCCCTTACCAGAGTGTGGACCCCTCGAATACAGAGCCTGTATCACTCACACGTGTACCCACAGCTCCCAGAGCAGAGCCAAGCCGAGGTGCCCCCAGATGGAAGTAGAATGAATACATGGCCTCCCTAGCATGGCCTCTTCTCCTAGAAGGTGACTGGATGAGGCGACAATACGGATGGTGGGGAGCAGGAAGTTGGTGAATCTTTGGATAATCATTTTACCACCTGAGACCTCAGATTCTTCTGTAAAGTGGGGGAAGGGAAGCATTCAATGCTCACCTCTCTGACATTCTAGTTTCTTGGTTCTTTCAGGGAAAAGTTGAAAATGGCAACTTAAGAATGAGAAGTGGGTAGTGCTCAGGAGGTGGGCCCCAGTGGGGCCAGAAACCCCGAAAGTCCAGACCACCCTTGGGCCTCCTCTCCTCCGGGGCCCAAGCATGGGCTTGGGGGAGGGGCTGGGAATGAAGTGAGCTTCGACTGCGTGTGAGACTGAGCTCTGCCCAGGACTCCCTGGAGAAGGAGGAGGACACACTTGGCCCCAGAGAAGGCTCCAAACGGCCAGTATCAGCCCAGTGCAGGCAGCTCTCCCTCTAAGCAATCCTGGTTTGCTGACTTGGAGGAGACCAGCAGAGCCTGAGAACTTCTCAGAAGGGCAGCCATGGCTGCTTCCTGATTTGGGGTCCTTGTCCTCCTGCTCAGTGTGGGGCTCTGGACCCCTCAATAAATGCCCAACAAATGAGTGAAGAGCTGTATCCATTCTGCACCTTCATCCCACAGGTCTCCTGCACCAAGTCTGGGACCGCTCACATTCAGTCTATGGATCCAGTCCTTTCCTTCCCCCAACTCCGCACACACAGCAGTTCTACTTAAAAAAGTATTAGTGAGCCTCACCCACGCTCTCTGCATCCAAACATACAATCAGTCAAGCTAGAAAAGTCTTTGAAACCGAGCCTGGGGTTAGGAGGTGGAGTTTTCCAATCCGTTTCAGATTGGCTGGAAGCAGAAGGAAGGTACCTTCCAGGTTTGTAAGACCAGGAGGCAAAAAGGGGTTGGGGGCGGTCTGTCTTCACAGCTGGTGTAGCTTGTGCTGATTTCTGTGTCAGGTTTGCTTCATATTCTTCAGAGGTGAGGACTTTGAGGGGACCAGCTCCAAACGCGATAGCAGCAGGGTCTCTTGTACTACAAATGAGCAGGGGACAGGGGGATTGGAGGAATGGGGGTTAGCTAGGCAAGTCACATGCTCCAGGCAAGGCCCACACAGGGGAAAGGATGAGTTAGGGATGATGGAAATACCTGCTTCGGCCCCGGAATCGATCCCAGAGTGCAAGTCTGAACAAGTCCCTTTCCCTTTGTAGTTTACACCTACCATGTCTGGGACTCTGGGTTAGGCACTGAAGTGGGGAGGGGATGCCGGGCAGGAGCAGAGTGGAGGGGAATAGAGGAAGGACGCAGACTCGGAATACTTTGGCCTCAGCAACCACACTGGCCTTTCCAGCACTAACTCTGGTGGACACACCACCATGGGCAAGGAGAAAACCTTTGTCAATATAGTCGTCATCGGCCATGTGGTCTCTGGCGAGCCCACGGCTACCAGGCATCTCATCTACAAGTGTGAGGACATAGACTAGAGAACCACTGAGAAGTGTGAGATGGAGCAGCAGAGGTAAGGTATCGAAGCACAGAAGGGAGTGGGGGCGTGCCCTTCTGGAGGGTCTAGGCAGAGGCAGAAAGCAGGGAGCACACTGAAGGTCTAAGGTGCTGCTGAAGCTCCTATGATAGGCCTGTCCACCATCTATGCACCCTGCCCCCACGCCTCCCAGCGGGCAAGGGCTCCTTCAAATGTGCCTGGGTGCTGGACAAGCTGAAGGCGGAAAGAGAGCATGGCATCACCATTGACATGTCCCTGTGGAAGTTTGAGACGAGCATCAATGCCCCAGGCCATAGGACTTCATCAAGAAGACGATCACTGCCCCGTCTCAGTAAAGCGGTCCATGCCCCAGGGGCTCCCATTTGCGGGGTGGGAGGCAGCGCTCAGGCTTTATATCTTGGATTTGGGGGAGGATGGTGGAACAGGTTTGGGAGGGTTTTCCTCACTCACATCATAAATTCTGAAAGAGGACAGAGCTGAGAGTCCCATCACCAGAGAGGCTGAGACATGGTTCCCCTTTAGGGCTGGGGTGAGGACCAAGATTTCTGACATCCAGACAGCAGATCTCTTGGGTCCAGGGGAAAGAACTGGAAGTCCATTTATGGGACTAGATGAGAGTTTAACTGGGAATCTAGACTCCTGTCCATGGCAGCCAGGGTTCCCTGAATCTGAATGGGCCATTTGTAAGTTTCTGGGGTACAACCCTCAGCTTTGCAAAGGGAGCTGGGCCTGCCCAAAATACTAGCCGGCTTCCTGCCCTGGTCATGCCGTGTCCCCGCCATGCAGGCCGGCTGGGCGGTGCTCAGCATGGTGGCATCTCCAGGTGCAGGGCAGATCTGCGAGCACACACTGCTGCCCTACATGCTGGGCATCAAGCAGCTGGTCATGGACATCAGCAAGACGGACTCCACCAAGCCCGCCTACAGCGCCGTGAGCTTCCAAGAATCACCAAGGAAGTCAGCACCTCCATCAAGAAGGTCAGCTACAACCCAGCTGCAGTGGCCCTTGTGGCCACCCCCAGGCTCAGTTCAGCTCTACATCCCCACAGACGCCCTGGTTCCAGGGCTGGAAGGTGGAGAGGACGGAGGGAAAAGCCACCGGGGTGACACCGCTGGAAGCTCTGGACGCCATCCTCCCGCCACTCGCCCAGTCAACAAGCCCCGGAGGCTGCCTCTGTAAGACACGTACAAGATTGGGGGTGACTCGTGCTGGGCGGATATAGGGGAGACTGCTCATCCAGGAGTTAAGGAGTTAGGAATGAGCTCCAGTGTCTCAGTGGCCAGGGTTCAAACCCTGACTTGAATCCACAGCCTCTGAGTGAGGATGCAGAATGCAAAAGCACCCAACACTTGAAACTCATGCAGTCAGAGTTAACTGGCCAGCACCCACCCAGTCCTTCCTAGTTCTGTGGGTGGCCCCTGTCCTTGAATGCAGAACCAAGGGACCCCACCCCCGAGGAAGCCAGTTGGGTGGCTTGGCGATGACTCTGCAGCCCTTTTCCTGTTGGACAAGCATTGGCACTGTGCCCATGGGCCGGGTGGAGACTGGCTTCCTGAAACCAGGGGTGGTGGTCACTTTTGCCCCCACCAACTTCACCCCAGAGGTCAAGTCTGTGGAGATGCACCATGAGGTCCTGCTAGAGGCCCTGCCTGGTGACAGTGTGAGCTTCAATGTGAAGACTGTGTCTGTGAAGGACATTCGTTGTGGAAACATGGCTGGAAACAGCAAGAACGACCCCCCATGGAGGCTGGCAGCTTCGTGGCACAGGTCTGTCCATGTCCAGGAAGCAAAAGCCTTAGTGGTGCTGTGGCGATGGAGTCGCTGCTTAGGAACTGCCCTGATTTTGATGGAGGCCCCAGGTTCATAACAGTGTGGCCTCACAACACATGTGCCATCTATCTTTAATTTTGTTCTGCTCCCCTGCCAGGTGACTGTCTTAAATCACCCTGGGCAGATCCACGCTGGCTATGTCCCTGTGCTGGACTGCCATACACCCCCAGGCTCCTGCAAGTTGGCTGAACTGAGGGAGAAGATTGACTGGCTCTGGGTCAGAAGCTGGAGGACAACCCCAAGGCTTTGAAGTCTGGGGACACAGCCATTGTGCAGATGGTCCCCTGCAAGGCCATGCAGGTGGAGACATTCTCTGAGTACCCACCTCTAGGTAAGCTGGGGATTGCTACCAAGTCATGGGAAGAAAACCCACCATCTCCTGTGTGACAGACGCATAGGCTAAGGAACATCGCCCTGTGCCACTTTCCAGAAATCTCCTTCATTCCTCTTCCAGGCCACTTTGCCGTGTGAGACATGAGGCAAACGGTAGCCACTGGCATCATCAAGGCCGTGGATAAGAAGTCATTCACTGCTGGCAAGGTCACCAGGCCAACAGTAAAGGCCAGTAAGAAATGAAGCATGTCTTGTAGTTTGCTTAGCAATCTCTGCTACAGGAATAACTGACATTTTATGTATTTACTGAATGAAATTAATAAAACTTACCTTGCTGTCTTGGTTTCTTCCAAGGAGGAAAGCATGAGGTGATGGGGATCCTCTAGGTGGACAAATGTAGTTTAGAGCCCAAAGGCCTTGAAGTGTTTATGCTCCTGGTTGTGAAGATGATTCAGGGTCCTCTCCCAAGTTTTATTTACATACTTGGCAAGTTCTTAAAGATTGCACATGGGCTATGAGGAGGAGGAGTCAAAGGTGGCATCTAGGCTTTTGGCCTGAGTTAGAATAATGGGGTTTCTACCGTGAGAGGTCAGGGGGGATTGCCAGCTAATAGAGATGCTGGTCTGGAGAGGAGAGAAACCTGGGCTAAGATAATCAAGAGTAATTCAAACAAGCAGGTGGAATTCCTTGCCCGTAAGCATCTGCTGGGAGGAGCTACGACAGGCACATAGACCCTCCTGGAAAGAAATTAATCATCTGCACAATTGATATCAGCTCCTCATTAGAAAAATCATTAGTCTTCAAGCATTGAGAGTGCTATGAATGTGTCCAAGCCTGGGAGGACTGTTGGAGGCCTTTCTGAAGCCAGGTTGGGAATGTCACTTTCGGCCTATTCCTGAGACTTTGATGTCTAAGGCTTAGACTGGCAGTGCAGGGGCCTATTTTTCCACTTGATCAGTAGCACTGCCTGTTCCTGCTGCCAACTTGGCTTTTTCTCAAGTTCAAGTATCCAGAGAAACCCAGACCCAGCACAAACCTAGAAATAATAGCAGGATCAGCTGTCATGGCACCAGATAACAAGAAGCTCACCTGTTTGTGGTTGGAAGCCTGTCAAGTTCCAGCTGTTGTCAGCATGAATCTGCCTAACAGGACCTGGACCAAGCTTTGGAGCATCTCAAGCCTGTCAATGTCACGAGAAGCCATCCAGGCAGGTTCAGAAGCTCTGGCAGGAACAGAAAGCATGCCTGTCATATTCCCTGCCACCTCCTGTAGCCTCTGCCAAATGGCTAGTCCTTTTTGCCCCTCAAAACACTTAGCATTCTAGAAATAACAGCCACAGCTTTGCTTAAGATGATTGGGGAACTAGGCTTCTAACTTAGCAGTGTCTGGGTCCCTACATGTGCTCAATTAATATTTGTTGAATAGTGAGTAAGTGTTGACATGTTTGTTGAAATAAGTGAATGACAACATGCCAATTTATTTGCAATTCTCAAGAATAGTCAAAGTTTTGACACTTAGTTCTTAAGAATGCCTTAAAAAATTCAGTTTGAAAACTTAAAATTTCAGTTATTTCTCCCAAGTGCCCTATTTTCTACTCAGTAAGTCCTCACTGAGGTGGGACCAAATGTTTCTGGAAGTTGAATCTTCTCTGGAGCATTTCTCCCAAGAGCATTTCTGCACAGCATTGCAAGGAGCTGCCAGAATTGGCCAAAGTCTTGTTCCAAAGCCTGGTTATTGACAGTTCAGATTAGTATGTGAGAGCTCTGACATTTTACTTGGGTAGTTCCTACTGGTCCAGGGCTCCGCATTTAGTCCTAAACATAATGTTGCAAATTGATCTAAGGCGCCTTGTTCGCAGTTATTCGGTTCTTTGTTAGAATGTTAGAGGCCCTGCCTTGTTAGACATCCCCGTGCCCTCCCCTGAGACCAGAGGCTGCAATAATAGGAATCTCTGGCTGACTCCTCCCACAGGCTTCTTTTAGCAGGCAGAGAAGTCACGTGTCTGTTGCAGTTTGAAGTCTAAGCAATCCGTCCTGTCAGTCTCTGACAAGCACCTTGTATGCAGGTAGATGACAGAATCTGGCAGTAGGCTTCAACTGGCCTTTAGTGGGGGACAGATCCCCTGAAAATGGCAGCACAGAAGGGACCTGTGGGCCTGGATGCCACTTCAAAGGGTATCGGCTGCCCGTATGTCAACTCATATGTCAACTCTATACATATTTCACTGCTGGAAAATCTTAACTAATATCCCTATGACAAACTACAATCGCCCTGGTGCTAGCAGGATGATAAGGTGGAGGCTTGCCGGCTGTAATAGCTATTCCCTCCCTTCCCCCATTCAACTCCCTACTCCATCCAACCCATGGGGGTTGGGGGGGGCTTCTGATTACTCTTTCCAATGCTAAGTGATCATAGAGTGCATAGCCCTAATTAGGGTTCCTCAAATGTTAAACAACCACTCCTACCGTTTAGAATAAAAATATCCTACAGACCATAGATCACATTAGAGCACTCCAAGAAGTCCTTAAGCCCACTCTTTCCAGAGAAGGTCGTGCTGCCTGACCCAGTGTCCTCACCCACTTCCAGGAAGTCCTGACGTGCTTCCCTGGCAGCAGCTTTCCCTCTGGTCTTACACCAGAAAGTTTTCCTGCAGTCGCTAGATCACCTTGTCAGGTGGAAGCCTGCTGCGCCCTATAGTTGCATCTGTTCCCAGCAGTCCCTGGCTGCAGAGCTGACCTGTCTCAGACTCAGAAGGAAGCTCCATGCTCCCAGATTTCCATCTGTCCCTCTGTCAGACTCCAGGGCTCTAAAAAGCTTGCTGTCTCGTCAGCTGCAAGCCCTTCTCCCTGGGGTGATTCAGAGGCTCTGCAGCTCCCAGCCTAGTCCCTGGGGTGGTCTGTGCTATGTGAAGGGAGTCGGTCTGAGCTGACACTCAGAGCTCACTGGGCGACGGCTGCTGAGCACCCCCGGCTGCAGCTGCAATCCCGGATCATGCAGAATCACTGCAGGTACCCTGAGCACCCCACCTGACTGAGGTCAGGACAACTGGGAGTCACTTTTCACTCGTTCATTCATCCCCTCTCCTACCAGGTGTTCATTGATAACAAGCATGGTTGAGCTAGAATGAACACTTAGAGCAGCCCACTCAGACCTCACAGTCTGGCATGAGAGATAGGCAAGTAAGTAGAAAATTATATGATGTGAGAAATGCTGTGATAAGGTTAACTGCATGCAGAAGGCTGTGGAAGAACATAAAAGGGACAACAAAAAAGATGGAGGAATCAGAAAACTTCTTGGAAATCGCTCAAAAAAGCATGTACAAAAGCCCAAAGTGGAGCCGGAGTCAGGAGGGCAAGTGAGGCTGGCCTGCAGGTGGGAATGTCAAGAACGGGGAAGGTCTTTGAAGGGCCTTGTTGTCAAGCTAGGGGGTCTGGGACTTGGTGGTGAGGTCAGCGAGGGGCCCTGGAATGTTCACGCGAATGCCTTTCCCCTAAGTGAGAAGGGCAGGCTTCGAGTGATCTCCAAAACTTAATTTGGGCCCTAACACCAAAACCCCCGACCTGATAATTTCATTTGCTGCCAGGTGGTCAGAGTACCCCCGCCCACTTCCCTGGGTCCCTTCCCTGGGTAGAAGCGACACTGAAATTCTAAAATCACTCCATTGTCATTTGTCTGAATACAATTGATTTCTTCTTGCTCTATTTAACCAAGTCCCAGATTCCAGAAACAGAAACCCAGGCTTCGACTGCCCATTCATATAAACAACTGCTACTGTGGCCTTGTAGGGAGAAACACCAGGTCATGTTTACAGAGCTGTTTGCATTTGATGATGACAACATAATACAACTGAGAAAAGTCACCCTATGGAAAAATCTGTTTTCCTTTCATTCTGAAAAGAAAAATCCTACCATATCAGACAGAATAGCATGTCCCTCATTCACAGATAACAGGAGACTAACATCCTTGAAGAGGAATCTGCCTCCCCCTCCTGTTTACCTACAGGCCAACTGGGGGCTGGAAATATTTTCCGAGAAAAACTTCATACCTCACTTTCTCACATTCCCATTTCCTGAAATTAGCCAAGTCCTAATTATTCCTTGTATTGTCTCTGTGGCATTCGTTTTGTGAGACAATAGTGGGTAAGACAATGGTGCATAACTCAAACACAGAGCCAATCTAAATGAGAAACTGGCAGAGGGCTCTCGGGATGACTGCATTATTCATGAAAAGACATCAGAACAATTGGAGGATAACATTAGATTTTAAATCACAGCGGCAATTACAAGACAATTATCCAAAATGGTGTAATTGCCACAGCTACAGGGTGTGTGGCAGAACCTAGGGCTTTTGTGCCACTTTCTTTTAATGCAGTGATGAAAACTGGTCTGTACATTGTAAGAGTAAATTCTACAGAGGAAAACATTTGTACTCCCTCCCTCTATGCTCCATACAGCTAACAACCAGAGCCTAAGTAAAAACTGGAGCCCCAGGCCATGCTAAAGTCTTTCAGGAACCCTTTCCTCCTTACTCCATAAGGTGTTCCAGTCAGGTCTATGATCCCTCACTGTGTGAATTTCAGTCCAAGCATTCAAGCTGAATCCCCAAATCTTGAAGAAGTTGTTCCTCAGCCAAGCATCCCCCTAGGGGGCAGTGGGAAGTCACTTGCTTTGCAGGCAGCCAATGGGGGTTTATGCAGCATTCCGATACTTACTGACAGTGTAATTTAGTATCTGCTGCTATAAAGGCAGCTATCAGGTACTTAATGCATAAGACATGCAATATACTTTTCCTAGCTTATCTTATTTTCCCTTCAAGGCAGTGGGCTTTGGTTTTCTTTGTATCACTTATTCAACAAACATTTATCTATCCAGCATCTTCTCTCATCAGGCTCTGGTCTAAGAGCTTAGGTTGCATCAGTGGCAAAACAGAGCCTGCCAAAATGCAAATCAAAACCACCTCCCACCAGTCAGAATGGCCACAATTCAAAAGACGAGAAATAATAAGTGTTGGCGAGGATGTGGAGAAAAGGGGGCCCTCCGATATTGCTGGTGGTAATGTAAATTGGTGCAGACGCTATGGAAGGCAGTATGGAGGTTCCTCAGAAAACTAAAAATAGAAATACCATATGACTCAGTAACTCCACTTCTAGGAATTTACCCAAAGGAAAAAGAAAATCTGATTCAAAAAGATATATGCACCCCTATGTTTATTGCCATATTATTTACAATAGCCAAGATATGGAAGCAAGGAAAGTGTTCATTAACAGGTGAGTGGATAAAGAAGATGGACATATACAAAATGGAATATTATTCAGTCATTTTTTAAAAAACCTGCCATTTGCAATAATATGGGTGGACCTACAGGGTATTATGCTAAATGAAATGAGCCAGGTAGAGAAAGACAAATGCCATATGATTCACTTATACGTGAAATCTAAAAACAAAACAAGACAGAATGAACAAAGCAGCAGTAGACTCATAGAAGCTGAGAAGTGCCTGGTGGTTTCCACGGTGGAGGAGTTGGGATGGTGAGTGGGGTGGGTGAGGGGGCTAAAGACGCACAAAATTCTCTATCATAATATTAGTTGGTTGTGGTAGGAAGCCAAGGAGACAAAGTTTCTGTTGAGGCTTCAGGAATGTAGAGGAATCACAAGGTGCTTGGGTGCCTGAGATTGAAATAATGTAACAATGTATTTCCCCTCCAAGGGGACTCAGTGGTATGGAACAGCTTGTTGATCAGTCATGGAAGCCCATTTGTTTATAATAGGGTATCTGGGTAACCTTTGCAGAGATAGATTTAGATTAAAATATAACTAGCATCCTGAATACACCTGTAGTGACCTAATAGCTCCCACCGCAATGGTTCCTGGGTGCTGACTCCCCTCAACCTTGTACTGAATTATAAAAGGCATGGCCCTGCTGCACTTGGGGCTCAGCCTTTGGATAGGGATCTGCTGAGCTAGTGCCGGCACTAATAAATGCTGCTTCTTGCCAAAAGTCTCCGTGTCCTGACCCCTTGTTCCGAGTTCCCGTCGTTCCTGAAACATGGTCACAGAGATGGTAGTACAGCAGGGAGAATACAGCCAATGGCTCTGTAACATCTTCCTATGTTGACAGATAGGAACTGCACTAACGGGGTGAGGATTTTGTAATGTGGGTAACTGGTGAACCACTGGGTTGTATACTTGAAACCAACATAATATTATATATCAACTATACTTTAATAAAAAATAATATCAACCTTCCCCCCCAAAACAAACAAACAAACAAAAACACAGAGCCTTGCCTTTTGGGAGCTTAGCTCATGGGAGTCATTTTGCATAAACCCTCACAGATACAATGTACTCTCTACAGCTCTGGCAGAGTCAAATGCAAATTGATATCAGAACATGCTCTACCTCTCTCCTAATCTCTCTTTTTTTTCTTTCTTTCCCCTTGTTTTACTCTCTCCTTCCCTTTTCTGCTGTCTTTATTTCAGAACTCGGAGTCTTTTCAAATCAACTCAGCAAACACTTCTTAAGCATCTGTTAATTTCACAATATATAGCAATATTTAAAATGGGATGTCCTTTGAGCTAACAATTTCACTAATAGATCTTTATCTTATAATATGCTTGCATAGGATTGCTAAAATATGTTTAATGATATACATTGCAGCATTGTCTGTGATAGTCCCAAACTGAAAACAATGCAAAATATCCATCATAAGGGGACTATTAAATAAATTAAGGTGCATCCATACAGCAGGATATTATGTAGCTCCTAAAGGAATGTACTGATTATGGGAAGATGTCCAGCGACTCCTCTGAAATAAAAAGGGTAAGATTCAGAACCACATGTACAGTTGGATCTCATGTTTGTAAAAAAAATTTCACATATTTACATTTCATTACAGAAAAAAGACTGAAAGGATGTGCCTCAAATTATTATATGGGGGCACCTCTGGGGACTAAGTTGGAGACAAGAAAGATTTGAGCTTTCTGCTTCACTTGTCTTCTGATTTAAAATGTGTATAGATTACTTTTATAGTTAAAATAAAAATACATGAAGATTCTGGATCCTCTCCGCGCCCTGGGCACTGGACAGTCAGAGATGGCTAAGAGGGTCTGGCCTCCTGCCTTGGAGGAGTGTGATGGTTAATGCGTATGTCAATTTGACTGGACCAAGGTGCCCAGATATTTGATCAAACATTCCTTACAAAGACTGGTCAAACATTACTTTCTGAAGGGTTTTGTTTTTTGATGAGATTAACATTTAAGTGAGTGGACTTCAAATAAAGCAGATTACTCTTCATAACAGGGGTCACCCTCATCTAATCAGCTGAAGGCCTTAACAGAACAAAGACTGGTTGCCCTAAAGCAAGAAGGAATTCTGGCAGCAGACTGCCTTGGGACCCGACCTGCGACTCTTCCTTGAATGTCCAGACTGCTGGCCTATTCTACCCCATCAGAGTTTGGACCTGAGAAACTGCCACCATCGTGTGAGTCAATTTCTTAAAATAAATCTCTCTCTCTCTAGTGCGGTGGTTCTTCCAGGCAGCCCCTGAGCTGAATATGTCATCAGTGGGCACACCAAGGGGTGGCTTGGGTGGTGTTTCGGAGTTTCAGCCACCCCAAATAAACGTGAAGGCTGAGTATGTTTGCTCTGCAGAAGCAGCTTCCAGAAAATCCTCAAAGGAACTTGCAGCAATTGCCTTTGGAGAACAAGGTTTGAACTTTGGGAAAACACCCACTCCTGTGACCAGCAGGGTGCTGGGGCCAGGCCTCAACGTCTCCCAAGGCCTCTTGGCAGCAACCACATCTCCAAGGGCTCCCATTCCTGAACACGAGACAACCCCCCTCGGTCCCAGTCGACAGGCCCATGGTCTGGGAATGTGCGGGGGAAGGGTTCCCACTGATGGCAGCATAGGACGGTTAGGGTCTCTTCTCATCTCCTGCCCCCACCCCCGTTCTCCCAGCTTGGAAACTTCACCTGTCCTCCCAGATTCACCCACAGACCCCAAATGTAGAGAAGGCAAATCATTAACCCTTAAATATGATGACTTTGTAAAATTATTTGAATACACAAAGTGAAAAATAGAATATAAAATTATGTCAATAATGTGAAAAATCATGCAAATGAACAAAAGGTGTAAAGTAACCATGGAAAATAAAAACAGAAATAGGTAGGGTGGTGGAAGTGTGGCGAGTTCTCCTTCCCACCAACAAAAGTTTATTTAGTGTTGCTTTTGTTGCTTGTCAATCAAAGTCTCAGTAGGATGGAAGAACGGACAGATCCTGTTGCCTGAGGAGGGTGCGGTTGGTCATCTTTACTGGGCTTGTTTCGTCTAGGACTCTCTGAACTAGAAACGAGAATCTAGCATGTGCCAAATACCTACATAGTGTTTGCACCTATAAGCAGCATCTCATTTAACCACCACCCCCAATTTGTTACATGTCTTTAAAGTCCAGGTGTCAGCAAGATTGGTTCCTTCTGGAGTTTCTGAGGGAGAATCTGTTTCAAGTTTCTGGTGGTTGACGACAGTCTTTGCTTTTCCTTGGCCTGAGATTCATCCCTTGAACCTCTGTCTTCACATGGCATTCTCCCCCGTGTGTGTGTGTGTCTCTTTTCATTTTATAAGGACAATAGTTGTATTGGATTAGGGCCCACCCTGACCCAGGGTGACCTTATTTTAACTCCCTTACACTTTACTCTCAACGACTCTGTTTCCAAACCAGGTCTCTCTCAGACACCAGGGGCTACGACTTCCACTTACATTTTTATCAAACAGAGGAAGTCAAACCCACATTTCTCTGAAACCAAAGCTATGCTTTGGGTGGGTTGAGATCCTTGGAAATCTCAACAGTACAATTAAAGTAGGGATTTTATAGGTACAAAATAAGGCAACAGATTTCGGAAAATCATTGTAACAGTCTTGAAAATGCACGTTGGGTAGCCAATACATTAATGAAAAGTACTGCGAGTACCCTTGGAAATATTTTAAAAAGCAGTGACTGAAATAATGTGAAAAATGGGTAATCCAAGCACAGTAAATTGGGGCACATCTTCTGCGAGGGCTGCCTTCACCAAAAAGTGAATTTAGTTCTTACTTTTTAACTCTGTGCATACTAATTGGAGACTAAATAATGCTGACAGCTTCCTCCTGTCGAGGAAAGCAAGTGTGATTCGCTGATAACTCCACACACTTCCATTATATGTAGGGATCATTTATTCACTCCCCTTTGTCCCAGTACAAAACATCAAATCATAAAATAGATTTACACACACACACTGAAATTACAAAGGGAGACACACAGTCAACTTAGAGTTAAGGAAGACTCCAGATTCAATTGTAATTTGTATATTTTTTTCACAAGTATGTTTGAGCTCTGACAATCATTTCCATGATTTAGTTTCAGTCATCTGATCCTGATTTTATGTTGGGAAATCAAAATTAAAGAAATAATTAAATTTACTGACTGCACAGTGTGAACATTGCTCTTTACATTATCCAAATTTAAAATCTATGCCCTATGATTGGAAATTAAATTTTCTCATTGTTAGAAATGATCAGGTTATGGTTTCTCTAATTACTTTGTATCCTGAATTCTTAATTAATTATATTCTGAGACACGAAAAAGTCCCTTTGTGCTCAGAGCTCATCCTAAGCAGTTTTCTGTTCCAGGTGAATTATTTACACAGTAAATCTTATCACTGCACTTCAGTTTTGTCCCTGAAGTTTCTGCCCTTTTGGTCATTTTAATCTCATTCCTCTCAGAGTCAATTCTCTTCCATTTAGAACACGCATCCACACTGCTAGCCTTCCCACATACCAAGATCTCATCACCTGTCACTGAATTCCTCTGTGACCTAGTTAAATGCTGTTTCTTTTTGGGTCACAGAAATGATACAGCCTTAAAATCTGTGCCTCAAGAAGTAGCTCCTGAAATTGATCAGGGACTCAGCTTCATTAGAAAAAGACTAAGTGAGAGAGGCGATGAGCCTCAACTCATATATGCAGCCACCTCAACAGCCCAGTCCTATCTGCGCAAAACACATTTATTTAAATAAGATGCTCGGTAATGCTCCAAAGAATTTTCTCAAAATGCATGGCTCCTGAGAACACCTGAGCCTTAATGCAAAGGATTTCCCTTTTTTATTAATAGTTCTAATCATTATGAAATGAACTGGTTTCTCCAGCAGCTGGACTAGATGGGACCCCTGGAAATGATTAAGGCCCTTTCTATGCAGCGGAACCTGGATGAAAATTAGGACAAATTTTACGAGGTTACCATTTGAATGCTTTTTATTTGTCAGATGCTGTACTGAGCTCTTTGCACTGTTAGCATCATTGTCTTCTTGTAAGCTACTGATCTTATGGATTAAGCCCTTGACGTACAACATAACTAAATAACTCAAGTTCACATGGCTGCTATGTTTCAGAGTCCAAAAATCCAACAGTATTTCTCAGACATTAATGTGCATACCTATGAATCGCCTGGAGAACTTAACATACAGATTCTGCTTCAGTGGGTCTGGGAGTCTCTATTTTTAGCATGTTTCCTGGTGAGGTCAATGTAGCTGGTCCATGGACAGTGATGTGAGGAGCAAGGTGGTAGATGTCTGGACACTCCACAGCCTCTGAAGCAATATATTAAGGTACCCCTCAACCTTTTTCATTTCCAACTGACGGAAAGTCATATGGAAATTTACTTTTCAAGCATTCCTTGGTGTTTTTCTAGATCACGGAGCTAAACAAGCTCAAGGTTAAAGGTTGTGGAATAATGGTTGTTCAGACATGGCCTGATGTTATGAGAACATTAGCACTCAAGCACTGTAGAATCTGCTTGTGTTTTTGTCTATAAAATCTATCTTGCCTGGACCCTCCTGTTCAAATGTATACCCTGAGAGTTGGACATTTAGTGTTTGTGTTTCTGAGAGAACTAGCTCTTGGTGGTTCTACCAGCTGCCTGGCCCTCCTCTGTGAGCCCCAGGGAAGAGTAACACAGGTGGCTATGTTTATAGAAGTGGAGTCTTAAAGCATCAGTTCTCATGGTGGGGACAAGTTGCCATAGCTGTCCCCAGCCCAGAGCCTCTTAAGAATCAAGTGCAGCAGTGTGGCTCCTGGAACACGGGGCCAGCTCCGTGCAGTCACTGGGGAGAGTGAGTTATATAGGTCGTTACATACTGTGTGTAACTACTGGTGGGGTTATTCATTGGTGAAACCATTCTGAAGGCAATTATAATAGGAGAAATGCTCAGATTGAAAAATGGACATACTCCTTGACCTAGAAGTTCTGCTTTCAGAAATCTAAACTTCAGAAATCCTAACACATGTACACATGGGCACATAGCTGTCCATGAGAGCATTGTCTGATGTATCCCAGCATTAAATCAGACCATCAATAAGGGCATGAGTAAATACATTCTGGAATAACCATGACATGGGAAACAATTCAGCCATTAAGAAGAATCCAGCACTGACCTGCGAAGATGTCTAAGATAGCTTGTCACGCGAATGCAGCAAGTTTCGGGATGATATATAAAACAGGATCTGTCTACATAACTCTTTCTTATCCACATATGTATACTTGCACATATCCATGGAGTCTTCATTTTCTGAACCCCTCACTGTGAGGTGGTTGAATGGGGAAGCAAAGGCATTCACACTAAGAAAATATTCACCAATAAAGGGAAAACCTGTACAAAACAGTCTCTCCTCTGTCTCTCCTTGCTTAGTCCTGGAGTCAAAATTGGTGCTGCTCTGGCTCTCGCTGACTGTGGGCTCCTGAAGGCAGCGCCCATTCTATGCAACTGACTGTCAAATGAAAGGACACATCTAGCAAACGAGGTAGGATTTCATGAGGCTGGAGAAAATGCCTGGGAAAGCTGTTTGCATCTTATGGAACCTCTAGGCCAAAGGGGGCTGGAAGATGGAAAACATGCAAAAATGAAATTATCAAGGAAGATCACAAAACAGTACTTGATAGAGAATGAATTGTATATAAAGCCTTTAAAAAGAAATGCCCCACATTGCTAGTCATCAGAGAAATGCAAATTAAAACCACAATGAGATATCACCTCACACCAGTAAGGATCACCACCATCCAAAAGACAAACAACAAATGTTGGCGAGGCTGTGGAGAAAGGGGAACCCTCCTACACTGCTGGTGGGAATGTAAACTAGTTCAACCATTGTGGAAAGCAGTATGGAGGTTCCTCAAAAAGCTCAAAATAGAAATACCATTTGACCCAGGAATTCCACTTCTAGGAATTTACCCTAAGAATGCAGCAGCCCCATTTGAAAAAGACAGATGCATCCCTATGTTTATTGCAGCACTATTTACAATAGCCAAGAAATAGAAGCAACCTAAGTGTCCATCAGTAGATGAATGGATAAAGAACATATGGTACATATATACAATGGAATATTATTCAGCCATAAGAAGAAAACAAATCCTACCATTCGCAACAACATGGATGGAGCTAGAGGGGATTATGCTCAGTGAAATAAGCCAGGCGGAGAAAGACAAGTGCCAAATGATTTCACTCATATGTGGAGTATAAGAACAAAGAAAAAACTGAAGGAACAAAACAGCAGCAGACTCACAGAACCCAAGAATGGACTAACAGTTACCAAAGGGAAAGGGACTGGGGAGGATGGGTGGGAAGGGAGGGATAAGGAGGGGGAGAAAAGGGGCATTATGATTAGCATGTATAATGTGGGGGTGCAGCACGGGGAGGGCTGTGCAACACAGAGAAGACAAGTAGTGATTCTACAGCATCTTACTACGCTGATGAACAGGGACTGTAATTGGTTTTTTTGGGGGGGGCTTGGTGATTGGGGGAGTCTAGTAAATATAATGTTCCTCATGTAATTGTAGATTAATGATACCAAAAAAAAAAAAAAAAAGAAATGCCTTATATTGTTAAAGAAATGTTCCTGTTTACCTTGGAGGTAGAGATGGCATGGGAATGTCAGTAGCAAAGTGAAGGGGGCTTTCATGCTTTGATTTGGGTGACTCTGTATTGCTGCTGTCATTTGATGAGCAAGTAGTCATCTAGTACTTGGAGAAATAGTTTTAAAAATTTCAAAAAGTATATTCATAAAGGTTCTTTAAAAAATGCATTTCTGTAGATCTACATAGAAAATGGCCTGAAAGAATACATTCTGATGTAATACAAGTGATCATGTGGGAGACATATAGGGGTTCTTTATGATCTTCTTCTGACTGTCTTCATTTTCTTATTTTTGTAATGAACTTGGCACTAGTTTGGAAGAAAGAAGAAAAGAAAGGAAGGAAGAAAGGAAGAAAGGAAAAAGAGAGAGAAAGAAAGGAAAGAAGAGAAAAGATAAGAAAGAGAAAGAGCAGTACAAAAAATAAAAGGCACACTTTAAAAAGTTTTAAAATTTTTTATTTTTAAGCTACTTACTCCTGTTCAGCTTGTTAGGATGTTTTAATTTTTGTGCCAGTTTGTCCCAAGTTATCATTTATTGCTAGATATGAAGTTGTTCTAAATCTCCTTTATGAAAAAACAGTATGGAGCAAGCACAATCGGCTGAAAATTAATTAAAATTTAAAAGCAAAAGATGGGAGACAAAAATGGGAAGAATTTTGAGAACTGGTACAAAATAAAATGCTTTATGAAGACTAAGGTTGGAAAACTGCCCTGTTGTGCAGCAAAACTAAAAGTTATTCAAAATTAGTGACTAGAGATGACAATTTTTGCCCAAATCACTATTGAATAGCGTCATCCTATTGAGTAGCTTGCATTTACCCAGAATGTGTTTGGCTGAATTGTGTTGGTGATGGTTTGTTTACACAGAAAAGGGCAGGTAAAGATCTGAAGAATAATACAGTGCAGGTCACATGGAAGGTCCCATGGAAAATGGAAATTGTTAATTGCTAGGAGTTTGGACAAACAGAGGAGTATCCATTTGGTAGAAATTCCAGAGGAACTCTGCAGGGACTAGCAGGCCCCATGCTATCTGCTGACAGGCCTGCTTACAAGGTCGGTCCTGGGTTCATGTCTGGGAATGTGCATTTCAAGAGGGCTGCTCACCATTCTGTATCATTTATGCTGATCACCTGCAGTCCTTCCGGAAGTCTGGAATTTCAGTCAGCCTGGCCAATGGGCCCAGCCTCTAATGAGATTGTGGGCACTGAGTATCTACTGAGCCCCACTGGTTGGCAATATTTCATAGCCATGAGCACAACTACATGCTGAGTCTTGGTCCTCGGTCCTCTAGGGAGCCATCAAAACTGGGCATGGTCTGGGTACACCTGACCGATTTCCAAGTTAGGAACCAGCCCTTTTATCTCAAAGAACCAGCAGAGAATGAAGACAGACATAAAAAGTCTTTTTCTTTTCCTCTTTTTTCACCAGACCAAAATTATTTCTTGATTGACATCTCTGGATTGGTTGCTCTACCATTTTGGTGGTTTGGGTGGAGATTTAAACAAATTCTCGTTCTGCTAAAGGTGGCCCCATGAAAGACATGGACATGAATCTTTTCATGGTGCTCGATTCGAGAACACTTCACTGTGCTGTTGAGGAGAAAAGCAGACTTGGAGCACGGCAATACTTGCCTCTCTTTGGAATCCTCGCTGCAGTTACTAAATTCACCAAAAGGAGGAAGGATCTGTGAGGTCAAGGGGATTTAGCTAGAGGTATCACTGATTAAATTTGCAGTCAGAAGCATTTAACGAGGGCCAGTACTGTACTGGGAACCAGACAGTGGACATAACTGCCCTCAAGCAGCCTATGGTCCAGTGGGGAGCTGGTAATGTGCTGGACTTGGCTAATACAGCCTTACAAGACTCTCAGGGATGGGTGGCCAGTTCACATTACCTTGAGATCAGCCATGATTGAAGTAGTTATACAAATGGAGTAGGCAAATGCAACTAATTGGTGCCCCCTCTCTTGTATCCAGCAGCACCCCAAATCCTGCCAGCCTGGTCAGGATTTCAGAGGAGGAGAAATGAAATGCCTAGCCAGGGACCATTCTACGGAGAGTGGCTCCAGGATCCTGGTCAGGGAGGGGCAGGTGGAGCGGCGCTGCTGGCACAGACAGGCCCTACTCCAGTCAGCCTGGGGCTGGGCTGTTCTCACCACTGGCCCTGGCCTCTCACCACTTGCCTCCCAAGGCAAGGCAGAGGCTGGGCCTCCCCTGCTCCAGAAGACCGCCCTTCCCAGTCGGTCTCAGCTAAATTCTTGTCATATCACTCTCTTCGAAAGACCCATCTGTCCCTCCTCTTCATTTCTCTTGTATATATTTTTACTTTTACGCTGCATAGAAATTTTTCTAGAGCTCTTCAGAGGAAAACAAAAGGGCTAATGATGCCTCAAACTTCTGGATTTTCTTTTTTTTTTTAAGGGATCCGAGGACTGGAGAAGCTGCTGTGAAGGTGTGGGGATGTGGTGAGATTTCTGCAGAGGTGGGACTCAATGCCCCTTATTTGTCCAAGCCTCCGGTGCTGTTTCCATTCCAGAAAATTCTCATTCCAGAAAAACCCAAAAGGGCATGTGCCCAGTAAGAAGCTACTTAAGATTCCAACAGGTGAACCATAACCAATGGAAATGTTTCTGGAGGTAGAGCCTCTGAAAGAGCCCCTTATCCTCTGCAAAACACGACCATGACCACCTAAGTGACCTGTGAGCAGTCAACGGAAGACAAATTACAGGAAACACGTAAGAAGAGTACACACAATTGTTACGTTCCTTTTTTTTCTTTTTACTCGAAAACTTGTTTTAATCATCAAATTTTTGGCAGTTACAAACCTGTACACTGTTGGGGTTTTTTTTTTTTTTTTGCTGTCATTTTTTGTTTTTTGTTGGTTTTTCTTTCATTTTCTAGAAAAAGAACACAAGACTGAATACTGCCAACAGCAATATATGCAGAAATGATCCATTTCCATAAGGGACAAGGTTCACTTGTAGCGCTCACTCTCCCCTTTGCATAAGTTTGGTGTGTGATGTGTGTGCAAGTTCAGGTGGGTGCACAGGTGTATGAAGAAATGATACACGCCATCTGAATCTGAAATGGCATACAAATCAGGTCCTTGGTAACTGGGCAGAACACACTCGTTTAAAAAAAAATGTCAATAAAAAACATTTTCTTGGAAACAGAGTGAAGTGAAAACAGAAGAAACCGAAGAAAGGTTCCAGTACGTTTTGAAATGACTAAAAAAACACCATTTTCAAATAGAAAATCGTTGGTGCATGTGTGTGTAGTTACTTCAAAAGTTTGCAGACCAACAGCATGGATGACTTAGAATTCTATTTAATCCCCCCGCCCCCAAATCAAAGCATCCTGATAGGCATCAAATACAGTCAGTTATCTACAAAAGCCTGGAAAATTGAAACCATTATATACAATTTTATAAACATTTTAAACACCAAAAACATACATCTTTTACAAACCAGCCTGTTTGTAACAGGTAAATTTACAAGACAATCTCTCTGATACAGTGCTTAAAAAGAACTGTTTCCATTTCCGAACACATCTGTCACCTCCCAAAATGCAGTAGTATGGGCTCATAAAGTTGTTAATAGTAGCGATTCAGGTTTTCGTTTGCTGGAAGGGCACTACAGTACATACGAATGGGTTCAAACAAGCTCCACATAACTCTACGCTTCTCTAGTGCATCCTAAACATTGGAAGAGACTAATTATGGCCTTTGTGTAATATTACATACTTGTAATTATTGCTTTTCATTATTACATAAGGAAAGAAAATCGTATTCTTTTACTATCTCTTAGCCAGCTGGCTAAATATTAACTGATGCCAGGCCCACAAATGGTGACTTTAAACCCTAGAATGATCCAACCAGAAGCTTAAAGACATTGTGGATTTTCACCAGCATCATGTGCAGTTGATTATTGCAGGACAAACCCCAGCAAGAACACATAACCACCTTCTCATAGACCACACAAAATGATGACTCTGAAGAAATGCCTCTTCAAATCTCCACTTCTCATGGTTTGAAAGGAGAAAACAGAAAACAGAAAAGTCTAACCACTTTAGCAATATCTGGGCACTGGGAGGGTAGCAGAGTGAAGGAACTAGACCATTAGCCGGGCAACCCCTGCAAAATGAACACTAGGTCTCTGGGAATGATTTCAAATGGGAGTGTTTCCTGGGTCTTCAATGATTTATTTTGATAATCTCTTTTCTCAGTTCCCCTGACTTTGATTATTATGTAGACACAGCATTATTGGGGGTGGCGAGTCAGCAGGACTTGGCCAATGGTATGTGTATTTTACTTGCTTTTATTTCCCCAGATGGTGCTAGTGATTCCCAAGGGCAGTGCTAAGTAAGTTCCAGGAATGCATCATAAATCCTCTTTCCAGGCCTTCACACTGATTGTCTGACTGGGTAAACCTCAGATGCATAGACTTAACCTGTTCCTGTTCCTAAGTCTTATACAGGGGCATTTCATGAAAGGACAGGATGTGAGTACATGGAAAGCTAGCATGGACTGGAACTCAGCAACAAAATACTTGTAGAAGAAAGCAAATAAATTAAACTCCTACTTTTTTCATCTTATACAGCCCCATAACTTCTGCTACTGTATGACAAATGTCAACAGTCCAGCTGCTGTCAGCCTGACCATAATGTGTGCAAGACAAGTAAAGTGCCTACAAACAGGCTATGGAAAATGGCTTCCAGGAGGTAGCATATAAGTGCTAGGAAAAAGGCAACGACACTAATTGGCTAAAACATTTTTCACATGGCTCAACATGATTGAGGGGGTAGGAACAAACACCAGGATCAGAAGGGGGAAAAAAGCCAAAAATGCACCCAAAAAGTGATATTTCAATCATTGTTGCACTATAATTGATGACTGGTCTGAGTTCCATTCTGTAATTATCATTATATCCTTATTTTAGAAAACATTCACTTGGCAAAAGCAGCACTTTCATGAATGTCCAAAGAAATGCCTGGATTCTGTTACTGCATGTTTCCTACAGGGATGGCAGAGAAACATGAGATCGTGAGGCTTCTGGAGAAATATTCTCCCTGAGATCTCTTTTCTGGCATATTTCAAAGCAGGAATGGTGGGAATCAGAAGGTCTAGCAGAAGCAGACAGGTACCATGCCCCACGCAGTTTAGTGGTGAGCAATGTTGTTTAGAAGGAATATTGGCCAAAAGGATGGGCTCTATTCCTTATTCAGCTACTTAAGTTCCTGTGTGAGCTTGGGCAAGTCCCTTCCCCGATCTGGCCATGTTTCCTCTTCATAAAAGAAGGGGATTGGGCAAGCAGATCTTAAGGATCTTCTGGCTCTGAATCTGTGGCCATCCCACTTTTTGGCCTGCAAGATTACTGCAAACCATTTTGTAATCTATACGGAAATCTAATTATTCAAAAAGTGACAAGGTATCATGTGTTTGAAGGTACTGTATCAAAACATAACACATGCTTGTCTGGTATACATTTAGCTGCAGAGCTATTCTGTAGAAAACCAGGGGAAGATATCCTGAAGAAAGAGGTATTTTTTTTTTTATAGGTCAGAGCAAAGAGTGGGTAAAATTTCTTGGGTGACTTCACAACCACATTAGAATCTATTTATTCCTTCATTTGTGTCAGCCAGGCATTGCACCTCACGGAGATGCTGTGTAAGCAGCAGTGACTCATTGGCATTAATCTCGTCCTGCTATTTCCTGGGGGCAAGAAATGAATTGTTGGTTTTACTTTGATGGTTTTTATGTCATTGCATTAATAAAAGCATAGCTGTGATTCTCTTCTAGACCATTAGTTCGCCATTTTCTCTGTGATTCCTGCAAGTGTGCTTCTTATATAAGAAAAATACCAAAGACTTTATTCTCAAAAGCAGCCTTAGTGAAATTCATTTATTTCAAGATCACAGTGCGGATAATGCTTCCATGAGTAGGTCCGACCAAGAGACAGGAAGAGGAGAAATGCTGAAAAATCAGTGAAGTGTATCCTTGTACTCAGGAAGCTTAGGAATGAAAAGGAATTTCATCACGACAGACTTGAGAAACACTGACTCTGACAATGAAGTGTATTAAACACAACTGAAACAACTAAAAATATGTCTGAGTGGACAATACACAGGCTCAAGACAGTACAATTTATACACCAATGCCATATCAGAAACTGTGGACACAGAGATTTGCTCATGAAGCAGATAGTGCAAATATGCATTTATTTACCATGGCCACTGTGCACACGGCCATAATGTGATTGAAGCAAAGAGCAAAGTCACTCAACTTGTCAGCTTTAAGCTTTGAGTATTGGGTTACTGTATTTCCAGTGGACTGATTTCCCTGTCAATTTTGGAAACTTACGGTCAAAGCCCACATGTCAGATGAGAGGAGAACCCTAGGGTGTAATTGAACATTACACATTTTTCAAATAAGAGTTTAGTTCTGGAAAACTGTAACAAAATATTATTTTTTAAAAAGTACAGTTTTGCTTTATGTTAATATAAATGGCAGTACCAAAATAAAGTTAACTGAACCGGAGTAAAATATGGCATCTGGTGTTTCTCTATCATCATAGAGATCAGAGAAATTGGAAGTTCTGCCTTGCTGGCAGGATTTTCAACACAGTCTATATCCTAAAACCTTTACGTTAGCCTCCCTCAAGAGCAGCCTTACGGAGTGCAAGCACGTATTTGTACATAGGCCCAGACATACACACTATCATAATTTATAGACAAGAACTAATCTACTTCTTGCTTTTTTAAAATGTAATTGCATTTATAGTGATGAGGCTACCAGTTTAGAATAACAGTCAAATTTTATCTGCATTATCAAGAATTGTGATTATCTGGCTGAAAACTTTGAACGTATCACATTTTCTATTTTTATCGGAGTCTGTGAATTCTTAAACCTCCAAAACACCTCATTTGAGAGAACAATGTACCAAAATACTACTATATATTTTTTCTTTTCATTTCCTGATTCTTAGAACAAAGGCCTATTTCTGCAGCAATGATAAATTGTAGCTACAGCAGGAATATTTGCTGGAAAACATGAAAACAGATAATCACATTCTTTTTACTGTTGGAACAATGTTAACTTTCTTCCCAACCCACAAAATGGAACCCAAATATCCTTACATTCCTCTTCATTGATACCCTTCTCAAAGATCTTAAGATCCAACTATACTATATTGGATGCTTAACACAAACAAACAAAAATAACTAGGCATACTAACCATGTTACCCAAATCTAGTTTTATAGCTGAAAATTGGGCAGCTTACTAAAAAAAAAATAATAATAATAATAAAATAAGAGTTGATTTTAAAGGCTTTAGCCCATTTTCTTATTTGTTTTATAATATTTCTTTTTTCTTTTGCCTACAAGACTATACTTTTCCAACAATCATAACTACTATTTTCATTTCCCCCACAATGGCTCAAACTTACATGCAACAATGCCTTTCTGCCTGTTGCCGATTATGAATACTGTAAGAACTGATGCTGTAACACTTTTCAGGGCACAATACTGCACAAAGCCACACAAGATAGACTGTGTAACTCAGCGGGTGAAATTTATTCTCCCCTTTAAAAACTCAGCACGCGTTCTTGGTCCTGAACCCAGGGACATGTTGCAAGGGTTATCTGTCACCTCCCAGAGACTATTTCTAAGCGGTTCCTTGTCACCCAAGTGGAGTCGAGCTTGCTTGTGACTGTATGACTTGTGAAGTGGTTCCTGGCGGAAAATACCGTCTTTCCTCCTGGCTCAACACGCTCCTCTCTATGGAGACGTGAGCCCAGCCAGTCTCCTGCTTCCCCTAACAAACAGGGCAAAGCTCCCGGGGCGCCCCCTCTACACCTGTGTCTGGTGCTGGGTCTCGATGAAGGGAATGTGCAGGCTGGCGAGGCTGAGCTCTCCCACACCTTCGTAGTCACTCATGGCCACTTCGGAGTCATCAAAGCCGCAGTTAGCTGACACATCCAGGGACGATGTGCCTCTGGAATTGTGCAAGGAGAGGGACACACTGCCTGCTGGGTTTGTTGCCTCAGGGCCCTGGTTCACGCTCACGGCAAAAGTACTAAATTCACAGCCAGCTGGCGGGCCCACCAGGTCCGTTTCATTGGGGAATGGGTGGGGAGGGAGGTACTGGCTGGGGTGGAACTGCGGTCGTCTCCTGCAGTCTGGGCTCAGGGTGCTGGCCAAGGAGACAGGCTGGGAGGGCGGCAGGGCCTCGTATTGGTCTGGGAAGTCCTCCGGCAGGGGTGGGGGCAGCTGGTCCTGATTCAGGAACTCCTCTTCCGGAGGCGGTGGGTACTCGCTGTCGATGTCATAGCCGCCCAGGTAGTAATCACTCTCCAGCTCGCGTGTGCTGCCCTGGGGCACAGAGCTCCCTTCCTGGTTCTCATAGTTGGGCACTTCCTCTATGTCCGACAGGCGGGCGCCCGGCATCCAGTCAGAGGTGTCCCAGTGATAGGCTGTGGGAGAGAACCCACGACAGTCAATTCCCTCCAGACTGAGTTGGGGCAGGGCTCAGAAAGCAGCAGCCAAGGTACCTGACATGCAATTAACATCCAGGGACCCTAATAAGCCAGGGTCACGTGCATGCTCTCTATAAGGATCTATCAGGGGCCAGCCATGCTCTGGTTCTGGGAAAACAAGGTGATGAAGACTGAGGGATGGCGCCTCGTGGCTGCAGAGCCTCACCCCCAGCCGTGCCAGTGCCCTAAGAGATGGCTAGCCAGGGCATGCTGAGGAAAGAGTTCTAAGGCCCCCTCCCCACATTCCCTCTTCCTGTCCCTACACTGGGCTGGCCACATGCTCGAGAGAGATGCAGAGATGAGCTGTACTGTGGCCCACAGAAGTCTGGGCGATGTGCACACAGATGAGTGAATCACAAGCGAAGGAGCGGGAGGGACAGAGGGACACTGGCATGGTGTTCACCTCCAGTACCGAGCACATAAAACACCTGGAACATGCAAAATTCAGATCAAAGAATCTCAGAAAGGATGGAGGGAGGGAAAGGGGCAGGGTAGGTTTGAACTCAGCAATTCGAAATGCCTAAGTAAAATGCTATGCTGGGGTCGTGGCAGAGTCACCTCGGTTGTAGTTCTGTCCTTGATCCATGACAGTCACTGTTTAAATATAAAGTGAAAAGTAAAACTGACAACCCAAGCCAGGTGAAGAGGGTGAAACAGAACATTTTAGATGACTTGAAAAAAACATGCTCCTATTTCTTCCCATTGTTATTTAGGAAATACAATGATAAATCCCACCTATGCTAGCCCTAATGGTATTAAATCACTAATAAAAGTTACCTGATTGAAATCAGTCCCCATAATATTATAGCTTTGAACAATTTCCTAAGTATTCCTAGCTCATTGTAAGTGCTCAATGAATATGTTGAATATAAGAATAAACTTAGCATTAGTCTGGATTCCAATTAATTGGGTCTTCTCTTGGAAGGGATTTTATTTAAAAAAGTACCACACATATTTAAAAAACTATGAACTGGATTATTTTTTTTCAAAATTATAAAATTTACTCAGTTCCCTAGAAAACATCCAGTGTCTCCTTTGAAATTGCCTGTTACTGACCCCTCCGTTGCCCACTGATGAAAATCACCCCCAGTCCAAAGTCACATGGAAGTAATATTTCCCCGAAGGGTAGCTCTTTTACACAAAGAAATGCCATGGAAGAAAAAAACAAATACCTTCATTCTCTATAGTGTCAACTACATTGTTGACAAGCTGAATGACAGTCACTATGGATGCTTGTGGCCAGGAAAAGAAGACAGGAGGGAGGGGGAAGGACAGCTTCAGGTTAGTTACGTATTTCAAGTACACGTTAACTTCTCTTAACAAAAGCAGCAACAATAAAGGCACAGCATGCAAACACCCTCCCCACAGTGGACACTTGAATCTGGGAGTCTTGGGGACACTTGGAATGGAAGAGAAGAGGCAGCCAACTCCGGGCCAGTCCTCCTGGGACTGCTGGGTCATAATTTACACCTAACGGGCCCAGGGAAGTCAGTCTACGAAGGCAGTGGTTCGCCATGCTCATGCTGTTTTCCAATTAGTCACTCCCAAAGGCTCCCAGAGGAAAGGCCTCACTATTCCCAGGATAATGATCTGTTGGACACCCATGCTGCTCTGAACCCAAGCTGGTGATGGAGGATAACCTTTGCAGGACTGATGGCTTCACATTTACGTGATACCACCAGTAGCGCAGAATGACCCGAAGCCCAGCTTCCGCTGGGTAGAGTGTGGACAGACATTAGCATTTGGCAGAATCTGAGAGGGAGATTTCCGAGCTCTCTATGGGTTGACTTAGCACCTGATACCAGCAGCTTGTAGGGAGGGGGTCAGGATTAAAACTAGTTTGTTGAAAATTCCTACCCCCACCTGCTTTAGGCAGGACCAACACGGGGTGTTAAGCATGAAAGGTCAAGTGTTTGACCCTAAGGGCATGCACAGCAGTGCCCATGGCTGCTGCCTGGCGTTTGGAAACTATCTGTTCCTGGGAGCTTCTATACAAAGTGCAAACCACCATTTCTTTTCTTCTGGTTGGAGAGGAGGAGAGCAGGAAGGGTCTGGAGGCATCCAACTTTCTGAGAATGATCAGAAGGCCACTGTTACATTGTTTGCTATCCCAGCGGTTAGATACACTGCCACTCTTTACCTCTCAGGACTGCCGGGTATTGGGGTAGGGGAGCTGGGTGGTGCGGGTGCCGAAAGCAGACTATTTCACTTCTGTGATTGCTTCTATAGCCTTGGAGCTCACCTGTTCCTATTTTTAACTGGGGGTCGGGGGTGGGGGGTAAAGGCTGTGTTGTTTTCATTTTGTACTTCTGGGCACAAAATGCCCAGCATAGGGCTCATCACAAAGGAGAAACGCAGCAAAGGTTTATGGGTTGAACAATTACCTAAGTCACTAAATTTTCCATTTTTGCCAATTATGTAAAATGGGAAAATGGCAGTATGCTATAGACTACAGTAAGGCTAACTCTCTGTGGACGACTATTTGAAACTACTCTTGGTTCACTGCCATAGAGTCAGCTCTGTTTTATGACCATTTGTGCTTCCCTCCCTTGCCCTGGGGAGAGCAACCCGTTCTCCAAAGCTGGTTCCTTAACTCAGAAAACCCAGTCCAGCATTTGCACCTTCTCCATAAATTTAAGTTCACAAGAGGTCAAAATAGTAGCTTTGGAGTATCCATGAGGTCCACGAACCATATGGAATTACATTCAACAGTTTGGGTGTATGTGCATTTTTCTAAGGAGCTGATCCATAGTACTCAGTAGATTCTGCAAAGGTCCATGACCCCAAATGATTATAAGGCATTTAACTGAGTAAGACGTCACTTCTATGGGAAAGGAGGTCTTGCCTCTGATCAAATTCCTAATGATGGCAACGTTGAATGCACATTGATGAGTGAAGAGATACGGTTAGTTAAAAAAGCAGAAAGAAGCCACAGTTTGCTAAATATCATTTGGAATGAGAGAGTTTCATCATGAACCAAACTGAAGAGGACGCATCAGTGGAGTCCCAGGACATTCGTCAACCTCTGTCACAGATCCCCGGGCCTGCTCAGCTGCAGCTCTATAGATGCTCTGTGACCAGTGACGCCAATGGGTCAACCTAAGAAGCTGTTGAACACGCTCAAAAGCCCATGATCAGGTCACAAAACTGGTCCCACAACCTCCTCTCAACTACTGACTGGCAGCACAGGCAAAAGAACCGAGCCTGGGAACAAATCCCGGAACTTCTTACCATTGTCGTCACCAGAATCGGACTGGAAGGAGCTCAGGGACTGAACTTCAGAGTTGCTGCCTTTATGACTGCCTGCAAAGCAGGTCACTTCTCCCGGGTCATCAACCCCTTTGTCTTCACAGACAGCAAGAAGAGAGCAGAAATGACACCAGTTACCTTGTGCATAATTCCAGCCCGGGCAACCCCAGAGTTCACTTCTTGGGCTTTTTCATTTGCTTAGAGAAAATAATTTAGCTCCACAACAGAAAATGGATGGTGCCATGGGGAGGCAAAGGTCTGTCAATCAAGTGGTTTACATTATGGATTCGAAACCCTTAACCTGTGGTAAATGAGCTTCCAAAGAGCTGACAGCTGAAAGTAGCTGTTCCCTCCTCAAAGTGAAACAAGTGAAGAGGAAGACGAGGATGAAGTGTCTGGCTTGCTCTTTGCCATTCAGAGTTAATTCAGATCATTTACATGAACCGATGTGGTGTCAACACTGGGTTAAATGGGATTACTTTTAAAATAGGGGTATAAATATTTTACAGGCAAGAACACCATTACATTTATCAGAACTTCCATCTCTGGGGAATGGAGTTCTCAGCTCTGCCTCCTAGAGGGCAGCGTGACATCATATTTGGAAATGACGGTGTTCCGCACTCTTGGCAGGAGGGCAGTCAGTGGTGTGGAAGTGCTTGCTTGTATCCACACACTTCCTCCCTCTTTGCCATACAAAGCCTGAACACACACACACACACACACACACACAGGGCTACTTTCTTATTTGATGGACTAAAGGAAGCAATAAAAACAACTCATATCTTGAAGTTGTCAAGTGTAAAATGAATTAGTAGCCTAGAGATTGTCTCGCCAGCTAACTCTGCCTTGCTTAACAAAGAACGGAATGTATTCAATAAAAACCCAACAATACTTTGGGGGAAAATGTGAGTTTTGGCCTGAGGTAGATTCTGGAAATAAAGCTGTCACATTATGAAGTGAGTGGAGGGAAATGATCACCAGGAAAAGCTGCAAATCATCACGTAACATGATGGTATGAAGAGGCAGTGATGTGTGATTAAAGGAACAGTTGTTCCTCTTGGAGGCTAGAGAAATCGCTGTTTCTTCCACAAAGGGTGATGTCAGCAGCAGGCACTGTGGCTCTGCATCTGCTGTTGGATACCGAAGCCACAGCAGAAAGATGAGCTGGATAAATAACTGATATAGGTGGAGAGAGACAGCAGGTAGAAATTTACTTCCTAGCAGCCCTGCTGCAGAAAATAGGAAGATGGGCCTCGGAAAAGTATAAGGCTTTGCCCAGAACACAAGGCAGGAAATGACCCCAGATCTGCCCTGGTAAATACAGTGCTTTGCATAAAATTCCTTTTTGCAGCTCTCTGTTTACTCAAACCCGCTTTTGAAAAATTGTGGGGAAAAAAAAAGTCTCTCCATTAGCAAGTGGGTTGGCAAGGTATTAGAAAAGTCTAACTCTACAGATAATTTGAGAGGGAATATATTCATGGTTAAAATCCAAGGGCAGGACTTAAAATTTAAGTGTGGCTACAGAAAGGCAGACTTAGCAGATGGTGTGGGTGGGGCGGCCCTAGAAAAGATCTGAGGCGTCCTGGGTCATCAAGAAACCCTGCTGGCTCCTATCCTTTCTCCCCCTTCCTGCTAAAGCTCCCACAAGAAGCGCTGGTAAGAGCACAGGCTTTGGACCCAGCTCCATCTGCACCTCTCCTTTTACCAGTGACTTGCCCTGTATTTAATATTTAATTTTAATTTGTGTCCTTGACAACTTATTGGAGGGTTCGGCTTCTGCACAGCAGCTCTGTCCTCTCTCCCTGCTCTTCCTGTTGGCAAGGGTTTGTCTTCCTTCCTGCCCACCTCCCATGTGCAGGCTTCTCCAAGGTTCTTCTGGAGGCCCAGCTTGACCATCTTCCCTCGGCTCTTGCTCCCTCAGGAGCTCACCCTTTGAGAGGTTTAACTATCCTGCAGAGACAGGATGTCCAAACTCTCACCTCCAGCTTCACCTTTCTCCTGATCAACAGAGCCGGATTCCCCTCGGGTAATCCTTCAGTTCCTGTGCCACTCATAGTGATCAAACTGCTTCCTGCTTCTGGAAGGCCCTCTAAATAGTTTCCTACCAAAATAGTTTCCTACCTTAGGCTTAAAAACACCAGGAGGAATGCCCCATGCCTCTATGAAGACACCCTTGATCTCCTCGACTGCACGTGCTCTCTAGCTCCATTTGAAACCAGCCTCCCTCAACACCCTACCCTGACATGTATCATAGTCCTAGGACCCCCTGGGAACACCTGCCACCCACGGTGTTTCTGCTGCTGGTACATCAAGCATTTGGCCTGATGAGAAGCCATAGGTTACGCTGGAGCCTGCTTTAGTTTCATCCTGACTGGTGTTAATTCATAGGACCCCGTAGTCAAATAGACCAGGGAAAGCAATCACCTTCTCTCACTTAGATCTTCACAGAAGCTATCTGGTCTTTCTGCTTTCTCCCTCGTTGGTCCTGTTCAGTCTCTTCTCCATGCATCAGACAGAGCCATCTTTCAAAAATGTAAATTAGACCATGCCAGTCACCTGCTGAAAAATCTGCACAAATGTTGCTGTTAAAACGTGTCCACTTACTGACAAATGGTGCACTATTGTGAGAAGAGCATGGGTTTTTAGAGTCTGGCAGCCTGAACTGGTGTATCCTCTACCTGCCTGGGTGTTGGGCACCACTGCGGGGCACAGCTTGCAGCCACAGGTGCAAAGGCCCCAGGGTGGAAAAGACCTTGACTTGCTGAAGAACACAGAGGAGGTGAATGGAGTTGGTGATTGGTGAGCAACAAAGGAAAGTAGATGCATTTTAATAGCAACACTCATGTAGGTTTTTAAGCAGGTGAGCAGCATGATCTAATGTACATTTTTGAAAAATGTTTCTGACACCAGTCCACGCAGAAGAGACTGAACAGGGCCAAAGAGGGAAGCTGAGGTGCCCTTGGGCACTTCGTGCGCGCTCTCTATCCAACTGTCGGCAGGTAGGGTTAAGAGCCCCAGCAATCTTTCAGGGCTGGTGTGAACATTCAATGCCAGAACAGGTCAGAATGAGTGCTCTGTCCAGGCGGGTTCTTTTTCCCTTCCCTGATTTCCTCCCACAGTGTCAGGCACATTGAAGGTTCCCAGTAAACACCAATGGAATCTAGACACACTACTACTTCCAACTCACTTTCAGTTCCCGCGTCCCAGCCATTCTTCCGGATGGAATCGCAGTCTGAGCGGCAGGGTGACACGGCGGGAAGGTTGGGGGCCACACTGCACACGACTACACCCCGCCTGGCTGTCAGGATGCGGGGCGACTCCGGGTGAAACGTGGTCATCTCCTGGTGCTCGCCCCCAAGACCGTCCATTATCTTGTCCAGGTTGCTCCTGGAGTCGCTCTGGAAGCACGGGGTGTAGGCCATGGGGCGCACGGGCACCTGTGGGGGCCCCACCTCCTGGTAGACGTTGCGGCCATCCCCGCTGCCCCGCAGGCCCCGGAACGGGACGCCGTTGCTCTTGTGCAGCAGCGCGGCCGTGGCGGGGTCCTGCACCAACGTGATGTTGTTGCGCGAGTAGCTCTTGCGGAAGACCTTCTTGCGGAAGACGATGAACAGGATGATGAGGGCGAAGATGACAAAGAGGACCACAGCGATGCCGATGAGCTCCTCCTTGCCCACGTATGCGTGGCCGGCCTGGATGTTGGGCACCACGACGGGTCGCAGCCCACAGTACTGGCCCACGAAGCCAGGTGTGCAGTTACACACGAAGGAGCCGAACACATTGACGCACGCGCCGCCGTTCTCGCACTCCTCGTGCTCACACTCGTTCACGTCTTCCTCACACCTTTGCCACAAAACACACAAAAGCACCCACTCAAACATCAGGCCCTCTACAAAGTGCAAGCATGCATCCTGGAGCTGATGCAACTGACTTCTTGCAAGGAAAACTATGCCCCTCAGGGGTATGGGAAGCATGACACGAATGGGGTGATGGTGTATGTGTGCACGGGCAGTAAGGGTGAATTAAGGGGTTCTCCTGGATAGTCTGACCCTATTCAGGTGGGGGCTGGGTAAAGACTGATGGGCGGGCAGGGAGGGCGCAGAAAGAGAAAGAACAGACGCCATGAAGGGGGACTGGTCTCCAAATCCTTGGGGCCAGATGCATTTCAGAATTTATAATGTTGCAAATTTAGAAATGACATACAATACATAGCTTTCATGTTATATAAAATACCCACCCCACCGCAGGAATTGGTGCTTGCATAGGACCCTGTAGTCAAATAGACCAGTGTTTCTACAGTAAAACATATGGATCTTCACACTAAACAGGAGAAACAAAGACTAGAAATAGTCTCAGAGCAGTTTTGTTTTGTTTTGCCACTGAATTAGTTTACCACTAATTTATCCTCAACCCTTTGAGTTCTCAGAGCTTTTGGGATTTTAAGAGCAATTGTAGAATTGCAAATTGAACCTATATACTCTACATAGAGTTTCTTTCAAGGGAAAAAAATCTTTGGTTCTGACATTTTCCTCTAATGGTTACAGTAATTTTTGGTCTCTGGGCTGTGAGGGTGAAGAGGACATAGGTAGGTGGGTAAAGGGCTGCATATCTATGTATCTTCCTAATTCTATGTTTATGTTAAAGGTTAATGCTAATGCTGCAGATTATCAGGAAAAGGTGATCAAACATTCTAATGGAAAATAATTCAGTTCTATTCTCTTCAAAGCAATCCATGACTTGCTTTGAGTATAATTATAAGGCAAACATTTATGTCTTACTTTTTCTTCCATTATTTGAGAACACAGACCTTCTTTCCTTCACTTCTCTCTACCCTGCAATTGTTCTGATGTGTCCATTTAAAAGGACTGGTTACCTATATTTCTGATAGTTCACCTTTCAAAATGTAATCCAACTTCCCTAATTTGAACAGATTGAGGCCAGGTCAGTCGGAAATTAGAATCACAGAGTATTTTAAAATAAATGTGGCTTTATTACTTCACATTACATCCAGTGATTCTGAGTTGGCTAAGTATTTCCTGGTAAGGTCCTCGGGAGATTTGCTTTAATGAATACAGAAGACTGATCTGTGATTAGAATATCACTTGCTTGAGATTACATGTATATGCTTCTAAAATGATCAAGGATGATTGAAAGTGGCATTTTTACTAAGAACTTAAAACATTCCCTTTCCATTTGGCTAGCACTTTTATTTCCCTCATTTCTTGGAGGAAAAGTGGTTTGTAAAGGAAAGGTAAGTTTTAGTTTCTCAGAATGATCATAAAATGCTAGGCAGCAGAGTCCAGTTAATGAGATCTGCGGAAATGAGGAGTATGTTTGTCTCAGAATTTTACTGGAAATATTAGGAGTCATAGATGACTTTCCTTAAAAGAATTGTTTTCTTTATAACAGAACACATAGTAAAATTTTGAAAATACAGGGAAGTAAAAATAAAAACTATAAATTACCCGTAACTCCACTACCCAGAGATAATCCCTGTTAACATGTTAGTCACTCATAAGCACTTTTTATCTAAAGATATTAATCATTTGCCTGTGCTATTAGCGGTAAATATATTATCCCAGTTAGTTGCCTACTGTTTTGTGCTCTTAGCAACAAGAAGCAGCATGGAGGACTTTAGCACAATCTCACTTACGTGACTCCAGTGAGCCCAGCTTTGCAGCTGCAGATGAACGTGTTTCCTATGGGGTCGCAGGAACCTCCATTCTGGCAGGGGTTGGGGAAGCAGGCTGTGATCTCTGATTCACAGTTTCTCCCGGTGAACTGTGAGAGACAGGTACACTGATAGCCTGGAGAAACAGAGGACCTTATGAGCCACAAATGCCACGGAGGGCATGGGCTCGGCTGGAATGTGCCCTGCTCACCCCTTCTGAACCATATCTTAGGGCCCAGACAACAAAGGTGATTAGCAAATTGGTTATTTTGAACTTGGAACACAACTTGTCACAAAAATGCCAAGTAACAATTCAGATTCCCTGCCAGTCCACAAAAACTTAATTGCCCACATACATGAATGTTAGTGAGAATGGCATAGGGTACCCAAGAGACAGATTCCCAGAGCAGACACCAAGATGCTACCCTGCTACCCTAAAAGACAGGACGTTGCCAGATAGGGGCAGTTAACTGCAGGTCCAGTGCTGCCTTGTTTCCTGAACAGCCCCGCTCCCCTGCCCCTTCTCCTTAGCTGAGGACCAACTTCCCACTCCGAGAGGAAGTGAGGGGGAGGTGGGTAAAATGAGGATATTTATTAACCCAAATGAACCTCAGTTTGAATATGCACAGGGTAATGGAAGAATTCCAGCCTACCCACTGATCCCCTATTTGGATCATGATTTTCACATCTTTTCCCCTTTTCTACTCATGAACCTACCGTGAGAAAATAGGTTGTAATGTGCCTACTGCAAAGAATCTTAAATATCAGAGTAGGTGAGATTCTAAGAGGACGAAGCATTATTTACCTTTCAGAGATGGAAGGGATAAATAATTAGTGAGGCTTTTCTTTTTCCCTATTTAGAAAAACAATTTAAGCTATTTTAAAAGAAGGTATGCATGCACATAGTTCAGAGTCAGATGGTCAGGTGAGTCTCGTTTATCTGTCCTGTTTCCCATTTACACCTCCTCAGAAGGGACCTGGACATCCCTTTTAGTATTTTGGAATTTCTTCCTTGGTATTTTGCTACTTTGTGATTATTTTAGTTTTAGGCATTATCTATAGGCTTTCCAATACGTTTCCTATTTCAGACCCTCTGCCCAACCACATAGGGATACTCTTCTGTGGTCCTCTACATCCCAATATATTGTATTACTGTAAGTTTGGTAAAATCATTCACCAGTGTTTGCATTATTATGACCTACTATGAAATGCTATTTGCAGTTATGCCACATAGTGAACTCCGACTGTTTTTATTTTCATGCACAACTTTTTGTTTTCTCTGGAGATAAAAAGTGCCATGTTGGGGAGCTCGCTTATTTTCTCAGTCCTTACTGTTAATTCAACACCAAACTCCTCATTGACTAGTTCTCTCTGTGGTTCGTTGCTACATTTGGTGTTGTGTGTTTTCACCCGATGCAGTCTTTCCTGTGGCCTTGGACTGGCTCCGTCCTGAATATCACCCTCTCCTGCTGTAGGGGTGCCATCCTGGAAATGCCCACCCTGCTCTCCTGGGTTGGATCTTGTGTTTTTTTGTATTGCCTGTTTTCCTAATTTCTTGGGTTACCCTCTCCTTTCATTAGAACACATAGTATAGTAGCTTCCTGAGAAAGGGTCTATAGAAGGTAAGTGTTGGTAGACCCTGCATAGCCACACATCTTCACTCCTTCAGACTCCTCTTTGAAGGCTGAGTACAGAATTCTAAGCAATTCCCTCCATGTTGCTTTTTAGAAATCCCAAGTTCTTTAGGTTCCTGAAGTTAAGTTTGTATGTGACCTGGTTTCTTTTCCTTGGCTACAGCTTTCAGGGTCTTCTCTTTGCTCCCGATTTTCTGAAATTTCACAAGGACGTACTTTATTTCAACCTATACTGGGTAAACAGTGGGCTCCTGCAATCTGGGAATACTTGTCCTTTAAATTTGGGAACATTTAAAAAGGATGATTTCATTGATGATTTCCTGTCCTTTGTTTTCCCTGTTCTGTCTTAATGGAACTTTTATGGTTTGGATCTCAGATTTCCTGGACCTTCCTCTAATTTTCTTCCTTCTATTACATCTCTGTGGGTTTTTGCTTTACTTTTTGAGAGATCCTCATCTTTTGAAGCTTATATTGTTATTTTCATTTATGTTGCCATTTTCTAACGGCTTTTTTTTGTGATTTTTTTTCTTTTTATTAACACATAGTATCCTGCTCCTATTTTGTGGTTACAATGTCTTCTCTTATCTCTCTGAGGATATTAATAATGTTTTCATGAAGTTTTCTCACTGTAGTTTCCTTCAAGTTGCTTTTTCTCTGTTTTGATTTCTGTGATGGTTAAATTTTGTGTGTCAACTTGACTAGATTATGGTGCCTGGTTGTTGGTCAATATCAGTTTAGATTTTGCTTTGTGAAGGTGTTTGTGGATGTGATTAACATGAACAATCAGTTGACTGTAAGTAAAGCAGATTACCTTCTGTGAAGTGGGTGGATTTTTTCCATCCAGCTGACTGGCCTTCAGGAGGAGGAATTTTGCCTCAAGATTGTAATGTGCACATTTTGCCCGAGTTTTTATCCACACTGCTGGCCTGCTCTGTGGATTTCAAATTTGAGACTGTGAAATCATCTCTTGCATAAATTCCCAGCCTAATGGCCTGCCATATAGATTTCCGCCTTGCCAGCCCCCACAGTCATGTGAGCCAGTCCTTAAAATAAAACTACCTACCTATCTATCTATCATCTACCTATCTAATAATCTATCATTTATTCTGTTGGTTCTGTTTCTTTAGAGAACCTTAATATGTTTTCTTATCTGCCAAATTAGATGATATCTTTCCTTGCCTGGCAATCCTCACTTACCAGCTCTGACTGCAGAGTCGGGTGGTAGAAAACTAGTCTGATGGGATGCTCTGAGCAAACCACTGTTTGTCAACTGTGATACTGTGTCAGTTCCTTTGCGTTGGTCAATCTCCCTAGCAATGACCCTTGTCACCTGCTCAGAGGGAGGGTGAAGGCCTGGTCTCTAACATTCAGGGGATTGGGTGGTGGTAGAGGAGAGGCAGCTGCGGGCCTCAGCACCCAGTGGGCACATCAGATGTCCTTAACCTGTGCCACTCCACCACCATGCAGGGCAGTGCCAGGCGCTCTCCAGTCTTGATACCCTGCATCTCACCATCCCCTTTGCCAGGCGTGGGGGTAGCAGTTTGCCTGGCTGTGTAAAGATGGAACTCTGGGGTTCTGACTGCCTCTTAGACTTCTGATACTTTCTTACTTGAAGCCCTCTCCCCAGTACTTCCTCTCCAGAAGTGACTGATGCCTCCATTCCTGAGCCTTTCGGGGATTCGATGCCCAGATTTCCCTTCTTCTGGTTAGTGTTCAGATTGCTCCAAGCTTCTCTTCTCTTTTCTCTTCCTTACCACCTGCCCACATGCCTTCTGCCTCCAAACTTGTGCTGGTGGTGCCTCCATTCCAATTCCCCTCCCTTCTGTGAGCTTAGGACTTATTAAAGATGCCTTCACTTACACAGTCATGGGGTTGGGGCTGTGACAGCAAGCTGCCTCCGTTACCTTATGGTGACCAGTGAGATTCTTCTCACTTCTAAGATTTGTTGTAAATACTGTAAATAACCATCCTCAGTCATATTCAAAGGGCTCTTGGGCTAATCTCTGCTCACTAAGGGTCCATGATTGATGTTGGGATGTTATAGATTAATCACTATAGGTAGAAGACGCTTAAAAGTGTATAGATATAAAGAATGTATGCTGTTGTGGATGCTTTACTGAATCCATGCTCAAGGAACTCACACACAGAGGACATTATGATTGGGTGAGGGTGTTTGAAGGTGCAGAAAAAGATCCACCTTCAGGAGGCAGATACAGGAGGCAAGAGAGAAATCTTAACATTCCCCAGAGGAGGGAACTGTGTAGCCCCAGCCTCCCTGGCATCAGGAAACACAGCGGGCCAGAGACTGAGGCTCAGAGAGAGACACCCTGCTTTTGAATGCACCACCAGTAATATGCCAGGGAGCTGACTCGGAAGGAAGGACCACTGTTGATGCAGACTGTGCCCCAACACGGCCAGCCTGAAGCCTGTGGGCGGGGATGCAGCCGTCTGAGGTATGCTTGCTTCAAACTATGCCGACTTGGGGTTTGTTTTTCATTTTTTCTCCAATTTGGGAAGTTGCTCACCGTGATAGGATTGGGGGTTGCTGAAAGCAGTTGGGATTAGGAAAAATGCTTCTTTGTGTCATCTGGCCAGTCCTTGGCCAGGATGGCATGCCATTTAGAGGTAGCTTAACTTGTGAGGGTGCATCAGATTGCTTTGGTGTAAATATTCCCATGTGGGCAATATGCCCATGTGAACAGGGGCAGCCACAGTTCAGGCCTCTGGAAAAGCATGTCAGTGATGAGGTGGGAGGGATGTCAGGCAGGAGGAATCTAAGGCAGTTCAGGTGAGACTCCTCCCTCTCCAGCTCCTACTTGGTGAGCTTCTGACAGTTTCTGAAACACAGCTGTTGCAGAAGAAGTAGTGGGTTGGGGGAGGAGGCACAATGAGGGACTATCCTAAAATAAGGGACATTTGAACCATTATCATGGAAACTGGATTCCAACTAGGGTCATGGGTTTGATTGCTTTGATGTGATGTTTCTGTGCCTTGGAAAATCAGAATTTAAAATGAGGTACTACCCCAGATGCACTATTTCACTCCCGCACATTTCCTTCTGCATTTTGTCATTTTCATTATCTTCTGCGGGATATCTCGTGTTACTTGATGCAGCCACCAGCCTGACTGAATACCCTGGTCACTGACTGAGCGCCTAAGCAAGAGGCAGAGGTGCCCAGAGGCAGCCCACCCAGCAGGGTGGGAGCTGACCCCTCAAGAATCAGGACTTCTGGCAGGCTGGTTATTAAACCACTGGTAGACCAACGTCAGCCACATGGGAATATTTACACCATAGAAGTCAGCAAACACCACAGATCGGGGCTTTTATTTTTAGAGAGCTGGTTATCAGCACACCTTGGAATGGGGACTATGGCAGGCACAGGGGATGCAATGACAGAAAAATGCCCAACTACAAGCAGAGAGGACACTCAGAGCAACCATGAGAGCAGGCACAGGGTGACGGGAACGGAGAGCCAGGACCCTGGACCGAGGCGGGAGCGAACCATGCAGGACCCAGGAGCGTTGCTCTCCATCTGAGAATATGTGCCGTTCGTGCTGAAGATGATGATGACAGTTAACACTTAGATGATATTACATGCCATGAACAGTTCTATGCTCTCTACATGTATTAACTCATTTAATTCTCAAAACAAACCTATGACAGAGGTACTATTAGCATTATTCCCATTTTATAGATGAAGAAATGGGGTGGGTGGGTACAGAGAAACTGAAACGTGTGGATTTCAATCCTGGCAGTCTAGCTCCAGTGTCCCTCAAATGGTCAGCATTATCCTGATGGTATTTTCAACAACCACAGTTAATTACACTCTCTACCTGTATTTCTCTGTTCATCAAAAAGAGAAGCCAACTGTCTAGGATCTGCTCTCATGATCTTAACTCCATGGGGCAAAGGAGGCAGAGACTCCTTGAAAGAAATACTGCTTTTGAACTTCAAACTTGAAGTTGTTATGTTAAACATCATGAGAGGGAAAAGGAAACAGATTATTTCTTAAACTGGTGAGATCTTGTTTAAAGTGCCAGCAGAGCGGTACCTATTGTTAGCCTCTATGAAAGAGACTTGTTGATCAAAATTAACTTGTTCTCACAAAGCATTATTTACGATCTAATTATCCTGGCCTGGGTACTATTAATATTTTTTATAATAATTCTCCCATAATAGTGTTAAGTAATCTAATGCTTTAGTGGTTGAAAACCACTTTTAATCATTCTATGAAGTACTTCAATAATCCTGTGAAGGAAACATTAGTGGCCCCTTTAACATCCCAATTCCATGGGGGTGCTGGAGAGGTTAGTGGCTTGTTCAAGTACAGATAGCTGGTAAGTGATTGAGTTCGAACTTGAATCCAGGCTTTCAGATCTCAAATCTTTCTACAAGATTGTTTTGGCACTGGAACTTGTCAAGTGAGCCAGAACTCATTACTTGCTAGGAATACAAAGGAAGGGCTCGTAGTTATTCCCTACAACTCTCCAGGGAGCCGATGAGATACAGTGAGATGGACAACATCAGACGCTCTTCTGGGAGCCAAATAATCATTAAATAATAAATGTAATAGCACAATAAAGTTTCTGCTCTTCCCAAGCATTACCATATGTTGACATAAAATACGAATACAGGGGACAGAATATCAAGAGCTATCCATCCGGTCATTAGTTGATCACAGATATTTTAACCCTTGGTAAACGTAAAGGAAAAACAAAATTCAGTGGATACTCTCAAAGTCATTAAAAAGAGTAGGTTTTTTTTTATGAGTTGGGGGAGAATGTCAAATAAGGAAGTCATTAGCAAGAACTATATATAGCTTATTATATGCTAGGAAAAATGCTAGGAACTTTCTATGCATGATCTCATTTAATCCTTGACAATTCCTCTATTCCAGCAGTACTATTATTATAGTTACTTTACAAATGTGGAAACTGAGGCTTAAAATGGTTTCCCAAAGTTAGTCAGTAAGGGGCAGACACACTTTGTATCAGTTCTCGGATTTAAAAAAGATAATCATTATATTAGCATTGAGATGTATGTTAAAAAAATCATGATATCACATTACTGAAATCCTGGCAAAATGAGAAGTGTCTTTTTAAGCCTTGTGTCAAAGTTGTGCTTTTGTTTACAATGCTTCCAGTTAAAGCAGATGCAGATGGTTTTGAAATCTACACCCAAACAAACTTAAAATATGCTGTCCTTTCCTTGCTCAAAGAACATTGCAAAACCTATTAAATTCAAAAACAGAAATGGTTTAAGCCATTATCGCGTGAATTGGGCTGTGTGGGCAAATAAGATCATTCCTATCCTACCCTTTGGATGTACTAGTCGTTTCCCAACCTGATTCTTTCCAGTAATAGCCTCGCCTCAACCCCTGGCCCGCTCACCAGTGTAGGTGAACATGGTTCTGATCGGTTTGGCTGCCTTGATAAGGAAACATCTGCCTGTGGCACAGAGGTGGAAATAATGACAAATGTACGACTAGCACTTGGGGTCTGAGTCAGCATTACCCTCCATGCTAGCTGAATTATAGGGTTCATTTAGAAACTCTGAGAACTTCCAAGATGCAGGACCCAGCTGCGATGTGGCTGTGTGGTCCTGGATACAAGTCTATATCCTGGCTGTTACCACGGGCTGGGTGTGGTCATGCCCAGCCTTCTGATCTCTGGAAGCCTCCCAATTTTTATCTGATAATTGATCCTCACTGATACCCACATTATAGAGGATCATAAGGCTTCTGGATTCATCAGCCATAACATGGCACACATATATTAGGTGCTTTTTTCTTGTAATGACTATAATTACTGTGGATTTAGAAATCAGTTGCATTTCTGTGTTGCTCATAAACCAAACAACTGACAGCCATAGGCGATTTTTACTCCCACTTTTAGGCTGAATATCTGGGAATAGTGAAACTTACAGTCCGTGTGATTCTCAATTAGTATGAGAAAACTGTTGGACAAATTATTACATGAGATCTTAATCATGTGGGGTGAGTTGAGCTGCAGATCACATCCTCTGTCATTACTTCACTTCACTGTCATTACTTCACCGTTTCATCTTGTAGTCACTTTAACTTTTCACTTTCATCAAGCAGGGTGCACTACCTTTAGACCTTGTAAAATAAAAACCTTTGAAGTGACCTGTAACTTTCCCCAAAAAAGAAAGCTGGCTCACATTTATATCGTATATTGTATTACTGGGCCGAGCCTCTAATATTTTCTTTGAGGATCTGGAAACATTTAAAGTGTTAACAACATTAGGCACACAGTAAATTCTCACCTTCTAGCATGTTCTTTTGTGTCTGCACAAAACCTGATGGCCTTAGGATTTTGAGCTTTTATATTAGTAACTATATTATTAATGTGTTACTGTGAGGTTTTTCTAAAGTACCAAAAAAATATAAACTCAGTATTCAGAAGAAAGTCACGCAGGAGAAACATTTTCCCCCCCATAAGCTGCAAAGCTCAGTCAAATTATGTTCACAGTATATTCACCAGGAGCTGGCTTCTCCATACTCTGTCCCTCTGTGCTCAGTGGACTAGTGGGCTAACTACATACAGGGACACTGTTCAATTCTCTTAAGCCAGCTGTGAGGGGAAGTAAATCACACAGTGGAATCGATTGGTCACAGAAACAGCAATGGGACCCCAGAATTTAATACAGAACTCAGCACAGATCAGGCACTTAAAAGTTTGAAGGACTGAATGATCTAGACCTTTATAAGTTAGGGACACAAAGTACTCAGCAAAACATCACCTAAAGAAGGATGGGTAGCTATTTTGCTGAAAATACTTCTTCGCTTAATTGTTTGCAATGTACAAGAACTTGGTGCTTCATACAACTTGCTTAGAGGGAGTCACTAGACACCACTATTTCTATCTTTGAAGGGGAGCTCAGAGTGACCCCAAACTCCTATATGCCCTGGGGAACAAAGTTCAGTCTTTATACTAAAACAATGATAAAAAATGCAGGCTATGCATCTGACATTCAATTTTTAGAACTGTCTGCTACGTCTGCTTACTCTCCTGGCATTCGCTGACTCACATTCCTGCAAATAGAGTTTATTGGGATTCCCAAATGTCAGCGGATCTCAAATTCTTATGTGCAGAGCACTGCCATGGAGGCTTCACTAAGATTCACGGATACCTGAATCTTATTCTTGCAGATTCTAAGATTCTGATTCGTTGGTTTTGGTCTTTTTCCTTTTTTCGCCTCCAAACTTTTCACTGAGACTTTTTTTTTGGTAGTAAGTTCAGGAATTTGCAAATACAATTCAGGAACCTAGCTGACATTTCACCTGACGTGGACAGTGAGTGATGGTGGCAAGTACACAGCTCCTCCTTTTTCCTGAATAATCAAGAGACTCTTCTCTAAAGAGGCTTCATTTTAATAAGGTCCTCAGGTGAGGTAGATGCACGTTGGAGTTGGAAAACCACTATATAGAACATGCAAAAACAAAAAAGAACTCATTTTCTTAGGTTTCAGGACAGTTCGGAGACACAGAGAGAAATCAGGCTGTCACCTTGGGATCTTGTTAAAATACAGATTCTGATTCGCTGGATTTGGGGTAGGAACTGAGATGCTGTGTTTCTGACATTTCCAGTGGTGCTGACGGTGCTCATCCCCAGAACATACTTTGAGTGACAAGGGTAAGAACATAGGCTGGGGGTTCCACAAACCCAGGTCAAGTCCACTTTACCAGCTGTGTGATGCTGGGCTACTTGCTTAACCTCTCTGGCCTGTTTCTTTATATGTAAAATGGGGAGGGGTGAAGGAAGGGAAGAATAGTATTGATCCCAGAGTAGCAGTGTGAGAATCCAGTGTCACAGTGCATTGTTAGCACTTGCAAGGTAAGCACGTAGCCCAGATGAGCACATAGGAAGTATCTAATAAATGGTAACTCTTACCGTTTAAGAACTTACCAACTTTTAGTTTTAGGCATTAGACTTGCAGACTCATGCAAAGCTGTCTGAATGACTATTTCTGGCCTGGTGATGGCCTGGCTTGCTGCATTGCTTCACCAGATTACAGCTTAGCCTTAATTAATTTTCAGGTAATGGTCTTGCGCTGAGCAGGATGAGGCACGGAGAGCTGAGGACTCCTTATTCAGACCGTGGGCCCTCACAGGGCTGCTCCCTATCCACTAGGTCTGGAAATGCAGGGGTTAGGATGGGACTCGGCCATTTCTTCTCCACGGTGGTTGCTATTTCCAGTTCATGTTTATGAAATACATATAATTCTAAGGCTTGGTCATGGCAGCTTTCCCTTTGTGGTTGATGTACAGAGTCATATTTACACTCTTATTACAAGTTAGTATTCTGGACCCTGACTCCCCTGAGGTTTCTATGACTTGCTCCCAGGACACCCAGAGTTATAACATGGTCAATCTCGCTGAGCACGCTTTTCCAGACACGGCTTCCTTGCCCCTCATGCCAAGGGTTTGATTGCGTATGGAGGTGCTTGGAGCAGAATCCTGCTTCTCTGAAAGAATATTCTTGCTGTGGCTTAAAAACTCTCCTTTAAAACTCTGAATGCTCTGGAACCGTGTACTAGACAGCCACACTTAGAGAGTGGAGCCTGTCCCCGCGGGAGCCAATGACCCCTGGAGTATGGGCCAGCATTCTTCAGTGGTCAGGGGGATGATTATGCTAAAATGTGCCCTTCAAGTTTAGAGAAACACCGGGTTCCAACAACAGTAAGATACTCAAATAATTCACTTCTGTTATCAGCATTCTCATGTTCGTGGACTCACATTTGAAGCATCTCACTCTACTTTCTCTAGCCCAAATTTCTTCTTTGGATACCACATGCATCCTAGCCTTTGATCTGGAGAACCAAGACTCCCTCCCTGTGATTAGATATCCCTGGCAGCCAGAGGCAAATTCTTCAATTTCGTGAATGACTCAGTCTCATTGTTCTTTTTAAACCAACACTAAAATCAAGGTGGTTTTTTTCTTCATTTTAAATAACCTTATAATTCACTACATAGTTTCACAGTTAGGCATTAAAGGCCACATTGTTGGTTCTCTCTTTTCTTGCTTTTCCTCTCTTACTATTCAGCACTAATTTAAGGGATTTGGAGACTGGATACAGGGAGCTAGAAAAAATTCCTCTAGTAGGAACAGATACAAGAAAATGCGTTCCCTCTTCTGGGATTTCCTAGTGAATGGTGGGGGGTTTGCTGGTCCTGGGCTCAGTACTGCTGCGCATGAGAGTCCCAGGTCACCACATTGGGGCCATGCCCTTGGAGGTTCCTGAGATAAGGATCAGTGGGACCCTCAACTAAACAGAGGTAAGTATTGAAGGAAGGGATTTGTATAGAAAGAGGGGAGCAAAGATACTTTGTTTTAGGAAAACATAAGCCTCCAGGTATGAAGGAGTGAGTTATAAGAGACTCTATCATCTTGGAAGAAAAGCATTAGAATCCAATCCCTTGCTTAATCACAGGGTGAAGTGTGGGGGTGGGGATGAAGAGGAGTTTGAGAGACCCTACAACCTGCAGGCAAGGGTGGGCCCCCGGAGAGGGAAAGCAAGCTCTTCAGGCCTTGCAAAAAGTATATGGCAGGTGGGTCCTCAGTGGAGAAGTCTGGTTAAACCAAATGAGATTAAAAATAGAGGAAACTGCCTATTTCTGATGTGGGTCATAATCATTTATTTAATATACCTGCACTGAATACCTGGCTCAAGGACATGGTAATTAACAAAAAATTAAAATGCACCCTGAAGAGCAAGATGCCATTAGTCTTTTCTCCAATACAGTGATTATTATTATTTTAAAAGATAACCCATTGGGGGAGCCCATAGCTTTGCCAGCAAAAACGACATCCTGCCATCCTTTAAAGTATGTTACAATTTGTGGCTGTGTATACCCAGCATTTGACATGGAGTGGTGTTCTATTTCAACCCAATTTAATTATATGCTCCTTTTATATATCATAGATGGCTCACTAGCAGAATTGTTTTGCCTGGTGGAAAACTGGCCATGACTTGTCATAATGGGCTGGTTTATAGAACCACTGAAGTATAGTTACTGCCCATCATTCGGGAATTATGGCACCATAACAACCCTTTATTTACATATACTGCTGAGACAGTAAAAACAGCAAATAGATTTCTTAAATCGAGAAGGCAGAAATTTTCCCCCAGGGCACTTGGCCCTCGTTGTGGCGGTAACATATGCAAGTCTAAATAACTTTGGTGTCTGTATTTTGGCAGTGCATCATTTCGTGGACAGTTTATAACATGCTAATAATAAAATGCACTCTAAATTTGGAGTTGGGCTTCATGAACATTAGATGGTAATGCGCACGGCAGAATCTCTAAGTGATTTGCGAGGAAGGTTTAAATTTGCTAATCACACTACTGCTGAGAGACTGAAAGGGGCTGAAGTGGAAACAGTGGTTGGCCTGTTGGGAGGTGGCTAAGCCTTCAGCCAGCCAGGAGAGTACCTGACCTAGTTTACCTTAACACAGAACCTGCGTCTGGGTGAAGTCAGATTCTTTTATCTTCAGCCTCCTGGGCCTTAATCTTGGCTTTTCCTTCAAACAATAAAAACCCATTAGATATCTCCCCTCCTCTCTTTTGGTCACCCTGTTCTTTCTTTCTTCTTCCTGATGTATTTTTTGGGAAAAAAATTGTATTAGGGTAAAGCATCATGCCCTCCTCATTGTTGATCTGTCCTGAGATTTCATGTAAGTTAGCCTCTCCTAGTTTTTGACTTCCTACTCTTTTAGAGGGTTGCCACCAATTTTCAACGCACACATCTTAAAAGTATGCTCCAAAACATCTCCACTATATTTCTATTCCTTGGGTGATGGGTTTGCCCTCCCCCCGGCCCCGGCTCACCTCGCCACACCCCACCCCTACCTCCGCCACATCCTTTAGCTTCTAGTAAAGTTAGATGTCCACATTGAAAGGATTGTGCACAGACGTCATAACTCAGACTGCTACTGGTCATTCCGTAATGACATGCAGGTAACTCAAGAGGGCACATACTTTAGAGGGTCTTCTTATTCCTCCAAGCTGCTGAGGCTTGGAAAGATTTGGAGTGGGCAGGGGAGGGGGTCTGCTATGATGGCATCTCCGGGCTCCCTGTGCCTGAAGGATGCTGCAAAATGGGTTGGCGAAATTGGACACTCCTCAAATTGTCAAGCTCTGTGACTTCCCAAAGGGGATCAAGAAGCTTAGAGGCTGGCATCTTGGAGGAACGCTTCTCTCCAGGAAAGCACTTCGGTTGCTTATGCAGGCAGAGCTCGGCCCCTCCAGATGTGGTCCTCGCCAGCCGCGCTCCGCCCCTTTCTCCCGCCCCGCCCCGCCAGCCTGGCGCCCAGGGCGCAGGCGCACTCACCCCCGGAGGGCAGGCCGGCGCAGCTGCCGCCGTGCAGGCACGGGCTGCGCTCGCAGGCGTCCGGGTACAGTACGCAGCCCAGCTTCAGCTCGGTCAGGCCCACCACCTCGGCGAAGCTGCTGCGCTTGTTCTGCAGCGGCAGTTCGTTGTAATTCAGCACCACCGAGTCCAGGCAGCCCTGGAAGCCGCTCAGCACCTGCGTGACCCGCGTGTCCGTCAGGCTGCGGATGTTATCCGCCTGCACCAGCGCCCCGAAGTAGATGGTACTCTCGGCGCTCAGCGTCTGGAAGTAGAGGGGCGCCCTGCGCCGTTCCACGTAGCTGTCGTCCAGGGACAGGCTTGTGAAATTGCGGTTGAGTTCCAGGAAGACCGAGTGCCAGCTCCCGTCGTTGACCGCGCGGCCCGAGATACCCAAGATACCCGGGCCGCTGCCGCAGTCCAGCTGGAACCACAGCTTGCCGTCTGCGATCTGTGTGGGGAACGGACACCGGAGCACTTTTTAATATGCATATGGCAATATATTCTGTACACCCTGTTCCCAGCCAGCCCAGAGGCTTCACGGGAAAGCTCTGGGATAGGCTTTGCTTTTGCTCCAGTCATGAATCTGCTGTGGTTTGATTTTTAATGACTGCTCTCCTTTTTATGTGCCATGTGAATGCATGCTTCATAGTTCACAGATCTTCTAATTAGTAATAAGGGCACAGCTTCAAAACGCCATAATCATATTTAAGAATGTCCCTATTCTTTGGGTCTTCACCTTTTAAAAATTCACAGCAATACTATGTTTAGGGGTTTGTTCATTCTCTGCACCCCTCTTAGCTGTGACCACCATGTGAATGATTTCTGTCAACTCATTAAATTTATTTACAAATATTTATGAACATCTATGTGCTAAGCAGTGTGCTAGGTGTTACTGAGACCACTGTGAACAAAAAGTTAATCATCTCTGCTCTCATGGGACTTATATTTTAGTGAGGGGATGGCTTTAATCAAGTAAGCCAGAAATACATATATACTCAAGTAAGTGTGTATGATGGTTATAGGGGAGAGAAAGAGGCCAGGTAGAAATAAAAAGATTTCCTACTTCCCAGCTTCATACATATATAAGATTTAAAAAAAAAACCCTGAAAATGAACACTAGAATATTCGAAACAATTCTTTAGGACTACTCCTTATTTAGGTTAAGGTTATCTCACAAAATGCTCAAGGCTTGGCTATTTGCATAGAATGTGTGTGTGTATAGTGATATCTGGCCTTCCAGGAGGGGCTTCTGGTTAACTGTTCACACTTTGTAGATACTCCCACCCCTGGTCTGGGGTCTGCTTCTCTGACTGGACCTGTGCAGTGAGGGCATTCAAGCCCCCCCAGGAGACCATCCCGAGGAGGGCATTCAACTCCGGAAGAAAGTGTGTGCTGCTGAAAGATAGCGGCTGCTGAGAGCTGTGGAGGGTCTGGCCCTCCATGGGGACCCATGCTCAGCTGCTGCTGAGGAGACAGGCTGGCCTTTGAATCCTGTCATGCAGCCTCATCTACATTTCTCAGAAATGAAGGCGGTTTGGGTATCCAGAGAGTAAGGACCAGACCCTGAGTAGCCAACAGATTGATAGTGGGCCATAAAGGGATTCAGAACTAGAAATGGAAACAAAAGCTACTTTTCTGGCCTTTGTCTGGCCCCCAGCAAAAGGATTTTGCAGAGGCAGCATCTGAGTCAGGCAAGGGCAGCCGGCCTTCACTTAGGATCTGCTGACATTTGTCGTCCTGTCCCAAAACCTGGGTAGAGAACTCGAACTAGTGGAGAGGGGAAAGGGGAAGAGGAAGGGAAGACAGACCTTCTGGGGCACCAAGAGCTTAGGAAGTATAAATGTCAAATGAATTCATAGAAATAGACCCAGTTCTTTCTAAAATGGGTTTGACTCAGGATAGACCTCTTAGGGAGCACTGCAGCTTCGCTCTACCCCACAAACCGAGTATTTCTTCATCTGTGCTTCAGTGTGTTCCACAGAGGACTAATTCTTAGGGACTCTCCTTTCTGTCTCTCTGGCTCCCTGGATTCTCTGGCACCCTTTCTTCCTGCATATACAATTTATTTCACATAAACGTGGATGTGGAAGGCAGCGGGCTTTGTGAACCAGGTGGAGCCCTGGGAGTTTAGGAATGAGGAATCCAATTCAGGCTTTTTCATGTATCACTCAGCTCACTTAGAACTGGTTGGCCAATCTGGGTTTGGGACCCCTTATGTAGAAGGTAGAGTCAACCGCTGTGGTTTATTTTACAGGGAGACTGTATAAGAATTGTTAGCCACATCGTACACAGTACCTACATATTCTACTCTAATGAAAATGTATGAATGTAAAAAGATTGGAGAGAAATATTTATTTTCTTGACAGAGAGCTTTCATGTATAATCTATGCTGTTGGCCTTTGTTATTTTTTTGGTTCAACAAAGTGGACTGAATATTGTAAATCATACCAGAAAAGTTGCTCAGTGACAACTCCTGGATAATATCCATAGTTTTATTTCCAATGTAAGTAATAAAATGATCAAATGTGACTTCGGGGACTTCCTTCTTCTGGCACAGCCATCTGCTGTTATGCTCCGTGGCTACAAAGAGGTGTCCCAATCTATCAAGGGAAATCTGACAGGGAGGGTGCCACTCATCTAAGGTTTTGCAGACGGATGTATTCAATTAACATATTCTGTGGTCCATTCCCTCCCCATTCCAACTCCCTACCTCTCGGGATAATAATCAAATTGCAAATTCATCAGGGGAACTGATGTGGTTCTGATAATACTCACACATATGCAAGTTCTATAACTAAGGAACATAAAATTATTCCATCCTAACAATGAGCACAGTTAAATTTCCTTTTCCACTGGAAAAAAATAAATAACAGCAGACACTGCTGAAAGAACAGGAAGCCAGATGCCTACACGATCCTCTGCCTTTTGAAAACAAAAAAGATTTGTATCTTCAAAATTCTAGGAGTTTGGAATTATAAGCCTTGTTCAGATGACAAACTAGAATGCTGATGCCAAAGCTCCTTTGGAAAAAGTTAGTCTTTTGCTATTTCATAAGAATATTATGCCAGGGAGAGAAAAGAACCCTTTCATATCTGAGTCCTCTCTTACTGGAAAACCATCCTCTGATCATTCTCAGTTTTTCTGTCTTCAGAATAGGGTTTAGGCAGTTTTAAAGGACCTCTTTTAAGAGGACAAAGCTTTCTCAAGTCAGAGGCAATCTATTTTAATAGAAACCAAGGTGTGCATGAACTGCAACAAGTCTATGGCAATGATCTGAAATGATGAGCTGGGGTGGGGCAGGAAGGCAATTTGTTCGATAAAGTGCTCAATTCAGACAGTATGGCCTTAATTTTACAAAACATTTAGGTCCTCAGGGTTGCTTGAAATTAGTGCTTTAACCCTGATCTTCAGTGGTTTGGGGCTTGGAGACAAGATGTTAGAGTTATAAGAAGTCATCTTGTAGGAAAGCAGGATTTTGAGTTAAAGTGTAAATTATGGCACAAAGTCTTACTGCTTCAGATCTTTGGAGTGTGACTGTAGCAAATGCATCATAATTATAATACAGATAAGAGGGTTATTAAATATGCTTTGAGAAGGGGATTTTTTTGAAAACCTATTTTCAATGCTGCCATTGTCAATCGTTATCTGGCATACAGTAAGGGCTCAAAAAATATACTTGGAATGAATAAATGAATGAATCAATTATCATTCCAGCCCTCTGAATCTCTTCTTTTGATAAAATCTGTAGTACTCCCAATTGCTTGCCTCTCTCTTTCAGCCAGATCCAGTATTGAGTAGTTATTATTTTGGACAAGTCCCTGAGTCTCTCTGAACCTCAGTTTTCTCACAGGCAAAAGAGCAGGCACACATATCTATGCACAGAAGAGTAAGGATAAAAATACATGCATGTGAAAACACTTTGTAAACTCTTAGGCATTTTATTATTGCTATTATTACACGCAATGTTCTAAACTAACTCACTCTCAGAGACACTGTTGTACAGATCATTGAAACTCTGGAATCTTGTGGGTGCTGCCATGTGACTTTTCTGATCTGCATTGGAAAGATCTGGCAATTCCAATTTTTAAACCAAATGAGCTTTCCCTGACCATTTTCCTTTCAGTCCTGGGGTCTGGAGCTAGCCAGGTCTGAGAATCATCCAAATGAAGCCATATGTTATCAGTATCTTTCCCCCCGCCCCAAATAAAATATATGATATTTCCAGATTGACAAAAGCAAGGTTTTCTTGTGTTTCTGCTAAAATACGGGACCTGAAAGACTGACATAGGGAAAAAGTTACTTGTGCCTGGCAAATCTCTTCTGGTAATCTGACATGTTTCTTTTATAGGTTCAAGGAGGGCTGCAGAACCTATCTCAACATTTTCGTTCTTGCCAGGAAATTGAGAGTTATGGTGTGTGTCCAACCAGGTAGGAACCTTTGGTCTAGATTTCTCAGTAATGATATTCTGCACTTCTCAATTCATTGGTTGGGTCTTTAACCTTTTGTTTTCATCTTAATGGTAATTTGATTTTATTGCATTTGGGTGTTTATGGTGAGCCTGGATTCTCTTTTGGAGAAGGCAGGGTATCCATGGTAAACAGAAGAATGAGCACCTTTATTGCTGTTAAGAGACAGTGGTGCTTCTTGTCTATGAACCTTTTCACTTCTTGAGGTCTCCATGCAATTCAACTGTCTGCCCTTCACCCCATTGATTGTCATTAGTACTTTTTAGAGATTGTGCTCTAACTGGGAAAATATATAGAACCAAGAGGTACAATTTAAACAAAGCATTTCAGTGTAGTCGTTGAGCTAAAGTACAAGCCACATACTGTACCTACAGCCAGTGAAATTAAATCTTGCACGAGGCTGGAAATGTTAAGCAAACAGATTCAAATCCCCTAAGTGGATATTCCTGGCGACTGCAGGAGAGTATCTGCCATAGTTCAGTACAGCTGTGTCCTGCTTTAGGCAAACTCAATATATGAAAAGCAAACTTACAGAACAGACAGACTGGTGGCGATTTTTCACATCACAAAGGGATTAATGGAAGGGTGCCTCTGAATAACAACCTTCCCTCGTTTATTAGAATTCATTTACAGAGATCAAATTTACACAACTTTCAGGAACACGCTTCTTTCATGAAATACAATATACCTTAGGAGTTAGACCTGCCTAAAAGGTTTAATTCTTCTTCTTCTCCATCCCCAGGGATCTGCACATTTTAGCCGTTTGCCGGTGAAGCATCAAATAACAGGCTCCCTTTTAGGATCAAGCCATTCAGGTCCCATATTTTTGTTCTCCCTCAAACTTCACACGATATAAGATATTTGCTAAGAAGTATTTAGTTCATAAGGATGTCCTGGCACCACCAGCCCTGTTAGAGCCTGAAGGAGGAGAAAGGAAGGTCAGCGACACCCAAGCAGAGCCCAGGGGACCTGGTACCTCTGAATGGGCAGAGCACTTCCCCTGCACCCCACCTCTCAGGGCTGTTTAGAAAAGTGATCTATTGATCCAAGGCAGGTTGCTTTAGGGGTCAGAAAGTTATAAAAACAGGACTCAGGTTTTATTTAACTTTTTCCTTCTACCATGAATATTTGATTGGAATTCTTTGTTCCCCTAAAACTTTGCATCCAGAGTGACTCCCTTGTTTTCTTTTAAAAACATGGCTCTCTTTTCCAGAGCTGAAATTATTCTCTGAGTTGGATGAGTTAGGATAGAGATACCCCACGAAAGGAGCTGACTGTTAAAAGTCCAATTCCCTGCTGTCTCCCGCTGGCCACCAAGTTCTGCTGGCAGTACCAGAGCAGGTAAGTAAAATATGTGATGGGAAAGGCCAATGGCACTTAATGTCCTACATACTTTTCTCTCTCTAGGATTAAGACCTCAGCCACCTAATCAACTTGGATGTGGCGTATCAAACAATTAAAGGACAGAGGCTGGAAAGGCCCATCATGATCCAAGTTAAGCCTAGTGATAGAACTCTAGAAGAGAAGAAATTGCCAGCCATTTCGACTTGAACGGGCATTTCCTACAGGACCAACAGTGTTTCTGAAGGCACTTGCAGTGGGCTAGCATAGCAACTTGTTGAGAATAGCGTTAGATTAAACATGCCTCTCTCCTAGTTCTCCTTTCTTCTCCCATACCGAAAGGCTTAATCTGGTCTGCAGATGCCAGAATGCAATTTCTGATAAAATGGGTTGTGGTGTCAAGCCTGAAAGTTAGGGAGAACATGGAGATTGGGAGCATGGCGTGAGAGGGACCGAATGTGGGCCCAGGCATTGCCACTTATTTGCTGTACAAACTTGGTTAAATAACTTAACCTCTCCAAACCTCTGTTCTCTCCTTGATCAAAAAGGATGATTGCATATATTTATCATACTAACTCTACAATAAAAATCAAATGAGGTATGTAAAACTGTTAGCATTATCACTGTTATTTTCATGAAGGCACTAGAAGCTCTGGGCTGAATACAAATGCTAGACTTGCTCTAAGGAAATCTGGCTGCCTCTGGTGGGTTTCTGAGGCTGGGAATGATTTACAAACTGGGCTAGTTGGGCCGTGATAGGACATATGGAATCTTGTATGCGCCAGGTCTCCAACTTCCTCCCTGAGCAAGAACAGAAGTCGCCTTCAGGGTTCAAAAAGCATAGGCCCATGTGGTCAAAGAGGATACAGCCAATCTTTTTAAAGGACCACCCCTGCCGTGGAATTGATTAGGAAATACATTCTAATGAGCTGTTGAGTGATTACAGCTCAAAGGAGGCTGGCTCTTGAACCTACTCTAGAGAGAGAGATGCCCCAATCGCCAAAGAGCCAATTTTGAAGCTAAACGCACAGAAGGAGGTGGGGTGTTGGCACACTTCCCAGGTCTGCTGCTGTTCCCCTTTGCCCTAAAGTTGACTTCTGGTTTTCTGAACTTAAAAGAAAATGATTTCAGTCCCCAATCCCAGAGCCAAAATACTAACATGAGCCCTGACTGCAGGAAAAGATAACCCGTTTTAATTACCTTCAGAATCATGCAGGGATTTGCTCTGGTGTACATTATAATCCCATTGCTTTGCAGGGTCCTCAGACGCAGAGCTAGCTTAAAGTCCTCTTCTTTGCTGTTTTCAGAAAGCCGGTATTTGATGTAACTGTTTCCAGCAAAGCTGAGAGAAGTGTGCCCTGAGAAGACCATTACGAGAAGATAGATACGCTTTTTAACATCCCAGGGACATATGAAATCACCCAACGACTACCAAGGAAGTTGACCAAAGCCCGTGGGGAGTTAATGAAGGCATTGCGGATAAACTATTTTTGATTAAAAACTGATTCTCCATTTCAGGTCACACTCTAATGTCAAAGTGAAAAAAAAATTAACTAGTTAGAGGCCCCCAAATCTTAGCTGTCTCATGCCAAGGGCACCTTGGTAAATTCTATAACTTGAATTTCCTTAGTGTCAGTCAATTCCCACTTTCTAAAATTAGCACTATTAAAAGATACCCCTTCTTGCCCACCACCATCATTTAGACACTCAAAAACTTGTAATTCCCTGAAATAAAGGAAAGACAAAACCATATCCTAATGCCAAACAGCCAACTTCTGTCATTTGCACTAATGTTGAAAAAAGGCAGTTCATGTCTTGGACAGTCCCACTGATTTCAAGGCCTCTCTTTCTAGAAGGTTTAGTCCTACCCACATCACCCAATTCTGAGTTCATCCTCTTTTTTTAGTGCCTCCAACTTTATGTTTTAACAAGCAAAGTAATGGCTGAAAAGCTGTCTTGCTAGGGTGATAGGTGGAAAGTGTGGAAATTTAACAAATGGGTGATAACCATGGACAATCAAAAGTTTTCTAGATTGGAAGGAGAAGGGAGATGGACAGAAAGGGACATTGTTGTGAGGAAATTCGGCTCTCTGGTCACCCTACATACCCACCTTCTGTGTGCACAACTGGTGTGTTGGGGTGGAGCAGCGTGAGTATCTTTTAAATCTAAGCCTTAGATTACTTGAAAGGCACGTATGCTGGTGATCCCTTCACTTCACAGGTTGCTCTGTTCTTGAAATCAACTACGAGGGAGCGTGGGCTTCCATGTTTAAGAACAGAGCTCTCTTTGCACACACTGTATTTCTAGAGCCCAATGCTTAGCAGTTGTCTTGCACATATTAGGCACAATTATTTTTTATTCCTGCCATAATTACTTTGATAATCATCACTCAATAAATCTTTCTTGGATTCCAAAATTGATACCAGACTGTCTGATACACCAAAAAGAGGGTTCTATAGGTACCAAAAATGAATGATACTCTTTATAGAGGAAAGAAGTAGTAGAGAATATGTGAATCAAACGAGGTACTGAACTTGAGTGAAGGTCAGAAGAGGAAGATTATTTGGACTGAAACAGCACAAATACTCATTTTTTTCTTTCTTTAAGAAACAGAGGGGAACACTTCTCCTATTGGGAGCATGCAATGCAGTTAGTTATACATTTTCAGTGGGGAGTTGGCTTCCTTTGGGCTCTAGGCTGGTTTTACCTAGAGAAGGTCAACTGCACTGGCTCAGCTTTACCTTCCATTCCGCTGACCTCTGTTTTGTGGCTATGGGCTCGTGCAGCCCTCCAGGCATCAAAGGCAAGGCCACAGATACTCTGACTTCTCTGCCGAAATGACAGCCTTCTATTGTCTATAATCTCAGCCCTAATATCCATGCAACACAAATGAAAACACACGCTGTGGTCTCCCCATTGTATAAGGAGTCCACCGTCATTGTGTGTTTTCTTAGCACAGACAGCGGCTGTAATGCATCCCAAGTACATTTGAGGGTCACTGTGGTGTGTTTTGAAGGAAAATGTTGCATGCAGACAGAAATGTCTTCTGGAAGGGCTGGGGCAGGGTCATTTACTCAAGGGCATGTACTTCAACAATAGGGACTTAGACCCTTGTCATTCCACCCCACTCTGCACCTGAGCACTCTCCGAGCTTCCCTGGTGGACACTGGCAGAGAAACGGTCTCCTGCTGGCTTCGTAACCGACACACTGCATGTCCCCTGGACACGGCTTCTCCATGCAAGGATCGTTGGACCCCGGACACAGTCCTCCTGTGACAAAGGGGAACACGCATGATCAGTACAGTGGGTATCACCTTACACTCTGGGGGTCACAGTGATGGTTCCAGAACTGGGCTCTACAGGCTCCGAGCTGTGAGACAAAGAGGGTGCCTAGAATCAGGAGTGTCTGAATGGGCTTCACTTGGTGTGGGTGCCCACCAGCACCCTTGCGTCTCAAAAGCTCACTGCTACACTGAAGTAGGTCGGGTGCAAACAGTGAATGGAGCTCCTCCTTTGAGGCTAAAATATGCTGAGGTTGTGAATGGGCCATCTTCAGCTAAAACCAGATCACATTACATGGGCTCTGGGGTTTCTGCATATTGGTGGCCACTGAAATGTACCACCTAAGCTTAGATTTCTACACCCATCTCAGCCCTGAAAAACTTAGGGGTAAACTTCAGAAGATGTTAGCTGTTGTTTTCAGAGAGGCAGGGGAAGCCTTTCTGAAGGACAGTGTGAGTCAATCTAAATTGTGCAAGCAGAACTCACATTATTTCCTAATCCCTTCTGCTCCCTGCTGTTGTACTGATTAGCTGTAGGTGTGCCCTGCCGGCTATCAGAAATAGTCCAATTATCCTTAGCAAAGGAAGGCTTCCTTTCTACCTGTTCGATGTTCACAGCATAGTAAGAGGTGAGGTCAATCTCTCAGAAAGGAAATCCTGGAAACCAGATTCACTGAAGAAGGCTGAGTTCAGGACCCAAGGGAGTTAGAACTGTGGCGAGGACAAGTATGGGACCCTGGATGGCAGGGCACTTTCCCAAGGTCATGGACGGTTCAAATGTAATTAGGCCACTTTCAATCTGGCGGGAGTTTGAGTGGTAACAGGACTACAGAAAAGGAGACCCAGGGCTGGGTTAGCAGTGGCCTAAAGGGTCACCTCGTCTCTGTGAACCAGGAACATGCCAGACAATCAGCAACCTCTTTCCTTAGAAGATCTTTCCATGCTCTTTCATCCTCATTAAGCATATTGTCCCATTACACAGTCATTTCTTTGTCTAGGATAAAGCAGACATTTAATGCTAACTGCATATAAATATTTTAAGAACTGCAGTCCTTGGGAGCAATGTGAGTAGGACCAGCGAACTCAGAATTCCTGAACCCTATTTCCCTCTGGTTTAGAGCTCAGCCAGGAAAGGCACTGTTTTAGCATTGATCCTGCTGGCAAAGTCTTAGAAGATGAAAGGATTTGTAACTAAAAATTTGGAATGACCTCTAGAAATGGTGCAAAAAGACCTAAGTGTCCCAAACATATCTTCCTATTTTTGTCCCAAGAAATTCTTATTCTTGCCATGTATTTATGAGTATTTTTGGAACTTGAAACAACTGTTCAGCCACCTTATGATCTGTTTCAAGAGGCTTTTGATGACCAGTTTTTAAGTAACTTTTGGTCCATTCATTCAACAAATAATTTTTAGGTCCATTGAGGTGACAGGCCTGGGCATATAAAGATGAAAGGAAATGATCGCACGTCTCCCCCCTGCCCTTCCCGGGAATCCACAGGCAAACACAATAAGGTATAATACAATAAGGTAACTGCTTTGCTAGAGATATGTGAGTGCAATAGTGTACCAGAGTGAAACAGTGTGCGTAATGGCATAATGTGTGTGCCAGAGAAGGAACAATTGTTTTCTGGGAGAATGTCAGATGTCCTCTCAAAGGGAGAGAGCATTTTAAACTCAGGTTTAAAGCATGAGATCCTCTGAGTAACAAGCAACTGTGTTTCATGGAAAAGAAACTACCATAGCCAGTGGCTTAGCGGCACGCACGTGTTACTGTTTATTCATGGGAAGCTCATGACTCTACCATCTGACTCTGCTGTCTGCATGAGTGGCTTCGTTTCAGTTTCTGATGGCCTGTGCACTTCTCGGTTGCTCCTAACTGTGGTCAAGTTAGTATATGCTCAAAAATGCAAACTGACCCCATTGCTAATCTCAGGCACGTGGCAGAGTGCATCAGTGAATCACAAAATGTATCCCCTCAAAGGGATATAACTCTGCATTACCTGGGCATTGCTTTCCAATTAGACACAGAGAGAGTGATTTCTGTATTTAGGAAATGATACTTTCCATTCCATGGGCATGTTTTTTCCATGTCTCTAATTCAGCCAGCCTAATGATAATCCTTTCCATAAATTTCTCTTTCTGAGATACAGCTATATATACTTAATTCATAGTATTTTCTGCTCTGATGCAATAGCTACCTGGCTAAGAAAACTTGCATTATCAAAAATCTAGTTTAAAAGCCACTGTTTCAATGGAGAGAAGATGGCTAGGTAATTCCAGGCCCCATGACAGTAAAGTTATTTTCTCCTGTAGGAATTATAGTAACATGTAAAAAAAACCCAAAAAACCCCTATAAGTGTATATAGAATAAAAGCTGAACATTGCATTTCAGAATAACACAGCAATTTAATACTTCTCTCTTTTATTAGCATGTTTTGACCTCATCTTTCATCATCAGCCCTGCCTTGGTGGGCTTCTCACTTCTTTAACACCCATGTCTCTTATGTTGGGTTAAAGCCACTTAGACCAGCCACTGGAGTTTAAAGCCACATCTCCATTTCTTATTTCCTTAAGTCATAACCATAGAAGCCATATAATTAAATCCACTAAATTACTGGATTGTGTTAGATCCAGTACCCATAATGAAGACTCCATCTGGAGTAAATATAAAATATATATTAATATAAATATTAAAATACATGAATTCCAAAATTAATAATATTAATGAGATAGGCATAATAATGTATATTGCTAATCATTCTAACAGCCATTGACTTTAATAGGTTATTTTTCTTTCTTTTGCTCCTTAATAGGATTTCTTAAGGCAAAGGGGGATAGTTCTTGGTGAGCCATCTGTCTCTTGATGCTTTAAAAATCCTCCAGGGCCTCTCCTCTTGGAGTCCCAGCCCAGGGCGGGAGAGGCCCATAAACAGTCAGGCTCCAGCTGAGGCTGTCTGTTCATTCTGCTCACGTTCTGCTCTCTTGTGGCTCAAGGAAATATGAAGGCAGATTAGCGTCTGGAGGTGAGTATCAATGTAGGGTCCTCCTTAGCTGGGGACAGACGTGAGCGTGTGCACCAAATGCAGTCCATTCCAAGTAGAGAAAGACTTTCAGTCACTGAAAACAGTTTTCCCGAACAAAATACACTTCCTCAGCAATACTGTTGTTCCTTTCTCTCTATCACTTTAAGAGCATAGGCGCTTCCTGAATTACATATTGTCAGAGGGACTCAACCTTTGTGCACCAGCCCTTAGCCCATGTCTTGTGTCCCTCAACCTCAGACGTGCCCAGGTCTTGGTATGGGGGACACTCTCCTGAGGATAACAACCCTCCTTCCAACCAAAGCTGTGAATTCTCTAGCAACACAAAATCCAGTATGCTTTGAATGGGTGCTGAGGGGTTAAGTTGTTTTTAGAAATCATGTGTCTGCACCATCCCCTTTTTAGCAAGTATATACACCTACTATTGTTTAGTGTCTTAAAGACCCTCTTTCTGGTGGCAGAAAGTACCTCATCGGCTCACCAGTTAAGAGCCAACCATGTCAGCTCCCATTGGCTTCTGGGAGGAAGTTTATCTTATCAACTATCATTAAATAACCCAGATTTAATTAATTTGTGTTGCGATCAATGACAGCTTGGGGGGTGGGGGCTCCAGACCCACATGTTCTGCATCTCCAGGCCTCCATCCATTTGGTGCCAGAGTGAGCATGAAGGGAGAGGGGCCCTGAAGTAGCAAACCAACTGATGCAATCTGTTGTATGTCAGGGCTGGACAGAAAGATCAGATGTTTTTAGCAATTCTTGAAGCAGAAAGCAGGCAGAGAAAGTTCTTTCCCCATTCCTGGGTCCCCTCAGGAAGCTGGGGGAGTATAACAGGAAATGATGCTGCCAATAAATAGCAGACTTGGCTGTGGGCCTTAGGCATGCCACTTATTTACTGTGTGGCTCTGAACAAGTCACTTGACTTCTCTGGGTCTTGATTTCCTTTTCTGAAAAATGAAGACAATGATTCTTCACAGAGTTTTGATCATTAAATGGGCTAATACGTATGAAAGTAACTTGTACAGAACAAAACTTAACAGTAAAAACTAATTACTACAAGGTCTCCAAATGGGAGACATGAGCTTGACTCAGAAACATGGCAGAAACCTGAACTCAAGTGCCATCTTTTTCTTGTTGTCTTGTCCTTTTTGGGTCAAAATCATGATTTGTAAATTGATAGATGATATGAAATACCATGTGCATGGAAGTATAAGCTAAGGCCAGGAGCTTTGTGTTAATCTGCGTCCCAGGCCACATGCTGCCCCTTCACCACCTTGCCTCGGGCGGAAGTGTTCTTTCTATATAGCCTCTCTGCCAGAGACATGTGCATGCAGTGTGGCTATTCTCGAAGATGCTTTCCACCTTCTGGAGCTTTGCTCAGGTGGACATGTAGGTCGCTTTCCATGGAGCTGACGGCATGCAATTCACTTGAGCAGAAGCTTCAGAGCTTCGGAACCTGCAGGGAGGGGAAAGGTGATCTTCTTGAGGTTCTAGAAGGGTCTCGCTACTATACTGATGACTCCTCTCCTCATCTCCCCAGCATCCCCACAGCCCCCTGGATTAAGTCTATGCTGTTAGCTAATGCATCAGAATGTAGCTGTGATTATGATTGTGGCCACTTTGAGCTGACGCCACCTCTTGGTACTGCAAATCCCGTAATGAATGGTACACATACTACCTCCTGAATTCACACACTTAACCAAGATGCCACATTTTGGCAAAGGTCATGGAAGTCAATAACCATCCCTCTTAATTACTGGCCTGCATGAAGTTTTAAAACATATTCTCTTAAGGTCTCCTGGCTTTGAAGTGGTTTCCTTTGGTTCTGCCAAAAGCACAGAGTCACCTGCAGTGGGGTTTGCTGGGCTCAGCCCTATTTTCTATTGATTTTGCTAAAGGCTGAGCACAATTTCATTCAAGGCACCCTCTCTGGGGCAGTTGGGCATGAGTGGAATATATATAGGAATATCCACATGCTGAGAAGCTGGTACCACCTCCAAACCTCTCCTGGCATTTTGGGGCTCGCATACTGGAGATGAGAGATTTGCAGAGACACAGCTGTTAGGAGTGAAAAATGGAAACTTCCCAGTTTGCAGGGGAACCTGGTTAAGATTCATAGACAACACTGGAGGTTATCTGAAACCACTGGGATGGTTGGCTTTCTCCCCGAGAATGAGGCTTAAACCCCAGCCCAAGTGTAAACTCAATCTCCTATTTTTCTCTGCTTTGTAAAAAACTCAAGGCTAAGTTTGAAGTGTCGCCCTACTTCACAGAAGCCATCACCGTTTTATTTATCATGCTTATGAGAAATGCATTACCATGGCTGCCTATCACAGGCTCTGTTTACCTGTCCTACACAGTCCTGCCTCCCTCCCTACCATCCAGTCCAACTGAGCATCTTGTTGTTCACATTCCAACAGGATAGGAAGCACATAAGCCTCACTTCCTACAGTATCTCCAGCACCCTGCCCTGGCCTTGGAGTCAATGAGCAATGCAAGGGTGCCCCAAGCCCCAGGGCCTTTCTCCTCACTGCTGGCTCTGCTTACAGTGCATTCCACGCCTGGTGATGATGCAGTGGGACCAGCTTCATTGCTTCCAGTGCCTTTGCTGGACTCCTCCAAGGAGGCCTGAGGACTCTCTCTGTTATGCCCCAACTATACCACCTACAACTCTTTGTAGATCCTATTTGTTTATAGCCAGGGAGCAAAGGAACATCTGCTCTTTTTCTAGGAAAAGAGGATTCAAGGAGTCAACAACTATCTTTTGCTCTCTGTAGGGCAGATCATCTGGGAGAAATCAGCCTGGATACTGTTTGGCTCTAAAGGACAGAACTGGGTGAGTTCTGGTGCAGTGTAAGGGAAAAGATCATCTCAGGTCCGTCTTGTGAGGTTGTGAGCACCTGGCACTGGTGTGCAAACCTTGGCTGAATTACTGTGCCAGGAATACAGTAAGCAGGTGACTTTCAAATTCCTTCCAAACTAGTGCAGTGGTAGTAGGTTACAGTGGCTAAAATGGCCAGGTGTGAATCCTGGCTCAGCCATCTGCTTAGCTTGGTGACTTTGAGCAAGTCAAGTGACCTCTCCGAGTGTTAGTTTCCCTAACTTTTGAGGTCTGAGATACCCTCGGAGATGGTATTGGGTGGCTGGTAATCAGTCTGTTGGGAAAAAAAGGCGTTAGTTGAGTCATCTTACATAGCACATAGCACTGAGGTTAAGACTCACAAAAATGAAGACAACTTTCTACCCTTAAGGTGGATAAAGCAATAGGAGCCCAAGGAGCCTTTACGGAGTCAGCAGGCCACTCTCACTGGCTGCATGGCCCTGGGCAAGGCACGGAGCTGCCCCATGTACAAAATGAAGATTATCCTGCTGAAGACAGGATAGGGCTAGCTGAACTCTGCAGGTCCTTTGACCATTCAAATCCAGTTTCCATATTATGGCTTAATTATAAGAGTGACTTGAAAGTAAGAAGCTACGGGGTGGGCCTGAATCTGCACAAAGCCTGGTTGAGGAAATGCTTTTCAAACCTCATGTGTTGCCTCGGGGGCCAACTGACAAAACCTTCCAGCATTCTGGGTTTACTTGGAGAAGGACCCACAGGGGCTAGAGAACAGGACACCACCTTGAAACTCACTGGTTTCATGCAAAATGTGGAGTAAGCTCCCCTCTCTCTCCAACAAAAATCACCCTCAAATTCCTCTTCTAAAGAAATTCTGCCACGTTTGCTTTCCTCCGGCTCTTCTTGATGAACTCCTACTCATCCCTCAAGACCCAGCATGTAGTGGGGTCGCTGGTTTACAAATGTCACAGAAAGCTTTTCTCTGGCCACAGCATGGACTCTGTCCTTTCTACAACCTAGCATTTATTATAACTGCATTACTGCAAACAGGTACTTGCAAGCTGACCTCACCACAGGCTATATTTAGAATCTTCAGTATCTTGGAGATTGCTGGTGCCACAGATATTTGCTGGAATAAATTGAGTTCTCAGAGCACAGGATTAATTAGCTGGTTTAGTTTCTCCTGCAGGGTCTGCCTGTCCTGTCGTGAACCTCCTGTCACGAACTTCTTTTGAACCCTGCTGTGAATCGCTGCATGAAGGCCCTAGCACAGTTTTGGTGTATTAAACAGCTTGCCTACAAAGGGAAACTAGGTAAAGTCAGGACAGCTGGCATTCATAAATCCTGCATGTTGGTAGCATTTTCCAGAAATGTATCTCACCTAGCATGTATGCTTTGAGTTACTTTGGAGCTAATTTATATATCCAAAAGGTCAGACATCCCTGTATCTACCTGATGAAAACACCAGCAGAATTCACTGAGTACTGCAGAGTAAGTGGCTGGCACTCTCCCAGGCTGCTTGGAGGCTGTCCAAGTGTGGAGGGGGTTGGGATCTCTGGGCCTTTCTCTGATGAACTTATTTTTCAAATTGCAACCAAGAACTTTCTACAAGGGAAAAGGCCTGTCCCCAGTTTCTGAAAGGAATGTTCAACGAATGGCCTCTCTTCTGGCCATAATCCTCTGGGCCAAGTTTGTGCTGGCTAGAAAAACTCTGGGTGTGATTTTTCTTAGAAGAGGGCATTGAATTTATGTCCCCCCATGTCAGAGACAGGAAAAGAGGGAGAGAGCCATGCTTTTTGCTGACCACTCTGGGCACATGGCTCTGTGCAGCTATGGCTGCTGACCAGGGAAGGTCAAGGTTCAGTGACTCCAGTTACATCAACAGGCAGGAACCACTCCCTCGCTGCCACTCCGAGGGCTGAACCCACTTCTGGTCTGTGCTCCTGTACATCTGGCCCATTTTTCACTGAAGCAAATCTAACTGCTCTTACTCCCTGCAACAACTTGCTAACTTGTTTCCTGGCCTCTGGCCTGGCCCCATCTAATCCATTCCCCTCTGCAGCCAGCATGCCCTTTGTGACAGATCCGACCCCATCCCTTCTTCACTTCAAATCAGCCAATGGTTCCCACTGCCTCGGGGTAATTTCTAGAATTTTCATCTTAGCTGACAGCCCTTGTGTGATCACTGGGCCTGCTCACATGCAGTGTCACTCCATTGCTCTTTCTGGCTTCAGAAATCTCTTTCAATCCCCCCAGTGTAGGCTTCTTTCTTGCCCTTAAGCCTTCCTCCTACAAAGCTTAGAAGGTTCTTCCTTCCCTACCTGTCTTCACACTTCTAATTCCTACTTACACTTTCTGTCAACCTAGAGATACATCCTGCAGGAAACCTTCCCTCTGATCGGGGCCTCCCACAGGACTTTGTATTTCCCCTAACAGTACTTGACCTGGGCCCTGCTGATCTGTGTGTGTATCTGGGCTGCTCAATAAGCTCTAAGCTTCATGGGAGTAGGGGCTGAGCTTGCCTGTTGACCCTTGTAGCTGGGAGAAATGACTGGGCACACAGTAGGTGGTCAGTGACTACTTTGCTGACTGAGTGAATGCAGCAAAGCATGCTTACGGGAACAGAAGCCCAGGGTACTCACACCTCTGGAGGTGGGAGGGAACTCTAAACTGCACTCACCGTTACATGTGCAGCGCACGTTCCTGTAGAAACGCGGGCACACAAAGCTGATGCGAGCTGTGCTGTAGGTCATGAGTGCGTGGGAATCCAGCGACAAGCCCTGCTCGCAGTGCTGCTCCTGACAGTCCAGCCCTGAGCAGTTCTTCTCCAGGATGGCAGAGATGCGCATGACGTTCTCCAGGTGTCTCCTGGTGTTGGACAGCTTCTGGATCAGGTAGGCTGGCTTGTAGAACTCACTGCTGTGCATCTCCACGGCAAACAGCATGTCCAACTGGTTGGTGCCCGTGACGGGCTGGATGCTGATGATGTGCAGGTTGTCCTGCTTCTGGGTGAGGACGGCAGCCCGCAGGGTGCGCCGGAACCCATGCATGTGCAGCCCCACGAAGTCCTCGGGGGACACGTTCTCAAAGCGGATGGTGACTGTGTTCTGCAGCATCTCGTGCACCAGCTGCTCCACGTGCACAACCACATCAATGGGCACCTGGAAGCGGCCGTCACTCACAGACACATTCAGGATGTACTTGCCACTGTCCAGGCCTCCCAGGGCGATGATTTTCCCATCGTGACTGTTGACTTTAAACAAGCTCTTCTGCTCTGATTTTAGGGCAAACGTGAGCACATCATACATGTCTTGATCTGTGGCATGGATCTTCCCAATGACCCCACCAGGAAAGTCATCCTCCATGGTGACAATGAAAATTTCCAGGGGGATGGCTGTGGGCTTGTGGATACTTTCCTCGATGACCCTCACGCGGATGTAAGAGAGAGAAACTTGCTGAGGTTTGCCTGAGTCTTTTGCCTACAACAGCCAAGTTGGGGAAAGGCAAGAACTAAGAAAAAATCTTAATAATTAAAAAAAAAAAGAACAAAACTCAGATAGAAGACATCTGTTCCTTTAATCACATTTGCTTCTTCCTCTATCCCCTGCCATTATTCTGCAAAATGCTGAAGATGTGCATTTAAGTTAGAAGAGTGATTTATCATCTCCAGTCCCCATGTGTACACTCTGTTATGGACAATAAAATGTGTCAACACAATAAAGCCTTTGGGGGTGAATAGGGAAGGCGGATAGAGGGTGCTACGAGATCCAACGTATCCACAGCAGGCTGGCCTGGCTTTACTTTTGGACAGAAGCCACAGGGGACCCTCAGAAAGTAACATGTCCACTTGGAAGAGAAATCTTTGTTCTTTTCAGACCCCTTCCTTTTGACTGGACCAGAGAGCAACTTTCAACACATTTAAGAAATAACATTCTTTAACTGGGAATTACATGATATTAAGATTTAGAGTAAAAAATGGTACACCAAAGGGAAAAACAGGTAGTCTAGGAAAAACCTTTCTGTTTTCCTTATTTATGTAAGAATTGACAGAGCCACCACTGACAACAGATTTTTACTCAGTACCTGCCATGCACAATATTGTAGGGCTTCAGAGAAGGGCAGACTCCCATGGGCTGGGTCCCCCGGGGCAGGTGTTTGAAGATGTGGGGCTACACTGCAGGCCAGGTGGGATCTGGACAGATGTGTCCTTGGAAGGCAGGTAAAAGCAGGGGCTCAGGCCTCATACAGCCCTGATTTCCAGTCCTGGCTCTGCCACTCACTATATGTCTGGCCATGAATAAATTACTTAACTTCTCTGAGCTTCTAGTTTTGTATCTTTAATAATGAGTAAAACAGTGGTTTTACCTCACAGGATTCTTATATTGTGAGGATTGAGAGCCGAGGTGGTTGCAAAGTGCTTAACAGAGGCCTGATCCACAGAAGTACTATGTGAAAGTTAACGTGAGTGCTGCTACTTCTATGATTACCGTTACCACATGCTTAATTTGATGGACAGGTGAGGTTGAATTTGAAGTCAAACCATGGAATATTTCAAAGGAAGGTAAGAGTTTGGACTTTAGAGGCCAGAGGTTGCCTATTCAAATGTCAGAGGCCAGAAAGATGAGGGGAAGGCATAAAGCCACTGAATGTAAGGTGACAGACGAGTTGGGCCTGTGGTCTGAAAAAGACTGAAGAGTCGAGTCTGCTCAAGAAGAAATTAGGCAGACCTAAATCCAAATCTGAAAGAGTCTGGGGCCGGAATTCAGCCTGCAGGCCACAAGTTTTCAAGCACTGGGGAGCCACAAATGGTTTTACCTTAGGGCAGGGCTTTTAGCTTAGCTTATACCTTTTCCGTAAAAGGCTAGATAAGAAATAGTTTAGGCTTTGGGGGTTATATGATGTCTATAAACTACTCACCAGTGGTTTCAGCATGGAAGCTGCCACAGGGTATATGTATCTGTATGGGGAAGGCTGTGTTCCAATTAAGCTTTATTCATAAACACAGGCTGAGGGCAGGATGTGGTCCAGGGATGGTAGTTTGCTAACCCCTGTTTTAGGGGATTGACATAATCAACGGGGATGATTAATCTGGGAGGGGTGAGGGAGGTGTAAGAAAAGAGTAAGGCTGAAGCCAGAGGAGTCACCCGGGAGGCTCCTGTAACATGAGTACAGGGAGATAGAGGATCAAGTAGGCAAGGACAAAGGATACGTAACTGCCCTGACAGGGTCCGGGTGAAGGCAGAAACTCAGCGCTCGGTGGTAGTTCAATGTAAGGGACTAGAAGTGGGAAGATCTCCCTGGTGTTTCCAAAGTATGTGATGTGAAGTCAGCTCTCTCACAGGCGGAGAGGGCATGCAAAGCACCGTCCTGGCTTCTGTGAGCGAGCACTGGAAACCCCTTCTTGCCCTGGTAGGAGGTGCCCCTGTACTGTGGTGTAAAACTACTTACATGACACAAGGGGGAGTGGGTGAATGGAAGCATCTGTCGACATGCTCTGGGCCAAAAGTCATTTAGTTTGTAAGATTTCATGGAGCAGGGCAAGCCATACCTTACCAGAAGAGATGATGTACACAATTGAATGCCATACAGTTATGAAGAATTCCTGTTGTTGCTATTGCCACCATTAATAATGACTTCAGGTGCCCTCCGGGAACTTTCTGGCATGCTCTCATTTCCTGCTCCTACCCATACCCTTTCCATTCCTGCCACTTTGAGCCATTTCATTTTACACAGGCCTCTGACCTGGAGGTAGCAGAAATCTTGAGCAGCCACTGCCATCTGGGTGCTCGGTCCCCTCCTGCCTCACTAGGAAAGCTTACTAAGCAGAGCCCTCGACTGAAGCTGAGGCTATGCTACGACTTAGTCCCAGTAGGACAAAGACAGGTTGCTTTGATCAGTGATTGTCTCTGTGGGTCCATTAGAACCCCGGGAATTTTTAGAATGCAGATTTAGGCCCAGGGACTGGCTGCTCCTGCACAGCCCTAAAGGAAATGTCCCTCCTGAACAACGATGCTTCCTTTCCTTCCTGTTCAATTTCACACAAGGAGACCGCTTTTATTGGTGTGAAATTGAATTTGAGATTAAAAGAGGAATATTTCTGCACGCTCATGAATTATGTTGACTTGCTCCACAAAGAAAAACCAACCAACGGGCCCAGAAACAAGCAGAGGAGAAAGCTGGCCGGAGGCGGGCAGGGAACGAGGCCGCACCTGGACACACAGCACGTATTCCGGGGAGCCCGTGTGCTGGAAGACCACGGCCGAGCGCAGGATCCCGCGAGAGTCCAAGAGGAAGTCCTCCTCTTCATTTCCCGACAGGATAGAGAACGAGAAGGGAGGCCCGTTGTGAAAGGAGTCTCTGTCTGTCACCACCAGCTGCAAAATGCTGGTGCCGACTGGCTTATTTTCCTGCATAAAAGAGTATATTGAAAAGGAAGATAAAATTACACCTCTGTTAACATTTAAAAAACCCATCATTACTGGCTGAGGGTGCTGTGCTAGAAGACAGGGCTTCTCGCAGAGAGGACTCCCTGGGATATTATCTTGTCTTCTGAAAAAATGCTTGGCTGCCACCCCACAACTGCCCTGTGAGCCAGTGAGCACAGGGGAAGCACACGAGGACTTTGCTTGGAAGGCATCTGTGGCTTCCATGGACGGTGCCAGCTCCGCCTTGTCTTTGATGGGCTGGAAATGTCCTGCATCCACCTGAGCAGCTTTGGGGGTACAGGATGCTCACCGGTCTCTGTGGCTATCCTGGATATCCTTTCAGGCCAAGAAAACACCAACCCATTGGGATGGGAAAGCACTTTCTCACACTTGTCCCAACACACTTGTTCTGAGGCCCAACACCGTGACACAACATCACAACATCAATTTTTTTTGGGGACATCCTGGCACCTTCCCCATAAATATACACAGGCTTATGCCAGGTGGAGAATGGGGATTTACTCCCCCGCCCTCCCTGAACAGTTTTGCCATGTTTCTTAAGGAGAAGAGAAGGGGATAAGGTATTTCCCAACTTGAGAATGAAGAGAAAGGACATCCTTCACTTCATGAGCGTTTTTGGACGCCCTGATGTTATTAAGCAAGTGTTCGTTCCCAGAACCTCTCTGCGTTTTCCCCAGAATGGCAACACAAAGGCTCTCCGCCACTCCCTCCTGGGACGGAGGTTCTCCTTACGGTGGAAACGCCAACTTGAATTCCTCTGTAGCGCAAGCTCTGGTTTCCCCGCCCCACGCGGTTTGGACTTCAGCGTCACAACAGCCTGGGCCTGAAGTCCGTCTCATTAGTTTAGGTCTCCTGATGACATCGACTCAGGATAAAGTGAGTTTGGGTGACAGAGATGAAGACAGTGCTACACTGCCGATTGGAGGCAAGCCATGCATGGGACAGGCTTGCTAGTTTTATGTGCTGGAATTAGTCTTATGAAAACCATGTGTTGGGAAAAGGGAGGGACACTTTTTGAAGGAGAAAGAGAAAACGACCTCAAAGCCCTCTCCTTTTGATCCTTCTCTCAAGAGGCCTTTCGGCCACCAAGAACTAGACACCGTCTGTCTCAGGAATCTGTTTTGGACTCTCCTCAGCCCAGTGGAGATTTACTATTTCACCCTGACAGCATACTCAGCACCACGCAAAACGGAAGATTTATTGATTTGATTGCTCACTCCTATACAGGCCATTTCCCTCCCAGAAGAGAGAGAGAGAGAGAGAGAGAGAGAGAGAGAGAGACAGAGAGAGACAGAGAGAGACAGAGAGAGAATGTGTGCCCTAGGGGTCACCGTCTGAGAAAGAAAGGTGGACAATAACACGGGCAGGACCCGGAGCTGCCGAGGGGCGCTAGGGTCATGCTCACGGGCTGGGGTTCTTGGCTCTTTCACGCTGACTTCCTGCTGTGCATGTGAAAACGGCCTGTCTAGCTGATCGATGTGTGTCATAAAACTGAACGTTGAGTCGGCAAAGCCTGTTTTGTTTTGGTACGAGCACACAGAGGTGGTGAGAGCCAGAGCGCCACAGTGGGTGACATCTGGAGAAGAGCCGTCTGAGAGAAATGGAGGAAGGCGCAGCCCCCGGGTGAAGCTCTGTGGAAGCAGGAGAGCGAGAAGAATGCACAGCTGCTGGAGGAAGCCTCCGAGGGGAGCGGAAAACCAAAATACCCCCAGTGAAGGCATTGGATTTCGCTGACAAAGGGACAGGAATGAAGCAGAGAGCCGCTTGCTGTGTGACCGCCTCTCAGTCTGACCGCTGGCCCGCTCAGCGGTGAGGTAGGAGCCGGCTATGGACGGCCAGACTCAAAAGTCTTGCAAATCATTCCGTAGGGGCCCCTCAAGACCTGGCTCACTCTCATCTTACCTTCTACCTGCAAAGCCCCGGGAACCCATGGGGTGTGATTCTGAGGCTAAACTGGATCAGGCAAGAGCAATTAATTCTCTAGAATATGTGTGATCCTCCTGCCCCCCGAGGACATGTATATCAATCCCTGTCCCCTCTAAGTACTCCACAATGATGGTATTCCTGGGCTGGATTCCCCAATTCTCCTGAAATTGGGCTTCCAGTTTCTAGAAATACTGGGAGGAGGAGGTAGCTTGGTGGTGCCTACTACCGTGCTCATGAACTCTCCTTTGAATAAAAAAATAGAGGGGAAAAAGAGTTGTTCTCTCTGATAGCAGAGAGCAGCAGTAAGTTACTCCATCCTGCTGGTGGATTTTAAAGAGCAGGGGCATTTAACGGGCTAGACAAACTGCCTATGGAAGACTGATTTCAAAGAGTAGCAGCTCTATCTCGATGCCCAGTCTCCCTTTGACAGATGAGATGGTTTGCATCTGTCTCCCTCCCCTGCCAGAATAGCAGAGTGGCTTATGGGCAGCCTGTCACTGTGGAAAGAAAAGAGCTGTTGCAGAAGACAGACCCGAGTTCAAGTCTTGCTTCCACCACTTGCCCGCTGTATGACTTTGGGTGGGCACCCAATCCTCCAGTCCTTAGCTCCTTCACTGTCCAATGGGGGCTGACCCACACCCCAAATCATGGGGGTGTGCCGGGGGCAGATGGTGCATATAAGGCACCTGACCCCTGAAAGAACCCCACCAGTGAGAGCACTTACCAACGTTTATTAATCAGTTGCAGTAGAAGAATCAGGCTCTTTTCATACCAACCCTATGATGGGATGAGTTGATATTAGGTAAAAACGGTAACACACCACAAGGAGTAAACCACAGCACAGGAAGACGGCTGAGTGCATCAGGACAAGTGTCTGTCAGACTGGGTTTGCTCACCTGAATCACAGCGGTGTAGTTAGCAGGTGTAAAGAGTGGGCTGTTGTCATTCACATCAGAAATATCAATGTTGACAGTGGCAGTTGATGACATCGTGGGAATGCCACTGTCTGCTGCCTGGACCAGCAGGGAGTATCCAGACACCTGCCAGAGCACGAAGGGTGGACAGTAAAGAAATGCAGCGCCTCCTTCCTGATGTGTGCACAGAGTTGCTGCAGGCTCTGCTGTACTTTGCTGAAGACCCACGAGCTTCACTTTGGTCCTCTAGACCAGGGTCTCTCAACCTAGGCACCCATGTGGGGCCAGCACAATCCTTTGTTGGGGGGCTGCTCTGTGCACTGTAGGATCGTCAGCATCAGCCCTGGTTTCTACCCACCAGAAACCAGTACCACCCACCTCCTGCCCATTTGTGGCAACCCCCACCAATATCTCCAAACATGGCCAGATGTCCCCTGGGAGGCACAACTGCCCCTGGTTAGACCCACAACCCTCGGCCTTTGTTCCAAACTAAGTGCTGTCCCCGTCCATCTGCCTTATTGATCAGTTCTGATACTTCGGGAGGTAGGGGACGTATCACCCAGGGCGCTCCTCCAGCTTTTCAGCACCACCACTGTGACATCTTCTTCCATATCTAATTTCACTTTGAAGATACATGTTTTTGGTCAAAAAGACAATGTTTAGCAACTTAGTTTAACCTTGAACAGGGGAATTTTCTGGATCATTCTTTCTGACTTAGATCCCTTCAGGTGATCCTTTTGTATCTGCTCACCTAGGGCAACAGCTGCTTATGAAACCAGGACCACCGGATCCTAACACTGAAAGCAATTTTTTTTCCCTCTTTGCTCTAGAAAGAACCAAAATTCAAAACATCTAGAAGACACATATTTGCTTTTTCTTTCAAACATCTATAACTAAGAACTGTCAGCATCTCTTGGCAGAGAATTCTTTCAAAAGTCTAATCCAAATACACTGTGCTGCATTTTAGCCCATTCCTGGTTACTCCCGTTATTTTGGGTGGAGACTGTTCTACACTCATGGCACCTGTGCCTGATTCCAGTGAAGGGATGGGTGTGGATGGGAAGGGGGCTGGCTTAAACTAGCTTACCCGTTCCCGGTCTAATTTCTTCTTAACTTTCACAAGTCCCAAGACAGGATCCACAGCAAATTCGTTGTCCCGATCTCCATTCACAATGGAAAAATGAATCTGTCCGTTGGGCTGGCTGTCTGCATCTTCTGCTATTAGCTTCCCGGGACACAGCAAAACAAAGGAAAAGCATGACATGAGACAGAGAAAAGGGTTACTCACAGTGCCCCGGGTCTGTGCAAATGGGCAGAGCTCTGATGTTCCCTCAGGTACTATGGTCGCCAAGGTCAGTGGTCATGTCCCCTGGAAGGGAGGGTGGTTCAGCTCAAGGAGGAAAGTGCCACCCGTGGGGCTGCTGTTTCACTTGTGCTAATTTTTACCTGCCTACAGCCTGATGCTGGTTAGGCCTGATATTTTTCAGGCCTTGAGCCAGTAAGGACTGAGCCAACACTAAGTGACAGGGATGCCTTATGATCCTTTCCCAATTCTGCAGAACACGGGTCTCTGCCACTGAGCCAGGTGCTCGTTAAACCTGTGCATTTCCACATTAAGGAGACCAAGAAAATTCCCTTCCCCTCATAGCAAACACACTGCCCCATTGGTGATGTTGGAATTGATATGTATGAAAACATTTTGATAACATCCAGGAAGGACAGAGGGAAGTCTGCCTTTGATGTTTTCAATTAGCAATAATTGCACCTCAGATAAACCTCATTGGCTATGATACTGCCACTATGCAAAGCTAGTCTGCCTTTGATATGTATAGAAGGCACACCTACCACCTGGTGCTGCAGGAGCCGGAGAACAGGGTGGCCGGAAGGGACCTGCCCAACCTAGGAATGGTGAGGATGGTAAGGCTGGAACTCAGTTTCCAAAACGTAATAATTAATTCTAAGAGAACCTGCATTCTCCTAGTGCATGGCTTGTTCTTACTGGTATTGAGAAAAAATCTTCCAGAAAGAGGTTCTCTAAGAGTGGCCAATCAATCTTAAGCCTGCTTCCATAGTTGCCTCACTCTGTGTGTGTGTGCGTGTGCGCATGCATGTGCACACACAAGGGGTTGGGGAAGGATTTTATTCTACCCTTAACCACAAAATAACTTATCATTTATTTAAGATCACAAATTAGTAGGAGCTCTTATTAGAAATTCACTCCATTACCTATTTTGTTTTCTCAAACAACATACAGTCTTGGGAGAAAAGTGATTATTGGTCACTTACAGCTTGATATAAATGAATTTATTAGACCCTTTCGAATATGCAAGCTGGAGAAGTTGAAGGACTGGTGCCTAACTAGAGCTCCTGGGGACAAAAGAACTCTGAAAGGAGAGAATTCCAGATAGACCTTGCTCACTTTGTCACCCTGTTGAGGATTATTAATCCTATACATCTGAACCCCCCACTGGCACCTACCGAAATAACAGAGTCTCCGACCAATGCATCCTCACTTATAACAGCACTGTAGACATCTTGGCTGAACTTGGGGGGGTTGTCATTCACATCTGTGAGGTTGATGCTGACAGTGGTCACAGCGCTGAGAGCTGGGGTGCCCCCGTCTTTGGCTTCCACCACCAGGTAAAACTTTTTGCATAGTTCATAGTCCAGGACTTCAGAGACAGAAATACCCCCTTTGAGGAAAAATGGAGAGCTTTAGATATGGTGGAAAAATCACTGTTCAGCAGTTCCATAAACATGATAACATCTGTAACACCATCTCCAGCCAGGAATTTTAGATATTCAGGCATTTGTTTATTAAATACCCTGGTAAAAGCATCCCAGGTGTGATTACTGCTGTCAGTTAAAACATGGCTATCCATCAGACATAACACTGAAGAAATTAAGTCTATCTGTCTCTGCAATAGTTCCTGAACTTTGCCTGAAAATCCCGGGCATTACTCACCCATATGTAACTAGGAAGTAGGGGTAGGGACAAGTATTCCCAATGAGTGTCTCTTGGTGATTCCTCAGACAGACTTGAGAATGAGCCTTGCTGTATGGATGCAGTTTGTGGAATAAGTGAAGGTTCCTGTGGCCAGGATTCTCATCTGGCCCTGGTTGGTTAGCTCACTACACACGTGTGGGCAATGTGTTGTTATTGACTCTATACAAAGAGCTCTGTCCAGTGCTCTGGGCAACATGGTGGCACGGCTGCAAGGCTGCAGAAGAGCAGAGCAGGGGCTGAGGTGGTGGCAGCTCTGAGGACAGAGGCCCAAAGGACAGCTGTGGGGGAAGAGGGGCCCAGAGGCAGTGACTGGCTTGCTGTGTTCAGACTCGCTCTGAGTGAATGGGATTCTGCCACAATCACAATCTGAGTGATTGACCTGCCACAGTGGAAATAAAGTTTGGTATAACCCTTTCAGCCCAAGAATGTTCTACTGTCATTTCTTTGGTCACATTGAATCCATAGTGAACTTGCCCGGGGCTGAAACCCATTGGCAAGACAGGTTGTATGATACCACCCTCTGTCAGCAGACTTAACTGAATTAGCCACTAAGGTGTCTTGCCAAATTATAATGTGCTTATCCGAAACTATTATGACCCAAATTGGGCAAAGGTGTCAGAAGTCTCAAGGTATAATGACATAATGGAAAAGAAAATACCTGGGAATCAGTGGCCAAATAGGAAATATGAGTCTATGGTCCACAACTCCAGAACAGAGACAACACCCAGGTTGCAGTTATTTAAATGAAGCAAGCAGAACAGGTGCAGGCAGCTGGCTGGGTGCCACCCAGAGGAGGCGCTCTGTGAGCTACTTCCCTCCCATCCAGCTCCCAATCCTGCATTCCGCACTTGGCCGCTGGTCATTGTACTGCCTACAAGTGGTTCTCAAGTGCATGTACCTGTCTCCCACTTGGAAAATAATTATTGGACCAATGGGACTCTGTCACATCCCTTCAAATTTCCAAACAGGCAACTTTCCTAGCTGTTAAGGCTGCCTTTCTACTCAGGTGAGAAACAGAACTCATACCTTTAACAAGAGCCTCTTCCTCCCCATAATTAACTTTTCTTAGCAATCATCATCTTTAGTGCTTTATTTTGCATCCCAGTCTCGTTATCCAGTGCCAGATTTAAACAGTACTTAACCATTTCCCCATGGTGTTCATACACAATGGCCATAACTATACAGGCTAAGACTAACTCACATTTAAATGAGGAAATTCCCCATACATTTTAATTTGAAGTAATGACCTTAATAAACAGAGTTACTGCTGGGAGAAGCTGCTAATACAATTCCTCTGTCAATATTTCTATCTTCCTAAACTTAAGGGCAGAGAGTATGTCTCCCTTGTTTTTTGCACCCCCCCCAACCCCCTATGCCCCAGCACAGCAGTGCTGTATAGAGGTTAGAGTGTGTACTATAGAGTGAGAAGATCCGAGTTCACATCCTGGATCTCCCGCTTACTCACAGTGGGCATTGGAGAAATCATTTAACCTCTCTGAAGCTGCTCTTCTCATATGGAGAATGTGAGAAATAACTAATGATTAAATTCAGAACCTGGCGTACTCACAAGGCTAAATAAACATTGGTGTTTATAGTAGCTTTCTTGAGTGTTAACTGGACTATGCGAAGGGGAGTGAACCTCCCTCGCCCCCTTGCTCAGCAAGTGCATCCTTGAGTGAGTGATGAGGGAATCATGCCCAGTGGCCGGGAGGTGCTAGAGTCTCAGCTTTCTCATCTGAATACTAGGGCTGCTTTGCCTATTCATAGATTAGCTAAACAAATGAGAATAGCCACGGAAAGTGCTTTGAAAATATTATTAGAAACACTATGAAAATACAAGGGTGAATATGTTTACATCTCAAAAAACATCCAAACCTGTTTTCTGAATTACCATTTTTAAACAGGCCCCTAACAGTGCCCTTAATACTCCCTAATGAAGAGAAAGGCCTAGGGTTCCTCTTTTTGTTCTCCTGTTTTCTTCCTAGACCTTTTTTCCCCAGGAGACAGATGTCACACCCAGCGTATGACAGGGTGTCCTGAAAAGAAACAACACCACTCCCACCAGGACTGATGGGAACTGAATGCAGTGTCAGGTCCAGCTGACAGGGGTGCTGGGCTGAGACGCCGGCAGGTCCCGTGCAGACCACTTTCCAATGTCTGTCTTGCTGGGTGACCAGACAGTGGCAGCCTGAGTGTGCGTGTGGACAGTGGCAAGTGGCTGCTCATCTCCAGGGGCACTTCCAAACACAGAAACATATTATCCAAGAAAAAACAAGCATGCAGACGAACAGCAGGAAAGAGAGAAAAACAAACAAACCCTTTTGTGCTCCGTATGCAAATACTACTTGCTCTCCTCACCTAGGAACCATATTACCACCCCCAAGCCTGCCTGTGAGAAATCTGGGAGCCAACCTGGGGGTCCAGAATTTGCGGAAGGTGTCCACAGCTCGGGACTTACAATGAAGCAGGGGCATCGTGAGCCACAGAGTGTCACAGGCACCCTGGGGGCTGCATGCAGGCCCTGCTCTGAGACTTGTTTCTATTATGAGGGAGGCAGGAGGAGGCAAAGAGCCCACCCAGGAGGGCACTGGAGAGGTAAGAGAAGTAGAATATACTGAAGCTTGAATTCTAAGGAGGGTGCTGTTTACCCACCTGTCTTTGGGTTGATTCTAAATTTCCCTTGCTCATTCCCGGACCGGATGAGGTATGTAATCTCAGCATTTGTGCCGATATCTTTGCTGGTGGCAAAGACAGCAAGGACCTGGGTGCCAGGGGAGGTGTCCTCAGGCACTGTCACCAGGTAGTCTCTCCTCTCAAACATAGGTGGGTTGTCATTAATGTCCAGGACAGTGATGGTGACGGTGGCAAGAGAGGACAGAGCCCGTCCTGGGCTCTGGTCGGCAGCCTGCACGCTGATGTTGTAGGAGGACTGCTGTTCTCGGTCCAGCGGCTGCTCCAGGACAATGATGCCAGAAGAGCCGTCAATGGAGAAGAAGCCATCGGCTGAGCTGGCGAGGGAGTACACGACCTTCCTGTTGATGCCTGCGGGGAGGGGAGAATGGGAGCACAGAACATAGCGTGATGCTCTGCATGAGAATGTTACGGCTTTGTTGGCTTGCAAAGAGCCACCCAACGGAGAACAGTAATTAGAGAAACTAACACATTTGACCCAACAGAAATGTGAAAAATATACAACTGAATTCAACATTAAGAAACAGAAAAAATCGGTAACAAATTTTATAAGTAATCGGTTATTCTTAATGTATTAAATATCTCCACACATCTTTAAGGAAAACTCTAAGCTGCCTGAAGATGGGTAAAGACAGGCCACCAAAAGAGAAATATGAAATAACCAGTTAATTACTTCAACAAATATTTATCTGGAATCTATCCGGTGCTATTCTAGGTGCCAGAGAGTCTGGCAATGGAGAAGACTCAAGCATTATTCCCTGGGCAAATTTTTACATTCTAGTAGGAGTAAACAAGAAATTAATAATAACAAAGAATCAGTGAGATAAATGACATGCTAAGGGGTAAAAAAGGGAGAGAAATAATGCCATAACAGGGGATCAGGGGTGCTGCAGGGAGAGGAAGTTGGGGAGATGGAGGGAAGGGTGCTAATGGTGAATAAGGTAATCAAGAAAGGCCTTGATGTTTGAGTAAAAACCCTAAGGAAGGGAGGGCCTGCAGCTACCAACATGAGGGAGGAATACTCCGGGCAGAGGGACCCACAGGGCAGAGGCCCTGAAGGGGGCCACCTGGAGGGCTTGAGGAGCACTGCGGGGAAGACCACTGTGACTGCAGTCAAGGAAAGAAGCATTAGGTGAGATCAGGGTGACAGTGTTTGGGAGCAGATCGTGTGGTGTCGTGGTAGCGGGGTGGGAAGACACTGCAGGCTCTGGGGCACACAGTCCTGTGGTGTGACTTAGATTTTAACAGGAGCACACAGGCTGTTGGTGGTAAATAAAGAGCAGAAAGAGAGGAAGCAGAGCGGCTGGCCAACTCTCACAGGAAAACAGGCATGCGGAACAGGGTGGTGGTGATGGAAGTGGTGAGAAGTGGTCGGGTTCCAAGTCTACTCTGAACACATGGACGGTGAGTGCAGAGGGGGTCCTGGATGTGTTCTGAACTTGGAGGTGGTGAGAAGAGATTGGTTTCTGACCGTGGATCTGGTAGGATATGGGATGTGAGAGAAAGAGAAGATCCCAAGATGACTCGAAGATTTTGGCTGAAAAGAGGGAGCTGCCATCAGCTGAGATGCATGCAGAGCGCTGTGCGAGGGCTAGGATTTGGATGACAGGTCAGGGACCCTGTTTTAGGCAGATTAGGATTGAGATGGGCATTTTATCTTGAAGTGGAGGTTCAAGTAGGAAGTTAGTATGGGAGCCTGGAGATCAGAGGAGAGGTCCCAGCTGGAGCTATACATCTGAAGGTCATCAGAGTTCACCTGGCATATGTTGCCATGAGAATGGATGAGGACATAAAGAGGAAGAATAAATCTGGTGACCAGTGAGCCTGGAGCACTCTATCAAAGAAGGAAGAAGCTTTGTCAGAAGGTCATCTCCAGCTCTATGATTTAAAGGAATGTACTTAGTTACCAAGATACCATTTTACCATAATACATATTAAAGCTAACATGTATCAACCAGGAAATCTCCACTAACAGCAAACAAATTAGTCAAGGATTATTGGATTGACTTCTGGTTCTGAAGACTGATTTCATCAGAGGAGCTCAGTACTTCAGCATGGTTTGTGCACCTTGAATTCACTAGGAATTAACATATATAAGAAGCAAAATGCAATAAGTTCATAGGCTGGAAAAACATCATTTTGATTCTAAATGACCTTACTGAAGGCAGTCATTAGTCAGGGGTCTAGCTGTGACAACCACCTAGAAATCTCTTCTGTGAATCATGGGTCCCTAGAATATAAGCTCTCGGAAGGGTGGGCCGAAACCCGTTTTGTTTTCTATTATGAACACCTCAACAAGGGACATTTGGCAGTCATAAGAGTTAAATGTATTTACCCCTCCCCCCAACATAGAATTTCCCTTAAGCCAAAATTCCCAGCAAACCAATAAAGTCATATATCTGGAGAGAATGACATAAATTGCATTATGTGGCTTTAACCAAAAGGTCAACACTGAGAGCTAGCTCTTGTTTGCATTCCAGAGAGTCCATTTTTTTCCAAAGTTTCATCATTTACTTTTATTTCTCCTTCAAAACAACCACCCTGTGACATATAAACATCAACCTCTGATTTTATTGGTGCTGGGGTTAAAAACAAGAAGGCTTTCCTCTTTCCTTGCTGCCCCTTGAAATAAGGCCCCAGAGCAGAGCTTTTAGGGAGAGCTTCTGGCTATTTTTGAAGTGGCGGCAAGATTAAATTCTTCAACATAAATCCCTGGGGTGAACATGCAGAGTGGAAGGTGATCAGGCTTGTACCTGAAAAACAGTAACCCTGCCTGGGTGTCAGAGGGGGTCGCATGCCCCAGAAGCTGCCTTGATTGATTCGATGGTCTCAGGACACCTCCCAACGTGTGCATTTATGGAAACACATCAGCGATCAGCATAAACACACCAAATCGGTTGCAAACCATGCGCATTCCCTGTAGGTTGGACTGCCACCCTCAGCCCACGAAATGCCACTCTTTCCAACAGTAAGAGGGGGCAGGAAATTCACACAGGGTTTTGGTCTGAGCATCTGCTGACAACAGCAAAAGCCACCTTGCTGACACCAAAACCAGGGGCTGATTTCTACATAGGTGCAAGCTGTGGAGTCCCATTTTCCTAGGCTATTTGCTCAATCCCCTTTAGGGTTTCTCGAGATCTGCTCCTGGACATGCTTCCTCTTCAGGCCTGCAGATCATTTAGGAAGAAGGTAATTCTGCCTCACTGTTCTGAAAGCCACGGTGCTTCCACCAGCAGAGCTTGGAGAGGCAGAGGGTGCACTTGCACATGGCCTCTCCCTGGGACCAAGGCCGGAGGAAGGGTGCTTTCACGGCTGTCTGTTTCCTTCACTGGGACAGACAGCTGAAATCTAATTAAAAATATCCCCTGTGCTCTGGTCTGCAGTTTTCTCTTCCCTTCCCGTCCTACTCAGAGGCTCTGCTCAGATCCCCTGAGCAGGAGATGCTGTGTTCTTGGAGATTCCTGCTCAGCGGGCTAGCTCTGCTGTTGAAGTGCTGCATTTACGAGGCTGATATTAATCAGCCCCACAAAGACCACGGCTCCCCTCTGGGCAGATTCTGTTCATTTAAACTTGGTGACAGGGCTTTTCTGCTTTACCACAGCAGAAAACCATCCCCTCCCCACTGAGTTGCTGACCCAACTCCCTCCAGCCCCCACCTCCCCATACATTCTGCTTCTGACACTATCTTGAGCATTTGCACCAGGAGGAACTGGGAGATTTATTGTTTCCCTCTCCTGTTACCAATCAGACTGATTTGAAAGCAAGAGCAGAAAAGGGGGAGAAAAAAAACCCAAACCAATAAGCCTGATAAATGGCATCACTTATGATTTGGTAGCTCTAGGAAAAGGGCAGGATAAATTTTTGGAATGTATTAAAATTCCAATTTAGACACAAGTGCAATGATCTCAGTGATTTCTAGAAATAAAGTCAGATGCGTAAGTGCCAATCTGGAGACGGTACTTTTGTTGTGGCATTTGGGTCTTTGCTGTGTTGCCAGGCGATGTGTGTTATCTGTGTTAAATGAACGCGGGTCATGTCACTAAAAGGGAAACTTTCTATGCAAGGGTGTATGATAAATGCCATCCTTCAAATCACCCTCCCTTTGCTACACACCCGGCAGAAAAAAGGAACCTGAGTAGAAGACTTGTTTGCTAATTGGTCTCATGTTCTTACTGCACGTCACAATGTGTTATATTAAGGTATAACATTAATCCATCATTTTGCATCTGTGTTTTTAAGTATGTAATTCTCGTCTCCAATTTGTGTCTAATTTAATGAGGACAGAGCTACTTAGCTTCTTAAAATGCTGAAATGACAGGCTACCAAGAGAAGTATGACTTTCATTGCAAGTGAAGTTCCTGCAGGTTAATGGTAGCAAATGGAACAGGCAGGCCTTCAGAGGATTAAGATCAAGTAAAAAGAGAATGATTAAAATCTCTGTTGGCTCAAAGGAAGTAATAGGTAGTGGCACTTTGTGGAGTGACGTTGGACTACCAAAATAGCACATAAAAATTCCCAGGAGGGAAGGCTGTGGAGTTGTGGGGTGGGTTGCCAAGGGTATTCAGATTCTCTCCCTTAGAAGGTCTCTAAATGGAGGCTAAGTTCCTCTCAATTCAGCCACATGGAAAGATGGACTTTTTAATGGCAGGAGCTGCATGTAAAAGTCAAAGTTTCCAATGCTTTAAGGTGAAGGCCATGGGGTCCATTCCTGGAAGATAGGAGATCTTTCTTCTAGTCCCTGGTCTGTCCAAAGTATATGACTGTTCTTGGACAAGTCACTTTAAACACTGGATCTCAGGTTTCTTCATTTTTAAAATGACAGAACTGAGGTCAGTTGAGGTCTAAGATGATCTTCCAGCATTGTGCTTCATTTCCAAGTTAAACCAATGGAGCGAGTTCCGTTTATATTTCCAAAGCACTGCTCTCCCCACCCCCTACAGCTGCTCATTAAGTTGCCAGACCTGGGCATAAGTGGGCCGCCTCGCCAAAGGGGAAGTGCAAATTAAGCCTGATCATGACGTGCTATTGGAATCTTCTGGATGGGGAGAAAGCTCAACACAGATTATACTGCTCAGAGGTCACACACACAGCTTACAGCAAGGCTTTCGCAGCTCAGTAAGAAATAATGCCAGCTCCTAGGATCGTCCCAGGGATCTAACCCAGGGCCAGAACTCGCTTTCTATCTGATATTGTTGCAGGGGTTAGGATCAGCACCCGAACTGGACGGTGAACAGGCCAGCACAGAGATGTTTTTAACCTGGTCTTGAGAAAATGTTCTCCCCCTTCCTCCTAAGCTTAAGGAATCTACAGGAGCTCTGTTTTGCTTGCTTTAGGGTTTTATGCTGGCAGCTGCTTTGACCCTGTCTGGGCAAGCCTTTTTCTGTGATAGTCACCCTATACGCTCCAGCAAATGTACAGCAGCTGGCCCGCAGGGGGCACACGGAACACGTGGGCTGTAGAAAATTAATGTAAACTGGTTTTCATAAAGGGACTGAATTCATATGGAATAGATACATGGGGAAGAAAAATTTATAAATAATCTCAATCATCATTCGCTAATAACACTTTTAATTGTGGTTCTAAGCACCTTTTTAAAAAATCAACTTTACTGATATATTGAGGTTTCATAATTCGTGTACAATAGCATGAACACATTTTAAGTGTCCAGCTCATAAATTCTGAAAACGTGTACATCCCCCTGGAACCACGGCCCTCATCATGATAATAGAACATTTCAATCTCCCCCTTAAAGTTCCGTCTTGTCCCACTGTAGTCAGTCCCGATCCCATGCTCCAGGCAATGTAGTAACTGGTTTTTGAACCCACACTTCTCCTGCCTTCATTAATTCCTATCCGTCAGTCCTTGAAATCCCACAAGCGCATTTAGATTTCACAGTCGTTATGATCCAGGCTTGGTGATTAAGGCACTCTTTTATCTAAGCTATAAGGATTATCCTTTGAAGAAAAACGATAAAGAAAGCTTTGGTTCTTGAGTATGTCCTTGTGTTCCCTTGTGACAGCCTTAACCTTAAAAGAGGGTAGTTATTACTTTTGAGAAGTGCCAGGATTCTGCTCTGTCACAGCAGATACCGGCTATGACCCTTCTATTTAATAAGGATTTGCCAAGTGCCACATGCTTGACCACTCAAGGCATTGTGTCCAGGGCAAGTGGAGCCCAAAAGACATGAGCCGTAACTGAAGGAGTTTACCAAGTTGACGAGGAATTACTTAAAACAGAATTAGAGTTTCCTGCATGTCTCTGGCCCCGTTTCCCTTACCCCTTAGAATCCGAGACACCCTCTTCAATGTCTCATGGGCAGGTCCCGCGGGCAGGTGACGTTCCCATCCTTTCTCGACTGGACCACTGCAAGAGACTCCTAACTGCAAACTGCCTCAGATGCCCCTCCTGGCCAAGCCTAACCAGTGTTAAGTTCTTAAAACTCTGGCTCCAGTCAGGCCTCAGCTGCTCAAGATTGTAACCAACTTCTCATCTCTTACATTCAGAAGTAAAAATGAGTGAGAGTGGCTTTCCGGTCTCTCACCGTCTGCCCCAGCCCACCTTTTCAGGGCGCTCTCCTGCCCAACTTCCATCATGTACTGTCTACTCCAGCTACTCCTGAGCACACCGTGCACATTTATACTTCCAGGCCTTTGCTCATGCTTTTCCTTCTACTCAGTATGTTCTTTTTCCCTTCTTCCCTTGTCAAAATCTGACATATTCTTTGCAGAGTCTCCTCTGGGACAACTTCCTTAATTTCCCCAGTCACACCCTTCTGTTTTCTCTTACCATTATTTTTGCATCATTATTAGTTACACTTACACTCTCTCTCCCACTATATTACTATATCTTTTAGTCAGAGGGACTGTGTCTTACTAGCTTTGTACCCTAGTACTGACCACAAGGCTGGGCACACAGAGAATAATGAACATTGAACGGGAGAAGAAAAAAACTAGGGACCAACCCAAGTGCATGAGCATGTGAATGCACTAAGTGTAGGTGATATACATATGCCTGCTGCAAAAACAAGTGTTAAAAGAATTGAAGAAACTCAAAAGGATGCAACACAGAGAAGTCAGGAATATTTAATATTAAAAATGTACATAAAACATTCAGAGATATATAAAAACTATGGCTAGATAGATATTTGCATTTGCAAAATAAAAACTGGTAACTACCCAACTTCCCAAGAATGAGGACTGGCTGAATACATCATAGTATACTCATATCACAGAATACTATATATATCGTCATATAAAAGTGCCAAAGAATGCATACAGTGACATGGAAATATGTTTGCAAGCCAGTGAATAAAGGAGGTTACCAAAAAATGTCATTTATGAATCCACGTTTGTAACGAAAAAAGGCAAAAGGGACTCCTATCAAATGGCAACAGAGGGTAGCATTGACTTGTTTTTTCCTTTTTGCCTATCTTTCTAGATTTTACACAGCAGACACAGATCATGTTTGTAAAAAGTGAAACAACTAGTATGAAAATCAAGTACATGGAAAGTAATTCTTTAATACCAATTTTGGAGAGCAAATTTCCATGTTGTTTTCCCAGTCACTTGAATTCTCAACATACATACCATTTGAAATAACTGTAGAAAAAGATACTTACCTATTGTATAAGGAATCTTTTTCTGAATATTTCTATTGCTCATTTTAGTTTGTGCTCAGAGAGTCACTAAGTTTACTTAGAAAATTATTTTTTTGTCAAAGGTCTCAAGGTATTTCAAGGGATACATTTTAAAACTATTTGTTACACTTAAGCTATAGAAGAAAATGGCTAAGCCTAAAATTCTTTTCTCATTGTCTGTGGGAGGCAAGTAAAATCCCATTACAGTGAAAGAGCTCAAACTGACCGCTCTTTTCCATCTTTAAAATATTCTTTCAGATGATTTGGAATAAAACAGAAAGTTACCGTGAGGTGCATGAAATTGTAATTACTTTTCAAGTTAGACTTTTAAATAGATTCTCTAATTACTTCTGTTTTAACTGCCTCTTAAAAGGTTTTCACTGGGTGATGACTGACCCTAGCACATTCTCATGGGCAAAATACCAATTCTGAGGGTCAGTAGTCCTGTGGCTTTTTGAATTGTCAAAAAAAATGATTGGAGATAGCACCAAGCAGAGACAGGGAGATCCTCAATAAACCATAAACTTCCTGGGGCTCACCAATTGGGCTGGCTATCCTTCTAGATTTTACACAGCACCAGTGTCATGCTTATGAGGTTCTATGCAAGTTACAGATGCCAGGCCCCTTGTTTAGAAAATGTTGAGAAGTCAGTACAGCGATAGCAGAGCATTAAACCAACATGCAGCCCTTTCAAGGAAAGGGCCCTGCGCCATTGCAGTCTGCACACCAATAAAGCTGACCCCATTGGTAAATGAGAGCATCTTCTGTGATATACCAAAGGCCACAACTCAGCTTGGTATAAACTCTTTAACCACTTATGGTTTGGAGCTTTGTTAAGCCAAGGATAGTCAAGTATAAGTAAATTAATTAATTAAGCACTCAAAACTCTATCTCTATTGGTGCATAGAACTTCCATGCCAGACTGCTACCCAAAAATAATACTAAAAATGTTTCTTAAGTGGGTTATTAAGTATGAACACTGCATTGATTTCATTCATTCATCCAATAAATACTCAGATGACTTCTGCCCATAGAGCAGGCATCAGGGATGCAAAGAATAGGTCACCGTACCTAGGCCCTCAAACGCCTTCCATTTTTCAGGAAAGAAACGTACATAGATGGTTGGAGATGGGTGGCCAAGGGAAGCTTCCCAGAGAAGAAAAGAACTGAATGGAATCATGAAGGAAAGAAAGGAGTTGTCAGGAGCACCAACGTGGAAAAGTAACAGGAAGAAAGGGTATTTCCTGTGATGTGAGCACATGTGAAGTTAGGAGTGACAACACTGCAGGTGTGCTCAGACTAGGGTAAAGGGTTCAGTGTAGCTAAACAGTAAGTTTAGAATGGCAGGAGCTGAAGCTGTTTTCAGAGCCACTAGCCAAATGGCACATGATTATAGTCACACTGACCCAAAAACTGGGCACAAGTTAATGGGTAAATCAACAGACAGAGAAGAAGGAAGATTGGAAGGAGTGAGATGGAGAGGGTGTGCGAGTGGGAGGCCTTCTGTGGTGGGAGGACTTAGTCCTGGAGCTCCCCTCAGATGATGGACAATGTAATCGTGCCTGTCGTGAGGTGACACGATGGCATGCATCCGGTGGCAAAGCTGGTGAGCACACTCCCACTGAGCCTCAACATACCCTGCAGAGGCCTGAAGCCAAAGCGGGAGGTCCTCGGATTCCACACAAAAGGCGGAGGGGAAGGTGCAGACTCCCTCGGGCTCCCTAGCACTGTCTTAAACCATCCTCCGCATGGCTGGGTGCTGGATCAGGATCGACCCAACGGCGAGCTAAGATGCCTGCTACTGACCTGTGGCATCTACGGATGAGGCAGCGTGCGAATGGGTGAGCTTGTGGGAATGACTGCTACGATCAGCTGTTAGGAATCAGAACTCCCTGCCCATGGGTGATTGTGTTGAACCATTTCATTAAGAAATCCCTTTCTGAAAGCAATGAGCTGCTTTCTTTGACAACTAGCATTTTGACCCCCTGCTTGGAAGAAATTGGGGCTTTAAGAAGAGTAATAATATCAACATATATGTGCCACATGCAAAGACCCCTGAACCAGGCAGGGCATCACAGTCCACCAGGGAAAAAACAGACACGCTGAGCCCATCCAGACTTTCTGAATCAGAGTTCGGAGATGGAGCCTTTGCCTCTTCGTATGTTTTTGCCTGTTTATTTTTAAAAGCTCCCAAGGGGACTCTGATGCACAGCTAGGCTGATAACGAGCTGGTCTGATTTTTGTACATTATTTTATATTTGCTGCTGTGTCCTGGAATTCAGAACGGGATGGTTCATGGGGCACTAATCGGCTGCAGGATCCTATTATCTTGGACAGAGAGGGTCACTTTATATTCCCAAATTAAGCCCTTGTGGCAGAAAGGCATTCACATTATCTCCAGTGGACCTGGGGGGGCGAATCTCCAGCCTATGGGGATTCTGATGCAAGGGAGCCCAGGTGACGTGGGTGAAAGCTGCTGGGAGAAGGAATCCACATATGCACTAGACATGACATTGGGGAATTTACTCAGAATGTCTATCTTAGTTCTTCCAACAACGTGGCAGTTCAACAGACATGAATTGAGCTCATACTAGGTTGCTGGCCACTGGCCAGCGCTGGCAACCAAGGCAAACAGGCTGGTAGCCCAGCCCTCCAGGAGCTCATGGAGGAAGTGAAGTTCAGAGATGTTGGGGAATTTATTTAAGGTCAGACAGTTAGTAATGCTTGGAAGTAGGATATTCAATTGGGTCTCATCCCAAAGCCACTGTATGATGTCACTTCCCAAAATGACAGGGAAATGTGACACAGAGGTGATGGGGTGTCTGATGTGCCATGTAGCCGAATGTACTGTGGAAGATGTGCTGATGCCAAACAAGGTGAAGATTCAGAGAGGGGTTACAGGGCCCTGAAGCCCTTTACTCAGGACCACTGTTCATTTAACAGATGCCTTGCGAGGAGCCACTTAACCTTTTTGAACCTCAGTTTCTCCACCTGCAGATGAGTGCTAAGATCTGTCGTGCCGTAGCATGATTACATGTGTGAGTGTTTGGGGCTCTCTGGAGAAAGGTTTCAAGCATAAAATCGTGGCTTTTTGATATTTACAACAGACAAGGGGCCTCAGGCACAACGTGCTCCAGAGAATGGCTCATGTCTCTCTATCTTGAGGGGGATTTAATTTTTATGGACATTTTAAGAGTCCCTCCACCACCTTCAAATATTTAATACTTCAGAGGAAAGCAGTTTTGGGGAGGAAAAACCAAAAACGAAAACATGTTATATCACTGACCAAGGGAGCTTAGAGGTAACAATCTAAGGTAGTAGGAAAGACATAGAATTCATGATACTTAAGAGTAGACAGGCTGAAATCAGAACCTAATCCCTCTTGAAACACCTTCACGTAGAAATTACTAGAGTATAGAAAAGAGCACTGGACTGAGGTGTCAGGATACCCTCCCTCGAGATCCAGCTCTGCCACTAAGGAGGTCAGCTTGGGTAGATTTTTCCTCTGAGCCTTTGTCTCTTTTTCAGAAAAAGAAGGGACTTGACTGGGTTTGTCTCAGGGCCTTTCCGGTGTAACATCCCAAGATCTAGAGGACGACGATTCACAGAGGAGGTGGGCCTAGTGCCCCAGGGAAAATCCACGAATCCCCAAGAGCAGCAATAAGGACAGCCAAGGGCTGTTATGCCATCACTCACCCCTTGCTCATGTCAAGGCTGCCACGTTCCCAACTTGGCTGAACTGTCTCTTCGAGGGTGGGCTCTGTTTTGATTGCCACTGACCTGCACAGGAGCCCTTCTTCCTTACAGAGTGGAGGCTGTGGAGGGATAACAGCTATGGTAGGGCATTCCTAAGCATACATGGGTAGAATCCAGGATGCCCGTGAACTTGCATTAGTGTGTTTTCTATTGCTTCATGCCAAATTAACCCAGAACTTCAGAGCATAAAATTATAATAGTATATATAGTATCTCATGGTCTCTGAGGGGCAGGAATCCAGGCACAGCTTAGCTGGCTGCCTGTGGCTCAAGGTTTCTCATGAGGTTTCAGTCAAGCTCTTGGGTGGGGCTGCAGTGTCATCTGAAGACTCAAATGGGTGTGGGCCCACTTTGAAGTTCACTTATGTAGTTGGTAGGCCCTCACCAGGTGGGCTTCCCACAGGGCTGCCTCACAGTATTGTGGCTCCCTTCCCCAGATGAATGATTCAAGAGAGAGAGGCACAGAGTGCTCTGTGATGAATTGTGTCCCCTCAACAATTCTTATATTGAAGCCCTAACTCCAATGTGACTGTACTTGGAGACAGGGCTTTTAGGAGTTACTAACATCAAATGAAGTCATAAGGATATGGTCTCGATCTGGTAAGACTGGTGGGCTATCAGAAGAAGACAAGAGAGAGCTCTTTATCTGTCCACCACACACACCGAGGAAGGGCCATGTGAGCACGTGGTGAGAAGGTGGCTACCTACACCCAGGAACTCAACCGCACCAAAAACTGACCATGCTGGCACCCTGAGCTTGGACGTGCAGCTTCCAGAACTGTAAGAAAATTAAGTTCTGTTGTTTAAGCCTCTCATTCTACAGCATTTTGTTTTGTCAGCTCAAGCAGAGTGACACAGACAGCATACCTAAGGTGGTAGCCTGTCTTTTTGTAATCTAATCTCAGAAATGATACTACCACTTCTGCCATAGTCTATTCATCACCGTCGAGTAAGTCCAGCCCACTCTCAGAAAGAGAAGTGTGAAAACCAGGAGATGTAGGTCACTGGAAGTCATCTTAGTGGCTGCCTACATACAACAGAAGGGGAAAAATTTACATCTATATTATCATTAGCCTCTAACTGGATTTAACATCATGTTCAATTATAAATGTAGGCAATAGATCCCTATAGTAAGAACAGCACCTGTGATTTTTGTAACCAGTAAAAATCACAGCTATTTTCAGATTATTTTACAGTTGTTGCATGTGTCTCTGTTTATCGCTATTCCCTAAAACGGAAGTTACTAGATCTCCTGTGCTAGATCTTGTTATTTAATATTTTAAAGCAGAAACTCATATTACTATCCAACAACTTAAAATATTTGGGTACATCTACTTCATTTGTAACCTGTATTTTATTTTATGAATTATACAACATGATCCTGAGAAGGGATCTGTTGGTGTCACCAAACTGTCCAAGTACTTGTGACACAAAATGCTTAAGAATTCTTAAACCAGTGGCTCTCAAAGCACAGTCCTGGGAATGGGGGCATTGACATCCTTTGGGAATTACTCTGATATGCAAGTGATCAGGTCCCCTCCCAGACCCACTGAATCAGAAGCTGTGGGGGTGAGTCTAGCAATCCTTGCTTTAAGAAGCCGTCTAGGTGACCTTGCTGAGCACTACAGTTTGAGATCCACTCCTCTAGAGTCTCTTATTCAGAGTATACATTCCCAACAAGCTCATACTGTTGGTCCAGGGACCCCTTTTGAATCACTGCCCTTAACTAAAACATAGCTATTAGCTGGATATCTGTCAACCAACCCTCTTTTGGCCCTGCTACTAACAGTTTGTAGCTTGGGGCAAGTTCACCCCTCAGAGTTTACTCATATGTTTAATAGAACAACAACAAAAAAATATATGCCAAGCTGCTATGATTGTTGTGAAAGTGGAAATAATGTATCTAGAGTCTTTGCCACAGTGCCTGGCATGTAGTAGAAGCTCCAAAAGAAAACACTGTTGGCCATATTACGATTATTATCATTTAAAATCCTTGCTAGGCACAAATCTTGCCTTGGAGGGTTTAAGAGTAGTAGAGAAGAGGCATGCAAGCAGTTTCATGTCAGGATAATCCCAAGGGGGAGTGGGAGCTCAGAGCAGGGAGATCTAACTGCAAAGACAGCAAACATGGCCTTATGCAGTTCACGCCTTTCCATTCATGTGGGTGAGCCTCACACTCACTCTTCAAGGTTGGCAAAGCAAACATTACTACTGCATTCTAACATTATAGGAGAGGAAACTGAGTCTGAGAGAGGTCAATGACTGGCCCAAGGTCACACAGCTTGTACCCAGGACTGGACACTAGTCATCCATGGTTTTCCCCATGCTTATGTGGCTTCTTGATCAATGTGGTTACTAGGAGATGTTTCCCTGAGGGACACTTGGGGACATCCCCATGGCTTGATCTGCAGGGTCCAGAGGAAGCCAGGGGTGCTGGCTCAGCTGAGGCATGAGCCTACAAAGAAGATGTCTACTTGGGAAGACCTAAAAGGGAAAAATGGCAGGCTATGTGCATGCCTCCATGTGGGATACATGGATACAGCCAACTTGCCCTAAGTCCAGAAACTGTCCTTCTTTCCTGTCCCACATGCCCAGGTGCTGCTGAAGGCAGTGAAAAAAGATGCTGCAGAACTTACCTGCTCTGTCAGGTGTAGTTTTTTTTTTCCTTTTGCTTTTGGGCTCCTGTGCAAAGGTAATATTTTCAGCTAAGTTCTTCAGAGAGTACAAAAAAAAAGTTTATTTGTTTTCCTCCATGAGACCAGAAGGTAATGATGGAAGATATAAACTAAACACCATTACAAGGACCTCCATGAGGCCAGAGGGTAATGAGAGAAGATGTAAAATCTAACACCATCCCAAGGACTTGAACGTTTGCTTTGGCCAACAGTTGTGAAGCTACGTGAGAGCTCCGGGTGTAGACAAGCAGTTCTGATTCTTACAGACTGGTGTGAATGGCGGTCCCTTGGGTTTCATCCCAGCAAGATGCAGGAGATCGCTGACCAAGTCCTTTTCTGTCACGGCTCCAGGACCTCGTCCACAGCCCTTCGTGGGAGACTTACCTCATCTCTCGGCTTTTCCTGCCAAGTCTCTTTGCATGGCTGTCAATAAGTGGCAGACACACAAGGCTAGGATGAGTCAGAAGGGGCAAGGAACAACTGGATGGATTCATTTAAAGTGGTTTGGTCAGAACGAGGTCCATTTAACCACCCTCAGTGGTTATTTTCAGGAATACTCCTCTCAGATAAATAATTTTCTTCTTCATAAACAGCTATGCTCTCAGAGAAAATGGCATTCCAAGATACTGGGCTGGCCCTTTGCTTCCTCTGACAAGATAAGTACTTTGGAAAATGAAGTTTGTTCCATTTTCTGCCCCACAAGAGCAGGGTGCAGGGGTCGGGATGCCATTTCTCTCATGTACTCAGAAAATGAATCCCCAGCATGGACAGAAAGCATTCATTTTCACAGTGAATGACAGTGCGAACTTAAGGATGCTGAGGACCTGGAAAAACCCTCATGGAAAAGTGGAAAAGGTTCTGTCATGAGATAAATTTTCAGTCTCTTCCTTGTCCTCTGATAACATGAGCGTCTAATAGTGCACTATAGAAGGAAAGGCGTCGTTCTGGAAGACTCTGAAAGAGAGTTTCTCATATTTTCCATCAGTGTCATTCATTCTTTTGACTGGGCACGCTCATTTATGTAACCAGGCACTGCAGAGGCTGATGGGAGAGAATTTCTCTTCCTCATTTCTCAGTGACTCCCTTGCACATTTCCTCTAGTCCCTGAAACAAACTCCTCGCACTCTCCCCAGATCACCCAGCCTGGCGCTGCCATGTTAAGTCTCCTTAGTGACGGAACCTGTTACTATATGGAGGTGTCTGAGGGCAGACGTGTGCCTCCCACTAGGTCATCCTCAGCCTCTCCCTTAATTTCTTCCTTTGAGTTTCTGGGTTTTTTTTTTTCCTTCTTTCTGTTTCTCTCCCTCCTTGCATTCTGAAGTCTCTCTATGTTGCCGAGGCTAACCCTCCCTCCTGGTATTGGTAATGTCACCCTCTGTTGCCTCTTTGGGACCTGCTGGAGCAGCTGACTCTCCTCTTCCATCATTGTGGTCAACACAAGTGCTCACGCCCGATACATCCCATGGCCTCCCCTACATTTCCCAGCCTCCTCTGGTTAGTTCCGGGCAATGCACAGACAGAATGAAGAGGGTCTCTCCCAGGCTGAGGCAGGTGAGGGCTGGTGTGTTTCCTACATCCCTCTCTTCTCCTGCTGTGGTGACCTTGGGACACAAAAGCCAAGGTGGTAGTGCTGGTAGGATGGAGGGACCAGGTCTCTGCATCCCTGGAGGGGCTCATGTCAACCTGCACTTCACATGGGCAAGAATTAATCTTCTGCTGTGCCAAGCCACTGAGACTTCAGAAGTCTAGTCAATCCTATCTTGGGAAACACAATCCTCATCTCTCTCTTTCTTCTGCTTCTGGAACCTTCCCTTCTTCCTGCTGACCCAAGTTCAAGCCATAATCCTTAAATCTTATCCTAAATGCTAACACCACTTTGTGAAGCCTGCCTGAGTTGCCCCACTTGAAAATTCATTGCTCGTACTTTAATGTTCCCACAGGGACCTGTGCTAGCATTTTACATGTGCTAGCTGACTAATGCTTACAAAATTCTTACTTTCATGGATGCAACTCTATTATAACACATTACATTTTCTTTGTTCATTTGTGCATACCTTACTTCCCACTTTTACTGCATACCCCTTGAAGGCAAGACCGTCCTACTTTGTCATGTTAGCAAACTTGTTATCTTTATGCCTGGCTGTTTCGGAAGGACTGTATTTTAATTCCCAACATGCCTCCGCATTTTCATCTTTCTCTGTACACCGGGCCCTCCTTCAGGCTGCCGATGCTGTTTCTGTTCATGCAACCCCTTCACCCTGAGCCCAAGTTTGAAATCTTGTCTAGCCTGTCTTGCCTTCAATCCAGTCAGCTGCCAAAAATTGACAGATTTCACATCTGAAATTATTTCTCTTGCACCTGTTCCTTCCTTCTAAGCCCAAAGCCCCTACTCTAATTTTGGCCCTTGTGGTCTTGCCCAATACCCAGCTATGAGCTTTCCTCATCCGTATTTTAGAGACTGATATCAGATTAGCCGTTCCAAAACCCCCCAAACTGATGATTTCTTTCCTCAAAAGTGTACAGCAGTTCTTTCTCACCTACTGGCTTAAGGATACAATTCTTGCCCTTCAAGAACCACCAGTCAGGCCCTGGACTACTTTTCTCATCTCATTTACATCTCCATCCTGGGTGACACGATGTTCTCCTGACTGTTCAGTTGGTTCCATACTTCCCCAGCTTTATGACTATGTCCTCATGTTGCCTGCCTTCCTACTTCTGTCCATTGAAATCCTATTATCCTGGAGCTCTGCTGTATGCCTGCTACTGATGCATGCCCTCACTACTGCAGAAGGCCTGAGGCCTGGCACTGCACAGTCTTCATCTTTGAGAATGTTGCAGTTTCTTGTGTAGGAACTGCTACCTAGCTACTCATTTAGTTATTTGCTAAGTAGAATGGAGAATAACTAATGTGTGTTATGAGCCTCCATATGAGATCCTTGAAAGAAGTTCCAAACCTTGCTTGACATATTTTACAGGAAAGGAGTAAGTGAATTGCTCATTAGAACGCCTCCTTGCTTTATGTCCCCTATCCATAAGAGGAAGAAATATGTCGTCTTGCATCTCAAATATCTGGAAATTGGCCTTCCAATAATCATGGACTATAGTATATTTTTCTGTTTACATATTACTTTCAACTCACTTTGCCTAAAGTGGCAGCAGATTTTAGCTCCAATCTTCATCACTGCATATTTCCTTGGCTGGCTTAAGAAACCCTTAGAATTGGGATCCTGGACACAAATCGTACCTCTAATAGGTACACTAAGTAGCTAGATGTTAACCCCAAAGAGGCAGTAAACAAAAAGTCTCCTAATCTTTACTGAAAGGATTAAATTTGTACAGATATTAAGTTATGAAGTTATGGGAACGCTAATAATTTAATGTTAAAATCTAGATAGTTGCCATGCTGCTTCTTAGAACTCAAAATGGTTTTGCCTTCCTGTTTTGATTTCATTCCTGACCTAGGGAGTTACTCTAACATTACTTTTGGTTCCTTATGAATAATGAATTTGGCATAGGAAGGAGCTGTTTTGTTAAAAGCAGTAATACTTTTTAAAATTAGAAAGCCAGGATAGGAAAGGTAAGCAAGTCACTGCAGCAACTTTGATATCCTGAAGCTACGGAATCAGATTCGAATGCCTTTTCTCTGCAACTTATATTGACTTAGAATATGCTGGAACCAAATGTTGATGAAATTATTTATAACTTCAGGTAAAGGAATACGCTTAGCAGAAGAAGCTTCGTGAACCAAACAGTCATTTACTCAAACAGAGCCGATGTTCTTCACTAGGATCAAAAACCAACTAGACAACTTGGATGGATCCCAAGGGGATGATACTGAGTGGAAAAAGCCAATCTTTAAAGGCTATGAATGATATAATTCCATTTAAATAACATTTTTAAAATAAAATTAAAGATATGGAGATCTGTGGTGGCTAAGGGTCAGAGACGGGGAGGAGGTCTGTGATTCAGGGACGGCAAGAGGGAGCCTGGTGGTGGATGAATTTGGTGGTAGTGGTCACATGAAGCTGCACAGGTCATAAAACTGCATAGAACCACACACACACACACACACACACACACACACACACACACACATACACTTACACGTTCAAATCTGATAGTGTCCTACAGTTACACAAGATATTATCATTGAGGGAAAGTGCTGGGTGAAAGGTGTGTGTGTTCTCTTCAGAATAAAAAGTTTTTAAAAAATCAGACATTTTCTTGTCACTTTAGAGAAGGGGCCTGTGAGGTCAGGCGGTAACATGAATAAGTTACGTGGCTGGGAAGCAGGAGGGTGAGAACTGGCTGAAATATCAGGGAGGCAGCTGCTAGGCAGCCCCTGCCTCTGTGGGACTGTGTGCCTGGAACTGCTGAGTCTTCTGGGTGTTGTTGCTGTTTTACAAGATGCCAGAAATCAAAATCGCAAGTGAAAATCTCTTGACTTTTATTGACAACTAATTTAAATTTCTTTGAATGCTGCCTATAGGCCAAATGAAGACACTATTCCTAGATGGCTGGATTCAGTCAAATGATTGCAAATAATTCAGTCTGATGTGTGCAAACTCAGCTTCGGGCCAGAGGTTCAGTTTGGCCCTGTTAGGCTGGAAGAAGGAAAAACAAGGACATGCAAACAGAACAGAGAGATGCCATAGGGGGAGAACAGACCAGACCCCAAGGTCCATGCCTTATATGGAAAGGGGACAGCTCTTCCTGAATTCCATCCTTCTGATGTGCCAACTAAGACCTGGATGTCAACCTCCTCCCTCTTGGAAGGAAAAAAGTTTCTAGTTGTCTATTATGTCACCTTTAGCTAATCATACCCCTCCACGCCCCCTAGGATAGCTTGTCCACTCCTCCCCCTACTAATCCCTTATAAGCCCCCACCTCACTGACTGGGTGTGACTTCCCCGGCCTGTAGTACCCAGACCGCGGGACATCGCCCAAGAGTTGCACTCAAATAAACTACCTGGCCCTTTGTTGCCTCTCTTCGCCTGCTTATTTCGGCTAAAATTTATCTTACAGGCCACAAGATGAATTGTCCACTCGATAGCCTGGTTATCTCAGTATGTAGTTCATGCTTGTCTGTGGTTCCTTAGAAAAGATGGAGAAATGGGTGCTCCTGAGAAAGTAAGTGCTCTGATCAGGCCTCTCGTGAAAATGGCATAAGTCCCCAGTCACTGACACCTGGGGAGAATGTCGGGCTGGTCACAGCTCAGACTGAGTGCTGCTGCTTCCGGAACTGCCCTGCAAGCTCTGACCAAGACGTTCTCAACCACTTCCTCGGCATGGTGCCTGGGACCCAGTAGGTGCTGTGTTTTCAGAAGTGTTCATTTGTTCTTCTCCAGCTGCTTCAGTTCTTTTTATTTCTTAAAGCTGAGTTCTACCATAACTGAGAAAATGAACTGGCATCTGGTATCCTGTGCTAGAGTTTCCCTGCGGTTGACAGAATGGCCTGGTGAACATACTTTACGTGAGCAGCATGCCTAAGCTGTGTCTGTTTGAACTCTGAATGTCAGCCTTGTGCTAATTACTGCAAATGAGCAGAAGGAGGTGCCGAGGAGGTCATTATTCTGGTTTTAGTCCCTTAAAGGCTTTTTTTATCTCTGCCCTGCTAAATGCCCGGAGTCCAGTCATCCCATCTCCCCCAACTTTCAACCCAATGCTGACTTTTCAAAGTGAGAAGGAGGACAGAGCTAACTGCATATTCTTCGCCATTACCACATCTGTGAGTTAATTTCAACTCCCAGCTCTCCACTGTCATGTGCTCACTAGACTCCTGTTGTCAATCTCTAGTAGACAGAGCACACCCGATTGCTTCAGGAAGGAAAGGAGTAGGAAAATTTCCAATTTTAATTAAAAAAATGAAATTTCACCTCTGTTCCACGTATACATTCTCAGTCAAATTTAAATTATTAAAAGATTTATTTGCAAGACAGTTTTGTCCTCTGTTCCCCAAAGACCTGCTAATAAGAAACCTGGAGAAAGTTTTCCAATCCTCCTTTAAAAAAAGTATTTGCAGGTATTATATAATTATAAATCAATATAAGAGTCTTTTCCTGTTTACTATTTTTTTTAACAAAGCTTTAAAATATGCAGACTTTTAAAGGGTTGGTTCTTGGTCTCAAAAATTATGCTAATCAGGTGGTAGGAGCAGTGATTCAAAGTGTAGCCACTAATTTCTCTAAGGGGAAGTATGCAGAGACCCTGGGCTTCACGTTTATTTTCAACTAATTATCATGTATTTACGTTTCCATTAGTCCAATAATTTTTCTTTCAATTCAGCATTAAGCAATAAGACACTGAATTATATAAAGGCCTGTTTAACATAGCAGACACACCCTATCTTTCCCTAGTCCTCTGACTTACAGCTTTTAAAATGCACAACCAAGAGGCTGTCTATATGCCTTTTTGTATTTATACCCCATTATGCAGACACCCCAATAACTTATGCATTCTCAAAAGGACTACTTAGCGATTGATTCCAGTCTTTCCTAACTCACCATCTCATTATGTAAAGAGCACTTGAACACAAACTTTATTAGCAACTTTAGTTCAAATCCTTCTTATCTTCTCTACCCTCACCTTACCTAGTACTGTCAGTTTATATGTGACCAGAATACTCTGGAAAATGGCAGTTTAAAAAAATCCACATTGGACTGGCAGCCCATTTAGTAATTGGTCTTTGCACTGTGGGGCACTGCCGTAAATCGAGACTGTCATAGTTCAACTGAAGCATGTGATGCAATTCTTTATAAAAATGGAAATGAATTCTCCCTGCCGCACAACACAGCATTTTAACTATGTCCAGGAGGAATGGGCAAGTAAGGAAGCTATTATTTTTATTCTAAAGGTTTAAAAAAAAAAAAAAAAAAAACTCTAAGCTCTCTGTTAAAAGGTAAAGGGATTTATAACATGACTTATTCAAACCCCAGAAAGAGGAAGGACACTTTGCAGAGTTCTCCTGTGCATTCAAAGCACATCGGCGGAAGAGATGAAACGTTGTATAATGTACATGTTCTCGTGGGAAGGAAACAAGGTGGGCTAATGAAACCAAATGAAAGGCAGCAGTTGAAGATGCGTCAAATGCGTGAACAGGGAGACATCTCATCAGTGCATCTGACTTACCAACATCGGGATCCATGGCTTGGACTCTGGTCAGCACGGCCTTGGGGGCTGTGTTCTCATAGACACAGGTGTTGTAGTGATCAGAAGAAAACACAGGGGGGTTATCGTTCACATCTTCCAGGATCAGGCGGATGTTGGACTGGCAAAACCTGCCACCCCCGTCGGTGGCCCTGGCAATCAGGCTGTATGCAGGTACCCTCTCCCGGTCCAACAGAGCCAACGTTTTTAACTCACCTGTGAAAATAATGGCCTGGCTTTTCAAAAACCATCCTTCTTTGAAGAACAGAGAGTCAATTATATAAAGAATCCCCAATGCAGGAAGGACCAATGATACTCAAGTGCCTCATACTTTGAAAAACAGAGCAAATTCAGTTTTAAGCACCAGGGACACATTTATGGGATTCTGGACACAGCAACAGGCCAACTGCACGGCCTTCAAATTAATTAATCTCACTGTGAAATTGCTGCTGTCAGGGATTGTTCCATTTAGCTAGCTGGAGAAGCACCGTACCTCTTTAAGCCTCTCAAGCCCTGCTGTGGGGATCAGCTATATCTCTGGCTTTCTGAAATATCTCCAGAAAGAGCAGAGAGAATGTACTCATATCCTTAGTTCTCGGATGGTCAGTCATGCCAATAATCTGTAGACCCAGAAGGGTAAGTCTCACTGCTTGCAGATACTCAGCATCGTTTACCCCATCTTTTGGAGAAAGCAATCAAAATGGAGGGTTAGCAGACAGAGGTCTGGAGGGAGTACTACTGTGACAGCGTGAACCCTACTTGCTGGATTGCAGAAGCACCCGTGGTTGCTGGGCAAGGGTTCCAGGTGCAGGATACCTGAGGAGCATGGATCAGGAACTACTCAGCAACCAACATGGAGTAGGTTACATTCTACCCTGGAACAGCTGTACTGGTGCCGGTGTCAGCCCCTGCGGAGACCCTCCACATTCTGGTTGGAAATTACCTTTCCCACCACTTCTCTCATAAGCTGTTCTCTAGCTCCTCTTGGAGTAACAGTGTGCACAGCATTCCCTGGAGCAGCCATGCTCTCTGCTCATGCTGCCCCCAAGGTCTGCCATGTCCTGCTTTAGCTACTACTTCCTCTTTGCCCACATATAACTCCCCTGATATCACTCTAAGGCACGACTTTCACTCTGCCTTTCATTATTATTACTGCTATTGTTATTATTACTGTTGGCTTACTGGTCTGTTCTCCTCTGGGTTGCAATATCTTGGCAATAATATGTTTCGCTCATCTTGGCGTCTACCACAAATATCCCATAAAATGCTGTTATGCCTACTAGTTACTCAATAAATGTTCACTATTGAATAAAGTATAGACAGGCCTAGATAGCCCAGTATCCTATTCGTAAGCAGCTAGGTGCTTCCTGGTCAGATACAGGTGACACAGGAGAGGGGCGTGAGGGGCCACACCTTTTAGACACTCAGTGTTAGTTACTGTTCATTAGGACCAACACAACACTGCGAACAGGCAAATTATTTGATCTTCATGCTTCCTTTAAAAATTACCATTGGGTGGACTATCGAATACACAACACTGAAATAATTTACCTCCATAGAAAACATCTTTTCCATTAGCTCTGACCTCCAATGCAGGCATCTGCCTTGAGCACAAGTAAACTTTCACCTTATAATTTTTACCTGAATATATAAGCAAATCTGAGGACTCATAGCTTTGGGGAAACCAGACAGAAATGTTTAATAAAAACCGGACAAGTATGTTAATAAGCACCCAGAAGGGATTTCAACAGGGCAGACTCTCCTTGCTAGGCTATCTGGTGTGCATGGTCACCTGAGTTTGTGATATGACTCTATTCATACACCTTACAGGGCAGATGCTTTAACTCAGGGACAGGAGACACAGGAGAAGGAAACAGACCCATCTGACTACTTGATGCTAACAAACGGGGGTAAAGATGGGGGAAGTTTTATAACCTAAATAAGCTGTGAGCTCTAGAGCACCCATGTTCAGACACCAGGTGCAACCAGTACAGCAGAGCGTCACTCAAGGCTCTTGTGTACTAACTACCCACTACTGATAAGACCATAGGGGTGTTTAACTTTTCTCATAGATTGAACAGTGTCATTTACCCAAAGACTAAATTTCACACAGCAGAGCGTCACTCATGGCTCTTGTATACTAACTACTCACTAGTGATAAGACCACAGGGGTGTTTAACTTTTCTCATAGATTAAACAGTGTCATTTACCCAAAGACTAAATTTCACCTTACCACTTTCTGGATCTAGAAAAAATTCATCATCTCCAGGTCCATACAGTGAGTACTGTATATCTCCATTGGATCCGATATCAGCATCCCTGGCACTGACCTTCAGGATTATTTTATTTGATGGGATGTCTTCAGGAAACAATGCTGTATATGCAACCTGTGCAAAAGTAAAAAAAAAGGGAATAAAATTGTTAGTATTTGTGGGGCAACTGCCACATTGAACATTACAAATGATTTCTTTAAAAAATGCATTCAGTAATTCACCTTTTAGCTACTTTTTTACTTCACCACAGAACCATCTTACAATATATGACATGTTATAATATCTCTTGCCCTGCCCCTTGCATGCACATTCATTAAAAAAATACTGATTGAGCACCTACTATGTGCTAGGTACCATGTAGAAGCTAGGAGTACAATGGGGAAGAAAAGAGACAAAAATTCCTGCCCTGTCGAATCATGACAAACATCACGTACTGATAATGGTCCTTTTCTCTGTTAAGCACCAGTGGCTCCTTGAGACCCTGTAACTCTTTAAAGAGCCACTATCAACCCTTAGCATTAGTATGAGAGATTAAATCTGTTTGCAACACTTTTCTAAGCTACAGAACAGCAATATTGTCTGCTGGTTCACATGGCAAGGAAAAGGTAAATTAATAGTGATTTAACTTCAGTAAGAAAGAAAAAAATATCTAGTACTGGCACTTTGCCTTTGCTGTCACGCTTTTTAGTATGGTGGACAGGCTACTTCATGAGGAGCCTGGAGACATGGGTTCAATACCACCACTGCCACTAACCAGCTGTGTAAACTTACACATGAAAAGTAATTTAGGCTATCAAGTGCTCCATTTCTCCTTTATGAGATCAGTGATTTAGACTGTAAGTCATAAGATCCTTTCTGATTCCTTAAAAATCATTTAATTTTAAACTCATGGTTTTTGTTTTTTGTTTTTGGTGGGCAAACTTAGGTACCTGATTATGCTGACTATAGTCTTTCCGTGTTTATAATATTTCATCCTAGACTCTACCTCCTACCCTCTGATATCCAACTAGAGCTCACTAGTTAAGGAGATAGAACAGAAATTAGCCCGCTTTAGGAAGAAACGTGAAGGGGGTTTTCATTCTGTTTTAGAGAAACAGAGCGAAACGCAGCACTATATCCACAAATCTTACCTGGTCACACACTGGGCTATTGTCATTCACATCACTGACAGTCACTTCCACCATGGCCTGTGTGACAAAAAGCCCATCGGTGGCAGTGATATTGAGGAAGTAAATGTCTTGTTCTTCTCTATCTAGAGGTCTCTTCACATAGACCTTCCACTCGCTCTGCACCAGGCCCAGAGCAAACCTTCCCCGGGGGTTCCCTCCTGCAGTGCAAAAAGAGTTTCTGAGATGCGCAATGAAAGGCTTTGATCTGCACCTACAGCGGGAGGCCTGTGAGGGGTGGACCAGGTGCCTTTCAAACTGTATCATTTCCAATACTTTTGATTCTCCTGCAACAAAGCATGATATTTATATGCTTGGCTTGCGTGGAAAGAAAAACAGCAACTTTCCAAGAGAATAAAATGCACTTGGAGAAGCTGGAGGTGATCTGTTGTTTAGTTCCCCTTAAGGACAATCAAATTCAAACTGTGAACAATCAGTCCTCTTCTCAGGATGACACAATTGTCTTTCCACTTTGTCTCAAGAGAGGATGTCTAACAAGAGCTGTAATACACTACAGCTCTTATTATCAAGACAATTTTATTTCTGTAGATTACACAATCAAGGAAAGGCAGTCAGTTCTACTAAGGGGTCTTTGAATAAAGGCTTATCATACAGCTGTGCACTTCATTTAAGGACTGGAATTTGGGGGAGAAAAGTTTGCATGACAGAGGAGGACCCACTAGCACTCAACAGCCCTAAGGAGGGGTCCGTTTAAGGAGAAGTTCGAAGATAAGCACTGCAATTAGATCAAATTTATCAGAGTCAAGCTGGTGAAAGTAGAAACGTAGAAGAGGTGAACTGGAACAGCTTTGATGCTGCTGAAACACTGCCGGTGGTCCAGCAATATTACTTTCCCATATCCTAAAATTACACGGAGACAAAAGCAGCTGGGAGAAGATGGGAAGAGGAAGGAAGAAGAAAATCACTTTGGCCCTCTAATCCTGAGGAGGAAAATAATGCCATTTCAAACACAGAGGATGTCAGGACAAGACAGCTGGTGAGCAGCCCCGGAGCCCACTTAGATCATCTCTGTCTCATTTGTTGGGGCATTCAACCCGCACTTGTCGCCTGCACTGAGCCAGGCACTGTTCTGGGCAGTAGGGCTACAGCAGTGGACAAGATAGAGAAAAATCTCTGCTCCCATGATGGAGATCACATTCTAGAGGGGAAGACTGACAAAAATTAAATAAACAAGGAAAGCGTGCCGACTGCTACTTTATTGAAAAAGTAGAGCCACTTCAATGAATCTTTCAAAGAGCAGAAGGTCCTGCCAGAGGGATTGAATGAAAGCAGTGAAACTTTGAGGGCCAGACCTCACTTCTGATTATAAGGCATGGGTGATCAGTCCAGGGGCCTCAGCAGTGTGGGACAAACCATGGGATAAATGGGCATACTGGGCAGACAGAGCAGAAAAGGTGAGGGCTGCCCATTCCTCTAGGGCAGTGTTATCAACTGGGAGTGAGAACCTGCCCCTGACTCCCTGGGGGACATCTGTCCATGTCTGGAGGCATTTTTGGATGTCACAAGGTGGGTGGAGAGTGCTATTGGAACCTTCTGGGTAGAGGCCAGAGATGCTGTCAGTCACCCTGCAGTGCACAGAAAGGCCATTTCCTGCAGAGACTGAGCCAGCCCCAAATGTCACAGTGTTGAGGTTGACAGGTCTGCTCTGGTGAGACTCGGGGGTCTCCCTGGCCTATCACTTTCCTCACCACTAGCTAGGATTCAATTATGCTACAGCTGGATATTATTTCAGTATGAATGAATTCACGCTCACTGTTCATGCTTCCGGAGCAGGCCCATATCTTTTGTTAAATAAAATGATTAATGGTCCTTTGTTAATCTGTGACAGCATAGCCAAGTTGTGTTACATCAAGAGCAAAAGTGAAATCTAATTAAAATCAGTTGGTGGTTGGCACCGCTAACAGTAACAGTAGCTTGAAGCTACTCTGTTCTCATTACTTTGCTGAGGTTGACAAGATGGTCCCTTTAAGTCATCCATTGAGAACGCAGAGACAATGTAGGCACAATTAAAGCTGAAAATTTAACAGCTCTCCCAAATAGAAAAGTGTCCCTCCGGAATGACTGAGAAGCTTTTTATTTGTCACTGAATGTAAATAAATCGAAGTGACGCTTCTCACCTTTCCTGAGCACTATTGCTCATGTCTTTGAAATGCAGAACTACAGAAATACGCATTAGGGGAAAAAAATGGAGGCTATCGGATAAAGCACCAATGCATAAAGAGCTTTGAACAGAAAACACTTCCAGAAAACAGTTCCACAAAGAGAAGGAAGATAATGCGAAAGAGGAGCACAGCAACCCCGGCGCTGACGCATGCGCCCTCCTGTGGATCTTATTCTGTGATGATTAATTAACTTTCCCACTACCGTACTTAAGCAGATTCTGCATCCTGAGGGCATTCTAATTAATTCACTTCTCACTTTGAATAATGGAGTTTTTCTAAAGGGAAGCCACCTGACCCACAAGTATTGATGGATTCTTTAAAATCTTTTGGCATTTTGCTTATGTTCAGCCTTTCATTGTCACAACATCAAAATATTATCCTTAAAGCTCTTGAAGAGTTTTTTGGGAGAACTGTTCCCACACCATCCCCCCTCTCCTTTGCAGTTTAGGGCCAGCAACCTCCAGAAGTATACCCCTGATCAGTGACCCTGTTCTTCACTCTGACATGAAATTCTCTACCCCTCAGAGCAATGGTGACATTTTGCTTGCCATTGAAATGCTACTTACTGTTAGGAAAGACAGAAAAGGGATCCAAGAAAATTGAGCTGTCAGAAGAATATACCCTTTGGATTGGGGTTTTAACTTCAGATTTTTCACCAGAAGTTCAGACACTGCATTCTAATTTGAATATGTGTGCACGTGTGCGTGCATATGAGTTTTCATTACCAGGAGAAACTTGTAAGTGAGGCTTACTGGGGTCAAGCTATTTATTTTCTTACCACTACAAAAAGAAACAGGAATATGATTAAACACATATCCCTCCACCAAAAAAAGCAGCTATTTGCTTTTTCTCAGCTGAGATGTTTGGCTGGATTCCATTTTAAGTGATAAAAAGGGACTCAAGGACCGGGTACTAACCTGGGTAATCTGTCATAGGCAAACCAATATACTACAAACTAAGGCTGGGTTAGCAAACAACTGACCACTGGAAAACCACGTCAGCTCAGAGATCTTTTACTCAGCCCCACAGAGGTTTTATTACTCTCACTCCCTCATTTCCTCTTCCTTCTCTCCTGCTCTTACCCCTGCCACCTTTCACCTTTAGGAAGCAGAGCAAATTGAGGGCGGTAGACTCACCTGTAATATGGTAGCTCACTTGGCGATTAATGTCGGAGGTGTCTCTGTCCCAGGTGCTGAGGACAGCTACCACCTCGCCCGGAGGGTCGCTCTCCTTCACGTCCCCTCGGTAAACCTCATGGGCAAAGACTGGAGCGTTGTCATTTATATCTGTCACCCTGACAGAAACCAGAGCTGTGGAGGAAAGGGAGAAGGCTTCTCCCAGGTCAGAGGCCACCACAGAGAAGGTGAATGCAGGGTCTGTCTCGTGATCCAGGTCCTTCAAGGTACTGATCCAGCCTGTGTTGCTATCAATATTGAACGCTTCCATTATCTTTTCGGGCTGGGAATCCGAGTGGAGGGAATAAGTGACCTGCCCGTTGGCTCCCCAGTCTGTATCAATGGCTCGCACCTGGGTGAGCTTGGTGCCAACAGGCATCCCTTCCATGATGATGGCCTCGTAGCTTGAAGTTTCAAAGACTGGCTTATTGTCATTCAAATCCAACACCTTGATATCTATGTCCACAGTAAACACAATGTCCACCTTGTCCAGGGGTATAGTGGCTGCTACTTTAAAGTGGAAAGCTGGGCTGATTTCATGATCAAGACGTTTGTCGAGCTTGATTGTGCCCGTTTCCTGTTCTATGATGAAGACACCTGCTTTGTTATTTTCTGGCCGTTCCCCATTCACCGTGGTGAACCTGACATTCTGGCTGGGCAAAATCCTCAGGGTGTCTACTGTGCTCCCAATGGCTGTATCTTCTGAAACGGTGAAAGAATACTGAGACTGGGTGAATGAAGGCAGGAATGTTTCCGGGGGCACGACGTGGATATAGACAGGAATGAGAGAGTGCTTTACTGGAATGCCTCCATCTACGGCTTTGACAAAGAAGGACAACACTGTGTTCTTCAACTGGTTAAAATTGCCCTTTGTGACCATCCAGCCATTGTCAGGATCGATTTCTAGGAGGTCAGCCACCGAAACCGAGGCCTCACTATACAGGGAATAAGTAATCCTTGAGTTTGCTCCATCGTCTGGATCCATGGCTTGAACCTGAGTGACCAGGTGGCCCCTTCCCACATCGGCCCTGACGCTGGCTCTGTACTCCACGGTCGCGAACTGGGGAGCATTATCATTTTCATCCACAACAATCACCCTCACAGTGCAGAAAGTTGTTCTCCCTCCACCATCGAGGGCCCTCAAAAAAATACTAATGTCCCCTTCCAGAGGGTTTTCCCGGTCAAGCTTTTCTGTTGTGATGACCTGTCCATTGCTATCTATGAGGAATCGATCCTTAGCGAAGTCATTGATGATGGTGTAGCTGATCTGCCCATATATCCCTGGATCCCCGTCCGAGGTGCGGACATGAATTACCTTTGTCCCAATGGCCGCATTCTCTCTCACCTCTGCTACGTAGGTGCTTTGTGAAAAGGCAGGGCTGTACAGGTTAGCCCCGAGGACTCTGATATGCACCTGTGCTGTGCTGGTGAACAACCCATCAGAGACTGACACATTGAGGCTGTACAGAGGCTCCATCCGCTGCTTCCGGTGGTTGGACAGTGTGATGACCCCACTCCTACTGTCCATCAGAAAGCTCGTCCGGTCATTCCCAGATAAAATGTTATATTCTAAGCGGTCAAAATCAGAGCTGTCTGCATCAGAGGCTTGAACACAAGTTACAAAATGGCCCCGGGGGGCTAATTCACTCACATATGACTCATAAATGAGCTGATTAAAAACTGGAGAGTTGTCATTTATGTCTGAGATGTAGATATGAACCAAGACCTCACTGCTCAGTGATGGGAAGCCATTATCTGTGGCTCTGACTTTCAAGGTGCAGTGTTGCACTAACTCATGGTCCAGCATCCGTGCTGTCAAGATTAAGCCACTTGTGCTATCTATGTGAAAATAATCTGTGCTGTTGTAAGTATCCTGCACAATCTGATAATGTACCAGTTTATTGTTTTCTGAATCTGCATCAGCAGAGACAACTTGCAGAACAGGTGTCCCAATAAGAGATGCTTCTGATAATGTTGTATTATACATGGGTTGATCGAAAACAGGGGGGTTGTCATTTATATCATTAACTAACAAGTCAATGGTGACTTCAGCCCTGGCACCAGTAAGGGCATCACTGGCTCTTACTGTCAACTTGTAAGCAGATATAATTTCATAATCCAAAGGGCTCACAACTTTCAGGACCCCAGTGTCAAAGTCAATGTTAAACTGTTTATAAAGATCCCCATCAATAATGATATATATGATGCCTTGGCCTTCTGGACTGGTGGCATTGATGCTAAGAATTGGGGTGTCCATTCCGATGTCTTCATCGATGGAAGCTGTATAAAAGGGTTTGTCAAACACAGGCATTGCTTTGTTGACAACAGTGATGGGAAGTTCCACAGATGTGGACAAGGGGGGTTTTCCACCATCCTTGGCTAGGATGGTGACTCCATACTCAATGTTGGACAAGTCGGAGTTGAACGCTTCTTTTAATATAACGTTCCCTGAATTAGGGTTAATTTCAAAGTGGCCATAGTCATCCTGTAGGACATAGGTCACTTCTCCATTTGCACCTTTATCTTTGTCAATGGCTGTCACCTGGTAAATCAGAGTCCCAGGCTCAGCATCAACTTGTACAGCAGCATAGTAAGGGAGGCCCACAAAGACTGGAGAATTGTCATTTATGTCTTCGATATTAACCCTGACCACCACCCGAGCCACCCGCAGATGGTCTAGCTCGCGGCTGGCTTCCACTACCAGCTCAAATAACTCTTGTTCTTCACGGTCAAAGGGCACTCCAGTGGTCTGAATGACTCCTGAGGTAGATTTTATCTTGAACTTATTTCCTGGGTTTAAGATGCTGTATTTTAGGGGCTCATTAAGGCGATTTCCAACGGCATTGACAATAGCAACTTTGGTTATGTTAGTGTTGTTCTCTGAGATTGAGGTGGAGTAAAAGTTTTGTGTAAAGTGGAGGCCACTGTCCATGGCTTCTTTAACCAAGATGGTGACCACAGACGTACTGTAGAACTTTCCATCAGACACTTTAGCTATCAGCATGTAGTGATCTTTGGAGAGGTTGTTGTTTTTTATGGTGAGCACTCCACTATTTGAATCAATTAGAAAATGATCCAAGCTGCCTTCCATTAGGCTGTATGTCAGTTCAGGGGGCACCTCGGAGTCAGGATCTGTAGCACTAACTTTCAGAACCTCCACTCCAACATAGGTAGGTAGAAGCAAGACAGTCTCAAACACAGCCTGTGTGAAAACAGGTGGGTTATCATTCACGTCTGTCACGTCTATGTTGACTTCAACGGGACTCTCTGCAGTCAGCTGGGGGCTACCACTGTCTCTCACATGCACATGAAAATGGAAATGGGCAATGGTTTCATGGTCCAGGTTCGCAATTGTTCTGATTGCACCCGTACTGGAGTCCACTGTGAAGAACTTCTTGGCCATGGACTCCACAATCTGATACACAAGCAGAGCATTCCGGTTGCTGTCAGCATCAGTGGCACGAATCACCAGTGGGCTATTATCCAAGTTCCTGACAATGCTGTTGACTGGGGCAGCCTCACTTAGGCTGCCTGAATATTGAGAAAAGAGAAAAACAGGGGCATTATCATTTTCATCAACAATCTGAACATTGACTGTGGCATTGGAAGCCATTCCTGCCATGTTAGTGGCCTGCACGATGAGCTGATAAGAGGATGCACGCTCATAATCCAGTGCCTTCCGAGTGGTGATAACTCCAGAGTATGGATTTACTGTAAAGATCCCATTGGTGTTTCCATCTTTGATGTCATAAATGAGGGTAGACTGGCTGATGGCAGAGATTAGTATGACTGATGTCCCAATATCCACATTTTCATTTACTTCTGCTTGGTAGTCTTTGTGCATGAACTTGGGCTGAGAATTATCAGACATGGTGACAGAAATGCGCACAATTGCAGTGGCAGACATTGGCGGGGATCCCTGATCCGTGACTTTGACAGACAGCACAAACTGACCCATTGTTGCCATGTCTGGTTCTTTGGAAACAGTGATGATGCCCAGGACCGGTTCAATCTTAAACGTGTTCCCCGTGTTCCCTACAATATAGAAATCAATGGGGAAATGAGTTACCAGTCAGTTTTTGAAGATTAACTCTTCATCTAAAGGCTTCTCTATGCAACGTGGTAGGTGGTAAGCAATTATTTGTATTCATTCCATCTTATTCTGGAATAAAATGAGAGACTTCTTGTTCCCGGGTATTCAAAAGCAATTGAAATGAGTCTTTCAGTAAAATTGTGAATTTCAGATCAGTTAATCCACATCAACTACAACAATAACACAGTACTGTGGACACTGAAGCTGTAAATAAGAGTTTGTAGGAGAGGCTTTCTGTTAAGAATGTTTAGGACTTACGTATTCCCAGCCTTGTTAGAAGGGGCTGGCTTATGCAGATGTCACTCTTAAGAAGGTATTTATACCAAACCAGTGCCAAATTCTGTGTTCAATATTATGAGAAAGAAAGAGGGCTGTAGCAATTGTTATAGAACTCTGTAACATAGTCATTTGGTTTCAGATTATCCCAAAGTTAAGCTTTGGTGCATGGTATTAGGATTACTTCATCCTATTGAAATTGACTTCATCCTCAAAACTACTTTGGTGAGGGGGTGTTGTTCAGGCATGAGGAATTCTTCCCAAGCCCAGTTTGCTTTATAAGATGTTAGGATGTTTTCTGGCTACCCTTCTATTTGCCACCTGCCCACATCCCAACATGCACACATGCACAAACAGGCGTAAAACTAAACATATAAAAAAAATTACACAGTAGTTGCTTTAATCTGTAATCATTCTACTCATCAAGCATTTGTAAGGCTTCTGGTGAACTCAGAAACTATTGATAATCTGAACTGGCACTGAAACCAAGAACTTGATGCACAGCCTTTATGAAATTGAGAAACTGGTATCCCACATTGACACAGCCAAAACGGGAAGGGCTATGAACTGTGACACAAGGAGTTTAGAGCTCTGCCTTTGAGATGTGTGGGATCTGGGATCGTCTAGATTCTTTTAAATCAAAAGTCAGAAATCTTGGCTATTCAATTATATTTGGACTTTTCTTTCTTTTTGAACTACCTTAGTATGGCAGACATGTAGACAGTTTACATGTTAAATTATCATTAACATAAGATCCAAATTGAGAGGGAGGACAGTTATAGGTGTCTGTTAGAATATACAGCAAATATAGCTGTACACAGACTTCTTACCACATACTTTTTAAATGAACTTTTCCATGTCTGAAAACAGAAGAGTCATGTTCCTATAAAATCTATTTCTATTAAATACATGCTTATTTTTAAAGAGGAAGTAAGCTTAATAAAGAGGTATGGATTTTATTCCAGCCCCAAAATGTGAGTATTAAGCAATGCTATCAAGTCAGAGGAAGAAAATACTGTATGATCTCACGTATATGTGGAATCTAAACAAAACGAAATCAACCCTTCCCCACTACAGGCCCCCCACCAAACTTACAGAAAAAGAGATTAGACTTGTGGTTACCAGAGATGGGGGAAAGGAGGAGGAATTAGAGGCAGGTACTCAAAAGGTATAAACTTCCAGGTATAAGGTAAGTAAGTACTAGGGATCCAACATACAACATGACGGCTATAGTTATCAAGGCTGCATGACATACAGGGAAGTTGTTAAGAGAGCAGATCCTAAGACTTCTTATCACAAGGCCAAAAAATTTCTTTCCTATTCTTTTCTTTCCTTTTCTTTTTATTGTATTTACATAAGAACATCTTATATCAGCTGAGCCTATAGTGCTAATCATTTCACAATGTATGTAAATCAAACCATCATACTGTATGCCTTAAACTTAAATACAGTGGTGTATGCCAATTATTGCTCAACAACTCTGGGAGAAAATAAATACAGACAATGGTGTCTTTGATGTCAGTATGGTTTTCCACTTTGCCTCCTAAACATGACCATTTTTGTGATCACAACAAGAAATTCCATGATCTCATGAGCAAGCTTGTAAATTTTTAATAGATAGCACCATGGAATTGAGTCTGAATCCAAGATTTGATTCATAGGCCCTTGCAAGGAGGCAGGAATATTTCACATCACCATCTCAGAGGAGGGAAATACAGAGACACCTGAGCAATGGTCACCTTCCAGTAATGATACCAACATGCAACTCTGAATGGTGACTGCCAGAGAGCCAAGTCTCTCTGGGGTCACTGATTCTGGTGCCCTACAGCAGAGTTTGGAGCTAAGTCCTTTCTCACTCTAGGCTCAGCGTATTTCTTAATACCCAGCAAGTCATACACATCAGCGATGAAGGGGAGTCAGCTTCTGACCTCAAATCGAACTTCATAACCCTGCTGTCCCATGGCCGCTCACAAGCTTACTGAACCCTTCCAGGCGGCTGTGCTCATATTCAGGTCCCAGGTGGGCTTTTTGATGCTTTCCTTCTTCAACAACACCATCCCATTTTCTTAGAACCCAGTTCCTGCTCATTCTCTCCTGCTACACTTGAGTCCTTGGAAATTAACCTCTGCTTGTTTTCTTGGAATCTACGGCTTCATTCCAGACTTCTGGCAGCTGAACAAAAGCTGTGCTCATCTTACTTATCATTATTTATCTAGTACTCAGCACAGTCCTGGTACAAAGAGGGTGCTCAATAAATATCTGTTGAATGATTGACAGGAGAGATAGAGCTAAAAAATAAAAAAGATTTTTAATTCTCTATCTGTGTGCGTCTTAGCATCTGACAAGCCCCCATCCTAACTCAGTTCCTAGTCCTGGTCTTTCCTGTCCTGTCCTGTCTCAGAGCCATCCAGGAACTACTGTTGGTATAAAACATACACCTGAACTAAATGTAAGACCTGAGGTTCTGCATTAGAATTCCACCTCAGCCCTTTGGGCGAAAATAAGAAGCTTCAGCAGTTATTGGAGAGGCCAGGAAGGAGACAGAAAATTTATGGCCCACCCACAAACAGAGTAAAATCTTGCTTCTCTGAGGTTTGTGAGAGAACTTAAGTGATACATACATTCCACAACCACTTTTCATTTGCTACAAAATGCTGATGCCTGTGGGATCCACCTCTCCTTTCACCATCTGGGAAGAAACTGGCTTTGCTAGGACCTATCCAGGCCTAGGGTAGGTCTGTCTGTCCGTGAAGAGACCCAGGGACCACCTGAGATTTACTGTCTACACTGAAACTTCATTAGCTTTTTGTACATATACTCAAAAGTCATTTTCCAGGATACCAATCATTCCAGAGGGTTTCTGGAAATTCGAGTTTTCTACATACAAGATGTTTTAAGGGAATAACTTTTCTCTCTAGTTTTTGTCAACTGTTAAAGAATCATTGGCTCCTTTCTCTATGTCCAGCACCAGGCTGTAGTCTGTGGAAGCTAAAAGACAATGGAGCCAGTGTTTTCATATGGTTTTCAAATTACTCTTACTCTTTGCCAACCTCTAAGTTAGTTCAAAAACTATCTGTCTATATAAAAGACAAAGATCAAATATAAAAAGCAAGTAGACACACAGATAAATGCTTAGAAAATGTTGTTAGAAAGGTAGAAATAAAACCCTATATGGAAATAATGAAAACAAAATGAAACAATGTATATGCATAAATGAATATGGGGAAAAGAAAAAAACGTGATTAGGAAAAAAATGTAGAAAGAATATGAAGAGTTGTTGGATTAGGTGATATTTTCTGTAATGTTATTTAAATATTTGTTTTCTTAAAAGAAGGTTCCTTATGTTATTTGTGGAACTAGAAGAACACTGATTATATAATTAAGAAAAATGTCCTGTGATAAGAAGAGATGTAAAAAACATTTTTTAAAAAGTACTGGTCGGGCATTAGGTTGAAAGGAAATTACATGGAAATCCAGAAAACAAATGAACTAATTTGCTTAGGTTATCTGGCTGCTAGGAACCAACACCTTTTCTTTCTTTCTTTTTTTTGTATAGACCTTAGCTTAGACTCATATAAATGTGGATGGCTAAGGTAGGAAAGAGTTTCAGATTATTATTTGATGGATCAGCTTAAAAAAAAAAGGTTGTTGGCTTTTCTTTTTCTAATAATTTTTTTGGTTCTAAAACTGTCATTCTAGCATTCATATTTTAATTCAACCACTTACAAAAATGCTCCACATTTAAATCACAGGAAAGAAGGCTTTCCAGTGCTGGCATGAAAGGAGACAGCATTTGGCTTTATGCACGACAGACATAATGTTGCAGAACATTTTGGAAATATGTGGCTTGAATATTCAAAAAAGACAGATGAGGGGAAGGGAAAATAGAGCAGATAAAGGATATTTTGTAATTTTGGGGCTCACAGTCCTATCCCTTGCTTGGACACTCATCTCTGCTTTCATAAATATGTTCCACCTGTGCATCTTCAGATCATCAGGAAAGTACGGTCTTGCCTTGTAGATATTCAAATTGATTAAAAGAAAAACCAATTTAACAAGAGTTCATATTTATTCATCTGCAGGTGAAGCAGGCAGGTCAGTCCCTACCAAGTACTCGGCTACTCTGATGGCCTCCAGTGAAGTGAACGTGTACAAACTGTGGGGATGTAGGAATTTCTGAAGCCTATAGCTCCCCCACTGGCAAGTAAATAAAGACCTATATGATGTAATTCACAGAAGAGTCTGGCAGGCCTCAAACGACGGCAGACTCTGGTTATTTCAGTCTGAGGCCATGGCTTGTGGACTCATAGGTCAAAGCCACTGAGTTTATCAGCCATTTCTTCTCTCTTCTCCATGCCAGAAAAATCTGCGAATGACACAGTAGAACAAAACTCTTTCCTCACTGTCAATGACGGCAAGCATACTACAGAAACGCCACGAACTTTGTATACCATTCTCACACCAAGAGGGCAGCTACTTGGCCAAACTACTCATCTGGGGACATTCCAGCGGTAACTGCGAATTTGACACGGTGATAAATACTAGTGGGGGTTGAACGTGACGCATCACGCTGCGGTCTGCGACGGCTCTCACCTGCCTCAATGGAGTAGATGAGCTCCGCATTCTCCCCTCTGTCTTTGTCCAGAGCCGTCACTTGTAGCACCGCTGATCCCAGAGCCGCCGATTCAAACACGGACGCTTCATAGAGGGGGTTGGTGAAATAAGGACTGTGATCATTAGCATCTTCCACATTCACAATGACTCGAGCCAAGTTTCTTCTATAAGGAAACTCCTGATCTCTGACCTTTAGGCAAAACACAAGAAGCGGCAGGACTAAAATCTTTTACTGCAAAGGAACTCACTCGACTATGTCTGTGGTGCAAACAAAATGAAGTAACTCACACGGAGTGCTTGACCCAGTCCCAGGCACACAGTAGTTCTCAATAAATGGTAGTGTTGTCAAGGGAGGGCAAGGACTGAACACAGTGAGAGTAGAGGCCATATCTTTCTTGCTCAGCATTGTGCCTGACTGATGCTGCTCAGTCTGTGTCTATGTAACTGATGCCTGGACATCAGACCCAGCACTTTCCCCTGTCCTCCCTGCTGCCTCCCACCTTCCCCCAATGCCTCAGCCACTATCTCCTTGGTATCTGTGTATATACAGCTGCTAATAGAATGGGGGCTGGAGGCTCTTCTGAAGGGGAAACCAAGTGGAATTAACGAATGCAATGCAGAAATTGCCATTCATTCATTCATTCAACAAACATTTATTGTCACCCATTATCTGTCAAGTCCCTGGCTTGACTCTGGAGGAACAGCAGGGGATAGACCTGCAGCCCTTGCCCTGGAGAAGCTAACAGTTGGTCGGGGAACGTAAACCAATAAACAGACATGTATAAGGCCTGGTGGTTAAGGGCTACGAGGGGAGCGAGTAGTGAGAAGAACCTAACATTCAGCTCCTTGGAAGAGGTGACAAATAAGTAGAAGTGGTAAAATGGTGGTAGTGGTGGTGGGGAACACACAGTTCGGGCAAAAAGAGCCAATATGTGCAAAGGCCCAGGACTGAGGATGAGCTCTGATTACCGGGAAGGTGAAGAACTGAATCTTAATTTATGAAATGAGAGGCCCTCATTGTGACAGAACCTTGCCTGAATGCTTTGAACTTTCCCCTGGTGTGCATATGGCAGGAGCTTGCAAATAATTGATTTGTTAGCTCTGATCACATGATTTTGCTCTAATTTTAGGTAGTACTAATCAAAATGTGTACTTTTCATTTGTACAATTTTAGGCTCCATGACTTCAGAGAGAAGCGAAGACATTAGAAAATGTACTGAGAAGAGCCATCAAAGGGAAAGGGCTTTTCAGAAACAGGACCTGGAAGGAATGCACAAAATGACTGCAATGGCTTTGCTTGGAAGAAGGGCAGCAAAAAGGACTTGTTTGCCCTGAATACGCGGTTACATAAATGGTAAGTGGTACAGGGTGACCAAATGCAAGTCTGTTAAGGAAAGGAAAGAATGAACAGAGATGATGTGAAGAATTGTGAGAACAGAGTTAGTTGCTGGCATTAGTCTGTGGGGGTGTTAACTCCCTGTCTGCAGACTGGCCTGCTGCACCCAAGCAGGAAACCGAACGCTGTCTTCTGGGATCATGGAAACTGAGGACTGTCTAAGGGTGCAGGGACTGTGTCTCCTTTACCTCCTCAGTTCCTAGAACAGTGCTTGGTACATAGTACGTGCTGGAGAAGTATCTGTTAAATGATGTTTGGACCTGATGTCTGCTCTCTGGAGCCTCCCCTGCAAACCACAGCAGCTGGCATGGTACTCAGGGTCCTCTGGCCCAGGAAGGTTACCAAACTTGGGAAGGAATGGGAGCGCTCAGTGAAACATTACTTTCACCTTCTTGGGAATTATTGGCCCCTTAGTATGTCATAAAGTCAGTCAGTACGCAAGATGAAGTGTCCGTCATCCTGCCTGGTCTTAAGGAACGCAAGGGGTTTGTTAGGCTGCAACTGTGCAATCGCGCACAGGGTTCTCGGATAGTTAAAGGGACAGACTTTGGGCCATAAACTAATCAGGGATGTTTCTCATTCATCTCTCTTTCCCAATAAGGTGACCTAGGCAAACTTCACTCTAAAACTAAAGCAACTTTTATATAATTTGGAGGCCACATGAACCCAAATTTATCTGTAATGTTCCCTGCAGGCTTCAGTGTATTTTGAGATCTCTTCTGTGTGTCAGCATTTATTACCAGGTCTGGGGACAGTGAAATAAGTAGCATACCAGTTCTCTAAATATTTCCAAGGACTGAGCATTGCATAGGCTGAGCAAATCACTACCCTTGTGATTAACTTCTCAAGGAATCTTTTTTAAACTTTTCCTCAAAATCTTCTGGATATGACCCGATATTACAACCTGGGAGATGTATGGGAACAGGGCCGGCTCCTTCCCTCTCAGTCAGTCTATCAGCAGCTTTTACTGAGCAGCCAGAACTCATTTCATCTTTCAGTTTGGCAAAAACACGGAGTCGCTATCTGAAAAACCAACACAATCCTGCTGTGGAAAGACCAAATTCATGGCTACTTACAAAATGTGAGGGCCCTGGACTTCTGAAGACTATAATGTGTTCCTCAAATGGTCAGTGATTCTGCCAGGAGAGCAGGTGAACAGTTTGGACCTACCATTATGTTGAGAATGTGCTTGTCCTGGGCCTCATGGTCCAGTCTCTCCGCCGTGTAGAGCACTCCAGTGCTGGGGTCCATCCGGAATTTTCTCATGCTGATGGAGTCGATGCTACTGTGCACAGTATAGCTCAGCTTGTGCTTCTCGTCTCTGTCCGTGGCTTCGATCTGCAATATCTCTGTATCTGGAAGCACATCCTCGGAAATCGTCACATCGTAATTCGGCTGGGAGAATTCTGGGCCATTATCATTATTATCCAGCACCTTGATGAATACCTATTGTTAAAAGAAGACAAGAGTGACGACTAATACCAGTTCGTTCATTGCTAACAGAGGTCCGCTCCCTCTCTCTTCCCTCCATGTCCTTGGATCCCAGCTTCCAGCAGCTATCTCAGTATGTAGGAAGATCTCAAGAGAAAACACGCTGTAATTAGAGGTTGATAATTAACCAGTACTTCAGTACAGAACATAAACTATGAACTGATCAATATTCCCACTATTAATCTAACAGCTGAGATGGCACCCTGGGGGGGATAATTCCACAGGACTATTTGAGGACAGTTTAAGAGATCACAAGGTGACCTTAGCATGTTAAGTTCCTATTATCTTAAGTTCTTGTTATGGGCTTAGAGTGGACTTAATGTGGAGGCAGTGACAGGATGGGAAGAGTAACAAACAAGAGGCACAGGAAAGGGAGGAATGAGCCCATGGGTTGTATCTTCAGAGGAAGCAGAGCTTCTCAGCTGCGGTGTCCATGCACAGCGCTGCCCTGCAGGAGCCAGGAGCCTATCAAAGATCCCGGTACTAGTGATAGCTAAAACATGACATTCCCAGGTTGATTTCTTTTACAGAGTATTTTACTATACAAAACTTGAGGCAGATATAAATAATATAAATCACAGTAAGAAAATAAGTAATAAAGAACCCTCACATATTTGCCACTCAGCTTTGACAATGATCAATTTATGGCTTATCTTGTTTCATCCATGTGCCTGTTGTCCCCATCTGCTCCCCATACTACTTTGAAGCAAATTCCAGCCATCATATAATTTCACTATATATCTGTGAAAGGTTGGGACTCTGTTTAAACTATGCACACACACAATACTAATATTGCACCTAACACAGAGAAAACAATTCCTTAATATTAAATGTTCAGTTGGTGTTCATATTTCTGGAATTTTTTTAACTGTGTTACATATATTTGTAAAAAGAAAGCTAGTTTCCTTTAATCAGGATATGCAAATAATGTTCAAACATTGCACTTAGCTGATATGTCTTTTAATTATCTTTTAAGTTTTAGGCTCTCCCCTTATCTTCTTGCAACCTTTGTGTTGCTATTGTTGGCACTGAAGAAACTGTGCCATTTTCTCTAAGTGCTGCTGTTTGAATTTTGCTCATTGCCTCCCCATGGTTTTGTTCTGCGTGTCCCTCTTTCCCCTGTATTTCTTCTACGTTGATAGTTTGATCGAGGAGACTTGATTAGATTCAATTCCATTCCCTTTTTTCTTCTTCTTTTTCTTTCCTGACAAAAATCCCTCGTGGGTGACAGAGTGCACGTCCATCCTGAGATGCACAGAATCTGGTTCTCTTATGTGATATTGATGATCATTACACAGATAACTTTAATTCATGGAAACTGCAAAATGATAATCCTTTAATTCTATGATTTCATCCTCATTTATTAGCTAGAATAGTTCTAAGAAGAAACTTCAGTTAATTTGGTTACAGTGAAGTATGTTTCACGTAGGAAAGACAGAATAAATACTTAATTCTTTCCCTTTGTTGGTTCAAAATAATGTCTTGGTTCTCCAGTTCTTTCTGAAGTGATCAATGAGGTATTAATTATACGCATCACTATGAGCTCATGAGTTTAATCCAATGTGATTATGTGTCTACCCCTACTTACTGATGCATAAGTGGTCTTCCCTTAGCTAGTGGGAGCCTCTTCAAAGTTGGCTCTTGATATCTTTGGACACAATCCTAGTGGTCTTTGGTAGCTTTCTACTAATTGTTATTGGTAATTTTTTCCAGGTTCACCTTATACATTTCCTGTCCCTGTCCTGAATTACCTATTTCTTCAAAAAGCATGGGTTTCTTTTAGCTAGAAATGGGGCTAGGGATCCTTAGCCCTATTGGGTTTGCTAATATGGCTAGATTTTTCCCAGCGGACAGAGTCAGCAAAGATTTTTGTTGTTATTATTTCATGAATTCATGCTGATACTCCCAATTCACAATTAGGTTTTACTTAATCTCATTCTTTTTACATTTGTGTCCCAGCTAAAACCCCAGGCTGAAATCCCACATGCTCAATGACATCATCATAATCAGCCATTGCTTTATCTGAAATACATGCACAGAAGTCTCAGAATGACCAACTAACACTGTTATCATAATTACATCACACTTATGAGCATCCAAAACAATTTAATATTTAATATTTTTAGTTCTTTTGGTCCTTGGGATTTATCCCAGTGGGGATATGCAGCCAAATTAGTATGTTTTAAGTCACTTAGTATTTTTCTCTATGTAGATATGCTACCAACTGGATACATACAGAGGTTCATTTGCTCCCATTTACTTCTCAAATTTGAAACTTGACTTTTTAACATTTAATTTGTTTTATATTATATGTAAGAGTACCAATGTCAACTTCACTAAAAAGGTATGAAGAAGTATAGCTTCTGTATCTTTCTACTTCCCACTATCCTCTCCTTCTTCTACAGGTAAGGATTTTAAAAAATTAAGGCTATGTTTTACCCATCTGTTACATTAATGTAAATATATTGTATACAATTTCCCCCAACATGCTATTCCACTTAACACTGTATCAATGGCTCTCAACTGGGCATGACTTTGTCCCCCCAGAGGACATATGGCAATGTCTGGAAACATTTGGGGGTTGTCGCAGCCACGGGTTGACGGAATCTTGGCATCTAGTGGGTAGGGGGCAGGGATGCTGCTGAAAGTCCCGCAATGCACAGGGTGGCCCCCTGCTTCGAGGAGCTATCTGACCCAAAATGTCAATAGTGTTGTTGTTGAGGAACTGCATTATAACCAGGAGGCCACTCCACAGCAGTACAGCGATCCTCTTCTATGGGGAAGATGCATCATAGTTAATCCAACCAGTCCTCTCCTGAGGTTCATTTAAGGTGCTTCCAGTTTTTGCTCTTAGAGTGTGCGGTGAAGAGCTGTGTGCCCATGTCTTTACCTATTTTTGCTATCATGTATTTGGGTCCCTAGAATTCAGATTGCTGAATCAAAGGACCAGTGTTCATACAGTTTTGCTAGGTATTTCCACATTCTCCTCCCCCAAAAATTTTATCAACTTGCATTCTCACAGCAATAAATGAAATTGACTGTGTTCCCAGAGCCTTGCCAACAGAGTATATAGTCGAACTTAATTTTTTTTGCCAATTTGATAAGAAATGGCATCTCAGTGTATTTTTGTTTCCCTCTGAGTGAGGGTGAGCATCTTTTCAGATGTGTAAGAGACATTTGAGTTTCTTTTTCTGTTAAAACTATTTATATCAACTCATTCTTCTATGGGTTACATGGCATTTTCCTTCTTTATTTTTGGAAGCATGGTGACACAAATTTCAAGTTTGTTTTCAATTTTGTCATTTATCTTTATTTTGCTCAAGGTGATTTTTTTCCCAGGCAAAAAGCTTTTATTTTTTTATTTTCATGTAATTGAATATATCAATCTCTTCCTTGATTGTTTCTGGATGCTAAGTCATAGTTTTAGAACATTTTCTACACTTCCCGATTATAGGTGAACACATTCATTTTTTTAAAAAAGCATTTATATGTTTCTTTTCTTATATCTCTAATCCACTTGGAATTTTTCCTGGTATATTTTGTGACAAATGGATCCAGTTATATATTTCCACATAGCTTTTAATGCCACTTTTTAGAAGACCATCGTTTCTCCATGAATTTGAGAGGCCACTTTTATTGTATGCTTAAGTTACATATGCAAATGGTGCATCTCTGCCTTTTCTATTTTGTTCCATTGGCTTCTCAGTCTTTTCCTACTACAATGTCAACATGTTCAAATTACAGAGGCTTTATGGTGCATTTCCACTGCTTGACAAAGTTAGGCCCTCTCTGTTCTTTTCCAGGGCTTCCTGGCTCTTGCTTGTTCTTCCAAATGAACTTTATAATCAGTTTGTATAGCACTTGACAAAAATGTGTGGCATTTTAAATTGGGATCATGCCCAAAGTATACATTAACTAAGGAAGAAATGATTTTTTTTAATGATGGAGCCTCCCTATCCAAGAACACAGTTCATCTTTTTTCATTTGTGCAAATCTCCTGTTTTGTTTTTTAGGGGTGTTTTAGTTTTCCTCAGGTAGGTTTTGATCACTTACTACTGTTTATATAAGTGCTATTCTAAATGAGGTCTCCTTTTTCCATTATATATTTTCACTGTGTGTCTTCTTTTTTTTGGAGGGCGTTCTATATTTGGGCTATTGGTTACTGTATGTTAAATTTATAACCTGTTATTTTACTAAATTTTCCTATCCCTTGCAGTAGTTTCTCCATTCATTCTTTTAAGCTTTTCAAATAGGTAATTCTACCATATGCAAATAGAGATTGCTTTACCTTCTTCCGTTACAATTCTTACCACACAAATTGCTTTATCTTAACTACTTGCTTTAGCTAAATACATAAAGAGCAATGTTAAACAGTCTTGGAAATGATGATATTCTTGTCTTATTCCCGACTAATAGGGAACATTATTTTCCATTAAAAATATGCAGGCATTTGGCTGCATTCTAGAGAACTACTTACTATTTAAAAATAAATGGGACCAGACTCTAGTTGTTCTTATAAATAGCTGCACCATCCCTCACCTTGGTGCAGATGCGCTGTTTTGAGGGAGAGGAAAATGGCAGAATAGACCTCTATTCCAGGATAATTCACCCAGGGGAGTAAGCCTGACATGGGGATAAGCTTTGCCTACAATGAATGGTAGGAAAAGGTTGAGGAGTGTGCGTATAGAGTTTTGCATTGCTTTATATTGCTTTCATCTTCACTGCATTTGGAAAGCCATACTAGGTTCTCTGAATGCCAATTATTTCCTTTAAAAAGTTCATGTTAATTTAGTCAAGATGCTAAAATATTTGTGTTCACAGAGCAGTTATATTAATGGGATAAAAAAGCTTTTCCAGGCCGGCAAGACTGCCCTGACCTTCATGAAGTTTTAAAGTTGATGTGCTCTTGAAAAGCTTGCCTCTTTCTGCTAAGCCTAATCTATAGTCGGAACAAGGGTTTCTCTGTAAAAGACTTCCTTTTCCTCGTTTACTTTTTATTTCCCACAGTTGGTGCTATTTGTGAGTTCCTGAACTAACAAACAAAGCAAAGTAACTCTCAAAGATGTTGTGTTCAAAATGGTAATTGAAAGGCCTTAGGAAGTACAATGGAATCAAAGCAGAAGAAACCTGAATGGAGGAAGTCTCTTCAGCGCTGGTTTCAGTGCTGCCCACCATAAACACTTGGGGTTTTGCCGGCTTGTCTAAGCTGAGTCTGGGTAGGTGCCAAGCTCAGCCTCACAAAAACTCATGGCATGAAGTGTCCATGGGGCACATTGTGGGGTAAAGCCTCTGTCTTTTATTAGAACCAATTAAGTCCTAAATTACTGAAATTCTGTTCTGCCTCTGTTGGCATTTCAAAACCCTGTTTAAAACATCCTAGAGTCGTGATTTCAAGGGTGAGCTTGCTTACAACTTCTGCTTTTGAATGTATCAGTAGAAAAATCATGTTAGCTTGTGCTTGTTTTATAGTTTATAAATCTGTATCATATCTGCTTCTTAAATGTTATTCTCTGTAGTTTACCAGTGGGGAAATGAGAATCAGAGAAGTTAAGGGATGTGCCCAAAATCACAATGGCAAAACCAGACTCAAACCTAGGTCTATATTCTACATTCATTCCATTATAGTCATTCTACATTTATTCCATTATATTATTTCCATGTGCACTTAGACTATATACACATTGTTAAGGTACATAACATATATGTGAACAAATATGTGTGTGAATGTTGTTTACCTTGCTATACAGAAATCCTACACAAAATAGATCACCGACATGACCATCCTCATTTTGGGAATGTTCACCATAGGATTATTCTAAACAGAAAGTTCACCACTGCCTTTCAAATTGGAATCCACTTCCAACAATTGATTTCCTCATGCTGTCAGGCACAGATCAATTGCAGTAAAATTTTATCTTTTTTCTTTTAATAGTATGTCTCCTATTGCAGTGGCTGCTGTCTTATTTTATCTCTATATATAATTGCCCTTGTTCCAGAATTTTCTTAACCTGAATACACAAGGAAGTTTTGAGCCAATTGCATGTTTACCTGCTAAGAGGGACCTGACATTTTAAGCAGAGGGAAGAAAACTCTTGATGAGGGGAGTGTCCCGTGGGAGACCCTTGATCTAGGGAATCATGGAGAGCTTTAGCAAAAGTGATTTATTTGTTCCTACCACCCCACTGCCTTTTAGGCAGGTGCAAGGTGGAGGGAAAGGATAAGATAAGAAGTCCAAATCTTCAAGGTAAAGTGTGCTTTTTAAGAGAGGAGGCCAGTTAGGAACTCCCAACACAGACAAAAGAGAGATGCAATGCTCAAGACTGGGGAGAGCCACGCTAACCTTCCGAATGCAGGTCCCAGACTTCCCAGACCCAGTGAATACAGATGCCCTGGCAGAAGAGTCTGTGGCCAGTCTCAATTAACTGACTTCATGGGGCTTAAGAATTGTGGAGATTACCTGAAAGAGATATTTAATCTCAGATTTGGCTGTGGTGCATACAAACACAAGCTGATTTTCACCATCTTTATAAATCAAAGCAGGACTTGAATAAGAAATGCATGTTAAAATCACAAAGTACCTATCATGAATCCCTGAATCAAATCAATGCAACTTCTAGATTATTATTTGGGCATGGATAGCTCTGCTGTCTTTCAGGAATAACAATAAAAGTCATGCACATAGTATTTTATAGCGATCAGACGTCTTATTCCAAATGTAAGTTGAGAACAAGACTGTGATAATAAAATCTGCACGTGTCCAGCATGTCACAGATCTGAAGATATCTCATAATATTTTATGCTTACAGTAACCCATGAGGTATGTAAGGTATTAGTTCTGTAATACGGAAGAAATGGAGTCTCACAGAGACAGATCTACCTTCTGTGGTGACACAGATAGCAATCAGTTAAAGGGAAGACTTGACTTTAGGTCACGTGATTCAGGGTCAGTGCTGCCCCTAATGAATTCAATGAATGGCTCGTATATACAGATGTGTGTGGGAAAGTTCCTGAGGTGGTATCTGATTTTGAAAAGGAAGAATGGGTTTGTACCTTTGCACTTGTGTGTGCACTAAGGGGGTTTGCCTAACCAGTCTGTGCCTCAGTTTCTCCCCGGAAAAATGAGTATAATGAAGACACTTGATTTAACTACTCCTGGGTGGCAGGGAAATGAAGCTTAAGAATGAGCCTTGCTCAGCTGTTATGCAAATATCAGGTGCTACGTATTACTATGGATTTTTTGTCCACTGCTCCTTTGAAGGAGCCAAGCTCCCAAAGGGTTTACATTTGTTGCAAAGATGCTGCACAGCTCAAATGGGTTTGGTAGATGTATGGGAAGGTTGTTACAGCTCATAATTTCTCATTCTTGGTAATGTGTGTCTTTGCGGCACATAAATTCACTAGATTGAAGCGAAGGCTATGATGGGGTTGGGGGATTTTGCTCTCTTTGCAGCATGTATGGCTGGCTACGAGACATTTTAATGGCCACAGGTGGTCCCCTGTTCCCCAGGACGCCATCTTAAAAGTGTCCTTTTCACAGTTAGACTATTTCTATTTCTCTCTCTCTCTCTCTCTCTATATATATATATATATATATTTTTTTTTAAGGAGCTAACCTCCTATTTGCTATACAGAGCCTCAGTAGACAAATTTAGTCTCTTTCTTATCCCAAAACAACAGTGCTTTGAAACACCAGTGCATGTTGACATTTAAACCAGAGTTTCTTGAGTAATGAAAGTGTTGAGGAGTTTATCTTAAATACTTTTGGGCCACTCATTTGGAAACATGGTAAATACTAAGCATCTAGTCTCTAAAAACATACATACACAACAAAACTTATCAACAATTTCATGAACTTTAAGGACCTCTCAGGATCCAAAAATCTCTTGAAGAGTTTAATTTGTTTGTACAACCAGGTCCTGATTTACATTGGCTTGTTGAAGGCAGTTGGATTTGGAGATTGGGCAGAGATCTAGACAGGAAGGCACATAACTGGAACCAAGGTGTCAGTTTTAAACCTCTCTGTTTAGTACTATTCATTCTTTGGTCTAAGGCAATGCTATTTGGGGGACCAGTAATGAACCATTTGCTGCTGTTCCCTGAAATTATATGTGTAGAAATTGGGAGTAAGCTTTTAAAAACTTGGGATAATTCTTGGAATACAAAAACCACTCAAAAATATTGGCTGGTGCTTGGCAAACAGAAGACTGTCAAAGACCCATGAAATGGGACCATCCTGTGCCCACTCTCACCACTTATTCAACATAGTATTGGAGGTCCCAGCCACAGCAATCAGACAAGGAAAAGAAATAGAAAGCATCCAAATAGGTAAGAAAAAAGTCAAATTGTCATGATTTGCAGATGATATGATACTATATATGAAAAGCCCTAAAGACCACTAAAAAGCTCTAAAACTAATAAATTAATTCAGTAAAGGTGCAGGATACAAAACCAATATTCAGAAATCTGTTTTACATTTCTATATAATAATGAACTAGTGAAGAAGAAATTAAGAAAACTATTTACAACTGCATCAGAAAGAATAAAATACCTAGGAATAAATTTTAACAGGTCTTTAAAAAGACCTATACTGAAAACTTTAGGACATTGATGAAAAAAACTGAATATGACACAAGTAAATGGAAAGATATACCATGCCCATGAATTTGAAAAATTAACAGTGTTAAAATGTCCATATTATCCAAAGCAATCTATAGAATTAATGCAATCCCTATCAAAATACCAATAGAAGTTTTTACAGAGCTAGTACACATAATCCTAAAATTTGTATGGAACCACAGAAGACCCTAAATAGCCAAAGCAATCTTGACAAAGAAGAACAAAGTTGGAGGAATCACATGCCCTGATTTCAAACTATATTACAAAGCTACAGTAATCAAAAGAGTATGATACTGACATGAAAATAGACACATAGATCAATGGAAAAGAATAGAGAGCCCAGAAATAAATCCACACTTGTATGATTAATTAATCTATGACAAAGGAGGCAAGAAAATACAAAGGGGAAAAGAGAGACTCTTTAATAAATAGTGTTGACAGCTACATGTAAAAGAATGAAACTGGACCACTATCTTGTACCACACATAAAAATAAACTCAAAATAGATAAAAGATCTAAATGTGAGACCTGAAACCATAAAACTAAAAGAAAACATAGGCAGTAAACTCTTAGACATTGGTCTTAGCAATTATGTTTCTGGTTATGTCTCCCTAGGCAAGGGAAACAAAAGCAAAACTAAACAAATGGGACTACATCAAACTAAAAAGGTTCCATCACCAGAAGGATACCATCACCAGAAGGATACCATCACCAGAACAAAAAGGCAACCTATCAAATGGAAGAATATATTTGCAAATGACATATCTGACAAGGGTTTAATCCAAAACAGATAAAGGACTCATAAAAATTAACACCAAAAAAACAAATTACCCTATTTAAAATGGGAAGAGGACTTGAACAGACATTTTTCTAAAGGAGAAATACAGATGGCCCATAGACAGGAAAAGTTGTTCCATATCATGAATCATCAGGGAAATGCAAATCAAAATCACAGTGAAATACCACCTAATACCAGTCAGAATGGCTGTTACCAAACTGATAAGAAATAACAAGTGTTGGGGAGGATGGGGAGAAAGGGGAACCTCCTGCACTGTTGGTGGGAGTGTAAATTGGTGCAGCTACTGTGGAAAACAGTACAGAGGTTCCTCAAAAACCTAAGAATAGAAATATGTATGATCTAGCTATTTTATACGGAGGCCCTTGTCCATCTTGCCAGCAGATTTTGTAAATGCTAGGATGGTTTGTCTTGCATGTAGTACATTTGAAGCCTTATAACTTGAAATCCACAGAACTTTTTTACATTCTGTATGCATGCTAAGGAATTTCAGTGAGGAAAAGGATGTTTATTCATCACCAGATATTATGGCTCTGAGGCCCAAGAATCCTGTGAGTTGGGAAAACAGGACAAAACTACAGATTGAAGGAAGGGTTTTCATGCAGACACATAGATCCCCGAGGCTCTGATTTATTTGACATTTGTGAAGTAAAATGCAACAGGCTGTTGCTGGCTGATTTGAAGCCTGTATCACACCATGTTTTATGATTCCAAATGAACAAAGTAAAGAAAAGTTCCCATGGGAAAACTGAACGGGTGTTTTGGGGCTACAGGACATTTATTTAGTTATATGGTGAAGGATATTTGTTTGATGGTGGAATCACCAAGTAGCCTAAGGTCATGGGTCGGCGTGCTTTAATAGTTCCTAAAAGAAAACTAGAGTACCTTTTCTTTCCCAAAACATCCTTTTGGACAATGTCCTTGACATCGAGAGCTTTGAGTAGTTCAGAGAACTGCTCTGGTCACTACTGCCAGAAGAGGTGTGGTCAGTGTGAGCAGAGGCCTGGACTGGCAGAGGCTGGTGGGGTATTTAGGCTAAAACTCTGCTCTATGGACAGAGTAATGATTTTCTGATGCTAACCATAATGACGTGCAAGTTAGCACTTTGGAAACTGTTAGTTCTTACTCCCGAGAAGGTGATGGCCCTGGAGGCACAGAATGACTTTGAAGCTTTTAACACGAAAATCTCTTGACACCCTTTGTTAACCTACTTAGCTTGGCCTTGCCAAGGAGAACTTCCAAGTTCAACCCAAATCTCTAAACTCCTTCCCAGCTGCTCTGGAGGTAAGTCTAACTGTACATGAGTCTGAAATAAAATCCACGAGAGCAAGGCTTGAACATGTGTGCATTCAAAATCTAGTAATAGAGGCTTCCATGTTAATTTTAAAAACTCAATTATCTGGCTTAAAAACTCTGCATGACTGTGACCTCGGGCATCTGTACAGCTCCTGGCACATGGCATGAACTCAAGAAATATTTGTGGAATAAATACTGGTAAATCATGTCTCATCTGGTCCTAATGAAATTCCAAAATGACAGTTTCATTGATAATTTTTTTTCTTCAGTTAATGTGAATCAGTTGTGCACTCTGTAAATCCAGCCACCTGCGGTATAGGCCTTGATGGGTGTGTACCTATTATCCATTGACTCATTCTAAAAATATTTAATATGTATCTGTAACATTCTGGGTACACCAAATTACCATTTAATTCAACTGTTATAAAATCCTGGTGAAAGGTGTGGAAACGAATATGGTTCCATGCTTTATTTGAATTTTACTCAACTAGGTCTTGTGTTTTTAAATGGTGCTAAAAAGTTACGGTTGGACATTCTAATACAGGGCTAATTTACCAACTGAATCAGCACTAAAGACTTAGCAATAGTGCAGGTGGGCTGTTTTGTATTAGTCTTTGGGGCTTGCTTCTAGACTGTGTGATTCCCACGGCATCTCCACTGCGATGTCCTTTCCAGGTGTCTATATTTTAGTTCTGAAAGTACTCTAGAGCAGTACAGAGAAGACAGGGTGACTGGGTAATCGGGGCAATTTTAAGAGTGGATGGTACATTATTAATAATCATGCCCACATAACAGGTATAAATGGGCCTCTCTCAGGGAAGTGGGGTCCTATAGTCATCCCAGGAAAGGACACGTTTGAAGGATCAAGAGTCGTCTCACGCTGACTCCCTTATCATGTGCATGTCACTCCCTCTTTCTGGGTTTCGGTTAATTCAAATGAGAAGTAAAAGGGTGCTATTAAAACAAATCCTTTTGCTTTCTTAAAATTCCACCCTTCTATGATTACCAACAGAATCAAAGGAAAGAGTCTCATATTTTTGAAACAGTTTCAAAATAAGAGGCAGCTGGATAGAGAAGCACATAATTCCTCCTCCTCTTCCCCTTTGTAAAATGACATAATTACAAAAGCTTACATCACATTTTAGATAAATCAACACTTAAAAAATTTCATCTGCACTACGTGAGGCATTGTGTTGAGAAGGATTCTGAGGACACATCTGGGCTCAGCAGAAAAAGGATCTTCATCAATTAGTGATGCCTTCTGGGGTCATAGGAATGGTAGAGAGAAGGGGGGAGGGAGGGAGGGATTATAGGAAATGAGTGTGCCAGTCCTCTGCCTTTACTAGCCTACGGTCCCTGGGGCTATGATATAAAAGAAAAAAAATCTCATATTTAGGGTATATCTGCCCATACTGATATATATGATTGTGCTGGGCTCACCCACAGATTTTTCTCCTTGTTCTTAACGCCTTTTTCTAAGCACTCAAGTAGCAGAGTATAAGCAGTGGCCCTCAACCCTGGCTGCATGTTGGAATCATGTAGGATTTCTGGGGGTGAGGTCCAGATTCAGTGGTTTTACCATCACCTGCCCCCCCACAACTAGGGGATTCTACTCCACAGTCAGGATAAAGAACCACTGGGGAAGAGGCTAGAACAAGAGATGAGAGGCAGCACACCCAGATCTCAGTCCTTATTCTTTATTAGGACTGTTGGGCCTTGGATATGTCACTCATCTTACGGTAGTTTGTAAAATGTATTAAATTTGGACTCCAGTATTCTCTAGCTCTAACTTTCTGTGACTAACAGATGAGGTGAAGGGTATCATGTGTGCAAACTCAGACAAATGTAGATGTCCTGCTCTTTGTAAGTTCAAGGAAAGCGGACTTTGTTGTTAAAGAGAGAAACAGCATATGATCAGGAATCAAATAAACATAACTTGTTGATGCATGAACGATCATGATTTCTTAAAAAGAGGCAGCTAAGTTACATTACACTGTAGATAGAGTCCTTTCTCTAGGTTGTTCTCTCATATGATGTTTCTTTACACACTAGAACTTCATGATCATAATTTACTATTTCCAACGTATTTTTTAACTGCTCGCACCCCTGACTTGAACCTTTCAGCATTCCTGTTTAGTGATTTAACCTCTTACCTGAGTGACAGCAACATTTGTCCCATCGGTGACCTCTACACTCATATTATAGATGGACCTCTGCTCTGCGTCCAAAGGTTTTGCAATGACAATGGTCCCGACACCCTTCTCTGCATCAAAGGAGCTGTCAAAATTCCCCCCTGATGATTTCACAAAAACAACACAAAATTAGCATATCTGAGAAGTTACTACATATAGCTTTCAAGCCCTTATATAGAAATATATTTTTTTGACAGACATCCCTATGGCTTAATTTCATACATCTTAAATGGGACTTCTTATTTCCACCTTAATTCATATTTCAAAACACAGCTTCTGCAATGCATAACAAATGGCACAAAAAAGGAATGTACTGCAAAGAGAAACCTCAGCACTAATGTTAGAGTAGTGAAGCATAAACTGACTCCATAAAATATTTAGAGAGCTAAAAGCCCTTAAACTCCTTGTAGCTTCTGTGCTAGGAATTTCTAGGCTCTTTTTCTTTTTCAAAGTAGATTAAATTCTAAGTAAATAAAGTCTAAATATTATTAACAAAAATGAGTAGAGCCACAAATCTATTTCAGGATTGATGGTAAACATTTGGTTGGTAGAGTTCAGATTCCCTCAAGTAGATATCAATTCAATGTCAGAAATGAGATGATAAATACTAGAAAATAAGAAAAAGCAAAAATGTTTTAATTTCATATAAAAATTTTTTATCTGCAAGTTGGGATATTTGTAGAAATACTTTTTTGCCATCTTGACAGTGTGAATTATACATATTTAGGGTACATATGGGTGAATTATATTTCTCCCAAAAAAGTAGAAAGTCTATGGGTGATTTACAAAATGAAATCTGGAAAAAAGTAGAGGAAAACATTGGCTTTTGTAACTTACAAAACAATTAATATGGAAGTTTAGAAAATGTTATCCCACCCCCACCCCATACCAGATATAAAAAATAATATGTGAATAATGTGCCTAAACTAAGATAACATAGGCCTTGTTGATGTTGCTGTAGCTGTTTCCATCTTTGGGACTGTAAGTATAGTTTCTGATCTTTCCCAAAATGAAAAAAATTTTTTTAAGGGGAGGGAACCTAAATGCTGCAATGATTTTAATTAAATATCAGTATATATTCACAAGCTCTATTTATTTCAGCCTGAAATTTCATGATGTCAATTAATTTTGTTCTTGGACAGTAATTTAACATCAGCACATCAGGTAATGCCTTTATTGAGTTTCATATTTTAGAAAAGAAATCTCGGTTTCTCTTATATCCAACCCTCTTTGCATTTCATTTTGCTAATCAATGAGCAATATCATGCACAGTTTCTGTGATACTACAATTGCAAATGGGCAGGTGGGTTAAGGGAAAGGAGAATTTTACCTGAATTACTGGAGTTTGATGTACAGTGACACAAAATAAACAGATTGTTTTACTTAAAAAAAAAACCCTCATCATATATATTTCAAATACTTATTGCTTGCAGCTGTCATATACACTTAAGATTATTTAATTGCTAGAAAGAATGTTAATTGCCCTTGACATTTAATTAAAGTTATGAAGACAGGAGGTACCAGAGAATTGCTTGGAGATGATATATTTTTCAAAAATTTCATCTGAAAAGAGACTCATCTTCCAATTAATATCTTTGATTTACTGAGGAGGGGTAAATGTTATCTCCCAAAAAAGTCTTTTGAAGAATAGGATAAGGAGAAAGGAGAGGAATCCAGGCTGAAAAGGGAAGTTACTCGGAGGCTACCGTGTCTCTTGCAAAGGGAATGCTTTAGGTTGAGAATGGCCTGAGCTAAAATGTAAGGCTGATGCAGGTGTCTTGAATAACCATCCTAATGAGCAAAGGAAAATCATTTGCTATCAAGTGGTACATGACTGAAAAAAATTTTGCCATGGAAACTTTCAAAGGAAGGACAGAAAAGACTAGCACACAATGTCTCAAGCTCTTTCTGGTGGGTATTATATCATATTTTAAATCACATTTGAAATCATTTTTAGAATGTTTTCCTGACTAGGATGTTTACTTTCTTAATTCTGAAGACCATGATTTTTTTTGTGTGTGTGGATGGGTGGGGGAAGAAGTCATCTTTCAATGTCAATGATTTTAGAAGGTGGAAATTTGGAGGTCAAGTCAAAACAGAAATGATAAAACCTTGGTTGTCTCTGGGTTATGAGTGAAATAATGAACGAAAAGGAAATTTAGAGACCAGGCAAGCAACGATTTCCAGTTTCAGTTACTGTGTAAATGGGGCAATCCTATCCCATGCTGCCTGAGACTGTCATTTGCCCCAGGGCCCCCTGCAGAAATACATATTTATTTCATGTGCTTGGTGGCATAAAATCTACATATTTTATGTATAGCATATAGGTTGTGTGCTTTCTTATTAGTCAATGTTCATGTCAAAAAAACACATTTTTGGATGTTTTTATGGTTGTAATGTTGTTACAGTTCTCTCTTTTCCAGCGCGTGCATGTGTGTGTGTGTGTGTGTGTGTGTGTGTGTGTGTCTCCATCATTCAACATTACTGTTTTAAATACTCTGGACCAGAAATCATAAACAGTAGGGGAGATAGACAAATAGGAAGCAGGTCAAGGTGCATTTTAGAGAAACTGTGCCATATCTCTCAGCCCATCAAGATGGTCAGCAGCCTCCAATAATCACTGCCAGGGCATCCGCTCCTAGTTAAACCGAGATTTCATGTGAATCAAGGGTCCCCAAACCTTCCCTCAGTTATGAAATGAATTTCTGACAAGGGACACAGAATCTAGACCAGCAGTTCACCATCAACCCTCACACAATTTAATAACCTACCACTTAAGCTTCCCATTTCGTCAACGACTCTGTATCTCTCCCCCAGGGCTCATTTTTCAGGCTCCCTTTTAGCCTGAAGGGTGATTTCATTTCACAGGCAACCATGTCCAATTCATCTGGGGTGAGACTCTCCAGTGGAGCCCATTCTCACTAGCAGCATTCCCTTTAAACAAGATGTGCTTCCTCAGAGCCAGTAACACAACATGCAAAGCCTGGAGAGCTGGTGCAGCAGCGTTTGGCTAAACAAAAGGTGGGGAGAAGGGAGGACACTGCCGAGCTGGTCTGAGTTTCGACAAAGTGGGAAATAAGAGGAGTCACAGCCTGAGCATTGCTGTCCGGTGTGCGGCAGAGGTGGTTAAAAGCAAGGTTGTGAACAGCCCACACAACAGACAATTCATGTCAGGGACATTTCTCCGTGACCAGTGCCGGTCATGACAGGTGCAACAGAGTAAACAAAGAGCAGGAGAGGAGGGCTGGGTTTCTACTGGATATTAAAGTTAAATGTAGCACTGGGGAATGTCCTCAAACGCTTTAAAAATGGGACTAGAATGAAAACATTTTGACCCAGCGGCTACTGCTTGACGGTGCTGGGCAGCAGGGTGTTGGGCCATGATTTAGTCTAGAAAGGAGGGTACAGAGCATCAGCATCTGTCCACGGGAGCCAGAGGTGAATATCACAGCACTTTCCCTTTAGAGAAGCTTCCAGGCATCTCCCCTAGCATATGATTCCCTTCCACTTTGTGCGTAATTGTAAAAGTATCAACCCAAATCTAGTCGTCACCAAGAGGGAAGTGTTACGTGAGGAGCTTCAAAGACGCTGAGCTGTGAATCTCAATGAATTAAGAGAGTCGCTCGCAAGCTGTTCATTCAAGTTCAGCGTGTACACTGAACTTAAGGAAAAATGCTAAACATCAGCTATGGTTCGATCACGAATAATTTTCTGCCTTGGAATGAAGCAAGCACAGTATGGGGCTGGAATGTCTATTTACGAGGAAAGCAGGAGACACAGGGTGGAGGTCTGGAAACAGTGGTTGGAAGGAAAATCCCTTCTAGAATCTGGCTTAAAATTCATTTCCTTAAAACAATTAATTTATAAAGTGTTGTTTAGGTTTTTTATTATTTTCCTAAAATCTCTTCCTATGTGCTTCTATGGACGGTTGAGTTGCTATGGAGAAAAGAGGATTATTTGGGATCAAATTAGGGACAGAATTCAGAACAGGGGCAAAGGAAGGTGTTTGATGTCAATCGAGTGACTCTGGGTAAGTGTCAGCTCGACGGAGGAACAGCTGTATGTGGAATAGTACATACACACACACACACACACACACACACGGCTTCTCCCAGGAGGGGTGGGAAGTTTTCTGATCAAGAAAAATGGCCACTTGGTTAGAGAAGACCCGGACATGTCCACGCTCTAGTCAGAGAACAGGGCTGCGGCTGGTGCTATCAAAGAATTTAACTTGCCCACTGGTCCCAACCCTGATAAGGGATGGCTACACTGGGGACAAGGTCCAAGACGGGCAGGAGTGAGCTTCTGGGACAGAAGGAACCAAGAACCCAAGTCTGCAGGAATCTGTGACCAACCAAGGGCCAAGGTGGTGTTTATGTACCTACCATACAGAAAGGTATTCCAGTTCGAGCTGGACCTTTGCACTAGCTTGCAACATCAGAGAATTACTTTCAAAGAAAATGAAGGTATTTTAGGTGCTTATTATCTACAAGAAAAACTGTATTTCTAGTCTAACTATGGGATGAAAAGCTAGAAAATTGAGTGGCAGCTTCCCCCCACCCCCTGCCCCCGCCCAGCCAAACACTGCGTGAAGAGGAATTGTTTGAAGTGTGTAATGATGGTGGTCTTTACAATACAAATATTTGCCACTGGGATGAAGATGCAGAGAATGAACTGCGAACCAGATTGCATGCACACTGGAGAGTATGTAAATCAAGGAGCTCTGAGTTGAAATCGTAACCTCCTGAGAAGTGTGGAGATATGTGATAAAGTCACAAAGGATTATGGGTTATTTTTGTTCCCGTCGTTTCCTCTCCCTTTTAACACAGAGAAGGAACATGCTGAGCGTTGGGCTGTTTTTTAAACACAGAACAGCTGAACTTTATTATGTTTCCTTTTAATTACCGCTTCCTTAACTGGGTTACAAGGAGGGCTTCTGTTGCTGGAAGCTGAAGAGAGTCTCGCTATGTGATATCATAAGTAGGGGTCTCTTTGGAGGTACAAGAAAGTGACTGGCAGATCCTTGCTACAGGGGTCTAGACTTGGGAACAAATTCTTGAGTGCCACATGGTTTTTGTGTATTCATATTATGGTGGGAGGAAAAGGAATGCAGTTAAACAAGAATTGGGTAGATTTGGAAATATGGAAATGAGGGACTATACTCTCAGTGGAAAAAGTGTGCTGAAAAATGATGTCTGCTTACTTGTGGAGAATTCATTTGTTACTGTATTTGTAAGCTGTAAGTATTAGGCTAGGATGTTATCCTCTGTAACCTCAAGTGCCTGTGTAGGTGTCTGAGTGCACTAGGTCTGAAATGGAAACAAATCCTCACTCCCTTTGGAACAGCTAGAATGTATTTACCTAGGGAAGACCTCTGCTTACACCTGAGGCCCCATTTGTGATCCATGCCAACATTACATGCCTCGTGTGTCTTCCCAGCATTGCTAAGTTTCTTGGCATTGAGAAGCATTGTTCCCTGTCTTTGGCTTGGCCAAAGAGGATGCTTAAGTAAGGAGGTAAGGGAGAGAAAGAGGAGAATTTTGATGGCCAAGGATAAAAAAGCAAGAAATCTTGGAAGTGAGAAACATCTGAATATGATAGAGAAAATAATAGGTTTTTTTAGAGAAGGGGAAAGATGTTGTCAGCAGATTGAAAAACAAAAAAAAAGATTCTGTTAGATTAGGAAGGATTTTTCAAAAGGGAGATTTGGTGGAAGGTATAACATTATCAATATTGCAAGTAACTGGCACTTGGTGAAAATATTTCACTTTTATAGTGAAATAAAGAGTTGCTGTTTCAAGATGTTGCTAATTGGATGTGGGGATGGAAATAAAATCTTGTTCTGTTTGGGTATCTGGCCCAGTGAATTCAATCTGGAGGAGAAGCACAACTAGATGTTGTAAGATCTACAGTAAAATCTCTGTCATGGAAGCATTTGGAATAGAGGTCTTCACTAAGAGAATATCTCAGCACCCTGAAACAGAGAGGATCCTATGGGAAGAGGGTAGCATTTAGAAGCACAAAGATGGAGAAATGTGGAAACGGGTGCTATGATTTTGATAATAATTCCTGGACATGTACTGGGGGCAGCCTAAGGGGACTTCCTCCAGGGGCTCTCATTTGTAAACGGCCCCTCTCTTCTTGGCTAGTTCTCATTTTGTCAAAGGTGTGGTGGTTGCTGTGGCTGGGAGTACAATGGAAAGTCACTCTGACTCTGGATTGGTCTCAGGAGGCATCAAGGGTTAACGCATTGGCGGCCTGGAGCATCTCCATCAGTCACCGTAATTTATTCCACTCATCCCAGGTGAACACCAACAGAAGCATTGGCAGGAGGAAGGAAGGAGGAGACAAAAAGGCCTTGACCTTGAGGGTTAAGAATGGAGATAGGATCAAAACAAATGAAAATGTACAACAGCATTAATAATGCCAACTTGGAAAGCATGCATGTAAGGTTACACACAGTTTACGAGGCACGCTTACCTACACGCAATCCCACATCCACACACACACACACACACATGCAAGAATGCTGAATAACTGCACAACTGACATGGATAACTGGGAGCAGATGGCTGGTCAGACTGAGTGCCAGAGAAAGATGTGTTTGGAGAATTTTTGGAATGGGGTACAGGCAAGGGCTTCCTGGCGCAGTGGGGGGTGGTAGTGGCATGTGCCTTGGCTTGGGAGCTTGCACGTAGGGATCATGCACGAGAGAGAAGCAGTGCGTTGGGGCTGTAGAGGTGCTTGCAAACTGGAGTGTCCAGTGGGGAGGGAGATAAACTGGTGGCTGATGAGAGAGGACAACAACTCCTCGCAGGGCTTGGGACAGCACAGCAGGAGCCTTCTTGCTCATTGTATTTCAAATATACTCTTCTTTGGGCTGTTTGCAGGAAATCACTACTGCACATGCCCCTGGAGGCCTGGCATCAGGACACATGTTGTGACTCCAACTAGGGTGGCAGTGAAGGAATGATCAGGGTGACAGTGAAGACCAACAGGTGATACACATATGCCATCCCTTTTCCCCAAGAAAGAAGAAATTGCATAAGATCATAACTTAATGAGCTGAAAATTATTGAGAAGATGCAGAAACAAGAGGCATCTTTCATGGATCAGAAGAGGTCCCATTTCAAATGCATGACATGCAGATGGGGAAGGAGTTTAAAGCTTGGAATGAGGATGGTCATGTACAGGGATAGTGTGATTAATGCCAATTAAGTAAAACAAAGATGTTCTACTGGCATTCCATAACGTGAAGTTTGAGAAGAGAAGCCCTTTCTTTTTGGGGGTTCAGAGGAGTGTCTACTGAAGTTTGATAGGGGGTCATGGGAAATTCTTTTTCTGTGCCTCATTAAAACAGATGTGGAGTGTTCTAAATGGTTTCCCCAGATCCAGCCATTCCTGGGAAGAGAGTGGGCTCCTGCCCATCCTATGCAGTCAGGGACATGAGGAAGGAAATGATTCCTCCAGACCATCGCTCTGGATTCCCTGCCTCCCACAGAGAACCGTGGGAAGTCAGCTCTAGCTCAACCCGGTGTCCAGTCCGGGGCTGGCACATACCCTCCCCTCTCTCCTCTTGGCAACAGGCCATTTTGTTTCCCCATTCTCACACTTATTTCCTCTCCACTGCCTCTCCCTGCCGGTTTGTAGAGGGCAGTTGTGCTGCTCTGTCCTCTCCTTCTGCAGCCCGGTGTGCTTGCTTTCTTTCAAGGAATTTAAAGGTTGGCTCCCAATGCCTATTCCGCCTGCTTCCATCTGCTTTCTCTATTCAGCTCTCGCAGGAAGCTCTCACTAGCTATATATCCAGGTTCCATTTCCTGCCCTTCCTTTTGTGGATGGCAGCCAGGGGACTCTCCTGGTGGGGCTTTTTGGTTTATGAATGGCCCTAGTCCTGCAAAAGAGAGGGCTTGGGATATATTGTAAGGGGTATATTCTAATTTAATTTTCAATTCAAAAAGGCCCAGTGAAATAAACCAACCTACCAGAAGATAAAAACAAAAAACAACAAAAAGCCCACATACCTCAAAAGCAAAGAAACAAATTTAGAAAATAAATCAAAACAACCCCCTGTCCCCAAATCCAAACCCCAGCAAACCTCAAACAAAGGAGTCACTGGATATGAGTAATGCAATAGCTGTTAGAGGCATGTATGAAATCTGTGGGCTGCACTTCAGCCTGTCACAGGCAGTTATGAAAGATGTAATTTAATTTGCTTAAAAAAAAAAACCCGTAAAAGGCAGATTGGATAGCTGTATTTTAGCAAATGTGTTTGCACTAAGGGTACCTTCTGTTGAACAGTTCTGCCCACAAGCTGTCTGTAGAATATAGAACATCTCTCGAGCATGCTTGCCACCTTGAAGCAGGGCAGTCGGGAGCAGAAAAAAAAAAAGAACAGAATGCAGAAAAAAGGTGAAGAAAAAGAGAGAAATGAAGGACAGCAAGTCTAGTACCATCAATACATTTAGAAATGAGATTAGCCAAGTGTGACAATAGAATTTAAATGACACACAGAAGGACATTAAGATTGCAGTAAATAACATACTATGGAAAAACCAGCCAGAGAGCACTTTCTGTTCAGCTTAGCTACAGAGTCGGAACGAAAGCACAGGTCGATTACTCATTTTACTGGCTCTTTTGCATTCCAGAACTATACATCTTTTAATCTTAGTGTTAATCGTTAGTGTGATTTTTTTTTTTTTTTTTTAGCTGCAGCTCCAAACAGTCAATGATTACATTGCCTAATACTGTTCTGGAAGTCTCAAACTTACCAACTATGTCAAACCACAGAGGGGTGTTAGCTGGCTGCACAGACACCACACCCACAATCTCAGTGACTCTATCGCTTTCCATGACTGTGAAGTTATAAAACGGCTCATCGAAGGTCAACGGTATAGGTGAAGGGGGTGGTTTCTTAATCCATTCAATATGGAGGCGGGCCGTGGAGGATTTCTGTGGGCGCCCGTTGTCCACTGCCTTTATCTACTCACACATGGAAAGAACACAGAAAGATGTCTTAGAGCTCGGATCCTTACAGAAATTTGGATCTGTCACTCCTATATTGTTAGGCCAAGAACCCAACCTCACCACAGTGTCAGCAAGGGAAAGAAGAGAGTGGAGATCTGGGGAGAATGGGCTTAGGAACTGGGGTGTAGTAACTTCATCACATGGGGGGGCCCCACACCACATTCACAAGGTGATTTGAACCATCACCAACTTAAAGATGTGGAAAACTTGAAAAACAAATGTGCTTAGAATTTTCAGTGTTTTATAGGCATGAATCATAGTTATATTAGTAGGAATATTTACTTTGATTCTTTAAACTTTGGGGATGATGCTTGAAAGGGAATAAAGTGCATTGTGAATCCTTACTTCAGCATAAATATTGTGTGTAAGTGTGTGTGTGTGTGTGTGTGTGTTAAGTCCAAAAAATAAAAAACACTGACAGAAAATAAAAATATCAAAATTTAAAAATCCACATTAAAGAAAGGATTTAAAAATAGTACATCCTAAAAATGACACTTATAGGTGCATGGCTAATGGTTATAGCCTTTAAAAACAGAGACAACTCGTAGCACCCAAATGCTATATGTTCATGAATTATTACTTTGCCCTAGAAAATTCCTGTGAGATAGAGGACATTTGCAGACACACATCTTAGGTCAGGATTCCTGGAAGCAGAGCCTGAGGCAGGGATTTCAGTACAAATGATTTTGGGGGTGTGGGAAGTATTCTTAGGAGAAAGGGACTGAGGAAAGTGGGATGGACAGGGAAAGATGCCAAATAAGGGTGTGGTCTCAGCTGAGGGCCACCATCAGCCTGATCCCACCGGGAACTCTGAATCATTAACTGTGCCACAGGGTTGGCTCCACCTGGAGGCAAGGGGGTTTGGACTTTTGTATCTGGTGTCAATCTATCATTGGCTAAGGGCTACTGGGCTGGGATTGGGAATGTGGAAATTATTGTGCCAAGAAGCTCAGTCAAGGATGACTCTCTGGAGAAGGGAGCACAGCAGTTGGGGGATAGCTGCACAGTCTGGCAAAGGATATCTGGGTGGGGCAATAACGGTATCATCTGGTCCTCAAAGATTCCCATCAGCAAGTCTCACACAACTGCAACAGCACATATTACACCAGAGCTGCTAATGGTAAAAACAGTGCTACTTTTCTCCTTTCTCCCACTGTTTTGGATATGTTACTGAGCAGGGAAAGGAACCTAAGTCCAGACCAAAGGAGTGAAATGATAAACCAAGGGACTCAGACAATTATTTACAATAGTTAAGGACTGACTGCCTACAGCAGAGAAGGCTGTGGACTAAGAGAAGGATGGCAGATGGCACTAACTCCTGAGTGTTGTTGGGACCCTGGGAAGCACCCATCACTTGTATGGATTACCAGTCCCCTTTCTGGCCTAAAAGCCATCTGTCTAAGGTGATTGGGGGTGTGGAGAGCAGGCTTGCACCTTAGATATGGGGGTTTAAGTCTCCATTTGAGATGGTGCTCATGTTGGCTTTTATTTTATTTATATTATTTCATTACTAAACAATGAAAATGAAAATTTAGTCACTTTTTACTTAAGTTTTTCACTTACAAAATAAGCGTAGCTGTGATTTGTGCCTCAAATTTACAAAACAAAAGTCATGTTCTATCACACTGTCAACAATTACAAGAGTTGTTTTCTTTGGGAAGTCTTGTGGTAATATGTCATGTGGTGATATATTATGTGATGGATAGAATATGTCACCATTGTGTTCCCCTAGTTTCAGTTTATATGTATGCTCAGTACTTTGGAATGATTTAGGGCTGCACAAAGTGTAGTTGAGTATGTGATGGAGCAGGCTGTGTACTGAGAATGGGAGATATTTGCTGATAGGACACAACTGAAGAAAATGGTCTCATTATTTAAGAGTATCACTGAAACAGAAAGTAGCTTCCAAAGTTGAGTGGCTGCACTTTTTACTCTAAAGATTTATTGTGCAAAAGAATATATATGAGTAAGAACATAACTCCTTCCCCCCATTAATGTTGTTGAGGTTCAGAAAAATCTTACCGTTAGGATGTCATAACTCCCTGCTGTAAATTGCTTTCTGGAAGAAACCATGCCAGTTTTAGGGTCAATAAAGAACTTTCCATCATCATTGCCATCCACGATACTGTAGGAGATTTCTGCATTGGGGCCCTCATCTCTATCAAATGCAAAAGCCCTGTAAATGGGTTCTCCTCTCTTCTTTCGGTCACGTTCTGGCAGCTTGATCTGGTAGACCTTCTCTGGGAACTGTGGCTTATTGTCATTTTCATCCAGAACCTGAACCACCACCCAGATGGTCGACTGTTTTGGAGAGGAACCGCCATCTGTTATGGTCACCTGAGTTAAAAAGAGAAAGCATTTTGCAATCAGTAGGGAGAATTATTTTCTCCCCACTCCTCCACTTACCCATCCCACAAGAGGTCTATTCTAGGACTTAGGACATCTCAACTTTCCTTATTCCTGTAGTGCATGACAAATGCATAATTTTTTTATAGTTCATCCATAAAAGCAGGGTAATGCCCTAAATTCAGTACTGGAAACCATTGTTGAAAGGGTACAAATGAGCAGGGCTTTTATGTGGAATAGAGAGGGAGAAAGAAAAGAAATAACTATAAATTGTGCCAGCTTATATAAACTTAGTGGACCTAAACTATGCTCCCCTTAACAGACACAAAAAACAATACAACCATGATTATGCATTAATCCATGGGTGCTTCTTCTAATCCTGGGACAATGTGATTATCCAAATTCTTTCAGTATTTGTTTCTTTTCTTTTCCATCTTCATGTAAAATTTGTGACCTTTATCACTGCCCAGAAGGAAAACTGTGATATTTGTTAGGTACATTTGACAGTTAAAATATGTTTTTAGCAGCCACAAAATATTTTTTCCCCTCTCTGGGAAATTCATGGGGGATGGACATCCCTTCCCATATCGATGAGATGCTATTCTTATGCGTGTTTGTGAAAACTGAGAGCAATGAAGAGCATGTGCATATACTGAATTTGCAAGGAAGATACAAGAAGTCTGAGTCTTCTTGTGAATAATCTTCTTGGTCATTGCGATGATGATACTATCATATTACTATTTAACATGTAGATGGTGACACAGTTTATAAAGCCCCCTTCCATGCATTCTCATTCTCTTTCCTAAATAACCTCTTTAGTACATGGAGAAGGTTTATTTATTCCCATTGTATAGATGAGTAAACAGAGGCTCAGAGGTCCCATTGCTAAATCCAGGTGTTGAACTTTGGGCAAGTCTCAATGTTCTGTTTAACCACAAAACCTGGAAGAAGCCTATATTTAATCTTTAAGTCATTACCCTGAACAAGAGAGCTTATTGCCTCAAAATATATATTTGGAGGCTGGAAGGATCATAAAGATGTACTCTGCATCGATTGGAAAAAAAACAACAGTGAATTCCAGCAACTGGTCATTTAGTTTTTCACCTAATAAAGCAACCTGACAGAAATAATGGGAAAAAAGGGGCCAAAAATGTGGGAAAACAAATTAAAAGCTTCTTGCAAAATGGAACAAGAATCTACTTTAGTTTCTCTTACAAGCTGCCTAGAAGGATAGTTTTAATAGACTTAAGATAAATTTTCATAGGAGTTCTTGCTTTCTTTGAAAAATCAATCAAGTTTCCTTCTAAAGTTATTTCCCCAATTGGTTTGTTAGGTTTCACAAAAGACACATCATGGCCAACATGTGCCAAGGCTGGATTTTGACTCAAGCTGATTCCCGGACATGCCGATTCTGAAGAGGCACATTCTGCCGCCGCCCATCTAAAACGTTACACTCCCAGGAGGCTTGTGTTGACCAAAACACATTGATTTCTTGGCTGCTGACAGCTCTGCCTCCTTTTTTTGCTTCAAGAGCCTCTTTCCAAATCCAGACAATGTTCACTGTCTTTACTGTGCACGAAATCACGTCCCCATTGCTTGTCAATAAATGCCCTGCAGGGGGACCTCGCGGGGCTCCAAGATGGAGCTCTGGTGCTGCTTCAGGGCCAGGCAGCTGCCAAGGAAAGGAGGGACCCTCCTGGCTGTGGTTTTCCACTCACCCAAGACTACTGCTGCTGTTAAAATACTATCTTGCAGGGTAGTCCTGGATTGACCAACCCAGGTCTTCAAGGCATTTGATTACAGGCAGGGAAGGGTGAGGCAGCTCCTAGGTGTGCCAAGGGGAGGAGGTCACCTATGTCACCATCTCACCTTACACATCCAGCTCTCTTGCTCCCTCAGGCCACACAGGCATTCTTCAGATTCTGCAACAACACTCTTCTACCTCAGGGCATTTGCACATGCCATCCGCCATGCTCTCTCCCTGGAGTGCTCTTTCATCCCTTTTCCTGGATCTCGCCTCCTCATCCTTTAGGTCCAGCTGAAAGGTCATCCCCAGGGATGGCTTTCTGAGCCACAGATCAAGTGCAAGTCCCTCCCTATCCCCTTCCTGAGTTATGTACTCTTAAATTACCCTATACTTTTTTTTCAGTAGCACTTACTGTTGTGGAAGTTCATCAAATACATGATTCTCCACCTAAGGGGTGAAGCTGCGTGAGGGCAAAACCAGACTGCCTGTTTTGTTCATTGCTCTCTTCCCTGTGTCAGGCCACACAGACAGAACACACTCCACAAAGTCTTATTTAATGGATTAGACTCCAATTCAGTTCCTGCTTGGGTAAGCTTTTAGCTGAAGCAGTCTCACATTGTAAAACCTCTATCGATCATTCCAGGCCCTTTGCCACATAGCCCTAAGCTGCCTTTCCTGTATTTTGGCCCATAACTCTTCCATCTCCTTACCCATGGCTTCAACTACCATCTATGTGCTAATAATTCCCCAAGGTGTGCATTTGTGCCCAAGCCTTATTGGCAGACTCCAAAACAACATCTTGAACCACTTTGATCTTCTATGGACCTCACACATGCACCCAACACCCCAAGAGACACAGTCTGAAATCCATACTCTCAAACCTCCTCCCCCTGTTTTCACTGTCTCAGTGAGTGACAGCCACACCTACTCACATACAGTTTGTGCCAGAATCCTGGGCATCCACTAAGAGTCCCCTCTCTGTCTATATCCAACCAAACTTGGAGGTCAGCAGGTATCTCCTATGTGCACCTCCTCTGCAACACTGCCCTAGGATGGGCCTCATTTGCACCTTGCTTGGATTGCCACAACAGCCTCCAGGTCTCCCTGCTTCCAGACTTCACCTTTGATGTAAAGTGTTATTTCTTTCTTAAAAATCCGATCATATCACCGACCTGTATAACATTGTTCAGGGGCTCCTTGAGAACGAGGATCTGGTTGGGCTTGATTATCACCATGTGCTATCTGCTCCTTTCCTGCCCTCTGCGCCTTACATCATGTGCTGGGGACATCCTGAGTGCGTCTCGCTCTTCGTTACACCTCCATTCCATTGCAGAGTCATTTGTCTCTATGGAATGCCTTCTCTTGGGAATATACCTGACTCATTCTAGAAGCTTCAATTCAGACACTTCTTCGAAGCCATCCCTGCCTCCTGCAGACTGACGGAGGTGCCCTCACCATGCTCCCACTCCACTGCATCCATGACCCCAGGACATTCATCACCATCCTGTATTTCTAAGTACCTGCTTACCTGTTGGTCTCCACTCAATTGTTCCAGACCATGAGCAACCTAAAGTCAGGGGCTCTCTCTTATGCACCATTATGTTCTGGTACCTGGTACAGCTCTACGTGCCAATAAATGCTGTTGAGTGAAATTAAGAATCAATTGACCCAAAACTCTTCCCTTTGATAATTAGTGGGGAAAATATTCAGATGCTGAAGAGTTCTGCTTCATCATCTGAAAGAAATGAAGAGACTCAGAATATATGGATTTCCTAGGGATTCTTGCTTTAAGATTCTATGAGTTGGGGTCAGATGGAGGTGGATACAATCTCAACCCTGTACTCTGGAGTTCACAGGCACCTTACATCACAGAAAACACTACCAATCTCAGGACCGCTCATTTGATGGCTAGCTGCTTCCAAAACCAGGCTGGCCACTGTGGACACTTACTTACAATCTACCAAAGTGATCTATTCCTTGTTTGGCTCCTTCAGTATACTGTGAGCTACCAGGGGCAGGGACCTTGTTTTTTCATCTTTCCTGGAACCGGAAATACTCTCAATAAATGTTTGCTGAACTGAACTATGTCTTTGCTAACCTCCAAGTCTTCATTACCATTTTTATTTCTCTAGATCCACTCATGTGTCTGGCTGTGTTCATACCTGTACTATTAATCATGAATGATTCCATCAGACTCTTAGACTTCATATTTCATGTTGCCCTAGGCCTCAACGCACCAGCTGGGATTAGTCTATATGAAAGGAGTAGCTGTACAGGAGATTGAAGCAAAACTAATTGAGATAAATCCCCATTATCTCCTCCTCTGCATCGTTTTTCACTAACCATGCAAGGAATTAGCTATTGTTTAGATACTTTCCATACGGCCTCTTGTTCTGCCACAATCCAACAAAAGAAAACTGAGCCTTCCTAACCTAGATTTTCTGCTGTCATCATTGATCAATAATCAGTGGTTCAGCCATTAATCAGAGACTGAAAGATCAATTTTTTCAGGTGCTTATAGCTAGTAACTAACAAAAGGACCCACAATTAGTTCAGTACCACTGAAGGGACAGTACAGTCCACTTCATCTTCGTATGGTGCCCTTGGGGTCTGTGACTACCAGGCAGAACCAGAGGTGACCGACGTGACTCAGTAGATTATGATGACAAAATTACCAAGAGGAACAGGTTTATAAATCTATTCTTGGAAGATGCGAGAGCTTTAGAGAACAAAAACTGGATGGACATTGAGGATTCTGGAGTTATGGTAGCGGGTGGAAGGCCACAATTCTTACTCACTGAAATTGCCTGATGCATTTACATTGTTGTCTCTCTTCCTGCAATAGTTTGCATGTAAGCAACCTGAATGCTGAGACATTGTGTCTATCCACTGCCTTGTCTCCAATGATTCTAAGAGTATCTGAGAATATATTCAATATTTATAAAGTGGAGAGCTCAGTTGTAGCATCCTCCTCAACCATTAACTCATCATCAATGGCTATTTCCAGGGCATTACACTTAGAATTGTAAACCCCTCTTCAGGGATTCCACATCTCCCTTCCCTATTTCATATTTACTCTTGACACTCATCATCATTACATTTATCAATTTTTAACTTTTATGCTTGTTTATTGCATATCTGCTGCTATTTGAATTTAAGCCCCATAAATGTAGATTTTTGTCTATTTTGTTCACAGATGTATTTCTAGCATTTACAACAGTGTATGTAGTAAACATTGAATAAATATTTGTCAAATGAATGAAATATTCATCTAGTGCCTTCTAGTTATAAAACTCTTTCTGATGCAAATTAGGAGATAAACCAACCACTTAACCAACCAATGACAACCAAAAAAGAATCCCATGGATTCCTACTAAACTGACCCCTCCCCATGCCCCAAATCCGCTGTAATATTCCAGACCAGCAATCACCTGGCCTCAGTTTAGATATTTTCAGTACGATGAATTCAATGCCTTATGAAGCAGCCCATTCGTTGTTTGAGAGTTTCGATTTTCACAAAGCTCTTCTTAACGCTCAACCTGAATTTACATGCCTATAATTAGTCTAGACTGCCTGCAGCTTCCCATAGACTAGTTTTGTTCTTTGTAACTATACAGAAAAAGTCAAATTCATCTTCCACATTGCCCAAGTTATATACCGCTATGTAATTAAAACCAGGTAGCTTAAAATAACTACCATCCTGTTATCTGTCCTGGTTCTAGCAGTTCAAAGGGGGAGTTCTTGGAGTCTCATGCAATTGCCATTGTAGGTAGCCAGGTCTATAGTTACTGGACATCTCTGTTGGTTGATGGTGGCCACTGGCCAGGACCTCATCTGGAGCTGAGGTCAAAAGCCCCTATACCTACAAGCAGCTCCTCTGGGTGGCCTGTGCTTCTCACAGCATGGTGGCTGGGTTCTAAGAGCAAGTAGGCTAAAGGATAGAAAGTGGCAGGTGACAGCTTCCTAAGGCCTGGGCCCAGAACCTGGCACAGCATCGCTTGATCTATATTCTATGGGTCAGTAGTCCCAGAACCTAGATTCAAGGACAGGGGTTGTAAACCCCGCCAATAGATGAGAAGAGGGGTAAGTAATTTGGGTTGGAAAGGCACATTTCAAACTATCCATACTCATAAAATCCTTAAGGATATTTGAAAAGCCTCACCCAGATTGAAAAACTCTAATTCATGTATCACCTCTCAAGTTATTCATTATATTTAATGAGTTGCTATTCATTATATTGGTTACCCCTTTCAGGATGTTTTCTTGATATCAGCTTCCTTCTTATGATACAATGGCCAGGACAAAACCACAAAACAATAGCACATCAAACTTAGTCAAACCTTCGCAAACTACACTCACTGTACTAGAGGCAATGTTATGTCTATTTACTCCGAGACCATGCACAAACTGGGTGACAGCTCTGTCACACTGTTTTATGATACAAATGAATTAAACCACTTAGGTATTTTTTCCTGTGAAAGCAGTTAACCATAAGTGCACAGTTTTCTTTTCGGAGCCTAACTGTAGGATTTTACATTTGTTCCTATTAAATTTTTTCTTACTGGAAATTTTGGTTCCTTATTCTAGGCTACTAGGATAATCATAATGAAGGCAGGTAACATATCAAAAGCTTAAAGCTTACTATGTAGCAAGGATTCACTGAGAGAGGAACAGCCCTTACTCCTTTAATTATTCCTCTAATTGTTCAATTATTAAAACAATCTCATGAGATGGGTACTATTATTACACCTATTTGATAGATAAACAGATTGAATTTAATAACTTTCCCTAGGTCACAGTGCTCATAAATGGTAGAGCCTTATTTTAATCTTGGCAGTTTGGTTCTAAACCAAACAGGGATAAGCAAACTGTAGCCCTTGGGCCAAATTTGGCCCCTTGTTTTCATAAAGTTTTATTGGGATGCAACCACACCCAGAATTAACATGCTATCTGTGGCTGCTCTCCTGCTGTAAAGGTATAGGCCACTATATAGGCCCCGTAGTCTAAAATATTTTTTGGTCCTTTCCAGAAGATGTTTGCTGACCTCTGTTCTAAACCTTACGTTTTGTGACTTCTTTTGTTATAGTGACATCATTTTTCCATGCCTTGTTTGTCAGTCCTGGAGAAGATGATTTACATTGTCACTATTTTTCACAGGTGCCCTGTAGACACTGCCATTTCATTCTACATCTGGAGACAGTGAGGTTCAGAAGTAATATTTGCAAGGCCACTCCGTCAGGAAGTGACAAAATATGGGTTTGCAAGGGAGTTAATTTGGAGTCAGCTCATGCTCTCTTCCTTACCCTGCACTGCCCATGTGGAAGCATCTGTTAATCGTCTTATGGGTAAAATTGCAGTATTTCCAGAATATTTAGCCTGGCTTTAGTGCATCTCCATATCAATAGGTGTTTCCAAGGGGTGGAAAGGAGTAGTTCATCTCCATATCAATAGGTAATTACATGAGCCAGTGAGGGAGGTTGGGTGGGGCCTTTTCTGCTGCAGCCGGTGGCGAGAGAGACATGGAGGGATGCTTATAAGAAATGGACGAGTTTCTCCCACTTTATTTCTCCCTTTGACCGATTTTGGTTTCAAAGTATTTTGTCTCAGGATTTTCCCCCCAAAGTTACACATCTGTTTAAAATCCCCTCCTCAAATGTGGCTATGAAGCAACATCCTGCTTGTATCTGTGCTTCTAGAATCAAGCTTTCCCCTCCTTGATAACTGGACCATCTTTGACTGTCTCCAGTCTTGTGGAATCTTGCCTGTTCTCCTCAACTGCTTAAAAAATTTACCAGGCAGTGGGTTGCAGCTGTAAGAATTTCTTCTCAGCTAAGACTTGAGACCCAAACTTCCTTAGTGTGGCTACAGCTCCTCATTCTATTTTGTTTCACCTCTTCCCCTTAGTTCCCTTTCACAAAATTTGCTGTATGCTTCTCCTTGATAAAGGACTTGGGAGGAAGTGGGGGCTGGGAGGTCTCAGTTTCTCTCTTATTTATCATGCATTTAGTATTTACTCTGTGTTGGGATTCTTCTATGTGCTTAACAAATCTGTAATTAACTCATTTATCCTCACATCAGACCTGGGAGGAAATGTGATGATTATCCCATACTGCAGATTAGAAGCAGGCAGGGAAAGAGGAAGTAAAGTCCATTCAACCTGGTTCAGGCTATGTATCCCTGGCCTCTACTCTGTGCTGCTTCTCACCTACATGCCTGACCCAACCAGGGGCATGGCCACCTTCTCCTCCCTCTGAACACAGTTTGAACATGCCCCGTCAGTGACCACAGCACCACAGTTTCAGCACACCCTGAGCAAGATCTGACAGTTCACTCCTCACACTGCAGGTGGGATATGGCCATGGACTCAGATGGAGCTCTGCAGGGCACTGTTGCTACCAGCTAATCTGCCACTGTCTAGGCTGAACGCAGCCCATATACCAAGCATCTCTGCATTTGCACTTGGCTGCCACATAACTTCTCCCTATTTTGGCAACACCCCTTCTGCTTCCCAAGGACTCTGTGCTCTCATCCTGAGTCTCCTGATTGCTATGGGCTATCTCAGCACCTGATACTCTTCTAGAGCAGAAGACAAAGCTCAAGCTTTTCCTTTCTCCATCTCATTTTCCAGTCTTAGGGCCCAGCTAATAGATTCTATGCAAGGAAGAAATCTAAAGATAAAGCCATTTAAATCAAGGCAGAGCTTCTGACTACATGCAACAAGAAGGTTGCAGATATGCTGCAATACTGATTCTCCTAACTCTTGGTAGATGAGTGTGATCTCATATCACTGGATCCTAGGATCACCTCTGGCTGGGGTTAGCCTTTCTCTTTACTTAAAATACTGCACCAATATTGCCATCTTCTATGTGCACCATAATGGGACAAAGATTAGGAAGCCCTGTAAAAAACTATGAATAGTGTGTTACCCTCTCTTGGATCTGATTGCATTTTAAAACAATACGCCCAAAGCGGTCACTGGGATCTACAGGACACTCTCTCTATGGATAGGATTTTAAATGCTGTGACTGTTGAAAATTAAATCCAGTGAGAATGCCTAGGTATTTTCATTATTTTGTTACAAGACCAGTTGTGGCTAGCACACCTAGCCATTTATATGTCCTTGGGTGTCTCCATTCTTGGTTACTACACAGGTAGAGGAAGGGACCCACTGAATTGAGTGTTTTCTTACCCCTACTGTGTTCTCGTGTGTACAGTAGAACCTCTGAGTAAAGGGAAACTGCCTTTTCTTACCTCTGCTACACACAGGAAAGCACGGACGCACTAGATGTTAAGAGAACTCAAGAGTAAGTGGGAGTTTAGACATTATTCTCTGTCAGCCCACTTGTTTTACAGACAAGGAAACAGGTCGAGACAGATGAGCTTTGTAGCCCAACATCACATGACTGGCAATAACCTGGATCTTTCCAAGACTTTGGTTCCACTATTCCCAGCTGCCCTTTGAACTTCAAAGGAGGCCTATAATCACAAATTCTCATCTGTGTTTTTCAATATTGTAGAAGTTTTAATTTAGTTATTTTTCAGAGTGTTGAACTCTTAAAAGAAAAGTTGTGTCTAGAGTCGATGTTATGTTTACTTTTTATCTTCAAAATGTTTCACAAACATTAAACACTTAATCCTCCCAAGATAGCAGAGGTTGAAAATAACTTTATCTCTTCTTCACAAATGGAGAAGCAGGGAAAGGACCTCCTTAAAGAATACTCAGAGGTCGGTATAAGGTGAGGACTAGCATTCAGGCCTGTCCGTCTATGGGCTCAGTCTGAGGCATTGTTGGGAAGACAAGTGCTTCCTGCCATTTCTGGAAGGGCAACTATGCCCAAACAGTAAATCAAAAGGTAGGTCTCTGAGGAGGAGCAACTCTTGAAGACAAAGTTTTTGAAAGGTGAAGTCATTCAAATAAAATTAACCTGTACGGTCATCCATCTTTTTCATGGGGGAAATAACAAGTGAGCCTTAAAGCAACTGCCCTTGGTTTCATTACATGGGATTTCCCTTATTTGACCAACAATTTGGCACAAAGAAGTCAGCTGGAGACGGGGCGGTGCTCTGTTCACCCCCCTAATCTGTGTTGTACCTAATGGTAGGTACAGCTGAGGGACATACTCCCTGGGCTCTGGACTGTTCGTGTCCCTGCTAATTCCAGTTCCAGTATGTCAGATATTTCAGGCAGCGTACGCGAACCAGTCAAATCAATTTATGGAGTGACTTATTTTGTAAGGGAAAAGTCTTCATTTGAAATAAGTGAAAGAAAGGAAGTGAGGACGGAAAAAGCAAAGGAGAAAACCATGTAAAGTACGGGGTAAGTCAGGGAAGAGACAAAGACACGGGCAAGAGACAAGAAGGGCAGGCAGGCAGGCAATCCTTCGGGAGAGACGAACCTCGGAGGCATGGAGCCACTTTCTGGACAGAATGCGGTGTATTTCTTCCCAAACAAAGGAATCAAAACAAGAAAATTCTTTCCCTAAATGGATTTCTTTACAAAGAATGGATTCTTTCTTTACAAAGGCATGGAAACAATAAAATCCATTCACTAAATGCTAGAACTGCCTGTCTTTGGAAAACGGATGAGATAAATCTGATGAGCATTTACTCTGAACTGTCTTTTAGAAAGTTTGCTTTTCCTAAAAATGTTGTTTTTTGAAAGGCACAAACCAGAGGCACTCTGTGATCCATGGAACCCTAGAACCTAGATCTGGGGGTCACTGCCTTTTCTCTTTGCCTAAAGACGCCACATTATTGGGAAACCCCAAGACAAAACCTGCTCACAACCCTCCCAGAGACCCCCTTTGGGCGCGTGTGGTCTGTCTTCTGTAAGACATTGGTTCCTACAAGTCTGAGAGCCACCCCAGGGGCTAGCACAGTGCTAGCACATAGCTGGTCCTCAGTAAATGCATGTGCCCTGGCATCTCAGGACTTCATGGCAACTGTTCCTTGCCGTGTTTGGATTTAGCAACTGCCAAACGGCAGTGTTTTTTAGAAAGCTCTTTGACCAGTTCACTTTGGCAGAGGCTGCTAAGATTACAGCTTTGTCCAAATCTCTTCTTTGCACTTCAGGAAATAGAGTGTTTCCCAGCCTGACTTCTGCTAAAGCTTTTTTCCCCTGCAGAGAGGTATACATCAGCTACTAATCTCATCACATTTCCATTTCCTTCCAGGCTCGTCTGCTCATCATTTTCTATTCATAAAACTTCCTTGATTCTAATCTTCCCTATCAGCAGGAACTAAACACCTCCTCAAAGTTTCTTTAGAGTGATGGTGATTACCACACATGTGCTAACTCCCTGTTTCAAACAGATGGGTCCAATCTATGTGCTCACATGTGGGCCATTAAGAGAGTTCTGCCATGAACTGAGATGTGACATCATATTAGCCCGCGGTCTAAACCCCCCTGCACTGTTTGCAATTCCCCTGACATGGAGGCCTTAGTCAGTATACTATTCCACATTCTCCTCTCTGTGAAACCGAATCCACCAGGTATGAATTACAATGGGAAATGTAGATTGGTAGCTTCCTCCTATTTCATAGCACTGGACCTCACACTTCATGTTACTTCTATCTTGGCAGAGTCTCCTGTCTTAGCTCCACCAATGATGCTATTTGGATTTAAGCACTAATACTTCCACCAGGCACCAGATTTTCACTCTTCCTTCCCACAGTAAAGACTTAAGAGCAAAAATAAAGATACTGTTCTAATTACTAGTTCAGGAAACACAGTTTTTCTCCTCTCACTCAGCAATTCAACATGGGTCTCAGGGCAACTTAGCAAGTCCTTTCACACCTTGTCTTCCCCAAAATATGAATTTTAAATCTATCAACTTAAAAAATTAGGCCCACGTGTATACATGATAACACCTCTGGACTAAGGTAGAAATCATGATCTGGCGGTCCAAAATAATGGTATTTTTTTGGCCTGTACTGTGTACAGTAAAAATTTCTGCCAACATTTAAACATGGAGGGGTTTCACGAAAAAAATTCAAATTCCCAGCTTCTTCCGGAAAATCAGAACAACTGGCCCACCATGCTCTATAGTGTTCCTAGCACTGTAGCCATGCCAGTTGCCATTTATCATTATTACGCAGACATTTTTCTTGAAATTGAGAAATACTTCTCACTATCCATATTCCTATCAAAAATGGTTGTAAAAAATAAATGGAGAGGTCTGCATATTCAAAGACAAAGGGGAGAGAGCATATTTCTTTTTGTAAGTGCAGTCCATTCTGGTAAGCTTAATATGCAAACAGCCTGCTATACGCTCATTTGTGATGCCTGAGTGGGCTCTGTAGATATTTGCATTTGTAACCCTTGGTTCGAGGTCTTGGTAAAAATCTCTCTGTAATGATAGGATGTGTATTTTAATGTGTGGTAGAGATACAACTGTAGCTCCTGGCAGAAGTCGTTCAGGATAGTAGAGTTGCACATTTATTGTTCCTTCTCTAGGTATTATTATTTCACATACTATAGTTTTAGAAGAATTAAAAGAAGCTTGAAAAAAAAAATGAAGGCATCTTGAGCCATACAATCATTTAAGCAAGAAATCTGAGTCATCTTGAACACTGCTCACTGCTCTTGTTTTCCTCCCACATCTCACTGGTCATTATTAGGGACACTGCCAGCTGGGAAGCAAACAGGTGGCCTTCCTCAGGAATGGAAGCAGCACTGTGCCTGGACACACAGCTCAATAAAGAAGAGTGTGGGCCAAACGCAGTGCCTGTGACCTCGGCGAGTTGTCCCTGAGCAGGGGACAACCTATATAACCCTTGAAGGGTCCCCACCAGTAAGATGGCAAACTTCCGGCTTCTCTTCGGGGTCCTCAGTTCCCGCTGGCGCCACCTGAAGCCCAATCACCTCTCGCCCCCCTCCCAATCCCAGCACCTAGCCAACAGCCACCAGCGCTGTAGAAGTGACACCTCAATCAATTCATGCCCCTTCCTATATAACCCAGCACCTTTCCCTAATAAAGCGGAACTCTCCGGTGAATTGCTGCTATGTGTCGCTCCTTTCCTTTCAACCCTGATGACAGTCCTGACAAGTTCTACCTCTGAAATGTCATGTGTATCTCTCGGTTCTTTCTTCTGTCTTCTTGGGGTCAGCTCTCATTATCTGCTGCCTGAATTGTTGCCCCTGTCTCCAACCTGGTCTCTCCGCTTCTGGTCTTGCTGCACCTCAGTCCATTCTTTAGAAGACCAGAGAATTTTCCAAGATGAAATTCAGAGAAAGTCCGTCCGCTACTGAGAGGTCTTTAATGGTTCCCCATTGCTTAGAGCATTTTTCATAAAATGTGTCCTGGAGAACACCAGTCCTGCCAGGTGCTTGCCTTAAATAAAAGAGAGGGTCCGGGATCCTAAAAGTTTGAAGAATGCTGCCGATCTTTCTTGGAGATTCACAATGCACACAGAGTAAAGGCCCAGAGACAGTCAGAGAAGCTTGTTTAACTTTGTTTACACCAGTATTTCCCAAACTCATTTGACAACCGAACCCTTTTGTTGTGTGCTGCTTATTAACATTCTTGAGATTTCGTATTTCCCACATCAAAATTTCAAAATTATTTTGGAAGTGCTGAATTACACAATACAGTCCACACCGTTCAGTACTAACCTAACACGATTCTTTAGAATTGATATAGCCTATCCACTGGGCTATTCTCAGCCTCTAGATTCTATCTGTGCTATACCTAAAGTTTTCATCACACAATCAGATCATTTAATTCAACACATATACACTAGTGCTTACAATGTGCAGTGTTTTAGACACGGGGTATATAGTGGTGACCAAGCTGGGCTCCCTCCCCTTCGGGGCTCACTGTCTACTTGTTCTTGGAACACAGAGCATGTGTTTCAACACCCTCGCAGCTTTGATTGGGGCTCTCATTGCATGGAATCCCCTTTACGTCCTTACTCTGTAGTTCTTTCAAAATCCTTCAAGGCCTGAGGGAAATGTCTGTTCCTTCATGATGCTTTCTCAGAGCCCACAGTCAGGTAGAAATGTTAGGTAGAACGACAGACATGAGCAGTTGTGGAAGAGGAAATAAGGTTCAAGGAAAGAACACCCTCGGAGGGGGTCCCACTTGAAGACAACAAAGGCTTTGCAGGGAGTTTACTTCCTTACGGATGGGTACCAGGCCAAACTGGTCCCAGCCAGGTCCCAATGCCAGTAAAACAGAATACAACTAAGAACCGGCCAAACCACACCTCATCATAATCTCATTAAAATAAAATTACTGTTTTACTCCCCTGACTCTCTGCCCCAACTCCCGCCATCTCGCCCCCCATGCATTTTGGGAAAAGATACACACGGAAACGACAGGTGGGTAACTATAGCTGTCAATCAAATGACCTCACCCTGTCAATCAAACAGGCACCTCCCGGCTAGGACACAATAAATAAACCCTCCCCTAAAAGATTGGAGCCATTGTCTACCTTGACTCAGGCCCACTTCTCCCTTGGAGTGTATTCAAATAAAACTTCTGCTTCGCTTTTGTGTGTCTGCCTTTCAATTCGTTGTTTCGGCTGGGAAAAGGACTGAGAACAAACTTGACTGGCAACAGAATTACTCCTTTTTATGATTCCTTTGACTTTATTCATATGCTGACACGTTACTGATCACATATCTAATCATTATATGTCTTCCTCTTTAACATTCCTGCACGGAACTAGCTTGTAAGCTCCTTTGTAAGACAAAGCCGTATCAATCACTATATTGGCAGCACCCAGCAGGATGTCCTGATACATAATAGAAGCCAAACTAACATCAGTTCCTTTCGGTTTTCTAACAAGAATCAGGAATAAGCCCCTGCATTGGTGAAGGAGTTATTTACACTGCTTTGTCTTCCTTCTTATAAATGGCGTGCTATTTTAATTTGGAGTCATAGAAGGATTTTAGAGTGTTAATAAATTAGGATAAATTAGGTAGATATCCTGTTGGTTAGAAACAAACATTATTCATTATCTCATTAACAGAGCTATTAAAAAAATCCTTTGCACTCTTGCATTCATCACACAACAGGTACGGCTTGTTCTTTACACATGCCAACGTTAATATCCCTTGGGAAACATGTCTCAGGATACAGCTACTAAAAGAGAAAGATGGTTCATCTTAGATATTTAAAGTATCTTAATTACTTTCAGAAGACAAAAGGGAGTATATATAAATTTTAAACAAAGATCCATTCAGTAGACTTAAACAGACTGAAAAAGATGAACTCAAGGTTGAGCATTTTGATCAATATGCAATATCTAGGAGGTATTTATCATGAATCTAAATTCACTAAATTATTAAATGTATATTTATATTCATCCAGTTCTTGCCTTCCCAAAAGAATGTAAGACACACCCAGTTTCAGGTCTAAATTATGTTTGAAGGGTCCCCACCAGTAAGATGGCAAACTTCCGGCTTCTCTTCGGGGTCCTCAGTTCCCGCCGGCGCCACCTGAAGCCCAATCACCTCTCCCTCCCCCCAGTCCCAGCACCTAGCCAACAGCCACCAGCCCCATAGAAGTGACACCTCAATCAATTCATGCCCCTTCCTATATAACCCAGCACCTTTCCCCAATAAAGCGGAACTCTCCGGTGAATTGCTGCTGTGTGTCGCTCCTTTCCTTTCAATGTTCCTTTTCTAGGTTCCTTCAGAACTTCTGCTCATTTCTAACAAAACACCCATAAGGCCTGCCTTGAAACTGTCTGAGTTCCATGAGGGCGGAAACTGTGTATTCGATCTTGCCATTCATTCTCAGTCCCTAGAAGAGGATGAATGAAAGCAATGTATGGAAAAGGAAACGACCAGAGATATAAAAACTCAGGCATGAAAAATATTTGCACTGGAACAGCTCCACACTGTATCCAGAAAAGGAAAGCAATCATAAATACAAGATATAAAACCTATTTATCAAATAAAGAGCCTGGAAATATTAACATTGTAATGAAAAATATTCAAAAAAATACCACATGGAGGCTCTAGCACCCCTTTTGTTATAAATTCTTGAGAATTTGAATGACTCTTGCAAAATCAAGAATGCAAGCTTTCTTTTTAAGCATTTACACATTTTTTTAAAAGTCTCTTGGCCCAGGCATAGGGAAGAAAAAAGCCTAATTATCTTTGACCATGAAATCAAATAGATTCAGAAATCCAATAACCTAAGAGAATGAATAATCACCTGAAATTTGTTATTTAAAAGGCCTAAAACTTTCACTCTGTTCCCAGTCAACACCCATCTGTTTGAATTCCACTTAAAGCCTCAAATGATTCTTTACTTTTCACTTTTTCAGCTGTACTCCAGTGGAGGCAGAGGGTTGTATAGATATTTTCATCATGATGCCCCAGGTGGCCCTTCCCATCAGACTTAAGTGATGCAAAAACGTGGCTGGTGAACTTTCTGCCCATGTCAAAAGCAAAATAGATTAAATATGTTCAATCATGGAAGATAAACAAAAGTCACACTGCTCCAGGAGTCAATTATAAACATGTAACTCAGTTGTGCATCTGTAAACTTTAGAAATAGTCTTTTGGTCCAGCCAGAAATATTCAAAAGGCATTTGAAATAAGACCTCCAATAAGCACCCCGTTTCTGTGCTGGGTGGAATATAATACAGTCGTTTTCAGAGATGATACTAGGCAATCCTGAATTCTATTCTCAGGGTTATGATGATGATCATAAGAAAGGGACCATTAGCTTAGACAGAATAGGATGAAGGGTCCAGAAAAAGCGGAAAAAAAACAAGGCAGGATATTTACAGTCAGAGCAATGTAACTACATGCAAAGAAACCCCCTACCAAAACTCTGTGTTGAACATTAAGCTCTAGAGTCATTCTTCACTGAGATCAGTTAATATTCCCCAGATAAAGAAGAGTGGTACATTTTTATTATGCTAATCATTTGTAATCATGTGTCAGATTCACCTTAGCATGCTAAAGGCCCAGGCCTATGTGCAGTCTTTCCTCCTTCAGATCTGATGAGGTGATTTTGCAAACTGGCAACTAATTTAGCATGCAGACTCAGTTGTAAACAACATAAATAAAAGGCAGGAAGGATTCCACCTTAGAGATAAGATTGCATTTTAATACCCAGGAAGTTTAAGAAGTAAGATTCTTGTCTTTAGCATACAGACAATACCTCAGCCCACTTTGGGGGCTGGGCAGGCGGCCTTTTGATATGCTCCTAGACCAAGAAGCCAGTATCCCAGGGAGAAATCAGAGCAGTAAATTTCTTGTGTTAAGTTCATCTTTAAAATTTAGGGACCACTTAACAAGTCCACACCCCTAAGCCTTTTATCCAGTTCCCAAAAATCCTCAGCTGCCTATAAAACCCCTAGACAACGCACCACTATGGGCTCTCTTGTCCCCTCCTGGCTCACGCCAGGAGCTCTGTCTGTCCTCTCACTGTATCTCTCAATAAAAGTCTCCCTGGCTTTCCTACCTTGGGTGTTTGCTAAGTTCATTCTTTGACTCCACAAACAAGAACCCTGGTGTCAATCAGACATGAATCCATTGATTACTAAATTCATGCCAGCCAGAGCTGTCCCTGTACTTAACAGATACACTCTCTGCATTTGTTTTGTAAGCCAAGGCATGACATTGCCAATTCTACTTTCTCTATTTTCACCCCAAACTTTCTTTTCAAGAAGATCAGGTCCACAGGTGCCCATGTGTGAACCCTTCTGGGGTCCCTGGTGGGTAGCATGGGCAAAAGTGAGTAATAATAATGAATGTCTCTTTGTAAGAACTGTATTTGGTGGGCAGCTGAAACTATTTTTACTTTATGGCAAAAGCACTCTGGGAGAAATATTCTCAAACCATGCTTCAGAATGCGTGAGATGCCGTGGAGATTGCCAAGCACCAGGAGAGATTTCACACACACAGCACACTCACAGGAAGTTGAGTTATTTGCTCCAGCTGTCCTGAAAAAAAAATCTCATTTCAGACTTAAACATGTAACTGTGTGCATGAGCATCTCTTTCCCTTCTGGTTGTGTCAAAGCAGTATGTGAGATTCCAGTAATTTGACCAACATAAGAAAAACGAATTCACTAGAATATATGGAGAATGTCCTAGAAAACCTTGCAGTAGGACAGTAAGAAGAACCACCTTATGAAGCTTCCAAACGAATTAGATTTTTACTAGAATACAAAGCTCAGCAGAAAGCTTATGATAAAAATGATTCTGGAATAGACTGAAGGCAATGGGGATATCTGTGGGTCATAAAGAGTTATCAGATTCCATGCTCCAATGAATAAGTCTGTTACTGTCACATACCGGCTGACAACCTTCCCTGGAAATCTTCCAAAATTATACAAACAAAAAGGTCACACAAGGCATTAGGTCACTGTGCTGGCAGCAGTTGAAGGCTACTGGCAATGATACATGGCTTTTAGCCAGGTTCTGGGCCTTTTAGTTTTGAAATCTCATGGTCAGGGCCCAGGACACATCACTACAATCTAGGGAACGCTGAGCTGGAGACGGCCTGTCCTCCCTTACAGTTGCTCCCCTGACACACTTCATATCTGCAAGCCAGCTAAAGGCTTAGTTGCCTTTCTTGATGCTTTTGAGTTTGGTGGGTCTGCCACCAGGGTGATTTATTAGTGAAAACCACAGGGTGATGGACCCATCATGTTCTGGGCCCCCTAAACCACTACAATAATAATATTGAGGCCACTTCATTCATACCATGCCTTCAGAGGACTTTCCTATCTGTCATCTCCTTTGATGCTCCCACTGAATTGACTAGGAGTGTTAGTCAAATAATATTAATTCCATTTGATAGGAGGTGGAAGACCTAGGAAGGTAAAAAGTTTGCCTAAAGTCACTCAGCCTGAGGATGGCAGCATGGTCTCCCAAGACAGGGCACTTAGTGACATCCAAGCTGGTGCTATGACACACTCACAGATTCGCAGGGCATCCAGTTGAATTCATATACATTCCTAGGAAAAATTGGCTGAGAGTGAGGAAGTATTGGGTCTTCATACATGAAGGTGTTGCATTATGTCAAAATGCTATGAATTCACTGTTCTCTGACATACATATTGTGTATTCATTAATTACTTGTTTGGGACCCGAAATGTGAAAGAATTCTGGGGAAGAGAGAAATAAGATGAATGAGAATGTCATCTCTGCCCGTAAGTGACCTTTCCATCTAGAAGGGTCAACAGGCATGTTGATTTTGTTTTGTTTTTATATTTCACAAATAAGTGAAAAATATGGTATTTGTTTTTCTCCACTGAGCTTATTTCACTAAGCATAATACCCTCTAGTTTATGTTGTAGCAAATGTCAGGATTTCTTTCATTTTTATGACTTAATAATATTCCATGGTGTGTATATATCACCTCTTCTTTATCCATCCATTTACTGATGGACATTTTAGTTGCTTCCATATCTTGGCTACTGTAAATAATGTGGCAATAAATATATAGGTACATAAATTTTCTGAATCAGGCATTTTGTTTCCTCAGGTAAATTCATAAAAGTGAAATTACTGGGTTGTATGTATTTCTAGTTTTAGTTTTTTGAGGAACCTATAGTGCCTTCCACAAGGTTGCACCAACAGATATTCCCACTGACAGTGTAAGAGGGTTCCCTTTTTCTCCACATCCTGGCCAACACTTGTTATTTCTTATCTTCTGCATAGTAGGCCATTCTAACTGGTGGGAGGTGACATCTCATTGTGGTTTTGATTTGCATTTCCCTGATTTTTAGTCATGTGGAGCATTTTTTCATGTGCCTATTGACATATTCATGTATCAGTTGATGTGATACACCAATTTATAAAAGTTTGGTAAAATGTCTTTTTAGACCCTCCACCAATTTTTTTATTGGGTTATTTCTTTTTTGGTGTTGATTTGTATGAGTTGTTTATATACTTTGGATGTTAACTCTTTCTCCGATGAATTGTTTATGAATATATTCTTCCATACTATAGGGTTGCCCTTTTGTTCTGTTGACAGTGTCCTTTGCTGTACAGAAGCTTTTTAGTTTGATGCAGTCCCATTTGTTCATTTTGATTTTGTTTCCCTTGCTTCAGGAAATGTGTCCAGGGAAAAATTTCTCATGCATATATATGTTCAAGAGATTTTTGCCTATGTTTTCTTCTAAGAGTTTTATGGTTTCATGTCTTATATTTAGATCTTTAATCTATTTTGAGTTTACTTTTGTATATGGAATTAAACAATAATCCAGTTTTATTCTCATGCATGTAGCTGTCCAGTTTTCCCAACACCAGTTACTGAAGACTGTCTTTTCCTGTTTGTGTATTCATGGCTAGTTTATCATATATTAATTGACCATATATGTGAGGGTTTATGTCTAGGCTTTCTACTCTGTTCCATTGATCTATGGGTCTGATCTTGTTCCAGTAGCATACTGTTTTGATTACTGTATCTTTGTAGTACAGTTTCAAGTGAAAGAGCAAAATATACTGAGCTTTGTTCTTCTTTCTCAGGATTGTTTTGGCTATTTGGAGTATTTTGGGGTTCCAAATGAATTTTAGGACTCTCTGCTCTAGTTCACTGAAAAATGCCATTGGTATTTTGCTGGAGATTGTATTGAAACTATAAACTGCTTTGGGCAAGATGGGCATTTTGACAATTTTAATTCTTCATATTTATGATCATGGATACACTTCTATGTATTTGTGTTTAATTTCTCTCATCAGTGTCTTATAGTTTTCAGACTACAGGTCTCTCAGCTTCTTGGTCAGGTTTATTCATAGGTATTTTATTTTTAATGCAATAGTAAATGGAATTGTTTTCTTGATTTCTCTTTCTGCTAGTTCATTGTTAGTATATATGAACATACTAATTTCTGTATATTAATTTTGTAACCTGAAACTTTGTTGAATCCATTTATTAGTTCTAATAGCTTTTTAGGTGGAGTTACTTCCTTTGCCAATAGTGACAGTTTTACTTCTTCCTTACCCACTTGGATGCCATTTATCTCCTTATCTGGTCTGATTGCTGTGGCTAAGGACCTCCAGTACTCTGTTGAGAGTGCTCCTCCTTGTCTTGTTCCTGATCTCAGAGGAAAAGCTTTTAGCTTTTGGCTATTGAATGTGCTGTTATAGGTTTGTCATGTATGGCCTTTATTATGTTGAGGTACATACCCTCTATATCCATTTTGCTGAGAGTTTTAATCATGAATGAGTTTAATTTTGTTCAAATGACTTTCAGCATCAGTTGAGATGATCATGTGGTATTCATCCTTTTTGTTAATTGGTGTATCACTTCAACTGATATATGAATATTGTACCATCCTTGCCTCCCTGAAATAAATCCCACTTGGTCATGATGGATGATCTTTTTGATATATTTTTAAATTAGGTTTGCTAATATTTTGTTGGGGACTTCTGCATCTATGTTCATCAGGGATATTGGTCAATAATTTTCTTTTTCTGTAGTGTCTTTGTCGGTTTTTGTATTAGAGTGATGCTGGCTTCAAAAAAGAGTTTGGAAGTATTCCCTTCTCTTTTACTTTTTGGAATACTTCAACAAGGATGGGTATTAGCTCTTCTTTAAATGTCTGGTAGAATTCAGCTGTGAAGCCATTTGGTCCTGGACTTTTGTTTGTTGAGAGAGTTTTGTGATTACCAATTCAATTTTGCTACTGGTAGTTGGCCTGATCAGATTTTCTGTTTCTTCCTGGGTTACTCTTGGAAGCTGTACTTTTCTAGAATTTGTTCATTACTTCTAGGTTGTCCAATTTATTGGCATATAACTTGTCATAGACTTACCTATAATTCTTTGTACTTCTGGAGTATCCATTGTGACTATTCCTTTTTTGTTTCTGATTTTGTTTACTTGTGTACTCTTTTTTTCTTGATAAGTCTTGCTAGGGGTTTGTCTATTTTGTTTATCTTCTCAAAGAATCAGCTCTTAGTTTCATTGATTTTTTTTTCTATTGCTTTATTTCTTCTCTATTTTATTTATTTCTGCTCTTATATTTATTATGTCCTTCCTTCTACTACCTTTGGGTTTCACTTGTTCTTTTTTTTCCAGTTTCATTAATTGTGACTTTAAACTGTTTATGTGGGATTGTTCTTGTTAACTGAAGTAAGCCTGTATTTCTATGTATTTCCCTCTTAGAACCACTTTTGCAGAATCCCTCATATTTTAGACTCTTGAATTTTTGTTTTCATTTGTCTCCATGTATTGTTTGATTTCCATTTTGAGTTGTTCATTGATCCATTGATTATATACAGGCATATTGTTTAGCCTCCATATGTTAGTGGGCTTTTTTGTTTCCTTCATGTAGTTTATTTCTAATTTCATATCACTGTGGTCTGAGAAGTTGATTGATGCATTTTAATCTTTCTGAATTAATCGAGGCTCTTTTTGTGGCCTTGTATGTGATCTATTCTGGAGAACTTTCCACGGACACTTGAGAAAAATGTATATCCTGCTGATTTGGGGTTGAGTGCTCGGTAGATATCTTATAAGTCCATGTGATCTAATGTGTTGTTCAGTGCCTCTGTCTCCTCATTTATTTTCTGTCTGTTGATCTGTCCATTGATGTAAATGGAGTGTTAAAGTCACCTAAAATAAATGAGTTGCAGTCTATTTTCCACTTTATTTCTGTTAGTATTTGTTTTACATATTTAGGTGCTCCTATGTTGGGCACACAGATATTTAAAATGGTTATATTCTCTTGTCAGATTGATTCTTTTTTCATTTTGAAATGTCCTTCTTTGTCTCTTGTTACTTTCTTTGTTTTGAAGTCTATTTTGTCTGATAAAAGTATTGCTACTCTTGCCTTTTTCTTATATAAATATCATTTTCCATCCCTTCACTTTGTCTGTATATGTCTTGGGTCTGAAATGAATTTCTTGTAGATAGCATATAGATGGTTTTTGTTCCTTTATCTATTCTGTCACTTTATGTCTTTTGATAGGTGCATTCAGTTCATTTCCGTTTAAGGTAATCATAAATAGGTATGTACTTATTGTCACTCTATTATTTATTTTTGGGTTGTTTTTGAAGTTCCTCTCTGTTTCTTTGTTCCTCTCTTATACTCTTCTCTTGTTATTTGATAGTTTTCTTTAGTCAATTGGATTTCTTTTTAATTTTGTGTGTATATGTTACAGGGTTTAGGTTTGAGGTTACCATAAGGCTCATGGATAATTTCCTAAATATATAACAGTGTATATTAAGTTGATGATGACTCTATTTCAAATGCCATCTAAACATATTTTTCTTCTTCCTCCTCCACACTTTATGTATTAGATGTCATCATTTGCATTTCTTGTGTATCTCTTGACAGATTTTGTGTATAGCTGGTTTTACTTTTGTTTTGTTTCGATGGTATTTCCTTGGTATGTAATTGGTGTACTACCTTTAGGTGGGTTTATTTTCACTGCTAAAAAGTAGGCTTCAGAACATTTCCATCTATAGAAGTCCCTTTAATATATCCTGTAATGCTGGGTTTAGTGGTTGCAAATTCCTTCAGTCATTGTTTATCTGGGAAATATTTAATCTCTCCTTTAAATTTGAATGATATTCTTGCTGGGTAGAGAATTCTTGGTTGAAGGCCCTTCTGTTTCAAGACATTAAAAATTTCATGCCACTCCTTTCTGGCCTGTAAAGTTTCTGCTGAGAAGTTTGCTGATAGCCTGATGGGATTTCTCTTATAGTGATCTTTTTTTCCTCTCTCCAGCTGCTTTCAATACCTTCTCCTTATACTTAATCTTTTGTCATTTAAATTATTATATGTCTTGGTGTTTTCCTTTGGGGGTACCTTTTTAAGGGGTTCTCTGTACTTCCAGGACCTGGGTATCTATTTCCTTCCCCAGATTAGGAAGCTTTTTAGCAATTATTTCCTCAAAGATAATTTCTATCCCTTTGTCTCCCTCTTCTCCTTCTTGTAACCTTATTATCTGAATATTGTTTCATTCAGAGTTGTCACACAGCTCTTAGCATCCTCTCATTTCTAGAGATTTTCTTTGTTTTTCAGCTTTGTTGTGTTCCTGTTCTCTAATTTCCATCTCACTGATTATCTCCTTTACTTGCAGCAATCCATTATTCATCCCCTCCACTGTATATTTCATTTCAGTTAATGTATTCTTCAGCTCTGCATGGCTCTTTTTCAACTCTTCATTTTGTTGAAGTCCTCCCCGAGATGAATACTTTTCCACTGATCAGTGAGCATATTTATGACTATTATTTTGAAATCTTTATCAAGAAGATTGGTGATTTCTGTTTCACTTAGCCCTCTTTCTGGTGTCTTATTCTCTGTGTTTGTTTTGAACATATTCCTCTGCCTCCTCATTTTATCAGGGTTTCTGTGTTTCTTCCTCTATATTAGATGCATCTGTATGCCTCCTCATCTAGAGAGTTATGAGTTTATGAAGGAGGAGGCCTGTGGTGCCCAGAACTCAAGACACTTCACTCTCTAGTGCCTGCTTCTCCACTGTGGTGGAGCCCCAGTTGCTGTTGGTGGGCTATGGGTGGGGTCCACTTTTCTGTGTATCTGCCTGCAGTGGTCTCTCTGTCCATGGCAGATGGTACCGTGCTTCAGCTATCCCTTTGTGAGCTGAGTAGAAGTGCTTCTGCTGGATTGTTGTGGGCAGGGCTACCTTTTGCCTGCCCTGTGGTGCTGCTGGTTTAAAGGGATGGTTGGGGTGGATGCACAGCTCTGGGCAGGAGCAGGGTGGTGGGGTTCACCATCACGCAGCTGGCGGGCACACAGGTAGAGGTGCACGTGGACATGCACTGCCAGGCTAGGACACCTGTGAGGAGGAAGGAGTGCTAGGAGCTGCTCCTGCAGGTGCCTCCTCAGTTGGGCTGAGAGAGTCAAGAAAGCTGGGAAAGCCTTCCTCTGCCTGCCAGGCAGCAAATTCCAATGCTGCTGGGCTGAGCGAATGGATGGACAGACAGGTGCACAGGGAAGTGCCACAGGCCTGAGCCACAAGCTAGATGGATGGTCTGGGGCTCTCATGAGCACCCAACCTGTTGGGCTAAGGGATGGCTGAGGAAGTGTCACCCACCTGCCCTTTCTCCTATGGATTGAGTTCCATCCAACTCTTGCCCCTCTGGCACCCTTCCCATTGCTGATTAATCTTTCATACTGTTACCTCTGTGTTGGGCTTTCACAGGACTGGTGGAGCACTCCTGTCCTCTACAAGCAGCAGGAGTCTCAGCCTCCTAGAGTCCTCCAACTCTCCCTGGTGTCCAGCCCCACTAATCACCAAAGCCCAATGCAGTGTGGACTCGTGTTCCCACAGCAGGTCTCCAGCATCAGGTGTACAGAGTTCCTGCACATTTATCCCCATCCTGCTCCTCCGTTCCTCTTCCTCCTGCTTGTTGGTTAGGATGGGGGAATGGCTGGGATCCCAATTGGTCATGGCTCTGTCACCTCGCCTTTCTCTGTGTGGTCTTCTCTTCTTCCCCAGGTGTGGGTGGTCTGTCTGCACAGTCTACAGATTGTTTTCAGGGTTAGTTGTATCTACTGTAGCTGCTTTCTTGGTGTGTGTGTGGGAGGAGGTTTCCACCTTGCCCTCCTACTCAACCATCCTTTTCCTCTCCCTAAAGCGGAATGTTTTAAATCTATTTCGAGCGATGCATTTGTGTTGTTTTGCAGGGCTGCCCAGAGTTATTTCTCAAGGTCCTGCTTATCCTTGAGACCTATACGTCTCACAAATATGATAGAAGGAAAGATTACATCTTTTAATACATCTTCCTATGGGTTTACAGGACATCAAATGTATTTGCCATTGATTCTCAATACCCCTCTCTCCAAATCTCAGTGTCAATGTCAACTTAGGAAATAAGTACTTCTAGTTGTTTCTGGTAGCCTTCTCAGAACCAAGAGGGGTGGAAGTTTCTGGATGACTTGACAGCAAGGACAGTAGGGCAGAATGAGGTTTCTTAGCATTGTTACAGCTGAGCAGTTCCTAACACTGCATGTGCTCCTGGACTCCTATGAGTTATGTGAATAATGCATGTTCTGATTTAAAGCAAAGTTTATTGTGCCCAAATTTCAGTAACTAATCCCACTGAATTTGGGAAGAGCTGACCGAAATATACTAAGAATTCTAACTGCTTAGTTTTAGTCATTTTATATAAAACTTAAACCAACAGGTAATTCTTATTCAATGGCTGGTTTTCCAATTTTTGTTATTCACATGAGTATATCATGTATTCCTTTATGAACAAACTTTCATACACACACACTGATGTAGACATACACCCTTTAAGTGTGGCTTAGGAAGATGCCTTGGGTGAGGTCCTTAACGTGCCTTTGGCTTGCTGTACGTAGGGATTAGGATCAAATTATTTGCATCTGAAGTCATCACATTGAAACAGAACAAATGCTCTTGGCTATTCTCTAGACCCTAAATACTCTGGCTACCCAGAGAGGAATCCTGTTCCTAATGAAAGGACCCCAGATGAATGGAAATCAGAGACTAACATCAAGGGCTGGTATATCTCTTTTGTTACAGAGAGTAATCAGTAGACGAGGCAGATTACTTGAAATTCCAATTTCTTCCTGTCTGCTGACAGTACACTTCATCTTATACTTTTCCAAACATTTTGAATTGGGACTGAGAATTCTGTGAAGTATTACTGTTTTAGTCTTCTGAAAGTTGCAATTAAATACACTCTAAGTAGATGTCACCTTGCCACCTTTTTGGAAAGGTATAAGAGGAAAAAAATTAGCCATCAGAGGAAAAGAATTCATAGTTAAGGCTCTTTCTTCTTCCTTAAGCACATTCTGTTGTCTCTTTATGGCAACAAAGGTCTGCAATCAGAGCCTGGTTCCGTCTTTCTAAAGACTTCAGTGAGATGCGCAGGGGTGGGAGGCTTGTATCTCCTTTTTTACATGTATGAAAGGAGGAAAAAAAAGACCAACTTAGAAGTGACTAACATTGCATCTGAGTGACAGAACTTTTAAATAAATGGATCTGATTCTGACTTTATAGCTCCAATATTAGGAATCTTTTTTTTTTCCAAAAGGGTATAGCTGTTGCTATGTTAATGACTTTCCTCATGAAGACAGAATTTCTACACTATCAGCAGTTAAATGAGGCCTGAGGACTTCTTGGAGAGTTTGGCAGGACAATGCTAATGGCTTCTGGCAACAGGGATTTAGAAAGAAAGTGCAGGTCTCTTAAAACGAATTTGTTCTTTTAGTGATCTTAAATGGGTCTGAGCAAACACCTAAAGGGTCAATTGTCATCACTGTTTTCTATTACTTAACAATTCTGCCTCCAAATGCCATTCTTCTACTCCATTTCACTCTTTTGCAGTGTAAATGGGCCCTACGGAGTCAATGGGAATTGTTTTCATGGTTATCTGAACGCAGCCTGATGGCCTGTGAGTGAGGAATTACGCGGTGCTCTGAGGAGGGTGCACATCTGGGCTTGGTGAGCATCTTGCAAACTGGGATCATGAAAGTCATTATCTTGTTCACTTGTTCATTTCATGAAGCTAGTGGGATAGGGCCACTTCAGCTCCAGTTCTCCGCTGGTGCTTCTCACACGGCAACTCCAGATGGAGATATGAAATGTCTGCATGAGCACAAAGAAGTCGGCTGACAATGAGGACGAGACATCTCCACCACCTAAAAAGGCAACCCGGTTCCCAATTAGGGACCTGTGCAAAAAGCTCAAGCAGGATCACACAAGACCTTGAAAGAGGCATGTCCACAACAGTGGAGAGAACCACATAGATTCTGGATCATGTAGGCGGCTGTTTGACTCCCAGTTTTCCACTGCTTCTGAGCTGAACTAGCCAAGTTATTTAAACGATGCCTCAATAATGATGTGTATCTCACAGAACTTTCATTAGAATTAAATGAAATATTACGTTAATTATCCAGTAAACATTTTTAGAACACCAGCTACCTGACAGATAGGCTTCTGTCCTCCAAGAGTATTTTCTCCCCCATAGCAAAATGATTTTACCACCATAGCTGAACATCCCCATTGCATCACATTCTTACCATTTTTCTTTTTGTGGTGAGAACAGTTAAGATGTATCCTCTAAGCAACTTGCAAGCATATGATACAGTATTTCCAAAGAAGACATACAGAAAGCCAACAGGTACATGAAAAGGTACTAATCAACAGGAAAATGCAAATCAAAGCCACATGTGCTATCACCTTACACCTGTGAGAATGGCTACCATCAAAAAGACAAGAGTTATCAAGTGCTGGCAAGGATGTGGAGAAAACAGTACCTGTGTGCAATGTGGAGAAAACTTAGTCCACAGGCACTGTTGGTAGGAATGTAAATTGTTACAGTTGGGAGCTTTGAGAGCTTTGCATCTAATAGTGTATTGTTTCCAAAACAGTGCCTAGCGTGTAGCTTATGTTTAATATATGTATGCTCCTTTTTTTTTTCTAAATCATTTACCTTCAAAACTTTAAAAAATTATCTTCAAATTGTTCTTAAATTTTATTATTTTTATGAATTTCCTTTAAAATCATTAACAGGTTTATGGAAATAGAGCACTGACTGCTATCCTTAATTTGTATTTGTCTATCTGTCTCTGTCTATGTCCATCCATCCATCCTTCTAATCATTCATTGATGTGCAGTCTGTGCCTGTCAGTTTAACACACACACACACACACACACACACACACACACACACACACATCTGGACTGAACAAAGGATTTGGTATTCAGTGGAACTCTGGGGTGGCTAAGAATTTGAGAGCAAAAGCTGTATAAATAACAACTTTCATGACACTGGCCTCATGGAACTGTCTTAAGGCAAATGACTTTGTCCTAAGATAATGAAATCCTCTTCCAGGAAAGACCCCTGTGTGAACTCTAATGATTATTCTTTCAGAACGGCAATTCAGTTTCACAATGATGAAAAAGGCTGTGATTAGCCCCCTAGTGACCTGAAGGGTTAATGCTACTTCCCAAAGTGTCAAGCAAACAATCAAAAAGAACGTAGGTGCTGGAAAAATCAGGCTTCTCATTCAGCACAAGGTGGGGTCAGCTAGGCGTGCTCCAAGTCAGATGAGATTTGTTCAGACTCCACTGGGAGTTCTGGATTGGTGGCATTCAAGAATCCTTGCCTGTTTATTCACACATTCTACTGGCCACCAAGTTCTGTTCATTGTACTGTCCAAATCTACCTAAAACCCATCTCCTTCATCCCTTCCTTAGTTCAGATCCCAGCCATTCTCCTCTACACCAGGGCAGTAGCCTCCTCCCTTGTCTCTTTTAATCTAGTCTTGCTCTGGCTGTAATCCAGGCTCCCCACTGCAGACGCAGGGATCATTTTGTAAAGCAAAGATGGTAATTTGCTCATCAATATTTTCAGCATGATATCCCAACAAACCCGGCCACCATGCCCTCTCTTCCTCTGTCTGTGCTTTGTACACATGCGCTATTCCTTCTTTCTGGAATAAATGCACCTTATTCTTTTTTTCTCTTTGCTTACCTGGCAAACTTTTTCTCTCACTTTTGAGCACCATGTTCCAAGTGTGTTGCTTCTTTAAAATATGATATACTTTATATCTTGAGATCAGCCCAGAAAAATACAGAGAATTTGATTTGGAATGTAGAGATTTCACATACTCCCTTGTCCTCAGTTCCCCCTATTATTTATATCTTATATTAGTGAGGTGCTTTTATTACAGTGGATGAGCCAATATTCATACATTAATATAAACTAAAGTCTCTAGTTTACTCTGGGGTTCACTCTATGCATTGTATATTCTATGGGCTGACAAGTGAATAATGATATGTGGCCACCATTACAGAATCATATAGTTTAGTTTCAGTTCCTTAAAAATCCCCTGTGCTCTACCCAGTCATCCCTCTGTACCTCCAACCCCTGCGAAAGCGTGGCAATAGCTGAACTTTATAGGGTCTCAGAAGTTTTGTCTTTTCTAGAGTGCCCTATAATTAGAATCAATTAACTGTAACCTTTTCAGACTGGCTTCTTACATTTAGCAATGCACTTTTCCCCCAAGTTTACTCCATGTGTTTTTGTAGCTTGATAGCTCATTTCTTTTTACCATTGAATAATATCCCTTTGTTATGGATGCACCATACAAAATTTGTTTATCCATGCATCTACTGAAGGACACCCTGATCTCTTCAGAGTTTGGGCAATGATGAGTAAAGCTGCTATAAACATCCCTGGGGAGGTTTTTGTGTGAATCTAAGTTTCCAACTCACTTGGGTAAATACTAAGGTGCATAACTGCTGAATCCTATGTTTAACTTTGTAAGAAACTTCCAAACAGTCTTTGAAAGTGGCTGTACCATTTTGTATTCCTACTAGCAATGAATGAGAGTTCCAGTTGCTCCACATCCTCACGGGCAATCACTGTTGTCAGTGTTTGGGATCTTGGTCATTCTGATAGGTGTGCAGTGTGTATCTTATTGATATTCACCTCTTTTGTTTTTGAGCTTAACTGTTCTACCTTTGTAACACCCTCAGAATCTCCTATACCAAGTGTCAATGTTCTTGAACTAGAACTTCTCTAACGACTGTGGTTTTCAGGAATCTGCAGGCAATGCAACCACCATGTTATGTGCTTAATGAATGTTCTGTTAATCATAACATTGTCAAACAAGTTAGATAAACAAATTTATGATATAAACTCAATGGATATAGCTGAGATTTGACACCACCAATAACTGCAGCACCTCTGACTCTTCAGTTTCACATACAGCTCTGGGATCATCCCTTCCTACCCTTCCAGCCTACCTCCTCCGGGAGGTCTGCTCAGATAACAGTACTACTCATAGACCCAGAGCCACTGGCCTTTGCACCTGTTCACTACTCATTCTGCCCCTCCCTCAGCTCCCTCTCCACTCAGCTTGGACTCCCCTATAGCCTACTCAAGGCCTTTGCTTTGCGATTTTCTCTTCTATCTACTGGATCAGCATTTTTGATTCCTTCTGTCCTGTTCATTCATTTAGGAACAAAAACATGCCTTCACAGTAGTCACCTTAAAAAAAAACAAACCAACTGAACTGCACCACACCAACCAAAACCTTTTTTAGCTCAAACTTTTTTGTTATTTGTGTGGCCTCATTTCTTCACTCTTCTGCAGAGCAAAAGTCCCCCAGAGAGCTGCCACTACTTGCTATCTCTACTTCCTAACTTCTCCCTTCCATTGGACCGGCTGTTTGCCTCCACAATTCCATGGAAACGTCATAGCAGTCCCGATGCCCTACACTCGCAAAGCCCTTGGTTCATTCTGTCTTCATAAGACTTCCTGCACTTCTCCCTACTTCTGACATCTCCAACCTCAGCCATTTCGAAACACTGTCTCCTCTGGGCTTCCAAGGCACTACTCCTTGTATGCCTTCCATCTGCCTTCACTGCCTCCAATATTGGAGTCTTAATTAAGATGTTGGGCTGCCTGAAGCATTTAGCTCTTTCTTCTATTCTGTCTACATTCTCTGTCACATGGCTTCACAAATGACCCATATGGTGATGGCTGCCAACTTCAGATCTCCAGCCTGGCATCTTTCCTCAGAGTTCCAATTCCAGTGTAAATCATTTAATGCCTTCCCATTACGTTTGGAGCAAAATTCAATTTTTTTTTTTTTAAACACAGCATTTGCACTTTTCTTAGCCATGTCTTATAAGACCCCTACATAAACTACCAGTCCCCTGACCACTTCTGCAACCCCATCACTTGCTGTCTTATCCATTTATTTGGTTCCAGCCTCTCAGAGTGGCCTTCATTCTGCCCCTGAAATATACCAATTACTTCCTGTTTAAGGCTTGTGTTGACTCAGCTTGTGAATCTTATCCCCTCCCTCCCTTCTTCTTTTCACTTAAGTCTTAACTCAGATGGGGCCTTTTCAGAGAGGCCATTTGCAGACTCCATGTGATAAAGCAACTCCCAATAATGTAGTTTCTCCACTACATTATTCTACTTCTAACATGTTTCTTGTCCATCTCGTCCTACTTTAACATAAGCTACACGAGGACAGGCTCTGTGACTGTCTCATCTCTGCTCCATCCTCAGTACCCAAACAGTGCCTGCCACAGACTGGATGCCAGCTGACATGATCTCATTTAACTGATGAAGCAAATGGTACGTAGCCTTTAGGGTTCGTTCAAATGACTGATTTTTCTGCCTACTTCCCCAGGCAAGGTGAGCCTCTGCTTCCTCTCAGGCTTTTATAGTCATAGGTATAGACTTCCACTTGATCCCTGAGCCAGCTCATTGTAGTTGTTCGCCTGATTTGCTCCAGCAAGAGCTTGTATCCTCAGTGCTGAATCCAGTGCCTGATACATATTAAGCACTCAAACAGGTGGGGGTCCTGCTGAGTAAATGACACCAAACTGAACTGCAGTTTGCTTTTCTCTCCTCCCCAGAGAGAATTATTTTTCCCGAAGAAGCAGGTAGACTCCCATACACAGAGTCTGGTTATTAAGAACTCTCACTGTAATGAAACTAGTGACGCTCCCCTTTGTACTAAAACATCAGACACTCATAGAATGCTTTGGGGGCTGGACGATTTCACAAAAACATCAGGAAAATTAGTTTCTGAAGGTGTCAATTTATCACAAAGGAGTTACAGAACATGCTGGCTTATAAAGTGTTAGCACCCATTAAACAGAAAAGTATGCTTACAAGCGTTGCTGTATTAATCAAACATCAGACCAACAGCAACTATTTAACATTAGAAATACTTCTTTCAAAAGTGACACAAAGAACATGAAGATGCATTTACTCACTCTTAAAACAATTATCTATGCTTTGATGATTCTCAAATCTGTACCTCCAGCTTCACTGTCATACACCTGCTTTTGCCACTTGTATCTAAGTTCCCAATGGGAAGTCTCACTTTTTTGGTTCCCTTGCATCTAAAACATAATGTGCCAAACTCAGCTCACCATCTTTTCACCATGTCTGTCTGCTGCACCCAGGAACTGCCACCCTCTCACTTGCCTAAGCTTATAGCTGTAGGCTCTGCCTCCTCCATTTCATACTGTCGGTGCTTCCTTCCAGAAGACAGCTATCTACCTCTTCACTTCTGTTTCTATTGCTCTCCCCTAGATCTGGTCTATAATCTGATAACTTGTAACAATCACATAACCAGTATTCAAGTTTGAAGTCCTTTTCTCATCTAGGACACTGTACATGTGGTGCTAAGATACTCTATCGCTTTGCAGAGCAAAGACCACCAAGATTACCCAATTCTATCCTAGTCTTGCCTCAGCCTACTTTTGCAAATTGGTTTCCTGAACTTCCAAACATGAACCTCGGGCTTGTAATCCTAGCATATGCAAAGTTCATTTGAGTCTTCACTCATAACTTTGTGGAATACAGGATTCTTTTACTCATCTTTTAAGGGGTTACCAAGCTGTTTCTTTCAGTGACTTCCAGTTGAATCCAAACTCCCTCATAAGGCTCACACAGCCTGCTGACATCCAGCTTTGCTCCTCAATCTCTGCTATTCGTGTGTACCCACCATCCCTGCCCCTTTCCCACTCTGTGGTTCCCCTTCTTCTAGGTTCCAGTCAACTGTCTACTCCTCAACAAACCTGCTGTTTTTTATGTCTGGCACACGCTGCTCAGTATCTTCCTGCTCAGCAACTTCCTATCATTTTAAACATGAAGTTCAGTGCTTTCCTCCTCTGGGAAGCTGTCCTTTATCGCCTCCGCGCCCTCCAAATCAAGCAAACCTGCTCTGCGGTCCTTGGATGGAACCTAGCAAACTCTCTGGGAAGGTTTCTGGCTGTGCATTTTTCCCCCTCACCAAATCATGAGCTCTTTGAGGGAAGAAACAATAGTTTAGTCATCTTTGCATCTCTAGACACACAGCAGGCACTCATATACACTTACTGAATGAGTGAGTGAATAATGGGTGAGCAAATACCTACTGAAATCCCGTCTGACTTTCAGGAGCACAGACTGAGTCCATTTGCTTCCACAAGCCCCTCCTCTAGGGCTCCAATTCCATTTTGATCTCTCACTGAATAGATTCCTAGGGCATCCAGCATTCGCTATTATAATCAAGCATATGTTGCCTTTACTCAAGTCTTGCTTCTTCATTCTTGAAAAACTGGTGTCTTATACCTTTCTGGGAATGCTACGGGCATCTACCATGAGAAATAGTTAGTACATTGATGAATGGACTAACGGTGCAAAACAGACCCTCAGATGACAAAAATAAAACCCATGGAAAAAGTAAAGCTGAATTCAGAAGCTGAATCCAGAGGAGAGAGAGGCAACTGAAATTTATGATCTATAAGTTGAATATGAAACTCTAAACACTACAATTGAAGTCATTTTGTCCAACAACTATTATGAGATTTTTAGGTGCTACCATTATGCTAGGCAGTGGCATTATGTCCTAATTTAATACAGTGAGGTGACCAAGATACCACACTTAAATTATAAAAAACCCTGCCAAAGCCCTATTCTACTAAAGATACAAAGATAAGACACAGATGAAGGAGCAACCAACTGTGCTCTTGAGGGTCTTCTTACTGTCCTAAATGTTTTTTTTCCTCAAAAAAATGAAGCTAAGGGCTTCACAGAAACCCTTAGGCCACCATAGAGCAAGGCACTCTTATTACCCTAGGTTTGAGATGATAGGAAAGCCATTTGCTAACGAAAGGTCACTGAGAAGGAGGAGGCATGAATCTGGATCACCGGCATGATGCTGGACCTCCCAGTTTAAATACACATTTTATAAATCCTGCTCCTCTGTGCCTTTCAGGGGAAAAGATAAATGAAGGTAAAAACACATCTAGACTCTGACAATCCTTAGATTTCTCTTAAAGACTGCCTGGGAGTAAACACTCTAAAATGCAGCAGCAACATAAAAAACACTCCTGAAAAGTGTCAGAGACCCAAAGGCCTAATGGACTTGAGGTGTTCAGTCCTCTTGTAGAAACGCATAGGAATTCCATTACCAGCCAGCATGTTCTCTCAAAGACTAAGAACTCTGAGAAGAGCAGCAATGACAGAGAACTGCAAGAATAAAAATAAAGAAGAAAAGGAAAGGGAACTGAGGGAGCCAGCATCCATGGTCCCAGAACCGACAGCCACAGGCAACGAGGAGCTAGGCCTCTAGGGGTGGGTGAGAGAGCAGACAGACACACTGGGAAGTTCGGACGTTGCCTTAAGGACACAGATCATCTCTAGGGAGTATGAGAAAGCAGAAAGGGCCCTACCCAAGATGAACGCTGGAGACGTTAAAGAAAGCCAGTCTTGCTCCCCTTGTCAGCTCCCACATGGCCCTAGGTCTGTGCCTGTCCCTGCAGCCAACGACATGGCCCACAACACCTGATGCACTGATGATGCTCCACTGTATTCCTCTAGTCTGTTTCAGCAGTCAGGGACCTCATTTTTTTTAACAAAATTTTGAGTTCTAAGCCAAGTAAAAATAAAAAGTTCTACTACCGGGACCTCCTCTCGGACACTCAAATTTCACATCATGCCCCCCCACTTTTTTAAAGCACCTATTACAACTCTAGCTGAATAATGATTTGCGTAACTTCTTACATATTTGTCTTCTGTAACACACTGTAACTCCCATAAGTTTAGGGATAATTTTTAGGTCACCACTGTCTACCCAATTTCTTAGCCAGTGATTTTGGGCACTTGATATTTATTTAAAAAACTGAGTCCTTGGTTTTCCAGTTTGTTCTCTGAGGGCCCCAGATATCAGAAGAAAGCCAAACTGCTAAAAATCAATATGCTGAAATAAACAATGTACAGAACAAGCTGTTTGCCCAAGCCAATTTGCCAAAAATCAATGTGCTAAATTTACCAAAACTCTTCTTGTAACTGTTTACAGAGCTAATGCAAGTTCGTATCACATTGGGTGGTTTTAATAGCTTTCAAAGATTTTTAAGGCAACATTACGTGACTATTTTTTTTGTTTTGTTTTAAAAGCATGTTTGTGAAGGTTCACTTGATTGAGAGTTAAGAATCAGACTGATTTAGACCTCTATTGAATAGATTTAATATTAAGATAAATTTGATAAAGTCCTGATCTTTGAGTAATCCCATCCTTATTTCCTTCCTACTGCATTGGACCGTGCTCATGTTTCACTGTTGAATCTGTCTGCCCACTGCTACCAAGTTGACATACCCCATTTATTATATACCCCAGTTACTACATAACAGCAGATGAGATTATCATTTGAGATGGAATGGTTTTAGACATTTTAGATTTCCTTAACTGCTCCTGAATGTCATTTTCTTTTGTTTTTCAAGTTCAACTGTTCTGTACTTTCAACCAGAGTGACTTATCAGCCTTAATTTGATATGTCTAGCAACTCACTTGTTAAATTTTATCATATCATCTGCAAAGAAGTTGTTACAGGCATCTGAGTGTCTTCCAGTCTCCAAAGTTCAAAAGATTGCAAATTTTAGACATTATATCTTTCTTTTACTAATGACACAAAGGGTGTATCAGCTTAAGATCTACATTTCTAACAACAGGTAACCAAACTTTCACCATTTCCTATTGATATGGCTACTCTGGGTCTTTCCACAGCAAATTCATATTTATGATGAATATAAGGGAAACTAGTGTCATCTTAAAATTGTAGTTGTTGACTCTAAGATAAACCTTTCTGGAGATTAAACATACTGATAAGAAAATTAAGCCACATGTGATCCTTAGTTTCTGAGAAATTAAATATCCTTAAAATGCTTGATATAGAAAAGACAAACTCCAAGTTAGAATATCCAAGAAATTTTCAAAACTATTACAACAATTCCATCCAATGTGCTGTTCTGAAAACTTAATAGTTGGTATTTTAGTAAATTTGATGAAGTGACTTAAAGCCCTAGCTAGCAGAGTTATTTTGGTAACTGATTAATTTAAACATCTTTGAAATTAGAAAATTTTTAAGATTAAAAAAATAAACTGGGGAGGGTGGGTGGGGAGGGAGGGAGAAGAGGATTGAGGGGTATTATGTTTAGTACACATGGTGTGGGGGGAATCATGGGGAAAACAGTGTAGCACAGAGAAGGGACATACTGGATCTGTGGCATCGTGCTGTACTGATGGACAGTGACTGGGGGTATGGGTGGGGACCTGATAATATGGGTAAATGTAGTCACCACATTGTTTTTTCATGTGAAACCTTCATAAGAGTATATATCAATAATACCTTAATAAAAAATAAAAATAAGAAATAAATAATCTACTTGTAGAAGCATATAATGAGAGGTGGAAAATCTCCGGTGGGGCATCTTGACAAGGCTTTTGCCACTTTTTCACTCTTGACTCAGTGGACAGAAATGCTGAAAATGAGTCTCTATACAAATATATTATAGCAAAGAGAAGGATCTCTTTTTGAAGAAGAAAAACCACAAAGCTCTTTGCACCCCTAAGTTACGGCCACTAAGAAACTTACCTAGTGCTTTTATTAGAAAAATCTCAACTGTATCAGAGGCAACTGATTACAGAAAGAAAATGGCCACTTAGGATACTTTGCAGGATGACATACCCTATAGAGTCAGTTAAAAATAAAAAGAATTAAAGTAAGAAGATTCTTTTTTCTTCTCCTTTCACATAGCTCAGAAGCAGGTATTTATTTCGACATCATCACACTGGGAGCTGTGTCTGTAGAAAATGAATGCCTGGGGATAGGAAATCAAACTGAATATTGCCTTTGATTAGGTAGTAGGGGGATGCATTTTTCTGTTTGAGACTCAAGCTTGAACCTGAAAAAGATTTTCAGAGATCGACTGCAAAAAATTTTAATAGCAGTGGACAAAGGTCTTTGGTTCTGATGTAATGTTAAATGCTGTGAAGTTGAGTGGTTTTCCTGGCTAGACCCAGGCATTCTGCCCTTCACCTATAAGGAGGAGGCCTCCCTCTACAATTGGTAGTGGGATGATGATTTCACAGCTTTAACAAGGTTGTGAGATTATATTTAATATAATTTCTCACTACCTGCTGCTGATTTCCCTCTTGATGGGTAGCTTTACCAAGAGTATGGATTTTATTAATTTCTTTACTAACAATAGTCAGTAGGATTTAGGGTGTTATTTCCCATTCTTGTCTTGTTGTTGTGTGTTCATGTGAATGCTTCGGTCTACTCCTGAACTTTTCCCATTGCTGTGAGACCAGTGCCAGCTGGCAAAAGAACAGAATCAAAACAGAAATCATAATACAGTCAGTCCTCGACATTCAGTGTGTACTAACAATAGCATAATTTGAATCCCACTCTGGGTTCCCCCTGCTCCTCTGGCTATAGGGTTCTATTTAATGGTGTGAAATTTTGGAACACAAAGAAATCTTTCTGCTAGATGAATCTGTGGCAAAATTCAAAAGCAAAATTTAAACAGTTTGAGCAATAGCTGCCATTATCCCACTTCCAATGGGGTGATTAACCAAAATTCAATACACATGAAATATATTTAACAATACCCAGGACCAAATCACCTTCATCATGAGATTTAGTTTAATTAAAATGGAAAGGGTAAACTGGATTAGTACCAAACCAGATTCATGTAGATTGTTGTGGTGGATTGTAAAAATGGCCACAAAATTTTACAGCTCCTCACATCAACACACAAATTCTATTTCTCTACCTTTTAAATCTGGGCTGGCCTGGTATTCTACCCTGCATGTTTGTATTCCCCACCCCCACCCCAAATTCCTATGTTGAAATCTAACCCCCAATGTGATGTTCTTAGGAGGTGGGGCTTTGGGAGGTCATGGGGTCATGAGGATGGAGACTTCATGAATGGGATTAGTGCCATTATAAGAAGAGATCAGAGAGCTAGTTGGCTCTTTCCTTTATGTGAGAATAAAATGAGAAGTTGGCTGTCTGCAAACTGGAAGAGGGCTCTCACCAGACCCCAACCCTGCTGGTACCCTGATTTTGGAGTCTATAACCAATCTGTGGCACTTTATCACAGCAGCCCAAACTGACCAAGGTATTTGGTGATTTGTGTTGACCAATAAAATACAGTGGAAGTGGTACTGTGCAAGTTCCAATCCTGAGCTTCAAGAGGTTTTGTGGTTTCTGCTCTTGCTACACTTAACATCCTGAGATTATTATGTGACCAAGCTAGCAGGTGAGAGGTCATGTGGAGGAGAACTGAGCACCTCGGATGCCAGCCTGCCAGCTGCCAGACACGTGAGTCCAGCTCTTGCTCAACCAGCCTTCTTGTCAGCTCACCACAATCTCTTGAATAAGCCCTGTAAAGTTCAGCTGAGCCAGCTCAGACAAGCAGAACAACCTAACAGGCTACAACATGGTGAGCTAGATAAAATGATTGTTGTCTTAAGCCACTAAGTTTTGTTACACTCCAATAGGTAACAGATGCAATTGTGTCTTATATTTTATACCTTTGGCTCTCCAGGAGCAGCCCTATCACAGTGAAACTCTAAATATTAAACACCTGCCAATTGGCATGAGCATCAAGGATACAGCATTTCTATGTCATAGGGCCATGGACAAGATGGAACTTTCAGAACATTCCTTAGGCAGCTGACGTTTCCACCTTTAATGTTGCAATTACTATTTGTTTCAACTGAAGACTTATTAGGATCACTGATGCTTTTATAAGTATGTGTAAATGAAACCACTACTTCATTACTTCATCAGGACTCAGCTTTTTCAAGATATCAACTTTATTGAATACAATTTATATGCTATAAAGTTCACCTGTTCATAAAGTGTGCTGTTAAGTGGCTTTTAGTATATTTACAGAGTTGAGCAATACCAAAATCAAGCTTTGAAACATTCTCATCACCCCAAAACGGACAGAGACTTTCACTTCATATTTTCTATTATTGATAGCTGATAAGACACTTCAACATTCCATTTAATTTGTAATAACATATTTCCTGCATTAGCTATGTTAGTCCATGTTGCAACTCATGCCATGCGCCTTGTTCTTATAACAATGCCTTGGCATTTGGAGTCCTGGACTACCACACAGAAATCCTAGGAGGATAATAAATGCTGAGTGCAAATATTACTGGCATAAAAGAGTTTATTTAACAGATTTCAAAGATGAAGTCCTGGTGTATTTAACAATAATTCAGTTTTTTAAAATGCAAAAAAAAAAAAATTAAGCACATTGAGATGGCTATGAAGACACTTCAAATTACTATTAACAAGATGGAGAAGAGTTAAGTTCCAGACACTGGACAGTGGAATCTGGAAATGGGGATGAAGGTGATGGGACAGAGGAACAGAGCTGAGGTATGTTGCAGACTTCTAGAGGTATTAAGGAAAACTTCCACCACTCCCTCAGCCAGTGTGCACACTGCCAAGTTAAAGGTCCTTTCTTCACCAAATGCTTCACAGGTCAGCATCTCAAGATATTTTTATAATGAAAAAAAAAAAAAGGCAGGAAAATAGATTCATTTTATAGAAACTAACTTTATCACTCACCTATGTGGATCCCTCTATTTCCTAAAGGTCAACTGGGTTATATTTTCAAAGCATCTTAAATTATAGGTTAAAACAACTGTACTGGCAGTGACTTCTTTCATTTTCAGTGTCTCAAGCTCGAGGCAAAAGAGATAATCAATCCTAGAGTTTCAAAGATATTAAAGTGCTTCTGAAGATCAATCAGTCATTATTCCACAACAGTGTTGAGAACCTCTGAGTCAAGCACAATGTTAAGCAGTGAGAGGATATATATGGAAATCAACCTCTTGTTTCACCTAAAAGATACCCTCTGGGATTCCTCTGGAAAGTAGGTGTATTTCAAAGTCTAGATCCCTATATTCTACAAGTTCTGGTCATAGATGACATTAACTAAGCCCCCATGATATGGAAAAAACCTAAAGAGAGTGGAATACAACACACATTTGTCGCCCACTTAAAATGGGCTGTGGGAGACATACGGGTGACTGACCTCTACAGCTGATGGAGTAACTTAACAGCGCTACACTCAACCTTTCCCCATGCACTAGGTTCCCTGGAACAGAGGAAGGACAATGGCAAGTGCAGGGTCACTTTTTCCCAGTGTTGCAGGAGTAAGCATCCATTTATTTCAATTACTACTATAATTCCAAAGAAGGTGTGAGGAGATTTCATAGGAAAAGTGTGTGTGTGTGTGTGTGTGTGTGTGTGTGTGTGTGATTAAAATTATATATACACATAAGCATATGCAACTATTGAATTACATATTTAAAGAAAGGGACAATCACAAGAGCTGAATGTGGTAGCTTAATAACATGAGAAAATGTAAAGGAAGGGAAGCTATTACTGGGTAGCAGAACAGTTTTATAATAAGTGGCCAAACTCATCTACTAGAGGAGGGAACGCCTGGCCCAGACTATAAACTCTGAGATCCTGCTGTATGGGCCTTCCCTAGGGAACAGCACGTGACCTAGAGAACAGTGTTCTGAGCAGCACGTTTATAAAATAGTCAGAGACGGGAGGGGACATCATTGTGTAGTGTAACAACTTCAATAAACAAGCACATCATGCTGTAGAATATTTCCGTGGGAAGCCAGAGTAACCACAATCCAGGGATAGAGTGTCTGACAATCAGACTTGAGTCAAGAGCGTATAGCTCAAAGCATAGAGGACAGCCAGAGGTGAACACTTCCCGACAATTCCTTCGGGGGATCAGACACTTATAGGGGATGCACAGCACTGCTGAGTCAGTCACTCACACTTAAGATCATTAGAATCACTGGCGGTGCAACTGTTCTCTGACAGCACTCTAAGCAGCAAGACTGGATAACCAGAAACTAATGTTCGCTTGTAGTTCACCCATACACAAATATTTGCTGGGCACCTGCTGTGTCAAGTGCTAACACAGAGGCTGGCGATTTGCTGGAGAACAGTGTAGACTTGGCCCCAGCCATGAGTTAGTGCATAATCTGTAAAAAGTGGAGAAACTAATAATAAGTGAGTAATTAAAAAAATATTATTTCAGCTGAAACCACTTGCAAGCTGTTAAGAAAGCTCAGGCACTCCCATCTTTGGTGCCAGCAAGAAGTTCAAACCCTGTCTGCCCCAGCTCGGCAGCAGGAAAACCTCACCCCAGGCACAAGCACAATATACCCCCAAGCCGGTCTCCTTTCCCTTCTTTCTCAAGCCATTTTGGGACCAGCTTGGGAGCTCATCCTGCTCTCGCCAGGAAGCACATTATCTGAGTAATGGATTGTTTTACATCTCGTGGTGCGTGTGGGTCATCATGAGTCTTGATATTCAAACTATTGTTTGGACAGAGGGTCCGTCTCATCTCTGAGGATATGGAAACAGGGCAAGTCTCCAGATTACAATTACATTAAGAACAGAAGCAACGTCTCTTGGGGCTGGGCTCAGAAATCGTATATCACTTCTGGATACTACTGATATAGCAAGTCACCAAGTCAAGTCTCCTGATAGGAGGAGCTACAATAATATGTGGTGATTTCTAGCTGAATTCAGTCTGGCACCATCCGATTTACTCCTTTCATTATAGTGTGAGTAAAGATCTCTTGATGAATATCATGACTGGTATTTTGTCCTGATGAAGGAAGGGCTTCTATATTCTGCAAGAGGAGGCAGCTGGGGTCCCAGTGGACCAAGTCCTATTTACCTTATGTCCCTATCATACAGAGCACAGAACCTGCCTGTCCTGGGCACTGAAGAAATTTTTGTAGAAGTGAGCTAAAATCAATTTTAAGTTAAGAAAAATGTAATAGCTAAAACACAAGGGTGAAAGGGAAAAAGAAGTCTTGTCAAAAGAAATTTTGAGAAAAATCTTCCATATATGTTCATACACCATCTCATATATCATTCACATTTTTCAGTCATTTTGAACAGAGCAGTATCAAACTTAGGTCTCTTGTTAGGTGGGTGACAAATCCATTCCAGAAACTTCTGACATTTTAATAATATAATTAGCCACCTGATCTGTAGGAGGTGAGTCATCTCAAGCCTCCTGACAGCTCTGCAAGGTGGGATCAAATGGCTCACCTTTGGAAGTGCAATGCACCCACCCACCATTATAGGCATGCACACTAACTCAAGTGCAGAATTTGGCTTTGACTTCCCCACTGGAAGGCAAATGGGCATATTTGACTATGGACATCACTTCTTTCCTTAGTCCTCAAACTGCCCTTCTGCTTTTGCATCCGTTGAGCAAACTACTGATTATGCCAGGACTGTGCTAGGCATTCAGAATAGTGACACATGCAGGGTTTTTGCCTGGAAGAAGGAAACTTGCTGATCTGTTGCTATATGCAAGGCATTCTGCTGATCTGTCTACAGAATGCTTTCCACAACAGCACTTACACCAACCTGAAGAGGTGGTTGTTAATATCCCTATTTTACAACTGAGGACATTAAACGACCATAGATTATGGGTTTGCTCTAGTTCATTCAGTAAATGTATGCCAGAAAACCCTGGTCAGCGTGAACCTACACCTAGGCCCTTTCTAGCCTATAACAACAGGTTTTGTCCAACTATGTGAACGCTCCACTGGTTTCTATTCTCTGTTCAAACAAGAGACTACTATTGCAGTTATACAAGGGAAACCTCCGTCCATTCTCCCACTGAATCTCTCTCTGGATTTCAGCTCTGCATCACTGCATTTAAGTTTGGACGATGGGTTCATCAAAGCGGACATGGTGAGTGAGTTCCCTACTCCTTGGGGTCAAATCCCAAGTACACGTGCAGTGACTAAGAAAGTTAAAATTCTTGGACCCAAAAGTGCTAACTCACCTGTGCTAGAATCACTGCAGTTGCCAGAGTGCTTGCAACATGCAGAGCTAAGAACTTTGTGGAAGTGAGTAAAACTAAAATACATGAAATTTACAAAAAAAACAGAGGAGACATTATTTTTCTATATTTTTTCAGCAAATGCTTATGAAAGGCTTCTTTTTGCACAAGAAAAGAGCATATCAATCCTGAGATCACATTCTGATGGTAACTGAGAAGGGGCCAATTAAGCAGGTAGCAGCTGGCATGATGGCACATTTCTTCCTCTAAGGGGAAGAAACACAAATGAAGCCAAACACCCTCATGATGTCTACACAGGTCTGCTACAGAATACCAGCTTCTGACAACTGGGAAGCAATCATCTTGGCTAGTCCCTTAAGTTTTCCATTCAATCCCCAAGTTTTGGCCATTTTCCCATGTCTCTTTTAATCTAACTGATATCCCCACCTGTGACTGGGTAGCAATCCCCTTATGCCTGGACCTGCCTCTTCTTAACAGGCCAGCCTGATCCCAGTCTCTTTCTTACCCCAAAGTCTGCTTTTACCAGACAAAAAAATCTTTGTCTACATCTTTCATCATGTCACCATTCTGCTCAAGAACTTTTCATTGCTTTGTACTTCCTCATGTTTCTTATCAAAACTACTACCTTGGTCTCCCCACTCCAATACTCCCCAAATCCACTTCCCTTGGCATTTAGGCTACCCTTGCCATAGTCTTCCAAGCGTGCCATATCTATCCCTCTCTCTGTTTGCACCTGGATCATGCATGTTCTCTTCTTTTACATTACTTCTCTGCTTATCCAAAGCCCATGTCAAGTCTCCTGTCTTCCGTGAAGTCCTCCCTAATAAATCCAGCCCTTAATTCTTACAGGACAAACAAACTGCTTCTCACAATTGGGCAACATAATTTTACTATGTACTGTCCTATAGCTAAGTATTGCTTACTTGCATTATTCTGGTATTCCCAGTGGTTTTAGGGGAACCTTGAGTGGAATTATCATGTTTATCTATTGCAAGTATTCATGTGTGTGCATGCACATGTGTGTCTATAGTTATTATCTATTGCATTAACAAGACATTGTTAACCAGATCTCACGCCAAATATTTGTATATTCTCATAAATGATAATTTACATAGATTTAACATCAACTTAAATATTCCAGAGCATTCAATTACATTCATTGATAAATTAAATTCTTACAAAGTAGTCTAGTTGTCCTTTAAGACCCAAATGACATACAAGAGAAAGTTAAGGATTTTTTTCAGACAACCCCAACAGTTTTCGCCTTCTCAAGAAGCAGTAAAACCCCAAGCCTGGGGTTTCTAGAATAGTTAGGAATTTCCCTTTATGTGTGATTCATTCATTTATTCAATTGAATAGCGCCAGAATGCCTATTAGATGCCAAGTACAGTGTCAGATATTAAGGACATCATTGACATCAAAACTATCTGTGGATAGTTTCTATTAATTCAAAAGGAAAATGCAATTTCATGAGAGAAAATATGTGGTTGCTATTCCAAAGCCTAGTGATAGCTGAATTAGGCTGAGAGACAAACTTGGTTATCCTGATTAAAGAGCTCACTCCAGCTCCATTTGGTTCACATTTCAATCTCTACCATTATGATTGAGGTTGGTTAGAGCCATTTACTTGTCATAGATCTACTCAAATTTTCTCTATTTCTCTCCTTTTTTGTGTGCTGGGGGATTAAGATGTGAATGGCTTGGAGGGTGAAGATTGGAAAAGACAGTACACTGGGCCTCTGAATTTTAGTGTGGGAAGTAAAGTTTCTTTGCTCTATAGTGAATTCTTGGACAACCCAATGGCTTTCCTCCAAAAATGTCCTGCTGGAGATGAGGATTATCTCACAGGGGTCATTACACTTCTAAGATTTAAGCCTCAGAATGAGCGTTAAATTAAAATTCCCTGCACCTAGTAGGCAGAACATTGTGATACTCAAAAGATGTGAAATTGCTAAATGAACTCTGAGCAATGATATTATCACCACTGTATATTTATTGAGTTCAACAAGGTGCTAAGTACTGTACAGACAGATAATATAAACTGCCTATACAAAAAAAGCGACGGCAATAGTCTTATAAGAACTCTTCCACTCAACTGCTTTAGGAATAGACAGTGTAACTAGACTTGTTAGAGAGGCTCCTCTTTTCAAAAGTATCCTTAAAGTTCTCTCTGCTTTTTTTTGATTTGAAAGTGGCCAATTTTCTACAGTTACCATTTATGAATGTGGTTAAGTCTCCCAATCTCAAAATTAGCATAAGAATGCTACAAGCATTAAACTGAAAAACTTCACCCCCTTGAAACTTGGGTTTTCTGGGAAATCTTAAATAAAACAGTTGTAAAATATGACCTATATACCATTGTGTTTTTTATTTAACTGGGGAAATAGGCATTTTCAAAATTAATAATATCGCTCTTTTTAACTAGCCTTCAATTTTCTGGGGGAAAAAAGTGCATACATTTGAATGCCCAAGGAATTCAAACAGTTTAGTCTAAAATTTGGATGCACATACTCAAATTTAAAGCGTGAAGCAAATTTCCTCTATTTAACAAATCGACAGAAAAATAGAGGAAAATTTCAAGTACAATGTACCCAAAGCGTATGTGCAAGAACCAATATGCACATGGATGAGCACAAAGAATAACTTTGCATATACAGAAACTAATTGAATTTCAGAATCCTGACTTTCTTTCTTTAAATGCCAGCCCATCAGGGTTATAAGGAAAAAAAAAATTAAGCACTTTAGAGAAAATGGGTTATAAACTGTCACTGTTGAGTTTAGTGTTCTGACAACTTTGAAAGTAACTAAAATGTAATTTCCCAAGTTGGTAGCTAAAATAATGGAACATCTGGATGCCAATGAAATGTATGACAATCAAGGAGAGAACAGAAGAGCAGTAGGAACAATGCTTTTCCTTTGTTTATGATTCTTTGCGGTTTTGAACTCTTGCTCCAAACCTTGATTACGGCAGTCAAGGGCAGCTCCCTTCTCAAAGATTCATCTATAGTTCCTGATCATGTGGGTCCATCTCTGCTCCCACTTATCCCTTTCAGCAGCTACACTTCCCACTGGCTTTCCTTCTTCATCTGTGGTCAGATCCTATGCCTGAACACCCGTGTGAAGCGGTAAGCCACGAGCAGGGTCATACGTAAACTGGTCAGAGTGCTGACTGCAACCTCGGATGCTGCGTCTGGCCTTTGGAAAGGCAGACATCTCCAGATAATACCTTAGTAACTGACTGTACTTTTTTTTAACTTTAGTAAGAGACCACCGAGTTCAGCCCCTTCTGTCCTTCCGGGGATAAGTGACCTTCCCGTGGATGATCTAATGAAGTTTAACTGTAGAGACGACTGATCCAGATACATTTGTCTTACCAACTGGCAACCTCTTAGCTAATGCTTCCTTCTATGGTTTCTGGACTGGCCTTGCCATTTGTCAGACATCTAAATTTACATGTTATGTCTTTGGAAAGATTTAGGCACAAGGTCTTAGATAGCTAACACTTCTCCTGGATAAGAACTAATTGTAACTGAGTTGATATTCATTTTCTCCTTCCTCTGTCTGACCACAATAAAAAGGAGGAGGAAAGAACATTTTTTTTTCAATTCAATTCACTTAGAGTCTCATAAATACAACCTCAGTGCCAGGGGGAAAGCAAAAATAGTCATTAAGGACTTTGTGATCTCTACTCTCACAACATAATCATGAATTATATAATTCTTTACATTTTTACCCTCAGAAAGGGATATTTCAGAGAAGTTTATTATCTTTTCTGCCTTTCCTTACTAAAAATCACATCTCAAGGTTGTCTGAAAGTGGAGTCTGAATACAAAGATGACTTATTTTTTTGGCATGAGCACCAGAGTCTTTCCAGAGTCCCTTCTACTTAACAGCCCCGAGTTGGACCTGCCGTGGCACGTGTAAGGGCTGCCCTTCTCTCTGCTGGTTCTACTTCCATCCCCTATAGGATTTTGCTTTTAAACACGGGAAGCCATATGTGCCCTCTCAAAGACATGTCAAGGCTCAGCTACGGTTTGGTTCGGATCCTTTCTCTTTTCTTATACCACGATTTGTCACCAGTAGAAAAAGCAGACATCTATTCCAAATGTGAATGTCGCTTGCATGCCCACGTTTGGCAAATGTTTACCCAGATCTTTAATTTGGGATTTAAACAGCTCATCATCTAGTAGATGATTTCTAAGGTACTATTTAGCACTGAAATTTTATGATTCTGTGGGATTTATTTGCACTCTTGTAAAAAGATGCTTGTGATATGTCATTCTGCCTTCAATGAGAAAATGTCATAAGGTAGAATATTAATCTGCAGTAGAAGAGAGGGAGTTACCCATATCGGTGGGTAAAATGTTCAGATGTCTAAAGTTACACATTTAGGTTACATGTTCAGGTTTCTGATATGATTTCCCAAATGGCATGAGTTACTATGCAGTAGTCTCTTTTTTTTCTCCAAATGTTGCAGAGACATTGATGTAAAAATTTTCTTACACTGTATAATTTTTCCTTTAATAAGTAAATGCTGTAAGGTAGAATATCACGACTCTAGCCAAAGGAAAGATTTCAGCTCATATTTGTGTGCAGTCTGGTCAAATGCCTAAAACAATCTGCTAAATGACATTAGATCATGTCCAGGGTCTGTCTTTCACCTGATCCTCAAGCACAAGGGAGGGTAAGTAAACACCTGCCTGAAAGTGGACCCTAAACTAACACTACAATGTGTGAATAGCAGGGCTAGTAGCTGGGGTGTTTCCATGCAGTCTTCCAAAGAAAGGGCCATCACTTAGGTCATTAAAAACCCAGCTACAGATGGCAGTTTAATGTTATCTCACACAACTGAAAAAAATATATATTGAACGTGAATATTTTAATACAGGAGAAAGCCCACAGTAAGTCGGTAAATGCAAAAAGGGGTTCCAAAACAATATGTATAACATTATGTCAATCTTCCTAACAAATTTTATGGAGGCTTATGTGTGTATGTATATACATATTGTATATATATGTAATTGTATCTATATATACACACACACATAGTGCCTGTGTATCTATGTGTGTTTATATATATACACACACATACACCCCCCCCCCAAAAAAAGTCCTGAAGGCTTATACTGCAAAATATAAAAAGTGGTTATCATTGTGTAGAGAAATTATGAGTGTTAAATTTTTCTTCTTTTTGCTTATCTTTATGTCTCTTTCTCTTTACAATGAACATGTATTATAGATTACATGTTTCTGGTACATACTGTTACATATTTCTAGTTGTTAGAAATAACTGTATTCTTAAAACTATTACTACAGGCACTATGTAATTTCTAAAAGAAGAGTTTTGAAACAAACTCTAATTTTCTCCCTTTCATTGAAGTGTAGATACTTTAACCCATTAGAAATTGAGTTCACCCTTCCTTTCGTACTGATGTCCTTTGATATGACAGGAACTTTTAAATGAGTTACTCCTGGAAGCATCATTTTTGAAGATGGGTAAATGGTTTTGTGTGTGTATCAAAGCACAAATCATGGACCTGTCACGGCCTGTACAGAGAGATGTACAAGTCTTCATCCCGAGGTGGAACAAGCATGTCCCGGCTTCCTCTGATAGACACAGAACATCTCCTGCTGTAAAAATGTTAAATAAAACCCCCATCATATTCTCCTGCTGAAACCAAATAAACACAGCTCTGACTCCTGCCTTCCACGAGAGTCTGTCTACCGCAGCCCCGTCTTCCTACTAGAAAGGCTATCACGTTGCTTTAAATTTAACTGCAGACTTTTGGCTTCTCTTTCAGCCAATGAGAAGAGATCTAAGGCCTTCAGAGGGGAATGATGGAACACGGAAAGGTGAGACTTTGTCAAACTTTTTCTCCAGTGGCAAAAAGGATGTCCCCATACCATGAAGAGAAAGATTCAGTCATTTGGTGATCTACGGGACACTGAAAGCTGCTTTCACAGCATTTTAGTTAGAAATAAGACAAGAACAAACAAAATCCCTCTCTATATGGAGAAATGGAGAAGACATTCTGCCTGATTGTCAGAAGCCCCTTGCTCTGTGGCACCAGTGGCCTAATCATTGGGTCTTCATGAAGCTTCTTAAGGAGGCTATTAATGAGCATGCATACATTTTCTAAAAATATTCAGCTTTTTCTCTTTTACCTGAAATTAGTATCCTGAAAGTGTATTTTACCTCAGTTACATAATAGCAAAGTACACATTAGCATGGAGCTTAGCCCCACATCCCATTTTAAGATTTATCAGCATCTTTTAAAGTGTATAGTGACAAGCCAGGAATTATAACAGGGTATCTCATGAAAAATCTATGCTCTTCCTTCTGAGTTATATACTTATGCCCTCCTGGGGAATGATAGATTTCAGGTAGGTAAATGTGATTTAGGAACTGCCTCTAGGCTCCAAACATGTGCTGGGGTTGCTGGTGGCCTTTGTACTGATGGGGATGCAGGGGAGTGAAGCTGTCCCCTTCCTGTAAGTCAGCTGGCACCAAGGGAGGTCTACAAACCTCTGGCTTAGGCACCTACTTTCTGTGGATTTGTGGACAGTACAGGTCACTGTCTACCAGGAGGCATGGCTTATCTGATTTGTAGGTTACCTGGGCCCCCAAATGTACAATTTAACCAACATCCACTGAGTGTTTTGGGTTGTCCCAGGAATCGTTCTAGATGCTGAAGTACAAAGAGCGGTACACCTTAGTTCTGGCCCTCCATCCTACCACTGACCTTCACCAAAGGGAGGGCCAGGAAGAGAGAGGATGCAGAATCTCTGGGGAGCCCATCGTGTAGCTTGCTAACAGAGCTGAGGATGGCCTGAAGGAGAGAGAGAGCTTGAAATGACTAAGGGCGATGCTGTTTGAATTATGGCATCGGTCACTGGGTATTAACTGTGCAATGGATTACCTCCATTGAGACTCTCCTGACTATTCATAACTGGTTTATTATTTCCCCACAAAGGAGGTGTTGTCACCTGAATGAAACTGAAAAAAGTTCTCATTATGTGTTTAAATATTGAACACGACTACGGCATTAACAACTAAACACAATTTAAGGCCTTAAAGTGGCTATAATTCTGGGGAAAGCTTGGGAGTTAGTGATGAGACTGGGTAGGCCTAGAGAAGGCTAACCTGGGGAAATTAGCTATCCACCCCAGGCCAGTCTCAAGAATAATTACTTTATGGAGTCCTTGGATTCTTGGGAATGCGACAGCTCTGCCATTTGAGCATGGATGCCTTAGCCTCCAGCTCAGAATTCTGACCCAGAAAGCCAAGGGGACTGCAGATCCTCCAGGGGAGGCCCAGTGACCTTCATGACCAGACCAGACCCATAGCTGACTTTCACATTCAGCTGACTTTTCACAGGGTCACAACCCATTTAAGTGCATCCTGGCAAATGGACGATACATCTCTGAAACTTTGGGCTCTTCTTCAGAAATGCACGCAAGTAAGAAATTAACATTCTTTTGAGTGCATACCATGCCCTCAAACAAATCTAGGTACCTTTATAGATGCCAGCTCATTAAGTACCACAAGTACATTCTACCACTCTGAGCCAAACTATAAATAAAATGCATAATATAATGCACTGTGTTCTGAATTCTGCCATAAGAAGACTGCATCAGGAATCACAAGGAAAAACTGTAAGCTTCTACTCATAATGGCGAATATATACTAAATGATAAATATGCATAATATATATACAACACAGCAATCCTCACAAAATTCTTATGAAGTTATTTTTATTATTATTGTCCCACTTTTACAGGTGAGGAAACCGAGGATGCATAATGAAAGGTAATAGAGCTAGCAAGTGCCTTTGTTTGTCTATCTCCAAATCCTATTCTTTAACCATCTCTGTCTATATTTTTAGTACAAGATTAGTCTGATATAAACTTTAAAAGAACTCTAATAATTAGGACATTGTTTTACAAGCAGTGTTTTACTTCTTACTTATAGTCAGATTAAATAATTGTATAAAATATATACAGAACTACATCCCCAAAGAGGAAATAACCAAATTTATTGTAGCTTTTCTCCATTTTAAAGGAACTGATGGTTTTTGCCCCAATGTCCCAATCTATTTTCCTTGGCTTTGACATTTGAATCTCTGACTTAACTTCCCTAAAGCAATCCGTATCCTGCTGCCAACCCTCTCAGCATGCCACTGAACCAGTCTTGCCACAGAATAGATGAGGTTGGTAGTCTCTGATTTGCTACAAAGGAAAGTCATTTGAAAGGTCTTGAAACAACAGCTCATTTGAACAAAAGCTTCTGCAGCAAGCCGGAAACAGGCCAAAGCAGTTTTCCCTTTTTATTAAGAGAGACACTTGAGTTAGAATCTCATATTCTCAACTTGCTGCCATTACCATTTTTATTTACCCACAGATTTAAAGTGCTCAACTGGGTTGTACACATCTGGTGTTTAGACACAAGCTGGGTATGGTTTCTCAAGAGCCCAGATGAAATCAGACTGGACAGATCATTCCATCGCTCAGAATGTGCAGCAGAAAATAAACTAGGAAAGGAACACAATGGAAAAAGTGGGAAAAGGAATTTTGGAAGCACGGGACAGAAGGCCAATTTACTGCTGCTGCACTAGCGGGGGGACGTCAGTCTGGGCTTCCGGGTTGTGTGATTCGAGGTGGGGAATTCTCACCATTGTTCAGAGCCATGCAGGGAACTCTGAACCGCTTCTCTGAGAGGGGATAAGCCATGTATGTGACAGCAGACTGCAGGGTAAGGGCCTCTCCCCAACAAGACCCATGCAGGCAGGGCTTGCCTAAGAAGGCTTGAAGGAAGCAGCGTCAGAGCATCGGAAACCATCCACACGGGAAAACAAAAGCAGAGCCTCAGCTTGCAGCAACCTGTGCACCCAGCTCAATGTGCTGGGACTGCCTGCAGCAATTATTGGCCTGCACAGCACCAGGGAGCAGAGTGCAAAGGCGGCTCATTTCCATTTCCAAGGGGAGCCACTGGGTGGAAGGACCGTCCCAGATCCAAGGGAAGGGTTTCATTTACGGTTGTTCTGTAAATTACTGTACAGATTTAAGGGGGAACAAAACAAATGGCAGCCTTTCACAAACAGGTAAATTGGAGGTGCTTATTTATGGAAGCAAGGATGTATTACAGACAACTCTCCCAGCATATGTAAGGGTTTGACTGTATGTTATGAACTTGGAGGCTAACCAGGGACAAGAGGGGCCAAGCAAAGAAGTGAAGAACTGCCAGTGTAGACAAAGCAGACACGATACCGACGACTCTATGTCATCAAGGACTCAGAGCAACCCACCCCCCACTTCCTCTGTCCAAACACAGACAGGATGGCAAGGTGGCCCTCAGCTGGGATCCTAATCAGGCTTTTAAGACGGGAAGAAAAAGCAGAGAAAGATTCCATTCACTTTTCTGAAGTTGATAAAACACGAATCCGAACAACAGAGGCTTGAGAAGCAGAGAATGGGAAGAGAGGGTGCCTGTGCTTTTTGGGAGCTCTGGAAAACAGAAGCCATGACAACTCTCCCAAGGCCAGTGCCCGCTACAGGCGCTCTTTTCTGTGCACAGATACACCATCTTTCCTGAGGGCCTACTGGTACTTGCTGCAAAGTTTTCTGAGGGTGGCAGAAAGAGGAGCCCAGTGAGAGAAACTTCCATTTCTCCTGCAGTTAAATGATGAAAACATGGGCTGCCTAGTGGGCTGAAATAGGCCTGCCATTCTTCACCACCAAAAATTGGCATCATTATGGAAGCAGAAGCTTACCACAGTAAGACACTGCCAAGGATAAGCACTCAGTGAAAAGATCCATTTGCATCCTAAGGGGCAAGAGGAAACGTGATAAAAACTTAGCAAAGAGCAGTATATTTTTCTCTCAGAAAACAAAACTATAGAAAAGAATGAGAATTTTAGACAGCAAGAAAAAGTAGTCACATGAGGTCTACCTTCCAGTGAAGGATGGATGAGTATGTAAAAGAGAGAGAGATACTAAATAACTTACATTCCTGCAGATCTAGCTTTTCCTTGGCAATGTGTGTTGTCATTTATACCAACTGCACTATAACATCTCACCGCATTCTCTGGGCTACTTTAACTTATATGAGTACACAGCATAATTTCTCACCTTCTGTCTTTATCCTGGTTCCTGGCCTTGTCATCTTTTGTGATTTGCAAATAAAATACTCTCTGTTTTCTTTGGGAGACTTTTATCAGAACCATGCAGCCCTGAACAGAGAAGCATTTCAAGATTAAAAGGGAGGCAAAATAATACTCTTTCAGCAAGCAAGACAAAGATTCACACATAAGTAATCTAGGACTGTCAGATTATTTAAGTGCACGTAACTTTTAAGAATAATTGAACTGCTATAAGCTATTCAAACTGTTGGGGCCATTACTGAAAAAGAAAGGGGATTGACTAGCGTTAGTGGAAGACAAGGGGAGAAAGGAGGGGAAGGGAAAGAGGGAGGGACAGACAAGGGTTTAGCAGTGCCAGTGTGTGCCAGGCACTCGGTGTAGGTCACTGATGAGATGGGATCATTAACCCCATTTTACAGACAAGGGGATGGAGGACTGAAGTTAAGCTGACTCTGCAGAGCAGATGGAAAGAGGCAGAGGTTCCATTCTTTCTGCCTCTGAGTCCATTCACTTCACCACATGCTCATACCTGCCTCATGATCTCATCTAGGGATGAAATAAAGGTCTCAGAAGAAGCATCCATTCCCATTTGTAAATAAGGGACATTTATTGAGTTCCCTGTTTCCTAGGCCCTGGACTAGGTGCTTTGAATACAGAGATAAGTAAGTACTTCAGTGCTGACAACCCCAACCCTGTGCATGGACCGCTTACTGTCTAACAGACAGTGTTCTGAGCACTTGTCCCCTTCGTGTTATATGCTATACCACCCCTATGTTAGGAAGTGTGATTCCTTCTTTACAGATGAGGGGAAAGAGGTCTAGACTGGTTCGAAAGCCTTTCTAGGCACAGTGAGCAGTCCCCACATAGACCCTCAGGCCTGCCTGAATGTAACACATCCTTCCCCACACCACTCCCATTCATTATCTTGATAAATCAAGTTCCATACCCACAGGAGTTTAAATCTGGGAGGTGAGAAAATGACTATCCAAGTGATGATAATATAAGAAAGAATTAGTGCACTTATTCTCTTATTTCACAGCTGTTTTCTCTGATTATGAGGTCATCAGGGCTAAAGTCACAACCATTAAGCTAAAACATTAATTCACTATTTAGTGTATGCATCCATCATCAACTTTGTGTATCTATTTGCTGGAATAAGCCTTTTACCTCTGCTACAATCATAACCAGCTCTCAAGGAACATATATGACTTTGAACAGGTGAGCTGGAAATTCCATATTTCTGCATTTTTTGATAAGGAGAGGCCACTATTTTCACATAGACTTAAATAAGGCAATAGTTAGCATTTGGAATTCACCAAAGAACTATAAGCTGTACTTCAATTTCTCTACAGTTCTTCACTGCTTGTTTCTTAGCAAATCCCTTTGATTCTGGTAATGATAACTTTCCTCTTGTAGAGAGTTAAGGTGAACGTTTGCAGACTAAAAAACCCTTACACGGTCAAGCTAAATATCTTAAATCAATGTATAGGCAGAGTATCAGCAGTACACAATTAAAGAGTTTTTGATCTTAGGCATAGCAAACTATAAACAAATCATTATGTCTTCCTGGTTGCCTATTCAGGTATGTACCTGCCAGGTCAGCTTCTAAATGGGGTCCTTCAAATAGAGTCAATTTCATTTTATTGGGAAGGAGAGATATGAAATGGAGCCAGGAGGTTAATATGAATTTAAGAGGAGGGTAGGATTATCTTTGCAATTAAAAGGTCCTGCAGGAGGTTTATTATCCATACCCAGTACTTACACTCACGGAATGTATCAGCAGTTACAAAAATTTGTGTATCCATTCTGTACTGTGAATGGTATTATTTTACTCATTTTTTGCAGGGCTGAGTTCATTCAATATTCTTCCCATGACCCATTCAGGAAAAAAAACAAATGAATGTCATTCAAGCTCACTGCAATGCTGCATAGAAAAAAAAAATGTGGCCAAGAATTGTACAGTGTAGAGAGTGAGAGCAAGACAGTGATGGAGGGCGACAGACGCAGACTGAGATTCAACCAGGTTTTGAAGACTTCAGCAAGAGGATTTGCTAAATGAAGAAGCAGATATGATGGGTGTTCCTGGGAGGTGGGCAGAGCAGTCAGGCGTGCGAGAGGGCACACTGGTATGCTTCTAATGACCTACAGCTTTTAAAATCTCTATGCAGAAAACTTCAGAGAAGCCAGTTTGCTGCTTGTTGGCCAGAATCATGATGGGATTTGTATTAGACAACAGTCCTTTTGACCCATTGCCTTCACTCTGTTGAAAGAGATTCCCAGGCTCAGGATGGAACAGCTCCTGTCCGGAGTGCACATTAGCAAACCGAGCCTTAGACAACTTTCACGTCCTTGTAACTCCTCCGCTTGACCAGAAACAAGGTATATTCAGCCATCCAATCTCTAAATGCCCAGCCAGCTCTGGGATCTATACTTACTTCCTCGTTTCTTCTTACCCTAAACAAGACTGACTCTGTGGCTCCAGCTGATCACATGTTCTCAATTTTTTCATCCTTGATATTTATTCTTTATCCTATAAATTTCCTGCCTTCCTATCCCATGTTGCAATTTTCTGAATGGAATCTGCTTCATGAAGTGTTAAATAAAGATTGTTTCTATCACCTAAATTGTTTCCTTTAATCATTTTTTAACAAACCTCATCCAAACTACCCTCACCTGTCTAACTACCATCATACCTTTAAAAGCCCCTCGTGGTCTCCCCACCACTTGTGCTCTGTCCAGCAGAGCAGCCAGAAATCTCTCACACTGGCAATCACATCATGTCACTCAGGAAATGGCTTTCCCTGCACTCAGGAGAAACAACTCAGAATCCTTACTTCAGAATCCTTACTTCAGGCCTTCTCCAACTTGATTTCCTACCATCTTTACCTCCTCCATCATTAAACCCTTAAACACACTGGCCTTGGGGATCCTCCTGACCTTGAGCAGAATCTTGGCTTCATGTCACCAGATGTCACCTACTCAAAGAGGCCCTCCTAAGCAGTCTATTGAATGTTGTCTACCCCTTCCCACTCTCAGGCATTATCACAGAACCTTCTGTGAATGGCCTCAGAGAGCTTGTACCTGAATTTACAGCATTTATCCATTTATCACGTGCCTCCCCGTCCTTCCTGTCCCTCTGCCTGCTTAGCACATAGGGCAGTGCCTGGGACCCAGCTGGCCAGAGCTTGCAGCTCCTTCTGCAAGTGAGTTGCCCTGAACTACTCTCTGTCTTGGAGTGTGGAGATGAAGTCGGATCTTTACAAGTATTCAGGTATTATGACACCGTATGACTATTAAAACTGCAAAGATTATAGCCACACTTTACTGAGCACCTGCTTAGCGCCAGGTATTGTACTGGATGTTGTTCACATGCTTCATGCTTTAATCTCCCAACAATCCTGTGAGGTTACCTGTTCTGCTACATGACCTCCCTAGGCAGGTTACACCGGCTACTGAGAAATGTTCCAGATATGCCTGTGTTAGTCTTTTAAAGAATCACAATGTTTGATCAGTATTAATGTTTAAGTCTGTAAAGGATGTGAAACTGTTAAGGAATCTTTTGGGAAGTGAATTCAAACACCTAGAATAAACACTCTGGCCACTTTGCCCAGTCACATCGCACCACACCCTCCACCCCGACCCCAGGCGAAGACGCCACATTTCCAGGGACAGGCAGCGAGCCATCCCAGGCAGATTCTGCAGCTAATGAGACACCCTTCCTTTTCTCTGCTGGGAGGTAATGGCTTCAACTATCCCAGAACACAGCCTCCCCGGGAGCCCTGGAGTCTCTGCTGGGCAGGAAAGGAGCACATAAATATAATATAAGGTGTTATTAGTCTGGCAAAAGTACTCTAGTTCTGGACCAAGTATGTAGTGCAGCCCATTAGTATGATTTTGAAAAAAGAATTATAATAATTATTTTTGGCAGCCTGGAGTCTTTCATCTTTATGAGATGATAGCAGTGTTTAAAGAGGATTATCATAGTGCTGCATGATGATAATAATAATAATCCTTTATTAGGGTAATGCTTTAAAAGTTTTAAAAATACTTTGCTGTAAGATATGAGGATGGATCCTAATAGTGATCCTTTGAGGTATATGGAATAGTAATTATTTGCCACCACATTTCACAGTAGGGGAAACTGAGGCCCAGGGCAATGAAACAACACTTCAAGCCATGGACAAGCACTTCAAGCTAAGCATGGCAGGGCAGCGCTGGGACCCACCAGCACCGATTCCTAGTCCAGTGTTCTTTAAATAAGTCATTATTCCTTAAAAGATTTTAAAGAGAACACCAGAAAAGATTTGTGGGGCATGAGTGTGTATATGTGTGTGTGTGTGTGTGTGTGTGTGTGTGTGTGTGTGTGTGTAAGGCAGACCTGTGGATTCCATTAAATAATTCTTTGGGACTAAAAGATCATTTCAGAAGTGTGGACACATTATAAAACCTTAACAAAGCCCTGGGTGCAAACTTCCAAGCATTCTCATTGTTCTGTCAGACTGTCACACTTAAATCACGGTGTCATAAAACCACCCAGACTTCAAGCTTCCCAATAAAAATACTCGATATGTATAGAAGAATGTTCCATGAAGCTCTTTCATATTTATTTTCTCACCCTTTGCCTTATGGTGCTTTTCTCTCCCTCCAGAAATAATGCTTTTATAGTTTATATTGCTGCTGTTTCTGTCTTAATGAATTATAGGGGTACATTTTATGGTTTCAGAAACATTTCTCTCAGGCAGTGAATCAACTAGCAGCCTTCTCCTCCTCAACCCTCTCCCAAGAAAGGAAATGAGGAGCAAGGACAGAACCCTTCTGCACAGAGGAGGTACTTCACTTAAACTGGAGCACTTGGAGTTGTTCTCCTTTTACATCCGAGGCTGCAGAGGCCCAGGAGGCTCCACTCCTGAACTTGCTTTTCTTGTTATTGGAAAAGGGGCTTGGAGTCAAGGGAGAGATGCTTGTTCTCAGCAGAGGGCGAAGGCTGCTCCCCCATCCTTGCAGCCCAAGGACTGCACTCTGAGGAATGCACCAGAAATCACCAAACGCTCTACCCATCAACCCGAGCCAAACCGCTTCCTTTTGGAGCCCACTGTTTCAATACATTTAATTTCTAGCTTATACGGAAGGTTAGAGAAGTTTAGTGAAAAGCAGTTTTAATGAACGCCAGTCAGTTCTCTCTGTGTACTCACCTCCAGAAAATGCTCCGCCTGCTGTTCGCGATCCAATTTCCTTGAAGTTGTTGTAATCAGACCTGTGTAGAAATGAGATTATTTGACTTTTAAATATTTGGGTAAGTAGCTTACTGAGCAAGTCCAGTTAAAGGAAAAGCAAAAGTAATGGGGAACAGTAACTCTCCAATCCCCAGGGACAACCAGAGGGTCTCAGAATTATTCTTACAACAAAATAAAATTGATAAAGCAAACCTGAGACATATGGTCCACTTCTACTTACCTCAGTTAGGTACTGTAATCACTCTGGGGATGTAACAATTCACCAGAGAACCACTCTTTTTCTGATAATGAGGAATTTCAATGATCCATTTGCATATGACTGAAATTCTACCTTAGGAGTCTCATTAAAGATTTGCATGCTCTTGAACCATTAATAGGTTGTTGATGCTGGTTGTAGATTCAAGCTATGAAACAGCATCTTCTTATTTAACATTTTTATGTGTATATAATTTTTTTTGGTTATACATGATAAAGAAGGTTCTTTCTGTAATAACTATGTGTAGACATAATTATTTCAAATTTTGTAACTCTTACACACAGAAGATCTCATACTGTAATTTTATCATTGTTGTGTGTGATTAAATCTTTACACAGAATAAGTTCCACCTGGGAAATATCACTGTATCTTTCCTTCAAATGGTGTTTCTCATAAATGAATCACCCCTTTGAGTATAAAGACAAAAGGCAATCGGAAGAAAACACTGTTGTGCATGCCCAGCTTATGGCACCCATTTGTCTGCTGTGTGTTTTATTATTATTATTGTCAAGAGGCAATTAGGAGGTCAAATTTACATTGCATTTCTTGACTCTACAATGTCCCTGAAGACAAGAGACTGTGGATTGGGCTGCTTTCATGAACATATGCTGATTGACAGGGAAGAGCAGAGAAAATCAGAGAAAAGCTCACTCCCAACACTGATGAGGTGTGTGAAATATGGAAAAGATATTTTATTAAGCTCTGCTGAGGAGCTCATGACCTCCAGCTTTTGTTTTATACAGAACTGATGGGCAGATTAAGCAGATTTCAGGGAAAGCCAAGAAGAGGCCACACGAAGCTCAATGGTCTTCAGAGTAAAATCTCACTGGAGGCTCGAGCACGGCTGTTCCCAAGTCGGCCCCACTCTCATCTGCTCTCCTCTGCTCAGCCCCCACCCACCATGGGAGGGAAACCTATCCTCCCACTGCACAAATCATCTCCCTTTCCATGAATTCTTCGTGGAATATGCCCCAACCCGCTGCTTAACTCACGGGTTTTTCAAATTGCGCTCAGGTGTTGGAGAGGTGACCGCTTTACCTGGTTAGGTGCCCACCTACCACGTCCTGACATAGCCAGTATACTCCACTACTGTGGTTCTTTGCCCTCTGCTGCAATCCTTTGCTCACATGCCTAAATTTTCCCACTAGACAGGCCGAAAAAATTCCTGCAAGGGAAGGGCTAGCCTTTTCATTCTGCAGCCCTGGGGCCTACCTAGTCTCTGGACCGAAAGAAAGAATAAGAGCTTTATTAATGTTCAGTTCACAGAAGTTGCTGTAGAAGAGATGGATGACATCCTAATCTTTAGTTTTGCCATAGATTTAAAATGTGTTTGTTTAGGAAGGTGTTATTTTGTATGTAGGGAGAGTATCTGTGGGTAGGTAGGGGGTGTGCCTCTAATACTCATTTGAAACCACTTGGTACTCATTTGAAGACCACTGAGCTCCTCTTTGTGACAGATGCAGGGCTCAGCGCTCTTGGAATTCAAAGATGAACCAGAGTCTGAGATGATGGAGAGAAGACTGCCATCAAGGGTTATACGTGATTATCGGCAACTTCTCTCCCTAATTGCCCATCAGAACCTTTGGAAACTCAAAAAACAGATTCTGTGGTCCACTCCATCCCTCATTTACTGCATCCAAGTCTCCTGGGATGATGCCTGAGTTGGCCCTCTGATTCTAAGAGAAGGCTCTATGCAATTCCACCAACCTCTGTTGAATCTTGCTGTGACTTTTTGTTGACAGGAATTTTTTTGCCCAGCTGTATCCAAGAATGAAATAAGCTGAGCTGCTTTAGCAACTGAATCTGAACGTCAGGCTCCACATGTGGGGTGCACCGGGGGGAGAGGGAAATGATGGGTGAGGGCGCAGACCGGGGACGATCAGGGAGGGATAAAGGAGAGCACAGGGCTCTGACTCATACTGACCAAGGGCCACCGCGGTCACACCAGGGGTGTCTAGCACACAAATCTGCTGCCTTCATTTTCAGGCCTTTCTATCTGACAAGGTCATAAGTCAAGGAGGCTCTTTCCAAGTGAGAAGTAACCACCTTCTCAATGGGGGCAGGAGGCTTTCCTGAACCTCACCACCTTTTCAGGGGACAATCCTCAGTGAGAGGTCACAATGAGAATGAGTAACCCTTATTATACTGAAGCTATAAATGGATGAAAGAGCTGTAAACCTCCACTCTACTGTCCACCTGCTGCTCTTCCAGGCACAAAAGACCAGGAGCCCCTTTGCCTTTTGTTGCCCTGGGGACATTCCTGTCATTTCAGGTCCTCCTGGCCCGGGTCACTCAGTCACGGCTCACTGTGGTGTAAGTGTATGGGGAAGGGGCCGGCTTCCTCTCCTGATTATTCCTGGGGTGATGTTTAAGGAAAGTTACTTATTTTCACAGTGCCCATGTGTCACTGAGAGAGCAGTGTGGCTCCCCTTCCATCCATACACCTTCCGTAGGATGTATTTTTCACATATTTATCAGCCAAAAGAGAAAGAGAGAGGCTTCCTGGAACGTCTGAAACAATATACACACCGGTGAACCTGGAGCTGTGGGAAGCCAAGCAGCTTCTGTTCCTTTAAGAAAAGCAGGAAAACCTTTGTAGGCTTCAGTTCTCTGGGTTTCTATCACCTTTATTTTCACAGATGTGAGGTAGAAGGCAGGTAAAAACAACTCTAAGTCAAAAGTGAAAATTGGTAGGAAATCAGATGAGGTGAGGTGGGGGACAGCTGAGTGACTGAGAATGGGAACAAGGATTTTTTTTGTGGTGATGAAAATGGTCTAAAATTATAGACTAGAGTGCTGGTGGTGCAGTTTATTAAGTATTCTGAAAACCATTGAACTGTACACTTTAAATGGGTAAGCGTTGTATGCGATTTATACAATCATGTGAGTAAAGAGTTTAAAATCAGTAGGAGATTATAAACTTCGCGTTTTAGATTTTAATAAGTTTCTCATGTTCAGAGACGACAGGCATTTAAAAATTACTTGAATGAATAAGTTTGTTTAGGAATTACACATGAAGAGCCATTGGAATGAATAGAAGGATCAGGCTTGTCTAAGGAGAATCTGGAACATAAAAATAATGACCAGAATATTTTGGGCTAAAGCCACAGCTGCTAGTTATTTGTACCAAAATAATAACCTTGTTATCAAGCCAAGGCCAGCTAAACCAAGAAGGGGCAAAAGAGCTTTCTTCCTGCTGAAAGTACATACTTAGGGTGAGCTACGGTGCTCCAGCAGCACTATGTTATTTACTGTCAGAAAGGAATGCAATGAGCCATTGCTCACAGTCCAAAGGAATTAGTCAAAATTGCCAATGCGGCATCTTCATTTTTTGCAACTCTGTTGCAGCTGAAGTAGCTTGGGCCTTAGAACAGGAAAAAGAATAAAACAGAGCAACCTCCCTCCTTACCACCCCGATCCATCACTGTGGCAGGCAGCCTCATTGTGCAATCTCTGCGGGAAAGAGGCGTGCACATCACACATGTAACTGTAGACCCACTGGGCACAGTAAATTGGGGACTGACATGACGAAATTGAATTTCAAAGATAAGTCAGACGTGAGCTTTTGAATGTGGTTTGGAGATATAAACAAACACATTATTTGCTATAATTACATATGCAAACCTCCAATTTAGGAGGGGAATCACGCCGGTCCTAAGGGAATGATACTCAGTTAAAGAGTGGGGAGGGCATATGGCTAGAACCATGCAATTACTTTCAAAATGGCTACTTCTGATTTTTTGTTGTGGAGACGGGGGAATCTAACAATCTCTGAGAAATGGCCCAAGAACAAGAATGTTGCTGCCTGTTCAAAATACAAACTCAAACTGTTCTGAATAGTTACAGCCCAGAAGTGATACTTGTAAGGATGACACCTTTTCCTTACTTTTCTTCCCTGCGGGTGTCCCAGGTCACAGCTGTGTAATCTGCTGCCGTGACATTCACATTTTCTGTAAGTGCTACTTGACACAGCATAGGTTTTGGGAGTTTCAGCATCATTTTCCAGGACTGTTGGAAGCTCAGTTTGGTATTAAAAATGCAACAAGAATTATCAGCCCTGGGAGCTACAATTAGCGCTGACTCTGTCATTTTCATATCCCATTTCTTCTGCTTACCATTCCTCCATGCCTACCCCTAGCTACCTGGTAAACCCCTCACATCCTTTCAGACAGTTCAATGTCACCTCCTCCGTGAAGCCTTCTCTGACCTCTGCTCCTCTAGCATGTTGCATGCAACTCATTTACTGTCTGCAGGTCACATCTGCAGATCTACCTACACATCCACCCTGCAGATCAACAGTTCCAGGAAGGCCGGATTTGGGGTAGTTCACTAGCTGAACTCAGGAACTTAGATCAGTGCCTGTCACATTCGTTGAATTTATATTGGATGATCAAAATAAGGAAGAGGTGGCTGGAAATCTACATTACAATATATGGATGGGTCTTAGAGATGATCTTGTCTGGGAAGCGTTGCCAGCTCCCAATATTTGCCTCTAATTGTTCGTTAAACAGTCAATATTGCCTAATAGGATACATGGAAAAAGGGCAGTGAATAGATCATCCTGCGTACTTGGTGTATAACACAGAAGCTGATACGCTGCAGGAACGATGCAAAACTTGTTTGAATGCGGGTGCTGTGGATGCGGTCACCATGGATGCGGTCCTCCAGAATTTTCAATATTGTTTTATACAGAGTGGACTTACGGGGCCTCAACCATGGGAGTTAAAAGTTTCCTGAATATTCTCTTTCATTTTTTGAATTATTTAATGTTTTCCCAGTTTTGGAACACCATCTTCTGTGCTGATCGTTGGAGTTCATTAGAACAATTCCTGATAACCTTTTCGTTTCCAGTCGCTAATTAGAGATTTTAATCTTTAATATTATGTACAGGGGCTTTGTGGCCACCCCATGATTCTCCCACATCTTGGATAAAATTTAATTTATGGAGAGAGGCAAACAAATAATAATATACTAGTGTCCAACATTTACTGAGTACTCTGTGTGTCAGTCATGGTACTAAACAATTCACATATACCATCTCAGTTAATCTCACAGTCTTTTGGAAAAATAGGAACTATTTTGAGTCCATTTACAGGAAGCAACTGAGTTAATGTGCCCAAGGCCACCCATGACCGAGCCATGATTCCAACCGAAGACTAATACACAGAGGTGGCAAAGCCTCATGCCTAGGAGCCCGGAGACCTGCGTCTGGTCTCAGCTGTGTCAGTACTCAGTTATGAGATTCCAGGCAATAACATCTTTTCTCTCATCTAGAAATGTGTCAAGTTTCTTTTCAGTGTGAAAATCTGTAAAAGAATAAATACATTAAAAGGAGATTATGCTCTCCCACCTGACCCCACTTTTTTCCTGATGGCCCCCGAGTCTAGCTGTGTAGGACCTGGGCAGGTCATCCAGGCAAGAATAAGAGCAGCCCTGTTCTGGTTTATATTTAGCCATAAAATCAACACCTAAATGCCCCTATGGATAATTCTCAAAAGGAGGGAAGTAAAAATGTCAGTTAACTATGAGTGTGTGTTTTTAAGTAGGAAAAAAAAAGCCTCAGTTATCCCCGTTTATTGTCTCCTCCACAAGATTCTAACTCCTAGACCCTCTGTTTCCACCTCTCATTTCCGCTGTTGAGGATGTCTTAAAACATTCCCTGCAGTGTTTACACATGCACATAAAACATGCACTGAATTTGGAGAGAATGAAATGGATACACAGTAAATACAAAATTCAGAATTTTAGGAAAAACTGAAGTTGGAGTGATGGCAAATATTAGGCTTTCTTTTTTTAAAACTAGGTAATGTGTGTTCTTAGACTATATGATATTTCATTGAAAAGAATAACCAGAAGGAAAACAATACACCAGAGCTACAACATCAGTTATGATGGGGTTTAAAATAAAGGATTCTGGGAACTGGTCCCATCAGACCAGCGTTAAGTAAGGGCTATTTCCTCAGGTGTAAAGATTTGGAGTTGCTCCATTGAGCATGCAGTGCTGCTATTACTTTTCTTAAGAAAATCTGACAGGGGAAACCACTGATGGAGCTTAAGCCAGAAACTTGGGCCTTTCCTTATAAAGAGACATTTTCAGATGCCAATAGAAGCTTTAAAACTGGGTGAGTGAGGATGCATCTTAAACCAAAGTATGGAGACCTGGTGGGTCAAACGTGGTTCCTGGCTGTTAGTTTTCTGTAACAGAGAAGCTTCATTTTCTTTCTTTTTAGCCAATGGGTGGCATTTCTCAATTCTGCTTTAGCAGCTGGGAAACTGCAGGGAGCATTCTCCTGCCAGAAATACTTTCCCCTTTGGATAAGGATTCTGTTGTTGCTACAGGTAGCAAAGCGAAAGGGATTATGCTGGCGCACATGCTGCCCCTTTCCTCCGGGCCTAGTTGACAGGTGCAGTTGCCCACAGCCTGGAGGGAGAGTTCGGAGGTTCAGGCAAGCCTTGCACCCTTGCTGTACCAGTCGTTAGAGACAAAATCGGTTCAGGGGTCTGGGTCAAGAGGACTTGTCATCAGGGTGCAGGAGAGGGTGAGGCCAAGAAGGAAGTAATGAAGATGTTGTATGGTGGAGAACTTTTCCTGAGGCCTTCCCTGAATAACCCTCTTGGACTGAGTGGTTCTGTCACACAAACCCACATATGTGAGTGCACACACACACACACACACACCCCTAAGATGAAAGGTGTTGTGTGTGAGTCTACTTGTGCTTGAATACCTGGATAGTTATCCTCATGTGTTTTCCCCTCAATTCCTCTCCTCAGCACCAATCCGCATAGTTCTCCCCCCACAATCACACACAGCCCTCCAGCCCTGCCTTCCCAGCCTAGATAAAGAGGTATTCATGTACCTGCAGAAGTCTCCAGGCAATTTAGCTAAACGTTGAATGCCATATTGAACTTCTTCAGAGAAATGTTAAGCTGCAGATGGCGAACCAATATTAAGGATGTCATATGAAATGATGCCATCTTTAGATGCCATTAACAGACCACTGATGTGTGTGCTCAGATGTGCAATATGGGGCACCTCTCCCACTTTCTCTGCCAAGATTTTCTTTTTTTGTATAATTCTGAATACTGGATGATCAAAATAAGGGAGAAGTGGCTGGAAATCTAAATGACACTATATGTATGGGTCTTAGAAATGATTTTGTGTGGGAAGCGTCGTGGTGTACTGATGAGCGGTACACTAACCAGGTCTCCGGCTCTGGCATCAGACTGTCTGGCTTTGCATCGAAGTCCTATCCCAAGGCAACGGTCCATTCTTTGGCAAGTTATTTAGCTTCTCTAAACAGCAGTCTCCTCATCTGTATAATGAGGTTTACCCAATTAAAAATTGATTTAAAGTACTTAGTTTGGATTTTGGTGCATATAAATGGTCAAATAATGTTACTTTTATTATTAGCTCCAAGAATAATTCCTGGAGCATTCTATGTATTCAGTGGTCTAATATGGCCTCCTTCCCACCTTGAGAGTCCCCTCAAATGTGTCTATTGAAATTATTAATCTAATTGTTATTAACAATAAAGTGTTAAATGTCTATTACTTGCCCCGGACAGATAAGGAAAGGCATGCTCACAGTTTAAGTAACTTGTTCAGACTTAATTATTATTAAATCCTTCACCCATCCAGGCATTGTTTAATTTTATTGAGATGATAGTATGTGTCCTTGCTACTTAAAGTGTGGTGTGGATGAGAAGTGTCAGCAGCATCCAGGAGCTATGTGGAAATGCACACCTGCAGGCATCTCCCACACCTAGGTGATTGTACGTCCGCTAAATTTCGAGAGGCCTGGCTCTAAACCATTGCTGGCTTTCAAACCTGGCTATGCACTGGGATCACCTGGGAGCTTTAAAATATTCGGATACCAGGGTCTCACATCCAGACACTCTGAACTATTTTGTATGGGTGGAGGCCTAGGCATAGGGATTTTTAAAAAGCTCCAGGTGACTCTAATAGTCAGTCAAGGCTGAGAATCATTGTGCATAAAGTTGTTCTTTCTGGGTGAAGCAGTTACGGTAACTAATTTTTTGGTTTATTTAAATGGTCTAGTTTTCCCCCAATGAACAACACTCAATGTTATAATACAAAGTAATTTAAAGGCCCATAAAATGGGGCACCTGGCACATAGTCTCTCTGGGTTCTCATCTGGATTCCACAAAGTTCTATTCTGAATCCTCCCAGTGAAGGACAAAGCGATGTGGTTGGCAAGTGTGTTTGGACTTTAGATCTGACACATTCCTTATGTCTTTCCCTAATACACTGGCTTATCACAGCTACAGCTGACTTCTTCATTCTGGAATATTTTCTTGTACCGTGTCACACCTCTCCTAGCTCCATCTGGTGCCAGGATCCTCACAGCAGAGGTAAAACACCACTCTTCCCCACAAGAGCCTATTTGGAATAGACTCTTGAATATTGGAAGAACAAAGAGGAGACAATGATGAGTCACCTCATTTGCCCACCTGGCACAAATGATTCAGTAAGGTACAGGGACACCTATGCAAATAACTGATACATAGTGTGACCAAATGTACATGCTGGACAACTTGGGGTGCCCTGAAGAAGGAAAGATGAATGGTTAACTGTTCAATTAGAAAAGATAAGGGAATAAATTGAATGCTGAATTTGTACTGGGCCTTTAATGGTGAAAAAGATTCCAATAGATAGGGAAGTTGGAAAAAGTTAAAATATCAAAACTGCAGCTGAGAATAATGAGAACAAAGTTTAACAGAAAAGGTAAATCTGATTTAAATCCTGGCTCTTCTATTTCTTTTTTTTTAAATAAAATAATTTATTAAGGCACGATTGGCATGATACTATATTAGTTTTAGGTGTACAACAGTGATTTGCATTTATATTTATATTTATAGAAATACATTTTTATTTATCTTAAATGCTCACCACGGTAAGTGTAGTTACTATCTCTCACCATACAAAATTATTACAATATTATTGACTATATTTCCTATGCTGTCCTTTTCATCCCTGGAATTTTATACCTCTTAACTGGAAGTTTGTACCTCTTAATTTATTCTATAACTTAAAGTTTGTACTTCTTAATCCCTTTCACCTATTTTGCCCATCTTCCCATCCACCTCCCCTCTGGTAACTACGAGTTTATTGTCTGTATCAGTCTGTTTCTGGGCTTTGATTCGTTTGTTTGTTTCGTTTTTTATTCATTTGTTTGTTTTTTAGATTCTACATATAAGTGAAATTACACGGTATTTGTCTTTCTCTGTCTGACTTAGCATAATACCTTCTAGGTCTATGCATGTTGATGCAAATGGTAAAATTTCATTCTTTTTTATGGTAGAGTATATTCCACCATTTATATGTACTACATTTTTTAATCCATTCATTTATTGACGGACACTTAGGTTGTTTTCATATCTTGACTATGGTAAATAATGCTGCAATAAACACAGAGATGCATATATCTTTTTGAATTTGTGCTTTTATTTTTCAGGTAAATAGAAGTGGAACTGCTGGATCATATGGTATGGTATTTCTGTTATTTATTTATTTTTTGAGGAACCTCCACACTGTTTTCCACAATGGCTGCACCAGTTTACATTTCTACCAGAGGGTTCCCTTTCTCCACATCTTCAACACTTGTTATGTCTTGTCTTATTGGTATTGACCATTCTGACTGGTATGAGGTGATATCTCATTGTGGTTTTGACTTGCATTTCCCTGATGATTAGTTGAGCATCTTTCCATGTGTTTGTTGGCCATCTCTTTTTTGGAAAAATGCCTATTCAGGTTCTTTTTCCATTTGTTAAGCACATTATTTGGGGTTTTTCTGAGTTGTATGAGTTCTTTGCATATTTTGGGTATTAGCCCTGTATGGGATATGCCACATGCAAATATATCCTCTTATTCAGTCGGCTGCCTTTTCATTTTTTGCTGTGCAGAGCTTTTTGGTTTGATATAGCTCCATTTGTTTATTTTTGCTTTTGTGTCCCTGACAGGGGAAAAAATTATCCAGAAAAAATATTACTAAAGCTGATGTCCAAGAGTTTACTGCTTATGTTTCCTTTTAGGAATTTTAAGGTTTAAGGTCTTACATTTAGGTTTTTAATCCATTTGAGTCCATCTGTGTGCATGGTGTGAGAAAGTGGTCCAACTTCATTTTTTTGCAAAAAGCTGTTCAATTTTCCCAACACAACTTATTGAAGAGACTGTCTTTTCCCCATTGTACATTCTTGCCTTCTTTGTCATAGATTAATTAACCATATAGGTGTGGGTTTCTTTCTGGGCTCTTCATTCTGTTCCATTTTCCATGTGCCTGTTTTTGTGCTAATATATATACTGTTTTGATTATTATGGTTTTATAGTATAGTTTGAAATCAAGAAAAATGATACCTCCAGCTTTGTTCACCTTTTTCAAGATAGCTTTGGGGTCTTTTATGGTTGCATATAAATTTTAGGATTATTTGTTCTAGTTTTGTGAAAAATGCCATTGTATTTTAGTAGGGATTGCACTGAATTGGTACATTGCTTTGAGGAGTATGGATTTTTTAATAATATTAATTCTTCCAATCCATGATCATGGTGTATCTTTCTACTTATTTGTATCATCTTCAATTTCTTCCATTAATGTCTCATAGTTTTCAAAGTATAGGTCTTTTACCTCCTCGGTGAAAATTTATTCCTAGCTATTGTATTCTTTTTAATGCAATTGTAAATGGGAGTGTTTTATTATTTGTTTCACTAGTTCACTATTTGGATATGGAAACCAACAGACTTCTATGTATTGATTTTCTACCTTGCAACTTTACTAAATTGGTGGAGTCTTCAGGGTTTTCTACATATAGTATCATGTCATCTGTAAATAGTGGCAATTTTATTTCTTCCTTACCAATATGGATTAATATTTTATTTTCTGGCCCTCCTATTCTTAGCTGTGTAACCATGGACAAGTTATACAGCTTCTTTGATCTCAGGCTAGTCATCTCTGAGGTATGGCTAGAAATACCTTCTTCATACGCTTTTGGTAACAAACAATACAGATGAAGCAACTGGCATAGTGGCTTGTACTTACTACATGTTATTTAAAAAACAAAAGCAGCATCCATAAAAAGCAGTGCATTTTCTTTTTTTCTTAATAAGCACTAAGATGCAATTTCTACTTATATTTGAAAGGGAAACCTTATTGTCTCTAGAGTGGTCACCTCTGATAATGTCTGAAAATTTAATAAACAGACACTGAAAGTTTAAGTTTCCTTCTGTTTATTCGAATGAACATTATAAAGTTCTTTAATTCCTACATGCTTTGGAGGTGTGAAAACAACCACTGCACTCCCTTTAGAAATGATTTCACTGCAAATAATTTGTTTTTACATATTTTCACGTGATATAAAATCAGGAGCATGGATAAAGTGCAAATTACTCAGAGGATGTGTGAAGTGTTGAAAATACATATGTGCTTTGTAGGTGTGCATTTCTTTAAAGATCAACTTTGCTCTATGATTTATGCAAGATCTTAGGAACGTATTTTGAAACCCAATTTTTAAAAAATTTGGGAGAAATATCACTTGTTATGGGGAGTTTTGAATGTTATCAGAAGACTCACAACCCTTTTTTAAAAAATAAATCACACATTTTCCAGTCAATTTTCACATAATTCAATCCTTTCCTTTCTCATAAATTTATATATACATTGTAAAACCTCATTATTTTTCATTCCATCTATCTGAGAATTTGTAATAGTTCTGTGGCTGGTTGAAGTTTACCTTTGTACTACCTAGGTAAATGAATAGGGAGGAAAGGTCTCAGGGGAATATTTAATGTACTCAAGACAAACCATTTGCAAAGCACTTTAATTTTAACCACCACCATTTTGATGTTCTAATTGCAAACAGCTTATGTAACTATTCATTAGAGTCCCGTCCAAGCAGGTTTTTGTTTGGCAACACTTTGTTAATAGTAGCATTAACCTTATGTGTGTTTACTTGAAAGCAATACATTTATGTTTCCTGAAATATTCTAGAATTTGCATTTTTAACTCGGGTTAAAATCCTTCTCCATGAGAGCCTGAATTAATGGAATTTCATGGTCTCTCTGTTCTTTGGGAAAAAGTACTATCTCTTGGAAGAATGATGAAATTTGTGCTAAATCATTTATCAATGTAGCGACTTAGCACAAGTCTTTAAAATGTGTGTGCTTTAGTTTTTTCCTCTGTAATATAGTAATGATTTAATTCGGGAGAAATTAACTTCTTTCTCACTAGGGGCAACAAACAATTTTTTTTTCTTTATAAATATAAGTGGAAATAAAGGAGGGGATAGATCTTTTATAAGTCCTTGGGAAAAATGCAGTCATTTCAAGGAAAATTTGTATACTCCTGCTCTTTGTAGGGGACTTTATAAACAATTCCATTATAGCTTTATCACTTGTATTCTGTTTGCATGTTTATTTTCTTCAAGAGTTTGTAGCCTTTCTAGGGCAACCATGTTTTTACTCATTTAATGTTCATTAAAGGTATACCTTTTGAGAGTCTAGGCTGACTTTTGTATCGTTCACATTTAACGTAGTGCCTGCACATGGATGGTTATCAATGAGTATTGGTCTATTGGATGAATAAGTGATACTACTGAAAATGCATATGGAACTATGTGTGAGTGCATACACATGCATGTACTGCCACCTCAAGCAGGTAACGGTCCATATATGTGGGAATGATCACTCAGCATTTATGTTGCAGCTTGTGAAAGATTCCATGCCTTTCGGAAACAGCTTCCAAATAAATTATAAATGGAATTATATGCTGTGATAATTATTATTTTGGGTTTTTCACACAAAATGTTACAAGTTCATAAGGCCATGTTTTTTGTATCGTATGTCAGAGTCTGCAGTCTGTGTGGTTAATTGAGGTTAGTGGGGGGAAATGGCAGATGGCCAATGCTAATGAGTTTTCTTGACTCTTTCTAATACGTATTTTATGTCTCTTTTGCCTTTACTTTTTGTTTAACTAAATTATGTTATTTATCCAAGAATCTGTCACGTAGAAGTTGGAATTGCTAACCTGTCAGGGAGGGCTCAGCCTACATTTCATTTCCCAAAGAACATTGAAACTGTGAGGGAAGGGACGTAACAAACAGGAAGGGGCGGTTTGCACTAAGCAGCCAGACTCTGATTTCTCCAGATCCACAAGGCCCTACACGATGAATGTCAAAATGGAGGACGAGTCAGAGGGTCTGGTAGGATCACACTTCTGGCTGGAGTCTGATGAATTAATTCTTCCGAAATGCATCTACTGATCTAGTAAGGAGTGTGCTTAACTTAAGGGGGCACCTCGGCCGTGTCTTATTAAAAGAATGACTCAGGTGGCATTTAAATTTCTTGTTCAGAAAAATGAAAAAAGAAATTACTGGCAAGGAAGTGAGAGAACTGTTGAAAGATTTAGTAAAGCTGGGGAAAAATGAGACAGCAGCAAATGCTGCCTGTGTGGGACTGGGGGGAGGTGGGCAGCCTCAAAAACCACTATAGCATCTGTCTCGATCTTGTTTATTCCATATTTATCCACAGAATCAGCATAAGTACATATCATTTATTGAGAGTTACATTGCCAAGTAGCCAGCTCTGTGTGACTCCTAAATTTGTGCCCTGTGCTAGCATACTGTAAGTATTTGCTTGGTTTTTCCTTTACTGGTTCCCTGTAGAGGGGGTAGAAGATTGTTTAGGTTGTCCTCCTATTTCAGAGATGAGAACAGAGATGGCAGACCTGAAATGGGACACATGCTCTAGCAAACTGACAATTAAGGGATGCGGCTGTTGGTGGGTCCACTGGGCACTCATGTTCAGATACTTTGGACTCCCATGCAATCCAGCAAAGGCCCAGAAGCACAGTTGCAAAATGCTCCTGTTATCTAGCTTTCCCTCTTTGGCATGGACAGTTTTTCTTGGGTGGGTACACAAAAGGTACCCAATGAAAAACCAACTAGCCAATAAACATGCCACCCACATTACAACACGATGGCATCTTCTTTGTCAGCACTCTGAGCAATTCAGTATCTTCTGAACAAATGGCTGTGCACACAGAGTCTGAGAGTGGATTTTTAAACCATTCACAGCACTGTGTCACTACTTTCTTCTCAGTGAAAATGAGCTCAATTCTACTGTGGTTGTAATTAGTGGATAATAAGTACTTGTACATGTCGATGCTATGTGGCATGGAACAGGCGCCTGGTTTAGCATCCATTCAAGAAGATTATTTAATTTTGTTACAATTTTAATTGAGTCACACTGGTGCCCTGGCACTAGAAAACCTGGGACTCAAGCTTGAAAGACTAAGGTTTGAAATTATACTAATGGGTTCCATTTTTCCCATGGAAAAGAAAATTATTGGAAGGTTTTGCACTAACAAACGGAAGCAGCAGACAGGACAGAGGGCAGGATGCATTCCAGGGCCTCACTTGCCATCAGGGCACTGGATTTCTAATATAGCACAAAGGACAGTTCCAGCCCCATCACTGGCTTGGCACCAGGTATCAGAGAATGCTGCGAGTAATGGGGGAACAGGCAGTAAATAAATAATTATAGACAGCTGTTAAATGCTCAGGTAGAAGTATGCAAAAGAAAACATGGGGGCACGGAGGAGTCAGCCTTGGACTCCACCTGAAGGTGCAGGGAAAGGCTTCCTATGATGTTGTCTCTCGGGTTGGGATGAGGAGAAGTCTGTCAGGGAGACAAGGAGGAGAAGGGTCTTTCGCCATATTCTGATGGGACAGGGACGACATGCAGGCAAGGACCTCAACTGTCCCAAAGTTACTTCAGGAGACCTTAGGGGAAACCCTGGAATTTTGTATCATTTATTGTTGGAAGTAGAGAGGAAATAACACCTTTCCTCTATGGACACTTGGTCAGTCAGCACAACAAGGTGCTCTCTTAAATCTTAACATGGAATAATTTTTACATTTTTAATCATGAAAATAATTGTAGGTGACAGTGGGAGAAGTTTGCTCTCCATTCCTGTCAGGCTCAGAATAAAGGGGCTGAGACCACATGATAAGCAAGTACCTGGGCCTAAACAAGTGACAGGTAGGGGACGGTAGGAGGACGGTTAGAATCCATTTAAACGGAGCTTCCTTGCCATTTGCTTCACGTCCTGTTGGAAGCAACATTTCTGTAGGGTGAGGAACCATCCCAGTTGGCAGAGACAATCCCAATTCTAGCATCTTCAGGTTAAGACACTACACTTGCTTCCCACTGGGCTTGGAGCCACATCAAACCTTCCTACTACAATAGTGTTTCAGCAAAATGCATATCTGATGTGTGCGCATTGTTTTTGCGTTAAGCCACTGAACGGTTGTAGGATTGAGAAACCTCTCAGTCTTGCACAAACCAGAAAGGTAGTCATGTTAGTTTTAGACCACACAGAATGCCAGGCCTCTCTCACTAACATATCAAACAGATTTTCCAAGCTGGACACACGTAAGAACACTTACTATCTTGCTCTGGCTCTCATTTCAGTTGGCAGATGGAGAAACCAAGGTCCAGGGAGGAGCAGTACCTTGTCAGAGTCCACAATGCTTAGCTCTAATTACGTAAAGCCCCTGCTCAAAAACACTCAGACTTGCTTTATGACTTCCTTTTGTCTTTCTCACATAATCACACATTCCTAAAAACTTCCCACAGCTTCTCCCTAATACAGCTAACAACTGCTACTATTTTTGGATTATTCCCTATGAAGCCGGTGGTATGCTGAGCACTTCACATGCAACGGTGCATTTAATCCTCATAACAATTCTAAATTATTGTTACTAAACTGCTAAATACTGTATCATCCCCATTTTGCAGATGAATTGATGTGAGTCTTACCAAGACCAAGTGTGGGGAAAAAAATGGATTGTTTCTTGCCAGGATTGCCACTTGGCCTTAATATCACCCATTGTCCATATATATGAGCCAGTTTGCACATCTATGGGATGTTTACTGCGGGCAGAGTGCTGATTGGTCACGGGACTGCCCGCCCAGGGTAGGGGTGAAGAAGGAACACCCATTCTCTCCCCTCCTCCATTCCTGGTACGTAATTGGTCAGGCATCTGCCAGTCACCAGGGACCCGCCCAGTGAATTCGTCGCTGCACAAGGGTCAGAAGGAGACAGTGCCTAGGAAGAGTGAGCTTCCGAGCAGGGGAGAGAGCGAGCCAGGCAGCAGGAGGTTTGGAGCCTTGAGAACTGAAGGAGCTGAGAGAGCCACTGGTACAGGTAAGGAGAGACGGAGCTTTGAGAATAAACCCCTTTAGTTCCCGATTTCTTGGCCTTGCCTTTATTTGGTCTTACTGATTTCACAGAGAACTTGTTCAAGGTGGGGACCCCTCTTCCCATAGCTACACCAAGAAACTTGCCAGAGGTTACACAGGGAGAGAGATTTGAAACTCAATTACGTTTTCTGACTCCAGGATTGCCTCAGCAAAGTGCAAATTTGATGTGCGGACAGTGTTTTTGTCTTAAGCCATTGAGTTATTGTAGATTCAATCCCATTATATCTCCTTAGGGGTTCTCATTAACTGAAAGACACCCTACAAGGATCCCAACACCATGCTTCTTTTAAAAACTGCCAAGATGTTCACCATTTGTATCTCCTTAGCTGTGTCGTCTTCTGGCTCTCCCCTCTTGCTAACCTTATTTCTGAAAGCAAGTCTTCATACTTAACAAATGCAACTCAGTTCACCAAAGTATTAATAGCTTATCACTGGGTTCCAGCTACTCTGCAATCCTTCCTGTTCCTTGAACATGCAAAGGACTTATTTCTGCTTTAAGCCTCAGTCTTTGCCTTTACCTTGGTCAGTGTCCCTCCCTCATCCCCAGCCCCCATATCTGCATAGCTGATTCTTTATCACAGACCCCAGTTCAAATATTACCTCTCCAGAGAACACTTCCCTTCTCCGATCACTCTGCTCAAAGTCTTCTCCTCCTGGTTTTATTTTCTTATAATCCTATCTGTCGGAAATTATCCTGTTTGCATACTTGTTCACTTATCCATTGTCTTTCTCCTTGTCCAGAATGTAAGTCTTACCAAGTAGGAGCTTCACATCTGTCTTACATTCTGCCATTACCGCAGTGCCTTGACAGATGCCTGGCACAGAGCAGGCTCCCAATAAATGACTGCTGAAAGAAGGAAGGAATGCCTCTATGCAAAATACTTATCAACATTGCGGAAGTCCTCCTGTCCTGGCCTTTAAATATTGCACGTGCTTTTTGTTAAACTATAATTTCATAGCGAATGCTTTCAGTATTGGTTCTAACTCCATGTCTGAATGAATGCTTTCCATCTGGCAATTAGCCTGCAGGACACTGGATGGGAGCCAAGAAAGATCCAGGTTTGGTTCCAAGCCTCCCCACTTCTCAGCTAAATGATCTTGAGTAAGAGACTCAAACTCTTTGAGGTTCAGTTTCCTATGATGGGAATGCTTACATCTTCCACGTGAGACCACTGTGAACACGACAGGAGATGAGGTGTGCAAAACTACCTGCCACAAACAGGTGCGCCATGTTTTCCTTACTCCCTTTTAAGTAGTTATTAAGTATAGTCGACTTGTGAAATTTTACCCATCTACCTGTAAATACTGAACAACTAGATTATTAATTTGAAAATAGAGAGCTTGGAATATATGGAACTTCAGGAAGCCCTGAGAATTCTCTATTCCTTTACAAAAACCCAGGAACCTTAATTGTCTGGGTCAATTGTCAGGAAAGGTCAGAAATCTGTTTCATAGCAATGCCTGGAGGTAAGCACCTTCTGGGCAGGAAATTCAAGATGGATGTACGTTTTACCATCAGACCAAAGAGGTCACTGCGAAGGCGAAAAAATATAATCTCGTTCGAGTCAATGGACTGAATTCAAATCTCAGGGTTGACTTTAATCTCTTTCAAATGATATCATCACCATGGCTCTCTGCTCCTCCGGGCAAGCACTGCTCTTTTCTATATCCTTTTTGCTCAGTTGTTTTCTTCTACTTGGATAAATGGGGCTCTTTCGTGGCAAGTCCATAGTTAGAAGTTTCAAGCTATCTCTCTCTTTTTTTATTCTGCCCTTGTTTTTTTGGGTAAGGGCATTTATGGCCTTTGGTAAGAAAGAGTGCAGAAGACAGTGGAGAAGGCTCCAGAGTGCAGAGAACGAGGCTATATTAGACACTGTGAGCTTATACAAGTCACGTAAGCATCTGTGACTTTGTGTCTGTTCCTGTAATGGGTTAATAATTGTTCTAAACACTCAGCCCATTGATTTATCATCATCTATAACTTCTCTCCCACCATGTCATCATAGCTTATTGAGTAAAACCCCACTTAATCTGATGTTCAGGTCCTTCTGTGAACTGATCCCAGCCTTCTTCTAGCCCTAACGCTCTTCTGCCCCATGCCTAGATGTATTGCTTTCATGAATACCAGTTGAGAGGGTGAATGAAAATGAGAGGATCCAGATAAGATGACTTTCAAGGAGCTATTTCAAGTAAAAAGTATTATTTCAACACAAATGGGACAATGATTAAAGCCTCTCAACATTTCAGGCCTTGGTACAGAGGTGGGAATAAAAAAGGATGTGCAACGATAAACTCCCCAGCCATTCCATAGTGCAACAGTCGTGCTTGAGGTAAGATCTACTTCTCAACCTAACCTATTCCAAAACCCAATTTCAGTTTCATCCCATTCATTCATTCACTCCACCACCATGTAGAGAATGCTTTCAGGGCACCAGCGACCATTACCTCCAAGGGGTTTTCATGTGTGGCCTTTGGGCAGGGCCGTTTTATGTGTCTGAGTGTGAAATGCCTCATGGCAATCACGCTGACCTCAGCTAAATGAAGACCAGAATCAAACAGACTGGATTCCAGCCCAAGTTTGCTATTTGCTTTCCAGGTGACATTGGGCAGACTCTCTTTCCTCATCTGTTAGGTAGGAACTAATATCAACCTTATGTGCTTATTAAAAATACAAATTACGATCATACACATAAAAGCATGTAGCATGAGAGCTGGAACAAAGTAGGTGGTGAGCCCATGTGAATACCTGCCTTAGCCTGGGCCTTGGTTAGATCAAAACTAAAACATTCTCATTTGCAGTAGAGTCTTCATCTTGGTGAAATGCACTGTATTCCAGCAAAGGTAACAATAATTATCATAAGCCAGAACAGGTTTTTGCTGCTCGGTGCTTCACTATTTCTTTTTTTCTGGCCCTTGTGGCCTCAACCTTTGCTCTCATCGCCCCCTTCTCCTGTTACTATGCCCTGGAAGGGAATCTCACAAAAGGCTGCTCCTGTCAAGTGGTCTCAGGATGAAAACCAAAAAGATCAGAGCATCCAGACAGCAGCCTCCCCTTTATAGCTTTTTCACCCGTGCAAGTGAGAGGCTGGACACATCACCCCAAATCCCTCAATCGACCTAAAGGGAGATTATTTTTTTTGTCTCTTGCAAAAACCTTAAACAGGGGATAATATGAGAGAATTGAATCTTGTGTTTTACTCCTCTAGGATATGGTTCTTAGTGGAGAACACGATCAAGTGAAATTTAAGTTCAGTTTGACCCAAGTTCTCGTAAAATAAACACACCTCAAATGGAGGGTGATGGGAACCTCATTACTTGGAATTGGGCAAATAACCTAAGGCAGTATGATTATAACCTGGCGGCAGCAATGGTTTCTCAGCAAACTGCCTGAACCTCCACTGGGAACATTTAACACCACTTGTATTTTGAAATCACAGGCTACATCTACAGGCAATAAAGACTGTTATCTCCCCGATTCATTGCAGTTGCACAAACACCCAGTTAATTTGGCTCTAACACATCTGCCCAGAGAAATATTTACTTTTGGAGCCTCCTGGGTATGCTTTAAATTTCTCCTAATTGCTACCCATTGAGTTCCAAGTGTAAGTGCTGTTGGGATGGACTTAGGTCCTTAGTTTGTACTCAGAAGTGCACCACTATACAAACGCAAAGAGCACAGTATCAAATGACCTAGTTGTGCATTTAGGAATGGTTGCCCTCCTGCAACTGCACAGATGAGATTCTCTCTGAACCTAAGAACACGAGTTTTCTTACTGCTCATTTGGCTTCTCAGTAATGTGAACGGATGATAAATGTTTCTGAAGGGTCACAGAGAGTTAACATTCATGCCTCCTGCTTGAGAATTAGATTTACCAACTACTCAAACTATATGAAATGAATCCTCAGGTCGCCTCTTTACGTTGTGAGGCTAACAAGCATTCTTATCCCACTAAAATGATAAGGAAACTGAGTCAGAGGAAGAACAATTTCAGAGGAGAAACTAATTATGATGACAGTTCAATAAATGTAGCTTACTTATCTTGCTTGCTTCTTCCCAAACCCTAATTATATATGTATTTTCTAGATCCTTTTGTGCTTTTAAGAAGCAAGCTGAAATTACATGATTCAGAGCCAAGATGCAGGGTTGGGGTGGGTAGGGGAGAAATCGGGGGTAGTAACATATTGACCCCAGGTTTGCAATGTTTTTGCACTAAGATTCACATTTTTCTGTGCACCATAACACTCGCCCATAAATCTCTTCCTCTCTTACCTTGTCCTAAACCTCAGGAGCTCCCAGTCACAGGGCTCTGTCTGCTACATCTCCAAATTCCTCATCACTTCCCAGATCGCATCCAGACCACAGAAAGTGTTTCTATTGATAAATGTGGAAGAGGCCAGGAGAGGTCAAGGAGGACTTCTCACTCACCTGGTTTCATATCAGTCTTCAGATTTGGGACTATCTCCATCCCAGACTCCAGAGATTTTCTTTTTTATTTCAGGACTGGAGTTCAGACAAGGTTTAAAGGTAATATATAGCAATCACATCATAGCTAAGGAAATCAGAGGACAGTCCAACACGTAAAGAACACAACATTTCATGAACACTTAGGTATCTGCTAGACACCAACATAGCAATTTAACTGAAGACTCTTGGAGGAGAGAAAATGGTGATTCATCCTTCTTTTCATGAGTGTAGAGCAGTTAAATCTCCACCTGGAAAACTTGCCAAGCCCTCACTCTCTGCCAGGATGACTTGTGAAGCCTTCTACATACTCACATGGTGCCATATGCAAATGTCTATCATGATACTCACTGGGACTGTTATTACTCATATATGTCAGAACCTGACCATGAGTTCCTGGTGACAAGATCTATATTTTCAGTGTCTAATACAGTCTGGTCCATAGTGAATATGCAATAAAGGTTTGTTGGAAATATATATATGAGAGATGTTCATTGGTGTCTGTTGAATAAAACTAGGTGCTTAACAGTAAAAATATAAATAAAAATGACACTTGGAAAAAGCCTTTTAATTTATGACTTCTTTGCTGAGTACTGAGAACAAGTTGGCTGTGTAAAATTGAGGAAATAATCTAATTTCAATGTAATTCTCCTTTTAAGTCAACTTGGAAAATTAGCCTAACCTTCTGATCCCAAGGCCTGAAGTAAAGTGACCTACATCCAAAGCCAAATAAAACTAATGAATTGTTTTTAATAATAACTCCAAGAATAATCAGAATTATCAACTCCCGAAGTTGGAAAGAGCTTTAGAGTTCATGTCAGAATTGATATGTGAATACTTTTTTGCAATATCCCTACCAGATGGTCAGTCCACAAGGGTCCCTAAGTTCCACCTTATAGCGGCTGAAATGTGTATCATTAACATGTTCACCTTAGGCCTTCCAGCAAAATATAGGAAAATCTGTTGTACATGGCACCTCCCTGAACACTTAATGACAACCATCAGATTTCTCCTTTGTCTTTCAAGAATAATCATTATGCCTCAGTTCCTCACTCGGATTCAAGCATTTCAGGACACGATCCATCTTGGTCACCCCTCCTCTAAACAAGCTCTCCAAGCTGCATATTTGCTGAGATCACAGTGAGGCAAAGAGGTGGGGACAACTGTGCAGGCTGATAACTTTGTGTATGAGTGTGATTCAAACCGGTACTGAGACTTGCCCTCATTCTGCCAGGTATGTCTGTTACCAGGGACTAAATAATGTGGTTCCCAGAGACTTTCCATCATAAATCACAACCATTTAAAATAAAGGGCCGTCTATAGCAGTATTTACTTCAAGGTTTCCAATGTTTAGAAACATTGCAAAATCCATTCCTGCTATAAAGATGCTTCTGTTAGCTTTCCCTGCCCATCCAACAACAGGCAAGCTGCAGACCATATGGATGGAGTGCCTGACTCTAAATGGGTCTCTCAAAGGTGTTAGTGAAGCTGGGGTGCCAGGTCAAGTGATCCCTGATTAGATGGATGGATGAGTCTGGGGATGAGAAAGTACTGTGTATTTTGTCCCACTGGCTTAGCAGTTAACCCTGCCAAAGACCTCATTCATTCCTTAATTCACTGCAGACATTGTCTAGTAAGCCACTACTACTATACATACTATACTCAGAGATAAAAAGGATATAATGAAGAGCAAAAATTCCAACCCCTGCCCTCATGGAAATTACAGTCTAGCACAAAAGACAAACAGTAAATAAGCCAGTATGCAAATACAGGATTGGAAACTATAGTAAGTGCTTTGAAGGAACACCAGTCAATGTAATAAATGGATAAAAGGGGACCAAATTTAGATTGGCAAGTACAGGGAACACCAGCTGGAGCAAGAGACCTTAAAAGTGAGTCCTGGGGATGGGCACAGTTTGGTCAACCTGAGTAGGGAGAAAACCCTGTAGCCAGTAACCAGCACATGGCAACAACCTGGGGTGGGAAAACGCTGGGTGAATTAGTAAAAATGAAAGAAGGCCAGTGTAGCTTCAGAAGAGTGGGCCAAGAAGTAATGGTGTAGGAGGAGGTTGGCGAGGCAGGCAGGGGCTTTGTATATGGAGTTTAAGATTTTTAAAAAAATTCATTCTTACAGTAATGGAAAGCTACTTACGGGTTTTTGAGGAAGGGAGTGACATGACTGATTATCAGCACGGGATCTGGCGGCTTCCTGAGCTTTTCCCTTGTCCTACAAGGATGCTCCCACTAGACATGGAGCATTTCTGTGTCCAGACATTTCGTCCATCTTAACCTGTCTCACTTCCTGCCACAGGTGTGACCCATTTATAAAATGCTTTTTCTCTTTTGAAAGTCAAGTCATTTCTTTTGCAGATGTTACCATGGTGTAAATAATCTAGTTCCCACTTTGCTACGGAAAATTTAAGGTGGTAGAATTCAGGAAACTTGGGTCATGAAACACTGGCCCCAATTCCCAGGCACCCGGGCATGCTGGCTCAAAAGGACACCTGATGTGTCAACAAAACTCAGCCTGCTAAACAAGGCGGTTCAGCTCATTAACAAAGTACTTCCTCCCAGAGGTAATTTGAGGATCCTTTAAAAGGATGAGGTTTGCTGTGTTTCACTAGTAAGGAAACATGCAGTGAGGTGTCAGATCCATATCTAGAAAAGGCTGCACAGTGGTTTTGTCTTATTGGGGAGGGAGAGACACTGGTTTTGGTCTGATCCGCACTGAGTCAGTGGAAATCTGGGAGCAGGAAGTCTGAACACTTCAGAATGGAAAGCAGTTATTTCAACCAAAAGGACTGAAACTGCCCCATCACATACTCATTGAAGATAAACTGGAGGATGGCTGTGCCTCAAAATCATGACTTTAAAGCAAGTGCCAAGTCATCGAGAATGAAAGCCATCTCTGGGCTGCACCAAAGAGAGTAATTAGAACATTAACAGAAACAAGAACATCGCTTCTATGCTATCTCCTTTTAGCCAGGAATCACCACAATGGTGGACCCATATGAGAAGAATCATACAGGGGTTAAGTGGCTCCTCTTTAGTCATCTAGCCAATTGTTGGTTAAATTGCATTTTTGACTTCTGATCCATTTTCCCTCCGTAGTCCATGCTGCCTGTCTGAATCTGAAGGACAGTAATACCAGCTGCCGTATGGCCCACTTCTATGCCATCATATGGTCTTCACAATCACTCTGAAAAGTAGACATGATTATCCCCATTTTATGGATTAGGAACAGGGCTAAATGATCCACTCCAGGGACTATATAGCCAGTAAGTGACTGGGCTGGAACTAGAAGCCAGAGTTGCCTGTTCCCAAAGGCGCGTGATCTTAACACTGTCATATTGCCACCCAGTCGTCAATAAGAAGGCTAACCATGTTATCTGAGCCCAGGATGGACAAGTGGGCCATAACAAAGACACACAAAGTACTGAGAAACTGGGGATTGATGTGCCCAAGGTGCAAATTCTGTGTTGGACAGACCAGGTCTGGGAGCAATAGGCCCAAGAAGGGATTGACCAAACAAAATCTGTACATTCACAACGGCATGGACACAACAAACACAGGCTTGCTTGTGAAATTAAGAAGGGCGCTATCGTGTGTTGAGCCCCCTACTCCCCACACAGCGCTTGCAGAGGGTAGGGCATGAGTGACTTTATTTAATTTGCACAACCGTGCAGTGTAGACTGGGGGGTCACCACTCCGGAGGCTCAGCACACTGAATGGCTGTGTGAGCTAACTGAGCTAGAAAACTTTGAGGCTGGGATCCATCAGAAACTGAGCCCAAGCTCTAAAAGTGAGAGAATTAGTTCCACAACAAGTTAAAAAAAAAGTATTACTTGAGATGGCAAAAGTCATCTCAGTTTTATCCCAGGGTGAAACCATAAGAAAGCTAAAAAAGAAGCTAGATAAATCACAGTGGTTGGTACTGCAAAAGGTGTCTTGGAAAGCCAGCGATGTTTTACAGGATCCCCTACAGTCTCATAAATAAAATCACCCAGGACAACTCTGTCCTCACCCAGGCAGCCTCCATGCTACAGTCTCAGTGCCCCGCTTGGGGCTCCTCTTCTGCCTTCACCGAGTCAAGGGTCTCCTTCCCTGGCTGCGGAGCAATTCATGTAGCTTAGACACACCCCACTCTGGAAGCTGACACCAGTGCCAGCAGAGCACTGAGGAATCACAAAGCTTAGAAGGTCATCTGGTCCGACCCCCACATTTTACAGATGAGACTGAAGAAACAGGCCTAGTGCCCAGACAGACCCATTTTACTAAGCAGTTTACATTCTGTCAGGCACAGTGCCAGGAGCTTGCATTTATTCTAAACCTCACAACTATCCTAGAGGAAGGGACTATTTTCCTTGTTTTACAGTGAATGCAAATCCAGGTTCAGGAAAGTTAGGTGACTTGATTAAGGTCATGCAGCTTATAGGCAGTAGAGTCCAGATTCAAATGCACATGGTGTGTGTCCAAACCCCATGCTCTTTTTCCATCCCTCTGCAATCTCTGTTTCTACACAGGAGGCCCAGACACACTAGCCAGCAGCCAATCTTACAACGTCTTCTTGGTGTCCTCTGTCTTATGTGCTGAGTATTGGAAGGTACTGAGGATACGTCTTTGTAACAGGCTCCCTCGCTGCTGTAACAGGCTTGAGAGCTATCGATTTAGGTCGCCTTCTGCCAACCTCAATCCTGATACAGAGATTTTGCGTGGCAACTTTCTGTAAGATTTCCTAGTGAATTCTTTCAGCTCTGCTATCCTACCATCCAGTCATGAAGACATGCTGTGCTCTCAAAGCAGAGACAAAAAGGTGAAATATTAACCCACCATTTAGTGCAGATTTCACATTCCCTGATGAATTTTCTTAATGGGGAGCTTACAGCGGGCTCCTATCCCACCACCCTGCCCCGAGGTGGGTCCACTTCTATTTGTACAAGGAAAGCACACATCACTGTGCTGCTGTTGCAAAGACCTTGGTGGCAAAAGTTGCTCATGATCCACTTTTATATGAGAGCCTGACATCTGGGCAGCAGAAGAAAAGAAAATTAGTTCAAGCCAATGACATTTCTATGGGAAAGGCCCCAGCTTCACAAAACAGCAAGTTAACCCTGTGACCACCTTATTGTTCCTCATTCATGACCGGGAACACTAGGAGCTTCCCGAGGAGGGCACAGAGAAAGAGGGCGGCCACCTGTTGCTAGGGATGACATCACTGCCCCCAAGAAAAAGCGAGCATTTTTCGGGCAGCTTGTGTGTGTACGTGGCTAATCAGCCCTTGCTCCTCTGCAGGCCCCTTGTCTAAGGTCTCAACTGTCTGTGCTCTAGCTCCAGAACCCCAAACAGATCTGCCAAGTGCCTGGCCTCCATCCGAAAGGGAGTCGGCCTGTTTGCAAAATTACCTCGGGGAGTGCAGTGGGGAGGGTGGCGTGGTGATGTTCTCCATTGTACTTTATGTTTCTGTTGTGTTTGTTTACAAGTCAGCTGGGGCTAACTTGGAGAGAGGACAGGGGAGAAAGGGCTCAGGGTGAAGAGCAAGAAAAGCCCATGGCATCCATGTGGGAGGAATGGGGAAGAGGTCAGATGGAGCACTTCCTATAGCCCGCTTCTCACCAGGTTTTTAAATGTTGGGCAATTCCTCTAAGAATTCACTACAAAGGGTGTAGCAGAATCAGATCTGCTACTGAGTTGGAATTGCAGATGTCAGAGTTACAAGTGGAATCTCAGGCGTCACCCCTTCATTTTATATGTGGGCAAACGGATCCCCAGAGATTATGTGCCTTGGCACTGGTGCTGCATTGGCAAGAGCTAGCTGCTCACCCTGCTGGTTTCCCTTCCTCCTGGGCATACCACTGGGCTAGACTTCCCAGCAACCCTTGCAGCTGGATGTGGCCATGTGACTGACACCAGCCAATGGAATGTGAGGACACGGATGTGGTCCCCTCTCCATGCCCACATGTCCTTCCATGCCCACATGTCCTTCCGTGCCCCAGCTTCACACTTGTTCTCTTCTCGCTGATTAGTGGCGTCAGTGGTAAGGCTGGCCTACAGCTCAGCTCACCTTCCATCCCCTCTCCTCTCCTCAGTGCTGGGCCATGCTGCCATCTCTCACCTTAGCGCAACAGTTTACACTGGCAACCTTCCCCTTAAAGATATATTTTAAATGCCCTTGAAATTCATCCTTAATAAAATCTGGATAAATGAATCTATCAAGTATTCTCTGTTCCTAGCCAAATTAACATCTTTAACAACTCAATGACCAAACACAGATGTGTTGCCCAGGCTTTTCTCAGGCGCCATGTTCCTATCCTAGTTCACTATTTTTACTACTTGCATCACTCAACCTTTTTTGAGCCTCTTTTTACCAGCAAATTGCCAACAGGCAATGTCATGAAATTTACATCCAATGAGGCACAGAAGGTATTCCAGAAGGGAGTGCTAAATGGGAAAAGACGAGCTTAGGGTGCAAGAGATTTCAAAGTGGAAGGAAGACCCAAGTAGAGCAGTCTGCATTCTCCATGATGGAAAACGTCAGCGTCCTTGTGAGACCATGACCGCACAGGGGGAGCAATGGAATGGCTCTCAAGGCAGCCTGGTGGGGAAGAACAGAGACGGGAAGGACCGTAACAAGGCGGAATGGAGAGTGTAGGCAGTCGATGCCTCACTTCCCTCCCCTACCCAGAGCTTGGTGTCGAGACCAAGAAGTGGTGGTGGCTGAGTTCACTCTTAATTGAACTCCAGTCATCCTCTTAAGTTTGAGGGCTTCGGTGACCTGCAATTTAGGTGACAATACTTCGTTTACCATTCAGTTCAGGAAAGTCACAGAAATCCTGGAAGAACTCTTTTCAGGGGCTCTTTGAGAAATATACTTATGGCTATCACTCATCTTTCCTATTGTATTTTCTTTCCTCTCTTTTATTAACTGGAAAGAGAAACCTTGCTGTCAGTAGAACCAGATGAACATAGCTACAGTTGGTACTTGTTACATTTTCCAAAATCTGTTATTTTTACTGGAGTCGTTCTTCCATACTTCACAGCATCACACTGAGAGGTGCATCTGGTCAACCATTCGTTCCTGGCAACAGCCCAACAGACACGATGTGAGGTCGGGTACAACGGGGCCATGGCACTCAAACCAAATGCCAGCATTCAGTTGTGGGAGGTACCTGAGGAATATTAATTTATTTTTGAGGCAAAAAGAGACTCTTTTGAGCTCTTCTGCATCACAGTATCAAAATGATTTTGACTGTAGAACATAATTGCATAAAAATGACCTAACAAGCTTGGAAAAGTCTGAGCACAGATCAGCACGGTGACTGTCATGGATGAGACAAATACGACTCCTTGCGGAAGATTTTTAGGGTAAAAATTTCAGACCCAGCATATGACCACATTAAAACTGTTCCTTCTTCATTAAATCTAATACTGCAAACAAAATTCAAAACAAATAACCAAACCACTCTTGTTGGTAGTGAAGGGGTGACTAACTGGTGGAAGAGGAATTAATAAAAGCAGCCCCTTTAAGTGGCAAATAAATAATCTAGTGTTTGCATATTTTATGTAAGGAAGATATTTTCCTCAGTAATCAAAAGTTAATCTCATGTTTAAAATGCTGGGACAAAAGTATTTGTCCCAGTTCATTACATAGTTCATGTTCTCTTTCACAGAACTATGGAATGTTGCTCTGTCATTATTATTCATTCAAGAAATGTAAATGATCTCTTAAAACACATAAGTGTGAGTGTGTGTGTGTGTGTGTGTGTGTGTGTGTTGGTGGGAATACCACATTCACCAAGCACAGACAATATGTTAGATGCTAACTCATTTTATAAAAGAATAACAAGTCCATTTAAAGGAGATTTGAGAGCCTGGCACATCAATAAATCAGTTGCACACCAAGGTTCTGACGGTAGTCATCTTGTCCTTCATTCATTCCACTGACATTGATTACTGTCTCCTGTGTATCAAGTGACACCAGGAGAACTTGTGTCCATCAAACTAAGTCACTACCTTCAAGCAGCTCACAGCCTGGTGGGAGAGGCAGATATGGGAAAACAGTTTGGTAAAATGCCACAGATTCAAGGTGCTGAATTCTTCACTCTATGCACTTAGCAGGACTGGAGCACAGAGTAGTGAACTGATCATTGTGCAAAGGGAACAAAGGAAGGAAACCAGTTGGGTTTGGAAGGAAGGATGAGTAGGAATCGCCAGTCAGGGAAAGCACATGCCATGCTGAGCATGCGCTTTGTGTAAAAGTGTGGAGAGAAGAAGCATGTGCATTTGGAAACCCTGAGCCCAGACATGTAGAGAGAAAGAGAGAGAGACAGAGAGAGAGAGAATGTGTGTGTGTGTATGTGTGTGTGTGTGTGTGTTGGTGGTGGTTGGGTAGGGGTTAGGAGTAGAGGAGAAAAGGTAATAGGAAGCCAAAATGTGATTTTTAAAAAAATATATTCTAAGAAGCACAGTTTTATCCTTTGGTAGTGGAGAGTCAAAGGTGATTTTAGCATCTCAAGTTACAAGAGCTTATCTTTATCTTTGTTCGGCTGACTGGGCCTGCTTCCCCACAGAGGGGCGGCAGCACCTGGGAGGAGGTGAACCGATTTGTGAAGGAGGAGTGAGGATCTAACAGATGTGATGACCGGTTTGATGTGGGAAGTGGCAGACAAGACAATTAGGGATGACAAGGTATTTATTTTTACTTTGACCAACAGAGTGGGTGGATGCTTCTCAAAAAGGAACAGTAAGTTTAGGTCGGTAGGACCTGCTGGATGCAAGATTTTCTGTGGGAAATCTGGACAGAGCAGCTGCAGAGGCAGTTAGATATTCCCGTCTCAAGCTCAGGAGAGAAGGCAGGGGCGGGAGAGGTGGATCTCACACCAGCGTCACTCTCCTGCAGAAACCTCCTCGAGCTGCTCCACTGGCCGTGCAATCAGGGGCAGATGCCTTCTCCTGGTCTTAAAAGGCCACAGTGATTTGGTCTCAACCACTCTCTAGCCTGGCTTCCTCAACCTGGATGCTCACGCCAAGTAAACCACTCATTGTCTCCTGAGCACAGCCTTAGGGATTTGCTACTGTTTCCCCAGCTTAGCATTCACTTTCTGTCCCCTGGTTGACATCGGAATGCCTTTCCAGTTGCATATGCCAAACCCCATCATGGCCTTATAAAGTGTTCCCCCAATGACACCACACAAGGGTAACCTCTTCTTCCGGGCTCCAAACACACAGTTTACACTTTGATGCATGGTCTCACCTCCTCCATCCTGCCACATCACCGTGCTCGCAATTTCCTCTCCAGCGTTGGACTGGGAGTCAGTCGGGAGCAGGGCCATCCCATAAGATGTGCTAAATAAAGGTGTGCTGAGCAGAATGACTCCTTGGGCTTAAAGCGTGTAACGTCCTTTGCTTGGCTCTTGGGAGCACAGTCTTGCTATCACATCAGAGGCTGAAAGCTTCAGGGCTGATCATCTAAGCCCCAGTGGGGAATAGTGAACTCAGATGATGCGATGAAACATGACAAATGACTCAGTGAACTGAGAAAATTGCAAAGATTAGACTTTCCATCTTCTTTGGCGTTCATCCAGCTTCTCTACTTGTCATGACCCTTCCTGCCAAGCCCAAATACATCAAAACTTCTGTGTGCAGAGCTCAAGAAGAGGGGAGGTGTGTTTTCTTTGGCAATTTAGTTGTGAGGTTTGCATGTTTATATACTCATTAGATTTTTAAAAATGATTATTACTCCTTGCATGAAAACAGAAGCATCTGTGACCCTGGCTATGGCTAAATTCAGGCTGTAACCTCAGCTGTCAACGGTTTAATATCCTTCCAGGAAAACAACATAACTCGACCTCTAATTATAAGGGAATCATTCTAGAAAGCAATCAGGTTAAACAGGAGTGGATCTCAGAGCAGAGATGGCCTCTCCTTTGTGAATTCTCTTGCCACCCATGAGTTAGGGGTGCAGAAACAAGTAGGAAGATACAGCCCCTGCCCCAATTGCTTGCCTCTAGTTTCTGCTGTTTGCAAGGCTGATGTCACACTTGTGCCTGCTCTTGATAATGGTTGCTGGCATAAGATGCCCTGTTCTCACTCCACATTAGTTGCCAAGACACTAGCAACTTGGATTTGGAGTGTCAACAGGGATGGATACATCCTTAGATCCTGCTCATAAAATATAGCCCCTTCCATATTTATACCTGCCAGAGTAGCTTCTAATAATTATAGTAACAGCAATAATAATATTAATATAGAGAGAAGAGAAATACGATCATCTGCTCAGCTACCAAGAGAGCCACTTTTCTGTATGATAATCACTCACATTCACAGATGTGTATGGCATGCATCCTACATCTGCTTGAAGATCCTCTGGCTGTCACACTACAAAGATTCTTTGTATCTCTCCATCTTCTAATTCTTTTCTCACAGTCTTGGCCTGGACTATATATAGTCAGTGCTTATTTTAGTACACAATCAGATGCTGATTTATTGATCATTTGTAAAATGCCTCTCCCCTCTCTCCAGTTCTTTCTGACACATTTGTTTTTTTTCAATTTCTAAAGACAAATTAGTCTCCCCCCCTCCGCCCCATGAATTTCTTGATGCCTCCAAACAGATCAGCAGAGATGGGAGTTTTTATTTATTTGAGTGGACATGTGTCAACATGCTCTAAAAGAAAAAAGATGCCAATGTGACAGAAGAGCTTTGTTAACCACACACTTCCATGCCCATCCGTTATGCCTCAGAATCCATGTGTGAAACTGTCCTCATGACTCTAGGGGGTCCCTGGAGGCAGGACGTGGATCTTAGAATTGAATTCATTTCAAGGTTTCACAACATATGGTAACAGCATCTCCCCTCAGAGCCGTGGGGCAGTTCCGGACACGTCATGGCCCCTGGCCAGGGTTCAAAAGACCACACACCTTTCTGTCTCCTTAACATGACCACATTTCCACATTTTATCAAGTTTATCCCATAAATATTTCCTCCTACCCTTGACTCAGATGCAATGGCATGCTAGACGTGAACTCGGACAATCCGTGTCTGAGTAGCTTACCACACAGGCCCTCTCTGGAGAGCCACCCAACTTACTCACCCCTGCCTGCTGTCCACCTCCTCCGGTTCCTCTTTGGTTCTCAGCCCTTTCCCATACCACTCAACACATTTCTTTGGCTGTATCCCAAGACTATTTCAGCTTCATTATCAAGGGCTTACATAATGAAATGCCCAGATTAAAATATTTATGTGTGGATAGATAGAGAAGTAAAATAATACTTTTTAAAAGAGTTACTAGGCCTGTTGATACTACTTGTGTTGTCATTGGACCTAAACGTTGAGAAGCCCCACTGTGAAGACAGCTGTTGCTGCTTAAGACAATCTAGGATAAGATGCATTTTATGTGTTTCTGATGCTGTACAAAATTTTCAATGAAAGATATACAATGAAAATCTTTTAGCCCATGAGGTCAGTGACAGGCTGACTCTGTTTTTAACCTTTGTCTCAAAAGCATGAAATCTAGAGTGAGGAAAGGCTAAGTCCACAGTGTAAGACCACAATTTAAATCACACCATAAGAGACCCAGACTTCTCCTTCCCTGTTCTTACCATCACTCTCAAGAAGTGTCCACCATGAGACACCTTCCTGTCATGCTTAAAACAAAATTTCATTAGCAAGTGGGACACGGTCTGGTCCAAGCACTGCTGTTCTCTGGTGTAGGTAGGACTCGTAATTGCCTTTAAACGCCTTCGTGGACGAACCTCTGCTCTGAACCTTGAAAGGACAATGCCTGCTTATCTCCTCACCCACCCCTGCTGGGTGCTGCCACCCATGCCTGGGGGCCCCACCACTTGGTAAGTTGTCAGTGAAAGTGAAATGCTCAGGATATCTTTATTCAGCTGGGACTCTAATGTTAAATTTAGGAAATCACCTCTTTCATGGATTTAGACACACCTTTATAAACCCTCCCCTCTCCACCCGCAGCACAAATGTTCATGTATTTTAAATTAGCACTTCGCTCTTAGGTCAGGTGCTAAAACACTTTGAATGGATGGATGGATAGGTAGGTAGATAGCAGTAGTAATCCAATGAGTTATTTGGGTTTTAATTATATTATGTTCAGCCTTCCACAGAGCTCCCTACAGCTTATTAGACCAAAACAAAAACCCTAAGGGGTGCGTATCATTGCTACACCAAGTCCTCCCTAATTTTCCTCTCATGTTTTTATTATATGCCACCTGGAAAGTACAACCACATTCTCACAAGGTTGCTAAGTGAAAGTCCCAAGATAGGGCTCTAAATCTTGGCTGTGGTTTCTGTTTTTTGCCTGGTACCTTCCCAATCTTCCTCAAAGAGTTATTATGTAACAGCAGCACACGCACAGGGCTGGTGCCCACGCACACAGGAGGGCAAGTCGAGATGCTTGAGGGGCTCCATCATCTCTCCCGCTTGGCTTCTCCCTGCAGCGTGTCTTCATCACTGTCAGTAAGCACGCGGCATTCACGTTTTGGGAACTAGGCCATTTCTACATCAGCTTCACACGTTTTATTTTCTGTTATGCTCCTGGCTTTACAACAGTGAGCCTAAACCTAGGCAGCAGCCCTCCTGGGATATTATTTCTCCAGAAACCAATATTCCTACACTAACACATGACTATTTTTCCTCTCAGAAACGTCCTGAATTTCTCATTGGCAAAAGCGGGATAATTATGAGGCAACTGTGAGGGAAGTCACAATATTTGTGAGAATTCTTAGTAAGAGAAGGTGGATGTAGAATCCCTAACTAGATGCTCAGAGGCAGGGCTTTATACCAAAGGGGTAGAGAGGTAGTTTTTCCCATCAGCTTTGTGGTGTAGTGACTGCAGCCTCATTTGGAAGGAGAAACTCAATGCACCACCCAGCAGTGTTGCAATGAAGTCTTGCGGGGTCCTTATTCTCCGAGTGCTGTTCTCCAGTAGGACTGAAGAGCAAAAGTCAGGCGGATGTGGAAGCCAGGCCCACGCTGGATTTGCATCTGAGCCCTGCTGTGCGCCCTTGGGCATGATAATTAACCTCTGAATTTCAGTCTTCTCCATGCAGAAGGGGTGGGAGAACACAACAGGCTTCCCTCTGTGGGGGTTATATAAGAAGGCCTAGCACAGTTTAGTTTCTTTTCTCTTTTCCATAAACTCCACCATTCGATAGGCAGTAAGAGAACCTAGTTTTGCCTACCCACAAACAGGAGTGTCAGTTAGATAACGCGGGTCTGATGGACTGAAAGGAGGAAAGAGAAGATGTCGAGGCCCAGGGTGCTGGTGACAAGGACGACAGTGGGCAAGAAGACGAAGACAACTACCTTGTAGACCCTTTACCCGAAAGGCACTTCCAACTCATTCACCAGGGTGTAGCCTCAGCTGACGTGACGGGCAGAGCCAGCTGTCCCTCCAAGACAGGGTTCATCTTTTCAGAAAATGCAACAGGTCCTCGAGGAGTTATACGCAGGTCTATCTTCAGAGCAGGACTTGAGAAAACAGGTGACACAGAAACCACACAAAGACTACAACTGCTCAGGCCTTGTTTTCTTAAGTGAACACGAGTCAGCAGCTTTCTGAGAAGGCAGCAGGGTATCAGGGTGGGGTCGCTGGACGGAGGCTTTGCAAAACTGGATGAACTCAGAGCAGGGCAGAGGTCATGCAATCAGGCATCCCCACTGCGTCCCTGATGGGTGCCAAGCAACTCCTTGGGCTCTGCCTCCTGCACCGGATTGAGACGCTGCCCTGTCATGATGCCCACACTGGGAATGATCCTGAATCCGGCCCTCGCTGTCCCCAGTGCTAGCCACCTCCTCACATGGCTCCCGAGCACACCAAATGTGCCCAGTGCCGCTGAGGAGCTGACTTTTAAATTCCGCTGTATCTTAAATAGTCCAGATTTCAGTTTAAAAACAGATACTCGATTCTGTTTTTGGAAAACACTTAGGCATGTTTGGAACAAAGTGGATATGTGAATCCATTTTTTCAACTCTGAGTTTTATAAAGTATAAATAGAGATGATAAAAATAAATACAGGTTTTCTCATGACAACAGCATTCAAATTAAAATGTGCCATTATATAAAATGACACTGGATTTTGAAGGCTTGGTATGAAAAAGAAGGTAAAATACTAAATATTTTATATTCATTCTGTATTAAAATTATGTTTTGTGCATATTAACTTAAATAAAATACATTATTAAAATTAAATTTGCCTGTATGTTTTTACCTTAATATAGCTAGTAGAAAAATTTTAATTACATATGTTATATTTCTGTTTGACAGCACTGGTCTATACACTCCCAGAAATGGACATAAAATTTCAGATGCTATCTGACTGCTAAATATGTGCTGGGACTACCATATCCTTTGTAAGGGATTTGTCAGGTATAATAGGCACAAGCTTTGAAGTCAAGAGCTGAATCTGAATCTGGCCTCTACTGATTTAGTCATCGTCAGCCTGTTACTATTCTTGCAGATGCCTCCCTGAACACTGATGCAATATCCAAAAGTATTTGCTTTCCCTTTTATCTTTATGTTCTCTGAAAATTTGAAAAATATGCCTTCTGCTATTTGGTCGAATGACAAAATGTTGTGGAATTCATCTGGGAGGGCTCCAAAGATGTGTGAGTTCCATAGTACACTACAGCTTCCCACCATCATTCGTAACCACGAAGATGTCTCTCTTCACAACCCCGCTGAAAGGCTCCTCTGTACTCTATGCGTTGATTTCACAGCCTTGCCATAAACTTGGCTACCTCAAGGTCCATGGCTGCGCCCACGACTTCCTTTCTACATGCCTACAGTGCACTTAATAATTACATGCTGCCTACTAAACATCTGCCTTCAAAATGATCACCCAAGAAACATTAAATGAATGCATTTCCTTTTCTTGATTATCTTTGTTCAACAAAATTTGCTCACTCTAAATTTACTGGGTACATGTCTGGAAGCACTACAGATGTATTTTGTGGGTGGCCAATCCTTCTGTGTAATGAGGGAATCAGCAGTCTCCTTCTGGGGATGGGGGTGGGTCTTTGGTGAAGCCATTGGAAAACAGCATGTTTCCAACAAACAGATCTGAAACATGCATAACAATGTGACTTGTCCATGGAAACATAATCCCTTCTTTCAACCCAACCCTCTCCTCTCCTAGAGCAGGTTAATTCTCTAGCTTAATTCTTGGTGGTGGTCATGAAGTTTTTTTTCTTTTGTGGCCATAGCTATTCCCCACCTTTTCTGTCTTGCCATGCTACACACACACACACACACCACACCCGCAGTCTGTAAGCCAGGTGTTTAGGAGGAAGGAATGTGGTAAGATGAGCAGAGGAGGAGGTGACAGAGAAATAAATGATAAAAGAAGGATCCAAGGGGGTCTGAGTCAATCTGTTTCAGTTCCTCCATCTAGAAATTCCACTTTAGGCTGATAACGTCTTTCACCCTGGGATGCTGTATTTATTGGTGAATTCATGATTTTAACTCACTCTTAAAAACCCAAAGAATGCCATTAATGCTAAGCACTTTTTTTTAAATACAGAAACCATTTAAAGTAATTAGCCAAACTATGGTTGCTCTGAGTTACAAAGTAAATTTCAATTTGAGAATCCATGACTGTGATGGCAAAAGGAAGGGGAGCTAATGGTAGTCAAAGCCATCATCATGGGAATTCTATGTCTGTGACTGGTGGTTTGGTTGCATCATTACTTCAAAAAGATGGGCTGCCTGCAATGAGCAGGTGGCCTGGGTTATAAAAACAAATATGTAAGGAAAAAAATGCATGCATGCAGGTGCAAAGAATGAAGGAGAAAAGAAAGCAGCTGTATGTTGGAGGCTGATGAACCTAGCCCAGGGCAAGGAAGCATATCTGATCCCCCAGGTCACTAGAACAGCACGGGGGTGGATTTTAATGGAAAAAAAGCAAATTCATCAGCAGAAAGCTATCTATTTCTATTGTTGAGACAAAGGGAAATCTAATAAACAGCCTCATCTTCACACTCTGAACTCTATACAATTTTGTCTCCGCCCCGGAGATGACCTAGTGATCATAGTTCCCAGTAGAAACATTTGTCAAAAAGGTGAAGAGCCAGTGACTTGAATTAAATATGGGGTCAAGCAACCCAATTCCAGAGACTCATGAACATCAAATTCAAAGGTCTGAGGCCTTTGCTAGTATGTGGGCAAAGGTTTCAAGTATCTCACAGCCCAGCTCTTCCTGTGTCCCCCAAGAAATGCAGTGATGGGCAGGATGGAATGGGTTTAGTTCATTTTAGTACCTTCACATTCAGTTAAAGTAGTTCACTCACCCGTTCATTCAATATATATGAAATGAGGACTAAATGCAAGGTGTAAAGCTGAACAGTGCGAGGTTACAAAGTTGAATCAGATGCAGACCTACTCTGGCGCACCTCCTATTCAAGCTCCGGAAATAAACCAATAACACCTAAAAAATACATATATTTTGTGCCCAGAACAATGCTCAGTACCTTGTGGGCAATAAAGAATGCTGAATACCTAACACAAGGCAGAGAGAGGGGTGAGTGTCACGTTGAAGGCAAATACTCTGGGAGGTCAGAGTTAGAGTTTAGCCTGAACAATCTGGGGTAGACAGTTGAGATAATGAGAAAAAAAAATGTATAGAGAAATAACAGGGAGAGCAAAGATTTCTTATTGCTATTTTGCTAAAAGGTTTATATAATTATTACACTTTGACCTGACAACATCCCATTTACAGATAAAGAAATGAATTAGAAGAACTAAGCAATATATCCATTGACACAAAATGATAGAGTCAGTGTTCCTTCATGTAGTCAATCATTCATTCATTCATCGAATATTTACTGAGCATCTACAAAGTGCCAAAAATAGTTCTAGGTACTAGCAATACAGAGCTTAATAAAACCGATACTGTTTGCTGCTGTCCTCACAGTGGATTGGGATTCTGAAGGAAATGTATAATAATTTGTCTCTTATCAATTTAGCTCCTGAATTCTGCAGATGATCCAATATCTAAAGTCCCTTATGTAAGTGGGATTCCTCCATCACTGGCAAAGAAAAATTTTCAGATTAAAGTGAAGATATGCCACAGGAAAAGAAATAATGGTCTAAAATGGAGTGATTTAGAAATTTGTAAGTAAGTTTTAAAACAAAATACCCAAAGGCTTAGAAATATTGCAGTATCTCCATGAGATTTATGGAGAACTGAGAAGTGGTGGACGGTATGCGTAGGACATGTATGTTCTTCTACAGACACGAGGGGCCTTTAGAGGTGGCACAAATCATCTATTCTATTGAAAAATAAAAAAGGAAAGGGGATATATTTAAAATTCACTGAAGAATTAATGCTAATTAGGCCATACTTTGGCAGTCAGAAAGAGAAGATGCAATTTGTTAGGTTCACGGCAGGAAGGAATACCAAGGAACTGGACTTTTCAACTGCAATATATGGAAACAGTGACCAGTGTAATGATTTAAGACCAATTTTGAATGAGACCCCTTTGTTTCTTAATACTGCCAGAGCAACCAATTGCTTTAGGAAAGGGAGTTCTGGGTGCTTTCCAGTGCATTTATATTTTAATACATTTTCAGAAAGCAGAGATCTGATTTGATAGCCTTTACTGAGCTCTAACATACGCAAAGTATCACGTTGGTGAGATGGTGGGCTGTGTAGATGTTTCTGGACTTTTGCATCCCAAGAGCTTATTTATCAGCTTAGCCAGAGTAGGGTTCAGGAAGTCAGGTACAACCCCAATTTGTAATGCCACAAGGCAGGGGATGAGGGCCACTTGAATGGTAAAAAGGGCCACGTGAACAAAGAAGCAGGTTCAGTGAACTCTGGCTTAGAGATGAAAATAGGCTTTGTGAAGGAGGAACATTTCAGATGGATATGGAAGGACACATGCACACACACACACCACACACACACACACACACACACACACACACACACAATTCTGACAAGCAGAGAGATGGCAGTACTACAGGGGGCATCTTCCCAACTTCTGTATTTAAGGGGAAGGCTCAAAATGGTTACACTAACACAGGTATGCAGATGGTTATACCAATACACACATGTACAAAGGGATGGCAATCGTTTTCCAGCCACGTGCCTTCAGACTGCTCCCTCCCCTTTCTCCTTTTTCTTTTCTGTTTCTGAGGAGCAATTAAAGCAAAGAGAAACATTCATGTGAAGAAGACAGGATCCTGGGGAATGGGAGCAAACAGGGGAAGCACAGTGTTCGGAGGCTGTAAGCTACTGGTGTCTGAGCTACTGGTTCATCAAAGCCTCATTTGTGGCTCAGAGGAACACAGGACTGACCGGCTTTATGGGGAAATGTGGGCCAGAGTTTTGCATATGTTTATTTCTTCAAAGTGGCTTAGTAAATTCTTGAAAGCAAAGTCAGTTTGATAGACTTTAAAGCACAGAGAAATAAAATAGTTAAAAATTATGTTAATTGGAATATCTGACCTCCTTTACTGGCAGGCAGATGTCTGTATATACTTACAGCTTTGTTGGGAACCAAGGTCCTGACAGGCTGAACCCCAGCAGCAAGAGGCAATGCCTTGGCCAAGAGCGGTTGGTGACTGGAGCACAGGTGTAGGGAGCAGGACTTTGGAGTTAGGTAGCCCTGATTTTACCCCATGAACTGCAGAGTACCAGAGCTAGAAACCCTGTGCTTCAGGACAGATATAAGAGGCTTCATAGCAGCTGCCTCACAGGACTGCCAGGATGATGACAGTGAGTCTGTGGCAGCTACGTCAATCATGTCAGCTCTCCTTGGGGGCCAGGTGTACAAGAGGGAGTTCCTTACTCTCCAAGTGTTTATAGTCCAGACAGGAAGACAGACAATTAAAATGAATATATTATGCAAATGAACAAATTAATTTCCATTTCTTTATACTAAAGCATCCCCTGGATGTCAGGCACAATGTTCAAACTCTCAGAAATGCAGGAGATGGATAGGAAATACCTGACAAGGACAGCTTTGACATTGCCTGAGGGAGCCAAATGCTGGCCTGCTAGGTACTCATTCATTCCCCACACCATCCAGAAAAGGTAAATAGGTTGGAGGAAAACTGGGGAGTGCGGAAGTATGCAGTGGGCCACCTATTCTTTCGGCAGACGCATCTGCTGCCATCAGCAGCTTCATTTCAGAGTATGAGCGTGTGCCTCTTGATTCCGACTGGCCGAGATGGAACTCTGTGGGGTAGGGGGTGTGTGATTTTATTCTGAGACAAAAGGGTGTCTCAACTCACAATTACAGACACAGATTACCCATGAGACTCCAGTATAAAGCGATATTCAGTTTTAGAAGGAATTAGGAGGGCAAGGGACCTTTTTCACTCCATCCTGAGACAGGGTTCTCATACCAGAAAAAATATTTCACATTTTGCATGTCTCTGAAGCTGGGTATCTTGACCAAGCCCAGCAGCCCTTTTGGGGGCAATCACCCTGCATCACCAGTAGCATTGCCCTGCTTTACATCAGCCCAGCTGGCTTCACAGCTCTGTGTTACTTGTACCCATCTCTGTCTCCTTCCACTAGACCATAAACTGCTTGAGCAAGGTCTAGACAGGCTCAGGTATTTCCACTCACAGTATCTGGCATGGCATACTCTTTTGTGAACAGCAGGCATCTAGGAATCAGCAATTGGATATTAAACAAATAGGATGATGGAGCTGTAGGGGATGAGCAGGGCTGCCAGGCCCACTTTGCATGTTCTGTGCATTTCCTAAACCAAAGGAGGTCAGTCCCTTTCCACAGCTGAAACCAACATCTTGAGCTGGGTTGGTTTATACTGGAAAGTTTACCAGAAGTAATGCTTAACTCCAGAGAGAGAGCTGGGTTATGGATGAGATTAAGGTGCTGGTATATCTAGCTGACTAGGTATCCCTCACTGAATGGTAACTATGATCCTTCTGCTAAGCTAAATTCTACATATGAAATATCATCGATCCTCACAATGACTCTTTAGAGCAATTATTTTCATATTAATCCCATTTCACAGGCAAGGGAGTTGAGACTTAGAGAGGGTAAGCAATGTTCCCCAGGGCTGGCAGTCCTAGGTCAATGGCGGTACCAGCTCCTGACCACCAATTGTACTTTCATCTTTAACTAACTCTGTGTTCAGTGATGTCACTCTGGCAGCTTGAACTTGGCCACGGTGGGAGTTATTTACACCATGGGAATCAGCAAGCACTATAAATCAGGTGTGTGTGTGTGTGCACACGCACATGTGTTTGTGAGCCAGTTCTTCCCAGCACGTCCACTGCCCAGGGCTGTCTGATCCCCAAATGTCTGTGCTAATGAACCACTACTCCTAATATAATCAGTCATTAATAGCACATGGACTCAGCAATAGTTGCATGTTGAAATGAAAAGGGCAATGTGTACTGAAGAATGCAAACAGAAGGACAGGGGTATGTAGGAAGACTAGAAAAAAGAACACCAAATATTATGATTTGTCAGAAATTCCCTAGCACACAGCAGACAAACACTGTTATCTGGAGACCCAACCCACCAGGGATTATATTTTTGTAAAGCAGAAGGAATAATTCACTCATTTCTACCATACACTGAAACAAATATCTTTCAATATCATCCAGTGCCCTTTCTCTGATTCCTAGCAGCCTTTGGCTATCTGGGACGAAGAGCACACACTAGCATTCTGGTAGTTAGAAAGGTATACAATCCATTACAATGATAGAAAATGACATTTCCATCAGCTCCTTGTGGACTTGGTGCCTAGTTCCCTAATGTTTAGTTCTCCTGGGCGGACTCGTCTTCTCTATACATAAGACAGAACCCTGCAGTTCCCATGGAAGGGCCGGACTTCTTCATTATTTGCTACATAAATAAAGTAAAAAGGAAAAAATAAGAGGGAGAGAAAGAGAAGATCACGTATATACAGTGGTACAATGTGGGTGTTCGTTCAATCAATACTTGCTGCATGAATAAGAAAAGATAATAGGAGGCGGAGCCAAGGTGGCGGCGTGAGTAGAGCAGTGGAAATCTCCTCCCAAAAACACACAGATCTATGAAAATATAACAAAGAAAACTCTTCCTAAAATAGAGACCAGAGGACACAGGACAACATCCACACCACATCCACACCTGCAAGAACCCAGCGCCTTGCAAAGGGGGTAAGATAAAAGCCCCGGACTGGCAGGACCCGAGCGCCCCTCACCCCGGCTCCTGGCGGGTGGAAAGAAACTGGAGCGTTTTTTTTTTTTTTGCGAGTGCTTTTTGGAAGCCTTAAAGGGACAGGGACCCCGGTGCTAGGGAGGCAGGGCAGCAGGACCAGTGAGCAGGTGCCTGGGACCGGCGCCTGAGGGCAAAGAATATTGCATCCTTTCCCTTTTTTTTTTTTTTTTTTTTTTTTTTTGCGAGTGCTTTTTGGAAGCCTTAAAGGGACAGGGACCTGGATGCCAGGGTGGCAGGGTGGCGGGACCAGTGGGCGGGTGCCTGAGACCGGCGTCTGAGGACAGAGAAAATCGCGCATTTTCCCCCTTTTTTTCTTCTTTTTGGCGAGTGCTTTTTGGAAGCCTTAAAGGGACAGGGTCCCCAATACCAGCGAAACAGGGCAGCAAGACTGGTGAGCGGGTGCCTGAGACCGGTGCCTGGGGACAAAGAAAATCGCGCGTTTTTCCCAATACTAGGGAGGCAGGGTGAAGGGACTGGTGGGCGGGGGCCTGGGGCCGGCGCCTGAGGACAAAGAAAATCGTGCGTTTTTCCCATTTTTTTTTTTGGCGAGTGCTTTTTGGAAGCCTTGGAGGGACGTGGACCCCAATATCAGGAAGGCAGGGCAGCAAGACCGGTGTGCGGGTGCCTGGGACAGGTGCCTGAGGACAAAGAAAACCACGCATTTCTCCCTTTTTTTTTCTTTTTGGCGAGTGCTTTTTGGAGGCCTTAGGGGGACAGGGACTCCACTGCCAGGGAGGTAGGGTGGCAGGGCCGGTGAGTGGGTACCTGTGACTGGCGCCTGGGGACGGAGAGGGTCGCATGTTTTTCCCTTTTTTTTTGGTGAGTGTTTTTTGGAGGCCTTGGAGGGACGGGGACCCCAGTGCTAGGGAGGCAGGGCAGCAGGACCAGTGGGCGCGTGCCTGGGACTGGCACCTGAGGACAAACAATATCACGCATTTTTCACTTTTTTTTTTTTTTTGGCGGGTGCTTTTCGGAAGCCTTGAAGGGACAGGGACCCCAGTGCTAGGGAGGCAGGGGAGCAGGACCGGTGAGCGGGTGCCTGGGACCGGCGCCTGAGGACAAAGAAAATTCCGCGTTTTTTTCTTTTTTTTTTTTTTCTTTTTCCTCTTTCACTGTTGCTGTGGTTGTTTTGGTTTGGAGAGTGCTTTTTGGAAGTCTTAAAGGGGCAGAACAGGACACTTAGACCAGAGGCAAGGAATCTGGGGATCTCTGGGCACTCTAACTGCCTGGGCAACAAGGAACACAGAGGCCCCTTACAGAGATAAATAGCCTCCCAGTCGCTCCCCCTCCAATGGGGCTCCACCATTTTGGAGGAGCAGCCCCAGCCAGGCCACGCCCACAGCAACAGCGGAGATAAACTCCATAGCAAACGGGCAGGTAGCAGAAGCCCTGTCTGCGCACAGCTGACAAGCATAAGCCACTAGAGGTCGCTATTCTCCCAGGAGAGGAAGGCCACAAACCAACAAGAAGGGAAGCTCTTCCAGCGGTCACTCGTACCAGCTCTGCAAACTATCTCTATCACCATGAAAAGGCAAAACTACAGGCAGACAAAGATCACAGAGACAACACCTGAGAAGGAGACAGACCTAACCAGTCCTCCTGAAAAAGAATTCAAAATAAAAATCATGAAAATGCTGACAGAGATGCAGAGAAAAATGTAAGAGCAATGGGATGAGATGCAGAGAAAAATGCAAGAGCAATGGGATGAATTCCGGAGGGAGATCACAGATGTCAGTAAGGAGATCACAGAAGTGAAACAATCCCTGGAAGGATTTATACGCAGAATGGATAAGATGCAAGAGGCCATTGAAGGACTAGAAATAAGAACACAGGAACGTATAGAAGCTGACATAGAGAGAGATAAAAGGATCTCCAGGAATGAAACAACACTAAGACAACTATGTGACCAATCCAAAAGGAATAATATACGGATTATAGGGGTACCAGAGGAAGAAGAAAGAGGAAAAGGGATAGAAAGTGTCTTTGAAGAAATAATTGCTGAAAACTTCCCCAAACTGGGGGAGGAAATAATCAAACAGACCATGGAATTACACAGAACCCCCAACAGAAAGGATCCAAGGAGGACAACACCAAGACATATAATAATTAAAATGGCAAGGATCAAGGACAAGGAAAGAGTTTTAAAGGCAGCTAGAGAGAAAAAGGTCACCTATAAAGGAAAACCCATCAGGCTATCATCAGGCTTCTCAACAGAAACCCTACAGGCCAGAAGAGAATGGCATGATATATTTAATGCAATGAAACAGAAGGGCCTTGAACCAAGGATACTGCATCCAGCACGACTATCATTTAAATATGAAGGAGGGATTAAACAATTCCCAGACAAGCAAAAGTTGAGGGAATTTGCCTCCCACAAACCGCCTCTACAGGGCATCTTACAGGGACTGCTCTAAATGGGAGCACTCCTAAAAAGAGCACAGAACAAAACACCCAACATATGAAGAAGGGAGGAGGAGGAATAAGAAGGGAGAGAAGAAAATAATCTCCAGACAGTGTATATAACAGCTCAATAAGCGAGCTAAGTTAGGCAGTAAGACACTAAAGAGGCTAACCTTGAACCTTTGGTAACCACGAATCTAAAGCCTGCAATAGCAATAAGTACATATCTCTCAATAGTCACCATAAATGTAAATGGACTTAATGCACCAATAAAAAGACACAGAGTAATAGAATGGATAAAAAAGCAAGACCCATCTATATGCTGCTTACAAGAAACTCACCTCAAACCCAAAGACAAGCACACACTAAAAGTCAAAGGATGGAAAAACATATTTCAGGCAAACAACAGTGAGAAGAAACCAGGGGTTGCACTGCTAATATCAGACAAAATAGACTTCAAAACAAAGAAAGTAACAAGAGATAAAGAAGGACACTACATAATGATAAAGGGCTCAGTCCAACAAGAGGATATAACAATTGTAAATATATATGCACCCAATACAGGAGCACCAGCATATGTGAAACAAATACTAACAGAACTAAAGAGGGAAATAGACTGCAATGAATTCATTTTAGGAGACTTCAACACACCACTCACCCCAAAGGATAGATCCACCAGGCAGAAAATAAGTAAGGACACACAGGCACTGAACAACACACTAGAACAGATGGACCTAATAGACAAAATTCAACATCCATTCATGATAAAAACTCTCAGCAAAATGGGAATAGAGGGCACGTACCTCAACATAAGAAAGACTACTATGATAAACCCACAGACGGCATTATACTGAACAGCAAGAAGCTGAAAGCATTTCCTCTGATATCGGGAACAAGACAGGGATGCCCACTCTCCCCACTGTTATTTAACATAGTACTGGAGGTCCTAGCCACGGCAATCAGACAAAACAAAGAAATACAAGGAATCAGATTGGTAAAGAAGAAGTTAAACTGTCACTATTTGCAGATGATATGATACTGTACATAAAAAACCCTAAAGACTCCACTCCAAAACTACTAGAACTGATATCGGAATACAGTAAAGTTGCAGGATACAAAATTAACACACAGAAATCTGTAGCTTTCCTATACACTAACAATGAACCAATAGAAAGAGAAATCAGGAAAACAATTCCATTCACCATTGCATCAAAAAGAATAAAATACCTAGGAATAAACCTAACCAAAGAAGTGAAAGACCTATACCCTTAAAACTACAAGTCACTCTTAAGAGAAATTAAAGGGGACACTAATAAATGGAAACTCATCCCATGCTCATGGCTAGGAAGAATTAATATCGTCAAAATGGCCATCCTGCCCAAATCAATATACAGATTTGATGCAATCTCTCTCAAATTACCAGCAACATTCTTCAATGAATTGGAACAAATAATTCAAAAATTCATATGGAAACACCAAAGACCCCAAATAGCCAAAGCAATCCTGAAAAAGAAGAATAAAGTAGGGGGGATCTCACTCCCCAACTTCAAGCTTTACTACAAAGCCATAGTAATCAAGACAATCTGGTACTGGCACAAGAACAGAGCCACAGACCAGTGGAACAGATTAGAGACTCTAGAAATTAACCCAAACATATATGGTCAATTAATATTTGATAAAGGAACCATGGACATACAATGGCAAAATGACAGTCTCTTCAACAGATGGTGCTGGCAAAACTGGACAGCTACATGTAGGAGAATGAAACTGGACCATTGTCTAACCCCATATACAAAGGTAAACCCAAAATGGATCAAAGACCTGAATGTAAGTCATGAAACCATTAAACTCTTGGAAAAAAACATAGGCAAAAACCTCTTAGACATAAACATGAGTCACCTCTTCTTGAACATATCTCCCCGGGCAAGGAAAACAACAGCAAAAATGAGCAAGTGGGACTACATTAAGCTGAAAAGCTTCTGTACAGCGAAAGACACCATCAATAGAACAAAAAGGAACCCTACAGTATGGGAGAATATATTTGAAAATGACACATCCGATAAAGGCTTGACATCCAGAATATATAAAGAGCTCACATGCTTCAACAAACAAAAAACAAATAACCCAATTAAAAAATGGGCAGAGGAACTGAACAGACAGTTCTCTAAAAAAGAAGTATAGATGGCCAACAGACACATGAAAAGATGCTCCACATCGCTAATTATCAGAGAAATGCAAATTAAAACTACAATGAGGTATCACCTCATACCAGTAAGGATAGCTGCCATCCAAAAGACAAACAAGAACAATTGTTGGCGAGGCTGTGGAGAAAGGGGAACCCTCCTACACTGCTGGTGGGAATGTAAATTAGTTCAACCATTGTGGAAAGCAGTATGGAGGTGCATCAAAATGCTCAAAACAGACCTACCATTTGACCCAGGAATTCCACTCCTAGGAATTTACCCTAAGAACGCAGCAATCAAGTTTGAGAAAGACAGATGCACCCCTATGTTTATCGCAGCACTATTTACAATAGCCAAGAATTGGAAGCAACCTAAATGTCCATCGGTAGATGAATGGATAAAGAAGATGTGGTACATATACACAATGGAATACTACTCAGCCATAAGAAGTGGAAAAATCCAACCATTTGCAGCAACATGGATGGAGCTGGAGAGTATTATGCTCAGTGAAATAAGTCAAGTGGAGAAAGAGAAATACCAAATGATTTCACTCATCTGAGGAGTATAAGAACAAAGGAAAAACTGAAGGAACAAAACAGCAGCAGAATTACAGAACCCAAAAATGGACTAACAGGTACCAAAGGGAAAGGAACTGGGGAGGATGGGTGGGCAGGGAGGGATAATGGGGGGGAAGAAGGGGGGTATTAAGAGTAGCATGCATGGGGGGGTGGGAGAAAGTGGAGGGCTGTACAATACAGAGAGGACAAGTAGTGATTCTACAACATTTTGCTATGCTGATGGACAGTGACCGTAATGTGGTTTTTAGGGGGGACCTGATATAGGGGAGAGCATTGTAAACATAGTATTCTTCATGTAAGTATAGATTAAAGATTAAAAAAAAAGAGAAAGGAAGAAAGAAAAGGGGGATTACTCCTTGATAGGATAAAACTATTGGTAAATCAAAGATCAATGCATGCTTTAAATATCCTTAATGTTGATCACTTAAAGGGTGTCAGATGATCAGCTATGGAGGTACTCTTTTCTGATAATATTCCTTTCTCTTAATTAAAAAAAAAAAAAAGAAGCAGTTACTGTGTGCTGACCTCCAATGAGTTCTGCACAGTGGTATAGAGGGCATGTCAAAGTGTGGGCAAAGGGTCTGTTTGTTTCTATGCAGAAGATCAAGGCCTAGCTTGGCTACCCAGAAAATGAACTAAGATACGATATGAGGAGAAGCTTCCGGCATCAGCACTCTCTGGAGGACTCGTGCCGGGGGATGATCATCAAAAGCCTCCACAGGGATCCGGACGATGCTGCGGTTGTGGCTGCGTCCACCCCACTGTTTCCTGGACTTGCCATTGAAATGAGGAGGGAGATGTCTAGGCTGGCATGTGCATACAGTGAGACAACAAATTTGACCCTATCTGTACTGTTGGAACTCAACCAGGAGTTGGGAGGTGTGCAAGTTGTAGCACTCCAAAATCTTATGACTATAGACTATCTACGGTTAAAAGAACATATGGGATGTGAACAGATCCCAGAAATGGGTTGCTTTAATTTGTCTGATTTCTCTCAGACTGTTCAAGTACAGTTGGACAATATCCATCATATCATAGATAAATTTTCACAAATGCCTAGGGTGCCTAAATGGTTTTCTTGGCTTCACTGGAGATGGATGGTAATTATAGATTTGCTTTGTTTATGTCACCGTATTCCTATTATGTTAATATGTGAGCGCAAGTTAGTTAGTAGTTTAAAACCTATACATGCTTAAGGTACTCTGCAAGAAGATATGTCAAAGAAATAATCAATCCTCCCATGTTTTCTTCCATATGCTACCTCTATAGCTTTTCTTCTTCCTTCCTAATTACAACCCTTAAATAGAATTCGTCCCTCATATCGAATTTACCGAGTATCATAATTCCTCCAGGTGGTAAAGATACCTCGAGACAAGTGCTGGGCATAGAAGCCACAGGGCATAAATCTGCAAAGAAGTAAAAAGCTAACCTTTTCAAACAATATGGCTTCTCTCTCACTTACCAACTTTACATTTCCCTGTATGGCCCCGGAAGATGACTGGTTAGCCAGAGACAGGTAAGATTCCTCAAGGGAGGAACAACCTAAGACAGGCACAGTCGCAGGGGGGCCATCAGGTGAGAAATTGGGGATCAACAGAGGTGAGGCTCAGAACCTCACCCCCCCTGTTTTGAGAGAAATCTTCTGCATCCGTGGATGTTTTGCTGCCCTTGTCTAGCTTGGATTAATACTTAGTCCATAGGCACACACCTGATCATCTACATTTGCCCTCTTACAGCACTAAACTATGTTTTCTACCTTTATCTTGCATCTACCTACCACTTCCGCATTTTATTAAAAATGAAAATAATAATAATAATAAAGGGAGAAATGTGGGATCCACATATAAATCAAGTATAAAAATCAAACGAATATTCATATTTGACCTGAATGTTTATAGTTCATAATGCGTGATCAAAACCGAAAGTTTCTGTGATGAATGCCCTTGTACTGTTCACCATGTAAGAATTTATTCACTATGTAAGAATTCGTTCACCATGTAAGAACTTGTTTGTAATGCTTCAGAAGATTGGAGACTGACGAGAATTAGGCTTGAGATGGATTAATGATTGTGCATTGAGCATTGACCTCCCTATAGAGAATTTTATTGTTGTTAACCATTTGATCAATAAATATGAGAGATGCCCTCTCAAAAAAAAGAAAAGATAATAAAGAAAGGAGGCACACCTATGATTTCATTTTGATCTCTAACCATCTAATGTCTAGATGTCTGACATCAAGTTACTTAATACAGACCAAACTGGCTTCACTGGGACACAAAGCCCATTTCCCTTGATTTGGTATCGCTTGCATTACATGAAAATCTGTGTGGCCCTCTGGGATGAGGGTCTAACAAAGCACTCAGCCACGATGGCAATGCCTGCTCTGTAGCTTTGGAAAGGATCTTTCCAAAACATGGGTGAGGGATGTCCAGAACAGGTACCTACTGGCCCTACAACAAGGAGACAGTCCTCCACAACAGGTAAGAGAAAGGGGAGTGAAGGCAGAAAACAGCCAATTTTTGGAAAGTTCTAGAACTCCTCATTCAACTTAGTAGTAGCTCTGCCTCAATCAGGTCAGTATAACAAAAGATGATTGGGAGATATTTGCAGATAAAGCACAAGCAATTTTTAAAGTCTTAAACCCTCTGACAAGCATCCAAAGATTTTTTTGGTACTCTCTGGAGTGTTGTTTGCTATGAAACACCATCCTAAGGTAGCTATAGCTGTGGGCTTCCACTTTAAGATTCATAACTCCACAGAAGTTAATGGAAATCAATAGATCCAGCGACCCTGTATTCTTTATAATTAGTGAGAAATGCCTGTCTTCATCACAGTCCAGGGCGAGACCTGTTTCATCCTGTGCCCAGACACTTTCCAACACTAGATATGAAAGACAAATATCACCGTTTATGCCTCACTGGGCAGGCACACGAAGCCGAATAACAAAGACAAATAGAGGTGGAGGGACTCTGCCCACGGCTGTGGAGAAAAGGGGTGAGAAACGTGAGAGGCGAAACCGTACTCTGTCCCCAGAGGTCTTGCAGTGTTCCTGGGTGAGCCCTGTGGTTTTGTGACAGCTTCACACTATGGGGCTGTCACGGGCCTTATTTAAATGTGTATCGTCACACCTGCCGTGAGTCCCTGGCAAAAAGGATGGGCTCCACAACTGTCTGACGGATCCTGGTCGTGGGACATCATTTTGAGGACAGTCCACGTCTGGGGCTTAGGTGCCCCAGGAAGCAGACTGCAGGAAGTTGACCGGGGAGCACAGTGGGGCTATGACAGGGGCAGGGTTAGGCAGAGGGAGGAACTAAAATGAATCAAAGCCTCCTCTGATCCAGGGAGAGCTCTGGGGCTAGGATGAGCCTGCAGAGTTCTTCTATCCTGAGGGAGGCAGGCCCTTGGATACCCTTGGGTGTGGACCGTCCCTGGAGAGGACACGTGGCTCTCTTCAGCTAAGACTATTCAAAGAGATGGAATCAGCTGAGAGGTACCAGCGGCCAGCACTCCCAGAAGCAGGCGGACTGGTGTCGCAGCCCTGCAGGAGGGTCCTGCAGCACACCTTGGCTCCTACTGCAGGTGTGGTGAAGGCCAGCCACCGCCGCCACTGCAGGAACAGCTGCAGCTACTGAAGCGCTTGTCAGCGTTTCAGTGGTTACGCTTCCAGGAACCATGTTCACGGACCTTCTTTGCAGACAGTCTCATTCCTCCAAACTAAACCGTGGCACTATGAATCATCTGCTATTGACTCCACAATGCAGGAAGAACTTCACTTACTTCCCTCCCCCATTCACCACTCCCCTGGGCAGAGCAGAGTATGACAGTCCGACCCATCAGAACAAAGAGGAAAACGCCTGCTCTACCTCCAGTATCCCTGGCCTCTCTGCGGCTTTCCTCCTCCTGGGACACAGCTGGGTGAATTCCTACTGACCTCTCCATGCAGGCCGTGTTCTGTCCCTGGGAGCGGAGAGTGCCCGACTGAAGTCCGGGTGTCCCGGGCATATTTTTTTCACATAGGGAATGTACAGTGTGGGAAACAAGCACTCGACCATTTCATTTGTAGATTTCCTGTTCTGTTCATTTAACATTTATTCAGAAATGCTGCCTGGGCTGGAGCAGTCTGTATTATAAAGAATGCAGTAGAAATGTCTACTATTGCCTGTGTTTCTTGTTTAGAAAGCTAGAGGAATTAAGATCCAGAAATATGAGAGGGGAAATACAGCTTATTTGATAGGCCTGCTGGTTGCTAATAAGCTCAAGTGTTGTCTCCCCAACTCTCCTAAAAGCTTGCTGGAAGTACAAAACGTACTTTACCACTCCTGACATCTCCCAGGGCCCCCAGCAGGGGCTTGTTGCTCAATGTGGGCCCTCAATGCTGATGAACCGAAACATGTTAGAAGAGTTCTCTCTCTGAATTAGGAAACAATTTAGAAGATACCCATGAAAAATGTAACTGCTTGAGGAAAGAACATGTTGTATCAATTTGAAATACTTCGTTTTATTGATGTCAGACTTTTCCAATTTTCCAGTTCAGCATTCAAGGACTCAGCCAGGTTCCACAACTCACCTTGTTCATCTTGCTATTTCTGACAATGACCTCATTTGAAGCCCATTCCTCAAATTTGCTGTTGTTCTTACCCTCCTGTACCCTCCCGGGTCCTAAGCTAAACTGTATATTCCCTTTAAATAAGGATGTATTTGTTCATAATTCTTTATATATGTCTTTTTCTAACTCTAAGGATTAGTATAAGTGCCCAGGACATGTTCACTCAATTAATTTTGTGGACCAGATAGATTAAAGCAAAAACTTCAAACCATAAGCAAGCAAAACAGAAAGAAAATCAAAATATTAGGATCAAAGGAGATGCTGCAAAAATGTTCAACATAGTTGTTTAAGGTCTGAGCCCCCCAGAAGCCAAAAGGAAAAAGAAAATAGGAATTGTCCTAGTTTTTATCAGAAAGAAGAAAGCAGAGCAGGTCTAACAAAGCTTATTCTTATCATGATTCTGAAAGATAACTCTCAATAAGGGATTCTATATGGAGGGATGCAATCGGCGTTTCAGACACAGGCAGTAGGAACTGTATGTTGTTTCCTATAGGGCCTTCCCTGAAATGGTGATGGTCGTGTCCTTTTATCTCCAACTTAGTTCAAACTGACAGCTGCTGGATAAATGTTGTCAACGTTGACAATCCTGGTTCTACACCTATATTTAAGCAAAAAGCTCCTTCTTTGGGAATAACCCTCCCCTCTGATATCTTCATGTTTTGAAACTTTACTCTTTTACCCAGGCTCAGTTCAAAACTCATGCATGGCCTCCAGGAAGCCCTCCTTCTTCATGCTAACTTTCTTACTCTGTATTCTTGTGATAGTTACATACATTCCTGTCTAAATTATTGTTTTAAGTTTGCCCAATAAGCATGCCTTTCTTTTCAATTAGTTGGTGAGGTGAGATGGCCGTGATTATTTTTGTCACTTCTCCCACTGAGAGGAGGAGTCAATGACCCTCCCACTGAATCAGGGCTGGTCCTAGTGACCTGCTTAAACAATAAAATATGGTGAAAGTGATGTGAGGCCTCTCCTCTCAGACAACTGGCAACTTCTGTCCTGTTCTCTTGGAACCTAATGCCATGGTGTTGGAAGCCTAAGCCACATGGAAAGGCCACATAGGTGCTCTTATCAATAGTCCAAGTTGAGCCCAGCCTTCTGTGCATCCCAGTCATGGGCTAGCATGTGATAAACTGTCTTGGACCCTCTCTACCAGTTTGTCTGCCACCTGAACATCACCAACTATCAATACCACGCAGCACAAAAGAATTCCCAGTGGAGTCCAGCTCAAATTCCTAGCCAACAAAATCGTGAGGTTCAGTGAAATGTTTTTTAGCCACTTAATTTCAGGGGTGGTTTCTTATGTAACAATTGATAGCAAATCATAAGCAGCCCGGGGCTAAAATCATGTACTCGACTTCATTTATTCATTTACTCCACCAAATAACATGGAGCATTCACTGTGTAGGCACCACTGCAGGAGCTGGAGATACAATGAGGAAGACAAAATCTCTGCCCTTGGTAAGCTGACACGCTACTGGGAGAGACAACGAACACAAAACCAAATAATGTCACGTCTGTAATATCCAAATTGCCACGCACAGAGCTCACGATAAAAAGTGACTAGTGAGTGCTATATTTCTGCGCACATACCACACAGCTAAGTGGTCATTCTCAATTGTACCTAAAAACAAAAACAAAAACACAATCCCTAATGGAACCCCAAAATTTGGAAGCCTAAGTTACTAATGAGACAAGTCAGATAAGCCAGAGAAGTTTCTAAACAATGTATTTCTGGAACAATGGAAATAGTGAAAAGATGTTGACCTGTTTTTCAAAAACTATCTCTTTTGCCTGTGGAGTCCTAAAACTTTTATTAGTAAAAAGGGGGCAAACCCCTGGGTTTTCAGAAATGTAGGTTATTCCCTAACCAGGATAGAATGTATTGCTCCATAAAATGTCAACATCAAAACAATATAGAAAAAATAATTACAGACAGTGTTAGTGTTGTAAGCTGATAAGGACCAGATGGTCTTTTGTATTTATGGTTTTCCTTGTGCATACAAATGCTTTGGGGATCTAATTAGCCTTCTACAAAACTCAAACTGGGTAATTACTATCATTATCCCCTTTTCAAATAAATCTGACGTCTAAACTGCAATTATGTTTTTTATCTTACATTGGGTATTCACACATCTTAGGAATTGTTCTTTGCCATCTACTCAGGAAACTTCCTAATGTGGACTGAAGTAAATAAAGTACAAGAGGATTATAAGAAACTGAAAAAATGGATCGCTCTCCTAGGGGAAAGTGCTGACAGCCACTGAAACCCCTCCTCAGTGAGAGTCCCGTTTCTGTCACGTTTTCCCTCCAATCAAGAATCAAGCTCCTGTTCTCCGAGATTTCATATTTCCACTTATGCTTTGCACAGCAAAAGAGAAGAATTTCTATGTGGAGACATAACCGGTCACGCATGTTAGAGGAAGGATTCTCTGCAAGATGTAATGTGGCAGCCGTTTCAATTAACTTCTGACTGTGCCCCCAAAGTGTAATACCTGGGCTGGCAATGAGCTATGGAAAAGCAGCCACGCACTTAACAAGACTGGTATGTCATCGTTATTGGACTTTTGGCTCTGGGACAGTCAAGTCACATGGTAACAACACCTCTGTTCTGCACGGCAAAGCAGATGTAATCATGCGCGCCAGTAAACTCATAATAGAGAATTCATCAAAATCAAGCTCCAGCGAGAAGTTCGTGAGAAGGGGTGTTAGCAAGCAGTCATTTTATTTCAGACGCAAAGCCGAGGATTAGAGGTTATTGGTGTGCATGTGTCTTCCTGCATAGGACAAAACGTGGATAGTGACAGGTGGTGGTGGAAAGCGCTGCAACAGCTCCCAGGGAGGAGGTTCAGGGATATTCAGAATGTATGGCTGACATCTCAAAGTTTAGCATCATGATTCCTGGTCCAGAGGGCAAAATCCAAAAATAGTTGGCAGAGGGAAGACTCTAGATGAGGAACTGGAACTGAGATGGAGGCTCTTCTACCACAGGGAGATGCTGTATGTCAACGCAGGCTTCAGAGGTGGTGCCCTGGCCTGCTTGACAGGAGGATGGCTCTGGGGCTGCCATTTAGGCCCTCCGCTCCAGAAACTGCCCTGGGCAGCCCTGGCAGGCAGCAGCTAGCCAGCCATTGGTAAGGATGGCTGCGAGGTCAGCACCTTATTCTGACTTGATGGCAGGAACCTGGCGGTTCACTGAAAAGCATCTTGAAGGCATGCATTCATTTTCCCATTTATTCAACCAATATTCACTACTTGGTGTTATGAGGTGGTTAATGTAAGTTCAGGTGCTAGTAAAACACGGGCTTCACACACTGTCATCAGGCTCCCATAATAAAGGGTGTGAGAGATCCAGCCCAACACTGTGGCAGAGTCGAAGTGCACAGAGCAGTGCCGATGGCCCAGGCGTGTGTGCACAAGCAGTGTGTGGCCTTGGTGTCTGGGCTTCTGTGCCAGCCTGGTGTGTTCATAGCTGTGATCATGATGATGGGGTTTATAATGCAAGGGGCTGTCTGTCTGTCTATGGGTTCATCCATCTCCTTGTAACAGCACTTTAACATCTGTCAGCTATTTTTACAGTGTATCTTTACCACCATCATCCCTCTTGCTGAAGCATGACAGGTGGTATTATTACAATCTTACAGACCCGCAGGATGGGTCTGAGGCATTAAGGGACTTGCGCAAAACTATACAGCAAGTCAGAAGCCTAGGCAGGATTCACACACAGGTCTTCTCGTTACCCACCCAGACTTCCCAGAGGCTGCACTGTCTGATGGGGACTTCCACTGAAACCCCTGCACAGCAGTCCGAGTGCCGGGGCAGCTCCCTGCAGGGCTGTCTGAGCAGCCTGCTGGGCTGACTTAGGCTGCTTGGCACCTTGAATGTCCCTCTTGCTTGTGAGGTTGCAGGTCCAGAGCCCAAAGGAATCAGAAGCTGGGCAGGACCAGGGCATCTGTATTGATTAAGATGCAATCTGATAGAGCAGAAAGAGCAAAGATTTTCACCAGGCATAGTTTCAGCCTTAGCCCGGCCCAAAGGAGCTTCATTAAGTGACTTGAGCTCCTTGGGACTCGGCTTTCATGGGTAATCATTGCTGTGGGTATGAAGTAATCGACAGTGCACCACAGGCACCCTGAAGCGAACGTGTACGCTACAGTGCGTATTTATTCATTTGGACCATCTCACTGGGTTCCTATGGGGATGGGATGGGATAATGTGGACAATGCTCAGGTACAGAGCCTGGCACAGAGTAAGGGTTAGTTCTGTTTCTCTCCCCATCAGACTCTCTGGGGGTTTTATTCTACTTTGTAAAGGGGAGGGGAGTGTTCTTAAAGTCTCCCACCCAGAACTGCAGGCATCTAGGGAAAGCCTTGTTCTGGCCAAATGTCAGGGAGGAAGCCCAAGGGCAGTGCCAGGCATGACAGTTTGCTGTCTTCCAAGGGCTGTTAGGAGAGAAGCCATGTCCCACTGCTTTTCAGATATGCTCAGCCAATCCTCAAATAGGCATCTTCACTGCCGGCGCTTGTTTAAGGATATGTATTCAAGGGAAAAAGAAGTAACACCTACTCTGCGACATCACAAGCACTTCTTGCTGATTTCAGTACAGTTTCAGTTGTCTGGTTAGGATGAAATCCAAATGACCTTCCAACATCCGCTTAGCAGAGTAGGCATCCCGCCAGTCAAACGGTTGTATGGGGCCTGGATAATAATTGAGATGACAGTCCAGTTTTGAATCGGAGGTTAAAATATCAAATTGTATCAGCTCTGTGTCCCCATGGCGATTTACTCTGTCAACTTGTTGGGCTCTGCTAGTGACAGGCTGGCCACACTCCTGCATGAGGGCATCTGAATCATGGTGCTCAGGAACCCAAAGGCAATCACGGCACCGGGTGAGGACAGGAAAGAGGATGAGGCTTAAGGCCATGACGGATCTGGCAGGAACTGTGTCTCCCTGCTTCCATGCCTGCCTTGGCTCAGTTCCTTGGGCTTCACAAAGGCAAATCACAAACGAAGGCTCCCAAGTCCCTGTTTCGGATACATGCACCTTGTGACTATACCGCAGCTGCTCCCATTTGGGGGGATAACATGTGGCCCCAGCTGGACCAGTGCCTTTCATAAGAACTCAGCCTTCTTCAAAGGGCTCCCACGGTGTGCTTTGTGGTCTCCTTTAACTCCACTATCTTAAGATTTCAGCATCTTAGTAGTAGCCAGTATGTTGAAACAATTTTTCAGCTAACCTAACAGCTACTACTTTTATTTGTGTTTTAAAGTTATAATAATAAACTTTATCTCCAAACTTAATGTCAATGGTAGAGTAACAGAATAGGTGAAAGAAATACACAAAATGACTATAATGTGTTGGAGTGGGTTGAATGGTAGCGCCTGAAAGATAAGGCCACATCGTGGCCCTCAGAACCCGTCCATGTTGATCTTAGGTGGAAAAAGGAGCATTACAGATGTAATTAAGTTAAGGATCTAGAGATGAGGCCATCCTGGGTTATCTGGGTTATTTTGCAATTCCATGCTCTTATTTTTATGTGTATGCCTTTAGAGTAAAATGTTCTTATATGTTTCTAACTTGTTCTATAAATAACAAAATCACAGTCATAATGGCTATAATTAATAGTTATTGAGCACTTATTACGATTCAGGCACCAAGTTAAACCAATTATGTGCATTATCTTGTTTAATAGGTCCATACAGAATTCCCCTGAGGAATGTATCATTGTATCTGTTTTTCAAATGAAAAAGCAAACATTATGTTCAGCAAGATGAAGTCACTCACTCAAGTGGGCGGTTGTTCTAACAGGCAGGAGGCTAGGCCTCTGCCCCTCAGCTGTTTGGCTTTAAAGCTCCTGAACCCTAATAAGTATGTAATAGGCTGGGGGCAGGTAGAATCTGAAATCTGTTGTGGGCTTCTCTTAAATACTCATAATCAAGGATAGGACTCTGATATGGCCTCTCCAAACTCCCCACCCCAATTTACTTGAAGACAGAAAAGGAAGAAAAAAAAGTGATATTAAAATGAAGACTTCCAGGAACTGGGAGGTACTAAAAAGATGAGTAGGGTTTGGATTTGGACAGAGAGAGCCAGGGAATGGGCATTCCAGAGAGGCGGGATATGGAGATAGAATGTGCTGGCATGTCTGGGAGTCTGTCCTGACAGTGACCAAGGAGAAGGGATATGGAGATGGAATGTGCCGTCATGTTCAGAAGTCTGTCCTGACAGTGACCATGGAAGCCCTCCAACACCACATTGGAGAGTCTGAGTGTAGCCAAAGCCCTTTCCTGTAAGGTGATCAAATACATTTCCAGTCTAGAAAACACTTCTGAAGTGGCTAAGGGTGAGTAAAATCCAGGTAGTTCATAAGACAAAGTGGTAATTCTCAACAGCAACAGAGTCTACCTGGGAGTGAAAGGATCCCAGAGACCCTCCAACTCATGCTCCTCACTGGCTGAGCAGATTCATGCAACTCGTACACGTTGCTGCTGCAGGAGTATTTCTATACTCACGTATCCTGTCAAACATGCTCCAACATCAAACGGCTACCAGCAGAGTGGACAGGCCAAATGGGTTAGGAATGAGAGAGAGACACACACACACACAGAAGTGATACTGATTTGTCACAACCACATTGCACTAATATTTGCTGACATCTATAGGCTGTTGTGATCCCTGAGCTGCAGGAAAAGGTGTCTGGCTCTCTGGGTATTCATGACCCTTATGGTATAACTTACTAGACTAGAGAAATCAGGCTCATTTGCAGCCCAACATGAAGAGAATGGGGGAAACATCAAAGACAGTGTCAGGGAATCTTGTTCTAGAATGGCAGGTACTAAATCTGAACCCAGGATCCTGTGATGGCACTGTTGTTATTATCTCTCCCCTCTGACATGCATGGGCTGATTCAAATATTAAGAAGGGGCTAGAGGGCTGATTCCAGAATGCGAGAAAATTTGATTGGAAGGCATCCTGACTTAATTCATCTGTCTGTGCCTCAGGCTATTAGCACTGATATACTTATCATATTATAATAACTAATCACTAGTAGGGGCACTAAGAGGTTAATAAAGAACCAAGGGACAAGTACCATTATAGCCTGAAGCATACAATATCCTACCAGGCCAATCACCGCTGACTTCCTGTACTGTAAGAGGTTGAACATTTGGAAGAAGGCATTAATGAGTACTGGAAACCAAGTATGCTGTATACTTGGCCAGGTTTCACTTACTCTTTCATGTATGTAACCCAGAAAAGCAAAATTCACACCAGAATGTCTTAATAACTTCTGAAAACTATTGTTGACACTGACATTTGCTGTGATGCAGGCTAAGTTACCAATTCAGTTGTGAAATCCACCGCGGGTCCAAATGTGTGGAGAGAAGTGGAAGAAACCACATTTCAAAATTCATATTCATTTAGATTTAAGTACCATTGCACTAAACATTGCTTTCCCCATTTATAAAACTGGGACTCCATAAAGTCTGAATTCCTGATACAGCATAGCATACTCAATTCACTTAAAGGGTGAATCAGAGAGATGCCATTTTAAAGACTGACATCATGATGGATATGCTCAAGATCTTAGCTAAGGTACACTGACATGGCAAGAAGAATAAAGAATGCTCAAGAAGAAGAATCCTTTAGTAGGACTCTGACTGTTTTTTTATACTTGGGTTAAGATCACATTCAACAGATTATTAAAAGACACAGGACATTACATATATACTTTCATTCACATGCTTATTCACTGTCCATATTATTTCATACAACTTAAATTTAATATGAAGTAGTCGCCCTATCACCCAGTCCAATGAGTACTTGTCAATCTTTTTGAAAGGCACTTTAATGAGCTGTATTTATTGCAAATTAAACTAAATATGCATGGCGAGATTTACATTTTCACATGACTGTGATCCATGCCAGTGGATGTGCCAAACATGACATGAATTAAGTATGTGGGCTTCTCAAACCTCAACAGTGCCTATCTCCTGAAGGAGACATGCTCAATACATTCAGGCAAAAGAGTAATAGTCACACAATATGAAGCTTTTGCTGAGAGTCAAATTTATTTCTAATTGCTGCCTATGCCTGACATGCTCATTCATTTATTTTAAAAACAAAAGCCCCATGTATAATGAGGAGATCCAGACACATGATAAAGAATTATTTCCACAGAACCGAAAATATTCAGACACTCAGCAAGGTAAGATAAGCCCCATTATTTACAGGTACCTTGCTCTTGTTGGGAGATTTTCATAACCACATGGTGGCAAACACTCACAAAGTGCCTGCAGTTCGTAACAGATGAGAATGCCAGACCATAAGTTACTTGAACTATTCAGGGAAGATGAAAATTGTGTTGCTATTTGTCAAGCCCTGCTGGGAGGAATGCACTGGGGACTTCAGTGCCATTAATGATGGAGATATCATATAGTTACCATTATCCTTTGTAGTGATTCATGGAAACAACGAAAGAATGTAACAATGTTTTCAGCAATACAGGAGGCAGGTTACATTGTCTGTATTTTCTTGTTAGTGAAACAAATGGTGTAAAACCAGGATTCATCCTTCCTAACCCCTGTTGGCTATACTCTCTTCTAAGATGATAGGAAAAAAGATCTGCCCGGGGCTCTAGAAAGGGATATGCAAGCAGCTTAGCACTTTTTCTTAAATATTCGATGGAACACTGGCTTTTCAATCACTCACCCCATGCTCACAGCACCCCCTTAACAGGCTGTCGGCTTCATGAGAGCAAAGACTGTCTCTTCCTTTTTTGTGTGTCTTCAGTTCCCCAGCCTTTGGTGGTCCTGACTCTCCCAACATAAAGCCTGGCACTGAATATTTACTCAGGCAAGTTTTGCTGTAGTTGAATGAGGAATCCTTTGAATGCCGACAGAATTGGCCAAGTTGGATGAGGGTGAAGAAACCACTCTGAGCAGAAACTGTGAGTGGTTTGTACATGATGAGTTTGCAGTGACTGCCGGACCCCTGTGGACCCATGTAAAGCGGGCGTACAGGACCAGCCCATGAGTCCTGGGTGACACTCATCTTTGTAGCCGAGATAACCTAATTTTACTTAGGACTGGTCATTCGGTCATTTGTAGAGAGAAACACAGCTGAGGCAGACAATGAAGAGAGCATAGCTGGATCATCACCATGGTTCTTCTGACAGATAGATGCAGGAATCCAAATTGTGCTCTCAATAGAAAGTCCAATAGCTGTTATGAATCTTGCTGACTTTATTATTTTTTTGCAATACATTGATTTCTCCTTTATTGTTGGCTCTTTGTTTCTCAGAGACTAGTAAATGTCCAAGGCTGTTCTTGAGAGCTGTGAGAACTCACAGCCCAACAATTGGGATGCTGTAATTTGTCTAAATTCTACCTAAACTCCCAAGCCATACTTGCCCCTGATGCAGCAAGTCCTTTAAGAAGATGTAATGACTGAAAGGAATTGCAATTTCTGAAGAACTCTGACAGGACAATGGATTATGGATAAGGTAATGACAAGTGTCTGATTTATAGAAAGAGGAGTCCCTGGTATAACTTTAGCATCACCTTCATCTACTCAGTCATATATCATAACCAAAGTCAAAGGACATATTTGCACCTTTGAAGAATAAAGAACCCTATGGGAACTGCTTAACATCTATATCCAAGGCTTTGTTACTGAACACCCAATGACCCAGTATACTCCTCTCAAGAAATTACAGCCACTTCATATTGAAATATTTATTTGGAGTTGTAAGACAGCACACTTTTCTCTTTTGCTTTAATTTCCCCTTAACACAAAAGACTGTAAGTATTTAAGCGGCTCCAGTTACATCAAAAGAGAATCATCAGTTTCTGTTCAGTACTAGCTGAGTTAAATAGCAGCTCTGTTTCCAGAAAGATAATAATGTCAAAAATTAGAGAGAAAACAGCAGGCATTCTGGGGAATTTAACTGTTGAACAAATGGCTGGAAGGTGCTTCAAAGTCAATTTAAATAATTTTTTAAAAATTACACCCTGACTTGAAGCCTAAGAATGCTTTTTCTCTATATATAATTAAAACATAATGCTGAAGACTTCTTCAGACAGTGATTCCTGATATTTTAATAATAAAGTAGATACCCTCATGATATGGCTTATTAAATATATTTGAATGTACTACAGATTAAATCAATTCCAGGGGAAGCTACAGCATACAGTAAAAGCCTGGTTCAACAAACTCTTCTGTATAATGGATTCCTCACTCTCAGTAACATGAACATGTCCTGCTGGAAACTGTCTTAAATATTCTGCTGGAAAGCAGGTCAGATTCGAGGCACAGAGGGGCGGTACCAGGCATGCCCAGGAACTGCCCTGTGTTCATCCGCTCAGGCTGCTGTAACAAACAACCACAGCCTGGTGGCTCACACAACAGAAATTAATTTTCTCACAGTTCTGGAAGCTGAAGTCTGAGATCAAGGTGCTGGCATGGCCAGTGAGGACTCTCTTCACGGCGTGTAGAGGGCCATTTTCTTGCTGTGTCCTCACATGGCCTTTCCTCAGTGCATGCGGATGGTGAGAGACAGTGGCTTCCTGGTGTCTATTTTACAAGGACACTCATGAATCCTGTGAGATCAGATCCCTGCTCTTATGACCTCATTTAACTGTAACTGCTTCCTTAGAGGCCCCTTTTCCAAATGCAGTCATATTGGAGATTAGGGCTTCCACGTATGAATCTGAGGGGGATGCAAACATATAGTTCATAACACTGTTCATCTCATTCCTGTTCTGCACGGGGTGCCAGGACCTCAGAGGTGCATGACTGGCCCTGGCGCAGTGTCTGGGAATGACCTCGCCACTTCTACTTGCTGAGGCCCTCCCTGCAAGAGGTCCTCTACTTTCTGGAGCTGATGAGCAGTACATGATTCACAGATTAGAAAGTGAAATTTATGAAGCAAGATCAAAGGAACAAGAATTGTGTAATTGAGAGAAGAGAAGATGGAGGCGACTTAATCTTTAATAGTGTTGGAGCGATTAGGCACAGATTTCTGATCAGCTGTTCCCTATCCCACCTGGGCCACTCAGGAGAAAATGGGATTATATTGTAACACTGGGAGAGATTTCAGTGAAACATAAATGGACAGACTTCTTGTCACCTCACCACAAGGACTGAGAGATAGGGAAGCAGATTATAGAGGAACACTTGGGCTCCCAGGAGCTGTAAGAAATAGGCAGGGGTCCAAATGGTGGGAAGGAACAGGGATAGGTCAGAATCAAAGTGCTGAGTCTTCCATACCAGGCTTTGCTGTGTTTGAAATGCTGCCCATTGAAGACTTTACTGCTGGAATCTCTGCATTTCTGAAAATCTGTACTAGGCTATTCAGGGCTGCCAGACAAGAAGATGGCTGTTAAACCCAACAGTCTAGCAAGCAGGGGACAGAAAGCCTCAATCCCTTGACATAAAGAATGCCAAATTATGGGTATGTCATGAGGATTGCATGCTAGTGTACCTGTCTCTGCTCTAGTTTCAGTTCCCTGAGAGAAAGAAGAGCTCATTTAATGCCAGCATCGGTAGCACCCAGTACAGTACTCAAAACAGACAGACCAGAATAAGGACATCGCTTCTTTTTGGAGTAAAAGTAATGACTCCTGTAGGCAGGTGATGAGCTGATGAACACAGCTGACCCCTGACATGTTCAATTTCACTGTAACTTTAACTACCCTTAATGAAGATCTCTGAGGAGAAACATGTTGGCAAGATCAACAGTGATCAGACTCATACTTATCAAGTGATTTCTTTCCTTTCCCACTTTACCTCCAAGGATAATATGCAGCCTGACAGAACTTGGTTTGCTGACCAATGTATTGCTTAAAAGGGGGCGTTCATTGCCTTCATCTTTATGCCTGAATATGTTATTCTCCTTTCCCCATGTCAATCTCCTGAGTTTGAGGACACAGAGAAGGAATGGCATACCACAGAATTATTCAAGTCTGTTGACTATGCTAACCACCTCCCATCAGACATTTATGTGTAGAGTGTTCACAGGGGCATTATCCTGATTTTCAGGATACTGGCAAATGAAGAATGCTCTTAAAGTCACTTTCTGACAACACATTTGGCCTGTTTTAGCCCAGAAAATGTAACCATCAAATTCATTGTTACCCAGAAACACTGATTAGACAAGACATGGCTGGCTGAACCCATGTGCAGCCAGGACTCCCTTATACCAAACCTGGGAAAGCTCTCTCTTTTCTGTTAAGAAGTACTGACCCATGCGGGATTCAAACCCCTTCAAGGGCAGTCCTCTCCTGAGTGATAAAGCTCCTTTTGTCTGCAAAACTACTTTTGCATAAATAGAATCGGTGACGTTTAGTCAACCCACAAATGTATCATGAAGTATGAGAGAACACAGGAAAAATAACCAGAAGCATATAGCTACTGTACCAGAGAAGACAATAAATTATAAAACAAAGCTTTCAGTCAATTATTGTTAGGAAAAGTAGTGGGTGCAGCATAAGGAAAACCAAGTAGAGAATATGCATACATAGCAATGTCTCTAAAACACAAGACCCTTTTTCAGAGGCAGTGAAAATTACTAAACACACTTGCCAGCCCTCTGCTCCCAAGGGCTCCAAGACATATTTCTCCAAAGACTGAGGCCTGAAGAGAGGTACCTACCTCTGACCTTAGTCCCAGAATAGGAATTTTTCTCTGATTACACATCCACAATAAAATTTGGAAGAATAAATTTACAGGTGAAACACCCTTAATGCTATTCTGCCTCCCACCTCTGAATCTGTAGCACAATGAACTTCCCTTATGACACTGATTGGGGGTTGTGTTTTCTTACAGGAATTTGTGTGCAATTTTGTCTGTCTTGTTTACCTTCCCAACCTCTCTCGCATCTCCTTGAACAGAACTATGCTCTGAGGAGGCCTTGGTTAATGCTTGTAGAATAGAAGTGATTGCCTACCCTTCAGGAGCCGTCAAGATGAGTTTAATAATGCTTTTTGAAGGTGATTTCAGGAGCTGATTATCCAGTTGTTGCCTCAGCTCATCTCCTAGCTACAGTTCCTTCTTCAGTAGCCTGCCTGCCTCTTGGCCATTTGCCTCTCATTAGTGCCTTTCATGAAAGTATACTGGGAAGGAAGAGGATGTGAAATTCAAATGAAATGACTGCTAGTTTGACAGCAGGAAAAGACAGAGAAATACTGAGTGACTCAAGATTTTATATTATCTGTAGATTTAAATTATCCAAACCATGCCTAGTCCTCATTAGGATGGATAGTGAAGGTCTTGCCAGAATGGTTACATTTACTACATGGCAGTTATGCAGCAAACTATCCTACAAGCCTTTGCAGATGTTCTACATTGATGATCTTTCATAAAGAGTGGCTGAAGCAAAGAAAAATACTGCAGATGTAATCCTAAAAACAGTAGCTATAAACATGGGCTTTCAAATGTCACCTATCACCCACGGCTGTACTAAGCACCATTTACATAAGTTGACAGTTTTCCTCCAAGGAACAACAAATGCTCTTTATGCATAATGGGGTTATCCAGCGAAGGGCCAGAGAAACCAGCAGATTTTATAGAGGGAGAGGTGGAATCAGAGGGAAGCCGAGTGTCTTCCATAAAGTCAAAGAAGAAGATGGAAGCTTTCAGTTCTCTCAAGTCACCAGCTGACTGGACAAATGCTTCCTGAGTTGAGCTGTGCTTTCTGCCTATACATGGTGTGCTGGGGAAAAAAGGAATGACAGGCTTTCATTTTTCAATGCTATTTTTTTGCAACAAATATTCCCACTTGGTGACACAGATCCAACAGGGAAATCAGACTTAATGAGGAGACAGTGGCCCTTTGTGACAGAGAGAAGACCCAAGCCACACTGGCCATGCCTGTGGTTTTCTGCTAATCTGAATAGGTCAGGAAAGAATACACCAGTCTGAGCAATTCACTGTCAAGTTGAGATCTGTGGCAATGAAAACTAGAGAAAAGTCACTTTCAGAAGAAATAGCTGGCTTTCCCAGTGTGAGGGAGAGGCTCCAGTTGACCTAGTTTGGTGCTGAGGACCTGCAGGAAGAAAATGAATTGCAAAGTTCACGAGTTAATCCCAATGCCGATCTGGTTGCTGGCAATTTGGGGTTTAAACACTCTAGCCCTCAAACCCATCATTTTATATGTTTAATCTGTAAGCAGGAGCTTCTAAAGAAGCTGTGTGTTGGATGGCTCAGGCTTTTCTTTATCTAACTCTATCGGTCACTGCCAGGCATTCAGCGAGATGCTGGGAATGCAGCAGGAAGAAGCTATATTTTCTGACTTCATGGAGCTAGCCATCTAACAGAGGTGTTGAGAACATAAATGAATGCTAGATACCTGGGAGAACCTGCTGGAAGGCTGAAGCAAGGGATAATGGAGATATGAGGCTGGGAAAGTATCCAACACAATCAAGAAATATTTAAGAGAAAAACTGGAAGCATTTGGTAAAGTTTAATGCAGGAGGGTAAGAAAAATTGAGCTTCAAGTTTTTAGCTTGATTGACAGTGGGATGAGAGAGATGGAGCAGGAACCTGATTTAGAGGGAGTGGGAAGCAGAGATCGGCACGGGAGAGACTTGAGTCTATTTAGGGGTTTGGTGTCAGGGAAAAAGGAATAATAGGTCAAGGTTTCAGCAGAGAAAAGGCAGGAGGATCCTGGGAATGTTACTGCTTATTACATAAAAAGAATTCAATAAATGTGAGTCCTCTCTTTTCATTTTCCCTGTAGCAGAATGAAATTTCTAGCACAGTTATGAGTAATTGAATTCTCTCACTGCTAGTATATCTTGATGCACTCCCAGTTACACTGAATAATGAGGAGTGACCAGCTTGTACAGAAAGATCTAGGTGTGTGCCACAAATTAACTGGCTCTGCTACAGAGCTTTGCAGTGTGAGGTAGTAGCTATGTAAAAAGTGGTGTACATCCTCCTTTCTTTCGTCACTGTTTTAATCCTGAATGACTGAGAAGACTGGCTGTCTGAGAGCACAATATAACTTTGACTAAATTATGAAAAGAAAATCTGATGCACTTTTCCCTTCAAGAAATATGTGATAGGATAATTTCAAGGAAGGATTCCTGCAGCGCTGTGTGTGTGTGTGTGTGTGTGTGTGTGTGTGTGTGTGTGTGCGCGTGCCTGCCTGTGCGCCTTGTTTCAGAAGCTCCAGCTCCTAAATTACCATTTTTAATAACAGTCCCACACACATGACATCATAGTCGTCTCCACAGCAACTGTGAATGATATTACAAACCTGTCAGGCACTTAATGGGAAAGATAAGCAAGAAGACAAGAGTGGACAGTCTCCGAAGCAACAAATGCGCTTTTTCCATGGAAACACCGCCTTGTGGAAAAGAAAAGGAAGCGCAGATAATAGACACAGGCACACAATAGTTCCTAAATATAGCATTTCACTAAGCACTCTGTCAATTGCAATTTAAACACCATTCAACCTATGAGAATGATGGCTGGAAGAAAAGCTTCCCTCGGTTTCAGGTTTCAAGAGAGGATGGCAGAGGCATTTTCCTTGAAGTCAGTTGCCACCTATCATCACGGCTGCTCACAAAAGAGGACAAATGTGAATGGAGCAAGATACTAGTAAACTTTCAGGTTTGCTCTACCTGAAGAAAACACCAAAGAAGAAAAGCTAAACTTGGGCCAGATAAATTACCAGTAGATAATTAGCATTATAAAAATTCTCTTATGGAAGTGAATAAAGGCATGTGGATGAAACTGCAGGAGAAATTTGCCCCCCAGGAATCCTGGGGAGAAGCATAAGGCCTGTACTGGGTCCTTTACTCACCCATGTACCCAAGTGTGGAGTCTTGGACATTGCCATCATAAATCAAACTGCCTTGATTTCCAAAAAAAAAAAAAATTCCCTTATGAGGAAAAGCTAGATTCATTTGAAGTACCAAGCTCTGCAATGAGCACATGATAAAATTTACATTATTAAGCAATTTAGGAGAATATTTGCTACCCATGCCAATGATACAGTGCACATATACATTCCTTGGAAGTCAGGGGCCCCTTACTGATGGCTCACTACGGGCAGACACCCATGCTATGTCCTGGACATCCCATTATCTGAACTCCCATCCATAACCAAATGAGAAAGACTGTATCATTCTGCGGTGGGTCAAACGAGGAAATGGTGGTGGCTGCTGTGGGCATAAAGCCCCCCAGGACACACAGTGGATGTCAAGCTGATTCAGACCTATTTCCCGACTCCAAAGTTTGTTCACTGGGCTCTGTCATCTCCCTGCACAGACTCCAGCATTTACAAAGCTCCGACCCTACCTTTTCCTGTAATCCTTCTATGATTAATGCACTCATCCTTATGATGCCATCACCCTATTTATCAATGGCAAGCACACTTTGCTGTCTACATTATAATCATCGACTGTTAGAGGAAATGGAGAATTCAAGAGAACCTGTTCAAGAACGCATTTTATTCTGAGGGAAACCGAAGTCCAAAGTGAATTCCTTCCACAGCAGTGAGAGCTGAGTCAGTCTCCCCCGGCTCTGGAATCCCAGCTTCTCCCTACCCCACACCCTCTCTGACCTAATTCTGGTTATTTGTTGTTGATAAATTATTTTCCCTAGGGGGACATCTCTATCCCCTCTTCCTTCTCCTCTCTTTGTTCCTTTCAACATTCTTGGAGATTCAAGAGCCATTTTATATGATAAAAGTTTAAGTTCCAAGGAATGGTTTCACAAAAGACTCCCTTCCACTCGGTTAACTGCTAAAAAGGATACATTCGGAGGAGGTGACTGGCGTTCTCCATCCCTCCTCAGCCCATTGTCAAGTTGTACTCCCTGAAGTGGTGTGTGTCTTCTCTAAGGTAACAAACTTCACCTATGAATCAAGCCATCGACCCTATTGGCTCACAGAGGGCCACTGAAATTACTGCCTGTGTTCCCCTTACTAACCTTTATATAAAAGAGGTCTCTCTCTCATTAATCTGTGACAGATACTGACTAATAGGAACATGAGTTACATGCATATCAAAGAAGATTCCAATGATTCGACAACATTCAATTTTCTTGGAAGGTCTTTAAGAAGTGAGACATCTCTAAATTATCCATCACTAATAAATGTGAAATTGCAGGCTGATTAAGATTCACAGGGTGAGGAAATCTATGTCTAGTTCAACAATGTTGCAGCTTTATTAGGAAAATCCACTCATTCTTTTCTCAAGTACAGGTCACTGGCTGGAATAAAAGCATAGTTATATCAAATGGCTCTTACGGGGATGAACAGCATTAGTGATGGGGGGCCTGCATAGCAGGACAAGTTTCACGCATAGTTCATGAGAAGTGAAATAAGCAACCTTCAAAACTAGCAGAGCCAGTGGAGAGGAGCGTCTCTGCCTTAACAGCCATCCCATTCACTCCACACTCTCCTTAACTCTCGGGGGTTAGGGAGAAAATCTAAGTGTCACAATCATCCCAGTTCCTCATAGAAACTGATTTCATTTCTCCATCAAGACAACGTTCTAGAACTACTTTCCATTTGTTCTGGAGTTGGCATTGATGAGAAATTTTAGTGTCTTCTGGGATATAATAATTGGCCCAAGAAAAGACTCAAGCAAGTATCAGAAACAGAAGCCACTGGCATTTGACAAATGAACTTATTAAGGAAAATATGAGGTTTTTCTTGAAGAAAAAATATTGGGATATGCCATTTAACCTCAAAGATAAAATGGCCAGTTATTTTACCAGCAAAATGGTTTATTCAGGATTAGCAAAGAATTGCAGTTCGGGACATGCAAAATCATGGGCAAATCACACAAATTAAGGAGAGGAACAATAGTTTAAGGGGGAAGAAGGAGGAAGTTAAGAGGAGTTGCTCTGAATGAAAATCTATTGGAGAAAAGCAAGAGCTCAGAGTGAGGAGGACGGTTTCTCATTGGCTCGGGGAGTTGATTTCTTACAGGAGATACAATCTACATCTTTGCCTGCTGGGGCCTATAACTGATGATTCTTTTCTGTTAAGAATTCTGTTGAGGCCTGAACTTGACAATTCTTCCCATAATTGACATTGAACGGTACCGGCGCCGCCTTCCACCCTCTGGACTCCACTTCAGTGAGGTTTCCTTTTATGCATTTTCACAGCCATGACAATGTCAAACTTCCTTTTTCTTGATCTAAAAAACAAAAAATCTTTCTGCTTAGCCAACAAAATGATGGACATGAATGCTTTTCTTGGACCTCTCTAACCTCAAAAGTCCCAGGATGTTTTTTTTCTCTTAATTCCCTGATTAAAGCATGGAATCAATCTGCCTATCAAATTAAATCTCAACTTCTGAAACTATTGCCTCAATGGTCCTCCTTTAAAATTAACTCTCCATAACAGGAATTCAGGCAAATACAATTCCAGTGCCTTCCTTCAGTTAGGAAGAAACACAACCTTGGGTAAATGCAAAGTCAGGTTTCAGGCCTTTTCCAGGGGCTGTAAGAGAAGGAGTTTTCCAGAAAAATACTTGGTGGTTTTCCAAACCTCAGGCATCTTCCAGCTAATCCTCCATTAGGATGTCATTTGTTTGGTTCACTTCAAAGCTCTGGCTACTTTCTTGCATTTTTCTAAAAACAAGGAGATCTGTGGAAATCATTTTGTCGAGAAATTTGGCAAGTCCCTCACCATCCTCATGAATTAGTAATTAAACTCAGGAAGTCCCTCTGCCCAGTGTGTTTATCCTCTCTGGGTCACAACTCATCTCTGCCTTCAGCAGGACTCAGTGTTTCAAAGTGACGAAGGTAGAGGGAATCTCAGGTCTGGAGTTAGCTACGTATGTCTCAGGATTTGGGCAATGGTGACTATCCTGCTTTAAAAAATATATTGAAGGATAGATACTAAGTTTACTGACTTAGGGACTGACATTCTACCTACCCTACCTCACCCCACAGAGCATTGAATGACCACAGCCAATGACAACTTTGAGGAAATACAGAGGCAGTGGGGTGTCTGAGTATATTTAGCTGGTACATTTGACGGCCACATCTTCGATCTCTGGGCTATTGCTGCGAGTTTTGAAGGGGGCTCCAGCTGACAAAACTATTGTGGAAAGCTTCTAGAGGCTGGTTTTGCTGGCCCGAGGTGTCATTCTCAGCGATGACAGCCACTATCTTGAGGAGGGGGGAGTTGAAGCATGGATTAATGTCATCCAAGAAGAATGTCTTCAATGCCACAGAATTTGACAGCCTGTGTATAGGCTGGACAGCCATGGTTTCTCCATGGTGCTCCTCCCTTAGGAACTGTCAGGAGACTAAGCCAAAAAAGCAAGATAAACATAGAAATAAAGTGGCTGCATAGGCATAAAATCAAAGTCAAGAAAGAAGCAGCTTATACGGTCATAATACTATATTTAAGCAAAATGTGGCATGAGCAGCTTAGCATGAAACCAATTTCATCTTCTTCCCCTTGCATCCACCAAGCCCTCTTCTGTGTTCCTATGTAAATGGCCCCTCACTCACTTTTATGGGTTGAACTGTCCTTCCCAAATCATGTATGTTGGAGTTCTAACCCCCAGCACCTCAGAATGTGATGTGGAGGTAGGGTCTTTATAGAGGTTAGCAAGTTAAGATGAGGTTATTAGGGTGGTCCCTCATTCAGGTGGACTGGTGCTCTTAAAAAGGGGAAAATTTGGACACAGAGGGAAAATTATGTGACGAGGCAAAGGGAGAAGATGGCCATTTACAAGCCAAGGAGAGAGGCTGTGGACAGATCTTACCCTGAGAGCTCTGATGAACCCCAAAGTTCAGACTTCTGGCCTCCAGAACTACCTGCCAATGTATTTCTGCTGAAGCCATCCAGATGGTGCTACAGTACTTTACACAGCAGCCCCAGCAAACCAAAACACCAGACCCTGACATTTCCCCTTTGTCTCTCTGTCTCTCTCAACCAATAGCCAAGCAGTATTTGGTCCCACTACTTCTATCTACTTAGTATTTTCAGTACCTGGTCACTTTTCTCTACCCCACCATTAGATTTCAGTTCAGACCACCATCATCTTTCACGTGGATCCCCATCAGAAGTCTCCAGCTGGTCGGCTGGCCTTGAACCCTGCCATCTCATAATTCTCACTGATGCCTTTCTACAATGCAAATCCGTTTCTAAACCTTCAGTGCACACCTCCTGTCATCAGAGTGGAGAAAGTCTACACATGTCAGCCCTTCAGGATCTGACCCAACCAACTTCTAACTTTTTTCTTGTTAATTTCCCCTTCCTCAAATCCATGGTTCCAGGGTTACCTGGTTTTGTAAACCTGCCAGGTTTGCCCATCTCGACATGTTTCTTTCTGTTACTCTCTGTAGGTCTTTCTGTTACTCTCTGCAGGGAACATCCTTCCCCTTGCTCTTCACCTGGCAAAATACTGCCATCCACTGCCAGTTGTCATCACTTCCAGGGGATTGTCTGGGAGGCTTTCTCTGACCTCAGTTGGGCTGAGTTCCTTTCCTGAACTGCTTCCATAGTACCTGTGCATGGCTCTGTCCAAAGACTTTTGCCTGGAAGCAGTTTGGGAGCAGGGGCCATGTCTGTTTTGCTTACTTTTGTATCCTTGTTTTTGTATCCAGCACAGTGCTGGGCACACAGTAAGAGCTTCATACATCTTGTTGAATGGGGTAAAAAGCTTTAATATTCAATAGCAGATGATACTAATTCTATAATACTGAAATAAATCCTATAACTTAAAAACAAACACAGGATCTTTTTTCATAATTTAGTATGTCTTATAAAGCAGAGATCACTTGATGCATTATCTTGCCCTTGTACAACATTAGCGTGAAACCAATTTCATCCTTTTACCCCGGCATCCACCATTCTCTTTTTGGTATACAATGTCTCCAACATAACATAAATTACGGGGGTGAAAATACAGTGTAGAAATATAGTTGATATACAGTATTATATTGGTTACAAGTATACAACCTAGTGATCCAACAGTTATATATATGATTAAATCCTTACCCCAACTTGTGTGGTCACTATCTGTCAACATAGAAAGATGGTACAGAACTACTGACTATATACGGTCCCATCCTCTTTTTGGTACACATAACAAAAAAACATGAGTTCACATATCCTCTGACAATCCATCTGATTTAAGACTAATTAAGATCAATCTGACTTAAGTCAATTATGCAGTTCTAACAAGCACATATGTACTGTGAGAACTGCTGAACGTTGTACGTTAACTAAGGCAGTGGCAGGGGTGGGAGTGAAAAAGGCAGGTGGCGTGGAGAAGATTGAAAATAATAAAATGAGTAAGACAAGGTCTCTATCTTGAATAAACTCACAGATCATAGGGCAAAGCACACCTCCTCTGCAATATTTAATTAGGCTGCTCCACGGAACTAGGGTGGGTCTACATGACAGAAACATTTTGCATTCAGGTTCTTTTCTAAATTTTTAAGATGATGTCAGGGCTGAACCCCAGGGCTGTCAAGAGCAAGGAATGAAAGACACTCACAGACATCCTTAAGGTCAGCCTCCTTATGGGACGTTTCCTGAATCCAAACTTGCTGGGAGGCCACTCTGGGGGCATTGTCAGTCAGTCCGTGACTGATTTATTGTACTGGAACCACCCGAAAACATGGCCGTAATTCTTGGAGAGGAAGCTGGTTCCCACAGCAGAGGCAGACATGAGGCTGCTTTGGCAGCCAAGTTTCTCACAGGGAGTCTCAGGGAAGAAGAACATCATTTCAGGCAGAAGATTTAAACTGCTTTTTATTAACCTCTGTGGCTTTGCTAAGAAACCAGTGGAGCTCAGCTGAGAACTCTATGTGACCCTGTACTTGAGAATCCCTTCTCCCTCTCCTTTGAGCTGGTTTTCCATTATTTCTCCCTAAAATTTCATGAAAACAGGTCATGCATGACTTCTGAAGTGTGACGCTTCTGCTTGAAGGTTGATATAGAAATACACACAGCACGCCTGTTGCCCATCACAAGGGGAAACCTCGGATACTCCCCAGGCGTGAAGGCTGAGGAAGCAGCAGTGATGGGTTCATCGTCAAATCTCCCTCAGCTATGATCTCACCCTCTGCCTCTCTGTCTCTTTGTTCGGGTAAACACTTGGTGGTGTACCCACTCTATGGCCTTCAAAGAATTGCTCAGCAAGGGGTTATTGGGGATACCATGTATGATCAATAAATAATACTTAACACAAAAAAGAAGTGCATTAATAAGACAGACCTATCTCAGAAACATTCTTAATTACATGCTACCAAATTTCTTAAGATGCTGGGAGAAAACTAACTAGGGACTAATGGTGAGGACGGTTATTGGTGCCTACAATGGAGCTGCTACTCAAGAAACCCCTATAAGTCAGTGGACCTAAAATTTCAAGACATTAGAATTATGTGGGTTGTTAAAATACAGATTCCTTGGCTGCAACCCAGAGCTACTGTGTCAAAACCTGTATTTTTTTTCTTTTTTCTCTGATATATTTTTTTAAATGATGTATAGTTGATATACAATATTATACTGGTTCTAAATGTACGACCTAGTGATTCAACAGTTATATACATTATTAAATCCTTACCCCAACTAGTGTGGTCACTATCTGTTAACAAAGAAAGATGGTACAGAACTACTGACTATATTTTCTACACTGTACTTTCACCCCCATGAGTAATTTATGTTATGATGGAGACAAAATCTGATTTTTAAACAAGCATCCCAGGGGTTTCTGATAGAAGGGTTCTGTTGACCAAACCATGAGTAACAACACTGCGGATGTTCATTCAGGTGGGCTTTCATTATAGGTTCATACAACTCTAATGCTGTTCCTATTGCTGGAACTCAAGCAACTCAAAGGACAGACCTAAGGCATCAGAAGTCACAAAGAACAGCCTGGGTTAAAAGGATATACCTTTATAGTACAAGAGCAAACAGAAGAACATCCTGATCACTAATAGTGGAAGAAACAAGACGGTCATGAGCTACATATGCCGTGGAAACTAACGATGTCACAGAGGACTTTGGAGGAGTGAGCCAGGTTGCACGGTGAACCTCTGCCAGGGGTCTTTGTGGGACACTTGATTAACCTTCTCCATCTCCCCAAAAGAACTGATCTGGTTGAATGAGCTTCAGCATCTCAAGGAGGAGGATTTGAGAATGAAATATAAGCCTTAAGGATAAGCAAGAAGTATTGGTGATTTAATCCATGGGGAAAAAGTTATTTTTCGAAGATCTTAAAACTAATTTTTATTTTCTTCTGACTTCTTACACAAGGCAAAGTACCCGTTCTTTCCGTTTCTGTTTTTGCATACTCTGGACCCCCTGAGGAATCTAGAGCATATGTAAATGCATTCCCTGCTTGACTGGGAAGGAGGAGGCTTGGAGGGCGGATTTTGGAATAAAATCAGGAGCTGGTTTTCAAATCAAGTCTTCACTGAGGATGGAAATTGTTAAGGGCTGCATGTTCATTTCCCCTCAATTTGTATTTTGAACCTTAATGCCCATTGTAACATTTGGAGATGGGGCCTTTGGGAAGCAATTAGATCATAATGATGGAACCTTCATGATGGGATTAGTACACTAATAAAAATAGAGATAAAAGAGCTTACTTCCTCTCTCTCTTGCCTCCACCTTGTGAGGAAACAATCAGGAGATGGCTATCTGCAAACCACGAAGAGAGCTCTCACTGGACACTGGATCTGTCAGCACCTTGATCTGGAATTTACCAGCTACCAAAACTGTGAGAAATAAATGTTTGTTTTTTCAGCCATCCAGTTAATGGCATTTTGTTACAGCAGCCCCAAAATGATTAAGGCAGTGATGGAAGGGACAATAAAAGCAAGACAAAAAAATCAGAATCAAGTAAAAGAATATTTGATGAAAATAAATTCAGTGGACTCAATCTTCAATTAAAAATATAAATTGCAAAAAGGATGTTAAAAGTAATGAGAAGATGTTAAAATTATGAGAGCGTACTGAATTAAAAAACAACTAAAAATTTCTCTAATTAGCTTAGGAGATGCTATGATTGAAATTTGGTTTAAAAAAAAAAAGGTAAGATTTTTGCTATAGGAAGCCACCAGAAATAAAGGTGGAAAGAAGAAATAGACTACTTAAATAAACCAATAACAAGTAGAGAGATTATAATAATAATAAGTTTTTTAAAAACCTCCCCACAAATAAAATCCCAAAATTCAGATGGCTTTACTGGTGAATTCTACCAAACACTTAAAGATAAATTAATACCGATTTTCCCGACTCTTCCAAAAAGATGGGAGAAAGGAATACTTCCCAACTCATTCTACGACAGTAGTATTACCCTGACACCAAAACCATCACATGAAAAGAAAACTACTGACCCACAGCTGTTATGAATATATATGCAAAAATCCTCAATAAAATCCTTTGTAAAATAATTCAAAGTATAAAAGGAATTACACAACAGATCCAACTGGGATTTATCCCAAGAATATAAGGTTAGTTTAACATCTGATAATCAATTAATATAATGCCCTATTTCAACAGTCTAAAGAACAAAAACCCCATGACCATCCTCATACACTCAAAAGTGAAAAATCCAACATGACTTTCATGATTAAAACATTGAAGAAATTAGGAATAGAAGAGGACTTCCTCAACTTGGAAGAGGGCATCTATAAAAAACCCACAGCTAAAGTAATACTTAATGGTGAAATATTGGGTTCTTTCTCTCTTAGTTCAGGAATAAGACAAGGATGTATGCTCTTGTCATTTCAATTTGATGCTATATTGGAAGTTTAGCCAGAAAAATTGGTCAAGAAAAAAAAAGACATCAATGTAGGAAAAGAAGAAGTATAACTATCTCTAGTGTAGATGACATGATCTTATATATAGGAAACCTTAAGGAATCTACAAAACAATGTCAGAATTAATAAATGAGTTCAAGCAAGGTTACAGGATACAAGATCAATATATAAAAAGTCAACTGTATTTATATGCACTAGCAATGAACAACCCAAAAGGAATGTAAGAAAGTAATTCCAACTGTGATAGTATCAAAAAGAGTAAAATACTTCAGAATTAGTTTCACAAATAAGTGCATGACTTATACTCTGACAAAATGTTGTTGAAAGAAATTAAAGAAGACTAATAAATAGAAAGCTATCCCTTGTGCATAGATCAGCAGACTAAATAGTGTTATGATGGCAATATCCCTAAATTTACCTAAAGATTCACCCAATACCTACTAAGAATCCCAGCTGGCTTATTTATTTATTTATTTAAGAAATTAACAAGCTTATATTAAAATTCATATGGAAACACAAGGGACAATATAGCCAAAACTATCTTGAAAGCAAAGAACAGAGTTGGGTGAGTCATTTCTGCTTATTTCAAAGCTTAATACAGAGCTACAGTAAACAAACAGCATGGTACTAGCATTAGGATAGACATACAGTTCTATGGAATACAATTCATAATCCAGAAATAAACCCTTATATTTATGATCAACTGATTTTCAACAAAGGCACCAAGACAATTCAATGGACACAGAACAGTCTATACAACAAATGGCTCTGGGACAACTGGATTTCCACATGCAAATGAATAAAGTTGGATCTCTATTCACTCCATATAAAAACAAAACAAACCTCAAAATGACTCACAGACCTAAAACTATGTACTTCGCATAAGAAAATATAGGATTAAGTGTCCATGACCTGAACTGGGCAAAGCTTTCTTAGAAATGACTTCAAAAGCACATGTGACAGATGATAAACGATAAGAGTTCATAATAATTTTATTCTTATAACACTATTTAGTCTGCTGATCTATGGACAAGGAATAGTTCCTAACTTTTGTTCTTTAAACAACACCATCAAGAAAGTGAAAAGATAAACCCACTGATTAGGAGGAAGCACTTATAAATCATGTATCTGATAAAGGACTTGTGTCCAGAATACTTAAAGAACTTTCACTATTCAATCATAGAACAACAAACAACTTACTTAAAAAATGGTAAAGAATCAATCATAAAATTCACAATTCAATAATAAAACAACAAATAACTCACTTAAAAATGGAAAAGAATCTAAATAAACATTTCTCCAAGAAAAAAATACATATGGTCAATGAACATGTGGAAAAATACCTCACCTTGCACTAGGGAAATGCAAATAAAAACCACAACATGACACTGCTTTAGACTCAGATGGCTAGGATCAAAATAAACAGAAAATGACAAGTGTTGGTGAGGATGTAGGGAATTGGAATAGTCATACGTTGCTTGTAGGAATGTAAAATTGAATAGCACCTTCGGAAAATAGTCTAGCAGTTACTCAAAATGTTGAAACACAGAGCAGCCATATGACCATATCCATTCCTTGGTATATAAATAAAGAAGTAAAAATATATTTTCAAAAAAACTATGGATTATTCCTACTAACCAAAAAGTGGAAACAATTCAAATGTCCATCAACCAATGAATGGGAAAATAAAATATTCCATACAAATGGAATATTACAATAAAAAGAAAGGAAAAACTGATACACACTACAACATGGATAACCTTGAAAACATTACGGTAAGTGAGAAAGGCCAGTCAGACACACAAAAAATATTGCATGATTCCAGTTATATAAAATGCCTAGAGTAGGCAGATGTATAAAGACAGAAAGTAGATATGTGGTTGCTGAAGATGAGTCATTTCAAGGAGACAGAGAGTGACTGATAACAGGTATGGAATTCTTTTTTAAAGTGATGAAAATATTTTAAAATTGATTGTGGTGATGGGTGCACAAATCTGAATACACTAAAAACAAATGAACTGTACAATTTAAAAAACAAGCAAAGGAGGCACGTACTCCATCACTCACTTTATGCCCAGAATGCCAACTGTCAGCCTCTCAGGAAAGCTGTCCGATACTTTGATGAAGGAAATAATCAGTTACCTTATTTTCCTTGACCAGTTCCCAAATACAAGCTGAAAGGTGGGGTCTGGAGAGTAACCCCAAAGAAATAAGGAGAGAGGAGAGCTGGGGGGTAATGAAATATGAGTATAGGAGAGAGTGTGTGTGTGTGTACTCATAGAATTTTAAAATATGAATACTGAGAAACAGTGATTACAAGTGTCAGAACTATTTTTTCTTCTCTCATTGCTTCTTAAATTAATCCAAAATTGGTTTAGAAATTCATTGCATTATTTTTTAAACTTGGTTCACTTTTGCACTCAATATTTCTACCCTCAATAATGGTGTTTTAAAATAAACTCTCTGGTTTTCTTAAGTTTTAAATAGAATAGCTGGAATGATTTCTAAATCCCACAAACAAGGAGAAGGGAAGAGGTTAGAGGTAACAATTATGAATGACTTAGTCTGGTGAGTTCCAAAGTCTTCCTTACCAAAGGAAGCCAAGAGATCTTATTCTAAAAAAAACCCAACAAAACACCCATTGACACCGTGAGGATAGAAAGGTTGTACCTAGAGATCCTACTCTACTCCCTGTGTGAGCTGCAGGAAACTCCTGCCTTAGAATTGAAGGTGATCCTTGAGTTTGATAGAGCTGTGCTTTTCATTTGAAGAAGTTTGAGGACCCAAATTTAGGAGACACTTTCACTATGATAAGTAAGATTTCCTCTATGACCCCATCCTACTCTTTTACCTTTATTACTCAGTCTCCTTTTCCAACACCTGCACAGTATACACTCACGCTTAATGGAAGCATCACCACGTCTCACACATCTTCCCATCTTTGTGTCTTTGCTCATACAATGCCCTCTGTCTGTAGTGCCCTCTCAGGGTTTTATCTTTAGCTGTCAAACCCCCATCCATCATTCAGGGCCCGTCTTCAATGCCACTATCTTTCAGGAAGCTTCTCCTGGTTTCTCCAACCAGAGCCACCTCTCCCACTTGAGAACTTCATACAGTATTTCCTTTGAACATGTCATATTTAATTTGGGGTACAAAAGGTATACACCAAATTGTGCCTTCACTAGAATTTAAGCCAGCAAGGTTTGGTGGAGCGCAGCATCGCAGATATTTGTGAAGTGGGAAAGAACACCATCAGGTCCCTCGGCACCATCTCTGTCATTTCTCTCCAATCCACCTTGATCAATTCAGTTCTCCGTATTAACACAGGTGTTCTGACAGAACTGTATCTAAATTCCGCCTTTCTTCAGATAAGAGACTTGCCACCTATTTTTTCTTCCTGTTTTTCTTAACCTGCCTGTCTCTCTCTGTTCCCCAATTAATCAGCACTTAAAGCCCCATTACAATCTCCAACTTATTCCCATTCCTTTGAGAAAAAAAAATCCATGAGGAAAACTGATAAAATGACTTCTTATCATTTTCATGATCAGATGTGGATCCCGAGTCAGTTCACAAAACGGGGGCTTTCTGTGTGGGTGGGGTGGGGAGATAAGTAACCAACTGTCATTTCGGTGGTTATTCTTGGACAAAGAGAAAAAAATTATTTCATAAAAAATTGAAATGCCTTTGTAAAGAAGAACACTATAAGGAGTAAAACAATGGAAGAAAAATGTGGAGACACTCTCACCTGGGTTAACTCCAAGTACAGAAAAACAATAAAAGGGCTCATATTCATTGAGTGCCCCCCACGTGCTCACTAAGCATTTTTCATGTATTATGCCTTTTAATCTTTTAATTACCCTATTAAGTAAGTCCTTTTTTTTTTCCATTTTGATGAGGTCCGTTTTGAGGATAAGAAAAAACTGAGGCACAGAGAAGTTAAGAAACGGGTCAAGGGTCACAAAGCAAAAGCAAACGTGCTCTCAAGTTTTCTTATACATCTCAAAGCCTCCTCCATTCTTCTTTCTCATGAGGTATGCCAGCCTTAGGAGCCTCTTCACCATCTTCTCCGAATTACCTCTGCTAAGAACACTGCAATTTGCTGACTTCCCTCCCCCGAACTATTCCTATGGCACCGGAGAAGAGCAAGAAATAGAAAGGAGACCATCACTCAATAATCTTTCTGTTTGGCTGTTTGCTCATTTGCCCTTGAATTTCAGAAGATCAGATGTTTTTGAAGCACAGAAACCAAAAGGAGCTGGCACCATAGGACATATCAGAGATTCAAAGTCAAAAAGACAAACTAAACTTGACTTAATTTATCCTTAATCTTGGCTTTTGAAATATTCTCCTAACTGATGTGCTTGAACAGAATGTCTCATGTGAAGGAGACACAGGATAAGCCTTCTGTTAAGTGTCAGGCACCGTCAGTGAGCAAGATAAACACGGTCTATTCTGTGCTGTTTTAGGACAGAGGGGGGAAACACTAAAGAAATATCTTTAATTATGTAAAGTCAATTATGTTCAGTGCTATAAGGAAACACAGGGTGTGTTGAGATCATAAAGAAGAGAACCCAACCTGACCTGAGAAGCTAAAGAGAGTTTCCCTGAGGACGAGACACTTAAACCAACTTTATAGGTCAAATTCTGAAGCCTATAACTTAAAAGGAAAAATGAAAACAGACATTAAAAAGCTTAAAGAGAAGTTGGGCCTAAATATTGGCTGAAATATAGAAATGGTTGAACTCTAGAATATTTTTTTATAAGTGTAACAATACTTTTCTAATATACATTATAGTATAAATAAATGTTATTGAAGTGCTTTCAGAGATGACACCAATTTATTTTAAAGACTAGATAGAACTCATCAGAATTACTCTACAGAGTTCCACTAGTCAGAAACCTAAAACTATGTCCTTAAGAAGACTTTATAGCTGACAAAAGCTGTACGAAGACTAGATGCTCAAAAACTACTGCCTGAAAAATGGCTGAAATACTCCTTCTCTAAGGTTGTATTCTTACATGGTGCAAAAGTTTAGTTAGCAATCTTTTTTGTATTGGTACCATAGTAAATGTCAGTTCAATCAAAATGAAATTACCTCACATTTTCCACTGAATATCAACTTACCAAAGTTTCTATTAAAGGAGGAAAAATATTCAAAAGGAATCTGCTTAAAAATGCTTTGTGCACTATTAATGTAGGCAAATGAGAAGCCTGAATGGACATTTATTTCCAGAACTACTAACAAAGTTTCAAACTTAATAAATAATTCTGTATTGCATTACTAACTAGGAAAGACAACTTTAATCTGCCAATTTTAAGTAGTTCAATGTCAATTATCTAATGCCTGAACCCACAAACTGATAACAAATGATATAGCTTTCAGGCCCATGTGCAACTAAAAAGGTATCAATAGGAAATGGTGTGCTTAATTTGTACATACACACACACACTCACACAACTTCCTTCCATTCCACCCTTTTACGCACAAGATTAACAATCTATTTGCAGCCCTGATAATTGTGGGTTTTCAGTTGTGTATCTGATCTCATTTTTTTTAAGCCCCAAACAAGCTTTGAAACCAAAATATATTGTTTTGCTCACTTAATTCAGCTTAGACAATAACTGAGCTATAATGAGCTCTGCATGCACTTGTTTTTTATGAATTCATGATGCAAATCCAAAATCAGATTCCATCAGGGATTTTGTGTAGTACACATTTAAAACACAGGTTAACATGAAGACTCATGTGTATTTCCCCAAACATACATATACTCCCACATGCATGAAGCCTACAAATTCCAAAGAGGTTTCAACCAACACTGATATTAATTGCACTAACTAGAAACTATCCCACCTCCAGTTTGTGCCTCTGTATTTTGCTACTATCAAAGAACTACTTAGAAGTTCATTTCTATTATGGAAGTGGCAGAGAGACACCACTGAGCAAAAGGCATACATAGTGCATTAGAGTTCTGAGAACCTAACGGCTGGTAGTCAATTATTCAGCAATCACGAATAAATATCAGTGGGAAAGAAGGGACCTCTTTGCTCAATAAGCACTCAAGGATACATTTGCTCTAAATGTATGCAAAACAAAGCAGCTGCATTCATAAACAGCAGCATTAATACACCGCAGCCCCCAAAAATAAAAAATTAGGAAGTATCTCTGGGAAAGGGTCCCATGAATCTTATTGCTCTCCCTTCTTTGCCCTGTGTCACAAAGCTGCAGCTGCAGAAAGTCTGGGACATGGCAACAGTTGGCTTCTCATCTTTCCAAAAGGCTCCCGCAAAGGGGAGGTTCAGAGTGTCCCGGGCTGGCGGGCTGGCTGGCTGAGGTTACCACTGCCCTCCCTGGTGGACACGCTTCTCCCTAGGCACTGATAGCTGCACTAAATCACTGCTGCATTGGAGATGAGGCTTTTTTATTGCTGAACTCATGACTGTATCTTCACAGAGAACATTATCTCATCATCAGGCTCTTTTTAATTCTCTGATTCTTACAGGCATAATTGCCCAGGAACACTACTATGCAATCAGCTAGCCCATTCTAAAAGCTGTATCTTCTGTTTCATTATGCTGTCAGGAGAGAGGAGATAGACTGGAGACGTTTTGAGGGACGAGGCAAGAAATAACAGGCAGAAAAATCTGTAACCTGCAAATCCACATATTTCATACCCAAGCAGGATTTTTCCATTTAGTTTTCTATTAAAAGCTGAGTAATTGCAATACGAAAGCATGAACACAAGATTGAAAAGTAACAACTAACAGCGTATCATCCTGTAAGGAGCTGAAAATGAAAAGTAAGTTAACTGTGCGTCGGCTAGTATCAATACTTCATAATATTAAACTCATCAGAACTCATGTGTGTAATGCTGCTTCAAACAACTCCCTGGAAATGGAAATAAAATGCATTAACTCAACATTTGAAGGTTTCAAGGTCAGGGTATTGGGGTTTACTCACAGCAGAAAGGCAGTGGTGACTCAGCTTTTTCAGACACCCGTGAAATTTGTTACACTTATCATCTGTGTATCATTGTCTCATGGTTCCTACTTTTTAATTTCCTGAACACACTTAAAACCTCAACCGCAATGTTAGATGACACGGTATTTCATTTTAAGGTGAAAAAAAAAAGTTCAAAAATGGAAGGTATTCTGTTTACTTGACCACATATCTAAGGAAATTTAGGTAGATATGACAGACACAGGTCCAAAGTCTTATCGGGATAAAGGAAATTGGGCAGGGCTTTTGCAAAGTGGAAACCAGTAATAAGTCCTTAAGGGGACCAAACCCACACTCATGTCCACTCACAGGCATACAGAGACCTTGCCTCAAAAAATGAATCAGCAAGAAAAGTAAATTGTTGCCTTTTCCATTTTAAAGGTAAATGACAAATGGGAAATACCTTTTATGAAATAACATGACTCACGTGTAAAGGAAAGCTTATAATAATAAAGGGTACATGAAATATGGGGACACTCTAACTACCATTGTATTCCCGAGGATTCTCAACATGTGAATTGTTTACCTTACAGTTAACTATGTGTTTGAAATATAGTTCTGCTTGGGTAATTTGTTTTAAGACCGAAGAGCAAAACAATAATTATCCCTTCATAGAAGCAAGAAATTCCTAAACATTTGCTTCAAAGCTGGTTTGAAAACAGTGGGGGAAAAAAACAGATAAAGTCCCCTAAGGAAACTTTTCCTAAGGCAAAATATTCTGTTAGGAACCAAATGTTGTATTAGAATTTCCCTAGAAGTTGATTTTAAAAATCAGTGTAATTGCTGCCATGTTTCTTTGACAAATGTATGATAGAGTGAATGTGCCAGCTGCACACCTTGGGGCTGGTCATTCCGCCTGCTGCCTTTGGCCTCCTCTGACAGCAGCCGCTCCACCCTGCGGGCCAGCGCGGTGCAGGAAGAGTTGACACAGTGCAGGAGAAAGAATGAGTCTCTGTGGGAAAAATCATGAGGTGAAGTCCAGCCAGGACTCTCACTGGTCACATCCCAAATTTCCAAACACAGAAAACTCACATCTTCCAAAAATACTAAGTGGGATCCCAACTGAAATCGTTCAACCCAGAGGTACCAAAAAGGTGACAGACTACTCAGGTGTGAACTGAGGACGTCAGTGGGAGGTGATGGTTAGGGTACACTTCCTCATGGCTGTGGTGGCGTGGCTTAGAACCAAAGGACGAAGAGGCGAGCAGCTGCTGACGCTTTATAATCTGATGTGTCAGGGTTGCTACACACCCTCTGCTTCTCCCATGTAAACTGATTAAAGACCAGGTGTTTTTGTTTTTTTTTTTTGGCTGGGCAAGGGGCTGTGGGCTGTGGATGGGATGGATTCAGACAGAGCCAGGTTTGAGCTGTGAACAAATCAGTCAATCACGTTGAATCTCAGCTTCCTCAACACTAAAATGCGATTTAATAATAGCTTCAGAATATTATGGCAAAGATTAAATTAAACCATGCACATAAAGTAGTCAGCAGAATGACTGGCACAGGGAAAGCACTCCACAGAAGAAAATGTTCTTATCACTGCTGATCTTAGGCACATGGAGGTGTTTACTCATTGGTGAGCTGGGAAGAGGTGGGAGGGCGGGAGCAGCCCATAGCTGATCATCTCTCCCAGATGCCAGAGCTCCAGGCGATGCCAAGGTACTGGGTCTACAGGGCGCCAGGACCCTGACATAGAGAAGTTTCCGTTCTCGTGCAAGGACATGCATGTTGCACTTTAGTCCTGGCAGGAGGAGGGATGACTGCAAACTGGATGAGCTGGAAAGGATGCTGGGAGTTCATACCAAATGAGAACAGAATTTTCTGCTTAGTAATTACTAAAAAATGAAACCTCATGAGGAAATTCCTGGGACAGAATTATGAGGCACAGACACTGCAGTAACAGAAATCTCCTAACTTGTTTGGCTGAGTAAACATGATGATGTTTTGACTTTACAGAAATAAGTAGAGAACAGGACAGAGTTGAGGACTGGGAATCAGTCACCAGTTGTTGACGGCCTAATGAGGGAAGAAGAAGCTTTATCACATGACTTACTCATTCAGCTTGTAAATGAGGAAAGAACATGAGTTTTGGGTTAAAGGATGACATTCCGTGCTCACTGAATTTCCCGTTGGTCCCACTCCAGCAGGCTTCCCTGGCTGGTCACCCTTTCCAACACTGACCCTTGCCGGTGATGTGGTAAAGGGACCCCAGCAAGGAGTACAACAAATGGATCACCAAACTCCAGGCCCAGGACTCTGGGTGCACTTGGTGGCGGTCCAGGCTCTGCCCCTTCATAGAGCTTGCCTTCGGTAAGAATCTCTCTCCCTGAGTTTCTCATTTGTAAAAAGGGGATAATAGTAGCTATTTGATGGTATTATTTTGAAGTTTAACTTTTGGGATGTGTACAGAATACAGAAAGTAATCTGCAAGTCGTTTCAATTATTATTATGCCATTTGCACTGTTCGGAGGGGATCTCCCTGAATTCCAGGGCATATTAGTACCCTCCCTGCTTATTCTGTCTCATGGCACCCTCTTCTTTTCCTCGATATACACTGGTGTGTGTTTACCAAACACCTTTGCTCCCAGATAAGCTGTCTGAGGGCAGACCTCATGCCTGTTTTGTTCATCACTGCTCTCCAGGGCACCCCCACAGCTGGCTAAGAGTGAGGCCCCAGGACATACTGTGGGTGAGGGCCCCTTGACCGCAGGCACTGCACAGCCTGCCAGAAGCCAGAGGAGGAGGATCGAACGTGTGCCAGGAGGATCTTCTGTGGCAAACTACCCTTTGCACCCTCAGCAGGACTAGGTAGGATTGCTTCTGTCACAGAGACAAATGCCAAAAGCATTTGTCAGGCCCCTCCTGTCTCTCAGACTGGGTGGCAAGTGCGAATTCAAAAGATAATGAAATTCAGGCTTCTGCTTCATAGGAAGCCCATGACTCAGGCCCATAAACGACCCACCTTGTGCACTAATCATGATGCTGGAGACAAGGCCCTATTGGAGCTGTGTGCCTGGGCACCTATGCAGGGCCAGGTGCTGTGTCTGCTGCTTTACAGTCTTACCTCATGCCCATCTCTGCAAACATCTTGCAGGTGGCACTACATTTATGGATGAGGAAAACCAAGTTCAAGATTGCTCATGGGCACTCAGCTAGGATATAACAGAGCCAGGCCTGCCTTCTGCATCTTTTTCTTCAACCATTGCTGCACGTCACCTCCTCCTGGGCTTGTCTGAGGAGTCGGGGTGCCATGCCAATGAGGGGTGCAGGGGAGCAGAGACCAGCCCTCCTGGAGTCCTGCATGGCTGCTGGGAGCAGAGAGTGACCATGGAGGATGGGTCAATTACTGAAAAGCAGTGAATGCCAAAATCTCCACATCAAGCTGAACTAGTAGAAGGAAATTCTTGGAACAGAGTTTGGTCACGAGGTAGAGCACGGTTTGGCTCAAGAGAAAGAGTGTGGGACTGGAGACCACCCAAGGATGCTTGTACACAAATCATCTGCAGAAAGGACAATTCTTGTGTCATTTCTTCAGGATTCCCAGCCTAGCACTGGAGATACAGAAGATATTCAAGTACAATCAAATGTAATAAAGTTTATAAGGTTATTTCAAACTCCTCAAGCACCAATTCCTAAGAAAAATGAAGAAGATGATCCTTACCCAGAAAATTGGTCCATGCATATTAACATCTGCTTTTCTACAAAGTGTTTTTTGAATATTTTACTATCTTTTCTGCAGTGTTATGAGGGAGATGTACTTTCAGGGAGCTCCCCCTCTGGGTGCAAATATTGAAAACTCATCAGCATAGCTGATGGGCACTCACAGAACAAAACTGAATCCTTCACATACAGATACTGAGGGCAACTGCAATAAAATATGTATATGACATGCATTTCATTATAAATGAAAACTGTGTTGGCCTTCTCCACATAGGGACATTCTGATGCATATCACAGCATTAAAAAATATATATAAGTGGTTGGGAGGATATTCTAGACTGAGCATTAAGGCAAGATGAAGTGTGTTTTTCTGGTTGTTTTCAGGATGCAGATATAAGAATTCAGTTCATGTGAAAACAGAGATCTTGGAATGACTAAAAGCTAGGAAGAAAAACATATTTTAAAAGCATATAATGCTGCTTTTTTGTACCATATTTCCATGCTAGTTACTGTAAGCGAAGTCTGGTGAAATGCTCAGAGTTGTTGCATTTCACAAACATGTAGAGATATGTACTGTGTCCAAAGCTTGTATGTGTAGAATGTACATTGTCCCCTCCAGTGAGGGTTCGGAGGGGAAAAAATTAACAGCATTCATTTCAAAGATCTAATGATTTAAATGGAATCTATACCTTATGAGCAATGTGGAACTTCTGAAATCCCACCTCCTTGTTGAAATCAAGGCACAGTTTTCTGTCATGGGCTCTATAAAAAGCAAAAGCCTTTTACTGAAATAACCAACCAATTAACCTTGAGAATTGCAGATGAACAAACACAGTTCATTATTCTCTTGTCGTTTAGACTTTGGTGAGTTGATGGCTCTTGGTCCAACTCATTTATAGACAATCTAGTCATTTGGAAGGAAGCAGAAATTACTATGGAACTGTGGCCCTGGAAATGCTTTTCCCAGGACGGCACGTGACAGGCATACCTACTGTGGAGGTAAATTGGGCAGCAGCAGAGAGCTGCAGAGAGCCTGCAATTCTCACTAATGACTTGGAAGCCCAGTGAAGCTTACCAAATTTCATGAATACTGAGAAAACATAAGTCAATGCAACATGACTTCTGTACATTTATTCTGATTAGTAAAGTTTGGGTTAAATGATTTATCAAGCTATCTCATGGTATGCATACTGAAAGTACTGAAGTCTTTGCAATCTGAACCTTCCTTACAGTGTCAGGGTATTAAATCTTTGTTGAAAAGCATGTCCAAGCTGCCAGAATGATTACTTGTATTTTTTGGCTGATGCCTGGCAGAGCCAACTAATAAATGAAATGAAAATTCACCAACTCCTAGTGTACTGAGTCTCTGTTCAAGGGCTCAGAAAGCTTGCTCTGTGTTCTTTTTTTTAAAAAAAATTAACCCAACAATAAACATCTACCATCTTTTTATCAAGGAAGAAGCCACTTTGGGGCTGGAGTGGATGATAGTAGCTGTTTAAGGAGCAGATGAGGGGTGAGCTGAATAGCAAGCTCTTTGCACAAGCACTGAGCTCATCCGTACCTCTCAGATTTGCCACATGCTCCATCCACGCCTGTATCCCTAAGCATTCTTGAAGGAACACGGCATCGGCCACTGAGTCCTGAGGGAGGCAGAATGGGGAACAGCACAGACTCCGAGTCAGGCTGCCTGAGCTCAAGTTCTGATGCCACCTCTCATTATCTGTCACCTTCAACAAGCTCATTAGCCAACTGTGCCTCTCTCTTTATCTGTGGAATTAGGATAAAAAGGAGATGTGAACATCAAATGAGGTTATATACACAAGCACATAGGACTGTGCTTTGCACACAATATGAACTCCACAAAGTCAGCTATTATTATTCTTACTAAGGGGGAAGAAGAATCAGATGTGTTCTAAATACCTGGCTGGAATGGTCCCAGATTCACATGGGGTGCATGCCAGCCAAGTTTAAGGACTAGCTATTTTGGAATGAAGAAGTAGGTGCCGTGTAATTTGTTTTACGTGAACTTTCAGAGGCAATCAAGTCTTGGCGCTAATGGTGTGAATACCAAGCCTAAGCTGTTTTGCAGAAGGATAAACAGAGAAATGTAGCCCTCTCAGCCACAGAAAGCTGCTCTGTATGTAATAGATTCCATTCAAAGGTGCCCCACACTTAGCCTGTCCCTCCAACTTTCCATCCTTCACCATTCTCCTCAGGCTCTCTCCTCACAAACCCCCTTCTGTCCCTCTCACACACCTTGTGTTCCATGCTTTTCTCTTTGAAGATGCCTGCTTGGAGTGGCTTTTCCCGTTCTTACTCTGATCTCCACTCCTGCTCCAAAGCCCACCTCCTCTCACAGCAGCCAGGCAACCTTTTAAAAAACAGTTGGTTCACATCACTCCCCACTTAAAGCCTTCTGGCTTTCTGTTGCACTTACAAGAAAATCTAAACACCTCTGTGCTCCCGCCTGCCTCCCTCTCCCATGACATCTCCCACCCTCCCTGGCTTTTGTCTCTGTGGTTTTTTTCTCTGGTCCTAGATGTTGCTAAGCTTGCTCCAGCCTTAAGGGCTTTGCATTTCGATTCCCTTTACTGGACTTCTACTTCTCTCCTCTTTCCGTGCCTACATCCTTCTTACCATACAAATTTCAGCTAAAACCTCACTTCCACTGTGGCCTTTCCCAGTCATCTGCCCTGGAGTGTCCCCTGGTGTCCTCACTCGATCAGTCTCTGTCATTCTCTTTCCTATTTTTCTATCTTATTTGTTTCCAGCAATTATTTGGAATTATATGCTCTTGTTTTTCTTTTTTGTTTTCTTATCTATTGCCTTTTTATCTTCACATATTTGTTCCATGAGAACAGAAACCTTGCTTGGCCTATTTATTCTATGTTCTGCACCCACAATGCAACTTTGCCCATAATAGGCACTCCATAAGCATTTACTGAACAAATGAATGAAGCAAGTGAATATAAAACTCTAAGTAGTTATTTGAAATCTAGCGTAAGTTGCCCTTATTCTATGAAGCCTTTCTTAAGGGCTTCACCTAATCTGAACTCTTCGTGCACTTGTTATCACAATTAAGACCACCTCCTTACAAACATCCTTGTCCTTGCCTCTTTTGAAATGTAAGTCTTCTCTTTCCAACATACCCATAAAATGAGACTAAGTACATCCACACTCTCTCCCTCAGAGTTGTGTCAACTTCAGATGATTCCCTCAGGTGCCTTGGAAACTTTTCTGTGGCCTAAAAAAGTAAGTTCTATTTATCTGATTATACAGATGATTATAATGGGAACACCCACATAGCACATTTAAAAAAATTAAATAAATAAAATGTATCTTTCTCAAACCTAAGAAACCCATTTAAAAAAGGAACATGCTATCTAGCCTTCACACAACAAGTTCACGTTTGGTTATTTTCCCCCATCAGATCCTTCAATATGGATTTTGCAATTGTTCTCCAACCATGAGCATGCAGGAAAATGTTATCCTGCAGAGATTGTTATCTTAGGAAACACCAAATAAAACACAGATCTTTTAAATGAATGAGGCCATTTGTATTCCCATGGGTTAGTAATGCATTTTTTTTTTCATTTTACTATTTCAAATATTTTCCCAAAGGCTTTTCTCCTTTTGATTCATATCAGTCTGGCATGTTGGACATAGTTACAAACTTGAGACTAGTCATGCATCCCTGGGTCATTTAGTTTTGTATCCTGTTATCAATAATATATAATGGCAGCTACTTTGAAAGAAAAGCCTACATTTCTCAGAATATACTTTGAGTCAACATTTTCAGCAGTCTCCCAGAGAGGTAAGGAATATGCCAGACCTTTTACTCCTATTCTCCTTGCCAATGAGCAGCTAAAGAATTGGTTGCTTGAGAAATGGTTAAAGGAGTTTGCAAAAACCAATAATGCTCCATCCTGATGGGGCCTCCTTAACACAAATGGTAGGGTTTGTCTAAAGCCATGGAGACTAGAGTGTTAAGACATGGTTCTATTCCTTCATCTGCAATGGGAGTCCAAGGAAGACCAGTCTCTTCAGCTATAAAATAATAATCATCATCATATCTTCAACATTGCCTGTCGCCTGTAAATGCTCAATAAAATGCGAGAAAAAGAAGGAGGGCTATTAATTTACTTTGAAAAGATGTGATGGGTCACTGTGTAAAGGTTATCAGTTAAGCTTCAGCTTCATGCAGCTGTAAGAGAAGCACCCTCTAGAGTCTATTTCTAACCAGGATACTGCCCGTAAGTGACCCAGTGACATGTGACTTCAGACAGGTATTTAACAATTGAGCTAATTTATGAAAACACTCTGTATACCATTAGTACATCCAAGGGGATGTACTGAGACAGGTTTAAGAAGAAAGAATACTGAGTGGGTGTGGGAGGTGATGGAGGGGACAGAGAGAAGTAAAGAACAGGCACAGAGAAGAAAAGAAGAGCTAAACTAGTGAAAGGAACAAAATCCACACAAATGTCATGGTCAGTCATTCAAGTGAGAAAGGGGAGGAGCATGGGAAAACAGATCAAAAAGCTTAGTAACACAGGGTGGTCACAGCAGGGGGGATGATCTACAGGGTGGCTGCAATCAAGCCCATGAGAACTCAGTTGGCCTTACTGGGGGTGAAGGTCGCCAGCACCTGATAGCACTGTGACAGGCTGGATGTTTGACAGTACTGAAGCCTGATGCAGGCTGTTGAGTGACACCATTCTGATAATCATGGTCACTAGGAAGTTGGGAGGAAAGCACATTTGTTGTTCTTATAATTGGACACCAAAGAACATGGTACTGATGCAATAGAATACAGAAAGAAGCTCATTCTCACCGTACCCATGGCTTGTCTTTTGCACTATGCATGGGAGAGTCAATAGCTAGACGGCTCCCTCTCCCATCAGAGATTGGGTACTGGTGGCCCGGTACCCTGGAGCATGGTATCCGTATCTGCAGACCCCCTGATTCAGAAGGCTACATACATCACCACACATGGTCAGCCTCAGGGTCACCTCGAATGTACATGCAATCTGATCATGTTGGTTCTGATGTGGCCCAAGGCAAGTCCCTGGAGTCCCTGTCAATCTGACTGTTCCCTTAAACCCATGTGCACAGAAATTCTAGAGCTGCTGCTGGTATTTCTCAGAAAGTGAGGCTTGGAGGGTGGGAGGAAGGTGGTGGAGTTAGGTTCTACGGGTCACTCAGTGCGTAAGGCCTCACCGACTGTGTACTGACTCAACATGGCTGGGCTCTTTCCACAAAGTCTTACCAGTAGAATATACGTAAAATGTAGTATACTTCTTACCAAAATGGTGGTTGCCCTGTGGGCATGTGTTTTGATAAGGACGACCTGGGAAATATCACTCTCACAATCCTTCCTCTCACATCATCGATGCTGCCCCAATCTTTCCTGGGCAAGGCACACATACTGCCCACCCTTGATCTGGGTTAAAATAAAAAAACATATGTCAATGACCCACCAAGCCCGTGCATCTCAAGCATGAGAATGTGGGAATGGGGGTGGGGAGCTAGGCTAGGGAGTGTGAGCAACACTGTTGTGATATACCATTAGCAGCATTTGGGAATGTGCCTGCATGGGCATAAGGTGTCAGTCTCAGGGGTGAAACTCCATGTGAATGAGGTCACATTTATTTATTCTGTCTAATGCCTGATACGCTACCAATGAGTCCTTAAAATCGTTCCTAATGAGAAAGTATGTCCTGTTACCTTGGAATAAGATGTGGGAATAAGCCTGCCTTTATAAAGGACTTAATTATTACTTTTTTATTTGAGTTACAAAGGTCTTGTTCTTTTCTTTCTTAGTTCACAAACCAACAAAAGAGAGACCAAATTCAACAACCATGGAAATCCTGGGCCAGGAAGTACCACCACAATGTTCGGGAAGAAAAGCAATTTGTGTTGTGGACAGAATGCATTTCTCTCCCATTATAACCGCAGCCTGTTAAAAGCCTGTCAGGAAATAACTAAAACACTTTTTGTTCAGTTGCCCACATCCCTGTACTTAATTCAACAGATTCTAGCCTTCTCAGAAATGCAATCTAAGATGGAACCAAAGAGGACATGCAAGCGAGGTGAGGGGAAGTGCCCCCAAAGAGCCTTGAAAGGGATGCTGACTCCCCAATACTTGCCTCACCAGAGACTCTGCCTCCACCACCCTCTTCTGAACGCACTCACTGTTCAAATCAGATTCAACCAAGAGGTTCATGTCTCTGTCAAGTCCCACCCTTCCTGGCAAAGAGGAGTGTTCATCTTACAAAGAGAAGGAGGCAGTGAAATTTAAAAGCCCACATGGTTTATGTTCAGGAAGGTGGACATCAAGATGATCTTTATTCCTGGATCCAAAGGAATAACATATATATAAATGAGTGATTTAATATGTATGCTTTTCCTAACACTCTATTTTAAGTGAAACCCGCTACATATTTTTTTTCCTGTAAGCAATCTACCTCATACTCATTTAGAAGCACTACCAAAACAGAGAGCATTCTGAAGCACTCTGTGGATTTTGGCAGCAAATATTAAAGGTGGGGAAGAGAGGGCTGGGTTTATGGTTCAGCAATCTGGGGAACTATTGAGAAATGTATCATTAGTCTTTCCACAAAGAGCATCCGCCTTATGAAAAACCCATAAATACCAACAGACCCATCCATGAGTTCAGAAACTAAGGTATCTTTTTTAATCCCATATACTCCATGCCTACCACAGTGCCCGACGCACACTAAGTATTGAAAATATGTGTTCAATACAAGTCTGGCCCACTAAGTGAAGAATGCTCTAGGTATGAGGGGCATTAGCACACGGAGGTAAAAAGTGGCCTTGATTTTCTGGTTCTGAATGCCTAGGGGAAAAGGAAGAGCATTAAATCATTGTCCTGTGCAGATGTGCAAGGTAATGCGTGGATAGTCAGAAGCTGTGCAGTGCACACCCACCCCCAGCTCCCTGGATCCCCCCTCTGCAGTCCGTCTGGTTGGAGTGCTGAGCCCTCACTGTGACACCTGCCACTGCTTCTAAGTGGGTGAAAGGCAAGTCAGGGAGAAAGAGTCCCTGCTCCTCATGCTTTTCTTAAGGGTATGCAGGCAGCACAGAGTAAGAATCTTATGTTTCTGACATTGCGACCTGGAAGTGGGAACATATGTGCTTGAAACAATGCCTTACAAGGAAAACCTAGCATATTCAGTTATCATTTTTTGCTTCAGTATGGTTTGCAGGCCTGGCAAGGAAATCAAATTATGTGTTATAATGGAATGTGCTCCAATAAGAGATATAAATACATTTTAAATATAATCTACTCATAATCTTAGGACCCCTTTCATGTGAAGTCTTGAGACAGGGTGCTGCATTTTACAACAGGGTCAGTGTTGCAGACCCTTAACCTTAAGTGACGGTTCTAGAATGAGGGAGGGATGGAATGCACCCGAGTGTTAGCTGATGCCACGAGGTAACTGCTGATCAGTCAACTGAGTATAAAGGAAACACTGTCAGGGCTCAGTACAACCTAGCCCAGGGTCCTTTACCCAGTAGGCACTCCATAAACACTTGCTAAATGGCTAATTAACCAAATTAGCCCACCTCACACCCATTGGGATGGCTACTATCAAAAGAGAGAAAATAACAATCATTGGCGAGGATGTGGAGAAACCCTAATGGACCATTAGTGGTTACGTAAAATGGTGCAGGTGCTGTTGGACACAGGATGGGGGTTCCTCAGAAAAGTGAAAATGGAATTACCATGCGATCCAAAAGTCCCACTTTGAGTATATACTTAAGATAATTAAAAGCAGGGTCTCAAAGAGATATTTGTACATCCATGTTCACAGGAGCAAAAAGGTGGGAGCAACTCAAGTGTCCATCACTGAATGCACAACCAAATATGGTTTACAGAAACAAATGGAATTATTACTCAGCCTTAAAGGGGAAGGAGATTTGGACACATGCCACCACACGTGTGTATTTTGAGGATGTTATGCTATATGAAATAAGCCAGTCAGGAAAAGACAAATACGGTGACTCCACTTACATGAGGAACCTAGACTAGTCAAATTCCCAGAGACAAAAAGCAGAACAGTGGCCACCAAGGGCCTGTGGGAGGGGCGAACGAGGAGATGTTTAGTGGGTCTAGACTTTCAGTTCTTCAAGATGGAAAGAGGTCTGGAGATTGGCTGTCAAATCTGCATGCCCTGAACACTACTGAAATGCCCACTGGAAAACAGTTAAGATGGTAACATTTCTGTTACTGTATTTTTGGCACAGTTAAATTTAAAAAAAAATCCACAGAAACGAACAAAAAAGATAATCCTTGATACCTAAAGAAATATCATTCCTTAATATCATCAAATATCTATCAGTAGTCAAATGTCCAAGTGGTCCATACATGTAAGAAATGTTTTAAATAGAGTTTATTTTAATCAGTACCCAGAAATGGTTCATACGCTAAAAAAAAGAATTACAAGATTCCTGATCTATCGTTGGGCAATGGCGTCATCCACAAAAGAGTTGGTGACTAGACAAGTTTAAAAATGATACATATTCCTTGACCACGAGACTATGAAGGATTTGAGGGCAGGGGCTGTGTTGATTTACTCTGTATCCTCAAAGCCTAAGAAAGAATACTGAATAAATGGCCAGATAGTGTACTCCCTCAGTTTAACTGCTATTGAAACAAGACAGGTCCAAAAACACAGATAGAAAATGTTCATTTTCCTTTGCAACAATTCATATGGCAGAAGCTAGATGCTTATTATTCTGCCTGCAGCTAAAATGATAAAATTCTATGTCTTTTTAGGAGTAAAATTATTTTAAGCTTCTGCTATGAGCTTTGTAAAACAGCTAGTATGCTTATAACTTAGTGAAAATTGGCTTGGTATTCCTACTAGTTTCTGTGATAGTGAAATTGCATCAAATATCTAAAAAAAAATAATAATAATAACACCACCCTTTGTGAGAAGGTAACAATATAGGTGAAATAAGGAGATGAAGAGTTATGTAATTAACACAGTGAGTGTCCCAGCTCTGTGCTTTCACTATTGTGATGTGGTTGTTTATGTTCAACTAATGTATTCTTTGGATGGACAGAGATACATAAATGCATTCCACAATGTGCCTGAATACTTCCCCAAATCCCCTCAGAATGCCCCTCTTACAGTTCTTTATAAATGGAAGGCTTGTTCTGTGGAATGGAAACCAACCCAATGCAGAAGCCCATTTGTGGAAAGCACTGGAGCCCATTAGGAACCAGAAGCTATTCTGGCACTTACTTCCAAGATGAGGGATATTAAACTTCATGCTAAGAGGATATGAGATCACCAAAGCCATATTTTCTAAGCCAGAAGGCCATCCTAAGTACTTTAAGTAGACTTAATTGTTTTGTTCCTAGGGCAGGTAAATTTATATTTGACTTGGTAATAGAATTCACTCAAAGGGTCTTGAATTTAAATTAGCATTTTGGAGACTGCCGTAAAATGTCCAGACTATTGGCTTCCCTCTTTGATTGGATTTAGAACACACACAGGGGTCAGCCTCGTCGGGCTTGTGGTTCTCTGTCCAATCGTAGAAATGGGTTGTACGGACTCCTTCTCAATTTCTAGCCATCTCTCCTTTGTGACCAGCTTAGCACAGCTCAGACTCTGTGTCAAAGACCTCGCTCCTGTGACCACATAAACCGAGATACAGAGAGGGATTGTTATTACAACATGAGGCAAAGAAAGGATATAGGGAAAAAGCAATCATTATCTCCTTTTTTTTAAAACCTCTATCTCAGTATCCTGTGCCAGGCATAGAGTGAATGCTAATAAACAATTATTATAGTGAGGTTTCAATAAGCAGATGTTTTTTAACCATTTGCACCTGACCAAACTAGGAGATGATTGTACAACACCGAGGATTATTTTGTGGATAAATAAACACTAGTTTTTGACTCTTTTCTTTAACCTTTTTACATAAACTCAGCTATTTGTAGGGTATAACAGAGGCTATGACAACTAGTAAAAATCCGAGTTTGATTTTATGATGAGAAACTGTATTTTTGTGAGCCTGACTACTTTCTGTCACCCAACTTCTCAGATACTGCTCCGTCCACAATTTGGCCTATATGACCTACACAGGCGGTTTATTGTTTTTTTTTTTTTACTTACCCTCCAGGCCCTCCCAAACACATTGGTGTACTCTCTGTCTAAATACTTCCATCCCTGTAGCTCAGCTCTTCTTTCTGCCAGGCAAAGGTTTCCTAGCATATGTGCCCATCTAAGGTTTAAAGGCCAAGTTCAAATGCTCTTTTTGTGAAGAAGCATCTGCCACACTCTTCTCATCTTGAGTTCATCTGCCCTTCCCCCATATTCCTAGAGTATACTATTTTTACCTTGATCGTACCACTTATGAGTTACGTTCCCTGGACTACAATAACTTTTCTATGTATCAGCCTTCACATTCTAAACACTTGAATCATAGCAGCCACTTACAGAATATTCATTGAAGTGATATTAAGTGACACCAACAGAAAACAATGAGTAAATGGCAAGAAGTTTGTTCCAACTTAAAAGTCTACTGAAATTTAACTTGGGGTAAACATGCACATCCAGGCATCCATTTAGATTGGTCTGATGTAGCAGGTTGGTATTCCATGGCTTATGGATGGTACAAGATTGATTTCCTGTATTTAAGAATCCTTTTATGACAAACAGCGCTTGATATAGAAGTAGACAGCAGCCTCACAATATGAATAGCCTCAATTAGGTCTCAGTTGTATGTGTCACATCCCTGCTATTGAGATCTGAAGGGGAAGAATGCCGTGTATGTGGCCAGAGAGAAAGAGACCCTAAAAATCATTCAAAAAGATAAGCTTCCACAAGTAAAGCAAATATACATTCACTTTGCTGACAAAGTGAGCAAGTTTAGGCTTAAGCAAGCAGTGCAATTAAATTAGGAGGAGAAAACTGTGCCTAGCTGGTATATTTATACATGGAGAGGGGTCAGGACTTGAATCTGTAGATTTGAATCTGTCATACTTCTTCATACAACCAACTCATTCAATGGAAACATACTGAGTGCCTACAAGTGCTAGTTTTATACCATTTGATGAAACTTTCAATAGTAGAGAAGTGCCATACAGATGAACCTGCAGCGGAGATGACCACTTGTCTGTCAGTATCTGATGTCTTCCTTCACAGTAATGAAAATCATGACCACTCAGCTCAAAACCACATACGTTTCTCAGCCTACTTTACAGCTGAGTATGGCTAGTTCAGGTCAATGGAATGCAACTTCCAAGCCATCTCCAACATGAAAGTCAAGTCATATGCTCCGAATTCCTTTCTTTCATTTTTCTTTCATTTTTCACGTGAGCCAGAACATGGACATGCCTACAGCTTAACTTTAACCATGGAAATAAAGAGAATACTCAAGGAGATGATGGGGCCTTAAGACAGAAAATTCCCAGTCCTTGACTGATAACATGGAAAAGAGTCCCCCATTTGCCTGGACTGTCACCTCATAACTGTTACATTAAAGAGAAATAAACTATCTTCATTATGCCATTGTACTTTGGGAGTTTGTTATAACAGCTTATTTTTATCCTAATATATTCCTCATTAATTCCCTTCTATAAATTACCCCAGAACTATTGGAAAGTGGCTGTATTCAGCTTTTCCATCTAGATTCCAAATCTAGATTTCCATTATAGATTCTATCTATGATGACCATAGGAAAGGTGCCACACGCTATTTGCTCACGTATGGATTTTTGTATGGATCTCTTGTCTACCTTCACTCCACACCCAAACTCATCTGGCTGATGTCTAGAAAAAGAATGGCTGATTTCTTTCTCATCCCATCTGATGGGTACCAGTGACTTGCTGAATGGTCTGGAACAAATCTCTCCACCTTTTTCATCTATGACAGAATAAATACCCATTTTCCTCTGTGGAGTGTTTCGTTAATTAATGTCAGTAGAGCAGAGTGTTCCAAAGCAGGACTATTATTGTAAGCCTCCTTTACTCCAACTGCATAAGCAACATTGAAACTAATCAGTCAGGAAGTAAAATCAGTAGGAAGTTGTCAAGAGGGTCAGCCTGCAATTAATCAATGAGGTCACTGCCAATAACAATAGTACATTCTGTTACACGTGTAACTGCATTTAATGGATGTGCCACACTAGCAAGTTACTGGAAAAAGAAAACATTCCACCTCTGCCCTGGAACAGCATCTTACTGCAAAAAGAAAATGAAAAATCTGTGAGTCATGCCAAAATGCGATAAAAAGGAATAACAACACAGGCCGTTGTTGGAAACACTGTTGTTAGAAAAATTGACTCAAGGTAAATGGTGGAAAAAGGATACCACTGTTGCAAACATGCAGGTTCTCCAAGTCTGCAAGTCTCAAGCATAAATCTATTGGAAAAAGGGTTGTGCATGGAGATCCATAGACCTGTATGGTCGTCCTCTTGAAGGTAAAAGCAAAGTGGGAGGCTGAACTGCCTAAAGTCTTGGAAGTCTTTAGGTTACTCAGAGAAGTGGTGAAAGATTTTACAACAGATTTGTGTAAATGAAAGACTGTTAACGCTGCTGGCCAACTTTGCTCGAATTCCACCATTGAGAAAAAATGAACAAATTTGTTCCTTGTTGAGATTTTATTTTACATAAACGTAGGAGAGGATATAAAATGGAAAGGGGGAGATTTTGCCTCTAATGTTAGGCCTATACCTAGAAATGCAAAAAATAGATGGAAAAAAAAAATGACAAGTATTTCTTAAAGGAGGGAGTATGGAATCCCCCATGAGCCCTTCAGTGTACACTTGAGGGGTCCGAAGCTTACAATCCCATCTGTTAGGCCCCCCCAGGAATGAGAAGTTCTATTTTCTAGTACCTTGGTGTGGTCTGGGTCAACACTCGCTATTCTAAGAACACGATGCAAGATTCAAAATCAAGGTTTTATTTTGGTAAGTTAAATATGCCATACTTCAGCATTTTTAATATTAAAAATAACTTAGTTAAAATGAGTGGAGGGCATTTGGTTTGTATGACTACAGATGACAAGTTAGCCTAAAAAAATATGCATTTCTTCTACCTGCAAGTCTGTTTCTAGAAATTTATTCTAAGGGGAAAATAAAAACACTTACCAAAGATGTTGATCACAGCGCCTTTTCAATAATAGTAAAAAATGAAACACAGCTCTTCCCTGGCTATTAGAGACAGTAGAAAAGGTGGTATATGGTACCTGCTGTAACGAAGTTACACTAGTACCAGTTTAGTATAATTGAATATCCCACTTTCTGCAGATCAAGGTCCCTGTCTTGAGGATCCTAAATACAATTTAATAAATTCTTTTGAATTTAAGAGGATTGTAAAATTGGGACCAATTTAACAACAAACAAAAAACCCTTAGAAAATATCATATTGGTATTTTCCAATTCCTGGAAGAAAGTAAAGAGAAGAAAACCAGCTGTAAGAAAATCCTCATAGCTACGAATCCAGGTAAATGTACACTAAAAGGATATAAGTTATGTAGCTATGTACTTTTCATTTCTGCCATGCCTCTTGCATTTGAAATTATTCTGAGACAAGGAAAACACCTTTCCCTTAATTACCTGGAACCAGTGTTTTTAAAAACCTCTCCAAACAGTATCATTCAGAAACATGGTTTTACAAAAGCAATTCAGGGGGAGCCTATTTCCTAAAAGCAAGGAATTTCAGTAAATCAAAGTAGTTCCCAAAAGAGAACAAAGAAAAATACAGCCATTATTCCTACTCATTATTTGTAATTAACAGAAACTAGTTTTAATCCACGATTAGCAGAGTTTAATAATCTCTGATTCTGCAGACTTGGTTAAATCCCAAAATTTTAAATTTATTGACAAGAAGAACTAGAAAAACAACAAGACAACTGTTATTCTGGCCATTATGTTTTTTTCCTTTCATTTTTTATTTCAAAATAATTTCAGACAAGCTGCAAGAAGAGCATAAAGAACTCACATATATCCTTCACGTAGACAGCCCATTCAAACTGACTAGTTGTCCCAGTAATTTTCTTTACAGTAAAAGGATCCAATCTACATTCACATGTGGCACTTACAGTCCTGTCTCTTCAGTCTTCTTCAATCAGGAAGACATTCTTTAGTCCTGCTTGATGGTCATGACCTTATCATTTTTGACAATGCAGGCAGGGTTCAGGTATGCTTATGCTACTGAGTCATTTCTACCCTCAGGCCTTTTAACTGGACAGAACTAAGAAATATCTGTATATAAACACACAAATACACACCACATACACAAATAACTTGCTAGTGTGTCACATCCATTAAATGCAGTTACACGTGTAACAGAATGTACTATTGTTATTGGCAGTGACCTCATTGTATCTATATTTCTAAGCTAACTATATACCTTGAAAACATACCAATACTTCTAATGCCAATCTAACACATTAGAGCCAGTCTAGAGTCCCTCTTTTCCTATTTGCAACACCCTCTGACAGTAAAAAAAAAGCCTGGCTTCCATGACCTACTTACCTATTTGCTCAACACCGTATGTGTCACCAGCCTCATCTACTGACTCGACCAGCCACTGATCTCAGCACCTGCCTTCCTCCATCTCTAATCCCAGTGGGACTTTCTGCTCAGGAAACTCCACCCAGTCACCCCCCTTGGCTTGGGCTTTTTTTTAGACTGAAACAAAAAGGAGGAAGAAAGGAGGGAAGGAAGAAATTTTGTATTTTTTTGTAGTAGTAGGTATGGGGCATTTAATGGGAGAAAAAAAGGAAAATAAAAAAGAAGGAGGAAGAAGAGAAGAGGCAACAGAGAATAATGATTAAAGTCGTGGGTTCTTGAGTCCAATTTCCTGGACTGGAATCTTTAATCTGCTACTTACTAGCTGTGAAAATTTGGGCAATTTACTTTATCTCTTTGGGCCCCTGTTTTCCCCATCTTTAAAATGGGAACCATGTCCCTATGTGACAGGACTAACATATTCATACATATAAAGCATTTAGAACAGCACCTGGTTCTTTGTAAGAGCAACTGAATGCCATTTTAATGCTCATCTATAAAAATTCATAATTCCTATCTTTAAGGTAGTACCCTAAGAGATATCACGGAGACACCACCATTTTAAGGCAGAAATGAGTTCAATCAAGCTTGATATCTTACAAGGTCCTGGCAAAAATGCTGATGACGGAAACTAGAGAAAGATGGTGCAAAATAAAACTTACAGTCACTGGAATTTGAAACACTGGAAATGAAACTCATTTTCATAACTATCCCTAACTTCTTCCTGTTCCTAATCTTTTATTTCTATAGAATGTACACATCATAAGAACAGAGTCTGGGTTGTCTTGATTATTGAAGATTTGTAAATATTAATTACTCTCCCATTAACTTCATTCTCAATGACTTCTATTATCATTGTCATCATTTTTATTCCCACAGGATGTTAGAGAAGGTATTTTTTCAGCAGTTGGCATTCCTAAGACAAAAGTCTCTACATAAATACAACGGGGTATCATTTTAAATTACAAATCTTTAGCTGAAATAATCTAAGTGAATTCCACAGGCTATTCAAAACACAGTGCAAGGCAAAATACTGTCCTCCAGCTGAACTAATCCTAATTTTCCAATTAGTGTTTTTTTTCAATAGACTGAAAATGTTGCTCAGCATGTTTAGAAAATGAAGGGGTCCCTAAGAAATATTCTAATTTATAAATAGTTAGGACATGTTCCTCTGTGAGGATCACAGACTGTCAAAGAATTAAAATACATTCATTCCCACTCTTCTGTAACACTTCCCTTTTTTCCACCATCACCACGGTGTTAATAGCCTGCTGAAGACTTGTTTCAACATCTTTTTATATTCCTGGGCCTGTTTCACACATTGATGGCACTAATGTGGCTACAAAGTGAAACATTAACTCATCATATGCTCTCACCCTTGGCTCTAAAAATGGGTTCAGGGGCTGCTATTAACTGTGTCCCCCATCACAGTCTTATGTTGAAACCTAATCCCCAATGTGATGGTGTTTGGTGGGGGGAGCCTTTTGTAGGTGATTAGGTTATGAGGGCAGAGATCTCATGAATGGAATTAGTGACCTAATGTCAGGACACATGAGAGAGGTCCCTGGCCCTTTCCCCCATGTCAGGTGACAGCAGAAAGATGGCTGTCGATGAGGAAGTAGGGTCTCACCAGATACCAAATCTGCCTGCACCATGACCTTAGCATTCCCACATTTATTTTCTCTAAACTGGAAGAAATATGTATCTGTTGTTTATAAGTCACCCAGTCAACGTTGTTTTGTTATAGTAGCCCGAATGGACTAAGACAGATGTATTTAGGGAATATGAGGTCAAAAAGCACCCCCAAAGATACTGCTTAGCCTTCAGGAGTAGATGTAGCTAATGTTATGGCAAAAAAAAGCTTTTTGTACAATTAAAAACCACTTCAATCAACTCCATGACTCATAGTTAAATCAACTTTTTTTAAATGACTGAAAACACAAAGATTGGGTCCTTGTAGAATCCAGGGACCACCTCTACGATCACCAATGACCTTGTGAAAGGAAAGTCACTGTGCCCTGCGAGGGAGCTGCTGAGCCTGTGGGCTAAGGGCTGGTGGGGTGAGTGGCACACCTGATCCCCCAAATAGCTATCTTTTATGGAGATTCAAAAGGAGCCAAACCATGTAGTTTTCTTTAATTTTCTCAGAAATCCAGAAAAGCAGCTATATTTTAATTGCAATTTTTTAGACAAAGAAAAAGAGAACAAAAGAGCTTATGAAACTTGCCTGAAGCTACCCAGGTAGCAAGGGGCAGAGCTGGAATTCAAACCCTTGTCTATCTAAGGGTGCTCCCTGCAAGAATTGCACTTTTCAAGGCTTTGTACCAAAAAGAACTTTGTATAACTTCGATGCCTCAATTAAAATATTTCATCTACTGTCTCTCTGATTTTCTATATGCTGTTTGAAACCATATTCTGTAGTTGAGTAGAGTCAGGCAAGCTCACTTCTAAAATTCCTTGTAATTAAAAATAAAATGCAGAAAGAAAGAAACAGAGAGAGAGAGGGAGGGAGGGAGAATTTTCAGATGTTGAGCTCCCTGGGAATAATTAAACTTTTAGGCAAATTAAGCTGAACATGAGCTTCAGATATGGCTGATAACAGTGACAGAGGGGGTGTGACCTGAGGTTGAAGAGTACATGAGGTTCCGTTTGGGGCTTCAGTGATAGGACTGGGTAAATTGGCTAACTTTCCAGACAAAGGTCATCATCAGGGCTGTTAGTAAAACCAGGGAGAGAGAAGGGAGAAAGACTCAGAATGCGAGGCAAGAAGGCCAAAAAGATGATTATTTATGTTTTGCATTTGGTCAAAGATCCTACCAGCAAACCATGAGTCAGTACATCACCTTATGTTGGTCACATCCGAGCTAATACAGTCGTATCTTAGGTTGAGAGACGACAGACCTTTGTTTTCCTCTATTAAGTCTGGTTGCCACAGACCAGCCCAGAACAAAGCTTTTCAACAAATTCCTAGCTTCACCCAACAGAAAGGAGGGAGAGACAAAGAAACGAGCAGGCTGTCTTGCAAAGTGCTCTAGACTTTTCCCCTGCTCTTCTCTATTCAAGAGGAATATTCCAAGCCCCCTCCCTTAATGGGAAAGGTCTGTGCAATGCTAATTAGATCCGCTAAATGCAGAGATATTTTCTTTTAGACAAGAGAGCCTGAATTAAATTTAACTTAATTTAATTGTAGAAGATGGGTGGTTTAAAAAAAAATTCGGCAAAGTGCTACTGTGATTTCACTGTAATAACAGTCAAATAAAGAAAACCAATATTTACAGGGAAGTGTATTAAGTAATACATGAAATTATTTAAGAGTATTTGAAAGGTACCTTATCATGTGCAATAAATTTTATCTCCACAGCTTTCTACTGTACTTACTGTGGCTAAGTTTTGGACAAAGGTTTTCCTTACATGTTCAGAAGGTCTACCCCCATCTGAAGATAGTATTTAGAGAAACGTGTTGTCCAATTTCTGAAGAGAACTTTTATCTTCACAACAAAAGATCTGAAGATGATCGAGAGTATATATAATTCACTCCTTTAAGACAAAGTGCAATTTAAGCTATCCTAAGAGTGTCGTGTCATTTTATGCTCCTTCAAATTATTTCCCATTCACTAAGCTAAGAGTAGTGCTTAGGGATCACAGCTTGGAACCAACGAATTTCATCTGAAGTCCAGTTTGTGGGAAATTATGACATGTCAAGGAATTTCAGTTTCCCCACAGACATAATAAGTAAGGATCTCTTAGGTATGCTGTGTAAAGGGTGCTAGAATTGGCAAATTAAAATACAGGATGCTCAGTTATATTTGGGTATCAAATAAACAACAAATAATATTTAACATATTTATTTAGTACATTACAGGTTTCAATATCCGCATTCCATATTTTATCGGGCAACCCTATGGTATAGATGAAGTTAGATAATTCATGTAGAGCATGCAGTATCATGCCTAGTACATACCAATATGTATGTGTATGCATGCATACATATACATAATTCCAATCATATTTTCTTAGCAATGTACAATGGCAAATGAGAAGTTTATGGCATCATCTCCCCCTTGGTAGACTTTACTAACTGGCTGATAAGATGAGATGCCCATTCCTGGAACAAACAGGATGATAATCATAAATGCAGTATGTGGGTGAGGATCGGGGAAAAAATCAGATGTTATGAATTGTTGGATAAAAAAATCATAGAGAGAATAGATCTTGAATTCCATCCTAAAGGAATCATTATAAACAATGAGAGTAAGGAGCATATTTAAGTGGAGAGGCCATTTCAGTGTGAGCAAATGCCCCAAGGGGGGAGGGAACCTGTAGTCCTTAAGAGTCACCAGGAACAGCCCAGCCGGAGGAGGAGGCTGTTTGACAGGACATGACCAAGAAGCTTGCCTACAGAGGGCCAGAGCAGGTTACACAGCATTTTGGAAGCTGGTATAAGAAGTTGGCTTGCTTGCTCCAGAGGGGCTGAAATTCCCCTAGCTACAAGGGGGATAGCAAACCTCTGTGCCCCTGCTAAGAACTGGGGAATGCTGCATGGTGACTTGCAGTTGGGCTGAAACAAATGCAGGGAAAGTAGAGCCAAGAGCCAGTTCCTTGGCAGAACTGAAATGGAAAACAAAGCCAAGAGTTGTCCAGCAGAGGCAATGACATGATGGTGTTGGCCGGAATGGCCAAAGTCAAGCATGTGGAAACAAGTTAGAGACTAGGAACCCTCAAAGCAGACAGAGGAAGATGGACTGGAATGAAGGCAATGGTTGGAAAAGTTCCCTAAGCTACTGAATTGTAGCTGTAGGGAGTCCCAAAGCTTGGCAGGAGAGGGAAGAGACTACCAAGGAACCCAAACAGGCTCAGTTGAGGTATCTGGGGCAGGAATTCGGCTCTGAACCACCAACACCACGACAGCAAGAGTGAGAATGGCCAGCAGATATTCAGTTCCAAGGCATAAAGAGCAGGACTGTAGAGACTGCGGCTGAAGAGGCAGGAAGGGAAGCAGGTTCAAGAGACAGTTAGTAAGCATCCAGTATGTGCAAGGTAATGTCCTAGGCTTTGCAAAAAAGGCAAAGATGAGTAAGCATTGCTGTCTTCAAAATGCTGCTGATTCAAAGGTTTGAGGATAAGATAGAGGACAATAAACAGACAGATTCTGATAAGGCCAATAGAGGGCAGAGCTTGCCTTGGCTGGGCTTAAGGCAGGAACCAGTTTTACCAAATTGGGGGTGAGAAGGGAATTGGAAAAAGGTTTTTTGCGTTGGATTTTAAAGAATTTAAAGAACACATAGAGTTTTAACAGGGGCAGCTGGTGCTTGGGGAGGAGCATTTCGAACAAAGGTGACATTAAAATGTCATGGCAGTGTCCCTGGTTGAAATGACACAGTAGCTCCAGGACATACTGAGACATCTAAGTATGTACTGGAATTGGCTGGAAAAACAAAACTACAGTGAAGGTGAAAGAACGAACCTCAGTTAGAGGTCTGAGTCATTATTCATCCTGACCTAATCTTTTTGTCAACATAAAAAAATGCTTTTATTTTTAATTTTCTTTCATGTTCACAAAAATAACAAAAGATTATAACCCAGGCTGCTTCACACCCCTTGAGCAATTCAAGCAGCCATTGGGCATATAATGTGCCCTCAACAGCTATGCTTATGCAATAATAAAACCAACTATTTTTTTACCCAAACTACTGGTGTGCTTACAGCATATCAATTATACTGAAATATACAGAAATGATATAATCACTGTTTTTTATAAACTTCTGTTAATTTTCAAAAAAGGCATCCAATACTCTATTTGGGGAACAGAAGTGTTTCATAAGGTGATGGAGGGTGGCCAGTCCCATAATTTCCAACATCCTTCCATAACAGGCACTGTTATGAGGAGAGTTCTCTGACGCCATTGTTAAAGATAGTCAGAATTTTGTAGTTCTAAGAAGGAGGAACTGAATTATTTTTTCTTGAAAATGGAACAAGGTCATTAACAATATGCCAAGTAGCATTTGATTGGCATCCTGAAATACTACCCTCTTCTCATGACAGACTCTACGTACTGAAGTACTCTGTCCCCAAATTTAATTATCTTAGGGCATAACCGCACTATATGATAGAATGTACCCTTTTATCCACAGCCCCTAGCAATTTGCTGAGATGGAAAGGTGGGCTTTTTATTAAATATATCTCAAAAAAAAAAGAGAGAGAGAGAGAGATTCCATAAATTCAATCCATAGAACATTCCAGTAGCTTACAACCTTCAGATGCATCAGGGTTTCCCTTGGGCACTACCTATAATCCTCTGGTCATAATTTAAACCGATTTCTTTTCATTCTGCCCTCTAGCCACCATCCGCCTCTCATATTTCTTCATCCTTCAGCCTGTCTTCTATTTTATTCTCTTCCTCCAGTCTTTCTCCAACAGGTTCTGTTTCCTAATTCTCAAATCATTTTCACTAATTCATTCCTGACCTTTTCCAAATATTTCCTTTGTTGTAGGGTTCTGACATAGCAGTTTAAAAAAGAACAGACCACTGATCTTTATATTACAAATTTTACTCCCAGATTAGGCTGGATTTTAGCTTACAACCCAATTAATGGAGCTATAGATATTCATCTAGTTTTTAATAAAGAACACCTTACTGAACCACAGCTTCAGAAGTGCCCTTATAAGGTAAAACCATTCCAGTCACCAAGATAACTATTTTTATTTTCATCAGTTTTTCATTCCTTTCAACTACTTCTGTCAAAGCCACATACTTACCTTTCCAGCATGGGTTTTTATGACATATCAGACGATTATGGTGAAAAATGTGACTTTGCCATGTCCTTTTCTTCTAAAGAACATAAAGCTTCTCTCATAAGTGATCTAATGCGTCTTTACAACACTCATCCCTGAGAAATGGAAGGTTTTATCACTCCTTGTTTTATAAACAGGGAAAGTGAGGCCTCGGAAGAAGATTACATGATTAAAGTTCGACACAGTGCTCGAACGGGATGAGGACTGGGGCTGCATAGCCTGGGCGCTCTGCTGCCTAATGCAGCTGTAAGATAGCACTGTGTAATAACACTCTCAAATTTGCAGTCCATTATCAGAAGAGGAAACATTTCCAAAGCTGTGTAGCTGTGTTGCGGGCAACACTGCCTGGTGGAGAGCCCACGTGGTCGGCGGTCTGGAGGCGCGGGTCACTGCTCTGCAGGTGTGTGCCTGAGTCGATCCCTTATGCTCTCTGGGTTTTTGTTTTGTAAAATGGTCTTGACAACACCATTTTGTTTTGTAAAATGGTCTGTGCCCCACAGGGTCAGTCAGGGAGTACACACGGCACTGCGAACTAGGCTCGGACATCACAACACGAACGAGCGAGCAAACCACTCTCAAACTCTTGAATTTCAAATGCGTCGTGTAATCATTTCAAATGACTTCGCACACTCACAGTCTGTTACGAAAGAGAACCAAGTAATTCTCTGAATATTGTTAGTCAGTGTTGGTGAAGTAATCAGTGCTAGTCAAGTTACTATTTTTCCTTTTTTCTTACCCTTAACATTTAATGTACAAATCAGTTATTTTATGGCAACTACTTCAGCATCTCTTTGAGTCAATAATTTGTGAGCCTACACATAATTTTTAAACACAAAGCTTAGAGGTTTCAGACTGGCTGTGTGTCCCATCACACACAACGGTGACTAATTTTTAATACATGTCTAACTTTCTCAGGGTGTGTCTTCTCTAATTCCGTGTTCTGTCCTCTGCTTCTTTCTTTTTGTGTGCAATTTCTTTCTCTCCCAGGTTTCCCACGAGACATAACTGAAAGAAATAAGACAATCTAAAAATTACATCACAAAAAGAAAAAAACTGTGTATCACAAATAGGTCTGCAATTTTCTTGGGACATGGCTGGTGATCTCCCAACACTGATGACCTGCCAGTTTCTTGGTCGAACTCAAGGTGGCCTGCCTTCAGGAATCTCAGTGCCTCAAAGTCATTTTTTTCTAAAACATCTTCCTTTCTTGAAGAAGTTACAGTTTTTATTGTAATGAGCCTACTGCTTCTTTCTCTTCTTGGTGGTTTCAAAAACAAAATCTAAGTTACAGAAGACAGTCTTCTTGATTTTTGTTTTTTTGAAAAAAGCTGTTTTTTTTTTCCCCCACATGAGGAAAGGTATGGTTCTTCGTATCTTTCTCCCTCCTCCATGTGACAACGCAGGGGAGCTTTGGCCTTGATGTTACTGCCAGCTTTAAGAGGACGAATTCCTCAGAATATGCAAATTCAGTGGGCTTCCCCGAGTCTGCAGTTTTCAGCGCTGGATCACAGAGGCTAGAATTTGAGTGGATTATCCCAAAGGCGTAAAAGTGTTTCGTGGACTGTACTTACTAAATTAAGGACAGTGTATACATCCTGCTGGGAATGAACACTTGATCTATAACAGAAATATGAACTCTCCTCTCAGGTTGAAGATTTATACATTTGCTTGTGATACAATCCACCTGTTTGTAAAAATGGCCCAAGGACCGCACGGCAAGATGCTATTTAATGATACAGGCAAGGTCATATTAAGGTTGAAGCCAACAACTAATTGAAATCAAACCAACTAACTAAATATTCTCTAGGAGTTACTTTTAGGGAGTCCCCCATCACCAGAGAAGAGGGATGCAGCTCTGCTAAAACTGGCACCTGGGAAGCAAGTGCCACTCCCTGAGTTTCACCAGTTAAAGGACCAGAAGTCCTTCCTCTGGATAATGTATATACTGTGGGAGCCAATCCCCAGTCTAAGCAATTATCTGCATTGGCAGAGACCATACTTAGATCAGCACACATTTCTAAACTCCCAATGTATAATTCATTGTACGACAGCTAACTGTTACAGTAAAGCAATTAGTATATAAACCTTAAACTAAGTATGGCACATTTTAGTATAACTGAAAAGGCAAGCTAAGCTCTCTGATACTTTTATCTTCTACTACAAACTCTTAACTTTCCAGTTCTAGTCTCAAAGTTTTTAAATGTGTCCTGAGGAAGAGGCTTCTTCCTTCTGCTTAGTAACACATTTGGATTATAAAACAATTAAAAAATAAGAAGACACTCTCAAGGAAGAAGAGAAGGAAGCGCAGCAAGTAACATTTACTCTTATTATTATGCCAACTGCACCAGTTAGAAGTTTCAAGCACGGAGTAAGCATTTGCTCTTATCACTAAATTATAATGATAGGCCCATTTTACAGGTAAAGGAAATGAGGCTAAACAAAGGAAAAGAAATGTTACTATTGTCAGAGAGAGAAACCCTCCATTTACCCTCCCCCCAAAAAGAACAGTTCTTTTATAATGTCTTTATGAGAGCTTTACATATTTTATACTTAGATAATAGAAGTGTGGCAGACAAAACATAGCAATGGCGTTTGAATGCAAATTTGATTCATTTCAGGATATCTGATTACAGATTCACATACAATGTATTGTTATTATTGTTTCTGCCAAAATTATTTGCAGTCACTTTATTGTGTTGCCTGAAAAGTAGAAAGAAATAGCAAGGGAAACTGGACTGTGGGTGTTGGCGGTGGTTGGCACTGAATGGGAAGCCACGGGGACAGCGATTATTATCTCCCTTTGATGTGCCAGAACTGGGTTAGAGTTTACCTACATTATCTAAAGTAATACTTATACCACCTGGATTAGTCTTACATGTTGTTCCTCAAAATCCATGAAGTAGTTAAAAGATATACATGAAAAACAATAGTACAAATAGTTAATAAGTGACAAAATCAGGGCAAAGAGATACCAGTGATAGGATAGTTTGTGGAAAGCAAATTATAGGCATTATACTAACAAGCTCTTCTGTGTGTGGTTGGAAGCTTGGGCTCTGAGACCACCAGGAGAGACAAGCAACTCCCTTCCTTAACAGTGGTGGAACCTTGAGTTAATGTCAGAAACACTCAAAGCATCAGTTTCCTTTTCCATGAAGTGGAGATCATGAGAGCCCCACTACCCACACACAGGGTTGCTATGAGATATAAAATCAAGACTATATGTTATATACAGTTCTTAGCACACTGCCTAAAATGAAGCAATGCTCCACAAACATTAGCCATCAAGACTAACTTAAGCACACAACACACAGTACACAAGGAGGGGTGTCAAACACCCAGGACATTGATTAGGACAACACACAGTACACAAGGAGGTGTGTCAAAGACCCAGGACATTGACTAGGACAACACAAACTACACAAAGAGGTGTGTTGAAGACCCAGGACATTGACTAGGAGCTCACTGTGATTTGGCTCCATCTCAAACCTATTAGAGTAACAGGAAAAAAGATCTGCTTCAAGATTTACAGGTTGTATTAGAAAAAAACAAATCAACCCCTGAGGAGGAATATAGCTGCTTTCCCCTCCTGTGAAAGAGGCTGATGAACTATGTGGTCTGTGGTGGGCATGTGCATCCCTATTCTGCGGACAAAGAAACGAAGCTCTGCAAAGTTGAACTCCAGGTTCTAAGGAGTTTAAAGGCCAGGCAGGACGGTGCTTATGCCATTTGAGACTGCTTCAGGTAAAGGTGTCTGTGGTCCGCTGAGATCTGGGGCAATGCCATCATGGCAGCAAGCAGGCACTTCTGTCATCTCTGGCACGTACCATCAACATACCTCAAATTCTCTTCTAAGTTTGATGTGAGCATGGGGAGTTTGGGTGGGGATTTTCATTTCCTCTGGCTCTGTTTATGCAGGACCATCTCAGACATTTGTGTTCACCTGTGGCCCACCAGAGGCCATAACGCTTCTAACAGGTGTGTGGCACTGCTCTGTGACAACCAGCCTCACCCACTACTCCACTATTTGCAGCCAGCATGGAGACATGAATCAAATTTCTCCTTTCTCTGAAGGCCCCTGAGTTGTTTTGAGGCATATCAGGCATGTGAAAATAAGTGTTTGCTCTTTCATTAAACTTGCCTTGAGAGGTACACACCCGTTACGTGTTGCAATTGAATGGAGAACTTTTAATGTAGGTGATTTCAATTTTCTTTATGAGCGTGTTCTAATTGAAAAACAAATTCTAGGTTTTTAGCTTCTAGGGCTACTGTAACAAATTATCACAACCTTGGAGGCTTAAAACAACAGAACTTTATTCTTTCACAGTTCTGGGGCTACAATTCCAAAATTAAGGGTTGGTTTCCCATGGGGGCAGTAACTTCAGTCTCTGCCTCTGTCTTCACATGGCTTTTTCCTCTCCAGGTGTCTCTGTGTCTCCTCCTTTTCTGTTTCTCAGAGGGATACTTGCCCCTGGACTTACGGCACAACCTAAATCCAGTTTGATCTCATCTAAATCTGTAATTGCATCTGCAAACACCCTATTTCCCAACAAGGTCACACTCGGAGGTACTGGGGTCAGAATTTGGACCTATCTTGTTGGGGCCACTATGTAACCTACTACAACGTGTAAAGACTGTGGTTGTCTGTGTCCACTTCCACCAAAAGAGAAAGCAGAGGGAAGTTTCTAGAAGTCTGGGAGAGTCTTCCTGCTGGGATAAGGTCTGATCTCTTTGGGAAACTTCTCTGATCCCCACCAGCACAGTCACCCCTAGGGCCAGCGAGGGGAGGCAGAGGTGGCCATTCCTTCACGGTCCTCCCACAGCACATCTGCTTAAACATTTATGACCCAAGATAGTGATGTAACGGATGCTTCCTCACTAGTCTGTTGGCTTTTGAGAAGCAGGGACCTCCCTTTTCATCTCTGTACCTTGAACAAAGGTGCCAGAGCATACTAATTAACACAGTTAAGCTACAGGGAAGGTTGGGCAAAATAAAAGGAATTGGAATAGAAGATAGAAGATAAAACAGCTTCAGTTTTGTACAGTTCATCACTGTTGCCTAAATCATGCCATGTCATTTCTCAATTTTGACATGAATCTGTTTCCAACAAGCTGCCTTCTCTTTTCACTTGCATTCTAGGTGCCATGACCGCATGGCATCAGTTTCTTAATTAGGCTAGCAAGACAGAGCATGCCCATGAGTTAACTCCTGAGGATCTCAAATGCTTACATTCTAAGTACTGAAAACTCACGTATATTTTGATAGAGGGAGGGTTCCGTTGTCATAGTAACTGAACAGGCTGAACAAGGACAACACACATTCAGCAATTATTACTACTAGTTAACTAGTTAAAAACACTTCAATGTACACAGTCATTTTAATTCTTTATTCCTGAATTTTTATACCTGACATGTTAGGAGTTACAATGATGCATCACCACATGCTGTCTCTCTTTTAGCATATTGTTAAGATTGCCATATTGACTGACCTTTGAAAACTATGGTCAGATATTAATACTCTGCCCGAATGGCACAGAGAGCAGCATTCTTTAAAAGAATCCTTGACATTTAGTGGGTAGGTAAGAAAAGGCTGAACTATCTGTAGGGCTTATTTCATTTTATTTTTGTCATCAGATGCTCAGGGCTATCATTTCATTCTGACCGGCTTTGGGCTGAATCTCATTTCAGAATTTATCAGCTTCCGAATAAAACTCACCCTTGAATCTGGTTGACAGAATGATACAAGTAACTTTAGTAAATAATACCTTTGAAAGTATAGGTCTCCAATCAGATCACTCCATTTATTGAACAATGAATGATGTCTTTGAGGGACACTATATTTGACCATAAGATACCCTGGGCAGTGAGCCCCATGAAGGCAGGGGCTGTGTCTCCTTCATGCCCATGTGCATCTCCAGTGCCGGGGACTGAGGGGATACTTGGCTAACACTGCCTGAAAGAACAGGTGGATTTTTGGTCAGGTACCTACTGAGGCCATAAGAGCCAAATGTCAAATTAAGGGTGAGACTTCAAGCACTCCTTCCATCCCCAAAAATGTGACAGGCAATGTTCAGGTTCTCGGACGTGTTTGGATGTGCAAAAACACTATATCCCTAAAGACTTTTGCACAGATTCTAATGCTTCTAACTAGAGAGTGTTACAGAGTGCTAAGAAAAAGTTCACTTCTTATTTTTAATCTGAGTACTCAGTACAGTCCCTGACATAAAATAATTGTCAAGTGGTAATTGACAACCTTTACTGAACACTCAATAGAGGAGAAGCATTTCATCCTCAGAGAATGGATGAATGAATGAATGAACAGATTAACAAGCTTCCATGCTCTGACACTGAAATTACAGCTTGCTGGTAGAATTCGACTACCTATTAAACAATGAGAATCTTGATAAATCCTGGAGAAGACCAGTTCTGTGTCAGACAAACAGGGTATAAAAAGATGCTTCTTTCAACCAGTGGCATTAAACTGACATGCAGGGCTTGCTCTTGGCGAATACCCCCACCTGGCCAACAATGCAAAATAAGTTGTGTCTTTATTTAACTTACTGAATTGTCTACACATAAGTGTCAAAATCTTTCCTATGTGATTTCTTCAAAATAGTCTGATGGGCAAAAGGATAAAAAAGATTGGCAGAGGGATGATGGCTGTTGACACTAGAGGATGGGTACACAGAGTTCATTATATTATTTTCTTTCCTTTTGCATATGTGTGCCGATTTTAATGATCAAAAAATGTATGAAAATTTCCCAAAATAACATAGCTCATGATTATCTAACATCATGCTTAGATTCTCACACACACAGTCCATCAGACAATAACTGGAGGGTACTGTGTGCTGAGAGTGCAAGCACAGGGCTGACCAAGGACTGGGCCTACCCTCAGGGAGCTTACAATCTACAGCAGAGACACGAACTGAGCATCTACTATTATTATTGTCATTGTTACATGGTAGAAGCTGAAAAGCATGGCGAGTGAATATACAGCAGACAGTGATTTCGACATAAATCAATTAGAGTTGTTCATTCTAGCCAACTACTGCACGTTTGTTTCGTCCTTTACTCACAACTAAGACCTGATTCTACTACGTGGTGCCTAAACAACTATTCAGGGCACCCTGCCCACAATTCTCATCACAAAGCAAAATCAAGAATTTCAGCTACCTTGCTGTCAGAGACATTAAGGGAGCACATATAGCCAGACAAAAGAGAGAAATAACACATCACAGGCTGACAAGGAGGCCTGTGGTGAGATGAAACGTTCAGCCGCAGCTCCAGATAGCACGAGCTGTTGGAAATCACTTTTCCAACCAATTATTACGATGAGCCACTGAGATGGTAAAGGCTTGCAATTCCCACAGCCTACACCAGGCTCCTAAAGAGGCAGCGCGTATTCTAGCTTTATTAAACATGCAAAAATGATCAAATTAAAGGGGGAACTTGCACAAGGATGTGTCCGATAAATTTCTCACGAATACAATAGGATGTATACCAGAGTTAACCACTTCTCCTGGGGGGATAAAACATTAAGAACAATGACAACAAAAATTACATGAACAGCAGTGTTTCTGCTAAATTTCCCATGTGGACAATAGGAAATCTACCTAACCTACTACTTTCTCTTAGGAAAATGGGTGCAAAGTGCTTTTGGTGCCCTGGCCATCATTCATTACTCATCTTCGTGTGGTTGATATTCCCTTCCTGCCTTCATCACATCAAATTTAATCAAAACAAGCAAGAGTACAGAGCCGTAAATGGTAAGTCCTTTATACTTTGACTGAAGCCTTCGTCTATCTTCATGTGTATGTGCAGCGACTTTCCATTTGCACAACAGTAGCTATGCATACTGAATGTTTTCAGATTCTAATTATTATCACACTCCTCCTGTCTCACAATCATGGTATGAAATAGGTATGCTTGTTATCTTCATTCCTATTTTACAGAAAAGGGAACTGGGACACACGTAGAGGTTAAGTAACCTAAGATCATGGAGCTACTGCATGCAGGGACTCTTCCCAGGCTGACTGACACATCCCTGAGCCCTTGGGTCATTTGCTCCCTGAGAGTTTCTACTTTATTTGCAAACAGAGGACTTGGATATCTGCTGAGTGAAGGGCAGGCATGTGGCAGCTGATGCAGTAGATGCAAAAAGACCCTTTAGGTCCTGAAAATCCACTTATACCCAGAATGTCCTGGAAGCAAACTACTTTAGTTTTCAAGAGGACAGGGTGGTACCACTGGTGCACAGTTTAGCAAGGGAAGGAGAAAAGTAAAAACAATTAAAATACAGTGACCTGAGGGTCGACAGGCATCCAGGTGGAGATGCCACCAAAGGGCAGAGCACAGTGTGAGTAACTGTCTGGAGGCATCCATAACTTCACGGGGGGGATGATCTTTCAGCAGGGTTTTGAAGGATGAATTGGAAACTGTCAGGTAAAGAGGGTGAGGAGGACATTCAAGGCGTGTACAAACATCAAAAAAAATAAAAAAGTTAAGACTTGAAAGCATGCAGAGGCCAGATGGAAGGATCCTGCATGCCAGGCCAAGGAGCATGGACTTCATCTGTGGAGAGGCTTTCAAGGGTTTTAACTCTACTGTTAAGATCAGTACAGTCACAGTGATCTAACTGCTGCCTTAGGTTTTGTTAACAGTTTTGTGTATCTGGGTCTAATCACAGACATATTTTCTGTTGTCTGACTCGCTAGCGTTAATCACAGCAAAGCACTATCACACACAATTTTTGGCTCTTTCTAAATCATATACTCCATTCCATGAGTATCTGATGATGCCTTCTGGATATTTTGAATACTACACTTGGTGGCGGGTCACCACCTAACTCATGGGTAAGGGGCAGAGCCAATGTTCATCCACATATTAAATATCAGTAAAATTTCAATTCTTCTCATTTGGGGTGGTTTCAAATAAATGTATTTAGAAATAACAAAACATATTTTGCTTGCCCCTACTATGCTGCTCCACGACTAACAGATTGGTTTACATGAGGACAGCAAAAACATTATGTGTTTCTCTGTGTTCTCAGTAACTAGAAGAGTGCTGGGCAGCCAAACAGGCATTTAGTAATATTGCATATTGACTCAATGGGGTGAATTTTAAACTGGGTTTCAAGGCAGGTTAGGTTGAGGGAAAGTCAGTCTCAAGAATTTCATGAATTTCTCGGTGAAAATGACTAATTTAAGGAGGCGGAGCCAACATGGCGGCGTGAGTAAGACAGTGGGAATCTCCTCCCAAAAACATGTATATTTTTGAAAATACAACAAATACAAATAATCCTAAAAGAGAGACCAGAAGACACAGGACAACAGCCAGACTACATACACTTGTGCGAGAGGCCAGTGCTTGGTGAATCGGGTAAGATACAAGCCCCGGCCCGGCGGGACCCAAGCACACCACCCCGCAGCTCCCGGCAGGAGGGAAAGGGAGCCCAGGACTGCTAAACACCCAGCCCCAGCCACCCGCACCAGAGTGCAGACACAGTGCATGTGTGGAGGGCTGGAGACTGGGGAAATAGGGCAGCGGGACCTCTGAGCAAGTTCTGAAGCTGATGCCCCTGTGATAAAGAAAAGCAAGTGCTTTTTGAAAGTCTTAAAAGGACGGGGACATAACAGCTGGATGGAAACAACAAAGGTCACAGTCCAGTGGCTGGAAATTACAGGGAAAACCGGGCGCACTAACCCCCTGGGCAACAGCTCTGAGACACCTCATGGAGGTAAACAGCCAAACAACCGCCCTCGCCGCCATCCATTACCCCTCTGGGTGCTGCGAAAGCAGAGAAGCAGCCTAAGGCAGGTCATGCCCCCAGAAAGGGAGTTTCCTCCATATCGGCAGGGCAAGACACAAAGACCCAGTCTACACGCAATTACCCAACACAAGCCACTAGGGGTCGCAGTTGTCCCAGTAAAGAAAGGCCAGTAGCAAGTGAAAAGTCTGGCCCTCCCAGCTGACAGTCAATAGCACCTGTCAACATGAAAAGGCAAAAAAATATGATCCAGACAAGCCTAACCCAGACAGCTTCGGCATCTGCTACATCTTCGCCTGAGAAGGAACCTGGGGAGATAGATTTAACCAGTTCCTGAAAAAGAATTCAAAACAAAAGTCATAACCATGCTGATGGACTTGCAGAGAAATATGCAAGAACTAAGGAGGGAGAATACAGAAATAAAACAAGCTCTGGAAGGAGTTCAAAACAGAATGGACAAGATGCAAGAAACCATTAATGGACTAGAAAACAGAGAACAGGAATGCAGAGAAGCTTATGCAGAGAGATCTCCAGGATCTCCAGGAATGAAAGAATTCTAAGAGAGCTGAGTGACCAATCGAAAAGGAACAATATTCGTATTATAGGGGTACCAAAAGAAGAAGAGAGAGAAAAAGGGACAGAAAGTGTCTTTGAAGAAATAATTGCCGAAAACTTCCCCAAACTAGGGGAGGAAATGGCCTCTCAGACCACAGAGGTACACAGAACTCCCATGACAAGGGATCCAAGGAGGGCAACACCAAGACACATAATAATTAAAATGGCAAAGATCAAAGACAAGGACAAAGTATTAAAGGCAGCCAGAGAGAAAAAAAAGGTTACCTACAAAGGAAAACTCATCAGGCTATCATCAGACTTCTCAACAGAAACCCTACAGGCCAGAAGAGAATGGCATGATATACTTAATGCAATGAAACAGAAGGGCCTCGAACCAAGATTACTGTATCCAGCACGATTATCATTTAAATATGAAGGAGGAATTAAACAATTCCCAGACAAGCAAAAGTTGAGGGAATTTGCCACCCACAAACCACCTCTACAGGGCATCCTATAGGGGCTGCTCTAGATAGGAGCACTCCTAAAAAGAGCACAGAACAGAACACCCAACATATGAAGAAGGGAGGAGGAGGAATAAGAAGGGAGAGAAATAAAGAATCATCAGACCGCGTTTATAATAGCTCAACAAGCGAGTTAAGTTAGACAGTAAGATAGTAAAGAAGCTAACATAAACTTAAAGCATGCAATGGCAATAAGTACATACCTCTCAATAATCATCCAAATGTAAATGGACTGAATGCACCAATCAAAAGACACAGAGTAAAAGAATGGATAAAAAAGCAAGATCCATCCATATGCTGCTTACAAGAGACTCACCTCAAACCCAAAGACATGCACAGATTCAAAGTCAAGGGATGGAAAAAGATATTTCATGCAAACAACAGAGAGAAGAAAGCAGGTGTTGCAATTCTGGTATCAGACAAAACAGACTTCAAAATAAAGAAAGTAACAAAAGATAAAGAAGGACATTACATAATGATAAAGGGCTCAGTCCAACAAGAGAATATAACCATTATAAATATATATGTACCCAATACAGGAGCAGCAGCATATGTGAAACAAATACTAACAGAATTAAAGGAGGAAATAGAATGCAATGCATTCATTTTAGGTGACTTCAACATGCCACTCACTCCAAAGGACAGATCCACCAGACAGAAAATAAGTAAGGACCCAGAGGCACTGAACAACACACTAGAACAGATGGACTTAATAGACATCTACAGAACTCTACATCCAAAAGCAACAGGATACACATTCTTCTCAAGTGCACATGGAACATTCTCCAGAATAGACCACATACTAGGCCACAAAAAGAGCATCAGTAAATTCCAAAAGATTGAAATCCTACCAACCAACTTTTCAGACCACAAAGGCATAAAACTAGAAAGAAACTGTACAAAGGAAGCAAAAAGGCTCACAAAATCATGGAGGCTTAACAACATGCTCCTAAATAATCAGTGGATCAATGACCAAATCAAAATGGAGATCCAGCAATATATGGAAACAAATGACAACAACAACACAAAGCCCCAACTTCTGTGGGACGCAGCGAAAGCAGTCTTAAGAGGAAAGTATATAGCAATCCAGGCACACTTGAAGAAGGAAGAACAATCCCAAATAAATGGTCTAATGTCACAATTATCGAAACTGGAAAAAGAAGAACAAATGAGGCCTAAGGTCAGCAGAAGGAGGGACATAATAAAGATCAGAGAAGAAATAAATAAAATTGAGAAGAATAAAACAAAAGCAAAAATCATCGAAACCAAGAGCTGGTTCTTCGAGAAAATAAACAAAATAGATAAGCCTCTAGCCAGACTTATTAAGAGGAAAAGAGAGTCAACACAAATCAACAGTATCAGAAACGAGAAAGGAAAAATCACGACGGACCCCACAGAAATACAAAGAATTATTAGTGAGTACTATGAAGACCTATATGCTAACAAGCTTGGAAACCTAGGAGAAATGGACAACTTCCTAGAAAAATACAACCTTCCAAGACTGACCCAGAAAGAAACAGAAAATCTAAACAGACCAATTACCAGTAACGAAATTGAAGCAGTAATCAAAAAACTACCAAAGAACAAAACCCCCGGGCCAGATGGATTCACCTCAGAATTCTATCAGACATACAGGGAAGACATAATACCCATTCTCCTTAAAGTGTTCCAAAAAATAGAAGAGGAGGGGATACTCCCAAACTCATTCTATGAAGCTAACATCACCCTAATACCAAAACCAGGCAAAGACCCCACCAAAAAAGAAAACTACAGACCAATATCCCTGATGAACGTAGATGCAAAAATACTCAACAAAATATTAGCAAACCGAATTCAAAAATACATCAAAAGGATCGTACACCATGACCAAGTGGGATTCATCCCAGGGATGCAAGGATGGTACAACATTCAAAAGTCCATCAACATCATCCACCACATCAACAAAAAGAAAGACAAAAACCACATGATCATCTCCATAGATGCTGAAAAAGCATTTGCCAAAGTTCAACATCCATTCATGATAAAAACTCTCAGCAAAATGGGAATAGAGGGCAAGTACCTCAACATAATAAAGGCCATCTTTGATAAACCCACAGCCAACACTATATTGAACAGCGAGAAGCTGAAAGCTTTTCCTCTGAGATCAGGAACTAGACAGGGATGCTCACTCTCCCCACTGTTATTTAACATAGTACTGGAGGTCCTAGCCACGGCAATCAGACAAAACAAAGAAATACAAGGAATCCAGATTGATAAAGAAGAAGTTAAACTGTCACTATTTGCAGATGACATGATACTATACATAAAAAACCCTAAAGACTCCACCCCAAAACTACTAGAACTGATATTGGAATACAGCAAAGTTGCAGGATACAAAATCAACACACAGAAATCTGTGGCTTTCCTATACACTAACAATGAACCAACAGAAAGAGAAATCAGGAAAACAACTCCATTCACAATTGCATCAAAAAAAATAAAATACCTAGGAATCAACCTAAACAAAGAAGTGAAAGACTAATACTCTGAAAACTACAAGTCACTCTTAAGAGAAATTAAAGGGGACACTAACAGATGGAAACTTATCCCATGCTCGTGGCTAGGAAGAACTAATATCGTCAAAATGGCCATCCTGCCCAAAGCAATATATAGATTTGATGCAATCCCTCTCAAATTACCAGCAACATTCTTCAATGAATTGGAACAAATAATTCAAAAATTCATATGGAAACACCAGAGACCCCGAATAGCCAAAGCAATCCTGAGAAAGAAGAATAAAGTAGAGGGAATCTCACTCCCCAACTTCAAGCTCTACTATAAAGCCATAGTAATCAAGACAATTTGGTACTGGCACAAGAACAGAGCCACAGACCAGTGGAACAGACTAGAGAATCCAGACATTAACCCAGACATATACGGTCAATTAATATTTGATAAAGGAGCCACGGACATACAATGGCAAAATGACAGTCTCTTTGTCAGATGGTGCTGGCAAAACTGGACAGCTACATGTAGGAGAATGAAACTGGACCATTGCCTAACCCCATATACAAAAGTAAACTCAAAATGGATCAAAGACCTGAATGTAAGTCATGAAACCATTAAACTCTTGGAAAAAAACATAGGCAAAAACCTCTTACACATAAACATGAGTGACCTCTTCTTGAACATATCTCTCCGGGCAAGGAAAACAACAGAAAAAATGAGCAAGTGGGACTACATTAAGCTGAAAAGCTTCTGTACAGCGAAAGACACCATCAATAGAACAAAAAGGAACCCTACAGTATGGGAGAATGTATTTGAAAATGACAGATCTGATAAAGGCCTGAAGTCCAGAATATATAAAGAGCTCACACTCCTCAACAAACAAAAAACAAATAACCCAATTAAAAAATGGGCAGAGGAACTGAACAGACAGTTCTCTAAAAAAGAAATACAGATGGCCAACAGACACATGAAAAGATGCTCCACATCGCTAATTATCAGAGAAATACAAATTAAAACTACAATGAGGTATCACCTCACACCAGTAAGGATGGCTGCCATCCAAAAGACAAACAACAACAAATGTTGGCGAGGCTGTGGAGAAAGGGGATCCCTCCTACACTGCTGGTGGGAATGTAAATTAGTTCAACCATTGTGGAAAGCAGTATGGAGGTACATCAAAATGCTCAAAACAGACATACCATTTGACCCAGGAATTCCACTCCTAGGAATTTACCCTAAGAATGCAGCAATCAAGTTTGAGAAAGACAGATGCACCCCTATGTTTATCACAGCACTATTTACAATAGCCAAGAATTGGAAGCAATCTAAATGTCCATCGATAGATGAATGGATAAAGAAGATGTGGTACATATACACAATGGAATACTACTCAGCCATAAGAAAAGGGCAAATTCTACCATTTGCAGCAACATGGATGGAGCTGGAGGGTATTATGCTCAGCGAAGTAAGCCATGTGGAGAAAGAGATATACCAAATGATTTCACTCATCTGTGGAGTGTAAGAACAAAGGAAAAACTGAAGGAACAAAACAGCAGCAGAATCACAGAACTCAAGAATGGACTAACAGGTACCAAAGGGAAAGGGACTGGGGAGGATGGGTGGGTAGGGAGGGATAAGGGGTGGGGGAAGAATAAGGGGGGTATTAAGATTAGCATGCATGGGGGTGTGGGAGAAAGGGGCGGGCTGTACAACACAGAGAAGACAAGTAGTGATTCTACAACAGTTTGCTATGCTGATAGACAGTGACTATAAAGGGGTTTATAGGGGGGACCTGGTATAGGGGAGAGCCTAGTAAACATAATATTCATCATGTAAGTGTAGATTAATGATAACAAAAAAAAAAAAAAGCTGTTCCTGTGTGGTGACCTCCAATGAGTTCTACACAATGGTATAAAGGGCATGTAAAAGTGTAGGCAAAGGGTTTGTGTTTATACAGAGGATCAAAGCCTAATTTGGCTACCCCGAAAATGAACTAAGATACGATATGAAAAAGAACTTCCAACATCAGCACTCTCTGGAAGACTCATGCCAGAAGATGATCATCAAAAACCCCAACAATGATCCATGTGCTGCTACAGGTGTAGATGCACTCATCCCACCGGTTCCTGGACTTGCCACGGGAATGAATAAGGAGATATCTAAGCTGGCATGTGCATACAGTAAAACAACAAATCTGACTGGATCTACACTGTTGGAACTCAACCAAGAATTAGGAGAAGCGCAAATTGTAGCGCTCCAAAATCTTACAACTACAGACTATTTACTGTTAAAAGAACATATGGGATGTGAACAGTCTCCAGGAATGGGTTGTTTTAATTTGTCTGATTTCTCTCAGACTGTTCAAGTTCAATTGGACAATATCCACCATATCATAGATAAGTTGTCACAAATGCCTAAGGAGTCTAACTGGTTTTCTTGGTTTCACTGGAGATGGCTGGTAATTACAGGTATGCTTTGGTTATGTAACTGTACTCCTGTTATGTTAATGTGTGTGCGCAATTTAATTAGTAGTTTAAAACCTATACATGCTGAAGTTACTCTACAAAAAGATAGGTCAAAGAAATGATCAATCTTCCCATGTTTTCTTCTGCCTGCTACTTCTATAGTTTTTCTTCTTCCTTCCTAATTATAACCCCTAAATAGAATTCGTGCCTCATATCGAATATACCGTGTATCTCAATTCCTCCAAGTGGTAAAGATACCTCAAGACAAATGCTGGGCATAGAAGCCACAGGGCATAAATATGCAAAGAAGTAAAAAACTAACCTTTTCAAACAATAAGGCTTCTCTCTCACTTACCAACTTTACATTTCCCTGTATGGCCCCGGAAGATGATTGGTTAACCAGAGACGGGTAAGATTCCTCAAGGGAGGAACAACCTAAGACAGGCACAGTCGCAGGGGGTCCATCAGGTGAGAAATTGGGGATCAACAGAGGTGAGGCTTAGAACCTCTCCCCCCCTATTCTGAGAGAAATCTGCTGCATCCGTGGATGTTTTATTGCCCTTGTCTAGCTTGAATTAACACATAGGCTACAGGCACACACCTGATCATCTACATTTGCTCTCTTACAACACTAAACTATGTTTTCTACCTTTATCTTGCATCTACCTACCACTTCAGCATTTTATTAAAAATAATAATAATAAAGAGAAATGTGGTATCCATATATAAATCAAGTATAAAAATCAAACTAATATTCATATTTGAACTGACTGTTTATAGTTCATAATGCATGATCAAAACCAAAAGTTTCTGTGATGATTGCCCTTGTACTGTTCACCATGTAACTTATTCACTATGTAAGAATTTGATCTCCATGTAAGAACTTGTTCGTTATGCTTCAGAAGATTGGAGACTGATGAAAATTAGTCTTGGGGTGGATTAATGATTATACATTGAGCATTGAGTCCCCATACAGAATTTTATGTTGTTAACAACCATTTGAACAATAAATAGGAGAGATGGCCTCACAAAAAAAAAAAAAAAAAAGTGCACACTTCCAATTGTAAAATAAATAAGTAACCGGGATGTAATGTATAGCATAAGGAATATAGTCAAAATATTGTAACAACTTGGTATGGTGATAGCTGGCACCTAGAATTATCATGTATATAAATGTTCAATCACTGTGTTGTACACCTGAAACTAATGTAATCCTGTGTGTCAACTACCCTTCAATAAAAAATAATTATCTTAAAAAAAATGACTAATTTACCACTATGCTAATCTTTGTTCTTATCTCTTGGCTGAAACTTAAGGAACCCTGAGACTTTTTTATTACTGTGAATAATAACAAAAATACATCTTGTTAGCCCTTTAGTTTTTGAAGTTGCATCACATAGAGTTTTCAACCACTCAAAAAATACTGGGGTGCCTGCTCAAAAATGTTTTGCTGATAGGGGTACATGATCAGAAAGCTGGACGACCACTGTGTTAGCAAGTCACCAAGATTACTTCCAGCCCTTCCTCTTTCTCACATACTTTCTGATGCTTACATCTAGCTGATATGCACAGAGAATTCTCCTTATATTCCAGAGAATAAAGCAGGTGCCCACAAACCAAGTAGAAATGCTTTCTGAGCAGTTATTCCACAGGTGATGTTGGACTTGGGACAGAAGAATCTGTGGGTGGAAGAAACAAACAGAAAAAGAAGAGATAGAAACCCCATTCTCCAGCTCTTTCCAAATACAGTCCAAAAATCAAAGCTATTCATAAAAATTATCTCAATTCATACTCATTATAGCAATGTTAGGCATGTCTGTTTTCCAGGTAATATGACTGAAACACAGCAAGGGTAAATCATTTATACCAGAGTAGCTGGGAGAACATGAGTTAAAATAATAAGGACAGATTTATGTCAACCTTCCATATGCAAAGGGTTATTCTAAAAAATATGTGAAGTGCAGAAGGAGAGAGCAGACAGCAGACAGACACAGGATAGTTTCCATAAAGAGTTTCCAATTTTGTACTGTTTATTTAACTACCTTTTATAGGAGGTAGCCACCAATATACAACACATATGATTATAAATATCCAAGTGTGGACTCATATATATAAAGAATTAATGTTAGTTGGTGAAAGGCTGAAAAGAGATAATCAGAGATAAACAAGAGGCAGGTAAAGAATCAGTTAATACTCCTGGTGGGACAGGAAAGCATCAAGTCATAGGGAAAGAGGCAGGGGATTTAATTACCCAATTTAGTGATTGAATATACACAATATTGGAACCAACATTGAACATCCCCCAAAACTCTGCCTTTATGGGCAAGAAACACTTAAAATTATCAAGTGGTTGACCTCAATTTGAAACAAATAGACTCCTCCCATCGAGAAAACAAAAGAAGAAAGTTATAGGAACTATGAAAGACAAGATCTTTTATGGAGTTGGATAAAATTCTACATGTAAAGACATATATTTCAACACTCTTAAGTACTTTTAACTGCATGGATTTGGGTGGAAATTTTATTATTATCAAACAAACAAATAAATGACTTGTGTAAATGCTGTAGTTTCCTTCAAAGAGCTCTCAGGATATTATTAATACATAAGGCAGATAGCATTACTAATATATATAAGGCAAATAAAAGTCAATAGTGGAACCACACACACACAATAGGAGGATTTGAAAGACTGTCGCTACAGTCTACAGAAAGACCATCCTCCGAAGGAGAATAGCTATGAATGTGTTAGGAATGCGCTCTACACTTGGGTACTGTAGTGACAAAAACATGGGCGAAATTTGCAGAATGTTCCTTGCAAGTGCCTAAGATAGGCTATTAAATAACTGAAAGAGAAACTTCTTTCCTTCTGAGAAGTGCTGCCTAACCAGTCTTAAATCGCCTTTTAAATACACTGTAAAAAAGTTGATAATATGAGGGTAATGCATGAAAGTATTCCTCTTTTTTCAAAAAGCTTCCCTTAGAATTTTTAATGTGTGAGAAGTTTTTGCAGTAAACACTCCAGTATTTCTACAGAAGCATTTATAAGACCACTTTTTGAGAGCAATAGAATAATAGCAAAGAAGTATAAATAACAGATAAAACACGGGTGCTGAAATATTTAACTCACTCACAAATTGACCGAGGAATAACAGCAAAGCCCCAATCAGAGGCTGCCCAGCCCCTAAAATGAACAAAAATGATGTTTCACTGGGAGAAAGAAGACCTTTAGCAAGCCCAAGACTAAAATTGGAAGAAGTTGCTATGATCATGCACAGCAAAAACAGTATTTTTCAACAAATTTCAGTATTCTAGAGCCAGGGAATATACCCCTGCAAAGGAAAATATGTGTTAGAACAAAAAAGTCAGTAGGAAAACATGGAGTCAATTTTTGTGACTTTGGATTGGGCAGTGGACTCTTAGATTTGACACTGATCACACAAGAATCAAAAGGAAAAATAAGCTCGTTTTCATTAAAATTAAAAACTGTCATTCTTCAAAGTACACTATTAAGAAAGTGAAAGACAATCCATGGAATGGGAGAAAAATAGTTGCACATCACATACCTGATAAGAAACTTGTATCCAGAATATATAAAGAACTCTTACAAATAGATGACAAAAAGAAAATGACCCCATTTAATAGTGGGCAAAGGACTTGAAAGAGAAGACATACAAAAAGGCCAGAAGCACACGGGAAGATACTCAACGTCATTAGCCATTAGGTAAATGTAAATCAAAACCTCCATGAGACACCGCTTAGCCACCTACCTGGATGGCTACAAACAGTTAGAAGACACTTCACATACTGCTGGTGAGAATATAAAAACATTCCAAATAGCCCCTTTGGATGACAGTAGGGAGTTCCTCAAAAAGTGACATAGTAACCATATGACCTAGGAATTGTATTCCTAAGTATCATCCTAAGAGAGCCAAAAATATATATCCACACAAAAACTTGTACAAGGGTATTCATAGAAGCATTGCTCATAATGGCTCTACTAACCCAAATGTCCATCCAAGGATGAACGGATAAACAAAATGTGGTATATACATATTTGATATTTGCCCATAAAAAGTAATGAAATACGGATACCTTTCACAACATTAATGAACCTTGGAAACATATTCAGTGAAAGAAGTCACAAAGACCACATAGGACATGATTTAATTAATATGAGATGTCTGGAATAAGTCAATCTAGAGAGACAGAAATAGGTCACTTGCTGCTTCAGCTGGGAGCACAGGGGGCGGGAGGATGACAGTCGGGGGGAACAGGGTTTCCTCTTGAAGTGATGTAAATCTTCTAAAACTGATTGTGATGACAGTTGCAAGACTCTATGACTATACGAAAAAACACTGGTTGTATGTTTTAAAAAGGTACATCATACGTTATGTGACTTATATCCCAATAAAGCTCTTACCTCCTCCCCTCCACCAAAAAGAAGTTAAGTTGGATGTTGCCAGGGGCTGAAGGTCAGGGTGCAAATAGACACAGTATCACAGAAATGGGGGCAATATAGTTCTCACAGGGTTGTGAGGCAGACAAACACTGGCTTGAATTCCAATGATAATACTTTTTAACTGAATGATTTGGAGAAAGTTACTTATTCTCTTAAGCCTCATTTATCTTTTGAAAAAAGGTAGTAACAATTACACCAAACTTACAGAATGATAATGAAGAGTGCTGTATTTCTATTTCCGATTTGTATTGAAAATTAAGAATTATCAGGTTTGAGCGGCTTATACTATCCCCTGGCAACCACCAGCAAACGTGGAATATTAACAGCCTATGGCTTCCTCAAGAGGAGCAGGTGTTTGCTGATCAGCTACAATCCTAACCTATGCGCCCAGGCCCTGTACAGCATTCAGTTTGCTACTCCTGGGACAGTGACTGAGATCTTAGGGTTGGGAGAAAGTACTCTTAAAAGGAAAATCAGCTTTCAAATACTATGTTACAATGTCTCAACTTCTTCAGCTCTGGAATGGAGAATAATAGCAGTAGTGACTTCACTGGTTGTTATGAGGAATAAATAAGATGTATGAAGAGAACTGAGCAAAACACCTAGCATTCTCTGAAGGATTTCTTTTAAATCACTGAAAATTGTGCTGAAAAATGAGAGCTCTGGCTCATGTTACTACGCACCAAAGACTGTGTACTGATATGTGTTCTAATACCCTCTGAAATCCTCCTTGACCCCCATTAAATGGGGGTTGGAGGTGTGTGAAGGTGAAGGTATAGACCTTGGAAGGTTTCCAAAAGTCAACGCTTTGTCGTTGAGGATAGCAGTTTCCCAGCCAGGTGCAAAGCATCTATTTGGAAAGGCTCCTAAAAAATTCTTCTTTGGGTAATCGAAAATATAAAAACACCACACAGACAATTTCGCCCCTGTATTATTAATTACCTTTCAGGACAGAAATAAAACAAAACAAATTACCCCTGCTGAGCAGCATGATAACCAGCGACGGCACCAGATGAGCTAAGCCTGTTTCACGCCAGAGACAAATAGGGCTTGCGTGGTGCCAGAGATAAATTGGACAGACTCATCTCCTACAGAAATAACCCTCCGAATACAAAAGCAGATTTAAGCACTCAGGAGCTTAAACACACACACACACACACACGCATGCATGCACACTGCACTCACACATACTTACACATCACACTCTGCACTCCCACTCTGGTTTCTGAGAGACGGTTTGAAATGTAATTTAATGCCGGTTAAGCAAGAGCTTATCTTCAGGAAGGGACAATTCTCTCTTACATAAACAAACCTTTTCGTGAGTTATTAAAATAAATTCCTATCGTGGTTAGTAATTATGCTCCCTGGAAATAAGCACCTTGACAACCTTTGAGAGAACAGAAAATATCCCTTATCTTTCGGAGATCCAAGTGTCATGCATAACTGGCAAGCCCAGGCCCATCCCAGAGAATGACGGCACTTTATAGGGGACTTTATATCTCAAAGCATTTCTCACAAGCCAGAGGTTGGCAGCAAATGCCTGAAATGATAGCATGAAACATCTACCCTGGCCAAATAAAAGAAGCCGTTCCAAAATAAGGGCCATAAAATATGTGGCAACAGCCTTTGGGCCTATGAAACTTTCACATTTTGTCAAAGGCAATACTAGTGAATCTTTACCCCCAAATAAGTCACCCTTCAGGAAAACAGGATGAGCTCTTTTATTTTCCTTATTAAATTTGGAACATTTCTAGGTTCCTACAATATCAGAGGCCAAGATTTCAAGACATTTTGAGGCATCATATGATCCCATTTTCCTCCCTTCCAAACTAGGACAGCCTTACGGAAGCACAAGTTTTATTATCCCCTCCACTACTGAGGAATTTTAAAAGGCTCCTTGCAGTGCCCCTGGTGCAGAGAGCTACAGGCTGTCACCACATGGTGGCTGGATTCAGGGTGGGCTGGCCATCAACACCAGTGCTTATCAACAGTGGGCTAATACCATCTTGGCAAGGTTAGGGCTGCAGAAATAAGGGGTTGTAGCTAAATAGGAGAGAAGTCGGGGCTGACTCCTGTTTAAGGGCTGGTCATCTCCCACAAGGCTCCAAAGGCAGTGAAGTACCAAGTGCGGACCCTCAACGCCAAGAACTTTAATCAGTGTAAGGTCAGTACTCCGGACTGCTCCTTGGGCAGGACTCTAACAGCTAAATTCAACAAACTTCCTTTGGGCCTCTGCTCTTTCAGAGGCCATGAACCTCTACATAGCAGGAAGCACAGGGAGGAAGAGTGGCCCCCAATTCCTCCCATTGCTTCACATAATGGGTGTAGTGGGGTACAGTGAAGATAGAAGCAATTTTAAAGAAAGTCAAGGGAACTCATATATGGCAGCATTAATTAACACCCTTGATAAAATATGAGCTAAATTCTTCTTCAGAAAGTGAAGAAGGCAGAGTGGAGGGTACAGAGCAGTGGAAAAATTTGAAAGAGAAACTGGGAAGAATATGTTAGAGAGTAAAAAAGAGGTGAAAAAATAGATTTGCCATGCAACAATTAGAGACTAATTGTGAAGTTGAAAGTGAGAAATCCATTAAGTGACATGAAGTCAAAAAATATTAATTGAAACCACACTCTAAGACAAGTTTGGATTGGGGCACAGACACATATAAAACAGTATATGGGCTCAGAGTTTAGTTGGGAAACAAATAATAGGAAGTTACAATCAGTGTATGATGAGTGCTCTGATCATGGGGCATTTGCAAATAATAATCTGTAATGGAGCTAATTAGCAATGCCATAATTTTTTCTTCCTCTGGTGGAGCTTGACAGCCTAAAAGTAGCAGAAAGAACAGAGGACTTCAGTGGCACCAGGGTTATAGAGTGATAAATTGTGTGTGGAAACAGCATGTCCATGAAATGGTGATGCTCGTTCTTGTGTTTCAGCACCACGGAGAGTACCAGGCTCAAAGTAGGACCTCGAAATATTTTATTTTGCAATTAGAAGATGAATATATGAGTTAGTAATAAGCCGCCATGGCTCTTTATTGAGTAGGGAGGTATATGAACAGATAAAGAAGACATAGAGATTATGAGAATGCAGTTTCAGGGGTGCGACTTGCTGAAAACATACTAGTTTTGCCATGTAAATGAGCTGAAGAGTAGAGACATGGTTTTGTTTGAAATCACGAACTCTTTTGGTAATCACCCATGAAGGCGCTGTAGACTCTGAGAATAACAGTGAGGCCAGGATAGAAGAGGTGATGGTAAGCAAGGTACAAAGCACATATCTGTAGGAAAATAACCGAGAGGCTGGGAGATAACAGCTAAAGAAACAGAAAGAATTTAGGGTAAGAGACTGATTTTAAGTTACTTTTGAGTCCTTCTCTCCCATGTTATACAGAATAGGAGAATAATCTCTACTTAAGGTAGTTTCCAGAAGAGTGAACTCCTCTTAAGTTAGCTGAGCTGACTATTAGGAAACTCAAAAAAACAATAATAATTAGCTAACATGTATTTAGCACTTACTATATCCTGGGTGCTGAATTAACCACTGTACATACATTACCTCACTGAATCCTCACCATAGCCAGCACACACAGGGCTATTATTAGTCTCATTTTTAAAATGGGCAGACTGAGGTTTTCAGGGTTTATGTTTAACTTTACTGGACCCAAGACAATAGCAGCAGAACAAAGATAGATGTCAACACGAAGTACATTCTCTAAACCAACAGGCTACAAAAAGAGGTGCCAAAGTATAGGATTTGGGGGTGAGTGTGGTGCTTTGTGTGTGTTGATTGGAAACATGCCTTAAAGTTCTCAAAAGGAATCTGTGAATACTGCTGATTCTACCAAAGACGGAGGTGAGTCTTGCTCTGGACCAGCTCTGAAGAGGTTGCGTGGCTTCCAGGATTAGACAACACAGGCCACTGCTCTCTGTTTCTGCTCCCAACACAAGGCACAAAGGGGCAGTGATAAGGGAACAACTTCCCTGCTTGGCTGGGCTCTGGGTGTTAGCAGAGAATGAACTGACCAGCAGGTGGCTGAGACATGCCTGAATGAACAAAGCAATACAAGCCTTAAAGAAAACACAAATTCGTCCCAGGAGTTAAAGGTATACAAACTGCTATCCCAGACAGCACTTGGTTTAAATAAAAAAAGAAAATATCTTCAAATAACCACAGCTTCCCATTTCCATTTAAAGCTAATTTTATGGCATGCAGTTCAAGTCATTTCCAATGGAAAGTAGCATAAAAATATTATTCCTAACTATAGCCAAAGGAAATATATTTTGTCATTTCACACTGAACTACTTAAATCATTAATGCTGCAGTACAACCCCTATTACATCGTGGCAGTAACAATCACAGAATCTCAGAATCATCTCACCAAACCATCTTGTTTTCCAGGAAGAGAAAATGTATGATATCTCTGCAGATTGCCAATTTAAAGCATCAACTAGTTATAGATATGATGGGAAAAACCTGAAATAATTTTTTTTATCTCAAAGTTTTTGATATGACCACAGGATTGAAAAGCAAGCCTCTGTAATATTAGATACTCTCTTCCTAGATACTAGTGAATTAGCATAGTCAGATGAATAAATGATAAGGTCTTACCAGCTCTCTAATCCCCAGTGGCATCATTCCCCTAAATTATCAGCTTCTGTGCAGCAGACATATCAGAATCAGGTATGGAAAAGATGGTTCACACTGTCTCCAATGACAGCCATGGGGGTGCACATGGCTAGCAAAGAGACTGGCAAAAATACACTCATGGTTCCTCTTAGGAAAGGGGATTTGCCTCCTAGCCAGCATGCATGGGCCAGAGGAAATATAAATCCTGGCACAAAAGCAGAGCCCAGGAGGACATATTACTTGACTTTTATGTTATGTTTACAGGAAGTGGGATCAAGGATTGGGATTAGAGTTAAGTTGTAAATGTGACAAGCATTGATTTCATCCCCTAAACCAGCCATCACTTCATTCTTCTTTTACTGTATCTCCTCCTCTAGTTATGGGTTTGAAATAGACAATTAATGTTGCCAGTCTCTCCATTTTTTTCTTTCCCACACCACCTCTCAAATAGTGGATTCTTGGATGTATGTCCTCAATTTCCCCATCAGTACTTCTCTAGAGCTTACTCCTATTCCCAGTGTGGCAAAAATCCCAGCTTCATTCATTGTTTGGCACACAGACCTCTGGTTTTCATGTGTAACATCAGCCTTTCCACATTCTAGAGCTGAACAGATGTCTGGTAACACCAGTGCCAGAGTGTTCCTGCCACGAATTCCTTCTTTCTGGAAGAAAAGTCTCCAAACTCGAAGTTATATGAAGCCAAAACTTATGGCTCATTCATTTTTGTATCTCACAAAGCTCTTGGCACGAAGTAGTGAACTCCACAAACATCATTATTATTTCCAAAAAAAAGGTGAAAAACATTTTGGTATATGGGACAAGCTCTAGCCTTTGTCCTCAGCATAAAGAGGTGATTCCTATAGCTGCAAAAATATAACTGGAATGTTAATTTTTAGCCACAATATTCTATAATGCCATAAGGTAGTAATATTTTTCCTTTAAGATGGGAATTTTTTCTGCTTCTTTCTCTTTCTGCCTCCATCCTCTCCACATTTTCAATTCCTTTTTTCTCCCTTTCTTCAATAAATTTTTAGCAAAACATTATGAGAGTGTTAGGGACCATACTAGACACTGTGTAAAGAAAATAGTAGCCTCTATAGCAAAAATACCAAGAAATCCTGAGACTTTAAGATTAAAGGATTTACTTCAAGTTATTTATTGTATAAACAGCAAACTATGGACTTGAATCCAGAACTCATTAATCTAAAACCTGAACTCATTTCACCATATGATTCTGCCTCTCTCTCTCTCAACAGGAAATGAAGTACATTCCTTATATTTATTGGCAATAGTAGAGGATAATGCTATCCCTCATTTTGAAAACAGAAAATGGAATATTTTGTTTTTCTCTTTGTAAGAATCTTAAAGTGAGCTGGCATTTGTTAATATGATTCTTAAATTTGACTTTTTCTATTTGAGTGTGTGACTTGTTATAAAAAGAGACACTCAAATATAAGTCATTTAAGATTTAATTACTCAAGTTATAATTAGTCACAAACACATTATTGTGTTAGAGAAAGAAACAGTGTCCATTTAAGTGATTTTGCCATGCTTTTCTACTGTAATTCAATAACTGTGTGATGCTGAGAAGGCTGAATTTTTCATTTGAATTCTTACATTTACATTTTTACATCACTGCTTGAATCCCCAAGGTATGGGCAACTTGTAATGTTAGCAATTCTTTAGATGTTGAATATTAAAATCTACTTTTGTATTTCAAGGGTTATTTCTAATTACATGCACAATTGCTGATCCATCTGCCTACTGCATAGATATCTGTGGTTATACATACTTGAATAGTTATTGAAAATTAAATAACATTATAAACAGTCAAATTAATTTCTTTGAGCATACCAAAGGCAGAAAGGCTGTGCTAAGACAGATACGATTTGCCCTGAGAAATGTAAAGACAAGATTATCTCACACCTCACTGAATTTGTAAATTCTATTCTTACTTGATAGAGCTTTTTTTAAAAAAAAACAAGAACAACAACACAAAACAATCCTAAAATCTGAAGCAAATAACACCTGAGACATATTATTGAATAGCAACAAGCCTGAGCTGGATGAGTCATTTACATTTTAGTCTGAAGATGTTCCACTGTCACAACAACAGGCCATAAAGTGTTTGCTGGAATAACAGGACCAGTGTAGCAGTTTCAGTAAGAAATGGTTTCCCTGGGTGTTTCAATGTGAGAGAGAATCAGAGAAGAAAAATTTCTGGCCTGCCTTCTGTTTCTATAATAATATGCAGTCATTGTAAAGTATGCGAAATATGGAAAGCTAGACTGCAGGCTCTGTAAAAATTATGTTTATCCCAGTTTCAGCATAGAGGCTGAGGTGCGTGCATGCGTGTGTACATACACACACGAGGGACAAAGATCACCTAGGCAAGTTACAATAGTGAGTCAGGTCAGGTCAGGTGAGAGGAAGCCAAAGGAATAGGTCTCCCTGTTTTAAGTATGGAAGGCAGAGGAGAATTAGACCCCATGTTTTGAAGTTAGCTGAGAGGCTTGTTATTAGTGGAATAATTTTCCTAGAGTAGAGAGATTTAGAAAATCCCGAAGAATACATATCTGAACTTTGTATTCACAGTAAAGGTTCTTTCACAGGGTGACCCCAGACTGGCCCCAGATATATGCTGAAGTTGAGGGTATTTGCTGGCCTCCAGTTGGTTTGTAGAAACCACTGGAGCTTAGCTCTGCCCCAGAGGAATCAGATTGGAGATACAGATCAAGATTATGGGTGGACAGGTAAACACACCTTGTCTAAGGTTCAGCTTCATCTGGGCCAAAGAAGTTCAGATCCTGGAGGCTGGGTCCCACTCAGGGACTGAGGCTGGTATGATTCCCAGGAGGGAGGCCAGAGGTCATTTCAGAATGGTAGATCGGTCACCAGGAGAAGAGAGGAAGCAAGAGCTGGTTTATGGAGCAGGTCACAAGCAATAGGCAAAGACAGGTAGGCACCTCAGGGCCAAAGCAGCAGCGTATCTGGGATGCTGCCAAGGGGGGGGCAGAGGGGCAAGCAAGAGGCATGCTGGGTACAAGGAGATCGACAACGAGCTCTGAGCCGACCAGCAGCACCCACCAGTGCCCAGAGGTCCCCTGTCGGTAGCCACATTGATACATCAAGCCGTGTTTAAAACCATGCTTTAAATGTTAAGTCAATTTCTTCTCCATAGTCGGTTTTGCTCTACATCATACAGATGTTAAGTTAGAGTTCTGCTTCTCCACCTGTTGGCTATGTGATCTTGGGCAAGTCAGCTGACTTCTGTTAACAATACACATACTACTTAGCACTGTAACAATTAGAGCATGGAAAGTGTTTAGCACAGCGTCTAGCACATGGTTCTTCCCAGACCTTCTATATCCTCTTCCTTTTTATCCTGGCTCCTTCCCAGAACACACCTCCATTGGTATATACAAACCCAACCCCAAGCCCCTGGAATTCAGCTTCAATGTCCCTCCAACACTGCCTCTCCACAGAACCCTATCTCATCAGAGTACTTATCACACTGTGCTGTTCCTCCTCACCTATCTGTGTGGCCCACTGGACCCTGAGCCCATAATGTCAGCAAGCCACATACACATTATTTCCTGGGCTATCCTCAAAGTCTAGGAAGTGAATGGCACATAGAAAGCATTTAGTACCTCCTTACTGAGTTAACAGATGAGCGAATGGGTTCAGGATCTAGATCTGCTGTGATGTCTCAGACCAGTTTTCTCAACTAAATTAACTATTCCCCATGATAATACTTTATTTCTTAATTATGCCCCTATTAATGTTTATGTCCTGCATGCAAATATATATGTATAAATATCCTGCATAAAAATATTTTTAATGTTTTATTATCTCAATGCCACCTCTTCCAGACGTAGCAGAGCCAATGAACATCGAATGAATTAAATCAGGTTACAACCTCTGGTGAATCTATTACCTCTGCGTTTCCTCCTCTGTGAAGTAAGGAGGCTGGGTAGCAGAAGCTCTGAGTACCTTTGATTCTATGTTTGTATTGCAAGGAAAAATCAGGTCTGACTTATCATTCACCATGGAGATACACAGCAATCTACCCTCATAATTTTCAGTTAAGGTGCCAATAAGGTATCAAGATGTGGAGGACTTCCCAGGTAAATCACAAACCCTAAGAAACAAATGCGTCTCAGTACGAAGGCCATTCATTTTGCCAAGCGCCTGTAAAAACCCAGACACATGCGTGGTGTCTGGGTTGGACAGTTGCAGTACAAAACCTATAAAGTAACATCCTTGCACACACAAGGCCTATTTTTTTTTTTAAGCGAGAAATGTGGCAACCAGGTGAAAGAAACAAGGTAATTTCAAAAGTCCTAGCTTTCTCTTGGCAGGGGATTTGGGTAATAGCTTGCCAATTGCTGGTTACTGCTGCCAAGGCCCAGGACTGCTGTGTTCAGAATTGCTGGCAATGGCTACCTATTGTTTGCGAATTTCTGTCTTAGCAGGGACTCTGCAGAGAGGCTACGCAGGTCAGCAGGAAGCAGAGTCGGCCAGTATTTCCAGGGGTCATCACTGCAGAATGCAGAGAAATCGCAAGGGAGCAACTTGAGCACGAGGACACCTATGACAATTTCTTGGGAAAACTTGCTGAATCTTCCGCCAGCATTTACATAGACACACACACAAATGCATTTGGCCTCTGCAAAATAAATCATGAAATAATATTAATAATTATTCACTCTAATCACTGAACGTTTACAAAACCACAGCTTGCAGCCTGCTGGCTCCCCTAGCTTGGCGGGCGGTCTTTTCCTTTAAGCTGGGTGGTAATGCAACGAACAATAGCTCAGACAACTGGAAACAAAGACCCATTGGGGAACTTTTGTTCAGCGAACTCAAATATAAACACTTTGGTGTCTCTTTTATGGTTTAATTCTCTAGTGTTATCTGTTCAATACCATAGAAAGTGATTCAAAACAAAAACTGGCTTTTCATTCTTGAAGGTTTCTCCTCCTTGTGGAAAAAAACTGCTTTATAGAGGCTCTGGAGTAAATCCCAGCCCTTGTATTTACAAGCTGTGTGATCTGGGCACCTTTGTAGAACTCTCTGAGCTTCCGTGTCCTCATCTTTAAGATGCAGCTAAATATAATACCCTCCCTCTAGCTTGTTGGAATGAAATGAAATGAGAGCATATGTGTAAGCAGTTCCTATTACTAAAAACTGTTGGCTGTCACTTATCTTTCTATCTATGGTATACTGGGCAAAATTACAAGCTCTTGAGTCGGGGAGTGTGGCCCTGGGTCCTGATCTTGCTATTAGCAGAGTGATTTTGGCAAGTTAGATAGTGGGGACAATGCCTAAGGTAAGAAAAATATGAATTTTTTGTGAAGAAAGTAGTGAAGAGGTAGGTAGCCAATAATATCTGTTACCCTTCCAAGAAGAAGTGGCAATTATGACATTTTTAGGCATTTGGAACTATTCTGCACAGAAAAGAAACATTCTATAATGGGTTGTTCAGGCTTGTACACCCTTAGAACCAGAGAGTTAGTATTATGATCCTGGCAGGCTATTAGCCAGATATTCCTTTTTAAACAATTGGCCTAATACACTAAATAAGAGAGAATGTAAGCTTGATGCCGACACTCAACGGTTGTCTCTGTTGGCCAACGAAAACTGCAAATGCCAACTCCTCTAACTTCGGTCTTAAATTCTAAATTCCATACTGAATAGCCACTCTTAACATTAAAGAAAATCTTTGGTCTAAATTGTGTTTAAAATATTTTCTTCTTAGTAAGGAAACCATCTCTCCTTCTCTTCTTCCTTCCTAAAACAAAAACAGAAGGTCTTTAAAAAGATCTCTTACTGAGGTGATTTATAAAAGTAACATGGGTCTCAACTTCCAGGGATACATAGGCAAGAATCTTTGTACTGAGTCCTGGGAAAAATTAATTTTAAAATTACCCAGAGCTTTAAAAATGGTTATAAGGAACCTAAAAGTTGAAAGTTATCACCATCAGATTCAGAGAAAAGATAGGAACTTCTTTTGTGTTTAAACATCATTGTCTTGCAAATTTCCCTGCTGTGTTGCTCTTTTGCTCATGGAAAAGCAAATGGATAGTTCAAAGGCTGGAAAGGTACGCCAAATTGCCCTTGCATTTAATCAGAAGAGCCTAAGCAAATAACTGGCTAAGAAAGGGAGAGTTATATGGAATAGATGTTCCCTACGGCAATGTTCTGTTAGGATGAACCAGTATTCAAAGGTCTCAACCATAATTGGTCAGAAAAGCCCTTGATATGCCAGAATAAAATTTATTTCATCTTTTTCAGATGGGTGAGGGATGTCTGACTAAGCATGTATTGCCTCTCATAAGCCACCATCCTCCTTTATAAACTGAGGCTTTGGGATGAATAAAATGATCTGTACAGTCTCATCAGGAACAAGGATTCTACAGATCACAGGCCCAAACACTGCCCTTAGATTCCAGTGACAGAGGCCTCCACCCCCACAATGCAGAAGGCTCCCGGCTGCCCCTTTTGCAGCCATGCTTCTTGCCGCAAGGCCAGGAATCTGAGGAACCAAGGAGATGTGCCACTTAAACATGGTCCTCTGCACACAGGCAAATGTCTAGTTTCTAGACCAAGCTCTGGTTCTGGGCATTCTGGAATCCTCTGCCCAGACGGCCACCTCGTCTGTTTCCAGGGCCTGGGCAGGGTTCTTCACTGGCCCCATTCTCTAGGGCAGCCTTGCCTTCCCAGTGCCCAGGACTGAGGACTGATCAAGAGGAAGCTGTTCACAGCGGGTGGAGGGGCCACGGTGGGACATCAGAGCCAGGACACGTGCCTGGAGTGTTCACAAGCCAGGGGCGAGAAAGGGAGGGGGCGGAGGAGCGGGGAGGCAGGGCATCTTGCATTCACAGGACTTAGAGGACTCTGGTTTCCAATCAGGCCTTTGGGATTTGAATGTTGGAGGATGACATAAATTTTATTAAAAGTTTTGCTAGTTTGATTTATTACTTTCAAATATTTGTACTTGTAGTATGGGGCCTCTATTTGTTCTCTTTCTGATCTCAGACCTGCAAATGTGAAGGCCATAGGCATGTTTTGTTAGGCTGGTTAGAATGACTGCTTCTTTTGGATTTGAACTAACATTGCATCACAGTCAGGGGATTCTGCATGAAAACAGCAGTTAGTAATGTCTCTCGAAGGAGGGAAATGGGCCAGGCCACTGCAACATACTAGGCTCAGTCATCCAATGGGATTAAACAGCAGCATCCCACTTCTAGAAAGGGTGGGACTATTTGGCCACCTTCCATGGTTGAAGGTAAAGCTTCCAGCTGGACCTGAATAGCTAATGCCCCGTTTTCCACACAGCTCTTGGACCAGGCCCATTCCGCTTCCTTATATTACATATCTGTCCCCCACAGGCATCTGAACACAAAACCCCTGGTCCATGGGAACTGTAAGGTACTAGCTGACTCACCTCACATTATCTTCCATGGAAATTAATCCAATCGAGCTTGTTTTGTGAACAAGTGTCATGTGGTGTGACTGAAGCTTGAACCTCTGGTCTCATGACTCTCTCACTTAAGACAAGAACATGCAATAAGGGCTTAATTTGGGAGAGAAGCCTCTATAACTGTCTGCCTTCAGTTCAGAGCACTCCAGACAAGCAGCTAGTTAAGGGGCTCCTTCCTGACTGTGATCACAGAAAGACAATTACCCCCTTAAAAAGCCTTCTTGAAAAATACTGAATCCAAACAATGAGACTATCATTTGTATCCTCATTTTGGACCCTTCATCTTTAAAAGCAAGGCAATGTGATTTGTGCTTCACTGTGTACAATAATTTTTTTCCTTAATATTGAAAACTCCACGGTGGCTTTAATTTCAGTTAAGATCAGAAAGCACCAGCATATGGTGCATGAAAGCAAAATTAATTATGGCCTCAACATCCCTTCTTAGTTCTTTCTCTTCATCATGCATTAATCTCCTGGGTCCTGTTCTACATGTTAAAATATGGAGTATGAATTGTTGTTAATATGCTGTTGCCAGGTTAAAGTCCTAGAGAATGTGAAGATGTCAGAAAACAAATCCCAGAGAGAAATGAAACACTGTTTTCCTTAGCTTATGATTACCATACAAATAGACTCCTGAATTTAAATTACAATGAAGAAAAAAAAAAGATTCTTTACATTCACTTAAATACACTGACAAGGATGGAAGGGCAGCTGATCTGCAGTACAGGGTTCTTTTCACCATTTCTACAGTTTCACATGCAAAAAACACAATCAGACAACACGCTCTCACTTTGAAACTTGGAAAGTATCGTGTTGCAAAACATTACAGCAGACGACATTTCTTGAATTAAAAGCAAAAATCTGTTATCTTCAACCACAGGGAAAAGTTATTATAAACAACGTATGGAAAAATCTAACGAGCACGTGGAGTGGGGTAAAAAAAATGACAATTTCTCTAAGTCGAGCTGTGAATGTTTCCAGGATCAAAAGCTTAATTTCGGAAATGTCTGGTCACATTCAACTATCAGTTATAATCTCAGTGAGGAAAGGTTATTTTCTAAGCAATAACACGTCCAGAGGTGGCTATGAAATGGCATTAGTATATAGCATGAAACACCCATGACTGAACTGGGAAAAGTACTGTCTTTAAATAGATTCTTGGAGAGGCCAATTCCCAGACAATCCTAGGAGGGTGGAGAAAGGGATGTGTCTGGCTATCTTTGTTTACACACCTTTCTTGTACTTTGTCTTTTCTCTCCTTGACGAACTGGACAATAACTGTACATTTTTAAAGATTGAGTTCATATTTTGCCTGCTCCCTGGCCTCTTGGTGTGGAGGGTTAATGCCTGGCCTCTAGACAGAATGAGTCTCCTTTGGACCTCATTGCTTATAATCTCTCAGAATGAGAATTCTGGCAAATTTACTCTTTCACTAACTCATCCATCCATTCATTTACTCAACTGGTATATACTAAATACCTACCATTTGCCAGTCACTGTTCAAGGCAGAAAACACAATGGCCAACAGAGAGACAAAAGTCCTGTCTTTGTGGAGATTCCATTCTAGTGGGGGAAGTAAAGAATGAGTAAAATAAATAGGTTTTATATATACATATATATATCTCATTAGGTAGGGATAAGAGCTAAAGAGAAGTGGAATTGCAGTATCAGATGGGTTGACCACGGAAGGTGGTGTGAGCGGGTGACACGCAAGGAAGGCCCTGAAGGGAGGGGGTGAGCCGGTTACATGAGGATCAAGGGAAAGAGTCTTCCAGGCAGCAGGCCCAGCAGGGACTGGAGCCAAGAGATGCCCCAGTGTTCAGGTGGCATAAGGAGGGGAGTAAGGTGTGGACAGGGGACAATGAGGCCTGTCCTTTGCAGCTGAGGGGAGAATTTGGGCTTTGGCAGAGTGAGACGGAACTGCTTTGAGCATCTGTAGAATGGTGAACATTAATTACAGAGCACGCCTCTGATGTTGTGAGGATTCACTAAGACCCTGGTAGGTATCAGTCTCAAAACCAGTCAGGAGAGCATTGGTACCCTTGTGGCATCAATGCCTAACCACATACATGGTCACCCATGCTTGGTCAGGAGCACCCCAGAGGGCTGAGGTGCCCCCACAGCAGAGCACGGCTCTCTGGAAGCACCAGGAGGCTGTCAATCTGAAGAGCTTTCCTGGTTGGGGATGGGGCTGTGGCACCCCTACTAAGGATGATCCTGTTAAAAGTCCAGCTTTCACAGTGTGATTTATGTCCTAGGTTGGGAGAGGCAGGTCAGGCGACGACAGACACGGTTTGTCCCTGTCATGTTTGATTAGTGGTTATAACAGATTGGTGGTTCTACACTGATTTTTGAAAAGCAGCCAGCTTCTCTCCACCAACATCCTTTTAGAAATATACATTTTCATGTTGAACTGAGTATTGCATGCCCTGAAACAGACAAGCTGAGGTTCTCCTCTGCACTACAGGGCCTGACAGTGGGGCTTGCTTCACCCACAGAGAAGCTCCCTTAGTGCAGTGACGTGTTGGTTTATGATCATTCTTGTCTCGCCAAAGAACCCGGGATACGGGGGAAATTAAAGCTATAAAGGGTAAGGAGCTGTTTGGTCCATAGAGATCAATAAAAATGAAATGAAGTACTGCAAAAATTGTTACAAAACTCCACAGGAAGAAGTGAGCTGTGACAGACGGCCCCTGCCTACCTTGAGGGATGACTTCTTACTCCTTTGGTACCCCCAGGCCTAGCACAGTGCCTGACACAGAGTATGTCTTTCAGACATATTTGTTGAGTTAATTAATTCATAACTAATACATAAAACAAGGCATAATAATATCAACTCATTAAAGGCGAGAGAAGGTGAATTTATTTCTGATGAGCTCACAATACAGACCAACTCCCCCAAACACACACGCAACCCAATATTTTCAATGTTTTGATTTTCATAAGGTTCAAAGACAATTGGCCCTACTTTTATCATCACCCCTCCCTTTATTTTAACTACCAATACAATGGTTAGCCTTCCTCAAAAATAAAGGATCTAAGTAGGGTAGTTTAGTGACCTAAATTTGCCTGTTGCTTTTGATTTTGAGGTATAAAATTCTGATTGCAGAGAAATTTTCTATAGGTTCCCTAGATAGACTTTTAAACCTATTATAGATAAAGTATGTGAGAGTTTTAATCCTGTGAAGCATCATATAAATTACAATTATAATTATTATTATGATGTCTATTAGCAAAGACCAACTCCCATACTGTTTCTGTTTATGAAAGTAGAAAGCATTTCCCAAATAATTACCTGCATCCCCCACCCATATATCAAATCACATTAAAATCAAACATGACAGAAGGACAGTGTCACAGAGGTAGAAGGTCACTGAGGCATTGTCTTAACCATCCACCACTTCAGTTAATGTTAAATAAGACCTGATCCAGAATTGGTGCTGCAATTCCCAAGCCCTTTGAGCACCTTGGATAAAGTGATTTACCAAGCAACTCATGAGCACTTTGTTTTCCTTTATGAACCTTAGGAAATTTCCAGTATTATGTATATTCTGACTACTTGCAGACCACGTCAACATAAAATTTCTTTCAATTTCTCAGAGGCAAGTGAATCCAGAGATGACATTTTGAAAATAGTTCAGATGTCAAATGGGAGTTTAAACAAAAGCAATTAGGCAAGAGAATTTCACCCATGGTTGGTTTTTCAGAAAGGTGTCAGCACTTTTTGCCACAAATGGAGTTCAGAAATCCTTGTGCTATACTAATAAATGATACATATTATCCAAAGCATGTATTCATTTGTTCATTCATTCATTCATGGTCTTTAGAGCATCTTTGATGTGTAAAGCACTGTTCTTGGAATGGAATACAATTGCCTTATTCTCCACTGTAGCCTGGTGTCTGGTATGCAGTAAATGATCAATAAACAATTCTGAATGTTGAATACATGAATGAGTAAATAGATGAATGGAAAGAAACAAACCTTTCCCTGCTCTGAACAATCTTATTTTCTTGTAATAGAAATGCCAGTCCATTTTCTATACTATGAATGGTCTGAAAATTAACGACAGAACTTGGTTTTGTCTTGTTTTGTTTCCTTTTGCTGCAGATACCTTGGATGTTGAAGACCAGAAAAGGACAATGGAAGAAGCCTAGAAATCACTGCAGAGAGAAAACCTCCCCCTTTCTTTAGCTGACAGGAGTCTAAGTAGACAGTGACAAAGGAAGTTGTATAACTGAAGGGGAAACTTAGCCAAAGAGGTACGCCCATGGTTTACTTCAGAGTAAGAGGGTGCCAAGCAAGAATGCTACTTTGAAGGTATGTGGACAACTTGAAGGGACATTAATTACTGGAATCCGAATGATTGTCTAGTGGGCAACAGCGAAACCTTCACAGTTTAAACAATTTATGTAACAGGAGGTTTATAAAAAGAAACCTCACTTATCTACTTACTGTCTATGATGAATTTGGGGGGAAAAGTGGGCTTTTTAAATAGTTGCTTTACAACAATGTTCCCTTACCAGAAATGGGCCAGAATTGCACGGCCCCACCTGGCGTTGTACAGAGCCAGCCTCTGCACCAGGGCAACAGGCCTACGAGGGGAGCAAGAATGGTCTGTGGTCACTGAAATAAATGCCATAAAGCCCAGCTACTGATGCCGGGGTCTTTTTACTCTGTGGGAGGAGTCCTCAAAGTCAGCCTGCAAAGCCTAGTGATTCTCAACCTATTTACTATTCTCATACCTTATTTATATGATGTTTCAGGAGATGAGAAGCAGCAAACTAGAAGGCAGAACCCTGGCAGAGAGAGGCACACTGATGAGAAGTGAGTGCTGGCAAGCTGAGCTCGAGTGAGGAGGTGTGAAAAGTACTGCATTTGATGGCCTCAGACAATAATGAACAGTCCGAACAGAAACCTCATATCCCTGACAGGTGACATAATTTGCAAGGTCCAGTGCCAACCGAAAATGCCAAGCCTCTTGTTCAAAAGTTATTAAGAATTTCCAGACAACGACAGCAGAGCATTAAACCAAGCATGTGGCCCTTCTGAGCACGGGTCCTGTAGGACTGCGAAGGTAGCAGGCCCGGGAAACCAGACCTGCTTGTATCATTATGTTCAGTATACTATGCTCCAAAATTGAAAAATTCATTTAATACACTTTGGAAAGTGATCCAGGAATATAGGTTTTGTTAGTTATTGTTTTTGGGCACTTCAAAGATCACACTTCAGTTACCTGGGAAAACCACTATGTATAATTTCTCCATCTCAGGAGATACTAGGTATCACTAAAATTCCAACATACAGCAGCTTCAAAACCAAGCTCAGGATTCACCCTCAAACACAGGCTTTTTCTTTTATGGAAGTTGTGTTGGTCCTATAAACAGCCTGTTTGTTCTTTAAGGCCTGAGATGTTTCCTATTCTTCGGGCTCCCCCCACACTGAGGCACAGAATCCAAAATCCATACAGGTTTATTAAATCAGAGAGGTGAAAGCACAAAACTATTTAAGTCATTTACTTGTTATAACAGCCCAGCAATGCACTGATAGAGACCTACTAAAAACATCTCCAGTATTTCAAAACATATGCATGTAAACAGAAACCCACCAACCATGATGGATTAAGTCTACAGTGAGATTTCAGAGACTCTTGATTATCACAGCCCACTTTACACTGAAAGTCATTTCATTGGGCACTGAAAAATACTTAAATACTAAAATTACAGAAATATGTCTAAATCTAGTTTTGCAATAAACCATTTTAACAAATATCCCTCTTTCCCGTGCGTGAACATCATTTCTTCAAGGGAAAACATTTCTCACTGTGACAGAAAACAATTTAACTAAGTAAAAAAATGAACACTTTAGTATGTACATAGCCAAGATGAAGTATGTCTTTATAAAATAGGAGATTTTACCGAGAAGAGAAATTAACTTAAGTGGTAGGAGGTAAAATTGGATTTGTCTGGCCTAACTGAAGTATCAGTATCGGTGACATATTTAAAAATGGTGCACTGGCGAAGGTGCAGCATTTTCTGCCTGTAATAGTCTGTTTCTCATGTGATGGATTTATTTTACATCTCCTCACTCCTGTTCTCAGATGTTTTCTTTCCTAGGACAACCAATAAATATTATAACCATTTATTATTGCCAGAAAAAAAAATTGCATGAAAATGTTAATATTATTTACTTAATCTTTTCATTTTAAAGCTGTGTGACAGCGGCAATAAATGACAGTTGCTGGTGAAATAATTTGGACTGTAAGATCTTGAAGTGTAGGGTCTTTGTTGAGTCATCCTTAGACCTCCTAAGCCTAGCACAGTTCCTGTTATACAGTACGTACTCATAAAACAGGAACATGTACTATACATCTGAGACCTTCAAAGTATTTTTATCAGATTTAAGAAAGGATTATTTATAAGCAAATTCTGCTGGAAGGCAAGAGTATTGAATTTAATATCAATGGCAAGAGTTAATATTTGTTGAGCACTTGATATGTACAAGGCTAAACTTAGTGCTTTATAAAATACATTCTTCCATATCATCCTCATAACAACTCATTTAGTATCCCCATTTTTCTGATGGGAAAGCTGTGCTATGAAAAATTAGTAACTTGTCCATTGCCATATGGCCAGTATGTGAATGAGATTGGGCTCTAACTGAGGAGGAATCCATGCAAAATTCCTAGAGGACAGGTGACTGTCAAGCACATCTTGTTCAACAGGTTAAGGATATGCAGAGTTGTCTATAAGAGGATAATTCACTCTAGAAAAGATGGTTGGAAAATTTTCCTATGGAACCCTGCAGATAAAATTTAAACCAGTAAATATCCATCTAAGCACTTTTAATAAAGAGAGACAGGGCTTAATTCCAGGGCATGCCGGAGACCACAAATATTTTAGGTCCCGACCTAGAGAATTTCACAAATGAAAGATAAAAAGTGGTGGTCAACATTCAAGCTAACGTAGATGGAAATTCCCAGCAATAATGTGACTGATAAAGACAAATACCTTTCACTGATCCCTCCGCATTTACCAAATCTAAAGGCTTCTCCTAGCCTTTAACCTTTGTACAGCAAATAACATTTGGGAACATTTCTTCTTTCTTAGGTTTCTCTCCTGACTTGGTTTCTATAAAGGTCTGTTAGGGTTCTTTCACTTACATAAAGAAAAAGCCATTTCAAACGTTGATGGCAAAATTATGTATTATTACTACACGGTATTTTAGACTCTCTGAGCAAAGAGCTAAGTTTCAGTAATGTCTGGACCAGCTACTAGAAAGTCTTCAGGGTTAAGCCTATCAGAGCCTGTCTCTCAGCTGCTTCATGCATACAATCAGTGTTAGTTCACTAGGGTTGCTATAACAATACCACAAACTGGGTGGCTTATAAAACACTAGAAACTTATTTTTCACAGTTCTGGGGGTTGAAAGTTTAAGGTCAAGAGACCAATAGATTCAGGGGCTGGTAAAGGCCCATTTCCTGGTTGATAGACTACATCCTCTAGCTGAGTCCACACATGGTTGAAGAGGTGAAAGAGCTCTTTGGGTCTGTTTTATAACAGCATTAATACTATTTCTGAGAGCTTCAGCCATAACATTATTATTTCCCAAAGGCTGATCTTCAAATACCATCACATGGGGCATTAGGTTTCAACATAATGAATTTCGGGAGGATGCAAACATTCACATACAGTTCTCAGGTTCAATTCCACCACAACTAGAGTCCTAATAACAAATCCTCTGAATCCTAATAACAAACTCCTGGAAGAAAGAATCTTGATCCCAGTGTCAGGGAGAGAAGGACCTGGGAGCAGTACTCACAGAAAAAGGATGGTGGGGTGAGCTGGGCAAATATTTCCAATGTATTTTATGAAAAAGTATCTTCTCTGTGAGATCTGAGCCTGGCACTCCTTTTCATTATCCCATGAAGACAGTTTTCACCTCTCATGTCCACCTCTCCTCAGAATCACCAAGTCCTGGTTAACTATTTCTATAGAGTTTTCACTCTTTGATGCCACTGTCATTTATAGATTCAAAGACTATCAGAAGTAGAGATGGTCTCAGGGCCTTCGGTGGCAAATAAATATCATTTCTCATAGCAGTTCTCCATCAGTGTTAGGTTGAAATGCATGCCAAGTATGGGCATAATATGAAAGGCTGTTATGATCGATTAATGATGTCTGCCATGGGAGCAGGAAATGCAGTATCAGCACACATGTCAGGTATTGATATTCTGAGTCTTGTTCAAATGGTATAATTTACAGGTGATGATTCTGAGGCCTATACAAATGAGATAAACGTGTCCATTGTTTTAAGAATAGTTAGTGGCAGGGTCTGAATTAAAATCTAGATAACCCAACTACTTCTACTGGTGCTTTTCCCAATACATCTTACTACTTTATTCTTGGGAAGTAGATATATCCAAAATAGAGAGAGAAGTTTCTGGGAGCCGATGAGTGACCATTCTCTTATCAAAATCTACTTTTCAGCCACAGCTTAATTTAGATGACCACATTTATGGAAGTCCACACGGCAGATGGACACAGTCTTATAAGACGGAAATTAGTGGACCTGCAGGTAAAGTGCTATACACATTTGTAGTTTGCAAATGGCCTAAGGCCTTCCTTGTACAATGTGAATCCTGAATTAGCAAAAAAAAAAAAAAAACCTCTCCATGTGAAGACAATATCATTTAATGATCATTTAATGTTTATTGAGAGGTTACTACATGCCAAGTATTTCTTAGAATACTTTACATATTTTAAGTCATTTAATCTTGGTGGAAAGCCAATTCATTACTGTAATTATTCCCATTTTCACAGAAGAGGAAACTGAAGCTCACAGAGGTTAAGCAACATGTCCAATATCACACAGCTAAGAAGTGGTCAAGCTGAGATTCAATGGCAAAGACATCTAATTCTAGTGTCCAAGCTCTCGAATACTACTCCACGATGTTTCATGCCTTCCCACAGTTAATATGAAGCCCAGCTATGACTACACATGGCGAAGTACCAACATACAGACTGCTTTCAGTAACTCTCTACATGTTGGTTTTGTGATTCGGTTAGCCTTCCACAGGCTTTCCTAGAATAGTCAACCTTGATGTGAATAAAATCTACAAGTTTCTGAAACACTTGTATATTTTTATAAGAATGTCCAGAAGCTAGGAAATCATTCAAAGAAGATAGAGAATGATAAAACCAGAGTATAAAGTGGTAGCAATACAGGACTAGACTTCAGGCTCTTAAGGTTAATGGTGAAACTATGCTTCATCCTGTAGTAATTTTCCGGGTAGAAACTCGCAGTGCTGTGAAAGAAAAGTGCTTCTAGAGAATCAGCTTGAAAAGGCCGAGAAATGAGCGAGACTCTGACGAGATCCTGATATTTGAAGCACACTGAGTGCCAGTTAATAGTGACATCCACCGGGTCTCATATGGCTTGTGTGAAAACTGCAGTCGGCCCCCTGGGACATGAAAGCACCATATGCGCGTCATGTTCCCCAAATCCTGAAATGATTACAGTGATTCAATACCTCGCAAATCTTTCATCAAAATGTCCACCCCTTTTAGAACTACCCAAATAATTAAACTTAACGAGATCACAAGTGCTGCAAAACAAGCAAACAACTGTGTAACTAAAGCCAGGTGGCTAGTGCAAAAGTGGCCAAGTGTTAACAGGTCTAGTAAGAAGACTGCGTAGGAGTCAGGGGCCTCTGGTTCTACGGCTCCCTTCACTCCTTTAGGGGAGTTCAGTCTTCCCATGTGTACCCCGAGGCTGCACCTTATATGGGTTTCCTAGGGCTGTCATAACAACATACCACCAGCCGGATGGCCTTAAACAATATAGATATATTCTCATCCAGTTCTGGAAGCTACACATCCAAAATCAGGGTGTCAGCAAGGCCACACTCACTCTGACAACTTTAGGGGAAGGTCTTCCTGACTTTTCCCAGCTTCCTGTGGTTGCTGGTAGTCCCTTGGCCTCACTTGGTTTGTGGGAGCATGACTCCAACCTCTGCCTCTGTCTTCACCCAGCCATCCTCCCTCTGTTTATGTCTCTGTGTCCAAATTTCTGGCTTCTAATAAGTATACCAGGCACTGAATCAGGGTCCTACCTCATCCATTATGACCAAATTGTAACTTGATCGCATCGGCAAAGACTCTATTTCCAAATAAGGTCACATTTGTGGGTATGGGGAATTAAGTCCTTAACATGTCTTTTGGGGGGGACACCTCAACTCACAATACAAATGTTCTTACAAAGAGCATGCATACAATCATCTGGAAGATTTTCCTGAGCTCTAAAGTTCTAGGATCATGAATGTGTTTACTGAGCCTGCTCACATTTTTCAAATTTGATAGCACTTGTCCTTAGCATTGTGGACCATTAATCAGACCAACCATAGCTCTGTGTTGACCAGCTGGGTGACCTTGGGCAAGTCACCTACGTGCCCAGAGCCTCAGTTTCTTTCCGGGATTGTGGTGAGAGCTGAATGAGCTAATATGTGAAAATACCTGCATGACTCAGGGTCCAGGGTGCACCTGCACCCTGGGTTAAGGCTCCTCTTACCACCTTCCTGTCTATCCCGCACACTCCAGGAGGCTCCCTAACAATGGTGTGGAAGAATGAAGAGAGGAGGGCAGTGGTTTCAATTAAAATTCACTGTTCTCTCACAACAGAAGAAAGTAATAAACCAAAGCTGTAAATTACTGTTGTGGAATTAATGCCCAGACAGAAGAAAGAAAAGAGAAATTTATGACCTTAATCAATCTCTTTACACACACACACACACACACACACACACGCACATGCACCCTCCATCATTGGCTTTATTTACATGACTCTATCACCCTCCCAAATAATTCTTGGTAATTTCCAGTAGCAGCTACGCCAGCAGCTGAGCCCCAGGAGCAGGCTGGGTATCTAGGAACACCACCCCTCCTCCCCACCCCTGTTCAGTGAGTGAGCAGGATGCAGGGGCAGCAGAGACAACCAAGTCACACTGCAAGGCTCACAGAACACCCAGCACCCCACGCCCGGGAGGCACCTCTGAGCCTTCTACGCGTTCAGTGTAGGTTCCTAGCCGGGCAGTGGCATCATTTCTCTTCTCCCAGCTTCTGCCCGCTTCTCCCTCTCTTACCAAAGAGTTCCTCACCCCTGCTTGTAATTCATTTCTGTACATTAGCAACTGGAAGTTTTTTTTCCAACTAACAGTCATATTAAGTCAAAGATCTGGATCTCATAGACAGGATAAAACATGCTATTGCCTAACTAGTAGCCCTGTGCATTGAAATTTGACTTAATGCGGGGGTCAAATGTTTCCTTCCTATTACGGATGGTGGCACCAGTTCCCACTTAGCTAGGTTTTTACAATCCTGTGATGGACCCAAAGACAGGCATCTCGGACTCTCAGTGCTCATAAACCTACCGGCTCCCCTGGGTGTGTAAAGTGAGCACTTAAGACAAATACCAGAAACCTCCAAGGGCCTTAATCTGGATACATGACTGTGGAATCCCACACTGAGGTCAAATGGATTCCTTTTTTCTTTTTTCATCTACCTTTATTCCAGGGCAGAAAGAATCCCACATATTTATCTGTCAGAAGGCTGATGATGTTCAGCAGGAACAGATTTGGAGCTGCTTAAGCATTTCAAAGGACTAAACCCTGGAACCCTCCAAACACTCCATGCTGTCTTCTGGAGAACTCTGTTCAAAACTGCCTCTCATGAGAATTTTGTTACCAGACAAATTCTCTCCAAATACTAGGGATCATTTCATCTGCACTGATTCTGTTCAAAGTTTTGTTACAGTTTTGTTTTGTTTTTTTCAAGTGGTTTGATTTCAAGTATTCATAAAGCCTTTAAAATACAAAGAACATGGAGTCCGAGGAAAGTGGGAGGCAGCTTTGAATTTCCTCCTTTTTTATTTCACTTTATTATTACCACCTTCCTGTCCGCATCCCACACACTCCAGGAGGCTCCCTAACAATGGTGTGGAAGAATGAAGAGAGGAGGGCAATGTATGTATGTGTGTGTGTGTGTGTGTGTATCTGTATGTCGATATAGATGTCTGTACATATTTTCTTAAGTTAGCAATACCATTACATCTCCATAAACAGTTATTCATCTTGTCCAGGGTGCTTCAGTAAGGGCCATATGGAATACAGTCCTACAAAATATTCCACCTTATTTCAGTAGATCTCAATGAAAGCAGTTTTACCCTCTCCCCCACCCAGGGGACATTTGACAATGTCTAAAGATATTTTGGCCATCACAACTAGGGGAATGGGTACTACTGGCATCGAGTAGAGGCCACAGGCATTGCTAAATGCCCCCCACAACAAAGGACACCTCCCCAGAACAAAGACTTATCCAGTCCAAAATGGCCACAGTCTTGAAGTTCAGAAACTCTGAAACTGATAACTTACATTTGCAGTCAGCATCCAACACAATCAAGCCACAGGGAAGAGAGCCAGCATCCACATGAGGAAAAAGCTATTGTCCTTTGCAATGGCCTGCATGGACCAAGCCCTCTCTGCACTTCGGGGGACCGCCCCCCATTCCCCTCCCACACCTCCTCCCACGGTTGTGAGCTGATCGACTGGGGGAACACACAGCCTCCCAGGGAACATAATGACAGTGCAGAGAAGTTCCCTTTGTCCTTGCTCATTTGGAACACATTCACAGGGATGCAAAGGTCACCGCTGAATTTAAATAACCCCTTGTGATACATCTGCATGAGCCCGATTTGTGCTATTGGACTTGCTGGATTAAATGAACACAACTTAATGTTCTACAGGACAAGGCCTCCTTTCATGGCTGAAAGAGGGAGCGAGGGTGATTTACAGTTTCATACATACTCATTTGCCACATTATCTGCTTTGTGCCTGTACTTATGAATATCAACTCATCATCCAGGAGCCATCTCTACCCATTCAGGAGGATTTAGCTTTCCATTAGGAAGGAATAAGGAATAAGGACAGTAACAAGAGATTTCTATAACGTTTACTCCGAAGAAAAAGCACCAGTATTTGAACCCTGGTCCCTCACCTTGTATTTTTTCTTCTTAATCCTGGATTTTATACATAAAGTAAGGTTCCCTTCTGTTTTCCAAGAAAAGGTACTTCTCTAAACAGTTACCACCAAAGAGGGCTGTGCATAAACAAAGGGCTTAGCATACTTATCATATCAAGTTATTTTTAAGTACTGTCTTATGAGCTAATGCTTTTGTTATAATGATATACTAATATCAAATGTTTGTTTATTCATTAAAGCACGTATGAATTCCACTTAGTAACAAATTCTGCTTAATTCTATGTATTTAGAAATAATACAAGTGTATCCAAACATTTTATAACTCAGATTTGTATTAACCACAAGTCTTAGGAATCAGCAATGTTTTGCTCATGGATGATTAAAGAGAAAGGATTTTTCATTTTGCTCCAGTTCATGAAACAGAAAGGATATGAGAGTTGATTTTGGGGGTAGGCAGAGAAAACACTGTGTATTCACAGCCTAATCTCAAAATTAAAGCACTGTAAGGTAAGGGTGTGTGGATAAATTATAAAGTTGGCCACCTCGTCCTCAAGTGTACTACTCAGCACTGTGTTACCACCCGCCTCTTTTCCTTCTTTTTGGATACTGAAGTCTAGAGCCTAGCTGACCAGGATCTCCAGGGGAACAAGATCAGCATCACCTGGAAACCTGCTGGAAATGCAAGTTATTGGGCTCTACCCTGGGAATCTGTAGTCTAATAAGCTGGACCAGTGATTACTGTCAGGCTAAAGTGTGGACTAGATTTCTCTCTCTATTTGTATCCCCTTGCTAATAGTTACCTACTATGTCTTCTACCATATACAAAAGGCATACTGATAATATTTGGAGTTGATGAAAAAAAACTAAGGACAGCCACTCTTTTAATAAGTTACCCCTCCAATTTTAATGGGGAACAAGGTCTCAATCCAATGATACTAATAGATATGGGTAGAATTTGAGGTGTTCTTGCAGTAGACACAGGTTTGAAAAAAATCTCCTCTTCTCAGCCCACTTGGTGGGGAGAGCAGCTGGTCTACCTACACATATAGTACATTTTGGTCAGGTATCTGAAGATGCTCACAGTAAACAATAGAAGGCTGAGCATCACCTCCAATCAAATACAGGTGGAGATGCTCTTGACTGCAGAGTGGGCCAGACAGAGCTGTACAAGTGCAAGAAGGAATACTGGAAGCCCAGGCCCTGGATAATCAATTGGCCGAAGATCTGGAGTAAGCAAGGATCACTTTCATAGACACAAGCTCTTCACACAAAATATGCTAACACTGGATCTATGCTTAACAGTGGCAAAGGAAAGAATAAAGGAACCCCTCTTACGTATGCTTTGTCCCTCTAAAATAATTATTTTCAGTAGGCTTCTCAGAAGAAGGACCTAACACCCAAGATATTTTAAAATGTAAACATCACCAAACCAAAAAGCAAAAGAAAAGAGATGTGCATATTTGCAACTTCCAATATTTTACAATACTCCAGACATTTTTAAGTCATTTAAAATTCTTATTCTAATGGTATAATGTCTCTCAAACTAGCTCAAGAAGCAAAGAATGGCCTTTCAAGGTCAATTCAATTTGTTTACATTCCCTAGATGGTTTTCTGGCTTCTCTCTCTGCTGATGGATTCCTTTTCTTGGACCCACTTTAAGTCTGGGAAGCCCTTGCCCCAGCCCCCCTCTGACAGGTTACTCTGTTCACAGCTGATACTCCACAGAGTTTGACCATTTACATTTTTTTATAAACTGCTTTACATTCTTGCTAAAGCACAGTGGATGTGCGATGGTGGGTGTGGGATGCTATTTCTCCCATGAGACTAAATTTCCTGAAAGCAGAAATTGTCTTATACTCCTGTTGTATCACCCATTCTGCCTACACTGGGGGTCTAGAACAGCAACAGGACATAGCAGTGCACAATCCACTTTGTTAAACTTAATGGAAGGTTCCAGCACTACAGACCAACCAGTGAGAAAAGACCTTGCTGCCTTTCAAAGTATGCCTCCCTTAAAGATGGGGTATCTACATCAGTTGCCGAGTTTCAGTGTGGTTCTGCAAATCTCAACTTGCAATTCAAGTTCTTGCAACTCACAGAAACTCTGTTCTAGTGGTGGATACAGGATGCTTAACAGGAACAAGTAACACTTTCTGAAATCTACTAAATGCGGGCATGCTGGAACCACAGTAAGTGGTTCCATGCTATAGACATGTCTAAAATAAATATTCTGAACCTCCCACACCTGCTCCTCAGGGCAGCAGGGATGACCAATGACCAATCAGCTTCAGTTTTGTGACAAGTGTTAGACAGAAGCCTCTGAGCTCCTGCTCACCCACAGAGGTGAGTGAACATCGGTCTGTTGGCTTAGAACACGTGGACAGGGCTCCAGTTACTGACGAGCTCGGGCACGCATGTGCAAAGAAGCTGCATTTGATTGAATTCAACTGCTCGGCCTGGAATTAATCAAGAGTTCTCTGTACAGGCCAGAGAGGACTGCAGAGCAATATAGCTTTTGTTTTTCTTCTAAAGCCCCAGAAATTACTGAAGAAGGCCCACAGACTACTGATTCTATGTGAGTTTAGGTCTGATAGGAAAAAAACAAACAAACAGATTCTTCAAGTAGAGAATAGAGAAATCTCTCTCCCTTCCTGGGTCCAGGACATCTGTTATCTGCTGCAAGCTGTGGACCATAAGTATTGACATTATTTGGGTTTGCATGAATCATTTTAATCTTTATTAATTACATAGCACGTTGCCAAAACAAAACAAAACTCTATACATTTCAGCTCTACCACAGAGGAAGGAATAAGGAAAGGTCAGGTGACAGGAGTCCACATCCAGTTGAAAAAAATCTAAAACATAAATCATTCCTACATATACTGGTTAGGTACACCTCCTGCTCCGTTACTGAAAAATGTTCCATGAACATAACTGTTTCAGGCAAATGACTTTATAGAGAGACAGGAAGAAATGCCAAAAATTAAAGTGTCTCTTTAGAGAGTGTGTTGAGCTGGCTGAGGATGGTTCCATAGTCAGCATTATATTTAGAGCAACAAGCTTAACAAGAATTACACTGGGCTTGTGGTTCTGCAAATCTCAATAGAAACAGACAGACTAATAACATGATTAGTATAGAGCTTTGTAGTTTACTAAGCTTTAAAACACATCATGACATTCAGTGTTCCTGAAACCCCTGTGGAGTAAGCAAGGCCACTTTCATTTTTCAGGTACAAATCTGAGGTCCACCGAGAGATTAAATAATGTGGCTGCAGTCGGAGTTAACAAAGTCAGGATGGGCTATCGACGTTGGCTGCCGAGTTTCAATGTGCCAGGCACTGTGCTAAGCATTTCACACACTGGGACTCCTAGACTCTTTGTAACAATCCTTTCTCACTAAGAACTGAAGGTCAGACTGGTTCCGTAACTTGCCCAGATTCAAAAACTGCTGAGGCCTAGAGAGTCTGATTTAGGCTATGTTTCCCCTGCTGTGGTCAATGGTGTTTCCCAGTCAGGAAACAGAGAGCAAAGACGTGCAAACCGAAACTTCTAATCCCCAAATGCTACCTTTTCCATGAAGTACTCTCTAACCACCATCTTCACCAGCCTCACACTGAGTGAAATCTTCTACCATAATCAGTTACCACACTCTCACTGTATCACCAGTATTTGCTGTTTTGTTCACATATCTTTGGGTGCCTGAAAGACTTGGACCATATCTTAAGTTCATAACTCTATTTAGTGGATTTTGTTTGAAACCAGTGGGCACAATGAATGCTTGGCGAGTGAATCCATGGATGGGCAAAATCCAGTGTTTTCTTATCTTGACTCTTGAGAATTATAATATATGCTATATATTTCTTTTAAACAATTAGAGAAGTTAGTCCAAAATGTCATTCCTGGCACAAATGCTTTTTAAAAATCTATGGCAAAGACAGAGAAATTATAAGTATGATTGAGGCTCTTATGATGCAACATGGGCCAAACTGTGGTGACTCAGGATTTTCTGAAAACTCGTGTGCAAACTTTTAAAATGGATGTGTACAAAACAGCTTTTGTTACATGATTCTACACATTCTCCTCTGCACATAATGTGCAGTCTATACTCTTCACATCCCACCCAAATTCTTCCCTGTGACATTTACTCTTTCTTTTCAGTCATAAGTGGAGAAAAAGAGCAACTGAAACTGCCCTTCTGCAGTGTCTTTTAACTTATCCAAAAGAGGATGTGGGACTCATAGTTAATGACTCAAGTGGCAACAGAATCAAGAGTGAAGGCACAGATCTGACCAGGGGTGTTTCAGATTCCAAAGGAGCTGGTAAACGTGAGGATGTCTGTGCCCTCAGCTTCTTTACCGTGACCTTTTTGGGTCTTTGCTCTCTCTCTATATATATTTTCTTAAGTATCTGAATCCATTTCTCTGCACCATATCCCACAAAGCTCTTTGCTATCGTGAGAAAGTGAATCAGGAGGGGCTTCACAGCACAGCCCAGGGGATCCTCAGATGCATGGGGACAGTGCCCTACTGAACAGGACTCAGAAGGGCTGTGAAGGGCTCTGAACCTTTGAGTCTTCTCCTTCAGTGTCAAGCAGGCCTCAGTCAGACACGGACAGCTGATGACCACTCTGTCTAATAATGAAGGTCAAGTCAAATCCTCAGTCAATGCTCTTCCAATGCTAAAATCTGATTAACCCATAATTGGAGAAAAATTGGTAGTTTTACAAACAACTTGGCATTTTCTTCTAATTATGTTAACGGGAATCTGACATTTATAAAACATTTGTGCTTAGCTGTATGTTTCTACTCTATCAACAATAGGCAGAAGAAAACAACCTATCAGCCCTGTCAGTAGTTCGTTAGGGAAGCTGACTGTGCGCCCACCAACTGGCATCAACCTAGCCTAACGTTTGACCGGTATGAATTCACTCGCCCGGAGTGAAACGCTAATAGCATCTTTTTCATACTTCACTAAATTTCAATATATTCACACTCTACCCATCGCAGCTCTCATGGTGTACTGGATTCCCTTGTTCAGGTTTCAAAAAGGTAAATCACAAGAAAGCAAGGGTCCTCTGAGGTTTCCTCAGCAAAGCCTTTTTCCAGTGTGTGGAGTTGTCTCAGAACGCGTCCAGCCAACCTTCACACTTACCCTTTCTGATCCTTAGGCAACAAATGAGTTTTCAGTACACTCTCTAGAAACTTTTAGAGCAAAACACCAAAAATGTAAAATTCCATATATTTTAGGGAAAGATAGAGAAACTGGAAGTTCTTATAAACATCGACACTTTCACTGATGGTAACACAGGAATGACAAAGCAACTGGGGCTTAAACTTAAGGCTTTAAGAAAATCATTTACAAGAAGCTGAACTAAGGTCAAGCAAAGGAGTAGCTGCCAGAAGTAGAAGTGTCATACAGCCAACTCACCCATAGAACCCAGCAGGGCTGATGACTCTCTCTCAGGAAAGAGAGAGGGGGCAGTAGCCCTCTGAGCTGCTTTTTATTACTGTGAGTAAAGCAAATATAAGGCTTTCGCTAAAAGCCTCCAATATCCATTAGCTCACTTCACCTGGGTATCAGCTGAAATTAAAACATTCCAACAAGACAGGTAGATCACACACCTGTTCAGAAACTATGCCCGAAAAGGAGGATGCTGTTCTCCACACAATAAGGTAAAAAACATGGGATACATAAAATAATATAAACAAGCAAGAGTCAGGCCGATGGATTTGAAAACTGTAGTACCAATTTTTGAAGTCATTATGAGCATTCCCTTACCTGTTTTGGTATTGATGGTGAAAAAATTCTGAGGATTGCCACTTGTAATCCTGTATGTCAATTTCTCATTGGAACTAGAATCAGGATCCTCGGCCTGGATCTGAATGACAGATACATCCTTTGGGGAGTTTTCCATGATGACAGGGTAATAAATAGGATCCGAGGTCAGTGGGGCATTGTCATTCACATCTTCAATTTCAATGTAGACCTCAATGGAGGAATAGAGTGGCACAACGCCCCGATCTGTGGCGTACACTGTCAGCCAGTATGACCCCGCTGTCTCTCGATCAAGAATGTCTGCCGTAGAGATGACCCCTAAGAGAGAATAGAGAGATGGTGACTGCTCAGCAAACATGGGAGAGTGTGAGCAAGCCATCCCAAATTCAGGAGGGCTGCATTTAGCCATCTTAGTATATGAAAAAAAAAAAAATCCATAATATGAGATTAAATTAAGATGTTTGTTCTGTTGACAAAAGAAAATTATTTTCTGCAAAACTGTATTAAATTGTTCTTCTATAGTTCGAGAACATAATTACATTCACAAAGACTTTATTTGATTTGTTTGGGGATAGATGTATCTTAACACACACACAGAAGAGACAGTACAGGGGCAAAGGGAAGATAGGGGGGCAGACATGCAAACACTTCCCAAGTTGCACGGGACATTAGCGAGCTACCAAGTCAAGCTTTCCATTTGATTGGATATTGAATTGACTTTCCATGCAACAAAGAGATCTCCCAAGGTAAACTATTTTATTTGTTCATTCATAAAATGAAAAAGAACTTTCAAATGTTTCTTTGCCTGCGAGGATGGAAAACACTTTGCATGCAGAGATGGAAGCCTCCTTCATACTGTTCCCCTGAAAATCAAATATCACAGTCATTCCAAGAGAATCAGAGAAGGAGCCATACCAACACTTCCTGAATGAGCTTGAGCCCCCCTAAGAACAAGAGGACCCTAAATGAACTCCGAGCCACTTTGAGAGACACTCATGGACAATCATTCTAACTTAGGACCAGAAAAATACTCTATCTGCTCCCTCCCACTTTCCCATTTCATGGCTGAAACAAGTGCCACAAGGGGAATCAGATGTCTGCAGAAAAGCCAAAAGCACAGGGCTCTTGAATATCTTTACAGCCCCCACCCCAATCCCCAGGCTACAGAAACTTGACTACAGAACTCCTAAGCACTTTCCTTGGTGATGGAAGACTCTGGGGCTCAGCTTATAAAAACCCTAAGAGGAGTCAGGATATTCACAAAAGGCATGTAATGCATATAAATCATTATGCCTAAAATACACTCATGGAAGGAATCAGGAACAGGCCTCTGGCCTGAATCCTCTAGCTGCCATACTCCTGTCAGCCTGTGGACTGTGTTGGGTACATGTGGCCTGCACAAGCAAGATGCCAGGGCCTGAGAGGGGGCAGAGCATCACCCAGGAACAGGCTGAAATACTCAAACTTGCTTAAAATTCAGAACAGGTAAACTATGCAAAGGGAGATAACCCAACTGGTGAAGTTTCACCTCCAAAGTTATTCATACAAAGAAGCGCATAGTGTGTGACAAAGGAAAATCTTAAATATTTTCAATAGAAATATGTTAACTATAATGGGTTTCTGTAGATTCATGAGTGATACCTACAAGTCAGAACAGAAATGCTGACATGGCATTAGAAGAGTAGAACATGGTTGTAGACATAATGCTATGGGTCCAGACACTGAATGAATAACAGGCAGCCCTATAAACTAGGTTGAGACAGGGTACCATGTCAACATGACATCAAGGTCCAGAGATGGCTCTGAGGGCTGGAGACCTGGCCAGGCACAAGCAGTGCACAGGCCTGTCACAGACACCAAAGCACACACAGTGCTCATAGCCATGAGGTGCAGTGCAGACATGGGGGCTTCCTGCTAACCAGGGGAACTGGAGCTCTTCAAGTCAGAGGATGACCAAGTGACATGAAATCAAGCAGTCTATGGAAAGGAGACAAAGAATTGGCAGGCAGGTTCTCAGGTACAGACTACAGTTTGCATAAAATGCTCTAAAGATGCCAGAAAGCAGCTCTTGCACGAGACCTGTCAATTCAATTCAGAAGCATCTATTGGACCCTGTACTGGACACTGGAGGAACAGACGTAAATGAGAGGATCTCTGTCTTCAGCGGACTTGCCATCTTGCTGAAAAGACAAGTCTCTAATGAGAAGATCTGCACTGGGGTGATAACCATGCAGCCAACAGCCAAGACGACTTATGTCATCCAACTTAGACTGATATACTGGGAAGGGCAAAGAATCCAGAACCATAAGGTTCTTTACACCCAAGCATGCACATGCACGTACCCACACACACAGAATTGCTCTATGATCCCTGAAAGTCACTTAATTTTCTCACTTGTACCTGCTGAACTGGAAGATGGTATATCACAGGCTTTGGTCATTAAGTGATTTTGAGAAAGCCTTGGATTAAAGGCATCCACTAATACTAATTAAAATATATGGGTAGAATTTTACTCTATTTTTTGATGAAAGATCAGACATGTCCTCTAGCAATTAGAATTCTCTCTCACTAAAATAAAATGTCTGTGGCTATATTTACACACTCATTAGAAGTGTGAATGAATATCTTGGAACACAGTGTTCAGATATTAGTCTTATGTTCCAAAAATTTGAGGACAAAAGAGAAAGAATGACTGAAATGTGTTGATAATTATAAGGTTCATCCAATGCTCCTTAGTAACCACATTAATGCAACCAGTGATAGCATTTCTTTGCTTCCTACTATGCTCTGGTAGCTAATTAAAATCCATATGGTCACAACTGAAAATGTAAATCCACATGACCTTTTCTATCAAGGAACAACTCACTTTTGAGGTAGCCCAAGGATAGCAAAAATCATGTGTCATGAGCCCTTATCTTTGAGACAACTTCAATGCATTATTACTTTTTGTAAAAATTGAGGTATAACTGACGTACAATAAACTATGCATATGACAAGTAAACAATCTGGCAGGTTTTGATACCCATGAAACATTATCATAGTCAAGATAACAAACAGAACCATAATCCCCAAAAGTATTCCCCTTCCCATTTTTAACCCAAATTAAAAATGTTTCCCAATCTTCCCCACCCCCAGGCAACCAGATTAGCTTTTTGTCACTGTAGATTACTTACATTTCCTAGAATTTTATAGAAATGGAAACATACAGTATATACTTTTTTTGTCTGACTTATTTCACTCAGATTATTTTGAGATTCCTCCATGCTGTTGCGTATGTAACAATACAGCACTCTTTTAATTTTTTATTAGTATTCAATTATACGGGTCTACCATGATTTTCTTAAGCATTGAGTTGTTGATGGACATCTAGGTGGCTAGCAGTTTTTTCATATTACAAATAAAGCTGTAAGTTTTGTGTGTTAAGTATACTTTCATTACTCTTGAGTGAGTACCTAGGAGTAGAATAATTATATCATAGCAGGTGCATTGTACTACTTTATATTCCTGCTAACAGTAAATGTGAAGCCTACAATTGCTCCACATCTCACTTGTGGTGTATTTGGCACAGCCAATTGCCTTAATTTTTGATATTCTAGTGGATATGTATTCATAGGTTACAGTTTTATTTTGCCTTTTCCTAATGATATTGAGCACCTTGAAAATTTTTATTTTCAATCTGTATATCTTATGTGGTTAAATGTTCAAATTGTTCATCCATTTTTAAGATTGGGGTGCTTGTTTCCCTATTATTATGTGAGTGTATATATATATATATGTATTCTTTATTAGAACTGTGATTTACAAATAATTTCACTAGCTTGTATCTTGTCTTTGCATTCTCTTAATATCTTCAAGAATAGAAATAGTTCATTTTGATGATATTCAATTTATCCATTTTTCTTTCATAAACCATATTCTCATAAATAACATATATCTAAGAAATCTTTGCCCCAAGCTCACAAAGATACTCTCCTCCATTTTTTTCTATAATTTAATAGTCTTAAGTTTTATATCTATGAACAGCTTTGAGTTGATATTTGTATATGGTGCAAGGTATGGCTCTAAGTTCATTTACTTTTTTGTATGTAGATTTTCATTGTCCCAGCTCCATCTGTTGAAAAGATTATCTTTCCTCCATTGAACTGCCTTTGCATCTTTGTCAAAAATGAAGTGATCATGCATGTGAGTCTATTTCTGGACTTGGCATTCTGTTCCATTGATTTCTTTGTCTATATTTGCATCAATATCACATTGTCTTAATTAATGTAGCTTCATAAGTTTTGAAATCAGGAAGTGTACATATTAGTATTTTGCTCCTCTTTTTCAGAGATTTTTTAGTTATTTCAGATAACTTGTGTTTCCTTGTGAACTGTAGGATCAGGTTTAGGATCCATATAAAATTTAGAAAGACTTCCTAGGAATTTCTAACTGGGACAGTGTTGACTCTATAGATCATTTTGAAAAAAACTGGCATTTCAACAACTTAGAGTCTACTGATCCATGAAAATGGTGTATCTCTCCATTTATTTATGTCTTCTTTTATTTCTCTAAGCAGTGCCGTCTATACCTCCAGAATGCTAATCTTGCACATCTTTTGTCAAACTTATCCCTATGCATTTCATATTTTTCATGCCACTGTAATGACATTATTTTAATTTCAATTTCAACTGTTTGCCGATAGTGTCAGTACATGAAATATGATTGATTGTGTATGTTGATCTTATATTCTGCAACCTTGTTAAAACTCACTGGTTGTAACAGTTTTTACAAATTATATAGGGTTTTCTACATAGATGATCATAACCTCTCCAAATAGAAGCAGTTAGAAGGGGAAGTTGGGGATTCAAAAAGATATATGCACCCCTACGTTTACTGCCACATTATTTACAATAGCCAAGATATAGAAGTAACCTAACTTTCCATCAATAGATGAGTGGATAAGGAAGATGTGGTACATATCCACAACGGAATATTATTCAGCCATAAGAAAGAAAGAAAGCCTTCCATTTGTAACAAGATCTGTGGACCTACAGCGAATTATTTTCAGTGAAATAAGCCAAGCAGAGAAACACAAGTACCATCTGATTTCACTTATTTGTGGAATCTAAAAACAAAACAAAACAAAATGAACAAAATACCCGTAGACTTGGGGACATTGAGAAGTGACTGGTAGTTACCATGGGGCAGGAGCTGGGGTAGGTAAGCAGGGAGGGTGAGAGGGATAAAGGGGCACAAAAATTTACATTCATAATATAAGTTGTTCACATGGATGGCAGTACAGCATGGAGAATGCAGCCAATGATTCTGTAACATGGCCCTACGCTGACAGATTGTAACTATATTAGTTGGGGTGAGGATTTAATAATGTGGGTAACTCTTGAAGCACTGTGCTGTATATTTGAAACAACATAAGACTGTGTATCAACCATACTTCAAAAAAAAATCCACATGAGCTTCTAGCATATTCCAGGTGCTGCTGTTCAATGGAAAGGGCTCAGGTGGAACATCCCAGACAGGGATGCACCTTATCCCTTACATTTTTCCCTATCATGGAAACGCTCAAAGTGGTTTCAATTGAGATGCTCAAATTTTAGGCTGACATTTGTGAAATGCCATTTTAAAAACTTATTTGAAATGTACTTGGAATTTTTTTACTCTTTATTGTTGAGATACATGCTTACGTTTATTAAAATTTTCTTTTCCCATTTCATCTTTACTTGCTGTATAAAAAAGGCAGTAGCAGACCAGAAATCTTTGGGCATCTTAATATTTAATTGCATAAGCCAATACACACACAGGATTGACTGACTGACTGATATTGCTGCAGGACTGTGCACAGCTTGAACTGGAATTATGTGACCACAGCATGAAGCACATGTTAGCTATAATTGCTCTTTTTTATTCACAAATATTAGGAAAGTATATGTACATTGTTCTCATTGAATAATTTCTAAATATTTGAGATAAAAGGAATAAGTGTGTGGAGTTATTCAGAATCAAATGACTTCTACAGGCTAGGTTACCCCCCATCCCCATCTACTTTCCAGCCATATCCCCATATGCCACATCCCAGGTCTCAAATGACATCTTGCCCCCAAAGAATCACACCCAAACACCCAGAATAGTTCTAAAACAATCTGTCAATAGATGGTTCAGAACATGCTCTGGGGGTCATGTGCTTATAACAGGATGAAAACCACTCTGAGATACGCGTTATAGATTCTGAGCCATTAAAGAAAAGAAAAAAGACAAGGCCAAAGGTACTGTGTTGGCATGTTTGTTGTAGATGCCCTTATGAAAGTCTATTCGTAGACATATATTTGTTATTTCTCATCGGTCAAAATCTGAACTCCCAAATCTCAGTGCATTTAAAATTTTGTGAACTTTTAATTTTGAAGTAATTATTGATTTACAGAAAGGTGCAAAGAAATGTCCATGCACCCTTTACCCAGCCTCCCTCAATGTTAACACCCAGGTGCATTTCTAAGTTGCTTATTTCTTCAAGAATCAAAACTCTTACTACATTTACCTCTGAGAGCAGGTGGAATTTCCTTCATGGGCTCCATAACCACTATTAGCTAACCCTTGCCAGCCTTCAGCAAGGGACACAAAGATGCTATTTTTCTTGCATTTCCTATTCAGCCCTGGACTTGAAATAGGTTCTTAATGCCTTAACAGGGATCATTGTTCTGAGCAGAGTGTGGTCATAAGGAAGAATAGCGGTTTTATCCTCATATGCCCAACGAGAGTCACTCCGCGCAGTCCTGCAGTCCTACCTGTATTTGCTTTCAGTCTAAAATACATGATGCAGCTGAAAGGGGCTGGGCCAAAATGGGTGGAGAGTTAACTTAGATGCTTCCAAGGCTCCCCATATATTTTAGTACATTCATATTATATAGGCATAGACTTTCATATACCTTACATCACATATTTGAAATAAAATATATTTAAATATATTCTTCAATGTGCTTTTTAAACTGGGGACTTCAAGTGAATCTCTCAGCCAATCAAGTGGCAAAGTCAGGCCTAGAATCTGGAACACCGAATGGGAGTCATATCCTCTTTTCATTGCAGGAGCTGCCCGCTGATCTAGCCACATGTGTCCATTATCATGAAAAGAAGGCAATTCCATGCCGGTGCACTCCTCACAGTGGGTTGGTATCAGCTCTTTGGTAATAGGAAATTCAGTAGTTTCATTACTTCACTCAATTTCTAAAAGTTGCCAGCATTACAGTATTCTGAAGCCATTTTTCTATCCTCTCAGAAGACTCTCAGATGTTGGATTGGTTTTAGACCAGGCATGCCAGAGCTTGAACCTTCCTTCTATATCCATCACTCTTCTGCTCCTCCAGTCCCTGCCACCCCGAACTGCCTTCTCTGTTCTCAAGTTTCAGCAAGGTTCCTGATTCAGAGAGCAAGCACCTCTCACTCAGTCTCCCCAGGGGGCTTACCCTTCCACCTTTCTCTTAGCACCTCATTTTTGCCCTTCTATCATTCTCCTGTGAGCTCCCTGTAGGTAGGGACCATTCTGTTTTTATTCCTCTAACCTAGGATGGTGTATGGCTATTTGGAACACTATAAATGTTGAATAAACAAATGAAAGATAGCATTTGGTAAATTTGGGCAAGTTGAGATGTCTAGCTCTTCACAGACAAGCACCTTGACAAATAGCAACACTACACAACAAACAAAAAACAAACTGAAGTCAACTAGACATTTTGTTATCATGTGATCACTAGGAAAAAAACATATGTAGAACTGATAGTCAACTGGCTCTGAAATTCAGTTCTCCATCTGTGGATTATCCTATTTCGTAAGACAAATTCTCTTTAAAACTATGGCCAGTTTTGGGTTGTCCTTTTGCTACTGGAATGCAGATGGCGTCATGGTAATATCCTTCAGACCTGAAGCAAAGACAGAGCTTGATGAAGACATCGGCTGATTTTATCATGCCCTTGAATGATGCACTGCACATAGTTACACACTGCAGGCGGTTGGAATTGATGCCTCCGGGCTCCAAGATAAAACACCAGCAGGGCTCTGTGGGCTCTCATCCATGGATTCGCAACCACCCTGGACACTATTGTTCTACTTTGTTCCCTCCTCTTCATGCCAACTCCTATTGATTAAACATCTTTCATCTTTGCAGAAAAAGAAAAACTCAGTTGTTGGGAACAATTATGTACTGAAATGCAAGTCGCCTTCATTCTGCATTATTTCACAAGGCTGCCAACTAGAGTGCTGCAAATAAGATGAAGGCCAAGGGTTGCAGGCTGCATTCACACTTTTATTTGGAGTTAATGAAAACGGACAGCGCTCCTTGTCTGTTTGGGACCCAGGAATTCTAAAACTCAGCTGTCTGCTCCAACACCTGCCTGGCTGTGCAGTTCTGTAGGCTCAGTGAACGTAACTTGGTACTTGATTTTCTTCAAAACATACTTCCCAGGACCAGTTTTTAATGGACTCAAAACGTATACCTGTTTTCTCTCTACAGCAATTCCACTATGTGTAGCTGGCACCAGGCACCAAGAGCCTGAGAACAGGAGGCAGACTGAGTATTGGGCTGTTAGAACACATCCAGCTTGCGTTCAGTTCTTTTTCTTTCTTGTCACCCAGCTAATTCCCAGCCTCAAATCCTTTCTGAGATATGTGCTAATCTGCATACCCACCATATGCAGTAAATGACATGGATCCACACAGCTGAACAAAAAGGAAGGGTGATATCTAAAGCAACAGAAAAAATGCTCTCAGGCAATATATGAACCAGAGTCAAGCAGTGGTTTTGTTAAGTGTCTGAAAACATGGAGGTTATTACATAAAGGGCCAGTAATTAGCTGGGTTCTGTTTCTTTAGAAGAAGAAATAGATTTTGGTTCACTGTCCAGAAATGTTTTGTGATAGCAGTGATAGGCAAAGGAATAGCTATCTTAGGGATGCTAAAATATTATTTTCTATTCCCATATTTCAGTGATAGATGGGCAAACAGATTGGAGGGAGGGAAGAAGGGGGATGGAGGAAAGAAGAAAGGATGGAACCGTTGGTCTAGCAGGAAGGTTTGGAGCATTTGGATTCAAAACTAGGAAAATCTTTGTGCTTAATACATTTTTAAGACTGTTATAGAAGAAAATATGCAGTAAAAAAGGTGAACAAAAACACACCGTACTCATCATCTCATAGCCCAGAAAATAACTGTTAATATCCTTGGTGTATTTCCTTTGTTCCATATTATTGTCACCCCCAAAGCAGCATATTTCTCTGTAATTGTAGACCCTCAATTACCATTGCGTACTGAACATCTTTCCACATCAATATTTATAGTTCAATATGATTCACTTTTAATGACTGCGTACTAATGCCCATTTACACTCTAGCCTACTAACACAATAAAACATAAACTCCTTACGTGCATGAATTTTCCCTATTACATCATTGTTTTATATCCTAGAGGAGCAGCTAGTATACACTAGATGCTCAAAAATTATTTGCTGAAATACTTTTATGAGGTTTACCATTTATTTAATGAAGCCCCTCTTGGTAGGCAATTTTTAACATGATATTTTCTTTTTCACCACTACAACTCATGCTTAGATAAAACCTTGTAACTATATCTTTGGTTCTATTATTTCTTTAGGATGTACATGTGTTGAAGTGATGTACCTTTTCAAAAGCCCTTGACAACTGTCTTCCAGAAAGGCTGTGCCAATTATATGCCCACCAGCAGATTATGATCATATTTGTTAACTAAAACTTTATAAGATTTGTATTATTATTATTAGGAAAAAAATATGTATATATATATATATATTATATATATATATATAAAATAATTTACCATATACAGAGATAATAGTTCACCTCATAAATAAAAATATTTAAACCATTTCTCGTATTTTAACCATTTCAAGGACAAAATGCCATGATTCTGTGGCAAGACAAAACATTGTTGACAGAGAGGTGGTACTGAAAAGAAAGATCGTGTGTACGTGACGCATAACTTTAATGAAATTAAAATTTGCCCACAAAACCAAATTCTCCAGCCTTGAGAAATGCTATGGATTTTTTAAGTGAAATGTCAAACATGATGTCTAGCTCTTCAAATAAGAACACTTCCAGGTGAATATACTGTCAGATATTAGTCCTACTTTAATCCCATATTTAAAATGATTTACTACCAACTCTAACTCAGCACCGAGTGTGTGAGAGTCTCTGAGCAGGCCAGCTATCTTAGACTTTTCATTTGGTCTTGCGCTTCCAAGTCTTTTCACTTCCAGTAAGTTGAAGAGATTCCCTACAGGGAAAAGACTGGGGCCAACGCTTTGGAGTGTTAGGTGCACTCACTTGGTCACACAAGCGCATGCGTCTACTCGGTAAGCAACGCGGGATGGTCTGGAGTCCGCTCTTAAATCGAAGTGGTCCGCTGGAACTTCTCTCTCTGAAACTCTGCGGAAATTTTCCTTTCTGGGTAACTTTTTCTGCAACGCAAAGGGAACACTTTCTCTTTTGTTGGACGTCTCCCCGATCAGAATATGAACACTGTAAGGAGAGCCGGATCTACCCAGATACAAAACTACCGACCACCCGGCCAAGAAGCCGCAGCCTTCTTTTAACTTCCTAATAAAATGATGAAAGCATACAGCTAGCTCACTGTTCTTTACTCAAGCGCATGCTCTCTGACTTTCACAGCGGATTCGATGGTTACCGAGGAAATATTTTTTACTGAGGTTGCCCAGATAACTGCGGATGATACACCGAAATAGCTGGACTTACTCCCTCGGCAAAGCACATTCGAGGTGATGGAAGTGAAACACAGTCCAGACAAAGGAAGATGGATCGGGGTCTGAGTTTAGCAATGTTGTTGTCTTTTTCCTGTGTGACCTAAAACTCCTAACTGTGTTTATTATGACAAGTTTAGAAAAGCTTACCATGGGAAAACTACCCTACAGAGCTTCAGCCTTCTGTCATCCTTTTTAGGTTAAATCTCACTAAATTGCTTTTTCCTTCGACCAGTGTTATCAAAATCACTTAGACAATGCCATACTTTGGTAATTAAGTCAGGATGACTAGGTCATAGGGACTATACATAAGCATTAATGCACATGAATTAAATCCTTGAAACCGCCCTACCTTTCTTCACAAAGGAAACAATAAACTCTTTTGCTTTCCTATTTATAACCAAATAAGCAGCTACAAAAGCAGAAGAAATCGGGGGCCCAGAAGGAGGAAAGTGTATGGTTTTCTCTAATTGAGTTTCTTCTGTCCTCATCTTCTACCGATTTCTCAGATTGTTTTCCAATTTTCATTCTCACTTATCCTATTAAGTGGCTCTGACCTCTGACACACGCACACTGCCCTGTATTCATCTTCTGTCCATAACTGAGATGAAATGTGCCCACTTGCTCTGTGCACATTACCAGAGGCGCTGCCAGGACACAGATAAACACTAAGTCCCTCCGTTAGACCAGGATTTGACAGGAAAACAAAAAGAAGAATCCTCATCTAGTTACAGTCTTTAAAATCAGTGAGCATACGAATAAGGCTTCCATTTTTGGTAAATATGTAACTGGACTTGCAGTCAAAAGGTAAAAGAGGGGAAAATATGCCCCTAGAAGACTAGTCTGTTGTTACCATGCTGTTTTTATGCTGCAGATAGGAAAGCTCTTTCAAATGTCTATATTTAAATGTGCTTAGTGATTCTAAGCTGTATAAATAGCAATAGAGGTAGAGGTGATGTTAGGTTTTTTAGAACGAATTAGAGATTTGTGGACAAATTGATAAGAATTCCCTCAAGACGAAAATGAAAAACCATGTTGATTTTTCTCCTCTTTCTAAGCACATTAATTTAGACACTGCCCATAGCATGATGCAAGTAATATGCATAGACTCAGAAACAACTATTTTAAGATCTCTTTTTAAAAAAAAGATGCTAATAGTGTGACATCTGTATTACTGTGAAAGTTGAAGATACTGTGAAAAATTACAGTATGCTACACATACTGTTTAAAACAGGTGTGAATGGCTCAAGTGAAGGGCTCTGGTGCTAGGTATAGACAGTGTGTGCACATGATTGATACATATCCATTTTCCAAAGGAGACTTGTTTCATTGAAATAAAAACATATGAGTCTCATATTTGGAGGATATCAGTCAACATATGCGGCTCCAGGTTAAACATTGGATTGTTCCTTGGTCAGACAATATGGAAAAGTTAGGATCAAAGAAAAAAAAGGACAAATGGTCAGAAAGGAGGGCCCCCTGGTTCTCCTGGAAATCATTGCTTCACCTTCCTCCTTGCATGCAACCACATTTCGGAGTCCAACAGAGGTGAAATTCCAGGTACCAATGGAAGGTTGCAACAGAAAGGAACAAATTGAGAAATGTGGTGTCAAGAGAAAGTGCAGCGGTAGCCCTGGAGTTCAAGAGGTTATTCTGGACTGTATGGTGCATGGGGAATTTTTGGTTTTGGGGTCACTTCTGACCAGCTGCCTGTTCAAAATCTTAGGCATGCTCTATAGCCATAGAAATATTGTCCTGTCTTTCTGAGGGGAGGGTTTCATTGCATGTGACCTTCATTATGGGATTGCCTGTCTCCCTCAGTAGATTATAATACCTCCCAAAGCAGAGGATGCTGTCTTAACACAGACCCAGCACCTACAAAGCACACATCTGTGCACAAAGTACCTGAACAATAATGTTTGTTAAATGAGTGAGTGATTTTTCTGCTTTCAATAGAGTTTTGATGACTACAGGAGAGCCCACCTGAGAATTATAATAATTTGTTATACCCATGAACAGTGTCCAACATGTGGCAAGGAGTTGAAAGGCAAAAATAAAAATAAAAATAAACCCCCAAACAAAAAGCCAACCAAACATACAAAAACAGAAAGTACCTAGTCTGCCCCAGAAGAGTGAAAATGGGAAGAACTGCTAAAAGCAAAGTTTAATTTTAAAAAGGCAGGAAGCACAGCTGAGAAAATCTAGGCTTCCCACCAGCTGGCACAGTCCTCAGGTAACCCATGCAGAGCTGCAGTGGGTCTGCTCTGCGACCTCAGCCCAGGGCGGAGACGGCCCAGAGAGGGAGGTGAACACCCCAGAGGCACACTCGAGCTTTCTGCTGCAGCTCCTCTGACACTCGTCTGCTGCACGATCGGCAGTTGATACCAGAGATGTAAACAGACACGCAAAGTCATGAATCAGAGTAATGTCTGCTCAGTCTCCAACGGACATTCTCGGCAAGTCTAAGGACAATTACAGAGGGAGAGCCAGCCAGAGCCGTTCTCCTCGGCAGACACCTGAGAGCTGTTGCTCAGAAAAATCTGGCCTGTATATGATCTGATGGGTGTGCAGCATCCACAGTGGATTCAAGGGAAGAAGCAAGTGGAACTGGATGACCTCCAGTAGACACCCATGGCTGTTTTAGGGATGCTCCTACTCTTTTCTCCATCCTCCCCCCAACTCCCTGTCCCGTCCACCTGGATACTCCAGACGCCAGGACTGCTCCATGTCATTTCAGTCAGCCTGGAGGAACCACCCCTCCCCAACCTTAAGACACAAAGTGAGCACTTCTTGCTTTGTGAAGCCATTAACCCCCTCAAACAGACTCGGCCACTAATGTCACTGCTCTGTTTATATCTATCCAATATTATGGCATTTAACACACCAGATTGCAATGAGTGTCTTAAAGGGGACCAATGTCTTATACATCTTCTGTGTGCCACAAATTACCACTCAGGGTATGTGTACGGGCTGAGAGGGAATTGTTCCTGAACTGCAGCCATTCACAGAAATGTCCTGCCAGGGAGCATGCCAACAGGTAAGTCTTCTGGGGAGAATCAAAGCCCACCAGGATAACTGTCTGTGTAAAAAGAGAAAGGGGAGGCAAAAGTGTAATATATTTACCAGCTATATCATAACCAGTTTAAAGAATGTTTCAAAGGCAGGGCCAAGACAGGATTTTTAAATCAGCTATAAGAATGCTTTATTTTTAGTGGGGAGAGCTAATTAGCCATTTGCATGACTTCCTGCAGAGAACCAATATTAAACTCCTGAGTAACTGTTGTTTGCAACCAATGGACGTTTGGAATACCTTACTTCTGTTTCTGCTATCAGACCCAAGCCCTGAGCAGAGACCAGAAAGGTTTCAAATGCCCCTTAAGCAAACAGGCGTAGTCACTGGGAAGCATCCAAAAGAGACGGGTGGGAAAAAACTCAGTAAAATAAGTTAGACTCGCTCCCTCAGTGCCCAGGTCTACACACTCACCTCCCAAGAAGTCTGGATCGTTCATGCAAGCTGTGTGGCCCTCTGGCTCTCACGCTATTTTTCATGGCACAACTTGGCTTTTGTGTATAATCTGGATCTGACAGAAATGGTTGTTCTAAAATGAAAAACTACAGCTATTTAGCTTCCGTTACCTAATAATTCACATCTCTGATGGAAATATTCTAGTCGCTTAGGACTCTGATTTGGAACAATATATCTGTTTTAATTCAGATGATAGCAGTAATTCATTTGGACATGATTCATATAATGTGCTTCTCCTTCCCCATAATCTCTGCCATTACGAAATGACACTGTTTCATGGGACCATCTAAAAAGAGTACGAAGCAAATCCTTTTACATAGGTGAGTTCTTTAATTTATCCAATGTATAGAATTTTTATGCCTACAGGAAGAGAAAGAACAAGTGTGCATGATTTTTTAAATTATAATTAGTAATGATCACATAGGAAGGTGTGAAATCAATTTGCCAGATCTGATCTGTGTGTTTTCTTTAAGTGGAGTATACAATAGAACCAAAAAATCAGAGTGTGTTATGTGTAACAAGGATAGTGTTTTGTAAAACGTGTGTGTGAGAATGAGAGAACAGCACGTCTGCAAGGGAACAAGTACAGGGAGTGTGTTGTGATAAAAAAAAAAAGGTATTTAAATGTATTTCTTATAGACAATCACAGCCAAAAAAGGTGGAAAATGGCTGATAAACTCATTATAAAGGACTGATTCTTGAGTCAGGAAGGACAGTGAAAATCCTAATTTTATTGCTGTCATTTATTAGTGATATACCCTTGTTGGAAGTAACAACTCTGTTTCCTTAGTTAGAAAATAGGGATGGCACTTCATAACCTTACTTGAGGTTCAAAGAATACAGTGTGTTTAATTCACCTATTACAATGATTATGGTAGGAAACACGGACAGTTTACTATGTAAGATGCTTTAGCCTGGTGCCTGGCACATAATAAGCACTCATTAAATGTTAGCAGTTATTGCTGGTAGTATTATTATTGTTATTGCTATTGTTTTATAAGGCAGATATTTTCCTAAAATGCAAGAACAAGTATTACTTCCAAGTTCTGTGGGCAGAATCAAGCAAAGCAGATCGGAACTTGTTTTGGTTGCCATAGTTCTTGATACAGAATTATTGATATACATTTATTGAATGCTTACAACACTGTAACTCTAGGCACTGTATTAAAACCATTTAAAAGATAAGAAAACAGGTTTAAAATTTGAACTTTTCAATGCCGCATTATTAACAAGTGATAGAATTAAGCTTTGTTTTCAAGTCCACGTGGCAGATCTTGAGAACTGCAACACGTAAAGTACAACATGATCATCAAATCCAAAACATCCATCTATGGCAGGCCTCAGCTTCTAGCATCCTTCTCGTCTGGGGCTGAGGTCTCTAATAGTCACGAACTCGCTACTTCCCAGAGCCTTTCTACTCTCCCAGTAGGCAGTTGTGATCATTAGAAAGTTCTTCTTAAATCCAGATGATATATTTGCTTGCCTACGATTTCTAACCATTGAAACAGCACAGAATAGAAATTCAGCCTCTTCTACACCACCACACATCTTAAAACAATGAATGCATCTATCTCCTCTATTTTTTCTTCTCTGGAGGCAGCATTCCAAGACGTCTTCAGATGTCACCCCAATGAGATGGCTCTTACCCATTGTTTCCCATACTGTTCATCTCCTCCTAGAAGATAGTCTGAAAATAGCCCATAATGCAAGAGTCCTGAGACATGTTGCCTGCTCAGAGTACCGGAGAACTGGTTCATTTAAAACACATCTGTCTACTGCTGTCCTTAGAGGCTGCATTAGGTTCCTTGGAAACAAAACTACTTCAGACCCTGCTTCATCTCCAGGTTTTGGTCACCTACAACACCAAGGTATTTTTCAAGTGAACTGCTTGCTGGGCCATATTTCCATCCCCCTGCATTTCTACAGCCACATTTGTGAACCTCAACTGAAGATTTATTATTATCCCTGTCATATTTCCTTGCCTTGCTCTTGGTCCAGCTTTCCAGCCTAGAGAGGTCATTTTAATTCTTAATTCTGTCTTCCATAAAATTAACTATTATCCTCAGGAGTATATCACATGCAAATGTAAAAAGCATGCGGTTACATTAAACTGTAATAAGTTGACACACTACTAGAGACAGTTGGAAATATATACACAGACACAAAAGCACACATTTTTGCTTCTCATTAAATTCTAAGCTCCTCGAGTTCATGAGCACTACATCCTTCCCCTTTTAGTATATCATGTGGGCACAAAGGTCACTATATTCATTTTGACTGAATGATTATTAATTTGCACATGTCAAAATTCACTGCTAGAATTGATGATAAGCCAAGAGGCAGGAGAGGAAATAAAAAACCACACATCTGAAGTGCAGGTTCAAAGGCAACGACTGGCACGTGTTGTTTCCCTGAACCCAATCAATCATAGAGTTGACAGAAAATGGGAATTTGTATTAGACAAGAACCCACCAGAAAGACAAAGAGGAGAGAGCGAGACAGGAAGAAAACACGCCTGTGCACATGCACATACACACACACACACACACACACACACACACATACTTATACTCTCACATACACAACCGACTGGTGAAATTCCTTCAAGTAGTTACTAGAAGTCTTCCACACATGAATACCGCCATTTAATGGCATTAGGTCCTTGACTTTGTATAACTATTAATAGACAGCCTATTAGGGCATTGCTATTTACAGGCTTCCACAAGACAACATGATTTCCCAGTAGTCCTTTACCATTAATTGGTAAAAGGCACTCTAGGAATACCAGCCTGAGACAATAGCTCAGCCACAATTAAAACAGAATTGCATTTGCTGACCTAGACGACAAAGCAAAGTGTGCCTGGGAAATTCTCTGCAATACTTTACATACTCAACTAATTAAGGATCACATTCCCCACACAGCCAGAAAGCAAACATGAGAAATACCCCCAGCTGAAGACTTTCTAGTTTGATGGTTACTATAATGAGTTCACTCCCAAAGGTACAAGACAATAGAAAGCAGCTTCTGTCTGAAGGTTGTGGAATGAAACGGACTTCCCTTAATTTTGGAACAATTCCTTCTTGCGAAGGATCAGCCCCATCCGAAGGCCACATTCCAATTTTTTTGCAAAGAACACAGGGGAGGTAGGGGGGGACCCTGAGCTCATTCTGGCCTGCTAAATTTCCTTAACAGATTTAAAGTTGACAAAGATTAAGAATAGCATATCATCATTGCCAGCCTGTCTGCTGGATGAACTTCATTTATTAACTTAGGAGAGTCTTCCCTCATCTAAAGCAGACAGCAGTCTAAAAATGTTTTTACTGTATGATTAAAGGATCTTTACACAGGCAGCCCTAGGCGCCCCAAGTTATTGCTTTATAGCCTGGAGGTAAATTAAGGTGATACTTCTCCTTTCCCCATCTCTAATAGGATTGTACATTCTGCTGCTAGCAAAACCAATTACACTATTACCTACTGCAAAAACCTCATTCCTGAATGCTGATGTGTGTTCTGTCACATTTGGCTTGAAAAAAATTACTTCTTACTACTTTGTTCTGATAAGGGTGGGGGGACTTGCAGGGAAGATGTTTGCAGGGAGAGCAGAACCATAAAGGAAATATGCACATTAGCCACGGAATGTGAGTTAACAGATGTCACTATTTTGAAACATTTCATCTTATTTTCCTCCTTCAAATTTCTTTTACAATCAGTCTAGTCACATTGGCCAGCATTTTAAAGCATTAGTGCTGTCTGTCCTAATAGGAACAGGTATATCTCATCTCCAACACAAATCTCTTCCCAGAAGGAAAAAAATACCCTGTAGGTAACAAGAGATCTAAAATTTAACTAAATGAAATCATAACTTAATTTAAAGTAAAGCTCTATGGCCCAAGACAAATCATTGGGAATAGATCCTTAAAGAAAAAACACAGATATATAATGTGTGTGATGAGTCTTAGCATTTTAATATCCAAAAACTTTTTTTAAATTCTAGTCAACAAATATTTACTGAGCATCTACTACATTATGGATACTTTTACAGTCTGTGGATACAGTGTGGATTGTCAAAGTGCAAGAAAACCTAAAAGCATTTTGAAGTTTAGAGCATTATTTGTCATGGCTATTACAGCATATTCTTAGGCTTCGGTACAGTCCCAATCCAAATTCTCTATATCTATCAGACGCCAACATTCATAAAGGGAATGCATATTCTGAACTAATAGCCAAGTCTCAGATGCTGTTACAGACTCTTCTACTTCTATCACGTTTCTGAGAAAAGGTATTTTTTGTGCATCCTCTTCCAGCACCAGTTAACTGACTTTCAAGGTTTAATATTTCAAATGGGGTCTTTTGTAACAAAACGATCAGGGCTCTGCCTGAGTATAAGATGGCTCAAGATGGTACGGAGAACAACACGGCCAAGTTCAGCTGTGACTGCTGGGCGGGCAGTCAGCTAGACTCTCTCCCTCTGTGAATTCTTTGCTTCCAACATAGCATTCTGAAGCCAGGTGATTAAATGTAGATTCTCAGCAAAATCAGGAACTGCTCCTATCAGGCACCCTTAAAGTAGTTATTGAATAATTAAAGCCACTGATGTTGAATCCATGAATACTGATGGTATACTCTGCTGGGTGCCACCTAGCAAAGTTTCATTCCGTTATCCCTTGAAATCAACATCTGAATAGTAAATGACAGTTGCACTTTACATTTTGCGATTAAATACAGAATCTTGAGCTACCACTCAGAAAATGAACTTAATGGTTGGGCCAGCTCCCACCATATGGCGACTTAGCCGGTTCCTTTCCTCCCTCTCCCAGCAGGATTAGTCACTCCCCCACGAGACTTCCCAAACAATTTGGGCACCACGAATAAGGCATTACAGGCTATACAGCAATTTTCCCGTGTAATGTATCTAAGGTCACAGGCCGTGTAGTCATCACATCCGTATTAAGAAGACAGGAGATCTTCCAACAAGTGTTGGCTACATGACATCAAATAGCACATAACGGACAAATGCGATATAAATATAAAAGTAACAGCACAGACAACTACTCAATAACCATGGGAAATTTAAAGTTATTTTTTTAAGATCAAGTTATTCGGGTACAGTAAGTAAAATACCAGAGGGTAAGTCTTCGAGGGTGGGAGGATGTCTGGCTCTCCCAGCCCCACAGGGGTACCCCAAGGGCTTCATGTACTGCCCCTGGCACAAGATGGACTCCTCATAAACAGCTGCAGAATGAACTTAACAGTATTGAATGAGATCTCAAAACCGGATTCTCTTGCGTATATGTGAGTTTTACCTGTAGAATTGAGCCTCCTTTGTAAGTACATGACCTGTTTTAAGGATTACAAGTCATGCAAAGTTGCAGTGAGCTGCATCACAGATGGAGGAGAGGAAAGCCCTTTATTGCACCTTTTGCTTTTAAGCAAGACCTTATAAAAATAACCACACATTGGATTCCTTTATATAGTATCCTTGTCCTATTGATGGATGGCTTCTGACCAATTTAAGCTGTGTCACCTCACTAATTACCAGATGATGTCATGTCATAAAATCTGGAGACAGGCGTGGGTCAAGGTCTGACTCTGTCACTAACCAGTTGTCTGACCTCCAACCAGTGATTAAATTTCTCAAGATCCTCAGTTTCCTCCTTCATAAAGCTGAGATGAGAATGGCACCTCGCAGAGGAGTTAAGAAAGAAACATATGTGCAAGAGCTGCCTCCCCTTTAGTTTTCATTTGTGTAAAATTTCCCACGCTAACGTACTATTTTCCAACCAAAAGCTCTACATGAGGCATCTGTCAGTGTACTTAAAATGCACAGACATTAAACTGTGATTTAAAACCTCTCTGCAAAAAATAACCCTCTGAATACAGATTCATTTTTTTTTTAATCTAATAAGACTGCTCACACCTTAAGTGCCAGGCACAAGAGTCAGCCATGGTGCCTTCACTGGTGTACTGAAAAGGCTAAGGGGTGGGGGGGAGGAGGCAGAAAGTAAGTAGGCCACTGTGGCAAAGTACAGTAAAGTCTGACAGTAGTTGCACACTCAATTCATTGTGGAAGGGGAAGCCTCAGAACCAATGGAAATAAGTACCAGAGAGCCCCAAACTAGGCTACAGAATTCCAGATAAAATCTAGACAAATGTTACTGAAGTCCAACACCAAAGTCAAGTTCAGGGCCAAACATGCTCAAGTGAGAAGGCTAAGCAAAGGCCAGCCTGTGGCATGTATGTGTTAAAGTCATCACTGTGAAGGGTGTGGAGTTCAGAGGGCATGTGTATCAGTTTCATGACTGCCCCTGAGAAAGCTAGGCAGAATCTTTCATGCTTCAGACCTCTGCAGGATGGCCTTTGGAGCTCTCTTAAGGCTCTCTCCAAACTTACAGGGGATACTCTTCAAATTCTACTCCCAGATTTTGAAACTTAATCCCCTTATTCTTTTTTCAAGTTATTTGCAAGTCAAATACCTTTGGGCTGAGTGCAGCACTGCTTCCATCCTTCAACCCAACAAGGAAATAGAAAGTGTCAAGTGTGCCCACCACTGCCTGAGAGACAGAGCTCTAAGCACGAGTAAAACAGAGGACCTTTGGTACAACCCAAAACTCAGAGCTACCACAGAGATGGGTAATGAAGTATGTCAGATATGACCACCGAGGTGTGTGCAGCGGGGGAAAGGGAGGCACAAAAGAGAGGTGCTCTCTGACTTGGGCAGATGTCACAGAAGGTCCCACAGGAGAAGAACATGTGATCTGGATTCATAGGATGAAGAGATGGCCAGGCAGGACAGAGGCAGCGGGAAAGAGGTTTTCAAGAAGCGGTAGAAAGGATGGTGTGCTTGTAAAGGAGGGCACCAGGGTTAGAAGCAGGGTACAGGGCAGCGGTGGAGAGGTGGAGAGGCAGGTGTAGCAGATGACCAAGGTCCAAGACAGTACACTGCATTCATGCCACAAATATTTACTGCCTACTGTGTGCCAGGCAGTGGGAACAGAATCAGAAGCAACACCACACCTTAGCCTGACTATTCTCTAAGCAAACTGCTACCTATGCTGTAAAATCCACTGGCTTTTACTGACTACCCACTGGGTAGGTGGGACAGCTGACAGGCTGGTAGAATGACCCTAATCCAAGCCTTCACCATCCTGTGCACAACAGATTTAACCAATCAACAGTCCCCTAGGTTTTGGCGTGAAAATTGTCAGTGCGCATCCTTTGGACAGGATCAACAGCAGAGAGAACGCATGTCTAATGAAGATTTTACAGATTACCAAAATAAATAGTTAAGACTTGGAAATGTCTCTCAAACTCTGATTTAAACCAGCTGATACGGGTTCACATAGCTAAGCACTAAGGACCAAAATCATCCCCGGCCCATGGGCCTCTAACTACAAAGAACTCAGTTAAACTGTTCTATCAAAGATCTGCAAAAATAGTAGCCTGCATACACAGTTGTATTACTTTCTCAGGACCTTCTAGTGTATGTTATGTCTCAGGAGTCACCTGGTTGGATGGGCATCCTTTCCAACCCGATGCTGGACTCTACTGTACCCACCCCAGCGAGATTATTCCCAGAGATGCCCGAGGAAAAGAGAGTGTGTTTAGCCATAGACCAAAACAGCAAACTTCCCTGCTCTGAAAACCTTTTAGGTGTCTGAGGAAATAACTTTGAAAACTGATCAATGGTTTGCTTTCTGCTTCTTTCCTGCACGCTGGCAAACTGGAGATGATGTACTCCTAAGCTACTCTAGAGAAACAATGGGAATAATAGTGAAAAATATCTCCAATTGTCCTGCGCCAAATCAGCCAGGCAACATGGGTTGATGATTTCACTGTCTAAAATCATTGCAGCGGGCCGATGCCACTGAAACAGGCATTAGGGAGAAGACACATGCAGAGCCGAGACAGCTCTGTCACTCATCACTAGGTGACCCTGGATACTTCACCCACGCTAAGAGAAGCCACCTCATCTAGTCACAGAGAAGAATGTCCTTTGCCCTGCCTACCTTGCCAGGTTGCTATGAGAGATTAAATGAGACAAGTTTCAAAAGCACTTTGGAAAGTATGATTTGCTAGCCAAATACAGTTTTTTATTATTAAACAGAAGATGCCATCTATCCTCACAGAGGTGATGGACCAGCAGTAAAGAAAAACATACTAGAATGTTAATTATTTTTTTTCATGGCAAAATCAGCATCGATTTCTTTTAACCTGAGAACTTTCTGGACAGACATCAAAAATCCATCTTCTAAACCCGTTTTCATGCTGCCCCTAAAATATATTCAGTGGTCTCATCATTTAAGCATAGTGCTTATGTATTAGGGTCATTAATGTAATAGGATGATGTGGTCCATTCCTGAGTAAGTTTTTGGGACTTGAAATACAGTGTTTAATAAGGTAGAAATTGCATTTCCACTGTGTTCTGTTAAGGCTCCCGTAGTCAGGACGGCCTCACAGAGGTGTTTCCTGACACTGAGAAATAAGACCGAGGGAAGTGGCAAGAAGCCAAGGTTCTGCGGTGGGACTGGCTGGCTTTAAATCCCGATTACTAATTATTGGAAATTATTGGAAATATTGGGTACATCGCCTGCATTCTCTAATCCCATTTCCTCATCTACATAATATACATAGCAATAGAACTTCTTACCTTACAAGATTACTGGAGAAAAACACTAAATGAGAGAAGTTATGGAAAGTGCCCACTAAATGTAGGTTATTGATCATGAGGACGCACGATGGAGTCAATGCAGTGTAGTCAGAACGTGCAGCAGGACGTGCCGGGGACACCCTGAAGCCAGTCTCACACTGGGTATGTTAGTAATGGCATTCGTTGCCTGCCTACTGTGGGCCAAAAAGCATTATCTCTAAGTGGATGATACTAACCACCATTTTAACCCAAACTGAGACTTAGCGTCAGACAGCTGGAACAGTTTGCATGAGATCAGAGAGTTCTCATGCACTAGGCCATTCTCCCAGCCCGTTGCTGATTTCTGCTCCGCCTCTGAAAATCCTGGACGTCTTAGTATAGTTTCCCATAAGGTCAGGTCCTAGTGGCACCAAGGGAGAATGAAAATGAAGCGGCAGGATCTATAGCATAGTCCCATTCCTGCCACAACCTTTAGCCTGCCTGGAAGTTCTTTTTGCTTCCCTCCCTGTCTCCTTGATTATAGGTCCTGAGTCACATCCACACTATGCTTGCTTTATACCAGGGGTTATGGTTTCAGAGAAGTTTCATCTTCCATAGCCTCTCAAAATAGTGCTGGGGCCATACTTGAAACTAACAGTGCAATGTAAGTATTATAATAAAGATGATGTCAATGCTCTGTGCTAAGAGGAGGGGGGAAAATACTCTGCATTGAGGCTTAGAAATGATAGTCATGCCCAGCTTGGAGGGTGGAAAGGGAAATCAGTCAGAATGAATGTTAGCATTAACATATTCAAGGAAGAGCAAGTGGTGTAAGGAGTATAAAGAAATAACAAAAGATTGAGGAGAAGCTTACTTAAGAAACCTGAACTCCAGGTGATGTTCCCTGGGCCAGGAAACTACATACCATCGGTCAAGTGCCAGCTCAGAGGAAGGCCAGGAGCTCAGGGTGTAGACAGGAGAATGCCACTTCTGGGTCCAGTGCGAACAGGGCACAAGTGACTGAGTCAGAGAAGAAATTGTAGGAGTTCAATCTGGGACTGGGGGGAGCGTAACCAAGAGATTGGTGCAAGATAGGGTTGAGACATCTCCATTCAAGGTCAAAGTTCCCTATGAGAAATGTCTAGAGATGTCCAGCGATTAAAGCAGGAAAATAAATTGCACCTTGGAGAATGACAGGTCATCTGGAAGGCTGGAGAGAGAAGAATCTCTGTATATTTTGCAAAACTTAAAGAACACAAAGCCAAAAAAAACAAGAACTCTGTGATTCCCCTCATTTTCACCCCTGACTTTTATTTAACCTCGTTTGTTTTCGCCAGCAGTAAAATCCACAGAACATCTTGATGCTGACTGCCTCAGGGAGCGGGGAACCAGCATTTGTTCGGTGTCTACTGTGTGCCAAGAATTTTAAATGGTTTATTTCATTTAGTTCTCACAAATCACCCAGTGATGCTCAGAGAAGTTAAATAACTTACCCAAGGTCACAAGTCTCAGGCTCTGACTGCTGCTACAGGGTTGGTACCAGATTGTGGTGGTGTGAATATATAGTAATAATTGCTGTGCGCTGAGAGAGGGGACTTTCAGGATGAGCTCCGTAAGATAGGAACGCATCTTATTAGCCTTCGTATCCGCCAAACCACAGATCAAAATGCTTTAAAAGTTGGTATCGTCGTTGTCATAATCCCAGAGAATAATAAAGCTCATATTTATTTAGCCTGTTTATTATCACTGTAGCAGATTCTTTGCACAGTATCTCTTATCGTGAATGCAACCTTGCTAAGTGCTATGATACCCATTTAGGTGTGGAAATCGACAACTATAGATATGAAGGTATTTGCCAGAAGGCACACAGCAAAAGCAAAAGCCAGGATTCAAACCAAGGTTTGCCAGCACAAGCACAGACACACACACACACACACACACACACACACATGCACGCACACAAGCATGCATCACATATTTACACAGGGCTGATGAATACACTGAATAGAACTGACTTAGACCAAACTGTGGTGTAATACAAAGGAGGGAAATCTTCTGTGGTATGAATATATACGTAATGACAAATTGGTTCAAAAGCTCACAAGGCTAGCAAATTGCATTGGCTAGAGATTGGCAACCCTGTGTCACTGCGTGAGAACATTCTGAGCACCACCTCTGCGTGCTGCCCCATCAAAATTCCTGGATTTAGACCACACATGAGACACTGTACCAGGGGCTGTGGGTACAAAAGCTAGGAAAGAATTGTTCAACTCAGGGGTTCCAGTGTTCACCTCCATGTGATTCCATTCTTACAGACACCCACTGAGGGCGAATATGCATGGGTATGTGAAGACCTGAGGCTGGGCTTGACTATCTGCCTGAATCATTACTGTAGAGTAGTCTCCACATGCTCCCCTTAAGAACTGGTGATCGCATTTCACAGGCTGGCTGGCAGAAAAATTATCCTCAGGAACAAAATCCAACTTTTAATGTGAAATTACTGCTGGAAAAAAGAGACTTAACACACTGTTCAAGTGTCATCCCACTACTTATCCTCCACGAAATGCTACAACAATGTGCCATGAGCTCAAAACTTCCTACACAGAAGGCATGATTTCAGTCCTCTGTACTTCTGTAGATGTCATGCCCTTTGTCTGGAATGTCCTTTACTTTCCTTGTTTTAATTACCTTTTAACCCTAGTTATGGTGTCACTTCCTCCAGGAAGCCTTCCCCCTGACTGCTCCAGCAGAAGTAAGGCTTTTCGACCTTGGCATTACTGACATTTTGGGCTATATAATTCTTTGTTGTGAATTCTTTGTTCTGCACCTTACAGGGTGTTTGGTGGTATCCCTGCTCTCTAACCACTTAGGTGTCAATAACACCTGTTACAATAATAAAGGATGTCTCCAATATAGTCAAATGTGGGGGGCAGAGACAGGATGTGATGGTCACCAGCTGAGAACCACTGAGTCAGAGTATTTTGGTATTGGGTCTGCATACCAGCTCAGTTTTAGATCTAAGTAGAAGAATAAATCATGGAAGGTTCCCTCTAGTTCCATGTTTCTCTGCTAACATAAATGCAAGCTAACATTTTTAAAAACCTAATGTGCACAATAGTCCACTCTGGCAAACTCAATGCCCCTTTCTGTAGTATTTTCAGTCTTCTTCACGGAAAAGAACTATACCAGGAGGACAAGAGAATGATGAATTATAAAGACCTAAATTCTTTATAACCTTGGACCCTGATCCCAAGTTTTCTTGTCTAAAAAGTGGAGCTAATTTTAGCTTCCTCACAAGATTTCGGGATGAAGTGAAATACATACCTCAAGCTGCCTAGCTCACCTTTCCCCTCCCACCAGAAGGTTAGGAATGAGTTAATATATGAGAAAATGCTTTATAAATTGTAAGCAATGACTATCTGATTTTTAAAAATCAGTAATAAACATTGAGCTTTCTTTTCCAAATGTAGCATTCAAATAAATTTTTTAAAACACCATAAAGATATGAATTAGAAATAATAATCACTATAGTAAAGAACACTTCACAGTTTATAAAGTCCTTTCACACATACGTTATATCTCAGATGGTCCCCACTGCTCAGGACCGTGAAAGTGTCCGGAAAGGTGAGGGGACAGCCGAAGGGGACTGAAGACTCTCCCCATATCTCCAGAGCTGGCAAGTAGAGGCTCAAATTCAGTTTGCAATAATAGACCCCCTTCCAGAGAACACTGAAGTAATATTTTAAACACAGAACAAAGAGCCATTCAGCCCAGCCTTTCTGAAACTGGAATTACATTCCTATATGCAAAACTAGGTAGACAGCTGAGACCATTAGAACTGATTATGTCGATGGCTATCATCATTAGCTGCGTTTAAGCCAGCATTAAGGATTTGCAGACATAAAAAAAGAGCTATTTCTTTCGTCAAAAGCAATTATAATTAATTCTCAAAAAATGTGTATGTTCAACCCAAATCAGATGAAGGAATAAACCAAAGGGAGAGATGGGCTCCTTCCATAGCTGCATGCAAAAACTCTTAATTAAACCCAGCCATTCAAAAGTAGTTTCAGAAGAAAGGTTAATGAAATGGTGTAGGGAGGGAGAACATCTCCAGAGAACCTTGCCGACTCTAGTTTTCTGGGCCAGCTCTTTTGTTGCTCTCAGGATAAAGTTTAAAGAAAAATCTACAAACTGCGTTTCTCCTTCTGGAATCAAGTATGGAACTAAGCTACTCTCCGGCACACTGCAAAGAGAGCTGAAATGTTTTGTGATGTCCTTTCCAGCACTCTGACCACCCCTGATTAAGAATAGCTGAGCTCTGGACACACCGACACGTGAACTCAGAGAGATGCTCATATAGTTTGGTTTAGAGCAATGATGTCTTGTTAGCATCTGGTAGATGTTACAGCTTTGGAAAGACATTAAACTAAGAGGGAAACATCTCAAGAAGCCAAGATGCTCAAATGTTTGACCCAAGTACAGACTCTGATGGTACGGAGTCCTGGGCTCAAGGTCAAGGACCAGCCTTACAGACTCTCCACATGATCTCACCAGAGCCCAGTGGGTGAAGGGTGGGGCTCAATGACTGGTACAGTTAGGGGCTGAAAGACATAGGAAACTGCATTCCACCCAAGTGGAAAAAATACATTTTGATCTGGGAATAGGCCCCCTGGAATGGGGTTCTGGCCATGTTCCCGTCCATTCATCAAATATACATTGTATCTTTTGCCTGTTCATGCTACGCCAGCTATTGCATAAAGTACAGGGGCTCATGTGAGAGGCAAGAGTGCTCATGGTTCCCACTCTCGTGGCCTTTAAAATCTAGAGGGGGGAGACAGACGTTCGTATTAACAAGTGCAAGATTTCAAACAGTGGAATAAATGACTATGGCTATAAAGGACACCCCAAAAGGAATCACAACGCAAGAAGCAGCCACCACCTTGTTTACTGAGACCATGCTGGGGCCCAGGCATGGTTCTAAGCATTTAACACATTTGGTTCTTCTAACTTGATGAACTAACCTGCATCATCACTTCATTTTAATGTGGGAGATGTTAATTTTTCCTAATTTGATGAAATAGCTACACTCGTTACTTTAGTGTTGAAAAAAATGGAGACATGGAAAGGTTAACTAATTTGTTCAAGGTTGCACAGCTAGTCAATGGTGGAGCTGAGAGGCAAACCCAGACGGGGTTCAGAGCCCATACTTCTAATGCCCAAGTTAGAGGATACCAAGGATCCCTCATCCAGGCTGAGGGTACAGAAGGCTTTGCTGAGGAGGTAATACTTGAGTTGGAAGGTGAGTATGAGTTCATCTAAAGAGAGAAAAGTTCATCTGGGGGTGGGGGGTGGTTCCAAGCAGAGGAGGAAAACGGGAATGACAAAGAGGCCCATGTGCCTAGGGTTGGGTGAGGGGAGGTGGGAAGATGGGCTTGAGTGGCTGTGGGGGCAGAGCAAGCACCTTGCAGGGCAGGGTAAGAATTTGGGTCTTTATCTTAAAGCAATGGGAAGTTGCTGAAAGGTTTTCAGGAAGCAGTTATTTGATGTTTTAAGAAATTATCTGGCTACAGTGTATAAAATGGATCAGAGAGGTGCAGGGAGTGTATGGAGAGAACAAGTATAATGCAACTGTCTAGGGTCTAGGCTGGTGATTCTCCCAGAGCATTCTCTGGACTAGCAGCATTATGGTCTCCAGGGAAATTCTTATAAATTCAGATTCTGAGGACCTATCCCAGACCTATTAAATCAGAAACTCTAGTTACATATTAGTCATCTATTGATGTATAAAAATCTACCACAAACTTAGCAGCTCAAAATAGGTTATACTTATTATTTCATAGTTCCCACAGGTCAGGAGTCTGGGCACTGCTTAGGTGCACCTTCCACTCAGGGTCTCATAAAGGTGCAATTACGGTGTTGGATGGGCTGTGTTCTGACCTGAAGGCTCAAATGGGGGAAACTCTGTTTCCAAGCTTATTGAGTTTGTTGGCAGAATTAATTTAGTTGGGATTATAGAACGGAGGGCCCCAGCTTCTTGCTGACTCTTATCTGGAAGCTGCTCTCAGGAGGCCTCCCACAGCACCGAGAGGCTGCCATAGTTCCTTGCCACATGAATTTGCTCAACATGGTTGCTAACTTCATCAAGCCAGCAGTGTCTCCAGAGCAAATCTGTTAGCAAGACAAAGCATTAAATTATAACCCATGATAATAGAAGTGACACCCAGCACTGTTGTCACAGTCTGCTGGTGAGAAGCAAGTCACAGGTCCCTTGCACAAAGGAAGGGGATTGCAGGTAGACATGAACACCAGGAGGCAGGGACTTAGGGGGGCCACCTCAGACTCTGTCCACACAGACCTTGTATTTAAAGTTTTCCAGATACCTATGATGCATGCTCAAGTTAAAGAATCACTGGTCCAGACTGTGGATTTGAGAGATATTTGAAAGGCAAGATCAAAGAATGAGGACCTATAGTTGGCTGTATTACACAGTGCAGTTTAGCACTGTGGTCATGAGCCTGGGCTTTTGCAGCAGTTAAGATCTAGTTTCAAATCTCTGTGGCTTTAGCAACTTATAGAACCTAATACAGCTTTAGCTTCTTTATCTATATCATAGCATTCCCATGGAATCTACTTCTTAGAGTTTAGGGTTATCATGAATGATAGTCAATGTAAACTCTATCTGGACATTTGACACAAAGGATGTGCTAAGTAAATATAGGTTATAGTTGTTACTAACATCTGTGGGATTCAATTTCTTTGGTAGAGTGAGATTAGACAGTATAATATGTAAGGCTCCTGATTTCAGAATTCAAATATTATAGATGAAAAATCATGCTTTTGAGAAGAGTGTATTTTTTTTCCTGACATCTAGAACAGTAATAGCAATACCCAAACCATGTGTTTTTTTTTCTTTTAATCTACTATGTTACTAAAAGTAAGCCACTACCAGTATCCTTTTGTTTTCTTGGAAAACATCTTCTGTGTGGAACTTCCTGCATGCTTGGTATACCCTCCAGGGACCAGTTCCTATACGTGCCTCCCTTGAAATAAATAATAACAGATTAAACCAAGTCATACAAACAACCCTCAGCAAAGTTTCTAAACAATTATTAAGTGGGGATCCTATTCCATTGTGCTTCCGGCACCTATCACACAATACTGTACTTATGGACTTGCTTTTCTGTCTCCATTATTAGACTAAAAATTCCTTGGAGACAGGGACCATAACTCACTGTCCCAGATAGGGGAGGAAGCAGTGTCTTTCAGAATGGGGCAATGAGTCTTTTATAGTCTACCCTTCTCCCTTCCCTGTTTTCTCCTGGGCCCTTCCTGTTCTTCACTCAAGGCTACACTCCCCAACATTTGGGCAAAACTTTGCACTTAAAAGAATGCCTGATAGTAGGGATCAGACAGGCAAGATTTTGGTAGAATGTAAGGTCCTGTGGGGATACTCGTCCACTGCTGGAGCAAACCAGAAAGGCATGGAATTAGTTCTCAATTGCAAAGGATAAAATACCATCTTTTATGTACCCTAAGAATTGTGCTGTTTTCAAATAACCATTAAGGATTTGATAAAAGATTTGATAAAAGGATTTCCCAAACCCTCTTCTAGTTCTCTGTGCCTATAAAGGTAAAGTTCAGAGTCCACCCTTGCGGAAAGAAAGCTATTTTGCCTAGGAAAATCTCTTGAGTGGGCTTTTAGCCATGCAAAGGTAAAACAAAGATTTAGAGAATAGAACTAAGGACCTATTAGAGGAAGACAGGAGAAAACTTCTGGAGGAAACCAAGCTCATAGTTACTGGCTGTGGAGTTCTGGGTCACGTTATTTGGGTAGAGAAAGGAGGAAAGATAGAACATCTAGTATTATTCCTTTACTGCACTTGATTACAGCATCTGGCACAAAGAATGTGCTTAATAAATGCTTACAGAATAAAGAGGGAAAGAATGAAATCAAATTCCAAATGCTTTTCCCTGTGCTTTGTAATCTGATCTCTCATTATTGATCAATGACACAGGAGATACACATGGTCCCAACAAACAGCAGAATCATGGATTTAAAAAAAAATCACAATAAAACGTCCCTCCAAAACAGGCACCACCATCTGCCAAGGCTGGAAAGTATAATTTAGTAAAGAAACAGGCAGAACACGTAGTTCAGAGAATGTTAATACACAGTCAATAAAGTAACTAACCAATCCGTAGTAACAGCCCCCCAAAGGACAATTCTAGAGTGTTTTATTCTGAAAGCAAATTAAAGCAAAACAAAGATGAGTCTACCAAAAAAACAGCAGACTCTCCTCTATTTCACAGATGAGTCCTTAGAGGAATTCATGGAAATTGTCCATATCTTTCCCATCTCTCCTACCTGCAGTGTACAGTATCTACCTAAAAACCCCTTTGTTCAAGTACAGCTACATGGTATGAATTTGCGAATCAGGGCTTTACCCTCTTCTATTCCCTGCCTGCAAGAACATGTTCAGAATTAACTATTCATGAGCAGTCTTAATCTAGGAACAGATTCAGTTTTGATAAGGTTGCAATTAGGCAGTTACCCAATCATAAGTCCTTTTATCAAATCCTTAATGGTTATTTGAAAACAGCACAATTCTTAGGGTACATAAAAGATGGTATTTTATCCTTTGCAATTGAGAACTAATTCCATGCCTTTCTGGTTTGCTCCAGCAGTGGACGAGTATCCCCACAGGACCTGTGGTGGTTTAGTATACATGAATTTGAGCGCTTGTGTATATGGGGGTGGCAGAATGGGGACAAATGTTTTCATTCACATAATATATACATGACCATAGAATTAGCTGCTAAGATGCTGATTTGGTGTGCAGACCCTTTCATTTCTGCACAATCTATTGCATTTGGTGTCCTCATTAAGATGATCAAAATGAGCCAGTCTATCAGTGTGGGGCCCAGTCATTTCAATGGTCTAAACACAGCTTTAGTTTGGTTGTTTTCAGTCTCTAGAGAAGCATGACTTTTGGAGATCACTTTTTTGGGCTTTCCTCAGGACATGTGGGGTCCTGCAATTTCCCTTACACCTTCCAGAATGAAATCTATTAAGGAGCAGAACAGGTGGAGGGGAGACAAGTCCAATTCTTCAGTTTTCAACATTTATTAATACCTAATACATAGAGTTTCCAAACAGTAAGGAGGGGGCACACATACAACCTAACACTGGGATTTCAAGGACATTAAATGGCATTTTCATTACATTAATGACACGTGCAAGCTTCTTTTTAATTTGAAAAATTATTTTACTTGAAGTCAACTGGGATTAAAAATGACCTGATTTTTCTTAGAGGAGCCCACATAAAAGCTTATTCTTTAACTTAAAATCTTTTTTCCCAAAAACTATATACCAAGTAGACTACGAGGTGTATACATACATACATAAATACTCCTGTTCACCAACACACATTTCCAAAGATGTTCCTCAAAATTACTTATCCAATTAACTTCTTTATGAATAAATAAATTCAGTTCACCAACAGACGAGCTACAGTGACAGGCTAGCAACCTGGGTGCCTGATTTCAGATTATTATTAATAGTGATTATTAGCTGAAGAAGCAATACAGAAGTGAACATATAGGGTGAAATTTACAATTATTGCTCTGCAGTGAGATAGCATGAATGACTCAGTCCTTCTAATTTATCTTACATGCAATAAGCTGTGGGTTTTAGATGAAATGATTTGATTTTTCCCCCTTAGTAATTTACATTAGATAAAACTGATCCATTTTTATTGTCAGCTTCTATCATGCAACATTTTAAATCTTTGATGTTCCTTCTCTGAGGGGGCCTAATGAAGGTTATAGTCCATTGTTCTCAAGTAATTTTCATTTGCTCCCTTTCCAGGGTCTGTATCTGTTTTAGTTAATTGCTATATCTGGATCTATCCACTGAGTCCAAATAGGCACCCTTGTCAACAACATTCTTTAAGCAGTAGTTTCCAGAGGTTTCTTTTTCTTCTACTAGTCAAACACTATGAAACCTCTAAACATGAGTAAAATTTACCCAACCTGAGAATCTACTTTATAGTAATAGTGTTAGCATTAGAAAGTGAATAAAATATAAAACAGAAGAAAAAACATCAAACTGCTAGGGGGAAATACGACAGTGGAATTTATAAAATAAGAATTATTTTTGTATATTACATAACATAGACATAGGGCCAATTTGGGGGCTTCAGGCCAAGAAGACATGATGATCTTTTAGAAAATTGCTGCAGTTGTTCACATTGAAAAAGTCAAAGGACCATGGTTCTTGACCACCTATCTGTGTCCTATGCTAATTTTGAAGCTCATTGACACTGATTATGACATGTGACACAGCATCTCAGCTTACCTGGGCTAACTAGGTAGGAATTGCCTCATGTCAACAGGCAATCACAACTTGAGTTCTATTTATGAGCGGACAAGTCAGTTAGTAACCCTGAGAATCAGTTTCTTTTATCTGGAAGGATTTAACAACTAAATGTAGTAAGTAAGCATTTATTGAGTGTCTTCTCTACTACATAGTCAGTACTATGAGAGCATCTGGGTTTTCCAGTACTGAAAATCAGATGATGAGCCTGGTAGAAGAAGAGGCTGCACCTTCCACACGCATCATCACGCCTCTAGAGGAATGATGTGTTTGGCAGTACGTGACACAGAAGAGGTGCTTAATAAGCTGGGATGGGAGAAAGGAAGCAAAAGAAGAAAGTAGAGAGAAATGCAGGTGAGGATAAGAAATAATAGGATTCGTACGTACACAGATCTTGCAATCAAATAGACACAGGGCCACCTAAATAAATGTCAGAAAACAACTTTGTTTAGACATAACAAAAGAAAATACAACATAGAAAAAGAAGAGTTTGATGTGGAAAGTGGGGAGAAATTAAGAAAGGAATTGGATCATGATGGACATACAGAAAACTTCCAGACCAATGTACTCCTCTCACACAACACCCAGAGGTCATTCAACTACTGCATCATCTTTACACTGTAGGTCATGCTGCTCGTCGGAGCATCAGCACTGGACGGTGGTGAGTTTTGCAATGTGAGTTTTACCAAAGGACGTGCCAATACCTCCCAGTTCATTTATTTGGCTGCTCCCGCTACCTCGGTTCTACCAGCGTTACTTCAAAGCACCAAAAAGCATCTATGATTCTTTCCATTTTGTACATGCAGTAATTTTTCTTTCCTTGTCTCTCCTGATTTATGATGACAGCTGCTCTTTGTAACTGCTTCTGAGACTGCTGGTCAGCTGCAATCTGTTGGCTGACAGCAAAGGTGTTATAAATCCAGGAAACCTAGAGGGAATTCTCCCTCTCTGTCTCTCTCTGTCTCTCTCTGTCTCTCTCTCTCTCTCTCTCCCCTGCTCCCTCTCTTTCTCTCTCTCTCTCTGTCAGATTAAGTAGGCTGCGCCTTCTACCAGGAATGCAGTCTCAGCAATAGAGGTGGACATGCAGTTAAGGAAGGATCTGGGTACACAGGACGGAGGAACTGATGGCTCAGGCCAGTCTCTAGATGTAAAGACCAAAGGAGAGGTCTTGAAGGTTTCCACTGGGCTACCAGGACAGCAGAGAGATGAGGAATCTGGAACAGAATCGCAAACAGAGAAGAGTGGATTTGGATGCAGAAAGTCCAGTACTGATGTAGGCATGGCAATGGGGTCAGAAGGACACTTGTGGGATGTATGATCCAGACGACCTGGGTTTAAATCCAAATTCTGGTTCTCATTTGCTAGGTGACTTTGGGAAGGTGTTAAATCACTTAAGTCTTAGTTTCCTCAGCTGAAAAATGGGAAAACATAAAAGAACCAGCCCAGTAGGATTGTTGCCAGGCTGAGGAAACACTGCGCACTCCCAGCACAAGACCTAGCACACAGTGAGGACCCAGGAGTTACCAATGAGAATTTTAACTCACAGAAATACTCTCGTAAGTGGAAAAGACTACCCAATGGGAAACAGTCTGAATATTCCCTGACAAAAACAGTAACAAACTTACTGTATTAAAATGAATGAGAATATGGCAAATGTATAATTAAATTAAGAAGACCAAGCTCAACAATACATATAGTACCATCCCATTTCTCTAAGTAAAATTCATTCTTAAACACATAAGCATCAAGTTACTGAAAGGACTTTTCTCTGTGGAATGAAATTAAAGAGCCTTGAATGTTCTCAATTATGCTTTGCATATTTGCATGTTTTAATAAAAATGTATTCATTTTGCAATAATAACTTTTTATTATTTTTTTTTCAAGCAGCAGATTTTGAGATGGCTGAGCTTTTTCTTAATAGTCTTATTCCTAATAGTCTGTTTGCTACATGGCATCCCACTGGGCACTAGAATAAAAAATATCTAGTGTTTTTCTCCTTCCTAGTAAGTGACTGAAAGCCTCCCCTGCTCTAAAATCTCACAAAGGAAAGAAATAAAAAAGGTGCAGTAATTGAAAAAACAAAAGCAGCAAGCATGAAACACTTATATTTAAGATGCCTCTTACTTCATTAAGTCAATTTGCTTCTCAAAAGCCTGAGAAATGATCAGAACAAATGCAACACTACTCTATAGCTTTCCTTGAATAATACTTCCTGAAAAAATCCAAATCTATCTTTAATTAGAAACACTTTTCAAACAATTTTCTAAACAAAATAAACTGGTTTACGTACAAATGCACTAAACCAAGTAATATACCATTCCCTTAAATTTGTAAGTTTTCTATATCCTTCTAGATTATGCTGATTTATTTTTCAAAGCATTGGGATTTGATTTTTGAAGCAACAGTGCAAAGCTAAAAACATTACTAGAATCCTAATATGAAGAGGTATATATTCTACAGACATAATTTTTCAAACTATATATAGTTAAAATATCATCATTGCCCAGATACTTTCTTTGGATGAGCAAGCAGTGAGAATAGCATGATTTCAGTTAGTAATTGGAATAATTTAGTATTTTCCTTAGCATGCATACTCATGACAGGACATCAACTCAACAAATGCTAAAATGAAGCAAATATTACGTGGACAATCCAAGTCTCCTTCCTGACCATCAGTTTGGTCTCTTATAAATGAGGCACACTCTTACCCATCTTTTTCAAGGAAGAAACTACTACGTTTGCAACCACAGGAATGAACAAAAGGGATGTGATATAACAGCAAATAAGTAACTTCCCTAAGCTCCATTCACACAACAAATGTTTACAGGAACTCCCTTAAATATGTTCTCTTACCACTTCATCCATGAAGTCATAATTTCACGCCACACAATTTATTTATTTATAGCTTTTGGTTACTCAGCATTCAAGGAAAGTATTTTATGAAAGTCAACATCAGCAACTGGTTGACTCCCCTTGTGCTTAAAACAAAGCATTTGCATTCACTTACAGTCACAATAAAATGTGCACGGTTTGCATTTACAGGACTCCAGCGCCTTTCCGATCTCCCAGGAAAATCCACATACATCATACAATGCTATGGAAAGGGAACATACAGGGGATGAGGTGTCTTTTGCTGATAATCTTTGAGAAAACTAGAAAATCTGTTTCATGCAAACTTACCAAGGAAGCAAAGCACAAAGTCAGTTATTCTCTTGCCTTCCATCCTGTCGGTTGCATCCCCTCCCACCAAACAACAAACAAACAAAATAAAACTCACCAGTGCAATTTTAGTATTGGAAGCCCTGTGACGCAAATGCTTTCTTGAATTCTAGAGCAAAAATTCTAGTATTACTTTACTCCATAATTCAAGGTATGCAGAGGTAACTGAGTCCAAAATAGATTAACTCTTTGAACTTAACACCTTTTAAAATTAGTCTCCCTGGTCCTGTTTTCATGGTCTCCTGGTCATCTTTTGTTAAGGGAAAGATTCCTATCCTGAGGTCACAGGGATGGCTGAACATGCAACACTTAACATTAGACAGATGAGATCAACAGACGTTTATTGGTCACATACATTCACGGTCCAGGAAAGCAGGATGCTGTAGGCCATACAGGGCCACGCGCCGGGTCACCCTTGGGAACAAAGGAACCAACCGTGGCTATGGATGCAGGCTTTGTGGTCCCAAGAGGGTAGAGTGTCCCCAGTTTCTCACAAGATGAATATGATTGGCTTGTTTGAATAATTCTGCAGGCTGGCAGGGATAAGCAGAAGCTGTGCCTGGTCCCTTTGATAAGGGGGGATGTTTGACCGGGGGACCTTATCTGCAGAAGCAGAGTGGGGAGGAAAACTTGCAATTAGGCCATTCAAGGCCTTCCTGATTTTACCAGATGTTACTGGGGCAGCACATAATACTGAGCCTTAATTTTAGATCTTACATCAATCAGAGGCACCTAGGAAACACTCATAAATATTTGTTAAATGACTGAGTAGGTGAATGAATGTGTTGAAACTGGGAGCATTCTAAAACTCTGGAGTGTGCCATGACCTTGGGCAAGATGCTGAACATCTCAGCTGCCTGGCAGTCCTTAATAAAATCTGTCAAAAATGGGAATTGTACTATCATATCTGCTTATCTCAGGAGGTTGAGCAAATAAAATCATTAATCAAGGTGGATAACATCCCAGCCCCTTGAAGCCTGAAAGGTTCCCCACATACTCTCTGTCACAGTGGGCCCCCAGCTTCCTCATACTGCGGTCACACTGGCCTTCTTTCAATAGATGGTTCCACAGCTTTCATCCATGGGTGACAGAAAGTGACATTCTCTTTATATGCTTTCAAAACACCCCAAATTTCTTCTACAACTCAAGTTCAAGTTGTTTGACGTATGTCTTCTGAATGCCTGACACACAGTAAGTGTTCAACAAATGTTTAAGAATGGAATAAAGAAACAGAAGGTGACAAGAGCTGTAAAAGCGTTTGCGGGAGTTAAAAGCATTGCACACAATTTAAAGGGCAAAATTATCATGACTTTTGCCTCCCTTTCAATTGTGGGGAGAGTCCACCACACCCTGCTCCAGCCCGCCTCCCCTCTCCCAGCCGTGAAGCTGTGAAGGCACCTGCCTTACAGAATGGTAAGCCTTAATCTGGGCCGGTGCGTCCTAGAGCTCAGGCCTTTACCGTCCCCTCCTCAAGAGCTGGCTTCTGCCATACCAGTCACACTGATGGCTCACACAGCAAGGGGGACACTTCCAGGGTCCATAGATGACTATTCTCTCACAGCTACAGGGGGATGGGGCATGATCAGCAAAGTCGGTAAGAAACCAGGTCTCCCAACTGTTGTAGATCACAAAGTACCATGAAAATTTCTCAGTGTTTTTAAGAGTTCTACATAAATGGAAGCACCTTATCAGTGACAGGGGCTGTGGAAGTCATCCGGCCTAATCATTTTGTTTTTAAGATGAAGAACAGAGGGTCACAAGTGACCAAAGTTACACCGCTAGCCAGCAACTAAGCCGGAGTGAAACGCAGGTCTCCAGCCACATGCTCCTCCCTGTGTTTTCTCCAGTGCTCTTTTCTTTTCATGTGTGTGTGCATGTGTATGTGCACACATGTGTGTAACAATGCTGTGAATGGCAGACATCCACACTGACATGCAAGAAAATGAACTGAAACAAAGGAATATAATTTTTTCAAACTCCACTGATAGGAGTTTAATGATGCCTATGCTCTTTTTTTAAAAATTAAGGTATCATTGATATACAATCTTATGAAGGTTTTTCACATGAGCAACGTTGTGGTTTTAACATTCCCCCGTATTATTAAGTCCCCGCCCCATTGCAGTCACTGTCCACAGTATATTAAGATGCTCTGGAGTCACTACTTGTCTTCTCTGTGCTGTACTGCCTTCCCTGTAACCCCCCTACATTATGCATGGTAATCACAATGCCCTTTAATTCCCGTCTCCCTCTCTTCCCACCCATCCTTCCCCACCCCTCCCCTTTGGTAACCCCTAGTCCCTCTTTGGAATCTGTGAGTCTGCTGCTGTTTTGTTCCTTCATTTTTCCTTTGTTGTTATACTCCACAAATGAGTGAAATAATTTGGTACCTGTCTTTCTCCACCTGATGATGCCTACAATCTTACACGTTTGCAGGTAATTTTTGCCACCGAAGGGGTAAAAACCTTTTCCTCAAGGGAAGTTCTTCCTACCGAAATTAAATGAGTGGGAAATTTTAAAAACATACCGTTTTAATTATGAACCAAACAACCAGCATATACTGTTTGGCTCTTATTAGGTCGAACCACAGAAATTGCCATTTGGGGAGCTCAAAAACAATCTAATATAATCAAGTTCAACTGGTTCATGTGCTACATGTGAACAGAAGTAGAACATCCAGGTTCTGTCATCAAGAAGTTGACATCTTCTTGGGGAAAAAGCCAAAAATCCATGAAACAGAAAACTAACAATCCAGAGCAGTAGATCTGCGTGGGCTAAACTGTGAAAAGTATTACAGACGTAATGTCAGGTGTTTACATTTCAGTGGGGAATAAATGAAATTAATTTTTTGAATAAGTATGCCCTCTCAAGTCACTATTTCCTGACCCTTTATGACATGGTTGAGCCAATTCCACTGACGTACAATTATTATACTTGGGCCAGTCTTATCACCATTGTTTTTCCAACATTATCTTATTTAAAGATCCTGACATTTCCATGCGTTAGATATTACTGACCTGAATTTTCATTGGAAAAAAATCTGAGGCTCTGAGAAGTTAGACATACCCATGAGCCCTCAGCTGGAATATGGAAAAACTCCAGTTTCGCATGCTACCTCCCTCTATGCAGGGAGGCTGGGTGGTGAAGAACAACAATAGCAAAACTAAAAGAGAGAGATGGACACCACGCACCATGTGGAGGGTAAACGTACAGAACTTGGCACCTGACCAAGTAAGGAAGTCCAGGAAGAAACTGTTTAAAAGGAGAAAAAAAAAGGACTTCACTACATCAAGTCTGGGTGACTGAGAAAATGATGTCATCTGTAAAAACTTTAGAGTCGAGAGTAAAAACTGGTTTGAGAGACAGCCAAGGTGATGAGCTCAGTTACCAACTCAGGACATTCTCTTTGAAATAAATATCTGAAGAATACAGAAACCAGTAATTTCCAGGCCTAGGAATGCATTTTATTTTGAAAATGTTTTGCCTGGCCTCACATAGCCAGTGTTTAACCTATCGTGATCTGCCTTCAGTAACTTTTCTACACTACAATTTTTCCACCAGGGACACTTTAGGAAAGTAATGTGCTTTGCTAGCTTCCTTGCAGGGATACAAAGGCCTCCCGGCTTCTGTACTGAAGGCTCTTACCAGGGACAGTATTGCTTCTAATGAGCCACATGGCTTCACAGACCCGTGCCAGACTGCCATTGTGACAGACCTCCCAGAGCATGCTCTTGTAAGTTAACCAAGGTCAAGACTGATTATGACTTGCATACTCTGAGCTGTCTAACTGATCTCATGTTCTAATTCAGACATAGAAAAATTCAGTGAACCTTGAAAAAACTCAACACTATGCATTTACTGGGCATCTGCTTTGGGGTCAGGTACCAGCTGTGTTAAGTGTAAGAGCTTCAAAGCTGAATAACATGTTTTCTGCCTTCAAGAAGCACACATCCAAGCCTGAACATAGACAATATAATTAATAAGTACATGAGCACACATTTAGTACTTGAGGAGACAGAGATATAAGGTCTGAGAAAACAGCTGATTCCAGGGAGATAATAAGTCTATTTTTATAAATAAATAAATCTGTAGCATACGGTGGAACATTTAACATAAAGACATGTCTGTGAGAACAAGTGCTTATAAAAGGAGAATCGTAAGCTAGCAGAATTACCCAGAAGAGAGAGAAGAGCCACCCTCGGCTTTGGGGATTAGGCTGCGCATCTCATTTTGTACCTATGCCCTTAACTAGAAGTCTGACAGTTTGCATTTTTAGAATGCTGCATCAGCCACCTACCTAAAGCCTGAGTCCATGGACAAAAATACACTTCACACCAGAAGCCCTCAGATAGTGAAATCTCCATTGTCATCTGCTATACAGAACAAATAGTCTCCTGTTACCATAGAAATTCCACTCTCTGCTGTGGGAAAGTATTTTAAGTAAAGCTGTCAGACAGTCTCAATTAAAAATAATAAATGAAAAACCAATTATGGTCCCTTTGGATCCACTAATAAAGTTCATCAATGAATTTCCCTTCAGGTATTCAGGAGCAAAAAAAGGTAGCCAACGGAGGAATTTTCGGCGCAGTTCAAGTCTACCATTTACATTTTACATGACCACCTTTGGCTGCTAGCAGTCTGAACAGATTTAAATAACTGGTTACACAAAAGGCCTTATATGGTGGTCAAAGTGGCAGAAGAAATAAACAAGGAGAGGAGAAAGTCAAAGCAAATACACTTGATATGGGCAATTTCCTAGTGTTCCAGAACGAACTTAATTCATTCAAAGCCTTTGTGTACCACTTCCTTCAACTTGATTCTCCAGTGCAGGACATTCATTCATTTAGCAAGTGTGAGTTTCCCTTCTCCTTCCATGATTTGCATCCCTGAGCTCTCTGAGTGTCCTAGTTTATAAAGCTTATGGGCTTCATGAGGGCCGGGGTCAGCTTTTCATTCTCACGGAGCTCAGGACCTAACACACAGCCCACACAATGTGTTTCGAAAGGGCGAGTGCATTTAAATGCCTTCTGTGCCACTCCAACTGAACTGCTAACCCATTTGCTCTCCACATCTGCAGTATCTTAGTTATCGCCTCTGGTGCATTCTGCATGCCCACATGTAGGGAGCATGTGGCATATGTATGTGCTACTCTACTGGCAAGTCCCATACAATTCCTAACCCTCCTCTGTCTCCACAAGAAGAGAGAGTAGCCTCTCGAGGACACAAGCAAACTTGATTTTGATGTGACTTTTCTTAGGATCTAAATATACTCAGATGGCCTCTATGAATGGTTTTGAAATTGGGGTATGCAAGTGAGAAATATGTTAGTCTGACATTTCCATTGGGGCCAGTTGCTTTCCGCTGAGCTGGTCAGGCGGCTTCAACAAAAAGATGGGTGACCCAACCAACGCAAAACAAGGTAAAGGCTGCCCTCTTGATAGGTGTCTTCCAACTCATACTCTCAGTATTTTGTAGACACCTCTTCATTGCCCTGTCACCCCATCCGGGAACCCTCTCCCACACTCCAGACGCATACACACTTGAATACATGCAGTCACTAACTTACTGCTGGCCAACCCCGTGCCTCGAACCAGTCAAGGTTCCATGTGAATCGTGAAAGGGAGTTGCTCCCTCAGTTGAGCTGTCTTGTAAATCACTCAAACTTCCTCCTTTGTCCTGCATTAACCTTTGGTCTTCAATTTCTTCCTTTTCACTGGATTTTATGACCTGCTCTCTCAATAAAACCTTTTTATACAGATCTGTATGGAGATGACTCCCTAAAAATAAATTTCAATTTGTATTTCACTATGATGATGTGGGTCCATAACTTTAGATTTAGAGTAGCATGCTTCAAACACATATACATAAAAAAAATGAACTAATAATAATCAAAACTCTTGGCATATTCTCTTGTATATTTTTGGTTCTGCTAAGGGTTGTTTGTTTATTTGTTTTGCCTTCTGGCCAGCAAATAATTGCTGAAAAACCAACAAAGAATGTGAGTATTTTGTAAAGTGAGGAACCGAAAACTTTTACCCCTAAGAGTGAGAATTATAAGGCTTTGTCTCTGGATTGGGAGTGAGGAGTGCAGGGGATGGGGGAACCAACCCGTTTTTCCCATACATATATAGGTTCTTTCTGAACTGCTTCACCTCCTCCCTGACCTTGGGTTGCCCCAATGAACCACAGTCCAGAGCAACCTCTTAGGGTATGTCCATGTCTATTGTTCATCAGTGACCCAAAGACAAAAAATAGACAGCTCGAACAAGCAGAACAATTAGTTTGGCTTTAGTGGCTCAAGGCTTTCATGGGAGTAAACTTATTCTTCATTATTCTTTTATTTTATATATGCTCTTTTTAGGGAATGTAGTTATACATCTCCTTTATTGTATCTCCGCCTGGTAATAAATTTTGATAAAGAAATACATCACTGGCACAATCACTCTTCACTAGCAAGGAGATTCCTTTAGCTAATTAGCAGGGCTGGGAGCCCCCGTTATGTAAAATGACCCTGCACTTGTGCTGAGAAAACCAGAGAAGTGAGCCTTACTACAGGGTTTGGAAGAAACCACTGGGGCAGCCCTGAAGACTCTCTTTCATCACAAAAGAAAAAAAGGCTACTCCTTCATCTTCCGACAATCAAACATGTTCTCCAGTTTGATTTCGTATAACTGAAGGACCAGGCCGCTATGCAATGTCTGTGATTCCCAGCTTTGCAAGCATGCTGGCAGCAGAGGTGTCCTGCAAAGAGCCTAACATGACAGAAGATATAAAAAATCCACGGATGCCTAAGGAGGTCACTTCTTTAATAGTCTTTCTATACATAATATCCATGACAAACCCAATCATTCTAGGCTGGGACAGCAGGAATGGCGTATATTTTTATCTATGTGAAAAAAAAATCCGAGTTTCTTGCCAGTCCCACAGTTGACACAGTGTTTTCTCCATGAGAGGACTGCTTACCCACGTTTTCTCATCCCCTGCATGAGGCATAAAATACATGATTACTGAGGTTCCTGGCATTAGGAGTTAGTATGTAATTTCAGTGTAAAACCAATGAAAGCAAAAGTCTCATAAGCACTTGGAGAGATTTACCATGTTTTATCATAGGAGTAAGTCCTAAATGGAATTTATGTCTGTCTGCATTGATGCCTAAGATGAAGACATCAAAGACGTGCTTACTAAATTTGCAAGTGAAACTAAATTAGGTGACATTCCAATGCAATAAATGCCTGGATAAAACTTCAAAATAATTGTCATCAACCAAAAAAAGGATCTTAAAGGAAAAAAGGTGAAATGCAGAAGATGGGTGGAAAGGGTGAACATACAGTAAGATGGTGGCTGATTGATGGGATCTCCTTCTCCCTCTCCCGCTCCCCGCACCTGCCGGTACCTCCTCCTTTTCACATACACACAAATGAGATTATTGCTAATTCCAATTAAGTTAACAAACATTGACTGAGTACCTGCTCTATGGTAAGTACTATGCCAATTAAGTACACAAACATGAGGAACATACTCTCTGACTCTAAGAAGCTTATAAGCCTAATTAGGGAGATAGATGCACACTCCAAGAGTCACAAGTGAGGGGCCAGAGTGTGCAGATGCCGATACACACAGGGACCCAGATGCACACGGGAAGGACTGAGGATCAGGGAAGACTTTCCCCAGGAATTTACATCTAAGCTAAATCTTAAAGGATAAGTGGGGTTTGCCAAGAAGATGAAGAGCAGAAGAAAAACCCGAAAATGAAGAAGAGCTGAAAGTCACTGATGAATGGAAGAGTGAGCAGCCCTCCAAGACCCACAGTAGAGCCGGCAGAGTTTGGAAGCTGGTAGGAGAGTGGGGTGAGCTTAGATGATGCAAGGCCTCCGGTGCTGTCAAAGGCCAAGCTAAGAAGCTCAACTTCATCTAGTTTCTTCAGAAGCAACAGTGCGGGGCTACCTAAGGTTTTTACAAAGACTCTTCTGGTCACTAACAAAGACCCTTCTGGCCGCTGGATAAAGGGGGAGCAAACTGGGGGTGTTCAGGAGGCCATGACAGTTATGTTGCATTTACACTGACAGGTAGATTCATCCTCTGAAAGGATGTTAGCAGTTCAGTATTTAGGTAGAAAATTCAGTTGTATGGGGGGCTCAGGGCACTTTACATGGCATGTGGTAGACACTCAAAAACACGTGTTCACTTAAACTATTAGCTTAGCTGGGAGTCTATAAAGGCCAAGTGGATGTTTTACAGAGAAAAATCTGTTCCACTGTCTTAGAAAATACCCTTGACTCTTGTCAGTATCTTTAAAATGCTTCTTGATTATAACAAGGCAGACTAGAGTGTGGATCTACCAATCAGTTCAAACCTCTCATGACTGGTAGAACAAATATTCAAAATTCATCTATGGAAACAAGGTTCAGAAATAGGATGGTCAGGGTTAGAAAGGGTGGGGGAATGGATGATCACTAATAGTGCTGGCTGAAGTAAAAATTGTTCATTTATTTTCAGAATACAAACAAATGTAGAAGAGTAATTTAATGTACACTTGTCCTGTTCATTTAGCTTAGCGTGGACCTTCCATTCCATTACCCTCCATATGTCACTACTGGGGACGTCTATTCTCATGCATGCTTTTTAATATATTTGCTCCATGTGAATTTTGACAAAAATAATATATGATGATGTCTTGTATATTTTTAAAATTATTTTAATGATATACATAAAATCAAAAAAGCAGACTTTTCTGAGGCCTCTTTTTTCTCCCAACAATATGTTTTCTGAGGTTTACTTGGTCTGATAAATTTATTCAGATAATTAGTGTTCAACTGTGTAACATACAATACTATGTTTATACCTTCTTGCAGAGATGGGCCTTTCAGAGGTTCCCAGGGTCTTGCTATGAGAAGCATCACTGTAATCAACTTCGGTGCCCTTTAAGGAGAGTTTTCTCCAGCACCGATTAGCCTAAGTGCATTTTCAGCTCTCTTTTACTAGATATTATTGAACTGTTTTCAAAGTTGTTGGAACATTTTATACCAATGGGTGAATCTCTGTGGCTTCGCAGACTCAAAACCACCTGGTTAGAGCCAAACTGAATTTTTGCCAATCTGACAAGTGCGAAATTCTTCAAGAATTTTCATTTGTCTCCCTGATGACTAGTGAAGGTGAGCATCTTTCCATGGTTACTGACCATTCCGGTAGACTCTTGAGTAAAATGTTTAAGCCAAGACATTTGCCCATTTTCCTATTAAACTATTTTTTGTAGGATTTCTTTCTACATATTAATACTCATTCTTTGTTAAAAATTTTGTAGAAAACAAATTATTTGTATACATGAAGACCGTTAAAAATGCACATACCTTTTTACTGAAAAATTACTCATAATGAATTAAAACTAAGAAAGGAATAAAAAATCATGTTTAAAGATCTAGGCTCCAAGCATGCTCATCAAAGTATTGTTTATAGTAACAACTATTACAAGCAGCAATAACCATAAAAAGCCAAAATATGAAATTGTCCAACCAGAAAAAAGGATTGGCATATCCATAAAATGGACTGCTTTACAGACATTAAAACTGACAGTTATAGAAGAATGCTTAATGTATAGAAGAATATTAAAAATATATTAAATGAAAAAAGCAAGTTGTGAATAATTCTCAAGGAAAAATATGACACAAAGTGCAATTATTGCTAGTTTATGAGATTATAAATTTATTTTCTTTTTCATTTTTCTTCTAAAAGTTTTATAAAGGATATAAAATACTTTTTAAAAGTTAGGTGTGTAAATATTATTGGGAGACTCTTTCACAATTGGACTATCAGGGGAAAAGTTAATCTAGGAGACAGAATTTTGAAAAGCACCAGATTGCAAGGAGAATTGAAAGCTACCAATAAATCCAGTGGGTACGTAAAGGCAGGACTTCCGTTCCCAAGGCTGGATTTTTCAGCCAAATCCACAGAAAATGATCACTCTTGGATTGTGCTGCCTCACCTAATGAAAAATAATAACGGGGGAAGAACTGCGGGTTACACGTACAGCAGGGCTCATGGTTTCCCAGAAGATTCACAATCTAAGTAAGACAGATGACACAATTAAGACAGACAGGGAATGGGAAAAGCAATCTGTACCCCAGTCATGGAGTGGGCATACGGTTTCTGTGTCTATGCTTACATTTCAGGACAGTTTAAGGAGAGTCAAGCCAGATGTCAAAACACAGAGCTAGAACTGGATCCTGAGAGTTATAAAATAAGAAATGCATTTTATGCAGCTGATGGTAGACGACATCAACTCGGAATGAGAAGACTGATTTTAAAACACCTTGAGCTCAGAGTTGTATGGTCTGGACTGTATTAACTGTTTTTAGCTTGTGAAATATTTTCTTAACCAAAATTTTGAAAGAATCAAGGTCAACTGTGGGATAGAAGATTGAGGGCATCAGACAGACCAAAGGGTCAGCTTTGGGCACAATTCTCAAACCACTTAAACCTCATTCCTCATCTTCACAAAGGGAGTAACAGCACAGTATCAACCTTGCATGGCTATTGGACCTTTAGAAATAATGAAAATAAACACTATGTGTGGCATATTGGAGCCACTCAATAAATGGAAAATATTAATCCCAGGAAGATGGTGGTTTCTTCTCCATGGAGAATTGGATCATCATTGGAGAATACGTACCAGATATTTAACTGCCACGATATGTAAACGAAGAGACACTCTGAAAACATTGATTAAAAGCTCACCAGCAACACCATTTTCTATCTGGAGCATATTTTTTTTCTTCAATAATGACGAGGTAGAACAATTTAAAAGATACTTTTTAAGAAGTCATCTATAATCACAGGCAAATACTAGCTCCTCCTTTTTCTTGCTCATGTAAAAGATACAGTTAATATTTTAATTTAGCTCCTAAAATGGTATCTAACCATTTCTGCTCTGTTTCACCAAGAAAAGACAGATGGTGAATCAGCTTATAAATCAGCCCCCAAAATTCTTGAAGGCAAATAAGTGCTTTATAAATCAGGGTTTTAAAAAGGGCTCATTTTTATAACTGTTATTACTTTGAAGCAATCTTTCCCTAATTATCTTCATAAACATTAAACAGGGCTAATTTATGAGTTCCTGAACAATTTTGGGTTTTTGAATGAAACAATCAAGTCCCCACATGCCTGCCTTTTCTGTTTCAATTATCATTAACATATACAATGACCTTGTTCGGCCTTATGGTTCGTTAAGCTATGACCCTAATAGACAGTAAAACCTGCTGAGAAATTATTATTCTGCTTTAACACTCAGAATACATTTGAAAATGACTTTGGGATGACAAGACACCTTGGTAGTATGGCTGTGGCCTGACATTCAGGAGAAAAAAATGATCAAAGGAAAAAGATGATTTATAAAGATTGGCACAAAGCCTCCGCCCCCACCCCCAGCCCCTCAAAGCCCCCTCCAAACTTTGTTTGCATTTGTGCTGATCCTACTTCAGTTTCTCACAGAGAGAAAGAGGGGCATTACAGCACACCTCTCTTCTGAATATCCTGGGAGCCAGGGCATTGTAGATACTGTAAGAGAAGGGGCAGAACTTCCTAAGCATTCATTCCATCAAGTGTATAAAGCACCAAGTTAGGCCAACCATATTCTAATTTGGTGTATTTGATTAAAAGAAAATGTACACTGTTTTCTAATTACAGAATAGAAAATCTGATTTCTATAACAAGACACATGGCATGGAGAGCTAATTTAGTGATTCTTCTCTTATTATAGGGCTACCAGCGCTGATCTATCCACAGCTCTAAAATCCCAAAAGCTCGGAAAACTCATTTAACTCAAAACCTGATCTAACCAGAAACCATTTCATGGTTAAACCCAACCTGGCCTAATATGAGGCTACTATACTAAGCCCAGCAGTGTGACTCTCCATATGTTTTGCTGCTGAAATATTAAAATATTTCATTACAAGCTACTGCCCGAGACCCTGTTAAGGATGTAATGCATACGTTACAGTATATACCCCTACCCTATTGCCTTTCAGAAATTCTGGAGTATTCTGAATTCTGAAACACATCTGGCCCAGCGGGTTTTGACACAGAACGATGGACCTGTGTTAACATTTGTTATTTTCTTTTCTTCTTCTAACAGGGAATGAAGGAAGTTAATGCTACAGCCGTAGGGCTGGAGAAACAGTGAGATCTCAGGCAAGTGTTCAAAATGGTGATGCTGTGGCCTCCAGATTAGAGGGTAAGGTGGTAAGGTCAGCCCTCAAGCACACTCATCTAGTGAGTGGTGCATTCTGGGTACGAGATGCCAGCATGGCCTGAAGGAACTGGCAATGAGCGACAGACCAACACTGAGGAACAAATGTACAACTACTGAGCCCCAGATGTACACAGATACGATTGATTAAAGCACATGTACCCCAGAGGAACAAAGGCACTGAGGCCTGTGAGTGAGGCCATCGTGAGTAGGCATCTTTACACAGAGTGAGAAGTGGAGGTGAGAAAACAGCTCTTATGATTAACCCAAGGAAGGGAAGGAATAATGGAAGAAACAAGATTTTAATTAAAGGGTCTCCAGTGTGCGCTCATATGTGCATGCATACGTGTGTGTGTGTGTGTGCTCATGAAAAGAGATTTGAAGAACTACTGTACATGTTGAAAGGCATTAGGAAAGGGGTCAGATAGGTGGCCATTTGGCCAGGCCAAGCGGGCAGGTGATGGGGACACAGTGAGAAAGATTGAATGCAAAAGTGATAGATTTGAATTAGTTTGAGAGCCAAGAGATAAAACTCCAGTAACTCAACACTCAGAAACAACTGTCTTCATATATATCTCTCAATTTTAGGTTTTTGATTTTCCATTTTCCTTCCCCACTCTCTGGTTTAACTGTATAATTGATAACAGTAATAATCATCTGTATGTACAATACAGATAGTACTCTACAATTTAAAAAATACTTTTACAACACGATTTTTTTTTACACAGTGATGCAAGGACAGATATTAATAGGCCTGAAAATGAAATTTAGAGTCAGAGAGTCAGTTCAAATTTTGGTTTGATCATTCCTACCTTGGATAAATTAATTAGGTTAATAAAGTCTTGGTTTCCTCACCTGGAAGACGAGAAAACTAATGCCTACTGTAGAAATTTACTAACAGAGTTAAATAAGGCAATATACATGACATTTCAATCCTCCTTAAACCCTGTAACTACTGTACGTGACTCTTACATGTGTGGTTTTACTCATGTTGTACTCTTAAAAATTACCTGCAATTTTTTCTCTCCTCTTCCCCTATGCCACAGTTTATTTTTGAAGGCAGTGCTTTATAACATAGCCAAAATCACTGTTAGGAAGCTTCAATTCAATTTTCACCTTAAAAATAATGCTGCTAATTACACTGGCTCAAGATGAACTTTCTGGCATAAAGCAAACTCTCTTCTAGCAAGACACTCAATGTTTAAAATGCAACTCCATTAGCTTCGATTAGTAGTTTTCACACGTACAGGAAGAATAAATTGACTTAGCACCTTTCTCCTGTCCACAGTAATACTGAAGATTTTTTTTCCTTGCTATTATTGTACCCCAGCTGCAAATATTAGTTACCCTAACTGCGCATCACATACAGCAAATAAATGCTTCTCCCTTTCCCCTCCCCCCATAATCACACCAGCAGCTGCTCCAGCATGTTTCAATGGCCATCCACTGGAACTCATTAAGAAAGCATTATGTATAGTAAATTAAAATGCAAGGTCTATGATCTGCAGACAAAAAGATGACAAAGCCTATCAAATGTATGCTTTGGCCTTCTCATTAGCTTTCAGGGTCTAAATGGCATTGTCCTTTCAAACAGGTCTTAGAGCATTTTTATTTATTATGAGCAGAGCAGAGTCAGATGAGCTTTATATGCTAGGGATATTTTGGCTTTCTAAAGAAATACTTTCAAACAGAATTTGGAGTCTTAAATTAAGGCTTGGAGTCATTCAAAGAACTGATCAGAAGCACTTTATTTTTCCTATTCATCTTTTCAATGTTCTCCCACAATAACCAAATCCATCTGCTTTAGCATTTCTGGTCAATCTGTGATGACCAGATGCAAAGGTATTATTTCACATGAGAAAGAATTCACACGTAGGCCTTTTAAGGTGCCCTACGTGCACATTTGCTGAGGCTCCCAGGCTGTGATGACTGTCCTCTGAATGTCCCTCATGGCTGATGGGACTCCTCCTAATGGAAGCAGAATATAAGCAAAGGCAAGCCCCAAATTATCATCCATGAGAAATAACTGAAGCAGCTGGGGATGCTGACTTGGAAAAATAAAACCAGGGGGAATATAACATCTACTTCGAGATATGTCAAGATGGCAATGTCAACCAAAGGATGAGACTCCCCGGGGCAGGGACCCAGAGGGATGTATATGCAAGGACCAGTAATTAGAATTGACACGAGCATCTGTGACAGAGATGTGTGCCATTTAGACCACCACCACATTTAGGGAATGTTCACGTAATAATCCCTTAACCCTGTGGAACTAAGTGATCTGCTATTCTTCATTAAAGCCTGTGGATAAAATTGCAATATTTCCAGAATCTCTTGTCTGGCCTTAGTGCATATGCACATCAATAGGTGTTTCCAAGGTGTGGAGAGAAGTAGTCCATCTCCAGATCAATAGGTGATTACATGGGGGAACGAGGGCATAGCTAGACCTCAGAGGTTGGATGGGGCCTCTTCTTGCAGCTGGGTCATGAGAGACACAGGCAAGCAGAAGTGGACAACTGCTTGTAAGCAATGAACAAGTTTTCCCCACCTTATTTCTCCCTTTGACTGATTTTGTTTTCAAAGATAATTTGCCCCAGGCTGGAAACTTATTTTCCCCTGGAGTTACAAAGCCCTGGTCACCCTTTACACTTCTGACTGCAAACTCTGAAGATGATTATTGTCTTCCTTCACTCCATCTAACACAGTGGGTGGCATGCACTTATGAGGCCAGAGCCCATGCTTTACTGAGCACTTACTATGTGGTAAGTGCTAAGTATTCAACATTCATTTTGGGACCACACTCATGTGATTTCGCCAAATACCTAATAGGTATTATTTCTATTTTACAAGTTAGGAAACAGAGTGTCAGAGAATTTAGGTCATTGTCCAAAGTCACACAGATAGAAAGACATGTATTGTTAACTGTAAAGTCCAGACCTCTATCCTTTGCAGCCATGTTACTGAAAAACCCAGCACAGATATGGGTATCAGAGTGCCTGTGTATTACTAACCAAGGGTGATTGTTGAAACAGATTCTAGAAACTATCTAGAAAAGTGAATTGAGTCTCAGTGGGACCCAAGAGCTAGTATTTTAAACAAAATCCCCAAGCCAATCCTAACACTAATAAAAATGGCTACCATTTATTGAGCGCTTATTAATTGCCAGTTACGGCACTAAGTGCTTTACATGGACCCCCTCATTTATTTTCACAGGGATTCTGTAAGGCAGCTTCTAGTATGATCCCCATTTTACAGACAAGGAACCTGAACTTGGAGCAGTTCAGAGCCTTCCCCAAGGCCACACATGCTGTCAGCTATCGGTATACAGGCCATTCTGTCCCATAACTAGTACTCTTAACCACCATGCTACATTATTTCCCAATAAACACACCAAATGATTCAACAATTTGCTAAAGAATAGTAGCCACTAATTCGTTCAAAAAAGGCTGATATAAATAGAACATTCCAGAGACTATATTTAGCAACAGTTTATAAATTTGGTCAGCCTTACACAATTGTTGGGCATCTTTGGCCTTCAAGATTCATCCATGTTGTCACAAATGTCAGGGTTTCCTTCTTTTTTGTGGATGTGTAATATCCATTGTATGTATATACACTACATTTACTTTATCCATCATTCTTTGTTAGTTATCAACAGACTTAGTTGTTTCCACGTCTTGGCTTTTATAAAGCACTATTCTTAATGAAAAATATTAACAAAGGAGAATCAGTCACTGTATTAGAATGGTAAAACTGAAAGCTAATTAATAATTTAGATTTTGAACTCTCTGGCATGAGCAAAGGAATGACTGGGTAAAACATTCACCAAGCATCCTAGGTTTTCTGGAGAATAAAAAGGGAGGAGACTGTGCTTTGCAGAACTTCTGTGAGTGGCCCTCCACTTCCCCTGGGTACCTGCTTCCTCTTAGGTTTGCTCTTGGCCTTCACCTTCCTCTGCCATTTCGAAACACAGAAGGAAGGTGAACCCACTGTAACACTTCTCATAAAATCTCCCCCAAGTGAGAAGAGCGGGCATTTTCTTTGTAAGCCGAGGGAAAGAGAATTAACTAAAGAAAACATATATGTACAAAAATACTCATATTCAGAGTATGGGATTCTGGTCCTAGGACACCAGTGATACAGCAAAGCTTTCCTGAGTCCCAAAGCCCTTTGGGGGCAGATTGCTAGTCTCAGTTCCAAAAGATGGGAGTCTCAGCCAGGCATTCCCTGCTTTTTTCTCAGCTGGCTACCACCATGTCTTCCTGGACACTAAGGATTAGCTTGTGTCACAGTATTTATTGACCCTGTGCTAGACAAAAGATATACACACGAACATTCAAGACATATTTCTTGTCCTGTGGAATTTTCAGACTAGAAAGGGCTTCAAACATACACACAAGCATTTCCTACACTGTAAGTACCTTGACAGAGGAAGGTGTAAGTGGTCAAAGGCGGGCGAGAGGGACAGGAAACGTCTCTCACAGAAGATGACTTCCAAGCTTCATCACGACCCTGTCTACCTTTCTGACCTTAACCTTCAAAGGCCTCCCTAATCTGGCCCCTGCCTCCAACTCCAGCCCCCTCTCCCATGGGTCACCATCTTCACTACAGCCCTGCCCCATTTGCCACTCGTTTGTTGAAACATCCAACCTGTTTTTCCCCTGTAACTCTGGCTCTTCACTCACGCAGTGTCCTCTGCTTGGAGTTCTCGCTCCCGTCTCATCTCCTGGGCAGCTTCCTCCCATCAGTCATCCCCCTGAGCAGCAGCTCCTCCGTGTGGCTGCCTCTAACTATTCTGAGGACAGCCCATCAGCAAAGTGTTCTTTTCTTTCTTTTATGGTGCTATGTAATTTGCAAAAAATAAATAAAATTATGTATATGAGTTTACTCTAATTTTTATAAACGTGTTTATGTGATTTTATAAATGTGCTTACTCTGACTTTGTCTGTCATTACTTTCAGACCATTAAACTCCATGAATGTGGGGACCACATCTGATTTAGTGACTATCGCATAACCAAGCATAGTGGGAGGGGAGAAGGGGGGTGCTGAGCAGCAGGGGCAGCGTGAGTGAAGCTCCCAGCTCTGCCCTCTCATCTCACAGAGGAACACAAAGGGACCTCTGAAGGACTGGGACTAGAGTGAGGCAAGTAAGGTATCTGTCCTAGGTGCAAAATGTACCAGAAACTTTCATGATCTAGATAATACCCTGATGCAACATTTAACGAAATAAAAACTGCAAATCCACAAGAAACAAACTAACAACATTTTAAATAAAGACAGGATCGGTATTACTGATTGTTCTTTAGCCACGGGCTCCAACATGGCTAGGCATGGCATGGCCGTGCCAACATTCCCCTCATTCATACAGCTCAGAACAAGAACGATTTGCTATTTGGTTTCTGGATGACTTCACAGCATACCTGCGGGGCAGTGGTGATGGCTTCTCAGGAGAGGAGTTTCCTTTTCAAGTCACAAAAAAACCTCCTGTATCATAAAGCTTCCCATTATATGTCCACGATACACTTCAGTTATATGACATCTGTAACATGCATCTAATGAAAGAAGAGGTACCGGGTGCATGTGCTGTGGGTGTGAATGAGTGTGTTTGTGCAAGGTACAAAGGTCACCGCCTTACAGCCTGATTCTAAATCTCATCTATTAGTCTTACAAGCAATAATGGCTTTAGGCTGGTAGCAAGCTCTGTATCACCGGACCACGAGCATGTACAGCTATACTTTCTAATGCTGTTTTCAGAAAATTTCCAATTGCCCATGAATGCTCTCTTGCCTGCTGAGCTACGACTGTTAGAGAGTGGAATCCGAACCAACAATCACCGGCACAGACAAGGAAGCAGCCCTCCCAGTCCGTTCATTTGTGTGATTCTGACAGCTGCGCAATTAGTCCAGCCCTCGCCTCTCGCCAGTGGGTTCGAGCCGGACGTGGGCGCAACAGGACGATGCAGGGCCTGCTGCTGGGCTTCAGCAAAGCTCTGATTTCCCACATGGCACCTCCCCTCAAAAAACATCCCTCATTCACGAGGAAATAAAAACACATCAACAAGCTGCCAGGGACCAGACAAGAGCTTAATTATCTACCCTCCCTTTCATATGTGGCTGCAATATTTACACTTCCGTTTCTCTAACCTCTGATAGAGATACAAAATCTATTTCCCAGGACTCACCTTACAGAGCATTGTTAAAATTAAGCTGTGCCCAAATGTCCAAGACAGGCATCACTGGAGGAAGAAAGAAGTCAGAGAACAGCTGTTTTTTAAAGCTGGCTAATAAATAGGTCTCTGGCAGCAATAAACCCTGGGCTAAAGACAAAGCAAAGGAAAACGTATTTTCTTCTTTGCCTTGCACTAACCATAGCTCCTCTTGTTTTAATGTTACACTTTGAAGGAGGTCCGAGCATGCAGACAAAGCATCTAACGCAAAGTTAAAGATCAGCTAGCCTCTGAAGCAACTGAGTCAAAACCGTATCATGTCCTGCGACAGCCAGAGTCCCATTCTTGATCCCCAGGAAAATGTGCGTTTGATGTTTGGCCAGATAGATGCATGGTAACATTAAACCGTGTTGGCTATTCCCCCAATTATGCAAGTGAGGCAACTGCTCTACCCTCAGATGAGCAGGAAGTGAGCAAGACCACATCTGCCAGATTATCCAGGTAGTACTGAATGGATACCATCAAATACTTCGGAGCACCTTTTCTGCTCCAGGCATGGACAGTGAAGTTAAGAAAGTTTCAAAGAATGCAAAGAGCTTATTTAATGGAACCTGACAATAGTCTGGAAGATAGGCAAGCATGGAGTATTATTACTATAATACGGACGAGAACTCTGAGGCTCAGAGACGCTTTGAGATTTACCCAAGCCTCAAAGCCAACAAGGAGCAGAGCCAGGCACCAAAAGCTGCTCCTTCATTTTCCTTCATTCTGTGCTCTTTGGCCCCCTGAGCACTAAAGGAGCAGCTCTCAGTGGTAACTGGAAGGTCCCTAGGGTGAAGGGATGCACCAGGTGTCTGAGATGGTTTCTAGCAGGTTCTCTGACACATGCACCGAAGGTGAGCATCCATCCTACTGAACATACGAGTGCCAGCACCACCACATCCCGGCGCCCACTGTTCCTGGGCTGGACTCTGATGGTCCCTGTACTGCTAAGGGGCGATGGACGACACCTCAGCAGCCTGCGCATGCGGTCAGGGTCAAAGGATCGTGGCACAGAACTGCCTGCATTTCATTGCTGTCAGCGGATGCCTTCTCCTTATGGGAAAATATAATCCATGGTCAACACAGTATAATAAATAGATGAAAATTCTACCTAAAGTCAAATTTAGCAAACTTATCAAGGGCCTATGCCTGGCCCCTGAAACGCAGGTCATACAATATTGGCTCATGAGTCTTTTTGAATGAAGGCTACGAGCTCAACACTGGTGGAAGCAAAGCAAGAACTCGCATGTTCTCTGTAGCACTGGGCCCAGCTCGGCCTCCCAGGCAGCTCAGAGCCAGATAGAAGGGTGCTACCTCTTGTCACTTCTCTCCATAGTGTATCACACATTATAAAACACTTAGAGAAGCCCACAAAAAGCCAGCTATCCTTAAAACAATGGCCACAAAGCCTGTGCTCCTTTGGAAATGGAGCAGGTATGGAACATAAACGATAAAAGGTCACTGTGCCACCGCTGGGAACTGGGGGGAGGGGGGTGCAGAGAAAAGGGGGTGCGGATAACAGCCCTGCAATTCTTCAGGTTTCATGCAAATTACAGAAAACAAATTGGACCTCATTCTTAGATGAACATTCTTCCTTGCTGAGTAAATGGAGAAGAAAAACATGCTATGGGTTTGGGAAATAAAAAGAAAACGTTTCCATGGAAAGTACTGCTATATAAACCAACATACACAGGGGCAAAGAGCACAAGTAAATGTCAGAACCAGGAAAGAGCAGGGGAACACTGCTTACAAATATAGATTAATGGGCATTACGGCATTTATTATTTATCAGTTAGCCCTGCACGGTTCTATCCAGTGCTTCAAGTCCCTGGGGCAAAAATACAATAAAATTCCATTAGTTAAAATATTTAAAACAACTAAGCTGGAATACCACTGTCTCAGTACTATTTACCATAAAAGAAAAAAAAATGGAAACCACCTAGCAAGAGGTGGTGTTTGGGGAAAACTAGAGATTTTCTTCTGGTCATCAGTAAGGGCCCTGAAGAGGAACAGAAGGCCGGGTGAGAGATGCGCTACGGGCTTAATTCTGATCCTGTGGTCTTGGAGGTTTCCATTTGCTTATTTTAAGGTATAATTAGATTAAATAGAGACTTTTTCTGGGAGATGAGGGTGATTTGGATGAGGTTACTGTTGATGGACTTTTTTAAGGCAAGCTATCCACTGATATTCACAGATTAGCTTTCTCCCCATTTTTCTGGGACCCAAAGTGGGGCCAGGGCTGTTTTCCCAAAGCAACTCGCAGGCAGTCCACGAGGCTCCCCAGAGCAATCGCAGCTGTGAACGCGCACGGCTGGCTTCTCAGGGCTCTAGGATCCACACCGGACCGGACCTGCCCTTCTCCCATCGGAAACACGCTTACATTTCTTCTCTACCTCTTTGTGTTTATTGCCCTTCCGCTTAAAAAAGGTTTTCTAGCTATGCAGGCTCACAGAGCTTTTGGCCCGTCTCTGAACTCCAAGGGCAGAGGCTCAAAGGCCCAAAGGGACGGGGGTCCGGGGACCGGCACTGCTGGGAAGGTCTTTCCCGCTCGTGGAGGTTTTCTCGTCTGTACCCACCTGACCTGCAGGCTCTGTTTTGCACGCCTTGTCTGCTCTTCCCTATGTCATATTTTAGTATCCATCTACCCTCCACTCTCCGTTCTGCTGCTTGAGAATGCTTTGCTCCTGCATCTGGGGGAGTGAACCACGGTTCCACCTTGGCCCGTGGCTTCTAACCTCAGACCCACGACCACCCTCTCTACTCAGACAAAACAATGGTAATGGGAGGACGCCATTTAGCTACAAGATCGTCTCAAAATGTTGTGCTGTGACACACTTGTATACACACACACAGGAAAGCACCTAAATGCCCAGCAGTGGGAATGGGGTGAATGAATTACGGTGCATCATGAAATGGATTTAGTCATTTAAAAAGTTTTCTGTCGAGAAACATTTATTAACAGGTAAAAATATTCATAATTGATATTATGTTCAAAAATAGTTACCAACTATGACTAATGTAACTCCATTTTAAACAACTTTATATACACACACACAGATATTGAAAAGTTATATACATCAAGGAATTCACCACAGTTATCTCTGAATGGTGTGATTATGGGCCTCATTTTTTCCCCAGCTTTGCTTATCAGTATTTTAAAATTTATATCCAATGTACTGTCATTGTTTTTTTTAAGAAAAAAACAGTTTCTGCATTTTCATTTGGCTTTGCGTTTTAACTGTCATTTGAGGAGGGAATGGTAATGAGGTATGTAGGAGCAAAAAGGTTGGAAATCACTGTTTTTGACTCTAAGTTATGCCACACGCGTGGCAATGACTCATAGCTTATTTATTACTTCGTGTGCTAGGTCTGTCTCTCCAGTCAAACTATTCCAGAAGTAATATTATTATTATAAATAATTACTAATTTCTCCTGCCTCTCCAGTCGAACTATTGCAGAAGTAATATTATCATTATTATAAATAATTGCTGAGTGCTCCTGAGTAGTCATGAGCCAGACACTGCTTTAGGTGTTTGATGTGTTTTATTTATGTAATCCCCGCAGTGACCCTATGAAGTAGATACTATTATTATCTGCACTTGTATAGGTGAAGATACCAAGTGGTTGAGTTAACTTGCCCAAGGTCACTAAGATAAGAAGTACCAGAGCCAAGGTTCCAGTCCCCAACCTTCAGAAATCACACCACATAGAATTGAAAAGCAAAAATCTCATTTGCAGATTCTCAGGCCTCAAGGGTCCAAGTCACACCAGACCACACATGGAACTTGTTCCTCCATTGGAAGCATCCTTCTATCTTTCCTTATTTATTCACTCTCACCATCCAAAGCTGAATTAGAGTACGATTTTCTCCAAGAAGCTTTACCATGTTGCTAAGTAAAAGGTCGGCTGGCATTGATTGATAGTTGCTAAAGAATAATAATAGAAGTTAATATTTATTATTTATTAGTGTAACAATTTGCATCTTTTAATGCTGGCTCTATTATTATTCCATCATGCAGATAAGGACTCTGAGAGGTTAAGTAATGCCAAGATCCCAAAGTAAGGTGTGGAGCTAGGATTCGGGTCATGTGAAATCTCACTCAAGAGTTCATGTTTTATACCACTGTTCAGTAAGAGAATTTCTGCTGAGTAGTGGCCCAATGAAAAAAGATCCCATTCACCAAATGGCATTCTTTCCACCCAAAAATATGTCATATAAACCAAGCTAGTAGAAGCAGACAATTGTCAAAGTTTCCTTTGCCTTCTTGATTTGATTTCCTAGATCACAACCTACAGGAAGCTTTGCTTCAGTCTGGAAAACATCAGCCCATGAATTAACAACATAACTACCGTATGATATCAGCAGACACCGCACAGTAGTGAACAGGTGTCCTGGTAGACTAAGATTAATGAAGTGACTGCAGCGAGAGCTTGTCAGAGCCACAACTTCTGGGAACAGAGAGAGCCATCATGTTGTAAGTGTGAAGCCTGGATAAATTGAAGCTATACCCAAGACAAGTAATTTTGACTCTGTATGACTAGCTTCAAACTACATCCCAATTTTTGAAATAGAAATGTTATAATCTTCACATTCACAGAAATAAAGATAGCATTTGAACACCATCCTAGTGTCAAGGATATACGGAAATATTTCCCCAAAAGTCACCTTCTGACATAGTGGAAAGTCTACAGTCATTCCACGCAACTGTGCCTGACCTTAGCTGATCCCAGAGGGCGGATGATTCTTGGATACAGGGCACATGGGAACCCCATGTTCTGTAAGAGCATGGGCTCTGGCACTGAACAGAGCTGACAGCTGTGAAAACTTAGGCAAATTTTTTAAAAGTGCCTCATCCTTATTTTCCTCATCTATGTAATGAGGCAATTCATAGAATTGTAAGGATTAAAAGAGATGATATATACTAAATAGAGCTTGGCACTAAGGAAATGTTAAGTATTACTGTTATTGTCTATGTCCTAATAAACACATGCATGCCTGTCTACACTAATTACACTGCATCTGAAAATTTTTGGCCCTGGTCAATCTAATGTTCCATCTAATGTCTCAATTTTCTTCTTCTTTTTTCTTTTTTTGCCACATCAACATGCCTATCAGGGTTCCAACACATAGAAAGTCAACACAAAGACCTACCCTAAATAAAAGTAAATTTTATCCTGATGGAGCTAAATGAGATTCCTGGATGCCTCCCTGCTGGCTTCCACCAATGGTGTTCCCTCCTCATTGGGCAAACTTGACCCTGGAGATGAATGAAACAGAAACATTAAAAAAGTATAAATATTGTGTGCCTAAATGTCATACTAACCAATTTGCAGGGGGTGGCCTAATGCCGGATGGTGTTTGGATTAAATGAGAACTAGTTACATTACAGTTCTGGAGGGAAGAAAGAGACTGTCCCATGGGGGGGTCATCTTTATATGGACCTGCACTGTCCAGAATTGTAGCCACTAGTCACATATAGTTAGTGAGCACTTGAAATAGAGCTAGTAGTCTTAATTGAGGTGTGATGTGAGTGTCAAATATGCCCTGGATTTTAAAGATCTAGGAAAAAACAAAAAGTATCTTATTAACAACTTCCTAAATTTTGGATATAGTGGGTTATTAGAATATATTATTTTCACCTGGGTTTTTTTGCCCATTTTACTGGAAAATTTAAAATTACATATGTGGTTGGCATTATATATGTATAGGATAGTGATGATTTAGACCAGGAGGTCCACAAGTCATGCATGGGTGTGTGACATTTTGTTTTCCTGAAATGGACATTTATGGGATGGTTTCACATGTCACTGAGATAGTATGTGTTACATTAAAACAAAACAGGGACAGGCAATAAAATTAGCCTCAGTAAATGTGAGCTATTTATATATGGTTTTAATCATGTTAAATATAGTTACTCAAAGGGTATATTTAAATTAAAGCAATGTTCTTCAGTCCAGGAATTCTCAGAGCTATTATTCTGTGTTTATATGGAATCTGATTTCAAAGAAGATAGGTAGTCAGTGTTTCTCAGATCATACCGAGGAACATTTTATCATACATCATTTCCATTTATATTTTTCCTTTGAGCACCCTGTAGATCTGATTTTTTTTTTTTGTCAGTAGCTCTAGTCTTAATTTGGAATCTGGATAGATACAAAAAGACAAATTCTCTGACTTGAAGTGTGACTAGAACAATAAAAGGACCCAAAGAAAAAGGAATAGACCACTTGGCCCAGCCTACTGTACATAGTACATAACAGTACATGAAAAATATTTAACTTACATATAAAGCATTTGGTTTTATTGGTGAACAGTATGAAAAGCAGCATTTGAGCAATAATCTTTTTTTATTATGACCCATTCACTGAACCTAGGCCCTGAGAACACCTACTGATTAACTTCTTAACATTCAAATCTTCACAATACTGATTTACTCTGAGTGGAGGAAGAGGAGCTAATCAACAATGAGGTGAGCTGTAGTGGGTAGAGATCAACAACAAAAATAAGGATATCAATTTAAGGTTGACATGATGAATGTGTATAGGGCACTGAATCCCCTTGCCCTCATTTTAGTGATTTCTTTCAAAGAACTAATATGTGCTTGTTCTATTTAGCACTAATTGAATCACAGCATACAAGGTCATTACAGTACCATCCCTATGTATCCCCATCATAGTATGGAAAATCTCTTCCGTGCTATATTCTTTAGCAACCATCACTTATAAGTTATTGATTAACCCCTCCTCATTAGTGAATATGTTTATGATGCTCTTCACCATTACAAAGGTCTCCCACCAATCTCTAACTGCCTCTTGGTCTCTGTTACTGGATGCCTGGATCACTTCCTTGAAGGAATCTGAAGTCACTGTTAAATGCATGCTTTTACAGCTAGAATGAAACTCTGTTTTCTCTTTATAGACAGTCAGACACTATCCCTTGCATACTTTTTGGCATTAGTTCTAATAACATGGAAAAAAGTCCAGAATGAGTCCAGAGGAAGAACACACCATTTCAAGAGCTCAGAACCAGAGAGCATTTACAGATGGAATGCTAATGTTCATTGGCTGAGAGGGTATCAACTGTCCGCTCTTTTAACTCCCATTGGCTGAAATCAAACACTATACTCAGAGCAATCAATAGATCAATAGAACTGTATCCTAATGGATTATCTCTTCTCTCTCTCATCTATCAACACATTTATGTACACTTAAAGAAAATTTCAGAGAAACAGTGCTATAAAATCCAGAGTTGTTTACCGAAATGTTTAAAAAGATACACACTCCAAAACATTTCTTGCACATTTTTTTAGGCATGTACTTGTGACCAGTTTATGCGAGGTGCTGTCACAACTTAGGAACTTAGAATGCACGTACACAACTGTAATCTAAAAACTGTTTTTGCCGCAAAAAAGTTCATGTGGCCTGCAACTGTTTTCTCCTCTATGAAGGAGCTGTCAGTTCTCACCCCTGTTCATGAATTGGGTTACGAGTTATTCACTTCCTTTGGTTTCACACGATAGGTGCTACCAAGAACAAAAAAAGGAAAATCTATTATTAAGTTTCAGAGAAATATCTCTGTGCATATGGCAAGGAACACCCAAATCCTGCCATGCTCACAAAGCTGATGTTCACTTCCCCTCACTCAAACAGGTTTGCTTCATTCCCCCTTTAATGTCTTTCATAAATTTGGTCTCCAGGGACTGCTGGCTGCTGTTAACTATGCATATCAAGTCCTGCTGTGCCAGAGGAAATTTAATTATTCTAATTGTCAAGGTCACAGAAATATCCAAAGGTGCCAGTTTGACAGTCCGAAGACTAACGCTCACTCAAGGGAGCTGGAGACAGGCTTGCTATGGAAGGCTGGTTACAACCTTCCCCGTGGTTGTGCTGAAAGTTCACTAGCTTCACAACCCAAATTAAATTGCTTATGACAAGCTGCCCCAGAGTGACCGGCCAATGACCCTGGTCATAAATAGGAAATACTTCTTTGCCCCACGAGGGGAGGGTAATTCTGTTTCCAGCTGCTTTGAGATAGGTATGTACTTCCAAAGTCACTTTACAAAACCCCTTAAACCTTTGCTTATCTAGTAAGGTTTTAGCCATAAGGTCAGAAAAGAGAAAAGGCAAAAAGGAAATGATTTGTAGAATTTTAAGTAAATGTTATTCTTCATTTTCTGGGATAATGATCTGCAGGGTAAATTTCAAAAGACTGACCAGCAAGAATCAGGGCTCTATTTTAAAACTTCTTGATTTCTTGAAGAGTTCATGTCTGGAAGACCGAGTTCAGAGGATTTTCAGCATTGCAACTAAAATGGGCTGTACTGAAAGACAATTTGCTAAACAATGTAAACACACCTATTTAATAATATTTTAAGAGATCATAATGTATAATGTGTCCACACTATCAGTTTAGCATAGCCACAAAGGCAAAGGGTATTTCAGGCTCCTAAAATTACTTTCTAAGAGGCGAGTAGACTTCATGGCTTCTGGAATGTAAGTTCTGACGTCCTGGAAGGAGGTACAATTCCAAATTCTCATGTCTAACTCTGGGCACAAGATATACCTCTTTGTTTCTTCCTACTTCCCAAATCTCGCTGCTGCTAATGGTTTGCAGTTTTGCCTAGTTCATAAAGCTCTGTGGGAACCAAAGGCTATGGTACTATGTCTCCTTCAGGCCCTCTATGTAACTCATTCATAAAGATCTTCCAGGAAGCCTCCCAGTGGAATTGTACCCATAACTCCCTCCACACCCCCAGGATCACCCCCCCTGCACACAGACCCAGCCACAAGGAAGCCTAGCTCTGAACAGGAATGCAAGGTGAGAGCCGGGTCATGCCCCTGCAGGAAAGTTATGCAAGCCGCACTGCCATCCACTGCCAAATGTTTAAAAATGCAATTACAGATTTTAAATATTAAACATCATCATAATCACAGTTGAAAGAAAGGGGCTGTTTTAAGAACCAGGCCTCAGCTAGCCTGCCAATGCTGAGCACATCAGGTCAGGCCCGCGGTAGTCATAGCCCACGGGTGCTGGGGCAGTATTTGCCTCTGGCTCAGGAGGTATGTACAGCTGGGCAAGATGACGCATGGGGATGGAAGCTGATGTCCAAAGAGTCTGTGGTTGCAAAAGCAAGTTTCTCAGACGTGGGCTTTGGTGTACTAGATCGGAGTCCATTCCAGAAGGAAGAAGTCTTCATAAGAAGGAAGTAACCTATACTGTGAAAGGTAAGGCCACTAGAATTTTCTCCAGAGTTAACAGCAGAAGGACAGAGGTAGCAAACCTAAGGGGAGAAAAGACCCCTACCTATCATCCTTGGATACTTATATAAAATCACGTTTTGGATTCTAGAGAATGAATGACCTTTCATAGCTCTTTCCTATGTCAAAATCTCAACTTTTCCATTTGGAGAAAAGCTTGAACTCCGCCTACAAAGGAAGAGTGGAAAAATTGTACTCAGAGTTCAGCTCCCCTGCCAAGAAGCTGTTGAAGATATTTGCAAGTTTCTGAGTTTTTCTGTGCCTGAGTTGCCTCATCTGAACTTTACTCCACACTGGTTTTCACAAGAACTTATTTTCCCTGGCTTCTCTCCAACACTTGACCCATTCCGTTCATCTCTAGGAGGGATGACTCAATAATTGTAGAATGAATAACACTTGGGAAGAATAACAAGGTGCACAGCGCTCAGCTCTACACTTCTTCTAGGGATGGAGCTGTCCACAAAGAAGCCCAATTTAACTGCCTCTCCCAGGGCTTGGATGCTGCTGGGGTCAGGGGGCCAGGAAGCTTCCACTGCTGTCAGAACTGGTGTGCATATCTGCCTCATTCTAGGATTCCATCTTTGAAAGCTCCTTGGACTCAAAACACTAACCTACCTCAACCAACCTACAATAAAGATGATACTTTTGGCCTCTGTCTTTGCTATTCTGCTTTAGTTCTCAAATTTTTCAAAACTCAGTATGAGAAGAGTGATGCTTTTTATCGGTCTACCTCAGGCACCGCCAACAATCTCCAGAATAGGGATCCAGCCATGGTGAGGAGTGAACGAGGGGGTCCTGGAGCCACCCAGTGCTGAGCCTTGTCCAGCATAAGACTTCACTAAATGTTGGCTGAATTGGAATCTTGCACCTGCTGCTGAACTGGTGACCTAAGGGAGGCCAACAGCAAGTGTCAGCCAGCCACACACAGGTCTCTGGGCTTCAAGCAGAGGCTGGCAGCTGAGCAGCCCCACGCTGCCCTTCGCAACTACCTTGGTAGCACCATCTGTAAGCCTTGCACTATATTTTAGAGTAACAGCATGAAAGAGTTAACAGCAGAATTCAGAGATCAGTGGCTCTAAACTGGGCTTCATGACAAGTCAAATCCCTGAGAATCTGAATGCCAAAGAGCAGAGAGAGAAGAAGTGTGAGAGCACAGATCTGTTTTCCCAGCACACTTTCAGCAGGTAACTGGGACAATAAATTAATGAAGGTGGACGGCGTCCAGACCTACCAAACCTCCAGCTATGGTGAGAGGAATTTATCACAGGGTACAAGGAATGCAACTGGAATCCTGAGAAATACCTTTGCTGAAACCTAATTCATGTTCTAATTCCAGAAATGTGTAGACTGTTTATAGAGGTTGAATTCTGCCTGAAAATGTATCTGTGTTACCCATGTTTATCAGACTATAGATTTTGCATCTTAGAGATGAAAAGGATGATAAACAATTCTGAATATATGAAGTAACTGTTTCCATGACTTTAATAACAGAACAGGCTCAGGAATTATAATTCATAAAGCTATACATTTATCCAGAAAACCAGAAACCTTGAAGAATTACCTCTTAAATAGAAATGCACATAAATCAAGTGTGAACATGAAAAAAAGGAGGTCGGGGGGGAATATTGGGCAAGAGAAAACGTGACCATTCAGCCCTGGGGAGGGAGGCAGATTGTGACACTATCATTTACTGAATGCTTCCATTTTGCCATATATCATCCCAGGCACTTTCATAAATTGATTTACTTGATCTTCACAATAACCCTGGAAGGTAAGTGACATTTTTATCTCTACTTTCCAACTAAGGGAAATGGCCATAGAAAAGTCAAAAGACTTGTCCAAGGTCACACAACTATTAAGAGGCTGAATCATCTGATTCAGAGTGATTTGGCCACCTCCCAAAAGCCCTTCCTCCACCCTAGAATGAATTTTTAAAACTTCAAGTCGATTTGAACCTAATTCTGAATCCTGCCTTCCTGTCATTGTGTTTGCAAGATTGTATCCACACACACCTTTCAGCAAAGGTACAAGTGGCCAGACAAGTCTGAATACCTTCCCCTCTTAAACTCACAGGATTAGCCTTGGATAAAAGGAGCCATTCCAGTTTTTTTCTTTCCACTTCTCCTTCAGAAATGTTCCCACATCCCTGATTATTGGTCCTGGCTCATAGCAAGAGATGGATATGCTTCCATAAAGACAATTGTTTGTTCTGGCTACATACCCAGGGAACCTCGCCCAGATTGAGCCAAAGAAGTAGATTTCTGTCTCTTCACATATAAGGTTACGGAATCATCACTCTGTGACTTACTCTCATTGTACTTCTATATACATGTGGCCTTGCTTTGTACAATTACTATATTTCCGATTAGGGTAAAGGAAATTTTCATTATAACACTGTTCAGCTGTTACTGGGCATTTATTTAGTGAGCCAGACTGTCCCACCTTGGAGAGCTCCACCTTTATTCTATCATTTAATCTTCACCTACAGTAGATATTACTGCCCTCACTTATAGAAAAGAAAATTGAGACTCAAAAAGGTTAACTTCCCCAAAGTGACTCAGGGAGTGAAGAGTGGAACAAAGACATTAGTCCAAGGTAACCACTACACACACACACACACACACACACACACACACACACACACACACACACACACACACACACAATGTACAGCATTTCCAGTTGGTCTTACTAGAGGATATGTTAATAACAATTATTAGGCTACATTTAATCGACATTTATTGCCTAAGAAATTTGTTCTGTAATAATCTGTAGCTTTAGAGATGAATTTTAGACAGGGTAGTCAACTTCAAAGAGCTTACAATCCAGGTGATTTAAGCGATAGGAAGTGTTGAAAATGCTAAGATACAAGAGTGCCAATCCAGTTATATAAACTCAAAGGACCATTTGCAGATATTTATTTTGATGACTACCCAGAACTACTTGAAACTACAGGAAATGTCTTTGCATAGGTAAAAATCTGAGTATGAAAAATATATATGTCCATTTGCCATGGTACAAAAACACCAGTAGGTCAAAGACAGGAAGTCGGTAGGCAACAAGAAAATAGTTTCTACACTGGGATGGGATTATACCTATGGCCTAGAGACATACGGATATCTTTACAGCTAACACATGAGACGATCATTACAGAAACCTACTATATTCAAGAAAGACGGTATACTACTTTTTTGTGAGTGAAAATAAGATAATTGTATAAAAGGACCAATCAACCTAAAAACAGCTATTTCATAATATTGGGTCTTGGTATTTTGAGTGGGAAGCTTGCTCTAATCTGATTTTGGTTAGGAAACCTAAAATCCAAGCTTGCTAGAATTAGGTCTAAGTGACAATGGGAGACAGAAAAGGCCCACGGAGTTGTTGATGGGTTTAGGTCAGGAGAGGGTAATACTGTTCAGATGATGGTCCTGGAGTCAAAACTGCCTCTGTCACTTCCCAGCGGGGGGACTTTGGCTGTCTCACAGACATCTCTGACCTGGCTTCAATTTCCTCATCTGTAAAATGGGGACAGGAGCACACCAAACAGGGTTGTTCTGGGATTATGAATATAATCACTTAGTATTACTCATGACCCATGTCATGACCCAGTACGGACTTTGACATTCCGTAGGCTTTTCTTTTTCTTCCAACCTGATGTTAACTTGTTTGGCTGGTGATCAGTGACGTTAAGTCAATGAAATGTCGCCTGTATATATGACTACATGACTGGTAAATTCCCCAAAGAGGCTGATTAGTGTGTTCATGAGGAGCGGTGATTAGCAGACAAATGAATTAGGAGTTCAATTTACACTTCAATTGTGAATGACATAATTTGCTAGCATCAGATCTTTTGTCCTAACAGCAGGTTTTAGAAAGAGAAAATACTGATTAACCTAAGGTCATTACTACAAAACACCAAACCATGAAATTCTACATCTCCTTGTGAAACTCACTCCCTTAACAACCTCATCGTTGTAATGTTTAATGAAGGAAAAAGACCCAGGATACAAACACAGACCAGAAGTGAGAAAAGACTCCTTGCTGGTGGAATTACAGGCAATTTTTCATTGTTGAAGACAATACATACACACATACATAAAAATAAGCATTACGCTATTCTCAATCTGAAGAATCAGAATTGTTTATAGACTGTCTTAATATACGAACTCTTGCCCCTTGCCCCGGGCTCCAAAGACTTGTGAATCAGAATTTCTATGGATCTGTATTTTCAAAGAGATGCTCAGATAATTCTAAGGACAGCCAGGTTGGACCACTACCCGTCCATGTGGTATGTCTTCCTTTGCTTGGGGAATAATGAGCTTCAACAGCCCTGACAGTGGAGGAAAGATCTGTTTTCCCTCCGTGAAAGAACCAAATGGGGACTCTTCTGGGAAGACAATGTACATCAGTGCTTCTCGACCTAAACTGTAACAGAATCTCCTGGGAAATTTCGGAAAACGTAGCCATCCAGGCCTCATCCCCAACCATTCTGACGTCCTGCTCTGGGATGGTGCCCTAAGCATCCATGTTGTTGAAAAAAATTAAGTGATTCTAAAAGGCAGGCAGTTCAAGAGCTACTGGCTAAAACCGTGTATTAGTTTACTAGGGCGGCTGCAACCAACTGCCACAGGCTGGGTGGCTTAAACAGTAAGTTTTATTTTCTCACTGTTTTGGGGAATGTGAGGACAAGATCAAAGTGTTAGGAGGGGCTGGTTTCTTCAGAAGCCTCTCTTCTTGGCTTGTAGATGACCGTGTTTTCACACGGTCTTCCCTCCGGGTGCCTAAATGTCCCCTCGCTATAGACCTAAGTCAGACTGCAGCAGGGTCCATCTTACTGACTCCGTTTTAATTTCATTAGCTCTAAAAACCCTATCTCCAAATTCAGTCACATTCTGATTTAAAGTCTGGTAGGACTTCAACCTATGAACTGGGGGAAGGGGACAGGGCATAATTCAGTCCATAACAGTTTGTGAGGTTTGAATTTTATTATGTGCCATCAAAATGACAGAGCCTTTTCCTTCTAAGACAGGAGCCACTGCAAGGGTACAGTCATTACATTTCAGTTACGCAGTTTCTACTAATTTCCTGTTGATGTATCTTTGAGAAAGGGAAGGGCTTGTACACTGCTGCCACAATCAGATACACTGAGCATTCTTACATGACTTTTATGAAACCAAGCCATCCATTCTTGAAAATCACTGTGCTTCTAAGAAAATAACATAAACTATATTTTGCATTACTTTTTTCCCATCAATATTCATTAACATCATTAGAGTGTTTTCCTTCTTGGGAAATGGGTGGACATTTTCCCCCTACATCTGAGATAGACTCTAACAATTATTTATGTTTCATTCTTCCTTCTCATGACACAATTTGTATTTCATTTATCACATTTCAACATAGCCCTCTCTCTTTGCAGGACACTAGTTGAAGTCTTCTTACAATAGAGTGGCTCACATTGTAAACTCCATGTTGTGCATACAGAACTATGCACGCAGATATGGAATCAATTGTTTGGTAGGAAAAAATGTCAGACTTTGAATCAGAAATTCAAGCTCTAGCTCTATCAGTTTTTAACTACATGATGTAGAGGAAATAATGTTATTAAAAAAATGAGGTCTCCTTACTTGTGACATCAACTATCTCACTGGGGTGTTTTAAAAGTGTTAAATTAGATGCTGACACATAAAATCACTTTGTAAATTATTTTAAAAAACAACGTGAAGGACATCATCATGATCTCTTACTCTGTCTCCTCTTTTCCCTAATTCCTCCTTTTTTTTCTTCTCATTCTTCTTCTTTATCTCCTTCTTATTATACCACCACCAACAGCATACTTTGGAACAAGTGATTAAGAGCAAGGAGCTCATTGAGACATAGCCATCTATCCACATACAATGGATTGGTTTCTTGCAAAAGCCCTTCAGGAAATATCTCAAAATGTAATGTTTTGGAATGAAAATAAAATACATGATTCCTGCTGGACTGGCCTTGGCAACTTGAAATATTAACTGGACAATTCTCCTGTGTAAGAGACCACATGGCTATTCATCTTTGGTTTTCAACTTCTGTTCTCAGGGCCAACTCAAGGCTTAAATCACATACTGGCAATGGTTCAAAAGAATACTGGAGAACCTGAACATTTCTATAAAAACAAAATTAAAAAAAAAAGCATGCTGCGTTAAGTTGTTAGAACACAACACATATGCCAGGAATTTTCTCAGTAGCTCTGCAAGCATTTGACAATACACTGAACGGTGCATTTGGGGACTTCCAGCTACTGACATCCCATTCCTGCTCCCCAACAGCTGTGCCAAATCAGGAAAGCTTCTTTTTAGAAACAGCAAACTGGGAAGAAGCGCTCCTCTCCCCAAAGACTGGTTTGCTGACTTGATTTTTCTCTCACTTATTAAGTAGATTTCAAATTGTAGCTCTAGGTTTGACAACACTAAGTCGTACAAATATCCATGTATGAAAACATTTCTTGACTGAACCTTTTAAATAGTTCCGCTTAAAATTACAATACCACCAAAAGAAACATAGAAGAGGAAACTACTTTCAGCACATAATCAATAGTCAGCCCCTTATTTATGTTTGCATATCACTGTGAAGTTTTCAAAGTGATTGAGATATATATATATATATGCATATGCTTATGTGCATACACACACACACACACACACACACACATATATATATATACCACTGTTTCATTTGTTATTAGAAATACTTTTTTTGAAAATAGGAAGTTTCATCTCCACTATAGAGGATACTAAGGCTCAGTGAAGTCAAGTTCCTCAGCTCAAGTATCTCAGCTAATAGGTAGCATGAAAAAACTGAACCTCAGGTCTTTAAAGATACAGTTTGGGGTTCTTTTTACTATACAAGACAAGGACAATTACCTATCAAGCAGGTACTCTGCTTTTTTGACCAAGTGCTGTGAAAATATGGCTTCCCTGGGTACCAGAGCACTGGGCAGATATAACAGATTAAATCACATGAAATACAGGCAGATGCCCACAGTGAAGGAGCTTGAACAGTGTCATATCCTGATTCCCTTTGCCATCAGCCTCTCAGGACACTGTTTGTACCTGGCTGCTGCTTTTTAAGTGCATTAAGTCTACATTTGTCAAGTAGTTTTTAAGTTTCTTTAAGACAGAGAGAGTATAGATGTACTTGCTTATTTATTTATTATTTTGGGGATAATACCATTCAGTAAGCTGAATACCCTGGGTGTGCAAATATGTTTAAATTTTGCATCGAAAAAAGCCAATCATTTATTTCAAGACTTCAGTATCTTACAGAATGCCTGATTAAAGAGGTACATTAACTTTTAAAACATCTAATTTCTAGAGTTAACTCCTGGGCCATGAATGTGCCCCTAGAAGGTGGGTAGTTGAAGGTAAGAGTAACTTTCTAAGGATCTTTCTAGTTTACGCAAGTGGTACTCATGCCCAGAAAATTGATACGGTTTTGCATGAAATACATCCCTAGGAGTTTCCCTGTCTGTGGTGGCTGGATCTAGAAGTAATTTCGTTGTTACTATTTATATTTCAAATCCTAACCCAAGTCCATTTGAATCTCCTGTCTGTTGGTCAAGGGACAGAAAGAGACAAAGACTGTTTCATGGTGGTTTAAGCACAGACTCCCCTGCTTAGCCTGAGATGCCATTTTTAGTTTTCAATCAGCAGGGCAGACAGCAGATTCTCCGGGTTCTAATAGGGAACAATGAAATGAATCAAGCAGCTGAAGACTGATGTTTAAGGCTGGCACCCACCACATACTTCCAATTGGTCAGACTTACCCCTCCCTATCCATGGGTCAGCTATAATTCATAGTCAGTGCTAAAATGCCTTAAGAAGTATTTATTATCTTCTAGACACAATTTACTGCTTTTGATTATTCATTTTTCATTACTATGGAAAGCAAGATTAAATTGTTTCAGAAGCAACTGCTTATATTAATCTTTCAAACACATGCTCCATGTAAAACTCTCCGTCAGGAAAACAGATGTAATTCCTGCTACCAAAACAGCCATAGGTAAAAGCAAACTAATACTAAATAAAAATAATTCTAGAATCCAAGATGAGGTAGAAGAACAGGAGCAGACAGAGAAGTGACAAAGTGAAGGGCTTGGATGACAGGCAGGGATGGAGAGTAATGCTTTAGAGTTCATTTATTAGGGCCAGCAAATTTATTCTATGCACACTTTAATTTCAAAAATAATTTAAGTTAGCTCTTTTCTTAATTGTGAAATTAGATTACTTTTCTGTTTAACAGGCAATACACTTACGAACTTAATAAATGAGAGGGAGAGAGGTAGGAGTCATATACCACATCTTTGAATCCATAAAAATTGAATCTTACTGCTGGGAGAGACTGGAAACAACCACCTCGTTTTATACAACAGGAGCCTGAGACCCAGAAAGGTTAAGGGGTGTACCAGAGCTCAAACAGCTAGCTAACAGCAGAGCCATAACTAGAACCAACTAACAGAGCAGGCTTACTCCACTATACCACCTGGGTTAGTGAACATTAGGATAGTTTGGGGTTTGAAAGCACAATTATTACTCTACCTCGGTAAGATATTACTTTCCTTACGACTCTCTTACTGAAACTCTCTCTCAGCAACTTCCAAGACACTGAATGGCAATCTACTTTGTCTCTGTCCTCAGTTTCTTCGATTAACACCTCCACCACTGATCACTTGTGAAATGGGGGCACCTCAACATTCTATTCTCTTTCTTCATGTGCTGAAGGTTCTAATTACGACAATCACTGAACATCACTGACTGACACCTTTCTATTCTAGTCACAGAAGTATACCCCACCTGTGCAGGGAGCAAGCCGGAAGGGCCAGCATCAAGACCGCTGGAAGCAATCCTCAACCAACAATGGTCCAAGAGCTGTGGACAGGGGCTTCCTTGGCCCTCCATTGGGATAAATCTCAGGTGTATTACAAGCTGTTTCCCAGAGCCCCACCATGGGGCTGAGTTCCACTGGCCCACAGTGGTCACTGGTTTCATGATCTACTCTTAACTGCCTTCTTTCCCTTCCTGGCCTAACTTCCTCACCTTCCAACTAGTGTTTCCTGGGACCACCCCCTAATAAAAGACTTGTGTTCAAATCCTTGCCTGCAATTGTTCTTCTCGGGGAACCCAAGATAAGACCTTACCCAAACACAATGCTGTACATCTCTTCACTCTGACTTGGGCCATTCTCTCCATCAGAACATACCTCTTGTATATATCCACTTTGTCAAAGTTACCCACCCTTCAAGGATCACCCCTACCAATACCCCTTTGGAAGAATCCACCCATCCCAAGAACTATGTGCCTCTCAATAATACACTCCAACAGATCTCATATGAAGATGTTTGCATGTGCATTTCCTTGGACTACAATCCAGGAACTAAATTATGAACTCCTGGAAGGCAGACACCCTGTCATATTCCTTCTCACCTCCACTAGGGCAATGGTGCTCCTATGCAGTAGATATTTGTTCAATGTCTGATGAAAAAGGTGGACTTTAGAAGTATCCCCAAATAAAACCAGGTGTTTCTTATTGAAGGATTCTTCCTCATGGAGTTATTTTCTTATGTTACAGAGAGAACTGGCTTTCACATTGTAAAATAAATATGCCTAGTAAGACAGAGTATATGAGAGAAAAATGTTAAATACTCTTAATTCTCTGCTTCAGTTCACAAAGCACTGGAACCTTCCTGCTGCAGAGAATTAAAAAAAAAAAAACCACACACACATCAATGGATAGATCATCCAGACAGAAAATCAATAAGGAAACATTGGCCTTAAACAACACATTAAACCAGAGGACTTAACAGGTATTTACAGAATATTCTACCAAAAGCAACAGAATACATATTCTTAAGTGCACATGGAACACTTTTTAAGATAGATCATATGTGTTAGACAAAGATAATTTTAGACAATTATAAGACAAAACAAGTCTTAAATATAAAAGGACTGAAATCATATCAGGTATCTTTTCTGGCCACAGTGCTATGACATGAGAAATTAATCTCCCAAAGAAAACTGGAAAATTCATGAATATGTGGAGATTAAATGCTACTGAACAAACCAATGGGTAAAAGGAGAAAAGAGAAATCAAAATATACCTTAAAACAATGAAAGCAGAGATGTAACATGCAATATTTATGGGATTAAGCAAGAGCAGTTCTAAAGGGAACTTCATAGAGATAAATGTCTGCCTCAAGAAACAAGAAAATTTTCAAATAAACAACCTAACTTTACATTTCAAGGAACTATAACAAGATGGATAAACAAAGCTCAACACTAGAAGATGTAAGGAAATAACAAAGATCAGGGCAGAAATAAATCAATGGAAAGATCAATGAAAATAAGAATTGGTTCTTTGAAAAGGTAAAGAAAATTGAAAAACTTCTAGCTAGATTCACCAAGAAAAAAAAAGAGAGGATTTGAATAAATAAAACTAAAAATAAAGGAGATAATTACAACTGACAGCACAAAAATACAAAGGACTCTAAGAGACTCCTATGAAAAATTATTCACCAGCAAATTGTACACCCTAGAAGAAACTGATAAATTCTTAGAAACATGCAACCTATCAAGACTGAGTCATGATGAAATACAAAATCTGAATAGACCAAATACTAACTAGTAAGGAGACTGAATCATAAGCAAAACCTCCCAACAACTCTAAGTCCAGGTCCAGATGGCTTCTCAGGTGAATTGTACCAAACATTCAAAGGAGAATTAATGGCAATCCTTCTCAAACTCTTCCAAAAAAAAAGTAACAGGTGGGAATACTTCTAAACTCATTGTAAGAGGACAGGAACACCCTTATACCAAACCCAGACAAGAAAATTACAGACCAGTATCCCTGATGAACATAGATACAAAAATCCTCAGCAAAATACCAGCAAACTGAATTCAACAATACATTGAAAGAATCATACACCACGACCAAAAAGGATTTATATTCCAGGGGTACAGGGATGGTTCAACACCCCTGCTCATGGGATGGAAGAATTAATATTGTTAAGACACCCCTGCTCACTTGCTGCACTGATGGACAGCGACTGCATTGGGGTGTGGGTGGGGACTTGATAATAAGGGTAAATGTAGTAACCACATTGTTTTTTCATGTGAAACCTTCATAAGAGTGTATGTTAATCATACCTTAATAAAAAAAAAATCCCTGCTCATGGGATAAGAAGAATTAATGTTGTTAAAATGTCCATACTACTGAAAGCCATATAGAGAGATTCAATGCAATCCCCATCAAAATACCAGTGGCATTTTTCACTGGTTTTAGAAACAAAACAATTCTAAAATTTGTATGGAACCATAAAAGACACTGAATATACAGAAGAACAAAGCTGGAGGCATCATTTGACATTTGCTGATTTCAAACTATATCACAAAGCTACAGTAATTAAAACAGCATGGTATTGGTATAAAAACAGACATGTAGATCAATAGAAAATTCATACAATACATAACAGTATGAAGAATAAAGGGAAAAATAATCACCTATACTTCAGCAGGTAAAAATGGAGATGGTCACACAACAGTAATCCACTTAAAAAATGGTTAAATGGTAAATTTTATGTTATGTATATTTTATTACAATTTAAAAAATCACCTATGACACAACCACCCAAAGATAACTACTGTTTATATTTTGGTTTAAATCCTTTCTGGACTTTTATGAATGAAGGCATAGGCCTTCACACATATACATAACATTTTTAAGTGAGATTTAACACTAACATAATATTTTATAACTTCAAAATCATTTTATCACTATCTTGGTGATCTATGTTGATAAATAAGATCATTTTTCATGGCTAGATAATACTAAGTCATATAGATATGTCATTACCTAACCAAACCCCCATTATTAGATATTTAGGTCATTAGTTTTGAGCCATTGTTTCTGCATACTTCTCTAAAATTAGAATGACCAAGCCAGAGGGAACACATTTGTAACTTTTGAACATACATTGCCAGACATACAGTTTTTTAAAAAGAAAGCCTTCCCCTCCTATATATCATCACATAATGCCTCTCCCAAGGTCTAATCATTTTTCTGCTTATCTTTTTCTCTATAAATTTCTCTCTTCTTTCTCCTAATACACACCAATTAAAGCTATCTAGTAACCTCCTCCTCCCCTGCCCAGAAATTAATGATTGAAGGTTAAATTCCACATTTGGCATTTAAGACTATCCATGATCAGGTTTCAACTACCTTTTCAGAGTTTGTCTCTCTCCCTTCTTGCATACATGTGTTACACAGCAGAGCTAAGCTGGATTACTCCCAGTGTTCCCCATTCAGACCCTCGATTCCCTGCCTTTGTGTCTTTCCTACCAGGAATATCCTCACTCACCACTAACACCTGTTGAAAATGTATTCTTTTTTTGCAGTACAGCTCAGAGTGGTGAGGTTCCCAACCTTCTCCACATTCCATCATAATAACAGCTAATGTTTACTGAAGTGTCCTAACAAGTGGTGAGCTTATCTCGTTGAACTTAAAACAGCTCTACAAGCTAGAATGGAGATAATCACCAACACCCCTTTCATTAGATGAGGACAGTATAGCTTGGAGAGGTTAAATAACCTGCCCAAGGTCATACAGTTAATAAAAGGGAGAGTTGGTTTCCAATCCAGTTCCTCTGCCTCCGATAAATCACTGTGTAATTAACACTAGGCAAAACTTTAACTTGGTTTTAAGTTTTCTCACTGTTAAAATGAGTGAGGGTTGGTTAAATAATGAAGAAACTAGTTTCAATTCTAATATGCCATGAAATTTAGAGTTTCTTAAATATTTCATCTATCTGTTTGCAAACCTTTTGTACCCTTCAGAATAAGGATGAGAGTTTATTTGCTGCCTACTCAGATCACCATTTAGGTAAATAAGGTTTTGTCCTCTAAGTTCACTGGAAGCAGGAATGAAAATCACAACACACTGAATAAATGCCGCTGTTATTACTACTTCTCAGTGATCAATCCACTGATGAAAATCGAGGCATAAATATGAACCAAAAAATATGAAGGCAGGACTCCAGATAGCACTGGAAAACTAGGGTAGTAAAAGCACTTTTCATTCAATACTGAAATTTCCAGATGCTTCCACAGCAAGTGCAAAAATATGCGTTCCTTAGATTTTTCTCATCTGAGGGCTGTTGGGTGACAGACACATCACATTCTACTTACTTGTGCTCGTGAAGCAAAACAACACAGAACAGGAATCAGAATTATGGCAGTGGACCTGTCAGAAATTGGGAACTCAGGGGCTGAGATGGAACAGATGGACCTCAAAGCTGTCTTAGGACATCGAGCCAGAGGCTTGTCTTGTCAGGCCCTTGCTCCAGGATCTGAAAAGCAGATTTTCATCTGTACCCATATGAAGAGTGGTACCTGATGCCAGCCCAACCACTCAGGAAACTACAAACTGGGCTACAAAGAGCCAGGTTGTGAAGTTACACTAAGCTGATAACGTCCAAACTCTGACAGGTGGGAACCCATTCCTTTAAGAACTATTCTTATCAAAGCAGAGATAACTTAAGGTATTAAATTAAGTGTAGGATCAAGAGCCCTTCAGAACTAAATCATTAGGGTGCATGATAGGTGAATGAAAGTATCATTAGGTGAGCTTCAATTTATGCCTTTATATCTGAGTAATCTGGAAACCACTGGCTCACAAAGATGACATGGGGTCACAAAGGGTTTTTTATGCAACTTAAAATCCTCAGCACTATCACAGTACTAGAGACAGCAAAGATAATGAAAATATAAGAAAACAAGAAGGGAGAAAGAGTCCTTAAATATAAAGTCCTTAAGAGCTGTGTTGTCACTCCTGCTATTTCTTGTGATTCCAGAGTCAGTCAGTACCAGTCCCAGAATAGACACCAGGGAGGAACTCATTGTGGCATTGAAATTTCATATGTGAGGACACCGATTTAGAGATCATGTGAGCCATCCGTGGCTAAAAACAAAAACAGCTTCATTTAGTGAATATGTACCATATGCCAAGGAGCAGGTGAACTGCTGAAGTACATTATGTTTATCCATCCTGAAAACAATTCTGAGAAGCAGATGTTACATATGCAGGCTACACAGGAACCAGCAGAGGCCAGGGGGGTCAGGCAGCTTGGGTTACACACCTGATCAACAGTGGAGTCTTACTTTAAGTCGAGATTTATTTGGCTCTAGAACCAGTGCTAGGAACCAGCATCAAAGTCTCTAGAATGGCAGAACCATTTATTTAACTGCCACATTTTTTACTGTGATGCTCATTTGGCAATATGCCACATGAATACCAAGCCATTATGTTGTATACCTGAAACTAATACAATGTGCTATGTCCATTATGCCTCAATTGAAGAAAAAAAAAAAAAAGGAGGGGAGACTCCAAGTCCCTAAAACCTCCTTGGATTCTCTCTGTCTTGCATCCTGATCAAGGGCTGCTAGAGGGGCAATTCCTCTCTGGGTGACTTTAAAGCTCACCTGACCATACTGTATGCAGAAATAAGATACTCTGAGGGTTCTTTAGCCTTGCTACTGATAAAGATTATAGTCACTGCTGATTTATTTCAAAGAGTAAAAAGAACTACTTAAGACCTGAGCCCTCGGCGTGCTTTGGCTGCCTGCAGAAATGAGGTGCATGTGAGATTCTAAGAGAGCTGCAATCCCCCTCCATCCTCCCTGCTAAACCTTACATTCCTGACTCACCCACGGGGAGGAACATGAGCATTCCCAGCAAAGCAATTTCCACTGCACTACTGCCTTACTTTCTAGGACTCTGAGTTCTTCAAGCCCTGGACTCACCAGCCTCCATCAATCCTTTGCAAGGTGAGATACCCTCAGATAGAGAGTGCCTCTCCCCTGACCCTGACCAGCATTCTCAGAAGTTCAAACTGATCACCCACATCAATGGCTCCCCTTCTGAAGTAACCTCTTGTTGTCACTTACCAAGCGGCTCAGCCCTCCCGGAAGGTCACCAAGGATGCTGGGGGTTGGACTTTCTCTGGCCAACCTCAGGACCTAAAGCAATCAGGGCTTAGTAATAATGCTCTAATATGCTCAATAATCAAAAAGAAATCTTTAAAAAAAATCCCCCAACCAGAAAAGCTTCATTCACAAAGCTGTTTATTACATCATTATTCATAACAACGGAAAAAAATTGGAAAATAATTTGGAGATCCAGCAGGGAACAACACTCTACAACTAAATATGACATGTCTACATGATGAAATATATGCAGACTCTGAACATCATGCTTGTAAAGTACTTATTATTAATTATTATTATTATTATTGGAAAGTGTTACCTCATTAAGTCATCTGAGAAAAACACAAGACATGGAAGTATATGATCAATGCAATCTTAGTTAAAGAAGTCCACAAGTAAAAAGATGGAAGAAAAATATTCAAAAATTAATGATCACACTACAAGATGATCAGAAATATACATTTGCAACTTCTCCTCTGTCTTCATACTTCTTCAATAGTTTCCAAATTTCCTATAATTAACAAGCCATCCTGAAACTAGAAAAAATGCAAAACTTAAGGAATTTAGCATTAGGTTGACTATCAGGGCAAAGCTGAAGGGATAAGAGTTTCATTTTGACATTTTTCAGTACGGCACTCAGCGGAATTCCTTCTCCTTCAAAGATAAAGCACGGCCACGTTTCTGCTAAGGGTTACCAGCTACTCTGTTGCTGTCTACTACCCGGCAAAGCGGCCTAGTGGTTAGTTCCTACCACTTGGCAAGAAGCAAAGCTTTCCTGGATTCTTTGGACACCTTGCAATGGACTGTTTTTTATTTTATAATGTGCCATTTCAAATGCTCTCTGCAACCCACTAACTTCATTGCATGATCCATAGAGGGGATCATAACTCAGCTGGAAAAGCACTGACTTAGAGGAATCCAGGGCGGACTGGCATGCAGGGTTCATGATTGTCTCCAGACACACTGGTGACAGGGAGGTGGGAAAACAGAGGCATGTGTCTCAGAGATATGACTTTGTCTTTGTTCCATACAGTCTTTGGTATTATTTTCCCTAAATACAAATGAAGCAATAGTAAATATAAACACATCAAAGAGGAATATGATCCTAGAGCATTGTCCTTGAGTGCGTCTCCAGTTTCCTATGAATGCTACACACAGAGAAGAGGGAGAAGCAGTGATACCAGCATCCTGTTGGGTTGCACCACCTCTAGTTTCACGTTCCTCCAGTCCAGGGAACTTCACTGGCAGAGGCCCCATAAAGTCCAGATGCGATCACTGGCCATTCCATAAGTATCTTCCGATCGCCTGTGCTTCCCCTGCCACTAAGTCCCAGCAGCTCTTAGCTCCCAACAGAACAAACTCTGAATCCCATGTGTGTACCCAGGCTCCATAGCCCAGCATCAGGCTCCTTTTCAGCCTTTTGCCTCTCTCTCCACACATCTTTCCAGGCCCAGCACAAGCACGCTCACCCACACAAATGCCCTTTGCCCCTACCACGTCTCTCCTGCCAGAGCCTCTGGGCAAGCTCTCTCCCCCACCACATGCCCTGCCAAGGTTCTCTTCCTGAAAGGCCCATTCACACCACATCCCCTTGATATTGCCCTCCAGATGCTGCCAGTGACAGGAGAGGTCCCATGGCTTCAAAATGGGATTTCCTAGACCCGAGTTTGACACCAGCACTCTCCCATCAAAAGTTGCCCTTAGGAGCTGAGATAGAGAAGGAGGGTCAGGGAAGCACAAGCAAGAGATGGGGCAGGAATGGACTGGAAGTGGCCAGCAAAGGGGGCAGGAAAGACCACGTGCAGATCAGGAGTGAATGCACAGCCCTCCAACAGGGAGGAGATACGCTGCAGGAAATGGCTATAAAGGAGAACTAGGGGACTCTCTCCATGGCAGAGATTTGACCACAGCCCAAAGAAAATACGACATAGAGGTTTGCTGCCAGTGAGCAAAGGGCAAAGGGGCAGCTCAGAGCCTCTACTGACCATTAGCTGTGCATTCAAAACTTTTTTCGGGCACACTTGCTGGGTGACTAAGACACAGGGCACCTCACCCTCAAAATCTCTTCAGCTGCCAAACAGGGAGGAAAAAACAGCGAATGAGCAGAGAAGCTGCAAGGACCTGGAGCCCCACTCCCCGCGGGCACCCCACAGGAGGACTGTGTAAACATTGTCACCTCTCCTTTGCTTTTCACTCACCCGCCTTACAAATGGAAAGTTGCTCTGTCTTCAAAAGAACAAAAACACAGGATGTGGCTAAGAGAACAGGGAAATACATCTTCAATGTTTTGAGGTACACTGTCACTCAATAAAATGCAAAATATATTTTTAACCAAAAGACAGGGAAAAGCTTCCTCTTCAAGTCTGTTTAGTGACAAAAACTTAAGCACTCCAAAAGTTGCTGATGCAAATGCTGTAAACCCATGTAAGCACACAATTGCTCAATTACCATAGACATGGTCACTTGCCAATAAAACAGGAGGAAGCTAAAAAAAATAACATGGATGCCTTATGCAGCTCTAGATCACTTCAGCAGCAGACAGACTCAACAGAGAATTAGACATCAAACTGAAACCTACTAACACAGAACCAGATAGCTCTTCCAATTAATTTTGTAGACAAGAGTTGAATAAATGAAAACTGAATGTCTTCTAATCTAAAAATTAAAAAATGAATTTTTTAAATGTCTAGGCTCTCAGCAATAAAAGCCTACTAAATAGCAAGCCACACAAATTAATACAAATTATAGTCAAAGTGATATGCAGAGTGGTATCCGCATTACAATATTATGAGTGAAATGGGGCAAACCAAACCTGAAGAATTATTCTTGAAGGTATATTCAGATAAGATCATATTATGCAAACCTTAAAGAGTGTTTTGTTTGTTCTTTTGAAAGACACATTTATATTGAGTTAGGCAATATCAAAAGGCAGAATTATGTGAGACAGGAAAACATCAGTTAATGGAAAATGAGGAAGTTAATAAACGAAGCCACACTGGATATTTTATGAGCACTACTGGAAATACAATTCAGAGAAGAAAAATACCATCGTTATGACTGAGCACAATAAACCGATTACTTGTCTTAAAGGCTATGTGTGATAGAAATCATTTAAATCAATTGAGTGACTGTTTCTTAGCAATTTGATAAAAAGGAAACATGGGGTAATTGGGAATCAAGTGCTCCTCTGGGAGCTTAAAAACAAGCCAGCTGGGTTTGTAAGTGCACTTTAATCTGGTTATGTATTTTGCCCTTGTTTTAAAAAAAGGGAAAAACAGGAAAGACTGAGTCAAACTGCCGAAGTACTGGAATTTGTAGAATTTAAATTATTCGCAAGGATTAGGTTATGACGGATAGTTCTCTCCGCCCCCAAGCCCCATCAGAGAGTTGAAAGGCTGATCAGAGCTTACTGTAGCCATGTCTTCTGGAACGGCTGAATCCTTCAGGACCTCTCCATACAACCCTGGGCGGTGGCAGGGCCTCCAGGATATCTCCCTGGAGGATAAGCTAGCCACATGCAATTTTGGTTCCGCCTTTCCCACTCTGGCATCCCTTTTGAGTGTTCAAAACAATTTCAGATTTTCAGGAAAGCAGGAACCATGATGTATGGACTTATCAACAAGACTCCCTTATTTTTGCAACTTATAATTATCAGCTAAATTTTCCTAATGAATATTAAGCACCAGTAATACTCTAAAGCAGGGTTTGGCAAACTTTTTCTGTTAAGTGTCTGATGGTAATTTTAGGCTTTATGGTTCAGAGAGTTTCTGTGGCAACTACTCAACTCTGCCCTTGGCTGACAGAAGCTCACCCATTAAAACTTTACTTATGAAATCATATGGCCAGCCTGTAGGCTGGACTTTGTTGATCCCTGCTCTTACAAGCAACTATAAAAATCAGAATGGACTAAAATCTAAATGACCTGTTCTGCCTGGGAAAACCCTGAAGGAAATGATCTTTCATATACAACAAGTTTATCACCTTTCTTACAATTTCTAAGGGGTTATTCTCAAAAGATGGCAAGTACCCATTGAGCCAATGTATGATTTGTCACTTAGCCAGAAGGATGGCCTGAAGTCTTTCCAATAAATTAAAAAGAGTATGACTGAAATGACTTGCTAGCTCTAGATTGTCACGTATCTCATTTAAGACTGGTCAGGGTCCTTGGCTTTAGTGTCAGGTGCAAAGCTGGAGATGAACAAGTATACAACAATAACACTACTCATAAATATAAAGTATTGGAAAGGTAGAAATCAGAAATTCAAAATTCCTCTTACACCTTGCTGATCCAATCGTGATGATAAGTATTACCCCAAGACACCCGTAGATTAAAGAAATCCGAGGTCTAAAAGAAACGCAAGATGCCATCCTCCTATCTCAGCTTTACATTTTACAATTAATCTTCTGGGGATCTTCAATTTTTTTCAAGCCCCAAACTGTCTGCTGGGGCCTCATGAATTTCCTGGATCTTTGTAGGTCAATATAAATGCCTACCACTTGCAACCTCTTACAAGGTTTTCTAGAAACCAGGTCAATTTAGATAGCGGGAGTTCCTTAAGCCATTTTGAAGAATGCTCCATAGCGATGAAAATAGCATGTGAGCACACCACCATAAAACAGAAGAAAATTTAACAGCATCAGAAACATTAAGCTTTAATGAAAGCTGACTTATGACTGAAATGCTTACATAAGGAAAATAAAATCCAGAGGTCCAATAACAGTTAAGGTTTCCAAAGAAATTTCCATAAAGAGCTCTACTCATTTAAGGTGAAAGTAACTGGGGAGAGGCGGACAAGAAGCCCGTCCTCAGGGTGGAGTCTGGTGGACAGGGAACTGGGGAAAGGATGACACCCCTTCTGAAAACTCCTTTGCTTTGTTGGTAATTTTGAGAAGACTAGATTGATGTTTGGAAAACAGCATTTTGAAACAGAAATTTGATTCAAAAAAGAAACCAAGCAAATTCCCTAGGCAAACTACATTGTGCATCTGTCACTGCAGTCAGGGATGAGCGCTCCTAGCTGGAGCGGGCCCCACAGCAGCAGGGTCAATAAGCACCTCAGATGGGTCCCGGGGACCTTCGTGCACCTGGAGTGAGGTGGACTTGCTCTAAGTCTTCTCCTTGCCAAAGGTACTCGCTGCCTTTTGATGACTTGGCATTCAGATTCACACCTGGAGGGTGACAGTGAGGATCGCAGCAAGGCGGGGAGTCTAACAGATGCCTGATGGTTTTGGTGGGTGTTTGTTTTCTCTTTTCGGGGGACAGGAGGCTGTTTAACTCTTTCACTGAAGTTTATTGTTCTTATAATTGTTCCTAAATGTTATTTTTAAAATTACTTCTCGAGCTTAGTAAAAGCTGGCTTTTTCAGGGTATGAGGTTACTATTGCATCAAATATACTAAGTGATAGATTTATTAAGTGATGTAGAATAGTACTTCAGTTATTCAGTGTGGGGTAAATGGAAGTTTTCACCCAGACTTTCCAGAATTTTCCTCCTGGCCTTAGTCCATTCACATACCAATGGATATTTACCACAGCTGAGCCTCCAGTGGATCAGGGAACAAGGGGTGGAGAGAAATCAGCCATTCTCTCTGCCCCTCGTTTCCTGACACCTAATTGGTCTGGTGCCCAGCAGTCACCACAGACCCACCCGTGGAATTCCTACTGGAAGGAGCGGGTTGGGGGAGAGTACATGTGTGGCTGGAGGGAACGGACGGGGTGAGGGCTGGCTAGCCAACCCGAACGAGCTGTGAGCAATAAAAACTCTTTCTCCCAACCTGCCCTTCCCTTTGTCATCCTTCAGTTTCTTCCAATTCACAGAGACCTTGCCCCGAGCAGGGAAACCTTACCCCTGGAGCTACATCCAGTATGAGGGAATTTTCTAGACACATGAATTATTCTCTTTCATGTGCCAAAATGTATTAAAAGATGTTTGATAAGCAATAGCATCAGAGGTGGAAGAGAATTTAGATACTACACATATAAACAGCTCATTCTGATTGAGAGGCAAGTGAGTCTCTGCTAAGTGCCATGCTTACAACTACAGCCTGACAGTGACTGACTGAAAGGCTAGAACCTCAGCATCCCCCAGGCACCCACTCAACAGCTACTTGCTCAACACCTGTTGCTTTCAGGGAAAAACATCTTCTAAACCTAGTTTCCTCTCCTAAATTTAAGGAAGATGGGCCTAACCTAAGTTTAAGAACAGCTAGTGTTTAAGGCCCACAGGGAGCACCAAAAGTGCTACTTGCCATTATTAGTAAAGTCAGAGTCGATTACATTAGTTGTTCATTTTATTTTTTAATACTCTGAAAGTCTAATCTTTCCCATCAAGAGTGGTTTACGATTAAGGTTCATAGAAACCCCATCTATCCAACTTCACCCATGCCATGCTTCTGTATAGTAACCTCTCCATTGTGTATCATTTCCCTTTCCAGTGAATTCCTATCCACCTATCAAATCACTTCGGACATCACTTCCTCTCTGAAGACTTCCCCAATTCACCCACTCTTCCAACTAAGTTAACCATAACCTATTCCTTCCACTTTCTATGTTACATTATTTCTGTGGCTACACTCACTCTTGTTCCATTACTGCATTGTACTTGATTGCATCATCTTATTGTATTGTAGTTACTGGTTACATATCTTTCTTCCTACTATATGATACATTCTAGGAGAACAAAGTCCATTTCTTCTCATTTTGCTATGCCCAGAATCCAGCCTAGTACCTAAGGGGTACCCAATATGTATTTTCTTGTTAAATTGAATTTGAGAGCGTACAATTCAAACTCCTGTCCCTGAAATGGGTTTCATTATCTAATGAGAAACACAACCCTGTTACCAGATGACAGTGAACTCTTCCCCACAGCTGATTTAGAAATAACTTTCATAATATTTTAGCATTTTTATAGTAGGAGCTGAACGACAAAATCATGATGGATTCTTAAGAACTGTCAAAATAGCAGGCTGTCTACAAACAATGATACCAAAAGTTCATTTCTAAACCCAAAAACAAAGCCCATCGAACCAGACAATTGCCTCAATATGCTTTTGTTATCCTCCATTCTCTTGCTCCAGCCCTATGATCGTTCTGCATGGCTGCTATTTTTCAAGGCACACATTCAAGCTTACTTGGCCAGCTTCCCCTGGACACTGTCTGACTCCAGCATCTGTCCTGGTACCCAGCGGAAGGTCAGACACATCAATCTTTCTCAGCAGGCTGTGGACAGCACTGCCCCTGTAAAGGATGCAAGAAGGGTCGTCCAGAGAGGGTCCTGTCAGTTTCTGTGTCTACCCTCTGACCTGGACCTACTAACCAAGAAGGGGCACCTCACAGGTACCCTCGCAAACATCTCATCCATCAGGCAAAGTTTCTGGGGCGATTTGCTAAAATGTTAGCAGTGAGATTTCGAGGGACTGTTAGCAGTGACAACATTTTGTGTGAACTGTTTACATCTCATGCCAAGTCAGTGTGCTAGAGTGGAAAAAGCACTGACAAAATTTAGAAATAATCTGATCCAGGTGGTCCTGCCAGCGTATACTTCAGAAAACACAGCATATCCATTTTCCCTATTAGAGAAAAATGCATTAAAAAGACTACCTCAAGTGTCATTTAAATTAATTAGCAGTTATGTTAACATGGCAAGTTTTTTTTTTAAGGTTTCAAGGAGTCCTATCTGTGTGGAGATGGTCTGCTGTGAATTTTAAGGAACAGGGTTCAAAACAAAGCAAACGCTCCTATACTGGAAAAGGAATACATTTACCTGTGTGATTATTCACACCCTTTCTCACCTGTTTAGTGGTACAACCTATGACAAAGCTTATTTCAGGGGCCCATTTGGACCTAGAAAAGCCAACAGTACCAGGGAAAACCCAAAGGTTAGTCCTAGACTTCAGATACTTTGTGCCATCTGCCAGCACACAGACTTGTGCCTACTGGTATTTTTGTTCCTTCCTCATAGTATAGACGGCTTTTTATTTTTCATCTATGACAATCCAGTGTCTTCCCAAGCCACCGCCATTGATATCTGAGGTGTGGAGGTAGAACATAGTCTGGTGAGACTCTGTTCTTAAACTGTGGCCAACATGAGGTGAATAAAATGCACTGTGTCACAGGAGGACAGATGAGCTAATGGCCTGGGGCATCTGTTCCCACTCCAAGGATTCTGATTCTCTGCCGATCCCAATTCAGATATGCCAAGAACATACAAACGCCTAGGAGCGCAGTACCCAAGGAATGCAGCGAACCAAGGGGCTGCTCGATCTGTGGAATGCCATCAGCACTCCATGCTAAATAAATGAGAATGCATTTTAAATCGTGAAATGGCAGGGTTATCCTAGGCTCAAAACTTATGGAGAGAACGAGTTAAACATGCACCATGGTTGTACACATTGCAATTGGCAGGAGAAATATATTTTTTTCCTGAGGAAAAGAAAAGTTTTGTATTTTTCAATTGGGAATGTTCTGAGGCAAAAATGTCATTGCAAAAATATTAACATAGAAGCCAACTTTAACTAAGTGAGTGAATATTTAGATATTTTTAAAGCCCAGTTGCAAGAGGGTAGTATGTTTTATTCTCCTGCTGAGAAAATTATGCTTTTATTATATGCAGCTTTGTCCAGCATGCTTCCAAGAAAGAAAATCATGTAAGCCCACATGTTGTATTTCTCATAGGCCAAGAGGTAGCAGAGAAATACAAAACTGATGCAATGCCTTAAAAAGGCAAAGTTGGGAAAGACAGGTTAAAGCTAAAATAAAATTATTTGAAAGAAACTACATTTTATTTTACAAGGAAAGCAACCAATGCCAGGATTGACAAAAGGGAAATCACAGAGGACATCTAACTTTTTAGTCAACTTCAAGCATCCTGTATTGGCCAGATCACCAAACCTATGGAGGATTTTTCTGGCTGTCTCTTTCAACACTGGACTCTCCCTTGTTCACTCGTTTCTGGGGCAGTCTTAGTTTCAGAAGAGTTCCTAACTTTCCTGCTCATGAGCTGGAGAAACGGGGGATGATAATGTCTCCCAGCTTGTTTTTAGATAGGTGATTTTTGTTGTACACAAAATAAAGCAAAGCTGAAGGACAGAAGACAAAGAGAAAAGGCAAAGATAGGAAAGAATATTCTGGCATGCAGAACAAGAAGAAATCACAAAAACTGAGCACCACTCACTGATCCGTGATTCCTCAAAGAAGCACACATACCAGGGCATTCTCAGACCTCAGACAAAATGCAAGGAGGATGGATGGTAAGTGTGGCAACATCTGTTTCCATAGCAACAACTGAAAGGCCAGCCTATGCCAGCATCACCACCAGATACACCTCCCAGAGGTAAAGGAAGATTGGGCCAATGAAAACTGCATCTCCTTCGTGAGAGGCCCCACTGAAACCAGCCACACCTTCATCTCAGCTCTGCTAAGAATCTTTATTCAGTCTTCAACACATTGCAGACTCCTGGGTCAGATAGCTTCCTCTCCTGCCTGTCAACAGATAATGGAAATAATGTTCTTGGCGGAAACTCCAATGGTTATACAGAGAAGTGTCTTAAATTTTCAACAAATCTACCCCATGTTATTTCTCTTTTATTGCTCTCAGTGCAAACAGGAAAAGCTGAAATTCTAGACATCCAGTGGAGTATGAAGGGACCTCTCATGGCAAGACAGAACACAGGGAAGACCAATTAAGGCTGAGAAAACTCTCAGCCTAGAACCTTTCCTCTACCCGCTACCTACAGAACCTTAAACCCAAAAAAGTGCTAAGAGCACAGAGATGTAGCAAGATGTAAATGTGGTTCTATTTGACAGATACCATCTACATACTGTAGGGCTAGCTGGACACGTAATCATGGTGAATTAAAAGGCACATGTGAGACAAAAATGGTCAATATACATATAATTACCATTTGCCGAACATCTACTATGTTCTTTTACATACAGTAATCACTTTATCACCATAATCACTATCGTGAAAGATGGATACTTTTCTCCCTATTTTACAGATGAGGACAGACCACAGTGCCCACTATCTGGCCTATTGCTCCAATGAATGTCTTTCAAATGTACAAGTGTTCTTCTGTTAACATTAGAAATTGCACAGATTCCCACTATGAAAGTTGGACTTTTACTCTGTGAAGAAGACAAGAAACTAAAACAAGAGCTTTTTAATTTTACTAATCCCTATTACAGCTAAATATATTAAGGAAAAAAGAAGTGGATTTATATGGGAATCATGATAATCAGTCTCCAGACAATGGCAGGTTCCTACATGGATCTAAGATTCCCATGTTAACACCTTCCAGTTCATGAGTCCAAGGACAACATGTTCAAAATACTACCTTATACTTTTCTACTTCTCTAGGTAAATTCTCATTGCAAAAAATAATATGTGGGCGCTAAGCTATTCATCCATTCTGCCTGCAGGGGCAAAGATCTTAACAGCACCAGGCTTAGTTTGGGTCTGTAACTTTGAAGAAATATGGAAAATTTGGGGAAGGCCCAAATAAGAGCAATGAAAATGATGAAAGGGCTAGAAGGTAAGGGAAAAGGCTGACGAATGAGGATTAATTAGCCTGGAGAAGGGAAGACAGTGGGGAACTTAATATTCTCCTTGAAATAGAGCAAAGGCTATTAAACAAAATATGATCACCATGATTCACTATTCCACTGAGAATGAAAACACAGGAAACAGCCTTACGGAAAAGTATGATGAATTTAGATTAAATATAAAATAAATCTTTCATCCTAAGAGTTGGAGGCACTAAAATGGGTTGCAGCTTAAGGACTTTGCAAACTTTGCTTTCCTGCAGTGCCTGGGTCTTCCAGTTCTTCCTGCCCCAATTAAAACACTACCTACTCCAAGAACCCCTGGATTCTATCTTTACACACTGAACACAGCCAGCATTTCTCGAACTTTAGGAAACATCACTATCACTTGGAGGACTTATCAAAATACAGATTTTTGGACTCCACCCCCAGGACAAGTTCAGGAGAGGAGCCCATGACTGCATTTCCAACAAGCAATAAGTCTGCAGATGCATTTTCAGAAGCAATGAACTAGACACAGTCTTTCCCTACTCTTACCTCTCATAAAAATACACCTGTACTTCTCTGGGCATTTGTCATTGTTCTTATGCTACAGTATTTTATGTACTTTCCTTCTAGACTTTGGTCTCATTTGATTTTGACATTGCTACATTGCCTAGTACAATGCCAATAACATGCAGGGCTTAAGAAACATCATCCTCTACTTCTACCATTAAAAGTGGGTCATTCTATGGATAAGATTCCTCAAGGGAGGAACAACCTAAGACAGGCACAGTCACAGGGGGGCCAACAGGTGAGAAATTCGGGATCATCAGAGGTGAGGCTTAGAACCTCACCCCCCCCCCTGTTTTGAGAGAAATCTTCTGCATCCGTGGATGTTTTGTTGCCCTTGTCTAGCTTGGATTAATACTTAGTCTACAGGCACACACCTGATCATCTACATTTGCCCTCTTACAGCACTAAACTATGTTTTTTACCTTTATCTTGCATCTACCTACCACTTCAGCATTTTATTAAAAACAATAATAATAATAAGGGAGAAATGTGGGATTCACATATAAATCAAGTATAAAAATCAAACAAATAATCATATTTGACCTGATTGTTTATAGTTCATGATGCATGATCAAAACTGAAAGTTTCTGTGATGACTGCCCTTGCACTGTTCACCATGTAAGAACTTATTCACTATGTAAGAACTTGTTCACCATGTAAGAACTTGTTCGTTATGCTTCAGAAGATTGGAGACTGTTGAGAATTAGGCTTAGGGTTGATTAATGATTGTGCATTGAGTCCCCTATACAGAATTTTATTGTTGTTAACAACCATTTGATCAATAAATATGAGAGATGCCCTCTCCAAAAATAAAAATAAAAAAATAAAAAAATAAAAGTTTCTTTAAAAAAAAAAAAAGTGGGTCATCTAACTTGCCTAGAGGTTTTCAAGGGCTTTATCATTTCTCATGTATTTATTTCTTTATCTTGTTTCCTTGTCCAAGCAACTTCACAGCTTTAAGTCCATCTAATCTATGCATATGAAGTTGTCACATAAATTAACTGTACCTAACATTCAAAATTAGGGAAAAAAATTTAGTGTGATATATGAAAATTTCCTTCCCATAAGGTTTGTTTTCCCTCATTTAGGGAGAGTTCTGGCTTATGTCCCCAAGACTATATTCTAAGAAAATAGTAGAAAAAGAGCCACATATTTTAATTTATTGTTAATTTTTTCTGGTTCTGGTAGGGAGGGCAGGGAGGTTAATGAATAAATGAGCACCTGGCATGCATGAAATCTTAGTGGTTGCAGCTGAGGTCTGGCCCAGAAAATGATCTGGAAATTATTCAGTAAACTCACCCTTCCTTCCCATCAGCCACCAAACTGCTAACTGACTAAGAACTAAAAGCAAAGAAATGACACAAAAATTTACACAACAGCAAAAACAAGGACTCCCTAATAGAAAAACAGGGGAAAAGCCTTCAAGTTAACTCAAGGTGACTCAACAAAGGTATTTGTCAAATTGTATGCCCAGCCCTGAGACATCATATCATAATCACTCAGATGTCTCAAAAACATGGTTCAGGCTGCACTCTCCCCACAAATTAGTCCCAGAGTGATTATTCTCTCTCTCTCTCTCTTTTGCTCTATCACACAGACACACACACATACACACATACACACAAGTACAGGTATATTTTAAATGGCCACCGAATGCAATTTGCATGCATTCAGATGACACCAGGGTAGAAAACAGTACCAAGGAATTCTGGATTTGTGGAATTCAAAACACCTGATGATTAAAAAAAAAATCACCAACCACTTTACACGAAGCAGGTATAGTCATAATCCTAAAAGATCTTCAGGTAAAAGAAATCTAAAAAGAGGCCTTTTGTAAAATTCCTAACCTTTTTACCCTTGTTTATTCCATGCAATGTTTTCCTTTTCCCAGACTCAAACAATGCTCGCTCTTTGCTACCTCTTCCCACAAAGAAGCAGATGACCCAATGCACCTGCACAATCAGCCCTCAAAAAGATCATGTCCATCCCACTACACTCCACCGGGGAAAATTAAAGGTCTGCTATTTCAACCGCCACTGCACAACACTGTTTGATGCTGGAAAACCACAAAAGGAAATAAAAAATACAAGGACACTTCATCGAGAAACCCTAACAAGAAGTGACTGTGAGCTGTTAGCCCTACCCTACAATCACACTAGCTCATAACGGTGAAATATGGTCATTATCTTATGGAACTGATCTAATTTTGTACTCAATGCCCTAAAATAAAGGGTTTCTTCTGAATATCAACTACAAGAACTGGGACGAAAAAAAAAAAGAAAGAAAAAAAATGGAGAGTAATCTGACAGCCCCTTAAAGGATGGCTTATTTTCCTCCCTCCTGTCACACTAAATAGCAGCAACTGACAACTAACTCCACAGGCTGGATGAATGAAAGAAGATACATTTGCTGAGCTGCGAAAATGCCACACTGCAGATAAACTGTAGTGGAGGACTGATATTAGCTCATTAGAGGGTTTAATACACGAGGCACAAACAGCATATTTAACTAAAATCTACAAAGGTATTAGAATGCAGTTGGAATAACGGAGGATGAAATTACCTTCTTCAGCACAAAGGAAGGGAGAAAAAAGTACACTCATCTCTTCAGGTGTCAATATTCAGGCTGTACTGATGTGTATATGTATTTATATTTATATGTATTTGAGAACTTCATTAATTCAGGTTAATAAAGAAAGCAAATATACTGTGGGTGACATTTATTAACATCTGTGCTACAATCATGAATAAGGATTATATATCGCACTTGGCCGGAGGAGTTTAATTGGAAATACCACAAGTAGAAAGCCTAGAGAAAATGTAGCATCTTTTCTCAGGAGACTTATTTGCAGGGCAAGAAATAAAAACAACACTTCTATACATAATGTTTAATTCATTAAGAGTTGACAGGATTATTAAAGGAAAATATTTAAAGATGGGCACAACTTTAAAAAGGAATTCTGCTGAAAATGATTCCATTTTATTTTCTCATCAAAGAAAGCCCAACACTTAATCCTGTAATTTGAAAGACTAGAATTAAGGTCACTCCCTCATTTACTCAAAGCATTAAAAATGCCTTCCTCGGCGTCACTATTCCATAATGTCCGCTGAGCTAATGTGCTGGCTAATCCTCTCATTTTCTCAGCACCACGAATTATTCAGATAGTCACACATTTCATATTTGATCCACACGTCTGAAGAGTTTTCTGCCCTCCTAGAATATGATCCACTAATCACTGAAAGGGGCATCGATACCAAGAAATTGCCTGCAAGCCCAGAGCCCCATCTAATTGCACTGAGGAGGACAAACCCAACCAGGCACAGTAGGGGAAGGAGAAGGTCGAAGGATGGCATTTGGTGAGTGTCCACCATGTGCCCTGCTTTGGGCGAGGTCTTTCATACACTTCTTTAATTCACCGTAATTTCCCAACTCAGGCTGCGATTATTATTCCCATGGTATAGGTAGTTAAGGGAACTAACACTCGAGAGCCTAGGGCAGAGTCAAATAGCTTTGCAGAGAAAGAACTGGGGTCTAAACATGCTGTCCCACTGCTATGGACTCAAATTCATATGCTGAAGTGTATGACTGTATTTGGAGATGGGGCCTCTAAGGAGGTCATTAGGATTAAATGAGGTCATACTGGTGGGGCCGTGATCTGTCAGGACCGGTATTCTTATAAAATGAGATGTGGAAGCTCCTTGCTTCTCTCCTTTCTCTCTCTCTCCTCTCTCTCCTCCTGTCTTTTTCTCTCTGTCTCCCCCAACTCTGTGCACTCAGAGGAGAAAGCTAGATGAGGGAAGAGGGCTCTCACCAGAAACTGCATCCTTCCAGAACCTTCATCCTAGACTTTCTAATGTTCAGAACTGTGACAAACTAAGCGTCTGCTGCTTCAGCCCTCCAATCAGCCACACTTTGTTAGGGCAGCCCAGCTAAGACAACCACTCTCAAGCTCTTCCCTGCCATTCTGCCTCATGGGATGGGAAGGTTCATTCCCCCTCAATTTCTGCAGCAAAAGCCTCTTTCTGATCCTCCTGCTCTTTCATTGTCTCCTTATTAGCCACATACATATGAATGAAACGTATGGTTCTGCGGGAGGCTCATCATAATTTAGCAGGAATTAATGTCCTCTTATTAGAAAGGACCCTATGAGCTTCTGCTTAACAGTCAGCAACAACTAGAATTAATTCATGTCAGATGAACATCAAGAAAAATCCATTTATGACCCCAAAAGTCATGAAATGTAGCATAATTACACATGCTCTGTTTCGGTAATTTTTCTCTCTCATTAAATTAGGTGCCTACGTTAGATTTCAATCTGATCAGCCCTGACTAGTTATATGTCTGTAATCAAGGGCATTTCCTCTCAAATCAGCCCAGGGTTATCCAGGCAAGCTGCACTAAATGCATATACCCAAGCTAAGGAAAAGCACTTGAAAACCTTAGAAAATAATGCACTGCTATTACAGAAATTGCTTCTTAATATTTATTCCTGCTTTCCCTCAACAAACATCTGTTGAGTACCTACTATGCATCAGACAGTTTTCTAGGTGTTTGGAGGTGTACACAATAATAACGTATGAGCCTCATTCTAAGAAGCTCTTCGAGAGCCATGCCTGCTTTTCTTCTCGCCATTTATTCCCAGCTCCTCGCACGGTGCTGGGCAGTTGGTAATTTGTTCCATCGCCAGTGGGAATGAATGAACACATTTTCTCAAAAAATATCCCGTAATTGCTGTTAGTCCATCTCCATCTCCCTATCTTTCTCTCTTAAATACACAGTCTGCCTCTCATACTCTCTTTAAATAGCTCCTAAATAATTTTTCTATCAAATAAAATCACCTGGTTGATGCCTGAGCAGAGAAAGTACCCATGAGACTGGTCCCTGGAGGCGACAATGATTTCCAGCTTCCTGAAAGTTCAGTCTTCCATAGTCCCTCTCTCTGGTTCTCTCCACAAGTCAGGCCTTCTAAGATACCAAGAGAAACTTTTTTAAAGTCACTGACTTGACAGTGTCATGAAGAAACAGAGATGTCTGCAGGCTCGGAGGAGTGGGCTGCTCAGCTGGGCAGGAAATAAGGCGCCAACCTGATGGCATCTGTTGTCCCTAAGGATGCGTCTATCGAATCCACATGGGAGATAGCAGTCACCTGGATTCCAGAGGGCCCTGCAATCTGCACAGTGGGGAACTATGTGCTAGTGCCGGTTCCTGAAAGGGAGCTGAAAGCAAAATATTCCTCCAAGTCAGGATCATGTAGAGCACATGACTGGAAGGACTCCATCTAAGTCATCTTTCCCATTAGAAACAGTTTTGGAAGTCCACTGCAATCTGTACAGCTTCCGGGCCAGCAAATTCATCGTGCTCACAAAGCCAAGCCATCAGATTATGTGTGGGGAAATGAGGTGCTGTTTCCTTGGTTACTCTAATTTAGGAGACACTAAGGTACTTATTTAGGAAAGGAAACAATTAGTTACAAGATTTTTTAAGGATCCTGTATGTGCAAAAATACAATTAGAGAGGAAGTATATAAACTGCTCCTGACATATGGTTTTATCAGGGACTAGGGCAACACAAGGAACCAGAAATAAAATAGCTTCTGTTCTCTAGACTACTAACTCCTAAAACAGTTTATTTCTCAAAGAACAAGATCATCTGCACAGAAACTTTAAGACAAAGGCAGAGAATATATGGCCCAAATGGTAAAAGAGAATCCTTTTTAAGATTCTGTTGCTGTCAGAGTAAAACCCCAAAATGGAACTCTCAGTGGACACCAGGCAGGGGACACGGCAGTGCTACTATATAAATCAGCAACATGCGCCCATGAACTATTTTTTTTTATCTCTCACAATAAGCAGATGTATTTCAACTATCAAGAATGTGTCTTGAAATATTCAAAGTTTCAAAATGTCCATGGGTTTAACTAGGAATATAAGGAAAGTTCAAAACAAACAATTCTGCTAAAAAAAAAAAAAAGAGCAAAATGTCAATAGTCATAGAAATTTTAAATTTCTGAAAATTGTCCAAGGATACGAAATGTCGAGCTACTCTCGTTCCCCACTTTACTCTCAAGTACACACTTTTCTAGAAGTTCTCCTGCTGATCAATGCATACTAATGCATAAACGAGAGCCCCGTTGTATGCCATCCTCAGATACGACTCAAAAAAGTATCTGATGAAATCATGTTATTATGCAACAAGTTCTTGCCAAGTAATGAACCTCTCTGGCTTGGACAAGGGGCTTGCGAGAGACAAGAGGGTGTGCAACAATGACTTCCACATCACAGCAGGTGCTGTTCTGACCGTGCTCCCGTGCACACCCTCAGGGGTCCCTCTGCCTCTCCAGAGCGTCAGGAAGGGCATCCTCCATGATCAGAACAAAGGAGAAAACAGAAGCAACCTCTACCTGAAAGTAAAATATCTGTCAAATAGGAGAGCTCTGCTTACAGAGAAACAGGAAGAAAAACACAGGAACAGGCAGTAAAGAAGCAATGTTTTGGAACAACTGCTGATACGCCAGTTTCATGCACCTGCCATCCTGGACTCCGATGCCAGGACCCACACTCAGTAGGGTCAGGCTGTGACCAAACACAGATGGAAGACCACCAACATCCACTGATCCCCCAGTAAGATACACCATCTACTCCAAGTTATCCAGGGTAGTTTTCCTGGGGTTATATTCCTCTAATTCTTTGCTATTCTTCCTCCTACCTGACAGAATTAATCACTCCTTCTTCAGGGCCTCCCATACCCAGTCATACATTCTGCCAGAAGAGCACCTGTCACAGTGTTTTACTTACACAAGGATCTGTCTCTCCAGTCGCAAAGCTCCTTGGAAGCAGGAATTATGTCCTTTTAACACTTGTCCTAGGGACGCGCATAGATCACAACATTTATTGAATGGACAAATAAACTATGAACAACATAGGCGAAGTTCCAAAACCTTTACTTGTTTCTCTTTATGGCATAGAATCCGTAACAAACCTTTTCCATACTGATCTTCCACATCTCCTCAATGCAAGTTTTTCCCTCCAGCTGGAGCAGACTGCCCAGACCACTGCCGTGAAAAATGCCATTGTTACGTTAACAACACCGGGGCCCTGGCCTGTGGTCAGCTCTACCTCTGCAAATGGGAACTCCAAATTTTAAGGGCTAGTGCAGATCTAACTCCTCCATGTCATCTTCCTGGACCATAACCCGAGCTTTCATCTCTAAAACTCCTACTGTCCTTACACTCTGTAATGCGCACATGACAGTTACATGGTACAGTGATTTGTCTATAACTTACTTTTTCTGGGAGTCTTCTCTGTGCTCCAAAGGACAACCCTCCTTTTTAATGAAATAAGAAGGAACAGGACTGACTCAGGGGAACACAGCCAGTCAGTGAGAAACTGAGGAATGAGACAATTTAAGAAGACACGGAGGGCTAGAAGATTGGGGCAAATAAAGAGAAGAAACAAAATCCCAAAGAGAGGATCAGAGTTTTGAGACATCTTTTCTGGCTTCACTTGCCATTACAGCTTTGCTTGTTCCCCAGCCTCAACTTTGTGTCTTTTCTCAGAGACAGGATAGTGGATAAGAGCTTAGGCTCTGGAGTGGGCCAGCTTGGAGTGGGCCAGCTGAAATCATAGTTCTACCAATTAATAGCTATATGACTGAGCAAATTACATTGCTAACAGACCTCTTTTTTAAATTCCATTCACCAGGGTTTTTTTTAATTGATACAATTCTTAATGTCAAACTATTTCCTAGAAGAAATCAAGCTTGGATGTAATGTATTTTTTTTTAAGACTACACTGCTGGATTTAGTTGCTAATATTTTATTTGAGCTTTTCACATTTGTATCTGCAAGTGGAATTGCCTACAGTTTTCTTATCCTATGCTTGTCCAGTTTTAGGAAAAAGGTTAAGTCTTATAGAACAAATTGTGTAGTTTCCTTCATTCCCCTTCCCCCTTTTATACATCCCCTGGCCAACTTTGTATGAAACAGAAATCATGTACTTTTTGAAAGTTAGGTAAACTTGCATGTAAAACTTAGGGATCTGGTATCCAGCCCATGAGGGAGGCGCAGTGGGGCAAAAATGGGAAGAGAGTGGTGGAGTTTTGACTTCTCATTCCACTTCATGTGGAACCCCATTCTGACTCACTTCCTTTAAGATCTTCTCTTTGTCTTTGGTTTCCTGCAGTTTGAATATGTCATGTGTAGGTATGGGTTTTGGTAATTGTTTGGTTGATTGGTTTGGTTTTATTTGGTATCCTTGGATCTGTGGTTTTGTATCTGTCATTTGATCTTGCAAATTTCTCAATATTTCTTCTGCTCTGTTCTCTATCTTCTTTTCCCCATATAAGATACATTACATCTTTTACACTGTGCCATGGTTCTTGCAACATCAAAGACGTTCTTTATTTCTGTTACTGTGTTTTTTTTATTGCTATCATTTCCTTTTGATTCTTTCTTAGGGTTTCCACCTCTTGGTTTACATTACCCACAGAAGCTTTGTAGACTATGTTTCCATTAGAGACTTTAACATAGTAGCCATAATTGTTTAAAACTCTCTCTCTGATAACTATAAAATCTCAGTCATATTTAGGTCTGGTTCTGATGATTGCTTTATACCTTTAGACCACGTGTGTGTGTGTGTGTGTGTGTGTGTGTGTGTGTGTGTGTGTGTGTGTGTGTGTGTGTGTGTCTTTGCTTGTACATGTGAGACTTTTTTCCTATCTTTGGCATGCCTTGAAATTTCCTACTAAAAGTCAGACACGTATAGGTGAACAGGTACTGAAGTACATAGGCCTTTAGTGTGGGAATTTATATTAATCTGGCTGGGAGATGAGCTCTGACCCAGTGTTTGCTGTAGCTGTTGGTATCCCAATGCTTCAAATTCCTGTCGTGGGCTTCTTGCTCCTCCCCTCTCGGCTTTAGGAGTCCCTTTGTACAGCTTCTCAGAGAGTCTGTGTTTTGAAGCGCTTTCAGCTGTACTCATTTACACTACCCATAGAAGCTTTGTAGTTATTATTATTACTAGAGGCTTGTTAGTGTAGCAGGGTGTGAGGGACAGGGTTGTTCTCAAATCCTCTAATTCAGCCTCAGTTTCAGGGAGCGTGTGTCTCAAAGGTACAGCGTTCAAAGCGTTTTATGCCCCTCCAGGGGTAGAGCTTGATTTCTGTCCTGCCCCAGAGTCCCTTCCCTGGACAGAATTCCTACTATATTTCCTTGAGGCACTTTCCCCTGTTGACTGGTTTTCTTCCCCTCTGAGGTGAGACAGGAAGGTTGGAGGCAGCTGGTGTAGAGCCCAGTATCTCTCAGCTGGGATGGGGTTTCAGAACTGTCATCTGGAGAGGTCCTCCCAACCCCCACCACTCCCACCCCGGAGACTAGGGTCTGAGAAGGTTTCCTGGGGGCCACACACCCCACGCCCTACCAGAAGTGGGGCTGGTAAAACAGTGGTGACCCACCTGGACCTGGCCTCCAGGGGCTTTTCAGTCTCTCACTGGCCTCACTCAGGCTCCAGCGATTCACCAAAACTACCAAGGAAATGTTCCTACCAGTTAATATATACTACCAGCATCTGGTGACCAGGTAACCAAATCTCAAAATATAAAAAGTCCATTTCCACTCTGTCCAGATTTCTTGGTGTAGTTATGTTGGGAGTAATGACTTCCAAACTCTTTAGAGGTCAGAGCTGGTGCTAGAAAATCTCTCTTTTATGGTGTTAATCTTGCCAAGCATTCTGTTTCTTCTTGGGTCAATTTTAGTCATCTATACATGTTCCAGATTTTTGTCTATTTCATTTAGATATAAAGGATTCTATGTCATTTCATTGAGATGAAACATACTGCTCATTTTTACTTTTTTTTTCTATTATATTTCACTTACCAAGTACCTTCTCATATTTTCTTTAGTCTCCCTATAATTCTGTCAGGTAGGGATTATATCCCCCATTTTAAAGTATGAAACTGAAAATCAGAGAGCCAGGGTTCCAACTCATTTAGAACCATTGTCTTAAACAGTATTTTCAACTGACGTGTAGTCAATTTAATGAGAAGCAACTAAAAAATTTTAATAGGAGAATAGAATAGACATTAAGGCATTATTTAAGGATTAGTTTTTGCTCTGGGTTGAATTGTATCCCCCACAAAGAGATGGGTGGTATCCTAGCTGGGAGTACCCTCCCCCCCACAAAACACTCCTGTATCTTAGAACGTGACCTTTTTTGGATTTAGTGTCATTCCTGAGGTCAAGTGAAAAGGAAATTACTAGTGAGCCTTAATCCAGTCTTACAAAAAGGGGAAACCTGACAGCAGGCACGGATAGGCACAGGTGGGAGCCAATATGAGGACCAAGGAGGAAGCGGCCAGGTGACCGGTGCAGAGCCGAGGAGCAGCAAGGACCACCACCAAGCATCAGCAGCTAGGAAGGGGCAGTGGGTACCCCCTCCAGGCATCGGGGAGCACGGCGGAGCCCACCTCATGGCAGATCTGGCCTCCACAACTGTAAGACAGTGAATTTCTGCTGTTTTAAGCCACTCAGTTTTTGGTATGCTGTTATGGTAGCCACAGGACATGAACAGGATATCGTTTTGTGAAAGTCTCTGGGGGGTGTGGGGGGTGTTTATTCTGGGTCACAATGTAAATTTAATTCTTACCGTGCATTGTGGTCAAAAATGTTTGTAAAACCCCGTTCCATAGAACAGGCAAATCTGTCACCGAAATCTACCTGGACAGTCCCTTTAAGACAGGAGGCAGGAAAAAGTACATACATATATATATTCTGGGAAAAGAGAAGTCAGGTGGGGAGTTTATGGGAGACTTTATAGGGTAGGGGATGGAGGGTGATTCCTGAACAAAAGCAGCTTCTCTGGGAAGATGGGCACAGTTCAGTGGAGTAGCTGATGATAGGATAATATCCTGCAGGAGGCTGACCATGTGTCACTTGCAAGAGAAAACAAAAATAGCGATTTTTTGGCAGGTATTTGGGGAAAAGGTTTTGGCCAATCCATTTTGCATATGTAAAAATGATTTAACCCCGGCCAAGCTTCAAAAGAATCTATGTGAGGCGTGTTAATGATATTGAAAACTCTATCCAGACAGGGAGAAAATCAGAGTAATGGAAAAGCAGGCCTTAAGGGACCCATGCGCTGTTGACAGCAGACGGCAGAAGATTGCTTAATATTCTTACACAATTAAACTAATTCCCTTTAAGCTTCCTTCACATACCATAAACAAGATCTCCCATCCCTTAGAAATTAACTTTTAACATCTGGGCCAATGCATTGCTTAATGGCCAAATCCCAAAAATCCCAGTTAATTTTTTCTTCCTTTTTTTTTTTACAGAGGCCAAACCAACACTCTCTGTGAACAGTTTTAGCCTTGCCACAATGCACATTGTGACACAAGTGGCATAAAATTCCTATAATACAGGATCTTATTGTCATTAACTGAGAAAAACTGTATTATTATAAAATCTATTTATAAATGTTTGTGGTCAATAAAGTGTCAAAGGTACAGCAAAGTGAAGCCAAAGGACCTATTATTCTGTCACTAACAGGATGATGAGACAGGAAAACCTAACACGACTCCTCAGGAGCTCCAATTCCTTATGTAATCACAGTACTTCCACAGGGTCCAGGCTGGGAGCGAACGCCGCATCTCCATACCCAATACCCCCTGGCAACCAGCCACTTCATGACGCTTTCCCCACATAGAAACTGGATCTCCCAATGCCAGTCTGCATGGGAACAAGCAGACCCCATCTCTCTGGGTTGTGACCCTCTGACCCAAATAAAATTCCTGTATATGAGACAGTGGGCAGCAGAGCAATAAAAGTGATACAAGTTTAGATAAGTCAACATATCACTCCCACTTTAACATTATATTCAGTATTCCATGTCTCTGGTTCCTCAGGAATAAAGTGGACTAATGATCATACTCATCTCACAGAGCTTTTCAGAATTAAATAAGATGGTGACTGCAAGATGCATGCCTCATGGATGTATTCCATCTCCCTCCAACTTTTTCTCTGCAGCTCCACTTTAAACTTAAACCTTTGTATGTGAGGGAAGCTATCACCCATTTGTTGCATAAACACTTACAGTGCCTCGAATGTGCTGGGGCCTGAGCAGGTGCTGGGAGTGGCTGGCTGTCAAGGCAGGGAGACAGGGAAGGGTACAAACAAGGGTTAAAAAGCTAGTTTAGCTGGGATGCAAGCTTAAACACCTAAGAGAGAGACACCCAGGTGAGCGTATACTACAGAACAGCAGCTTAACTTTGAGCACGAAGGAGAAACAGGGAGTCAATGATGTCCACAACCAGAGAAGGTGACACTGAATCTGGGTCATAAGGATGCAAAAGAAGAAGGAAAAGGAAGGCAGGAGAAAAAAGCATTTGCATAGAACATCAAGAAATATAGTGAAATGAGGTGAAGCTGGAATGTGAGACTCTTGATAGACAATATTAAGAGATAAAACTAGTATGACACACCTGGGCCTGTGTGTAGTCATATTTTATAAAAGACAATGAAAAAAAAAGCCAATGAACAAAAAGGTGGCCTTCTATAGAAGGGAACTGAGTCAATCAGGCGGGCTGCAATGTTTCAGCAGATACTTCCTGAGCACCCACCACGTGGCAGGTGCAACTTTAAGTGCTGAATGGTGTCAATACTGTCAAAGGACTCAAGTGTCTATTTAAACCCAAAGTCTTTAGTTTTACAGAGACGAAAAAACAAATTGGTAAAGGACAAATAGGGCATATATAAAAGGGAACTGTAAATGAAAAGTATTTAATGCTTCTGAAAATATTTTAATTTTAACTTAAAATACTGAAAATATTTTGAGCTGAAAAAATGTAAAAAAATTATTTATACCACTTTCAACCCAGTTTGAAAGGATTTGGGGTTCAGTCATTCATTCAGCAAATACTCAATTACAGACAAATATCCTAATGGGAGCTGAGTTCTAGGGAATGTGTTTTAATTTTAAAAGTTAGAGAAAAGAAGGAAAATACCAAAAAAGTTTTACCCCTTTTAAAGATGCCAATAGTCTTCACCTGCGCAGGCGGCTATAAATACTCTATGGTATATATAATCAGAATAAAAATATATTTCCTATTAATTGCAGATTGTCCAAGAAACTTTAGAAACCTTGGGAATCTGATTTGAGATAAAAGAGTTTTCAGCTTTAATTCTTGCTGAATATAGGTCATTCAACAGACACTTAAATGTTTACGATCTATTGGCGACTTAACCTGGCTACGTGGCTGAACTATGTCCTAAATAAATCTTATTTGTCAATGTTTTTCTTTCATTGAGCAATTTTTTGAGCACCTGCCCCATGCCCAGTGCTGTAGAGGATTTCTAGGAGTAGAAAGGAATAGAAGATATAGCCATGCCCTTAATAAGCTTATCATTTCCTTTGGAGGTAGAGGAGGTGAAAAATAAAACATATGCATCTGAAATTAAAAAAAGGAAGCATTCAAATGCAACTCCTGAGATATTGTGAGACCTCAAGTCAATAGCCTATAAAATTCATGCCTCAATGTCCGTAGAGAGTGGAAGTCTCCCAACCAGAAGTTCAGAAACTCTTCTGCCACTTAGGAAAACAACTGCTTCCAAGTGAAGCCCTTCATGCGGTTCTGTTTAATGATGCTTCCCACTAACGAGCCAGTAGATGAGGCCTTGGAAAAATACTGCACTCTTTGTAATGAATTAATCCCTTAATTAGACTGTCGGTTATCGTGGATCAGAAGTAAATTTAACATTAGTTTTAATACCTATTGTTTCTGAAATCAAAATTATAAAGCAGCCCCTACCCTCCCCAGGGTTATCAAAGCCAAGCACAACCTGTGCTCATCCTGGCTGGGATGCTGGTCGTGGATCTAGGATGCCTCCCCCCAACAGACTTGGAGATGTGGGTATTACTGCTGATGAGAACATATGGTTTGGGTGGTTTGGCAGGCGAAATCCTGGCAGAAGATCCTCAGAGCAGCAGCAGATGCCGCCATAGACAGACATCCAAATGGTGGCACAAGCACCACTGCCGCTTCAACAACACATGTTTCACTCTGATGACAGCAAGGCCTTTCCCTGAGAGGCAGTGGGACAACAGGCCCCCTCTCTAATCCCCACAGTCATACGTATGTGAACACAGACACACACACAGGCACACCCGCGCACACGAAATCAGGGGAAGTCAGCCTGCCATAGATCTCTTTCATTTGGCCTAAAATAGTGTAACGCCAGCTGGAAAGGGAACAGCAACTGGACATGGATTTTGTTTTTCACTTCCTTAACTCTGACCTTCAAGTTTCACTCAGAAAACAGGAAGTCACCACCAGCCTCTCACCAAACTCATAAGCAAAGAACAGATGGCCTGTGAGCAAATCAGGGGTAGGAGCAGAGCCCCGTGGTCCCCTGGAAAACCTGAGGCACTGCCAGGTTCTGGAAGCTCCTGTTACAAATTGCTCAGATTCATCTTCATCAGACTCAGTCAGTCACAAATTATTTATTGACCACCTGCTATGGGCTAAGACGGGAGGGGGCTTCAAGAGCCACAACCTCAATATAGCCGAGGGGCACTGGGTGCATTCTCCTTCCATACCTGCCAAGTCACTTTCAGTCACTCATGCCACCTTTCTTGAGGAGTGACAACCAAACACTATTCTCAGTCTGGGAACACAACACCAAACAGAACAGGTGTGGTCCCCGGCTCCAGCAACAGAACGAACCAGGTAAACTCGCCCACACTGGCACACCTTGTCTTCTGGAGCTTCACTTTAATGCGCTCTGCAGATACCGCAGTTTTTACAAGGTGTGGGTACAAACGTAATGGAGAAAGTAACTGCAGAGGAGGTGGAAAGAGGAAGAGGACTAGAATTAATTTGAGATCTAGTTCGAGCCTGTAGATGGGACAGAATTGCTGCATCTCATGAGAAAATAGATAATGACTTACTGCTTACAGAGGAGCAAAGAAGGGGGTTTCTTGAGATGGAATCTACTGCTGGTGAAGATACCGTGAAGATTGTTGAAATGACAACAAAGGATTTGAAGGATTACATGAACTTAGCTGGTAAAGCAGCCACGGAGGGTGAGAGGATTGGCTCCAACTCGAAGAGAGGTTCCACTGTGGATAGAACGCTCTTAAGCAGCAGGGCAAGCTACAGAGAAATCATTCATGAAAGGAAGAATCAACCAATCAATGCAGTGAATTGCACGTTGTCTTAGTAAAAGAAATGGCACAACCACCCCAGCCTTCAGCGGCCACCACCCAGGTCAGTCAGCAGCCATCAACATGGAGGCAAGACCCTCTTTTCACCAGATGACAAATGTTGAAAGATAAAGACTGTTGAAAGCCCAGATGACGGTTAGCAGTTTTTAGCAATAAAGTGTTCCTAATTAAGCTATGCACATTGTGTTTTGTCTAAGGCATAATGCTATCACATCAGACTATGGTATAATGTAAACAAAACTTTTACATACACTGGGAAACCAAAACGTTCCTTTGGCTGGCTCTGTGGCAATACCTGCTTGATTGGGGTGGCCTGGAACTGCCCCCGCAGTATGCCCAGGTTGCCTGCACAGTGCAGTGGGCATGGTGCTACAGTAAGGAAAGGCTGCCGTGGAGCCCCTGGGGTGTGTGTGTGTGGTCGGAAAGAGGTGGGGAGGCAGCACACGGAGTCCCAAAGAGAAACTAGTCAGCCCGGTTGTTAGGGAGGAGCACGGCCGAGGCAGAGGGAGCCGCTTAGAGTCAGGCAGAGATGCGTTCTGGCTCATCACATGCTCCAAGTCTTTGCTCTTCGTCTCTTCCACGGTTAAGCGGTAATGCTAAATGAGAACACACAAGTAAAGAACTTAAGATTCAATCATTTATAACCATCATTGTCATGACTATGGTTATTATTGTTGATAATAACAGTAATAGCATTATCTGTGGATGTGTAGAGATAAGAAAACACATGCAACATCATGGAAAATGAACGTGGTGCTTCAATTTAGGTAGAATAGACTGTGTTTGTGTGTGTGTGTGTGTGTAAATGAGAAAGAGATAGAGGAGGGGACAGAGAAGAGGGAGATTATCTGACAGTAAATGTCATGATTGCTTTCATGTCCAGCATGATGCTGCATGCCAATGAATGGACACATTCCAAGCAACCACCTCCCTCCACCGGACAGCGGGTAGCTTCTGTGTATGTAGATTCCTTACCTATGAAGAGAGCACCAGGACACTTGTCCCGCCTGTCACAAAGAACTGTTGATGTTAATGGATTCCATTCCTAACCCCTAGGTGCCGAGTAAAACTCCAGATAGGAGAGGAACAAGTAGAGGAACCGTGGCCACTGTCACACTAATTTAGATAAATCTCTGAACTGGAGTGGGTAAATGATCTAAAAGCACCAAACTGCCAAGCTGTCTGCTCTGAATGTCAAACATCTGCAGAGCCCACATTTGTCATTAACTGAATGAAAAGCAGACAAATTAATGAGCTGACAGAATACAGATCTACACCACATATAAATAATAAGAACTCAGTTAAGCATACAAATGGTCCTCCCTCAACACAGGAGCTAAGTTACTCTGAAGAAGTGAGAATAAAAAATTACATACTGATCTTTTACAAAGCACAGATCCAAGAACTAAGGTGTCCAGATAAAAAACGATTTGCCTAGAGCCTTGGGGCCAGAACTCTTGGGTGACTGACACTGACTTTACTTTTCAGTCAAAACAGACATTAGGAGAATGAAGAGCCATACAACCTGGAACAACAAGGCTAGAAAAGCTTTTGAAGGATGGGAATGTTAGGGACTTAAGCTCATGTGAAAGGATACGGGAACACGTTGGCATTTTCAACAGTCCATCCCCTTAGATGTGGGTCTGGGGTCTGAGTACTCCGGAACTGAGCACCACTGGAGTGCAGGAGGGGCCGAGAGACCACTTGGGACAGTTGGAAGAACAATGGTTTTGTCTCACACAGACAGACCCAGAGTTCAGGCTTGCTGGGTTCTACCTCTTCTCAGTTATGCAGCCTTAAGCCAATCGCTTAGCTTCTCTGAAATTGTTTTGGAAGAGTAAGTGAGTCATCTGTCTGTGCAAAATGCTTGATAGAGGATCACATCAAGTCGCTCTAAAGATGAACAAACACCCAAACAAAAGACAGCTTCAACTACTCCCCAGCGCCCACAGGTTAAAGTCGACACTCTCATTTCCCATTCAAGACTCCCAAGCCAGATACCCTGACCTGGAACCACAGGGTTTTGGTACTTCCACGGCACTGACCATGCCTTCCCAGACCGCTCCTCAAAGGCTTCTTTTAGCACCTCAGTTCTCCCAGCTCCCACTCATCCCTCAAAGTCCTGCATTGGTCCCGCCAGCTCGCAGACATCATCTCTAAGCCATCTTCCTTTCTCCTTTTGAAATATAATCAGTGCTGCCGAGGTAAGAACTGACTTCCTTCCCCAGGCTTGCAGTACCCTGGGCCATAGCATGGGGAGTGCCAGACTGGTGGTTCCCATCAGCGCTCAGCAGAATCTCAGGGTGCAGGCAGGAAATATCAGTTCTTGGGGATGATGCATAAGCAGCGCAGAGACAGCCACCAGCGGGAGGCCTGATAAGCAACACGAGCAGCTGCGGTAGCTCCTTGACGCAGGTGACCTTTGGTGCCCACTCCAAAGGTGAAGGAGAGGTTTCTGGCTGGGCTCCCAGGATGGCATGGCCAGCACCTGGGCTTTGCTTCTCTCTTTGGAGGTTAGCCCAGGTCAGACCCCACCACTGCAGACCCGCAGCCCTCCTCCCTGTCAGAGTCCCAACTCTCCCTCTCTGCTAGCCCTTGGATCCTCAGCTAGTCTCGGGAGGATTGGGTGGGGGAAGGGAAGCTTCTAAATCTTCATCTAGTCTCTTTCCAATCCGTTACTATGGCATAAACTCTATGGCCTGCTTTTCCAGAGACCTTCAGTTTTTATTCTCAGGAGCCCTTTCTCCTCCCAACAAAACTTAGCTCTTAGGATCAAAAACTTTGCTTTTAAAACTGTCATATTTGATGCAGGCTTTTGAAGTGTGCCAGCCCCAAAAGAGCTTCTTTTTTTCTTTTCTTCCTTTGCTTTTCTACGGCCCTTTCTCCTGCTTACCCTGCTCCCTGCCTGGCATGCCCCTAATTCTCCACCAGGCAATGTGAAGACCACCAACTGATTAGAAAGAGTGTACACAAGACAGCGTGGAAAAGAAAAGCTCAAAGTTCCATATCTCAGGGTGTCATTTCATAGTATTTAAGAGAATAAGCACTGGGAACAAATAGTCCTGACATTTACTCTGATACTAACAGGTGATCACTGGCAATAAATTCTCTGTGCTGATTTTATCATTAGTATAAGGGGAAAGTAAGAGTACTCACTTTTAACTGCTACTGTGAAGATCACATCACTAGAAGGTGCTTTACTAAGATCGTTACATCCATACCATTCAATAAAAAGTAGCTTCTATTATCTACCGTGCATTTGACAATTGACTATGCCTTAAGGTATATCTAATAACATTAGTCTTTATGATTTAAATCAATTTTTATTTCACTTTCCTTGCATGTTTTCTCTCTCCAGCTAGATTTCAAGTTTGACCACTGTTTCCTCATCTGTAAAACAAGAATAATTTGCCTAGTGAAGTTGCAAGCATTAATGGGGGTGGTTATGAGTACTGAGTCCCATTCCAGGACAGAGACCAGCAGCTGTTACTGCTATCTACATCCCCTATGGGCAAAAGCCAAGTGCCCAGGAAACTCACCTAGGAGCTGGGATCCATTCAAGGAAGGTGGTAGGCATAGGAAATATACTGTCAGTGCCCCACTGGTAGCCTAGTGACTTTGCCATTTCAGGATATGCTCTAGATGACTTCCTGCAGCACCTCTGGGTCTGAGGTTTTTTTCTAGAACTAATTAAGGCCATTTTGCCCACCTCACAGCAGGCTGAATGTGCCAGGGAATTAATCTCCCCCACCCCCCAGCAATCCCCAACCAATGACTGAAAGAACATGGCGCCTCATTACCTCAGCACCCTCACCCCTGGAAACAAAATAATTCTAAAATGTGTTTTATACCATTTCTCAGAGTTTCTCTGTGCATTCAGCTCCAGGCATTTACTGCCGTAAATAGCTAATAATGTCCTTTATTGGCTGCCTTCCTTTCTTGACCTTCTTTCTCTCTCCCCTCGGCTAGCACTCTTTGGTCCCTGCAAATAATGGTCCCTAAATTCAAATTCTGAAAGCCCAAGCTAAGACAGCAGGGGCCCCTGTGTGTACTGGTCCACCAGTCACAGAACCTCCGCAGGGGTGCAGCCCCACACCTGTCTCCAAGTATGGTGATACTAGCAATAGGGCAGGTTAGTGAAGAGAGCCTGGGGGTTCATGTCAGAAGGTCTGGATTGGGTTGATTTTACTCCACTAGCTGTGAGACCTTGTGCTATGGACTGAATGTTTATTTCCCCCTAAAATTCGTATGTTGACAGCCTAAGCCTCAACGCGATGGCATCTGGCTATGGGGCCTTTGGGAGGTAATTAATTAGGTCATGAGGGTGGAGCCCTCACGATGGGATTAGGTGCCACTATAAGAGGCAGCAGAGAATGGGCTTCCTCTATGTCCCTTCCCAGTCTCTCAGCCAGCCCCCACCATATGAGGACACAGAGATGACCACTACCTACAAACTAGGAAGAGGGTTGTCCCCACAACCTGAACGTGCTGGCACCCTGATCTCACATCTCCATCCTTAAGAACTATGAGAAAATAAATTTCTATTGTGTAAGCCACTCAGTCTATGGTATTTTGTTAAAGTAGCCCAAGCTGTCTAAGACACATTGAAAAGAGTTTCACTGCTCTGAATTTTAGCTTTCTTATCTGTGAAAATGGGACTAACAATAACATCTGTGCCCACTGCCATTCTGGGAATAAAATGAGAAATTTTATGTGTTACCATGGCAGGTGCAGGGCATGGGAGGGAACAGGAAGTTCAACTGACAGAGGTCTTGCCCCTCAGATGTTCCAGGATGAGGAAGGAGCAAAAATTCATACTTAAGAAACGGCAGGTCAAAGCCAAAGCAGCACATGCACTTGAAGCCAGATAAAATGTAAAGAAAGTTCAGTTGAGGGAAAGGACATGACCTTCAATCAGTTTGCCATCTAGTTCAAACAAGGTCAACAAGCCTGCAGACTGCCTAAGTAGCATTCTTCCTGTAAACCGTTTCTTAGTACTCTCCAGGAAGGTACGCTTCAAAACCCCGCACTATTTTGGATATATTTATATCACAGTACTTTTCTCATTGCTTTGCATTTGTCTATTTGGAAACCCATCTTCCCCAGGTAGTTAATAAGCTTCTCCAAGTCAGGACTATTAAGCCCTGTTTGTGTTATATATGCAAACCCCTCGTCCCCGAACCAGGAAGCTTACCACAATACCTGGTACACAGCAGTAAGTCCTAAATAAATGCGGTTGAAACATGAACCCAATTTTCTATCCTGCCATATATGAAATATGTAACTTCGGATCAGTTAAGAAATGAATTACAGCCATGTCTTCATTTTCCTGAATATTGCTCCCCCACCATTCTCTTCTAAGAACTGTCTTGACCTGAGGCATTGAGCACTGTGAAACAAATGGGCAGTATTACCTTTCACCCCTCGGTGATGGTCAGAAGATCAGGTGGTACCTCATCTAAAGAGTATATTAAAATGACCTGACCAAGTGCTGCAGGGAAGAGGGCAGCGCCAGGCCCAGACTCAGCCACAAGATGAGGGCACAGCTCCCTCTAAGAATCGGTATTTCCTTCACTCCCCAAAAACCAGATGAATAATTGTGACATGTCCACAAAACTATGCTGAAATCATAAAAATTTCATTACTTCATCAGCTTGGAGCCAAAGCATCAAACACTATAGCCGTGCTAATCTACTTCTGTCTGCCTCTAAGTGCTGCCTCAGAGAGCCTGGCAGAGAGCCCAAAAACAGAAATTAGTTGTTCAGATTAACTCCCTTCACCAGAAAATATCTTTGTACTATATTTAAAACAAGGACAGCGCATCATGGCTCTTTATTGACAGGACAATTACTCTAAGAAGACAGAACTTCATGTAAGCCGGTAACTCCTGAAGCTACTTAATGAGGAAAAATCAAGAGATATGTATTGATCCAGCTAGAAGAGGATAATCTGCATGACGAATCCACGCCTCCCAGCGCCACCTCCTACGGCTGTCCCTCCTCGGAGCCGCTCCCTCCTACTGGAAAGCTCGCAAGTCTTATCAAAATGCACTGGGATGTTATATTTCCACATTAACTTTCACCTCTCTTCTACGTGTTGAATCAAGATAAAAAGTCTCTCCATTCCATGCACACCATGACAAGCCCGAACTTGAGAACCACCGTTAATTTCTCCTTAATCACCCTACCACTACCCTTCTCCCCAACACAGTCACATCCACTGGGGGCCACATTCTGTGAGTGTTCCCACCTTAATTATTTTGCAAATCAATTCCTTTGCCTCATCCCTGCTGCCCCATCCTGATTCCAGCCCCTTAGTGTTGTATTTCCTATAACCTGACTTCCTGGCTCCAGGCCACTCCCAATTCCATGCACACGTGGCTCTGGCTAGCTTTCCAAAATGCAGCTCTAATCACATCACTCCCTGCTTCAAAATCAGTCGATGACAATCACCTCCGTTCAGCATTAAACTTATGACTCATACCCCACCTCACCCTAGACATCTAGCCATGGTGAACTACGATAATCACTCATCTTGCCAGCCTTCTCTCTCTCCTCAATCCTTGCAAAGGCTGTTCTTGTGTCCTTGGTTTATAATGAGCCCCATGCACCATGTGAAGCTAACACCTAGCTCCTTATTGGGGGGCTTGGGTCCAACCGGACCCCAGACATTTTTAGGGAAAGGATGCTCTGATACCCGCCCCCTCCAACACAGGCATACCCTCGCACACCATGCACACACGTCAGCTTCTGCAGCCCCAGGGCACTGGTGGCTTACAGCATATAGCACAGTACACTGTGATTCCCCTTTGGGTCACAGGTTCCCCTAACAACACAGTGAGCTCTGCAAATGTCTTTGGAGCTCCAGAATCTGACCTAGTTCCTGGCACTCAGTAAGCATTCTGGAAATTCTTGTTGAAAAAGAAAATGAAAAAGTTGAATGAATGAAGCCACAGCCTATTTCCCATTCTGCAATAATACGATGATCTGGTCCATATCTATTACTCAGGAATGATCAGGCTCTAATGGGAGCAGTTTAATCAACTGAACACACGAAAGAAACCTCCCAAACAAAACAGCCCTCAAGGAGCTCTCCCCTCAAACTGGGTACCAAGTGGCTCACAATGTGTTTTTTGTATCATGAACCTTCTCTTATCTTCTCGCTCAGGTGCCAAGGGCAGTGATGGGCACCCATTCACTCAATCATATCAAACAAACACTAACAATGTGCCAGGCAATAATAACTAACTCTGCAGCACTTATTGTGCATGCACAGGATTACCCAAGGTCCGTTATGTTTTTAGAGTTGCTCTGTGCAGTGGACGAGGGACCAGATATATATAACGACTTTCTACCGTGCAGAGAACATTCCAGCTAAGCATTCATTCAGTGTCTTTTCCAACAAATATTTATTAGACGTTCACTATGTTCAAAGTCTTTTTTAAGTGTATCAAGGCATTTTCTTGACATAGGCATCACTATTTTATCAAAGAAAAAACTGAAATACACAGAGATCAATTAATTTCCTCAAACCCCAAGGCTGAGAAGTGGCAGAGCTGGGATTTCAATCCAGATGGTTTCAGAGCCCTTTTTTAAGCATTAAACAAAACCACCTCTTGCTGATTGCCTCAAAATAATATGAATGGTTATCTCTGAGGGGTAGCAGTTAGGAGTGAGTTTTCTCACTTTCTAATTTTCCTTTCTTTCTTTTTTTTTTTTTAACTTATTCATGTTGTCTAGTTTTTCTACATTGAGCCATGCAATCTTGAACATCACAGGAAACATTGGCTGACCATGCAATGAAAACAGTTGCTACATTATAGAGAAAATGTGCAGAGAGATAATCAAATGCTAATGTGATGAGCTGTCTAAAATCAGTGTGAGTCCACTTGCAGATGCTCTACTGATAGACAGTCAGGGACACCAGCCCACTTCCTGTGCTGCCAGCTATCCCAGCCTTTGCCATAGCTAATAAAGATGTTAGCATAATTTAACTGCTTAAAAGATCTCTCCAGGAATTTCAACAGAGATGTGATGAAGAATAAACAGGAGGACTAGGTAGCTGGTACTGTTTTCTTACGAGGAAACTACAACATGATTTCCAAGCAACAACATTCAAGTTCAAGCTCTGCTGTCAGCACATGGAGTGGACTAGGTGTGCCCCACGCTGTGCTGGGCAGCCTGGAGCTGGCAGATCTCTCTCTGCTCCATCTTCAGGGTGTCTGCAGAAATCTAGGTCACTCCAACACATGACTGACCCACATTTACAGAAACCCAGCCTTCCCATCCTGTTAGAGATGGCAGCTCTGTGGAAGCAAGCTTTATGAATAACTAAATTTACAGATAAGCCTGTTTTAATTAGCTACAGAAGAGGAACCCCACTTATTCTTCCAGACAAAGCCAATACTGATTTTTCTACATTGCCACATCTGTAAACATCTCCGGGTCTCTTGTACCGCACTGATTAATCTACTTTAAATTCTTTTTGAATATCATTAATTTGCTTCCCACACTTTTTAAATCTGTAAATCAGAAGGGCAGTGCTGTTGAATGATCAGTTCCTGGGGGATGATGGCAGTCAGTGCACCATCTCCCAGATGCCTGGTATCCCGGCTTGCGTATGCACTGCCATTCGGCTTGCTTCAGATTTTCAGTGAATCCCTGCATCATGGGCTGGGAGGCTGGGGAGGAATTGGCTTAAACAAGTTGTGAGTGAGTCAGAGTTCTTTTCTGCAGTTCCATGGCCAGAATTCTGAGATACACACACATTCCTACTATTCTCTTTCCTTTCTGGGAATAAACCCACTGAGAAATACAGTCATGCCATTCAAGTGTGCTATCGGACTTCGTCCTTTGGGCAGCAGCCCTCTACTTGTTTCCTCCCCATACAGAAGAGAAACAGACAAATGTTTCAGGGCCTTTTAGAAATAATGGGAGAAGACGGCATGCAAATAGAAAGCGAAGGATGAACAGTTTGAAGCTCTGGAGATTTTTTACAGCGGATGCGCATTTCTACACCCTTCCCAAAAAGCACTGCTTCAAGGTTGAAAGATGCACACCTCCCATGCCTTCATCCCGCCCCCCCCACTTCCCATCACACAAAGAGGGAGGCTGGTATTAACGACTTATCACACGTACATCTGCACACATTCCTGAAACCCCTCTGTAAAACGCACATGGATTTCTTTGTTAGGCTAGAGTGATTCCTGGGAAGTACATCTTACAATCTGAATGTTACAGGTAAAATAACCAAAAAAAATTTTTTTTGGTTCGAATTTACATCCTTGGATCAACAATAAAAGCAATGGTATGCCAACTTAGTCTCATTTTGCTTTTCTTATTTTAAATTTTATTTTCTCTTCTTGTTTCTCTCTTTTTTAGAAGTATGTTTGCTAAACTGGTGGATCGGGGAAATTCTGTAGATCTAGTATAGCTGGCTGTCAGCAAGGCATTTGACAAAATCTCTCATGAGATCCCAGAGGACAAGATGGGGAAAATGTGGGCTGGATGACAAGCCAGGACAGGAGTTTAAAACTGATTGAATTTCAGTACACATAACACAGCGTTAACCTGGAAGGCAGTCTCCACTGGCCTGCCTCAGGGCTCTGAATTCAGTCCTGTATATCTGTCAACATTTTTTCTAATGACTGGGATTAGGCATGGACATCTCACCAAATTTTCACATGACTCAAAACCAAGAGGGACAACAAATACACTAGATGACAAAGCAAGGCCCTCATGACTTAAATAGGACAGTGTTTCTTACTGTGGTCTGCACATGACCTGCATCAGAATCCTCTGATGCTAAAATGAATCCTCTGGTTTAAAACACAGGTGGTTGGACCAGCCCACACCTGCTGACTCGTGGCAGACCACGCTTTAGGCAACACTAAACCAGAATACAGTCACTTGAAACAGTAGATCCCAACCCGTAATTTGATGTGTCTGTGAATATCCCTCCCGGGACATACGTGAGGAAGGCCATAGACTATGACTATCTCAAAGCTAACAAAACCCAAGGGAGGGAGAAACCTCCATAAAACTTTGATTTGTTTGTTTTCTAATCCAGAGAAAGAGATTACCTCTTGTAATAAATTCAAGTTGGAAGCTGATAGGCATCTAGGTGGTGGCAGAAGTTTCAAAGCCAGGGGACACTCTGGGAGAATGGAGAAATGGTCCAGTTCCACGCTTAGGGGGACTGTCTTGTAAAGCAGGACCTCATAATGATCTCCCCTCACTACATGAAAGCTTTGGTCCAGGGGCCTTCCTGGGAGAGCACACCTCAGCAGGTAATTACATTAGCTTTGTCACTTTAATAGCAACCACATTAGCCAAATGAACACCAAAGAAAATACTGAACAAAGGGCAATATAAACATTGCCTATTTCTGAGAATGACTCTGCAGCTGACCCCCCAACTAAGAATTTCTGTGATGTGTATTTTTCAAACACTAACACTGACATCTACTTCTAAGGGCCAGTTTAAGACTCATGCAACTTTAAAACTTGAGGAAATTAAAAATACATATAAAGCTATGTCTTTTCACTATTAAATAGTGGAAGTCGATGTTAAAATCTGGAATCAAAGGAAAACGCTGCTCCTGTCCCTTAACATGAAGCATTTTCAAGAAGTCTGCTATCTCCTAACATAACACCCAATTGATTGGAGCCAAAGACTTTAATTTTCTCTTTGATATTTTAGCATTTTATGAGACCTAGTCCTCTGAAGGTAAATAATACTGCAACGAAAAAGCAACAAAAACTCATAAATCAAAAACCCTATGGGAAGGACACAAACAACCCTCCAGTGTTTGAGAGAAAGACAGCATCTCATGTTTCCTTCAGTCTCTTTAAAATGCCTGGTACACTCATCTTCCCTAAAGAATACTTGATGTTTCAAAATTATTTCCCTTTAAGAAAAAAAAAACGGACTTGGGTATTTAAAATGGGAGTGATCCATTAATTTCCTAGACTGTTACCAGGATTCTCCAACCAACCAGCCAACAAATCAATAAATACAACTTAAAATTTTTAAATTCATCAGTTAAGTATCTTTTAGTTTGCTGGCTATCTGTTTTAACAAAATATATGGGTTAACTCCTTAAAAGTCAGATGAAAGGTGCTTTAGAAAATGAACATCTTGCTTTTATTACTAAAGGAATAGTAAAGCAAGATACGGTTTTATTCTTGAAACTCAAGTCCTGGATTTATGGTAACATAAGAGAAATCCCAGTCCTAAGATCCCACTTTCTCTGTCAACACCGGGATAAATGAAGCAGGTTGCATCCCACTGTTTGATATGGCTACACTCTACGCTCTCGAAAAACAGACACAGAAGACGGTACTTGCCAGGTGTTGGGGAGAGATGGGAAGGGCAATGATCACTTCATGGGCATAGAGTTTGGAACTAGACAGAGGTGGTAGCTGTAAACAGTGTGAATCTACTCAATGCCCCTGAACACTTTAAAATGGTTAGTCTGTGGTTAATATGTGGATTTCACATTAATAAAACAAAACAAAAAAACAAGGAAAATTCAAAGGTTTTCCAAAGGACATCAATCCCATCAGCCCCTCAATGACAGAGAGGTCAAGTTGGGGGCAAAAGGGCATGGAGTGGGAAGTCTGTATTCCAGCATCCACTCAACAGGAATGGGACCCTGTTTCTTTCCCAACTCATAAAATAATTCTAGCTGCTTGGCCAGAGACTACCACCAAGAAGTTCTCTCTCAACAGAGAGTTGGCCAAAGGGTGAAAGGATATCTGGGTTTTGCCTCAGCTCTATGAAGAGAGCTAAATGATGCAGTGTTTTCTTACCTCTGAAGTGTGGACAGTTACGCCCCACAGGATGGCTGTGGAGGTCACATGGGCACCTGGTGACTTCCTCCAAGTGTCCTTCCAGTTAGTGCCCTAACCAGCCTCTCTCAGCTGGCCTTTGACCTCACCTAACCTCATAGCCCCATTCTGGGACACCAGTCTTCCGGAAACTGGTCTGCCTCCTTGTTGGGCTTCTTCCTTCCTTTATGGATAGAACCAAGAAGCCCGCATTCTTCTACTCCAAAGACCCTATTCTAGTCATTTTATCAAGTCTAAAATAGTGAAAAGGGTAAAGTTCAAGCCCAAATGGAAAAAGGTTTATTTTCTTTATGGTATTTACAATGTTTTTGATCACATCCATTTGGCCCTGAATGAGGAAGCCAAAGCTAAGAGCCGATCTGAAAATCTTTCTCTTATTTGTTCATAAAAGTCTTCCAGCTACCAGAAAATGAACGGTCCCCATCCAAAGCTGTAGGCTATTTTCTCATCTACAGTCCAGCAAAGTGAGTTTGGTGAAGGCAAAGACAGAATAATCTTCCTTGGTCAGGGTTATCAACAAATAGCCTTAGAACCACATAGTAGGTACAAAAGATGATTTCCTGCTAATGGGGATTGTTCTCCTGTCCCCACGAGACAGTGTAACACCATCAAAAGTACTGAATGCTACCTGCCTGGTGGGAAAAGAAGCTGTGGTGTGGTAAATGCAAAAATGTTTGATAATGGAAGGCTTTTCTGTTTCAAATGTACGAAGGTCTGACGGCATAGGGGCAGGTGCTAATGAGCACCAGTAATGCCTATTACATTCCTTTTGGAATGAGGAAGGCTCAAATAAATGTACAAGGAATCTAGATGTTGTGTTCGTGCTGTATGTAAAATAACTCTTTTAGTATATAGTACAAAAGCAGCTGCGGAGCCGGCTTAAAACTATGCTTTCCCAAGGAGAAAGATAGACTATCTCTCACTGAAAAAGAAGATGGAAAGAAGTAGAAGCTAGAATGTTTTTAAAGAAGCCAGAAAAGTATTGCTTACAAAAAGCATGTGGATGGGAGGGAGCTCAGGGAGGGACAAGACCAAAGACCTAACTTGGAAAAACACTACAGTACTTTTGCAAAGAAATGCCAAGAGAGGCCAACGCATATAAAAAAAGAAGTGGAGAGACTTGAAGATGAAGATATGCAAAAATACCTTTAAGTGAAATCCGAGGCCCTTGGCACAGTGGAAATAGTATGGAACATCTTACATAAAAAACTGATGCCTGAAATGAACCCATAATTTCAACTGTGAGTGACAGCACCTGTGGAAGGGAAGCAGGGGTGTGGAGGGGCTTGGTGAGCCGAAGTCGCCAATAACAGGTTTCTGGGGTATTACTGAAAGAAAAAGAAAGAAGAAAGATAATTAAGGACTTATGTTGAAGAGAAAGTCCTCCAGATATTAGAAATATAAAGATTCAGCCTAAGAACTAGCCAAGAGAGCATTAAACACACTAAGAGCAGAACAAGCCAGGTGACAAGAAAGTGCTGGAAATCTGAGATGTTTGCATTTGTAAGAATGTGATGGACAAGATCTGTGGACATTTTGTTGGCTCTGTTAAGGTAAGGAGAAAGAAGCCATAAATATAAGCTAGACACCCTACTGGAGTCAATGAGATGAAGTGAAAATTACTGAAAAGTGTACTTTTTTTTTAAAGGAAGTTTAATTCATTATTTTTGACACTACCTTAAAAGGCTGGGGAAAAAATAAGCCACCAACTCCAGCATTAGCTCTTCAGAGATCAACCACATCTCAATTTTGTCTACATATACATTATTCAAAGTTTTGAACCACAGAAGAACAAAGAGTCTCCTGGAACAAATTCCACATGTTCAGAAGTGAAGCCCATGGCTGGAAAACATGTGTCCTTCATCTAATCCCACTTTTGGAAAGGAATGAGACAGAGGCACAGAACTGCCCTTAGATATACACAGCCAGCTCTTCTCTTCCTTTCCTTCAAAAAATACTTAGTGAACAATGACCATATCCTAAGCTCTGAATGGACAACACAGGACAGGATGGTGCATCAGAAATAAATCCCACCTTCAAGGAGCTTACAGTCAAGCAGAAGGAATAAAACACTACCCAAATGACACTACCCCAAGATCAGCATTGCCCGTGGGTGTAAATTCAAGCTGAGACTGTAAACCAACATCTTGGGCAAGCTCAGCAATTCTACCAAGCCCAGCTGATGTCACAGAGCTAGTCAGAAATAGTTAGATACTTTGGTAGTATAAATATCAATGGAAAAGTTCTATCATATTGCTCTCTGAACAGTTGAACAGAATCTCAGTACAGACAGAATACAGAACACATAATCTAAATTCATTGATTTGAAATAACTGGACAACAGCTTTTATTTCCTAAATATATGTGGAGCACAGTTGGATTTTTTTTTAATTATTCTGTATAAATAAGTAGTTTTAACCACCAGCAATAACTCTTGTTCCTAGTTGAATGTTCCCAAAAGAACAATATAACCAGACTTTGAAGACAGACTGCTCAAGTTGCTAGTCCTAAAACTCACACATTCATAAACATAAGAAGAGACGGCATGATATTTTGTAAAGATATTGGGCAAGAGCCTAAAATCCTCTTTGGCTCAGCCTTCTCAGTTGTAAAATGGGGAGAGGGTAGATAACTCACAGAATACCTCTAAAAATAAAATAAGATGACACACGCAACCCTATTTTTAAAACTTTAAACCATGATACTATTATATGCTTTTCTTCAAGTCACTAGATGTACCTACAGATGATGGTCATAAACATTTCTTCCTACACATGAGCTCTTGCTGGGTCTCACTCCTGTCTACATATCCATACATGGACAGAATGCACAGGTTTAAAAAAAATCTGTAACCTCAATATTCTTAAGCCTTTAAAGCTGCTTCCAATTGAAATCAGCGTTTTAATGTCCACTGAAGAGAATTCACACTGTATTTATAGCCTGGACATAATCGTTACCTTCCAATAAAAATGGCTCATTAAATAAAAAGCAATTTTCACCCATGAGCACTTAGGATATATCTGCTTACTTATGGAAACCCAACAGCCTCTTGCTCAATATTTTCTGCATTTCTCAGTACAATTATTTGGGAGAAATTTGGGGCTCATATGTCTGTTCAAGATTTGCCAAATCAGAGTAACTGAAAAACCCTAAAAGACAGAAAACAATAGCATCAAACACCCCGGTGAACAAAAGCACACTATCTAAAGTGAAAGTCTAGGATCTTCTGGAGAGGGACAGAGAACTTCTGATCTTTATTCGGCTTCTAGTTAGAAGCCAAAACACAGCAGGGCTGGTGTTTCCAACATCTTTATTAAGAATCCCATATGCCCACTAGGGAATACTCCCTTGCAGCAGAGAGAAATCTTGAGAGTGACAGGCCACCTACTCAAACCTGGGTACCAACCTCTACATGTTAAGTGACATCCAAAGTCCCCAGCAGGATTAACTATTTGTTCAAAAGCTGACCACACATGTCGTGTTCACACTGTAACTCCGTCTGCCTGCAACCAGAGCTGGTATGAGACAAAGCAGACAATTTAATTTTACTGAAGGGCTGGCAATTCCACCTCACCACTGTAGAAACTGCACTGGTTTGATCAAAACAAAAGAATGCAGAAGCCTCTCTGTCCCACCTACCCCTAGCAAAGTGGTCTGGCCAGTCAGTCCCAGTAAAGGACCTCCCACATCCCAGTGTTCTTACAGGGGAAGCTGGAGTATGGAGGGGGCATCGTTCTGCTTAACATGCACTGCCAGGAGCCACAGGGACATGGTTTGAATTTGTTTGTGTTTTTCATAGCTCCCAAATATTTCATAATGACAACGCTACTGTTTCTCCTTTTAATGTCTAGTGTTTTAATGTTGGGCTTATTTATCTTACCCCAAACAACACCATAACTGCACAGTAGAAAACCACTTTGGGAAAAGAGTGTTTGCATATGCTAATAGTTTAGAGTCCTGAAAACTGAGGGGGGATGTGTGATTTTAAAAAAATGTGCTTTCCTCTTTGCTTCAAATGCTACATATGATGTTTTTAGGTCAATAAGCAACAGAATGAAAAATGCTAAGTTGAGAAATACCAGAGTGGATGGTCACCAAAAAAAATGTCATGCCATTCTAGTTAAAAGGTGATGCTGCTTACAGCCACGTCAGTAACTCTACTTGTCAGGAATGAATATGGCTAATGAGGCCAACCTTAGACATCAAAAACATTTTCTGAATCAAGACAGCTCTGAGCAAAATAGTGCCCACAGTTACAATTCCTGGACCAGCTGTGAGGCCACGTGAAAGTCACTGCATCTCAAAAGTGACCCCTTTCTCAAAGGTCAACTCAGGGCACTGGGCTAACTGTGCTCCAAAAAATCATCAGAGTTTTAAAGATTTAGTTCCATTATAATTTCAGCAGAAAGTACATTAAATTAATTCTTTGAAAATTAGCAATTTAGGTACGGGGATGTGTGTATGCATGTGTTTATTAAACAGGACAACACACTTTGTCATTTCCTACCTGCCTGCCTTATCCTTGCAACCAGAACATCACAGCTGACACAGTCAGTAGAACATCACAGCTGACACAGACCAACCAGCTTAAACACAATACAAATGTCAATAACACAAGCACAGTTGCTGCAAAACAGTATAAGGAAATGGGATCCAGAAGGAAGATGGGAAATATGTATATAATTTCCAAGGAGGAAGTAGTGAGAAGGCTTTTCCTGTTACAGTGTGGACATGCTGGAGTCAAAGGAAATTCAAGATCAGGTAAAATTACATTGAGACTTGATTCATTGAAAAATACTTTAAAACAGGATACTTCTATGTCTAACAAATCTACATTGACAATACCGGTGTCTTGTCTTTAAAATTTTATTCTTCCTATAGTTCACAGTATTTTTCTTTTAACCATAAAGAGTAGTTAGCATCTGAGTTTATCCACAGCAATCAATCAAGTTTGCTTCCCATGTTTCCTGCTTTCCTCCAGGTTGAAATAACCAGTTTACAAATCTAAAGTTCCTTCAGGACTTTATCCTGAGGTGGTCTTCTTAGTGAAATATTGTTTGGAACTCATTAACACCTGTAAACTTTCTTTCTCCCTTACTTGCATTCTTTCTGCTTAGCACTTACACCCACTAACATATTACATCTTACATACTGCACGTTACACCTATCTTGACTATTATTTACTCCCCTGCTAGAATTATTATCTATATTACCATTATTACAAGGGTAAGGACTTTGCCCGCTTGGACTCACTGGTCTAACTCAGTGCCCAGAACAATGCTTGGAACAAAGTAGGTCTGTTCAACATATAATACATATAACATCCTATATTATGATCTCAAATATACAACATATTATAACATGTATAATGATATAATACTGTATGATGTGTATGATAGTTTGTTTTATTATCATTGTATCATGATTATATATTTGAATTTAATATATATAGCCTATATGTTCACTATATTCTATATTAAATGATATAATATGCAATGTGTATTATAATGAATGATTGAATCCTGCAAATACTCCCTTAAGCTCTACAACAAAGGCACGTAAGAAAATGGAATGCCCTGAGTAGGACGGGGGTAGTGTTTTCCTGAGTGGACCTAAACACGTGGTTCCCAGCAGCAGTGTGCGATCCGGACAAGAGGGAGGTCTGGCGAGTTAGACAGTCTGAGTTGAAGCCTTGGTTGTTACTTACTCGCTGTGTGAAATTGGCAAGTTATTTAACCTCACTAAGCTTCAGTCCCACACCAGTAATCTGGGGTAACAAGAGCACCTGCCTCATAAGTTTAATGTGAGGACTGAGTGAGCCCAGATGCACGGGACAGCGTGCAGAGTACGTCACAGACAGCAGCTCTCCTTAAGTGTGGACAGCGACGGGGACGGTGCTGTGGAGGGTAACAAAGACCATTATTACACCGTGATGAGCCACGCTCTGCATTTCTAGCCCATGAATTCAAGGACATACATTTGATAAAATAGCGCTCAGATGTCCAATGGTCGCAAGAAAGGAGGGGGAGGAAAAAGCCATTCTTGCCCAGGTTAATCAAAGAACATGAACTACAGATGCTTTTTCCCTTTTAGTTCCAAACATCCAGGGTCCAGAGAAGCAGGAATCATAATACTTTGACAAATTGCAGCCTTTGGGAAATGTGCTGTTGTCCATAGTCGAGTCCTCTAAGTAGTTGAGCATCTGCCTGGGTAGCATTTTGCTTTGCTTAGGTTCTGCTGTTTGGATGGAGTCTTTCTCGAATACCTTGCAATTCTCAGCCCAGACCCGATTTGTGCACCCTCAAGCTCGCTCAGCCCAGCCTGCTGCTCCCCTACCCCCAGGCCCCAGCTGTTCACTAGCTTTGGGATAGGAATTCCCGCTGCTGTAATAGATAAAAGAGCTCCCCACAGCACCCCAGGACCCATAAGAGAGACTGTAACTCAGGAACACCCACTAAGCATGGACATGGGCTTCCCTACCATTTGCCTGGGCACACCACACGCAGTCCAGAAGAGTCAGGGAGTCAGTACCTCAGGTGGTAGATGTGACTAATAAGACGTCAAAAATGGGAAAGAACCAACAGAAAAACTGCTTACCCTTCTCTCCGACCCCAGACCTAACAGCCTAAGATGCAGCAGTTCTGTGCAGCCTCCCTGGAGACATGTAGGTGACAGAGGCACAGGCTGGGTGCAGTTGCGAAGCTGTGACCCATCTAGTAACATACCAATTTATATTTGGTCTCCCTCCCTTCCAGCCTGGCTTCCTTTTTCCCCCCTCACTCTTGCTCTCCTGGGATGGCATCCTTAATAAAACATTAGCATGTACTGTAACTTCTCCCCAGGCTCTGTTGCCCAGAGAAACTGCCCCTCTAACAATGATTGGGACTCTGTTATAATGATCAGCTAGTACACTGTGTGGTAATGAAGAGATGGGCTCCCTTTGGGTTTCAGCCCTTAAGAAGATACTTAGCACTGTTTATCCAGAAAGTGTCTGAAGTGTAGTGATTAAGAGCTCAGATTGGGTGCTGGTCTGCCTCTTTCAAACCCAGCTGCCCTCATCTTTAAGATGTAGATAATAAGAGTACCTGCCTCACAGAATCCTTGTGAACAGTAAATGAGTTAATACTTATTTAATGCCTGGCACATAATAAACACCAATGGGGGTTATTTATATCTCATGCTGCCTGATTAACCAGGTTAGTTCTCATTGTCAGTATGCATATGTATAGTAATCTCTGCTCTGAAATGTCTATAATACTGTAGGATTCTATGTCAGGAAGCCAAGCTTATTAGAATTATATGCCAAGTACAATTAAATAAGGTCTGGGTAAAAGCACAAGAGTTCATGTGTATTGGTGCAGATTATTTTTAAAGGCTACTTACAAGGCTCCTAACAGCAATTTTTGCTTACAACCTGGTTCTTGAGCGCATCCGACCAAATTATGAAGTTCTGAATTAGCTCACGTATTACACATGCTCAAGTCACACTGTATGACTGCAGAATATATAATTATGAGTTAGCATTAACACTCTGGAGTGCCTACACTATCCTACCTGTGAGACACAAGAATTTAGTGACCATAAATGGAACTCTTACTCATGCCAATTCTGATCATTTGCCCTCTAGGATAAAACTACAGACAGACAGAGGGGCTAACCCTCCACTTTTAGCAGCTAGAACAATATTTAATGAAATGGCTCTCTGAAACTTAATCACTGTGTTTTCAGTTCAAGGATCATGCAGTGTAACCATGTAATAAACATTCTTTAGAAGCATCCTCAAGGGGTGAGAAATACACCTTGGTACGGGGAGAGATGCACAATATGCATGGGGGCAGAGGATCCACATAAGGGGAAAGAGGCTTTAGCTTTACTGTTCATCTCTACAGTCTACAGTCTCTTTCAGGATCTCAGAGCCTCATACTGGCTCAAGCAGGTATGATATCCCAAGCACAAAGTTCCTTATCAAAGCTGACCTCAAGTCAATGTTTATTTTTAATAACCACAGGGCTTTATCAAGATTCCAGTCAATGAAATCAGAGATATGGGAGCAATGCCAGCAGCCCACAGGGCTAGAAATTGCTGATTGTGAGATGTGCTGCTGATATGTACATTCTAATGGTAATAAATTAGATTATCTGTAATATATTTTAATAGCAATATGGAAATTATCTTTCAGTGAAATCCCTTGTGAGTTAGAAGAAACTCCCAAGTCAGGCTTTTAGTATACAGATCATAAGACTACGAAAAAGAACTCAGCTACAAAACTGTGACTGTAACAGCTCTCAGAGGCCGTCTTCATTAGTGTCCAGATCTTTTCTTTTCATTAGTGTAAAAAAAGGGGTAAAGCACAAAGCCTTTTCATTAGTGTCCAGGTATTTTCTTAACCTATTCCCAAACAGGTGTTCTAAAAAGAGTGGGTCCCTCGAAACAATGCAATTCTCTCATCAAGCCACTGCTCTGAAAGGGCAGTGAGCCCAAGACTCTGTATTTCTTGGATATGTAGATTTTTACTCTTCCAGTGCTGCTTTGGTGAGAGAACTTCCAGAGCACCTCCTTGAGATACTCAGAGACATCAAGGAGGCAGATACTTTCACATGCAACCTTGATGTTATATTTTTTGCACTGTGTGTCTGCTGGTTCAATAATACATATGAGTGACAGAACTCTACAGTCTGGTCTAGCTAGATGTTCATTGGCACCAGTATACAAGTCAGGACTAGCCTGGGTGCCTGATTCAGCTCAGGCTGGACCTCTGATGACCATGAGGACTTACTTCCTTCAGAGAAAAGGTCCATTTCCAAACATTGCTAGGCAAACACAGATTCAACATGATGCTATCCAAGTCAAAGCCCTAGGGAGAGCCCTAGCAGTACTTCACATGGTTAGACATTTTTATACACTTCTGCAAAAGGAATATATGTTAACCACAATAATTCAGAACTTCTTTGACGTTTCCCTCCAACTTCTCTTACATTTTGCATCATCAGGTAGAATGGGTGGAGACTTCTTGGGAATCTAAGGGAGAAATCAGTTGAGGCTACATTTAGTTTGCATTTAGTGACATACATTTACAGGGTTCACCATCAACTCCATATGGAAACAAATTGTTGTTCGCTTTCCCAGTGTAGGAATAGATTCCAAAAATATTCCTACCGTCTACCACAATAAGACACCCAGCATGGTAGCATGGAAGTGAAGGACTAGAACTTGAATCACTATATGAACATATCCTACAATTATAGCTGTGGGGGAAGGGAAACTAGGCTCAAAATGTACAGAGTCAGGAACTCCTCTCCGAAAAATTCCCCAACCATTAGACATGAGCGTGTGTAATTGGAAGATTTGGTTCTTGCCTACAGAGTCAAATAAAAAGTTCTCTCCTGGAAGGAAGCGCACAAATTACAAATGCACCATGATTTTTTCCTTTTGTTGATTAATCCTCAAAATGGAAATTACTAGACTTTTCTTGTTTACAGAGCACAGATCTGTGGCAGTATTAATAGCAAATGTATCTATTATAGCTCATATAAGAAAGAAACTTGAAAGTACTTCTTTTTCAAATTTGACACTCATGTAGAAAAGTTACACAGTCTTTCCAGTAGCAATTTGTGACTATAAAGAAACATTTCTGAACTCTGAATAACAAAAAACAAATTTCAATCACCCACACTGGAGGAAAACTAAATAATCTTTCTGTACCTTCTATAGAGACAACTACAAAATTGTTATCCTGAAGAGGCAATCAAATAAAAATGCAACCAAAAAATGTAGGGGGACAAAAGTATTAGGTGTGTCAGGCATTTGATCAACAAGAATTTTGTATCATTTTTTCGAGTTTCGGGATATTTGTGGTGTTTGCTTTCAAACGAATGAATTACTATGATTTATTTTGTTGTTCCAAACAAATTCAATAATTTTGCAGGCAGAACTTTTCACTTTTTCTCAAAGCAGGCACCCAAAATCATATGACGTATGAGCTTCAGCTCTCACAAAACCTGGATCCTTTCCTTGACAATTAAGTCTTGCTTATATATCATCAACCCACTTTAGTGTTTTAGGTATCTCTCATACTGTCTTGTCTCCAATTGGAATTTGTAAAAATCATTCCCACAATGAGAAAGGGTGATGCTAAGGCCACAGTGAACATGATGAATGGCTGGCACAAGGCACTCACTACAGTGTCACTTACACGTCACATGGTTTACAATTACATGCCTTTCTGTCTCTACTACTAGTCCTTGACTTAATTATCATGTGTCCTTCTTGGTGCAAAGCACTGGTGCCTACAGGGAATTGGCACACTGTAAATGTGGGAATGAGGGAAGGAAGAGGAAACAGAAAGGGAGAAGAGGCATACCTTTAAGGATATGAGTAGAGAAAAAACTATGAAAATTGTTTAAGCTCCATTTTATAGATCTTGGGGGTAAAGCACAAAGCCTTTATGTTTTTACCATAATACCTCTGTGTGTGTGTGTGTGTGTGTGTGTGTGTGTGTGTGTGTGTGTGTGTGTGTGTAACTCAAATTGTTACCTTAGTGGTTTCAACTTTTATTCACTTTTTGACTCAAGACATTTCATATTCAATGCTATTTTAATTCAGTATTATCTACCTGAGTACGGCTTTTTAAAAGCAACTAGAATATGAACTATGCTACGCAAATGACAATCTGTGAATTTAATCACAAAGAGTGGCCCTAGAGAAGCCAGTAAATCTTCCCAAACCCCAATAAAATTTGGGGAGTCCTGTTATATTCAATAATTTGTATACCAATGTCCAGAATTTAATATAAATGGAATTGAACCCTACACATAACTCTTTGTAGGTTCTGTCTGTTGATAAGACATGCTTTCATAAAAACTGGCAAGCTAAAAATACAGACTACAGCCCATTTTAATTTTCATTTCTTCTTTTCAATGAAACATTGTGACCATAGCTGCATCGCATAAATATTTATAAAACTGCATAATTCTTCCAAATGTAATGATAAATGAAAGTATCCTTTAATGTGCATACAAAACACCTGCAAAAAAAATGTTCTCAGAAGACAGAAGTGAGATGCAAGCTATCCGAGGTCATGGAAGGTAATAAATTTATTCCACTACTTCCTAGAAAGCCACTAATATATGAAGCAATCATTTGATAGTTTTTGTAACCTCTGTTTACTATTTCTCTGAAATTCTGGCCTTTGTTAATTGAAGAAAAGAAATAATTCAGTATAACTTGGCCCTGGAGAAACAGTGACCCTGATATGAAGGTCTAGATAAGTCATTGAAAATGTCCATAATTAGTATGAAAGGAAGACTGATTTCAGATAAAAGACCACCCAAGTCTCCAGGTTGTTGGCTGGCCACCTTATTTGGATCTCCTCCTTATGGGGGTCATTATTTATCACTTGCTAGTTACACAGGGACAGTAGCAGCCTAAACTTGATACACAATGCAGACATAATTACAGATTTGAACCAACAGTCGTCTATTAAAACCTAAATTGCCTTCAGCCAACAGTTAAGAAGAGGTCAAAAAGAAGGCCCCTGCTGAAAAGAGTAATAAAAACATGCTGTTCATTATTTTCTAGAAGCTTCTAATCCTCTCTCCCACCTGGCTTACATGACAACTACTGAGTTCATCTGAATGTTGTGGAGCATTCAGAGCTCCTCCGGGAAACATTATTTTTCTCTCAAATAATAATGATCAAAAAGTCTAGAGCTAAGGTTAAAAATCCAGAGCCAAGAGTTTTCTGCTGTCACTTGATCATAACTTCATTCCTCTCCTTTGTTCGCTCTGGTCCCAAGGGGAAGTTTTAAGGGCTTGAGCCAAAATTCAATGAGTCTCTTTGAACTTGGGTGGGTGGAGAGAAAACTATCCTCTCAAAAAAAAAGAACAAGAATGGGGAATGCTATTTAGTCTGCAATTGTCATGAATTGCACCAAAGCCGCCAAGGAACATTTGTCTTACTCCTCAACCTGTCAAAGAGGAGTTAAGGGGCATGTTTGGGGAAAAGAAGTTGGAAAGAGTAACAGTGATCCTTAAGATAAATTATGATTTCTGGTGCCTCTGAACATAAAAGGAAGCTGATATTTTATTACATTATGTCAGAGACATGCTACTATGGGAATCACCCACCCCTTTAAATATCTGGGCTCAAACTAATGGTTTCTGTAATTTGGCAAAAGCTCCCCATATTTCTAAAACTACAGATATTTGTTTTCTTAGTTTTCATTCACCCATCTTGACTGTCTGACAGTTAGAGGGATCAGAAAAAGAGTATAAACTCAGCACTGGCAGTGAGTAAACAGTCCTATAGCTGAACTAAGTAAAAGCTATTCAGTTTTACGTCTTTATTGTTTCTTTGGCCACCATTTTCAATGTATCCTTCTCCCTGTAGAAAATCAAAGTACAACATCACAAACATTTGAAAGCATGAAAGATCCTGCCTGGTACCACACCATCCAGCCCAAATCCTCTTCTTCCTATACAAGACAGGGTCTTCACAAAGCAAAGATTGTCTTTTCATCATAGAAAAGATATAACAAGCATAAACTATATGGGCAGTCAGTCCTCTGGTTTCACTTTCTTTCCTTGTAAACTGAAAGCATTGGATAATTATGATCTCTACTGTTTCTCCACACTTCGAATGAAATGTGCCAACACACAGAGCAGCATTATGGAAAGTACAGTTAACTGGATTGGCTGGAAAACATCAGCCTTAGAAATATTGTTAAACTTGAAATCTGTTTGAGAAATATTTATGTAAGAAAAACATTTTACCAGTCAGGGTCCTGGCAGAAAACAGATGGCACACTCAAATGGGGGAACTGAGAAGCATTTAATAGAGCCTATTTACAAAGGTGTGCAGTATCTAGGGTACGTAACAGCAGGGAGCTGTTTCCACTCTCAGTAGAGAGATGCAGCCAGATCAAGAATCCAGTGTGGAAAGAGCAAAGGGATAAACGCTCTGACCTCTCTTCCTTTCTATTCCCACTGGCAGAACCAACAGATGTCAAGGAGCAAAGGAGCCCATCAGCCAAGCTGCTCAGGCACCTGGACATAACGTAGATCTGGAAAGGCAAGTGGGAAAGAACTAGCTCCATAAGAGTTCAGATTATGAACACAATTATAAAGTTATCATTACTGTTGAAATAGTTTGTTCACAAAAAATAACACTTAGTTTTACCCAGCTTAAGAAGCACAAGATACCTCTTTTGGGTGTCCCTTTGAATCTAAGTGAATATTAGGTATCCTAAGCCTCTACTGATTCTATCAAAACACTTGGAATAAAGACAGCATTCTAGACTTGCCTAAATTGGAGAGATGCTGCCTAGAGCCTCCATTTAAAGAAAGGTAACTAGAAATACTTGTGTTGTATAATGGAATATTTTTTAGAAATAGAAAGAAAAGAAATCCTCCCATTTGCAACTACATGGATGGAGCTAGAGGGTATTATGCTCAGTGAAATAAGCCAGGTGGAGAAAGACAAATACCATATGATTTCACTTATTTGTGGAATATAAAAACAAAGGCAAAACAGAAGGAAAAAAATAGCAGTAGACTCATAGACACTGAGAAGTGACTAGTAGTTACTAAAGGAGAGGGACTGAGGTGAGGGGCAAGAGGGTGAAGGGGATGGGCACAATAATTTGCAGTCACAATATAAGCTGGTCTGGGGGATGGTAGTACAGCATAGAGAATACAGTCAATGATACTGCAACATCTTTCCAAGTTGATAGATAGTAACTGCACTAGAGGGGGTGAGAATTTAATAATATGTGTAACTGTTGAAACACTGTGTTGCATATTTGAAACCAACCTAAGATTGTATATCAATGATACTTCAATAAAAAAAATACATGTGTTGTGCATGTGAGCTCTTTCTCTTAAAACACCAGATATGTAAAAATAAGGAAGTTACTGCCCCTACCTCAAGGGACAAATGAAAGAGATCATCCGCATAAAGCACTGTACACAGAGGTTGGCACAGATGGTGCCAGTAAATATTAATGGCTGTAGCCATCACCACTAGCATCACCTGCAGCTGCATTCTGACCTCCAGACAGACTGAGAAATCTCCCACCATGAAGATCTGGTCTTATACCTGCGGCTCTTTGTGTCCTGAGTGCCTGGCCCAGTGCCTTACCTATACATAGCACCCAACGAATGTCAGATTTTGAAGACAATAGAGGGAATTGTCATATGCTATGTCAGACTATATTATTCACATTATGATACCTAAAGTGCACTGAGGATAAATACTGATTCCCTTCCCCCCTTCCCTCTGTAAGAGAAGTATTCTCAACAATGGTGAGCTTGGCCTCATGACCTGCATTGGCCGGTGGAATGTGGGCCAGTTTTGAACAGAGGCCTTAAGAGGCACTGCAAGCTTCCATCAGCCTTCATGTGCTCCTGACCTCCACTGTGAGAACATCACATCCCAGACGGTGGATACCCCTTCAACCTGGGTCCTAGAGTGGGAAGATGTGGGACAGATCATAACTCCATTCACAGCCCACTACACTGCTGCTTCAACTGGTCATCCAGACTCAGGAGCAAGACAGAAAGTCTGTTACTATAAGCTACTAACATTTTGTGATTGTTATGCAGCAATGAGACAGAAAAATATAACTAATACATTTGCTTGACAAGCTGACTGTGGCATGCTGAAGTGGCAAAGAGGGTAATTAATATGAGATTTGGACCCACTGCACTGGAGCTCCAGTCTCAGATGCATGACCCTGACTTGGCAGGCATTTACCCCTATCTTGCTAGACTACCGTAACAATGAGAAATAGTCCCCACAAAGCACCCAGCACAGTGCCTGACACATAACAGAGACGTGATGAATGAAAGAAATAATATAATTAGCAATAACATATGGCACAATATCTTCCCAATTACTCACGATGAATGTGCTGAACTGGAAATTATCTATCCCAACTAAATATTTCTTTAACCTCAGATGAAAAAAACAATGAAATTATTGCTCAAGTTTGCAGCTTACAAAAGAATCCAATAGAAAGTCAGTTTTAAAAAAATGCAATGTAATCTTACTACGCTGATGGACAGTGACTACAATGGGGTATGTGGTGCAGACTTGATAATAGGGGGAGTCTAGTAACCATAATGTTGTTCAAGTAATTGTGCATTAACGATACCAAAATAAAAAAAACAAAATGCAATGTGTTCTTTCTAAACCATCTAAAAGTTCCAGCTAGTGAAGAGTATGAATTCCTGTTGTGTCAAAGAATAAGAATGCATTCTTTCTGAAGGGAAAAATGATTAAAGTGCATCTTCCAGACTAGTAATTTAAATTGTGACCAAATCCACTCTAGTCAAGACCCCCCAGTTAATCCATTTACTGTGAACATTATTAAACATTTATTAAATGCTGTGCAGGGTAAAGAATTTCAAAGGTATGGTTTTGCTCGCTGAGCTTCAAAAAAACCAAGCACATAAAACTACTAAATGGATCAACGAATCCCAGCAAATGTGGTTTCACAAAACAGGAACACTGTAATTTCTGAGGCCCAGGAATAGATTTTTGATCCATTGGGAAGCCATTCAGAAAACTATCACCACTAATGAATAATAGAAAATGGATTTGGATTGTAAAATTTGACTTAAAAAGGCATCTATTTAAAATATGGGCTCAGTTCCCCTCCTTTCCAAAGAATGAGGAAAAGGACTTTACAGAAAAATATATTATCTGGTAGACACGCTGTAAAATGCCCATATAAATTTAGGGTAGTGTTACCAAGCCCCATACAGAAGGGGTACAAGGCTTAATGAAGATTCCTGGGCTCGGACCCCAGACTACTGAAACAATCTCTGGGTGCTGGGCCTGGGAATCCACACTGTTAACAGACTCTGCAGCTGATTCATGCGCACTCCCCGGAGTGTGAGAGCCACTAGGCAACGCAAGCCATTAAGTAACCTTTGGCAGCTGACTTAAAGGTTCTTGAAAGACAAAAATCCAAACAAGTTTAGAACATTCTATGCCCAAGGGTCAAATGAAGACAAGAGAGCCTGAACTTGAGACAGTAACAGCTGCAGGGCTGCATAGCCATTCATTCTGTCAGCAGCACAATCCATGACTTTTAGTACTTGGAGGCCAAGAGCTGATGGATCCTTCAAGCATTATGCAAACCCCACAGCACCCTGGTGACTTCTCCTGTTGGACATGCATCTGCCAAGCTTCTCCTCACCCCTAGCATCCCCCTGGCATGAGTCCTGGCAATCATTCCTCATCAGTGTCTTGGGCTTGGATGTTAGTATCCCCAAGGGGTGAAAGGGGAGGAAGATGGTTAAGAATGGTTGTGTGGAAATTCTAAAATTCATAAAATATTTCAACATTCAGTCCAAACTGTTTTTCCTCTAATACAAGGAAAAAACAACAACAGAACTTTACTTTCCAAGAGAAGGGAATGAAATGAAATGAAAAGGAGGAAAAGAAATGGCCACTGTATTTTTTTAAATTAAAAATCCTCTGGGAAAGTAAATGAGAATGAGAATGTGTAATGAATGAAAAGAAAAGAGCACAAGTTAGGACTGAGAAGAGATATAGGTTCTAGATCCAGCTATGGCCTCTAATGGGTATGTGACCTTACACCATTCGCTTAGCTACTCTGTAGCCCAAAAGAGGTAATGTCTATAAGAAAGAGCTTTTTAAGTCACAACATAATACCAGAATGTAAGTGGCATTAATTTCATCCATGGCAAAATTTATTTTACACCGTCCAGAATCTAACAGAAAAATGCAGAATAAGGACATCCCTATCATCAGGTGAAACTATACACACATTTTTCTGACATAGCACCTACAATGAGAAAAAAAAAACATAGTCCAAATAGGAAACATCTAGGCCACTCTCACCAAATTGTTCCTGCTCCTCCCTAAATCAAGGTGCACCAAGACGAAACCTTCAAATAAAAACAGCTCAGGGCTCGATGTAGTCATCTAGCTAGCAGTGGATAATGATTCAGCCCAATACCTTCCTGTTGACCTATCTACTCCCATCCACCTGAGTCCCAAGGAAAAGCTTCTCTCACTGGACAGCCACACAAACAATGGAACTGTAAAGAAAAGGGAAGCATTATTAATGGCCAGTACCAACAGTCAATGAGTGCAAGGCTGTAAGGACTTTGAAAACTGTTTAACCCTTTACTGCCTTACAGACTTTAGACCAACACCCAATTCAAGTGCATCTAGGAACCCGCAAGGAAACCCTGTCTTGTTCTGAGATGAGAGATAGCATAGTATACTGCAGTTACTGAGAGCTAAATTTGAAAACTAAGTTCCAAGTTATCTATCTTCTCTGAATGTCAGTTCATGAGTTGATGATTATTAGAAGACTCACCGGACTGTTGGGAGAATTAAATACAACACGAATGTAAACCCTTCCTACAGTGTGTTGCCCATCGTAAGTATTCAATGAAGTCAGTAGTAGTCGTAATCAAGTATTAGCACAAAGCAGACACTCAATAAAGTTTACTTCCCTTCTTTCCTCATTTTGTACTTCAAAAGTGAAAATACATTCCAATTGAATGACAAGTTATATATGGTAGGCTAGAGTATGTGGCTAAATCAGAACCCAATTTTGTTGACAGTTACCATTATGGCTCTGGAGACCAATTTTACACTTCACATTGGCCATAACTAGAGCCCATGTATACAAAAATCACAGTTTAAATTTGTGATGGTACATACAGTTTTGTAACTCATACCCAGTATTTAATAGTTTCTCAAATCCTTTTCCTAGTATTACGATGCATAGTTAGTATTCCTACACCTGTGAGTGTTGTACAAAATGATTTAACATATATAAATGCACCCTGAAAACTGTAAAGCACTAATATTACCATTTACACAAGCCTAGAGAAGACACAGTCCCTATCTTAAGATGACTACAGTCTGAAGACTAGAAAATACACACTGCTAATCAAGGAACACAAACACATATGCATGTATCCAGGCACATGTACATTTTAAGACAAATAATGACAATACCAAGAACAGAAAAAATATATATACATATATCTCTATCTATGATGGAGAGTAAATAAATAAATAGGTAGGGGACATTGAAAATGTTGGGACAATTTTGCCCCATATTTAAAAATGTCTCTATAACAAAATTAATTCTTACACACAAATAAAATCTTAAAATCAGTGTTTTATAAGTAAAATCTACAACATGCCTCCTGTAGTCTATCATGAAAACATCTGTAGATGCATACCCTCATGTGTTAGTGGAGAATACACAGTGCAAATGCCCGTCATTCAAGGGCCAGATGTGCCTGTGAAATCTGAAAGACCAACTAATGCAATAGCGCTTTAGCAAAGCATTACCATAAAGGGAAAGACTGGTATACAAGATCCATTTGAAAATCTTCACACTTCTAATTTAGAGCCAAATCAACTGTAATTTACTTTATCAGGGCCTTTCATTTAGTGAGGGTCAGAAGTGCAGTCAACAGAGGTGACAATTATTTATGCTTATCCGAAGATACCGCGGTAATAGTAGCGCTGAACAAGATAAACACAGAACAGGGACTCCCGCTGAAAACCATAGCTACTACTGCATGAACAGGTCTCCTTACAAACCAAAACATTCCGAGAAAAAGCTTTTACTGTGTCATCTCTACACCAAATGCAACCTCCTTTGTCATTCTACTTTAATGTGAGAAAAGATCCTTACTTTCCCAATGTTTATGATCTCTGTCATGACAGGTGAAACAACCCTTTGGCACAAAATATTAAACTTACCACTCTCGTCATCTATATTGAACCTTCCGAGGCCGCTGCCATCCCTTATGGAGTACTGGACCTCTCCATCCCTCCCGGTGTCCTCATCTTGGGCAGTCACCTTCAGCACACTTGTTCCAAGACGTGAGTTTTCCTTTACAGATCCAACAACAGCAAAGTCTGGGAAATAGGGACTATGGAGGTTTTCATTAACATCCACTACTTCCACCTCAACAAAGGAAACAGATGACAGAGAGACAGGTCGCCCTTTATCTTTGGCCCGAACAGTGAGATTATAGAGCTGCTGCTTTTCATAGTCAAGCTCTTTGCTCAAGCGAATGGCACCACTTGCTTTATCTATTTCAAATCTCCCGTTATAGTCATTGACCAGAGAATAGCGCACTTGACCCCCTAGTCCAAGATCTGGATCGTGGGTCTCCAACCAAGCAATGACAGTGCCCACTGGGAGATCTTCTAGAACCTTCACACTATAGCTACTGGGGATGAAAGCTGGGGAGCAGTCATTGACGTCATCCAAAAAAACCTTAAGAGTGACAACTGAAAATAGCTGCTGGCCGCTCTCTGCCTTGTCTCTGGCTTCTATTTTTAAAGAGTAGTTTGCTTTAGTTTCCCGGTCCAGTTGGTCAGTTACATAAACGATTCCAGTTGAGCTATTGATGGCAAACTGCTGTGTGTCTGTCAAGACTGAATAGGTCACTTCACCATTAGAACCCAAGTCTTTGTCTCTGGCTTCCACTTGAATAATCTCAGTACCAATACTTGAGCTTTCAAGAATGTTAACTGAGTAACTGTCCTGAAGGAAAATCGGGCTATTATCATTAGCATCCTCCACATTGATGGTCAGCAACCTCCATGATGACTTCTGTGGATTACCTAAGTCATAGATTGTGATATTAAGAAGATAGAGGTCTGTGTGCTCTCGATCCATAGGCATAAGGACTTTGAGCTGCCCGGTCTCCATATCAATATTAAAGCAACTATCTGTATTTCCATCAGATATTGTAAATAACACCTTTCCATTGAAACCAGAGTCAGCATCATAGGCTTTGATCTTTAGGATGTTAGCTCCAACTGGCAGATTCTCCTTCACAGCAACATCAGAAGGAAATGACTTGTCAAAATGTGGTCCTTGCCTATTAATTGAATAAAAGTCAAGAAATCCATCTTCCAGATTCAGTTTTCCATTTGCTTTTGCTTTAATGAGTAGTTTCTCTGCCAGCTTCTGAGCCACACGAGTTTCTCTGCAACTGAAGCTCTTTGAAGACACCTTCCCATGTAGGACCGAAATGTTAACAGACATAGGATCTGCAAAATTCTCTCCATCGGTTGCTGTAATCCTAAGGGCAAAATTACCATTTTTAATGCCAGAATTCATCAGTGACTTTTTAAGCTGTAAAACACCAGAATCTGGGTTTAAATAAAAGAAACCAAGTTCATTTCCAGAGATGATTTTATACTTTACAAGTTCAAGTTCATCAATATCAATTGCTGAGACAGCTGTGATGTGACCCCCAACTGGAAAGTCATATGAAATAACTCCTTGGCAAGCCACTTTTTCAAAGAGAGGGCTGTTGTCATTGACATTTCCTATTCGAATAGTCACATTCACCTCACTTTCATGGCGGTATGGTGAACCCCAGTCAGAGGCTCTTACGATAAACCTGTAAGTTTCTGGTGAGGATTCAAAATCCAGTTCTTCAGTTGTGCTAATAACACCTGTAAACTGGTTAATGGCAAATGGTAACAAATTCAGGCTGGCAATACTGTAGGTGATGTATCCATTTTCTCCTTTATCTTTATCAGAAGCTGAAACCATCAGAACGCTCGTGCCCACTGGAACACTTTCATTTACAAAAGCATCATACAACAGCTGCTGAAATTCTGGGGTGTGGTCATTCGCATCTTCTATGCCGATGGTGACTTGTGCTTTTAAATCTCCTTCCTTGTTTGTCACCACCAGTTTATAAACCTCCTTCTTAACAGTATTCAGTGGCTGTGCTGTGACAATCAGACCGGACCGGGGATTAATTTTGAAGTACTGTGCATCCTCCCCAGGAGATAATTTGTATTCCACATCTAATGGTTCAGGACTTAATTTTACTATAGCAACCATGACACCAGGAGGGGAAAATTCACTAATGCTCACATCGTACGTTTCTTTTTCAAATCTAATTGGGACAGTGTCTCTTTTGGGGTTGGCAATGTGGACTATCTTTATAGCTGAAAATTTCTGAGGCGACCCTTTGTCTTTGGCTTGAAGAGTGAGATTGTAGCCATAGGGAAAGCCCTCCCAGTCTACCTGCTTTCTCTCCTTAATTCTGTACTCGTTTATCCACTTTCCTTCCTTGGCCAGGAGGAACTGATCAAAAGGATCCCCAGCCACAATGGAAACAGATTCAATCTCTCCATTGGCCCCCTCGTCTAGGTCATTGACTGTCACCACTGCATACGTCGGCTCTCTGTCCAGCAGGAAAGGAACATGTGTGACAACATGGAGAGTCGGGGCGTGCTCATTTATACGTTCAATGTGAACATAGAGCTTTGCTGTACTGCTCACTCCATTGTTCCCATAGAGTTTCATCCCCCGGTCCACAGCCAAAATTTCCAGATCATATCTATTCTTTTCATCATAATTTAACCGTCCACTTAAGGAGATGACACCACTTGTGGGGTGAACTGAAAAGAGATCAACTTTGTTTTTAAAGTAGTAATAGAATTCTCCATTGGAACCGATATCTGCATCCGTAGCTGTCACCTGGGCAACACTAGTCCTTAAAGGTGTGCTTTCTGCTATTGTAACAGAGTATGTTGTGGGGGAAAATAAAGGCCTCAGGTCATTCATATCTAAAACCTGTATATTCACTTTGGTCCACGCTTCCAAATCCTCTCCTCTGACAGAACCTTTTACTATTAATAAATAATTGTCCTGAATTTCCCTGTTGAGTATGGCAGAATTGCCACCTTTAGTTCTTATTCTGAGAAAACAGAAATCTGCAATGATGACTTCCTCTGCTTTGAAAAAGCCTTCCTCGTCTCCAGACACTATTCTATATTTGATATCCCAGGACAGATCTATTAAGGTGATGCCCATTCTACTTTGGCTGTTGACATAGGTCCTTGCTGCTGAGTTCTCATACACGGTAGCATTGTAAACGGACTGTGTGAAGTGGAAGCCCAGGGGCCCAGTCCCCGGCAGCCCCTGGGAGACAGTGGCCAACAGCTTGAGAAGCAGGAGGATGAGGCAAGGAGGAGGAGGCCGTGTACCCACACAGCACCCCATAGTTACATCCATCACATTATATCTCCATCCTGGAGGGGGACAAAAGAGAGACAGGAAAGAGAAAATTAATCTAGAGGAAAGCAGGAGATGGAATGGAAAATAACTGTTATGAAACAGTGCTTATTTAAAACTTTACTATGAAATCCTTTTACTAAAACATGAATACAAGAAAAAAATTAGAAACCTCACTATACTAGATCACAAGGAATTCAAAAATCACTAGGATTAGCCTTATTTTGATTTTTTTAAAATAACACTTTTACACTGTGGATGGAATTGTCCATTGGTACAAGACCTCTTATATTCTGAAAGTAAATTTAAAATATGTACTGGAAGTCTTAAAAAGTCCATTTACTTTTGACTTAGAATTACCTGCTACGCAACTATCCTATGGCAATAATTAGACAAGCGTACATTTACAGCACAATTTAAAATGCAAAAACACTGAAGAAATATTGACTGCCTATCAATAGAGAATCAATTATGTGGCACATTCATGAAATGAAATACTATGAAGCCATTAAAAACAATGATTTTAATGTATATTTTCAAATGTGGTAAGATACATTGCTATGTGGGAAAAAAATCACAAAACCATGTATGTGGTATGATTCTATTATTATTTAACATTTATATATACAACTGCATTTTTACACTTAGAGAAGGATTAACTGTATTGTAGGATTTAGGGGCCATACCTGCATTTTCTAGTATTTCTCCCATTAACATTGTTCAATGGCTAGATAATTACTTTTATAGTCATGATCTTTTAAAGACATGCTTCCAATATAGTACCTCTTTTCTTGTAACCTAATCAAGATTTAACCTAATACTATGAGGATGAACAAAACATCATGTAACAAACAGACATGACAGTCCCTGAGGAGGTGCATGATCTAAGTGATACCCATGAGTGGATGTGCTATTCAGAACAAGGGAGGTAAGAAAAAATTTGTGTGAGAAAAAAATTAATGAATTACAAGAGATTTATTTTCTTAAGCATAATTTACTTCCAATTATTTTAGTCACTATTAAATTTCCATAGTCACCCCACCTCTGGAACTATGCAGATTCAAAGATAAAACCATTTTCCTATTCCAACCAGTACAGTCTGTCAAGCATTTAAATAGAGGGAGGATAAATGGGCTATTTAACAAGGAACAGCTAAGTCTATTTGTACTCTAATAACTCAGATGTTTAGAAGCCCCCAGATTATGAGTTCTTCCACAGAAGACATACTGTGCAGGACCCTTACATTCCCATTCCCCTCCTCCTCACCAGCGAGTGTGGAGATAAGAGCGGATGGGAAATGAATCCTTTTGCACACTATGACCTAGGCATTGCATCAGGCATTTTCCCACGTTATTCTATTTAATCTTCACAACAACCCTAGGTAATAGATACTATTTTACCCAACTACAGGTTAGAAAACTGAGTATTACAGTGAAATAAGCCAGGTGGAAAAAGACAAGTATCAAATGATTTCACTCATCTGTGGAATGTAACCACAAAGCAAAAACTGAAGGAACAAAACAGCAGCAGACTTACAGAACCCAAGAATGGACTAACAGTTGCCAAAGGGAAAGGGACTGGGGAGGGTGGGTGGGAAGGGAGGGATAAGAGGATTAAGGGGCATTATGTTTAGCACACATAATATAGGGGGAGCATGGGGAAGGTATAGCACAGAGAAGCTTACTATGCTGATGGACAGTGACTGTAATGGGGTATGTGGTGGGGACTTGATAACAGGGGGAATGTAGTAACCACGATGTTGCTCAAGTGAATTCTGAGCATAAGACTGTATTTCAACAATACCTTAATAAAGAAAAAAAAGAAAGAAAACTGAGTAGTAGAGAAGTTTATCTGGTTGGAGCATTAGTGCAGACCCGTCTCCAAACTAGTACATAGTAGAGCAGGATCTCAACCACTGGTCTGTTTTACTCTAAAACCTGCTCTTCCCCTGCATCACTTTACCATTCTCTCTAAATTATTTTTAACCAAGGATGAAATAATGAAGTCTCCCTAGCTGCACATATGACATAGTTTCATCCTATGGAACTAGTCAACATTTATCATCAATGGAAAACCAAGCCATCAACTCTACTTGGTTATCTCCTTTCTGGTTTTAAACTGGTTTTAAATTCTGGCCATAAGTTAAAAAGTCCCCCTCGTAAATTTAACATCTTAAATCACAAATTATTTTTGTAGTTTATAAAACCCTTTCATATCCAGGGCTGGCAAGGCACATATTATTTATCCTTTCTTTAGATGAGAACATCAAACTTCATTTTGCTAATAGCAGAGTCTGGATTAGAACATGGGCTCTCTCCATACCCCACGAGACTTTCTCATTTCTTTTTTTCCAACTCTGCCTTACAGGAAGGCTCTCATAAAGTGAAATTTGGGGCATGCATTTGCTTGGTTCCAACCGGGGGTCAAATATTCCTTGCTGCTGTCATCTGCTAATGTAGCTAGCAAACACTAAGTAGGCCAGCAGGAAGAGTACTGTTTCACAGAGGGATTTCATAAGCAGAAGAGATAGTAAAAATAAAAAGCAGGAAGATGGTATCACTTTTTATAAAAGAACTTAATTTCACATGCAATTCCTCTGTCTGGCTGTCCTTTGGAAATGCCTCGTGTGCTAAGTGTGTGAAGCAGTAACTTGGATGCAATAGGCCTGAATAGCCTCCCAGGAGAACAGGGGACCCCGTGGGACGGCGGGGATCGCAGCTGCCTTTCTGTGGAGCACACTCACTGGCCCATGGAAGCGACAGAGCTCTTTTTCAGGGATCACAGATACAAACCAGCAGGAGCTTTAATACTGCCCACAGAACTCAATCCTAGGCTCTTTAATTTCATCATCTGAGAATGATCCAAAGCAGACGTGGTATTTTTAGGTTCACTATGAACACAGAATGAGACAAGGCTCTGATGAGGGAATGAGCAAAGGCCATGCACGCTCTCAAAGCAGAACATCGGGGTGGCTCCAAGAAATACAGACTCAAGCTAGGCGTCATTGCTCAGTCACTATTCTATCCTGAGCGCCCTGCACGTGAATGCAGGTTCAGTAACTCTTCATCCAAGGAGTCTGCGCTCTATGACTGTCAGAGATCACCTCCCCAAGGATAAATTCAGTTCAGCGGAACTTTTCTTATTCTGTCCCTGCCCCGCCCCACCTAAGCCCCGATTGGATGACGCCTGGTGGGAGGAGCCCTATTTGTGCAACCTTCCGTTCCCGGCACAAAGCACATCAAAGGAACACAGTTCTGATTTGCGGAATAAACATTCAGGTACAGAGATAACCAGAGACCCAGAGCCCTTTAACATGCTCAGTTCACAAATCCCTCCGAACAAGTGCATCTTACTTCAGGAAACAGAATCAATAAATTACACAGACTCAAAGACTTAAAGATCATCTGGTTTGATCTCCTGCGTTTACCAGTGAGGAAACTGAGACCCATAAAGAAAAGAGATTCCCTAACTCAGGTCTCCCAGGTTCTGAGCTGATACCCAACTGGAACGTGTGCCAACAGGAGTCCCTTTGTGTCTGAGTCCTGTAACTGGTTTAGCGCCGCGTTTAATCACTACTTTTCCGTCATCTTTGTCTTCTGACACCTTATAGCTCTCACTATAGAGAAGGGAGCTACTCCCTCCTCTAAAACAGTTAACTGTTTATAAGAAAACAGTTACATGCCCTGGGGGACAATTACTTTTCCAAACTCCTCTGGTGAATCCTTCAAAGCAGAGAATGTTGTCATAATATGAAAAAAAAATCATTCAATTTAATGATTTGAAAATTGGTACTTCCGCATACTGAGTATTTTTGGCAAGATACAGTACTGGAATTATTTTTCTTGTAAGCCGGAATCAGTGGTCCTAAATGCAAATAGAAAATACTACAAACCACCCTGAAATAGAAGAGTGTTACTGCATACTGAAATTTGGATTGAACTCCAAAAACCTGAGCGGGACTAAGCTTTTCAGTGCCGGTTGTTGAAACCAAAATATCTCATACAATTTTTAGATCTTCATTTTTGAAAAAAGCAAAAATAGAGAACAGCCCTCTCTGGCACAAATCAATTTAAAAACTTTGTGGTTCTCCATTGATTTAGGAAATAAATGAATGCTGGAAGGGAGGAATTCTGTGAAATTCTGCAAAGTAAATAGTAGAATAAGATTTTGGCTTCCCGTTTTTTTTTTTAGCATGCTAAGACTGTTCAGCTACTTAAAAAAAAAAGGACTCGTTTTTCCCACACTGAGGCCAAGCTATTTGTGAAACCAGGATGGTGGTAATAGTGTTTTAGATGCTCCATATGTTGATTTATTCTACTGCCTCTGGATTATTTTAAAGACAGCACTTAGTTCCCCACCTCAGAACCTATTTTCTACAACTTACTAACATAATCAATAATATTTGAAATCATCTCCAAAGAGATCATCAGGCCATCAATCTTGGAGACATTTATTTTTCAGAGGCACTCTGGCAGGCCTTCCCGTCCTTCTCTGCCTGCTCAGATACAGTGGATCTTAGCATAGGAGTTAGAAAGGCACACAGATTTTTCTTTCTGAGGTTAAATAAATACCAGAGATCTCAGGGGCGGCGAATGCTCTTACAAAGGCCACCTCTCTGGCCTGCCTTGGCTCAGTGGGGTGGTTCTGTTTCCTTCGGTAACCTGGTAAGGCTGTTTCCTGCCATCATTAAACTGGCCTTCTTACATAGCTGAGATTTCTGACCAGCAGAAAAGGCATCTTAGAAAAGCATTCTATTTGCATCCACCTCTTTCTGTGGTATGTATTTTTAAAGGGTTTTATTAGCCAGATAGATAGTTTGTGGGAAACATACACTGATAGGCTTTGAGGCAAAAGAACAAACTTGATATAGGAAGGGTGTCCCCTCTGCAGGCAGCCTTGCTGAGGGTGACTTGTATTAGAACTGCAAATGGAAGGGCAGCCTCCGCTCAGGTGTGTGCTGGGACTGAGACGGAGACCTACAAAGGATGCAGGTGGTATGGTTCCAAACACATGATTTGGCACCTGACTGCTGGCTTTGAGTCTCACTTCTACCATTTACTAGCTAGTTATTTACCTTCTGCGTCTCTGTTCCTTCTACTATAAAATGGGAATGATGGTGCCTACACCAAACAGGATTTGAGCTAATAAATATGAAGCACTTAAAACAGTTCATGTCATAAGTGTACAATTGTTAGCTGTGAAAGTCATCAACTAAGGCAGTTTTTAGAGAAGACAAAATCTGTGAGTCACAAGATAGAGATGGGGAGGAAATTCACAAACTATTCTGGCATTTTCTTTTCCAGTAGGAAAAACTGCCTCAAAGGTAAAGGAAAGGATGTCTTTTCTTTATTAAAAGCAAAAGATAACACTCTCAGACCCAAAAGCTAGAGAAACCTGACTTGAATCCCAGCTTTACCACTCACTGGCTGGGTGACCTTGGGGTAATACTTAACAAAGCTTTTTAAGTCTCAGTTGCCTTATCTTTAAAACAGGGATTATAAGAGTTTCCACTGTCATGTAACAGGCTTACAAGTGTGTTCAACACACAGTAAATGTTCCATAAATATTAACTTACATTAATATTATTAAGGTGGACAGAAATAGGGATACAAAATGAAAAGCAAATGAGAAGTGGGTTGAGGATAAAGGGTCAAGAGAGAGACCATCCCTGGGACAGCCCATCCCTAACATGAAAGCCATCCCTTCAGACCCCAAACTCCTGCTGTGGGCTGGGATCAGTGGCAGAGAGGGGGCCTTTAAGTGGTGGCAGGGGCCAAGGGCTACTGCCACAGCTCTGTGGCTTATTCCAACTTCTGCATGCATGCTTTTTAAGTCAGGAAACTGTAAAACAGCATCAGGGAGGTACTCAGACCTGGCATTTAATTCCTGGAGTTCTAGCAGGATTTCTCCATGTGATGATGAGTCCCAGAACAGCTAGACACTGCTAAACCCTACCTTCCAGAGCAGCCTATTTGGTGCTGCTCAAATTACCAGCCTGATGGCACTTCCTTTATGTTCTGGGTTCTTGCTCCCAAAATCAGTTATAGACTGTATGACACACTTGGGAATAAAGCTGTATTCTTTGGCTGATGCTAATAGCTGTCTGAAAAGAAGAAAAAATGTTTACTGTGTAGGCTTCTTAATACAAGCCATTGTAGTTAGAGAGCATACAGAATAATACACTAGGCTTTTCGATCACAAATAATTCATGTCATGCCATTACTCAGATCATATCATGACACTGAACCAGAACCATGTAAACTCAAAGAGTTTTACAGTCAAAAGGATCATAAAACTGTCTAGTCTAACACTCTAGTTTTAAAGTTGAGGAAGCACATTGAGAAAGGTTAAGTGATTTGGACAAGGTCACACAGCTTGCCAGTGGAAAAACTAAAACTGGACCTCAGATCTCTTCCGTGCATTTGACTCACTGCTATTGCCTTCTTCAGGAATACATGTCTCTAGTTGTTCATCTCTACAAGTTTTAACTCATCTTCTTAGATAAAGCTAAAAGGCCGCCTATTCTATGAAGCAATCCCGGAGAGTCCCCATTCAACAGTGAGTTCCATTTCTAAAGCTGTGATCTTTTTTTTTTTTCTTAACCCTAACCCACAGAATCTTGGGTTACCATCAGCTACCACAGTACACTGGTGGTTTTAAGCTGCTACATTGTAGGGTGACTTGTGACACAGTGTAGTAACCAGCACACCTACGCTTTCCCTCCCTGCCTGCCCGCTGGCTGAAGCCCGGGTGTGGTGATGGTGATGATGGGCCACCTTCCGTCACATAGATGAGGGCTTGGAAGCTACAAAATAGGAGGGGTTTATGCATGCCTTCATGGAAGGAAGCTGCCCATGCCCCAGATGCCCATCACATTTTATGTGAGAGAGAAATAAACTTCTATCTGGGTTAAGTCACTGTTAATTCTGTCTCTATTTAAAAAGTCAAATCAATATTCTAGCAATATTTGTGTAAAATAGATAGTTCAGTGTCTAGCATGTTTTTATTGGATATCTTTAATGTACAGTTCCTTGAACATTATGATTACAGACTCCCCCTGTTGTCTAGTCCCCCCTACATACCCTATTACAGTCACTGTCCATCAGCATAGTAAGATGCAAAGCTGTGATTCTTAAACTTGATCAGTATCAGAGTCATGGTAGGGCTTCTTAAAGCTCCCACTGCTAGGCTCCAGCCGAGTTTCTGGGTTGGTTGGTCTAGGGTCCCGCTGAGGATTTACAGTTCTAGCATGTTCCCAGAAGATAATGGTCCTGGGTCCCACTCTGAGAACCGTAGCTCTTAACTTTGTATTTTGTCTGTATGTACCTCTCTGATAGCACTTTGTTCCTTGTATTAAAGTTCCTTATGTGTGTTTTTAAATTACAGACTGCAGGTAAGTTCCCTTATTCCTTCTTCTTACACTATCTAACAAAGTGCCTCAAAAAGACAAAAATTCTATCAATTTTTGTTGTGTGAAACTTGTCTAGTCAGCATACACCATAATTCCATAACGTGCTCCAGGGGGAAGATGAAAATGAGCATTCAACAAATCAGGAATTATAATCATAACGTGTATAGACCCTAGGGAAATAGCTAGTCCACCATTTCCCAAACTGTGCTTCCAGACACATTATTCTACAACATGTGAGTAGGTGTTCAACTAAAAAACTTTTTAGGAAATGTTGGTTGAACAAAGTTAAACAGCTTTCTTAATTTCTTGGAGTCTTCAATTTGCTTCAAATAAACTTTCCCCATATCTCCTCCTTACTCATCTCTAATAATTTACCATGCTTTGTTATCTCCTTTAAAAGTACAGTCTATATTTATTGTCTATCTCCACTCACAGAAGTTCCCTAGGACATTGTCAGAATTCAGTAAATACTTGTTGCACGTACAAACATCCTATGTAAACTGTGCTTCCAAGGGGTTTTATATGTACCGTTTCTAAAATCTATCTGATCACGAATCTCTTCCTTATCCCCTCCCTACCAACATCACTACTCAAAGGAAAAGAAAAAGCATTTTGTAGAGTATAGTTGGGGAAACTGATTGAATCCAGACTCAGATAGTGTGGTTCAGACAGGTTAAACAGCTGCCTGGGAAGCTTTGGAGGTGGGGTGTAATCCCAGGATTCTTGAGACTCGTTCATTATTCTTCCTACACCATATCATGGGGTGCAAATTCTCCTTTCAACCAAGCTGAGAATTATCCCTGAAGAAACTGCTTCAATACTTGTCACATAAACACATCTCCATGTTCCAACCAAAGAATGAGATGGCTGTCCCATAATTGGCTGTGCTATTTTCCTTCTCATTAAAAAAAAAAAAAAGAAACTACAAATTTTCCGTCTTATGAACTACAAAGACTAGCATGAAGAAAAGAACTTTATTAATGTTACATAATCACTCCTATATTTTCATAGTTTTCATTATCTATTTTTATTGGTCAATGGCCAAAAGCAGTCTTGCCAAATCAAAAACATTCTGAGATGCAAAACCTAAAAGCAAGTTCATCTTTCAAACTCAGTTCACTCCTCTCTGGAAAATTCTGCTTGTCTGCTTGAACCCCAGGTCTAAGCAGGGCTTTATAACAAGGAAGAGCATTTCATTAATGAGGATATGTGATCACCTTCTTTCTGTCTTCCTAAACAAGGATAAAATTCCCAAACCAAAGCCTCCAATTGGTTCTGCCAACCAGCCAAGCGGATCATCACCCAAACCCAATCTTTTGCATTTAGAATAATAATACTGTATATTCTAATTTTTTTTCCAGTGGTGCAAATCTTTCTAAAATGGTCTAAAAGTAGTCTCCCAGGAAAAAAGTCAGTCAGCATGAAGCAAGCGTAATTCAACTTGGTTCTGAGAAAAATGGAAGATGCAGCCGCACAGTGGCAGTGTTATAAATACCCTCCTTTATTTTCTCCCCAGGTGCTAGAAATATTTCCATACAACACTGCTTAATGTCAAGTACCATTTCATCAGTAAATGCTTCAAATTCTGGGGTAATTCAACCAGGGGAGATCAGAAGGAAAGATTAGCATGTTGTTCAAACCTTTTAAAAATCACTTCTCTCTCCAGAGAAAGAAATTCATCATGGGGTAAGAGGGAAAAAAAATGTATGGGAGCATATCATTTGCTCCTATGTATGGCTGTCTGAGGAAATGTTCCAGAAAAATGCATGATTTCAATTCTTCTCTGGTGGACCTTGCTGACAGAAACCAAAGGGTAAATATGTTAGTATTCCCTTACACTCAAGATTTTAAAGAAAGAAGAAAAGATAGAGGAAAAAACCCTTTCCAACTAACAGCAGCAGTTAGTCTGGAAAAAAGGCCTGAAGGAGAAAAGAACCGAGTAATTGTAAATGGAACAATGTCCTTAAATAGTATTTATTCTAATAGTTAGGAGGCAAAATGCAGTTGAGAGGGGAAGGTGCTCTCTGAGCCCTCTGCTTGCTACATTCTGACATCATCCATTCTTACTGATGCTATGTTGTGTCCCTGGGGTCCCGTTTCCCAAACGTAACATCCTGTTAGCCACCCCAATTGCTGTTCTCCTTTAAAAGTGAAAGAGTGTTCTACGTAGGAAAATCAGAAAGCAAGAAAGCAGAATACAGGGGAGCTTCCTGCAGTACCAACCCTCCTGCTGGGATAAGTGGTGGTAATGTTGGCGCAGAGGGAAGACAGTGCATCTATGGGAGGGATGGGGGGGCGTGAAGTACGCAGAGCTGTGGGACCTAAGTAAGGTAAAAGCGGGTATTCAGCCTCTCTTTCCAAGAGATCTCAAACACGGAAGGAAGAAGTCATAAGTAATAAAACATCCTAAAGACTGGAGGACTTCGGGGAGAATAGAATTCAATTCCAAATTTTTCCAAGGCTACACATGCGATCAGATCTTACTCTGGACACAGCAGACCACAAGCTCCAGATGGCAGTTTCTGGGAATGCCTGCATGTTTGACCAAAATATACAGCAGTATCACAGAGCCCTACATAATATGCACATACAGAACTGCTAAAGGAATCTAATAAGAAAAGAGATACACACTTAATTCTCTCCAACAGAGTGATGTTATGTATATCATCTCATGAAGGCGGGGGGAGCCAGCAGACATGGGTGTGCAAGATTTAAAGAAAAAATATATCAGGAAATTGGTGAGAATCTAAAAAGGTCTCTTACGCAGCAATCCTGAGAAACTCAAAAGGGAGAAGAGAAAACACAGTTTAACATATGGAAGAGAGGTAGGAATTATATTATAGGAGGCAAAGATTATTTGGGACTAAGCAATGATAAAAACTGCCAGGGTTTAAAAGAGCTCATACGTGGGTCAAGAAATGCATTCTAGAAGTTTGCTGACAATCCAGAAAGCCTGTCGGTCACGTCTCCTTGTATTGCCATCACTGACAACTGTTGTCTTCGCAAATGAGGTAGAAATGCAAATTTGGTTACACCAGCTTTCCCACACTCCCTATTGAGGTTATTTATTATCGACTGATGGGTTTACACTTAGGATGTTGCCTGGATTAGTACGGGGTGCTAATAAGACCAGGGTCACAGGTTCAATCCCCGCATGGGACTACCCACAGGATCTTCCTAAGAACAGGTCAGCAAGGACAATTGGGCATCAACTACTCTCCATCTCAATGAAAAAGCCCAAGGCTGCAGGATCATGCGTCTGTGAGGTCCAGCTGTTCACTTAAGGCAACATATTTCTGTAGAGGGGCAAGACATTTGCAGGTGTTTCTGCAGACACAGGTGGAAGGAATTGTCAAAGAACCTCCCACCACCTCATTAGTAATTTTCAGCCTAAACAACCTTAGCCTAACATATTAGGTCCAGAACAGGCTTGTAATCCCAAAGCAGCCATAACGGGCTAAGTAAGGGTAAGAACAGTGAGGGCTCAGGGCTGGCAGGACAAGAACTCTGCCCGCTAAAGGCGCAGCCTTGGAGGAGAAGGTAAGGGCAAAGGGCAGGTCCTGGAGGAGAGAAACCACTAAGCAGCACCAGGACAAGGCTGGCCACTGGCGCTCACCCAGAAGTTAACTAAGTTCTGCAACTCAGCAAACCTTACTGCACGTCACAATTTTGGAAGCATTAGGACCCAGGGTGGTGCATGTGGCTAATGAAGTGAATTCCTGGGACACCTGGCATCATTTTTTGAAACTGAAAGCCACAAGTGGGAAAGCAGCTAAATATAGTAAGTTCAGGAAAAATGAATATGTAAGAACTCAGTAAGTTCAAACCAAGGCCTTGGAGATGCAGCAGTCAAAGTTCACGGCTGACGAGGAGACCAAAGGTTGCACTGAGGGCCAGGCGCCCACCGTCTGTGTGAGAGCTGACAGCAGCCCTCCGGCCTCAGCCCCAGCTAGCCTGGCACATCACCCTCACCCCCTCCAAAGCATTCTTGCTCCAACCAGCCAGTCAAACTTAAAACCTGAGCATATCCTACCTTTATGCCTTGAAGTATGGAAACACTTCAATACTTTCACTCTGCCTTCAGGATAATGAAGATCAAAACTGTCAACATGGTTGAAGGGGTTCTGCCAAGTTTGGCCCGGAGTTCCTTTCTGGACTCCTCGCTAACTGAACTGCTGTCCAGCCACACTGGCCTTTTTGCTGTCCCTGGCAGATCACCTCGTGCCTGGGTGTTTTGTTTTGCTCAAGTAGTTGCACCTGAATTCAACCATCTTCCCACACCATCCCTGATTCCCCAGTTCGGAAACACATGCACACTGTCCATTAGCTCAGTTTCTGAATCCTTCAGGGCACAATTCTCTGATCCCCAAGACTAGCTGTGGCCTCTTGTTAGATGTACTCAGAGCACCCAGAACATTTCCTTTATAAAACTTACTGCCATTTTATTTATATTTTATTAAGACTATTTGATTGATATCTGTCATTTCAACTCGACTATGAACTAGATGAAAGATGGGACTCTGTCTCATGCTCATCATTGTTGTCCCACACCAATAGCCTAAATGGCCTAAAATGTCAATAATGCTGAACTTGCAACTAGATTTGGAACAAGGATCATTACATTGAAAAGTAAATAGAAATAAACAGCCCCTAAAAAGAATGGTTCATAGCAGAAGCATTGCAGAGAGCTCCTCCAGTGCCATTGAAATGTTGCCTGGACAATGCCCCCAGGAGATCAGCTCTGGGTATCTGGTGCTGAAAACTGGGGTCTCCCCTTGTTAGGGCTGGGATGACTTCCATCCCCACAATATGAATTGGTTGGGTTCTGAGCTTGCCACACACAACACAGAATGAAGTAGCCTTCACCTCTCAGTGGTAGGACCATCTGACTCGAATTCTCCAGTAAGTATTCACATGTGGCAAGGCCATCAGTCACCCTGACAGCTAGCATCTCCATTTGCTCCCAAGGACTGATATTCTCCAGTTTTCCACCAACCTGACCTCGATCTCACTCTTCACAGCAGCATTTATTCTGCCAACAGAATCAAGACTCTGGAAGATTGATCTTTCCAGGGCAATAGAGGGCCAGCTCTCCAGAGGTTTACATGATTTTCTCTGCATGACCACTAAGACTGCAGCCTCCCGAGCATTTAAGAAGCTTCATCTTCCCATGGCTGTGGGGCAGTCACTTTGCTCTGCAGCACAGTGTACAAGCCAGAGTCATCCAACTCTGCTCTGGCTTGAGAGACCAATTCTACCCCAAGCTACAAGAACCTAAACAGATTTTTTAAACACCCTTTAATACCAACAGCTGCTGGAAAGTAAATGGGATTGTTACTCCAATAAGCCTTGGAAACCAAGTACTCTCATTCCACGTAAAGAGTTTTCTTCTAGTCCACCCCTGAGTATATGTAGTTAAAAACCAAGTATACACTTTGTCACTAATTATGTATTACAAATAAATAGTTTACACAAGCATATGTAAACTGTGAAAGGGAGGAAGCAGAGGTTCGAATAATCCACAGCAGATGTTTAGGGACAGCTGTTTGGGGAAGATGACAAGAATTTAGATGAAATTTATTTTTAAGTCCCACAAGAGTGAGAGAGGGTTTGTTTAACCTTTACCAAGCCATTTCCACCTAAGGGGTTCAGATTTGAATTTTCCTTTAGAACCGATTTCTATTGTGTTTAACATGCCTTTCTCACTTCCTCTTTTTTCTTTTTAACTAAAGAAGGAAACTCTAGGGGTTTGTCCATTAGGAGCAAATGTCATTCAGTCATTACACATGTAAGCCCAGGAGCTTGCTTTTTGATGTCTGTTAGTGTTATCAATAAATACTAACAGACAAGAGTAAAGATTATTAATAAAAAGTTTAGCAACAGAAAAGTTTGTATAAAAGAAATTTCAGTTCTGAGCCTCAAGAATCCACTAGGCTACACTGTTGTTTTTAAGAGCCCTCTGTCTTCTGAGTCATAAGAAAGATCAATTCTCAGCCTCGTGAGGCACTAATACCATCCTTCCATTATGTGTTTTTAGAAGAAGGAAAAAATGAGGTGATTAGTGAAAAATTACTTAGATTAAATATCCCCAGAATTTAGGCATCAACTACCTTTCACCTCACATATATTCTGCACGACCAAATGCCGGTCATTCAATAAATCTGCCGAACTGAGAGGCAGTAACAGCAGCTTACCCAGAATGACTGCTTACCGTGTTGGCAGACCTTGAGCACTGCTTTGTTATCTAAGAACTTGAAGGTCGGTGTTTCCAGAGTTAGGAAGGTTAAGAAGAAGGAATTTCAAAGGCCATTTGGTCAACAGCCTTGCTCTGGAGGTAGAATGACAGCACATAGAACTCACGACTCGTCACACGGGCTAGCTGATAGCAGGGCCAGGATGAGAACCCAACCTTCACACCAAAAATAAACACTTATTCTATTATCTATTATATTTTAAAATAATTGTCTAGAAACACAAAGAGAATGCTTATTTACCATATTCTTACAATCGCACATGAAAGCTGTATAGTTTATGAACCTACCTCTCCCACTTATGAGTTTACTTGGGGTGGGGTAGGGTGGGCGGGGGGGGCTCAACATGTCCCTAGGGAAACAGTCAAGAAACATTATTGGGTAGTTTAAGATGATTTGATTTAGCAATCAATTACTAGTTATTTCATTTGATTAAAAATGGCAAAGAAAATCAGTTTAGTTTTAGATCACCAGGATGTTGAACTCTCCACTAAATAAAAGTGAAACAGGTGGATAAATTATTTGTATAAACTTACCCTTCACAGTTCACATAAAGATTATATAGAATATATACCCATAGGATTCAACACATACCAATTTGCTTTGAAACTTTGGTTTTATTGTGTCTATCTGACCATGGGGGTCATTTTGGAATGACCTTGTTCTTTTAGTTTCTCCTTCCTTCTCCATCAATTCAACATTAATTTCAGTTTCAAAAATTATTTTTACAACATGTTGACGATCAATGTGACACACTGTGTCTGCTTGATTCTGCAAGGATCACCCTAAAACCATGAGCCTACCATTTGGAAAACAATATGCATGCACTTAACCTACTGAACTGTACACTTAAAAATATATAAAATAGTAAGTCTTCTGCTACATGTTACATTTTTTAAATCAGAATTTGAAAAAAAAATTTTTTTTAATTAGACTTCAAGGCCAGGGCTTTCAGTGTTTTTTTATATCAGATGTATATACTGACATAAAAGGTAGAACATCTGAGATTTTCAGTAGAAGCACAATTTTTATTTGGCAAGTGAGGTGGGAGGCAGTAGTTACTATAGCCTACATGACTGCAAATCATTGCCTTACTCAAACCCAAGGAAGTACACAAGAACTCTACGACATCACCTTCTGTCCATCATCCGATCGACTGTCACACCCTGTCAAGAAAGCTGAAATCACCTACTTAAACTTTAAATAAAAAGTCAAAGGAGTGAAACCTTCAATTTCAAGTCATTTCGGAATTTTGCATACATTCCGTGCCTGAGTCAGGGGAGAGAGACATGGAAGTACTTTTTGCCTTTTTTAACAAAAACAAATATTTATGTTCCATACATAGATCAACAGAAGATGGATCTAACACACGGGATAGGAGGAAATGGGTGAAGGTAACTCTTGGAATATTCAAAGTAAGCAGATGACAGATGGCTTTGTGTCTAATGTTTCCACTGCGGCATCATCAGACATTTAACATGGGAAGCACTTATCTTTTGTAATATATGCAGGATTCATCAAGATCCTGGCACATGGTCCCTTCAGGATAAGAATTACCATGGGTCTAATCAATGGTGAACATACAGGGCAGTCCCTCCAGTTTGACATTCCCTCACGTAAGCCTGCCTAATTTAATTGTGACCAATTCTTATCTGAGTCAGCTCCTCACTGACAGAAGAGAGGAGCTCTGAACAGCTTTCACAAATGCTGGCCTGGAGCTGTTTCAAAGTCTCTCCATAATTGAAGCAGCTATCTCTTCTCCTCAAGGTAGTGTTTTCATATTCTACCAGGGAAAGAATTATAAGCTAGACATGGATGATATTATTCGAATTTAGGATGCGCCCTCCTAATTCACAGAAACAATTGTTCCTTTATCAACCATACTCTCTGGAAGGCCTCTGTAGATGACTAAAATTAAATAAAGAAAGAAAATCATAGGCAATAGATTAGCCACTTACATGGGAATATAAAATAATTCCCGATAAAAGTGGATCCTGACAAAGTCGTAAGGCATTACCAAGATATTTTTCAGAATCTGCAGAATATAATGGTGTTACTCCCTTGAAGTTATGGCTCTCCTTTCTCCATGATATCACTCTAAATGAGAAGAAAAGGCAATATGTGAATAACAGAATACCAGTCATCTACTTGGCTCAGAAATCAATTTTCACCCTCAGTCTCTTACCAATTGGGATCTACTGCACTGGGTGCAAAAAAGAAAAAAGTGTTTCTCCCCTTTCACTTTTTTTTTTTTGTGGGGGAGGGATTAGCAGAAGCCATGATTAAAGAGATGCTTTGTAGCTTGAGTGCGTGGGACAGAACTGGGGAGGGCCCCTAACACCTTGTCCTTCCATCAAGTGTGCTTGGCTGCTGCCTTAATGGAGGGAAAAAAAATACTTTTAAATGAAGACATATATTTAAGGGGCAGAAATAGGGAGGATGATAATCTGAACATGATTAAAGGTTGAAAGAAACTTTAGTGGTCTTTCTTTGACACTTCAAGACAAGAATCTAGAGAATTCTGATTATGTTCCAGCACTCGTGGCTCCAAACTCCCCACCAGATAAGCAGATCTGGAGAGAAAACTCGTACGTACAGAGAAGAGGAGGAGAGGTGCAGAATGGCAGCCAAACACAGAATTCACTGCACCTCCCGCGTGGCCACAGGCCATCAGAGCCAGGGGCTGTGATACTTGTCCACTTGACTCTCTTATAACATGATTTCAGTGATTCAGGTAAGATGACTATTATGATTAATAAAAAGTTAGCACTGCTAATATGATTTAACAAAAATCAAAAACACAGAGAAGTCACTATTACAATAAAAATCTGTTTTTTACAATGGGTGCAGATCCAACTAGTGGTGCCCAAGTCCAAATACCCAAATACCTTCCATCAGCTATTTGACCTCTTCAGTCCTCCCCAGCTACTTATAGTTTAAGTATCTGGCCTTCACTTTTCAGCTCAATTTCCAGTTATTATACCATACAACTAAGATTCTGGGGTTTGCGGCATGACCTAGGAATTATTAATTATTTAAAGGTCCCATTTCTTTTATAGTGACATCATTCAAACCTCACTGTTATTAAGCACACAGGTTCAGCAACTCAACTTAATTCAGTGACATCTTTGAAATACCTAGCAGTGATAAACTTCAGGCTTAAGGGAAGGAAAATAGGAACAAAACATGGCAAACAGTACGGAGTTAAGGATACAAACGGTTATGAGAAGGCAGAGAGGAGAACGACTATATGGGAGGAGGAAAACAAATTCCACAGATTAGGAAACACTGAATAATATTGTACTAAGTGCCTACTAAATACCAGGTAGTGTGATCTTATGTGCCTTCCATATTTTATTAATTCTCACAATAAATTCATGAGGTATCATCATGCCCATTTTACAGATGATGAAACTGAGTTCTGGAGACTTTAAGGTTCTTGCCCTTGTGCTCACTCACACACAACAGATGCAATTACAAGTGGGGCGCATCTGACTTCAATGCCCAGGCCCTCACCCACCATGGTTTCCTACTCTCATCTGAGGAGGGTTGCAGAGGGCAGAAAGAATTCAAATGATTGTGAGGAACCTTTCTGATTCCAACCACAGAGCATAGGAAGTAAAAGCACAGATATGTGGGAAAGTGCAAGGCCACTGAAAGAATCAGTGACCCAATCTAGCTGGACTGGGGAAACACTAGGTTACAAGGAGGAAAGGGGTATATAAAGCTTCAAAGGTAGAGCTCTGAGCTTTAAATATCAAACTGAAGGCCATGAACTTTACTTAGAGGAAATTCTGGAACCCCCTCCCTGCCTTATTTTTGACGATCAGGCAAGCATCTTTATGGAAAAGATGCTTCAGGAAAATGATAGCCCTGTAGCCTGTGGGATATAACTCAGTGGATAGAAAGATAAGAGGGTGGGGTCTGAAAAGGCACACTAAGCTAGGGAAATACTCTCTTAAGAAAACATAATGGCCCTGTGTCAAATAAATTCATCTCACCTTTAGTATTTTCTATATGCATTACTGTTTCTGTATTGTTTTTCCACTTATCAATCCTTGTTACATGTCAATACAATCATTATTCAAAAAAAATTTTTTAAATGACTGAGTCTCAAGAATGTAGTATGGAAAACTCCATCTTTTTTAAAGCACAGTTCGAATTCAGTTTTTCATTCACTCTAGGTTTCACGGGATCATGAATTTCACAAAGCTGAAGACAAGAAAGTTACTCTCTCACTCTTGCAGCATCTCAGTCCAAGATCATGGCAAACAAGTGCAGGATGTAGTTTTACAGCCACTTTGGTTTAAAAGAACATCAGCTGCTTCTGAAGCCCTGTGACAGAGAGCCTTTAATAAGGAAGGATTTACTGCTAAAATAACCCTCTGCACCTGCCCTGTGGGGCCCTGTCCAGGGCTCTTTTACCATTATCTGCATTTCATGTGCCTCTTCCACAAGCCCTTATTTTGTTAAACAAACCATAATATAGGACCTGCCTGAAAAGAAAATATTTATTCAGATCAGAGAAGGACTTTTAATATCTGAGAGGTTTCAGTGGAACTCCCATTCAGAAAAAAGGGTGAAAAGAAAACATGCCTTCTGTGCACCGCATTTCATTATCCATTCAACCACAGAGAATGTTTAACTGTGCAATAGGAGTGCTAAATAATGTTTAAGTACTCTTGATCTACTACACCTAGAGGTAGGCTGAAAACTTATCTCAAAGAGCACTACATAGTACACATTTTATTTGACATGATAAAGTATTTCATTACAGGTTTTATTTTCTTAATATTTATTTACACAACTGTGTATAGCATTCAATAACATGTGAAAGCTGTAAATGTAGTTTGTAGATGTTCTATACACACACACACACACACACACACACACAGACGTTGCACTCTTGTCAGATTCACTAGCAAGAAATCCCTTAATTTTATTACCATAATTTGCAAATGGAAGTCAATGGAAACTCATTAAAATACTTCACATTATTCAATATTTGCTATGTTTATCAGATATTTAAAGTCTTTCCTTCCAAAGTGCTAATGTTCTCAGTAATAAAACAATTACACATTTTGGAGGCATAACAGCAACATTCCAATGAATATTTACTCAAATAAGTAACAATGAAGCAATAAAGTACTCCATTTATTTGCATATTTTTGTCCATTACCCAATGTAACATCTTCTTTTTTTTATAGTTTATTTTACAGCCCAAACGAGCAGTGGAGCTGAAGAAACTGGATGTGGAAAGTGAATGTGCGTTATACTCCTTCTTGCCTCATAACCCAAAGCAAAATATTTCACCTCTCATTTATTTATTTATTTTTGCTTTTGTTACTATTGCTTTTGGAGTCAGGTCAAAAATGTCATCACCAAGACAGATGACAAGCAGCTTATCACGTATGTTGTTTACATCAAATTAAAAAGCTTCTGTACAGCAAAGAAAAAGATCAACAAAATGGAAAAGCAACCTACTGAATGAGAGAAAATATCTGCAAATCATATGTCTCATCAGAGATTAACATCCAAAACATATAAAGAATGCATACATCTCAGTAGCCAAAAAACAATATGATTAAAAATGGGCAGAGGATCTACAAAGACATTTTCCCAAAAAAGACATACAGGTGGCCAAAAGATACACAGAGATGCTCGGTATCACTACCCATCAGGGAAATGCAAATCCAAGCCACGGTAAGAAAACACATCACATCTGTTAGAATGGCTATTATTAAAAGGACAAGATATAACGAGCATTGGCAAGGATGTGGAGGGAAAGAACCCTCCTGTACACTGTTGATGGGAATGTAAATTGGTGCAGCCACTATGGAAATAGTATGGAAATTCCTCAAATAATAAAAAATAGAACTACTACATGATCTAGCAATTCCACTACTTGATAATTATCTGAAGAAAATGAAAACACTAATTCGAAAATGTTATATGCACCAAAGTGTCCATCAGTGGATGAATGGATAAAGAAGATATGGCTTATACAGACAAACACAGACAGTGGAATACTACTCAGCCATTAAAAAGAATAAAATCTTGCCATTTGTCACGACATGGATGGACCTTGAGGGAATTATGCAAGGTAAAATAAGACAGACAAGACAAATACCATATGATTCAACTTATATGTGGAATCTAATAAACAAAACAAATGAACAACAAAAAAAGCAAAGCCAATAGGTAACAGAGAACAAAATGGTGGTTGCTTGGGGTGGAGGAGAAACCGGTGAAGGTAGGATCAAGAGGTACAAATTCCAGTTATAAAATATGTCATGGGGATGTAATGTACAACATGGAGGCTATAGTCAATGCTGTCATGCATACTTGAAAGTTGCCAAGAATTCTCATCCTAATAGTTCTTATCACATGAAGAAAACAATGTATGACTTTGTATGATGACTGATGATATACTTCTGTGGTGATCTTTTGGCAGAGTATATAAAACCATTATGTTGTACATGTGCAACTAAAGTTATATGTCAATTATACCTCAGAAAAAAAGTCAACTCTGATCTCATGGAGCTATAATGAAAGCATGTATTTGAAAGTACAGTGAAATTTAATGCATAAACTCTGTCATTATTCTCATAAGGAAGCCAAGGACAAGAGAAAAGCAATGTCTTGCCCAGAGTAAAATAAAGTCAGAGGGCAATTGACAGACTCACAACTCTTAGGACATCAGCAAAGCAAAGAGGGGGAGAGGGCAGCTTCCATGAATCAATGCCAAAATCTGCAATTATACAATCTAGAAATACATTATTTATGTCAGCGTTCACACAGCCTTGTGACATTTGCAAAAAAAACAGCATTTTATTTCTATTTACATATGAGCAATATACCATAATCTTCCCATGTTTGGGGTAACTAAAGGCCTTAAATGATCTTTAGGAAAATAATTCAGGTCTCCTACATTTTCTTCCAGTTCTCTTTCCTCTATACTACAACTGCTTTGGGTGTGTCTGTTAAGTTTTCTTCTCAAGTGAAGAATTTGCAACCTTTGCTTTAAAACATTAAAAGTACAAATCCATTTTAATGGTTTGACTTTAGGAACATGCCCAATTTCTACCAACTGGGAAAAATACATTCAAATGAGGCTAAAGTTTATTAAGCACAGGTAAGAGCTTCCTATGAAATCAGTAATTGTGCAAGTTTCAATCCTACCCGACAGTTCATTACTGCAGAAACTGTCAAGGTTCTGACTTACTGATAGGTAAGGCTCACAGAGGTTTGGAAAACCTACCCACCAGCTAGAATAGGGGAGGTTTTGTTCTTTGTTTTGGTTGTTTTTGTTTTGATTGTGTCATTCAACAAGAGCCTCACTTTTGTGACCTCTTCAGAACTCCTTGCATGAAGCTCCCAGGCTACCACAGAAGAACTGGATGCTTAAGCAGCCACCACCCTCTGTTTACTGTCTCAGACAAGAAACAAAGAAAGATAGGTGCTCAGCAACGGAAGTGCAATGGGAAGAATTTCAGTTGGCCCCAACTGTCAGACGCTGACGTTAAAACAAGTCAGCAAACACAGGCAGTTTTCCCCCCAGCAACTCCTTGAATTCTCTAGGCTCAGCTGGCTGGAGGTTTTAACTGTCAAGATTATGTTAGGTGAAAACAACTCTTAAGGATGTATGAAAGAAGAAAGCAGAGACACAAGTGCCTGTTCACAAACTGTCTGCCAAGATCCAGTTCCCATAGAGTTCTCCAAGGTCTGGTTTTTAGAAATGTGAGCTCTGGAGTGAATCACCAGTTGTAAGGTCTGTGTGGCAGGTAGGTGAGAATGTAGCCAAAGGTGGAATGGATGCTTTAATGTCAGTCAGTCTTTCATCTCCCCAAAATGAGAGTTGGGGGATGTCTGACAATCCATCTGGAATTCCAGCATTTAATCTGAGATGGTACAAAAGCAATAGAGAAACACTATGAGATTCTAAAGAGACAATGATACCCCAACTCTCCATATCACAGGACAACTTGGAGCATAGTTCAGTGGTGGCCTGGGATCATCACCAAACCTCTAGGTAGAGTCTTCTATGTAACATTAAACAAGGACCACTATATTGGTGAGATACTGAGGGATAAAGTAGACAACGTAATCTTTGCCCTAGAAGGCTTACCTCACCACACCCTCCTTTACAGTGCAGAAAATGCAATTCAAATTTCCCTTCTAACGTCACATTTCTTAAAAATGTATTTATAATGACAAATGCTTGAGGGCATATGAGTCAAGATAAAAATTTTACTGGCATCAGAAGACACCTGACCTGTACCAGGAAGATGTCCAAAGAAAGGTTCACGATCATTTATAGCTCTAGTACATTTTATGATCTATCTACACAGGGTTTTCCAAATCATTCAGGTAAGTTCTGTCTGCACTAGCTAGATTTACTTCACAGCAACCCTCTGAAGGGGGCATTATTTCTCATTTTACAGGTGGGGAAGTTGAGGCTCAGAGAGGTTAAGTAACAAGCGAATCAATGAGCTTGTAGAACCCAGAACAAGGACTAAAATTGCAGGTTCCTGGTTCAGAGTGGCCTCGATCATTAGAGATCGACTTCAAAACAGAGAAGAGAAGTATCAATTTATGACAGGCATTTGTTTCTCCTCAGTAGATTTTTAAATTATAATTGGCTTAGTGAAATTTTGGGAAATGTCTCTTAAGAAAAATTTCGAATGTGCTTTGGGGATGTGTGGCTCCTCTGTGTCGGGTGTTTCACTCTGGCAGAGGCACCGCAAGGCTCAGAGTCTGAGCCAAGTTCCCGGTTTCCTCCCTTTTCTAACCTCTGACCTTTGGGATGACATCCTTCATATCCTGATACCCTTTTCTGCTCCCCTTCATGATCTAAAGCTATCTTCAAGGAGAAGATGACTCAAAATAGACCAAAATATCACAAGTGATGCTCAACTGCCTTGAAGTCCATCATCATCCTAACCTAAGATCCTGTTTCAGTTTTTCCAAGAAAGATTTGTTGAAGACAGACTTCCTTCTGCTTGCATTTTTTCTTGACCTTTATTACCTCTCAAGCAATTCTCTAAGCCAATTATCTTTGTATATATTCCCTAAGCCCCTCGAGCACTCATTATTTATAGGAACACATTTGCCATGCATTCTGCTGGCTTCCTATGCTGTATCGTCAACAGTGCATCGATTTAGTGGAGGGATTCTCTTCTAGATTAAATGAAGTGTAAATTCTATAATCCAGCCTGAATGCAGGTCTTCAGGTACTACACTAAACTCTCCCCTTCATTTCAAGAGATTTCCTCTACAAGTAGGCTCTTGGTCATCAAGGCTAGTCTTTTGCACTATCTACAAGGAACCAATTCAAATGACTGACTCACTATTTCTCAGCCACCAATCTTGGTGAACTGGTCCTAAAACATGCCAGCATAGATTTAAAATAGCAACAGGTGATAGGTTACAGCTTCTAAGATCTTGGGGGTGCGAATCACCTTGTGAGTTGTATGGATCCCTAACTCTACCCTGAATGGTTCTCCACATCCTGGACCATAGAGTTCCACTGTGTTTTCTGGTGACTTTTATATCTTATTTTCTTTCCTAAAATAATTATCAATTTTTAGGACTTCAAAATAAAATTAGAAGTTTCCCTGGAGTCATATGTGAATCAGGAATCTATATGCTAAAACAAACAAAACTTTAGACGTACTAGAAAAAATATTTTATATTTCCAAAATCTTAGCAAGGTGAAGTCCTCTTGACAGATGACACAATGCTTAGAAGCCATAAAGGAAAAGTTTAACACATTCGACCACATATAAATTAAAAACTTCTGAGCAGAAAAAGATGCTGTAAGCACAATGAAAAGACTAACAACAGACCAGGAAGATCTCTTACTTATCCCTGAAAGGAAGGCAAATAACCTCAAAAGAATTTGGAACAAGGATATGGTACCAGCCCTTCACAGCAGAGACATATATAGAGCAAAAAACAGCTATAAAAAAGATGTACAACCTTCAAAATGACCAGGGAAATATAAATTCAAGTGAGTGTACTTTTATCAAACTGGCAAAAACCAAACAGGTTTTTGTTTCCCAATGTTGTTGGAGATGTGGGGAGTCAGGCACACACAAATACTGCCAGCAGAAAAGTAATTTGGGAGGAGAGTTTTGGAGGATAATTGAACAGCTTATTAAAATTTTAAGCTTATTAAAATGCTTTCATAATACTTTTTGCAATGCTATAATAGTGATGAACTGAAAACAGCTTAAATGTCTTTTCATGAGGGAAAGGTAAATACCTTCCATTGAGTCCATCCATTGAGTTTCAGGTACCCGCTAAGAAGAATCAAGTGAGTCTCTTTCGCACAGGGAAATTTTTTTTTTTAATAAAAAGCAACTATCTATGAATCATTTTTTAAAAAGATATCTACATATACATATATTTTCATGGTATAGAAAAAGGTCTCAAAGAGTACACACTAAAAAGGAACCCAAAAGAGGAATGAGAATAGGGCAGGAAAGAGATTTTAACTTTATTTGGCATTCTTTATTGTGTGAAGACTGAAGAATTGTTTGCAGAATATTATTCAAAGTGTGAAAAACTACCATTTATTATTTGGTGATTTAAGCACAGTCATCTAAGGCATGAAAACAGATGGTGGCCCCGTACAGCCCCCAGGAACTGTCCTGTGTCATGTTAAGTACTGTCACCAGGTGGACAACTGCCTGGGTTGTGGTATAAGATTTCCCCGCTCTCTATGCCAACACAATGCAACATTTGTCTTCGCTGTATCCACTCGTAAAAGGTGGGGAAAGCCGGAAAGCAGGTGGTAGTAAATGTTTTACGGCTGCAAAGCTGAGCTACGTCTAAGTCACCTGTCGTCTTCTAAAGTCAGCATGTCACTTAAATTCACGGTGGTCCTGTGGCCAGGGCACTTGACTCCACAGGGAAAAGAAAGACGAGGAATAGGTCACGAAACTTGTGAAGAGGAGGCTTTCAAGGAAGCAGCCAGAGAACTAGACAGGGAGACGGGTGCAAGGCCTTGGTTTCTCCTTTTTTCAGTCAGATGGCTTTGAACAGTTCCTGCTCAACCTGAGTCTCAGCTGTTAAAATGAAATAAAATCCCTGAGGGATTATCACTCATTAAATCATTTGCCTGGTAGGAAGATTACGATTAACGTGGTGATTAATGGGGAGGCCTATTGCAGTGGATAAAGCATCATACAGGGTGTTATTCTCATCTCCTCACCATATTCTACCAACTGGAGATCCTTTTCAGGGGTACATGATGCTCTTTACAAGCGCAAATATCTCTGAAATTCGGCATCACTGGACAACCTAAAGGCCGTAACTTTTGTCAAATCACCTGGCCAACTGGCTGGGTCTGGTTTTGTGTTCACAGTGGAGAAATGGAGGGGAGGAGGGAGTGGGATTTTGAAGAGGGCAAGTCCAGGTGGGGTATGGGAGCCCAAAGCCTTTAATCTCCAACAAAACTGAGAAAAAGGGAGAGAAAGCAATGTCCCTAAATCCCAGATGGAGGGACAGCAAGAACAGGACAGGGGCTAGAGCCCATGCCACATTCAGAACTGTTCTGGAGGGCTGAAACCACAGTCTACCCCAGTACCACCCTGTCCTTTTAATGGGAAAGGAGAGAAGGGAGAGACAGGGACCTGTGGAAACTTCCATTATCTTCTCTTCCCATTTTTACTGTTTGGGTTCAGAGCAGTATTCCAAGATGTGTGGCAAACTGCAGAATTTCCAGAATCTCCCACCCAGTCTTAGTTCATTTATGTATCAGTAGGTGTTTAACACTGCAGAGCCTCCCATTGTTCTGGGGGAAGGGATGGAGAGAGAACAGCCATTGTCTCCTCCCCTCCATTCCTGGTACATAATTGGTCTGGCATCCACCAGTCCCAAGGGGCGGTCAATGGAGTTCCTCCTAGAAGGGGCAGATGGAAAGTAGAGAGTGTGTCATGACTACTGGCAGGAGGAGATGGTCACAGCTGGGCCTAGTTAGTGAATTTGAGCAAGCCGTGAGCAAAAAAAAAAAGTTTCTCCCAAACTATCCTTTCCCTTGACTTATTTCAGTTTCACTGGCTTCATAGGGGATTCACATGGGCTGGGAACACCCTTCCCCACAAAGAGACACAAGAATTTCCAGGCTATCTTGAAACTGCATATCCCAAAGTCAGAGCAACACTCTGACTTTAAAACTGAAGGTCAAACAGACACATTGTTCTGCTGGTGGGAACTTTCTCAGATTAAGTGACTTCCTCAAAGTCACTGCCAAATGGCTAGTTACTGGCAAAACTGGTGGCTAGGACTCACAACTCTCAGCTAAAGCAAATAATAATATTGCTTCCTTTCCTGAGCATGTGGGGAGCTGGTGATGCCTGAAAATCATTCCAGAGCTACATGCAATGGGGAGACACATTTAACCCACCTTCTAACAATCCTGGGAAAAGCCACTTGTCTTTTCTTGACAAATGATTAAGGAAAATTGCCAAATAACTTCCTTTTACTAGAAAAAAAAAAAAACCATACAGACTAGTAAGTGCTTTTTAAGTGTTTTACAGGCTGCCATACACTATAAATCTTGGCTTCTGACTTTTCTGAAATACTCTCCCCCAAAATAAGAATCCATCAGAGTCTGACCACTCCCAGAAAGTTCTCATTGTCCTGGCCTTTGAAACACAATGTGACCTATTTCTTTGTATTCCCTGCTACCTCTGCTTGAACTATAAAGAAACTTGAATGCTGTGGTTCCATAGTTCTGACTCCGGCTTTGCAAGTAGAAAAAAATGGTAATAAAAGAAAATCTTCCACTCAGCTGAGATGTCTTTTAAGAGAAAACCTACAGAAGTCTTATTATTTTTTTCCATTTTATGCAGAAAAGAAAAAGTCAGAAACAAGGTACATGATAAGCAAAAGCAACTCTGTATCTTTTCATAAATATTGTTGAAAAGCTATCTACACTGCCTAAGAATATCTTAAAGTTCTGGTTATGTGACTGAGCTAAGGAAAGGGAATTTCAGGTTTGCTTTTCAAATGCAATACGAGGATAAGAAAGCAGTTACTTTGTACTGGGCTAGTGAATATGGACTCTAGGAAAGCTTTAGTCCCTAGAATTATTACAGAATTATTCAACTTTGACTCTAGATAATAATCAGTTGCAATAATAATCGAGATACTAATTGAGTCAATATAGGTCCCTATTTCTAAGTGAGTCTTGAGAGTAAATAAGCCAGTAGGAGATTAGCCCAGTTTCTGATTTAGTAGAGTAGGGGTGTGGGATGGAGAAAGGCAGGTCAGGAACTACAGGCTTCATGCTTGTTTGTTTGGATGGTGGGCATCCAACTGTGGTCAAACATGGTCCAACACAACATCCATTATATCCACCATTAGCCACAACCATCCTGATGGATATAATAAGGGAAGAAAAACTGTCCTATAGCAAAGCATGGATATTGGTGCAGGCAACTGGCTGGTTCAAATGTTCCTTCTCTGCCATTGCACCTAATTAATAATATAGACATTAAGCATATTCAAATCACATGAAGGAAGGTTATAGGATTAGGTCAACAGTTTCACCTGGTGTTTAAATCCTCTAATTGATAAGGCAGCTTACACAAAAAGTATGTTTGCGTCTGCAATATTGTGGGAGATAATTTTTGCCTACCCATATTCGTTCTCCCATTGTTGTTTAAATAACATCCTATTTCTTTAGAGAGCAAATATGTCCAATCCCACATGATGATCATAGTTGGTCCCCTTTGCAGCTAAGGTGTGATTTAGGTTAGGTCAATGAAACTAGCAGAAAGATGAATAAGGGAGAGGGTGTGTGAATATTTAGCTTTTCAGGAATTAGGTGGTAGGCAGCATGGCCCTTCCCCATTTTTTCCTTCTTCCTGCCTTGAATAGGGATGTGATGTCTGGAATTCAGTACCCATTTTGCAACCAGGTGGGGGATAAAAAATAAAATGGAGGATATCTATAAGAATCACAGAAACATTGCCCCTAGTATTGTTGAAGCCCTGAACCAAAACAAGCAGCCACCCATCTCTGGACTGCTTGTTAAGTTAGAAAGATACCTCTATTTCTTCAAGCTTCTGTAATTGGGCTTTTATGACTTGGTGCCCAATGTATTTCTAAACATACAAATATTTTCTACCTTCTTACAAAATTGGGCATTAGATAGGAATATGTATACATATTTATACATAACTAAGAGGGAAAAGGACTCTAACAATAGCCAATGTATGAAAGAGAAGTTAAGGAATACTTTTTAAGTTAAGAATATGAGCCTTCCAGGAATCTGAAGCTTGATGATGCAACAAGTGCCCATCTCTTTATTCTGTTTTCGCTCATAGTCAAGGTAATTTCCTGGGAGCAGAGATGCATTAATTCAGAAATTCTATTCCACATTCATATCCATATCATTTATCACTTAGACTTTCAAGGAGAGACCCCTGTTTTCCAAGAAGATATAAGATACATATATTTTATGTTAGCAATTGATGCCAAACAAGTACAGTACCATTTATAAAGTATTTCCCACATACCTGATGCTGGTAAGTGTTTTAAATCACTGTCTCATTTCACCTTAAGCCAACCCTATGAACTAGTTTTCATTAGCTACTTTTCACAGATGGGCAGATGGGGAAACTAAGGCTTAGAAAACAAATTACCGTGTTCTAAATCACACAGCTAGCTAAGTGGGTCCTGGGTCACCGCAGCGTCAGTGTTCGTAGCAATGTTCTAAACTACTTTGCCAAAAGTAGATATGGCTTGGGAGCCACACCCTAGGTTGGAAAGGCTTAAGGATGCATAAAAAAATGCACCATCCCCACAAATAAAGAATGACCCTTAATCCACGTCACTCCAGCTGCTTCAGGCTTGCCGCCATCCTGCATTCCAAGAGCACAGACACTATTTTAGCCACATGTCAAATAAGAGCTGAGGTAAGGAGTTATACCTGTCAGAGTGAGAAAATGCCTGCTTTCATTACAGCACAAGAGAAAAAAAGCAGAAAGAAAAAAGAAAAAGATGGGGAGAATTATACCCATTCTGTACACCTGGGGAGTCATCGATAATAGGGCCTAGGTTTCTTAATAGCAACTGTCAACCTGAGGGCCTTCCACCTTTTCTCAGCAAAAAACCCTTTCACGCAGCTTTAGCCACAGGGAGCAAAATATTCTCACTGTTTGCTTTAAGGAACCAGAGAAGAAGTGTCTTCGGGTCCCTACCAACTGTCTGGAGCTGTCAAGGCTGGCAGGCAAATCACAAAGGATCAAGTCAAGCTTGTCATAATTGTACCTTAATGACTTCACAAGCTGTAGGACTCTCACCTGCTCCGAATGTCAAACAACAATCCCCAGAGAGTGTTCAGATTCCAGAGATCTCTCCCCAGAGCCTTGACATAATTTGCCTAACATGCTTAAAATGGGTTTTAAATGTTACCAGATTAAAAGGTCCTGGTTCCTAGAATATATCTACAAAAATCAGGTTCAAAGTCCTGGTGGCAGTCTTCAGTTAGTCACATCAGAGATAATTGGTCTTTTCTTCGAAGTATCTTTGCATCAGTTATAATTGTCACAAAAACGGTTAGAGGCCACCACTCATGTACAATTAAGGAGCTTTGTTATTTTACATCCACATGGTTTCCTTGGGCCTTAAGACAAAGCCTGTATCTAACCCAAGTCTGCAATTCAGCAATGAAGGTGTTGTTGATGACTATACAAAAATGTTCAAAGTCCTTTCATCCATTTATAACCTCAAAGGTCCAGTTGCTTGAACAAAAGTGGTGATGTGGTTTATGCTTCCTTAAGAATGAAGTAAGTGAGCAGAAACTCAAATATGAGATTACTAAAGACAGTTTCCCACACAGAAGGATAACCAAAATGAACAGACGTCTGTACTTAGATTTAAACCAATGCTAATGGCTGCGATCAGGGTTAACTATTACAGCTTCTTACCTCCACTCAAGACACCCAGGGCACAGACATGACGTTGTGCCTGTCCACACAGAACCTGAAAGTCTTCAGTAGACTCGGTTTCACAGCTTGACCCTGAAGCATGGCATCGGAGTGTTTAAGAAGGGGTGTTAAGCCTCTATGGAGAGTTTTCTCACTTTTTTTTTTTCCTCAGAAAAATAACCTTTTTCAGGACCAGTATTATTTGCATTATATTTGTCTAATTATATCACTTTAATTATGCCACTATAACTCCACTCAACATAATAAATTAAAAATCTAAAATAATAAAACTCTTCACTCTCTCCTCTCTTTGAAGACTTATTTATCTCCTTTAAGCCAAGACCTTAACAAATTTGCTTTAATCACAACATTTCCTATCTCCGAGGATTTGGGTTTTATAAGTCAAACAAACAACTTTAACTATTGCTCCCTAGCAAAGCAAAAGAACAAAATGAAGTTGCCTATATATTACGTTCAACCAATATAGGAATGTCTGCTGCACAAAAAGGAAAAAAAAAGAGTCTAAGGATAATACAATGAAACAAGTACCATTTTAAAAAACAATAAATAACACATCAATGTGGGCAAGAAAAATGGTCTTGATCTTTAGTGCTGTCTGAACCACCGTCACACACAAAATATATAACCCAAAGGAAAGTCCCAAAACCAATAAACTCACTAATGATCATTTTTTTCTTTAAGCCTTTAGGAAGAGAATGCATAGGCCAGCATTTTCTAAACTGTTAGTTCCATGAATGTCAATGCGTGTTTCTTGAAGAAAGGGTTTCTCCTGTTAAATAAGTTAGGGTGGACTGCATTCTGCATGACAATTGGGCCTTGGACAGCTGCCAACATAGACTAACTCAATGCCTAAAAGGTGTTTTAAATGAAAGTCCTCAGTTCCCACCTCCCAAAATTTTGATTCAGTGAGACTATGGGGCCCAGGAGTTTGTGATTATGATGCCAAATTTGGGAACTACTGCTCTATCCCATGTTTTAGATTCACAATGCCCATCAGCAATATGCAGGGGTATGGGAAGCCTGCATAAGAAAAACCTGCTTCCTTCCTTAGCCCAATGTTTGCCAAACTTATTTGACCATGGAAACACCTTCTGTCCTCCCCATTTCTCCCCTCCCATAATTACTAACATTTTTCCACCGAATCAAGTTCACAGAACACCAATAAAAGCAAATCCAGTGAGTTCATAACCCTCGCATTCTTGGAATCTACTTTCAATATATACTGGACTAGAAATGTTAAGTGACACTAGCAGACAAGTTTATAGCACAATAGGAAAGGACTCCCCTGCCTCTTCACTGGGGGGTTCACATTCAGAGTTCGGGTTCCCTTTGCGCTACACAAACACCTACAAAGCGACGCAAGAAAAAATGACTTTCAGAAGTTCCTGTCCATAATACTTCCAACTCCTCCATTTCATAAGCCCTTAAGAGTGGGGATCATTTCTTACTAATTTTTGTATCTGCAACACTTGGCACAGGGTGTTAAATGAATCGATGTTAGTTGCTCGAGCTGTTTGGAACGAAGATTCACACTAGTACACTTACTGAACAGAAGGAGGGATTAAAGCAGTTTATAAAGATTTTTTTAAACACATGAATTGAAGGAAAAATGGCTTATTATTGCCTAAAATCTCAGGCAGAGTCTATGACTCTGCATTTTCCCAATCACTTCGTGTCGCTCACCGAGTATGTATTGCTCGCTCCCTGCCACCTCGACTCCCGCCAGCCTATTAACCAGCTCTGCCCCCATCAGGGAAGGTAGGAAGGTGAACACACACTCAGAGGAAGGCTTCTGTGAGGGTCCGCCTCTGCTTTGTGAAATGTACTGGTTAAAAGGGAGCAGAGATCCTGTTCTCCTTGCCTTTCAGAGGTGTCCAATAATCACCTGGACTGTATCTTTTTTTAGATTGTGCCTATGTGTGCATATAAGCAAGTGGCCAAAGTTCTCCCACTAGAATGAAGGGCCTGTGAAAGGAGGATGTTTTGTTTTGTTCGCTGATGCGGCTGCCCCAGTTCTAGACCATGCCAAGCATAGTGCTCCATAGATTCTTATGAATGGATGAGTGGGTCACTGAATTCCATGCTAAGCTTAGGCACTTCATGGCGATGCCGCTGCAGAACTTTCACATTCACCTCGTGGGGAATGCTGTCACCGCCTTCTTTTCCTGGCTGATCAAGATTTAGATCTTCTCCTGGTCCATCAAAACCATACCAATTCCCCCCACAGTGTCCCCAAACACTGAACTGCAACTGAGATTTCCCAGAGCTTGTATTAATTCAAGAAAGACCTCTGCAGTGGTCAGGAGTATTGAATATACTTAAGAAAAAGAATGCTTTTATTCTTTTTCACTGTATGGATATTTCAATTCCAAGACACTACAATGCCTTCATTCTCCAAGCAAAGGAATTTCTCTCCATAAGCTGGAGTTTTTCTTCAAGGGTTTTGTCTCCAAGGAGTTTGAGGAGCAAAGGGGAAACAGATAATCAGGGCTAAATAAACAATCTGAAAAAGAGAAGTAATCATCTCTTAGAACTGTACACGACCTAAATTACTTATCTCACTGAATTAAAACTCTCCCCATTTCTTCATCTCCTCATATATCCCTTCTTTTCAAAATAAACCACCATTGCTAAAAATAATACTCATACTGGTAGAGTTGCAAAAATGAGAGAATGCTTTGAAATAATTAAGTGGGAAAAAAAACCCAAAAACTTGAAGACACAAAATACCATGTCTTCATTCCTGGGGGAACAGTAACTTCTCTTCTGCAAACTCAAAGAGGCAACTGCTTCGTACCTCACCAGCAAGGAGAGGATCCCATCCCATCACAGGATGGGATAATTAAGGCAATCCCATCACCCATCTGTACCTCAGTTTGCCCATTTCTAGAAATCAGTACCTGGTACAGTGTCTTCCCTTCACTATAGGATGCTATCTCAGTTGGGATCTGCAAGGTACTTTATAAAATATCTTCAGAGTAAAGGCAAATAAGTTCTGTTAAAGAAGAAGCACTCCAACTAGGGGCAGATGATTTGTAATAACCTTCCCGGCAGTCACTTTGGGTTCTCTTCTAGCACAAGTGGGGGCTTTTATATTGAATCAATGCAAACAGAAAAATAAGGACTCTTAGAAGCAAAGCACCCTATTTTAAAGCTTCATGAGGCTGAGGTCACTCAGGGAAAGGGAAATACTCAAGGGCAGCCGATTAAGCAGACTGATTGCATCCAAAGGCTAGTCTCCTGACGCTGGTCATAACCCTTCCTTTCATCCTCCAAAAAATCATATATTCTTAGGAGTTTGGAACATTTGTGATCACTAAAAAAGGGTAAGGCATCACTCCTTAGTCTCAAGCATACACTTACTGACAATCACATAGAAGCCTCAGACACTTCCGATAGACTTCACTCCAACCCAGCAAAGAGAACTGGATATTCAGCCATACCTGAGGGCATGGTTTTATGTCCTATTGCTCATGACTATCTAGCTCTCTGAATTTTTTAAGAACAATCTATGGCCCCAACCACCAAGACCTCCCTCTTTCTGCAAGGCTACCTTAGCCACCCACAAAAGGCAGCCTTCCTTTCTGATGTTAATGCCTTTCAAACAACCAAATCCTTTGATTTTCAAGGTAAACTGCCCCATCTAAGGCCACTCAGATGTATCAGGCAAAACTAAAAGAACTTACATTAAAAAAAAAAATTAACTTTCACATTCTTCAGATAAAAGAATACAAAGAAAGGAAAGGCAGATCTTACCTGCATCTCTTTGCCCACATGCTTGCTTGTTCCTTCCTTCTTTCTTCCCATCTACCTACTTACTTTCAAAATCATCAGTCCTCAAGTTCCGATTCCTCATCTGTCCCCTCCTTGGTGGCACAGCTAATATGTTCCATATGTCCTAGGATTACTTGGGAGGGTGACTGATTAATTCCTTCTTTGATCAAATTAAACCGTGTTTTTTTTTTTATTTTCCGTAGGAGCCTGGCTCCAGAGTGGAGAAAGATTGGAATGTGGGAAATCATTGCCTGAAACCTCCAATGAAGTTACCAAACCGTTCCCTCAGCTCAGCACATAGCAGCAGAGTCCCACAGACCTTCCCAACCTAGTCCTCTGATCAGAGTTGACTGGAATAGAATGATTACAAAGTGTTATTTAATCATTTCCCTCCCTCTGAGAAGAGGAGGGTACTTAAGAATCACAGCTGCAATGTACTTTACATGCATTTTTTCAGCTTAATTTTGCAGAGACATTAGAAAAGAGATCGACCATTAGGTTGTGCCGTTTGCCAAGACTAACTAAAGCAGTTACTTGTGAAGTACTCAAGAGGTAAACCATATCCAATTCAACTTGTTAAGCGTGGATAGCCGGGGGCATATTTTTGGCATGGTATTAAGGGACCATTGTGAATGGGAAAAACAGACACTTAGATTAGTTTTGTTTCTAATCAAAGCAACTACTAAATATGGATTTTGTATGTTTCTTCAAGAACCAACAGTTATACTGGTGCCAAGGAGCCTGTTATCTTAGGGTGCAGATTGTGTCTGAGAACTGAAATCTCACTCTCTTCCAGCTAAATGAGACCTTCCATACTTACTGAGCTCCACGTGGAGTGTCTTCTTTATACCACCTACATAATTGCTTCCTCCTAGCCATCTTTGTATTCCTAATTCTGCTGTGTTGAAGGCACAGCAGAGAACTGTCGAATCTACAGAGGCCTATGGGGATCTTTCAGCCTAGCATTGTCTGTTCATTCTTTACTTGGGAATCCTTTCTTCATCATAATGCATAATCACTGGGAAACCCCTTAGGAAATCTTCTAATCATTTCATCCTTTTTGCATGGCATACCATAAGGGATTTAAAATAAAGCATTCCATTTGAGATCAATACATTATTAAAGATTTTTATCAAGAAACTCACAGAATACAATTTTAATAATTTTCATTATGTATGAAGGCACATTTCAACCTTTCCCCATTTAAGAAGTGATGTGTCCCATTAAAGTTTATAAGAAAAATAACGATTTGCCTGCAATTTAAATTTAAAAGAACACATAACATTACATCAGGTTTTATTTTACTATCAAGCACCTATGAACGTGTGCACTGAGGTTTAACTATGCAGCAGTGTCAAAAAATCAACTAACCTTTTTATCTGATGGTTGAAATGTTTGCATCATAGGCCTAAACAACTTTCTGGGTGTATTTTCATGGTTTCAGATTTCTACTTGTGCGTACACCTCGACAAATAACCATATAATGAATATGGATTGTTCTCAATCTCATAAATGAAGAGACAAAGTGGATGGAGTAGGCACTGTTTTATACTGTTAACACCTGATACTCAGGACTATCTCGAGGTTATTAGCAAGATTACCATTTTCATGCTCATCAACCTATTTGTATTTCAACATGAATGGTTTTTATGTTGCCTTTCTTCAACCAGAAGCATTTCCTAACCTCCAAACATTATGGTAAAAAATTAAACTATGCTTATGCATTAGTCTGCTAGGGCTGCAATAACAAAACACCACTGGCTGGGGGTCCTTAAACAACAGGCATTTCTTTCTCACAGTTCTGGGGGATGGGAAGCCCAAGATCAAAGACCTGGCTGTTAAATTCCTGGTGAGAAGTCTCTTCCCAGCTTGCAGACGGTTGTCACCTTTTCACTGTGTCCTCACAACGAGGAAGAGGGACCTCTTGGTGTCTCTTCCACATCTTACAAGGGCACGAGTCCTACTGGATCAGGGCCCCATCCTTATGACCACAGTTAACATTTATCATCTCTTCACAGGCCTTATCTCCACAAGCAGTTACATTGCTAGTTAGCGCTTCATCATATGAATTTTGGGGTACAGAGTCAGTCCCTAACAATGTGTTTAAGAGTAAAAATGGGTTAAGTATATCTACTGTGCAGGCATATGCCCTCTAGTCAAGGAAGTTCTGACCTTCCTTAACTACCTCAATATGCCCAGAAAGCTTTCAAATGGCTGTACTTCACATGAAAAAATAGTAGTGACGGAGCAGAAGAGAAGTTCCATTTCACAAGTCAGGGCAAAAGAGCCTGGCCACATGGCCTGACACATAACACAGCTAAAAAACCCATGGGCGATCCTAGGACAACTCAAGGGCCCCAATTATAGGTCCAAACTCTAGCCCAGTCATACTCAATTACCTGGAGAAGTTCTGCAAAGTTCCAGAGGGCAGGTTCATTGGTGAAACAAACATTAACCCAGCAACGAGTTACACCCAGAACAGAGAACACACCCAGAGCCACATCAGGCTTTAATTGCTTGTGGCCTAAAGTCAGAACCTGGAGAGAATCAGAAAACCCAAACTCCAATTCCCAAGCCCACAATGAGCAGACACTAAAAACAAACAAGCCTGCAGAATATACCACCTCTCTATCACTTCCGAAGATGAAAAGCCCCCTCCTTTCTATGAAACCAGACTAACATTATTCCTTGTTTCATACCATGAAGAGCTTACTGATATTTTGGTAAGTGTAAATATCATCAAATTTGGGTTTTCTAATAAAGTTTTATACCAAAAGTATCATACCATCTCCATGTTTTAATATGAAACTTAGAGTGTGTTTAAAGTTACATAATCCAATGACTTTAATTATTAATTAGTGAAAACAACAAAACTCTTCTTATTGCTAGGATTGGGCCAAGTATCTAATCATCTTACAGTGGTCTTTACTTTTGAGAATGTTATACAACTTTCCCTGATGTTTGGAGGTTTGAAAATGTTTATTCTGAGACCATCCTAAAGAGACACTGTGGGGAAAAATAATGCAAAGTAGGAAAAAGAGTGATAAGTTGACTACATTCATAAAAACAATGTTAGGACATGCTGGATGTCCTCAGCACCTGGGTTCTAAAAATTTTATTACACCAAAATCCATTATAGTCCATGCTGCTACACAAAAATCTCTTGGCTATGCAAATAGTGCAGTAAAAACCACAGGGCTTTGGGGAACACAGTGTTAGGGGTGTGGCACCAAAATGGTATCAGTAACATAAAAAAAAAAAGCAGGAGCTCAGTAAAAACAGTGGCAGTTTTACACATGTTAAATGGTTAATGCATAAATACAACTGATACAGCATTTTGCCTCATAAAAAAAACTTAGAATTTGCCTTGAATTGGGTGTGAGGAAGGACGCAGCTTGCGAGTTATTGTGATGACTGGCATTCTGAAATCAGGAGGAAAGTCGTAACACCAAATGTGGGTGGGCAGGGCTCATAACAGACAGGTCAACTGAGGCAGTAGATGATTGGGATGTGTACCTGTCTGCGTGTTGGACAGTCCTAAGTGGCATTCAGCGAGCTGCAATTCTCTGCACTCACTTTATGCTTCTCTCACAGGAAGCTGGCACATATGCAAACACAACATTTTGCTCCATGTTTGCTCTGTACTGTATCAATTGTTGTGCAACTAACTCTCATTTTTAAAACAAGTGTTATAGCAAAACTGACTCTACTGAGAACTGATTACACCTATAAAAGAAATAAAGACTAAAATTCAGAGATTAGAAATCTGGGAATGATTTAAGGATCATCTATTTCAATTCAAGTCCTCATATTATAGACATTAAGATACCAGTATCCTGTTTGAACTTTTTTTTTTTTTAAGGATCTTGCCCCTGTAGCTTCAGGACTCTCATAATTTTTCAAGACTCATTCTAAAGTAGAGAAGATACTGGAGGAGAAGAGCTTTCTTAGGAAAATCAAATGTTTAGGTCAAAGACCAATTCCAGGTCCATGAATCTATAATGTCTAACCAGGTGCCTTAAGAGTTGTTTGGAAAACACATAATAATTATTATCTAAGAAAAACATTCCTCCTGATTAGAGGGAGAAGATATATCTAACCCCAAAATATACCTGTGGGGGAAAAAAACGTTTTCAGTTTGTTGGGTTCTTTCCATTATATCATCTTGAGATTCATGAGAAGAGTCGTGGAACTGAGGCACACAGTAATTTCTAGAAGAGTTGTCATTTTAACGCTACTACAGGAGTAACTTTGTTTCATGTGGTTGAGATGATTAGAGGGCTCTACTGGCCTTTTAAGGGTGATTTACCCACTATCCGAGGTTTAAAAATGCTTGTAAGAGAAGCATCCTTTCAAAATAAGCCCTGTTTTTCTCAGTATACAGATAGGAAGCATAGATGTCGGGAAGCGCCCTTCTTTAAATCCAACCAAAGAGGAAGAGGAAAGGATTTGCAGTGAAAGACTCATACAGTGTGGCCCGTTAGAATTCAATCTGAAAACATTTCAGTAGTTAACATGCAGTGACTATCACCGAATGCCTGCCGCGTACCAGGCATGGATGCAGACGTCCAGAACAAACTCCCTGGAAGTGGCAGCCAGAGCCTGCATTCTTTCACCACTCTACGGGTGAGTCCTTCGAATACCCCCAGGTTGGAAGTCGCTGATTTAGTACATGAAAAGGTAGCACATTTTACACAAGGGATAAACCCAGGTCAGGTATTGGAAAATAAAGTTTGAAAAGTTGGAAGGGAAGAAAAATTGCAGAGGAAGAAGTATCCAGGGGATTTTTTTTTATCTGTATTAAGGAGATATTTGGGATAAGACATGAGAGGGAAAACTTTTAAGGTCTTCATGACTATTAGTGGATCTGAGCCATCTCCTATTGATTTTGAAAGGAAGGTAAGGCCATCCTGCTGACACATTAAAGAAACAGGTGGGACTTAATGACAAAGACACAGGACAACGGGGATGGGAGTGAGGGACAGCTATGGGAGAGAAACAGACTTTGAAATCTAGGCCCTACTCTACTAGGACTCAATCTCCAGCAGTCCCAGGAGGAAATCTAGAGTCAGGGTCAGAGAAATAAAACTTTCCCCTTTAGAGATAGCATCTTCCCTTCATTACTTCTTGTCTCTTCTCAAAGTCTCACCATTAAAGAAATCCAGTTTGTTTTGCTAGTACCTCTAGGTTGTTTAAGCGGATGCCCTAATATATCCTTTGGAGGAAACATTTCCCACATACACCTCGGCTCAAATTTTATAAAGTAATAAATAAAGTAAGTTGACTTAAATTGGGTATCCAAATATGCACCTCTTCCTTCATTTACAGCTCATCAGACAGATTGATGAATAGAGCCAGACTACAAGACATACCACATGCCTTGAGTAGCAGCCATAAAGGAAAATAATCATTAAAGGGATCGCCATCTCCAATAAAATACATCCTACACTCCTACCAAAGGGTCTTCATAAATCACCAGTGCTTAAGAAAATAAGGTGTAATCATTTTTTTTTCAATAAAGCTCAGTTGGTCTCCAACTGTATAAATTCCATAGTGATGTACAGTACGTTTTGAAATTATGCTTCTTAACCAAAGGTAAGTTTTTCCCAGAGGTAAGAGGCAATTGATATACTAGTTTCAATTACTTTAAGTAGGTAAGGTTAAAACATATCCTGAAGGCCTATGTGTTTTTATAATAGTTTTTATTACTAAGATTCTTTCTCCTGTATTTCAATTCATTCTGAATTCTGAATATACACAAAAAATTTCTCTAAAAATACATAAAACAAGCTTTATCATTAGTGACTTATATTTATCAGTATGTATTTACCCACACTGAAGTTATTGACCAATCAATGTAAATGTTAACTGCTCATTTAAATAGTCTATAACTTTTCTCACTCTGATTACTCAAATGCACTGCAATTTTTAATTGGTAAAAATGCCAACTGCTGAGTTAAAATATTCTTAACTTGGAATAAGACCACAACTGCTATTTCCAAAATTAACAGAAATCATTTAAATCATTGACTAGATAGACACCACATCTCATCACAGGTAAATGAAAAGTTTTCAATAAAAAGAAAGAAACATCATGGAATCAAAAGTTTTTCTTTTTCCAAAACAGACATTCTATCAACAGCCTAAGACTGCCAAGATGATTTTTCCTTCTGATATTCAAAAAATCAGAGTGATCTAACAGGATAAGCTGCAGAAGTCAAGCATAAACTCTCTCTCATTCCAATTTTCCTTCAAGAGCCAATTAGTTGAAGGCCTTGGAAATAGAACAATGCACCAATTCTTTGCAGCAGCAAATTACAGAAGCCCTTACCTTTTAGTTAGAATAAGTGACAGATAACCAACATAATAAACTCAGCAGGCATGCCCACAATGCACATTTCACAGTGGACTCCTTCTGCAGCCCCCAAAGAACTGTGCAGAAAACCCCAGCCTGCCGACTCCATCCTTCACTGTCTGAGATCCTCGCTACCAGGGTAACAAGAAAGGGCCGAAAGCAGCAGCAATCTTAGTTTCTTAAAAACCTTTGTCCTGGAAAAAGAGAGGGGAAAAGAGCAAGGGGTGGGAAGAGGGAAAGCGGGAAAGGAACAGAATAATTACTTTCCCAAAGGTGAAGTGGTGTTTACCATAAACTAAGTGCACAGCAACCAGCTTTTTAAGTTTGAAAGGCTCTCTGCTCACAAGCTCCTGAAAGAATCTGCCCCTACCTCTGCTTCTTGAGGGGAGGACAGTGTTGTGTGTGCATGTGTGTGTACAAGAGAGAGACTGAGAGACTAAGGGGAGGAGAGAGAGAGGAGAGGGCGCACTAATGAGCGTGAGCGTGGTGTGCGCATAGGAAGGGAAAGGATGATGGCTGGAGAGATGGGGGGGAGAGGGGGGAGCGCCAGGATGTGACCCACATATGGAATGAGCATTTGAACAATGAGGACAGGACAGCCAAACCACAGGACAGCCACTCCGGGGCAGCAGTTTTCAAAACAAGGTTTCACAGCTTTGCAGGAATGGGGGGTGTGGGGAAACATAACACAAACAAGCTAATTGAAATAAGCAACTGGATACAAAATGAGCTGGCCAAATCGCTAGCAACTGGGACACTGTGGGCTCCTGGATTTCATTTTTATGCAGGCTGCGGGTTTTTTCCCCTCCTTACTCCAAAACTCGTTCCCGAGGGTTTAGAATTCCAGAGGACCCAATTAACACCATACTTGGCTAGCTCCCTGGTATGATCAACATGAAATGAGCTGCCTTTTAGCATCTTCATAAAATAAAACAGCCCGGAAACTGTGTCGGCTGCTTTTTTATTTCCTCTGTAGAGTGGCAGTCTGATTGGGAGGGTGAGGGACGGGGGTAGGGGGGTAGGGGGCACACACACATCAGACATTTAGTGAGAATAGAAAGGGCATGATGACTTGGTGGAACATATTCAAGAACCTAAAGTCTAATAGGGTTTTGAAGTCAATGAAATCATCTCTCCTGTATCCTCAGGTCTTTGATGGCTAGCAGGCTGTTTCACACCGGAGGTTCTCTGACCTTCAACTCACAGGGGCCTCTAATGATTGCTGGCCTCCTCACAAAGAAATACTGGCATTTTGGCAAATAATGCATTCATACACATTTTAGAGAAACCTCTTGGGAAACCTGACTTGGTTCACCCAATATCTTCCTTAAAAATGGTATTCTCTCTGGTTCTGATTTCCTTTTATTATCAAACAACTGATTGTTTTTTCAAAGCCTAGAGATACAGTGATTCCAAAAAGACAACATGGCTAGATTTAAGTATTTCATTTAAAAAAAAAAGGAACCATGCTCAAGGCAGGCTTCCATCATGGCCACTAGTCCTTTACCAATATTTTATTTCTAGTGCGACTAGTTTGATTTGTGATTTCAAACCACTTTTACATTCTGTCCTCTGCTTATAACAGAGATATTCTGGGAACACAGATATTCAGTCAACCTGGGAAAGAAAGAGTCGGCAGTAAAACTCCAAAACTACACATACACAAACCTGTAAAGGTCAGGCAAGGACAGAGCAACTTCAAAACAAATGCAGTGTTTCTTGTGTTGTAATTCTAATCTTCAGAAAAATAAAACGTCCCATGGTAAATTCAGGGCTAACATAGCTAGGCTTACAGCTTCCAAAAAAAAAAACCCCATTCTGATAAAAGTTACTCAAGATCAAATCTCTGTAAGAATAAGCTCAATTTAAAATGTTCAGAGAGAAAGAGATCATTACTTCCCACGTAGTTACAAAAGGCCTTAAAGAGTTAAATCACAGACTATGAAAACCTGTGTTTAAGTAATTTTTAGGCAATGACACAAGCTGAGGAGGGAAATAAAATTAGTAAGTGACAGGAATGAGGGGCTGTCAACACCAACTCCAAATTTCATGCTCCTTGGCTTGATCCTGTATTTTATTTAACACAGATTTCTGCATATGAATAATCTGCCTCTTCGTGTGAGGTCTGATACTTTAAAACCTAAGGCTGAAGAACCTGGGGTTGTGAACTTATCTGAGAGACAGAGTGAAGTAGAATAAAGGGGTGGCCTGGCTGGGGATGGTGGTTGAAAGCATTAGTCGGTGCGTACAGCTACTTCAAGTCCTAGTCTTAAATAATGTGGCTCCCAAGTGTCCAAAGTGTGTGCCTCTGGGCAGTCATCTCTTGGATGGGGCAAAGCTGATCTTCTGACTAAATGTGCTCATTTTAGACTGTTTACAAGGTTTCTCTCCATTTGCATTTACTTTTCTTTTACAGGATTGTAATTTTGCCTAGCCAGGTAATAAACCAAATCAAAGGAAAACTTTTGAAATATTCTATTCCAGCTTCGACTTGATATTGTTTTCTTCTCTGCTGTTTTGAAACATGAGCCAGGAAGTAAATGAGTTGTGCTGTTGTGTCCCATATCCCTGTCATGGGGCTGCCTCAGGTGAAATATTCCCGGTAAGTAAGAACATTGGAAGTATTGTGTGGTCTGAAGCTTACACCATTTGGAAGATCCTTTTCAGAAGAGTATAAAATTAGGCATTCAAAATCAAGTAGAGAACCTTGTAAGAGACCCTGAGAATGAAGGGTTCCAAAGTGTGGGCTTCAATAACTTCACAGTAAATATGCCTCCATCATCAATGGGATCCTCATTAAGAACACCTCAAGGATGGGAAGCCCCAGGTACTGAGGAAGGTTGGAACTCCCTTTCACCTACAGCAGAACTGGAATATCTTTCCTTACTGGTGATGATAAGAGGAGAGAGTAGCCTTGAGAAGCCAAAAAATTCAGTTTGAATATTCAAGTAAAATGTGACATCAAAGGGAAGTCTCCGTGTGCTTTTATTTTCTTTGAAGGGTGACTGTCTGTGTACAGAGACAAGATACGAGGGAGCTAATAAAATCATTAACTCAGGGGAATTAAATGTCTCCTAAAGAAAGGAGAGTTCTCCCTCTTTAAAAACAATGTCATATTTATAAAAAAACTAAGAAACTAGTTCAGAGTTCCCATATACCTGTCATTCAGCTTTCCCGGATGTTAACATCTTATATAACCACATAACAATTATTGGAAATGAACATTTTAATGCTATACTATTAACTACCCAACAGGCTACTCAATTTTTGCCACCTGTCACAGGTACATCATTTCACTGGGCCAGCATCCGAGTCAGGACACCACACTGCATTTAGCTGCCATTGTCCCCTTAGGCTTCCCGAATCTGTGACATTTCCTCAAGCTTCCTTGGTCTTCTATAACCTTAACATTTAAGAGTACCAGCTAGTTATTTTATTGGAAGTCTCTCAATTTGGGGTTTATTGGACATCTCATGATTAATTCAGCATGGGTATTTTGGGGAAAAATATCCCAGAAGTGATGTTCTTTCTCCTGTATCACTGATATGTCTCAGTATTGGTGCCATTAACTTTGATCATTTGGTTAAGGTGGTGGTTGCTAGGTTTCTCCACTGCAAAATTACTGCTTTCCCTTTTTAACTTATAAATTTCTTGTGGGGAGATATTTTGAGGCTTTGCAAACATCCTGTTTCTCATCAGCTTCTCAGTCGCTAATTTTAGCACCCACTGATGGTCCTTACCTGTGACAATTACCGCCGTGGTGCTCCCCGAGTGATGATTACCCATTTCCATTATTCCTTCTACATTTACTAATTAAAAGTCTACTGTAAGATGGAACTGTCCCTTCTAGAATAGGGACTGTTGAAAGAAAATACTATAAAAATTGAATTACCTCAAAACCAACAAGTTGGCTTATCTATAAAAGAGCATCTCTCTGGGCCACCCAGGTTTGATGATGGGGAACTAACTCTGAAGCCTTCCCTTTCAACCTTCTGCTGGCATTTCCAGATTCTTCGGCAGCTCTATGACAGTGGATCAGAGGCAGAAGCAAAAAGAGGGCTGAAATGCTATCAGTTTGCCATCAGGAACTATGGCGTATTATGAGGGAGTTTGAAAACAAATGGACAACTGCTCTTATGCTTATTAAGCAATATACCCCCATCTATGTCCTTTTCCTGGTCCAGACTTGAATTCAGCAAGGCAAGCTGCACATAGTTGTCATTCCTTGGCTGGTCTGATCCATTTAAAGGATCACCCCTACCTGGCCTGATTGATGCATGTGCCCTGCCAAGAGGACCTGAAGGATGGCTGACATGCCGCACCTCACTTCTGCTGACCACCAGCGCCCCATCCTCTTCTGAGCTCCCTGTCTGTGCTTCCTTTGGTCCGCCTCACCTCAACCCTCCAGCTCCAAGAAAGATCTGGTTTCACCAGTCCCAGGCTGATGCTATACTCTTAACTTTCATTCTTCAAACAATGTCCTCCCAGTTAGAATGGGACAGACTTTATCTTTCCCACCCTAGTGTGTCCTGATCCAAACAGGACCCACCTTTGCCACTCTGTACTACAAACAACAGAGAGTCAATTGCAGATCTCGCTGAACGTACTATCAGATTGAAATCACAGTCATGAGAATACATGGGTAAAAATAAACTCGGTGAAGAGGAGATTCTATGGGGGCAAGGGTAGTATTCACTCCAGAAAGAGATGACCACTCTGTTGCTAAGGCATTTTCACCCATAGTCCAAGTTCTTACTAGTTCCTAGACATACAGGCCTTGAGGTTTGGCCCTGTACCACCAGAAAAGGCGAGAAGAGGTCTGAGAAGCAAAACACTAGCTTAATCACCTTCTAGAGAAATCAGTCTGGAACTGACATCTAGACCCAGGAGGGACCCTAATTTAGTATGCAAGAAGAAAGCCAGAAGCTAGCAAGTGAGCAACTGAGATGCCTTCAGAGCACCTGCACAGAGGTATACCAAGGCACTCTTCAACTGGCAGAGGACCAGAAGACCACCCAGAGAGGATTAAGGAGGGACAAAGTCTTATGAGGAAAAAGTTAGAAAGTGGCTGGAAGGCCACACTACATAGCTCCCTTTTTTCCAGTCATATACTCTACAAACATCCTTTAAAATCACTAAACCACCAAACAGAATAGAATATGCCATCAATGCCCATGGGCTTTCAACAGAAATCTTTACATGACATACAGTTCCTAAAACAGGGTTCTATATTTATTATTGGAATCAAGACCCTTCTAAATTGCATTTTAATAGTCTGTCAACGTTTTCTCAAAGTTCGCAACACCAGCTGCTAAATTTTCGTCAAAAATGAAATGATGAGGTGATGAGGTGAATCCACCCCACTTCCTGTTATGATGTCATTGTTTGAATATCAAGCCCAAGATACTACATGTCATGCAGGAAAGAAATTAGGAAGGTAGAAGCACCTAAGCTCTGTTCCTGGAGCTCTGAGCTAACCAATAAATTATTGTTCTTCATTTTTATGGCCAGAATTTCAAGTCAGTCTAGACTCTTACTAAGAGCAAAATACTCAAGCAATGCCTACCACTTGGTTCAAAATGCAGGACTCAATTCCTCAAATCCTAGGGTGATCAAGACTATGTTAGTGTCTCAGAGTGTAAAATATGCAGATGGTACTTTTAAGAGTTGGAAAACTAAGTATTTTCAGATGTGAAGCTTTGAAAAACACTCACCAGACACAGCCACAAGGGCTGGTATAAGAGATGGTGATGTCTATTCTGACAAATGAGTAAATAACCCCTGTCATCAAGAAATGAAGAGAAGAAAATGTTAGCCTTAACAATGCAACAGATTTTAAAAGCTAGTCCCAACAGACCAATCCTGATTTTAAAAAAATAAAAATTACCTCCAAATTTATAAATAAACTCCTTGGAAAACTAATTTCTGCTCAACGGGGTTTCCTCATCTGTTCATTAAGAATTAGCACAAATTTAAAATTATTCAGGAGCTCTCAATCTCCCTCATTAATTTGCATTCAAGCAAGCATCCATGGACATACCACATTGTTGCAGAAACGAAGTATCTTTGATCCAAACTGCACTCTAATGAGGCCAGAACTCACCCCAAGAGTAGCTATACCAACCTATTGTTCCCACAAGCACCCACTCTGTTCACTAGCTAGGCACTAAAATGGAAGATGAGAAGGGCCTTGATCTGTGCTTATTTCCATAGATGTTATTAAGTAAATACCATTTTGGTGAATAAAATTAAACTAAAACTACATACATGAAATGACTTCTTTCCCTTCCTTGAAATCTTATTAACACATGCTGCCAGGAAATTAATCAACTCCATACAATTGTTAAGTGATTAATAAAAGCAGTGATTATAATAATAAATTCCAACATGAGACTATTTCTCATTCACAATAGGTCTATCAGTTCTGTTTGGATTTTCCTGCCAGCATGAAAAAAAAAGTTTATAAATGTAGAGACTATTTGTAAATGCAGAGCCTTCTATGCTACTATAGAGGTTAGACAATATTCCACAAAGGGGTGATTTCAACAATTGGTTTTAGCAATTTTTCTTGTTTTCTCTAAATTAAACTTAATGTATACATAAATGGTGCCAAGCCTATCATGAAGAAAAAAAAAACTTAAGAAATAAAGCAACCTTTTCAATAACAAGCTTCACAGGAGGAAAGGTTAGATAGATAATTACAATTTACATCTACAAAATAAACTGCCATATTTTTTCAAATGACTTAATGCTACTGTAGTTGATTATGTAGCTATGCTACAAAGACCATTTTATTCCCTTAGAATTTCAGTTTCTATGACATAAAACCACCAGGAGGTGTGAATATTATTTAACAGTGTGTTAAAACTTTATAAAGAATAATTTTCAACTTTTGTTTGGCAGTTTCTACCATTTATGCTCATCATCACCAATGAAAAATAACACAACCATATTCTCTTACAGCAGAGAGGATTATGGTATGTACATACATCTATATGTCTGTGTATGTGTGTGTGCATTTCCACCCAAAGCAGAGTCTAGAGGGGTTAGCACCCTGATTTCACTGGGATATGCTTGTAAAATTCTAGGAGGTTTTGCAGTTAGGCTGTGGACTGAATGATCCAGGGCTTCTCTGAACCCTTGGAAAACAGATAAGGGATTTTATGGATGCTTGCACTTATAGCTTAGCCTAAGACATGCACATGCACACACAATACACACACACACGCGCGCACGCTAGACCTAATATGCAGCACACAAAATGATCCAGTTACAACATCTAACACTTCAATCATTGTGATTCCCCTGCTCCCCTGAAATAACTGTGCAACAAATTATAAACTTACTTGGAATAGAGAGACAACACCAACAGCTGAACTGGCTGTTCTGAGTCCACAGGTTGAGAACAATAGGTAGAGGCCCTGATGAATGGTGCTGGGCCTGCCAACCAGCCAAACTGCTAGTTCTGTGCCCCAGACTCCATCTCCCACCCCTAGTCTACACCGGAGAGCATGGTCAGAGTGAGGCTGACTGGCTGGCAGAGAGCTGCGGGCCCAGAATTGAGGCATTCTCTGGTTATTTCCACTTCCTCCCTGCAGGAGGAGAAACAGACTCTCCAGGGGAAGGGAGAGAGGCGCTGGCCCAGCGCTCCAGGTGGCCTCCAGCCAAGTGAGCGGGGCCTCTGCACTCAGAACGCTCATGTGCTGAGGCCCCAGGGCTTCCCAGTGACTTCCCTGCAGTCCTCTCCCTCCTTGCTGCCTACCTGGCCTCTTCCTGCAATGCCATGTCCTTAGTCCCTAGGGCACAGTCAACAGTTGTTAAGAAAAGAAGAGAAAAAAAGCCACTCTCTTCCCTCTTAAATGTAGCTCATAGGTCAGGGTGGACTAGCTGACTTGATGGAGACAAACAGCTGAGCCAGACAAAGGAGAGGAGAAAGCAAACCCTGCCAGCGGGCTGCCAGCCACCCAGAGCAGAGGAGTGGAGAGTTAGGGCCTCCACAATTCAGAAAGTACTCATTTCTGTGCAACATCTGCCGAGGAAAACCCCAGGCAGATCAGCGGCACAGAGCCAACTGTGGGCAAAAGAGAAATGCAGTCCTGCGGCTGTTATCTTCAAGGCACCGGGAAATCTCAAACAAGCCCGGAGAGAGAAGAAAACACTATGAAAAAGTGTGAGGAGCTCATTTTTCAATAATAAAAGCGTGTTACACCAGAAACACACACCTGGTAAGCAGGGAACTGCATGCCTTCCATGTATTAGACAAACACATACTGGAGGCTTTCTACAGGTTGGGCCCTGTTCTGGGGGAGAGCAGTCCAGCAGGGATGCAGACAAACTAGGTCTCCACTGTTACAGAGCTGATGTCTGGGAACCTGAGACAAAAGCAGGTGAGAAAGCAGTTCACGTAGTGATGTGTGCTGTGGAGAATGCACAACACACCTGGACAAAGCCATAGAGAGAAACCTGGATGAAGAGAAGGGAGTATGTTAGACAAGGCCGCCAGGGAGGCTTCTCTGAGACTGAGTTATTACTTCAAAGCTCTAGGGAAAAGTATTCTGTTCATAGGGCACAGCAATCGCAATGTCTCTGCCACAGGCCTGCCTGCATCCCTGTGACCTTTCTTTCCATCAGCTCCTGCTCTTCACAGAAGTGAACAAGACTAACCCTTACTGTTGACGTCCCCATGTGTAGTGGGAAACACAGACCCGACCCAGTGACACATCCAGGGCACACCAAACCCCACCCAAACTTTACGCAAAGATTCTCTAAGAATTTCTACAAAGTCACCTTCAAGCACGAACTTGACTCAAGAGTTGGATTTTGCTGCAAGACTTATTAACAACAGCATTCTGGGCACCGGAAGTACAATGAACAAAGGGACAGTGGCCTGAAAGTGTATGGTGTGTCTATGAATCACGTTTGTACCCTCCAGAAGTTATTCTTCTAACATTTAAGCATTTAATTGTATGGATTTGTTTCATGGTTTCCTCCATTGCTAGAATGCACATTCTTTGACAACAGGAAACTCACTCATTTTGAACCTGGACTTTCTCACACAATGCCTGGCACACAGAGTCAGTGACTGATGGATTTATGGGATGAGGAGTCAGAAGACAGGCTAGTGGCAGTCTACGAAGGTTGAAATGTGCCAGGCTGTGAAACTGGACGTCTTTCTGTAGACAGGAGGGCCATGAAAGATTTTACAGTTCACAGGAAACCTGCAGGAAGACAAAAATGAACTTAACCTACCACTGAACCCGCAAGCCATCCCTATAAAGCCTACAGTGGCAGTGCTGACAGCTGCTGATGTTGTCTGAATGAAGACGTGGCTCTGTGTTTCCTTCAGTGAAGAGACATATATTAATTGCAGCGCTTTTTAAGACATGAAACGTGGTTTTAAAAGCTTGATAATCACCTCTCCTAAAGGTTTCCTGCCGTGATTGTCAGATATAAGTCTTCACCCAGCTCTGGCTACCTACCTCCCCACCATTCCCCACCCCACATTGATCAGTCAGTCCTTTGTATCTATTGTCTGCCTCCTCTGTGCACAGTAAGGAGCACTGTGTCAAGTAACTTTTCCTACACACATCAGAATCATAAAGTGGCCTTAATGGCCTTGGAAAGGGCAAGAAAGTCAACAGAATTTTTTTTGGCCCTACCATACTATAGCATCTCATCTTAAAGATTAAGTTCAACCCACATAATGGGGCTGGCTCCTGGAAGGGGTCTGATAACCTGGTTTTGATGGCTTTGGGTCATCAGGGACCATACCTTGTCCTCCTTGGGTGCTTCCAAGGATGCCTAACACAAGTTCTTGACATTTCCAAAGCTCAGCGCCTTCCCTCAGATTAATTAACTCATGCAGCACCTCGCCATTATAACTGCTCTCATTTCTGTACCTCTGTACCCCAATGTACCTCTCCAACCTCTACTCCCTTTTCAGACCTCAGCCAGATGTCAGGGAAGCTTGGAAGTCACAGAGAGCCGCCCCCCCTAAGGTGGAGCTCCATTCACCAGCAGGAAGTCCGGCGTTCCAACAGATGCACCACTTTGTCAGCCAGAAATAACACAGATGCCACCACACATCTCAAAACATACAAAACACAAAGACTAGTTAAGTGTCTTAATTGCAACAAGAATGAACAGAGGTGGTGGAAGCCCAGCTGATAAAATAGATCCATTCCTTTAAGAGACACACCCCACTCATAGAAAGGAGCCAGGGAGCCCCACCGGTCAGGTTTAGATACACACTGGACATGCTGAGTTTCCCAATCTCACTCACTCACAACCTGCCAAGTTCAAAATACTCAACTTTGTTGAGACTCAAAAATTTCAGTGGCTTAGGCTGTATGGCAGTTGTCTGTCTTAGACCAAAAAAAAAAGAAGTAATTTAGTGACTATCTTTAATAGTATGATGGGTTATTATGAGGAAGATAATAAAGGTAGCTGTCCAGTTCAAAGATGTTGAACCAAAAATCATCAGAGAAAGCATGAGACTTCAACAAGTATGATAAATGTCCCTTCCAGTATGCTACTATTTTTAATTCATGTTACTTGCTACTGATCTAATATTACTACATTTTATAAAATACTAGTTTGGAAATTAAAAAACTGAGACACATAAAGGAGACATTGTATACACAGAGAGATCATAAACCCATCAAGAGGGAGAGAGACAATTCCTCTCTAAAAGAATGGGACCCATGGGAAAGGATGGCATATTCTAAGTAAACTAACAAATAAAAAACTTCTCCAATAGTCTGTGAATTTCCATTTACTATGCACTGAGTCATTTCCTTAGGCAAAATGCATTTATCTCTCCAAACCATAATTTAATTAGAGTTAAACTTAAAAGATTTGCTACATTATTAGATCCCTTTGAAAGAGTTAAATGTTTCCAAGCTCAGATCTCCTCTCTTCCTGTGCTTCAAGATAAGTGTTGGGAGATTTATGTGCCATGAATTTCCAATTACCCATCTTTACCAGCTGGGCTGTCAATCACCACTTGTCTTATCCTGGATGTCTTCACCACCCCCATTTCCTTGTTGTGCACACAGAAACAAGCTTTTTCTTCCAAAAAAAAAATTACCACCAGGCAGGCAGATGCTGGTTTTTTATGTCCAGCTCAAATTACTGCCATCCCATCATCTCAACATATTTAAATACAGCAAGCTACCATAGATTGTGGACAATTTAAGATTTCAAAAGAGAACTTATATCATGTACCTTCCCAGAGTCCACTGAAGCAGAATTGATGAGCTCTCAAGAGCAATCTACCTCCCCCCTTTGACATCTGGAAGCAGGTGGGAGAATTCTAAATGATAACTGCACTCAGACACCAGCAGAACACAGACAACAATATGCTTGCAAATGCATGCTTATTTAAGTTGTGAGTTTGGAGGGGAAAAAAATCAGTCGTGGAAGCTGTTCACTGCTCTTGGTCATGAGTTTTTTTTCTGGAGAATGGACATTAAGATACTGAGGCATCAAAGTCTTAAAAGGAGTCTAAAAGGTCTGAATATCAGTACTGCAACTAAATATCTGAAAAATAAATGACAGTTGTCATCCAATGATCAAGACTATAGTGATGAGTCTTGATGGCATAGATTCATTTCTTGTGATTGTGCCCAAAGCATGTTATCTCTTTAGTTGAGAAACATTGAGTGCTTACTATTTAAAATTCTCTTTGTTAGATGTTGAGGGGGATACAAAAATAACTAGTGTAAGGTCTCCCCTGTAAGAAGTTTGTACAACTACGTGCACAAATATTTTTATAAGAGAAAAAATCGGCATCACATTGAAACACTGAGAATTTAGATGAGGCGAGATCTTGCATCTGGCTGGAAGAAGACAGGAATTCAAGGAGAGCTTCTTGAAGGAAAGGACTTCACCAGTGATCTACTAAATCCAATCAACTACAGTATCCCAGTGCTGTGGACCACCGAGGTCTTCGGTTGCTCCCTTCCTGCTGTTATACTTTATTTTGCTTGTTTCAGGGCAAAAGCAAAATAAACAACATTCAAGCTCTCATTTAGTTGCCTCTTTGAAGTTTGGGTAGCTTCAATGTATACAAAGTCTTTAGTTACTAAAACAAAATCTAGGGATCACTTGATATTCACTGCTCTGGATCACTGAATGGCCTAAAGAGCATGGGAGGCACATTCAAACACAGGAAAGAAGTCAGGCCCTGTCTCCGGGTTCTGAGCCTGGAGAGCGCTACAGCATCAGGGCTGTCATGATTCAGGGCAACATGTGCGATGGAGCCCATCCTGGCAAGTGGGGAGGTCAGGGATAAGACAGAAGAGGCAGGCTAACCACTCAGAGCAGCTTCTTTTGTTCTAGACTTTGAAATACCTATTAAATAGTCCATTTACTCCACTGATTGTCAAAACTCCATGAAACACACGGGCGTGACAAGTTTGGCCTGCTGTGCAGTCAGCCACAGTGGCTTCCTACACTGGCTTTCCACTCCTAGATCGTTGGACAGATGGTGGTTCCCTGGCACTGCTGGCGCTCTGGTGATACTCGTGGCCCAAGGCCTGTGGTTGACACTCACACTAGATCACAGTTACCATCATAGCTAATGTTTAGTGAGCCCTCCCCATCTCTACCCAGTATGATAAAGTGCTTTGGACACAGTCTTATTTTACCATGTTTTTAGTCTACCATTTTCTTGTGGCAGAAACTCAGCCATGGTAACATTAAGTAACTTGCTTAAGGTCACACACCTTATAAGTACGAAAGCATGGATCTGAATTCAGTTCTAACTCTGAAGCCTGTGGTCTTAACTATGTGCTCTTAGCCACGACTCTGTATTGCTTCCCTAAGATTGCATGGAAATTCAAGGTGGAATTCTGAGAGTTTAACCCAGGGGATACCGTCAAGATTATGGGTCTGGAACTGGACAAAAATATCTCGGGTATATTTATGTATTATGAGTGTGTCCATGACCGCTGAACAAGGAGAGACTGCTAGCGACCCAGCCTCCTCCCTCTACTCTTCATGTCCTAACCCCCATTAACGACGAGTAGCTGTGACACTCACCCAACCAGCCAAAACTTGATGGAGACTGAACCTAACCTGGTACCTCGGTGGCTCTCAACTCTGGCTGCACTTGAGAACCTCAGGCCTGGCTGCTCCCCAGAGATTCTACTGGTCTGAGGTGCGACACAGGTTTTTTTTGAAATATCCAAAGTGATTATACTGCATATCCAAAAATGAGAATGATTGTGTTAAAAGAACAAAAGTCAAGGGTTTGAGGCACCTTCTTTCCAGTCAACAGAGCAGCTGGCTTCTTCTCACTCTTTTGTGGAAGCAAATTAATATATTCCTGCTGACAAAGGACCTCTCTCTCAAAAAGAGAACAACTTCCCGACTGTAATCTAAATTTCAGAAGGGAGAGAAAGAAAAGCAACGGAGGAAAGACTTTCTAGAAGACTAAAAGGTATTTCTAACCAAAATTTAAACATAATATAACTGATCATGGTGGGAGACTACTTTTTTTTCCCAACTGAGAAGATGCATATTTTTACAAATAATTCAGTGGAAGAACTATATTCAGATATAAACCAGCCTAAAATGGCAACTGTATAATTTGCAAGCCACCAATTCCCTTTCTCTCAACTTCCTGCCCCCCATCCACAGTGGCCTCCCACTAATCCAGCTGCCTGCTCACCGTGTCTGAATGCAGCCCCAGAAACCTTTTGCAGCCTCTGTGAATCAAGTCTGTGTAAGAACTGAAAAGTATTTTTCACCCCTATACTAGCCTACATGCCTCCCCAGAAGAATTATTCTACTCTGAGTTGTAGCCACTAGTTTTACCTAGGAGAGATTATTGCAAGTAGTAAATGCTCATGAAATGTGAGCTGAATGAATAAATAAGACAGCAACATGGGAAATGCTTTTTACAGAAAACCTCTAGCTCTTCATGGTTTTTTCTTAGCAAACTAAGATTTCAGGTGAGGAGAAAGACAAGGTGAGGAGAAAGACCTTGAGGGAAGAAGCCATGCCTATGGCCACTATAAAGCGAGCATACTACACTACAGGAGATCCACAGGGATTGATAGATTACGCAAAATCTTTCAATCTTTCAAAATCTCTTTAAAAAGACAATATTTAGAAGAGAGAAACAGAGGAGTACATGCCTGGAATTAACATCATGACTACACCTGACTCCCAGGCTCTGCATTTTATTTGATTTATTCACTTTCTACTTTTCAAAAACAGGGCAGGGATGGGATACAGGATTTCCATGATTTACAAAATTTCATATAATCTAGCAAGATGATGTTAAATAGAAGAAAGAAAATGCAAAAATACATCTTTTTCCTGTGCTACGGGTAGACAGCAACATGGTCAAGCCTTAATTGCTATCCCCTCTTCTGTCTGACATTTACTTGTCTCTCAAGGTGTAACTCATCTGTCACTTCCCAGGGGATATAGTCACATCTGGGTTCCCACTTAACTCCACTGTAGCATAATACGGCAATTGCTTATGGCTATGTCTCTACCCTTGAGCCTCCTTAGCAATACAACAGTCAGTAGGCACCTAATAATGTTTACTGTAACAAGTGTTACAGATTGAATGTCGTATCACCTCATATTCATATGCTGAAGCTCTACCCCTCACTGTGGCTTGTATTTGGAGATGGGGCTTCTAAGAAAGTAAGGTTAAATGACATTATAAGGGCAGAGTCATGATCCAATCGAATTAGTGTTCTTATATGAAAAGACATCAGAGAACTCAATTTCTGTCTCTGTCTCTCTCTCCCTTTCTCACTGTCCCTCCCCTGTCAGCACCCCTGCCCCCTTCACCTTCTCCCGCCCAGGTACCAAGGAAAGGTCATGTGAGGACCAAGTAAGAAGGCAGCTGTCTGCAAGCCAGGAAGATGACTCTCACCAGAAAATGAATTACATGAAACCTTCACCTTTGATTTCTGCTGTTTAAACCACCAGTCTATGGTATTTTGTTATGGCAGCCCGAGCTGATGAAGACAAGAAATTGATAAATTTGATAACATTGTAGAGAAGCCACCTCATTAGAAATCTGATCTTTATCCAACTATGTACTGAAAAGTGACTTTAGCCCAATACCTCATTTCCTCACCTTTAATATGAACAAAATAAAACCTCCTTTATTTACTCTTAGTGATACTACAAGTATCCGAGAACCTCCCAAACAGAGCTTTAAGAACAAAAGGCTGTGTGGCATTATTATTCATTATAAACAGAGCTGTGAACTCTCCTGCCTGCTCTGATAAGCTGTCTCCAGGGCCCTGAGCACCAGACCACCTCAAGATCTCCTTTAGGCCTCACTCAGCCCTCACAGCCACTTTCTTTTCAAGAAAAGTTATAAAAGAGTTTTTAACAATGTTTCTCCCCCAATGTACTTAGAAATAATTGTAATTCATTACCATAAAAGTTTAAGATACATGGGTTGATGGTTTGATTTAAATATATTGTATAATGCTTACCTTAATAGGTTAAGCTAAAGTCTCTCTCATATAGATACAAGAAAAGATAAGAAAAAAATGAGAAAAGTCCTTATGACGAAAACTGAAAACTCTTAGGAATTACTCTCTTAACTTTGCTTTCTATCATACGGCAGTATTAGCATAGTCATCATGCTGTACTGAGCCACAGTACTTATTTATCTTAAAACTGGAAGTTTGTACATTTTGACCACCTTCCTCAAATTTGCCCTTCCTCTCACCCTCCTCCTTTGGGCACCACAAGTCTGATCTCTTTGTCTTTGAGTTTGTTTTTGATTCCATATAGAAGAGATCACACATTATTTGTCTTTCTCTGTCCTATTTCACTTAGCATAATGACTTCAAAGTCCATCTGTGCTGTTTCAAGTGGCACAGTTTTGTTTTTTAGGGCAGAATAGTATTCCACTGTATGTGCATGTACCACATCTGTTTTACCCATCATCCACTGATGGACATCTAAGTGTGTCTCCATGTCTTGGCTGTTGTAAATAATGCTGCTTATAAACATGGAGGTGAAGATATCTTTAGAGTTAATGTCTGCATTTCCTTTGATTATATTCACAGGAGTGGAACTGCTGGAAAAATTTTGCTGGAATTGTTGAAAAAAAGCAACTGATTTCCATAGTGGCTGTCCCAATTCCATTCCCACCCAACAATGCACAACAGTATCCCCTTCCTCAGCATCCATGCCAGCATTTGTTACCTCCTGTCTTTTTGATGATGGCCATTCTAACAGCTGTGAGGTATACCTGACTGTGTTTGCACTTCCCTTACGATGAGTGATTTTGAGCATCTCTTCTTGTACCTGTTTGGCATATCATATATCTTCTGGGAAAAATGTCTATTCAGGTCCTTTGTCTATTTTTTAATTGGGCTATTTGATTTTTTCACTACTGACTTCTGTAGAAGAGTTCTGTTTATATATTTTGGATATCAACCTTTATCAAATAAATGGTTTGCCATTTTTTTTTTCCATTCTGTAGGTTGTTGTTTCACTTTGCCAATGGTTTCTTTTGCTGGATGAAAGCTTTTTGGTTCTGATGTAGTCCTGCTTGTTTATTTATTTTGTTGCTTATGCTTTAGCTGTTATATTAAAAAAAATCAATATGAATACCAGTGTCAAGAAACCTTATTCCAATGTTTTCTTTTAGGATGTTCATGGTTTCAGGTCTTACCTTTAAATCTTTAACTCATTTTGAATTAATGTTTGTGAGTAATTTAAGATATGGTTCCCATTTCATTCTTTTACATGAGACTATTCAGTTGTCCCAGACTCATTTACTGAAGAGACTGTTTTGCCTCCACTTAGTATTCTTGGCTCCCTTGTGAAATATTAGTTGACTGTATATGTTTGGGTGTATTTCTGGGCTCTCAATTTTGTTCCATTGGTCTATGTATCTGTTTTTATGTGAATACAATACTGTACTGGTTCCTTAGCTTAATGGTATTGCTTGAAATAACGAAGTGTGATGCCTTCTGCTTTGATCTTGCTTAGGATTTATTTTGTTATTCTGGGTTTTCTGTGGTTACAAATTTTAGCAGTATTTTTTCTACTTCTGTAGGAAATGCAACTGGAACCTTGACAGAGATTACATTGAAACCATAAATAGTTTTTGGTAATATTGACATTTTAACAATATCAGTTGTCCCAATCCATGAACATGGGATACCTTTCAATTAGTTTCTGTCTTCTTTGATTTCTTTCATCCATGTCTTATAATTTTCAAAGTAGAGATCTTTCATGTCCTTAAATTTATTCCAAAATATTGCTTTTGATGTTATTGTAAATAGGATCAAGGTACTTCTTTTTCAGAAAATTCAGTGTAGTGTATAGAAACATCACTGATTTTTACATTAACTTTTTATCCTACAACTCTATTGAATTCAGTTTTTCTGATGAGTCTTTAGAATTTTCTCTATATAAAATCATGTCATCTGCAAACAGTGACAATGTTACTTCTTTCCAATTCTGATAATTTTTATCTCTTTTTCTTGCTTATTTCTCGGACTAGGACTGCCAGTGCTATGCTGAATAGTAACAGTGAGAGTGAGTACCCTTGTGTTAGTCCTGATCTTAAAGGAAAAAGTTCCATCCTTTTCACCACTTAGAATGATGTTAGCTATAAGCTTATCATATATGGCGTTCATATGTTGAGATACAGTTCTTAGATACTTAATTTGTTAAGAGTTTTTATCATGAATAGATGTTAAATTCTGTGAAGTGCCTTCACTATGCTATTGAGATGATCATATGATTATTTTTGTTTTATTAATGTATCATATCACATTGATTTACTTGCATTATGTTGAACCATTCTTGCATCACTGGTATAAACCTTACTCTATCAAGGTGAATGATCCTTTTGAAGTACTGAATTCAGTTTGCTAGTTTTTTACTGTGAATTTTTACCTCTATACTCATCAGACACACTAGCCTGTAGTTTTCTAGTAGTGTTCTTTTCTGGTTTTGCTGTCAGGATAATATATCATTTACTGGCCTTGTAAAATGAGTTTGGGAATGTTCCCTCCTCTTTGGTATTTTGGAAGAGTTTGAAAAGTCATCTGGTCCTGGGTTTTTCTGCATTGGGAAATTTTTTATTAGTTTTGGAGTGGAGTCTTTAGGGTGTTTTATGTACAGTATCATATCATCTGCAAATAGTGACAGTTTAACTTCTTCTTTACCAATGTGGATTCCTTGTATTTCTTTGTTTTGTCTGATTGCCGTGGCTAGGACCTCCAGTACTATGTTAAATAACAGTGGGGAGAGTGGGCATCCCTGTCTGGTTCCCGATCTCAGAGGAAATGCTTTCAGCTTCTCGCTGTTCAGTATAATGCTGCCTGTGGGTTTATCATATATGGCCTTTATTATGTTGAGGTACTTGCCCTCTATTCCCATTTTGCTGAGAGTTTTTATCATGAATGGATGTTGAATTTTGTCAAATGCTTTTTCAGCATCTATGGAGATGATCATGTGGTTTTTGTCTTTCTTTTTGTTGATGTGGTGGATGATGTTGATGGATTTTTGAATGTTGTACCATCCTTGCATCCCTGGGATGAATCCCACTTGGTCATAGTGTATGATCCTTTTGATACACTGTTGAATTCTGTTTGCTAATATTTTATTGAGTATTTTTGCATCTACATTCATCAGGGATATTGGTCTGTAATTTTCTTTTTTTGGTGGGTTCTTTGCCTGGTTTTGGTATTAGGGTGATGTTGGCTTCATAGAATGAGTTTGGGATTATTCCCTCATCTTCTATTTTTTGGAACACTTTAAGGAGAATGGGTATTATGTCTTCTCTGTGTGTCTGATAAAATTCCGAGGTAAATCCGTCCGGCCCCGGGGTTTTGTTCTTGGGTAGTTTTTTGATTACCGTTTCAATTTCTTTGCTCGTAATTGGTTTGTTTAACTTTTGTGTTTCTTCCTTGGTCAGTCTTGGGAGGTCGTATTTTTCTAGGAAGTTGTCCATTTCTTCTAGGTTTTCCAGCTTGTTGACATATAGGTTTTCATAGTAGTCTTTAATAATTCTTTGTATTTTTGTGGAGTCTGTCGTGATTTTTCCATTCTCATTTCTGATTATGTTGATTTCTGTTGACTCTCTTTTTCTCTTAATAAGTTGCGCTAGAGGCTTATCTATTTTGTTTATTCTCTCAAAGAACCAGCTCTTGGTTTTGTTGATTTTTGCTATTGTTTTATTCTTCTCAATTTTGTTTATTTCTTCTCTGATCTTTATTATGTCCCTCCTTCTGCTGACTTTAGGCCTCATTTGTTCTTCTTTTTCCAGTTTCGATAATTGTGATGTTAGACTATTCATTTGGGATTTTTCTTCCTTCTTCAAGTGTGCCTGGATCGCTATATACTTTCCTCTTAAGAATGCTTTCGCTGTGTCCCACAGAAGTTGGGGCTTAGTGTTGTTGTTGTCATTTGTTTCTATATATTCCTTAATCTCTATTTTGATTTGTTCATTGATCCATTGATTATATAGTAGCATGTTGTTAAGCCTCCATGTGTTTGTGAGCCCTTTTGTTTTATTTGTAGAATTTATTTCTACTTTTATACCTTTGTGGTCTGAAAAATTGGTTGGTAGAATTTCAATATTTCGGAATTTACTGAGGCTCTTTTTGTGAGCTAGTATGTGGTCTATTCTGGAGAATGTTCCATGTGCACTTGAGAAGAATGTATATCCTGTTGCTTTTGGGTGTAGAGTTCTATAGATGTCTATTAGGTCCATCTGTTGTAGTGTGTTGTTCAGTGCCTGTGTGTCCTTACTTATTTTCTGCCCGGTGGATCTATCCTTTGGGGTGAGTGGTGTGTTCAAGTCTCCTAGAATGAATGCATTGCAGTCTATTTCCCTCTTTAGTTCTGTTAGTATTTGCTTCACATATGCTGGTGCTCCTGTGTTGGGTGCATATATATTTAGAATGGTTATATCCTCTTGTTGGACTGAGCCCTTTATCATTATGTAATGTCCTTCTTTATCTCTTGTTACTTTCTTTGTTTTGAAGTCTATTTTGTCTGATATTAGTACCGCAACCCCTGCTTTCTTCTCACTGTTGTTTGCCTGAAATATGTTTTTTCATCCCTTGGCTTTTAGTCTATGCTTGTCTTTGGGTTTAAGGTGAGTTTCTTGTAAGCAGCATATAGATGGGTCTTGCTTTTTTATCCATTCTATTACTCTGTGTCTTTTGATTGGTGCATTAAGTCCATTTACATTTAGGGTGACTATTGAGAGATATGTACTTATTGTCATTGCAGGCTTTAGATTTGTGGTTACCGAAGGTTCAAGGTTAGCTTCTTTAGTATCTTACTGCCTAACTTAGCTTGCTTATTGAGCTGTTACATACACTGTCTGGAGATTCTTTTCTTCTCTCCCTTCTTATTCCTCCTCCTCCCTTCTTCATATGTTGGGTGTTTTGTTCTGTGCTCTTTTTAGGAGTGCTCCCATCTAGAGCAGTCCCTATAAGATGCCCTGTAGAGGTGGTTTGTGGGAAGCAAAATCCCTCAGCTTTTGCATGTCTGGGAATTGTTTAATCCCACCATCATATTTAAATGATAGTCGTGCTGGATACAGTATCCTTGGTTCAAGGCCCTTCTGTTTTATGGCATTAAATATATCATGCCATTCTCTTCTGGCCTGTAGGGTTTCTGTCGAGAAGTCTGATGATAGCCTGATGGGTTTTACTTTATAGGGGACCTTTTTCTCTCTAGCTGCCTTTAAAACTCTTTCCTTGTCCTTGATCCTTGCCATTTTAATTACTATGTGTCTTTGTGTTGTCCTCCTTGGATCCTTTCTGTTGGGGGTTCTGTGTAATTCCATGGTCTGTTCGATTATTTCCTCCCCCAGTTTGGGGAAGTTTTCACCAATTATTTCTTCAAAGAGACTTTCTATCCCTTTTCCTCTTTCTTCTTCTTCTGGTACCCCTATAAGATGAATATTATTCCTTTTGGTTTGGTTACATAGTTCTCTTAGTGTTGTTTCATTCCTGGAGATCCTTTTATCTCTCTCTATGTCAGCTTCTATACGTTCCTGTTCTCTGGCTTCTATTCCTTCAATGGCCTCTTGCATCTTATCCATTCTGCTTATAAATCCTTCCAGGGTTTGTTTCACTTCTGTGATCTCCTTCCTGAGATCTGTGATCTCACTCCAGACTTCATCCCATTGGTCTTGCATTTTTCTCTGCATCTCTGTCAGCATGTTCATGATTTTTATTTTGAATTCTTTTTCAGGAGGACTGGTTAGGTCTGTCTCCTTCTCAGGTGTTGTCTCTGTGATCTTTGTCTGCCTGTAGTTTTGCCTTTTCATGGTGATAGAGATAGTTTGCAGACCTGGTATGAGTGACAGCTGGAAGAGCTTCCCTTCTTGTTGGTTTGTGGCCTTCCTCTCCTGGGAGAATAGCGACCTCTAGTGGCTTATGCTTGGCAGCTGTGCGCAGACAGGGCTTCTGCTACCTGCCCGTTTGCTATGGAGTTTATCTCTGCTGTTGCTGTGGGCGTGGCCTGGCTGGGGCTGCTCCTCCAAAGTGGTGGAGCCCCGTTGGAGGGGGAGCAGCCAGGAGGCTATTTTTCTCCATAAGGGGCCTCTGTGCTCCCTGTTGCCCAGGGGGTTAGAGTGCCCAGAGATCCCCAGATGCCCAGCCTCTGGTCTAAGTGTCCTGTCCTGCCCCTTTAAGACCTCCAAAAAGCACTCTCCAAACCAAAACAACAACAGCAACAATGAGAGAGGGAACAGAACCAAAAAAAAAAAAAAAAAGGAAAAAACACGCGATTTTTTTTTTTCCTCAGGCGCTGGTCCCAGGCACCTGCTCACTGGTCCTGCTGCCCTGCCTCCCTAGCACCGGGGTCTCTGTCCCTTCAAGGCTTCCAAAAAGCACCTGCCCACCGGTCCCGCAGGGAAAAATACGTGATATTCTTTGTCTTCAGGCGCCGGTCCCAGGCACCCTCTCACCGGTCCTGCTCCTCTGCCTCCCTAGCACCGGGGTCCCTGTCCCTTTAAGGCTTCCAAAAAGCACTCGCCAGAAAGAGAAAAAAAAAGGGGAAAAATGCGCGATTTCCTCCGTCCTCAGGCGCCAGTCTCAGGCACCCGCCCTCCGGTCCCGCAGGGAAAAACACGGGATAGTCTTTGTCCTCAGGCTCCGGTCCCAGGCACCCACTCACCAGTCCCGCCGCCCTGCCTCCCTAGCACCGGGGACCCTGTCCCTTTAAGGCTTCGAAAAAGCACTCGCCAAAAGAGAAAAAAAAAAGGGGAATAGCGCGCGATTTCCTCCGTCCTCAGGTGCCAGTCTCAGGCACCCGCCCACCGGTCCCGTAGGGAAAAATGCACGATCTTTGTCCTCAGGCACCGGTCCCAGGCACCGCTCACCGGTCCCGCTGCCCTGCCTCCCTAGCAACGGGATCCCTGTCCCTTTAAGGCTTCCAAAAAGCACTCGCCAAAAAAAAAAAAAAAAAAAACTGCTCTGGTTTCTTTCCACCCGCCAGGAGCCGGGTGGTGGGGCGCTTGGGTCCCGCCGGACCGGGGCTTGTATCTTACCCCCTTTGCAAGGTGCTGGGTTCTTGCATGTGTGGATGTGGTCTGGATGTTGTCCTGTGTCCTCTGCTCTCTATTTGAGGAAGAGTTTTGTTTGTTATATTTTCATAGCTCTATGTGTTTTTGGGAGGAGATTTCCACTGCTCTACTCACGCCGCCATCTTGGCTCTGCCTCTGGGAAATTTTTTATTACTAATTCAATTCCTTACTAGTAATTGGTCTATTCAGATCTTCTATTTCTTCCTGATTTAGTCTTGATAAGTTATACATTTTGAAGAATAATTTCATTCTTCCAGGGTGTCCAGTTTGTTGGCTTCTAGTTGTTCATGGTAGTATCTTATAATCCTTTGAAATTCTGCAGCCATAATGTCTACTATTTCATTTGTAATTTTCTTAATGGATCCTTTCTTTCCTCAGCCTAGTTGAAAGGTTGTCAATTTAGTTAATCTTTTCAAAGAACAAATATTTTAGTTTGGTTAACCTTTTCTATTGTTTTTCTGTTCACTTTTTCATTTATTTCTGCTCTGACCTTTATCATTTCCTTTCCTCTGCTAACTTTGGGCTCTTTGTCTAGTTCCTTAATGCATAGTCAGGTTGTTTACCTGGGTTCATTTGTAGGCATTTATTGCTGTGAATTTTCCTCCTGAGACTGCTTTATTGCATCCCATAACTTCTGATATGTTTTCATTTCCATTTGTTCAAGATACTTTTTTTTCCCCCTATAACTGCTTCTTTCATCCATTGGTTGTTCAGGAAAGTGTTGTTTAATTTCCATGTGTTGAGTTTTCCCATTTTTCTCTTGTTGATTTCTATTTTCATGCCACTGTGGTCAGAGAAGATACTTATGATTTCAATCTTAAATTCTTAAGACTTGTTTTCTGGCCTAACATATGGTCTACCCTCGAAAATGTTCTATGTGCACTTGGGAAGAATGTGTATTCTGCTATTGTTGGATAGGATGTTCTACATATGTACATTAGGTCCACTGGGTCCATAGTATTGATCAAATCTACTGATTCTTTTCTGATTCTCTAGATGATCTGTCCCTTGTTAACAGTGAGATATTAAAGTCACTAACTTCTATCATATTAATGTTTCTTCTTTTAGCTGTTAGTTTTTGCTTTATGTGTTTAGGTGGTCTGATGTTGGGCAAATAAATATTTATACTTGTTAAATCTTTTTGATGTACGCACTACTTTGCCATTATATAGTGACCTTCTTTGTCCTTTTTTTCCCACCATTTTTAGTTTAAAATCCATTTGTCCAATAAAAGTACAGCTACCCATGCTTTTTTACCATTTGCTTAAAATGTCTTTTTCCATCCCTTCACTCTCAGTCTATGTGTGTCTTTAAGACTAAAGTGAGTCTTTTGCAAGCACCATTTCTTTTTATCCACTCAGCTATTCTACAGCTTTTAATTGGAGAGTTTCATCTTTACATTTAAAGTATTTATTGATAGTTAAGGACTTACTATTGCCATTTTGTTAATCGTTTTCTGGTTGTTTTATAGATACACTGCTCCTTGTTTCTTATCCTCCTCTCTTTGTGGTTTGATATCTCTGGATATCAATATGCTCTGTCTTCTTTATGATATTCTTTTGTGGAGTCAATACAGGATTTTCCCTTGTGATTACCATGAATCTTACATAAAATATCTTAAATTTATAACACCCTATTTTAAACTCATAACAACTTAACTTCAATAGAATTCATAATAAATTTTATTCTTTTACTATTCCTTACCCTCACATTTTAAGTTACTGCTGCTATAATTTACATGTTTTTTATATTTTGAAACTAATAATAGATTTTTGCAGTTACAGTTTTTTTTTTACTTTTAGAGTTGTTAAATGAATTGTGCACCACTATTACCATATTGCAGAATATAACTATAAAAATATACTTACCATAACCTGTGAGATTTACACTACTTTTTATGTTTTTATGTTGTTAATTAGAGTTCTTTTACTTCTACTCAAAGAATTCCCTTTAGCATTTGCTGTAAGGCAGGCCTGGTGGAAATGAACTCATGAGTTTTCGTTTCCTCAGTAAAGTTTTAAATTTTTTTAATTGAAGTATAGTTGATATACAATCTTATATTGGTTTCAAGTATACAACACAGTATTAACAGTTACCCATATATTTAACTACTCACCCCTGCTAGTGCAATTACTATCTGTCAACATAGAAAGATGTTACAGAATCATTGGCTATATTCTCCATGTTATATTACCCTCCCTGTGACCAACTTATATTATGATTTGAGAATTTTTGTGCTCCTTTATTACCCTCCACCTCCCCATGGAAACACACCAGTTACTTCTCAGGGTCTGAGTCTACTGCTATTTTGTTCATTTTGTTTTGTTTTTATATTACACAAATAAGTGAAATCATATGGTACTTGTCTTTCTCTACCTGGCTTATTTCACTTAGCATAATACCCTCTAGGTCCATCCATGTTGTTGCAAATGGCAGGATTCTTTCATTTCTATGGCTGAATGATAGTCCATTGTATGTATGTACCACCTCTTCTTTATTCTTCATTTATTGATGGACACTATGGTTGCCTCCATATCTTTGCTACTATAAATTGTGTGGTGATAAATATAGGGTTGCATACCTTTTCAAATCAGGGGTTTTGTTTTCTTTGGATAAAGTCCTAAAGTAGAATTACTTGGAATGGTATTTCTATTTTTAGTTTTCTGAGGACCATCCATACTGGCTACAGTGGCTACACCAATTTACATTCCCACCAATGGTGTAGGAGGGTTCCCATTTCTCCATATCCTCACCAACACTTGTTATTTCTTGTCTTTTGAATAGTGGCCATTCTGACTGGTGTGAGGTAATATCTCATTGTGGTTTTAATTTGCATTTCCCTGACAGTTAGCAATGTGGAGCATCTTTTCATGTGCCTATTAGCCATCTGTATTTTTTCTTTATAAAAATATCTGTTCAGATCTTCTGCCTGTTTTTTAATTGGGATATTCGTTCTTTTGGTGTTGATTCATATGAGTTCTTTATATTTTTTCAATGTTAACCCCTTTTGGATAATTATTTTACAAATATATTTTCTCATTCTACAGGTTGTCTTTTTCTGTTGACGGTATCATTTGCTGTATAGAAGCTTTTTAGTTTAATGTAGTTCGATTTGGTCATTTTTTTATTTTCTTTCCCTTATCTGAGGAGATGTGTCCAGTAAAAACTGCTCATGCTTATGTTCAAGAGATTTTTGCCTATGTTTTCTTCTAAGAGTTTTATGGTTTCATGACTTACATTGGAGCCTGTAATCCACTTTGAGTTTACTTTTCTGTATAGAGTTAGACAGTAATCCAGTTTTATTTTCTTGCATATAGCTGTCCAATATTCCCAAGACCAGTTGTCATGGAGGCTGTCTTTTTTCCCATTGTATATTCGTGGCTCCTTTATTGTACATTAATTGATCATATATGCATGGGTTTATATCTGGGCTCTCTATTCTGCTCCATTGTTCTATGGGTCTTTGCTTGTGCTGGTACCATACTGTTTTAGTTACGGTAGCTTTGTAGTATAGTTTGAGGTCAGGGAGCATAATACCCTCAGTTTTGTTATTCTTTCTTGGGATTGCTTTGGTTACTGAGGGTCTTGTGTGGTTCCATATTGTCCAGGAAAGTCAATATGTCAATTATGCCTCTTTCATTTCTGAGGGATAGTTTTACCAGATACAGAATTCTTGGTTGACAGTTATTTTCCTACAATGTTTTGAATATTGTAGGAATATCCCATTCTTTCTTGGCCTGAAAAGTTTCTGTTGAGAAATCCACATACAATCTTATGAGGATTCCCTTGTATGTAACTTCTCTCTTCTTTCTGCTCTTAAAATTCTTTGTCTTTGTCATTGACTTCTGAAAATTGACTTATAATGTATCTCAGTGTTGCCCAACTCAGATGCAACCTGTTGAAGTCTTTTGGGCCTCATGGTTTTGGATGTGCCTCTCTCTCCCCTGGTTCAGGAAGTTTTCTCCCATATTGCTTTAAGCATACTTACTGTCCTCTTTCTCTTCTCCTGCAATTTCCATAATGCAAGTATTGTTTCTTTTCATTATATCCCATAATCCCCTTGGGCTTTCTTCACTTTTCTTTTTTCCTTTTGCTCCTCTGGGTAATTTCTAACATCCTATCCTCCAGGTTACTAATTCTTTCTTCTTCAGAGCCAAGTCTACTTTTAAACACTCTGGTGAATTCTTCAGTTCAAGTATTATATTTGCAACTCCAAGTTTTCCATTCAGTCTTTCCTTATGGTTGCTATTTCCTTGTCGAACATCTTTTTTTGTTGACCTATTGTTTTCTTAATTTTGGTTATTGATTGATCGTCTGTGTTTTCTTATAGTTCACTAAACTTCCATAAGAGGGTTATTCTGAATTCTTTGACAGTTCATAGATCTCCATTTCTTTAGGGTGAGTTATTGGAGCTTTATTAGTTTCCTTTGATAGTGTCATATTTCCCTGATTTTTTATGATCCTTGATTTATTATATTTGTACATACACATTTGAGTAACAGGGTTCCTCTTCCAGACTGTTTGCTTTGGCAGAATGGTTCTTCAACAGTCAGCATCTGTTTGGTTCTGAGTGTCTTCTAGGTATGTCCTTGGGCAGGTAGGACCTGATATGGTTTATTTTTGGGCTAGGCAACTGTTCAAACTCTGAGGACAGGGATGAGGTTTTGTACCTCTGGTTGAGAACAGGTGGATAGAACTGCTGGCTTGGTTCCCTAAGAAAACTGATGGCCAACATGTTAAGGCAAGTTGACTGAGGAAAATCCTGTTTATGTAACATCTGAGTCTCCACTTAAAGATGATAATGGTGGTTATACCAAGGTCATGTGATTACAATTTCTTTAAATTCTCAACAGATAATTTCATTATTTTTTGAATTAAGAGAAAGAAAAAAACCAAACAGGGTATAGGCTACTGACTTTTCTAAAGAAAAAGATTGATATCCTGCCCAACAGGGTCACAACTGCCCCCTCCTTCCTGAAAGAAGAGAGAAGAGGGCAGGCCATGGCCCAGGGGGAAGCTCTCATCCCTCCTCCATGGCTTTACCCTCATCATGCCTTCCAGTCCCACCCCCTCTCAGGAAACCAAAAGGTCCTGGGAGATCACCTGCCACAGTTCCCAAATTGCTGTTCTCCTGCATCAGTTCACATCACTGGAAGCTGATTTTATACTGAAGTGTTTAGCATGTTCCAATCCCTTCATCAACCCTTCTTTACTTCTGTTCTCAGAGTTCAGTAGAAAATGCTTACACACAAAGCACACACCTAGCCCACTTTGAGGCACACAGAAGTTTCTCAATAAATATCAGTTCCCTTCCACAGAAGGCAAGTGTCACACAAATTAAGTTTCCTCACAGACAAAAGCAGCTGTCTCACCTCACTTACCATCCCCACGGTCATGTTTAACAGCACTAGCTTTGAAACTACTGCTAGAAGTATGTTTAAATTTGAGGAAAAATACAGTTCTGGACATCTGGAAACATTAAAAAATAACCTTATCCCTTCCCTCCCTAAGGATAGTCATGATAGACCCACATAATATAGTCACACACTTACGGTAAAGATAAACACTTAGCATATTTTAAAAATTATTCTTCTGTTTATCATTAACCTAAGAATACATTTTAGCCAACAGGCTGTGCCTTGATTACAGGGCCATCAATATCCATTAATAAATATACTTGTTTGGGGTTCACATCTATGGTTACATTTTTGCCTTGTAATAGATAAGAGGGGTTAAAAAATCAACCAAACTGTCTTTTGCTAACAGCCACGTATACTACTACTACTTACACAAATTCACATTTTGTTTCAGGGAATACACTGCAAACATAAAAGCAAATCATGATAATGCTAATGGACCTTACTTTCTCTTGAAAAAATATTTGCAAATTTTCAGTTGTATTGTCTCCCCTAGGCTGAGTCTGAAAGCGTAAGTTGAGTAGGGCAGATAAACATGGAAGGAAGGTTTAACAGGAGGTGGGGCAGGGCATGCAAAGGTCCAGGGTGGAGAAGAGAACCCTGGGGTGGAGAAAGCACACATTTTCCCGGAGCATGCATGGTAAGTGGCGCACAATCTCTAAACTCCATTTCAGCTCTGAAATCCTCTGGTTTTGATGAACCGAATATAATGGGTTTTCTCTGTGCCTCAGACCTAGGAAAGCAGAAATAACTTTTGGCCAGCAGAGTGGGACATGCATGTAGACCAAATCTCTTGGTCCAGAGATTGGCAGGAGGTACACAGTGTATATTTCTGTCCAGCAGAGATGAAAACTCTGGGCTTGTCTTTTGAGCTGAGTTTCTAAGTAGCTAATCTTCCTCCCCTTCTCAGCCTGAATCACAGAGCTGGACCCCGAAGCTGAGGGCATGGATTGGATAGGGGCCCAGGGCTCAAGGAAGGGATATAAACCATTCTCACCCCACCCTTGTTCTACCCTGCCAGGGGGACCTCATGTCATGGGTGCAGGGCCTGACTTTGCTGCCCACTAACTTTTGAACTTGACAAGTTACTTGAGCTCTTCAAACCTTAGGGTCTCCATGTGTAAACAGAGAAAATTCCTCCCTCAAAGGGTGTATGCGTGTATGTACAGAGAGATAATAAAAAGCATTTGGCAGGGTATAACCCAGAGTAAATTCTCAGCAGGTGTTAGCTATGTTTGCTACAGTTTCTTAAAAAGACAGCTGAGGGACATCGAGTATCTCATGTATCTTTGCAAATCCAAGATTTTCAAGATAATATTTATAATATCACTACAATAATTATGTGAAAATTCCATAATTATGTAGACATTAGTGTCCCAAAGTGGCTGCTATATAGCTAAAGAAAGCCATATAAACTAAATCCATTCCTTCTGCTAGTGAGCGAGGATGATCTCTTATTAAATATTAAAATCACAGAAAACAGAACCTTTGGGCCATGAAAAGGCAGATCTTGCTGGAAAGCATTCATTCATTTACTCAATGTCCTGATGGCTTATTATGGGTCAGGCACCATTAAGGAGCTAGTGAGACAGGCTCAGACAAAAAACAGATGATAACCTTTACTCCTGAGGGGTTTACATTCTAGTGAAATGAGACTGCAAGGAACAAAAATAACTAAACATACGATGAGGAGGGCTAAGGAAAGAAGGCAGGAGGGGGACAGGCAGCACTGTGAGCAGGTTCCCATTGACCATCAGGCATTCAGGGAAATGTGAAGGAACGTATGCAGGAAGTAAGGGAGTGAGCCGCGAAGAACGTATGCAGGAAGTAAGGGAAGTGACCACGTCAGGGAAGGTCAGGGAAGAGCTGGCAGGGCTGGTGCAGTGAAGTAAGGACCCTCAGAGGGGAGCACGCCTGGTGAGCTGGGGGAACAGGAGCCTGGGCAGTAGAGAATGGTAAAGACAAAGTCCCAGAGAAGCAAGGGACCAGATTCTGTAGAGTCACTGTGAAGTTTATTCTCGGTTAGTGTTTGAGCAGAAGGAAGATATGATCTGACTGATATTTAGCAATATTACTACGCTGAGGTGTTAAATATAGAAGAGTAGCAGCAAGGAAACCAGTTAATTATAGTTATAATATGTAATAAATATTCAGAGTTAATCATTGCATAATATATATAATTATACAAAGTTAATTATTATATATTTAATCATTTTAAATATATTTTATTATGTATTATATTTTAATATATATTATATTATATTATATTATATTATATTATATTATATTATTATATATTAATATATACTGTATTATATATTCTGTCATGGGACTCCATGCTGGAAGTTGACAGAGCTACCAAAATGTAATGAAGATACCAGAGGAGATGAGTTTGGGGGGCAGAGACTGGGAGAGCCCAGAGTCTGCAATGGGCACACTAAATTTTAGATGCCCTTTAACAATCCCATTCGGATGCCGAATAAACCACTGAATATATGAGCCTGGAGTATGAGGGAGGGTCAGGCCAGAGCTCCACATTCGGAATGTACAGGTGCATTAACAGCCGTGAGCAGAGATCCCTCTGTGGGTGAGTCCTGCTCTGGTGGGCACACCAGCACAGAGGAAGAAGGGAAACCAGGAGGCTGGGAAAGACGGGGCAGAGTGGTGGGAGGAAAGCCTGTATGCGTGTCTCCAGGAAGAGGGAAGGGATGACTGGGAGGCCAGATGAGAAGAGGGCCGCATTCTCCCCACTGGTTCTAACAAGGGTCACTGATGACACGGCCAATGGTTTCAATGCTGTGATGTGGACAAAAAATCTGATTGGGTTGGAGCTGAGAGAGAATGCATGGAAGGAAAGGAAGTGACAGAAATCAGAATAAGCAACTCTTTCAAAGAGTTTTACTGAAAAGGGGAGCATAAAATAGGGCAGCATCTGGAGGGAGATGTGAAATCAAATGAAGGGTTGTTGTTTTTTATGATGAGAGGGATTATGGCATACACGTGTGCCACAAGGAAATAACAGGAAGCAGAGAAGCATGCACAAGACAGGGAGAGAGGCAGTGCCATGGGAGTTTCCATTCGGAGTCAAGGGAGCCACAAATGGATCCCAAACCCTAGCCTGGAACAAAACACCAAGAGGCAAGGAAAGCGGATCGAGGACCCCCATCCTAGATAAGCACTGGAGTCAGACTAGAGGGATTAACCCTTCCAACACTGGAGGTTTCCAAACTGCACACCTGTGTGACTAAAATCACCAGAGATCATTTAGACCGCACGTGCTCTTGGGTGGACCACAAAGGGGTTACCTATGATTGTCCTCCCAGCACTGCGCCTCTCTGCTGCAGGCCTGCCCAGGCCCTCTGGCTCCGGAGCCCTACAAGCATGGCCAGCAGCTCACAGCAGAATATTGTTCAGGCTCCAGCAGTTCTGGGGCAGAGCTGTTTGCACATTCACGAGGTATAGAAAGCAGGGTGTGACATGGGGAACCTTCCTTTTTCTAGATCGGCTTAACTATTCTGCACCAAAGAGCTAACCAAGTATGGTCCGGCAAACCTGGAAGATAAAAATTGCAAATATTTGATTTATGATGCTCATTCCCTAGCTACATTTTTTGAATACTCTCAGGCACATGACTGAATTTTAGGTCTATGAATTTGTTTTACTTTAAACAAGGTCCTTGTCTTGCGGGGGGGCGTTGGGGGCGCAGGGAGAGGCAAGATAGGCAAACATGTATAGATTTATTATATGGATAAACAGATTGATAGGAATGAGCATGTTAAAACACAGAATGCATAAATTCATTCACTCAATTATATGCTGCCTTGTTCAAAGAAAGATCTAAGATGAAGAAACGCATAAGGAAGCCTGTATGCAAGAGATAAAGGACAGGAGATGTAAGAAGCTGTCCATCTCAGGTACTAATTCACTGACTGGCACCAATGCATGGGGACATCCTTCAGTCATTAAGAGCCACAGTTTCCAGATGACCACTGGACCTCCTCTACCTTAACACTTTTCTGACTTTACACTTCACCTTATTTCCCAAAAGGTTTTTCTTGGACCAGCAGTGGCTTCTGCTTTACAAAAGCATGTCTCCATGCACACCACTGTATCATATAACAACTCATTTTCTCTGCAACTCTTCTGTGCCTGCCAAACAGCACCAAACGTGGGCCACTTTAATAAATGCCCCAATTCCACGGCCATTCCAATGCATTCAATTCACAGCAGACACATTATGGAAGAGCTGTCCCCAAGACATGTGGTACTTCTGAGCTGGCCAGCTCTTTCCAAGCCAACACCACAGTAGCTTAAGTAGTTCGGAGGGATCGCAAAAATCAGTCACTTAAAAATCCAATGTGAGGTGGGGTAGAGCCAAGATGGCACTGTGAGTAGAGCAGCAGAAATCCCCTCCCAAAACCACATATACCTATGAAAATATAACAAAGACAACTCTTCCTAAAATAGAGACCAAAGGACACCGGACAACATCCAGACCACATCCACACCTGCGAGAACAAAGCACCTCGCAAACGGGGTAAGATACAAGCCCCGGCCTGGCGGGAACCGAGTGCCCCTCCCCCCAGGACGAAAGGAGTCAACAGGGACAGAGAAGGAGTCCAGGATTGCTGAACACCCAGCCCCAGCCCCAGAGCACAGACACAGTGCATGTGTGGGGTCCTGGATACTAGGGAAACAGGATGGCAGGACCGGTGAGCAGGTGCCTGAGGCCAACGACGGAGAACAAAGAAACGGGAGCAGCATTTTTTTTTCCTCTTTTTTTTTTTGGCGAGTGCTTTTTGGAAGTCTTAAAGGGACAGGGACCCCAATACTAGGGAAACAGAGCAGCAAGACCAGTGAGCGGGTGCCTGAGACCGGTACCTGAGGACAAAGAAAATCGTGCATTTTTCTTTGTTTTAATTATTTATTTAATTTTTTTTCTTTTTTGTTGCTGTTGTTGTTTTCGTTTGGAGAGTGCTTTTTGCAAGTCTTAAAGGGGCCGAGCAGGACACTTAGTCCAGGGACAAGGAATCTGGGGATCTCTGGGCACTCTAACCCCCTGGGCAGCAGGGAGCACGGAGGGCCCTTATGGAGATAAATAGCCTCCCAGCCACTCCCCCTCCAACAGGGATCCACCATTTTGCAGCAGATGCCAGAGCCATGCCAAGCCCACAGAACAGCAGAGATAAACTCCATGGCAGACGGGCAGGAAGCAGAAGGCCTGTCTGCGCACAGCTGCCCAGCACAAGCCACTAGAGGTTGCTGTTCTCCCAGGAGAGGAAGGCCATAAACCAACAAGAAGGGAAGTTCTTCCAGCCGTCACTCGTGCCAGCTCTGCAAACTATCTCTATCACGATGGAAAGGCAAAATTTCAGGCAGACCAAGATAACAGAGACAACACCAGAGAAGGAGACAGACCTAACGAGTCTTCCTGAAAGAGAGTTCAAAATAAAAATCATGAACATGCTTACGGAGATGCAGAGAAAAATGCGAGAGCAATGGGATGAAGTCCGGAGGGAGATCACAGATGTCAGGAAGGAGATCACAGAAGTAAAACAAACCCTGGAAGGATTTATGAGCAGAATGAATGAGATGCAAGAGGCCATTGAAGGAACAGAAACCAGAGAATAAGAACGTATAGAAGTTGACATAGAGAGAGATAAAAGGAACCCCAGGAACAAAACAATACTAAGAGAATTATGTGACCAATGCAAAAGGAATAATATTCGTATTATAGGGGTACCAGTAGAAGAAGAAAGAGGAAAAGAGATAGAAAGTCTCTTTGAAGAAATAATTGCTGAAAACTTCCCCAAACTGGGGGAGGAAATAATCGAACAGACCACGGAAATACACAGAACTCCCAACAGAAAGGATCCAAGGAGGACAACACCAAGACACATAATAATTAAAATGGCAAGGATCAAGGACAAGGAAAGAGTTTTAAAGGCAGCTAGAGAGAAAAAGATCCCCTATAAAGGAAAACTCATCAGGCTACCATCAGACTTCTTGACAGAAACCCTACAGGCCAGAAGAGAATGGCATGACATATTTAATGCAATGAAAGAGAAGGGCCTTGAACCAAGGATACTGTATCCAGCACGACTATCATTTAAATATGATGGTGGGATTAAACAATTCCCAGACATGCAAAAGCTGAGGAAATTTGCTTAACCCAAACGACCTCTACAGGGCATCTTACAGGGACTGCTCTATAAGAGAGCACTCCTAAAAAGAGCACAGAACAAAACATACAACATATGAAGAATGGAGGAGGAGGAATAAGAAGGGAGAGAAGAAAAGAATCTCCAGACAGTGTATATAACAGCTCAATAAGCGAGCTAAGTTAGGCAGTAAGATACTAAAGAAGTTAACCTTGAACCTTTGGTAACCACGAATCTAAAGGCTGCAATGGCAATAAGTACATATCTCTCAATAGTCACCCTAAATGTAAATGGACTTAATGCACCAATCAAAAGACACAGAGTAATAGAATGGATAAAAAAGCAAGACCCATCTATATGCTGCTTACAAGAAACTCACCTCAAACCCAAAGACATGCACAGACTAAAATTCAAGGGATGGAAAAACATATTTCAGGCAAACAACAGCGAGAAGACAGCAGGGGTTGCAATACTAATATCAGACAAAATAGACTTCAAAACAAAGAAAGTAACAAGAGATAAAGAAGGACACTACAGAATAATAAAGGGCTCAGTCCAGCAAGAGGATATAACCATTCTAAATATATATGCACCCAACACAGGAGCACCAGCATATGTGAAGCAAATACTAACAGAACTAAAGAGGGAAATAGACTGCAATGCATTCATTTTAGGGGACTTCAACACACCACTCACCCCAAAGGACAGATCCACTGGGCAGAAAATAAGTAAGGACACAGAGGCGCTGAACAACACACTAGAACAGATGAACCTGACAGACATCTATAGAAATCTACATCCAAAAGCAACAGGATCTACATTCTTCTCAAGTGTACATGGAACATTCTCCAGAATAGACCACATACTAGCCCACAAAAAGAGCCTCAGTAAATTCCAAAATATTGAAATTCTACCAACCAATTTTTCAGATCACAAAGGTATAAAAGTAGAAATAAATTCTACAAAGAAAACAAAAGGGCTCACAAACACATGGAGGCTTAACAACATGGTTCTAAATAATCAATGGATCAACGAAAAAATCAAAATAGAGATCAAGGAATATACAGAAACAAATGACAACAACAACACAAAGCCCCAACTTCTGTGGGACGCAGCGAAAGCAGTCTTAAGAGGAAAGTATATAGCGATCCAGGCACACTTGAAGAAGGAAGAAAAATCCCAAATGAATAGTCTAACATCACAATTATCGAAACTGGTAAAAGAAGAACAAATGAGGCCTAAAGTCAGCAGAAGGAGGGACATAATAAAGATCAGAGAAGAAATAAACAAAATTGAGAAGAATAAAACAATAGCAAAAATCAACGAAACCAAGAGCTGGTTCTTTGAGAGAATAAACAAAACAGATAAGCCTCTAGCCAAACTTATTAAGAGAAAAAGAGAATCAACACAAATCAACATAATCAGAAATGAGAATGGAAAAATCACGACAGAGTCCACAGAAGTACAAAGGATTATTAAAGACTACTATGAAAACCTATAAGCTAACAAGCTGGAAAACCTAGAAGAAATGGACAACTTCCTAAAAAAATACGACGTCCCAAGACTGACCAAGGAAGAAACACAAAAGTTAAACAAACCAATTACGAGCAAAGAAATTGAAACGGTAATCAAAAAACTACCCATGAACAAAGCACCCGGGCAGGACGGATTTACCTCGGAATTTTATCAGACACAAAAGGGAAGACATAATACCCATTCTCCTTAAAGTGTTCCAAAAAATAGAAGAGGAGGGAATACTCCCAAACTCGTTCTATGAAGCTAACATCACCCTAATACCAAAACCAGGCAAAGACCCAACCAAAAAAGAAAACTACAGACCAATATCCCTGATGAACGTAGATGCAAAAATACTCAACAAAATATTAGCAAACTGAATTCAAAAATACATCAAAAGGATCGTACACCATGACCAAGTGGGATTCATCCCTGGGATGCAAGGATGGTACAACATTCAAAAGTCCATCAACATCATCCACCACATCAATAAAAAGAAAGACAAAAACTACATGATCATCTCCATAGATGCTGAAAAAGCATTTGACAAAATTCAACATCCATTCATGATAAAAACTCTCAGCAAAATGGGAATAGAGGGCAAGTACTTCAACATAATAAAGGCCATATATGATAAACCCACAGCCAGCATTATACTGAACAGCGAGAAGCTGAAAGCATTTCCTCTGAGATCGGGAACCAGACAGGGATGCCCACTCTACCCACTGTTATTTAACATAGTACTGGAGGTCCTAGCCACGGCAATCAGACAAAACAAAGAAATACAAGGAATCCAGATTGATAAAGAAGAGTTAAACTGTCACTATTTGCAGATGATATGATATTGTACATAAAAAGCCCTAAAGATTCCACTCGAAAACTACTAGAACTGATATCGGAATACTTCAAAGTTGCAGGATACAAAATTAACACACAGAAATCGGTAGTTTTTCTTATACACTAACAATGAACCAATAGAAAGAGAAATCAGGAAAACAATTCCATTCACAATTGCATCAAAAAGAATAAAATACGTAGGAATAAACCTATCCAAAGAAGTGAAAGACCTATACCCTGAAAACTACAAGTCACTCTTAAGAGAAATTAAAGGGGCCACTAACAAATGGAAACTCATCCGATGCTCATGGCTAGGAAGAATTAATATCATCAAAATGGCCGTCCTGCCCAAAGCAATATATAGATTTGATACAATCCCTATCAAATTACCAGCAACATTCTTCAATGAACTGGAACAAATAATTCAAAAATTCATATGGAAACACCAAAGACCCCGAATAGCCAAAGCAATCCTGAGAAAGAAGAATAAAGTAGAGAGGATTTCACTCCCCAACTTCAAGCTCTACTACAAAGCCACAGTAATCAAGATATCTGGTACTGGCACAACAACAGAGCCACAGACCAGTGGAACAGATTAGAGACTCCAGACATTAACCCAAACATATATGGTCAATTAATATTTGATAAAGGAGCCAGGGACATAAAATGGTGAAATGACAGTCTCTTCAACAGATGGTGCTGGCAAAACTGAACAGCTACATGTAGGAGAATGAAACTGGACCATTGTCTAACCCCATACACAAAAGTAAATTCAAAATGGATCAAAGACCTGAATGTAAGTCATGAAACCATAAAACTCTTAGAAAAAAACATAGGCAAAAACCTTTTAGACATAAACATGAGTGACCGCTTCTTGAACATATCTCCCTGGGCAAGGAAAACAACAGCAAAAATGAACAAGTGGGACTATATTAAGCTGAAAAGCTTCTGTACAGCAAAAGACACCATCAATAGAACAAAAAGGAACCCTATAGTATGGGAGAATATATTTGTAAATGACAGATCCGATAAAGGCTTGACGTCCAGAATATATAAAGAGCTCACATGCCTCAACAAACAAAAAACAAATAACCCAATTAAAAAATGGGCAGAGGAACTGAACAGACAGTTCTCTAAAAAAGAAATACAGATGGCCATCAGACACATGAAAAGATGCTCCACATCGCTAATTATCAGAGAAATGCAAATTAAAACTACAATGAGATATCACCTCACACCAGTAAGGATGGCTGCCATCCAAAAGACAAACAACAACAAATGTTGGCAAGGCTGTGGAGAAAGGGGAACCCTCCTACATGTAAATTAGTTCAACCATTGTGGAAAGCAGTATGGAGGTTCATCAAAATGCTCAAAACAGACCTACCATTTGACCCAGGAATTCCACTCCTAGGAATTTACCCTAAGAACGCAGCAATGAAGTTTGAGAAAGACAGATGCACCCCTATGTTTATTGTAGTACTACTTACAATAGCCAAGAATTGGAAGCAACCTAAATGTCCATCGGTAGATGAATGGATAAAGAAGATGTGGTACATATACACAATGGAATACTACTCAGCCATAAGAAGAGAAAAAATCCTACCATTTGCAGCAACATGGATGGAGCTGGAGGGTATTATGCTCAGTGAAATAAGCCAAGCGGAGAAAGAGAAATACCAAATGATTTCACTCATCTGTGGAGTATAAGAACAAAGGAAAAACTGAAGGAACAAAACAGCAGCGGAATTACAGAACCCAAAAATGCACTAACAGGTACCAAAGGAAAAGGGACTGGGGAGGATGGGTGGGTAGGGAGGGATAAGGGGGGGGAAGAAGAAAGGGGGTATTAAGATTAGCATGCATGGGGGGGAGGGAGAAAGGGGAGGGCTGTACAACACAGAGAAGACAAGTAGTGATTCTACAACATTTTGCTATGCTGATGGACAGTGACTGTAAAGTGGTTTATAGGGGGGACCTTGTATAGGGGAGAGCCAAGTAAACATAATCTTCTTCATGTAAGTATAGATTAAAGATAAAAAAAAAAGAAAGAAAGAAAAGGGGGATTACTCCTTGATAGGATAAAACTAACTGTAAATCAACGATTAATGCATACTTTAAATATCCTTAATTTTGATCACTTAAAGGGTATCAGATGATCGGCTATGGAGGTACACTTTTCTGATAATATTCCTTTCTCTTAAAAAAAAAAGCAGTTCCTGTGTGGTGACCTCCAATGAGTTCTACACAATGGTATAAAGGCTATATCAAAGTGTGAGCAAAGGGTCTGTCTGTGTTTATGCACAGGATCAAAGCCTAATATGGGTACCCAGAAAATGAACTTAGATACGATATGAAGAAGAACTTCCAACATCAGCACTCTCTGGAAGAGTCATACCAGAAGATGATCATCAAAAAACCTCAACAAAGATCCCGGCGATGCTGCAGTTGTAGCTGCATCCATCCCACCGGTTCCCTGGACTTGCCATTGGAACGAAGAAGGAGATATCTAAGCTGGCCTGTGCTTTCAGTAAAACAACAAATTTGACTGGATCTATACTGTTGCAAGTCAACCAAGAATTAGGAGAAGTGCAAGTTGTAGCACTCCAAAATCTTACAACTACAGACTATCTACTGTTAAAAGAACATATAGGATGTGAACAGTTCCCAGGAATGGGTTGTTTTAATTTGTCTGATTTCTCTCAGACTGTTTACGTACAGTTGGACAATATCCATCATATCATAGACAAATTTTCACAAATACCTAGGGTGCCTAACTGGTTTTCTTGGCTTCACTGGAGATGGATGGTAATTATAGTTCTGCTTTGGTTATGTAACTGTATTCCTATTATGTTAATGTGTGTGCACAATTTAATTAGTAGTTTAAAACCTATACATGCGTAAGTTACTCTACAAGAAGATATGTCAAAGAAATAATCAATCCTCTCATGTTTTCTTCCGTCTGCTACCTCTATAGCTTTTCTTCTTCCTTCCTAATTACAACCCTTAAATAGAATTCGTGCCTCATATCGAATTTACCAAGTATCATAATTCCTCCAAGTGGTAAAGATACCTCAACACAAATGCTGGGCATAGAAGCCACAGGGCATAAATCTGCAAAGAAGTAAAAAGCTAACCTTTTCAAACAATATTGCTTCTCTCTCACTTACCAACTTTACATCTCCCTGTATGGCCCCAGAAGATGTCTGGTTAGCCAGAGACGGGTAAGATTCCTCAAGCGAGGAACAACCTAAGACAGGCACAGTCGCAGGGGGGCCATCAGGTGAGAAATTGGGGATCAACAGTGGTGAGGCTTGGAACCTCACCCCCCCTGTTTTGAGAGAAAGCTTCTGCATCCGTGGATGTTTTATTGCCCTTGTCTAGCTTGGATTAACACATAGTCTACAGGCACACACCTGATCATCTATATTTGCTCTCTTACAACACTAAACTATGTTTTCTACCTTTATCTTGCATCTACCTACCACTTCAGCATTTTATTAAAAATAAAAAAATAATAATAATAATAAAGGGAGAAATGTGGGATCCACATATAAATCAAGTATAAAAATCAAACGAATATTCATATTTGACCTGATTGTTTATAGTTCATAATGCATGATCAAAACCGAAAGTTTCTGTGATGACTGCCCTTGTACTGTTCACCATGTAAGAATTTATTCACTATGTAAGAATTTGTTCACCAGGTAAGAACTTTTTCCTTATGCTTCAGAAGATTGGACGAGAATTAGGCTTGGGGTGCATTAATGATTGTGCATTGAGCATTGAGTCCCCTATACAGAATTTTATTGTTGTTAACAACCATTTGATCAATAAATATGAGAGATGCCCTCTCAAAAAATAAAAAAATATATTAAAAAAATAAAAAAATCCAACGTGACAAGGCAAGTCATGGAGAACAGAGCCTGCTTCTTACATAAATATCGCATCTCCTAGTTGAAGATTAAAAGCAAGAAAACCATGGGGATCACTTAGGAGCATTAAGTATCTAGAAGGGTCGGTGGAGATCCTGACCAATTAGAAAAGAAACGTGTAAGAGAAGATTTGGAAGGTTTGGGACTTGCTTACTATTTCTGCTCATAGGTCTGCTTCTTGAGAGTGGCATTTCTGAGTCCAACAGCAAGATGAGAAACCCAGGGCCAAAATAGAAGCTAAATATGGCTGGAGTACAAAACACAGTCACAAAGGGCCCAGAGGGCTACTGAACAAGTTTCTCAGCTGCCCTGTACATGTGCTATCTCAGACATCACAGCAGGTTTTCACTCCAAGTCACCTAACTATGTAGATTTTTAAACACCACTTAAATCATCTTCTCCCCAAAGAATTAAATCACCATTTATAGCCAATTCATCTATTAAAAATTAATGAATTTACTGGCTCCTAGGATGGAGGCCTTCATTTGTTTTATAATGGAAAAAAAGCTTTGATCTGCAATTCTCCAAGGCTGATTGTTTTTATTCTTCAATTCTTCTCATTAAAAATAAATACCTCCATTCTCCAAGAAACACCTGCAAAGCACTTAAAACACCCATTTGAACAATAGGAAACCTATTTTTGTCTCCCCGCAAAAGAATCTACTGTTTAAAGTGCTTCTGCCCTGGAAAAGCACTTTTCTTCAGTACCCCAGCACCATTCTGGGTGGTGAAGGACCGAAATTGAAGGTTTGCAACTGATCAGTATTTACAGAGCGAGCTCAAAGGGCAACTTCTGAAAACCGAAGAGCTGAGCTATAATCAGAATTCCTCACATATTGTCTTTTGCTCAAGAGGGAATAATGAGCCGACTTGAAGTCACAGTTTGATTCATTGATTACTTCAAGCTACACGCCCTAATGCAGTCGGAGCTACCAGGAGCGGCTCTGCTCTAAAAGATGCCACAAGCCTTAATAGCAAAAGGCAAATGAGCTAAAAAAATGGCTGGCAATAGCTAAGGTTTTTCTCCTGTGCGATCACTACAGCAAAGTGCTCATAACTGGGCCCTAAGTGTTGTATGTATTATTAAGACAAGGGAATGGCGAGGCTTTTCTAAATGAACTAGTTATCAGAGACTATTGCTAATAATATGTGGGTCATTCAGGAAAACAGCTACACCAAAAAGCCATTCCATTTTTGAACAGCATAGCCCATTCCACTCCAGGAACCATTTGCTGATTACATAAAGGACTGAATGAGCAAACGGTGAGTTCCCTCTGTGTGGATAAGGGAAGGTTTTTCAAAGCTATTACCAGATCTGGGCATTCATATCCATTACTCACCGCTAGATTATCCAGGCTGCTGCGACTTGAAATGTAGAATAATCAAAAACCGTGGACTGATCCTGTCACTGGCTGTGATTGCCTGCCTCCAAGTCAATAAAATAGACTTGAACCCTGAATTTTTCCACTCCACAGACACTGCATACTGAGTCTTTGCAATAAATCAGCTGCTGGAATGACAGAGCATCACCAGCAATGTGTGTGCCCGCTGCCAAAACCAGGGAGAGTTTCCCATTAGGACCCGTCTCTGATGGAAAACCTCGAGCCAGCAGCAAAGGTAGGCAGTCAGTCTCCAGGTAGAGGCGGGGAGTTCAGCAGCAGTTTCTGCCAACACTACCATCTTGGGGGAGAGCATTAGCAGTGGTACTCAAGAGTGCTGCCAAGCTGTTTACCCACTGCCTGCCATCCTGCCCACCATACCCCATTATCCTCTGAGGACAGGCACAGAAGCAAGGTTGAACATTCTAGAAAACAAAACATAGACTCCCCCAAATAAGCTACCCTGCCATTTCCACCCTCTACTGCCTCAAGTAAACACAAATACAAAAATACATATATGACTAAAGAGACATTTTCTTTATTTTGGCACTGAATTAATATGCAAATGCCTCCTCCTAGGAGGCATGCTGACATGCACAACAGAACCAGATATAAGATTTTTCTGCCAAAATGACTGCTTTTCCCTTAGTATAAAGGAAATAATTTTGACTTGGGCTAAGACAGATTATTTCATAAAAACAAGAAACCAACTGCCTGTTCCCAGATGTCACCCAGATGATCAAATAGCCATGTGAGTAGACTCCTTGAATGAATCACACTGGAGCTGCAAGGGGATGACCCTCTGAACAGAACACATCCAGCACTTCAGTCTCTAATGCATATTGCTTCTTCCCAGCATCCTAACCCTTTCACACCCCTATAAACAGAAAAGTGTGAACCACAGTCAATTTCCTTCAATTCTAGAAAGCCTATTTCAGTAAACAGTAATAGTAATAATAAATAATACCCACAACAGCATGTGAATAGATGACAGCCTGTCCTTTGTAAAAACTGGATGTGCATACAAATGTGTATCTAATTGGCTAAACAAACAGACTGGGTATGTTTTCAGAGGTTTTCGTCTTAGCTGGGCATATGCAACTCATAAGCCGAGCTCACAGAGCTGTCTTAAATATTCTGCAGTCTCATTCCCCTCCTATTAAAAATGGGAGACACTAGTCTCTGACTTCACTGTGTATCCTCAACTTTCCTGAACACTCCCTAATTCATGTGCCATATATAACCACTGATTTGATGACAGTCCCATTCCCACTGCATAAAGAAAACAGGAAGATAATACCTGTAATGTCATTTTCCTAATAAAAAATTCTATCACCTATGAGCTATGATCATCTAATTCCAACCGAGATGAAAACTGCTGTTTCTGATGTCCCCAAGGTGAGTAATACTATCTTTGGCTATATGTCAGCAATTCAGTTCCACTCAGATGATATTTATAGAGAATCTCCCATGTGCCAGCACTGCACTCAATCTGAGGAATCAAAGGAGTATTGGCTGGATTCAGCCATCTTTAGAGAAGACTGACCTACAAGCATTCCGAGGACAGTATCTGGGGTACTATTTTGGAAGCACGTGCAAAGTGTGTGAAATCCATTGCAGAGCAATGAAGTCTTCCAAGCGCTCAGCCTCTGTGAAGTTCATCTAAAAACAAACACAGGTTTGTTCAAACACAACATGCCCCAAGACTGACAAACGAAAACAACATGCAAGAACTCTAGGGTGGAATGGGTCCATTCCAAAAGCCCTGGCTACCTTCCCATCCTTGCCCTGCTCAGTCCTGAGCTCCATGAAGAATTTGACAAGCTCTAATTCTCATAAAATGATGCTCCCATGACCTTCTTACCTTTACTTTTAACTTAAAAGACAGAGTCTCTAGACCTGGTGCAAGTCAGTGAGCAGCAAGGTGATTGGCTATTCATTGCCTCCTCTGGAAAACCCATATTGGACCTCAAGCCCCTCTTCCAACATTATTTACACTTTCCTACATTTGTGAACCCCACAGTCCACCCAAAAGGAATTGCTTCTGAAATCCCAGAGGCTTTAAGTTTTCCCATTTCTGTATCTTTGATTTGCTGTCATGGCTTCTCTCCCTTTCTACATGTTCAACCTTCAAAGCCACCACAAATGCCACCTCCCCTACCATCTTCCCAAAGCAAGTGTATGCTATTTTGCACTTAATTTTCCTATTATTGATTTACCACATGTTTATTAAGTAAACATACTGTGCTGTATCTGATACTAGGGAGGCAGAGATGAATGAGTAGAATTTGCTCCAAGTCCTCAGGAAACTCACAAGACATGCACATAAAGAAACTCAATATAATGAGATACTTCATAAAGTCCCAAGAAACCTTTTGTGTCCCAAGATACAAAGGAAAAAATATCACAGGTTTGGATGGGTCAGCAAAGGCTTCAAAAAGAAGTGTTATCAGCCTGTCTAGACTTAAAGCTATAGGGCAAGGTCAATGTCTGGTTCATATCTCTCAAGGTGCACTAGCCCAATAAACTGTGGAAAAAGGAATAAATGCATGTACGAATGAATGACATATCAAGTTCACCCTGCAGGTCTCACTTTATGCAAGACCATTTCAATAAATCCTTCAGAAAGCACTAGAATTCTATTCTCACTGAGAAGGGGCAGAAGGGTATCACTTAGATGTTCCTGAATTGAGGGTGAGACCTGAAGTTTACTCCAGTAATTAGGCCATCATTAACTTTAAAAGCTGCAAAAGAAACTAGATTCAACATTTGGGCATTCACTAAACTGCTAGCTAAAAAAGGCCCTGAAACCCAAACCTTGAAAACTAATGAGTAGAGAATCTAGGAGGTGTTACAGAGCCAGGGTCCTGATAGATCCAGGCTTACCTGACTGGCACAGCACATTTTGCTTCAGAAAATGATTTCAGCTTTAACTCTTGAGGTGGCAGTTTGGTGCCAAAAATTTTCATGGATGAACTTTTCTAATACTGTAACCTATGTGTCAAGTAAAAAACCTGAATGCCTCTCAACTTAGGGGCAAAGCTTGTCACTGGTAAGTCTCAGATTTGATTTTGCTGTAATGGGAACAACATGATTAGTGGTCTAAGCTTTTCTGGGGATGTAACACCAAGAATAAAGAAGAAAATCTTTCAGGGAATCAGTCTGAGTTATAGACAGAACACTGAACTTAGGAATTTGCACAGGAGTAGGGATTCTGAAGATCATGTTCCAATACCAGTCCCATAACTTAACGGTTTTGTGATTATAGGGATATCATTCAATTTCTATACCATAGTTTTCTCATCTCAGAACAAGGATAAGAATACTTACCTCAAAGGCTTATATTGCAAAAGTTAAATCAGACCGTAATTTTCTGATAAACATAGTGGATAAGAGAGCTGGTGGTTACTGGCATCCCATCCAAGCTGCAATTACCTGAGTTCACAGAAGTTAATTCTGAACACAGATTAATGTATATTTTCTAAACAGCCTCATTAGACTAGGCCAATGAGAATTACTATTTTTGTTCTACAAATGAGGAAACAGTAAGAAGCTGAATTCTACCATATCTATCTTCAAAATGTCTCTTTGCACCGCTCTATATTGTAAACACTCAAGCTCCACGGATGTAACACCCACTGCCATTCAAACCCAGCCTGCTCACATTAGGGAATTTCAGTAGATCCCTAACTAATCTCTCCATGTTCTATACCTCCCCACTCGAGTTCTTCCTCCCTGCAAACTACCTTTCCCATGATTACTACAACACTGCCTTGCTCAGTATCCCTGGGGATGCTCATGTCCATAAGTGAAATTCCAAACAGCCTCCTTTGCCATTCCCTCCCACTCCCTTCTTTTAAACTGAGACAAATGACCTCTTTACTCCTCAGAGTTCATTTTGTCATCTATCACTTTAGATTCGCTTTCCAGCCATTCCCACTGTCTTGTATTTTCTCTACTATTCTTCAGATCTTCTCCATGTTCCAAGACTCGACTTCTATTTTAACTTTCTCCTAGAAGCCTCTATACAAACACCTCGTGGAAATCAAGTCTTCTATCCCTTACACTCACCCTGGACACTGTCACTATTTGTATCATTGTCCTTATCAAAGTTCATGCTGTATCATGTCTAGATAGAGTCTCTTATGTGAGACTTAGAAATAATTATCTGGGACAGAAGCCATGCTTTGTCATTTTTGATATATCGGCAATTCTTCTCATAGTGCTTTACAAATAGTAAGCATTTAATACCTGCTTGTTGAAGTAAATGGAACTGAATTTATTAATCCTTCACTGTTTATTCTACAAACATTTACTGAGCACCTTCTATGTGTCAGGCACTGTTACAGGCTCTAGGAATATAGCTGTGAATGAAACTAATACTCATTTCTACTACCTGTTGGAGGTTACAGATAATAAGGAAACTAATATGTCTGATGGTGATGATCACTATAGAGAAAAACAAAATAAAAACTGGATGTCTTTTTCAAACTGGGCTGCTGAATTCTTAGGGTAAATTCCTAGGAGTGGAACTCCTGGGTCAAATGGCATTTCTATTTTGAGTTTTTTGAGGAACCTTCATACTGCTTTCCACAATGGTTGAACTAGTTTACATTTCCACCAGCAGTATAGGAGGGTTCCCCTTTCTCCACAACCTCGCCAACATTTGTTATTGTTTGTCTTTTAAATATTGGCCACTATTTACAATAGCCTAGAAATGGAAGCAACCTAAGTGCCCATCAGTAGATGAATGGATAAAGAAGATGTGGTACATATACACAATGGAATATTATTCAGCCATAAGAAGAAAACAAATCCTACCATTTGCAACAACATGGATGGAGCTAGAGGGTATTATGCTCAGTGAAATAAGCCAGGCGGAGAGAAACAAGGATCAAATGATTTCACTCATCTGTGGAGTATAACAATAAAGAAAAAACTGAAGGAACAAAACAGCAGTGAACTCACAGAACCCAAGAATGGACTAACAGTTAACGAAGGGAAAGGGACTGGGGAGGATGGGTGGGAAGGGAGAAATAAGGGGGAAAATGGGGCATTACGATTAGCACACATAATGTAGGGGGTTGGGGACATGGGGAAGGCAGTATATACAAAGAAGAAAAGTAGTGATTCTATAGCATCTTACTACATTGATGGACAGTGACTGTAATGGGTTATGTGGGGGGGACTTGATAACAGGGGGAGTCTAGTAAGCATAATGTTGTTCCAGTAATTGTACATTAACGATATCAAAATTTAAAAAAAAATTGGATGAGAGAGGCATGTGAAGTTCCATAGCAAAGAAAGTTTCCAATTGTAAGTTGACTGGTCAGGGAAGGCCCAGGTGAGATAAAAATCATAAAGGAGAATTGGTGATGCAAGGGAACAGTCATTTACAGAGCACCAGCTGTGTACACACACATCACTGGGCACTGCTAAGGACTGACGTCTAAGCAAGACACGCTTCATATCTTTGAGATCCTTAAAGTCTCATGACAGAATAATATTAATATGAAGACAAAAATAACGAAGACAAGGCAGGAGACCGAAGTGCTAATGAAGAGATTTAAAATTTCTGCTTGGATAGAGACATCAGGTAGAACTTCAAGGAGCTGGTGGCGTTTGAATAAGACCTGGAAGACAGAGAGCAGTTTGTAGAGGTCTGAGGGTGGGGAAGGGGGAGGACGCTTGGATATGAGGGCTCTCATCTAGGATCAACAGAAAACAACCATTTCTTCCAGGTCTACTGTTATCTCACAGTGGGCCAGTGGGTGACTGGGACGGCTGCCTAACTCCAGGAGTTATTGTTTCAGTTCTAGTTTATTGATTTGTGCACTCACCTTAGGGCAGCTACTCTGCTAGGCTCTGAGGAACTTATTTCAGACCTGTGCCGTCTGAATGCAGAATGGTGCAGTCCAGGATCGGGGAGAGACAAATTCTTCTGTGAGTAGCACGCAGTGCCACAGAAGCATAACTGAAGACAAGCCCAGGGCCCACGGAAATGCAGGAGGGAGGCATCACGATCCGCAGGGGGGTTAGTGGAAGACTTCCAGGATAGCAGATCCTTGAGCCCATTTGCATGTGTTTAATGAGAAGTCATTTCCTTGACTATAAAATGCACATACATTTGTGGAAACTTGGAAAACATAATAAATAATAATTTAAAGAGAAAACAAAATCACCTATAATCCTACTACCCAGAGCTTCCATCAATCTTAAGATATTTCCTTCCAGTTCTATTTTGCAATCTCTCTTCCCTTTCTCACTAAATAGAGTAGTAGACACTAAAACACATAAATGAGAATGCATATATATGTGTATGTGTTTCATACTCTTTTAATTTAACATTACAGAGCTTTTCTTATGTTATCAAACATCTATCAAAATATACACGGAATGGCTATACAAGACTATATAGTATTTATTTAACCATTTCCCTACTATTGGAAATTCCAGTTGCTTCAAATACAGTATTTTTGCTATTACAAATAGTAGCCATAAACATACTTGCATGTAAATATTTGTTTCATCAAAAGAAACTCTTAGAAGTGGAATTATTAGGTCAAAGAGAACATGCATATTTTAAATGGGTTGAGTTTTGAAGAACAAACAGAAGTAAAGTACTAGGAACAGGAAGATCAGTGTGGCACGAAGAATAGTGTGCATGAAGGCACAAGGGCATGACACGTTTCAGAAACCTCAGTTTGGTAAGGTGGGATAGAAGGGGTGTGCACTGCGATGAGCGAGTGGCCGAACAGAGATGAAGCTTAAGATACGGCCCAGGACCAAACTGTAATATAAATGGTCTTGGGAGCTGAGTTACAGGGAAAGACTCCATCACAAAGTTAGTTCTGAGAAACGCTGAAATATTTTAAGGAAAAGAAGAACATGATCATATTAGTGATTCACTGAGGCCACCCTTGTGGCAATGACAGATGGGGGGTAGTACAGTGAAGCAGAAAAGACACCCTTGAGTACCACTGCACTCATCCAGGAGCTCAGAATGGCCTGAAGCAAGGCAGTGGTAATGTGCAAAAAGGGACACAAACAAAGGATGGTAAACTGCCTGAATCTACAAAATTTGGTCATTGATATCACAGATAGTAAAGAGCCCCCATCAGGGAGAACTGTAGTTGACCTTTTCCATTGAAAAGGGAGAGGGTGGCATGGATTGATGTACGTTCTAGTGGAATCTACATGTCCCTCGCATTAAATACGCTCCTCAGACTCTCTCCAAAACCTTCCCTTGGTCAACATTCCTTCTGGGTTCCTGCTTACTCCTCGCAGATGAGATGTCCTCAGCACCTTAGAGCTTGGTCTCCGACCTGCACTACACTTGCTCTCTGTTGGTGAGGGAGGAGACAGCAGCCTCAAGAGCAGTCAGAGGGAGAAGTCAAGTCACACATCAGGGTGGATCACATCAAGGCGGAGGCAGGTAGGCCCTGGCAGTTATTTAGACAAACCTGCATACTCTAAGGTCATCTTGTGCCCAGTATAAAGGGTTTAGTCCTCTGTACAAGATAGAGTAGTGTGATCACCAATGATGTCACTTTCCTTTGGACCCACCTTTGCACTACTCAGGCTGGAATTTCATCCATTCAGTACAGGCATTTCCTAATTTGGGGAGATTGTTTTCCTTCCTCTTCCCTTGATATTGCTATGGTCCTTAGACTCCAGCAGTGTCCACCATAGAGGACAAGAAGCCACCCACAATGTACACACGCATGAGTAAACAGAGCATGCTTAATCAACAAACCGTGTATTTTTCATACTTGAGATAGACTGTTTCCCAGGATGGGCTGGTCTCCAGAAAGCCGTCCCTCACAGTATCTCTGTGTCTTTTCCATATCTTTTCCAATCGGCACTCATGGTAGGGGACATAACATGAATCAGTGCATGTTGCAAATTAACTTTCTACAAACAGGATTCAAAACTAAAGAGCCGAATCACATTTGTTTCTATTCTTCCATTTGACAGTTGCTTATAATTTGCTTATATTGGAAAAGCATATATGTGTATAATTTATGAAGTATTTATATGCATACACATGTATTATGTACTTTATAGTACATATGTAAATATATGTGTGTATACACACACACACACACACACACACATATATATATACACACCTGTCTACCCACGACAGCATCCAGCTTTTGTCAGTACATATTCTCTAAGAATATTTCTAGATTAAATCCAAAAATATCACCCTTAAAACTGCACCTGGTAAATCCAAAGAGGCCCAGCAAATTCTATGTGGAATATCCAAATACATGCCAACCTATGAGAAGAACTATTACAATGAAGCACAAACATGAGGAATATAGCCAAAATTTTTCATGAATGCCCCAACACTTTTTTACAGGGAGCAAATTCCAGTGAAATATCCCTAACAAAAATATAACAAAGATGCTCCCTAATCCAGTAGTTGGTCAATTAATCAAAAAGGTAACTAAAGTAAAAAATCATGCCTTAATGATGCAATTTTAACATCAAACACATAAATGTGAAGTTCATCGACCAATTGTTCGAGAAGCATACACAGGACTTTGCCTATGATTTCTATTTAGGCATTCTTTAAAATCGAGGAATAATTTAGGGAGACTTACAAAGCAACTTCTAGATGTTACCATTTTTTCCATTCTCAGGCAGTTATCTCACCTGCCTAATTCGACAGAAAAATCTTCAGAAACTAGGCTTTCCCAACATTTAACTTGGGTTTACCAGCAGCAACTATCTTTACAGACATACTCCATTAATTTATATAATATTTTAATTAAGCCATATAAGAACAGCTGGTATCAGCAACTTTGAGCACAACTAAAACTTCCTCTTATAAGTACCTAACAGCCACTGGGAGCAGAAGTATGTGGGCACACGGATGAGTAAGCTACCAGCTTCAAGGGGTCAATGACTGATAAGCATCAATCACACTGCTTCAGGGTGCAAAGGCAGTGTCTATTATTCCAGAAAATAACTGAAGTGGGTTAGTTAGGAAAGTTTCCACCAGAAAAAGAAATTATTTAGTAACAAATGCAGTTGTCCTATGAGACTATATCAATTACGTATCCCCACATAATGCTCCATAACAAACTACCGAAGTTCAAAGGCATACAACAATAGGCATTTTATTCTCATGCTCACGGGTCCCCAGGTCAGCTGTGACTTAAACAGGTCAGCACCTCTGCTTGAAACTGTGGGTCAGCTGAACTTCATTCACTGCAGAGGTCAGGGTCTACTCTACACATATGGATTCAGGAGCTAAGCTGAAGGGACAGTAGTTACCCAGGGTGAGTTCTGATTCATGACAGTGGCAAAGCACAGGGAACCTTTCAAACCTGTTCCTGTATCATGAATGCTAAGATCTCACTAGCCAAAGGATTGCATGGCCACACTACACTCTACAAACCTTCTGGTCAAAACAAGTCCTCTGGCCAAGTTCAAGATCCCAGAATGAGAAAATATACTTCTCCCCTCAAGATGCGAAGAGGATTAAATATTTTCATCCATGATCTAATCTATCACACAGACCAAAGTAAAATGCTTGCTTGAGATCTTGAATCCACCAAAATTCTGGTTAAATTGATTTTCAGATTTGCTTTCTGCTTTATCATTCTATGCTGTTACAATTTTGTAACTATTTCACTAAAAATGTATTGCTAGACTAATTCATGATGTTCATAGAAACAAAGAGAATTAGTGTTTTACACATTGCTTCATTAACAGTTGAGCTAAAGAAACATTTTTGTTCAGGACTAGCTGCCCATGGAGATCCAGGCACAGAGAGCTGCAATGTAGCAGAAAACATATTTTATCATATGATAGCACAGCAGCCTCCTTTTGCATTCAAAACTTGATTTAATGAGATGTGGGGTTCTTATAAAATGCCATTATATGTATCATATGCCATCATATGTTCATGATATATGATATCATGAACATATGATAAACTATGCCTTCTTAAACCTGATTTAAATTCTATAAAGACAAGATACCTAAATCAATTCCTTCAATTTGTAGGCTAGAAAAAGTTGCTGGAAAACTGGAATTGTTCAATATAAAAGATTGTGATTTATAAGCCTAAATGTACATAAGTGTCAAATTTAACATTCATTATCATCAACATGAAGGTTTGGACAGGTTTCTTATTTTACACAGAACATGTGCTCCTGAAAAGCAAACCAATCAATTAGTAGTTAAATGGTAAATTGGTGGTGGACTTAAGAGCTGTCTTCCCAAGTGAGGAAAATCAGTGATTTGGGGTACATGATGAAAGTAAGAATCAAGATGGACTGTGAAGGATAAATAGGTTTTGATTAAATGAAGGAGAGTAAGAAAATACATTCTGGAAAAGCTGGGGAAAGGGAGTCAGAACTGATGCCATGTATATAAGAAACAGTATGTATGTTTGCCAATCAGTGGAACCAGAAATGAACAGAGGGACATACAGGCATTTAGGAAAAAATCATTGAATGCAGAGATTAAGGCAAATTATTATAGCATTTGAAATCCAGACACAGTAGTTTCACTTTGATATGGTGAGGAAGTGACATGTTGAAAGTGGTGGAAAGTGGGAAGTTTCATGCATGGATTGTTAGAGAGAAAGACAGAAGAGAAGTCTTAGAGGGAAAGGGCTATGGCCTCACCCAGCATAAGCTAAGGAGGTGAGGGTCTGGCCTAGCATCACAGAGTAATGGAAAGGGGGAGAGAACGGAGGGACTCCCACTTGCAGGGTGGTGCTTGGGAAGACTGCCCAATGAAGGGCTCAGAGTTTATGGCCAGTCCTGCAGAAGTCCCCTGTTATGGTTGCTATGTTTATTCATACTGCATTAAATACCTGACATACACAACTAATATATGAAAGTTACCAACATGTATGTGTGCAGATGGGTCCTTGTTTGAAAAATGTGTTCTAACAATCCCCATTTACAAAATCACTGCTCTTTCAGATGGATCTAAGGGTTTCTAACAGCTGGGTAAAGCTCTTTATATTAGCATTCATAAAAGCAAATAGCACAGCAAAATAAATATATAAGACAGGCTAGATCAATGTGGGTGCCCAGAGAGTCATAGGAAAGGTCAAGAATGCTGTGCTCTATTTTCCTCTGGGTTTAAGAAAATGGGTAAAATGAGACTATGAAGATGATATTAAGAACCATATCCTATAGTTCTGTCCCTCAACTGGTAAAGAAAGCATAAAAATATATTGAAAGAACATAAAGCTTTTCACCAAGTATAAAATATTTGTAAAGGTTTAAAAATATAAGTACACTCTAAACCAAAATATTTTCTAAAAGAACAAGGCCTGTGTAGTTTAATTATTTGAGAATCCTTTATACTGACAGATCACATTCACAGATGAGATTTAAAAATCAACCTGAAGCGGTCGCATCAGATTAACACTTCTGAAGTGCTCAAAAATCTGGGTCTCTAAATTTAAACCTAACATGTGCAATCTATTTAATTGCAATTAATTGTTATATTATTTAATTTCTTAGAAACCCCCCTTTCTATCAATAATGTGAAATCAAGTAGAAATCAAATATCAGTGGCCCTCCAAGTTCTTAGAAATTTTTAATTAAAGACCAAATCAAGAAGGCTTTACAGTATCATTACAGTAATAAAAAGAGGAGTGCTTTGTGAACTAACAGAAAATGTATATGCTGGTCTCTGCTCCAGGTTCCTGGCCCAGGGCTCCTATGACCCTGGCAATTTTCTAAGAGCACTAGGAATATCTTTCGCCTATTATTTGGTCTTTGATCCCGGTTCCTGACATGACACAGAACTTCTAAATCCCTTGGAATTTCCTGAGCGATAAGAGTCTTTTGTTTTAATAAGGCAGCTCTTGCCGGGCTAATGATTGGCTTCAGGATGGGGGCTGATCAGCAGAAAGACAAAGCCTTGAGTAGAAGCTTGGAAGTTACCACCCCACCGCCATTCACCAGAAAGGGGAGAGGGACTGGAAATTGAGTGACTGATCCGGTTTAGGCCTATGTGAGGAAGTCTCTATAAAAATCCCCAAAGTATGGGGTTCGGAGAGCTCCCAGATTGATGAACACATGGAGGTGCTGGGAGTGGGGGTGAATGGAAACTCCACACCCTCCCACAACCTGACCTTATGCATCTCTTCCATGAGATATTCAGCTGTATCCTTTATGATAGACTTTGTTATATAATAGACCAGTAATCGTAAGTAAATATTTCCCTGAGTTCTTTCAGTTGTTCTAACAAATTACAGAACCCAAGAAGGGGGGCATGGGAACCCTGATTTATAGTCGGTCAATTAGAAGTACAGGTGACAACCTGAGTTTTGTGACAGGTGCCTGTCGTGGGGTACTCTTGTGGGACTGAATCCCTAACCTGCGGGATCTGATGCTAACTCCAAGCAGACAGTGTCCGAACTGCACTGAATTGTAGGCCACCCAACTGGTGTCACAAGGATTGCTTGGTAAGCGGAAAACCCACACATCTGCTGTCAGAAGTGATGTGTTGTATAGCATGAGAGTAAAGGAAAACACAGGAGCGTGTTTGTCCAACCTTACACTTATTTTCCCCCAAAAAAGATAGAAGAATCGTAATCATGATCAACCATTTCTCTCTAATCATGTGCTCAATTATGCATGTAGGGAAAGAATACTAAAGAAAATGTGGAATTTAAGTACATTTAGTGCCCAAGAAAGATAATGGAAGTACAAGCTGATTAAAGTAATAATGAAAGTTTTAGAAATATTAAGACCTGATTTTTTAATAAGGAAGCTGAGAAATGCCATCATAATTCTCATTAAATTTTTGATAACAGTAGACATTTCATTATGAGCTATAAAAACCCATGTGTTGAGCTATGCACTAAACTTGCAACCTGCTAATAGCAGTCCCCTCATAAAGCTGGTTATTACACCCGAGGTGTTCTAATAAACATAATAATGTCCTACAATTCAAGTAACTTTGGTGCTAACTTACATCAACTCAGAAGAATTAATGGTGAAAGCAAATGAGAGGATGAGGACATCATTTATTACTTTTTGTCAAATAACAGGATCCAAAAACTCAGAGTTAAGACATTAACTCAATTCTCAAAAATCTATTCTGGCTACAGAGCTTTACAGAGTTCCCTTCATTTAGTCCTAGAGGCCTTTTTGCACCTCCTCCTTCACCATCTTCTAGAGTCTCTGACTTCCATTTCATTTCACACGGAGCCTCCATAACAGCTTCGTTTGCCAGCTTTTAAATTATTTTGATAAAGTATATGATATTATATAAAGTTATTACAACGAGGACCGTAAGAAACATTACCAGATCAATATCACCATCTCCCATTAAATGGTGATTCAATGTGTTGGTAATTTCCTTTCATTGCACTTCAAATCCTAAAATACCCAAGATCTTTTTTATTATGTCCTCCACAATCCCTGCAGGCTTAGAATGTTACAGAATCTAGACAGGAGGGGGGATGACGGACGGGAGTGGGGAGGGAGAGAAAGAAGAAAGACTTGATAGAACTGTTGCAAAGATGTTGAAAAAAGTCATTTTATTTTTCCCCAAAAGCAAAAATAATTTTAAAAGGCAAAAGATGTAAGGTCTCTATAAACAGATTCAGCACCATTTTTATAAAACACATGAGATGAATATAGGTGGTATATAATTTGGGAAAACATATACCTGGTACATCAGACTTATGATTTCAGATACTATTGTTTAGGATGAGATTTGGTTTATTTCAGTAAAACAGAGGGTTGATTTAAAGAAAAATAGGAGGTAATTACGTAGTGGTACAGGGGGTACCGAGCCCCAGCATGTCAGTAGAAGGTGATATATGAAAATCTGACCTACAGGAAACCCAGCCTTCCAGGATTGTGGGGTGGGCTCCCCCGGTTTCCCTGTGACAGACACAACACTGGGCAGCCTGCAGTGTCAGATCTCCTTCTAACAGTCAGACAGCAGGTTTGCAGATGAGTAGTTCATTTGGCTTAACCTGTATTACTTTTGCAAAAGATCTAGCAGGTTTCCTTGGCAATCCTTTGCTTAACAAGGTTGTCCAAGGTCATGGACAAGAACAGAAGTGAAGGATGCTTGAGGATTACCCTTGCTTTAATATTTCAGTCATTTGGGGCACATTTTTCTGGAGTTGCCCCACCGCATACCACATGGGGATCCTCAAACGGCCCCTCTTCCACACAGCTTTCCCTCTCCATTCTTTCCCATCCTCCCTCTAACCCACACGTGACACCCCCAGATCCCACCTTTAAATGCCCATTGCATCTTCTTTCTTTCTTTCTTCTGGCCCAAATCATAGTTTGCCTCTTAATGTTGGTTATTTTCATATTCATTAAGAGTTTCTCAGGCACATGAAGCAGGTCTTGTTCATCTTTCCGATCACTACCACCACCAATGCTCAGGAACTCACAAAACGTTACACATTTCTAGGAGCTCAGAATGTAGCTGCATTGTGCCACAGGGATGCACGGTTTATGCTGGAACAGAGAATCCTTGTCCAGAAAGTTGGCATAACCCACTCAGCATTATGTGCTGGACTTCCCTCCTGCTGGGTAATCTGCAATCAGGTGCCACACCCACAGAAGTTGGGAACAATGAACAACAGTAGCCATCTCCTCAATTTCCCCTCCAATGCCTTTCAGTGGCTTCTCGTATCCTTCTCATCATCACCTCTATATCTGATGAGTGCAGGAATTTTGAAACGTCAATAAAGAAGCTCTCTTTGATTAATAAGCCAGGGATTTTTCCTTCTGCAACCCCAGAGCAGTCAGGTGGAGGACAGGGACTGCTTGGGAAGGATGATCTAAATTCTTATATAGTCATATAATGAAAAAGATGCCATCTCATGGCAAACCACTCCCAACCCAAGAGAGAAGTGAAAGGAAGCAATAAATTCTTCTTCCCAGTGGTGTCGTGCACAGGTTTAAAAAAATGGGACAACTGTTTTGCAACACAAAATAAATCCACTTCTAAAATGGGATTCCTAGAGGAAGACAGCAAAAGCAAGTTACATTAAGAAGATTAATGGGATCTTGGCAAGAGAGTTTGTTCAGACAAATGGGGCAAATCCAATTTACTCAGGCCAGCATACCAAAGGGAATTGCTCCCTCTCTTTAAAGGATAAATCAGAAGGGCTACAGAAAAAAAGCAGCAAATGTAGTCAACCAGTGTTTACTGAGTGGTTACTATGGACCAAGCACTGTTCTGGGGACTGAGAGTACAGAAGTGAACCCAACAGATTTTCCCAGCCCCAAGGACAAGAAGTTCTTGTGGTAGAAGACAGAGAGTAGAACATATAAATGTGATCACTTCAAGTACTGAAATGTACTGGGAAGAAAAGGAAATGGGATCATCCTAAGCAAAGGAAAACTGAGCAGCAGAGATGAAGGTCATGGGCCAGGACATTTGGGAGGTTGTGAGGTTGCCATATCCATGAGCTTGGGCGAGGGTTTTAACAACAGAGATGGTGAGAAGTGGTTAGGTTTGGGATATATTTCAGAAGTAAAACAGACAGGATTTGCTAATGGATTGGATATGGTAAATGAGGAAAACAAAGAAATTGAGAGTGACTCCTAGGTTTTAGCCTGAAGAATTGGGTGGATGGTGGTACCATTTATAGGGACTGGAAAGAAAAGGATGAAAGTGGGTTTCAGGATGGGGACGGAGAGAATACCAGTCCTCTTCGGCCATGTATGTATGTCACATCCCTTAGATATCCAAGTGCGATAGTTAACCTATCAATATTTAAAACCACTGAACTAAATGATATCATTAGAGATAAGGAAGGAGATATAGGTAAATAGAAAAAAAGGATCCAAGTTCAATCCTTGAGACATTCAATATTTAGAGGCTGGTGGGAGGGTCAATAAAGGAGACCAAGAAGGAATGGCTGGTGAGGTGGGGGGAAAACCAGGACAAAGTAATATAATTGAAGGCCAGAAATCAAAGTGTTTCAAGATGAAGGAAGTGGTCACTTATACCAAATGCTGCTGAGAAATCTCAACCCCTCAGGCAGCTTAAAATCTGAAAATACAGATCAGCAAGATGTCATCAATCACCTGGAGAGAAAGAGCCTTAATGGGGAGAAGGGTGGCCACAGCCCAAGTACTGAGTGACATCTTATTCCTCAAATGGCTTCCTAATCAATTATTTCTAGAGTGTACAAACTAATAACAATGCATGTTAAAAAAAAAAGTGAACTTCAACAGAAAATGCATTCGTGGTGGCTCGAGAGAATGTAGGGTAGAACACTTCCCAAAGCTCAACTTTTCAGATGGTCTACAGAATGGGAAGACGAAATGGGGCATAGTGGGTGGATTGGTGTCAACAGAACAGGGCTCTTGGGGTTTTATTCTCTAAATCATCTTCACTTGTAACATGGTGATGTTCAACACTGAGTACCCTCTCGATACACATGAATTAGGAAAAATATGGGTAAATATTTTATTGCCTAACAGCACATGCAGGTACTGCTATTGTCCTTTGTTTTGCCATCGTCCCTCATGGGAAATCCATTTGAGTTTCCATTTTAGGACTTCAAGACACAGGTTCTTCCAACAAATGACTTAAAGATGAACTGAAGAGTAGTCAATTGTTTGTTCCAATTATATGGCCCAGATTCATGTTTTCATGAGATGTGGATAAAACCAGGAAAGTGAAAATAAACCAACAGGATAATTTTCACTTGCACCTACATATTTTGTGACAATAACTAGTGAGGGTCTTACCCAGGACACACTTGGCTTACAGATCTTAACACAGACCTAAATGACTTCAATTCAGGGCACTGCTAACAGGCTGGGAAACTAACTGGCCAGGCAACGAGTGTTTCTAGCCAGAGAAGAACCCATATCTCTCAGCGCCTGCAGCCTTTCTGGAATCTGTCAACATCGTGAGTCATATCCTAACGATAAGAAGATGTTTTTAACTTAACTTCTGACCTTCAGTCTAATGAATCCTCTAATTCTACTAGTTCCAACTGTTGAATAATTCAACAAACAGCGTTCTGACCCAAGGCGACTGAAGACAGGGTGATATTTTTGCTCTGAGATGAAGGGGAGAAAAGAGCTGATTCTGCTTTCCATGCCAGCTCATCGTGTTAACAATACCTTAATACAGCCATGTTTTAATATTTCCTATGCAAACTAAAAGGCCGAAACAGAATAAATAATGGTCTCAAGCCATAGTCTCTCTTTACTGTAACCAGAATCTCCCTTGAAAATGTTTCCTTTCCCCCCTTCCTTAAAAGGAAGAAAATTGTAGGCTGGAACACCACTTACCAAGGGGTATATTTTGTACATGGTTCTAAAAGCCAAGTTTTCTAAAGCCAAGGGTAACTTATATTTTACTCAATTCTCTATGAATGCCCCAGGAAATAGGTAAAACATGAATCAGGGTAACCACAATTGCACACTTATGATCTGAACAGAAAAGAAATACAGAAGAGTGACCAGAGATTAAAATTAGGTTAGTGATGCATCTCAAAGCTCAAAAATGTAAAGAACCAAACTTGCAAAAAAACAAACAGAGGGAGGAGTGTGAAATTAATATCCAGGAAAATTATTTTTACTTTTCAAAAATCTGAGAAAAGGAATTCTATATTAATCTCTTTCACAATTGGCATACATGTTCAAATTCTTCCAAATTAAGTAGTATAATGTATTGCAAAGATCACTGTTTAGGGGACTAAAATATCTCCATTCTAGGCCATTCTCTTTATCAGTTACTAGCTGAATGGTTTTGACTTGGGGTAGTGGAATCAACGTGGGCATTGGCACTAGGCAGATCTAAGGTTAAAAACTCATCTCTGTGGCTGAGTTTCCCTGGGCAAGCTCCTTAACCTCTCTGAGTATCAGTTTCCCCACATGTGAAATGGGGATAACAGCTATCACTCAAGACTAAGATTAAATATGTTAATGATCTGAAACTGATTAGCACAGAGCTTGTACCACCGTTTGTCTTCCTTCCCTTTCTTTCTCTGAGCTGATTAGTGTATTTTTTAAATGAGGGACCTAGGGCAGATAACTAAATTCCACTTGTACTCTCAAAGCTTACACAGAAGGAAGAACCACCTCAGTTTTCCATAATCTAAGCACCGGCATGAGGAAATGCCACTTCATTGGATCTGAAGAACCATCTCCCCAGATCCTAACAAGTAAGTGCTCATACATCATTCTGCAAGACATGTCCTTATGCAATTCCATAAAGGATTTTCACAGACACAGATTGCTTAAGAATTTCAGGATGCTAGCCTAAAAATGGAGTATCTCCAAATACATAATACTAACTAACAGCTCCTGCTGAGAACTGTCAGAATTACAATTCCTTTTAATTACACATTCCTTTTTTTTTTTTTTACTTTCTTTCAATACACTTCCAGGTAAAATTATGTTTGAGCCACTTAATCAGAATATATAAAAAATGGACAGAAGGTAAGAGGTCTAACTGGTAAATCTATTTCTTTGAGATCATTTCCCATCACCATCACTGCTTTTTTCCATACTTCCAAACCCTTTAGATGCTCCTTCCTAAAATCAACTATTCCCAAGCTGTCGCTCTTGGTCCAAGGACCCTCCCAAACTCTGAGCACCTTCTAGGCTGCAGAGGGGACCTCCAGCTTCTGTGTTCTCATTCCCTGTCCCCAGTCAAAACCTATCCATCATTTCTTCTTATACTTAAGGTTAACTAATTATAACTAATGAACTAATTAGATTTCTAGTAGGAGGTTTACTAGAATTCAATTACAAATTCTTTACAAACTTGAAGGAATGTGACTATAAGGAGCAATCTCTACACTGTTTTCATCTTTGAGGACTGTAGGTGCATACAAAAAAGAATTCGTTTTCTGTCCCATTTCTTCTGTCTTGAATTAACAAGTAATCTGATAAACACGTAATATCAAGTAGGTTTCTTTTCCAGTAAATGTTTTCAATAAATAAGTTAGTACATAGAGTTAGCATTATGGGGATTTAGGGAGCAATGGCTGGTGGCAGGCAACCTTTCAGTGTCCTTCCAAATCAGAGTGGAGTTGTGTGGCAAGGTCCAAAGTTCTTCCAGAAGATTCATACTACCACAGGGCAGCACGCAGATAGGTACTAGTGAGCCACTTGCTTGTGGAATGTCGCTCTATGGGTGATATGCCAGAATTAACTGAGAATTATGGAGCATAGATCACAGAGAATGAAAACCATCAGCTGAAATTGGGAACAAACACCCAAAAAGCATACCCAATTTTTCAGATGGTGTTTCCATAACACCAGTGGGAAAATAGTTACCCAGCAAATAGAAGATACACTTTCTCTGCAAAACAGAGAGACACTGTAAACAATTCCGGATACCCCCACACAGAGGGCTTTCAAGCCAAAGGTTGAAAGGGTGGGCAAAAGGTTCTCCCAGCCACAACCACCAGACAGAGCAATCTGAGGCTGCTAGAGTGGAAAAGAACATACATTTCTCCAAGGCAGAAAAGTTGTACTAAATTCCCTAATATAAGATATCTCCACTAGAGTTAATAAAGGAATGAAAGCACCCTAGATTACAGTTAATTTTCTGACACAGACAGTGATGAAAGCTGAAAAGTACCTATCAGCCGAGGCCACACAGCTCAATACGCTTCCCTAATGACATTTTATCGAGGAGGATTTGTACGTGTCACACACGGAATAAATAGCATTTTGGTTCTGAAGACACTTTAGTTCCTGCCCATACTAAAGAGAAGATACAGTTTCAAGGATATTTAGACATAATTTTTCATTTTTGAGGCCAGGTTCTCAAACTAGAAAATGAAATCTATAGCATGAATTGCTCAGAGAGCTACTCAGATGAATTTCGAAAAGAAATGTAGCTTATTTATTACCCCTTTCTCATAATGAAAAACTAGCTGGTATTTCTTTACAAGAGGCATTCAGAACCTGAGAGAAATCTCCTTCCAAGTTAAAGACTCAGGAAATTCTTGCAGATAGTGTCTTATGTTTAATAATGAAAAGTAGTTATTGAAACCATAATTTCAGCTGGGATAAAAACTAAAGTTAATCTCACAGTACAGGAAGAAATGATGGAGGAGACCGGGAAGAAAGAAACGAAGGGAGGGGAAGGAAGCCTGGAGCCTCCTGCCTCCTCTCCCTTGAAGCCATTCTCAGGAGGAGTCCCAGCTCCAGGGGCCTCCAGGTTTCCCTTGCCCCTCAGATAGTGCTGAACACCACACTCTATTCTCCCATTTACTCATGTCTCCCCCATGAGACAGGGGCTCTATGAAGACAGGAAAAGAGGTCTGCCCCACTCACCATTTTCTCTGCAGCTCCCAACACAGTGCATGGCACTCAGCCAACATGGGAGAGTGGAGAGGGAAGGAGAAAAAGAGAAGCCTATAGTGGAGGGAGTGGATAGAAGAAGAAAGTACGAGGTGGCAGGGCTGTTTTTCTTTAACGTCCTAAACAGTTTTTGTGGTTAGCCTAATGGAGCAGAAGGAACAGCGTTCCATCTTCCACATTACACAGGGTTGCAGCTCTTGGATAACTCAGAAATTGCTGAGCCATCTATAGCTCTTCGTTTCTTCAGTGGTCCTCTTACCTGGTACTGTGAGGCCCCAAAAAGGGACCCCAAGACAAAAAGCCCCAGGGGGCCTGTGGAAATTTCTAGACTATTGACTTAGCAATTGTTTTTCTTTCTCCTTTCTTCTACTTTTTTTTTCTTTACTGAATGCCAAGAAAGTACCCCACAGAACATAGGAAGAATTAAGTCCTGACAATTGAAAAAGGTGGGCATGGAATATCTCTCAATTACCCAAGGAGATTTAAGTTTTTAATGCCAAGTTGAAATTAATACATGTTAATCTTTTAATGATTACAGTAAGGAAAGATGTCTGATCTCTCGCCCTAACTGCTCTGAAGAAAAGATGTCAGCACAGCCCAGGGACAGCCACGATGAGCTCCAGGATCCCCCCCTTGAAGCTGGGAGTGAAAGAGAAACAATTGCATAACTGAAGAAGCATGGCTAGTGTCTTCCTCACTTTGTCTTCATAACACGAAGTCAGCAAAGATAAATATAAAATGCAAAGTTAAGCAATACTCAAGCTTTGTGTGTTTATATGCTAAAAACCAGAAAATGAAAATATTTCCATTGTCATAGCAACTTCCATTCACCCACAGTAAGTGTGTGGTATGTGACAGTGGTCAGTCTGAATTACTGGTTAGACTCCCTCAAAATGCATAGTTTGTTCTACAGGGCAGGGGGCAAAGATGGCTTCAGTGTCCTTAAAACAACCCAAGACTGCTTTCTACAATTCAACCCTTTCAATGCACATTTCACTCAAACTGTAGATAACCATTTTTATGTTCTGTTCTTCATGTGTGGAGACTAAAGCAATCAGCCCCTCCATCCTGAAATGTGCATAAGAAAACAGTGCTCACAAGTAACACGTGTTGGCAAGGACGTGGAGAAGAGGAGGCCCTCATGCACTGGTGGTGGGAATGTAAACTGGTGCAGCCACTACAGAAAGCAGTATGGAGGGGTCTCAAAAATTTAAAAATAGAACTACCACATGATACAACAATTCCACTTCTGGTCATTTAACCAAAGAATATGAAAACACTAATTCAAAAAGACACATTCACTCCTATGTTCACTACAACATTATTTATAGTCAAGATATGAAAGCAACCTGAGCATCCATCTATATACAAATGGCTGAAGATGTGGTACATATATACAAAAGACTATCACTCAGCCATCAAAAAAATGAAATCTTGCCATTTGTGATAACATGGATGGACCTTAAGGGTATTTTGCTAAGTGAAGTTAAGCCAGACAGAGAAGGACAAATACTGTATGATTTCACTTATATGTAGAATCTTAAAAAACAAACAAACAAAAAAGGAAAACCAGACTCTGAGATACAGGGAACAGACTGATGGTTGTCAGAGGAGAAGGCATTTGGGGTATGGACAAAACTGGTGAAGGGGTTCAAGAGGTACAAATTTCATTATAAAATAAGTCATGAGGATGTATTATACATTACAGGGAATATAGACAATAATATATTACCTTTGTATGGTAACACTGGCAACTAAACTTATTATGGAAATCATTTTTTAATGTGTATAAATGTCAAGTCACTATGTTATACACTTGAAATGTAATACTGTTAGAGAGACTTGAAACTTCAATTAAAAAGAGGAACGAGGCTCAAAAGTTGAGTCTCAAGTTGTTCCAGATTCAAATTTGAAGTACATATCAGCATTAGTGTAAATGTCCCGTGGCTTATCATGAGACAAAGTATCATATTATGGTTTCTCTTATTTATCATTTCTATAATTAAACTAGCCAAGTTCAACAAAATGACACCTAGGATACACACAACAGAGGAGACATAATGGTAAAATCGAAATGAGGCAGTAGGCTTGCAAGTGACTGGCAAGTAGCTCAAACATAACTATGTGCTTCAAGTGCTTAGTTAGTTTGCAAGTCAGTTTCTTAATCTGTAAAACTGAGGTAATTATAGCTACATTATAGCACATCTCTGAGCTCTTCCTTGCCAGCACAAAGCCTAGAACACAATGGTAGGTAGGTATCAGCTTTCTTTAACCCTAAGAGCTGATATATGCAGATCCCTGTTGGTGGGGGTCTTAAAAGTGTAGCTAGAAAAGTCAGTCATAATGGAAAACAAAGAGATTAAGAACAACGCAAAGTAGGATATGATCAATGCTGATAGAGATACACTGGGGAAATGTTTCATCATTGGTTCGTTTTTTAGCTTTTAGAAGTAAAAATAAAAATTATAACATGCATATATACTTATATACAAATACCACACTTCCCATACCACATTTTAGAAAAAAATAGAATTTTACTTAGCAGATTCCACCTTCACATCTTATACAGGTATAAGAAAGGGAATTTTAGAGGAAGGAAGAACAGTCTTGTAAACCTTTAAAGTCTTTATAAAGCAGCAATGTTACTGCTCCCGTACCACTGATGATACGAAATCTTTCTCAAGAAATCAATTTCCTATTTACAACCGTCTGATGCGACATAAAGACAAACAGTATATATATAATATATATTTTATATATATATATAAAATTCCAGACTGTGATAGAACCCAAAAACCCTGAGGAAAACCAGGCTAAATGAGTTGAAAAAGAAAATGATGTGCAGAACCCTGAGAAGTTTGAACACCAAATGCTGGAGGGGTTGACAGAGAAGTGACCCGCCACACAGTCAGCTCTTCACTGTCCTGTGAACACCGGGGCCAACGCAACGAGGATTCCCAGGGAGGGTGGCCAGTATTCTATTTACTAGAATAAACAATGTAGGGCATAGTAAGCAGCTACCAAGTGAGGGGGAATAAAGACGGAAAGGAAGAAAAAGATGAGAGACATCATCACAGGGGCACAGAGCCCACGGAGGACACCTGCCTTCCAGCAGCTACTTGGACCAGAGTAAGTGCCTCTATTGCCCTATGCCTCTGTTACTCTGGGTTTTTTTGTATGGGGGCAGAACTGGCAGTCATCCCTCAGAAGCATTTACAGTCACTTGCATTTGGGCCTTGCATTGTGGATTCAGCAACAGGGATGCTGCCACCCCCCACTTTTTTCTGGGAATGTTTCCTAGTTCTGGTCTTCTCACAGTCCCATGTGGAATCTTATAATTTCCTCAAGAAGCCTATATGCTGACTTCCCCAGTAATTCTCAAAATAAAACTTGTTTCAATTCTTTCATTAAGTTATGTATTATACTCTGCCCTATTCATAAAGGACCAAGAAAAATCCCATTGGATGGGGAAAGGGATTTGTCTAATTTGTTAAGATTCTGGCTTTATCTTTAAAGGGTCTGATGATCTTTTCTGTCCAAAAAGAAGCACAAGGCCAAAGATGCCCTAAAAGTATCTCATAGTGGTTCAGCAACTGGACTCTCCAGATTCTGAGCTAAGGTTTCTTCAACTGATGGAGAGAGCTTGGTATGTTAAATGACTCTTTTGAGCTCAGTAAAAGTGAGTATAGACTTGTTCCTTTATCCAGTACTCAGAAGTCCATTGAAACCACTTCTTGACATGTACTTACAGTAAAATATAGGATATAGGAGAGAGAAAGATGAGGAATTCTTAAAGCTATTAAAATCACCCATGAGCAGTTACTACTAATTAAGTCTATTTCACTATCTATTCAATAGTAGAATTTCCAATTAAATATTCCTTTTCAGGATGTTCTTATTACTACTCTGTCATTTTCAGATGCCTCTGGTAAGCAAAAGCTAATCTAATATGGAGGCCTTTGTGCAAGTTTCTTGAGGTCACATGGAAGCAAAATAATGCCTGAATCCATTTACTCTTCTAGAGATCTTATGCATTTAAGAAAAAAAAAAGAAAAGAAAAAAAAGTAATGTATTAAAAAGATACGATACTAGGAATAAGAAAACCTTGACTTCAGGGGAAGGAGGATAGAATAAACTTAACTGGGTAATTAATTAGAAGACATTAACTTGGAGAATCCTTAATAAAAAGAATGGCTACAATCCCTTGGCATCCAGCTGGCACGAGTAGGTACCAAAGTAGGTTTGGAGATTCAAAGTGCACAGCACTTAACTCTCAGTAGTGACATTCTGCTTATAGAAAGAAATACCTTGAGGAATCAAGTATTAAAACATAAGTTGCATAGCCACCAAGGGGTTGGAAAAATACAAAGGTTTGAAAGCTACAAGGCTCTTAGATTGACTGCTATACTGAACTGGGTCCAATCAGTGGCTGTGATTTTGCTGTGTTATGAGCTGGGCTAACATGTCACACAGTAGGATTTTTGGACATAAATTCCATAATAAGAGAATAGCCAAATAAAAGACAGAAAAAGAACAAGAGCAAACCAAAGCTTTGTTTCTTAAAATACCTCACCTTGGAGCATGATTTTTAACCCTTGCATGAAGCCTTTTTAATGCCCCCCAAATAGAGGGGAATACAGTTTTTATTTATTTCATCTACAGACAATGCAGTCTGTCGCATGCTCCAATTACCCGGAAGTCTGAGGTCTGAGATTGAGAGAGCTGCTTTGAGATAGGTTTGAACTGGGCATATTCTTCCCTACCTTTCCTTTTAATGATATCAACTCATTAACGGCTTTCTTGCTTGAATGAATTCTTCCTTACATTCTAAAATTTCTCCCATGAAGAAACTGAAATAATTTCGCCTCTGAAAATACTATCTGTTCAAAAATACCCTGCGTGTAGGAATTCGGGATGATTTAGGGGAACAACGTTCATCTGAAATAGCACATTGTCACAGCATTTTTTAACAGGAGTAACGATACAGCTCTTTCTCTTTCTGTAACTCTGCCCTATAATAAACTATCACCACACTACCCACAGATAATGATATAACAATATTATTCCTAGTCATTCATACTGCCTCATATGTGCAGACACACAGGTCACTTCTAAGCTGCTAAATCTGGAACATTCCTAACAAGAAACAAAAACAAAGCTGATGAAACAAGAAGGCCAGCAGGGAAAAAGGCTACAGCCAAGGGCTGCATCTGCCCAAGAAAACGAATAAGATACCCACTACTTAAGTCCTTTTGCTGTCTATCTGATGTCCTATGTACCCAGTCAGCTTGCATCTAAAATCTTCTCAACTCTTCTATTAAAGGATGTCCTAACATTCACTTTCACTGATGAAAAATAGACCATCTACCACAAATACCCCCCTTAGATACGAGCTACAGTGCTAACTATACTATCTCAACTTCAGGATAGACGAGGGAATAGGTGGTATATTAACTTTACAATCTATTACAGATACATAAAATAGGCTTTCAGTTCTAGATCTTGGGTCCTGAATTAGTTTATGGCCTATTTCCTGTTAAATGCCTGGATGCGAGCTTGTTACACTAATGCATTTAACCACAGGGCCCTGAAGGTCCTAAAAGAACTATTCAGAGTGGAAATTTACACAGACTTTAAAGAAACTGTCAGCAAAATTCAACTAAAGGAGGTAAGTCTAGCTATTTTTATGCCATCTGTTCCAATTTCATGCCTTACCACTTTTACAGCCAAGTAAGAAAACTGGTAAGATTTCTGCTCTTCCTTTTCCCTATAGTGCAAAATTTCCAGAGCTCTGCATCAAATTTGTTTGATATGTGACTCCTGAAAGACAAATAGGGGTCTGAGTTCAGGTCCACAAATGAATTCCTTAAAGCACACACAGGCACACATACACATACACACGTGTGTGCGCATGTACACACAGGTCACTTCTAAGCTGCTAAATCTGGAACATTCCTAACAAGAAACAAAAACAAAGCTGATGAAACAAGAAGGCCAGCAGGGAAAAAGGCTACAGCCAAGGGCTGCATCTGCCCAAGAAACACAGTCACACTGACAGGTTTTATAAACTGGGTGCTTAGAATTCTGCATGACAGCTGTACACAGCTCTTTAGCTTCACTTCCCTGCCTTAAAGATAGCAGCTGCTCAGGGTGTAGCAGATCCTATCCCTGGGAAGTAAAACTATCTTATCCTTGAAAGACTTGAGTCCATCTCAAAAACACCTCAATCTCGTCTTCTGCTCCCCATTACTTACATGAAAAATGCTCAAAGAGGCGATGAAAGCAGGCTGAAAACCTTCTTCCTTAAAACCTGGGGAGGTCATTTAGGTCCCCTTCAGCATTTATGAAAGCTCAGGACATTCGTTTTCAATGATACATCAGGTTCCTTTCCAATTCATTTCAACTCAACAAAATTTCAAGTAATAGAAGCCACAGACGATTTGCAAGTTAGATGGAGAGGAAGATTTCAGTTCTTTCTGTGGAACTGAGTTTTGAGTACTAAATACACCTATACCAAATACACCTGTACCACCACCCCAAGATGGAGGTCTTCTTGTGTCATCGGCTATATATAAAGGTAGGATAGGGACTTAAAGGCACTTTTCTTTTAGCTTGTAATAATCATTATATGCACATGTCCATTAGTGCAGTCCCTTGGCAAATTTCAACCCATTTCCTATTACCCACCACACAGTTAGCCTTGATTACAAACGTGGCCAGTTTAGGTGCCATCTCAAGTGTCAGAGGTGGAAACTTCCTCACTTCCTCTTCATCAACTATGTAGCATATCCTGCCATCATTCACCTGCTTTGGAGGTCAAGAGTTTAAATCCTACGCAGCAGCAGAAAATTCAGAAGATTTCCATATTGTATTTCCTGTTCTTCCCTTTTCTTACTTTCTGAGAACTAATTGAACCATTCCATTCTCCTACTTTTCTTACACAAATAACATTTGGGATAATGAGTCATAAGAAGTAGAGATGTATTTTACAGATGCAGACAAGCATGCTCAGAGGGGTGAAACCACTTGCCCGGCTAAGGCAGTGTCAGATCAGGTTCTGAAAGGCGGCCAGCCTGGCCACAGTTCTTTCCTGTCCAACAATCCCCCTGACACACACACACACACACACCCCCCGCACATTCCTCCTTCCCCATCTAATTCTGTTAACGTCGCCATCTTTCTCTCTGTTATCCAAACTCTAATGCTTCCACTTTCCCTGCTCCCCCAGATCGAGTCAGTGGTTCCACTGCTGGATCTCCTCCCAGTAGTATTTGGTCTCTGGTCCCCCTCTCCATCCCACCTCCTCTAGGCCCACCCCTTATCACCCTCATCCTTACTCACCCACCTGTTCTATGTCCATCTCTCTCTGCCCCACATCCTTCCAAACCACTGTGTACACTCCACTCTGCCTCCAGATAACTCTACCCTCGTCATGGTTCTCATAACGATGCCAAAAGGCTTACATTTTTTTTAGCGAGGCCCCACTGCCTAATGAATAAAAGTCCAAACTCCCTCCCTGACATCCAGGACTGTTCAAACTCTTGCCCAGTTTTCTCTCCCACTACCGTCCTCCTCACAACCAATACTCCAATCAAATAAAACCTGCCAGTCACCTCTGTGTTCCCAGTCCTGGGCCTCTGCTCATGTTGCTGAGCCAGCTGGCACATCCCTTCTTGGGACTAGTTCAGACTGTAGCTAATTCAAATGATCTCTCCCATGATCCCTCGAGCCAAGGAGAAACCTCCCTTGTCTGAACTTCACAGCGCTATGATCCCTGAGTGGTCTTGCCCCAAGTATACCTGGTGGTTTCATTTTTTTCTGTAAATGACTTACTTCTCCCCATCAAGAAAGCAGTATGTCAGTCTTTGTTTCACTGTGGGTCCATCTCAGTCTTAACACAACATTAGGCACAAAGTAAACACTCACACGGTTCCAACTAAAGTATGTGGGATCATAGAGGCTTGCTTCCACTTGGTGCGCATATTTATTCCCAGAGCAAACCATATATATAGCCTTACAGACCTCAGCCAATAATAAACAGGAAGTAGAACAGTGAATAAACAATGTCAGCCTGGGACAACCTGAGTAATAATAAGACCTGTTAAAACAGGAAAGGTACTGGGATATATCAAGGAGGGGCAGAAAACTGGCTTTAATATTCCCGGTTCCAGATACAATTTCTAAGCAAGAAGGGGATAAAGTGTGGGGGGGGTGTTCTGGGTGAAAACCGATTATGTAATGAGCCCTTTTAACCAGGAAACCCCCATATGCAAACAGCTAAGCACTCAACAAATACCTTTAGAGCCCATGGAAAAATAAAATGCTCAATCATAATTAGGTTATATTGTTCATTAAAATACAGTCCTAGCTGCACCCAAAGCCATCTTGAATGGAGCTGAATCTCAGCTTCCAGCAATGAGTTTGAAGGGGGAAACAGGGCTACATAATCCGTTGAGTTTTCAGTCACACATCAATCTGATTTCTCTTCCACATCTTCCCCTTGGTTCTCCATCCCTGTACACACCCCTTCTTCAAAGGCAAGATAAGAGGGCAGGAGTTTACAGTCCCAAAGAGAAACTGGAAGAGGTGGCAGTTCCACTTCTCTGTGGTTATTTCTTTTAAAGACAATTTTTTTTCCTTCCTCAACATTTGAGAGATGGAAAATCCATTAGATAATTATGACCAGCCCAAGAGACCAATTCAAGATTGTTCCCTACCGTTTATTCTCCACCAATTTTCCAGTCCACTTCCCTGGGGAAATGTTAAAGTTCTCTCCCCCACAGCTACTTTCAAATTTAGCCTGAACCTGGTACCACTGTAAAGCTTTAAATGTAAACTTTATAACAAGACCTGAGCTGAAATTGCAAACAGCTACAAAAACTAGCATCTCTGGTTTTTTGCAAGGGGGCAAAACACCCCTAGGCACAAATGGAAAAGACAGGTTATAGATTTCTGAGTTAATCTCACCATGTTCTGCCCGACAAGGCTCAACATACGGCAGCTTCTTTTCTTGGTGCTGTCATCCTCCTCAGAAGTGACAACTTCTAACCTAGGGCACAGGGCTTTCATTTGGAATTTTTCTTTGACACCAAAATGGTCAAAGTGGGCAACTGGCTTCTAAAGGACTCAAAAATATTAGTAAGGGAGAGAAGCAAGGTTTGCTCATCAACCTAGGACCTGATTTTTTAATAATACAAGATGGCTGCCAATAGATTCCAAATGCCAACTTTCCTTCTTCCTCCCTGGCTCTTATACATGCCTAGGAAGTGGATGAGTTCCTATAAAGGATTCACCAGGATAACATGTCATAAAATGATTTCCCCAGTCATAAAATCACATGTAGGGTCTCTACTCTCCAGCCTGGCACCCAGTGTGGAGTTTATCTCGGACTCCTCCCTGCCTAATGATTTGAAATCGTAACACAGAGGAAAATTTAATAACTATGTCCTATTTTTCTCAATGCTCAGTGGAAAGGGTTAATATTTCCAGCCAGCAAGATCTTAATCGTTTGAAATTTCTTTTTTTTACATTTTCTTTTAAAATATTTCCAAAAGGAATTAATACAATGTTTTATCTTAGTAAGAGTCTGGCGACTAGAATAAAACTGATCTCTGATTAACTCAGGCTCTTGGATCCTTTTTGAGATTCTCAGGGTATCAACATTTCCTAAATCTTGTCTCATTGTCCATATTTGGATGTGGAGAATAAGGCTCTTGATGTGGAAGAAACAAGCAGTGTAGTTTTAATAGACGACAGAGAGAAGGCAGTTGCTGGATTTCTATCTGCCTCCACCTTCTATCTTTTAGCAAGAAGTGCAGCAGACCAGGGAGAGAGGATGAGGGGCTAATGTAAAACCCATTAACCCAGAGTTCACCAGAGTATGGGACCCTCTCCCCCTGCAACCAGAGGAGCTTTCCGTTCATCTATTTCAAATCCGAAGCTTCCACGGAGGATTTCAATGTCAAGAAAGGATACCACTGTTTAAAAAAGTTTAAGAATGACTGGCACTTGATTTGAATTAGTTTAACTCTTCAAATCCAAATGAATTGAATCTCACAGTGATGTAGGAATTTGCAGTGTGATCTTTTCAGTCCAGAATTCATCAACAGTCTAAGATTCGAAATCTTTTCTAAATCCTTTCCAACCTGAGATTCTATAACTCAGTGAATCTGCTGTCAGCTTGGACCACTTACCTTGGACGTTTCTGTAATAAACATATACCTCACAAGCGTGGATTTTCTTAAAATTTGCTCTTAATAAGTACTAGGAAGAAAAATATGGCTGAATCATGGTTACAATTTCTTCTAAGAACATAAGTACTTTTCATTAAAAGAAACCTGAATTACTGTGAAGAAATACTCTGTAAATCCCAAGTACCGAATAGCTATCCCTAAACTTTCCAGTTGGTATCCTTCCCAAAGAGCTAATAAATATGTCCTTCGTAAATGAAAGCACCAAGTTCCATTCCGTGGAGGAAAAGCTCAGAGCAGAAACCGAGGACATGAGCAGGAAGGGCAAGCAAGCAAGCGGGAAGGGCATGGCTGTAAACGATGGAGACGGTGTTTCACATGGCACGTTTACACCAAAGAGAAGACAGACCAACTGAAGAGCCCCCCTCAGAAAGAAGGGACCAATCTGAAGTGCGCTGGTAGGGCGAAGGGAAGCAGAAGCTGTCCAGAGGATGGGGGAGGGAAAGAAGGGAGGCGGCCCTGTCATGGAGGGATGGACCAATTCTTCTTCCTCTAAGTGGATGTATTACCCAGATCCCCTCTCAGCATCAGGGACCAGGAAGAACCAGCTTTAGCAGAACAGCCAAGAAACTTGGCCAGTCATGTGAAGGTCCTGCCCCGGCCCTAGGGGAAGATAAGATACACCGCACAGCTACTTCCTGGGCAAGGGGGAGAGCTGACTGAGTCAGTAAGGGCCCAGGCTCCTGCAAAACACAGCCTGACTCAGCCAAAAGGCAGCGGCAGAAGAAAAGTATGGCAGCCGTTTTAGAAGGAGCAAGAGGTACTTGGGCTTCCCTGCTGATCTCAGAGAGACAGTCGAGTTTCCTGGGGAAAGCAGCATGGAATATTTGTGACTTACCCCTCCCTCCCCAAAGTTCTATAGGGCCAAGGGAAGGAGGGGAGGAGGGGCTCTGGGGCACAGATGCCTTCCCAGCAGATTTGTGGTGGGGCTTCAGAGAGAAGTAAGTACTGGCTGCTATTAGAGGAAGGCTTACTAACACTCAGCTGTTTATTCTCTGCCAAGGAAGTAGCCTAAGTCAACAGGAGCTAGGAATCCATATTTACAGCTCCTTGGATCCTCATAACTGGAACCACACCTTAGGAAATAGCTTTCACACTAGCACATGACAGTTGGGAAAGACGAAAGAGGATAGGATCAGGAAACAGTAGAAAAAGGAAAAGAAATGACACAGGGTTCCAATGCAATGCTTGCAGCCACATAAATCCTTTGAGGCATTTCACTGACATGATTTATAGGAAGACTGCTCTCCCCTTGATGTCACCTCAAAGAAGAGCCATAAGTACAGGATTCCTGAAAAATGGTCATAAAGTTCTAGTCCTAGCTCCGCAACTGCTTAACCATGTCACTTCAGGGCAATCCAGTTGGCTAGGATGCTGGCCATGGTCTCAAAGGACACCTGAACCGACAGGATTTCACTCTATTCCATTTCACTGACCCTGCACTGACATAGATACACAGGTAAATAGAAAGAACTCTCAGTTCCGGAGACTGCACAAAAAGCTGGGCTTAGGCAAAGCTGCTGAATTTATTTTCCGCATTCTTCCCTCTGGCACTTCATCCTTCTCCTCTGATGTGTGGTTCCTGAGTCCCTAGGGCCTCTCCAGGAGCCCCACTCAGCCAAGCAGCTTCTGATCACTAGTCACATTTCTGATCGGTTCCAGGCCCTCAAAGTCTTGACATTTCATAAAGTGGTAATTGTGAAAAATGGAGTATTATATGACCTCAGACAATCTAACCAGATGTGTAAAAGTAACCAATGAGTTACTTGAGGAGAGCTCTCAAGTTGGGTAAAGCAAAATAGGAGAGACGATACTGTTTTCCCAGTAAACCAAGAGTACTTTCAACACATCGGTGTGTTCACAGGGTCTTTCCAGATCATAAGTAATTCAAAAATGGATAAAAGCAAATCAGATCTTGTTTATTAGCTCTTTCCCCCCAAAAACCATAAGTTTCATGAGGGTAGGACCTTGCCTATCTTATCCCCCACATACCCCTTGTAAGCTTTGGAAAACCTGGTGCAAAGTAGGCACCCACATTTATTTATTCAACAAATTATTGAAAAAGTCATGTGTAACCATGGAATGAATTTGTGGGCCTTTCTTCACCCAGCAGATATATCTTTTAAAAATTAGACTTCTATTCAGTTAATACTAAAACCAATATGAATTCTTTAAGCACATGACTGGAGAAATGAGAGGTAAGGAAAACTAGGAAAGGAAAGTCGTCTGGTTGTAGAAAGTCTACAATCCGATCACTAAGAGGTAATTTTATTTCAATTAACTTCATCTCATTTTCCACTGTTTTAAGAATTAAGTACCTGCTTTTTCATTTAAATGTAACATTCTCAATGTTCTTAAAGAAAAAAGTGGATGACAAATGAAGACAAATAACTGGATGAATTCAATTAGTATAACATGATAGCTACCATCGTTTTTAAAGAAGAGCTATCATCTTCAACACAGTTGGGTTCCATCACTGATCATGTGTGGGATCAAGTTCACCAGGCTCCCTTTGCCTCAGGTTCCACATCTGTGAGAGGGAAGGACAGCACCCACGTCCAAGGCCACAGGTAAGGAAACTTATCTAAGACTATCTCTATAGTAGGCAGCAAGGTACCACCTTTCAGTTAAGAGCCATGCTTACTACTGCAACTGCACTTGAAATGTGTTACACTGGAGTTTTCTGGATTCCAGTTTAAGAGGAATTTCTCTGGATATGTGTGTATGAAGTGCCTCAAGAAAACACCACATGTACTGTAGAAATCGACTGATCCACAGTAAATACAGCTATCTTTATCACATCACTTCATTGATTTGACTTTCTGTAGCAACATTGTGAGAGTTAAACGTCACTTTACCAAACTAGTGCAAAAGACACACTTCTGCCTGCAAGTTCTGTTTGCAAACTCGGCAAAGAAATGACAGCTCTTCCCAGAACATTTCCGGTCCTCCTCCTGCCTTACGCTCACAGAGAAAATATAAGCAATGGCTCTGAATCATTCCAGTGGAAATTGGTTCAGAGACCCTCTTCTCAAGCCCAGATTGTTCTGTTCTTTCAAAGAACTGTCCCTTCAGAGTAAGCCACTTCGTAGATGTAAGGGTTTAGCAGTCTGGAGATCTTCAGAATTCAGCTCTATTAATTACAGACAACCTCAAATGCAGTTTTTTGCTCTCTTTTTCCCTTTTGATGTATTAAATTCACTGTCAGAAATTAATTCAGAAAGGAATGGCTGAATTATCTCCAAATTAAATCAGCTGTTAAAGACTGCCAGGAATATGATTTTTTTTGTGGCTAATAATGGACCAGCAAACTATAAAGTTGACTTGTTATTTAAGAGGACAATGGGTATTAATATGGTACAACTGCACATGCCTTTCCATAAAAAGTCCCATAAACTGGTTTATATTATAATAAAAGATGCTTAGATGCCAAAAAAGAAAACTACCCCCCAACATTGTTCATATACCACTTTGTAAACAGAGCAAAAAAAAATGAAATGTTTTAGGATTCAACTATAAAACAAGAATTAAAAATGTCATATAACTGGTTTATATTATAACCAAGAACACTAAGATGTTAAAAATGGAAAAATACCCTTGCAGAGTTTATGTATCAGTTTATAGCCGGAAACAATAAGAAATGAATGTTTTAGGATTCATCCATAAAATAGGAATTTAAAATGCTGTTGCACAGAGAACAATGAAGGTTTTTCATGAAAATAATAATAACAAACTTCATTGCCTGAGTCTTATGTGTTCAGAAAATTTTAGGAGCAGAAGAGATCATAGGCATCAACTCATACATTATTCCACTGCAGGCAATATAAAATGTAACCCCCCAAGACAGATGAAAACCTATTCTATCTTATACAGGGATTATAGATTTGCAATCAGGCAATAATATCTGTCATCATTTGCAAGGGTGGCATCTCACCATGTAATTAACATTCAGTTCACTTCTTGGTTGTAAAGTCTCTCCAATGACTTCCATGTGCGCAAGGCAAGCACTTTCATCAAACCGAGGTGGGGGGGTGTGGGCTGCTAGCACACGTGCCCAGGTTTTTATAAGGTGTTTGCACTGCTTTTAAATCTGTTTCATCCTCATGACACTGCCTTTTGATGCTTCACTCTTACATATGAAGCTGAAGAGGGAAGATGAAGTCCTTTGTTACTGTGATTCAAGTATCAATCTTTTCCAGTATTCTCAGTCTACACACACAAAAGCCAAGAAGCCTCTTAAAAGAAGGTGATTTATGAACTTGTAAAACCCAAGAAGTCAATCAATATGTAATGAAGTAAAGAGAAAAAGAAAGACAAGCAGGCAGGTGTGACAGAGCGCGTGGTCGATGGCAATTACTGACACACCTAGATTGAAAGCATTCAGTTCACTTACTAAGACCTCCAATTCTAATAAACACCGATAGGTGAGTGGGCGACACATTTCAGATTGCACGTGCTTCTGTTGTTTTCATGTCTCCCGTGTCACAGGTGGTGAGTCTGCACTCACAAACACAGGCTGACTGGCTACAATCTCCCGTTCTCCCTCTGATCATCACTTTCATTGAAATCACTCCCTGCAAGTTCATCCAAGGTGATGATGTTTGTTTCCAAAGTGACATAGCTGCCAAAACGTTCCCATATTCCATGAGCAAAATGCAGGTACTTGAACATACTTTTAAGCCACAAATAAGTCTTTAAAAATGCCCTCTACAACTTTAAAATTCAGCTTTAAATGCTGAAATGTTTAAATCTAGATGGTCAATTCACAATGGAGCACAGAATCCAGATTTTAGAATTTTGGATTCTAGCCCCTCACTAGGTCCCTAGTTAGCTACATGATCCTGGGCAATGCATTCATCCTCTCTGAACCTCAGTTCACTTGCAAAAAATGGAAGATTAAATCAGATGCACTGTAAAGTTTCTTCCAGTCCTAACACTCCACGATTCCTATATCTTTTCAGGAACAATAATGTAGTGTTACTGGAATTTGTCCTACCCTTCAGAAACTGCCTATCTATAACAGGTTATTTAAATACTAAACTATATGCTTTACCAAAATATATGTGGAAATGCCACTGCCACGCAGTAAGATTTGAAATACTATGTTTGACAGTCAAATACTAGTCCAAACAGTTGTTTCTTTTTTTTCCCCAATATCTATTACTTCCCACGATGACAATATAAAGTTGGGCTAGTTTTAAAAGAAATTTTCAAATTTGTTTTTAATGTTTCAGTTCTCAAAATACTGCTGACTATCAAGTACAAGGTAAAATTTTCTGCACAGATTTAGTCAAAGCGTGAACTTTTATACATCCCAGCAAAACGGATAGGGTATTCATAACATCTGAGAGCTATTCTAATAATCTTTCTCCAACATTCATTACCATTCATATTTACATCTTTGGCAATTCCAAACTGGAGAGAGAAATCTGCAGAGGGTGATGCCTTCTGTATGATTATGAAATCTAGTATGAGATGTGTTGATTCAAATACTAAAAAATGATACACTCTTCCAATTCATTTTCCCTGATTTTTCCACTGAGACATGAGTATAAGACATAAATCAAGCCTTTCCTATGAAAAAGGAAAAGCTTCAAAGGCAAAGACAAATTTAAAACACAGTCCTCTTTCCTGTAGGTGAAAAGAAAATAACTGTATAGTAAGAGAGAGAGGAAAACAAGGGAAGACTGGGGCAATAGGGAGATGCTCTTTTTGAAGCGTAGATCCTAATTGGTGGAACCATTTTAGCTATTTGTTTTAACCCCCTCTTAAATTTTAATTTAAGTGTTATTCTTATTTAATTTATTTAATTAATTAAAGTTATCATCCACATGAGCTTGCATTTTTTTGTTGAAAGGGATCCAATTCATTTTCAGAAGATAATCTGAAATCAGAAGCTTGAATATAAAAGAAAACTGAGCCCAAATATTTTACAACAGGCTTCCTCAAAGAAGTCAGCCATAAAACAGATTCAGAGTTACCAGTAAACACTCAGCAATGCCTAATAATGTGGAATGCTTGGTGGGGAGGAAGACCTGATGTCTCTTATAGAAGGACAAGGAAAATGCCTCCCTTTTGATTTGGAAAGGATCGTCACAGAAATTCATGTTACCAACAGAGAAGCACCTTAGGTGTCTGTAATCTCTTTCCATGCTTCTGCCAGGAGGGAAAAATGAGGAAGTGAAAACATGTAGTGAATTACCTCAGCAGTCCCAGAAAGAGGTCTGTCACACCTGGCAAGGGCAGGGACAGAATAAATGAGCAAGGACTGGGGGGCCCTACAAAACTCAAAAGAGAAGACAGGGTTTCGAGGCTCAGCCAAGTACCAAAGATGAAGGCAGATGGAGGATCAGGTCGCCAGGCTATGGCAACAGCTTGCCCCTCTCCTGCCATCATCTTACATGGCTACAAGGTCTACCCTGCTAACCTACCTGACTTGCGCAACTCAGTTCCTGACACTTCTCTCAAATCTACTTCAGAGCCGTATTCCGCAGCCACGCCCCAGGCCCTTGTCATTCCTTGGACAGTCACATCTCTGAAATCACTAAGGACTCTTACCAGCTCCAATAATTCGCAGCCCTCTCCAACTCCCTTACGTCTCTCTCTAAACCTGTTCTTCTTCTTCGCCAAGACTTCAACCTGGGACACATGTTCCACTCTTGGTTTCATTTCCTTCTCTACTTAGCTTTCCCTAATATGCCCATTCCTGAGCATCTTAAATTCTACCACTTCATGTCCTTCCGACCCATATCTCTTGTAAGCCTGCAATTGTGAAGTCTCCCCTCTGTCTCTGTTTTTCTTTTCTGCAGCTCCCAGGCTGCTACAGAATACAGGAAAGTTCCATATAACAGGGTGATGTACATGCCCTAATAAATGACCTTCAACCCCAGCAGAGTCCTCAGTGCTGCCTGGTAAGCTTACTGCTTATCTTTGAAGTACTCTTCACTTCATCATCTACTCCAAACTTTTACCAATTTCATTAAAATCTCTACAATCCCTGCTTTCTCTTCACTCTAGCCTAGCTCCCAAGTTTTCCAAGGAAATAGGCCATGAGTTGAGATTCAAGTATCAATCTTTTCCAGTATTCTCAGTCTACACACACAAAACTTTTAATTCCTGCTTCTGAATGGAGTGACCCTCACCCACTCTTGTCCCTTTCTCCATTCCAAGGTGTGGGTCCCTGCAGGCTGTCCTAACCCTTCCCATCCTGTGTCTTTTGAGAACTGTATATCCACTAATTCTCTCTCCTCTCCTGTACTCTCACCTGCCCCTTTTCAGTACATGCTGCACAACGCCTAGGGCACCGGTTTCTTAAGAGACAATGTTGGCAGCCCAAGCCTGTTGCTACTGGCCCTTTCCTCTCTGCCTATAAACATACTTGTTTTTCTCTTATCCTCAAAAACCTTCTTGAACCCAACTTCCTCCTTAGGCTTCAGCCCCCACCCCCTCCTTTCCTTCACTGCCAAACTTCTTGAAAGAGTACTCAAGATTTGCTGCCTCCACCTCTCCCTTCACTTGAGCCCACTGCCATCTGGCAGGCATCCCTCCCCACCACTCTATTCAAACTGCTCCGTCAAGATCAGCATTACATCCTAACTGCCAAATTCAATGGCCTCTTTCAGCGTTCAGCCACTCCTGCATCCTTAACTGCCCTGTGACATAGAGGACAGCGACTCATGCTTTCATTCTTGAAAATCTCTGGTTCCTTGGCTGCGGGGATACTCTCCTCTCCTGGGTTTTCCATCACCGTTCAGATTGCTCTTCCCTGGTTCCTTTTTCTCTGCCCAGTTCTTAAACCTGGATGTCCTCAACTCACCTTTTCACTCCTTAGAGCAGCGGTTGCAAACTACGACCACCCCGTGGGCTACATCAGGCCAATCACCCGGAATAAAGTTTTACTGAAGGAACACAGCCATCCCCCCATTCATTTTCTACATCACCTATGGCTGTTTTCAAGCTACAAAGACGAAATTGAGTCGTTGTAACACAGACAGCATGGCCCATAAACCTAAAATAGTTACTATCTGGCCCTTTACACAAAACGTTTGCCAATCCCTCCCTAGAAAGTCTACACAGTGACTCTCAAAGTGTGGCCCCAAACCAGCAGCAGTGACGTTAACAGGGAACATGTTAGAAATGCATTCATGAGCCCTGCTTGAAGGCTAGTAAATCAGAAATTATGGAGTAGGGCACAGGAATCTATGCTACATAAACCCTACAGGTGGTTCCGATGCTCACTGTAACTCAGGAACCATTGATCTGCACAGACCCTGAACAACCTCCAGGGCGGCAAGTACCATCCATGCATGTGACAGCAACTCTCCAATCAAGCTCCACTGTCCTTTAAATTAGCATTTGCAGTTAACTAGGGGATATTTCCACCTGGAGACTCATTTAGTCATTCAACAAACCCTTTCTCAACAACCTCTACAGGATAAGGTATGATCTGTGCAGGAGTTAGGTTGCCAGATAAAAATATGTCTCATGCAATATTTGAGACACAATTTTGCTAAAGAATTGTTCACTGTTTATCTGAAGTTCAAATATAACTAGAGATCGTGGGTTTTTTTGTTTTTTTAAACTGAGGTGCATACAGTAAAATGCACACATCTTAGTGTACAGCTTGATACATTTGACATGTGTATACATCACTATGTAACCATCACCCAGTAGAGACATGTATTTTTTATTTATTTAATGTAGCAATCCTAAGCAGGGGCTATCAAGTGAACATGAAAGCATTTTTATCCAAAAGTAGCATGGAGTCCAGAGATCCAAAGATATTAACATGGTACAAAACAATATAATAGCCCCAAAATCCCACATTTCAAAAATCTCCCTCTGCCTTTTCCCACGTCAGTTCACAGCTGTGAGGTCTTTGGGGGTTAAGCTACTTCAAAGGGCCCCTTCTAAATACCCAAAGAAAAGGGGCTTCTGACCCTGGTGGTGAGGAAAAAGTTGGAAGGCAGAAAAGAGTATTCTAATCAAGTGTGTGTATGAGAAAAGGATTGCAACCTGAGCCATAATAGAATGATAAGAAAGACATTAAATATACTTGGATGCACATTTCTTTAAGCTTTGATTTTTATCAATCATTACACATAATGAGCAGTAGCATAGTTGAAGCTTACAATTTTAAGGTGTTTCAATAAAGATTGGGTACATGGTTTAAAAAATGATAGCCAGTGAAAAGCTCATGATTTGGAGTCTGGATTTAAAATGAAAGTCCTAGGTTTATGCTCCAGTCCACAAATCAAAGCACTATGATTCCCCTGGTAGCATGTGACCCTGTTAGCAGACCAAGGATTCAGGAAGAACTCTTTCAAACTGGGTTTGCAAACACTGATAAACAAAGGGTGAGTGTAAAGCATTCCATCAACCAGCGTCCTTTGTAACAAGAAAGTAGATTTTTAGAACAATGCATTAGGTAGGATGCAAATGTTTCACCCATTAATTTTTTTTTAATTTTCTGATAGTTTTCTATTAGAAAAAAAGGGACAATTTTCTAAAACATAGAATGAGGAAATTTTTTGTAATCAAGGCATCCGGCAAAGAATATTCCCATCTAACTCTAAGCAAACTCACTTTCAAAACTTTCCCCAAAAGCCCCAAAAGAAAACTTACTGCTACTGTAAATTCACCCATGCCTGAACACATTCTACAGAATCATGTGTGGTAATGGAAACAATGACAGCAGAGACAAACGAAATTCAGACTTTATCTCATTTCAGCTGATACATACTCTTTGTTTCCTCTTTTCATTCTAATCAATATTGGTTGATGGGGATTCAAGGATGTTGCACTCAACATCTGGTTCAAGTGGAAAAAGAAAGACAACAGGATAGAGGCAGCTGCCAGGCATCAAAATAATCTGCAAATTGAATACAACTATCCCCTGATTTTAAATTTCCAACACTGTTTTAATAAATCCAGGTCTACAACTCATAAATTATATTTGTTTCTTTGCAGAAGAATAACTTACTGTGCTTTTCTTTAAGCGAGAAGATTTCATCACAATTTTTTTTTGTAAACACACCTCTGAAAATTACACATTCTTGTTTCCCATAACACCCCTACTAAATAAAGTGAGATTTCCTCTTAATCATTCCTTGAATAAATAAGAATTGTCAGGACAGAGGAGGAGAATCAGGCTGAGAACCTGGACTTCTCAAGTGGGTAACAAGCCACCCTTAGGTCCTGCAGCAAGATGTCCCAGCAATGAACAGTCCTCTGAAAGGACTCACCAATTCCCCAGTGAGTTCAGACAGGACCCTTCCATGTCTGAACCAGCAGAGCACATCCACAGGATACTACTGTCTACTCCTTGATGGTCACCTGTGGGCCTTACTATACCCCAACACATTAAATTCCTTAACTTCAAGCACAGTGTGGTATGCATCTCCTTGACCATCCCAGGAGCCAGCCCTCAAGAAGCCACAGGATAACAAGCTCTCTGTGAATATTTATGAGCTAGTATAGAACAGGATTGGAGGTAGGGAACTACACAGAAGGGTAGCTCTAAGCTTTCACTTTGAACTTGCACTTAACCAGCCCTTCCATTATCATTCCACTATTTTAACTACCAGTAGTTTTCTACTCTCCTTGATCAAAATCAGAAGGAGTAATGCCTCTCTCTGCAGAATTCAAGATAACCTGTTCTTACCAGATGTCTGAGTAGTCCTTCACACCAATGGGTGGTCAGATAAGATTCTTTTAGTAAGGTACTGATTTATAGAAGGCCCAAGTGGCATCTTTTAAAAAAACTTGCATCGGATTCATTATCTCAATCAAGAAATGCCTTCTCAATCCTTGAAGAGAGTCAAATCCTCATTCTGGAATTCTCAATATTAAACCAAAGTTACTCAAACCATCCCTCCCATCAATGCCATCATTCTAATTCTTAACGTATTAGGAGTCACTGGGCTAAGATGAATATTCCTCTCCACAATTCCTAAGTCTTCTACACTAAGTGTAAGGAGTGCACTGAGTTAGCGATTATTTTAACCAAAATCTCAGAACAGTGTTTGGATAGCTCTGTGCCTGCTGGTATGTAGAGAAAATCCACTGCACTGAAATAATCGCTGAGAGAACAATTACTTAATGAGTTAACCACTTAAATGTGGCCAGTTGCTCAAGTGCAAAAGACTCATTTAAAACTGGAATTATAATAGAAATGGATATTTTTATAACCATAGTTTTAAAAAAACCTATCAGACTAGTGAGTTATAAAAAAAAAATCCCATAACCAAGCAAACGGAAGAGCGGCAATGATCTGTACTCATTAAAGGTAGTTTGTTCTTACTAAATTAAAATCAGATTCCTCCACTTTCATTAACTACTTACTATTAACACATCTGGTAAATCAGATGAAATCCAATCTGAACTACCAACAATTAATTTTAAAATAAGTATTGGATGCACATTTACCAGCAGAGACTCATATTTCTCTATGAAATATCTGCAAAAACTTGTCACAGATGCAAGTGAACAAAACATCTATCTAAAAATACGGTATTGAGCAATGATAAAAATACTTCAGACAGCAACGGAAACACAGCACAAAGGAGCTTTTCCAATGCCTTCTTGGCAAACAAACAAGCGTATCTTGCAAGTATGAGTATTGGGTTTCCTTAAGTGCCCACACTGCTGAGAAGCAAAGGGAGATACAAGGAGGTTCCTGAAATTAACACATCCGGAAGCTGTTAAGCTCAGAATCCTCAAATACCAGGTTCAAAGCCAGCAAAGAGTTAAACACCTAGGCTAGCTCAGTAATGAAAGCTTAGTAAGTTTGGCCAACGAATATCAAGTAGATACCAGGGCTAAAGCAACTGCTAAAGGGATGACCTCTTTGAATCTCATTTGCATAGCAATGAGATATCACAAAGGCATTAAGTCTGAAACTGCAATGCTGTTTCTAGTCCATGCTTTATGTTGTTGTGACATTAAGCAAACTGCTTTTTAAAGTAAAACAGAAATGATTCCAGCAACGAAGGATTGGAGGGTGGCAGGAATAGGGGAACAACTAGATTATAAAATAGATCAGAAAACAGCTAGTCACTCAGGGAGCAAAACCAGCTGAAAAGAACAATAAAATAATAACTTTCAAGGATATTTCCAAAATGAGACAGACCAGGTAAGTACGTTGCTGGCTTTTGTCAACTGATATGTTAGTTGGGCCAAGAATAATAATGCATGTCTATTCACAACAGACAAAACAATATGTCAATAAAATGAGCCAAACTCTTTCAAAGTGTATCTGTTACAGCCTTAGGCTATTGCCTCTAATGATGCAAAAACCTTCAATTACAGTTTGGGTTTATTTTTGTTTTAAGGAAGTCTGCTTACAAGTATTAGTATCATTAGCTACTGCTAAGGAAGATTGGAGGGTTTTTTCCTCTACCATTGAGAAATGTAACTTTTTCATACACTGGATTAAATTACACATATAGCCAAGGCTACAAAAGAAAAACAAAACAAAACAAAAACCCAGCATTGAAGTCAAACTTTTGTGCTGTAACAGTTAGAAACTCAAAGAGCATTCAACAAAATCTTCAATACCCAAGCTCTGCCTGCATTTTTTGTTTAAAGGAAAATACTTCCAAGCTTCAAATGCCTTAAGTTCATTTCCCTCCCAGAGTTTTATGCATCAAATTCAAACCCAGTCACAGGGCAATTAGATGAAAACACAACAGAACAAAAAAACCTGCTCCATGATGCCTTGAGCATACAGCTCATTCAGGTACAGTTGTTTCCCTGCAGAAATCACTGAAGAACACAAAGATTTTTACTCATATCTGTCATAGAGACAGGCAAAATGAAAGTAAGGTTTGAGCTGCCTATTAGATTCCTGGACCCCCTTTCCAAAGGCATAAAAAAAATAACTTACTTTGTGATTTTGACAGAACCTCAAGTTAGCCTCCAAACCATAGTAATCTACTTTGGACAATGAAATTAGTATTTCAGTAAATCGTCCACGAAACAGGAAGCCTTTTAGTAACGACCTTGAACCAGATAATAGGAAAGGCAAGAAAAGCAGGGTCCAAAGCCAGAGGGTAATTGTGATTCAAAGGTTCTTTTATGCAAATAAGACCCCTAATCATGCTAATGTAATTTTCTGTATTTTATCTTCTGTCTTTTTATGTACATTCAGCTGAGAAGCCAAAATCAGGAAATAGCAGATTTCCATCTTCTCGAGCCAACCAGTCCTGTCCTAGCACAGCCATGAAAAACTACAAGACACTCACTGGGATTCTAACAGCCCCACTCCCAGGAATGACATGACAGAACTCAGAACATCCCAACAATTCTCAAGTTACAGCAAGCAGTTAATGGACTCGAGCATAGTGCAATAATCCACAGTAAATACTAAAGCACTAGTTAGCTTTTCCATTTCCTTTTGTGTTATCACTAGCCTGGAAGGAAAAGTCACTTCCAAAAGGGAGAGACTGCACTGCTGCTATGACTCTCTGGAGGCACTCAGTTGCTTCCTGCTGACCCGGATGTGTGCACTATTAAGCTGTAGAAACTCAAACCAGACTTGCCAGGTACAGAGATGTTTTCAGCGATACTGTAGTCGGGAGAAGCCTAGACGCTTCCACAGGATTACTATAGGGTCACTATGTGTAAGACTGAGGACAGGCCAGGAACTCAGAACTCCAAGGAGGGAAATAGCTCATGGCTCAGCAGAGGAGTAGAGAGCACACGTTATAAATTTAGGCAAAACCAACTTAGCATTCTGACCCTGATACCTCCAGAAACGTCACCTTGGCCAAGTCCCTTATTATCCTTGTGCCTCAATTTCTTCATCTGTAAAGTACAAAAGATACCAGACTTAGCATAATAGAGCTCTTGGGGGATGAATGAGATGATATATGTACACTTCCCATCAATGTTAATGGTTATTAACAAATGTAAAAATGAATGAAAAAAATTGCAAATCAACAAATGCGGTTACTATGTATATTGTCAAGAATTCCTTTTTAGTAGTCCCCTATCAATTCAATGCCTGCTGACCAGCAGGAAGTTTGGGAGTGTTTTGTTTTCCAGGATTCTTTATCTACATTCTCTTTTTCTCAAGTTTCTCCCATAAACTTGATCATCCATACAGTAAAACTGGACTATTGAAACAGCCCTTTGTAATTAACCCTATGCATAGTATTTATTATTGTCGTTATTTTTACTATTCAAATAATGCAGGGCAGTATGGTTCCCTGCCTGCTTCTCAAACTTTGATTAACAGCAGTTACATCAATGCATTTAAAGCTCCTGCATAAACAAGGAAGATACCTTGGAAGTTTTAGCACTTTCCTCATCTCTACCAGCCCCAGGCTGCTGCCAATTAGCCTGCAAGCTAAGTAAAAAACAAAATTGCTACAGAAACAGAATTCCAAGATAGATACCTCCCCAAACGCCAGTCTTTCTTCCAACCAAATGCCACCTCTGACTCTACATGGAAATGCCAGAGGTGTCCTAGAAGCAACTTTTAATTAAAGATTGGAGTGAGAAAATTTAAGGACTCTGATAACTAAGTAATTTAAAATATTATTTCATGTTTAAACAAACACATTATGGAATGGTAAAATTTACATAAATTATTAGAGAAAAATACTCAGCTATCAAAAACATCCCACTGACGCTCATGGCCTGTCTTTGGGCTCCACCACCACGCTCTGAGTATAAGACCACCTTCCCCTGGCAGTACAGGGATTTGTGTGGCTACATTTGAGAAGCCCTCGCTATCGACAAGAGTGGTGGGTTCAAATTCAGGTCATGTCAGCTAAGGTCTGTGACCTTAGTTCAGTTCCTAACCAGATCTTCATCACCTGTGAAAGGGTGTTGCTAACAGCCACCTCCTAGAACACTGTTGATGCTGGGACAAAAGTATTTATGTAAAGAACCTGGTGCAGCAGATTCTCAAGAATTCGTAGCCATGGTTTTCTCTCCCACCCCATTCTCCTTTTCCTACTTGTTATTTGGGATCACAGATCAAAACGATGCTTAGAAGTCCACCAAGCATCATCTATAATCTCTCTTGAAGAGGCTAACTCATTCCAACATCCAAACACCTACAGAGCATGATGTTGGTTCATCCATCTGACAAATACTCATTGAACATCTACTTGGTGGCAGGAGTTCTCTATGAGCGAAAGAACTTAGCAGGCAAGAAAGGGTGTGCAAATAGCTATTCCAGGCCATCAGTTCCCAGATGGAGTGTTTTCCAAGACATCAAATGACTACAAAGCCTTCTCAGGTGGGGACAGGAGGGAAGTAATGACAAAGCATGCTGCAATTCCAGGTTATTCCAGTGTAGTTTAATGATCCCACACCTGTGCACTAGGATACTGGGGGATACAGTTCTCTTCAGGGATATTAATAATAACCAAAAGCTATTAGTGAGGCCAAGAAAAAGGAATGAAAAGCCCCTGACCCAAACAAAGAAGAGGGCTTCCAGCAGCAAAGGGCCACTGAGAATAAACTGCTGGAACCTGGTCACCAGCGCTTCACCTGTGCAGCTTGCCCTTTTACTCGCTTTCCAGGTCAGCAGGGACAGCAATCATGCCATGCACACTCAGTACTCACAGATTGCTCCAGGCTGCCCAGAAATCTGCATGGAGGCAAAAGATCAAAATGCCTTTTCATCTAAATAACTGTGAATTAACCCTCTGCCTTTTTAATTACTCTCAATTACTTTCCCACTATTTACAAGGATTTTTCTTTGCATAACAAAATCCAACTCTAATCAATATATGCAGTATATCCCAGCTGATTAGCATAATTCTTGCTCCACCATGATGCTGGAGTTGTGCCAGCCTTACCTAGCACACAATTAAATGTCTGGTAATGCCTGCTGCTACCCAGCAGGCCTTGTGAGTTAATAGGGGAAAAAAACGGATTCATATTTGCCTCTACCAGCCCCTAAGTGCCCTGGCTCTCTCTCATCTGCTTGTAGACACGTACAAAGTGTGCCTGGAAAAATAAAGGCCTGGAACAATCATACAAACCTAAAAGGCGCAGGAGCCTAAGAAAAGGATCTCCCAAGTCTAACTCGTTATCTTCTCATTGCAGTAAATCCTTCCAGAAATAAGATATCACTATTCCCACCTCCTATTCCAATAAGTAACTGTGTGTACACTTTAAGTACAGAAAAAACTCAGGTATCTAAATAGCCAGGTATCACCTAAACCCAGTATTATGAATTATGTTCAGTGTACCTTCAAACCAATCTTCAGTAAGCACAAATCACCTAATAAGACATCAAAAGCATTACACATTTCTCATGCTCAAGGATCTGGTGTTAATGACATTTTGTTTGCTAAGCTCCCAGAATACAAACTGTCTAATAGATAGACACGGCCTTTTCCAGTTGCCATTCATTCAAGAAATAGTCAGATATTTTTGGAATTATGACATTCCCAAGACACACACCTGTTCACAGGTTGATTTTAACAGCGTGCCTTTCAAATATTGCTTTAGTGAAGTGTAATTGGGAGGAAAAAAAACAAACAAGATACTTGGAATTTCACAAGACTTGCATTTTAATCTGTCCTATCACTAACTGCCAGGTAACTCTGTATATTCATTTATATACACACACAAGCTTAATTATATGCCAGACACTCTAAATTCAACCCCAAAAGCAAGATTCTCTTGCCCAAAAAGACCTGGGAAAGATGGGCAGTTTTGACAGATGAGCCAATCAAGACTCTGGGTGTATATGCCTGGAGGATCTTTCCTTCAACTAGAAAATGTGGACCTCAAATATATCTCACCAGGACCAGAATCATTGCAGTCCTAAAGCCTCAGGGATATTTTTCAATATTTGGTCATAGATGGTCCATTGTGAATGTCAATGATATACTGTTCAATTTGAACATAAACAAATGAGGTCATTCAAATTTAAAGATAAATACCAGAGAGATCCAGCAATAATAAGAGTTGGGGATCAAGGATTAATGTTATGCCACAGCCCTGAGAATGATCTGTAGGCGGGAAGAGACACCAGCACAGGTAATTTCATTACAAGGCAGATGGCATTAGATGTCGTGATGGTGATACAAACTGTAGTGGCAACCTGAGAGCAGAAATGTGAAGAAAGCAATATAGGAGGTAAGGTGTAAGCAGACCTTGAGGATGGCACAGGGCTTCCTTCCACTAGGACTGTAGGAGTTGGGGAACGTAGGGGAATGTAAAGGGAGTACCAGGTAGAGCAAAAAGTAGGTGGGAACACTGCAGAAGGTGAGACACACTGAGTGAGACACACTGAGTGCAAGGGACACTTTCCTGGATTTCCCAAAGTCTGGAAACGGGAGTGATCCTTTTTAGTATCTTCACAAAACAGTGGATACTGTTAGAGGTGTAATTCTGGGTGGGACAGGCGCACTGCCAGCAAACTCGTCAGCTTTAACATTTCCCCAACCTCTCCATAAACAAGGTGGTCATTTCTATCCTAATGCCAGTCCCAGTCTATCTTCCCTTTTTAGCTTCCCCACTGATGCTTCTCCACAAAGCAGTGTTGAGGGAGGTCAGCTTTTAACTTTCAGTTCATCATATATTTAAAGAAAATATATTTCCCATATGTATACATTCTTAGCTCTTTAAGAAATTTGATATGCAAAAATGTGAAGTCAAAAAACAGACAAATTAAGAGGAAACAAAATATCCTTTACTTTATATAAGAATGCACTGCAGGATCTGCTTAGTGAGTCCTCCCTAACTGAATGCATTTAAAATGTGATTTGCTTTGAAAAATGTGATATACGCTCACATTAAAAAATATGTCTATTGTATAAGAGCAATCTAGGCTTATTCACTTTGATTATTATAATAAGCACTGATGAGCTGTATGAAGTAGCAAATCTTATAAAATACCTGAATCTTCCTCTCTCTCTTTGGAGATGTTATTAATCCTACTATTTAGCAGAACTGTAAGAGTACAAATTGAACTGACTATATGCACTGCTGAATAAAACTTGGGAATAAAATGATTACAGCAAATGATTACACTTACAAAATCTACACTTCCAAAATAAAAGATTACCTAATTATTGGATAATTCAAGGAGATCTAGGAAATTGATCTGGCAATATAATATGTTTTCATCTTACATTTCCCAATCAACTGCCTAGATTGCATAAACTCCAGATTGTAGCAGTTGCCTCCTGAATGTAAATGGAAGGCATTATCGTACCACTGTTAAGTGAAGGACTTCCAAGCATATAATGTCACTTAATAAAAGATGCTGGTACCATCTTCCTGACTTGGGGCACCCATGCAATATGTCCTTTTCTGGGCCTATCCAGAATAACGTGATTATCTAAAGCTAAAACAACTTTCTCAAAGAAAGCTAAGTTTTGGACAGTCAGGCACCAGATTTGTTTTCTATGTTCCACGCAAAATCAGTCCAAGGTAATAAGGGCACTCAATATATTTTTGCTGACAATGACATGGATTTGAGGAACCCAGCACAGGCTATCAGCAAGACTAACAATGTAATGTGGACTTAGCTCACTCAGACTGTGAATGCTCTGCTATGTCTACAGGAAAGATGGAATGCTAGATTACTTTAAATAGCTCCTACCTAGAGAACATACCTATGAAGATGAGGAATTAATATATCTTACAAAACTAGCTGTTCACATTCATACCAGTAGAGGAAGCAGCTAAAATCTAAATTGTGAACAGGGAGTGACAAGTCCTCAAGGATTTAGGGAGACATGTCTCTCCCTTCCTCACTTGTTGTCAACATTCTCAAGTTATTTCTTTACTAACTGCAGTACTTCAAGCATTTATAATCATCAAACACAGTTCAAAAAGAAATATGTCCCACAGCAAGCTGTTAAAAAAATAAAAGAATTTTCCCATCTTCTGTATGATTGGAAAGTTTTCTATGACTATAATCTGAAGTAGAAAGGCTTTATACCACTAAATCCTCAACCATAAAGCTGAAAAGGACAGAGAGAAATGAGTATTTAAATGTAAACTCTGCTATCAGAACACAGAAGAGCTAATTGTTATATAGAAGAAATTAATCTCACAAATTACTTTTAAGCTATTCCAGCAAAAATGCCATTATAATAGTTTTGTTTCTCAATTTTTGATGTCAAATGGTACAAAGTCATGCCTGATGTTCTGTTGACACTTCATAACATCAGGAAATATCAGGGACTCACTCCGTAGGAATGGTCTTCAGGAGAAGCAAAATCATCCTCATCAGCTGCAAAGTCAAAAAAAGCACACATCACTGCAGTCAAGAAGCCCAAAATGGCAAATGATCAAGTTCCAACAGCTAAAAAGATCCAAGACATTATGAGCTTTTAATGAGTGAAACATGCCATGAGAAAGGGACCTTCTGTCAATAAATCTAAATCCTGGTTCACTAATTAAACCATCTATACACAGTGTCTGAATATGTAGACACCAGACTTCAACATTCTTAATTATATTCAATTCCAGGCATATTTTTCCATTTAATTGACATTCTGAAATGCCTGTACAGTCCTATCAGATAGGTACCAAATTCTCAAAGGAGGTTAACTACACCCTTCTGAATTCTGAGTCATCTGATTAAAATTGTTATTATGGAACTTTGTTTTCGAAATGTGGGTTAAGAATCACACCCTACTCTGTCCATAACTACAGCAATATTAAAGTCATCTGCATTTGGTCCATTCTAGTGGGGACATTTCTTTACATTAAGGCTCTCGACAACCAGGGCAACCTGATGAAACCACAGCTACGACATCCAGCCTGGTCTAAGACCCATGCCACAGAAATCACATGACATACTGCTCAGCCAATCACAGCACATACTGCCATCATTCAGCACCTCTTAAGAGCCAAACAGAGAATTGCAAACCACAGTCTTAAAAAAAGACTTCAGATCCCCCAAATATGAATCGTATACTTAATACTTCAAAAACAATCAATAAAATGTCATCTTTAATAGACGCTCTAGGTTTCAAAAAAGACCAAGCTACCCCTCCTCCCCAGATATAGCTTCATTCTGCTTTTAAAGAAAAGCACCCAGTGTTTATCTGATAGAAAAAGTGACATTTATACTGTCATTAAGCACATTTGTCACTGATCTGTAGTCTCTGGCATGCTTTCAGATGTTTACAAGTGTTAAGTAATATTCAATGATATTTTGTAGCATTAAATTTGGGGTTTACTTCAAAACGTGAATGTAATAGCTGCTCCAGCGTGCTCACTTTTTAACCTTCCACAGTACTGAAAAGACTGTAATTTTTATCAGATTGTTTGGAATTTAATTTAGTTGAAGTCCTGAAGTTACAATTAAACTTCCAGTTAACCTTTCACATCTGTGCCTCATTCAACAGCTGTGCTTATCTCTGACATCTCAAAAAAGAAAAGAAATCAGGAAGAGCAGAAATACTATTTGCAACTGCTTTGCGAAGTACAAGCATCAGCAAATCATGGTAAACCTCCGAGGTAACAGTTCCAGCCTTTTCACCCACATTCCGGAGGTGTACCATTTACTTTTTTTTGTAAAGTTAAAAAGCAAGCATCAGACCTGAATGCTGAATTCCTAAAGAACGGAATACCTCAGAGTTCCCTGTGCTAAAGCTAACTGACAAAAACAGGGAACTAAGAATACACCATGGCCACCAGTATGATTTCTCCCTGGCACTTGCCAGAAGCATGTCTGCCAAACTTTGTAGGCTCCTTCCCCCTCCAACACTAAGTAGTCTGTGATTTTTTTTTTCTTAAGTATACAATCTTTAGCCACAATTAGACTGAAACCTTCTTGAGGACATGATTTTTTTAAATGCACTGCATCTCTTGTAATTCCTACACATAAAAGGAGAATTGAGCAAATATTGATGGATTACATTGAATTCGTTCCCTGAATTCAGAATTACATAAAGAACAGACTCCACAGCAAGCGTCTAATGTGGAAAGGAAGAATTTGTTCCCGGAGAAACCTTCCAAAATTCATTTACCAGTGCTGGAGCACACTATGATTACCATGTGGAGAAGGAAGTGAAGAAACTATAGTGAAATTGAGGACAAATACACATTCGGCAACAGAACTGGTGAAAGTGAGAACCAAAAAATGCAGGAGGATGGAAGCCATGTGCCTACCCAGTCACCTTTTTCAGGGCTAGTCCAACTCAATGACAACTCAGTAGAGAGTCCCAGGGGTTCCATTCACAGCAGGAGGATGCCGAGCACATGTTCTCAATTTTCATTCAAATTCCCTGAGGTCTAGGTGCTCTGGGCAGGGGTGAACTCTGACCTCCTGATCTGAGGCATCACTGTGGTTTCTCTGCAACAGTGCAGTTCTCCCACCTCAGCTCCCAGCAGATTTTGATGCCTCAGTCCTCCCCCTGCAGATTCTGACTTAAATGGTCTGGAAGCACGTTGTCCATCAGTTGTTTTAAAAGCTTTGAGTGATTCCAAAGTGTGGTCAAGGTTGAGAACTGCTGCTTTCCAATGACTCTGGGAGCTGTGGAGGGGGGGTGAGAAGCCCTCAGAGTTAACTGCTGAATTACAGTGTCATAAGCAACCCATTAAATTTTATGAGAACAGCAAAAATAAGTGACTTTTTAAAGACTCTCCTCAAAGGCAGCTTATCCTCACCAATACTTTTTTAGAGACTAACAGTCAACCAAAATAACCCAGAGTTGGTGATGTGTTCTTTAGGAAGCCACCATGTGTATACATCAGGGAAGAAAATAGGGGCATGTGCATGCACCTTGCATGCAGGCACATTTAAAATTCGTAAAAGCCCTCTTTGAAACTGGGGGTGGAGTGGGAATGAGGACCACAAAAGGATAATGGAGAAAAGGACCTGAATACATTCTAGTGCCTTCCCAAAATGTTGAGTAATGTTCCAACAGCCCATTTGGACTATTCCAGGGGTATATCTTTCCAAAAGGGGGCTCTGTCCTAAAGAAATGAATTCATTGATTTTGTAGTATCTTGCCTACATTAGGCTTTTACCAAGAATTATTAAATTGGATTTTATTCACTACATACCCCTAAATCTCTACTTCAGGTCATATTAATCTCTCCTTCCTCCTCTAGGACCCTGTTCAGTGACACTGTTTTGTCAAATAACAATTATGGCCACGTGTTGATTTCTACTTCGCACACATGGGTATCTCCCATTTTCCCAACAAGACAGTAAGCACACAGAAGCAAAGAATATAGTTTACATTTACAAAGAATATATTTGAATCCTGCCCACTGCCTTGCAAAGGGAGGTAGGTTCAGTAATTACTGGGGAAAAAAAAACTAAAAGAAATGAAATTGTTAAAGAGGGAAAGGAAGCAAAAAATAAAACAGGAAAAAAAAAGTAAAACCTTTGTTAAAGGAAACAACTTAAAATTCTGTAAAGTGTGACTTCATAGAATGAAAACAAAGGGTTAAATTTAAGCCATACAAGGGCAAGAGTTAATTAAACAAATTTCCTTTATTAAATGGAGATTGTAATCCACAGTCTTGGAACCCTCAAAGATGAAAAAGATGAAACATGACAATCTGCCCAAGGGTCCCTTTCTCAGCAGCCCCTGTATGACTTTTGTTCAGTTAAGGCAACACTCCTAAAGCATTGTGTAAAGAAAGGACAATCCTTGATTATAAGAATAATTTAATCATTAGGATTTGAAATCCGTTTTCTATTTTCTCTATCATCATGCCAGTTCCATTCTCAAATTTTCATCCTTTCTACTTAATATATAAATATCTCAGTCCTAGAACTGGCTAAAACTAAGACTAAGCTGGCAGTGCCATTCCAATCCAAAACTACTTCAACGGTCATTTGTCACTGTTACATGTAGCTGACAGCCTATTCTGGTAGACGAGCGACTGACTGGCTGGAAGCCACTAGACAAGTGTCAAATATGTTCTCAATAAATTCAGTCTGTGGCATTAAGCTGAATCTATTTGTTTTTCTTTCTTTAAGGAAAGGCAAGCTTTCCTGTAATTTAATTATTCTTGGAAAGAAATTTGGGGAAAAGGAGGCACTGTAGGCACAGAAGGAAAAGAGCTTATTAAAGGAGTAAATGCTCTTCAATTGACAGAAAAAAATGAGTACGTTTGAGAAAGTCTATAGAATCAAATTGTCCAAAACACAGAGAAGAAATTTACCTTCAGGGTCTTCACAGAGGAAGTCACGTAAGCCCCAAGTATGTATTAGGCCACTAGGCCCTGTGGTCACCCTCAAGAAGACAGACTATAAAGCACAGACGTAACCCTCACAATGGGGCAGGAAAGAGGTTCATAAGGGCATATTCGACAATTAGAGATTGAAAAGTATTTCAGAAAATTTTGTCAACAAACAAACCAATATATATACAGGGGTTGTGTCTCTTCCTTTACTTGTTTAAGCTTATGCTTATCTGTGGGAAACTAGAGGCTCCCCTATGTGCAGGGAGGAGGCAGGCAGGAGACATGTCCTTCCCTCCAAGTCTGTCCTGTCAGATCCCTTTTTTTATTTTAATTCCTCCCTGGGGTTTGTCACAATCAGCAAAGACAAGGGTTCATCAATAGTTCTTCCTCAACAATCAAAGGAAATCAATCTGAATGGACTGGCCCAGCTGATCCCATCAGATGATACCACTCAGTGCTCCTGCAGAAGGCAAAAACCTGGGAATGATCCCCGAGGGAAGAAACCAAACACCCCCTGTATTAGGCTTTCCCTCCTACCCCACAGGAAAAAGCCAACCCACCTATCAACTGGACTGATGTGGGGTACCATGGAATGTCACAACCAACTCTGCCAATGGGAAGGTGAAGAAGCCACGTTGGTCCTATTTGTTTTATGAGCTATTTATAAAGCATAACAGGACAGCCAGGAGGAACACTCCTGGAACTAGCTGGTAATGACGAAATATCCTCTCCCCCCTCATAACTGCCTACTTCTTTGTATTTGACATAACGCATCAGCCAGATTAGAGCAGGTCACCACCCAGCAGCGTATGAGGCAAGCAAGGATGATAACATAACCTGACACATCAAAATGTTCTTCTGTGAGCAGCCTGAAGAGCTGCAGCTTTATAAAAAGCTGTGAGCTGGCAAAATAACCAGATAGCATCCTGGTCAGTGGGCATCCAATCTGTTGATGGGTACTCATTTCATTTTTGAGTAGCTCAGCACAACTGTAATTGCTAGTTAACAAATAGACTGGATCTTGACTATTTGAGAAAAAAATCCTCAAAATGACTCTTGCCAGGAACCAGAATAAAATTTGAAGGAAAAAAAAAAAAAGGGCAGGGGAGAGAGGTGAACTTGAGAGCCAGCCCTTGGTTAGCAAACACTGGCTGCGAAAATTGTGGAGCTAGAAGATGCAGCCCGCCCCAGCAGCCAACCCGTTTGTGATCTCTGAGCCAGCAGCCTTTCATGTGGAGTTCTGTGTGGTTCAGATATGAAGACATTATAACCGAACAGTTCTGGGAACTTTCTCATCCCAGCACCATTCATTGCCCAAATTCCAGCAAGCCAACAGCAAGGCTTCATGATTGTCCATCAGCATTCAGTTTAATTTGGAAAGACAACTTTTCTCCGCGTAAAATGTTTTTTAAAAAAACCCTTCCCCCACTACAACCTTATTAGAAAAAAAGCACATCAAAGCGCTAAAGTTAATGCATTTTCTGTCTTTGTCTCTTGGCGCCTGGGTTTTCTTAGCTGTTCTTTATTCTCTCACTGCTCAGCTGCTCCGATTTAGGGGTAAGAACTCAAAAAAGAAAAAGCAGGAGCAGTTAGCTCTGTGCAATTTCCAGGATTCTGCATAATCTCAATCTCTCCATCTCTTCTCTCTCCGTGTCTCCCTGCTATCCCTTCCCTTCCTTTCCTTCTCAGATTCAGATCTCCAAGTCACAAACAAGAACATCATTCAGGCGTTCGATAAGCGGTAAGAGAAGTTCAGGGTCTGCTGGTGGAGAAAGCTGGGTTCTCTCTGATCGATATTGAGAAGGGGGCACCTCGGTCCTCAGTTCCTAGATGGCGGGCTTCCCCATTCCACCACCTGAATTTGCTGCCTGGATCAGGGGCAAAGGCGGCTGCAGTCAGTTTTCAGTCTGTGCATATATTTTAACTCAGCCCAGGAGGAATCAGAAAATCTAACTCTACCAACAAAGCCAGGAGCACAAACCCACCGTGATGAACTGGTCCGCCTGCTTCCCCCGCCCTCTTCCTCCTACCACCCCCGACTCGCCTTTGAAAAGACAAGCGCTGGGACCAGAAAATTAATACGTCCGAGGCGAAGACGGGGGAAAGCGGCGGAATACAAGTGGCCAGGAGTGGTTTGCATTTCGTTGTTTGTTTACGGGTATCTTTTTAAACATCAAGGACCCATGAATGTGAACTCAAGCTGGCCAGACCCCCGTGGGAGCGTCGCACGGCCCCAGGCGCTGCCCAGACAGCTCGCCCCCCGCCCCCTCTCCCGTCTGGCTGAGGCCGGGGTGAGTGGGGGAGGTTCGCGCGGGTTTGTCTGACACTTGTAAAAGGGAGAGAGATCCAACTTGGAAAACAAATGCGCCGGAGTCCGAGGGCGGGAGGAGGGGCAACAGAAAAGACTCTTCAGTCATTTGCGCGGTCGGTGCTTCCCTCCCTCCCTCCCTCGCTCCCGCCGCGGCTGTCGCAGGCTTGCCCAGCCCAGAAGCCAGTCCGGGTGTGCGCACGGCAGGGCGACGAGACAGGGCTGGGGACCCAAGCGGGTTGAGTCGACCAGACGCCGCCGGCCCCCGCCACCCACCGCCCACGCTCCTGGCCGCAGGCGCCTCTCCCTCCCGGGAGGCTCTCCTAACCCCCAAGGCGACCTCACCCGGTCCCTGCAGGCTCGCTCCCCGTCTTCCTTATGTACACTGGCCACTCTCTTCCACAGCCTGGTTGTGCCCCCATTATTACACGTTGCTGCAGCCGTAGGACGCCACCACCATCACCACACACACACACACACACACACACACACACACACACACATCCCGGAGCGCCTCGTTTCCTGTTGTAGCAGGCTACCCAAGAGGCGCTCTTAGGGCCAAGCCAAACTCCCGCCACCCCCGCAATCTGGAACCCCGCGCACACCCCGCCTACTACCGCAGGGCACGGGGAAAGTCAGCAAAAGTTGCTTTCCACGAAGCCTAATCGTGGTCAATGTTTAACCATCCCGCAAAGCACACGCGACAAAAGTCAGTCTGAGACTGCAGGGATAAATACCGACCACAGCAAGGCTAAAAATACCCGGGCTAGCCACCTCGCGCAAGCCCGGGGACCAGATGCACTTTAGCTCAGCGACCCCCACTGGCGGAATCCGGGCGCGCACCCGGAGCCGCGCGAAGACAGTCCTGGCCATCTCGGCTACCTCCCTCTCCCGCCCCTCAGACCCCCACCCCCGCCCCACACCCACACGGGTTTCAGCAAGGGGGTCCATCCAGAACCCACCAGGAAGGGGCTTTGAGCTAGAAGCCGGCGCGACTTCGCGTTCCCGCCCCCAGACCCATAGAAGGCTGTAACGCCCCCCCCCCCAGGAGCTACAGACCCGCGCCGCTTTCTTTTCAAAGACAAGCAACACACACTCCCGCCCGCCAAAAATCATGCACTCTCCCAAGGCACTCCGTTTCCCTAGAAGAAAATAGCAGGAAAAGTCCCTCCTCCCGCCACCCGGTAAAAGGATGTCGCCCCAGTCCGTGAGCCGCTGCCATTCAAGTACATTCCATCCTGCCCATGACCCCCCAAGCCCAAGTGAAGCGTGGAGCAGACCAATAGACTGTTTAGTAACCCCTTCTCCTGCCTGGCGAAAGTGGAGTCTGGACTCCCGGCTCTGTTCGGCGCCTCTCCAAGCGACGACCCAACTTGCGCCTCTGGGTCCCCCAAGTGCATCCATGGACCTCTGAACATTCCCACTGCGCCCGCCAGACACCAGCTGCCAAACGTGCTCACCCGCCTGGTCCCTCACATCCACCTGCATCGGGCCGACGAGGCTCTGGGGACCCGGGGATGGGTGTTCCGATCCGCAAGCCCTCTCGCGCCTCTTCCCCAAATCTTCAACCCCAAACTTGGCCAACTCCTTGCGAACCCGGCTACTGCCGCAAGACCCAACCTCCTTCTTGCAGTGGCAGCGACCGCGGCTCGGAGCCGTGCGGAGGCAGGAACTTTCAAAGGTGAAAAGTTTCCCCCATGCGCTCCGCCGGCTCTCGCCTCCCAGAGCCCACCTCGCAGCCGGGTTTCCTCCTGGAGGCGCGCTCCGGCCGGTGCACCCGGCAGCCAGATCATCACGCTAAAAATCCCACGCACCCTTGCCTCCACCGGCGATCCACAGCTCCAGCAGGCGTTTTCCCCGTGGTCTTCCTCTCCGGGAGCTCCAGCCCAGGGCGAGCCGGCCACCCGGCCACTGCCGCCGCAGTGCCCGCCGCGCGCTCTCCGGGACTGGATCCGCGAGCAGAGGCGCTCGGCGCCCGGACGCAGCCGCCGCCGCTGCGGGGGCTCGCAGGCGGAGGAGGGGAGCCGGGAGGAGGAGAACGGCAGCAGGAGGCGGGGGACGGGGGCGCGAGATCCCAATCCGCAGCCCAGATCACAGCGCAGCCTGCCGGTTTGAGTGCTGGCTCCCGCGTCTGCTCCGAGCTGCCGCCGCCGCCGCTACTGCTCGCCGCCTCGCTGCTCCCAGCTCCCCATAGCAGCCGACGCCGACGCACGGCCAAGCCCCTCTCTCCTCTCGCTTTTCTCTCGCTGTCTCCTCCTCCCAAACCACTAGCGAAAAGGGCGAGGGGGAGAGAAGCACCGGCGTCCGGGATGACTGGCGGTCTCCGAGCTCCGCGCGCCCGGGAGAGGGGGCGGGCGAGAGGGGGTGGGGGAGGCGCGGCGAGCTGGCCAGAGCTCCCAGCGCGGGGCCTGGAAGCTGAACTAATTTTAGAGCTGGAGTCGTCCTCCACCAGTCTCCCGGGGCTCGAGGGTAACACCAACGTGCCTTCCTGCCACGGGTAGAGCGTGGTGCCGGCTCCGGAGCCGTCACACGCGCCACTTCCAGTCCGAGCAGCACTACAGCTCCGCGCAGAAGTCGAGCACGTGTTCCTCTCCTAGGGTAGATGATCAACTGAGGCACCTGGAGGTTAAAATGGCCTATCTAAGACCCAAGCTTAGTTTGTGGTGTAAAGATGAAACCATCAAATGTGCGTCTTGATTTCAACTGTGCTTCCCAGACAAAGCTACTACTACTTTCTCACACGTTTTTGAATGCTGGGGTCATCTTTCCTTGTGGAGCAGGGGTGAAATGTTTGTTTAAGAAGGCAACGGCTCATTCTCTTCCCTGCTTCCCTAACTTAAAATCGTTTGAAACATTTTTGCCTAAATGGAGAGGTACCCTGAAGGGAATGAGTGACTAATTTGGGGCTTGATTTGCAACTCCACCTGTCAGTTTGCCTGTTCCAGTAACTTGTGCCCCTACAACGCCCCCCCCCCAGACACACACTCCTCGCCCCCCGCCCCCCACATTCTGCTGCAGCTGAGGCTCCACTAGTCCCCGCTGCTGTGTATCCTCACGCTTCTGCCTTTCTTCCCCTCAAAGCAGTCTTAACACCGCCACCCCCACGCACCCCTCACTCACGCAGCACCGCACATCTGTCCCTAAAGCAGGCGTACACGCGGGCGGTTGCCTCGGATGCTCTCTCCCGGCGGCTTCTCCCCAACTCCAACACTGGCACCAGGGAAGAGGCGCCTCCAGGCCTGCAAGTCTATTCCCCAGAAGAAATCACTACTTTTTTTGAACCACAGAATTTTCTTTGGGGAGCCAGGTAGGGGTCGCCACTGGGGGACTTCGTGCTCAGTCACTAGAGCGAATCCTTTGAAGAGCCAACTGAGTTTACCTTTCTGCCCTTCTAGCTCGCAGCCTGGGCCCTCTGCCCTGCGGCAGCTACACAATGGCGCCGCTGCGCCCCACAGGTGGGAAGTTCCCCCTGAAAGCCCCCAGCAGCCTCGCTGCCTTGACAGCCCCATAAAGTACTGACGCGCTCTTGGTCACTCTGCTTTGGGTTTAATGTGAATCCTAAAGGACAGTGACAGCTCCCCATACATCAGCTAATTCAAAAATAATCAGCTTCATTGTCACCGAAGGCCAGAAGATGGGAAAGCTGACAGGAGGGAAACCAACGGGGCTGGGAAGACTTCCCCGCCCTCCAAAATCTTGGCATTTGAATAATTTTATTCTCATTTCATTTTTACTTCAGCAGCGTTCTAAGGCGTTGAAAGTTTATTACCATATAAATATGTCCCTGACATGGCGTCTTCCTGGTGACCAACAGTGCAGCTAACAGTGCCTCAGAGATTTTAATGACTCAATATATTTCCCACCTGAGTGCTTCTGCGGAGGTGCTCAAACAAGCTGGCTCCGGAAACCAGGCACCTTGGGTAGAGTCAGCGGGTGGTTGGCTGGCCACTGGGATGCTCCAGGGAAGCATGCTGGCCCTGAAACAGCGCATCTTCCACCTTCTGCCTGGGAAGAGTGCCAAGTGAGCGTAGGTGTGGCCGCTGCTGCATCTGGTGGTGCTCATGCATTCCAGCTCCTCAGAATGTTCTCTTAGGCCTCAGAGGCACCTTACACATAAGTACAGATATTTGTCTAAATTTCAGCCTCCCCTATCCCTAGGCAGTGCATTGATAATAAAGTAAACAGGCTTTACTCCCAGGGCAGATATAAGCCATTATAGCCTGTGGGTAAACGACTTCCTGCAAGAATGATGGAGTGGTGTATCTAGTAGGACACTCCTCCAGGCATTGAAGATTTGCCCAGCACTTAATACTCGTTTAATACCGACTGTATTAGACTTTTTCATTTCTTTAAAAAGTGCCTATTGTGTGCTAGCACTGTGATAGGCACAGAGCTGATGGTGCTGTAAGCTCTGTAACAGCAGAGACTTTGTTGATCATATTTACATTTTTATCCCCAATTCCCTATACCAGGCCTGACATATTCAATGAATATTAGTAAATATTCAATAAAATTCCAAGAATGAACAGATATTGAAAGCCTGAGAATCTTTTGTTCAACACAATGAAAATAATAGACAGGACATTGACATCCTTATAGGAAAGGAGACCAAAAAATGAAAAACTGAATCTATAAGAAAGCATGTCACTTGCTATAACACACGTCCCAGGCAGCGCTTCAGATCCTATGGGCCTCACCTGTCCCTTTTAGCCACTGCAAGAGCAACCAGCTTCACATGGCTACAATCTGGCTGTGCCTGACCCTCAGCCTCCTTTACATCTCTCCTCCCATCTGAAGTCTTCTTGGCTGACATTTCAGTGCAGACTACACATGAGAAATTAAACACTCTGTGGTCAGTCTTTGACCAAATGGGACCTGGGAGCCCATGGACAAATGGTCCCTTTGCCATTTTCCAACAAAGGATATTGAAAAGTGTTCCCACAGAGCTTCTCGGTGGTCTTGCCGATGTCAGCAGTCAGTTACCTGAAGCAGTGGCCAGCTTGCTAACACATCCTCGTCCTGGCTCCCCATCCTTTACCCATTCCTTTCCTGGGATCACACTCCATAATAAAGTACTTTCAGTAAGTCCTTGTATCAGATTCTGTTTTTGGCAATCTCAGGCTAAACAACTGCCACCACCAATCTTAAATATTGTCATCAAGGAATAATCAAATGATTTTTCACCATGCTTTTCACCAAATGAGGATAAATATGTCCCTCATATATACTACACGCACACACACACACACACACACACACTGGTTCCTCTTTGTGGTCAATTATATCCTGCCCAAATCTGCTCTTATTAATCCAATCACTTTATTTCTGTGTTCATAACATCAATGATCGAGTGTGACATTTGAGGCAGTACTATCTGACTGTTAACCTGCCATAAGCACTCAATAATGGTTTCCTTTAAATAAAGAGTCATTTGTTACCACCATGGGCCTTTGAAGAAAGTAGTGGAATTTCCTTCCCTGGAAGTATTTAATGAAAGGATAGAGGTTTATCAACGTGGGATAGGAACAGATCTGTCAAGAAACTCTGGTAATACGGTTTTTTTGGAAATGGATGAAGTCAAGTTATATTATGACAGGGAGGTAGTGGTAAAGTGAGCAGGTTCTAGAGGGAGACTGACTGACAGAATTCTCACTTTCCACCTTCAAGCTGAGTTATCTTGGATAAATTACCTTATTTCCCTAGGTCTAGTTCCTTCATATGTAATATAGACCTATAATGGTATCTATCTGATAAGAATGGGATAATTGATAAAAATATGTGTTCAACATATAGTAAGCATCCAAGAAATTTTAGCAGTTATTCTTCTTTTTGAGACAAGTCATGGAGCAATGATTTTATATTTTCTGAGCTTAAAGTCAGGGCTAGAAGCCAGATCAAAGTTCAGACTCCTCCATGCTAAAATTCTATGATTCTAACTCCATTTCTGGAATGACCTCTTGTTATCCATATAGCTGTGAGAGGCCAAACTTGTACTCAAATAGAGCAAAATGATGATGCTCCAGATACTCCATATCATGCAATCCATAACATTTATATATATTAACTGTAAAGGGTCACTATGGATGGAAACACTTATTTGTACCCATTTTTGCCCTTTATTAATAACCCTCCTTAGATTTCAACTTCACCTTTTGCAAATCCTATTTTATAATTGAGAATGGCATATGCATATACTTCATAAATGACTATAATAGTAATGCAAATATTTTTAAAGAAAAATGTCTCCTCATTTGATTCCATGCATTATAAAACATCAAAGAATATAAAATATACATTGGATACATTTTATCCCTGGAGGTCTTTATGATTTTTGGATCACAGACCTCTTTGATTAAACTTACGGAATCGCTTTTAAAAAATACACATACAACACATACAAACATTTTTTGCATTCTATGTCACCAATTTCAGAGGCCCTCTAACATTCCTCTATAGAACCCAGAGTATAGAAAATGTGCATGAAAATATTTCATCCAGAACTGAAGTTCTGCTTCTTCAAATTTTAGTTAGCATTAGGTTTTAATGAAATTGCATTTCAAATCTCTCCTTTAAAGGAAGATGTACTACCTCAGGGGCTGGAGGCACAAACTGTAAAATGAACTCTGATAATTCCAAACTCTTAAGAACTTACTCTTAAAGCAAAAATGCCACCAAGGCCACCTGTGTTGGGGACTCACTATACAACCAGAAGTTCTCTGAATTAACTTCCACTTAGACTACAAAGCTTATTAAAAGTAATTAAAATGTGCTAATTTGGAGCTTACAAACTCCAAATTAAAATTCAGCATTAATTAAAACAACAGTAACTGTTGAAATCTTTTAGAACTCAGACCAAAAAAAACTTGTTACAGAAGAGTATTTTATCACTGATGTTTTCTAAAATTGCAGGTATATAGTAATACTAAAAAGCAGACTGGCTTTTCACTTTAAATTTTCTTTTTAAATTCTCACAGATAGTGCTTTACCCAACCCATTGCTTGCAACTGTGCAGATCTCTCCTACTAGCCCACCCTTGTTATGCACTTCACTGATTATACTTACACAGGGCCTTCTTTGCCACTTAACTATCCTAAGGCTGATCAATCCCAATCCACCTTATTTTGAAACAACAACCAAACAAAACTTGGACAGACCTAACACTTGGTTTCTACCAAGTAAATTGTCTTATCAACTGTCCTTATCATTGAGAAAATTATTTTTGTATTATCTATTTTATATTATTATAAAAACCCTTTTTATACCTTTGTCTTTGGCTATGAATTTCCATCTTTGGCTACACAGAGGTTAATGATAAATATAAATTTCAGACACTCATTTTTAACGTATCTACAATTCTGTATTCTTTAAACCACTCCTTTTTCTTTTCTTTTTTATTTACTGCTTTTAAATATTTTTGAGCAGCTCTGTACTTGGCTCTCTCCTAAGTGCTGTGGATATAATGGTTAGCAAAAACCTGAGACGTCTCCCCTCTTTGATCTTTGGACCGACCAATGGGAAGTCACTACAAATGATCATATAAAGAAATGTAATAGTGAGAAGGGCTACAAACAAATTGCTTCAAGTTGTGGGTTTATTTTGATCACCACCACTTCAGAGGGGAGGATTTTTCATTCCTTTTTCTACTTTACTTATAAACTAACATTCAACACTAACGATGATGAATAAGTAAATGGTATATTTAGTGCTATAGGATATTTTTGACATACTATAAATGACAAATGTCATTAAATATTAAGGTATTAATAGTTTCAGGATCCCACTTTAACATCTTCACCAAAAGTTTTCATGTACCCTATTGACCTCTTATTAATCCTTCTTTTCCTTAAGTATCCTGAGATGAAATTTTAAGAGTTTCTCATTCAAAATCGCTGCTTTTAAAATTATTTATAAATTATGGGTGCTCATGGTCTGCCCCTGCATTTCAGTATAACAGATAAATTATATTATGAACAAAATATGCTTCTGTGGGCTAATCCAGTTAGACCACAATTTATATATTTCTGTGGGAAAAGCATTCCAAGTTTAAAACAACTGGCTTACAGACATTTGGAACATGACTTGTTTGTATATTAAGATGTTCCTTTACCAATCAAAGGGAAAGTTGCTATGTAAAAGTGAGGTAATCATTTATTATAAGTTACATAAAATCTTAGAGTTAGAAAAATAGAGTTTATATACCACACTTTTAATTTGCCTACATGTCATTTCTGCTTATCGCTTCATTCAGTCTTTATTTACTTCTCTAGGGCACCTTCAAAAAATTGCCAAGGCATAGAATGAAGATTTTTGCTAAAAGGAAGAGATATGTGATCATCTACCTAATTCTTTGACTAATGCAGAAAGGAAAATTAAAAAGAAGTCCATCTAAACTAAGGAGCCCTGAAACCAAAGAAAAGGAAAAGGCCTTTCCGAGGGGTTGGCAAACAAATTATAGCAATTGATTTTCTTTTTAACCTGATGTTAATTAAATCAGTAAAGTATTATTAAAAATAAATACTGGCATATTGCTTTAAGTTAAGGAACATAGACCCCCTTCTCATTTTAAATTCAAGAAGAGGTCTATTTACCCTTAACTTTTGAATACTTTAGCTGAACAAGTTAATACCTGTTTCATTTCACCAGGCCAAATGTTAGCAATGAATGTCAGTGTAATTTTTCAAAAGTGAGCTGCATCAAACCATTTGCATAAAAAAAATGTCACTGTGAGCGATACCTTGTGGCCCATGGCCCTTGTCAAAGGAAGCTAGAAGAACATCATCTGTTTTCATGTCTAATAACTTTGTTCACCAAAAAAATAACTATTGACCAAATACAGTGGATTTTCAGTAGAGTGAAAAATTGCCAATTATGAGAAAGTAGCAGGTTCAAGGAGTTGATAATAAGATTCAGTTTTTTTCATTTCAAGATCTGCTAGTCCAAATTCAAACCAGATTTGTGATGGTTAAAAGTTCTTTTCCTCTGGCTCAGACTCAGGAGTGAATTTGTAACATCCTACTTCTCTTAGTACATTTTCTATTGGGCAGGCCTGGTCATTGTACAATATTTGCTAGTATCTTGCATGAGTGTTTCAGCCCTAGGCAAGTTCACTGTGGATTCAGTGAGACTAGGAAATGACAACAGAATATTCTTGGCTTAAAACAGTTTATACCCTGCTTTATTCTCACAGGAGATAGGTTGAAAACTAGAATCACGTCTGCATCCAGCAGTCTGCAGATATGTAATCCATCCCCATCTCTGCCCCCACCCAGAGTCCTGGGCAGAGCTCCTTATAGTGCCTCAGTCAATAATAGCTCATTGCCAATGGGTGTAGGAGCATTAGCCTAGCAGTAGGCCAACTACATCATCAAATAGTTTAGGGCCAGGTAAGAATCCTGGCTATAGGAAATTTCATTTTCCCCACAGCTTATCACTGACATCTGAAAACCTACTGTGTGCAGTGGAGGCAGATGTTGGAGATATTTATGGTATGGCATAAATAGTCCCTGATTTCAGGAAGCTTACTGTCTTGCTGGAGCTTTCAGTCCTGGGCAAGTTCACTTTGGGTTCACCAAGACTGAATCACAACGATGGAACATCAGAGGTTAAAGGGCTTATACTAAGCTTTACTACCGTGGTGGCAGGTTAAATGCTAGAATCCCATTCGCCTCTGGGGCAGTCTGCATGCAGCAAGTCAGTCTGCCTCCAGGCCTCTCCACCTCTGTAGCCCCTCTGTCTCAGTCTCTGTCCTTGGCGCTGCCACCACCCCAGCCTCTGCTCTCCTTTAGCCATGCAGCCCAGAGCACTGGGCAGAGCTCTCTATATACAGTCAATAATGACTCAGTGACCACATGTGTGCAAGCATACACCTGCGAGCACTGCACCTGCGCAGTGGGCTAGTATCTAAGGGCCAGGTGAGAATCCTGGCCATAGTAACTTCCATTTTCCCCACACTTATCCATGACAACCACCCGAATAAAGCACTGTCCTTGGACTCAGTAACACTGATTCTTACGAATGTCAATGGACTTGTCAACCTTAATACCTTTAAGTTTTTTGTTACTGCACCAGGGCCAGGACTTTTCCTGATGGCCTCTGGTCAGAGTGGAACTACCATGTTCCCGATGGAACCAAGTCTTCACCTCTGTGATACCGCTTCTCAAACTGCCTCACCATCTTCCTCTGGTATGTGTCTGTCTCTTCTCTTTAGCCTCTTGAGCATACAGCCTGGTCTTTAATCTCTGTACCACTGAAGTGAGCATCTGTGGAGAAAGTGAAGGTTCCTATGGTCAGGATTCTCACCTGGCCCTGGTCAGCTTGCTTACTACACATATGCAGGCAATATGTTGTTACTGACTCTATATAAAGAGCTCCAGGCAGTGCTCTGGGCTGCCACAGGGCTGCAGGAGAGCAGAGGCTGGAGTAGTGGCAGTGCCAAGGACAGAGATTGAGACTGCTGTGGGGGTGGAGAGGCCCAGAGGCAGAGATGAAGGAGGATTTCAGACCTGCAGACTGTTGGATGCAGACATAATTCTAGTGTCTGATCTATTGCCGGGAGAACAAGTGGGGTAATAAACCCTTTCACCCCAAGAACATTCCTTTGCCATTCCTCAATCTCACTGAATCCATAGTGAACTTGCTGGGGGCTGAAACCTATCTGCAAGACAGCATCCCATTGTGGGTAATCAACAAAATGTTTGCTTATTGAATGAATAAATATATCTCAGCCTTATTTGTTTGGGTTTTCAAAAGATGGAAGAGAATGGAATTGCCATAGGAAGCCTCACATTGTTTTTGTTTCCCTGAGGGAGAGAAAACCCTAAATCATTGGTTCTCAAAATGTGGTCCGTGGAGCAGTGCATCTGGTGGAAACTTGTTAAAAATGCACATTCTCAGGTCCTCCACCAGATATAATGAATCTGAAATTCTGAAGGTGGAGCCCAGCAATTTGACTTTTAAATTGTTTAAAACTCATAGTGTTTTTGTTAAGATGTAAGGTTAAGATGTGAAAACCACTGGCCTAGACCTTCCTACTCATAACACACAGGTATGCTCACAGTCCAAAGCCCACGTGAAGCCCAGTCTTGTGTCCTCAAGGATGGGAGTGCCACATCTCTTTAACTCAACCTGTAAATCATTGGGCAGGATGTCAGTTAACCTGACTACTTTGGCAGAAACTCCAAATTATCCTCTTTGCTCCACATGGGGAGGTGTTTCAGCTTGAATCGCCAGGTAATTACTTCAATTAACCGATTCATTTTGCTTAGGTAAGCACAGCTGGTAGTAAAGCCCTCCCCAGTATCCTAAAGGTGTTCCTGCTTATTTTCCTCATGTTGAAGCCAACTAGGGATCCGCTAAGGAGGGAAAATTAACCACTTGAGAGAACAAAGGCAGTGTCTGCGTCTACTCTGCCCTGTTCACGAGTTTCTTTTACACCCTGGTTCGTACAATGTTACACTACCAAGGTCTGACTGACTGGGTGATGGAAGGAAGTACTTTCTGATTCAGTACCAAGTACACTTTGGGTACATTTCCCCATCCTTAGAATCATAATAGATTAGACTGGGGAAAGTTCTGCAGCCTATTGCCTCAGTAGTTCCGATTTTCTTGTCAATGGTAAGGACAGTTTTGCATGGATATGAGCTGGAATTTAAGCCTGTGCACCTTTGGAACATTGTTGCTATCAGAGTCAGGGGCACACAATTTCTGAACCCTTGAGATTGGAATTCTGAGGCAAGTAACTACAAGCAGTCTCTGTTGTTTTAGTAAATGATCAGATTTTTTTACATAAATTACACACCTCAAAAGATGAAAGAATGCATGAGGCATTAGGTGGAAAGTATCTTCCTAAAATCCATTGGAAAGTTGCACCTAAAATCCGTATAGCTTTTTTTTTTTCCTGTCACGTTGCAAGTATTACTTCCCCTGAGATATTTGAAACCTGATGCCTGTAACTTTTTATTTGCCTTTAAGACAAAATTGACTCACTTGATGGAGCCTTCTATCTTTACGAGTTGGCTGGCTTAGGAGAAGAAATGTCTGAAGAAAATTTCATTTCTCAGTACATATTTCTGGGCTTGTTTGGGAATGACAGTGATGGCATTACACGGTATTGAAGTGCTTCTCCTGGAAGTCAGTGGAGTGGCCAGAGCCGTGTGAAAATCTCCTGCAAAACTGTGGAGCATCCTCCAGCTCCGGAAGATAGCACAGAGTGCTCGTATTAGTGGTCACAGTTAAGGAAGTGGCCCAGCCTTGATAGAAATATCCTTGGCAGATAATATTTAGAGACCACATCATAATTTTTTGTTTAGTGTGCTTTTTTTAGTGGGGGCAGAATGTTTATTTATTTATTTTAACTCTTGAGTAAGCAGGCATGCTTTAACCCATTATGGTTATTTAGAATATTGGGAAGCTATAGAGAATTCAGGAAACATCAGGTTTTAAGTACTGTAGATTGGAGTGTTATTTACAGTTGAGGATTTGCAATAATATTCTGATAACCTTGGACTAATGTACTCAATAAGAAGCAAGACAGAAAGACCGCTACTTGTATTCATTTATTAGCCCATTTATTTGCTTGTGTAAGCATAAATGCATTCCATAAATGCTCCTAAGTGTCTATTATGTTCCAGAAGCAGAGGGCCTGGAGGTTAACATGACATGGTTCCTTCCTCATAGAGCTTGCATCCTACTCTAGTTACATACACTCACCTTTACTGTGCCCTAGAAGGCAAGTCGTCAGTGATTTTAATTCAGTGTAATGCTTATACTTGCTTCCTTTCCAGAAATGCTGTACATCTGGAGTATCTCTAAGTCCCCAACTTGGTTTTTTTTGCATGTGACCTTTTATTGAGGAAAAAAGGAAACCATTTTTTTAAGTGAATGGCTATTTGTAAAACATTTCCAGAGTATCTGCTAGCATCTTGAATGTGTGTCTGGTTCCTGAACAGTCCCCAGGGGATTGTTGCCTGTCGAATTTTCTTTTGGACCAACTAGATTCCTCTGGGAATCAGAACAGCTGCTGATGGGGAGATTGCTCAGCAGAAATCATTCTCTTACCCCAAAAGGATTAAAGACCCCTTCTGAGAAGGGACTCACTGTAGTGGCATGCGCCAGCACAGGAAGCCAACAGCTTCTCCCCACCTCCCCTCTAACATGGTATTTATTTGGTCAAATTTGTTAGCGTGGCCCTAACAATTGATTAACTTGGAAGGAACAATAGTATTTAGTCTGAATGATCCTTCCATCCTAAGTATAAGAAGTGGATCACTGTGTTTTTTGCATCAACAAGGGTTGATAAATAACAATCTTCCCTAATTCTTGCCTTTCACTCACAGTGCCCATCCCTAACTTGGCCTGGTGAATTGGTGGGTCCCCATCATGTCCCAGTTGAAGTCACTGAGAAACTACATCAGCAGTAATCCTGCAGCAAAATCTGCCATTCAAAAGTCCATAGCTTGTGAATGGAGCCAGTTTGAAATCTTGGCCAGGATGTTTGAACTCCGGCCCAGCCTCAAGGTTGATGTGACCCTGCATTTGCCCCACAGTGGGCTTTCCCCCAGCACTGGGAGTCTCTGCCCTGCCGCAGAGACACATGAGGACCCTCCCAACAGAAAAGGGCAAGAAGGCAAAGAGGAAAGGGAAGGGACATTTTACAGTATTGAATTATGAGAGTTAGCTTTTTTCCCCCTAAATCAATAACCTCATATATATATTTTCAATATATGCCATCTAGCTAGCTGAAGCTAAAATACTTAGTTGCTTTAGCCATTCAACCAGTAATTCTTATACACTAGATACAGTGTTTTGTTTGCTTCTGGCCATGTTCCTTGCCCTCAGTATGCTTACGCACTAGTTGGAGACATGCGCTATACTCCTACAAAGGCCAGTAATCATAAGGAACGTCATCTTACTGCTTAGAGGCCTAGACAGTAGGGTACATAAAGATAGATTTGTAATTTATGGGAAATGAGAAAGTATTGCATGCTGAGGTAGGCAGAAAAGCTTCATTGAAGCACTGCAACTTGGGCTGAATCCTGAAGGATGGGAGGGGATCCAGAGAGACGGGCCAAATGAATTGGTAACATCAAATGACACATGTAAAGCAAATAATATAGAGAGCAGAAATGCCCAAGATCTATTCCAGGGATAGCAGGAGTACTGGGCTAGGGCTTTTCTGTGGGAGCTTGAGAGGAAAACAATAATATGAAGACCAGATTTTAAAGGTCCTGAAATGCTAGACAAGGGAGTCTGTCATCCTAAAGCAGCTGAGAGGCATCAAGGATTTCCAGTTGAGAAATGACAAGTTGCAGAGAGTGTTTTAGGACACTCATAGTGGTAATGCTTTGAAAAGGGAGGAGCCAAGAGACCCGGAAACCAGTAAGAGCGCTGATGCTGAGGGCAGTGTATGCGAGGGCAGGATTTGGGATTTGATGGATCTGGGCTCCGGTCTTCACCCTGCCATTTCCTATCTTGTGCAAGTCACTTAACTCTTCTGAATTCCAGGCTTGGGTAATATTTCCTATCTTGTTCATACACTCAGCAAAAACTACTGAGAATCTACTCTTCCAGATACTGTGTAGGAAGTGGAGATACAGTCAAAGCAAAATGAACAAACTCTCTACCCTGAGTTCCAGTTCTCCATGTATACAGAATTGGGAGGATTAAATAAGGTAGTATATATACAGGCTGTGGCATCCTAAATGGTGCCTGGAAAGTCTGCTCAAGAAATGAAATAGAAAATTCCAACAACATGGTTTTCCAGAACCATTAATTGTCAGAGAACAAGCACAGGTATACATTTCAGTATATGGATTCCAACCCACTGGCTCTTGCTCCATGGAGCCTCTGTCATCTGTTCTAATTTAGCTGGACTTCAATAACGTGAACCTTTCATGCCTGCATGGGCTTACCGTGCTTGTCACAGATTCACTGAGTCAGACTCGGGTGATCCAGGAACCCTTTCTGCCTTCCCAGATGCCTGGGCCACAGAGCTGGTCCCAGGCCTCTCCCAGGGCTGAAGCAAAAAGCCTCCCCTTTCCTTAGCCAATCCCATCACCACCTGACAAGGTAATGAGAGCTTGCATTATCTTCTCAACATCTCTGCGCTCAGGCCAGCTCTGCCAAAGCAAAAGGTGTCCTTGAATGATCACCATCTCAGAACTTAGTTTTTATCGCCAGATGGCTAACCAAGAGAACAAAGGCTGTTTGCTATCTTTAATATTCTCCAAAGCACAGCCGAACAAAGCCTTGAAACACATTTTATTTTTATTACACATTAGCAACTCTAGAAGTTGATGTGGAGTCTGCTGCCATTTAGCTACTCAACAGTATTTACTGACTATCCATTACATGCACGATGTTGTGCTAGATGTTAGGGCTGACAGTCTGCAACAAGCATCCACACTCTTCACTGCTATACCTCAAAGGAAATATCACTAGATGGGAAGACAGAAAGCTAGGGTTCTAGTCCTGGCTGTGGTATCTGATCCTGAGCAATGCATTTACATTCACTGTGAAATCAGAACAATATAAAAACAGTTAATATTCGTTGAATTATTATATGCTTGGCAATGTACTAAGTGCTCTACATATATTATTTATTTTCAAAAAACCAATCAAGTCCATAGTATCATTATTTTCTTTTATACAGGAGTGAAGTGGGGCTTGGAAGCCCCCGCCAACCCCACCCCTTTAGTGGGAAAATCAAAGTTGAAACGTCACTTCTCTTAATCTAGAGCCCCAAAGCTTAACTGCATTCCCTAGGGTTATTATAAATACCTAGTTAATATATATACAGGTATACTCTGAGCTTGTAAAAAACACAGAAAATGCTCTTTCTTCAACTGTAAAATCTTTGAAATAAAGGGTTGTATCTGATTCTTTTGTGTATCTTGTTCATGCAATATCTGCTGGATGAAATGCCTGTGTACTTGTGTTACCTCATTCCCAGCATCACTGCCACATCCAATCAATCTCCATGTCCACCAAACTGTTCAAAACTTTGCTATTTACAGAATGGGGATTTATTATTTACATATTGAAATGGAGTGCCCCAGCTCTAACACTCTGTTTTAAATTAATTTGCAGTCTTGGGTATGTCCGTGTATATAAAAATGCTAAACAGCCATATTTAAGAATTTCTACCCTGTTAAACTGAAAATCCATCCTACAGTACTGTCGTGACTGTGGGATGAAGAAGCACGAAAATGCCAAGGGAGCACCAGGCAGACGACGCTCATTCAGGGGAAATGGAGAGAGAAAGGCATCCCAGAGCGGTTATTTTTAGGATTTTGAAGGAAGGGAATGGCAGGCGCTGTGACTGTTCTCCTAGGATATGCTATACCGACCCCTTTCCCCTGGTTTTTGTCTCTCTTCTCTTAGTTGCCTAGTATTGTAAATGTTTTCTTTCAAGCAACGTTTACTGGTTGGTTGGTTTGTCTGTTTTGGTCTTGTTTTGTGTTTTAAACAGTCACAAAGGTGCAGATGCAGAGTAGACAGGCACCGTATCAAACGTCATGTTCCCACCACTTCAACTCTGCCTGTCTCTCCCAGCTGCCACGCTTCACCAGCTCCCACCACTTCATGCAGACCCAGCCTAACTATGTCTTGCCTCAGGCCAGTGACAAGGGACTCCACCTGGTGTCCATGTGTGAGCGACCCCGAAGTGCAGGAAAATCAACACTGTGTTGTGAGTCTGTCCAACCGGAGACGGGTGCGTGTGGATAAAGCCTCTCCCTCCCACTCGCCTATGGATGATCTTGATGTTCTGATTATCCAGCTTCCTGGACACTATTGCGGCGGCCAGCTTGACAATGAATTCTATCAGGTCTCCTTCCTTCTCAGCTTCTTGCCCCTTGCCCCCCAACTCCTGCTTCCCTGAACTGTGTGTCCAATAAATTAATAGCACACCTGCCCTTTGTTACAGGCTCTGCTTTCCGGGAGATGTAGAATACCACAACACTGAGAATAGTAAGTCAGCATCTTAGCAACAAATATCCTTAAAATAAGACCTTGATTTTTTGACTCATGGGCACCAAACATAAAAACAAGAGATATGAAAGTGAGAAGGTTTCAGTTTATTTGTTGACTAGCCCAGAGGCATAAAAATCATGTTCCTCAAGAATATTTAATGAAAATAATCTGGATTAATGCCCACAATATTAAAGGTGAATAAAAGTAAGCTACCTATTCTCTGTGATCTAATTTTATGTAAATAAGTATTTATGTATATGTGTGACATGAAAAAATAACACTATCATGTTGACTATGATTCTGTCAGGATGGTGGTGTTACAGATGGTCTATATTCTTTTTTTTACATTTCTTTCTGGAATTTTTCCAATTGTCTATGACTATGTTTTTTTCTTTTAAAATTAAAAAAAAGAAAGGTACAGTTACTAGAAGTAATTCTAAAGAGTCATTTATTCCTTCTTTAAAATGTTTTTCTCCATAAAAGCAAAAGTGTGTTCCTGCCTGATGAAGCACAGTAGCACCCAGATCCTTGTTTTTTTTACAGATCAAGAGAGAGTATGGTTGATGTTGTAATTCAAGTGCCAATAGAAGCCCAAAGAGGGCTTCGCGCGTCAGGTCCGTGGGAGCTGCTGTGGCGGTGAGGCTGAGTAACATCTGCTAGTGGGAGGAGGATGTTAATGACAGTAATGATGGGAGAAGAGAACTGAGGGAGCGTGGACAGCATAGAGATGTTGTCAGAGCAGAGGTGGACAGTCCCAAAGTCGAGAATCAACCTCCATTTCTAAGGTATCCTGACAGCCTTAGCACTACCCTCTCAATCGGTGACAACTTATAAGGAGAAATAGGTACAGAGATTTTTCTAGTACTCCACAGCATCATAATTGCTTGACATACAGGTAAAGTAGGTGACTGCCTAGGTAGGGCAGCCAGAAGATTGCGTCTAACCCCACAGTCTGCCAGAGATGCCTGAAATTCCACTGTTATTACCTCACTGTGATCGATTAAGTAATATCCACCACCAGGGTAGGCAGAGTACCTCAGTGTATTCCTGGGAAGATATTCTATTATACCATTTCCTGTCCTTATCCTTTTACATTGCGTATCATATTGTTACTTCTCTGAGAACAAATTAAGAGCAGATTAAAAGGAAAAGGAGTAAAGAGAGAATTTGTCTTCAGACCCACTACAAGAGCAAGCTATTGCTTACTTTAAAGAAAGTAAAGTGGATATCTACTATCAAAATAATTATTTTGTCTATTGTCTATTGATCAACTGATTGATTAATCTGTCCATTCATCCATCCATCCATCCATCAATCCATCCTATATTTGCTTCTTTTGCTATATGACTTTACAGTCATTCCCTCTAAACTTTGAGCTTGGCCATGAGTCTTGCTTTGACCAACCATGTATGAACTCATGTGACAACCCTTGCTTATTGCCATTTGTTGCCCTGTTCCTCTGCCACTAATCGTGAGAAGAACACACTCCAGCTGGCCCACAGATCCAAGGAGGATGAGAGATACTTGAAGCAGAGCCTTCTCAGATGAATGTACACTAGATCACCTGGGCCCCAGCTGGCCCACAAATGCATGGTCAGTAATTAATGATTGATGTTTATTTTTATTTTTTATTTTTATTTTTGTGTTTTTTGAGAAGGCATCTCTCATATTTATTGATCAAATGGTTGTTAACAACAATAAAATTCTGTAGAGGGGGCTCAATGCTCAATGCACAGTCATTATTTCACCCCAAACCTAGTTCTCTTCAGTCTCCAATCTTCTGAAGCATAACGAACAAGTTCTTACATGGTGAACGAATTCTTACATAGTGAATAAGTTCTTATATGGTGAACAGTACAAGGGCAGTCATCACAGAAACTTTCGGTTTTGATCATGCATTATGAACTATAAACAATCAGGTCAAATATGAATATTCATTTGATTTTTATACTTGATTTATATGTGGATCCCACATTTCTCCCTTTATTATTATTATTTTTATTTTTAATAAACTGTTGAAGTGGTAGGTAGATGCAAGACAAAGGTAGAAAACATAGTTTAGTGTTGTAAGAGAGCAATTGTAGATGATCAGGTGTGTGCCTGTAGACTATGTGCTAATGCGAGCTAGACAAGGGCAATAAAACATCCATGGATGCAGAAACTTTCTCTCAACACAGGGGGGGGGTGAGGTTCTAAGCCTCACCACTGTTGATCCCCAATTTCTCACCTGATGGCCCCCCTGCGACTGTGCCTGTTTTAGGTTGTTCCTCCCTTGAGGAATCTTACCCGTCTCTGGCTAACCAGTCATCTTCCGGGGCCATACAGGGAAATGTAAAGTTGGTAAGTGAGAGAGAAGCCATATTGTTTGAAAAGGTTAGCTTTTTACTTCTTTGCAGATTTATGCCCTGTGGCTTCTATGCCCAGCACTTGTGCCAAGGTATCTTTACCACCTGGAGGAATTACGATACTCGGTAAATTCGGTATGAGGCACGAATTCTATTTAAGGGTTGTAATTAGGAAGGAAGAAGAAAAGCTATAGATGTAGCAATATGGAAGAAAACATGGGAGGATTGATTATTTCTTTGACATATCTTCTTGTAGAGTACCTTAAGTATGTATAGGTTTTAAACTACTAACTAACTTGTGCACACATATTAACATAATAGGAATACGGTGACATAAACAAAGCAAACCTATAATTACCAGCCATCTCCAGTGAAGCCAAGAAAACCATTTAGGCACCCTAGGCATTTGTGAAAATTAGTCTATGATATGATGGATATTGTCCAACTGTACTTGAACAGTCTGAGAGAAATCAGACAAATTAAAGCAACCCATTTCTGGGATCTGTTCACATCCCATATGTTCTTTCAACCGTAGATAGTCTATAGTCATAAGATTTTGGAGCACTACAACTTGCACCCCTCCCAACTCCTGATTGAGTTCCAACAGTACAGATACGGTCAAATTCGTTGTCTCACTGTATGCACATGCCAGCCTAGACATCTCCCTCCTCATTCCAATGGCAAGTCCAGGAAACGGTGAGGTGGACGCAGGCACAACCACAGCATCGCCCGGATCCCTGTGGAGGCTTTTTGATGATCATCCCCCGGCACAAGTCCTCCAGTGAGTGCTGATGCCGGGAGCTCCTCCTCATATCATATCTTAGTTCATTTTCTGGGTATCCAAGCTAGGCCTTGATCTTCTGCATAGAAACAAACAGACCCTTTGCCCACACTTTGACATGCCCTCTATACCACTGTGCAGAACTCATTGGAGGTCAGCACACAGGAACTGATTTTTTTTTTAATCTTTAATATACACTTACATAAAGAATACTATGTTTACTATGCTCTCCCCTATATCAGGTCCCCCCTAACAACCACATTACGGTCACTGTCCATCAGCATAGCAAAACAGAATCACTACTTGTCCTCTCTGTGTTGTATAGCCCTCCCTCCCCTTTCTCCCTCCCCCCACTATACATGCTAATCTTAATACCCCCCTTCTTCTTTCCCCCCTTTATCCCCCCTGCCCCCCCATCCTCCCCAGTTCCTTTCCCTTTGGTACCTGTTAGTCCATTTTTGGGTTCTGTAATTCCGCTGCTGTTTTGTTCCTTCAGTTTTTCCTTTGTTCTTATACTCCTCAGATGAGTGAAATCATTTGGTATTTCTCTTTCTCCACTTGGCTTATTTCACTGAGCAAAATACTCTCCAGCTCCATCCATGTTGCTGCAAATGGTAGGATTTGCCCTCTTCTTATGGCTGAGTAGTATTCCATTGTGTATATGTACCACATCTTCTTTATCCATTCATCTACCGATGGACATTTAGGTTGCTTCCAATTCTTGGCTATTGTAAATAGCACTGCGATAAACATAGGGGTGCATCTGTCTTTCTCAAACTTTATTGCTGCGTTCTTAGGGTAAATTCCTAGGAGTGGAATTCCTGGGTCAAATGGTAGGTCTGTTTTGAGCATTTTGATGAACCTCCATACTGCTTTCCACAGTGGTTGAACTAATATACATTCCCACCAGCAGTGGAGGAGGGTTCCTTTTTCTCCATAGCCTCGCCAACATTTGTTGTTGTTCGTCTTTTGGATGGTAGCCATCCTTACTGGTGTGAGGTGATACCTCATTGTAGTTTTAATTTGCATTTCTCTGATAATTAGCGATGTGGAACATCTTTTCATGTGTCTGTTGGCCATCTATACTTCTTTTTTAGAGAACTGTCTGTTCAGTTCCTCTGCCCATTTTTTAATTGGGTTATTTGTTTTTTGTTTGTTGAGGCATGTGAGCTCTTTATATATTCTGGACGTCAAGCCTTTATCGGATCTGTCATTTTCAAATATATTCTCCCACACTGTAGGGTTCCTTTTTGTTCTATTGATGGTGTCTTTCACTGTACAGAAACTTTTCAGCTTAATGTAGTCCCACTTGCTCATTTTTTCTGTTGTTTTCCTTGCCCGGGGAGATATGTTCAAGAAGAGGTCACCCATGTTTATGTGTAAGAGGTTTTTGCCTATGTTTTTTTCCAAGAGTTTAATGGTTTCATGACTTACATTCAGGTCTTTGATCCATTTTGAGTTTACCTTTGTATATGGGATTAAACAATGGTCCAGTTTCATTCTCCTACATGTAGCTGTCCAGTTTGCCAGCACCATCTGTTGAAGAGACTGTCATTTTGCCATTGTATGTCCATGGCTCCTTTATCAAATATTAATTGACCATATATGTTTGGATTAATTTCTGGAGTCTCTAATATGTTCCACTGGTCTGTGGCTCTGTTCTTGGGCCAGTACCAAACTGTCTTGATTACTATGGCTTTGTAGTAGAGCTTGAAGTTGGGGAGTGAGATCCCCCCTACTTTATTCTTCTTTCTCAGGATTGCTTTGGCTATTCGGGGTCTTTGGTGTTTCCATATGAATTTTTGAATTATTTGTTCCAATTCATTGAAGAATGTTGCTGGTAATTTGAGAGGGATTGCATCAAATCTGTATATTGCTTTAGGCAGGATGGCCATTTTGACGATATTAATTCTTCCTAGCCATGAGCAGGAGATGAGTTTCCATTTGTTAGTGTCCCCTTTAATTTCTCTTAAGAGTGACTTGTAGTTTTCAGAGTATAAGTCTTTCACTTCTTTGGTTAGGTTTATTCCTAGGTATTTTATTCTTTTTGATGCAATTGTGAATGGAATTGTTATCCTGATTTCTCTTTCTATTGGTTCATTGTTAGTGTATAGGAAAGCTACAGATTTCTGTGTGTTAATTTTGTATCCTGCAACTTTGCTGTATTCCGATATCAGTTCTAGTAGTTTTGGAGTGGAGTCTTTAGGGTTTTTTATGTCATATCATCTGCAAATAGTGACAGTTTAACTTCTTCTTTACTAATCTGGATTCCTTGTATTTCTTTGTTTTGTCTGATTGCCATGGCTAGGACCTCCAGTGCTATGTTAAATAACAGTGGGGAGAGTGGGTATCCCTGTCTGGTTCCCGATCTCAGAGGAAATGCTTTCAGCTTCTCGCTGTTCAGTACAATGCTGGCTGAGGGTTTATCATATACGGCCTTTATTATGTTGAGGTACTTGCCCTCTATTCCCATTTTGCTGAGAGTTTTTATCATGAATGGATGTTGAATTTTGTCAAATGCTTTTTCAGCATCTATGGAGATGATCATGTGGTTTTTGTCTTTCTTTTTGTTGATGTGGTGGATGATGTTGATGGATTTTCGAATGTTGTACCATCCTTGCATCCCTGGAATGAATCCCGCTTGGTCATGGTGTATGATCCTTTTGATATGCTGTTGAATTCTGTTTGCTAATATTTTATTGAGTATTTTTGCATCTACATCCATCAGGGATATTGGTCTGTAATTTTCTTTTTTGGTGGCATCTTTGCCTGGTTTTGGTATTAAGGTGATGTTGGCTTCATAGAACGAGTTTGGGAGTATTCCCTCCTCTTCTATTTTTTGGAAGACTTTAAGGAGAATGGGTATTATGTCTTCTCTGTGTGTCTGATAAAATTCCGTGGTAAATCTGTCCGGCCCCGGGGTTTTGTTCTGGGGTAGTTTTTTGATTACCGTTTCAATTTCTTTGCTCGTAATTGGTTTGTTTAACTTTTGTGTTTCTTCCTTGGTCAGTCTTGGGAGGTTGTATTTTTCTAGGAAGTTGTCCATTTCTTCTAGGTTTTCCAGCTTGTTGGCATATAGGTTTTCATAGTAGTCTTTAATAATTCTTTGTATTTCTGTGGGGTCTGTCGTGATTTTTCCATTCTCATTTCTGATTTTGTTGATTTGTGTTGATTCTCTTTTTCTCTTAATAAGTTTGGCTAGAGGCTTATCTATTTTGTTTATTTTCTCAAAGAACTAGCTCTTGGTTTCATTGATTTTTGCTATTGTTTTATTCTTCTCAATTTTGTTTATTTCTTCTCTGATCTTTATTATGTCCCTCCTTCTGCTGACTTTAGGCCTCATTTGTTCTTCTTTTTCCAGTTTCGATAGTTGTGATGTTAGACTATTCATTTGGGATTGTTCTTCCTTCTTCAGGTGTGCCTGGATCGCTATATACTTTCCTCTTAAGACTGCTTTTGCTGTGTCCCACAGAAGTTGGGGCTTTGTGTTGTTGTTGTCATTTGTTTCTATATATTCCTTGATCTCTATTTTGATTTGTTCATTGATCCATTGATTATTTAGAAGCATTTTGTTAAGCCTCCATGTGTTTGTGAGCCTTTTTGTTTTCTTTGTAGAATTTATTTCTAGTTTTATACCTTTGTGGTCTGAAAAATTGGTTGGTAGAATTTCAATATTTTGGAATTTACTGAGGCTCTTTTTGTGAGCTAGTATGTGGTCTATTCTGGAGAATGTTCCATGTGCACTTGAGAAGAATGTATATCCTGTTGCTTTTGGGTGTAGAGTTCTATAGATGTCTGTTAGGTCCATCTGTTCTAGTGTGTTGTTCAATGCCTGTGTGTCCTTACTTATTTTCTGCCCGGTGGATCTATCCTTTGGGGTGAGTGGTGTGTTGAAGTCTCCTAAGATGAATGCACTGCAGTCTATTTCCCTCTTTAGTTCTGTTAGTATTTGTTTCACAAATGCTGGTGCTCCTGTGTTGGGTGCATATATATTTAGAATGTTTATATCCTCTTGTTGGACTGAGCCCTTCATCATTATGTAGTGTCCTTCTTTGTCTCTTGTTACTTTCTTTGTTTTGAAGTCTGATATTTTGTCTGATATTAGTACTGCAACCCCTGCTTTCTTCTCACTGTTGTTTGCCTGAAATATGTTTTTCCATCCTTTGACTTTTAGTGTGTGCTTGTCTTTGGGTTTGAGGTGAGTTTCTTGTAAGCAGCATATAGATGGGTCTTGCTTTTTTATCCATTCTATTACTCTGTGTCTTTTTATTGGTGCATTAAGTCCATTTACATTTATGGTGACTATTGAGATATATGTACTTATTGCCATTGCAGGCTTTAGATTCGTGGTTACCAAAGGTTCAAGGTTAGCTTCTTTAGTATCTTACTGCCTAACTTAGCTCGCTTATTGAGCTGTTATATACACTGTCTGGAGATTCTTTTCTTCTCTCCCTTCTTATTCCTCCTCCTCCCTTCTTCATATGTTGGGTGTTTTGTTCTGTGCTCTTTTTAGGAGTGCTCCCATCTACAGCAGTCCCTATAAGATGCCCTGTAGAGGTGGTTTGTGGGAAGCAAAATCCCTCAGCTTTTGCATGTCTGGGAATTGTTTAATCCCACCATCATATTTAAATGATAGTCGTGCTGGATACAGTATCCTTGGTTCAAGGCCCTTCTGTTTCATGGCATTAAATATATCATGCCATTCTCTTCTGGCCTATAGGGTTTCTGTCGAGAAGTCTGATGATAGCCTGATGGGTTTTACTTTATAGGGGACCTTTTTCTCTCTAGCTGCCTTTAAAACTCTTTCCTTGTCCTTGATCCTTGCCATTTTAATTATTATGTGTCTTGGTGTTGTCCTCCTTGGATCCTTTCTGTTAGGGGTTCTGTGTAATTCCATGGTCTGTTCGATTATTTCCTCCCCCAGTTTGGGGAAGTTTTCAGCAATTATTTCTTCAAAGAGACTTTCTATCTCTTTTCCTCTTTCTTCTTCATGTGGTACCCCTATAATACGAATAATATTCCTTTTGGAATGGTCACATAGTTCTCTTAGTGTTGTTTCATTCCTGGAGATCCTTTTATCTCTCTCTATGTCAGTTTCTATATGTTCCTGTTCTCTGCTTTCTATTCCTTCTATGGCCTCTTGCATCTTATCCATTCTGCTTATAAATCCTTCCAGGGATTGTTTCACTTCTGTGATCTCCTTCCTGACATCTGTGATCTCCCTCCGGACTTCATCCCATTGGTCTTGCATTTTTCTCTGCATCTCATCCCATTGCTCTTGCATTTTTCTCTGCATCTCTGTCAGCATGTTCATGATTTTTATTTTGAATTCTTTTTCAGGAGGACTGGTTAGGTCTGTCTCCTTCTCAGGTGTTGTCTCTGTGACCTTTGTCTGCCTGTAGTTTTGCCTTTTCATGGTGATAGTGATAGTTTGCAGAGCTGGTACGAGTGACCGCTGGAAGAGCTTTCCTTCTTGTTGGTTTGTGGCCTTCCTCTCCTGGGAGAATAGCGACCTCTAGTGGCTTATGCTTGGCAGCTGTGCACAGACAGGGCTTCTGCTACCTGCCCGGTTGCCATGGAGTTTATCTCCGCTGTTTCTGTGGGCGTGGCCTGGCTGGGGCTGCTCCTCCAAAGTGGTGGAGCCCCGTTGGAGGGGGAGCAGCCGGGAGGCTATTTTTCTCCGTAAGGGGCCTCTGTGCTCCCTGTTGCCCAGGGGGTTAGAGTGCCCAGAGATCCCCAGATTCCCTGCTTCTGGGCTAAGTGTCCTGTCCTGCCCCTTTAAGACTTCCAAAAAGCACTCTCCAAACCAAAACAAGAACAGCAACATCGAAAGAGGAAAAAAAAAAAAAGGAAAATACGCTCAATTTTCTTTGTCCTCAGGCGCCGGTCTCAGGCACCTGCTCACCGGTCTTGCTGCCTTGTTTCCCTAGTATTGGAGTCCCTGTCCCTTTAAGGCTTCCAAAAAGCACTCGCCAAAAAAAAAAAAAAAAGGGAGAAACACGTGATATTGTTTGTCCTCAGGCGCCGATCTCAGGCACCCACTCACCAGTCTTGCTGCCCTGTTTCCCTAGTATTGGGGTCCCTGTCCCCTTAAGGCTTCCAAAAAGCACTCGCCAAAAAAAAAGGGAAAAACGTGCGATTTTCTTTGTCCTCTGGCACCGATCTCAGGCACCCGCTCACCGGTCTTGTGGCCCTGCCTCCCCAGTACTGGGGTCCCTGTCCCTCTATGGCTTCCAAAAAGCACTCGCCAAAAAAAAGGGAAAAATGCGCGATTTTCTTTGTCCTCAGGTGCTGGTCTCAGGCACCCGCTCACCGGTCTTGCTGCCCTGTTTCCCTAGTATTGGGGTCCCTGTCCCTTTAAGGCTTCCAAAAAGCACTCGCCAAAAAAAAAAGGAAAAACGCGCGATATTCTTTGTCCTTAAGTGCCGGTCTCGGGCACCTGCTCACCGGCCTTAATGCCCTGTTTCCCTGGTATTGGGGTCCTTGTCCCTTTAAGGCTTCCAAAAAGCACTCGCCATAAAAAAGGAAAAAAACCTCTCCAGTTTCTTTCCACCCACCGGGAGCCGCGGGGAGGGGCGCTCAGGTCCCGCCAGGCTGGGGCTTGTATCTTACCCCCTTCGCAAGACGCTGGGTTCTTGCAGGTGTGGATGTGGTCTGGATGTTTTCCTGTGTCCTCTGGTCTCTATTTTAGGAAGTTGTCTTAGTTATATTTTCATAATTCTATGTGGTTTTGGGAGGAGAGTTCCACTGCTCTACTCACGCCACCATCCTGGCTCCGCCCCCAATGATTGATATTTTAACCACTAAGTTTGTATTGATTAATTACAGAGCAATCGTTGAATGATGCAATGCTCTGTTTCTACATCCTAAATTCATTGCATTGTAGCTCAAATGATGTTGAGCATCTTGTGCACAGTAACTATTTTTTCTCCAGCACAATGTTTGGCACATGATAGAGGATTGATAATTTTTGTTCAATTTATGATTTGTTGCAATAGTTCACAACCTACCTTTTCAGTCTTTACTCTATGCTATGGGTTAAGTTGGGTTCCCCAAAAAGATATGTTCAAGTTCTAACACCCCAGAACCTCAAAATGCAAACTTATTTGAAAACAGGGTCTTTATAGTAGTAATCAAGTTAAAATGAAATATCAGGGTGCACCCTAACCCAAGATGACTGATGTCCTCAAAAGGGTTTATTTGGGCAGAGAGACAGACACACACAGAGGGAAGACAAAGTAAAGATTCAGGGAGCAGCTGGCCATATGCCTGGGTGAAATATCTGCAAGTCAAGGAACACCAAGGACTGCCTGCAACCACTAGAGGCTAGGAAGATGCAGGGGGGGATTTTCTCCTACAGCCTCAAGAGAGTGTGTGGTACTGCCAACACATTGATTTTAGACTTCTGGACTCCAGAACAGCAGAACAAGACCTTGTTTGATACTTCATCAGGGCAGCCACAGGAAACCAATTCACTCCACTACTAGTCTTCTTCCTCTCTACTCCAGCCAAGCCTAGCCACTCTCATGCCCATTTATTCTGCCCTTATACACACAGTTCCTCTTTTCTAAAATTCTCTTTTTTCTCTTCCTCAGCTATTTAACTTCCTATTCAACTTTTAAAACCCAGTAGAAAACTCAGCTCCTCTGAGAAGCCTGATTAAGTACCACAGTGAGATTTCTTTCCTCAATCTACTGTGATTTCACTTGCCTTGCTTCATAACTCTCAGGGAGTATTTGTCACATTTGTAGTTAATTAACTGTTTGGATACCTGCCGCCTCCCCACTCCTGTGGGGCTGTACACTCCTGGAGGGCAGGTGCTGTGTATTATTTATCCCTCTTTAGATCCACCTTTCATTTCTGCTATAGTTCCTGGCTGATACAGGTCCTTGATGAATACTTAGTGACTGATCAAGGAGGTGTAAAGAATGAGGCTTTCTTTTGGGAATAAAGACCTGAGAGGTGGCCAGGGGATACCTGGATAATAGGAAGAGGGCATTGGTGTCTGTGGGGAGAAGGAATTCCAGGGGCTGGAGAAGGGAACTGACAGGAGGCTGCAGGGTAGCCATTAGCAATTTCTCATAGGAAAGTCCAGCTCTCCCTGTCGCAGTGATGGAAGTTAGAGTACACTTCTGATTCTAGTCCACACACTGAGGATCCACTTATGAGCTTTGGAAGTTAATAACTGAAATGAAAAGAACAACAATAACTGAACACCTCCTTCCAACCGTACCACTGAGAGTCCTCATATTAGACAATAAGGATCTGTGGGACCTTTGAGGTCACAGACTCAGGTTGGGATTTCCCTTGTATCACTTGTTTACAGTGTGACCATGGGAAAGTTCTTTGACCTCTTTGAGCCTTTGTTTCATCATTTATAAAAAGGAGATGAAACTTTCTGCTTCATAAGGCTGTTGTAAGGATCAAATGATACACATGATATGAAAGAGATTGGAGCACAGTAGGCATTCTTGAATGTCAGCCTCCCTGCTTTAGGCCTAAACAACTAATTATTCAACCCACAACCGAATGTTGCTTTTTTTTTTGCAACACAGACAAATGAGAACATTCCATTCTTCAGATCACACTGGTTTATCCTGCGGTAATCACAGTAAAATATATGAACATGATTAAAGGGCAGAAAAAATTGGAGGATACCTTACAACTCTGAAGAATTGATATCAAGTTCAACCCTTTATACAGTTTTATAGATGAAAAACTTATAAAAATCAGGTTAAAATGAAGGTGGACAGACTCTGAACTCAAGCAGTAAAAGGGGTCTCTTTTGTAATGATAAAAGTACTGTAATTCTTGGTTAAATTTATCAGGGTTCACAGATTTTTAACTGTTGGATAAAAATCATAGTATGGTACCTGGATTCAAGAAAGAAAACAAATAATTTATTTATAAATGTCAACAATTTTGTGGTCTCATTTCATACCTGTCACCTTACATTAGGAAATACGTCTTTCTGTGGGTATTCAAACACACCAACCTCCCTTTTGTCTTTAGAACTGTTTTAATTTCCATTATTAAAGCCAGATCAGAGGCAAATTCTTGTTCTTGAAAATTGCAATTCATGAAAATCATCTTCAAACTGAGCAAAATTATTTCCACAGATCTGCTTCCTTCATGTATTTATTTTTATGTACTTCTATTTATTAGAAGAGACTTTTTGGTAGCCAGACATAGATTCAGCAACAGGTTGGCAGGCATGCTGGGTGCTTGACACAGCTGTCCTCACAGCCTTGGGTCAGCTTCTACTCAAAGGGCCACCCCCGAGGACACCTCCTAGATGGAGGTTCTTCTCAGGCTCAAAAAGGGAGTAGAGACAGATAGAACTTTGCCTTACAGTGAATACAAATATATTTAAAATATATTTACTCCTGGAGCTTTAAGGTATAGTGTGTGTAAAAAAAAGGGAATTAAATTTTAGTGCCTTTCCTAACCAAGTTCTCCTATTAAATTATTTAAGTTACATATAAGAAAAATAAAAGAAAAGCCACATAAATAATCAAATTGTAGATGATGTATAATAAACACCTCTAAATCAGAAGGGCTCATAAAAACAATATTTTGAAGTCTTTGCTAATAATATTAAAAAACGAATATTCACAGAGCTCCCCTTTTCCCTTCCAAGATGCTGAAAGCGCTTCACTTAGCCAACCTTTAGCACATGCTATGGGTTCTGGGAAGCACATTTATTCTTCCTGGTGTGTACAGAGAGACCAGATCACAGGGAGGTTAGCTAAGTCTCCTGATTACTAAACCCCTCATTAAGGTTTAGGATTATACTTTTTCAAATTCTTTTACACAGTATGTTTCATTTTATTCTAACCCAGAAGATCTGGCTTTAGCCTTCTGTAAATCTGGGCCAAGGGGGGATTCAGCTGTGGGCATGTTCACTCTGTTTCGATGAAACCGAAAAATGGCAATAGAAAGTTGTGGGTAAAAAGAGCTTCATACCAAGCTTTATTCTCACAGTGGCAGGTCAAGCACTAGAATCCCATCCCCTCTGGGGCAGTCTGCAAGTAGCAAGTCTGTCTCAGGTGCTGCCTTTGCTCATGTCTCTCTTAGCACTGGATGGAGCTCTATTTATAGCAACACAGGCAATAATGGCTTATTGCCAGTGGCTGTGCAAGCACGAGTCTGAACAGTAGGCTAAGTATTACATCATTGCACATTCACAGTGGGCGGTAGATTAGGATCAGGTGAGGATCCTTGCCACAGAACTTCCATTTTTCCCTACACCTTCCTACACTGCCTTCTCCCATCCCAGAGACAAGAGGCTTCCTTCCTATGTCTGTTGTTCACACCTCCCTTCACTGGACTCCTCTCCCCAGATCTGCCCTGAGTCAGAAGCAAGCTCAGATTAGGGCTGTTTTGTACAATCTTCTTCCCCTCACAGACTCCTGTTTATGCATCATACATGCCTCAGGGAACTAGCTCAGATGAAACCTATCTGAAAAATACAAAAACCAAAGGCAAGAGTCAGTCCCGACCACTTTAAGCCTGAAGACGGTCCTGCATAGTAGACATCATTTTCTTCTTGAGTGGAGTCCTGCCTGTCTGCATTGACTTACTGATCCTTTGTGAATAAACTGTGCTCATTACTGGGAATACAAAGATAAGAGACCTCATGCCCAGACAATGTTGTAAATCGTGCCTTTAAGCACCACTTTATCCTCCAGAAAGAAACCAACCAACCAACCAACCAAAACATTCAATGAGAAATTTTAAAAGAGATTTTGTGCTTTAAAAAATATATCTCCATGAACCAGAGAGAACATGTAAATGAAAGTAGGGAGCAAAGCTGAGATAGTGTCCTGTGGACCTCCTGGCCTCCTGTTCAGAAATAGGCAGAGTCAGCCAGGAGTCTAGTTTATGCAGGATAACTGGATTGAAAGTGTGTCTCCAAGAGGTGGGGACTTGAGCCAGGCTCACTGTTTGAAACCAGTGCATCTCCCACTAGTGAAGTGATGTGGAAGAGTATCGCCAACTGCTTTTGAGACAGGAGTTCGTATGTAGAGCCATGAAAGCTGGAGGGCATCATCCCACCCTCAGGACCAAGACTGAGCTGAGCTGGCTACCAGTTCTGCTAAAGGTTGAGTGAGAGCAAATTACAAAAATGTAACAGGGAGGGATGGGAATTGGAGGAGGGAGAGGGAACAAGACAAGGAGTAGAAGGAGAGGTTACAAGCCTCCAAAGGTCACCTTCTCACTTGGAGTAAAAGCTCAAGTCTTTACGATGGTCTAAATGGCCCTAAGTGATCTCCTTGGCCTCACCTCCTCCTGCTCTCCCCCTTCCTCACCGTATTAATTTCCTATTGCTACTGTAGCAAATTACCACAAACTTAATGGCTTGAACAATACAAATTTATGACCTTACAGTTCCGGAGCTCAGAGGTTTCTCTGGGCTAAAATCAGTGTTGGTAGGATTGCCTTCCCTCTGGAGACTCTAGGGAAGAATCCATCGTTGCCTTTTCCTGCTTCTGGAAGCTGCCTGCCTGACGTGTCTCCGGCTGCTCTTGCAGCAATTGCATCATTCTGACCTCTGTTTTGTCTTCACATCTTGCCTCTCCTGGTGCCCTCATCCCCTTATAAGGATTACTGTGATGACCTGGGGCCTGCCCTGCTAATCCCAGAAAATTTCGAGATACCTAACTTGATTGCATCTATAAAATCCCCTTTGCCATGTAAAGTAATATATTCACAGACTCCGGGGTTAGGATGTGGATATGGTTTGGGGGCCATTATTCTGCCCTCCGTGTTCACTGGGCTGCAACTGTGTGGCTCCTTGCTGGTCCTTAGGCATCCTGCTCATGAGCTGGCCTCATCGCTTTTGGCTGCTCCCTTTACCCAGAATGCTTTCCCCTGAAATATCCTGCGGCTCACTCACCCAACTCCTCTGACCTTCATTCAAATGTTCCCTGTCAGTGAGGCCTTCTCTGACCACCCTATTTAAAATTACACCTTCAGAATGCTCTAAACCCCCATTTCCCTGATGTATTTTTTTTCCTACAGCATTTATCACCTTTAAACATATTATAGAATTTAACTTATGTATTAAATATATTGTCTTTCTTCCCTCAGTAAGGGCAAGGATATTTGTCTGTTTTATTCACTAGTATATCCTTGGTGCCTAGAACAGTGCTTTGTTCCTGCTTGGTGCTGAATAAGTATTGGTTGAATGAGTGAATAAATGAATGGATAGATGGATGGATATACACACAATATACAGATGAGGCATTATAAAATTGTTAAGTGTAAATCCAGGGAGAGGAAATCGCGGGGCAAAATACCTCTAAAAATCAAAATCAGTCAAAGGGAGAAATAAAGTTTAAAATCCATTTATTGCTTACAAACTGCAGTCCGGGCCCTTCTCTCTTTCCTGCTCCAGCAGCAGCAAAACCGCCCTCCCCCTCACCTCTCCTGGTACAGATAAGACCTTCTTGCCCAGGTAATTACCCATTGATATGGAAATGAACTTCTCTCCATCCCTAAGGAATGATGCAAATGCACTAAAGCCATACTTCTTTCCACCTCTAAATGCTTATTGATATGCAGATGTACTAAAGCCAGGCGAGATATTCTGGAAATACTATAATTTTACCCACAGCAAGACTAATATGGTATCAGAAATCCTACTACCTGGGTTCAAATCCCAGCTCTATCACTTGCTAGCTGTGTGACCTGAGCCAAGTTAATCAACCTCTCAATGCCTCTTAACATTCACCTCTTAGGTTTCTTGTGAGGATTAAACAATAAGGGTAAAGCACTTACAACAGCATTTGGTTATTTATTATTATTACAAAAGGGAGCCTTCCTGATTGAATTGAAGAAAACATGGTCCTTGCCCTCCAAGTGCTTCTCCAGACTAGGGGTCCTCTGAAGTCACATGCAGGGATCATCGGGTTGGGCAACATCATCAAATAAGATCAGAAATCTCATTTACATTTTTTTATTTTATTTAGAAAAGGAAATACACTAGGCCATACAGTGCTGTGGGGACTCTCCCTGGGCCCTCAGTCTGTCACACAGAGAGAGAGAGGCATGTACTTTGAGGAGAGCAGTAGTTCCACAATCTGCAAAGGCCAGGAGGGTTTCCCTGTGATTTACTTGCTGCCTGTCCCTTTCATTTCCTTTTTCAAGTGGGAGTCTGTTAGGTGGATTTATGAGTATCTCACCTTCACAGATTGGAGAAGTGGCTTTAAAAGATCCCTTCAAAGAATGAATGGATTGAAGATAATACTAATAACACAAACACAAGCAAACAGCAAAACAAATGAAAAAAAAATGGCAAAGAAGACATTTTTTTCTTTTCAGCTGCATTAGGAAAGAAAACAGTGCTGAACTAATCAGATCTGCTGAGAAGCCATAAAAAATAATATCAGGATGACTATTTAAAATATTGATTTACTTTCATTTCCTTACATGATGAACCATACTCTAAGTATAAAGTGTATCCTGAATGATTAGCAATATGGTAGTCAGCAGACATTATAATTAACAAGATATCAAGTGTATCATTAAAAAATATTTTTATTAAACTTTTTGTATTTTTCTTTATGATTTACAATACACATTACATATTTCAAAACAGTACTGATATGGTTTATAAATAACTATACGTATATTGGTAGAACGTGTTTAATATGCATTAGACACAGTTCACTGACAGGATGCTGGGATCAAATAAATGTGGAGATCACGCAAGGGAGGAAATGCCTACAGCGTCTTCTGGTGAGGCACTTGGTAGAGGTGAGCACAGACGCTTACAGGAGCTTATTTGAAGGGGAGGTAATACAGCCTGGAGGAAATCAGGGCTGAAGGGCAGATAACCCTTAGCTAAGCACAGAGTGGGTGGGAGGGCATTCGGGAGAAAGAAACAGAGAAAATAAGGGCAGAGCAGACTTAGAGAACTGCAGGTTGTATAGAAGGAGGTTATTGGTGACTCTGAGAAGGTGAAGGAAATCCCAGTCCACAGGGCTAATAAATAGCTAAAAGAGGTCTTAACTCAGGCCTTCTAATGTCAAACTTCCAGCATTTCCCTTGGGAAACAGTAAGATGTACAGGTTAGACAAATAAAAAGGAAAAAAAACCCAGGTTTTGGGGTCAGACAGACAGAGGTTTGAGTCCACGCAATGCTACTTGTTCTGTGACCCTAAGCTGCTTCTTTTTTATAACCATGAACTCCTCATCTGCGAATGATGATAATACCTATTTGATAGGATCACGCTGAGGTCCACCCAAGATGGTGTGCTCTACTTGGCACAGTGGCCTATGGTAAACAGTCAATTACTGCTGTAAGGTAAAGATTTTATATGAAAAATTAGCACTGGGAGACACATTGGTCCAGAAGCCCCACGGGCAGCCTGCATATGTGCTGGGAGTGACGACGTGTTTTGCTTGCATATTCGGCACTGCTTCTAGCCGAGCCAAGGGAAGGAAGGCCCTGAAACTGTGTATGGTAACAGATTAAGAAAATGAGAGGCAAGGAGAAGACCTTTACAATGAGTCATGTTGGAATGGGACAAAGTATTAAAGGGGATAAGAAAAAATCATATAGAAACTCCCTGCGGAAAGAGCTTTTAGAAGGAGCGTTCTGAGCAGGGGGATTTTTCTCTCTGGAAGGAAAATCTGGCATAAACTGCTGCCATGCTCTATCGTCAGGGCTTGGCTGGGGCTGGGGCTGGGAACTGGGTGAAGGTCCACTGGTTTACTCCAGTTGTGTGGCTTCGGCAACATCTGCGGAAGACAGGGAAGCACATTGAGAAGAATCTTAGACAAAGCAATGTCTGGGAAGAATTTCTATCACCAAGAGAAGAAAGGAAACAGAAGAGACAGGAGAAATAGAGGTGTGCGTGTGTATGTGCGTTTAGAAGGGAGGATGTTTCACTTTTATATTTTGAAGAACTCAGAAGAAAATTTCATCATTCTATGTCAGGAAAAATTAACCCAAGAGAATGACACTGGAAATCAGAATAGGCGGCAGAGCTGTCCTCAGCTTCGTGGGAAACCCCACGGTGTGTTTTAATTCAATCAAAGCATCTGTCACAGTTTCTGGTGCTACTGTTTTTTAGTCCACGTGACCATCTTGATCACTGGATTGGCAGCTTCTTGAGGGCACAGGCTGAAAGACACAGGGAATACCCACTAGCCTGGATTTGCATGAAGTCCCTACATGCAACATTTAGGGTCTTGCCCCACCACATGTATCTGGTGACATAACCTACAGTTAGACTACGGCAGTTCTTGTTACAACTGTGGAGGGCACATTTCAAGGCAATGCTGTCTCTCTTCTAGGCAGCCAGGGCTAGACTTGGCTTCTCCCTAATTATGCTCTCACCACAGGAACACCCGTCTTTATTGTAGGGGGGGGAAGGTTGCTCCAGCCACTGCAGAGTTTTCACATCCATGGAGATTACTATGTGGTGTGATGGAAAGAGTCCTTTCCATTCCTGCCCTGCCAATTACTGGGAATTTGGTTTGGGGCAAGTTACTTAACTTTTCTGAGCCTCATATTTCTTATCTACAAAGGGGAAGAATACTCATCTCAAAAAAATTGTTACAAAGACTGAATAAGATCATATGTTTCAAGTATCAGGCTCAGGGCCTTACATATGCTATGAAAGCAACAAATGCTAATTTCTTTATTTATTAGAAGTTAACAGTAATTCCCTGGGAAGTCTCCCACGTGGTGTCGAGGACCACCTGAACTGTCCTCACTGCTGGTGATCCCAGACAAGAGGGTGACATCTCTTTTAGCATCAAGATCAATCTCCAGGGAACAATGATCAGCCCTGGTTGAGGGCTGTCCCATGTCCTGTGTCCACCCTCAGGCCCGGATGGCACCCAGAGGAATGGTGACTCCTACACAGGGAAGGGTGGAGGGGTGAAAACAGCAATGGCACAAAGGTTCCCATTATTCAAACGTAAAAGATGAGGAGTGCTAGAGATGAGAGACACTCACAATGGAAACTTTGCTAAACTACATGCCACTTTTAATGAGAGCTCTGACGTCTTAATCTGTAAGGATTCCCATTCTTTAATCCCACAAGTCTAAAACAACTGGCCATTTGTTCTAAAAATACACCAGATAGAAATATTGTATATGTAGTGCTAAGAAGAATGAATGGAAAAATATTCAATGAGTGAAGGAAAAGTAAATTATCAGAAATAACATTTTCCAGGTGACTGTGAGATGAGAACCTGAGAAACAATCATTTATTGGGCTTTATAAAAAATCTAACTGCTCAAAATCTGAGAAGATTTGCTATCTGGATATCTGTAGTGGGCTATAAACCCTATCTCTAATTTCTATTAGGGGGCCAGAGAAACCTGGAGAAGACTGGACGAAGCAACAGGAAAGAAGTCATAGAAGCGAAGAGGGTTAATGGAAATGCCTGACATAGAATGATGAGATACAGAGTGGAGATGTACCTTGAGAATGCACAGCCAGGCAGGCACAGAGCTGAAATCAAATTTTCAAAGCCAACATGTATAACAGTAATAATAAAAGAGCAACATAGCTCTAGTGTCTACTGTGCACCTGTTCTAAGCACACCATATATCATTTAAACCTCACAAGAGTTTTATGAGGTAAAGATGTGATATTGATCTCATTTGGACACCAATTAGAAGTAAAAAAAATAATGAGAGGGAAAAAGGCCACTTATCAAAAGAAGTAACATTTTCCCTGGAGAACTGCAACCTTCTTTTACCTATAGGAATGCCAGTTTGACACTATCTTCATCTGGTATAGTAATTATCTATAAATTTGCCATTGATTTATTTTATGCAAAACTGTATGGGCAAAATCAAGTGTCATTATAATAGAAGAGACCCTCTGCATTTATCAGGGGCAGTTTAGGACCCATATCTCCTGGTGGTATTTCTGGAAATTTTGTGTGTTACTTTTGTTTGCCTGGTAAAATGAACAACTTTATATCTCTGTTGCTATAGAGTGCAAAATACCTGATTTATAAGGATGCCAGGTTAGGAAATAAAGCAGTTTCTGTAATTAACACTCATTAGAATGTATTTCTTATCTTTCCAATTGAAGGCAGAGATGACACTTAGGAGAATTAATGAAGGATTGTCCAGAGACAGATCATAGGTATTTCAAAGCATCAGATTTGGCAAAGTGTGTCAGCTGACCACCAAGGAAACATAATAGATTTATATGTAGTTTAGTTTACCTCTAGTATTTCTATAATATAGAATGTTCTTTGCTCCATCTATCATTCTTTAAGAAACTGTTGTGACAAGCTACTGTATTGCTTATTCCTCATGGCTACCTGGTGAGCCAGTTTCCTATTTTATTCCTTAGAGATGAGAAACAGAATCAGTGAGGCCAAAATATTTAACCCATGTTAGTCACAAGTTGAGAGCTAGACTTCAAGTCTTCTGAATCTGCATATTTCTTAAGTCTCTGAGCCAAGTGATTCTCTTTAAAATTATGTATTTATATTTCTTACATTTTTAAGATAATGAAAAATCTTTAAAATAAAGGAAAAAAGACCTACCATTCTATATTTCATGATTCTTATCTTTCTCTAGTTCCTGCCTACATGCATACATGTCTTTTATGTATGTGTAACAAAGATGTACCTGACAGTCCCAGGCTTAGGCATTACTCTCACTTTTGAATCCCAAATACTGATATTTGGAGTCCTCATCCTAGTCTATTGGCAGGAAGGGCAGTGCATTATTAAGTTCTCCTTTCCAAAAGTTTTATGTATGTCAACGAGCGCTTAGTGTTTTACAAATTATTTTCTGCTACAGAAATGGCCTAGACCCAGTGCTGATTTAACAACTGGCTGTCTGGAAGAAAAACAAGAATACAAATGTGGTTTGTGTCTGTATATATGTTTATTACTTTACTGATATGAAGGATGTGTAACATATAATTTACAATAATAATAAAATATGCAATATTTTTTTTAGAAAATTCCATATAGCAATTGATTCTTACAGAACTGTTTCATTGATTTTTTTTCAGAACTTTCATGCCCATAGACAACATATAGTTGCAATTGACAAGTGTGATTCTGACATAACTGCTGGTTGATATTTTGGTTTATAATAAAGGAATATAGTAAAAGTGAGATGATAAATGTGTCAGCGATTCACTCATTCGGTTTTTGGCATGTTTTGTGCTATTCACAATGTGACGGCTATAGTCATGACACAATTTAAATTTAATTTGGATTTTTAACATTTTCTGTATCACTTTAATTCTAGAATTATACAAAACAATAAATCAAGTCCTATTTTGTAGCATTTGCTGATTTCCATGGTGAATACAGGCACCATGACTGATTTCAAGCTATCAATGAAACATCATCAAACATGGAGTTGGGAAGAGCTGTGTAACAGTAGCATTTCACTACACAATATTTCCACAAATGCAAGAGATGTAAATAACTTGAAGAGCATAGGTGATAGTAAAATATAATAAGATAGGAAGCGATGAATTTTGAGTATTTGCTACCTTTATTTTTAATAAAGTGTATTTAATTCTAATATTATATAATGAATTTTTAATGTATGCATTTAACAATGATCTCATGAAACTCCTGAAAATTTATGAACTGGGTCTTAGAAGCCATCATGAGCTGTCTTCAGCACACTATTTTCTAATGCATGCTTCTTCACAGAGTTCAAGTCCCAGCCTCTTTGAGAGACCTTCCCCACCACTGATACCAGCTGGGGAGAAGAGGAGGGTAGGCCCTGGAGGTTTCCAAAAAGGGAAGAAAATTTGCAGAGATGCACCGTTATTTACATTGAAAAAATACTCATTATTATGCAGACCACTGAAGTTCCATAAGTCTTCCTATTCCAAAAAAGGACTTTTTGCTTCACTCAGTGTATGTACCCAAAAGGGCCACCAAAACATTCCTTTCCAAACAAAGGAATGATCTTCTCCAAAGACAAACTCAAGTTTCCACCTCAGAAGGCAGGGCCTGCCTAAACCATTTTCAATAGATCTTCCTCTCTTTGTGACCAGGACTGGTTTTAAAAAATATGTGCGTCTACTCTATGTTCTAATGGGCCCAACCGTATTGTAAATATTATATATATCTACAACATACACATATTGTAAATATTGCATTAATCATATTGTAAATGTTATTACAACTGTATTTCATGTAACATTTCCCATTTTTCTTTTCCCACATAATATATCGTAAACATTTCCCTATTGTGTCTGTAATTTCCATTTTACTGGCTGCACGTTAACAGAATATTTCCTACTGACGATAGTAATTTTTACTTAACTTCATTTATTCATTTAACAAAAGCTTAAGGAGAATCTACATGCCAGGCATTTTGGTATAGGCAAATGATGAATGACACATAAAACCATCAGGTTCCCACTTCATGTAACTAATGGTCTAGTCGGGGAGAGAAACATTACACCAAACACACAAACACTTACAAATTGGGATGAAAGCTGAGTGGAAAGGTCAGCATATGATTGGAGGGATAATCAGGGGCAACACCATATAGGGTCTTGTTGGCCATTTAAGAAGATTAGGTTTTATTCTGAGCATACTGGGAAGCCTTTGAAGATTTTAAATAGAGGGGCATGGAATGCAGTTTACATTTTTAATAGCTCTCAGTGGCTGTTATTTAGAGAACGGATTGGAATGGGGCAAGAACAGAAGTGAAGGGTTCACTGTGCAGGTTGGGAAGATGCTGGTGGGTTGAACCACGGTGGTTCTGTGGTGGCAGAGGTAAACTGATGTATCTGAGATGCCTTTGGTGTTAGAACTGACAGGATGTGCAGGTGGTTTGATGGAAGGCTTTGAACAACTAGGTGGATGGAGCCATTCATAGCTCAGAGAGGAGAAGCAGGCTTCAGGGATTGGTGAGTGCTTGGCGGTGGAGGGTCAAGAGCTCAGAGTGGTTTTTTTTTTTTAATTTAAACATATTCAGCACTTCAAAGTGCAGTAAAATGAGTTTAATCTCTCTACTTATTTTCTTTTCTGGTGACTCACATAAAAAGTAAACTTAAAGTCCCAGAGAGCAAATTAAAGGACATCTGATAGGCAACAACATATACAAGAAACAAAAGAGCATTGGAAACTACCAGAGGGAAGAAAGAATGAAAATTCAAGAGTTTCTGTCAAATCATAAAGAACCACTGGAAATATACCACATTATGAAATTCTTCAAGGACTAGCTAGTTATTGGCATAAAATGAATGGAAGCTTCTAAGCTTCAATATGTGATTTTTTTTTCCTACTTATTAAAAATGGCTTTTGCTTAAACCATGAAAGAGCTGGGGTTAAACAGTGTCATAAATGGGGGGAAAAACCTGGTTATAAGTGATTTAGCTTATATTGAAGTTATATCTTAGAATATCTGAGTTATGAGGCCTCTGAATAAGTTGCAAAGATACTTTCAGTTTCTTTTCCAAAAATAAAAGTCTTTTTTCAATGTGACACCACAAATACGGACAGAGCAGGTTTAGTTACTCTCTGGTTGCTGCTGTTGTAAAGTGCACTGGGCTCCAGGACCCTGGTGGTGATCGTCATGTGGGTCCCACAAATTCAGAGTCTTCACTTTAACGACATGTTAAAATGTTCTTTATGGGGGACTTAAAGGAGGACAGCCAGTAAATAAATACATATATTTATCACTCCACACATCATATAGAGGTATGTCCTTGGAAACGAAGCTCAGCCTCTCTGAGCCTTGGTTTCCTTACAGGAGTTACAGGGACAGTAATTCTTATTGCATAAGTTGCTTGAGGATTAAGAGATCCTGTTTAAAAAGTGTTTCTCATTGTGTTTGGCATAGAATAAACACTTAATAACTAGTAACTATTATTATTCAGTGTGTCAGTGATGTTGTTCTGTTATTTATCCCTAGTCTTCCCTAATAGGGATTGGTAGAAATCCTTATTTTCTGTGCCTTAGTAGATTTTATCTTTTTGTCACTATATTCCATAGTGTCTGCTTATCTTGTATGGGGAATTTCTCCCACACAAATTGCTGCCTGACTAGCATTTATTGAGTTTCTACTATGGGTTACAGGGTGTTTAAAAAGGACTTTTCCTGCCTCAGTTTTGGCTGAGGCCCCAGATCAGCAGGTGCAAGGACTCTTCTATAATGGAGTGGGGTACCAGGCCACCTATGCAAAATCTGCTAAGGAGTTTCCTTTTTTTTTAGCCCTGGTTCCTTCTTTGTTTGTTTCTTTTTTTTAAATTAAAGTATCACTGATATACAATCATGTCGGTTTCAAATGCACAACACAGTGGTTCAGCATTTACCCATATTATTCAATCCTCACCCCCTCTAGGGCGGTTACTATTTATCAATGAAGAAAGATGTTTCAGAATCATTGACTACGTTCTCTATGCTGCACTACCATCCCGGAGACCAGCTTACATTGTCATTGTGAATTACTGTGCCCCTTTATCCCCTTCACCCTCCCCCGCAACTGGTCCTAACCCCTCCTCCATGGTAACCATATCTCAGCATCTATGAACTACTGCTGTTTTGTTCCTTGTGTTTTGTTTTGCTTTTATATTCCACACATAAGTGAAATCATATGGCATTTGTCTTTCTCTGCTAAGGAATTTTCAAACTCCAGTTCTGTAAGCCAGCACCACCTTTAGAGGAATGATGAAGTGGCAGAGAGCGTACGTGGAGAAGCTGTCGGAGCCCTGGGACATCCCCTCTTACATCGCCCTCCTCCCAGCCCCTGCCCCTTTATCCACTCCCACCTCGAGTTGACTGAGAACTGCTTCAGGACAACTTCTCAGGAAGACTGACGTGGGTCTTCCGCAGGCCTCAGGTCCAGCCCGAGGAAGAACACTCCCCCTGGGAAGGGCTTGAATGGCCCAAAGTTATGAGGCTGTGGTTGGTTAGTTGTGTCTTTGGCAGAGTGAGGAGAGGTAGTGATGTTAGGGAAATGGGAACCCCCTAGGGTTTCTCTGACCAAAAGATGGGCGAGGGCTGCCTGATGAGCAGAAACGGGACAACAGAAGAGAAGAGCTGCCTCCGGGGCGGTTTTAAAATAACTTTCTCCAAGAGAAGGAAGAGTGATGGGTCCCCCAAAAGATGTCTGTGCAGCATGGACACTCAAACGGCAGGGACTTTGAGGGAGCAGGTAGAGGGGCCTTCCTCTGGTTAGGAGAGCGCAGGGGAAAATCCCAGTGATGACGCTGTTTGCCAAGGGCCCAGTGAAGAGTCTAAACCTCTGCCACACCCAAAGGGACTAGTTTTAAGCTTGCGACAATCCAGGAAACCAAGGGTAGGTTAGTAATGTCAGGTAAGCTAACAACTCTCCGATCCCTTACCTCTTTTCTCTTCTTTGTTTTCTATCCTGGAAGAGCCTGAGGAGCCCAGGGCAGGTAGAAAAGAGGTGAGAAAGTAAGAAGTTGCTCACTCCATTTTTAGGGTAGGCTCCTCCAGACTCAGTGACTGACTGCTGCTGGACCCCAGCTGGACCCGGGTGATGAGAGGTTCCTCACTGCCCATATCCCCACCCACTCCTGGAATGCAGGTTCCACACACCCCTTTCCTACAGCTGGAGCCATTTCAAGGATGCAACCTGGAGAGAGCAACGTGTTGTTGAGACCATCTGGATGTTACATGTGACTGAACTGCTTCGCCTCTACATAAACGTTTAAGATTCTGCTAGGTAGGTGTGGAGATCTATTCCTCTTGCTGCCACCCAGGATAAGCCTCCTAAGTAAGTTTTCTTGCTTATTAAACCTGCCATCTACTAATCCCGAGTGGCCTGCCTCTTTCTTCAGACTCCCCTTGCCCTCCACATACAGAGGCCAATTTTGAATTTCACCCCAGAACTCCTGAGGTTTCCAGCCAACATCCATCTTCCTGATCAAGGAGGGGAGAAGCTTTCAGTTTGAGAGACTTTATCATACAGAAATGGACATCAACTACTGAGACAAGACTGTTTTTTGATTGATAATGACCAGTGTATGTGTGTGTCACCTAAGAGGGAATGCACTGATTATGGAGACTGCCCGAGATTTCCTCTAATGGCAGGGGAAGACCAAACCCCACAGGATGGGTTTGATGCCAGTTGGAGGGCAGTTGCCCCTGTTTTGAGTTCCGTTTAGTCAATCTACTGGTTGGTTACATATGTTCCTGGCACTGTACCAAGTGTTTGAACATTAACCATATGCCAGACACATCATGTTCCATGTGCCTTCAGCACACTTCTCCTGTACTTTTCTACGTGTCATGTTCATTATTATACATCTAACATCCATCACAATAACATCCATCCCTTATTTCCTGTTCTCCCAAACCCCTGAAATTCCCCAATCTAGTACTTCTTATATTTCTTTCTTTAAATAATTTCTTATCTAATTGTCCATCTTCTCCTATAGGCTGTAAAATGTGAGGACCTGTCCTAGTGTGATGACTGACACTTGGGTAATGTCAGAATTTTCTCAATTAACATAATAACCTAAGATATTATTTTGAAGGTGAGGAATGTGAAGTTCAGAGATAATCATGTGCCTGAATCCAATCAGCTGGTGGCTAGTGGAAGAACAGGTTGGAGCTGTTCTCTCCCTCACTTCAGGGAGTGTGGGAATTTGTATGGCCCACTCTCAGCTAATAGAAACAGCTTGGTTGCTCTCTTAAAACATCTTTTGTCACTAATAAACTCAAGATTATAAACAATGAAAAAAATAATGATAAAGGATTCTACCCATAGATTGCATTATGTGACCTGAAATTGTAACAGGATCCCAGTAAAGTGTTCTTAAAAAATTGAGTATACTTCATAGTAAGTGTAAATTTAATAACTTGTTGGTTATTACTGTTTGTTTATTATCTCTTTATTAAAGAGCTAAATGTTTTAATGTCTTGTACCCTTTAAGGCAATAAATAGAACTTACATTCATTCCTCATCTTGTTAAAATTTTTAACATGGGGTTTTGCAACAACATGAATGGATCTAGAGGGTATTACGCTCAGTGAAATAAGCCAGGTGGAGGAAGACAAATACCACATGATTTCACTTATTTGTGAAATATAATTACAAAGCAAAACAGAATGAACAGAACAGCAGTGGACTCACAGACACTCAGAAGGAACTGGTGGTTACCATGGGGGAGGGCTTGAGGTGGGTGGGTGGGGAGGTTGAGGGGGTAAAGGGGCACAAAATTTCTCAATCATAATGTAGGTTGGTCATGGGGATAATAGTACAGCATGGAGAATATGGCCAATGATTCTGTAACATCGTCCTATGCTGACAGAGAGTAACTGAACTGCATTAGTTGGGGTGAGGATTTAATAATATGGGTAACTGTTGAACCACTGTGTTGTATACTTGAAAATAATATAAGATTGTATATCAATGATACTTCAAAATGAATAAATAAATAAGTAAGTAAGTAAAACCTAAAAGAAAAAAAAACCTGTGGAGTTCTTTTATGTATTAACATGGCTATCAAAACTGCAGTCACTATAAAAGAAAAGTAAATGCTACCCCAAGTCTTCTCTGCTAAATTCTCATGATTTGAACATTATACAGCAACCAATACTTAAAGTGAAAATTGTTTAGACTAAATTTGATTTAGAACTCATTTTATCAGTGCCATTCATATTCAAGCCATGATGCTAGGTACTGTAGGGGACAAAAAGGCAGGTAATCTGTGGATTCTGCCCTTAAGAAGTTTACAGTTAGGTGAAGATAACAAAAAAGTGAAGTTTTGCAAAGAGAGATAATAGAGTTCAGAAGGCAAGTGGAAAAATAAAGAGAGGAGGAAGTCATAAAAGAAACCAAAAACAAAACTTCCCAGGATTGAACTGGGGGACAAGTCTTTCAATTGCAAGAATCCATTCAGTACAGAGAATGACAAGTGAAATGAAAGGCATCATACTTGATGGGTGGTTACCTTTCCTTTGTCTCTCTACCTTCACTCTTCACCATTTACCATTTTTGAAGGTGGTGGGTTATGTCATCTGGTTTGCATTCCCTGGGCCTCTGGTGGGACCGGCCGATGGCAGTTGTACTAAGAGATGGAGGGAGGCAGAAGGGTGGGCTCAGGGTGTTTACCCCCAGGTCCCTCTCTGTGGACTCTCTTTAGAGTGATTGTGTCCCTCAAACACAAATCTTTGCTGCTATCAAGATGGTCTTCTGTGTATGACTCCTGGGGACGCCCCATCTTCCCCTGTCCCTTTGGGCTTAGTAACAGCTAAACTCACAGTTTAGCTCTGCAATGACTAATCCTGAGTTATGTATGGCATTGTCCCTTGTGGTTCTTCTATTCCTCCCACCCCCTAACACCCTTGTAAATAAACTCCATATTAAGTCTTCCTCAACAATTTTATTAATCTGAGTGTGCTATCATTGGAGGAGGTCATCGAGAGGACCTGGTGGACTCTAGAAATGAACCTGGTCAGTCAGAGGCTCCTTACCCCCATCCCTGTCAGTGGAATGTCCCTTCCATCCATGGATTCCACAGCCAGAGCCATTTCAAGTTTACCGCCCTGGGAGAGTAACGTGTTGTTGAGAACATCTGGGTGGTACACATGACTGGACCCAGTTAAGTCCTCTACATAAACATTTATGATTCTGGTGGGTAGGTGCAGAAATTTACTTGTCTTCTAATGGCCACCCAATATAAGCCTCCCATGTAAGTCCCCTTCCTTATTAAACCTGCCACCTGGCAAACCGGGAAGGTTTGTGTCTTTCTCCTTGCCCTCCATGTATGCGGGAGGGGGCGCGGTTTCAGATTTTTTCCTGGGGAACTCTTTTTTTTTTTTTAACTCTTCATACTTCAAGTTTATTTGGCATTGAATTTGCTGGATCCTTCTAATTCTTTAGTTGGAAATTTTCTTTGGGTATCTCATTGTTGGCAGACTTTTTCCAAGTGTTTCTTCTCAGTCCCCTTCTTGGTCCTCTTCTTTTCTTCTGGGTGTTCTTGGTGTAAGAACTCAGGGTCTTTTCAACCTCATGCTGTTTCTCTTCTCATCTTAGAGAACAGCCTCCTGAGTATGTTGGTTTGGAACTTTGCAGTCCTTTTTGCTTCTCTCTTCTTTCTTTCTTCACTCTCTCCAGGTAGTGAGCCACCAAATCCTGATATTTTACCTAAACTGTTTTCTGAATCTCTCTATTTTCATTACCTGGGGAACTCTTAAGGTTGTAAATCAACATCCATCTATTCTTATGGGGATCCTGACTCATTAACAGAGTAAATTATCATAAAATTTCAAAGTTTCAAAGAAAAAGAGAAGCACAAAGGAATGAGAGTCAAATTAGCAGAAATTCTGTTCAACAACACTGACTGACAGAAAACAACAGAATGATGCCTTAAGTATTTTTCTAAGGGGAAACTATTTTGAATCTGGAATTCCATTCCCAGCCAAGCTATTTTGAGAACAAAATAAAAACATTTCATACACAGAAGAATTATACCCTTCTTGCCACATCTCTGATGTGCCTTTTCTAAGAATGGGACTCTGGCAAAATTTTGGTGAAAATCTAGAAGATAAAGAATTTAAGAAATTGTGGGAATAAACTGAGTATGATTAAAATATGTCCTGTAATGATAACTACTGAAGAGGTAAAAAAAACAAACAAACTGTTGTACATTGTGAAAGACAGTCAGAAGGCTTTATGAAGAAAGCCCTCATGAAAAAAAATGGAGTGGATTATAGGCAGTTGAGAGAATAATCAGAAGGTTGAAAATTGGTAATGTTAGTGAAATAATACTATTATGTCAAGAAGAGAAGCAATTACAAATTTCTGGGAAAATGAAATAAGAAGTTATATCAGAAATTATGGTTCAAATATGAAGGAAATAAAAGGTATTGCATGAGTTAACACTATATAGGGTTAAACACTAGGGAATCAGTCTGATCTTCATGGTAGAAGCATTCTCCTTGGGAGGGGCGAGAAGTGGAATTAAAGGTTGGAGCTCTAGTATCTTCAGTATATGTAACTTGGAGTCAAAGTGTACTTCCTAAAGTTGATGAAACAAGATTAGTAAATATAAAAAATGGGAGGGTATTAATAATATGGAAAACAGGGTAAATAAGTTGAAATTAATTTTTTATAGCAGGAGCCAAGGTTATAATACCTTAACTTTATAACTCAAAAAATAAAATAGCTAATGTCTGTAAGTGCTAGTATCTACAAATTATTAAAAATTGTTACCTTTAGGGAGTGAGACAGCTTGGGGGGAACCTAACCATACAAAGGGGGAGAGAGATTGTTGCTTTAGATGACTCCTTTTGTATGATATATTTAATCATTCTTATAAGCTTATTAACCTCTGGTTATATTATCTTGACACTCAATATAATAAAAACCTCCAAAAGGTGCATACAAACGCATACAATAAGAGACATGATATCATTAATGAGACATGATGTGTAAAAGACAAATGACAAAGTATACTTAGGGAATACAAGAGGGAGAAATCATTCTGGGCTAAGAGAACTAGAGAAACCTTATGAAGGAGGTGATTTTTAAATCAAATTATATTTTTGACAAGAAAAAATTAGGAATAAGTCATTTTAGTTGTGTGTGTGTGTGTGTACTGTGAGATGTATATGTTAATTACACTAATGAGAGGTATCGACTTAAAAAAAATAAACAATGCATTTTCCTTTGGTCAGAGACAACTATAAAAGTCAAATGAAAGTAAACAGTAGTAAAATAATTATAGGTGATTATTTCTGTACCTCTAACTCCTAGCAGGTTGAGTAACACACAGTAGACACTTGGTAAATGCAGGGAGGTAATTAGTTAATAAATGAGTCAATGAATTGTGAGTGATTAAGTGGTTACTTAAAGAGAGCATGCACATATGCAAAAGGAAAGTTATGGCTTGATATATGGAATACATCAATATGCAATATGACAAATATGTCATATAGTGGACAAAGCTCCCACATAAGAGTACCACAGCTACAGGTCAAGGCCATTGTTAGGCTGCACCATCAAGTACACATAGGGCCCAGTAAAAACGACATATGTGATGAACTGATCATCTCTGGTCTTCCTCACATCATTTGAGATACTACTTGGACATAGGTTTACAGTAACAAGCAACCATGATGAGGAAGTCCAGGATTAGTACCCAAGACTCAAAAACAAAACAAAACAAAAATGAACAAAACTGAATTCTAGGTACAGGTGGTCTGTTAGAATTTGGCTGACTTTTCATGATCACAGCTACCTGAGGTTTTCCTGGACACAATAATTGAAATAGATCAAGAAGCATTGCTCTCTGTATTTCTACTTTCCTAACCATTGATTTTGCATTTGGAGAAAATAATGCTTATTTTTATACCTTTATCCGGGTCTCTGCTAGGCTGGAAACATACGTACCTGTTCGGTGTCATATTCCTATGCCTATGCAGCCCTCAGTCCAGAGTAGGTGATTTCTTGATATTTATTGCAAGGAAGGAAACAATTCTGACTTACTCTGACTTAAGTTCAGACTTCTTAAGTCACTGTGTTCTCTGCTTCAGCGCTTCAGTGAGGACAGATTCACACTGGTTGTGAAAAGGCTCTTCCATTTGTAGATGGGGGTACATGGCTCATATCCTTCCTACCACCTGGGCCCAGATCTGAATTACAGGCGCTGATGTAATCCCAGGAGTACAGAATGACAGGGTACTCCTCCCTGCCTTGTTCTGAATTGTATGTGTCTATGAAGAGTTAATTGACTTTTTGGTCAATTATGGTCAAGAGGGTAAAAAAATGCCAAGATGTTTATTCACATCGAATGTACAGTTATTTCTTGTATTTTCTATATGAGTGTATATTAAGCCATATCTTCCTCATTATTTCTATTTATGAATTTTGTGAACCAAATAAAATATTTTATAGTTATCCCTATTGTATTTTGGGAGGGAGATTTTTTCCATTTTAAAAATTTATGTATAATTTTCTTGCTATTTGTGACAATATAGATGGACTTCAAGGACATTATGCTAAGTGAAATAAGTCATACAGTGAAACATAAATACCATATGATTTCACTTATATGTGGAACTAAAAAAATAAAAGAAACAAACAAATGGAAATTCTTATAAACACAGAGAACAGACTGTGGTTACCATAGCAGAGGGGGATGTGATGATAGGTGAAATAGATGAAAGGGATAATAGATGTAAAAATTTCCAATTATAAAATAAATTAGTACAGCAAAAACCAACATTTATATTTTATTTTCATACAGTAATATTTGCTCTTTTTACAGTACATTTCTGTGAGTTTTGAAAAATTTACATAGCCACGTAACCACAGCCACAATCAAGATAAAGAACATTTTTATTTCTCAAAATATTCCCTAATGCAATTTTGTATCCAACCAGTCTCCTATTCTCACAGCTGCCAACCACTGATCAGTCTTATGTTCCTAATTTTTGACATTTACAAGAATGTCACTTCAGTGAGATCATACAGTATATAAGCTTTTGAATATGATTTTTTCATTCTGTATAATGCATTGGAAATTCAATTATATGGTTGCACATACCAGGTGTTTGTTCCTTTTTACTACTGAGTAGTATTCCACCATACAGCTATACTATAATCAGGTTTATCCATTCCCCAGTTGAGAGACTCTTGTGCTTTCTAGATTTTAGCAATTGTAGGTAAAGCTCCTATAAACGTTTTTGTACATCTCTTTGTTTGAAAATAGGTTTTCATTCACTTGGATAAATATCTGCTAGTAGCATTTCTAATTTATATGGTAAGAGTATATTGAAATTTATGAGGAATTGCCAAAATGCTTCCCCAAAGTGGCTGTATAATTTGGATTCCTCCCGTAATGTATGAGAGTTCCAGGGGCTTTGCATCATTGCTAGCACTTGGTATTGTCAGGTACATTTCTGTGAGTTTTGAAAAATTTACAAAGCCACGTAATCACAGCCACAATTAATTAAGTTTGATTCTAGTAGGTATAAAAACTGTATCTTTCTGACGTTTTAATTCGCATGCCTCTTGTGACTATTGATATCATCTTTTTATATACTTATTTGAAATCTTTCTATCTTTTTTGAAGAAGTGTCTGTGAAATATCTCCTCCACTTTTAATTGGCTGTTTGTTTTATTATTGAATCCTGAGAGTTCTTTATATAATCTGGATATATAAGTTTTTTACTATAAATGTAATTTGCAAAAATTCTCTCCATGTCTGTGGCTTGTCTTTCCATTCTCCTGACACTGTCTTTTGGGGAGTAAATGTTCTTAATTTTGATAAAGTTTAAATTGCCAAATGTTTTTTTACGGGTTATGCTTTGGGTGTTATATCTAAAAATTCACTGTTTAACTCAAGGACACAAATATTTTCTTTTGTAAATTTTATAGTTCTAGGTTTTACATTTAGGTCTATGATCCATTTTTAGTTTTTGTATAGTGTGAGAGGTATGGATTGAGATTTATTTAAAAAATGAATGCATTTTTGTCCAGTTTCCCCCCACTGTTATCCAATTGTGTCAGCACCATGTGTTGAAATGACTTTCCTTTCTCCATTAAATTTCCATTGCAATTTCATAAAAAAACTGATACCATAAATGTATGTCTATTTCTGGACTCTCTGTTTTCTTCCATTTACTTATATGTACATCCTTTCTCCGTCAGACTGTCTTCACTTTTATAATGTGATATTTTGACTTAAAAGAAATCTCTATTTCTAAGAAATATGTATTTGTTCTTTTGGCTCACAGTTCTGAAAACCCTTGGTATTTCCTAAGTGTAGAGTGTGATAAAGGGTCTTTTGTTATGTTAATGAGGTAACTTTTGTAGTGTTCCTAGGTTATCTAAGGATGAGGATTGGTCACCAGAGGAACCAACCATGTGAATAGAGGGTTGGTACTTTCTGTTCTTCTCCCTGACATTGGGATGGAGAAGGGTCTGGATACTGAGTTCAATAACCAAGGATTAATGATTTAATTGATCATGCCTAGGTAATGAAGCCTTCATAAAAGCCCAGAAGAATGGGTTCAGAAAGCTTCCAGGTTGGTGAACACATGGAGGTGCTGGCAGAATTGCACCCTAGAGAGGGCAAAGTAGCCCCATGCCCTTTCCCTACTACACCCTGCCCTATGCATCTCTTCCATCTGGCTGTTCCTGAGTTATATCCTTTCATAGTAAACTGGTGATCTAGTAAGTGAAATGTTTCTCCAAGTTCTGTGAGTGCTCTAACAAACTGACTGAACCTGAGGAAGGGGGCCTTGGGAACATGTGATACCCAAGCAGTTAGAAGAACAGGGAACAACCTGGGCTAGCAACTAGTATCTGAAGAGAGGGAGGGACACAGTCTGTAGGACTGGTCCCCTAGCCTGTACATCTAATGATGTCCCTGGAGAAAGAAAAGTTCATTTTTCTCTTGCATCTTTATTATATTTTTTATTTTTCTCTTTAGCCTAATGTTCAAGCCTATCAAGAACTTTGGAATCATGAAACTGTCACCTATTTTTTTAACTGTTGATCAAAAAGTTTACCAATTGGGTTAAAGTTTATCAGAATTGAGTTAAATTGGAGGACACCCAGCTGGTCTCAGAGCACTGTTTGTTGTATGTGTGGGGACTCACCATATCCACATTGGAATTAGTACCAGAATGTAAAGATACAGTTTCATATTAAATTTGGAAATTAGGAAATGTGAAACTTCCAACTTTGTTCTCTTTTTTCAAAATTGTTTTGATTATTCTAGTTTATTTGCCTACTACATAAATTTTAGAATGAGTCTGTTGCTTTCTAAAAAAATCAAAATCTTCCTGTGATTTTGATTAGGAATATATTGAATTCATAGATCAATTTGGGGAGAATTGCCATATTAACAATTTTCAGTCTTCCAATCTGTGGACTGATATCCTTCCATTTATTTATATCTTCTTTAATTTCTTTTATCAATGTTTTATAGTTTTTAGCATACAGCTCTTGCATGTATTTCATAAAATTTGTACATAAATATTTCATTTTTTTGGTGCTATTGAGAACAGTACTTCAAAAATTTTAAATTTCTGATTACTTATTGCTACTATATAGAAATGATTGAATTTTATATTGACACTGTATTCCTCAATCTTGCTATTCACTAATTAGCTTTAATAGCTTTTTTGAAGCTTGTAGTTATTTTCTACATAGACAATCATGTCATTTGCAAGTAGAGGCGGTTATATCTTCCTTTCCAACATGTATGCCTTTTATTTCTTTTTTCTTGCATTTCTATTATATATTTTTTCTTTTTTTCTTTAGCCTATTGTTCTAGCCTGTCAAGAGCTTGGGAATCTGAAGCTGTCACCTAGTTTTTTCACTGTTGATCAAAAAGTTTACCAATTCCTCATCCTACTTTTATGTAAAAGTACTGAGCCAGATAGATTTTGTAAAAAATCAAAACCAAACCTGAACCACTTCTTATAAGGAGAAATTTCAGACACATATAGATGTCAAAAATAGTATAATGAATACCTTGCACCCATCACACAGCTTCAAAAGTCAACAACTCACAACCCATTTTGTTTCCTTTGTACTTCCACTGACTCCCTCTTTGTGTCCCACCACTGGGTTATCTTGAAGTATGTTCCAATAACATATTATTTTTAGATAGAGGTTTGATAGTGAACTCCTCCACTGTGCTGTAAGGTATGCAAAGGTGGGATGGTGTCTTATTTATAATTTTACATTCAACACACATCTCAGCATCTTGCACATGGAATACATGATCAAGAAATTTTTGTTGGACTAAATTTTTATGGAACCCCTCACTTCAGCATAAACTTAGAAATCCTTTCACTCTTTGCTTATTGAAAATCAGTCTAGCTTGCTTTGAGGTCCTTTTCTGTATTTAGGTTATATAATCTTTTTGGAGACATTTTATTTAATACATAGGATAAGATATGAGCAATCTCTGTGTAGTGTCAAAGTATAGTAATGCAATGTATAGTCCATACCCAATTTAACAATCAGAATTTCACCAAATCACGGAAGCTGCTGGGCTTCTTTCAAATCATATGCTCCCTATTTCTTTCTAGAAGTAATCTCTATTGTGAAATTTATCTTTCCTATTTTAAGTAGTTGTATACATATATAGCTATACAGCCTTTAGAATAATATCATTTAGATTTGTTCATTTTGGGGGTGTATAAAATGCTGTGATATAGTTAAGTTTTCAGTGAATTACCATTTTTTAAAGTAGAACATTCACACATTTTACATTTTATGTAATTTTATTGATATGGTTTGATTTAAATATACTGTCACTTTCTGTTTGACCTGTTCTTTATTTCTTTTTCCTGCTTTTTCTGACTTATTTTGAATTAACTGAATACTTTTGGGATCTATTTCACTTCCACTTGTTTTTTTTTTTAGTTAAATAACCTTTATCATTTTTTTCATGATTCATCTAAGGTTTACAATATATGTCTTTAACTCATAGTCTCTCTATATTATGTCACTTCATATGGACTGTATATACCTTAAAATACTCCTATTTGTTCCCTTCCACCCTTTATACTATTATTGTCACATATTTTACTCCTCTAATATTATAAAATCTGCAATACATTGTTAAATTTATGCTTTAGATAACCTATTTTCCTTTGAAGTTATTAAAAATATGAAAAAATATATGTTTACTCTTATTTTTACCATTTCTGATGTTTTACATTTTTTCACACAGATTCACATTTGTATTTGATATCATTCTCCTTATGCCTCAAGAACTTTAGGCAGTCCAGATTTGCTGGAAATATATTATTTTGGCTTGTTTGTCTGAAAAAGTCTTTGTTCTCCTTTCCTTTTTAATGAATATCTTTGCTGAGTATAGAAGTCTGGGCTGACAGTTTTTTACTTTAAGCCCTTTAATTACAATGTCCCATTGTTTTCTAGCTTCCAAAAATCTCTGATGAGAAGTCTGCCTTTCTCATTTGGAACTCTAGGTACATATATGTTAGACTATTTGATATCGTATCACAGCTCTTGGGTGCTCTGTTTTGACTCTTTTTCTCTTTTTCTGCCACCCTGTCTCTCTCTCACAGCTTTGATTTCAAGGTTGGTTAATTTACATTGAACCTATCCTCTAGTTCACGGATTCTTTCCTCAGCCATATGCAGTCTACTGATATGTCTAGTGAAAGAATTATCTCTGATATCAAGTTTTTATAGTTTCTCTATTTGACATTTTAACTATCATATCTCTACTGAAATTCCCCATCTTTTTATGGATGTTGTCATCCTTTTCTGTTCAATCCTTTAGCACAATTAATCATAATTAGTCATACTTTCCACACCTAAATTATCTCTGGATCTGATTCTATTTATTGCTTTATCTCTTGACATTTTTTTTTCTTGCTTTTATTGGGTTTGTCTCAATTTTTGATTGAGTGTGGTATACCATTTGTAGAGAGTAGAGACTGGAGTAAATAGCATTTATATCTGGAAATGGACATGTCTCTTAGACCGTTAGTTTGAGTGTTATGACAGTCTAGTCACTAGTGCAGCTGAGTTCCTGTTTTGTCATCGCCATAGTTACTTTCAGTGTCTGCTTCACGTTTCTCTAGCGGTGAACAGCCGTTACCTTTATCTTACTATCGGTCCTGGAGTACTGGAGGGTGTTCTCTGTGCTCCTGTTCTACCGTCAGCTTTCAGGAGTCCGTTTGCCTGTGCTGCAAGGTTCTCCTTCACACTCCCCTTTCTTAGGGGTAGATTGCTTTTGTGTGCTACTTGCTGCTAGGTATGTTACGGAATCAGGGAACATTTTGTATCTGCTGTGCCAGTGTCACCTTTAGCCAAGACCTATACACATGAGCCTTGTGGATAGGGTACTCTTGGTGCTCCCGACAAATCTACTCGTGGCAACCAAACTCTGTCTTGTATTCATGGCAGTTATTGGGCAAAAAGGTTTCCTTACCCTTCTCTAGGGTAACTGACTACTAGCTTTGTATTGGTGTAGGACCCTAGGACACAGAGATTTTCCTTTCTCTCTACTGGGGGAGACAACTTTGTTTCTACCCTTTCCCTTCTGGTAGAAGGAAGGGGAGTGTCCTATTCTTTTGTCAAAGGCAGATGGGTTTTGCTTCTCTCTCTTCCCCCAGGACCCTGGGAAATAGAGGGTTGGCTGCCCTTCCCCAAGCAGCTTAAAGATTTCTTTGTATGAGAGATGGATCTAGGGACATGGATTTTGTTTTGTGCCTGAGTCCGAGAAGATGTGGCTATTTACCTTCTGCATACCTGTACCACTGAAATGAGATCTCTCTGATCTCCTGTCTGCCCCTAATCTTTCTTGAGAGCACTTTTGGATCCCTATGGAGAAGAAGAGCTAGTGTGTGAGTATGAACTACCTGTGTCTGGGCCCCTAGTTAATCTAAACTTACATTCCAGCCCACTTTTGGCCTTTAGGGATTTGTTAAAATTTTACTGATTTCTTCTTGCTTTCTTCTGGAGTGACCCTCATTTCTCTTGTGCTCTGGCAAAAGTAAAATGTCTTGTCTCTCCCTGGAGGGACTTGCCTCTTTTAAAAGTTCAGTTTTTGTAGTTGCCTTTGGACCTTTGTTCTTCAATAGATTCAAGAAAAGTTGTGATTTTTGTATCATTATCTGGCTTTTTTTTTTGGTTAATAGGATGGGAACAACATTCTCTTCCAGCTTTCTACAGCTTAAGTGGAAGCAGAATTTATATGGCTTATGTCACTCAGCATTATAGTTTTAAGATTCATTTATGATGTTGTATGTAGCTGCAGTTCATTTATTTCCTCTGACATATAATAATCTATTACATGTATATATCATAATTTATCCATTTTCCTATAAATAGGCATTCGGGTTTTTTTCTGGTTATTTATTTTTATGGACAATCCTGCTTTGAACACTCTTATCCATATCTATTGGCTCACGTTTTTAAGTTTCTCTAGCTTATGTATCTAAAAGCAGTGTTGCTAGATTGTAAGGTATGTATGCTAATATGCAACTTTACAAAATAATGCTTTGGCCTTGATTTTTAATTTATACCTCCACACCTTCCAAACAATAAAGAAAACCTGCCCATGTCACTAATACATGTTCTCTTTCCTCTGGTCATCACTTGTGTCTATTCTTGGGTTCTAGCTCCTTCTGTTTTTTTTTTATTTGGATTTTGGCTTTATCTGTGGTTCATGACCCAGATCCTGTTCTCTGGTCTTGATGCTATTACTTCATTTGCTTGATTTTTGACTGTTACTGCTTCCTAAAATCTTATGACTTGGAATTTCTACTACTTTTTATAGTGTTGATCTATAGACTATAACATCCCTTAGTTTATTCAGCCTCTCAATCCCTTTCCAGTTCTGGCTAATTAAACTAGCATTCTGACTGGATATTTACTCCTTGACTTTGTGTGTGTGTGTGTGTGTGTGTGTGTGTGTGTGTGTGTTACTATTTGAATACTTGAGGTTGAAAGAACTCCATCAACCATTGTCCTTTAGGTAGACTGAATTTCACTCTAGAAACTTTTTTAAGTAGTTAATTAGTCACAACTCCAAGCCACGTTTCTCTGCTCTGTCTTTAAGGATATTAAGACAGATAAAGTCAAGATTTAAATACATCGTTTAGGATACATTGATCTATTTTGTGCCCTTAGACTAGATGTGTCTTGGAGAACTGGCTTCATAAGGCAGAATTTAAGTTTTTTCTTTCTGCTTTGGTCTCCTGGCAGTAAATCTATGAGCCAGAATTAGAGTGCTCACAGAAAGACTTAAATACTTGGACCATAATATGTATGAAGACAAACTTACTGAAAGACTCAATGTTTATGCTCTTCACACACAATTGTCTGAGAACATATTTTATGATAACAGAAATGTAGGTAAAGAACAAAATAGAAGTTATGGGAGGAACTAAATAAAGAAACCCTTATTATTATTATTATTTTTTATACGCTACAAGTTTCATTTTCCCTAGGGAAGTACTGACTCAAAGTAGCTATGAACTGCATAGAATTCTTTCCCCTTGATAATTATAAAATTAGGAGAAAACACAGTCTGTGCTTTCAAGGAGATGAGAATTTAACAAAGATTAGTATGCCAGACAATACCAATGAATGCACCAATAAACACATGGTGGAAACACATATAAATAAGTAAAATGCTTAAAAAGGGTATAACTCAGCGTTAAGAAATAGTTGGATCAGAATAGGCTAGGCAAGGACAGTTCAAGAATGAGCAGCCTCATCAAAAAGAGAATGTAGCATGAATACATATGTACTTATCCAGAGGTATATTTTTAAAAAGTCTGTATCTGACCACGCTGCAAACTTGTCAAAGTCCTGGATGCTATTGAGGCCCTGCTAAGATACCCTGTACCAGGTCAGTGCATCAGGGCTCTAGTTGTGTGCGTTGGCTACAGAGGGCTCACAGCTGCCTCTCCGTAGGAGAATTGTCTGAGCTCAGTGATCTCAAAGAATGGTTCCCCCAAAAGGTAGCAATAACTTCCCCTGGAAACTTGCCACAGATAAAAATTCTCAGGTTCTACCCCAGAACTACTGAATCAGATGCTCTAGAGGTGAGGCACAGAAATTTGTATTTTCTAGAACTCCATGTGATTCTGATTCACAGAGAAGTTTGAGAACTACTGTCCTCATTTATGGGAACTCCAGCATCTGGTGGTTAGGCATCACTTTCACCCCAACCCATATCTGATGACTGACTGATACAGTGTACAGAAGGCCAAACTCCTTGTGTCTGGGGTGGGGAGAAGGCAGCATCTCTGTGATATGATTTACTCTCTAGACAAGGAGTCATCAAGCCATGGACCTGGGCCAAATGTGGTTCACTGATTTTGCAAATAAAGTTTAATTGGAACAAAGCCAGGCTTATTGGTTCATGTATTTGATTGTCTGTGGCTGTTTTAATGCTGCAATGGTAGAGTTGAATGGTTGCAAGGGAGACGATCTGGCCCTTTACAGAAAGAACCTTCTGATTTGTTCTAGAGTTTCTCCTGTCGCCAATGCATCAAGCCAACACTAGGCTTCACTTGCCACCTTGGCCTTGCTGGGTTCTCTCTCCTTTGCGATTCTGCTTCATTCCCTCTCCTACAGATTACATTCAAATCTCTGCCTCAGGCTCTGCTTCCTGACAAGAAACCTGTCAAATACACTTACATGCCTCTTTACTTTTTTGCTACCTTCTCTGCGTTTGCATTGGCTTTAAGGGAGCTGTGAATTTTCTGACTGATGTGCCCAATGGGCTAAACAGCCAGTCCCTTCCTAGTTGCTCTTTTGGATTAGAGTTGCTCTTAAAAAGGGATGATGCCTCTCATCTCTGCAACCCCAACTTTTCTTTCTACCACTTGTCTAACAGAGTGTCAGTGACCGCCTGAGTATCTTTGTTACCCTGGCTCAAAGGTCACATGTTATTATTATTTCATTTGTATTTATAATTTAGAGAAGATCAGAAGCTTCTGTGACATTTCTCACTGATGACGTGATCTAGATGTTGCCTAACAACCACTGAAAATACAAATAAGGGTAAGATAAAAATATTGCAACTACCAGGGATAATAAAGTATGGGCAAGGGTTAGGTGAGGATATTACTGCAATTCATTAAGTTAAAAATAAGATAGAGGAAATATTTTGCCTACAGTTTGCTAAATGTCCTATTGAAGGAATTAAGCTTTATTTCAAAAGTACCCAGTCCTGCAATCTACTTCCTGAGTTGTTTACCTTCCTAAGAATGAAGCAGCACCAGTATCTTTCCATTATAGTGATGTTTTCATTGTGCTATTCTTGCAGTTGGTGCTTAGAAAAACATTCATGATTTTTAATGATGTTTTAAAATATTTTCTTGGTGACAAGCTAAAGGAAGTAGGACTAACACACAAAATGAAAAATAAAATTAGTATCAAGAACTGAAATAGCAAAAATCACTTCCCAGGAGGATAAAGAGCTGGGATGAGAAGGAGAGACCTGTTAATAAAATAGCATCACACCCGAAGAGGCTGCGCTTTAACATTGGCTGAGGATTTGGGCTGGGGTGAATAGTGAAGCGACTGTTCTTTTGTGTGTTTGGAGATGGTTGATCATTTCATAAAGTCTGAGGCTGTTTCTCAGGACATAGGAAAGGAATGGTTTCTCTATCCTTCTTTGAAATACCTGTTTGCAGGGCAGAGGACTAATGTAGGATGTCAAATGTATAGTTTCATATGGCTAGCAGGAGGCACTATGTGTATGGTGTGAGAATAATTTATTTAGCAGAACAGGAATTCTAGGAGCTGAAGTTTAATTTAGAATGTTGTTTGCTGAGGAACTTCAGTAAAGTATTTTATACCTGAGGGACTTTTACCAAAGCCATTTTTAGCTTTCCATGTGATTAAAAATCAGTTTTGAGTACTAATAGAGTAAATAGTGGAACACTCAAGATTTAGAATTACATACTCACATATACCATTAGATTCTAATATAGTAATTCAAACCTTACAATGATCAATTTAAAAATTCTTTCAAAGTGCTTTCGTGTTTTTAATTTTACTTTACCTTCACAACAATACTGTAAAAGGGAATACATATTTAATCAACTTAATAAGCTTGAAATGAGCTTATTAATTAGAAATTAATGTTTAATAGACATACAGTAGAGTCATACATAGAGGCATATGCTTTGGACAAAAGCAGAAAAGACCTGGGTTCAATGATCAGCCCTAACTCTTATTAGCTTCATGACACTGATTATGGTATTTGGCATATCTGAGCCTCATCTTTAATAAATCATATAATGTTACTGAATAACACTTAAGGTTATATATGTAAACTACCTGGTACAGAGTAAATGTTCAGTGAATTTTGGTTCCTTTTCTACCTAGCCTCAGGTATATGCCTCCAAAATTTGAAAACAATAGAAAGCAGCTACAAAGTTAAATATCATTTAAAATGGGTAGTTAATGATTGGACAAAAGAAACACTATTTAATAAAAACATAAAAAATGGATAGATGATGCCATAAACCTGAGGTGAGTTAATTTCTAAGGTATGTATGAATTCAGCTCTGAGTTTCCTAACATCCAAAACAAAACCTCACTAGTTACCTAATAATGTGCACTCCAGACAAAAGAAAGCATACACATTTTACAGACAGCAACAAACCATTTCCTGGAGTTAAGTTAAATGAGATGAATTTCTGTGGGCCCTCTTAAAACTGATATTTGTAAGCACAGTAAACACTACCTGGCTGCAGTTTTAGAAAAACAATAGAAATACCGATGAGAAAGTTTTCATATAGACCCTCAGTAAAGGCTCAGGGCAAAACCTACTATCAACAATCAGCTCAGGCGTTTCTATGGAGAATTAAGATAATTTGGTCCAAGTACGTCACTTCTTGATGATCTAACTTAAAATGCAGCAAACTTAGGGAATCTAGAAGAAAGGGTATTCAGCATACCCAGTACTGTCTTTTTCAAATATCAGATGTCTTAAGCCAGCTGCCAGCAGGTGATGGCTTACAGACAATTCATGATTGAACTCTCTAACTATCCATGACACAGCTATTTTACAATAGTGGCTAATGTGAAAGGCTTGTGCTTTAGAGACTAGACATGAGGGAGGGAGAGTTATCATGATGTTATGAAAGTGAAGAGCTTTACTTACATTTTTTGCCAAGTCAGAAGGCTGACCCATTTCAGGAGAGCCTTGGTAGCAGGAGTATTTTTAGGTATTGTTGCTATTTCTCTTACGAAACAACTCTAACTTTTCTTGAGTGCCTTTAGGAAATCCCTGGTTGCATTCTTCAAGTTCTGTGCCTTGTAATGTATGAGGGCAGGTATACGAGAGTTTTTGTTCTCTGAGCTCTTGGATCAGAGAGGTTTACGCACTGCCTAAGCTACTAAAACAACCTAATCATGATTCTACCTCAGCATATTGCTTTTGCCCTTCCTTCTGGTTCAATCCGTAACAGATTAAACTGTCAGTAATCTTGTTTCATGTCATGAAACTCTGCTGGATTTGTGTTTGGATGTGGGTTGCCACAGATGAGATTTTTCATACTTGGCTCATTTCCCTGATAATGTATGTTTTCAAGGACTTTGGCCCAGTCATGCAGAGTGGACCTGATTAAAAAGAAAAAAGAAAAAAAACAAATTTCACATTATTTATGTTGCTTTTACAATTATTCCCATGTATTTTTATGGTTCTTTTAAGAGGCTGTAATTGCAAATTTTGGAGAACAGAATGTACTTTGGAAGTTTAAAGGCAGCCACCCTGTTCACTAATTTGCCTCATAAATGGAGTGTCAGTGTAGGTGGTATTTCTTTGAGGGATTAAACTGATATTTGTGCAATATTTTTGCACTTATTTTTAGGATTCTTTTACTGATGGTGAATGCAGCTTCCATATGCTATACCTCTGACACCCACAGTAGTGAAGGGGTTTATGATAATAACACATGAGCTTAATTTTTCAATCCAGTGGTGCACCTGGATTCTTAGTTAATGTAGTATTTCTTTACCATTAGCTGTCTTTTGTAAGAGAAAATTTCCCAGACATGGGAAATACATCAGATTCTCCAGGTCTCATCATAGAATTAAAATTTGGCAGCTATAGCCTCCGTCTTTATTGTATTTTTTATTACAAAAAAGGAACTCTAAGTTCTGAAATGTTCAAAGTGAAAAATGGAATTTGCTTTTACCGCAATACTATTCCCTTGGGGTTATCCAAGCAAATACTTGTTAGGCATCCCTTTTGAAAAAATTTGATTAACATTTAGTCTCAACAATTTAAAGGTCTATCCCAAAAAGAATTTGTTCATAAATATATTGACTCAACAGGTTGCATAAAAAAATTTATCCTGGGGACAGTGACAGCTGTTTATAGAGAGAGGTATTCTAAAATGAGCAGGTCTCTGCACATTAGGCTGTGATTAAGAGCCAGTAAAACAAATTAAAATAACATTAAAACTCTTCTTCAGGAAAACATGGAATATCTCCATTCAAACAACTCTCCATTCTAGAACCTAAGAACCTATCAGTAAAGTTACTGATAAATAATTTTTATTCTTCATTGTTCCAGCTTCACTCAATCAGCACAAGTATATGCAGGTTTCTGGCTGGGGAGAAACAAAGACTTTTATACCTCAGAAATTGAGAGTTTTGTGGACTTTATGAAACATATCTTCAGTAACACATTTGCATGAATGAAACATTTGCGTGTTTTTATTGACTCTGTAAGCACTTCAGCTGCAATGGGTGTTCATTTAGCATGTCTGCCTCACAAACGTGAGCCAGCTACATCTAGCCTCGCTCTGTGCCTCTGCCACACGTGTCCATTTCTCACAGGAGAGGATCACCAGGATCTACGCAGTACAAAATGAATGCACAGGGGCATGCAACAAAAGTCTGAGTTAACTAAGGGCAAATGCAAGACAGGGTCCCTAAATCCTTTTCTAATTCCTTCAATATTGAGTGGAGAAGTTAGCCTGAGGAGATTTCCTGATCCCTCAGGCCTGGGTTACCTGTCCCACCTATGTTTCCATGGTACCCTGTACACATGGAATATTCTATTATAATTTCTGGTTACCTGAATTTCTAAATGCTAAACCCTTTAGGTTAGGGATTATATCTTATTCACAACTGTCTCCCCATGTCCTAACACATATTCTGGCACAGTGGTCTTTCCATAAATGTTCATTGAGTGAATAAATACATACACATACCAACAATGTTTACTAAATTCTCCATCCCCATCAAAGTCTTCTAAACTCCAGCTTTAGGGCTTTGTTAACTGTGAACCCTAGAAACACACTCCAGAAAGCTAGCCTGCTCTTTTCTGAGGCATGGCTTGGTTGGCACTTCTTTTGTGATTCTTAGAGAGCAGAGCTATTGTTCGGAGCTATGCACTGAGTTGAAACAGGGCCTGATAACTCTTGACACTCTTCTCAAGTACATTTAGGAATTTGACGGGGCGCCTCCCATTTGAATCTCACCTTGATCTATCCCAAGAGCTGAACACTTTTTCTTTTAATTTTCTTTTTTTTAAATTTTGGTATCATTAATCTACAATTACATGAAGAACATTATGTTTACTAGGCTCCCCCCTTCACCAAGTCCCCCCCCACGTACCCCTTCACAGTCACTGTCCATCTGCATAGTAAGATGCTGTAAAATCACTACTTGTCTTCTCTGTGTTGCACAGCCCTCCCCGTGCCCCCCACGCACTATACATGCTAATCGTAATGCCCTCTTTCTTTTTCCCCACCCTTATCCCTCCCCTCCCACCCATCCTCCCCAGTCCCTTTCCCTTTGGTAACTGTTAGTCCATTCCTGGGTTCTGTGATTCTGCTGCTGTTTTGTTCCTTCAGTTTTCTTTTGTTCTTATACTCCACATATGAGTGAAATCATTTGGTACTTGTTTTTCTCCGCCTGGCTTATTTCACTGAGCATAATACCCTCTAGCTCCATCCATGTTGTTGTAAATGGTAGGATCTGGTTTTTTCTTGTAGTTGAGTAATATTCCATGGTGTATATGTACCACATCTTCTTTATCCATTCATCTACTAATGGACACTTAGGTTGCTTCCATATCTTGGCTATTGTAAATAGTGCAGCGATAAACAGGGGTGTATCTGTCGTTTTCAAGCTGGAGTGCTGCATTCTTAGGGTAAATTCCTAGAAGTGGAATTCCTGGGTCAAATGGTATTTCTATTTTGAGTATTCTGAGGAACCTCCATACTGCTTTCCACAATGGTTGAACTAATTTACATTCCCAAGCTGAACACTTTTATAGGTAATGCTGTTAAGACAGTGTCTGCACCTACCTTATTTTGCTTTGCAGTTGGAGAGCTAAAACACACCTGCTGATCACTGCCAGGGCACTGGTGGGCATTCCCTGCACTGGGCAGAAGGGTTAGCACAGCATTAGATGTGTGGGTGTGTGAGGTCACTTCTGGAGATGATTCATGGATCTTCTGCACTTCAGTTTCCTGTTCTTTGACCCCAGGTGTAAAAGTACCTCTCTGGTGAGAGTTATAACATTTTCCACAATGTTCTACATGTGGAATTACATGTATACAAGCATCTAATATACAGACCACCCCTCCTCATGTAGAATGTTAGTTCCCTGGTTTCTTATTTCTTCACAAATCTGAAACCCCTTGAAGACAGGATTATAACCTGTTCAATGTTGTGTTACAGCTCCTGGTACATTAAAGCAATACAGGAAGTAATGCAGAGATAATTATTTCTGCTCTGTGGGGGAGATTTCTTAGGTAGTATTTAAGTTGGAAGTTATATTGGGAAGATCAGGCAGCCAAGAATGTGCTTCTGGTCCTCCTTCCTTCCGCAACTAAGCAGGGAGTGAGGTGAGCCTCATGTTCTTGCAGTGCACACACATATCCACTTAGCAAGTAAGTACAAGCATGTTTAAAGCTTTAGAAACAGAGATAATAAAGGCCATCCTGAAATGGTTAATTGCTGGAATTAGCTTTAAAAATCATTAAAAAAAAAAAAAGGAGAGGAGAAAGGTATAATTGTGGGAATAATTATGGTGAAATAAGTGAACAGGGCAGAAAAGAATGAAGCAAGACCAGGTCAGAGAGCTTTAAGCTCAGTCACCCTTGCCTAAGGATTGAGCCCTCCTAGCTTTGCACAGGGCATGTGAAGGTCTCCCACTTTCTGTCCTGTTCTCCTACCTTACCTGCCAGCTCTGGTGCTAGCAGAGTACTGGAGACACCACAGGTCCTTCTTTAGCTTCAGCTGTTCTTCCAACTTCCTAACTTGAGCTTCAGTCCAGTTAGAAGTGGGCATGGGTGGCCAATTGAACTGCCTGCAGTGGAGGCCAGCCCACTGGGGCAGCCACTCTCCTCCCTTCTCTAACCCAATGCCCTGTGCACAGTTCCTCAAGCAAGTTCATCAAGCTACCCGGTTTTCCATGTGGTACTCACGCAGTGGTCTGCAAGCAATGAAGACACAGGCCAACCCTCCCCACGTAGAGGTCAAGGGCCAACTTGCCATGTCCCCTGTGGCCCTCTGTTTCCCAAGGGCTGCCTGTTCGTTCAATCCCCTGGCTGGCTCGCCAGCTGTTGGCTTGCAAACTGGCCTCCTACACGGAGGGCAAGGAGAGACCAAGGAAGTGGCAGGCCACTCCCGGCTGGTAGGTGACAGGTTTAGTAAGCAGGGGACCTTACTTAGGAGGCTTGTCCTGGCGGCTGCAAGACGGCTGGCTCTCCACACCCTCCCGGAAGAATCTTAAACGTTTAAATAGAGGCTTTAATGGGGTCCACTCAGCCACTCTCCTCCCTAACATCCAGATGTTCTTAAGTTCCTCTCTCAAGGTTGCATCCTTGAAATGCCTCCGGCTGCGGGAGCACAGACAGGCGGAACGCACATTCTGAGCCGCGGGAGCCGGGAGGAGCCTCTGCTTGCCACGGTCCGGCTCAGGGTCAGCAGGAGGCCATGGCCTGTCCGTGAACTCCGCCCATAAGAGGCAAAACCAGAAAACAATTCAGCAGCAAGAATAGTGCTGGATATAAGTACAAGGTATCAAAGAATGCACGGAAGGAGAACTTTAGAGATGAGGCAAGGCCTTTTACCGAAGGCCATCCGTGAGTTCCGTCTTGAAAGGACTGAAGTGAGCAAGTTCTGGGTAAAGGCCCCGGGGCTTAAGCACTCCAAAAAAGCAAACCAAACAAATGCTGTTCACCATGCTTTATGTAAAGGACTGTACGTACATCGGAGTTTTGGAATGTGAAAAGCAAGACGTGGAGCAAAATTGGCAATGATACTGGAAGGAAGCAAGGTCACTTTATTACTGTGTGAAGGAACTTGGACCTGTGTAAGTAATGTGGCATGTTGGAAGGGTCTGAAACCCAGAAAACGCTTGAATTTTATATGCACCTTGGTGGCAACGGGCTGGAGGGTGGATTCCGGAGAGAAAGTCCAGGAGTTGTGTGAGTGGACCAGAAGTGACAGGGTGAGGGTGTGAACCAGGAACGAAGTTGTAGGGATAGAACAGAAGATTTTCCTCCCGGGAACATTTAGGAGGGCAAGCTGGAGTTATTTCCTATTCGGTTGTGCTGTAGTGGGGAGAGGGAAAGGTCCGTGTATGGATGACTTCCGCCACTTCAGTGGGTACATGTTGATGAGAACAGACGATTATAGGAGGAGCAGAAGCTGCAATGTAAAATTTTGTGATTGTTGAGTTAATGATAATTTTGAAGTTTCAGCTGAATATATGGGTATAATAGTAACAGGAGGAAAATAAAATGCAGATACGAATTTATAGTTATTATCAGTATTGGTTTGAAATCACCAAAAGAACCTCATTGTACATTTATATATATAATATATAAATACTTAATGTATTTATATATTAAATGAACATAAAGCACTAAGTGAATATATTAAGTGTATTTATATATATTAAATTTATAAATAATACGTACTTAAGTTAATATGTTGAATATGAATGTTAATAAATTATATAAATATATATTTATAAAATATATCATATTTAAATATAAATGATGTATGAAATTAAATATATGATATATATTTTAATATATTTAATATACACCAGTATTATACTAAAACCTGGATTATGTATTATATAAATATAAAATTATATGAATATATATTTATATACCAACTTATGTAAATATTTATATATTAAGTATTATAAAATATTTAGATATTTGTACTTTTACTTAAGCTGTTTTGTTGATGGAGCATGTTGCAGAAGGCAATTACACTGTATTCCAAGAATAAGTGGTCATTGGCACTTATGATTTATTTCCAATACTTCTGTGGTCAAGAATGAAGGACTGGGTTTAGTGGCTTTGAGCGTAGTGAGTATTAACTTTTTCTCTAGTGCACAAAAACCTGATATTTTCAGGACTAAGCAGTTGTCTGTGAAATTCAAGGCCACCGAGGTTTTTTGTCTCTGAATACAATGAAGAAATGCATTATGTTTGAAAATTAGAATTATAACCATTCCAGAATAATCAAATGAATCCTCTTTTAATTTACTAGACCACTCTGTGCAAAGAGTCTCCAAAAAGAATCAATAATCTTAATAGGCATTTTAGCTGTATAACATAAACAGGATTTAACATCCACACAATCCTATTCTAACACTATTAACCAAGGAGTATGCAAATCAACTCCATTCTGGTCTGTGCTGTCACTTTGTTAACACTTCATTAAGAAGAGTAGCTCTCCCTGCTTGAGGTTGTGCCAGAGAAAGGGTATTTCTTTTCCTTGAAATCCACATAGGTTTCCCCAAAGCCACAGAGCTTCTTGGAATATCTATTAATATTTATATATATTTCAGTTGTAATTCAATAAAAAATTATGTCTTCTGCTAACATCCCTAAACTTCACAGAGGGCCAGCAAGTCTCAAGGATTAACTTAAGATCCGACGTGAACCTGGTGTCACTTGAGGATGGTTTTCCTGACAGGTGACCCTTGTGGTGGTAGGTTATGAAACAATCTAGGATGGTGGGTTTATTCCATTCAACAATGATTTTATTCATTCAGTATTTATTAAGCACTTACTGTATTCTCAGTACTCTGTGAGGCTTTGTGGATAACAGATAAATAGGCTTCGGTTCCTATTCTTGAGGGATTCATTGATTAGTTGGGGAACCTGAAGGTAAATACAGGCATATCTCCTTATATTGTGCTTCACAGATGCTGCATTTTATTTTCAAACTGAAGGTTTGTGGTATCCGTATGTGGAGCAAATCTGTTTTTCCAACAGCATTTGCTGACATTGTGCTTCTTTGTTACATTTTGGTAAATCTCTCAGTATTTCAACATTTTTCATTATCATTATATTTACATTGGTGATCTGTGATCAGTAATCTGTGGTGTTACCACTGTAATTATTGTGGGGGTACCTCAAATCATGCCCATGTTAGATGGCAAACTTAATAAATGTGTGTGTTCTGACTGGATGTGGTGGAAGTAGCAAGAGAACTAGTATTAGCAGTGGAGCTTGTATGTGGGACTGAATTGCTGCATCTCATGATAAAACTTGAAGCGATGAGGAGTTGCTTCTGATGGATGAGCAAGAAAATGATTTCTTGTGGTGGAATCTACTGCTGGTGAAGATGCTGTAAAGATTGTTGAAATGACAATAAATGATTTAGAATATTACAGAACCTTAACTGATAAAGCAGCAGCAGGGTTTGAGAGAATTGACTGCATTTGTTTTCCAGATTATATTATATGAAGTGTTCAGATATTTTTGCCTGATTCTTTCCCTCCAAGAACAGAGGGAAGAAAAGTCTCTGATCTCTCCATCCCATCTTGGACTCCTGGTACCAAATGCCTTTGCTGCCAGGCTTCCTTACAGGTGCCCCTCATGTCTCTCAGGTTCAGAGACTCCAGGAAAATGGGAGACAGGGAGTGGTAACAGCCCTTGGGTCTCCTACCATAGCCACATACAGATTCAATGTTTGTCTGACCGTATCACTTTATCCACGAGGCAACTAAAGTCCTCCCATTGACTCCAGTTTTAAAAGAAGCTCTACTGTGCACGAAATGCTATCAAACAGCATCCTAAGCTACAGAGAAATAATTTATGAAAGGAGGAGTCAATCCGTGCGGCACACTTCCTGTCTTATTTTAAGAAACTGCCACATTCACCCATCTTTCAGCAGCTAGCACCCTGTCAGTCAGCAGCCATCAACATCGAAGCAAGACCTTCCACTAGCCAAAAGATGATCACTCACTGAAAGTGCAGATGATGGTGAGTACTTTTTAGCAATAAACTTTTTCAATTAAGGTGTGTACATTGCTTTTTTCGACATAATGCTGTATACGCTTAACAGCTGACACTATAGTATAAGCATAACTTTTGTATTCGTGAGGAAACCAGCAAATTCATTTGACTCATATTATTACTTGATTTGCCTTGTTGGGGTGGTCTGGCAGTGACCCTGAAATATCTTTGAGGTATGCCTGTACACATCCTAAACTGTAAAGTGTTAAACTTCAAAACAGAATTATGAACAGCACGCATTGGGATCTGCCTCTAGGATATTGATACAGAGGAATGCATATTTGGTCTGAGCACTTCAGGATAATTAATAATTTTCCATATGAGGAAAAGTATGTGTGTGTGTTCGTGGTGGTGCAGATGGGATGGGGTTTGATAAAGCCCAACTGTGTCCTGAAGTACAAGAGGGAATGATAAAGTCAAGATAAGTACAAATGGAGCATAGGGTATTTGGACATAGAAACAGGCCCACTCTAGGTAATTTTAAGTGGGCAGTTAGACCTGGAGCCCTATTGGAAGGCCTGATGAAATTTCCGATTTATAAGGCTACAACATCCTGAGCAATACCTTAAGCTCTGAGTCTGAAACATCTGTGACCTGAGACTGTTGAGGACCCACACTGAAGCTCAGTGGAGGTCCCCAGTTTTTACTTAAGTCACTTTAGGTGCTAGGATTTGTGTGGTAGATGCATGATCAGTTGCTCATTACTTTTAGGCTTCTGTTCATCTGCAGCACAAAGCAGACTCATCTGTTGCTGCTTCTTTGTATGACTGTAATGTTACCCAGAAAGAGAGGCAAACTAAATGTCAACATCTGCATCCTTAGCATGCCGAGCGGGGCCTGCGCACACCTGCGGTAAGGTATGTGAGAGCTCCTTGCAGCCAGTGTTATGAAACAAAGTGTCACTTTGATAGGAAGAGATGAAAAATGTTCCCTGTGTTTAAATAGTGACATTTCTGAAGTATTGAGTCAGTTTCACGAGGAACTGATCATTTTTCATCATCAGTTAATCACTGCTGAGCTCCTACTATGGATTAAATTCTGGATGAGATGGGTTTTCCTTATAGAAAGCATTCCGACTGGCAAAATCTTTCAGTCTTTTTAAGATCTCCTTGAGGGCAGTGGCCATATCCGCCATGTTCATTATTTCCCTGGCAACTACAAAAATATTCATTACTAATTGTTTCCTGATAGTGTTATATAAATTTTTTCTTAGGTATTTTTGAAGTTCTGTTGGTAAGTTTTTAAATTTGGAGGGTAAGAAAAAGCAATGTAGGTATCAGTGTGTATACTGCGAATTTTCTTGTGTATTCTTACGGTCTTGGAACCCTTGGGAACAAAGAATAACAGAAGTCATATAGTCAATACTATTTAGAATTGAGATACTGTGTCTTGACTTAAAATTAATAGAATGAGAAAACCCAGATTTATTCATATTAGTCAGCATGACCCAGCAGAAAAATGTTTCAGCTTATTATATTGCTCTAGTTAAGTGACACAGAGCAGGTGAGCTAATAGTACGAATACCTCATTTTGCCCTAAATTTCAGAGGGGATTACAGTAAGGGGAAAGTCCCCATGTCTGATGCAATATCCTTGGGGAAGAGGGACCAGCTAAGTCAGGGGGTGGGAGAGGAGGTGGTGAATGAGCCCTCTGTGAAGCCCTACACCCTTGTCACAGCCTGGGGCTGATGTCCCCAACTGTCATGACATTCATTCAGATGATTTTTGGAGACCCAACCCTACATCTCCATTTCTGCCCAGGATAGGAAAAGCCAGGCAGCACATCTGGCCCCTAGTCCAGAAGGAGTCATCAAGGCTTCATCTGCCATAGCTGTATCTACCCTGAGGGCGTTATGCTTTATAGGGAGAGTTTTATGGGGTTACCATGTGGCGAGCCTGCAGCAAGAGCCGTTTCTTTTGCTGACCATTGAGGCATTATCTGGTCTTGTGCAGTGAGCAGTGTGGCCCTGAGGTGGCCCTGATATTCTGTGCTGGGTGTAAGATGGGAGACATGGGGGCCAGGGAGCTGGTACAACTTCCCTCTTTGTTCGCAATTCCAAATAATAAGCCTCTTCCCCCCTTTTGAAAAATATATGCTTGATACATTGCTTACATTGTCTGAAACAGACAGGTAAATTAGAGACAGCAGGAAGAGACTATCTATAAATAACTCAATTTGTACAGTCGTCTTTCTGTGATTCCATTAGAAATAACTACTTATAGGGTAAGAAGAATAAGTGCCTCACTTACATCAGCCAAATGCCAACAAGAGGGGTTAATTGACTTTTTCATCTTTATTTTAATCGTCTATCAATTACTTAGCATTGTCTGTAAGCCATAAACTGTGCTTATAATCTATTACCTCTTTCTGGAGGAAGGTGCTCATCATCATTGCTCCAAAACAAAGCTTGTTACCTTCTTAACTTCTCTTTCTTGCAGGGTTTTGTGTTTAAAGGAATTATAAGCTGACATTTAAAAAAGGGAAAACAATCTAGTAGTTCTGGTCTTAGCATTGGGGGCTTAATTAGGGATGTGCAACTGATAAGTAAATATCCTAGTTTGAAAATTATACCCCATGCATTACTGACCTGCCATTTGTGATCAGTGGCTGTATGTTGGTGATATATTGGCAGGACAGTTGGTTTCAGAGCTGGACTAGTCCTTTGTTCTTAGTAAAACAAAGTTTCTGTCACACATAGCTTCAGACATCATAATTCCTAGAACAAGAACCAGCATTTCCAAGGAAATTTCTGGCAATTGCTTGGAGAAGGTTAAGGCTAGGTACAAGGTTAATATTTGTTTCCTTTGATACAGTTGCAAAGAAAAGTTGTAGCCTCATAGGATGATCTTTGTGGATATTTACAGAAAAATCATTATCCCAATAAATGAGGACAGTTTTGTGTGTTTTTATCTACATAGTGTTTCAGAATGTTGATGTGTGGTAAAAAATTATGAATTCTGTTTTCTGTTAGGTGAAAGAATTTCTGAAGGAGCAGCTTATTTATTTGAGGCCTTTGATTTACTGTTAATAAAATCAGGATATAACGGATTCACCTCATGCAGCAGTTGAGCAGCTTATAGATAGAAAGACTGTAAGGAATCCTGTGAATATTTTAGTGGCATAGAAATGCTTATTATCAATAATAATAGTAATACGCAGTGAGGATTCAATTGAAGACGTCGAAGGCAAGACATTGTCACACTGTTTTCTTAAGATTAAAAAAAACTTCGGCTTTCTTGAGCATGTGACACTTTCAATTGTGTTGGAGAGAATAAGAGCTCTAAATGTAGCACTTGGTTGTCTAAGGAATTCTTGATGGAGACAGACTTCAGAAGAAGTCTAAATTGTGTCACTCACTGTCTGGGTTTTAGCATTAAAATTTTTAGAAGATAATTTGTTTATTCTTAATGTAACCCCAGGCTGAATCTCTTAGGTTATCATAGAAGAAATGTTGCCTGAAAGTAGAAAATATCCCTGAGATGCTTCAGGCTGGAACATATTTTTTTCTTGTCAAAAAATGAAGTCCAAACTTGGAAGTTACCAGTATTTGCATACGCACCCCTATTCTTTCAGGTTCCCAGGGACTAAAGAACGAGCTGACTAGAAGTGGGAGGAAAGGAGATTATTTACATTGAAAAATACTATAAAATGGTTGATAGTATTTTCCAAGACTGTGAATGCTAAAGATCTCTGTGTACCTGCTGAATCTATCCCTGAGTCTCTGCCCAGAAAGGACATAAGCTCTTAGCTATATGGACTGGATCCCAGAGTAATAGCTTATATTCAAATCCTTTTTACCATTATATCAGATTATTTTAAGGAATACGTACTTTTTCAGTATATATGAAATTACATGTGAAATTATTGCAAAGGACAAATTAATGCTCTTTTAGTTATATAGTGTTTTTTTTTTCCATGTGGAAATTAGAAAGGCAACCTTCACAGTAAATTCATTTGACTCAGCAGTGTTCTTTCACTCATGGAAAGCAGCCTTGGTGTGCATTTTGGATAATTAGAAAGAAAGGGGCAAGGGAACAGAGCCTGGTGAGCTGCCACGAGGGCGTGACGCAAAGCCCCACCTTTTACCTCTGAGCAGAAGGAGGAGTAGGTTTGCATTCTGTGATTACAGTGTGGGACTTGATAATGCTCTGATGAGTGCAGGAGTCCAAGACATTTCTTGATGAAGATCAGAAATCAAGTTACCCTAGAGGAATTTTGTTTTTGTTTTTAAGCAGATGTTCACAGGGCTGCAATCTTTATTAAACAATGGCACCAGGGAAATGTTACAGACAGGAATGCTTCCTCTCCATCACAGTTTAGATTGGTTTGGCAAAGGATTGGAAAATTCCAGAGCTAGTTTGATGTAAGGTTGTTAGAAACACTTTATGTTGAGGCCAGAAAGGTGACTTTGAACTCTTATGGGTAGTTAATTACTCAACCAAACCACAGATATTTTATTCAAGACACTATCCTAGGCCTTTAGAGGGGCTCAGGAAGAATTATAAGACAAAGTCTCTGTTCCAAAAGAACTTGCGTTCAGTTGTGGAAAAACTCAGAGGTGTATGAAAATTTAGCGGGATAAAGAAATACATGTAAAGTGTCCAGTGAAAGATAGGGGAAAGTAAACATTAAAAGGAAGAATGTGTATGGATTAGGGTTCTTTGATTAAAACAAACAATAATGCTGTGAACAATTTAAGCAAAACAGAACTTATTTGAAGACTTTTTAGGAACTCACAGACTTGCCCAGAAGTCTTGAGAGTCTGAGGTGGTCGGGGAACACCACATTTTGGAGGACTTTAGTAAGCAGGCTTGCAGGAGCCATCCAAAAGTGTGAGGTGCCTTCAGTCCTGAGAGTTGAAGAAATTAATAAGTGTTAAGATCATTCCAAGTTGTGGCAATTATTAGACACATTTTTATATTCCACAATAGACGTAGAGATGGTGTTATAGCACACCTGGATTAATGCATATGTCCTCCTGCTTATGCATGAGGAAAAAGATCAAGTTGGGAAAGTAAGTGGGAACCAGATTATGAATTGCCTTGCTAAAATTATCTTACTGGCAGTGGAGAACTCTGGAATGTTTAGCAAGAGTGTAGCATGATAAAAATAGCAATGTTTTAACTCTGTTTTTTACAGTGGTATGATTTCAAAGAAAAATAGCCACTCCTTTCTTTATGCCTTAGGTTTTTGAATTCAGCCTGGGGCAGGTCTGTTCCTGAACTGCTGCTTTCCGTTGCAGCAGTCTTTATCATGCTTTCTCAAAAGAGCATACAAAGGCCACCTGCATCAGAAATGACTTAGGGGGTTTGTTAAACATGCACCTTCTTAGGGCCCTAATGAATTAGAAGATTTGGAAGTAGGGGCAAGAATCTGCATCTTCAGCAAATTCCTCTGAGTGATTCTTCTGCTGCACTGACTTTCAAAGAACCCCTGCCTTGAGGGATGCTTAAACGGACGAGATAGGCACAGAGCAAGGGTCACGACCCTTCCTTCCCACCTTTCTTCATCTTCAACTCTTCCTCCTCCTTTCATCCTCCAAGGTTAGCTCCTCCCCCTCTGTCTTCTCTCTGTCTCACCTAATAAACACTGTACTCGATGTGTGCAAAACACTGCTGAATGCCTTTACGAACACTGGAGATATAAAGACATACTTGAGGAGCTTAAAATATATGTCTGTTCAAAATATGCATTGGCAGAAAATCAGTGCTATTTCAGGGTGAGCCTTGTATGGGAAAGATGTTTAGCATTTGGTTTAAGTAAGGTTGACTTTGATTTGCAAGCTTGGATTTTCAGCTCTTGATAAAGGGATAGGAGCCCGTGAAATCAGATGGCAGGCATCAGGGTAAGAGGCTCTTCCAGATCCACTCAGAACATCACTGAGAGTAGAGAGCCAGCGACTAATGCTTGGGCTGATTCTCTCTCCCCTTATCCACCTCTCTGAGATACCAAAAAGAGAAGCAACATTGATTTAGCCCACCTAATGCTTTATAGGTAACATCTCATTTACTTTTTATAGGAACCCAGTTCCTAGAACAAGACCTAGCACGAGTAGGCTTTGGGTAAATATTATCGGTTCATGCATTCAGTAAATACCCGGCAATGTTCTGGGCATGGGAGATGCAGCACTGAAACAAAAAGCAAGAACCCTAACCTCATGTAACTTACATTCTAGTGTTGCATGCTAGTTTACATCCATCTTATTAGGGAGATAACACAATTCCCATTTTACAGATGAGAAACCAGTGCTTGAACAAGTTGACTTGCTCGCTGTCAGGCAGCAAGGAATTCCTAAAGTTTAGTTGTAGAAAATGGACTCCCGCATCTGTTTGGCTTCCAAACCATGTTTTCCATGACATTATTACAGCTTCAGGCATATTTTGTAACAAAAAGCTATCTTCCTTCCTCTGGATAGATTGGTCACCCTCTGGAACTGAAGTGAATTCCCTAGAGAACAACCTTTACTCCACAAGATGCTAAGGAGAGCTGACAAGACCCCAAACAGTCCATTGCCCCCTTCTTTTGTACCCTGTGCAGAAATCAAAAGGCTCCACTTAAATCCCTGCAGACTGATTCTAGAAACTGGAAGCTTACATGACGTTTGGAAATGTCACATATCTGGAGTTTTGCTCTGGCTTCTGGTATTTCAGCCCCTTACTCTCCGGAAGGGCACTGTGCTCCTGCCGATTCAGAGGTCCGTCAGCTGCTCCATGTTAATAGTCTTGTGCATTGGTGAAGTAGTTAAAGGTTAGTTTACATGCCTCTCACCCACGTGCATTTTCCTTCTCATCCTCCTGCTCCTTTTCCATGCAGGCCCAGTGTGCTCACAGTCCCGCAGCCTGCCAGACACAGCTGAAAATAATCTGAAAGAAGAGACTATGTCAGAGATGTAATACCTTCCTCTTTCAGGAAGAAGCGTGTGCGTTTTAGAAGGTACTGCTTAACCCAAAATGGTGATGCCCCGTTAGGATGGCTTAAAGAATATGCTGTCTCTGAGGCTCACTCAAATTCCCCTTCCCCTCTGCAGATTTCCTTCTCTTCTCAAGCAGAATTAATTACCTTTTCCTTTGAATCCATTACATTTTGCTAAACGTCTTTTATAATGCTTATAACAATCTAAACTGTTTGTTAACTAGCTATTACTGTGGCCTTGTTGTAAGACAGACAACCTGCATCTTGAAAACAGTTGTCTGCCTGCAGTTCCTAGAACAGCCTTTGCACTCTGCAGGAGCTCCATAATGATTTGGTGCATTGAGCGAATTTGAAGGAGTTATTCCAGGAGAGGGCAAATTAAAAGAGTACAGTGTGTACTTTCACTTTGAATCCATTCCAAATAATTTACCAGAGTGGAAATAGGTGTAGGGAGATGAGATGGGCACTCTGAGTTGTTCTCTAAAGGGACCAATGAAGTACCGCTTGTTCAGTCTCAACTATATACTTAAATACTACAAATTTGGTTACCATCTGTCACTTACTAATTGCATGGTGACCTTGGACAATTTGCTTTCTCATTAACCCAATTTCTTCATCTATTAAATTATATTTATTGTAAGGATTCAGTAAGATTACACCTGTGAAGTATTGAGCATACTCCTAGTACATAGTAACTCCTCACTAAATATTATATTTTATTATTTTTATTCTTACAATTTGAAATTCATGATACCTCTATTTTACAGATAAAATAATAACAACTATCGTGTATTGGGTGTAATCTTCTATTCCATTTTTACAGCGAGCTCATGGGGAGGTACCATTATCATCCCCACTTTTACAAAGAGGAACTGGGCTGTATTTGGGGTCACCCACCTTCGTAACTAGTGGAGCTGGGATTCAAACTTAGCTCTGATGAACTTCCGAGGTTTCATTCTTTCCACTATGACAAGCTGCCTGTGAGGAATGATTGCCACTTCAGAATTGCACTCAGCCTTCTTAAAATACTTCTTCAAACGAAATACCTCATGTCAGTTCTAAGTCTGTAATACTTGGGGAATTGGAGCCTCATCCTATGTAATGCTGCAGTGCGCTGTCTGCACTGCGGAAACCTCAGACACAAGGGTTTTCACCCCTGAGGCACCTGCCTTTCACTTGTGAATGGCTGATCTTTATGCCATCTAGGAGGTGCTTTGAGAGCCCTCTGGATAAAGGATGCTTGTAAATGTAAGCCACTGTTCCTGCACAAGACATATTTGTTGCCACTACCAAATATATTAGTTCATTATACTTTCCCCAATTAATTAGAAAGCATGTGCAGTGAGCATTATAGAATGCATACATTTCAAACCCTGGGCTGGCACTCTACAGCATGTGAGTTTTAACAGTCGTTAGACTGTTAGATTCTACAGCATGTGAATTCTAACAATTGTTCCCTGCCAGAGGTAAATGATGGCAGAATAAAATTTGTTGAATATAATTTCAACATTCAAATGTGAATGGATAGGGCTGAAACAAAATCTTCTGAGTGGAAACTGGACACTTGCCAGCTCTTGAGCTCTGGGAGAGATCTGAGATCTGGGGAAAAAAATAGGCAAGTTATAAAATATGATTTCTTTTTGCTTTCACTTTGTTTCTTCAAATGTATCATTCCCATGGAGGCCTTAGTTATGTCTGATCACATCAAAGCTAACTTAGATACATCTCTGAAACACTCAAAACATTTTTCTAAATAATGTAGAGAGGTCATTTACACTTTAGTGTGAATAAAATCAACATCTTTTGGAAATGATTGCTAAGCATTTTTTTTTTCAAGATCTGTACCAGTCTTTGAAAAAATTTTCACAAATCTTTAGCAAAAAGAGAAAAATGAAGAGTGATGTCGCATATTTTCCATGAAGCTAAATTCATTCAATTGTAGGTGCTGAATCTCTGTTTTGAGATTTGATCATTGCAAAACTTTCTCTGTTGCAATATCCCTTTTATTATGAAATGGTGGCAATAGTAGACTGAAGCTTTTATATTTAATGCTTTTTGGCACTATCCAAAGTAGCTGGCTGTATTTCTGTTTGTCAATTTTTTGTTTGTTTTTAATTTACTGCCCTGTGTAAGTCTGGGAACCACTGGTGTAGTAAAAAGAGCACTTTGAAATCAGCAGCCCCTGAATTCTCTTCCTTGCTGCATCTGCTACAAGCCAGGTGAGCTAGGCCCTTACTGGTCCTCTTTAAATCTCAGTTTCTCCATTTGTAATGTAAAGGCAACAGGGTGTTGAGACAATTAAATGTGATCACATACTCAAAATGTGTAGCTCCAAATCCTCGATAAACAATAATCTCTCCTCTTTATTTTTTCCTTCTAGGAGTGCAATTCACAAGGAGAAGAAGAAAAAGTATGATTGCTGGTTGAGATTTGGGAGAGGAGCAGACAAAGCAGACAAATCACAAAATAGAGAGAGCAGAGGTTCAAAAGGCAGGTTGTGTTGGAGGTAAGTCTTTCTTCTATGTAACATTTTCTGATATTGAAGAAAGTCTTGGAGGGCAGGGATGTGTCTTCTTACTTTTGATGCCCCAGCATCTGGCACAGGGCAGGCTCAGAGAAGCACTGCTGCAGGTGGGGTGACCTGGGACATGGACCCTGATTTGGCTGTTTGCATGCAGGATATTTATTGGGTTGTATTTTCCAGTTGTACTGCTGTAGGGGAAGTGAAGGAAGATGGCCTGGAAGAGATCTCTGCCAATACTACAAGAAGTTTTGGGGATGCAGAGCTGTCCTGAATTGGGGCAGGAGGTCCTGGCCTTTATACTCCCTTCACTGATCTTTCATAGGATGTGGGTTGATAAGAAAAGGGGGCATGACTTGGAAGAGGTGGCTGTGCAGCTGAGGGCAATGTCAGGGGGGTGCTTTAGCTGCAAGCTCTCCTTTGCTATTATGGGTAGAATTGTGTCACCCCAAAAGCTGTTGTAGTCATATCTCTTGATACCTGTGAATATGACATTTGGAAATAGGGCCTTTGCAGATGGTCGAGTTAAAATGGAACCATTAGGGTAGGACCTAATCCAATATAACTGTGTCCTTATAAAAAGGGGGAAATTTGGACACAGAACTAGACATGCGTAGCGGGAGCACAATGTGAGGACAGGGAGGATGACATCTACAAACCAAGGGACACCTAAGGCTGTTAGAGGCATTGACCAGATTTTCCCTTACAGACCTCAGTCGGAAGCAAGCCTGCTAACACCTTAATTCAGGAAGCCAGAACTTGGAGACAATACATTTCTGTTGTTTAAGCCATCCAGGTTGTGGTACTTTGTAGCAGCAGCTCTGGGAAAGTGGTAGAGTTGCTAATACTCTAAGCAGTGGTACCGCGTGTGCCTGACTTCTGAAATGGGGGCAGCCCATGGAGTTATGCCAGAACTCCATAATGTTTGTCAGATGAAGGGGAGGTCATGTCCCAGCTTCAAGCAATGGTGGGTCATGTTTCTCCCCAAAAGAATTCTACTAATTAGGCAATGGATTCATTCTTTCATCTAATGATGTCCACGTGCCTCACTGCAATGAAATACCTAGTCATCTAAGGCTGTCTTGAGGCTAACTGACCAGAAAATGAAGAAAGAAGAGGGAACTACACATGCTCAGAACACACTGTGAATCTGAGGTGCCCTATGAACCAGGTGTATTTATGGAATTGGGTCTTAAGATAGACTAGGACTGTACTGGGCATATTGCTGTCCTTGCATTGTCAGCTTGAGGAGCTTGTTTAAGGAAAAGGTATTTCAAAGTATATCAATAGTCCTGGATTTGGAGAAGGACTGAGATATCAAAAAATGAGGATGAGGAATCGTTATGTCACAGTATTGCTTAGAGTGAATGCTAATGAGCAATTCTTTCAGGATAGAAGTGGGAACAGATTTACCGCATTTTAGATTGATGTTTTCTGGTACTACATGTTTCTATATTACCTTTGGAGTTTGTTCAGATTATCAAAGCAGGGGCTGTGTCTTCTTCATTTCTGTAGTTTCAGCACTGGGCAAAGTAGACAATGATAGGGATTGAATGTGTGTTTAGATCTGGGGGTATATGAAATTGGCCTTCATTACCCTCTTGTCTACTTCCTGCAATTGTGGGTGTGAGCTATATTCTCCTTCCCTCAGTAGAGCCGTGGGAGAGGAGGAATGCATTGTCTCAGTCATGCCAACAACTAAGCTGTCGTCAGAGTTTGCATTACACAGTTATTATTTCTGGTCACAGGCAGGAAGAAAGTAATTTACTTTCTACTGAACACCAGGTAAGTACTCAGAGCTTGAGGTTGAAAGAGGTAACCACTGAATGCATATTGAGAACATAATTAAAGCCCTTCAAAACTTGCAAGTTTTGTGACAGCCCAGCATCCCCTGCTTCAGGCTGGAGAACTCTTGAGGGTACCTTTGTTGAAGGATGTTTAGGTTGTTTTCCAAATCTTGGATGTTGTAAATAATGCTGCAATGAACATGGTGCATATATTTTTTGAGTGACTGTTTTTCTTTCTTCAGAAAAATACCCAGCAGTGGACTGCTGGATCAGATGGTAGTTCCATTTTTATTTTATTTTACTTTTTGAGGAACCTCCATACCATTTTCCATAGTGACTGCACCATTTTACATTCCCGCCACCAGTGCATGAGGGCTCCCCCTTTTCTCTGAATCCTCACCAACACTTGTTTTTTCTTGTCTTACTGATAATGGCCATTCTAACCGGTGTGAGGTAATATCTCATTGTGGTTTTGATTTGCATTTCCCCGATGGTTAATGAATACATCTTTGCATGTACCTGTTGACCACCCATATGTCTTCTCTGGGCAAATGTCTATCCAGGGCCTTTGCCCAGTCACATCCTCTGTGACAGAGGGTGAAGGCCCTGACTTGGGATCCAGGGGTGGGACACAAGGCCGTGCCAGCATTCCTTGGAGACCGCAGGTCACAGCTACAATTAGAACTCCATGGGTGGGGCAGATCTGTAGGAGCATAGCTTGTGGTGGTGTGTCAAAGCTGCGACTTAGACCCCAGGGGACAGTTAGACAATAGCAGCAACATGGCCCTAGGGAGGCCTGTTAAAGCCTCCTGTCAGGACCCAGAGGCCAGGGTACAGAGCAATGGCAGCTTGGTCCAAGCACATATGTGGTGCCTACTAGGCATTGCAGTTACCTTGATTTCCCTCCTCCTCCCTGTCTCTCCTTAACCCCTCCTTTCTACCGCAGACTCACCTCTCTTCGCAGCCTCAGTACTAAGCCCAGTGCTGCATTCTTTTCTTCTGCATTCCTTTCTCTGTTTTCTTCTTTCTCCACCTTTTCTCCCACAGCCTCTGTCTTTATCAAATCCATTCTCCCTTTTCTATTCTTCCCTTCTATTCAACATTCTGCCCAACCTGTACTTTTCTTTTTATTTCAAGTTAACATGAACACCTAGTCGGTCTACCGACCAAAAAATAGGTAATCGAGACTGTGCTCTTTCGTCGGAGCCAAATACTAGTTCTCAAGCTATCTGCAGGTAAAAAAGACTCTTTGTGGAGCTTGTCTTCTGCTCCTTACTGAGACAAAAGGGCTTCCCTGGCTCATGTAGCCCCAGTGCTGAAATATTAATAGGAAAAGACAGCAAGACAAGGGCGCGGCAGTTTGGGTGTGAGACCAGCAGGTCTTCTGGAGCTGTCTTCCTGGTGGCGCCCACGGGAGGGCTGACATTCAGCCTGTCTCCACACGGAGATGCAGATGGCAGCTAAGCTTATTTCAGTGAGCGTGCAAGGAAGGGGGTGGGTGGGAGAGGCTGGCAGAACAGAGCCACAAATCCTATCCATGGCATCAAGATGCCAAGATCTGAAGACAATTAAAAATGGATAACTTGAGGGAAGGTGCTCAGGGAGACAGTTTGAGCCTTATTAAAATGCATTGAAAAACTTCTTTTGGAAAAAGGAGGAAAAATGATTGTGGTTTGTTTTAAAGTTTAAAAAAAATAAATATCCCTCAAGATTGGCCTCTTCTAAATAGGGTTGGTAGGGGCATGGCTATGTAAAAACAAATCCAATTGAACTTCCCACAGTATTTTCCTTAAAAAAGATGCCAATAAATTTGTAATACTGCCAAGATCCAAAAGAACAGATTGAAATACCCAAGATTAAAAATTCAAATTTTTTCCCATTGAAGTGGCATTTGGAGTTCATTCTCTAGAATACCCTGGGTGGGTGGTGGGGTGGCACGGGGCAGGGAATGCAGTGTCATTGTCTTTAGATGCTTTCTTGTTTTCTTTATCTTTTCTTTGAGCGGTAGGTTCTAGTTGAAAGAGGTACAACTACTTAGGTAGATTTGATTAGAAATTGCTTTGAGATTCCCTAGTAAAGCCCCAAAATGGGGAGAGTGTCTCTATACATGAAGATGACAAAACTGTTAGCTAAATGTAGTTTATTATTTTATATGCATTTAGGGCCAGGCAGTTTCATCTATACGTTGCAAATGAGACTTGCATTTATAAAAGTATGCTATTCTTTTATTGTTGACCCTTTCTTCACCATTATAAAGTTGACTAGTTCATCTTTATAGTATAGGCTTAAGAACTTCAGCTCAACACCTGGACTTCATTTTGGGTCCTGTCTCACCCTCCATTGGCTAGTTGAGTGATTTGGGGCAATTTCCTCATTGCTTTGAGCTTTGGCATATCCATAGGATGGGGATGACAATTAACAGCTGTCCCTTAATAAGGTCTTTGTGAGAATGACGTAAGACTCAGCATGTGAAGCACTGAGCACACTGCACCCGGCTTGAGTGCCAGGAGTCACTATTTCATGATCTAGTATTATTATTTCTGCTGCCTGAAGAGTTTGTATTATTGACATGATAACTTCTTATATCTTCATAGCACTTTGCAGATTTCAAAGCATTTCCACTTACATTATGCCATGCATCCTGTGAGTTTGGTAGGACAAGAATAACTTAATCCTACTCAACATATTCTATTTAACCCCTTACCCAGACTCATGCAGTTAGAAAGCATTTGGTCAGGGCTTGAACTTCTGTGCTTTTTAGTCCATTGCTATATCTCTGAAATATTAATAATACATTTAAAATTTAGTGAGCCCTTACAATGACTCAGGCACTGCTGTAAGTGATTTACATGAATGATCTCATTTAATCCTCACAGTATTATAAGGTAAGTACTATCATTCTCCCACTTTACAGGTGAGCAAACTAATGTTTAAATAGTAACCCCAGCCCTCGTAGCACTACAGCCATCTTTTAGTTAAAAACACTCAAGACTACCTTACATATGCCTAAATTTTCAGCTGTTTGCTCTTGGGTAAAATCATTGAATTTTTCTGCATTCTTGTTTCCTGATCTATAAATTGGGAATAATAATTCAAACCCATTTCCCAGAATTGTGAGGACAAAATAAGACATTTGAATGTCCTTTGAAAAAATAGCATGCAGGTACTAATTATTATTAATTTGTTAGTAAGTCAATTAAGTGGATGTGTGTAGCTAAAATAATGACTGTAAAATGCTGTGTTGGCAACATGTAGACAGAGATATAGAAGGAGCTCACTAGGAGCTCCTCAACCTAATCATCACAGTTACAACAACTGTGCTTACTTTAAGAAATGGCTAAATTAGCAACATTCCCACAGCTCAGGTAATTTGACTTACTAAGCCCAAACTGTCCACAGGAGGATCTATGTTGATACCAGTACTTCCAGTTCATAGCTTCTGGACCAGCAGCCAGTGGATTCCAGACAGCACTCTTTATTGGATTAGAGTAATTCTAAATTCATGGAAGGTGTTTTAATATTTGCACAGGTAACCCGTATGGACTCTGCAACTGCAATTGATTTTGGCTGTTCATTCCTCAACTCGAAGTTCACTTAATGTAATTGTTTGAGGAATGGTGTCTGAGTAAACATCCGTGTGGACAGATCTGGGAGCCCCTTCACCAGTGTTGCTTACCTGATTATTATAAAAAAACAGAGGTGAATTGAAAGATAAGCCAACAAGATACTGTGCTGTCTTCTTTGAGCTGGTGTGCAAGCTCACGGGATGTCATGTCTTCCTAAATGTGATAATATGACTAAAGCCCTGATACAGGAACACCCAATAAATGATAGTTCTCACCCCTTTTCTGTCATTTGCATTTCCCTTAGAGCCTGGCACAGAACACTACATATGTGAGGGGCTTAAGAATGTGATGTTAGCTTCCCACTACCCAAAGGTGGAGGGGTGGAATGGAAAGAACCTGCAACCTAGTACCGTGGGGCAACTTGACTCTAGAATGATTCACTCACATGACTCTAGAATGCGTGAACACTGAAGACTTGAGTAAGTTCCTCAATCTTCCCAGCCCTCTTGTCCTTATCTGTAAAATGGGTCTAATAATAGGCATAGGTTTAGACTGAGGATAGTGAATACAATATAGGTGAAAGTACATATATACTGTATAAAAGTAATCATTACTCTTTTGTGAGTTCTCTACCACTTAACCCTCCTCCTTACAGTAAATTCTAAATAAAAGGCCTTCTGAAAAAAGTCTTGGAAGGTGAGACCTTCAATGTGAGGTGCTTTACACTCATTATTTTGTTTATCCTCACAGAATCCCCTGAGGTAGCTACTATCATCTTTACCTTCCAGGTAAGAAAGTGAGCACATAGAGAGATTAAGTCAAATGTTGAAAGTGACCCATCTAGTAGGTAAAAGATTCAGGATTTACACCCTGTGTTCTATATTGAACAAAATACTGAATTGGAGTCAGGTCACTTGTTCAAATGACAATAATAAAGCTAATATTAACTGAGTCTTCATCATATACCAGACCTGTGGTAAACAATTCCAAGCTTGCTATAGTCTTAACAATGTTACCCCCATTTTGCATAAGTAAACCGTGAGGTTTCCTGGCTTGCTGCATCTCAGTAAGTAAGTAGCAGAGTCAGGATTTGGCCCCAGGCAACCTGGTTAGAAAACCTCTGCTCTCTGTTCTGTACAATATTATCTGGGGCTAGGTTCACCTTTGCCACTCTCAAGCATGACACTTCTCTGCTCTGGGTCTTAGCTTGTTAATTGGTAAAATGAGGAAGTCATTTAAGTAAACCATAAAATTCCTTCCATGAATCTACCCAATAGAGCGAATCAATGTTGTCACAATAAAAATCACATAAGGGCATGTCCTGCAGGTCAGACCCACACTCACTGCTGAATCATGAAGTGTGGGCATCTCAGTGAATAACAAGGACTGTGTGCCTTTCTCTCTTTCCGTGAGCTGTTGACATGGAACTGAGGTTTATTGGATTCCAGGGAAATGTTATCTATACAGTTGGACTTGTCTTCCTTTGGAGGCTATTCCTCTGTTCTCCTTGTAATTTTCTTCCCAAATTTGAAGACATTCTCTCACTACAGTTAGAATCAAGAAATGTGTGGCAAAGGAATGTGTCCTTAGGGGGCTGTGGCAGTCACCAGCAGACCTCATTTTAGATGGAGCACAGGTGAAGTCTCTTCAGGTACTTTGGTCTCCTTTTCTCCATTAGAGGACTAGCCCTGTGAAATTTCAGTCTAAAACTTGTACGCTGTATAGTAGAATAACAGGTACAGTTTCTATTCTCTAGAGTTTTTATTTCAATCTTCTCTTACAGAAATTTAATCAACACATTTCAAAACAGTACAAGGAAAGCCCAGCCATGAAGTATGTGGGGAGAGAGGGGAGTTCCCAGCGAGGAATTTCTGCTTCTCTCAGGGGGACCCCTTCTTTCTCACTTAATTCTGTTTATAGCACAGACCCTTTGGAGAATATGCTGAAGACTATGGACTGGTTTCCTAGCCAAAAAAACACATTCCCATTCTCACAGAATTTTGCATACAAATTCAGGGGTTCATAAGCACCCCAATCCTGTCCATGGTCAATGACTTTAGCTAAGTCTTCCTTAGGGCTTTCATTTTTTTGTTTTTCTCTCAGCCTTTCTTTCCCCACCCCATTCATTCTCCTAACTCCTTTTCTCTGCATTGAAGTGCAGTAATAGCATCTTGAATGCGACAGGGACCTCAAAGCCCAGTGGACCTATTCTTGCTGGCTCCAAATGGCCAGCCATTGCAGATTGTATCTCTCTAGTGATAAGAATTCACCCCATACAAGTGACTGCTCATTAGAATTTAAAATTAATTAATGAATAACTAAATAATTCTGTTAGGAGCTTTTACATTTTGTTGAACAGCATCCTACTTTCCTGTATAGAGGGTGCTGTTGGGTCCCACCTCCATCCACTTTACCTACTGGTGCACCCACCCCCCAGCTGCTGTGAAGGTTGGCTGATTACCGTCTACAGCTGTTCTCTCCCTAGAGAATTACTATGGGCTGCATGTAAGCTGCAATTGCTATGCACCTCCCGCCTTACCTACTTCAGACTTTGGACAGTGACAGACTGGCACAGTTGTATAAGAGGCCAGCCCACTAGCCTGAAGGTGGGACTGATTCTGGGTGTAGTCTGTGGTCAAGAGTGTGCCTGTGGGATCAGTCTATGCTTGTTTTCAGCTGAGGTCACATTCTTTCTCAGCATTTGTCCCATCCCTGGCCCTACTTCCCTTGCTTTCCTCCCAAGAGCACTCCCATTTTCCCTCTCAGGCTCTATTTCTAGACCTAAGTCCGTTGGTACACATATGGCCCTGGGGTGGGCTTCTGGATTTGGACAGCTGACTGATGAGATGGCAGTGAAGGCCCCGTCACTGTGGTAAGCGAGGCTCTGGCACACAGTAGCCGTGCAATTGCTCAGACATTCTCTGGAGGTGAACTGGGATGGGATATGTGTGGAAGAGACGCTGCAGCTGGTGCGATGTCTTGTGTTTTGGAGTTGTGTATGGATTATGGGATTAGGTAGCTGTTGGAAGCATCATCAGTTCATTCAGGAGAGAAAACAACAGTCTCATATCTAGCTTTTAACCATTTAAAGCTAAGGTAGAGGTAGAGAACTTTATGGAAGGTTTTAAAAAGAGTTCTCATCTCCTACAGCTAGAGGGAAGGCACATTGGAGGGTCAGGAACAGGACTTACTCAGAAGAGGGCAGAACTTGGGAGAAACTTGAAATTTCAGTGTAGGCAAGTCTTCTAAGCCAAAATCAAGGCTCTCATAGCGAATGGGTGAACTATGAGACTTAGAATGGGGATAGCAGGTAGGTACTAAATTTAGAATCGCCAAATTCCCTGGAGCCCTCTGGGCCTGGCCGAAGTAGTTTCCTTCACTTTGCTGGCAATAGAGTCCTGCTCCTCTCCTCACCTTCTTGAAGACCGTTAGAGGCTTCAAATGAGACAGGAGGCTTACGAGACACCTCAGATCCATCCTACCTCTTCTGGTCCCCATATGCATAATTAAAGTCAAATAGCAACATAACCTACTTCTCCTACAATAGGACAGGGACTGTTTGCTGAAATAGCTGCAGAACTAGGCTAACATGCACTGGCAAGAACTGGAGAGTGAATCTGTGAGTGGATTCTAACGATGCTAGATAAAGAGGGTAAAATAAAAATCTTGATAAGAGAGAGTTTATCTGTATTCAGGGCATTCTCTTGTGACATGGTATTTAGCACCATGGTGAGGACCCTCAGTGCTGGGACGGCTCTCAGAAGTGTGGAAATAAGTGGTGGCCTGCGTAGACAAAATAGAGATGCCAGAACTGCTGTGTAAAACTGGAGGGGGAGTAAAAATGCTTGCAGAATTGGATATGCTGGAACAGAACTTCTATAGAAGACTGGAAAGTCTACCAGCTGACCATATTCCTCACAAAAACCCAGAGGACACTGATTATCAGGTGCTAAGGAATGTGTTGGTGAGGGGCACTAATCTCTTAGTGACTGGTTTCTGAGAACTGGGATGGGGAGCAGAGAATCCTGTTACAGAACTGAGTCCCCCCACCTAGCAGTATAGATGGTAGGATCATGGTGTAACCAAGGGTAATGAGAAGTGATGTAAGTATAATTGCTCTCATGGGAAGCAAGTTGGAATGCCAACCAGACGAACTGACCCAGAGGTATATATGGATGATCTAAAGGCATGACACATGGGCAGCCTATAAATGTATTATGTAAGGTATATATATTTAAGAGATCACACATGAGTGAGCAAAAGTCTGAGACCAGCTGCTCCAAAGGGTAGTCATAATATCTTACCCAGTGTCTGTGCCTGATACAGTTCTCAGACTCAGAGGTCATCAGTTTAAGGAGATGGGTCTCCATGGTGAAGGACTCAGAAACACCATGGTAGGTGTACACAGCACTAACTCCTACAGTCCTTCCCCAAAGGCTGCTTACTTGAATATGTATTGGTTGGGGAAGAACACCTAGATCTTTGGAGAACTTTTAGGTAGAGAAGCTGAGTTGAGACTGACTCTGATGGCTTCTCTGACAGAGTAGGGATATAGTGGATGTTGGTTCACAAATAGGTTCCCTGGGGCTACAGACCTACCTGATCATTTCCCTGGTTCCCAAATGCTTAATTGGAGTAGACATACTTGGCCATTGACAGAACCCTCATATTGGTTCCTAGTTCTGTGCAGTTAAAACTATTGTAAGCCAGGCCAAGTTGAAGCTCCCAAACTGCCCCCTCAAGTGAATAAAAATAGCACATCTGGAATGTTGATAAGGAATGCCAACTTCAGGGTTGGTGGTCTCTACCATTTTCTTATTTACTTCATCAGTCTGAACCATGCAGAATACAAGTAGATCATGGTGGGTGACAGAGGACCACCCAAAGATAACCAACTATTAAGCCAGTTTAGTTGTGAACTGATATGGTAGCTTTGCCAGAGCAGATTGACACAACCTTAGGTACGTGGTATGAATCCGGCTGATACATTGTGTTCCATACTCATCAAGAAGGTGGATTAAAGGCAGTTTACATTGACAAGAGACAAGTAAGAGTATATATTCATGGTCTAGTGCCATGTACCAGGGCTGTGTGTGAATTCTCATGTTCTCTGTCACATCTGGACAATTCAGAACATCACATTAGCCCACAAAATTCATCACCTCATATTAATTTGACATGATAAACATTAAGTGGCAGGTACTCTGGATGCTTTGGAAAGATACATGCACTACAGAAGGTGGGTGATAAATCTTACAAGGACTCAAGGACTACCACACTGGAGGTTTCAGGGACACAGTGGTCTTGGGCATGCCAGGACATCTTTTTCAAGGTATAGGACAAATTCTTTCACCTTGATCCTTCTACAACTTTGAAAGAAGTACAGCACTTGATAGCACTCTTTGGATTTGGGAACCAGCATATTCCATACATGAGAAACTGTTGTAACCCGTTTATCAGGTGATGCAGAAGGCATCTAGCTTTGGTTGGGGACAGAGCTGAGAAAGACACAATGTGGAGTCTCTGGCAAGATCCAGTAGGAAAGTCATCGAGCATCATCAGGTGGTTCTGGAACAAGGGCTTGCCATCTGCAGCAGAGCATTATACACCATTCCAAAATCTCCCCTGACATGCTTTTGGGCCTTGCCTGAAACTGATTCTCTGACTATGGGTTTTCAAATGATCATGTGTCCAGAACTGTAGATCGAGTGATGTGTTTTGCCAAACCCAGCAAGGCATAAGGATGAGAAAGCCCAGTGGTAATTCATTATTCAGTAGATGTGGTACATTTAGCATCAGGCTTGAGAAGGCCCAGAGGGATCAAGTAAATTACAAAGAAAAGGCCTAGACCCAAATATCATTCTTATACTGTTGCCTTTCCCTCAACTCATGTCTAGACCCTCATGGTAGGGGTTCCACATGACCAAATGATAAAGAGAGAAAAAGCCTGAGTTGGCTCATGAACGGGCTGGCTTTGTATGCAGGTACAAGTCATTGTATGGACTGCTGAGTACTACAGCCTCACTGAGAAGAGTGCCTCTAAAAGACAGTGGCAGGTGGAAATGCTTCCAATTCATTATATTTGAAGGAAATGAATGAGTGAAAAGGAGAGAGGTGGGGGAGAGGGTGAGAAGGAAGGGAAAGGAGAAGGAGAGAGAAAAGGCATAAAAATCCTGAAATGTCACTGAAAATTAGACAGACTTCCCATTTGCTTTAGATTGTATGTGCATGCAATGACAGTACCATTTATGGGCAGAGCCTTGGCCATTGAACTGGTCATCCACTTCGTGTGGAGAGAGAAGTGGTTTGGAGCGAGGGTGCACACAGTTTATGGGCAGTAGTGACTAGTGTGGTTGGTCAGAAATGAACTTTGGAAGGAGGAAGATTGGGTACTGGAGACAAGGACAAGGAGTCCTAGGAAAGAGCCATGTGGATACTCCCATGGAAGTGGAAAAACTGTGCGAGGGTCTTGTATCACATGTCATTGCTTATCAGCAAACATGGTGGGAGAAGTTTGAACACCCAAGTGGACAAGCTAATACAGGCAGCAGAGGGAAATAAATCAGCCTCTGTCCTCAGCTATGCTAGTGGCCATGATGGTAGAGATAGAGGCTGTGCATGGACTCACCTGGTCTGATTTAGCTACTACTATGCTGGATACCCAACCTGTCAGCAGCAGAGCCCCTGATTTCTTAAGAGAGACCAAAAAGTAGCAACTTGATAGATTGGACCTCTTCCACCTTCGAAAGACCAGTAATTCTTGTTTGCTGGGATTGATATATAATCTAGGAATGGATGTGCCTTTGCTTGCCTGAAGTGCCTCGGCCAGCACCACTGTCCAAGACTTCACAGAGTATCTGATCTACCAACAGGAATCCCATATAACATTGCTTGGATCCACTGTACAGCAAAGGAGGTGGGGCTGTGAACACATGGCTATGGCATCCATTAGTCCTACCTCATGCCATACCATCCAGAGGTTTACAGCTTAGGAGAACAATGAAAATAAACTCTTGCTGCCACAGCTTAAGCACCAGCTTTGGCACTATGCAAAGATGTTGTGCTATCAATATGCATCACAGTCCATTAAGCATTATATGATACTATGTTCCCAATAGGTAGAATACATGGGCCTGAGAATCAAGGAGTGGAAATAGAGATGGCACCATTCTTTTAACTCTCTGTAACCCATTTATGCAATTTGTGTAAATTTAGGTTGTTTTTAGAGGTCTTAGGTACCAGAAGGGGATGCTTCCATAGGAGAAACACAGTGCTTTTACTCTAAAGTATGGCTGCCATATGGTCACTTTGGGATCCTCAAGCTAGCTGGCCATCAGCCAAAGACAGGAGTTACCACTGTGGCACAGGTATTGAACCCTGATTTTAATGATGCAGTAGGACTGTTAATGGGGGAGACAAGGAGGAATATATCTAACAGAGGTAATCCACTTAGGCATTTCTTGGTACTTTCATGACCATTTGTAATTTCAAATTGACGAATAGAGCAACCATGGCCTAATAAGAGTGTGGTAACCAGGGTTTCTGACCCCCTAGGGATAAGAATTTGTGGCAACTGATCAGGCAATCCACACCCTAGTAGAAGTACTGTCCCAAAGGGAGGGAAATGGATATTCAAAGCTGGGGATGAGAAGTATCAGTCATGCCTCAGGAGCACAGAGGGTGCAGTTCATCCCAACTGACCATCCTCTTGTATGTTCTCCAAGAAATTGCAAAGAGTGACAATCCTGAGAAGCTTAATTTGGAAGGAGTAGACTTAATGTAAGAAACGAATGGATCAAAGTGGTGCAAGGGGTAAACTGCTGTAGTGCATGTTCTTGGTGCCTTGACCAGATGGTTTTAGTGAACCCAGTATACCCATAGCCCACCTGCTCAGAGTGTTGGCTGACAATAGTTCATAACTGTCCCTTTCTTGGGAGAATTGCCTTAGACTAAAAATGAGCACCTCACCTTGGAGGCTATCACTCCTTCTCACTTTTGGGGCAAAAGTCCCACTGGCATGGTTGTATCAAAGTCTACCCATTTGCCTCAAGGTGGGACCAGGTATGTGGTGCAATATGTTCTTCAGAGCCTCCCTGTGATATCTGAATGAAGCTAGTCTCTAGATGAAACGATCTGGCTTTCCCCCTTTGCCTTATACGCTTCACACACTCCCTTCTCCTGAGAATGTTTCCTGAATAAAGCACTTAAATAAAATTTTAGGGAACCTTCCATAACATCCCCTAGAGCTTTCACTCCTTAGCTCCTTTATGGCCATGGTTCTTTGTACAATACAATGGCTAAAAGGTAAGGGAAGAGAATAAAGCATGATGTGGTAATGATAAATGATCTAAGGTCTGTCCCTTCGCTTTTACAAACTCCAAAACTGAGGCTTCTTGCTAACCACCTCTAAGCTCATTTCCTCCCCAGTCTCTGAGAACAATCTTGGCTTTACTCCATGATGGTTCGAAGCAGGCTAGCTAAGAAGATGCTAAGGCGTGTCATCACATTTCACATTTCGAGGGCGCGCCTGCTTTTCATTAGGCATTGTTCTGATCTGACCTCTTCAAATCACTGTCTCTCACCCAATCTCACTGCACTTACTTGAGTTCCTGCATTGCTATCATGCCTGGCACTCAAGTTCCTTCAAGACTGAGACTTGTCATTGTTTGGATGAGCCCTGTTAGGATCTATAGTCCTGGCTCAGAATCTTATTTCAGCAGTTGGGATCTTGCTTCATGCTGCCAGACCTAACTGACACTAACTGCCTCCATGCTTATCTGGATTTCCCATTTCATCTCCTCTAAAACTGGGCCTTGTCTCTCTCCCTGGGTCATCTTCTCACTAACCTATATTTTCCTGAATCATGTGTCCCTACCTGCCTGCTTGGACTTCCTCCAGGCACATTCTTCAAGGTATGGCCCATCCCTATTGGCTCTGCTTAGATTTCAGAAACCCTTTACCTCAGCTTTTCAACTTAGCTTCCATGTGACCTTGTGGAAGTTACTTGATATCTGTGTTCCCAACATCCTCATCTAATATATGGGACTAATAATTTCTTATGAGGATTAAATAAGAAAACACTCATGAAGCATTTGGAAGAGTGCCTAGCAAACAGTATCATTCAATAACGTGAGTTTGCTGTTATAGTTGGCCATGCAGATCTGTCAGGAAAACAGAAACCACTTTAGGAATTTCAGAGAGGAAGGAATTTAACACAGGAAGAGGTTTACACAACTTGGATGGACCCGAGGCAAGAAGACTGGGAAGGCTGCTGCTAGATTTCAGAACACTCAGAAGTTCAGAAATAACAGGGAAACCATTGCCTGTAATTTCAGCTGCAGCATCTTGTAAGCGGGTGATTGTCAGGTATTTGCCAAAAAGCTTCTGGAAAAATGCTCTACCTGTCAATGCCCATATGCCTACACATAGCTGAAAATAAAGACTTCCTTTTTCTTTTGTGTTTCACAAATCTAGTACAAGTACTTTCCTGGTTAAGTATAAATTTTAGAGGAAGAGGAGTATTGAAAATGTAGGTTCCAGGCTTTCAGTCTTTGCAGTAGAGGGGGGAGCTTAAAAACGCAGGATGGTTGTGAGTATCTGTAATCACAGCTTATCGTCATCATGATATATATGCTACAGTTATTGTTCCTACTATGATTGCTGTGCCGGCTTTCTTCTGTTAGGACTCACGTAGAGGAAATCTACTGAGAGGGAAGTCAGAGGATATGATACTGGAAGTCGGGCACCACAGTATTCCTGGAGAATTTTGAGTTGGCTGCTTAGTTGGGTGATCTACAGAGAGGAATGGACAGGCTCCAAAACAGAGCTCAAATGGTTGGCTTTAATAAAGACATGCCAAAGACTTGGTCACAGACATTTTTGGGCAATTTATTTCTAAGCCTTTCAAGCAGCTAAGAAAACAGTCAGAAATAGAGATGTTCTTGGAGGAAGGGACATTTACTTTGCTGTTATTGCTGATTCTGTATCCCATTTCATCTCAGCACACGTGGCCCCAGAGGTGATGCGATGCTTCTCTCTGTTGCATTCGTGAATGAACTCTCTCAGTCCTGGTGTTGTCTACATAGAGAGCGAGACACACACTATCATCAATCACAACACTAATGCTGGGACCTAGGTAAAGGAAGGACCGATTGCAAGTAGCTTCTGTATTTCTAGTAGTTTTCACTGTGCCTGTCATGTAGAAAGTGCAACACTATAGTTTGTTCAATAAATGAAACAATATTTACTCCACCTACTTCACTTCAATGACAAGAGCCCTCGCCTTACAGAGGCAGCTCATTCCACTGAGAGTTCTGATTACTCAGAAGGAAACTCCAAATGGCAATACAAGGTTTCATGGACTGTGGATTGTAGGGAACATTGAGTTAGGAGCCCCATGGAGTCACTTGGGCAGTTTTCAGGCAGTCTACCTTACCTGAAAAAAAGTGAATCGAGTTTACTGCACGTATGCTGAGCAAATAAATGACTTGAGGGGCTTTCTAGTTTCTAAGGAAGAAGAAAATGCCCTTTGGGAATGCTGAAAGATAAGCTGAGTGCTTTCCATGATACGCCGAGAGAATGCGAGCTAAACCTACAGGATCCTTGGACTATGTCTGCTCTGGACAGAGGATAAGCAAACAAATCCCCTTCATACATCCTCTCTCACAGAATCTCAGAGTCATACTCTTACCTGGTCATTGAATTTCTTTTTTATAATTTCAAAAAGTTATTGTTCAGCAGTTATTTTAATCCTTCCATGGACGGGGAGCTCACTGCCTCGCTACTTATTTTATGTCCTGTTTTCATTGACTGGAATCTGACTTCTCCCCAACAGTCACCAGTGTTTCAGTTTATTACTCCATGGAATCTCATCTCTATTTCTTTCCCTTCCTATATCTCAGCTAAAGAAGACCTGTTGTCCAATCCACTTGCAGTAGCCCATGCAATTAACAATTAAGATCACCCTAGAATACCAGGATTGTTTGACACCCAGGCCTGGGCTCTTAACCATTATATTATAGTGTTAGGCAAACACATGCAGATGTATGCTCACATAAATGCAGTTGTACATCTTTGCATCAAAATCAGTGCTTCTAGTTACTTTTTGGCCCCCACAAACATCCTTCATATCAGCCTTACGGAGAAGTGGTAGTTACCTAAAGAGCTCTCAGACCACAGGAGGGCTGCTTGTGTGGAGCTTTACTTTCCCTGTAGACCCATTAAGTAGACATCTGAGTCAAAAGGGGCCTTGGTGAGGTCAGATAAAACTTTCATTTTATTAAAGGGGAATGTAAGGACCACAGTGTGAGGTACTGGTTCAAGTTCTCTCAACTACTAGCCTTGAACCTCAGGGCTCCAAAATCTTGCTTGTATGAGCAGCAATGCCTAGGACTGTGCTTGTCAGAGTGCTTTTCCTGACAGCAAATCACATAGATTGAAAGACGAAAGACTGATGTATATGTGTGTGTGTGTGTGTGTGTGTGTGTGTGTGTGTGTGTGTGTGTACATTTAAATGTCTATAGCTTAGTTTTTAACCTTGGAAACCTAGACTAATATATCACTATAATTTTCTGTTGTTCTTTTGGTTTAACAACTGACACCATTCATAGTTATCTGTGAACATAAACACTCGCCAAACAAGAGAGCAGAGGTGGAGAAGTAGATACAGGGATCCCTGGTACCAATGGAAGACAAGACAGACCCAGGGTTAGATCTATGCTTCTTTTATGCCAAGAGACCAGACCCACCCATGGTCTCAGAAAGTTAGTAGGTGACAGAAATAAAAGCCATGCAGATCTGTGTCCAAATCTCACTTCTAGAACTTTCTGGCTATGTGCCCTTGGATGAGTTTTCTACCTCCAGTGACTTCTAGTGAAACTTTAGGTTTTGAGGTCCAGATGGTCTCTGTGACAACTACTCACTGTCACTGTGGTGTAAAAGTAGCATAGACTATGTAAACCAATCAGAGTGCCAATAAGACTTTATTTGCAGAAACAGGCATTGGGTTGGATTTGGCCAGGGGGCCATGATTTGCCAAACCCTGGTCTACATACATCTTCACTACTCCTGAACATAGAAGTCACTTCCTCTGACTATCAGGGCTGAGAATTAAAAATACCATCTTTCTTCCCCTATTGTGACAACAAGTACTTGTGAATTTTACACATTCACTCAACAGAAAACTATTGAATACTTACTTTATGGGAAAAGAACAAAGGGCAAAATAAGCTGTAGTAATAATAAGAGAGCATGATATCTGTTGATCACTTACTATATCCCAGTTATCAGGAAAGTACTTTATGTATATGTTTTTCATCCTTACAAAGCCCCTTTTTACTGCTAAGGAAAGCAAGGCCCAGCAGAAGTAGAAAACTCATTTATAGACCCTTTACAGAAAAAATGTGTTGGCTCTTGATCTAAACAGATATGAACAGTTGGATGCATGACGGAGATCTCAGAATGGCCACATCTGTGAGCTGAAAGTTTGTGAAGGACAAAAAAACAAAACAGGGTGACTGGACTGCGTGGTTCAATAGAGTGACTGTAAACTTAAAATTAGGAGGCTTGGGGATGTTTCAGCCTTACTAGGAGTGAGCTGAATGACCTGGGGTAACCACTCCTCTCAGACTGCTTCTTTATCTGAGAAATGAAGGAGTCGAATTAAATCAACCCTATGGTCATTTTATCACTAGCATCCTATGATTCTTTGGAAACTAAGGTGAGGGCAGAGAGGAGGCATAACTTAGACTGACATTTACTTTATCAATTTAAAGTCTGTTCAGTCTCTTTAGGATGTAGGAAAGGCTGGGATGGCTCCTGGAATGATAACAGGGATAGACTAGAATTCAGGAAGAATTGCAAAATATACTTAACTTCCCAAAAAGACTGGAAGTAAAATATAAACTTTATTGACTTCCAAATTCTAAGGAGAATAAAGAGGCTCCATTTTATAAAGCTATTTTTGTCTTTTGTCAACTGTAATAACCACATGGTTCAGAAATTAAAGACAAACACTAAAAGCACTAGATGAAATTCCTTTCCACAAAGCATTGCTAACATGAGATTATGGCAACAGAGCAATCAGGTTGTAAAGTTTATAAAGCCTTTTAGAAAGTTGCTTGGGAGAAATATATTTTAGCATTTAAAAATTTCATACATATATATGTTTTTTTCCTCAATATATCATTACTTGGCTCCTACGTTGACAGTAGTAGTTGAATAAATACTTTTGAATGAATGAATAAAATCCATTGAAGCCTCTACATTATACTATTCTTTCAGGTCAATAAACATGTATTCCACGGCTGTTACGTGGATTATTGGGTCCTTTTTCAGGGGTTGCCACCTTGCAGAGAGTAAAGAGTTACTTTTAAAATTCCAGATGTTATTAATAATGTCCCTCAGATGATGAAATCCAAGGAAGAAATCCCTGAGTCATATTTTTAGAACTGACAAGAGCTAGATGAACCCTTTGCTCTTAGATTTACTCTTCCTTAGTCTCTTTTCCAAGGTCCCAGGTCTAATTAAAGGCAGTTAGGACTACAACCTGTTCTTTAGATTCCTAGTTCAGTGTTTTTTCAAATGCAGTATATCAACTCATATTTTAGAATTTTATAATGCAATTCTAATGTAGAGCATCCTAGAACATGGCAAGGAGTTTGGGTATAATGGTTAAGGGCAATATGCTTCATTTATCCCTTCATTCACTTCTTTAACAAGTATTTATTAAACACCAACCGTATCTGTTGCCATATACTGTGTGCTTTCATGAATGGAAAGGAATGAGACACAGCCTCTTCCTATAACTCAGTGGTCTCCTGCAGGAAGATTTCCCTGAACCTTTTTGGCTGCCCACCAGGCTCCCCTCCAGAACTGCACCAACCATATATAGTGGAATATCCTGTTAACAATCTATCCATTAATCTGTAAGATGCTTGAGGGCAGAAATGATGTCTTACTGTCACTGGGCATATCCTGTCCCCTCTCCTCAAAAAGTTATCTGAACTGCATTAACGTGATCTCATGATATATTTAAAGTAGAAAGTGAATAATATTAGCTTGTTAGTTTAACACATGTGTTATGGACTGAATGTTTCTGTTCCCTGTCCCCTCCATTTGCATGTTGATGCCCTAACCCCCCATGTGATGGTAGTCAGAGATGGGGCCTTTGAGGCACAGCAGGGATAGAAGCCATGAGGATGACTGGTCTGGTCTGGTCTGATGGGATTATAAGTAGCCTTATAAAAAGAGACACCAGGGAGCTTCTTTCTCACATGGTACTGAGGAAAGAGCATGTGAGGGCACAGCAAGAAAGAGGCTATCTGTCAACTAGAAACAAAGTCTTCACCTGAATCTGACCATTTTGGCATCCTGATCTCAGACTTTCAGCCTCGAGAACTGTGAGAAAGTAAATTTCTGTTTTTTAAGTCATCCAGTTTATGGTCTTTCATTTTGGCAGCCTGAGCTGACTGATACAATATGCTATACAATGTTTTTTACATTACAATTATACTGAAAATCACAAAGTCATTTTTAAAATTGCAACATGCAAAACTCTGTGGTCTTTTTGGATTTTTGTAAACTTTCCTAGTGAACCAAAGCATAATTGGTTAAAACTGACAGCTAATAGAATGCTGGATAACTGGAGAGACTTTCCTTGTGTCAGAATCATGCTGTATTAGTTTCCTGTGGCTGCTATAACAAGGTACCAGAAACCAGGTGGCTCAAAATAACAGAAATATATTCTTTCTCAATTCCAGAGGCCAGAAGTCTGAAATCAAGATGTTAGCTGGACTACATTCCCTCCAAAGCCTCTCTGGGTTGATCCTTTGCCCTTTTACAGTTTCCGACATCCTCTGCGACTTCGTAACTCCAGTATTTGCCTCCAGCTTCACATTGTCATCTTCTCTATGTGTCTCTTTATCATCTTCCCTCTGTGCATGTCTCTCTCTGTGTTTCTCATAAGGAGTCCAGTAATACTAGATTAGGGCCCACCCTAATGACCTCATGCTAAATTAATTATATCTGCTAAGAGTCTGTTTCCAAATAGAATCACTGACACTAGGGATTAGGACCTCAGCATATAGTTTTGGGGAGACACAATTCAACCCATAACAATGACCTAGACCTAAGTCCTGTTTCTTCTCTTCTTCACAATAATAGCATTGACTTCTGCCATTTGGGACCATGCATTACATGCCAACCATGGTGCTAGACATTTAAATACATTTTATATTCTCAAGAAGCCTGAGAGATGGGCAGTGTACACATCATTCACAGCTGTGAAATTGACACCCTGGGGAGTTGAAGTCCCCCCACTAGGTGCTATACTAACTGGTGGCACCAGGATTTAATTCAGATCTCACTGATAAGAAGATCAAAGTTCTTAACTACAATGCAAGAGTTTCTTTTTTTTAATACTCATGAGGCTTTCAGCTATTTTAGGATTCCCTATGTTTTTCAAACTTTAAAAACTCTTTCCCTAATGTTTGCATTGAACATTGCCCTATCATATACTCAGCCATAAGTTAATGAGGCTGGACATATAGGTCTATATATGCTGCTGTCTGGTTAATTTTTTTAAGACTCTATTTCATCTCTTCTTTAGGTCAGCTTATCTGTCAGTATCCCTTCTTGTCTTTCCCTTTGTCCTGGTAATCAGCCCTGAAGCCATTTTTAACTGCTAGGTCAGGTCCCAAAAAGAAACTCAACGCTTCTTGTTTAGGCTGTGTTATTGCAACCTTAGCCTGAAGTCAGTTTCTCTATCGAGAGATCTTAACTTTCATAAGTTGTGTTTAGTCACTGCACCTTCAAAATTGACCTCAGATCTGAGTTCAGTCAATTCACCCTGGATTTGAAACTCCACCCTGCACCCTGCTGCCTTCCTCATCTTTTCCTGCTCCTCAGCTCCAGCCAGAGGCACTTTCACGGACCAGCTCCACTTAACTCTGCATGGATTTTCCCAAGATGCTTGGAAAGGCCATCAAATTATTTGCAGTTTTATTTCTGCAGTTTGCGGCTGTTTGAAAAATTCCAGATTGATTTTCAGCAGAGCAATGCAGCCTCAATCCTAATAGGATTCAAGCACTGAAAAAGTACAGCAATGAACCATTGATTAAGTTGACACTGCAATCTATTTTCCCTGCCCCTGGTAGGCTGAACTGGCTGCTTGCACTTGCATTTGTTAAGAATTCCAGGCTTTTGCCTTTGTGAATAATCTTATCTGAAACCAGAAACGATCCTTGCTTGGTTCCTCTGTCTGGGTATCTGTCAATGCCTCTTTCCTGGGATGTGAAAGTGAAAGCTGAGGAAATTAAGGGAAGTGCACAGGGAATTCACCAATCTAAAAGCCTAGTGTCCTGCTTTGCTACTGTGCACAGTCCCAGTTTTAGAGCTGAGAAGGAAGAATGGTTGGAAAATGAATGTGTCCATGGGGAAATAACACAGCAGGAATGTGCACTACTGACTGAGTGTCAAGTTTAGAGCATGAATGGCCTTTCCACATTAGGCAAGTCTCCCTAGACAGTGGCAGTTCTGTGGCAAACATAAATCACTAAGATATACAGCATCAGATCCTCTTCTCTCCATCCTAATTCATCCACTTTCCCAGCTTCTTTGAAATGATGTGCTTCATATGAATCAGTCTTGAAGCTTACCTGCTGTGTGATCTTTGGAAAGCTCTCATCGCAGCTTTAATATCCCCATCTCTAAAATGGGTATATTGCAGGTGCTGCCTTTGTAGAGTACTGTCATGATCAAATAAAATGATGGATATAGTAGGCCTCGCATACAGTAGCATACAGTAAGCAGTAATAATGAAGCAAGTTTCAATTTGAGACAGATAAAAGCATGTCGACAATTTATTTCAACAAAGATTGTTCCTTTAATTACACAGGGGTTGATAAAAAAGGTGGACTGGTTCATTCCCACAATGGTAATGGGTGGGAGAAAACACCTTGACAATCAGAGAGATCTCCCCGTTGGAGTAACAGCCAGACTTCCAATGCCACAGCGATGAGTCTCTCCATCCGCAGTGATAGGACGGGAGAAAAATGACCAGACAAAAGGCATATTGCTTAGAAGTTGCACCTCCTCCTGCCTCTCCGTCCCCCACTGCTGTGCCACCTTCCCTGCTCTCCTTCCTTCAGAGTGATTTCTAGTCACATAACAGTTGCTCTTGTATGGTAAACATTCGAGCTTTCAAAGCTAATGTAGATGAATTTTAAACATATACATAGAGTAAATATATACATACATCTATACATATATATTACCTTCAATGAATATTTTTTGAGACGTATAAATGATTCACACACAATCCCATACATCCTAGGAGAAGAATGGAGAGATACTCTGTATTTTGACCTGACCCCTCAACCCCATCAGAATGCAAATTACCTCACCCTGGATATGTAATTGCTCAAATAACACAGGTCCTAGAGAGCTGATTCTCATGTGCAGCAGTCATATTCAAGACACGTTCATCAGCCCACTCCTTCACCACAGTCCCCCAGACATTTCCTACCAGCTCTGTGACTGCCTAGATTAGTCTGAAAAATTGCAGCGGTCATGTTTGTGTATTTTAAAACATAGATGCATGCCGAGAGAAGCTTCATTCAGACTCTTGATAAGGTTGTTGCCTTACATGCTGGGGACAGAAGGAGCATTTTCAATGAGCTCTGTCCAGGAGAACTTTCTTGGAGGATGGGAATGTTCTATATCCATGCCATCCAGTAGTAGCCATTAGCCACATGTAGCTGTTGGGCACTAGAAATGGGGGAAATAAGAATGAGGTATTGAATTTTAATTTAATGTTCACCAAGAACTAAATAACTTCTTAACATAAAGTGTTTAATAGACACTTGTTATTAGAGGCTACTGTACTGAAAAGCCCAGCATTAGAATATAGGCAGCCTGATCTTCTGCTTTCCAGGAGGTGAACAGGAATAGGATGGATTGGAGAAAAGCTGACCAGTTAAATCCGATTTTCTCTTCTGACTAAAACAATCTCTAAATACTCTAGATTTGCTAGCATGAGGAAACTGAAGATGTAAAGATGACTTAATTTGTCAATTTCTCAGTCATTTACTGAGAGCTTTTATGTGTCACTTTATATCATTATGCAAGGAACTAAAGAAGTTAATAATGAAGAAATAAATAAAATTAAAACAACACAGCCTTTGCCCATCTTCTGTATATTCAGAACATTAGCCAAGCACACATCAGAATGAACTTTTGTAGTGTATGGTAGGTAAAAGAAAGGCCATGAAAAATAACACATCTTGAGAGATAAAATTGTGATTGGTGTCAACAATTCAAATTCATAATGGTCTTGGAGAAATATGAAATACAACTCCATATAGTGATATATATATATTTTTTAAAATGATAATCAAACATTGACCATTGTTTCTGTTTTGGTCGTTATTCTGACAAGTATGTGAGTTGCGTCGACTCTCTGACTAAGGTCAGCTTTACTGAAAGCCATGCTTTGTGGGGTAGACTGGTCTCAGAAGTCTGGGGTGTTTGGGGGCCAGGTAAATAATCCAGGAGTGGATTCCCTGCATAGCTCTGGACTGTCACCACATTGTTATTATTTACAGACCAAACAAATATGCAGGAGTGAATCCAGCTGTGTACTCAGCCTGCCTTCTTTAAGATCAATCAGGACTCTAAATATTTATTGATATATCACCCTTCAATCTCTACTTTTGGGTAGCAACAGTCCTACCGCTGCCACCTGCCACAGGGAATGGATCATTCTGCTTTTCGGGCTGGTGACTTTTCCTAAGTCAGAGACCCGCTTTCCTTCCCTCCTGCCTCATTTTTATATTCTAGAGTCATTGGGGTTCAGTGTTTGACACGCATACTATAAATTGCTGGGGGTGCAAAAATAGGTAAAATTAAGCTTCAGTGTCTTCATTTGCAGCGTGAGCAGTGTCCCCTCGAGGTTAGGATTGCAGGCTTTGCCGTAGGTGGGCTCAGCACTAACTACCTGTGTGATCCTGAGAAGGCTAGTTCACCCCTTTGTACTTGAGTTTCTACCATGACATGAGGGGAGGGAAGCCTGTATTTTAAAGAGTCACTCTGATGGTTAAGTAGGTGATGTGTGTATGGCACCGAGCGCCTTATCATGGTGAGTGCCCAGGAAATGTTGGTCTATACTTGTGGTTATTACCACAATTAACTTCTCAGGAAATTTCTTTTTGTATATTATGTTGAATTAGACAATGTTTTTGAAAGCACTACATGTGCTCCACACTTTGGTTTCAATTCACCTTATTTTTCATACATTACAGCACTTAATATGTTATCTGCCTGCTACTATTTATATGACCATCCCCCAAATACACAATGTGCTGCTTGAAGGGGCTTGCATCTTAAGGCATTCATCTGTTAACAATACCGTGTCTGGCCCTTAGTGCTTCAGAGGTATTTATTGAATTATTTGGGAATCTTAAGGGGGGGTTTATAACCTATTTTAGTGACACTGGGCATGCAGAACCACCTTCTCCTCTCTCCTTGGAAGTGAGATGCCTAGTGGAGACATACATTCCTTTTAGGTCTCCACGGGAGACATGCTTCCTACCAGAGCTGCTGGGACCTGTGTGGGTAAGTTGGAACATTTCACAAGTTCAGTATGCAACTCAGTTTCTCCTTCCAAGCTCATTGATCAAGTGAGTCACCCCATCTGCCTGAGGTGGATTGAAAGAAGTTGAAGAGAGAAGCCTGGATTGACATGTTCATAGAGCTACTTTGACATGGAATCAGGATTGAAGAAGACCAATTACTCCTAACAGGAATGATTAAAATATCCATTTTAGAGATAATAAATCTTAGAGTTTAAGAACTTGCCGGAGCTGATAAGTGGCAGATCTAGAATGTGAACTTATACTGAGAGAATCCTGAACTTTACAGGAAAGAGCTATATTATATCCATCTTTGCATTAGTAACTCCTTAATTCATAGGCCAAATATTGAATTGTGTACTGTGTGTCAGGCACTTTCATAATGTACAGGACAACTTGCATAAAAAGGAATAGTCTCTGGGGTTCTCTCGAGATGTGTAACCCCATCCCTCCCAGGTCCTCTGTCTTACAACTAAAAAAAAAAATCCTGGTCCAGGAAGAATTTGAAAGATAGAAGGAAGAAGGTAGGCTGCCTAGGGACTTTGGGACTTGAGAACAGCTTAGTGGTAAGCCCCCTGGGATTCCTTATTGCCTCCAATAAATCCTTAAGAGAGTACCTAAGAAGCCTCCATTCTAGAACTAGTAACAGGCTTGGACAAAAATCTCCAAGAAAGGCCTGTTCCCCCTAGCCAAACAACTAAAAAAAGGGTAGCCTAATAGAAAATCTTTTTGACAATATCCACCTTACTCCAGTCAAACATGAACAGAAAACGCATAACACCTCTGCCCCAGTTTCAGTGTGCCAGAGAGATGGTGATCTTTTGTTCTACTCCTCAGGCCCTTTCCTGCTGAAACAGATATTGTACACTAATTCCACGCTGGTTACTATCAGCTTGAGTGGAGGAGGGACCTTCTCTTTCACTCCCTGCTTGTCAGACACAGGTGGCAGTACTCCAACTCCCCACCAGATGGCGTCAGTGGGCAGGGTGGTCAGCTGGTCTCTGCCCCACCCGGCAGAATGAGGCAGTGCTTTGATTTTCCCACCAGGTTAGTGTCATTGGGGTCTATCAGCAAGATGAGCCTTCACCCCTGCCTGGCATCAATGAGACTGAACAAGGTGGTGCAAGTGAAGGGTGATAAGCTCTTCATTCTCCCCAATCCCCACTGCATGTCAGTGGCACCTACTGGGGGGCTGAATCCCCACCTCTACTTTGTATTAACAAAGTGCCATGAGTCAACCATCTGCTTATCCCCTACTTGGCATCAGAGCCCAGAGTTGGGTCCTAATCTTTACTCTCACTAGGAGACAATAAGGCAGTGTGGCCATTGGTATCTCATTTTTAAGGAAAGGTGTCCGGAGAGCCAAAGGGGGAACTGAACAGCTGCTCTGCTGATCTGTTGTGGGCAGTGAGAGTCAGTGCACCTCTTCTGCAGGATGGTCTGGGTCAGGCCCATTTTCTCTCGTTATATCTCAATAGTGGAACTGATTATTAAAAAAAAAAAAAGGAAAGAAGATGAAATAGGATCCAGAATCTCATGGTAGAATATCTGGTATGTTGTTCAGGATACAATAGAAAATCCCTTGTCATACCAAGAACCAGGAAAATCACAGCATGAATGACAGAAGACCGTCAACAGACACCAATACCAAGGTGAATCAGATGTTAGAATTATCTGACAAAGATTTTAAAGCAGCAACAAATGCTACAATCATCTTGAAGCAGACCCCCAAAATAGAAAATCTCAGTGAAGAAATTAAAGTTATAAAAAAGATCCAAATGGAAATTAGACAACTGAAATATACAGTAAATGAAATTAAAAAACAAAACAAAACAACTCACTGGCTAGGTTAAAAAAGGACATGGAGATGACAGGGATCTGCAGGGCAGTAACAAACCTACTAACATTTATGTCATGTCATTGGAGTTCCAGGAGAAGAGGAAAGAGTGGAACTAAAGAAGTATTTTAAGAAATAATGACTGAAAGCTTCTCAAGTTTGATAAAAGACAAAAGCCTGCAGATTCAAGATAAGCAAATTCCAAATAGGGGAACCCTAAGGAAATTGATGCAAAGGCACAGCACAATTAAACTTCTGAATCTAAAAATACAAAAACAAACAAAGAACCCCAGAAAATAAAAAAAAGAAAGAAATCGGGGAGAGATACATTACTTACAATTACAGGGGAATACCAATTAAAATGGCGGTAGATTTGTCACCTGGAACCATGGAGGCTGGAAGGAAGTGGTGCGACAGTCTTTGAATACTGAAAGAAAAGAACTGCCGTGCGCGAGTTCAGTGAGAATATCCTTCAGGAATAAAGGGGAAAGAGACATTTTTCAGATGAAGAATAATGATGAGAATTTGTTGTTGGGAAACCTCTTTTTGAAGAATGGTTAAAGGAATTCTCTAAAAGAAAATGATCGCAGAGTGCTTATAAATTCAGAAAGAAAAAAATGTGAGAACGGGCACAAAAATACAACAGATTTCTCATGAGATTTTCTTAAATGGCATTTAATGATTGAAGCAAAATTATAAACATCTGTTGTGGTTCTCAGTGTATATAGAGGAAATACTTATGACAACTTAAAAAGTGGGAAATGTGAAGAGACCTGTATAGAAATAGATTTCTACATTTCACTTGAAGTGGTAAAACACTGATACCAGCAAACCATGATAAATTATGTTTGTATGTTTTAATACCTAGAACAGACACTAAAAAAAACCACACAAAGTGCTATACTCAAAAACAGTAAAAATAAATCAAGCTGGCATCCTAAAAAATGTTCAGATAACACATAGGAAGGTAGACAAAGGACACAGGAATGAAGAACAAAAGAAATAAAGAGAAAAAAATATAAGGCAGACTTAAACCCTACATATCAATAATGACTGTAACTAGTTTAAATTTAATTAAAAGACAAAAATTGCCAGACTGGATACAAAATGCAATCCAACAATCAGCAGTCTACAATAAATTCACTTCAAACACATAGGTAGGTTAAACGTGAAAGAATGGAAATTTACACCAAGCAAACATTGATTAAAAACAATCATCAGAAGCAGTACTGATATCCAATAATGTAGACTTTACAACAAAGGGACAGTCTTTGCCCTCAGAAAGCTTAACACTTTACATGTTATTTGAATATTACATTTTCAATTTTTAGAAGGAAAATACAGTAACTGCCACCAAAGCCAGATCATAGGCTTGGAGATACAGTTAAGCAGTGATTTCAAAGGTAACTTCCCTTCCAATATCGTCAGCCCACAGTGTTGATTTCTGATGTGTAGCAAGCATTATACGCATTAGAAATTCTTAGGTGATGCAGCTGATGGGGAGATTCCATGTCAAATGTGGTGTAATGGATTTGAGTGGTTTCTGAGGTCTAGGGAAGGGATCTCTTGAATGTCAAACTCTTTTCTTTTGATTTATGAGGCATAGATGAGGAAGACAGAAATGGGCTGAGTACTCATAGAGTTTAGGGTAAGGTGATTAGGCAGTGATGAACTTGCAGAGCTGGGAAAATGGGATAATGGTGAGGTCAGATTAAAGGGAGTTAGGAAAGGGCCTGGTAAAGGCTGACCCTTTACCCTGATTTTGTGTCTTGCCAAGTTCATAGTGAGAACTGACTATATTAAATGATGGAATCTTCTTGTACTAACAGCTCAATCTTGGCAATGGTGATTCTTTAGAAATATGTCAGCAGTTTATCTTATAATATTAAGTAAAATAGAACCATTTTTTCCCCTGTACTGTAGTTATCACTATGTAAAAAAACATTCATGCATAAGAACAAAGACTGAAAGGGAGATCAGACTTATAAAAACAGCTAATCTCCTGGTGTGGGGGATGGAGGGTGATTTGTGATTCATTCTAAGTGACCTTTATTGATATAATATAATCACTAGAATAAGTAGAAATCAGCAGGAAATAGGTTTGCAGAACAGAAGACTCATGAGTTCTGCTGTAAGTGTGTGTGGGGTGAAATCTGAAGGCTGGTGGGAGAGCAGTGGGTCTCTCCTCACCACTGGCACTGATGCTTGGCTGATGCCTACTGGGGATGTGGCTTTACTGGTAGAGCCTGTCATTTGGGAGGCGTATGCTTTAGGACCTCCTTTCTGAGGCATGCAGATTGGTCTGTCTTCCACTCCATTTGTCAAAAAGACAGGTATAATACTAAAGATGCTTCATATTTGTGCATTTCCAAGGTTTTTTTTATGTCATTGTCAATCTTTGTCAGAATTCTGGGAGGTAGGCATTGAGAGAAGTAATGTCTACATTTAGCAGACAATGAATCAGACGTACAAAGACTCCACCATTTAGTAACTGTGGAACCTTTGGTAGTAAACCTTCTGCGTCCCAGTTTTCTCATGTATAAAGTAATGATTGATGATACTCCTTTAATCATAGGTGAATTTTTGTAATTATATATAATTTACTCTGAACAAAGTCTGGCACACAGTAAGGGCTCAACAAATATTAGCTATTGTTATTAGTATTAGTATTATTGTTATATTACTTAACTCTCAGTGTTGATTTAATCCCCTGGTGCAGTTAGGACTACAACCCTGTTTTCCAGGTTTTCTACATCTTATACTTCTGAAGAAAGTATCATGGTGAAGAAGGGAAAAAAATGTGGGCTTTGCAGCTGAGGAAAAAAATCCTTTTAAACCCTAAGTTTTTCACTAAGTTGTGAGTTGTTGGAAAACTCTATGAATCTTAGTTTCCTCTTGTTTAAAATGAAGAGAGTGATAATAATATGAATTATTTTGGTCTTAGCCTAGGTTCTCTAAAATTCAGAGCCTGAGTAAAGGATTAATTAGTAATGTTTTATTAGGGAGACACCATTCCAGGGCATTGAGAGTGAAAAAGGCAGTGTAGCAGGTATAAAAGGGAGATCATGTAACAGGATGTAGTCACTGTGGTGTGATCCACACAGACACAGGTTGTCGCTTGGCAGGTGTACCAGTTTGGCCCTACAGGATGTTGCCAGGCAAATAATACTGTGCTTCCAGACTGACCATTAGTTGGAGGAGCGGGGAGGGACCTTATCTGCTGGTTCCCTCCTGTGTCCTATCTACAATTGGTCACGATTTGTTCCACAGGAAATTAGCTTTGGTCGCTGCTCAGAAAGCCAGATCCCATATCCTGTTGTCTGGTAGTTTTTGTGAGAGTTTGGAGATAGAAGAGGTGGGAGGAGTTAGGAAGTATAGGAATGAAGTTAGTCAGTTTCTGGAAGCAGAACCTCGCAGACATGTGCAGTTGTTTTTGCCACGGCAGTGGCGAGTGACAGCAAACAGCCAGGAGCCGGGAATCCGAGGAGGTCTCTAAGATGTGCCCGTAATAGAGGACGGAATATGATACAGCGCCTGTCTTAGTTCTGGATGCTGTATGAGAATACCAACAGACTGGGTGACTTATAAACAACTCATACTTAGTTTTCGCAATTTTGGAAGCTGAGAAGTCCAAGACTGAAGCTTCAGTAGATTTGGTGTTTTGTGATGGCCTGTTTCCTGTCTTCTTGCTGTGTGCTCATGTGGTGAAAGAGTCAAGGGAACTCTGGAGTCTCTAGATGGGCACCAAGCCCGTTCGTGAGCACTCAACCTCATCACCTAATTGTCTCCCAGTGGCCGCATCTCCTAATGCCATCACACTGGGGATTGAATTTCAACATATGAATTTGGGGGAGACACATACAGTCTATATCTGGGCTGTATTAGTATTAGTTACTGAATTTTGTATTGAATAGTGGTAGCAATAGGGAGATGGTGCTGCTGTGTGAGACTCTAGAAGGCACTTCTAAAACCACAGCAGACCACATGTATCAGATATTCTGGGACACAACCATGTCTACTAACGTGCCTCCCGACAGCCAGGCCATAATGAGTGTTCAGTGGCATCTAGTGGTCTGGCACAAAAGGAATAGTAACTAGTAGCTATTATGAAGAGCATAAACATTTTCTATTATTTAAAAAATGCTTATTAGTTTAGAAATCTCTGTCTCCTATAGTGCAGATTGTATTTTCCTATTTTTGCCACATATGTGTGTATGTGTGTATATATAATATCTTTTACTAGATGATCTACTTACCATGTGGCATTGATGCTCCTCCATAAGGAGGTACAGCCCATGTTCCCATCCCTTAAAACTGGGGGAACCTTTGTAATACCTCAACCAATAGAATGCAGTGGCAGACCTCCTCGGATTCCCGGCTCCTGGCTGTTTGCTGTCACTCGCCACTGCCGTGGCAAAAACAACTGCCTTTTTCCAAGACCGGGTCATAAAGGGCAGAATAGTTTCCCCCTGGCTCTCCCTCCTGGGACATGAACTTCAAGAGCCTGAGCTACTGAAGAGAAAGACAGAGATGCCCGAGCTGTGTAGCTGTTTCTCCCCAGCTGTTGGGGTCTCCCAGCCCAGTGCTAGACTCACCAGTGAAGTCTGAGATGCCCTAACCCCAGCCACCATCTGACTGCAGCCTCATGAGAGAGCAACCACACAGCCGAGCCACACCAGATTCCCAGCCCACAGAAACCCTAAGTGAAGATAGATGAGTATTGTTTTAAGTTGTTAAGTTTTGAAATAATTTGTTTGCAGCTATAAAAACTGGAACACCTGTGGAATCCCAGGTACTTTGATAAGAAGGCTGTCACAACAGTTGTTTTAAAATTGTTCTTTTCCCTTTCATTTGTTTACAATTGTTAACCCTAATCATTTTGTTAATAATTAAAATATTTATTGAGTGCCTACGCGTTGCCCAAACTGATGAGCAGTAATAGTCCCTGACTCCCTGGGAGCTCAGTGGGGAGCAGAGGCCCACGTGTATACGAGGAAGAACTGAGGATTAAGATGCCAGCTAACAACGTGATGCAGAGATGCCATACACTTATTCAATACTCTTCTTCTGCCTTTGGGGAAAAACAAAACATTTCTGTGCTAGGCAGACGCTGATTCACATTAAACTAATGAAACTTAAGCTTCAGAGCCTTTACTTTCAATGTTCTCACTGCAGTCACCTGGAGACATATATTGAGAAGAGTATGGTTCAGAAAAGGAAGCTGTTTAACTACAGGCATTTGTGACCTGTGTCTCTTTCTGCCCCGGTTTCCCCTCCATCATCCCTCCCCTCCTCTCCAGTGGCATTGCAGGGGCCATGACATTTTTGGTATCTGGCTAAAAGGAGGTTAAGTTGAGTATATCTTTAGTTTGAATTAGTGGGTTTTATATATACATTGTATTCATAGTATACATTATGTTCATAGTTAATCCTCTGTAAGGTTATTGCTAGTTATCCTGATGTGGGAACAGTTTTCCAGAATATTCTTGAAGGCTGTGTGGACTCAACTGGTGTCATGAAAACAAAAGGTCAGAGGTAGAATTTGCCTTGTGATTAAGGGCACAACCTGCATACCCAGCACCCACCAGTGGAAGTATATGGGGAAGGAGAGAAGCAAGCTTTAATATGCAGGGAGCCAGGGGCTGGTGTACAGAAAATTTTTCTAAACATGAGGCATAAGACATTGTCAATGAATGATTCTGTTCTGACTGATACGTTGTCAAAGGAGAAGTCCTCTTCTATCAGGAGAATTCTCAATAATGCAGTGTATATAATTTTAAACACAAATGATTAGAAGCTGACAAATGATTCAAGCATTCTAAAATCCAGAAAAACAGCATGAGAGTTTTATTACCTAAGTATAAAACCAGCAAGAAATTAAGATCTTTTGCCAATGTTTTCATATAATTCACTCATCTTCATTAATCGGATTGTCAAACAACCCAGAAGTCTATTCGTTACTGTTATTCAAAATGCATCTCTTCCTCTTAATAAATTATTTCCTTGAATATGATCTGAAAAAAATTATTGTTACAGCTTTCCTCTCTGAGTCAAAACAGTTTCTGTTCATTCCATCGCTGATCTTGTTTGCTTTCCTTTCATAGTTTATTAACTTTTAATTTTATTTTTCTCCATTCTTTAATAAGTACATATAAGACAACAAAGAAGGTATGCTTCTGTGTTAATCAAATTGTATGTGATTTCTCACTTGCTTTACATTTATAGTGATTGTGATTTTCTTCTCATTGTAAATAAATATTTACATTTATGCCTAATTTCTATACTTTTATTAAAGAAGAAAATCCAAACTGTACAAATGCCATGACTCATCCACCTGGCTGTCTTCCTGACTAGAGATTGTGGAGACATGGAGGGACCTACTGAAACCTGCCTTCTTTTGGGACTTCCGTCCTCATACCGCAGGCCTGAGTTAGGCACTCCCTTGATTCCCAGAATGTCCTGTGCTGATCTCTGGAGCTCATGATGTTGAACCAAGTGCATAGTTTTTCTCTTAAAGCTTACGGCAACCCTATGAGGTACCATGATAGTCAATTTTTATGTGTCAGTTGCCTACGATATGATGCCTAGTTGTTTGGTCAGATGCTAGTCTAGATGTCACTGTGAAGGTATTTTGTAGATGTGCTTGGCATCTATAATCAGTTGGCTTAAAGTAAAGAAGAATGCCCTCACTAGTGTGAGTGGACCTCATCCAATCAGTTGCATGCTTTGGGAGCAAAACTGAAGTTTCTTGGAGATGAAGGAATTGTGAGTCAAGAGTGTAACATAATAATCCTGCCTGCATTTTCAGCCTGCTGGCCTGCCTTGTGGATTTAGGACTTGAAGGCTCCCACAGTTGTATGAATCAATTCATTAAAATAAATTCCTCAGTCTCACATTTTACACACATACACACAGACACACACATACCCTGTTTACCTGTTGGTTGTGTTTCTCTGGAGTACCCTGACTGGAAAAGGTGGCTGTTATCAGCATTTTATGGAAAATAAGCTAAGCCAGTCAGTTATCTCAGGACACACAGCTGGTATGTACCAGACCAGATCTAGGACAGACCATGCTGTTCCTACTCTGCAGCTCCTTCTGGAGTCAAAAAATCTTTCTAGTCCAGGTTTGTCTCTGGCTTGAGTGACCATGGACGTTTGTGCTCACCCTCTGTCAGTCTCTCCTCCCTTATGTGTCAAGTGTGGCAACAGTAGATCTTGACCTACATACCTCATGGAACTATTGGAGGTTCAAATAGAGTGTAGGTGAAAGCAAAGCAACTATACAAATATGATATGTTAAGTAAGGAATTAACTTCATGACCTTTCCCAAAGAAAAGGACAGGCATTAATTTCTCCCTCTTTTCTCGCCCCCTCTTTCTCCCACTTCATGGCCCCTTCTTCTTTTCAGAGGTAACTACACTAAAACCATTGTACTCTCACATATAATACTTTATTTAATCATCAGGGCACACTTGGTTAGGTAAATATCATACCCATTTGACAGATGAGGAATTGACACATAGAGGTTCCTAAAGTAATAAGGCCAGACGACTGTAGAGTTGCAGCAGTCTCCCACAATATCAAAGTGGAAGAAAAGAATGCTATAAAATTTTAATCAGTTTGAAAACCCTCAGACCATTGCCATGAAAAAAGAATCTCTTACTTTGCAGGGAGAAATTTCTTTAATTCAGGTACCCTTCCTGCCTTAAAGGGAACACATTACAATTTTAGTGATTAAACTTTTAGAGTCAGTATTTCCATTGGAAGACTGTGTCTGATTCACCTGCCAGTACAAAACTGAAGCTATCAAGCATTTGGTGCCCAGCTGGCTGAGGAAGATGAAACTCCAGAAGGTATTTAAATAAAATTTAAATAATTCATAATTTGCCTCCCTCTGAATAGCAAGGCGTCTCCAGTGCAAGTGTAAGAAGTAGCAGTGAAGTCTTCGATTGAAGGCTTGAGTTATGGAGGGAAGAATATCTGGGATCTGATTGTCTCTGTAGATTGTGGCAGATAAAGGGGAGTTGATGCCTTTTTTTCGTAAATCTCCAAATGAATTAGTCTTAAAAACTACTTTAGTTTAAAAATAATGTGCACAGATGATGCAATTTCTAATGAGACTAGAAGTTGGTTGCCATATTCTCAGGGGAATATTGACAAACCAGAGCAAAGTTTAGGGTTATGAAGAGACTGCCGTACGAGAAAACAGTTGAGTTTCTGGTAATGCTAAACTCTTATGAATGCTTAAAGGAAAATGTGATATTGTATTTGAAGGGTAGATGTTTAGTTCCAGAAGGCTAATGGGTGGAGTATAAAGAAAAGCAGATTAAAACCCTATGTAACAAAGGAATGCTGTCCAAACAGAATGGAATGAATATGGTGCCTACTTCATATGGCTTTTGGTTTGAGATGGTGCTTGGAAAAAAGTGTTGAGTGTCTGGCACATAATACTTTCCCAGTAAGTGTTCACCATTATTATTGTTGTTGTATGTAAATTTATTCTGCCTTATAACCTGGTGAGGTTGATGATGTCATCTGATTTTTAGAAATAAGTCATCAGAGGCCTCATTCAAGTGAATTGCTTGAATTCCCATAGTTGAAAAGATGTGGAAATGGAAGTCGAACCCGTGCCTTGCTCACACCAAAGCTATAACAATTTCTTTAGTATTCTATGTGGCCATAGAGCCCTTTCTTGTTTTCCCAGACATTTTCTGTGAAAGTGACCCTGTTGTTTAATTTTTATGTTTAATCATTCCAAGTTCCAATGGAAACAAAACTGTGGTTTTGTGTTACATGCACACACACACATACGCACTAACACATACAGCCTCAGTGACTAGAGTAGAAACTGTTGGTATCAACATGACTCTATTATTTGAAACATCATTCACTGATGGCTCCAGCAAAGCTTTTGATCATGCCAAGCTGTGTGGCTCAATGAAATCCATGTATAGAATCCTATCTAGATGCAGAAAGATTGCATCAGAGAAGGCTGAATGGTTCAATTGCTGTTATTCTAAAGCCAACATTCTGGGGAGAGCATTAGTATTCACAAACATCAAAAGAGTCGCTAGAATGGAAATTGACCCTGTCTTGTAATATAAACAGGTCAGCTGTTTGAGAGTTTTCAAAGACAGTTATGATGTAATAGCCTATATACAGTACTCACAGTCTAATCTGATTTAAGCTTCTCCTCTGGCATCTCTCTTTCCCAGGAATGAAATAAAAGGAAAAGTGAATACAGATAAAGAAGAGAGCTCATCCCTTTTGCCATTTAAGAAATGGCCTATTGTCCAGCCTCCGTAGGGATAGGGCATTGCTAGTAAATTCAATATTTACATCACTGGGGCTGTTTTCTCAGAGACTTTCTTTTCATGTGAGATGTTATCATCTTGTGATTTATGATCTATGCATCTCTGCTGATGTTTTTTTCTAAAGTTTCCATTGTTCATAAATGTACATGACACCAGGCAAATAGCTAATACTGATAGAGTCAGTTGCAGGTACAGCAGACATTCTAAATAAAAGTACAATTAAATGGAAATCTGAATTCTAGCCAGCAGGATGTTAACAATAATAGAGTACACTGGGGTGCCCTGCAGTATCGATCCCATGGTGTCTCTACAAGCAAGGGCTCAGGGTGCATTTGCCTCCGAAAGATGTAAGTGTCTCAGCAGGGCCGTCTCCCACTCAGTGGGGTAGGAAGAAGGCGGACCTAGGTTGAGGCAGTCCATGTAGACGTTTTTTTCTGAGGATAAAATTATACTTTCTTTTATTTAGGTTCTCTTTTCCCTTTAAATGTGCTGATTTAACTCGTTTCTTGACACTCTCTTCCCCCTAAATCCTATAACAATTATCGGTGAATATAAAAATTAAGAGCAAAGAATTAATTTACACTGAAAAAATATAAAATCACAGTTTTCCCCAAAGTGACTTTTTCTAAAATTAAAGGTGAAAAGTCACCAAGAAATTTCAATTGGCAGAAATGCAGACTGATTTAACTCATTTCTATAAAGGCATTAAAGTTGAACACATAGCTATAACATTATGTGTGTTGTACTCAAGCCAGTCTTTTTTGGCGCATGTTTGATCTTTAAGACTGCAAGAGAAAATAGTACCTTACTCTGTTTTTTTTCCAATTATTATATATATGTATAAGAAATGGCATTTGTCAGCAAGCATATTCTCCCAGATTAAATATCCATCAGCCATCCTATAAAGTTAGAGCATTCTGTGATCAACAAGTCCTGAAACCACTGCCCTTTCTCCTAAATCCCCTTAGTCTCCCCAGCTGCCCACTGGCAAGTCTGAGACTCCCATCAGAGCCCCTGACCCACACTAAGGTGTGCTGCCTCGTTCCTGTATTCTGTCCCAGGGCACCCCTCCCCCTTGCACAGCTCCATTCTGTCAAGACAAAGCAGCACAAAAAGAGCTGCTAATCAGAGAAACCAAACCCTGAATCCCAGCTCTGCTGATTTCTTTTTGCATTTGTCCAGTTATTTATCTCCTTTGAGTTTTGGGTTCTTATCTGTAAATAAACACCTCACAGAGTTGTGACTATTCAATGAGAAAATGTGTGTAAACTGCCCTCATACAATACCTAGGGTGTAGATGCTGCTCAATAAATACTGGTTTGCTTTTCATCTGCACACAAAAATGAAAGAGATGTGTTGAATCACTTAATGTTTTGCTTCCCCTGACATGAATTACTTGCATTCTTAAAGGGATCCCTTTTTGACCCAAAGGAATTAAAAACTGATGGTAGAATTTTAGAGAGTGGGGCAGAGTGCTGTGAGAGTTATTTTTAACAAAGGAGACTTTCTAGTTCTAAATCTCACAGTGAGGACACTTAGTCCATCCATGTCTGTGTTAACACAGAAATAAGAGCATCTTCATGAAATTGCATTAAATAATGCCACTCAGATAGTCAGTGATCCTGATTTTAGGAAATTAAGCATCATTATTATTTGATCGAATTTAATTAAACAGAACCCACTACCTTAGAGCCCCTAGGCTTCTATAAAGAGAATATGAATGCAATGATTAAATTAAGTCACAGCCAATAAAGATTCTCATCAGGAAAGAAAATGGAAGGAATTATCTGATTGAGAAGCCTAAGTCAATTTATATGCCTTGGGTATTTCATGAAAAGTCATCAAAATTTACCTGTGCTGAAATGGAGAAGAGACCACTTAGCAAATGCTACTCATTTTTTAATCCATCCATTCATTCATCCCATATTTATCAAGCCTCTTCTCTGTGGTGTACACTGTGTTGCAATCTTGTGGGAAATATAAGGATAAGTGAGATGCATTTCCTGTGCTGCCCCTTTTCCTACAGAATTTGCAGCAGGGTGTACTCCCAAGAGAATACAATCCATAGACCTTGAATGAGAAAAGTATATCAGTTTTGATCTGAAAAGATCAGGAAAATATTCTTTGAATAGATGATATTGACTCTAGACCTTAGAGTTCAGGTGGTTCAACAAAAGTAGTTCACTCATTTTTCATTAGATACTTAACATATGTCAAAAGCTATCCTGAGTACCAGAGATACAGTTTCAGACGGGAATGGGATTATGTCCCAGCTGTGCTGTTTTCTAACTGTGAGCTGTAATAGAAGTTATTTAATCTCTTAAATGCTCAGTTTCCTCAACCCATATATGCTTTGACCTCATAGGCAAATATTGGGAGAAATAATGCACGTAAAGATAATTATATGCTCAATAAAAGTTAGCTATGTCATTATAACATTCCATTGATCTCTTCTCTTGCATTGTATTTCTCCAAACTCTCCTATTTTTGTCAGTTTCAATCTCATTAAGCAAAACTTTAATCAACAAAATCTAAGCAAAAACTTAGGTCGTTTTACAGCGTCTCTTGGGAAATTCTAAATAAACACTTAGGTTTTGTATTCAAGATGTTTTATGATCTGCATCTAATGGTTCTATCATATGTACTGTCTAATTTCTGGATAAACTAGGTTCCAGGACATTGTAAAAATGTGCCTTGATGCTGCTGTCTTTGTGTTTTTACTCATCTTTGAGGGAAAGGTGAGTAACTTTGAGGCAAAGGTGAAAATCTTTGACTTTCCTTCAATTAATATTCTTATTTTCTGAAGTAGTCTTTAAGACCCAGCTCAAGTACTTCCCCTATTAAGCCCTCCCTAGTTCTCCCAGCTCATTACCTTTCTTTGAATATAGTGTTGATCATGTTAAGATACTGATCAAGAACTTTATTGGCTTTTCATTCTCTGATGAATGAAGTCTAAACATTTTAGCGTGATATGCCCTTTGTAATAAAATCATCTACATGATTCCCAAACATACTCTGTACTTTTGTGCTTTTCTTATGCTGTGTTATCTACATGGAATGTCCTAACCTGCTCTAAAGTCATGGGCCATTTTATGGCCAGATCTGTGAAGCCTATTTGGACTGCTTCAATTGGAAACGACCTCCCCATCCTTTCGGTTGCCTTACTGCCCTGTGTACATTCTATGATAGCGGTCAGCAACATCTCACCCTGCAGAGCCAGCTGTATGTTCCTACCTTGCTTAAAAAGAGTATGAGTTCCTTAAGACTCGGACTAATTTTTATTTGCCATAAAATGTCCTATTTGTATCATAGTGCCTGATGGATAGTAGGATTCAATAAATGTTAACTGAATGGCAGAGAGAACATAGATTGTCCCAGGGCGAGAATAGTGACTCTGCATGTGCTCATTTTGCTGGATGCAAGGAGTGGCTCGTTTGGGGTTCTGGCCTTCATTTTGGTATTGTAACCATGTGGAAGGAATTCCTCTTGGATTCCTTTAATTCAGAATGAGGACTCTTGTTAGATGTTTACATAAGTTGTTTTGCTTGCAGTGGGTTTTTAAAACAGGAGACACTGGGGCCCCATGAGGTGGCTGACACCAGTTGGTCTGACTGGTCCCTGCAGACGCTCAGCATTGGAGAGCACTTCAGTAACTAAGCAGATTCTTGGCTTTTGGCTCAAAGCCTAGGCTTCAGTTCCACCCTCTCAGTTTAGTCATTGACATTGTGAGGACTGAATGGTGATGGGTCTGGCACAGGGCCTGGCATATGATAGTTTTTCAGTAAAAATGAGTCTAATTTCTCTATCCTTTCCTCCACTCAAACAGTTTAGGACCATTTAATGGAACATAAAAAAATCTCCCTTTCTCAAAACAAATGAAATCTTGACTCAGTACAGTGCATTGGTGCCTTAGCTCAGGGCCTTCTCCGTGTGCTCTTGCAGGCCCTGCCCCACATCCACTTAAGGCCTCCTCTCAAGGGCAGTGGCTGGATTACATTCGGTTTTCTGAACAGTGGCACTCAAATGATCACCAGTCACAGCCTGATACCTTCTCTTTCTTGGATACATTTTAGAGAGGAGTGAGTTACCTGCTTGATTTTCTTGAGGTTATATGGCGCTTTTTAGTGTTTGCTAATCAGCTGCCTTACCTGATTGTTTGGGCCCTTCAGGACTTGAGGTAGGAAGAGGGTCTAATGGCATTTCTGCCTTTTCTATCTAGTCCCTAACACTTTGCTGAGAGGATGGGGATAATGATGAAAAGGGAGAATGAGGAATAATGACAACACTAACATTAATGATACAGTTGATAAGAGATAAAACTACTGTTAAAATCTAGACCCAAATGTGCTCTGTATTTTGGTTGCATGAATCCTGAAATAGAGAATGAAATTCAGGTCATTATTTTCTAGGTAGTAAGCTTCTCATTAAAGGTGGTATTGAAATGAAGACTAGATGATTGCTCTTGATGGAGAGACACCAAATTTCATGTTAGGTTTTCTCTCAACTTAGAGATGCTATATTTCTATAAAAAGATGACCTCATGTCCCATAAGCCTCTACATCTGCAGACATCACTTTACCAGTGTGATAAGGACTCAAGAGCTCCAAATGGTATCATGTTGCTGCCCAAGGGCTGCAAAGTCCATTGCCTATGATGGATACCTGTAGTCATTATTTTGGCTAAGGAAGTTAGTCAGAATCTCAGAATCTACTTCTTTATGCTGGTCTTTCCTATTTCTGCTGAATGAGTAAAATGACTGAACATTCTGGGCCCAAAAAAGGACCTTGAGGAAAATCAAAGCCTCTTTTTCTGCCTTCTCCCTTCCCTGGCAGGTTTCGGCTGGCAAAGGTGGGAGGTAGGGGATGAAGGAAGGGCTCTGGTTCCTGAGAAAGACTGAAGGTCAGAAGGATCTTAGTGTCCTTTCAGTTTTAATCTTTCAAGCTCTCCTAACTGATGCAGTTAGTGAAAACTAGGATGGAAACATCAAGAGATTAGAGTTAGTTTCACATTGAGAGTAGATGTGCCTTTTTCAAAATACAGTTTTTCCTGGTAATCCTGAAAGGATTTGAGCATTGATGTTGCAAAAAAACAAAACAGGTACACTCACCGTAGGCAAAGGGTTTAAAAAACTGCAAGCAAAAAGTCATAGATGTTTGATCAAATAACATAAGGTCCTCCTTTTTGTTTTCAGTTCTTTCTGATCTCATCCTGTGACATCCCCAGACCAGTTTAAAATGGGTGATACTGCTGAAGATGTGGGCTCTTGAGGAAACCTAATGAATGTCTAATTCTGTAAACAGCAGTGACAAGTCTGAAGGACCTGCAATTCTAAAAAGTCAGGAAGTCACAGAGTGTTTTAGTCACAAAATGTCTGCACGAATCTGTAACCAGTCCTTTACCTTTTAGAAGATAAACAATAATACTTTTAAGATACAGTCCAAAATATGATGTGGATAATAAAGTTGGTGGATCCCATCACTAAAGGAAGTAAAATACTTTAAATGCTATTTTTAAATAAAAGCTCTACTGAGATATAATTCACATACTGTAAAATTTATCCTTTTAAGGTGTGAAATTAGAGTGTTTTTTTGGTATACTTGCAAAGTTGTGCAACCATCAGCACTATCTAATTTTAATATGTTTTCATCTCCCCAAAAAGAAACACATACCTATTTGCAGTCATCCCCCATTTCCTCTGCCTCCAGTCCCTAGCAACCATGAATCTACTTTCTTTCTCTGTGAATTTACCAAGTCTGGACATCATGGAATCATATAATATATGTGTGACTGTATCTAGTTTTTTTCAATTAACATAATATTTTTAAAGTTTATCAGTGTGTAGCATATATGGTGCATTTTTCCTTTGTATGGCTAAAATTTTTTTTTGTGTGTTATATACAACATTTTAAAAATCTATCAGTTGATGGACATCTGAATCTCCCTCCCCCTGCACACACTTTTAAGGTATTTGAATAATGCTTTTATGAACATATGTGTATATGTTTTTGTGTGGATATTTGCTTTCAGTTCTCTTGGTAGATACCTAGGAGTGGAATTACTGGGTCATATGATAACTCTACTTTTAACCTTTTGTGAGATTGACACTGTTTTTCAAAGTGGTTGCACCATTTTACATAAATAATGTCTTTTTAATCGCCAGTGTCCATGAAGAAGCTTATCCTGCCCTGGAGACTGTGTTGTCCCTATAGTTGTAGTTTTTTAAAAAATCCATCACATTCTGAGGATATTAAATCTTACCATCCTGACTCTTTTCCTTCTGCCTTGGCAAGGTCCCCTTTGTGAACGTTTATAGGCATCTGATTATAAAGAGAAAAGGCCTATGCCAGGGAGTGAGACAAGACCTTGGGCTACTGTATGCCATTCAACCTTGGAATTCTTTCCCACATTCTCCGTCCATTGGGAAGTCACTGATCCCTTTATCACATTTGCACTACCTAATTTCAATAGCAGTAAGAACATAGGATAACTGAGCACCTACTTAATACCATGTACTATATTTATTCCTGGAGAGAGTACAAAGTTTGACATAAAACCACCATTCAAAGGTTGCACGATTCTCCACAGGAACTACTAAGTGCTTCAATAGAGATGAAAGAAAAAGTATATGTTTTTCAAACGCAGAATGGTGTAGAGCAGTCTCTCAATTGCAGTAGTATTATTTTGGGCCTGATAATTCTGCTGTGAGTGGCTGTCCTATGCATTGTAGCATGTACATCAGTATCCACCCAAGTGTGACATCAAAAGTGTCTCCAAACACTTCCAAATATTCCCCTGGTGGCAATGTTCCCAATTGACTCTGGTTGAGAATCACTGGTCCAAATGGTTTGGACCTAAGCTTAGGTAGGATCTAGGTTTTAGGATGTTGGCAAGGCAGCTAAATCTTTCTATTTCTTATCTTCATAAATAGGAATAATAATAATAGCTACCTTATAGGATTGGTGTATGGATTAAATAATATCATGTACATAGAACCCCCTAACTAAAATAGAGTCCTGGAAAAACTAATCAGACAGCAGCATATACAGACCTATATGTCCAGCCTCATTAACTTATGGCTGAATATATGATAGGGCAATGTTCAATGCAAACATTAGGGAAAGAGTTTCTAAAGTTTAAAGACAATAGGGAATCCTAAAATGGCTGAAAGCCTCATGAGTATTAAAAAAAGAAGCTCTTGCATTGTAGTTAAGAACTTTGATCTTCTTATCAGTGAGATCTGAATTAAATCCTGGCTCCACCAGTTAGTATAGCACCTAGTGGGGGGACCTCAGCTCCCCTGAGTTTCAATTTCACAGCTGTTAATGATGCAAACACTGCCCACCTCTCAGGCTTGTTGACAATATTAAATGTAATTCAGTGTCTAGCACCATGGTTGGCATGTAATGCATGGTCCCAAATGACAGAAGTTGATGCTATTATTGTGAAGAAGAGACAAAACAGGACTTTGGGCTAGGTCATTGTTATGGGTTGAATTGTGCCTGGGACACTTCTTTCCTACATTATGATGGCAGCATTGCAGAAGCTTTGGATTTTAGTTTATTGGAGAGGATGGCTGTTTTTTTTTTTCTCAAATTTTTCCATTTTCATTAAACCTGAATTTTAAAAAGGCAAACTGGGAGAAGGCAAAAGGAATAAGCAAGTGGGATTTGAGAGCATATCCTTGTGTAAATGAATGGCTACAGTGCTGGATGATTATGTAACTGAATCTAAGCTCTGACCTGTCTCAGGAGGGACACTTGCTGGACAGGTTGTCTAAGGTTGACGAGTGAGTGTCTTCTGATTATAGGACTGAGGGTGAGAAGGCACTGGGAGAGGGTGGACAGTGAAGTCCAGCCTTCTGCTAGAGTTGGGCCTAAAAGCATCTTAGAACAGGACTACCGTCTTTACTGCAAAGTGCTTTGAGGACTTGGACTATGGAATAAAGATCCTACATTTGCTGCCCAGCTGATATGTGCCCTCTTTTTTGTTTATAGCATTTAAAGCTAAACTCCTTCTTTACCACCTTTTTATCTTTTGCCTTAGGTAGCAGTGATTTTTTAATTCTTGAACATAGATTTCTGTGCAAAACAGCTTTTCCTGCTCTAGTCAGGGGTTAGGTTGGCACTTCCCTGGAGGCCTGTGAGTCTGTGGGGTGAAGGCAACTATAAGCAATCTCTGAAGTCATATGCAGCATCATGTTCAGAGGTATCATCTGTGGGTGGGCTCACACTCGTTTTGTTATTCACAACACTTGTTTGTTTGCACAGTGGTCTCAGTAATTAAACCAAAATGTCACTACTTCCATATGCCTTTCCATATCCTACATCCGTGTTGAAAGGTTTATCCCACAGGAAGTGCCCCAGATTCAGTCAAGTTCTGTTTTTGCCTTGGGTTAAAAAGACACACACACACAAAACAACTTGCCTTTTCAAACTTTATACTTAAACTGTAGAACAATTAAAATTATTTATGTACAACCATGCCATTGAAGTAATGAGATGAATGAAATAGTCTTAATGAGTTTGCATTTTCCAATTGTTTGACTTGATATAATAATACATATTTATGATTTTAATGATTGTTTTGGCCTTACAAAATGTCTGTAATTTTTAAAGATCGGCAGGGTTCATGAGAGAGTTGATATGTTGACTGTTGACTTCTTGATTCTTTCCTTAGACTATTAGCAATTAGAATAATATGCTGTTGTAGGAAAATAATTTAACAATTTTATTTAAAGATTTTACTGGCTTTAATATTCTAAATATGCTGTGTTGAGAAAATAATTTAACAATTTTGTTTAAAGATTTTACTGGCTTTAAGAAACTATAATGCTGACGTCTCTTCTTTTTCCTTTTTTAAAGTCATCTTTAAGCTCACAGCGTCTGGTGAGTAATAGCACAGTCCCTTAGCATCTAGAGGCAGTTAACTGGTGGAACGGGGGAAGGGCCTCACCTGCCTCCTCTCCTCCTTTATCTCATTCTCATCTTGGCAGGTGAGAGAGGGCCGTTCAAGATTCTGGGCTCTGGAGCCTGGTTTCCCCCAGAGACTCACTTCATGAATGACTCTTCTCCTCCTTCTTCAACTTTGCCACTTTTTTTCTCTCAGCCTAAGAAATACTCTCGTCCCCACCCCCACCATGAGTATAAAACACAATCATAAGAAAATCCTTCCTTCACTTCACATTGCTAATCCTCTACCTCTTGCCCGCTCTCTCTTCCCGCACTTCTCAGTTGTCTTCTCCTTCTCACTGATTGTTTGTTCTTCAACTTGCAGCCATCTGCCTTTCTCCCCATTTCTCCGTGGAAAAGGCCCTCCCAGGACACAGCGGTCTACATTTCACTCGATCCACTGGAGGCTTGCCAGTCCTTATGTTGCTGTTTTCTGTGGCAACAGCCCTGCTGAAATCCCGACCTCTTAACGTCAGTAAGACACATCTTCCTGGTCTTCCTGCCCTTCTTTCCATTAGGAGCCTTGAGTATAGGTGTTCTCCAGGATTCTGATTTACTGCCTTCTTCTCCTTTTCCCACTTAATATATAATAGATGATTTAATCATGGTAAGAGGCACTTCTGGTCTTGATAGTATGACTGGGATCCAGGGTGTTTGGGAAAAAGTAGTAACACATGGAGCCACGTCCATCTGAATTTGAATACTGGTTCTACCATTTACAAACCTAGTGTAGGTTTATCAGCTATAATTAGCTTTATTCTGTTCTGACAGCTTCCGGTATCTTTATTCTATAATGTTCTCCTGAAATCTAGCTGTGCATAGTTCACATTGGAAATCTCCAGCAAAATGACCCATAGGCACGTAATCTCAATTTATATGAACCAATACCGGATTCTTGGTCCAACTCCACCTCTTCTCTTTATGAAGAGCACTATCACAGGTTTTGGAACTGTGTTGGCCATCTTTCTCTCTGCCTTTGCTAATTTTATATGTTGTTAATCAGTATTACCATTCCTGTCCATCTTCATCTCCATTTTAGGTCATCTTCACCACTTTAGGTCAATCCTCATTAATCAACCCTGGAATTCCAGTGTGTGTGTGTGTGTGTGTGTGTGTGTGTGTGTGTGTGTGTGTGTGTACGGGATGGTGGGGGAGGCTTTCCCATGCACAACACCAAGCAACACTTGAATACCAGCAGGGGGTCTGAGAACTCAATTCTGATACTGTCTGTCCAGAGACAGCACCAGATTTCTCAGGTTAAGTGCTCTGTCCTATAAGACCGCCCTTCACCCCCTACTCCAGACACTGGTCATGAGCTCCAGGCAGTTATTTGTGCTTCTGACCAACCAGTTCCAGATTGGAGGTTCCAATAATCTACCTATTAGGTTCGATTAATATGCTAGAGTGGCTCACAGAACTCAGAAAAACACTTAACATTTACCAGTTTAATAAAGGATACTGTAAAGGATACAAGTTAACAGCCAGATAAAGAGATATGTAGAGCAAGGTACCAAATAAAAAAGCTTCAATCCTTGTGGAGTTTGGGGTCTGCCTCCGTGGCACATGGAAGTGTTCTGTTTCTCCAAGAATGGAAGCTTCTCCAACTGAGAAGCAAGATTCCAGAGAGAGATATGCACTTCTCTTGGGGTTTTGTGAGGGCTTCATTACACAGTCATGATTGATTAAATCATGGGCCATTAGCTGATTTAACCTCCAGCCCTGATCCTTGGCTGGGGTCCAAAAAGTCTCTCATTAACATGAAAAGATACTCATTTCTCCTTTAAGGCTCTGAAGTGTTTTCAGGAACTGTGGATAAAGAACAAATATACCTGGGAAATAACATATTTGGTTATCTAAATGTCCAAATATATATTTCTGATGAATCATTGTATCACAAGTATTCACAAAAGTTTACCTGCCTATATTTGAGGTTTCCCTCCAGTCTTTTCTCAACAAAATTGAAAAAATAATACTTTTGAAGCACACATCCTTAAAAAAAATCTTACTACTTTGCAGAAATAATTTAAGCTCACTAGTAAGAACACAACACTGTGAATGCTCTTTGTCTTTTTATACAGCCTTTTCTTAACTGATACCTGGTGGTGATCATCTGTATTGAATTCCATGTGTTTCCAATAATTTCCCATACTATCTGTCATCTTTGTAGTTTTACATAGAGATCTCTATCTGCAAAGAATATCCTCCCATTCCTTCTTCACCTGTATAATTCTTGCTTGTATTTCAAAACTTAGTCACTGTATGGGAATGTAAGATGTTGCAGCCTCAATGGAATAAAGTTTGATAGGTCAACAAATAGTTAAACATAGAATTACCATGTGACCCAGCAATTCCATTTCTAGGTGTGTACACAAAAAAGAAATGAAAACAGGGACTCAGATACTTGTGGAGATATGTTCATTGCATTATTACTCACGATAACCAAAAGGTGTAAACAGCCCAAGTGTCCATCAGTAGATGAATGTACAAACTAAGTGTGGTATATCCATACAATGGAATATTATTCAGCCACAAAGAGAGTGAAGGTCTGATACATGCTGCAGCATGAGTGAGCCCTGAAAACATTATGCTAAGTAAGATACCCTAAGCACAGAAGGATAAATGTATATATCTAGAATAAGCAAATTCAAAGAGATAGAAAGTAGATTAGAATTTACTAGGGGCAGGGGGTAGGGGAAATAAGAAGTTATTACTTAATGGGTACAGAGTTTCTGTCTGGGGTGATGAGAAATTTTGGAAATAGTGGTTTTTGATGATTGCACACATTGTGGGTGTAATTAATGACACTGAATTTTAGGAAGACTTATTTCCTAGAAACTCTCATTCATTACTACTAGGAATGCAAAATGGTATAGCCGCTTTGCAAGACAGTTTTGCAGTTTCTTACAAAAGTTAGCATACTCTTACCATATGATCCAGCAATTGCGTTCTTTGACTCAAATGAGTTGAAAACTTGTGTCCACATGAATATTTGTATGTAAATGTTAATTGCAGCTTCATTCATAATTGCCAGAACTTGAAGCAACCAAGATGTCTTACAGAAGATGAATGGATAAATAAGCTATAGTACATCCAGACAATGAAATATTATTTATCACTAAAAAGCATGAGTTATCAAGCCATGAAAAGACATGGACAAGCCTTAAATGCATATTCCTAAGTTAAAGAGGTCAGCCTGAAAAGGCTGTGTCCCTTATGGGTCCTGTTATGTGACATTCTGGAGACACTAAAGGATTGGTGGTTGCCAGGGGTTATGGGGAAGGAAGTGGTGAATGGGCAGAGCACAGAGGAATTTTAGAGCAGTGAAATCACTGTGTATGATACAAGAATCATGGATGCATGTTACTGACATTTGCTAAAAGCCATAGGATGTACAACACCAAGAGTGAACCCTGTGTAAACTATGGACTTTGGATGATACCGATGCAGCACTGCAGGTTCATGAGTTGTAACAAATGTACCACTCTGTTTCTGGATTTCGGTAGTGAGGGAGCCTTTGGACATGTAGAGAGCAGGAAGTATGTGGAAAATCTCTGTACCTTATCGGTATTGCTATGAAACTAAAACTTTTCTAAAAAATAAAGTCTATTTTTAAAAACTTTCCTCCTTTCAGCCTCTGCCCTATGCCTCTAGACTAGCTCCTTCTCTCCAACTAGAATCTCCTTGGTTTTCTGCCAGCCCAGTAAAACAAGTCAGTGAAAGTCTTCTCTCTTGTGTCTTTAATTCCTGCTACTATTATCCTATCTCACTTCCCTATGCCAGCATCTTAGAAATGTGAGTCTGTGCCTTCTTTTAAATCCCAGGTCATCAACAAGGCGGCTTCCATCCTTACCTGCACTGACAATGCAGTCAACAGTGACTTTATGTTGTGAAATGTAATGGACATACTTTGGTCCTTATCTTATTTCCCCGCCTGCGAGCATTGGCGCTTTGCACTAACGTTTGAATTCTTTTTGCTTCGGTTTTTGTGGCCCCTTCTCTTCCCCGACTCATCAGCTCTTCCTTTGCAGTGTTCCTCTGTTTTCGGCTGGTGTTGCTGCCCCACCTGCCCAGGCTCTGTCTCTACCCCAACTTTCCTCACACTACATATTTTGCCTGAACTAGCAATAATTTGTGCAAAATTTTTAAGGAATTCTTATACACAAGGTATTCTCAAATCTACATCTTTGCCCCTAATTTCTCCTCTCAATGTAAGATTCCAGTTTCTTCCTGATGGTGAACCTCTCCATCTGGAGGCTGTATTTTCTTGAATTCAACATCTTTAAAACTGATTTCAGTGTTTACTCTTCCCATCCAGCCTGTTCACCTTTCTTTTATTCACTGTTTCCTAACTTCTTAGTGTCACCCTGGCTCATAAGCTTGCTGTGAAGTTTAGTGAGTAAATATGTGACCCTGTTCAGCATAGGTCCTGAGAAATATTTCGATCTCAAGAAATTTTTGCTGTTATTACTATTGTTTGTTATTCTTATCTCAGCTAAATGGTATCACTGGACCATGTACCCAGGCCAAAATACCGAGTCATCACAAATCTCACCAATCGCTCCAAGTCCCTCCTTTTCCTCCATTCCCCTATGCCTAGAGTGATCTTCCTTCCTTTCTTTACCTGTTTCATTTTCTGTTGACTCTTCACACTCAGGTCGGCACAATCTCCAGTGAATCTCCATTGCCTCTCAGTCCTACTGGGATTTGGATGCCTGTGCCCTGATTTAACACGGTGCTCTAAGCTTTCCCGTAGTACATGCTGCCTTCCTTACTGGAATGCAAGTTTCAAGAACTGTGTCTTACTCACCTTTGTTTTCTTTTTTGCTCATGGAGTCTCTAGCATAGAGCGTGCATGCAGTAAGTATTGGTTGAATTTAGCTAAACGGTTGATTCAGTGATTAGCCATTGAATAAATAACAACCTCCAAACATTACGCGGTGTCTTCTTCCATGTTTTACAATCCAACTAAATTCCCATTACATCTTATTCATGTTAGATCCCATGTGTCAATTTGAAATTTTTTTGAAAATTAAGGAGGGGGCCTTTTTAGACACTGATCTTGCCATTTTTAACTTGATGACCAAGGCATCAAAATACATGTTAACCTGGTGCAAAATTTGACAAGTTCTAGAACAGAGTCTCCAGAATCCAAATATTCACTTAATCAGTAAGTACTATTGGGTGTAGCCTCTTTATATATATATATATATTTTTTTTTTAAAAGTAGTTTGTTTGTAACATTTCCCTAATTACAGCTGTAGTAAAGCTCAATATGGTGACATTAGAAAGCATGTAAATTTACAGAGAAAGAAAACAAAAGCTCGCTGTAATACTGCCACCTAAGATAACTGCTGTTAAAATTTGGTTTATGATTGCCAGGATTTTCCATAGTTTTTCTTTACAAAAATACCACAAGGTAAGTACTTTTTTGAGGTCTGTCTTATTTTCTCTTAGCAATATAAGAAAAAACATTTTTCCATGTCAATAAAGATTTGCTTCTAATGCTTTTTAAAATTTCTGCTTGGGATTTTATTGTGTGGATGTAGTCCTCTATTATTAAGCATTAAAAATTTTTCCAAAAGTTGTAATGAGAAATTTTATGCACATGTCTTTGCTATATTATCTCTTTATGTATTGTTTGTGTGATATGGTACTTATATGCTTATGGGAGCATAGAGTTTAACCATATAAATACATTTTAGAATGCTGTCTTGTTTATGTGGACATGTCTTTTTGGAACATTGACAAAAAAAGGGCTGTAGTGATTCATGTCTTCCAGTTTTGTAGCTGAGGTGAAAATAATACTTTTTTGTACATTTCTGGTACTAGTCTGCAAGTGATTCATTTGTGTGGGATTGGTAAGAGATGTAACTCCAGGTGCCTCAATGGTTTACCCATAAAATGGAACTAATAATACTTAAAGCCCCTAGAAGAATGATGCCAAATGTAGTTTTCCTGGTTATTATTTTCTAATTTTCTCATTATTCTTCCTTATTGTGATTTTTTTTGGTATTGTGACTCCCCTCACACTCTTATCTGAATGAATGATGACTCTTAGGTCCATTTTCCTTTTTGTTTGTGTGTATTTTGTGGGTCTCTTTCTTTTTCATAAAGCAATATTTTGTACTGCACAGAAACACATAGTAAACATATTTCTAAATTACATTTCAAAATGAGCTATTGTTACAAAGTGAACTTTAAAATATGGGAAATCTCTAAAGTGGAGGAAAAGATGAAACGGATGGCTTAAATGAGATGTGGCCACCACAGGGGACATTCTACTTCATAGAAGTCCCAGAAATCTCAATGAAATTGCTACATAATTTATGCACGTTCATAAATAATCCATCTCAACCTTTTCTCTTAAGGCTCCAGTTTTCAAGTGCATAAACTAAGAAATCCTGGTGACCCACCTCCAGCGTGAAATGGGGGAAATATATTTCAAGTTTAAAAAAATGGCTCCACGGGTTGTGGTTAATGGAATATTTGCCAGTTTTTTATGGAGGCCAAAGGGACATTAGAAAATGCATACCCTCTGATCATTTATTAATGCATTGTGCTCTGTGTCTGTTAAAATAATTTTTGCAGTCGGGAATTTGCTCATGAGAATGGAAGAAGCTTGAGAGGATGGCTGAACTGTACTTTGAAAAGTGCTTTTACCATGCCGACTGAACAGTGCTACACAATCCTTGTCCTTGCTATAATTAGACACAGGTATCACCATTACAACTCCAGTTTTATGAGAGGGATAAAAAGCAGTAGAAGAGATAAAGGGTAGTGTTTTGTTCCTTGAATGATTCAGAGTCTGCAGAAGGAGAGGGAACCTTAGGGTCTGATGCAGAATTCTAGCCGTCTCACCATCCTGCATTCCAAGCCTCAGAAGTAACTTTCAGCATTAAAGAATACAGATTTCCCTTCATTGATGAATGAGGGTCCTGCTTGAGCCAGGATGGGAGCCTCAGATGCATCTGGAAACTGGGGATTAGCCCTGTGGTGACAAGTCATGCTCATCCCTGTCTTCCCTGAGAGTCCGTGGGTGAAGAGGTCATTCATCATTGGTGAAAACACAATTCTCTTCCATCTCCTAACACACAGGATTGGTTTCCCAAATGCGCACATCTGGAAATCTTATCTGGGCCTGCATAATGACCAGTGTTTAAGCCTAATCTGTGTATAAGTGAATTCAGCTGAGAGGGAGTCGGCCTTCCAGCTTTTGCTGTCTGAAGCCTTGGCACTACTGAGCTCTCTTCCATTTCCTTTTATTGTTTGCACAAGAAAATTAATAGGAGCTGGACAAGAGACTCCAAACTGATAAAGAATAAGGCTGTGCTTCATGTCATTAAATTGTATAAACTGTATAGCATCACTGGATAGCTCAGCAGTTTCCAAGGTTGTGAGTCAGCTCTTGTGGTCTATTGGATTAGAATGTCTTGTGATTTCAGGGGCACGTGGCTCTGAGGAAGTGTGGGTATTGCACGAGGGCCCAGAATTTGTGTTTTTGTGTATTATGGGCAAAGGGTGTTCCAGCTATATTGTGTACGTTATCTCAATTAATCCCTACAGAGTCTTGAGAGGGCATTATTGTCCAGATTTAAGATGACACCCCTGATATTCAAAGGTGAAGTGACACGCCTGGAAAGTGGTGTAGCAGAGACTGAAGTCCACCTCTAGTTCCTTACAGTTTCTCTCCCAAGCATTATGTGTGGAGTTCAGCCTCCACCAATGGGCAATTGTTGATTTTTTTCTTCTGTTAAACTGCTGGAGAAAGTGACTGGGAAGCCCTCCCTGCTGATGGAGAGAAATCCCAGGGGCAGCTGCTGGCTTGCCTAGTGGTAAACGATGTCATTGAGGATCCAAGCTGAAGGAATCACGCACTTCTATGCCTTCATCTTGGTTTCCGGGGGGCCCCGTGTGAATGGGCTTCGGTGACCTTATCATTGTTTGCAGCAGAGCTGTGGGTGTTTGCATTACAAGCCTTTCCAACCAGAGCTGCTTATATTCACATCTGTGGTTTTGCAGAGGTCCTGTGTCTTTACTGAAGCACAGAGTTCCTGAATAATGACAGGTGAAAGTGGAAAGAAATATCCCTTCAGGAGGGAACATGCATTGTGCTCTTTCTGTCTCTGCACCTTTTAGAAAACTGAGACTATTTCAGTTTTATCAGGATGTTATTCGGTGTATTACTTTAGTTTAAGAGTTTAGGCTCTGCAGCCAGGCAGATCTGTGTTTAAATTGTGGGTATGCCACGTCTAAGCTCTGTGACAATGGCAAGCTGTTTAACCTTCTTGAACTTGTTCCTTTATCTCTAAATGGAGACATTCATAATTCCTTACCTTACAGGATTATTTTGAAGGTCAAATAAAAGAGTGATGGCGGTAAAGCACTTATCACACTGCCTGGCAGTGTTGATGTTGATAGTTATTTTTATTTTAAAATACTAATTCAAGTGATTCCAGGAAACGTTTGTGAAAATATAAAGCAAAAATAACAACGTGATGTCCACTATCATTGAAACATATAAAAATATGAATAACTACAAGTGGAGGCAGAATAGTTTAGCCATTTGGACCTTGGCCTTTAAAGTCTGACAGGCCTGGATTCAAAAGTGATCTTGAGGATATTTTTTCTTAACTGTTCTAAGCCTCAGTTTCTTGTAAAATTGAGTTAATTGTAGTTCTAGTGTCCTCAGGATGCTTTAAAGAATAAATAAGATAGGTCCTGTAGAGTTCTTAGCACAGTGCTTGACACATAGTAAGAGATCAGTGCATGTTAAATGATGCAAAGCCATGAAATAAATATAGTTGTGCCCGTGTGATGAGATTTTCAGCATTTTAATTTAAACAAAATTTCTCTAATACTATTTTTACACATATTATCCCAGTATAAATGTGGGAACCCTTTCCCAGAATCAATGCAATCCAAATCTTTCCGCAGAGTTAGTATTCAAAATGATATTTATGATTTCAATATTTACATTCCCTGATTCTTGTGAGCATTTTTAGTGACTGTGGCCTCAGAACATCCAAGGAAGTCTATCTCATGACAACCCAGACTGAAGATGACAAATCAAAGGAAGCAAAAAGAGGAAATCAATTATTCTTTGTACATATGGAAACATGATTGGTATTTGGGAATATACTTTTCCAGATGAGGAAGTTGAGTTATAATGAGAACCTCATTCAGTTCCCTGTGGGAAGAGGGGTGAAAGGGCCATCCTTGTGAGTGGAAAAGTGAAGGAGGGAGGGTGATGATCCCAGTAATGTCATCACTGTCAGTTAGGCCCACAGAGGTCCTGTGAGATACGTGTAATTCTCTGTCTCCAAGCCTGTCACATGGAATCTGTGTGTCAGGGCCAGGAGTGACCTTAGCAAACACCTTGCCAAACCTTCTCATTTACAGAGTGGTAAAGTGAACTGCTCCTTTATGCAGCTGATGAGTGGAGTGACCTTCCTCTCACAGCTCCGAGGACAGCCCTCTTTCCACTTTGCAGGGGTTTCCCTGCTCTGGGCAGGTTTGCAGCAATTACTTTATGGAGGGAGGCACAATCAATTAACAAATAAAAGTAGTGTAGGAACCTAGGGAAGTCCCTTTTCTTTCTCTAAATTTCAGTTGCCTCAGCTGCTCTGGGATGAAAGAATTAAATAAGAGCTTTATAACAATAAAAGTTAACAAATGCTGAGCACTTACTATCATGGGCCAGGTATTACTCCATATGCTGTCTGACATAAGCATCTCATCTAAGCTTCACAATGACTCTGAAACAGACTTGTCGTTATTTTCCTGTACTGTAACCAAAGCTAAAGAGGTAAAATAAATTTCCCAGAGTCATATATTAGAAGGTGGTGGAGCAAAATTTTATAGGGGTTCTGGCTCCAAAATCCACATTTCCAATAACTATGAAGTTCTGCCTCCCCCACTGGTACCCTGTACATGGAAGCCACTACTATCATGAGCAGCCTCACACTAAGGTAGTTTGACAGTCTCAATGGTAATGCCATTGCTTTATGGGAGGGGCTTGGTCAGTATCTCAGATGTAGTCAAGACAGGAAGGGTGACGTCTAATGCTTACCAGAAAAGTTTCCCTGGTCCCTGGTTGTTTGGGTTGTTAATGTAAATCTTAATCACTGGGTAGGGGCAAAAATGGCTCTGGATGAATGGAAAAGAGAAGGCTCCAAATTAAGGATCAGACTGCAAGAGCTGCTTCCCCTGTCAGAAGGGAGAGAAGGCAAAGACACCGTGAAGTGCCAACTTTTGGCCAAGTACTTTGCTCCCTGATTTGCATAGTTCTCTCAAATAAACTTGCCATAACTCATGACATTATATGCAATCATTCTGTTTCTCAGATAACTTCACTTAAACTGAGAAGAGCAACCTGTCCAAGGTCACATGACAAAGTAAATGGTAGAGGAAGATTTAAGTTCAAGTCTGTTGGTCACCAAGGTCAATGCCCTTCCCATATCCCACTACCTTCATGACATGTTTGTTTTTATCTTTTTAACCTTTCTTAACCACAGTCAGACTAACTTGGACCCACCATGGCGCGCACACACACACACACACACACACACACACACTCACTCACTCACTCACTCACACACTGCTACCTACTCACATGCACCCTGCCTGTCAGCTCTCCCATATCACCTCCTGTTGTCTTTCACTTTGGCTGGGTCCTATGCTGAGTCCTCTGCTTCTTCACCGTGATAATTGGATTGATTCTTAGGAATTGATGAGGCTGGAGAGACAACTTGTGCTGATGGAGGTTCCAAATCACAGCACTAATGAAGTACAGCATTATTCATCTACACTGATCTGTAGACTAGATAAGCATTGAAATAAAGCAGTGATTTCTTGTAATAAAACCCAGATGAGGTTGCAGAGTGTACTAGGGTCAACTGGGCATTTAGATTCTGAGGCAAGTGTCAAGACTGCCCTTTGAACAGGTGCTGCAACTGAGCACTGGGGGAATTACATGAAGGCACTGAATTCAGCCAGGAGACTGTGGCTGTCCCAGGAAGTAAATAGGAGCTTCTTCATCAGTCTGGGCCTGACTCTCAGGCCCACCCTCTGGCCTCAGGTCATCAGACTGAGAAAGAAAGACCCGGCTTGTAATTTGCATTGAGGTACATGAATATGCCACTGTTGGTTTATTCATTTAGTCATTCATTCATTTCTTCAACAAGTATTGAAAATCTATTGTATGAAGACACTGTGTTAGGTGCTGAGCTTACTCTGGTGAACCGGAGACAGATTCGGGGCTTGTATACAAAACTGGCAGCTGAGATGCAATGTGCTTTGTTCACTTTTTTATCTGTTGTGACTCTGTTATGGACAATCTTATGCATAACACTGATTGCCATTGCTCCACATCTTTGCATAATCAAAATTATCTAGTGTGTTATAACACTCTGGGCAAGGAGGGCTGGCAGATTAGTACACGTGGTCTGTCTGTTATCAGTCAAACTCTTTCATTCACTTCCTAGTGAAGGATCCTATATTAAGTTTTTGAGTTACTCAAGCCACTTGGCTGTCTTTTTTTTTGCAATAGCCAATTTGGTCAACTTACCATGTTTATCCTCTGAAGCAAGAGTTCCCCTTCCCAGAAGCTCAGACACTGTTCAGACACAGCTTGATATTTACACCCTTAATGGGAGGCCATATGGTTCAATAGAAGGAACCAAGCTCTGAGATCAGAAATCTGGTTATGTGTCCTGGGCCTGCCACATATTAGCAGGTGGTGAGTGACAATTCCTTAGCCACAGAGCCTCTGTTGCTTTCTCTACTGAAGAGGGTAACAATGTCTGCCTCTGAGGTCTGCTGGAAGAATTAGGTGAGATAAATGGCATAAATGTGTGTTCCCTATGCCCCAAGCAATTACTTAGTTTCACATCAGTCCTTTTAATACCTAGAAAAGCATATTCAGATATATGTGGCTTGCGGTGTAAAAATCCTCCAGAATTGGGTCCAGTTTGCTTTCCAGCTTTGTGTATAGACAGTGAGTGGCTATCTCAGTACAATACATTGGGTATTGTATACATCTAATTCTGTCCACCAGACTGGGACCCACTTGAGGGCTGGAGTCACGGCCAATTTGCTTTTGTATCTCCTAAATCTAGATCAGCTCTGTCCTGCCAGGTTGTGAGCACTTAATAAATGCCTGTTAAATAAAAGGAAGTCTCAGTCTCCAAACACTATTAGTATGTGCCAAGAACCTCAATGCTTTATCTTTATGATGACATTTGAATCTCTTTGCCATCAGGTGAGATGTTTTCTCCTGAGCGTCTTCCTTTTCCAGAGATTCTTTCTACTTTAAAAAAAATAATAATTTAGAAAGACTTTGTATTAAGAATGCCTTTTTAAAACTACTTGACACTCTTGGGTTATAGCCATTTGAACAGTTAAAGGTGATACTGTGAAATCTTGCAGTTTGCTGGGAAAACCTATAAACCTAATACTTGATTATAAAATCAAGTTTGCCACAATTGGAGCAGAGCTTATGTCAGCAAAGTTTCTTTAATGAGAAGGTAATTTTATCTGAAATATCTGCATTATTTGGTTTACTTAAGGTCTAAGTGTGCGACTGTTCCTTCAGGCTTCATTCAGTCACATTACACATTTACTGTAAAGCATCTAATTCAAACACAGCATTTAAAAAAATTTAGTGAGTTCCAAGTGCCTGGAAGTAAGTATTGTTCCATAAATCCTATGTTAGGGATAAGAAAACTGAGGCTAATATTAAAATGAGTGCAGGTCAAAGAAAAGCCCATGAGTCAATACAACACTATTTAGGATTAGCCTGGGGAAAAGCCCATGTAAATTAGTGAAAAATATAACTAATTGTAAAAATATAGTAGTATTATTTTCAATGACATAAATTATACAAAGGAAATGTTTCCTTTATATGTTCTACATTGAAAATTATTTGATAATAAGAAAGAGGGATTTAAAATTGATTTGTTTTTATGTAACATTGATCCTATAAGTGAGAATAGTCACTAAAATCATAAAATATATAGATAAGCTAAACTCAGTTCCCCCCATATCATAGAAATTAAGAATAGGAGACAGGGTTGATTAATAATCACAACAGATATTGAAATAGTAGTATGATGTGATTATGGTGGTCTGAGGCCAGACACCAAGGATCATATGACCTCTGCTTTGGTCCAGCCTTGCTTCCATGGTGTGGAGTCTCTGAGGGAAGTCCATGACAAAGAAATCGAAGTAGATTACTTAGGACTGTGGCCCAGTAAGTTAAGCTGGACCACAAGGAGGGCTGCTTCTTTCCTAAGCTGGCTATGTGTAAGTAGCCTGGAAATGAAACAGTGCGAGAGCTGTTCTTGCTACTTTCCCCAAGCCCAAGGCAGAGCTTTCTATCTTTCTCTTTAGTGGAGGAAAGACATCCAGAGCAAGTCAGGCAGAAACAGGAATTGATGCTGAAGACAAATCCAGAAACTGGCTCCCCAGAGCCTAGGGCTGAGCTGGCCTAGGCCATTCCCTCACCTTTGCCATGCGTTGAGGAGAATGGGGTTGTGGTATTAGGGAGTGAGATTAGGGGAAAAGAGATGATTAAGAGAGTAAGAATGAGAAAGAGATTGGAAAAAAGAGAGAGGGAGAGAAGGAATAGGAGAGAGAGAGAATAGGGGAAACAAATAAACACTGGGTATTCTGCCCACCTAGATGCAATGGAAGAAATAAGGAAGAGAATGAGGTCAAACTAGAAGCAAGGATTACTTAGTTCTACTACATGATTCCACTCAATGGCTCAGTGCCAAAAATAAAAATAAAAAAATAACAAGTATGTTGTACACCTGATCTAACTACAGTGGGTTTCCTTTCTCTTGGCATGCAGTAGAGGGTGCGGGGGGTGGGGGCTCATAGAATTCCCCCTAAGGCCACAGAACAATTTATAGGCATTTTCTCACCAGGTATGTAATGGGTACTATTATCAGATCCATTTTGTAGGTGGGTAAACTGAGTCAAGGAATTCAGGAAATTTGCCCAATTCAACAAGTTAGTAAAGCATGGAGAGTCTAATACAAGTCTGACTCCAGACTTCCAGAATCAGATCTGGCAACAGTTACAGTGCCACGAAGTATTTATTGTGTAACCTCCAGCCAACCAGGCAAATAAATAGTTGTTGAATGAATAAATCCTCAGATGAAGCTATCTGGTTTCCCAGCCCCAAGATAATTAATCCGTATTTCTCAGGGTTGTTGTAAAGATTAAATGAGATAGTTAAATGAAAAAGTGTAGATGAAAATATATAATAAGACTCTTAAAGGGCTAAAAAAAGTGTTTGCTGAATTACAAAGAGGAGCTTAATCTATAACCTTTAAGGTAGATGCCAGAAGGAGCAAGTGTCCTTTTACTGTTAGGGACCTAATGAAGAGTACCTGGGCATTCTTTTTGAGTTGACTGTGACTTCTCTGATATTCTTATGTTAATGTACAAATGGGTGTTTTTAAAGAGCTTGGAAGGGCTTTGTTCCCTAAAGAAATACAAAAATTCTTCCTTATGATCTTATGCCCGTGATTATTTTACCTTCCTGATTCTTTTCTGTACTAAGTGCGAAGATACTAATTCAAAGATGAATAATCACACTTTAAAAATAAGTAAAGAATTGGCGAATTTTCATTTCTTTGGTAAATGCAAAGCTACCCAGTAGGCACCTGAACACAAAAGACGTGATCCCTGGAAGAAACACCACAGACCCTCTGAATTGTTCCAGAGGTCAGGTTGATCTCAAGTGAAACTTCTTGGGTATGAAACCTCAGTGCAGTCCTTGGCAAGGGTCAGTCAGTGTCTGCTTGCTTTGAACCCTTGCAGTAAGACGTGGTGCCTTTCGAAATTGCTAGCTTCTTTGTAATGTTTAAATTATGACTCAGTTTTCAAGATTTGGCAGAAATATTTACAGCTTCATCAAACTTACCTAGATAATTCAACCCAAGAGTCTAAACAAACATATTCTGTACATTAAACGTAATGCTCTCCCTTTATATGACGAAATACGTCACTTTTTTCTCCACCCACCACATATAATCCCAACAAATTACCTCATATTTTCTATGCCTCTCTTGCTCTAACTAAGCTAAGAATAAATCTTGGTCCTAAGAAGAATTTGATTTTAACCAAAATATCCTCTCTTTTACTTGCCATACTTTTGTCTCTTGAAAAGACCTATTATATCTTCACTTTTTTCTTATCTTCTGCTCCAAGGGACACCTCCATTTTCACAGCTGAACTCTGAGAAAACAGAAAAATTAACACATTTTATTTGAATCCAACTGATAACAACGCCAACAGAATTCAACCTAAAGTGCTAATCTGCTCTTCTCTCCTTTTTAAGTCAGTGTCATCCTTCATCTGTGTCCTAAAAGGTGGGAGCACCACCTTTGAGAGCATATTTAGTTTGCAGACTTGAGAACTTTTTAACTTGCAATCCCGATTCCCATATTTTATTCATGATTTTGATACTCCTAGTCATTATTTCACTAACCTTCCATTCAAGGTAGCCATGTTAATGTGTGTGATAAATGTGTCTGCTAACGGCTCCAACAATTGACTGGTATGGCCAGGGTAGTCTCTGGCAAACAACATTTGGCTCTTCTTGGTTGGAGATGCAATCGTATGTATATAGACTAATTCAAAGGGACTTAAATTCTTTGAGGGAAAGTGTTCAACCAAATTACACTTCTAAAATGTGAATTTTTAAGGATCATAATTAAGTTCCCTTTAAACATCGTAGTTCATAACCTTACTTTGGTAGTATTTTGGATGAATGGATGTGAATTCACTTTATTGAGATTCTTACATTCTTACGTATAAAACATTGAACTGCAATCACTGGACTGAAGACTTATATCAGACTCAGTTATGCCAGTAATTATCTGTGTGACCTTAATTAATTTTATTAATTTATTTGGGTCTTAGTTTCCCGATGATGGCATGCAAACTTTGATAACAGATACTCAGCAAGTACTGTTGAGTGAATGTGTGTAACTCAGGGGAGAGGAAATTCCAGGGCAAAATACCTCTAAAACGGAAATCAGTCAAAGGGAGAAATAAAGTTTAAAAACTGTTTATTGCTTACAAACTGTGGTCCCAGGCTGTCTCTTTCCTGCTCTGGTAGAAGCAAGCAAGACCTCCCCCTAACCTCTCAGGTTCAGATAAGCCCTGGTTGCCTAGGTAAGTACCCATTGATATGGAGATGAACTATGGTTACCCACCCCTGAGGACCACCTGTTGATATGCGTATGCACTAAAGCCAGGTGAGATATTCTGGAAATATTACAATTTTACTCACAGTGTCTTAGAATTTAAAATCCCCTGTGCAGCCAAAATTCTATCTAGCAATGATCCAAACTTGTAGAATCTCTCTTGTCCTAATTATTTCTGTTCTCATTCTTTTAATTCAGCCCATCATTTCTCTCCAAGATTATACCAACAGTTGCCTGTTTTCTTGTTTCTGATCTTAGCCCTCTATTAGTGTCCTCTTCACAGTGCTATGAGAGGGATCTTTCTAAAATATGCATTTGATTGTTTACTTTCAGGCTTGATGTTTCTGCCATAGACCAAATATTTGTGTTGCCCCCAAATTCATATGATGTAACCCTAACCCCCAAGGTGGTGATATTTGGATCTGGAGTTTCAGGGAGGTGATTAGGCCCTGAAGGTAGAGCCCTTCTGGACCGGACCCCAGAGAGCTCTCTCACCCCTTGTGAGGTTACAGTGAGGAGTTATTTATGAAACAGGAGGCAGGCCCTCACCAAACACCAAATCTACAGGTGCCTTAATCTTAGACTTCCTGTCTCTACAACTGTGAGAATAAATATTTGTTGTTTAAACCGTCCAGTCTATAGTACTTCTGTCGTAGCAGCCTGAACAGTGTCTCTGTTGTCCTTACTATGAAATGCAGGTTCTTTGCCATCCTGCAAAGAGCTGACTCCAGTTTACTTCTTCAACTTTATTTCCTCAATACTCCTTTCCTCTTTAAATGCTTTGTACTTCTAGGGTTTTTAAAGATGTTTTTTCACCTCTGGGTCTTTGCATATCACATTCCTTCTCCTTAACACTATTCTCTCCTACCTGAAAATCTGTCTCTTCCTTCTCATCCTTCAGATTATAACCTTGCAAGCTGCTTGCTCTACAAGGCCTTTGTTGACATGCTGAATTTAGCATTCCTATGACCCTCTATTCCTCACCTGTCTCAGCAGGTTTGAGATTGGAGTATATTAGTTTTCTTTGTAACTTTCTCTGGATTAAGTTGTACTGAGGGACAGAGACTGCAACTGCCTTGGCCACTGTTGAATCACCATTCCCAGCAAAGTGCTTGGCACATTATGTATGTTTGTTAAATATATTAGTAAATGCAATAAATGAAGGGATTTTCATTAGGTTCTTTCAGTCTTTTTCTATAGAACATGGAGGTGAATTTGTTACTATGCTCTGTTTTCAGTGGTCTTACCCCTATTTGATGAAAAATGTGTTTCATACATACAGAGAAAACAGGAAACAAGAAAGAGAAAATAGATGAATATGTAAGTATTAAGAGATGGTAACAAATAATTTCTTTCTAATTACCATGCAGGCACACCAAACTAAAAATGGAATGTCCTTGATTATCCTCACATACCTTAAATTGTAATAATAGGCTCTCTGGAGTGCCAAATGAATAGTATTATGCTCTTCTGGGGAAAAAAGGATTCCATTTCTAATAATGAACTAGCTGTGAGACATTAGCATCTGTGGAGAACGAAATTCAGAAAAAAAATTAAGCAGAAATTAACCCAAAACATAATTTTCTTTTTTTAAATATGTTCAGGGATGAAACTCAAAAACAATAGCTTTTTATGGTTGTGCAGATTGGTTAATAGGTTCATTACGTGGTACAAAAATCCATGTGAGGATGAGCATGGGGTGATACTTAAATTATATTTTGGTATAGTGAACTGTGTCCTTTTTTCCCTGTAGATATCTCTGGACTGACTGATTCTCTGGATTAATATTTTGAATTTAAAGCCAAAAAATTTGGCTGACTAATTGGATGTGGGAGTCAGAGAAAGAAATTATTCAAAAGAGCCTGTAAGTTCAGAGTAAATGGGCAGATGGCATGGCTAATGACAAGGAGAGAGAAGGCTGAAGATAAAATAGATCTGGGGGAGCAGATCAGAAATTTAGCTGTAGACATGATAAGTGTGACATTTTTATTAAACACATGCATCTGGAGATGTTAAGTAGGCAGGGGAAAGATTGGTCTGGATTTTGGGGAAGAGTCTGTGCCATGCGTGCAATGTTTGTACATGTTTGAGACTCACAGGCATGCAGGCCATACATAAAGCTCTGAGGTCAGCGAGGGAGTGAATGCAGATAGAGAAGGGAGAAGAGCAAGGGCTGAGAGGCTGGCAGAGGGAAGGAGCCAGCAAAGGAGAATGAGAAGGAGAGACCAGTGGGGGAGAAGGATCAGTAAGAAATTGATCAATGCTCAGGAGAGAGTGGGGACTAGGAAGCGAAGTGAAGAAAGTTTATCAAGGAGGAGAAAGTGATGAGCTATGCCTACTACTCTTGGTAGATCCTTAAGATGAAGACTGAGAATTGACTGTTAGATACAGAAACATGGAAGACATTGGTGGCTTTAAGAATTGGGGAGGACAGAGCAAGACCCCAAGTGGCTTGGGTTCAAGAGACTGGAAGGAGCGGGATTGCAGGGAAAGTATAGCCACCCTCTGTAATCAGTGTATCACATATTTAAAATAATTTCTGATGTAATTCTGAATGAGCCGTTTCTGGGATTTTTGCCTATTAAAAATTCTGTGAAACTAGAGTGGCTTTCCTTCAATGAAAAAAGTTTCCTAGTAACAAAAATACAGTGTACATGAGCAGCAGTGAGGAAGCATATGGACTTGAGTGATTGCTAAGAATACTGCAACCCACCTACATTCTTCTTATTTAAAGAATTTGCTATGAATGTACAGACAGAAGAAACTATCAGGTGTCTTCATGAAAATTCTAGTTCTCTTACTTTCCCTAGTCTATTTCCATTGAAATCTGGTAACTAACTGCTTTGTTCTATGTCAGTTCAACAATTTAAATACATTATACATTTAAAAAATGGCTCCCTTTTGCTCAGTGGGTTTAGAGAAGACAACATGGACTGTTGCATGAATGGAAAATGTTGTGAGTTTTGTTAGCTGTTGCGGCAGTTCTGAAATAGGCATGCATTTTTATTAGCCAGTCTGTTCAGAAAGTTTATTTGACCTAGGGCTGGAACTGCATCCTTAGATTATTATTGTAATTACCAATCCCTGTTTATTATAGCTTTCATTAGCTGCCCAAAGTAAATTATCTGGAAATAGTCTGCAGCCCTCATTTCCATTATATGTGGTCCTTGGAAATAATCTAAACACATGAATACCTCTGTAAATACTAACTCCCCTCCATGTGGGTCCAGTTTGTTTAATGGACTACTCTGTTATCTCTCCCGTTGCATGCTGAAATGGTAGCTTGGTCTACTCGTTCTCAAGGAAAGGATTCGGCAAGGAGACAGGAATAAATCTTTTTTACTTCCCCTAGTTCTCCTATTCTGATTAAAGGCCAGAGCAGTTAAAGGTACTTCTGTTGGGACCTTATTACATGAATTGATTCATCTTTGTGTGTCGGTCTCTTTTGTGATTGAGTTCATAATCAAAAGACCACAAAGATACATATGTAAGTCAAAATACAGTATGCTAAAAACTGTGAAAGGGTTTGTGTGTGAAAATGCTCTGGGAGCATAGGGAAGGTAACGCTTTGCTGTCAGGCATTCGAATTAGATACTAAAGCAACACTAGGAGATGACCAGGTAGACAGGAGGCACAGGAGCACATCTGGCAATGGGACCAGCAGCTAACATGAATGAAGGTCTGGAGAGCAAGACAAGCGCATGTGCTTGAGCAATGTAAATGCTCAGTGTTGCTGGAAAATGGGGTAGAACATGGGTCATAGCAGCAAACCACGAGGATCCTACACTGGATTAATACTGAACGAGACCCATATCTGGTTGAGACTTGCGTGGTCACTTCATGAAACCTTTGTTCTCCGTTAACTATTTCAGTAAGAAACGAATCAATTTCGAGCATCAATCAGTAAAGTACTGTGTCTCAGGGAGGATGAGGTGACACTGTGCCTGACACTTGGTAGCTAAGCTCCGACCTGGCATAATCAGTGAGCAGGGAGGCTGGCGCTTGGTCTTGCGATCAGACTTCCACCCCCCAGTGTTGGTCCGTGCCTCTGTGACCACGACTACATGTGTAATTTAAATATGAAGGGTGACAGATGACCTCTGTCTAACACGAGCTCAGTTCCAATGGGGGAAACTCCCAATACAGTGCCCTGTCTTCCCACAGAATGTCTAACTTTACTGTTTCTCTGACCTGGCTCTGTCCCTGTCTCTGATATAGCACATCTTTCCTGTGTAGTCAGAGAGCAAGAGGGAATAGGGTTCCAAAGATGTGAAATTTTTGACTCAGTGTCCTCCTTTTTTCCTAGGACAGAGCTATAGAAACTTTTCTCTGTCTTCCAACTTAAATTCCTGTCTCTTACTCCAGTATCTTATCTTCTTTTACTTAAAACTTGAATTTTGTTGTTATTAAATTATATTTTAGAAGGGTCCAATAAGAACTAGTAATAAATAAGAGAAGATTTTCCTTTGCCTGTATTCCTAGAGAATATCTTATTTTTAAAATATTTATTACTTTCTGGAAAATGAGTCAATGTGACTAACTTTGAGTATAGCTTTTTATCTCCAGTTTGAAATTTATTATATAATTAGGTCATGGTTTTCTATGTTGATATTTGCTCCACAGTAATTCTGATAGCTGATGGTTTAATTGAATTTCCTTGTGTCTGGACCAGATGCTATAAGCTACTCCTCCATCAAAGAAGAAATGTCATGCCAATTTAGAAAAGTGCTCTTTCATTGTTTGTTCCTACATTTCAGGGTATAGCTGATTTAACAATTGACTCATTTAACCACAAACATTGACATTATTGAGAGGCGTTGTGTGTTTATGAGTGGTCACCAAAAGAGATGCTTCAAAAAAAAGATTCAAACCAAGGGTATAATGTAAACTGCTTTTGAAAATTGTTTTCCAGAAGCAAAAGATAGAGAAGAAAAGTAACTATGTGTTTCATTATCCTATGCACTTCACTTAAAAAAAAACAAAAACCTCAGCATGCCAAAAATTATTTTGCTCTTTCTCTTAATTAATGTCAGAGCATACTGTGTGTATTTTTGATTTAATGACTGAAATTTTGGGGGAAACAGATGCATGCATCATGAGGACCTAAAATAACATTACCATGAGTTCTATGATAACATACAAAACATCTAGAATTTATAGTAATTACATATAAACTTATAAATAATGGAAGAGACTTAATCACGTTGACCTTGCTCAATCATAAATAACAAGGCTGCCTTAAACTCACTCTAATTGCCCCTCATTATACAGAAACCCTTCAACCCCTTCCAGTCATGGGAACCTGTTTAACAAGCTCCGCGCTCCTTTGGGGAGTTGGGTTTCTTTTGAGAAATTATCCTTCAGTTCTGCCATTTTCCCTGAGCACGCCCATTCTTTGTGCTCCTCCCAGTGTGGTCTGCACCTTACGCAGCTCTGCCCAGGCGAGATTTAGCCGACACTTTCTACCTTTAAGAAGTGGCATGGTTTTCGGTACCGAGTGCAGAATTTCGGTACTGAGATCGCCTCTTTGGTGTAGGCGATTATGGGAATGGTTTTCTTCCTCCATGTTGTTAAATAATGCCTTTTGAGAAACAAGATACGGAACTGATGTGAGGGTGAACTCTTCCTTTAAAAAAATAAAACTATATGTATTTGGGGGCTCCTTTGGGGAGTTGGGTTTCTTTTGAGAAATTATCCGTAATAATGTAATATTAAAGGGACCTAATAAAATTCCATTGCATTATTTACACAATAAGGAGAATAAACATGAAGAAAGAGCAACGTTTTAGAAAATGTGAGTAGAAAAATGATACTCTGTGAGTCTCCAGTCATGCGGTCAGAAGATACGACCAGAATATGCTATATGGAGAAAAATTTTTCTTAAAATTATATGATGTGAATGCAATTACATGATAGGCACACACACATACACATATTATATGCATATACATGTGTATATGGAAAACAAACCTCACATATTTTTCTTAAAAGGCTTCAATATATTAAAATACTTAGAGTGAGTAATTGTTGAGGGATGTAAAACAATAGAAACTTTAATGTTTTTTTTCTATTTTAAATATTCAATAAGCTTCTGTCACATTAGAATGATAAGTAAACTTTAACAACCTGGGATATAAACCCTGACAACTAGTTTGAACTGAGTTATACCGTGTATCTATTGATTCCAACAATGTGGACATTAGAAATCAGAAACTCTTTGCTCTGATCCCCACACCTGTATGCTCCGGAGGAGGACTCACTAAAAACTAGTTACCAAACTCCCCTTTTGTTTGCTGCACATAGAACATTTATGGGGGTGAATGGTAAAGAAAGCAATGGCACAATTACCATAAAAGATTGCCATTCTGGTGTTAATGGTTAGTATTTTTCATCCCTGTGTCTTGGGCATGAATAATAATGGATACGGTTATATTGTTTTTCACTTTCTGTGACTTTATTGTGAGCTTGCCATTCTTATCAGCGTAATAAATTGATAAGTGCCTGGAACACAGGCTGCAGAATGAACAATGTGAGCTGGATCCACATTAGTTTCACCTGCTACTCTGGCCGGCTTGTAAGGTTTGTCCTGTGAAGATTCCCTGGGCTTGCTACTAGCCACTGAACAGATATTTCTGGTTAACAGCAAAATTCATCAATAAGCAAATGGAAAACAAATCAGCTTAGCAATAAAGTTGAAAAATAATCACAGCCTCGTAAGAGGAACCTGCAAGGTGACTTTACGGTAAGAGTGATAGCAAAATTGCTGGGATGTGACTCGAATTTACCCTGCAAATGACTGTCATGGGGCCGTACCATGGAATGCCAAACGATGGTGATGTGATTGCTGTGCAAAAACATATTTGTGCTTTCCAGTTACAGACAAGAATATCAAGAACTTTCTGAAAGTAGAACCTCTGAGTACTTTGTCATGTGCTGTTTCAGGGTAAAAGGAGTGTCCTGTCCTTCAGGGACTCACACTGTATAACCAGAGAGCAAATGCCATCTTCTTCCCGAGTGGCTTCCTGAGCATTTGATGAAGATGATGAGAAAAATAGCTATATTTTTGCATGCTTCATCCATGCCAAGCATTGTGTTAATGGTGTTAATTGGCCTTGTTTACTGACCACAATCCCTGTCACCTCTTTGGCACTTGCCTAGGTGTCTCATTGTCATGGGACTTGCTGTTATAGATACATGCTTTACTCTTATTATTTGATTGATGGCCCTGACCTTCTGGATCTCCTTTTCGGTTCTTATGTCTCACATGATTTCCCTCTCCTGTACTTAATGCTCTCAAGGCATGTATAATAATAATGATAGGAAAGACTTTAAACACTTACTATACGGCAGCAGGCGCTATCCTTCTCTCTCTGTCATTTATCATGGGTGCCCTTCAGCGAAGACCACAGGAACACCAGAAGTTGAACAAGCAGAGTTTATCAGCTGAGACTGAGAACACACAAGAACAGACGAGAAGGAAACTGTGGATGTCTCAGTAATAGAATTTTGGAAAAAAACTTACTAAAGGGTTTAAGATTTAATTGAGGGATTTTTGGAAAGGATTAGGAATCAGGAATTTCTTCTAAATTGGATGCCATCAAAAAGCAGGGGCAGTTTTATGATCTCCTATCTCATTGAATCTTATCCTTGGGGAGGGGAGACTAGAGCCAAAATAAAGCTGTCATTGGTAAAGAAGTAGCGGTCCCTCACTTTAGCCTGGATGGTGTTTAGGCTGGATGGTGTTTAGCATTTTCTGGGCAGCGCAGTGACCTTGTTTTTGTCTGTTCTTAGACAACATTGTGAAATGGCTCTGCTTTGTCTTACTTTTTCAGTGGTCTTGGAGTAAGTATGCCTGAGGTTGGCTAGTCTGTGAGATTTTTTATGTCCAAAAGGAGAATAACCTGGCTTAGCTGTCAGTGCCAGGCCAGCTTCCAGATGTGAAAGACTATTCTTTTTTATTGTCTGTCCATCTGTCTCTCTCTGTATACTTACCTACCAATCATGTATATATTTATGCTTATTTAATACAACAACTCTATGGGATAGGTATTACAGTTATGTCCATTTTACACATGACAAAACTGAGGAACAGAGAGAAATAATGTGCTCAAAACGTTAATGTTACTAAATAAAGATATGGGATTCAAACGCAGGCAGTCTGACTCCATGGACCCTGCTCTCCATTACTATACTCTACTGGTTAACAATAAACCGGTCTATTAAGTAGCCCATCCTTCCATCACAGATAAATGGACCTTTTAATAGTGGTGACCTTCTACATAGTTGCATCAGTGAAGAAAGAATATTGAACTAGTTAGGAGGAGAGCATGCTGGCATGACAGCCTGGTGGGCAGAGATTTTTATGGAGATGTTTGAGGGTATCTACATTTCATCTTGAGGATAGGCACCTACATCACCCATGCATAGTTCTGAATAGGGCAAACAGCCTAAGGGATGTAAGCAACAGAGATCCAGAAAGGGACCCGCATCAGCCTGTGAGTCCCAGCCTCCTGAGAGGAGAGAAGTGTCTGAGAAGAGGAGGACAGACACAATCATTCTGGCCAGGAGGAAGAAACGAAATGAAGACAGCATGAAAAAGCAGGGCAGGGGGGAGAGGGGCAGGGGACATGGAAGGAGGAAAAAGGGGAATCATGTTCAGGCACTTGCCTCATTGCCCTGGGGTTCTAAGAGCAGGAGAACCCACAGAGTGCAGGAGCAGGGCAGGAAGAGAGATGGGCAGAATGTGCCTTGTGTTCTGGTACTGCTTTGGCTCATGCAGGTGTGAAAGGCTTGCCCAGTAAAGGCTGATCACTGTGCTCCTACTGAAGGTTCTTCCCCCTGGTAACAATGGACTGTCTTCATCCTTGGTGCAAAGAGAGGAGATGATGTGAGTCGTAGAATAGAGAGAAGCCCAAGTCCTGCTGGAGGGGAACAGCGGGAGGGGCAGAAATATCACATTCATGATGTCTGCCCTCAGCCTTAATCTAAAAGAAAATCTCTTAACTTCTGACTTCCAATCTCTCCAGTTAGACAAAATGGAAAGTCGTAGCAGGAAGAAAAAAATCTGAATCCTAGTTAAATAGAAATAAGGGGCTAAAGAGGCACAATATCTCAAACATAATATAAATTAGTCACAGGGAAAATAATATAGTCAGTATTTCTGTAACATTTTTTAGTATTGACAGATAATATCTACACTAGTTGGGGGTGAGTACTTAATAATATAGGTAACTGTCAAAATCACTGTTGTATATTTGAAACCAATATAATATTGTGTTTCAATTATACTTCAATTAAAAAAAGAAAGAAATGACATACAGCACATGTTGATGATAACTTTGGGTTTAATTTATTGTACTTTCCATTTTTTTTCCTTCATTCATCACATATTTATAAAGAGTCTACTGTGTGTCAGGCACAGTGCCAGATTTGGGGACAGATGATTAATGAGACATTCAGGATCTCTGCTGCTCACAAAGTAGGCCCCAGACACTAGGTCATACCACTGACTCAAAGACAAGAAACCTCAGAATCTTAAATGTATTCTGAGAGCGTACATGAATTTGAGTTCTAATGTGTTAGATTTCCACAAATCAGGCTTCTGTATGGTAGACAGGTTTTCTACTTGGAAGAAAAGTAATTTGAATTTTGAATTTCTACCCTGGGTCATTTATGCTTCTTGCCTCTTCAGGAAGTAGACGAAAGCCTGGCCCTCCATGGCTTACCCAGGGTGCCTGCATGAGTAGGTAGATTGGATTCGCATGTTCTCATCTTTCTCTGTCTTTGCTTTCTGCCTTTTTGTCTATGATTTGGGAGCTGAAATCTCAGTTGGATCAGTGCTTGATCAGGTGCCTGGTGGAGTGCAGTTGCTCAGTAAATGAAAATAGGATATTATCAAGGAAAAACAACCTCTGAACCCAGTTGAATACACTTCCTAAGTGCTGTGTATTAGTGTTCACTCTCTCCTTCCTTTGTGCTCTCCCCGAGGGAGGATGGGTTAGCTGACAGGTCCCAACCTTTCCCACCTGAATTGAGTCTTCTAAATAGCCACATAAAGCAATTCCCCTAAGCCTCCTGAAATGGCCAGTAAGTCCAGTCACAAAAGAGTATTCAGGGATTTTGTTTCTCACTCTAAAGAAAGAACGGGGAAAAAATCTCTCTGATACTATCACTCATTTAACTTTAATTTCTCATTAGAGAGATATTTCAGAAAGTCTGAAGAAAGCTTTCAATAGCCTGACATCTTGTGAATACAAGTTATTGTACTGCTAAAGTGTCTGTTCTTGTCAGAAAACACGAGGAATGGGTGCGTTTGTCCTGTCGATCCATTCAGAGGTCTTTTCAGTGTCTCTACGAAACCTTTCATCACAGACCTTTTACCTTTGCCCTCCCAGGAGAGTTGTGGAGAAGTTAAGCTTAAAATGTAGCTCATTTTCTGGAGAAAAATTAGTCATCTGGTTCAGTTTTAACTTTTTGTCCTTTCTAAGTTGACAGATATGTAGAGGATTGGTACATGAGAAATGCTGAGGTACACCACCTCCTGGAGGTGGACGTGAGATTTCTGAGAAAAAAACTACATCCTCAGCAAATCAAAACCAAAATCAAAACAAAAAACACACTGCAATGAAAAGAAACAGGGGAGCAAGACCAAAACAAATCCCAATTAAAAAAAATTAAATGGTTTATAAAAGGCAATTTTAATCTTTTATTAGGCAAAAATCTTCATGAAACCATATGCAATCCACTCACAAATTTACCTACCTTAAAATACAGAGATCAGGACATGTTCTTAAAATGTCTGAGATTGCGACTGAAAGTGCAAAGTCAGGATGGCAAAATTGTGGGAAATCAGCAATTCATGAGCCATTCATGCAAGTAACATCTGTGGAGTTAGCAAAGAAATGGACTCCTATATTTGTTTTTATTTGGCTTTGATGGGCTGTGTTCTTTTGGTGAGAGAAGAGAGGGTGAGAATGAGATACTATAGAATTGTCACTAGCTACCACAGGGGATGGTGTAGTGTTTCTTCCTGCCTATTCTTATACCATCCGGTCTCTCATGTGATCAAAATTCCAAATACTGTGGCTTTAAATCTGATCATGTCTTTCATAAATGGTCTGAGCAGAGGGTGGCCTAACCTCATGAATAGGGACTCAGTGAGCTTGGCTCCAAGATTTCCTGGCCAAGGATGTGCTTCCTCCCAGATATCACACTGGGAACCTACCATTCTCAATGATTTCTTTGGAAATGGTTTAATGAATCATGTCCACTACTTTTACCTTCCACTTCATGTACTGAGCTCTTTGTAGGCTTGTTAAAAGCTGTATGTCTAGATCTTTGCCCACTGGTGCCTGGTGCATTGCTGGTTCTCAATACTTATTTATCAAACAAGGATAAATGAACAAATCAATGAAGGAATAAATGGATTTGAAAGGTTGTTAGTCTTTGAATTCCTCATTTTGGTGTAGATGAAGTCATATCTTGCATACATTTGAGCATACTTTTTTCAGAAGTATGAAATAAGGTGGTAGGGTAAAGTTTGTGGCACACAGCAGGTGCTCCACAAAGGTCAGCTCTCTTTCCCAGCATGTACTGGGGTGGTAGCTTGTTTAGAGTCTGAAAAAAGGAGGATCTTGAAGGATATGGAGTAGGACAAGCCTTGACTACTGGAAGGGCAGAGATACTTTACCAAACTCACAGTTATTCTTACACAGTGCCTAAAAGACTACCAAATGCCAATATTCCCTCATACTCAGGGATCCTGACTCAATAAACTACCTTTGTTAGATCTTCCACTAAATGATGCCAGGATTTCTTGGATAATAATATTTAAATTTCCGTGTATGACTTTACATCATGTATAAAAATTAACTCAAAATGAATCAAAGACCTAAGTGTGAGACCTAAAACTAAAAGTCTTTTAGACAAAATCAGGGGAAAAGCTTCATGACATTGGATTTGGCAATGCTTTCTTGGATCTGACATCAAAAGCACAGGCAATAAAACAGAAATATAGATATATTGGACTACATCAAAATTTCTATTTGTAGTACGTCTGAATGCCTCCAAGTGGTACTTTTTCATATGTGAGACTTAAGAACAGCTGGGGCTTGTGCCTTGTAAGGATGGATAGATTTACTTATGGATTTTCTCCCATGTTAAGGGTGCAGTGGAAAATAAATCTGAATAACACTTGTTGCCACAAGTCTTACAGTTGATTGAAATAATCCCTCTCAGCACTACAAGGTTGGGGTATCATTGCATTTTTGTTTTTGGGTGTTTGTTTTGGTTTTGATTTCTAGCAACAGAAACCTATTCTGGCTAATTTAAACAAGAAGTTATTTGATGAAAGTGTATGAGTTGACCCAGAACCAAAGAAATATTTGAGGAACCACAGTGGTTAGGGTTTGTAAATAAGAGAGCTCATGGGAAATCAGTAGCAAGAGTTAATCACAGGCTCATCAGATAGCACTGCAGGATGAGTCAGCCCCAGACATCTTTTCAAGTCCTGTGTCTTTACTCCTAGTGTCTTCTTAGCCAAACTTGGAATCATGAACCCCCCAGCTTTCCCTTCAAAAAACAAATAATATCTCTATTTAGGATCCACCATGACTGCAGAAAGTTAAAGAGTTGATTCTACCAAAGGAAATGGGGGTACTCTTTCCAGAGAAAGGGAACATGCTATTCAGCATATAAACACAACAAATCAGCAAACCAAGAGTTCACATACTGTGAATTCGCTATTATCACCCACTCATGGGGGGAACCTGAGGTCCAAGAACCTAAAGAGTGGTAAAGCCACTACTGAAGTCATCATTTCTCTACCTGAATTGTATTCCTATGTTAACCTCCCTGAGCTGTACTGCAACAGTCAAGGACGTTGGAGTTAAAGAAGAATTGTTTCTCATTACAGAACAGTCATTCAGTCCTTAATTGGATTTGACTCTCCTGTTTCAGGTTTATGGCCATCTTTGTCAAGCAAAGATGATGAATTCCAATTGTATATTAGGAATTTGAAACTGGAATGTAGCCTGATGGCATCAAATCTTGCTCTCTCCTCGAGGTAAAGTCTTAATTTCTGTAGGAAAATAAATATGGTTTCCCAAAGATTCCTTAGCCTGATTATTGCTCTGCTGCTCCCCTGGCTCATGCTTCAGATACCACTGGGTAGTAACACAGCTTTGCAGCCCCTTGCAGAGCCTCCTGAATTGCTCTCCTATCCATAGTTGTACCAGCCCTTCTGTACTTACAAAGAGGTTCTTGCTAATAGCTCACATGTTCATGATGTATTTTCATAGATGCTTTCTCAATTAATTCTCATTAAGAATCTGAGAAGATAGAGATTTTTCATTCCCATTTTACTGATGAGGAAAATGAGGCTGAAATTGCCCATATCCTTAACCAAAATCACCAAACAAGTTCAAGTAAATGGTAAGGCCAGGTTTTCTGCCTCCAAACTGAAATGGGGAGCAATTGTTGAGGATCATTTTTTTTCTATTGCTTTATTGTAACTTTTTAAGATTTCTGATACCAGGTAGTACAATATTGGATATAAAGATGTTACTTTTACTAAATGCAGAGGGCAGAACAGGTTTTCTCTCCTTGTGGTGTTTATTTTTCCTCTCATTTGCTTTTTTTTTCTTCATTCTTCTTATAACTTGCTCTACTTGTAGATAATTTCTCATCTCCAGCCATTATTCTCCTATTTGCTCATATACTTTAAAAACTGGAGAGCAGAGTGATATCTATATTTGTGTAGCACCTTGTTATTTATAAGGGACATTTGTCTGTATCAGCTCATCTGATTCTCTTTTTAACAGTTCTGTGAGGTGATCTAGTTCTTATTATTACTAGTTATTATTATGAACTAGTACTAATCTAGCTGTAATTATTCTCAGTTTCCAGGTGAGGAGAAAGAGAGTTCAGAGAGCCTGTTTACCTTCACATATCTAGTGAGACCTGGAATAGGTTGTGTAACTGAGATTGGAATCCAGATGTTTTTAAAACTCTATACTCTGTTATTTTTCTATTGTTCACATTGTCTCTCAGCAGCCCATCAAAATGTAAGACATGACATACCAGGGACTGCAGTCCATAGGCCCATTTACCCATCTGCCTGCTAGTGAGGATATTTTCTCACTGGGAAATTATTAAATTGTGTATCAGTGATAATTAATGGAAGATGATTTTTTCATGATTCCAAACAATACTATTGCCTAGATGTTTCCTAAATATAATATTTCCTTAGTCTAATTTTATCATGGAACAGTGCCCTGTGCTGTGAAAAAATGCAGTCTAACATTTTTATAGCTCTTGATTTGATTCAGATTTGCTTTGCTGAGGACTTTCTCTAAATGAAATGTCTGTCTAAGAATAAATGAGTTCTCTAACACTTGGAACACTCAAATAATGGATGGAGAGCCAGTTAGTGATGTTATAGAAAGGAATCGTCTTTCATGTCTGGAGTTAGGTTAGATTAGACCGAAGGTTCCTTTCCATAAGCTTTACTGATGTTGTGGTTGACCAGTTTGTACAGATTAGGGGAAAAAATTGATATGAAGAGTGAGTGTGTTGTAGAGTGAAAAATATATTTTAAAAAATGTGGTTTAATTTGATTACTGGTAATCTGTATGGAGTGGATATGTCAGCATAATGGATAAGAGTTTTGGAGTGAATTGGACTTGCTTTAGTGGTCCTAGGAAAGCAGTTAACCTCTGTGAGCCTCAACTTCTCATGTCTAAGTTGGGAATCATAATAAAATCTTTTTCAGAGTAGTTTCCACTTAGAGATAATTTCTGCAAAGGTCTGATACCAGTCATATATATTGGTATATGACCATGATAATTGTAAATGACAAATAAATAAACCACAGAAACCATTTATGATTTTCTAAATTTCTAGATTTTCTAAACCAGTAAGTTTTTTCAGAAAATTTTCCTTTCATAAAGCCAAATTCTTCTTGATTTCTTCCTGGGTACACTGTTAGACAGGGCCAGTTTTATGAATGTGCAACCTGTAGAGTTTCATTGTATACCGTGCGCAGAGGGTCTTGTGTTTGGTTTAATGCTTTGCTGTAATTGTCCTAAAATTTCTTAACCGAGTTTTATTTTTGTTCTCATGCTTTGTAGGTAAAGCCCAATGGGACAACAGAGCATGTGCATGATCAGGGGAGCTACACACACATGCGCATCCACTGGCCCATTTTCACATGGCATTCGAATGCCTTATGAGCACAGAATCTGGTGACTCAACATGTGTGGGAGCTCAATGAGACTCAAAGAGAGTACAGTACAGATGTGTAATGTCTGTGACTAAAAAAGCAGGGTTACTGATAGCCTTGAGAGACCCTTTGAACCTGAACTTGCTTTGAGAGCAGCAGCAATGATGTTCTAAGAAACATACATGACCAGGAAACACTATCATATCCTTTCTTACTCATGTTACTTCCCTGTATTAGCTAATCACTTACACTGACAGTGGTGACATAAAAAGGAACAGGAAAGATAGGGTAACTCAGTCTCTTTTCCTTTCAGTTCTTCCTTGCTAATCAGTAAGCTAAAGATAGAGAGTGTCAAGAAGTGAAATAAAAAAAGTTGAGTGTGTTTGGTGCAGTGTTTCCACTGTTCTTGTAAGAACAAAATACACATACATATACAAGGTACAAAAAATTCTGAATTTTAGTGATTCCACATATGGATTAGATACTCATATTTCATCAAAAGCTGGCATTGCAGTATAAAAGTGAATGACAAAATTCATGCTAATAATTTAAAATTATAATTCTTCACTTAGACCAGCATTCAATACTGAACTTAAAAAAGAAAACATGGCATTGAGACAGAGACAACAGAAGAAAAGTTTTAAATTTTAGTATCTTTAATAGTACGTTTCCCCTGATTTTTAAACAAGGACTTCCACACTTTCATTTTGAACAAGGTTCTGTTAATTATGTATCAGTCCAGTCCTGTGTTAAAATACATTTCTTAAGTCTGATTGTAGTTAATTACAGCTGTGTGACTGAGTTCTAGTCAGTAGAATATGATATAAATTGATGTGTGCCACTTCCAGATTCATAAAACTATTGCACATATGAAACTCGTTCCCTTCCACTATGGCATGTCAAAGTCCAAGGGGATCTAGGAAAATATGTACTGAAGACAACAAAACCTCTAGGTGTCTGGATTCCTAAGTGCTTGTGTGGTAATGAGTCCTCCAACTGATCTGGAAACTCTTTGGACTACAGATGCAGTATATGTTAATAATAATTATACTCATTTGTGTTTCAGCCCATGTATAATTTTGGGTTTATGTGTTGACTTGTAGTAACCATCTGGCTTATGATGCTCCTGGCCTTTCTCTTAAGAGTTATCTTAGACCATTTTTTGTCTCTACCATAAAGTTGGAAAGTACTAGATAAAATCTTCTATTGTTATTCGATTTTTGTGTTTTTCTTATCCCCAACTAGAGTAGCTGAGGACTAGAGACTGTCTCTAGTGCCATTTGGCACTCACCATTCCTATTCACTCCATCCCAACATTGTGTTGGTCTACTATATTGATGACATTAAGTTAATCTGACTTGGTGAGTAGTCAGTGGCAAGCAGAATGAATTCCCTTGTAAGGCACCAGAATGTGGAAGATAAGCCTTATAATGTTTCAGGAGGTTGCACATCAGAAAAGTAGTCTGTGGCAAATCAGGACATCCTTTTCAAGATAAAGTTCTGGGTCCTTTGCCTTCCATCACTAGGAGGGACAAGGTATAGAAGCTTAGAGCACTTCTGGATTTTAGAAACAGCACATGCCATACTTGAAAATACTCTTCCAGCCTATTTAGAAAATGACTCAGAAGGCTCTCAATTCTGAGTCAGACCCAGAGTGAAAGATGGCTTTACAACTGGGTGAGAGCAGTTCTGCCTTTTGGATGATAAATCCTAGTAGATCTGGTGGCACTAAATGTGTCTGCCTTAGATGAGAAAGCGGAGTGGAATCTCTGGCAAGGCCTGAGTGGAAGTCGTAGTAGTCAGTACATAGTACACACTGCTGAGTTCTACAGCAAGACATGCCATCTACAGCAAGATCCAGTCACTGTTCAAAAGGTGATTCCTGCTGTGCTGTTGGGTCTTAATAGAAGCCAAGTGCTTGGCCATGGGACATGAAGTGACTCTGTAGCTGCAGATGCCCATTAAGAGTACGGTCAGACAGAACAAGTCATACTTTTGGGAAGGAAGAGTAGCAATCTGTTGTATATGATAGAAATGATAATTAGGGATCAGGCTTGAGCAGGTCTAGAGGGTCTAATATTTATGTAAATTCAGGTCTAATTTACCTGAATAGGTAGTACAGAATCCCAAATTACATCTGTTGCACTGGCATCTCTCCCTCAGTTCACACCTGTAAGCCCATTGGTGGGCTCTCTATGGCCTGATGGAAAATTAAGAAACCCAGGCTTTACACATTATTCCTATGGAACTCAGAGGCAGGAGGAACATTATGTTGGTGCTCATGTTGCTTGCTGGGCCTTGAGGGATAAAGTACTTTGTTTCTAGTCAAGGAACTATGTGTCTTCTGCCTGTATCCATGAAACAGCCCTTGTGGACAAATCAAACAATATGTAAATATAAATGAATGAATGAATGAATGAATGAGTGAGTGAGTGAGTGAGTGAGTCAATGAATGAATAAATAAGTATATATATACCAGATCCAACAATATATATATAATATAGTATGTGTATCTACATATTTGCATATGTATATATTATATATTTATATATTTGTATAAGTGTGCAAATAGACATGATTATCTTCAGAAGACAGTGTCACAAGTAATAATTTACTTTATTTTCCATTTTTACAATTGACATATTGTTTGCAATCAGGAATAAAGCAATAAATATACTTTTAAAACAAAAACAAAACCCAAAATCCCAAAACAAAACCTGGGCCTAGATCATAAATAGGTTAGCTTAATATGTTAATATGAGCTGAAAATAGAGTGTTTTGCTCCCACTCAGAGGAGGAATACAATGGTGAAGGGAACTCTTCCTAGTGGGCAGAACTTTGAAGAGTTACCTGGTCATCAGTTTTCATTCAGAGATAAGGGTAATGATATACTTATTCCTGGGAAGTAGCAAAGGGTCCAGCTGGTTGGTCAGCAGCCTGGGAGGAACAGTGTTGGAAAGGAAGAGTTGAGCAGGTCTGGGAAGGGGCAAGTGGATGAATCTATAGGAGTGGGCATGAAATGTGTGGACCTTTGGGTCTCATAAAAATTCCTTTGGGGTTTGCATCAGGCAGTCTCTAAGATGGCCCCAGTGATGCCCGCTCCTGTGCAGTCCTCTTTATTGTGGACTGGCTTAGCTCTTGTAGCTAGCCAATATATTTTGGCAAACATGATGCAATTTTACTTCCAGTCTATGTCACGTAATACAGTTACTTCCATCTTGCTAGCAGTTTCTCTTTTTCCCTTCTTTTCTCTCTCTCTCTCTCTTTCTGGCTTTGATGAAGCAAACCATAGTGGGGAGGCCCATATGGCAAGGAACTGAACCCCATCTCTAACCAACAGCCAGCAAGGAACTGGGATTCTCAGTGTAACAGCCTGCCAGGAATTGAGTCCTGCCAACAACCACTTGAGCTTGGAAGGAGATCCTTCCCCAGCTGAGCCTTCAGATGAGATTCCTGCCCCCATAGACACCTTGTTGCTTCATGACATACTCGAAGCAGATGGTCCATATAAGCACTACCCAGATACCTAAGCTACAGAAGCTGAAATAATAAATGTATATTGTTTTAAATTGCTAAGTTTTGGAGTAATTTGTTTTGCACAGTCAGTCAGTAATTAATACAGAAGGCGTATATCAATAGGGAGCATTAAAAAACTGGGTGGATAGGCTAAGTCATCCAGGTAATGACAGCCAGATTTTCTTCTCAGTCACCTCAAAAGTGCACAATAGGTCCAGGACAGAGTGGTCAGGGTGGCACAGATGGAGACTATGCATGAACTCCACAGGATGGGCTGCCTCTCCCCAAGGCTGCCCTCACTATTGATGGATGTCTGACTTGTTACAGAGGAAAAAATGCTGAGCCTTCAATATGGGACCATTCTTAAAGGAGTTTAAATAGCTTCTCACGCAATCTAGCTCAGTGCTGAATTACATACCCATGCCTTGCATCCAAGGTTTTTAAGTCAAAGACTATGAGTAATTTCTATAAAATTTAGCTAATAGCAAGACTAATGATTAAGTATGCTTCCTACTTATTATATCTATCCTTTGTTCCCTGAAACTTTGCAATTATGATGTTTTGGCCTCTTAACTTTTACTGACAGACTGGCCCTATAATTGGAATCACTTTCCTAAAGGCATCACAAAATTGAAATTCCCCCAATTTAGTTAAGCACCTATGAAAACCCGGCATCTCTCATCAAGCAGGAATAAAAATACAACTATTTGGAAGGAAAGAACCTAGGAGAATTGATAGAATGTGTTTTTGTCATGTTCATACAGACCTCTCTAGAAAGTTAGACTAGTGATTTATTCTTTTCAGTAAAGAGCAATACTTTGCTCTTTTGTGAACATTACCCTAAAGCAAAACCCTTTTGAAACCAGGTCATTTCTATGTCCAGGTGATTTCTGATTCTAAAGCTGAAGAATCTAACTTTCTAAGTCGCATGTTAGAGGCCAAAGGCTATATATATAATTCTAGAGCTGAAAATAGATGATAGGAGTCTGGTTCCTTGCTGTATCCATCAGTCACATTGTTTTCACCCTCAATTTATTCACCATGAATTCCCATTGATGTGGGCACTGTACAAACCATACATCAAAATGGGAGCCTGTTCTCAAGGACCTACCTTAGCAGCATGTAGAATATATATCAAATTAATTGTAGGAGTGATTTTCCATATTGTCTAGGTCCTCGGGCTATGTTCATTTTTTTTATTTCTTTGTACTTCTTAACAAAGGAAATAACCATCTCAAATGCTTTTAGAAATAGAGTATTAAAAATCACTTTAAAAAAATAACACTAGTAGTGAGCCTGGAACCAAGTCAGTTCACCATTTGTTCTTTCGATAATGATTAATGCCTATGATTTACAAAACACTATGTTAGCAGTAAGTGAAACATGAAATCTTCCCTCAAGAAAATTTTAGTAAACAATCTAGTGACATAGAAGACAGGATGAGGTAGGCTCTGCCAGAATCACTATCCAGAAGCTCTGGAAAACAGAGAAATGACAGATGGATTACAGACCATAGAACATGAGAACCGAGACGGAACTTGAGAGTGCCTTGACTAGTCATACCCATAAAGTACAACGATGTATTTTATTATATGTTTTTTTTTTTCCCCAGCTCACCTTTTGGAATAAAAATCAACAACTGTCTTTCAAACAGAGTAATTTACAAATGATCAATGAATGCGGTATCATTGTTTGGCTATCAAGTACTGTTAAGCAAAGCTTACCTGCACACATGGGTTAATGTTTGGAGGCCAAGCAGCAGAAGTGAACATGGAAGACAGTGAAGTCATGAGAGAGAGAGAGAAAGAAAGAAATGGTAATTAAGGAGACAAGGTCCCCTGGAAAATGAGAGGGATTTTAAATGATGGTCAGGAGTAAAGACTCTTCTAAGAGTTTGTCCTTTTGGGAAAGTAGAGAGAGGGAAGCATGTTGTCAGGATGAGGGAGACAAGGTGGGAAGGATGGGACTTAGGAGAGTGTCTCTGCCAGGGCAGAGAGAGGGAGGTTGAGGATGTTCTCTTTGGATGGTACAATGTTTTTGTGCAGAAGGCAATTCTATTTGAGAGAATGAAGGAGGAAGGGTGTAAGCTAGGGACTCACACCAAGTGGACAAGGTCCAGGCAGGCTGTTGAGAGCACTTGGTATAAAAGCATTTAGGAAAAGAAAAGGACCAGTGGATCCAATTACAAGTCCAGAAGAAATGGGATATTATTATTCTGGAGCCAGTAGCTGAGGTAAGTTGATCTTTGTCAACAGCCCTGAACATTCTGGGGGTAGAACTGGAAGATCAGCTGCCTGGCGTCTGGGGATGCAGCAGTTGCTGAATGCTAAGGGTGATGCTAAATGCATGCAGGAAATTGTGTGGGTCTTGGGATCATGCTAGTAGCACAGCGCGAGAAAAGAGTTGACAGATTAGGATGACAAAGAGGTGACACGGAATGGGAATTCACCACAGTGGCAAAGGTTGGGTTCACAGAGTAGAAGTAGGAGAACTGGCTGGTGGGGGTATTTACAGCAGGAAAGTTCCTGTCTGAGAGGGCCGTGTGTGGGTAGGTGGCTGGCATCAGGTGGATGGGGAGAGGTCGGAAGTTCAGCAAGTTCATGTATTTTGAGATTAGGATGCTTTGGAGGATCATTTACAGGGATGCTGAGGTTGCTCAGGGGGATGGCAAAAGAGAGACACAAATGGGTCTTTTTTCTACTGCAGAGTGATTTGCTGGAAATACTCTTAAGCCTGAGTCCTACCAACTTGATGTTGGTCCTGATTCTACCATAGACCAGGCCTGTAACTTCCGATAAAGGCCTTTTTCTCCTTTCCTAAAAGAAAATATTTTATTTTAGAACAGTTTTAAGTTTTCAGCAAAAACTATAAAGTAGTACAGAGTTACCATATACCCTGCATCAAATTTCCCATATTATCAACATCTTAAATTAATATGGTGCATTTCTCACAATTAATGAACTGATCTTGATACATTATTATTAACTAAGTCCGTACTTTATTTAGATTTCTTTAGATTGTACCTTATGTCATGTATATTTCTGTTCTAGGATTCTAAGCAGGACAGCACATTACATTCAGTCATCCTGTCTCCTTAGACTCCTCTTGTCTGTGACAATTCCTCTGACTTCCCTTGTTTTTAAACACCCTGACATTTTTGAGGACTACTGGTGAAGTATTTTGCAAAATATCCCTTTATTGGGATTTGTCTGATGGCTTTTTTTTTTTCATGATTACAATGGGGATCTGGGTTTTTGTAAGGAAGACCACAGAGCCATTCTTATCCCATCGTGTCTCAGTCCATGCTGTCAATATGTCTTTCGTCTGTCAGGGTTGACCCTGATCACCGTGCTAAGGTAGTGTTTGTCAGGTTGCTACTCTGTGAAGCTTTTCATTTCCCCCTTTCCATCCTGGACTCTTGAGAAGGACTTCATTGTGGGCAGCTCACTCTTAGGGAACAGCAGTTCAGCTCCAGTGGAGGCACAGTGTCTGCATAAATTGTTTAGAATTTTTCTGTGCAGGAAGATTTGCCTATTATCTCCCATTTATTTATTTATTAAATCATGTATTTATATCAGCACGCACTCATGGATATCTATTTTGTATTTTGTATTACAATCCACTGACACTTTATTCATTGTTTTGCTCAAATTGTTCCAGCCTTGGCCGTTGGGAGCTCCTTCAGTTGGCTCCTGTGTCCCTTGGACATCCCTCCATCACTGTTAATTTTTGTCTGGCTGGTTTTGTGTTTGAGCACTTACTTACTTCCTGCCACTACATTATGCCACAGCTTCTTTTTGTATATTTCCCACCCCAGTCCCTTCTCCAAGGACCCCTGGTTCCTTTTATTAGTGAATGGTGTTAGAATGCAAGATCTGTGTGCTACATGGATTTCTTGCTTCTGAGGGTAAAAATGGTCACCATGCTGGGTATAGGCTTCCTTGTACGAACTGAGTGTGTCTTCTCTCTGGCTGCATGGAGCCTCTCAGCTGCTCCTTGGGCTCAGCCTTGCTGGCCCTGGTTCTCTTTACTAAAGCTTCATTGTCATTGCCTTTGCTCCTTAACTGTCTTTGCCTTGCTAATTCCTGCTCATTCCTCAGATATTCCTTTTCAGGGAAGCCTTCCAGAACACCCACATCAACCCAAATTATACTAAGGTTCTCCAAAATATACTTTCATAATCCCTTGTGTTTTTCCTCAGTGTTGCTTATCACATTTTGTAGCTACATATTAATTTTTGTAACTGTTTTATTAGTGTCTGCCTAAACCAGTAAGCTGTAGGGGACTGTGTCTGTACCCTCAACATTAAAGCTCCAGCATCACGCACATTGCATAGTACATAGTAAGTATAGCCTCAGTAGTTGAAAATAAATGAAATACCTGAAGAGCTAGTTTGTGGGGAAGAGCTAGAGAAAATCTTTCCTTTCTCTTTAGGACAGAACAATAGAATCTATAAGATAAGTTTAAAGGAGGGTAGCTATTGATTCAAAACAAATAAATTTCTTCTTACTATCCAATTTGGAAATAGTCCAGATCATGGAGTAGTGAGCACCTTATTACCAAAAATGTTTAAATAGAAAATAGAAAACCATGTGTCATTAGTGTCTGTACAGGAACTTGTCACATTGATGTAAATGTTGGATTGGGACATCATCACATACCCTTTCAACAGTGTAATATGGTTGAAAGCAACAGACCAAGGAGCCAAATGGACCTAGTTGTATCTTTCTACTGTTTCTTGCTCTGTGACCTTAGACAAATGCTTGGACCTTTGCTGAGCCTCAAATTTCTCATTTGGAAATTGGGGATAATAACTTTACTCATAGTTGGGACAATGAGGGTTGACTTACATGGTATGTGTGCAATGTGTAGCACAATGCACACAGGCAAGCTTTCAATGAAGAGAAGCTATTATTATGAAGCATATAGACCCTAGTAAATAGTACAGAATTTGGAGACAGACAATTGTGAGTTTAAATTTCTACTGCTTTTTATCAGTGCCCTCTGAGCCTCAGTTTCCTTAGCTATAAGGATAGTATTTATTATTTTGAAATGTTGTTTACAGGAAGATGTATAGAAACAGGTATAGAGAACCTGGCCCTAATATGCACTCAAAGGATGCTTGCAGGGCCAGACGACTTAGATATTCTAGGGCATGCCCAAGGAATACAGAAGTTTGTTGGTAATTTCTGCTTTGCTTAATGGGGCAGCAAACTGAGGGTAAAAAGTGAATGGCAGTAGAGGGGATGCATTCTAGAGGCTGAAGAAGGGGTAGAGAAGAGCGGAGTCAGGGAGATGAGTATTTGGTGCAACTTTATTTTTTGATTATCAAGAAATAGCCCATAGCATCTATATTATTGACCAATATTTTGGAATTTGGAATTTTTGTTGAAAGAGGGGCAGAGTGGTGAGTCTGGCCTCAAGGTGGACTCAAAGCGAGCAGAGATTGCCCACCAGGATTGCACTAGATTCTCTCCTTCCCCTTCTAATTCTTGGGTTCTGAGTTTCTAATCCCTGTTCTGACACACTTATTACTATGAGAATGAGATGAAATAAAGATATGTGGAAAAATGATTACAATATACATATAAATCATTAAAATCTAAGTGATTAAAAATATATAAATAAAGAATTCTCAGTACTGACTAGAAGAACCAGAAAATTCAGAATCGTATAATACTGATAGATCACATTAAAACATTATGAAATTTTCAAACTCCCTCATTTGAACTGCATCTGCTTCTAATCAGTTTTTCCAACCATCCTCCTAACATTAGATCCTTATGAGGTTAAAGCAGTGCCATTCACTCAGTCGATCAACAAATATCGAGTGCCTGCTGTATGGCAAGAACCAGTCTAGTGGCCAGGGAGATGCTGAGAAGCAGGACATGCAGAGTGTCGATGGGGTTTCCATTCTAGTGTTTGCCGATGGTGGTGGTGGTGAGTGGGGGCAGCCAGGCAACAACCAAAGAGACAAATGGACAAGAAAATACAGATGCCTAATCATAGCTATGGCTCATACATTAACACATTCCTTAACACACATGTCTAGTACCCACAAGGATGGGTACTCAGTAATTATCTGTGAACTAAAATGTATACATTAATATCTGGAAACTCATTTCCTCCTAGATTAACATTTTTTCTTTTTCTAACTGATAACTCATTTGAGCTAAAGTGCTTTTTCACAAATGTGCATCTTAACAATAGTTTTTTGGATAAGGCTGAAACAGGAGACACTGAAATGGATGGAGCAAAGCCAATGAAAAGCGGTTTGGGGATCAGAAGCTATGGGTCACTTTTTAGCTTACACATATAGCATCTCCTCTTTTTGGGCTCAGAGTCCATTTTTCAAGCAGATGAGGTAATACAGTATTAGTAATAAGTGAAGGAAAGTATAAGCTTCTTTTATGATAGCTAATCTGAATTGTTTGAACATCATTCATGTCATTATTTGATCTCTTTAACACAAGTTTGCTGAAGATTCAATTCAACTATCTAGACAACTTAAATGACTTATTTGCTTAAATGGTTGCTAAGTGAGATTGTAAAAATAAAACCTTAAGGACCTCTTGAGAGGATCAGATATTTTATAAAGAACTAAGATTTTTCATAAAGGATGTAATTCTTTACAAAATCTCCATGGATTCAAATAATTAACTATTTTCTAAGACTGTAATTCAATATAATACTATGCAGTGGTCAGGAGTGGACAGGAAAAACAAATGGTTTAAGAAAGATGCATCTCTTTTCTGCTATTTTTGCACCATAATATGACTGCTCAATTTTTATAAAAGCTATAATTGGCTATAAAGGATAACATGTAATAAAATTTAATCTAGTACTTACTTAATTGACAGTTTAATGATAGAGCATAAGGATAATTGGAAAATAATTATAATTTTTAGAAAGATAACATCATTTGTTTATATTGATTATTTTTACAGCACTATATATTTCAGTACACTCTGGGTTCTGAGGGAAGAGGGAATAGAGAGTGTATGGCACATGGAACTGGGAGTCAGGTGATACCACTCTTCCAGTCACAAGCTATGTTGCCTTTGGCAAATGCAAAAGTTACTTAACTTTTCTGACTCTCCTTTCTAAAGTTGTAAAATATGAGGATTGGAAAAAATGATACTTTCCTTCCAATTCTAAAACTGGATGATTTTTTTGATGCTTGATTTTAATGTTTTAATTGGGTAACTAAGCAAGAACCATTTCTTTAATATCCAAGTAAGAATTTCTGATAAATTAACCATAATAATTTATCAATTTCTGATAAATTAACCACAAGATTTAAATCAACTGTACTTAAAATATTCTGGCTTAATTTAAGCTTTTTCCTCCTCAATGATATGCATGCAATTTGTCTTCTGGCTATTAAATACCAATTTAAGTTAGAGAGTTCTCATTTTTTAAATACCTATGAGTTAATTATGATTTTCTTAATAAATTATTGGAAAGTAAAGTAATGAGTCAGAAATATAAAAACAGGTCTAAATTATCCATATAAATTCTCTAGCTTAGCATTTTTCCAAAATTATGCAGGATGAGATTTTTGCTGCTGGCCATGAAGGAGAAACTGATATGGGACTTACCATTCTACTGTGACAATTAAAACATTGGGCAAAATCCATGAAAAAATTGTGCTCAAACATTGAGCAAGAAGGCTGTGAGCTTTTAGAGAAGGGGGCCATATTGGGTGTGTCCTGTGATTGCTTCAGTGTTCCTCCTGGAGGCAATTTATGGGCCATGGAATAGGGAGGGAGACAGGCAAAGCACGGTGTCTTGCTAAGTTGTGAGATGAAAAGTTTAGTGGATGGACTTAATGGAAAATTATATTCTACAGAAGAAAATATTGCTGAACTGGAAATCAGAGCAATAGAAAACATCCCAAATGAAGCACAGAGAGAAAACAGATTGAAAAAAATTTTAAGAGCACCTTAGTAGCCTGATTGAAAATATCAAAGGGTTTAACTTTGCCAATGTGTATTTGAAATCCAGGGAGGAGAGGAGCAGAAAAAATTTAAAACAAATAGCTGAAAAATTTCCATATTTCAAGAAAATGTTAAGACATAAATCCAAGAATTTCAACGACCACCCCCATACCCCAAGCAGAATATACTGCAGAAAACCAAAGACAAATTATACAAAGGAGAAAAAAAAGATAAGAATGTCTTCAGAATTTCTATCTAAAACAAAGGAAGCCAGAAAACAATAGAAAGACATTTTTAAAGCAATTAGAGAAGAAAAATTTCAACCTACAAATCTATGTCCAGACTTACTATATTCAAAAATGAAGGCAAAACAAAAACTTCAGACAACCAAAGTGGAAAGAATCTATTGTTGGCAGGCCTCATCTATGAAAATATTAAAGGAAGTTCTTCAGACGGATGGAAGATAATGCCAGATGGAAACATAAATCTATAGAAAATAATGAAAATCAACAGAAATATAAATATTAGGAATTCTTTTTATTTTCTAGAAAAGATAATTCACTATTTACTGCAAAATATGAACAATATATGAGAAGGTTTATAAATGGGAATTTAATATGTGACAATAATAACACAAAGAAAAGGGGGAAGGGGTGATGAACATTTTAACATTATATGTAATACGGTATAATATTTGATAGGTTAAGAGTGTAAATGCAATGTTCATGAAAAAAAAGATGTATAGCTAATAAGTCAATAACAGAGAAATAATGAAGTGATAAACATGTTCCCTTAATTGGGATGAAGACAGAAAAGAGAAAAGGAATAAACACAAGGAATAAATGGAAAACAAATAACAGGATTATAGATAGAAATAAACCATATTGATAATTATGTTACCTGTATATTATCTAAGTGTAACACTTAGAAGCAGAGATTAAATGACTGGATGAAAAAAACCATACTATCCACACCACCACCCCATTAAACATGAATTCACACATGAGTTAAAAGTGAATGAAAGCAAACATGAATCAAAATAAAATAGGAATAGCTGTATTAGTATCAGACCAAGTATTCTCCAAAATAGAGAATATTATTTGTGTTAATGAGGGAATTTCCTAAGGATTATAAGGTTCAATCATAATGAAGACCTATAAATTTCAGTGCACACTATAACAGAGCTTCAAAATACATGATGCAAAAACAGACAGAGCTGAAAGGTGAAATAAATTAAAGCTTGCCTATTTAAAGATTTCAAAGTCCTCTCTCAGTAACTGATAGCTAGCTAAAATGTAGAGATAACATCAGAAAGAATTATGGACTTAAACTATCAGCCAACTTGACATTTATAGAATACTCCATCCAGCGTGAACAGAATACATATTCTGGGCAATTGTATAAGGAATAATCACCCAAATAGATTATATGCTGGTCTATAAAACAAGTTTCAGTTAATTTAAAAGGTTTGAAATCTTACAGAGTCTGCTTTATCACGGAAACAATTCAATTAGAAATCAATAGAACAATGCATGACAAAACTCTTAATGAAACAACACACAACTCTAAAATATAAAAAGACTGTTGGTGAAGATGTGGAGCCAGTAGAACACTCATGCATGTAAAATGTAAAGGAGTATAAAATGGTTCAACCTACTTTGGAAACAATATGCTAGTCTCTTTTAAAGTTAAACATACCTATATATGAATCAGTAATTATACTCCCAGGTATTTATTCAGGGAAATTGAAAGAATATATCTACGCAAAATCATATACACAAATATGTAACTATTAATAATAATCCCAAATTGGTAACAGCACAAATATTTACTTAATGGCGAATGGATAAATAAATTCTAGTTTATCTATATGATGGAATACTATTCAGCAATAAAGGAAGGAATGAACTACTGATACATATAAAATCATGAATGAATCTTGAAAATATTATGCTCAGTAAAAGATACCAGAAACAAAAAAGTATATACTATATTGTTTCATTTACGTGAAATAAATTACACAAAAGAGAAATTTGATCATAGGCCTGGGGTTATAGGTCTTTAGGGACTGGGAGTAAAGGGGCACAAGACAATTTTTGGGGTGATGGAAATATTCTCTGTCTTTAATGTGGTGGAGCTTACACATGAGTGTATGTATTTGTCAGAACTAATAAAACCTTTATATTTCATATAGCTGCCTTTATTGTATTAGGGAGGTTTATTCCTTAATACATTTGATTAAGAAAAGGGCTAGATTTGAAAAACTTCTATAGGTCGTTTCCAAGTGTGACCTGAGAAGAATAATTTTGTGATCAAATATATTAAAGAATTTCAATAAAATCTTAATGAATTCAAACAATTTTAAATAAGAATTCTTAGAGTCTTTAGCAGGCTATTTTTAATTTGAAATCTCAGAGACATTCTCATGTTTTTAGCCATTCCCTTACTTTTATGTGGAGCATCTTTCTGGAGTAGTTCTTTTTTTATGTTTGAAAAATACTCCCCTATTTCAACTAGGTATTCTGCTAAATGTGAAGTGATTTTTTTCTCTTTATTCCTCAGTTTCATGACAGTGACAACGAGAGCTTTTTTATTTCATTCTGGTCAAGAATTGAAAGGGATTATAAGGAAGAGATGTTATAGGTGAATGGATGAATAAAATGTGGTCCATTCAGACAATGGAACATTATTCTCTGCTAAAAAGAGGTGAGCTATCAAGCCTTGGAAAGATATGGAAGAACCTTAAATACATATTGCTAAGTGAAAGAAACCAGACTGAAAGGGAACATACTGCATAATTCCAACTAGATGACACTGGAAATGTCAAAACTATGGAGACAGTAAAAACATCAGCAGTTGCGAGTGGCTGGGGAGGGGAATGGATGAATAGGTGGAGCACAGAGGATTTTTAGGGCAGTGAAAATACTCTGTATGATACTATAATAATGGATACATGTCATTATGCATTTGTCCAAACACACAGAATGTACATCAAGAGTGAGCCCTAAGGGAAACTGTGGTTTTTGGGTGACTATGGTGTGTCAGCGTAGGCTCATCAGTTGTAACAGATGTACCACTCGGGTGAGGGATGTTTCTAATGAGGGAGGCTATGCCTGTGTGCTGGGGAGGGGGTATATGGGAAATATGCATACTTTGCTTTTTCTTTTTAATTTTTCTGTGAACCTAAAAAATGCAATCTTTTTTTAAAAAAGATTGTAAGCATTTAGAAAAGAAGCAACAATTATTGTTAGACTTAATGAGCTCACCAAGAATAAATCATCCATGGTAGAATCATGTCCTTCTTGGTGGGTTAGATAAACAGAGCACGTTTGGATTTCAACATGATGTCAGAGTCTCCCAATACATCTTTGTGAGTAGGTGGAACTATATGAGGATAATTAAACATAAATAGAGTAAGTCACAGGAGAGCCATAGGCTAGATTTAAAAGGTCAGTGTTTACCTGAACAGTGATATTTTTAGAGCCATAGCACTCTTCTTTCAACCTTTTGTGTATATGTATAGTTTTTATTTTTTACATATAAACAATGCCAGGTTTTCAAAAATAAGTTCTTACTTTTTTTGAAAAGATGTGAAACAATGACATGCCATTCAAATATGATATTTTAAATGTCATACTGATCAGAATTTTATGTTGTTCAAAATTTAGAAAAATGGTTAAAATACTTGATGTTATAATTGTTACCATAAAGAATTTAAGTGATCTTGAAATAACAGATACACATTTGAAAGAAAGAAAGGTAAATACCTAAGGATAAATTTATGCCATTGGATTCAGAGTAAAATAATTGTACTAGTGAAATGTGATATATAAGAGGATTTAAGAACTTTAGGATGATTGCAAGTAGAATGTAGATTAACTATTGACATGCCTCACCAAAATATCTAAATTAATAATGGTTTTATTTTATCAAATGTCTACTATGTCCCAGGCATTGTTATGAAGTTTACATACATTTATCTGTCTCATGTCCATCTTTAATTTTTAGGTTTAATTTTTGCCATTTGATAAATTGAAGTTTTAAGCTCAGAAAGGTTACATAATTTGCTCACGCAGTTAATAAGAGTTGGGCCTAGATTACTAACCTCAGATCCTCTTTTCACAAGATCCATATTCTTTTTCTTCTTCTGACTCATTGGTGTGATCTTAGCATGCATGAAGAAAAAATAGCTAACATGAAAGATGTCATAGGCACATTTTAATCTAAGCTATTCAGAGTCCCATTTGGAGTTTCCACTTGATTAAGAACACCACAGTTTAAGAGCAAAACTGGAGTACTTTTAGAGCATAGGTGATCATATGGAGAAGAGATTTAAACTCATTTTGTATAAAGTGGAGTTAAAAAAAAAACTCAGGATTTTTGACCTGGACAACTGAGGATTCTGTTGGCCTGTGGTAGCTGTCTTCAACATTTGGATAACTGTTGTTTGAAAGAGGTGTTACATTTTTCCTTTGTGACTCCACAGAGTGAAACTAGGACTAGTACATGAAAAATCGTGAAACCAGCTTGGGTTAACACAGGCAAAATAAGCAGAGAGTAGTTGATCACTTACTTGGATACCAGCACAGAATCACTGGCAGTCTCAGCTGACTTTAAGGTTCCTTACAATACTTGGAGTCTTTAACTTTATAGAAACAGCAGTATAGAAACTAACTGTGTGGAAGTTAGCATGCATTTCTTAAAGAGTGATTTTATTGAACACCTTTATTTTGAAACCAGATTAAAACTGAAACGACCCACAGCAACACACCTGCATGTTAAAGCAAGCGGGCAGCTGCTGGTGCCGAGAGAACGGGGCCCGTGCTGTTTCATCCACTGTTCTAAACACCTGCCAGACAGTATTTACTTTCGGACAAAGATCCTTGGTGCGTATTTTCAACATTCTTTAAGGGAGCTGACTGCTAAACGTTTTCATCTCCATCCCAAGTATGAGGCTTTGGGTCCTGGCAGAGGAAGAGGCCAAGAGAACCTTCACTCTTCAGAAGGTGAATGTTTTTGGCTGTGATGGAAATAACTCAGCAGTTATGTGGGACTCATTCTTTCCATCTCATATGTCAAAAAGACCTACTGGGATGAGCCACCAAGACATCCAAGGTCCATGTGGCCTCAGCAAGCAGCCCTCAGGACACTTTGTGGACAGCATGGCCTTCATGCAGCGCTCACAGAAGGTAAGACATATTCTGTCCCTCTCCCCACCCTTGTGCCCCTAAATCCTCCATTGACAGTTTTCTTTATCGACCTACTAAATTTTCACCAACTCTCTCAAAGTATTTTGAAGATCTTTTTTGCAGTTTATACCCTTGATACTCAAAGTGTGGTCTGTGGACCCACACTAGCACCTGTCACTGGGAGCTGGTTAGAAATGCGGGTTCTTGGCCCTCACACAAGGCCTATCCAACCAGAATCCACTTTTTAATATAATTCCTAAGGGATTTGTAGGCACATGAAATTTTGAGAAGCACTATTTTAGACGACCTGCTCATAATCTTACCAATTTTATTAACATACTGGGTGGTTTAGTACTTTCTCACATTGGTCAAATTTTACTTTTTCATGTCTTAAAATATATCCTTTAGTTTGAGAATAATGAACTTTCTGGGACTATTGCTTAAACTAGAATCTTCCACTAATCCTTTGCTCTCAGTCCTCATAACCCAATTGGCCATCCATCATGGAACTTTAAATGCTATCTCCAAACTGTCTCCCTGCCACGTGCCGCAAGAGACCTGGATCGGACTCCATCACTTCAGTCTGGACTATGCTTAAGCTTCTGGCTTCTTTCTACTCTAGTTTAGTCTCCAAACTATGGGAAAAGGTAATTTGTACTGAAAACACCCTTGTTCTAGGACAATTTTCTTTCTCTCTCTTTTTTTTTATTAAAGTATCATTGGTATGCAATCTTATGATGGTTTCAAATATGCAACTTGGTGGTTCAGCAGTTACCCGTATTACTAAATCCTCATCCCCTCTCGCACGGTTACTATCTATCTTTGTAGAAGGATGTTACAGAATCACTGACTGTATTCTCCATGCTGTGCTACTGTACCAGTGACCACCTCATATTGTGATTGTGAATTATTGTGCCCCTTTAGCCTTCTCACCCTTCCCCCCACGCCCCAACCCCTGCCCCTTGGTAACTACTGACAATTTTCTAGCTGACTAGTTTGCATTCAAATTCTTCTCTAATCAGTCTCCAGTATATTTTAGCTTTTTCCATTGCCACGTTTCTACCAAACACCTTAATTCTAGTTAAAAACGATACTGGCCATTCCTGCATTTCCATTTTCCTGAAAGCTTACCTTCACGCTTTCTCCTACTCTTCTTTCTTTCTAGATTTATACTGAAAATAAAGCCTTCCCCAGTCTCCCCAGATAGAATGAGTTGCTTCTTGCTCTACTAATGTAGCACAGTTTACACGTGTGTGCTGCCATGTTCCAGTGTTACTTATTTTCTTGTTTCTATACACTGCTACATTATGAGTGCCTGCAAGGCATTGATAAGGGAGGCATAATAATGTTTAGTTAAAAATAATATGTTCTGGAGTAAAAACCTATGTCAAATTCCTTACTACTGCATGACCCTAGGTGAGGGACCCCTCTAAGCTTCAGCTTCCTTGTCTGTAATATGGGGATAATCACACCTGTCTTGAATGGAGTTTGTGGGGATTAAAATAAAATATGGTTTCATTTACATGATGATTAGTTTGTAATAATAACTCAGTTTTGTTCTAGAAGGAAAGGGTATTTTAGGTGGTAATCAGTGTAGGGGCAGGGGCAAGAACTTAACCATGGAAAATGATATGAATCCAAATTCTTGAATTAGAAGGTAAGGTGCAGTGTGGCTTCATCATAGGTAGAAGAAAGAAGCCCATGAACTTGAACTAAGATACAGGATGAGAGGCATCACAGTGACCTGCCTTAATGCTGAGTTCCCCGGACTGACTTCCTGAGTACTGACCTCCGTGGATCCAGGAGGGTGGGCACAGGTGATGCGGAGCTAGAGAGCAAACAGTCACCTGTAAAGTGATGTGTAGTCACCTATCTAAAGTGTGGGGTCATGTTCTCCTCTTTGTTTCTACTCCTTCCTGATGACTTCTAACATTTTGTAGGTCTTGGTATGTGATGTCCATCTTTCATTCCTCACTGTCTTTCTGTCCCTCCTTCAGTCTTTTTTCTCTCTCTCTCTCTTCCTCCCCCACCACTTCTCCCTCCCTCCCTTCCTTCCTTCCTTTTCTTTCTTTCAGACAGAGTTACTTTAGTGACAAAGAGTATTCGTTCAATATACATGCAATTAAAACCAACAGACAGAGCACACAGAGTTGGAGACAATTGCTTGTCGTTATCAGTGCAGACAGGTTTGAACTAAAATCCTAGAATGGAAAGAGTACCACTTTCTATGAGCCAAATGCAGTGATTTTGATTAAAGAAGACAGTGTTAAATAGGAGATATAATCCATATGATAAAAAAACAAATCTTAAATCTTAATTCCAAACATGTGCACTGAAAACACTTTATTCTTGGGAGTACTTTCTTACAATACAACAAATTCTCATTCACTTTTAAGGGAAGCAGGAAACAAGAACGAAGTGCATTTCCTGGAATCCAGCCTGTGCACCTAGGATTCAGACATTGGGACTTTAGGGCGGCAGAGCAGGAACTGCCCGTGTAGACTGATCGTCCTGGAGCCTGTGGCAGACCGAGCCCACTGGCAGGCTGCTCATAGCCACGTACCTACCAGGTTGCTTTCAAAAGTGTGCCACTAGTTTTTAATTAATGCACATTAATTGTTGCTACAACTGAGTGTATATACTGTTTTAAGAAGTCAGGGACTGTGGTATAGAGTGAGTTCAATTTGTTGCAAGCAAGAGTGTGAGGCCAAGCGGGTGCCAAAGGAAAGTGGTGTTGGCTGGGCCATGTGAGAACTTGGCGGTTTAACCGTGAGAGGAGCAGAGTTAGGACTGTCCGCACTTCTGCTCTTACAGGGACATGGTGCGGAAGGACAGATGACAGCATTAATAAATCCTGTGATAACCATCGATGTTTTATGTGGATTTTTAGTGCTAGAGTAGTGACTATGTTGTATTTTAGTTTATAGCTCTAGCCTTGTTTTGAATTTTTTAATTTCTTTCAAGCTTGACCCACAATTCAAGGATCTAAGTGTGCTGGAAAAAAAAAAAGTTAATAACCATGACAACAGTGCTGTTATTGCCTTTTGTGCTTTTCTCAAATTCATAAGAAGTAGGGGGAAAAATTTAATTCTTGCTGCATGGCTACTATGTGCCAGGCTGTGCCAGGCTTTTTACCCATGTTGTTTCATTGTTTCATTAAATTCTCCAAATCATTATGGAAGGAGTTAACATTCCCATCTGTTAGATAAGGACACCAAAGTTTCAAAAGATTGAGTAAGATTTTTCAAGAGCACAAAGCAAGTGAAGATAAGATTTAAATCCAGATCACTTAGCTTTAAATTCTAGGCCTTTCCTTATTATTATATATTTACTTAATGTTATCAACCCTTTTACACGGAAATAATAAATATAATATTATCTGGCATATGTACTGATCTGCCTATTCGTCTATGTATCTATGTCTCTATCTGCATATGTATGTATCTATTGTCTGATGGATATACACTGTTGTTTCTATGGCTCTTAGATTACAAGACCCAGAGTCTCATATCCTGAGACAGATACAGGCCTGGACTTTGTTACTGTTACCGCTACTTGCTGTGTGACCTGAAACAAATCCTCCAGTGACTCAATTTCCTAATCTGTAAAATTAGAGGATTTGGAGCATTTGCTTTCAGTAACCCTTTCAAGCACTAATCTCTTTGTCCACACAAAGACTATGTACAAGAATTTACACTGAAATTCTATTTGGGTATGAAAAAGAAAAGTAAGTGGCACTAGAGAAATCCTTTAGGGAGCAGGGTTCATAGTTGGAACATCATGTGCTTCCTGGTGGATAAGTGGGAGAAGGGATGGTTTAATTAGGAATAATTCCTGTTGAGACAGTGTTAGTAAAGTAGAACAATTCCTGTTGAGACAATTTTGGTAAAGTATGGGTTTTGGAACAACAGATACCTGAATTTGAATCATGATGTGATCAATTATTAGTTGCATAACCTTCGTAATTTCTCCTCTATAAATTGGAAGTAATTGTGGGCTCTGGGGGACTGAAATGAGATAATAGGAACTACCTACTTAACACATGGCATAGAACATGGTTGGTATTCAGTAAGTGGTAGTTTCCTCCTCTTCTCTCCTCTGTGTGTGATGTTGGTAAAAACATGGCAAAATAAAAATCTGAGCCATGTCAGTACAAAGTTCCCCTGATAACATCTCTGGACCATCAGACAACTCCAGGAAGATCAGAATTGAAAAGTCTAGACTGACTCCATTCCAACTTCATGTACCAGAAGAACCACACTGTCCTTCTCCTTTTTTAAAGTCCCTGAGTAATCCCTTTGCATTTTTGAGGAAAGTTTGATGTGTGCAGACCTGGAGGCCTGGCCACACACCATGGGTATCTGATTTTTCCTTCTCCCTCCTTTTCCACCGTCTCTCATGAGGAAACCTTTAATCGGAGCTCTTGCCAGGTGATGAGGTCTCCACATTCCTTCTAGCAGCTGCTGTGTATGTATGGTGTCTGGTGGTGTTTTAACACCTGGTTCAATATTTACCTGGGAGGGCTTCACTTTGCTCCCTGGCCTTATTCACAGAATGGAGCTGTCCAGAAATGATACCTTGGGGATTGCTATTAAGTATCCCCAAAGCTGACCATTTCGTATTCACCTGTCTTTCCAGAAACTCTCTTCCAGCTAGCAGGTCCTGAAATGGACTCTGCTGCCATCTTTCTTTGGCGCTTTGAAGCTGTGAGCACCACGAACATGAGGAATTAATTAAAAGAAGCACATCCCAAGTTTGCCGGTAACTAAAAGAAAGAAGGGAATGAAGTGTTTGATTTACCTTCACTGTACCATCTTATGAGGGAAGAAAAATAAAAGAAAACTCTCACTTCTTAAACTTCTTCAGCTGCAATGCTCACTTGTAAAGTCACATTCATACAGCACCTAGCCATAGTGTTTTTAGGTCCATTATTTCTTTCCAGCAACCCCATGTCAGCATGTGGCTGGTATTATTATGCCACTTATAAATGGAAAATGGAGGCTTAGAGCAGTTAGGTAACTTGTCAAAACATTTCACATCCCCTGTGGAATGAAATGGGGAATGCTTAGGCAAAATAAAACATATGTACAAAGAAACACATAAGACTAGTTAACAACCAGACGTTATGATGGGTGTTACCATTAACCTATTTCAGAGATAAGAACGCATGGCTATCAGTTATGTCTTCACATGCCCAATTGTATCAAACACTTTGCAGAATGATGAAGAGTGCATTTATACATTGTTAAAATAAAAGATATTGTGGTAGGAAGTATGCCATGGAGGTGGGAGCATGAACATGGGTCCATGAATCTTTGTTCCACTGTGGTAAGTGACTTAACTCTTCTAGTTGATCTAGTTGCTAATCACTCTGTAGCTCAGTTTCCTAATTTTTAAAGTGGGAATGAATAATTTCTGATTAGCGCCATTGTAAGAATTGCAGTCAGTAGCACGCCCGGTGTATGGTACAGACTTAGTGCTGGCTCACACACTGGAGGGCTTGTTGTCAGTTTGCTATTCCAGGAAGGTGCTCACACCGTTTTGGTCTGTCTCTACTTTTGTCTGGGCCTCTGGGACTTGAAGAGAGAGGGGATCTGGCTGGAAGCAAACTACCCATGCACGTACATAGTCTGGCTTGCTGGCCAGATCTGTGTCCTGTGTAATTACACTGACATCTCAGTATGTTCTCACCTCGCAAGTAGTCTTGCTTGTATCATATTTGCATTTGAAAGTGATAGCTCCGGAACCGTAAATGCTGAATGGCCTCCGGGTAACTTGATGCCATGCAGGGCAAAGTGCTTGCCTTCAAAATGCTGTCAGGAAGATTCACTTTTTTATAACAATTTTTATAGGAATTCCCGTGGAGGAGAATTCTCAGGAGAAGAATTTGGCCTCTTGGTTTGAGGCACATCTGGTTCTTTGAGTTGTCAAAGAGCAAGTAGTCCATAACAATTGAGAGAATGAGGTAAATGTGAAATTGGAGCTGGACAAATTCAGGAGAAATTCAAATTACAGACAGCTTTATTTACCTTTCAAAACATCCTGCTGGTTCATAAATTAGAGGGAGATTCTTTAAATTAATCAAAAATGGGAAACCAGTGGAATCCCAATAGAACTGTGGTAATATAATTAATTCTCTTCATTCAGAGACTACTTAACTAATTTGTGGATTTTCTAGGATCCTGGCTTTCCGCTTTCACACCCAACTGTGACACCTTTTGGTCTGTTCTCTGCATAACAATATCCTCGGTAATGTGTGGGTAGAGAAGGCAAAAGGGAACCATTAAATTAATTTTAAGTGTAATCTCATATGTTAGTCTCCGTCTTAGGTAGGCACTAAAGAAATGTTTACTAGATGAAAGGAAATCTGTGTATTAGCAGTTCTGGACTGACTGGATTCTGGAGTTGCCATGAATTTTGTTAATCCATTTTACTCTCACTGTCTGTGTAATTGCTGACTGAGCCATCAGAAGTCATAATTAGAGGTTTTCCTCTAGGCTTAAGGGGTTCTTCCTATTTCCATGAGGTCCTGTGGTTTAGAGAAAATATTCATATGTGGAATTTTGTAAAAGTTAAATTGTAACCAAATCAGTAGCGATATCCAATTATCTCAGAAGAAATTTCTTTCTCCTGTGAACTCCTAAATAACAGTGTTTGTGTGTCCCTGTGTGGCAGTTATTACATGCCTTGCGTCGTACTTCTTTGCATACAGTCCCGTCTCTCCTGCTAGACGGCAGTGCAGTCACCTGGAGGGCGTCTCTCCTCTCATCTGTATAATCTCCAGCGCAGTCCAAGAGAGCTAGAGTGTAAGCCACATTTGTAATTTATAATTTTCTAATCTATGTTAATAAAAATAAAAACAGAAAACCAAATGAAATTAGTTTTAATATCTACTTAAGCCAGTGAACCCAAATTACCATTTTAATATGTAGGTGATATAAGAAGTTATTAGAGCTATTTTACACTTTTAAAAACATGAAGTCTTCGACATCTTGCATGTACTTTACACTTGTGGTACATTTCAGTTCATACAAGCTAGATTCAAGTTTTCAATAGCCCCGTGTGGCTAGTGGCTCCCGTCATGGACAGCCTGACTTGAGAACACTGGGTGGTGGGCAGTTATTCAGGGCTCTGCTCTCAGAGTGAGGTTGGTATGGGTTCAAATCCCCACTGCACTGATTCTCTAAGCTTCAACATCAAGAGTAATATTAATAATGAGAAAATAACTGGCATAAGGTATGTATTCAAAAGGTAGTTAAGTGAATCAAAATATTTTTCATGGGAGGTTATTCGAGGGTTGAATGAGATGTGCATGTAAAGCCCTTAGCACAAAGTATGGCACGTGGAACTCCTTCAATTCAAATGCACTATTACTGTTATTAAGATGCTGTCTAGACACTAGAACATATTCAATAGGTATTTTCCCCTCATGTCTCGTAGCCAAACTTTTGTTCATCCTTTATAACATATCTCCTGAAGGATTTTCTCTCTGAAGCCCTCTTCCCTTCCAACCAAGTCTATCTGAATCTTTTCTTCCTCTGTTCTTTCACAGAACTTGATTCATTCTTTTTAAAATTCCTTATTACAATGTAAGTATTTGTGTGTTTTCATTTTCCTTTACATGATAAGCCCCCACATGTGGGGACATTCTTTTTTTACCTCATTATGTGCCACACATTAACTGGCACATAGTAAGTGCTAAGTACATTTTTAATATATAAGAAATGAACAAATCCTTTTCTTCAAACATGAGAGATTGAGATCTCTTCCAGAAGAAAGCTTCTTAGATTGTTTTTCTGGTCTGAAAGGTTCTTAGAAATAAATAAATATGGTGTCAGTTTTGAGTTTCCTCTCAAGCATAATTGAGCTGATGGAGATTTCCTGAGATAGTAAAACTCATAGTTGGTTTTAATAGGACAGTTACAGACCCTGAGGAGAGGATAAGGTGTCTGTGACTGCTGGGTGATGGTATTTTGTAAAAAGCCACTGAAACTAATATAACTGACACATCTAAAGTGAGGAGGATACGTCCTTTTTTCATTGTGGGTCACAGCTGTGTAGGGCACCAGCTAATTCATGAAGGGTGTATAGTTACCCAGGATTTAAACGTAGATAAACTCCAAGTCTATAGCTGCCAATCACAGAACATTCCAGTACTGGTCAGAGCAGAGCAGTCTTATGAGATTTCCTTTTGCTTCTAGGGCTTAGCCCTATGGGCACATCTGTATTATCCTTGTTCTGGCCCTAAGAAGCTTCTTTCTGAGGCTCGTGTTCATTCCTTAACTTCCATCAGATAACATAGAGGTGGGGCTGAGGTCAGAATCACTGAAGTTAGGCCAGTCAATTTTATGTGTGGTAAATCCGTATGGAATTAAACTGTTTTGCCGTCCGGTGTGCCTGCCCTTGGCTTCCGCGACTGTTGCCTCAGCCTTCCGGTGTAGTCTAAGCAAAGGTGAACGGTTATTTCAATCAAGTGTTTGTTATTCCACTGAAATTGGTATCGGACATGGGTAAGGCACTGGGGTATGGACATGACTGGGAAGTGGTCTGTCCCCTGACATGTGGCAGGAGAGATAGACAGGCATTCTGCTGTAAGAGGCAGGTGTGAGGGCAATGGTAGACATTTGTGCAGATTGCTGTGGGAGTATAGAGTAGGGACAATTCATACTTATATGTGTTGGGTAGATGTAAAACAGAAAAATCACCTGGCTCTATATCTTCTTAGCCAGCTAACCATAAGTAGTGGAACTACCTACCTCAGCTTTGGTTTTTTGAAACTGTTAAACAGAGAAAATTAAAGCACTTGTCTCTGTGGGTGGAATTGACTGGGACCATATGAAGGATTGTCAAGCAGCAAGAGAGCTGGATACATAAGCCGATGCATATGGGGCTCTTGGCACAGGGATAGAGTTGAATAAGTGTTTGCTGTTGCCATTATCTAAACATGAGGGGATCCTTTGAAGTGTATTGGTCCCTGCATTTTCTGTAATTGAACAAATTGTGACAGAATTTCACTTTATATTTAGATTCAAGGTATTCTGGTGACAATATGAAAATTCATATGTGTGTTTTTTCAAATCAGGATTTTTCTAATTCAGTTAAATCTAAATGGGAGAGTTATTTAGGGGGACTTGCTCTATCAGGAATAGGGTGAGGGGCTCTGCTCTGTCACTGTGACAAAACAATTTAAACCCTGTGATATTGGTGAAAGAGTAGTTGAACAGATCAATGAATAGAGTAGACATTTCAGAGGGAACTTTAGTTTGTAGAACGAGTTTATTATGATGAAGGAAGAGTCATAATACAGAAGGAATGAAATACGTATTGCACTGTGCTGAGAAATTTGTTGTTTTGAAAAGAAAATCAACATATACCCCCTTTTCAAAGCCTATATAAAAGCACAGTCCTTGTGGATTAAGATTTAAAAAATAAACACACATACACACAGATAACATGTATGACTAAATACTTACTTTTTGGTTGGAGAGATAACTTCCTGTTGCCCTTAGACCAAAGTCTAAAATTGTTCCAATGGCTTGAGAAACTCTCTGGTCTCTGCCCAGTTCTCCCTTTTACCCAGAATCACCCCTCCTTCTGTGTTCCTCCTGTAGGGTACCACTCTCGGTTCCTTGAACGTGCTGTGCTCTACTCTGCTTCCTGGACTTGGCTTTGTTACTACTTTGTCCGGATGGTCTCTCTCTCTCTCCTCTGCACACTCACCCGCATTCTCCAACCCCTAAACCTTGTTCTGCCAGTTTAACCTTCACTTCTTATACTTTATATGATGCTAAATACCTTGAGGGTATGATTGCACAGCAGTCTGAAGCTCTCCTTTTGTGACATCCTCACACGTGTAACTGCCAGTTAGATTCTGCCGCCTCCTTCACTGTAGTCTATGTGAGAGCGGAGCCCAAGTCCTGGCTTACTGCTGCTACACCAGTATCTACCCAGTGCTCGGCGCACACTGAAAAACTATTAGATCAGTGAAGAAACCAAAGAAAACAGACAGTTGATTACATCAAAACTAAAGCAAAAATTTTTTTGTGCTGTTATAAATCATTGTAGAAGAGAAATGGTTTCATAGGGTTGGGATAAAGATGTTTCTACTTTTTTTCTCTACTCATAAACCACCCCCAAAGCAAAGATAACTAAAGGATGACACAGACATCATCTTCAGTGAAATTGTATGGTAAGTGAAGGAATGGTACACGAGTCCACGGCACAGAGGACAGTCAAAGCTAAATGCACACAGACTATGAACCACTCTGAGTTGCCCCACAAACTTCAGTGAAGCCCTGGAATTGGAGGCATAAGCATAAATTAAGGATAAAGTATGTGGGTGTGGTGGTGGCGGGAGGGAAGGAGGGACTTGCTAGAAAGAGGAGATGTGCTTGGAAGTCTTTTTAAGGAGCAATTAGATCCCTAGGTGATCAATCCCAACCCAGAATAAGCCAGTGATTCTGGTAGAGTGGAACCAGCGAGGCTAGAGGGAATGGCAGGCACAGGGAAATGGGGAGCAGAGGCCTCGGAGAGTAAAGAGATGGAAGTACAAGTCTTCCTATTGAGAAATGTCCAGTTCCAGAGCTTGGCAGCCGACTGACTGAATCTTCACAGGAAGGAGCTGAGAGGAACCTTCCTTGGAAAACTGGTACCACCCCACAGAAAACACCATCAGGTTGACCTTGACCATTGGGAAGGGTGGCTGGCTGCCACATCACCTCATAGTGATATATTGGGGGACATGCCCTGCTTCACACCCTCCCCTGAACCTCCAGTCAGCATTTTGTGTCCCACTCGGAAAACATAGACTGGCAAGGCTGTTAGCATTTGAGGAAGCCTCTGGCATGAAACAAGGAAATTAAGAGAGAGTAAAATTAACAATCTATCTATCTAGGTAGCTATCTACCTACCTAACTAAATAGATAATGAAAGGGAGATTTGGAATGACAGAAATGCAGGAAGAATAATGTTAAGAAAGAAAACATTGCCATTAATATGTTTGAAGAGTCATGAATGTGTATTGCATTCCTAAAACCAGAGCAGGATACTGTAAAAAAAAAAAAGAAAAGACCATTTAGCAAACAAAATAGGACTCCTAAAAATGGAAAATTTTAAGTTTTAAAGTAACATTTTCAATAAAACTGAAGGTCTCTTCATTTACTCAGCAGTCATGTATTGACTGTGTGTTGTGTGCTAGGCCCTGGTCTGGGCACTGATGGAATGAAAGGCTTTGCCCTCTGGTGGCTTACATTCCACTGGCACAGACACGTGCTAAGCAAGTACATGCACAAGTAAAACACAGACACTGTCATCTGGATGATGAGTGCTTTGGAGAAGGAAGATAGGGTCAGGGAGGGAACACCGGGTTTCTTTTTTATAAAAGGCAGTCAGGGAAGTTCTCACTGTTCACCTCCTATATTTTCCTGCAACTCAGTTAATCTATATATACTTTAAAAAAAATGCATGTAATTCCTTCAGAGTAAAATATGTGAGATATTTCTAAAATATATGTAAACCCAGTGTATAATTACCCCAGAAGACATAATGAAGTCATAAAATACTTCACCTTTAGTCAGAATCCCCACGAATATGGCATAAAAATGCAGATTGATACAAATGTGATATAATGGTAATTCAAATATTCCAAGTGCCATCATCATTGGACATGACTTTGTGAAAAGACCAAGGTTCCAAATGCAGTGATGCGTAATGGCAGCGAGGACACCCGAAGGCACGCAGGGGCAAGGAGGTTCTTTCCCGTGTGGCCTCCCTGCACTGCTCAGCATCCAACGGGTCTGCCCTCCTCACTCGGTGGAGGAGAGTGCCTGCCCCTCACGGCGACAGCAAACCCCCTGGGGAATTTTACAGAAGGCCCCCTTCATTGCATTACCACCCTCTTTGAGAAACACTGACTGAGGGCCTTGAAAGCTATTTTCAGGGTTCTTGGCATTTTCGAAGAGTTATATGGAAAACCACTGGAAGTTGCACCACAGGAGTGATATGATCTGCCTCATGGTCTAAAGAGACCTCTGCTGCACATAGGCTGCAGTGAGGAGGAGCAGAAGCAGAAGTTTTGTTAAGATGCTCTGCAGTCTGCCAGGGTGGCCACAGCTCAGGGTATCGGTGAGAAGCATCTGGATTCTGGATACATTCATTATGTAGACGTAACAGGATTGGCTGATGAATTGCATGTGAAATGATAAAAATTAAGGAGTCAAGAATAGTAAAATTAGGCCTCAGGCTTCTCTGAGACTGTGCTCTCACACGTTGCCATCATTCTTTGTGATGCTTTCTTGACATGGAGGCCAGTCCAAAGTTGTCAGGTTTTGTAAAACTATGCTTTTGTTCGTTACTAGCCTGCTAAGCTGTAGGTCCCTCACTTTTGCTTTTCAGTTGTCACCCAGGAGCCATCAGTAGAGACCAGAGCCATGACATAATATCAGAGTGGGCACTCCTCTAGAGTTCTTTTAATGAAAGCACGTGCATAGTCCAGTACTGCACATCTCATTGACCTGATCAACATACAGCACGCTACGATTTGATCATCTTACCACTGCACAGCTGGAAACTGGAAAAAGAAGAGGTGGAAGGAACTTTCTACTCCCCAGTGGAATAGAGTTGAAGCAACACAAAACCTCTGCTTTTCATGGATAAATATTCTTCAAACCTAGAGGTTTATCAGTAAAGACAGAAGTCAAATTAAAAAATTAAGGAGAGCTATTGCAGGGTAGTTAGTGTTGCTGAAACTCTTAACATCTACAGCAGTGAGAACCCGCTTGGCCCAGTGACTGGGTGAAAGAATCAAGGAGTGAAGCTAAAAATGACCTTCACTGGGTATAAAACTTCCTTGAAATCATGTTTTTTATATAAAGTTCATTTGGATTTTGCCTTCTATTCCACATTATTTCTGTTTTCTTAAACTAGAAGAGTAATATTTTAAAATTTATTTGCTATTAAGTAAAATTGATATATTATTTTTATCTTGTGGCTTCCTATACCCATATTCCCATGTGTGCTACAAGGGTAATTGAAGGGCCTTTTTATTAGATTGAATCACAGAGATGACTCCGAGAAGTGGAGTGATTGAAGAGAGAACAGGGGAGGCAGTAGTTTAAATGGGGATAGGCAGAGTTAAGGAAAATCAGTATAGAACAGTATTTTCTATAGAAAACCAACAGACACTGCTGTGGGTTGAATGGTAACCTATATGTCACATGTCCACGTCGTAATCTCCAGAACTGTGAATATTACTGCATAGAGCAGAGGAGTGAATATTACCTAATGAGATAGCAGGTATGACTATATGAAGGATACTGACATGAGGAAATTCCCTGGGATTATTCAGGTGAGCCCTAAGTGTCCTTATTAGAAAGAGACAAAGGGAGATGACACAGAAGAGAGAGAGGGGATGTGAGGATGAAGGCAGAGATTGGAGGGGTAAAGCTGTGAAGTCTAGAGTCTTTGGAATATAAGCCAGCTGGCACCTTGATTTCAGATTCTGGCCTCTGAAACTGAGAAAATAAGTTTCATTGTTTTAAGCCACCCATTCTCGAGGTAACATTGGGGAAGTCACAAGAAAGTAACATAGGCATCCTTGTGCTCACACCCTGTGTGCCACTGGCCCCATGAGGTCTGCAGAGTGAGGGCCGGGAGCGGCTGCCAGTGCCTGGAGCGAGCCGTGGCTGCAGCTCTAGCTGTGACCCCTGGAGAGCCCCTTGACAAGTGCCGTGGCCCCTGGTGGAGGAATGTTCCCCACGGACAGGGAGCCAGGCCTCTAGCCTCTCCCATCTTCTGGTCTTTTCTTCTTGACTCCCAGAGAGTCCAACTGGAAGCTTGGCATCAGGGCAGCCTGGCTGATCTATGGAAATCAGCTTCCCTGGAGAGAGCGGGATGGAGCAGGCTGGACAAGGGCCAACAGACCATGTCTAGCATGGTATTTGCAGTCCAGTTTGGTCTTCTCAGAATGGTGAAGAGATTATTGGCTTGAAAGTCAGGAGCCTTGGATTCTAGACTCTTCAGGTAGCTCTGGGTTTCATTTTTGGAACTATTAAAAAAATGACACTTGTCTTGAAACTTTGGAAGCTGGAGCTGTCTCAGGGGTCCTTGGCTACTAAGGCTTAGAAGGAGAATGAGACCCACCTCTGCCACAGGACTGGCCAGGTCCAAGCAGTGATGCCAACTCGACTCTCATGTTTCAGTACTTGTGACGGTTTTCTAGGCTTTGTTGAAGAACCTATTGTTACACATTGAGAGAAGGGGAAAGTGATACGCAAGTATGGGTAAGTGAAAGAGAATTCCATTGTTGGAGTGGGGGCTGTCATTTCCCCCGTTTTCTGGGAAATACCTTGTGACGTTCTGTGTCCTTGGACACATACCTGTGCCCTATGCCTTCAGCCCCTATCCTCTGCCCCACCTTAGCTCAGGCCTCAGACGAATCCTTTAAAAGTCTGTTCCTCAAGGATGCTTTTCCTGACTAAAGTAGATCTGATCTGAAAATCCTCAGGGCCACCGGCACACTGTACATTTCTCTGTTACTGCACGTAGCACACTGTATCGTGTTATGCTCTGTATGGGACCGTGCCTGCTGACAGTAAGCCCCTTGAGGGCAAGGAAAGTATTGTATTTCTCTTTATCTTCAGTTCTTAGCACAGTGCCTTGCACCTGGTGGAAATTTAGTATTACTAAATGAATGAATGAAATAGCTAAGAAATGCCTAAAGTTTTGTATGAGGATCACTTCCTCAGAATTTAGATGTGTCCAACTGTTTGTACTTTGTGCCTAGATTTACTCTAAGATTCAAAAATAAACTTATTAATCGAGGCTGTCCTCTTGAACCATTGTCTTCCATCCATCAAAGTGTTCCCATAGCATCTGGGACAAACACCATTCTAAAATATATTGCAGTGCATGAAATTATCTCTTTGTGTAAGTGTCCCTCAGTGTATTGGGAGCCCCTGAGGATGGAAGCTATGTCTTGTTGTATTCCTAGCTCATATCACGATTGACACAGAATGATAAAGTTTTTATATAATATATATGTTCTATATATGAAATATATAAAGTTTATGTAATATAAAATTAACAAGTTTATTAAATTAGCTGAATGTTTACATAATTGAAGTTTATTATATTTTTAACAATTGTCACAGCATCTAAGTAACAATTGGATGGACTTATGCCATTTTCGATGGTACATTTGGAATTGTATGATGTAAATTAAAAACAATATGTATCATATGCAGATATATTTTTGGAGGAGTCCCAGGGAGCACCACAAAGAGTCATTCTCTGGAGTGGCTGAAACCAAGAGAATGAGGAGCTGTGGGACTTTGGACCCAGAGAGACATATGGATACGTATGAGAAAACATACAGTGCTTTCAAACAGAGCTCTAAAGCGGAAGTCACTGGCGTAGATGATTTAAATAGTCAGCACTGATTTGTGTTGAGGCTGTTTTTCAATTGGGCATCTCTGTGTTGCTTGCTCCAGGGTGCCTAGCAGCAGGGACTTTCAATATAACTACAGGTAATGATTCTCTCCAGCAACAGGAGACAGCTAGTTAATCTTTATGATGGCAAGTGCTTTACAAGGACCTTCGTATACATTAGTCCATTTGCTCCTCCCAATAACTCTGTGAGGAAGTTATTTTCTCCTCAATTTGTATGAGGAAGCTGAGGTCCAGAAAGTTTAAGGGACTTGTCCAAGCTCATAGGACTAATAGATAGTCAGCTGGAACACATGCCACCATTTCCTGGCGACAAAGATAAAGATTATTTCACTAAGTCACACGGCCTTCTCCAGTAACAATTGCTAAAGAAGGCCAGTATGGATTCAGTATTCCGATGGATCTGGCCTTCCTTCTCCCTCCCACTGATAGATACAAATGCTAATGCAAGGAAGCCTGAATAACCCAGGGTTTAATCTCTTGCCTGACTGCTCCTCAGAGGTTTCTGATGAAGCCCTTTGTCTCAGCAAGTTTTTAATTTAGTCTTGTGATTGGGACTAAAGACAGAAATTCAGAGAGAACCTCCGAAAGGAAGCTCAAAGAGTTCTTTCTGAATGTGGCTGAGTCCTTAAAAAATTCCCCCTTCCTGTACTTATGTTAGACAATGAACTGGAACTAGAGTGAATGTGGGGGAAACTTAAATACTTAATGGTAGATGATGGAAATAATGGGGATCTATTGCATTCTGTCAGGCAATGTGTCTTCCACTCTCAGCTTCTTGCCAGGGTTGGGCATTAATCAGTTGCCTTCTGGTTCTGAGTGTCTCTGACATATTAACTGTCTGTCAATCAGTCTCGTTTGTTACCCATTTCCTTCCCGACTGCCCTTTGTCCTGCCAAGTACTTTTGGAGTGACATTGAGTGATTCCAAATGGTAATTTTCCATCGATCCATTTGACTGTGTGGTTTAAGGAGGAATGAGGTGGCAGGCAAAGGTGATCAGCAAGAAGAGTTTGAGAAGACTAGGAGGAAAAGCTGCTGTTTGGGTCTTTGTGAGTGAAATCACTGAGAATTTTGTCACCTCCAACTCTAAACTGGCCTGGGATTTTTATCTTTGTTATCTGGCTTAGCTCCTTTTAGGAACAATGCGGGATGACTGTTGATACTCTAGTGTGAATGTGATGCTCAAAATGCAGAAAAGCAGCGGGTGTGACTTTGAGAGGAGCCAGGAAGTGAAGTAAAAATAGCCTGTGGACCCTGTGCCTTCATGGTATTAGCTGGTGGCCACCAGCTTGTTCTGCAAAGATGGACCAAAGTTCAAATCTCTATATTCTCATTTTATAGCTGTGTGGCTTTTGGAAAAATTGTTTGTCTCTTTGAGTCTCTCTTTCTTCATGAGTAAAGTAGTAGTATTTGCCATGTGGAGTTGTGAGGATTAAAGGCTTTGCAATGTGGAAATGCTTAGCATCTGTAAGTGCCCATTAATACTAGCTTTTAACATAGTATAGTCACAACATTGGTTGCATATTAGAATTACCTGGGGAGCTTCTAAAAATTCCAATGTCCAGGGCACACCCCAAATCGATCAAATCTGAATCTCTGGTGCTTGGTATCAGTAATTTAAAAAAATCTCCTTTGGTGATTCTAATGTGTGGCCAAGGATAAGAGCCACTGTTAAAATATATTATTAACCATCCATAAATTGTCATCTTGTACATATTCTGTGTGGATAAAAATGAATGATGGAATGAAGTTGAATTCTTTTTAAGATCCGTCATATGCAGGTATTTTCACAATATCCCCATTTTATGGGTGAGCAAACTGAGGAGCTGAGGGGTTTAGAGCAGTATATAATGGAGCTGGGATTCCAGGGCGGGACTCAGTGCAGTTTCTGCTACATTTGGACCCCATACTTCCTAGGCTAGCCTGTGGCCTACTGCTTAGATTTAGTTCAGAATGTGCTCTTCCCATTACGCTCTGGAATCAACCCTGCTGGAAGCAACCCTGGGAGCACCATGAAGTACCACTCCCTCTTTCCCCACCATTGGACAGCCAACGGGAGATAATAGCTGATAGTGGGTGGTTATCTGACTGGGCGGAGGCCTGGGAATCAGATGTGCAGACAGATCCTGTTCCTGCCCTCTGGTACCCAGGTGGTCTTAGGCAAGTCACGTACCTTCTCTGAGCCTTCCACTCTGCATCTATAAAAGGGCAGTAGACTATGTACACACAAAAACCTGCATATAGGTATTTATAGCAGCTTTATTCATAATTGCCAAAACTTGGAAGCAACCAAGATGTCCTTTAGTAAGTGAGTGGATAAATAAACTGGGGTACATCTAGATAATAGAATATTATTCTTCAGTAGAATTAATGAGCTATCAAACCATGAAAAACGAGGAAACTTAAATGCACATTATCAAGGAAAAGAACTCATATGAAAAGGCTTCAGATTGTATAAATCCAACTATATGATATTCCAGAAAAGACAAAATGATGGAGACAATAAAAAGATCAGGGATTGTCAGGGATTTGGAGGGGTAGTAATGAATAGGTGGGCACAGAGGATTTTTATGGCAGTGAAATACTCTGTATGATATTACAATGGTAGATACATGTCATTATACATTTGTCCAAACCCATGGAAAGTACACCACCAAGCATGAATCCTAAGGTAAACTGGGGACTCTGAATGATGGTGTGTAAGTGTAGGTTCATCAGTTGTAACACTGATGTCACAACAAATGTGCCACTCTGGTGGGGTATGCTGACACTGGGGGAAGCTATGCGTGTGTGGGGGCGGGAGGTACCTGGGAAATCTCTGTATCTTCTGCTCAAAATTGCTGTAAACCTGAAACTCTTCTAAAAAATAGAGGCTATTAAGGGGAAAAAGCAATAGATTAAACGATTTTGATTATTTCTTCCTCATTTTTTAAAGGGGACATTAGTGGAGTGAAACCTCACGCAAGATTCCTCATAACCTCTCTCACATCCTTCCCCAAACAAATCCAAGGTGAGGCAGATGCCAATCAAGGAGAGCGCTCAAAGGCAGTTCTCTCCGATCATGATGTGCTAGGTCAGGTCTCCAAGGCCACAAAACTAAAAGATTGTTGAATAGAAAGCAGGGTACGGAAGGACATTTACTACTTCTCTTCTTGAGGCAGCCAAGAAGGGCTTAAGGTGGCTGGAGCCAAAGGCCCTTCCCTGTGGCCCACAGAGCCTTGTCAGTACCCCATGGCCATGGGATATGACCACTTTCTTTGTGGATCAAGCTGTAAGGGTATGGTAAACACTCTTCATCTTTTTTGTTCCCTCAGTCACCTCCACTGAGGTCTGTCGTGGTTGCCTGGCACCAAGGAGGTCCTGGGAAGAATCGTCATCATTGCACTCTGTTATCAGGGGTGGCCCCAGGATCCTGGCATTCTGAGATGACTTAGCAGTGACCTTGGAAGCCACTGAGGGATGAGATGCTTTGAATTATGCTGACCCTGGAGCCCTTGTTCCAGGTGGTAACACCACTGCCAAAACACCTCAGTCCAGGCCCAGAGCCCCAGAGAATGCTGTGGAAGATGGCAGTTTTTGTAATCATAGTAGAGGTTTTTGTGCTGAAAACTTCTTAGTACTGTGCAAAGAGAGACAACTGACCACTGCAGTTTCTACCCTTCTAAAGGAAAAGCATTACAATTTTTGATAGTTTTAGCCACATTGCAAAAGAATGTGGAGACCTTCAATTAACTGTACTAGAAATTAGCTTGAGAACTTTCAGTTCTAGCAAATGTAAAGACCATGAGGAAAGAGCTTGAAAGCTAAACATCTTCATTTTGTCTTAAAAGAAATTCTTGTAGAAAAGCATGGAAAGAGAAATCTGACTGTTTACAAGTTTGGCTGGTAACTGACATTACAGGTAAGACTCAGGCCTCAGATGACTCAACAAAGCAAGAGCAACATCAAATATTTGCAGCCAAAATATCCTTTAAAACCCATCAGAAAAATGGAGCATTGGTTTGGACACCATTAACAGAGGCTTTGGAAGACATTTCTTATCTTCAGAGATGCATGCAGATGCTTTCACAAGAATCTCAAAAATGGTAGAAGTGGGCAAATTTATTAAAAGAGGAAAAAAATAATGTTTCAGAAAACCCTAAACTGCCTGTGGAGTAAGTTCCCGGTAATAAAATCAGATCAAGCCTGTAGGTGAACCTTGCTAAAGATGAGCTACAGAACTGCTGCTTTTGGGGAAATACAACATGAACCATGGGAGCTTGGAATTGGATATACTGAATGCACGTCTAATGAAAATCTGTTACCAGATAAATCCCAGAGAGTTTTGAATGTGGTATAGTTACATATTTATTTACAACATCTCAAATAGAAAGTAACCAAATACACAAGAAATTAACTGGACTGGCTAAAGTAATGGATCTACTGAAACCTCATATGGAAAGTTTCCAAATCAAGAAACACTGGCTTCAGTTAGAAAACACCCAGTCAGAAAGTGAGAGGTAAAAGCTCCAACAGAAACATCAAGTTCTACTGCTTGTAGAAAAACAAATTTGTATCTCAAATCCAATTTACAGAGAATTTACCCTGTAAGAAAAAGAAGAATCTTTCCAAAAAAGATGCAAACATAAGCAAATCAGCGAATGCATGTGAAAACCTGTACACTTACAAAATACCACTAGGAATTATTTCAGGTAAACTATGAAGAATCACTGGCTATTATCAAATCCCTCTGACTTCTCAGGAAAGGAAAGGTCATATTGTTGAGATGAGAGCTGTCAGCCGAGAAGTCTCAAGAACATACTAAAGGGAAAGGGACTGGGGAGGATGGGTGGGAAGGGAGGGACAAGGGCAGGGAAAAAGAAAGGGGGCATTACGATTAGCATGTATAGTGTGAAGGGGTCACGGGGAGGGCTGCCCAACACAGAGAAGACCAGTAGTGACTTTACAGCATCTTACTATGCGGATGGACAGTGACTGTGAAGGGGTATGTGGGGGGGACTTGGTGAAGGGGGGAGCCTAGTAAACATAATGTTCTTCATGTAATTGTAGATTAATGATACCAAAAAAAAAAAAAAGAACATACCCAAAGAAAATTCAAATATCACTCAAGAATTGATCGAACTTAAAAGATCTGAAAGTATCCATTCCTGATATTCCAAATGGTACATTTGTCAGAGGCCTTGAAAGAAATACCAGGAATCATCTGGACAACCAGATCACAGAGGAAAGAAGGTCCCCAGGCTGTGATGAGGGGGAACAAAGGGCCCCGCTCCCGGCACTGGCCAGCTGCCTCTCTGAGGAGTCCCTCCCAGTTGACCACCTCCGTTCTGATTTGGCAGGCCCTCCACAAGAGAGAGGCACAGTTTGTCTTGGTGCCCCTCACGGAGACAGGAGCTCAACGGCTTCCTCTGGCTCAGTCCTCGCACGTGATAGACAAGCAGCTGGCACAGGCTCTGTGTACTTAGTAGAGTGAAACCTTCACAGTGTCCTCCGGTCAGAGGTCAGATGTTGAAAAGGGTTCCAGGAGGCAAGTCATGTGCAGAGAAAAACCCCGTCTTCCCCGGATTCTGGAAAGTGAGGACAAAGCTCCCTGAGTCGTCTCTGCCAAGGGCCCCGGACTGCTCTCCCCTGGCAATGAGCAGTGTCTCAGCACCAGCCACTCCGTTTGCTCCTCCGTCCACAGTCTGGAAGCACTAGTGCCTCGTATCTAAGTTGACCTGCCTTCCACCGAGGCTGCTTTGGAGAGCCAGAACAACAGCAAGATGTTTTTGTCTCTCCCTACCCAAGTCTCGTGTCTCTGTTAGTATTATTCTATTAAGGGACTGTACAAAGGCTCAATTTGAAACTGGATAGGGAATAATTGTTAACATAGTGTATTAGAGCTGTAGAATATAATAGGAATCTAATAGTTGAATCGATTTCATTTTAGTCAATTCATAGATTGGTGTAATTAGAGTATTTTTGTCACTAACTAAAATATGCCAGACACACAGTTTATTTGATTTTGCTTAATGTCTCCCATAAGATCAACTGTAATAAGAGTTTCACGTGAAATGTTTCACCAGTGGAACCATTTCAAACTCAAGGTTTCTTTTTATACAACAAGGGCTCATTATTCTCTGATAAGATTATTATTTACTGTTATAAAATTTGGTTAACAAACAAGCTTAAAGAAAAGGGAATGTACCTACATTGCTGAAGTTACTTTTTCTTCTCATTGGTCATGTATATGAAAAATTAATTTCTAATATTACTGAGTTATTGTGGAAATCTGTAGATTGGAAGTACATTGTAGAATGCCTCTCTATAAACTGTTTTTTTAATGATCTAGCCCTACTCCGTAGTTAGTATTGAAAAATGTATCCCAGAGAAGTTTTATTTTGCCCAGAAAGACAGTAGTTTCATGTCAGGGGTGGGAATGTATCCAAGATTTCAATCCCAGTAGTGTTCTTTTTCATCTGTTTACCATCCGTCTTGGTGCCTACTAATCAGGAAATCTCCTATACTTAATATCATTATTAGCAACTAGACAATTAGCTCACAGTGGGCATACACATTTCTATAATTGGGAGATTCAGCATCGGTTGTGCTGTGTTCAGGGCATTTGCAGAGTGCCAGCCTGGCAGATAACCTGAATCATTCTGTTGTACTTAATGGATTACGCAGTCAGTATTTCATTTGGTTTATATGGAGGTTATATAGTTGCTATTTGGTTTAGGTTGGGAAGAAAATATTGAAGTCAATGCTCTTCTGTACTCAAGCTCAGAACTTTGGATGATACTTGAGACATGAATAGGAAGGCTTGTAGAATATTTAATTGTAGGATTTGGGAATTTATAATGAAGTCATTTTATTTTCTCAGCTTAATGTGTCTGCAAGGTCAGTGATTGTTACTGAGCACTGCAATTTCTGATAATCCCTATGATTTAGCAGAGAATTCACTGCAGGGTGCATACCCATGCATGCCTTCAGAAGGAAATGGCTTGGCATGGATTTCTGTATGCGGGATGCGTGCCCAGGGACCTGGATTATTTCAGTGTGTATATGGAGGTTGAATGACTATATACTTACATGATACAGGGGCACTGTTTATCAGACATGTTGCAGTGTGTCAAACAGGACATGGGCTTTGTGCTGAAGTGTAGTGGGTGCTCTCTCTGGAAAAGTCATATGAAGGGACTGAAAAGCTTAGTAACAGGAGTAGGAATTAGTAGAATGAGATTTAGTTTTGGCAGATGCAACTCGATACTTATGGGGCAAAATAATGTGAAATACAGACATTAGATGGATTAGAAAAACCTGGAAAGTTTCACTGATGGTGAAAAAGACCTTGCAGTCTTGCTAGTGGATGATAAATTAGATTTTGATTTGTAATTGGCAAGCAAAATAAGCTCCTGCTACTTTTGGCTATTGAAACAAAGTCAAGTATCATATTATTTGAGATATAAATCAGCTATCTTTAAAAAAAACCACACCATTATTCTTATCTTACCATTCCCTTTTCCCAAATTTATACAGCCTGCCTCCTCTGGATTCTTCTGTAGTGCTGGAAAGGTTGGTGGTTAAGTGGGAGACAGGTGTGAAGAGGGTGGGGTTTTACTTCTGGGACATCTCGTATCACAGCTACAAATATTGTTTAATGAGATAGAAAAGACTTAATAGTTAACAAAAGTGAAAAAAAAAGAAAGCAGATCCATCTTCTCTGAAATAAGCAATTTTCTATTTTCCTACTCATTAGATTTTCAGAAATAACCTTATTCTAGGTAAGAAAAGATGAATTTCTGTAGGAGGCGATTCAACATGAACCTGCCAGCATTGCACATACATCTGAATGCCAGTTGGCAGCTAAGGTATTTTTAGGATTTTGTGGATATAGCTGTGACCAAAGGAGCTGAAAATCGTTGATGTAATGCTCTTGCCTGTCTTAAGGAATTTATGACTGGATTTAAAGAGCTGAGAGCGAGGTGATGAGCACGTGGGCTCGGGGCGTCGCTGCAGGACGTGATTGTCCCTCCTCATCTCCTTCAGTGCGATGCACTGGCCGCACAGCGGATCTCTGAGTAATGAAGAAAACAAGACTATTTGGGAAATGCAACAATCCACATGGCCACAGTCACAGTTACAAAGGTGAGGTGACAGTACACAGAGTGGTACGTGTTGAATGAAAATACCTGTGTGGTTTGTGCAGATGGCTGGGCCTTCTTTTCAGCCAACGTGATAGACTCTGTGTTGAAAAATTCTGCTCAAATCAGTATTGCTTCATTGTTGGTCTTTATGCATGATTGATCCTATCACAGGGATGGTAATGAATTTGATGGACCTCAAAGAGCATATGGAGGAGGTAATTATGAAGCCTATTGATCAGAAGAATCTGGACCTTGATGTGCCATACTTTGCAGACACTGTAAGCACGGCAGAAAATGTAGCTGTGTATATGTGGGAAAGCCTCCAGAAATTATTTCCTGTGGGGTTTCTTTATACAGTAAAAGTCTATGAAACTGACAATAATAGTGTGGTCTATAAGGGACAGTAGCTGTTAGGGTTTAATGCTGTCGAGAGATTTAATTTCTTCCCATATTTGAAAAGGCCTTTATCCCCTTGGACTACTCAGAAGTCATCACATAATGGTTGCACCTCCACATTGTGTTCTGGAGTGCCTGAGCTACTAAAATCATTGTAAGATGTATTTTAAATTCAAACCTATTTCAAAACCAAATTTTTAATGTATCCTGCATATCATTTAGGGTCTTTAATCTGTAGATTAAATATCACTTCCTTTTCAATACAAAAAATAGTAAAAATAAAAAGCTAACAGTCCAAATTCTGGTTTGACTAAAAGAATCCAGGTAATTCATCTGTCAGCTGTGCCCTGGTATCCATAGACTGCTTTTGATAATGGATTATTATAAATGATTCTTTATTGGGCCCTTTCTGGTGTACAATGTATAATAATAAATGTAGAAATCTTTCTTCAGAATCTGGAAGATTGATTGGTATACCTAAGTATAAGAATTCTGAGCATAGTTTCCATAGGAAGATAAAAGATAATGAAGCATTTGTAAACTGAATCCTTTTAAGGACTGATTTTATTCAAGGAAAGTGACCACAGAGATCAAGTTTTGAATGATTAGAAAAATAGAGACCCAAAAAGGATGTATTGGCAGGAGAACCACCATTGCAGTAAAATAAGTTCTCTTCCCTTCACTTCTGTGTATAGTTACCATATATTCACCTATCACTACATTTGCAGAGTGTTTCTCACATAGGCACTGTTGTACTAGACACTGTAATGAATATAGAAAATATAAATCTGGTGTTTATACTCTGGAAGAAAAATTAAGATACGAAGATGCACAGACTAGTGGAAATTGCTCGCGTTTACTGGCAGTCTGACCGTCGCAGGTTGTTTAACCTTTCCAAGATTCAGTTTCTTCATCTGTAAAATGGAATAGCAGTGTGTGCCAAATAAGAATTTTATTACAATTAAGTTTATGTATCTGTATGTGCACCTAGTAAGCATTTAATAAATTTAAATTCTTTTTTTTTAAATGGCACTATGTGACTGTGTTGCCGGAGATGGGTCCTTGGTCTTGTTACGAGAAAGAATTCAAGAACAAACAGGTGAGAAAAAGCAGTTGAGCTGTATTATTTGGATAATAAAGTTCAGAGAAAAATAAGAGTACATGCCTGGGGTGGGGGCACAGGCAGGCCCTGAGGGGGTTGTGCCAAGGGAACAACATGGAGCCTTTTTTACATGAAGGAAGATGAATTTTCACTAGTAAGTAAGATTAGATTTCAAAGGGAACGGGTAGAGTCTTCTGCTGTTGAGGCTTGCTCTACCTTAATGCCACGCTGGGGAGTTTTTTGGCTATGTTTGCTTCTCCTCCAAACTGTCATGGCATGGGGAGGTGTGATTTGTACCAAGGGGAGTGAATTTTACTGTTAACAAGTGTATACTGTATCTGGAGGGGAAGTCAGTGTCAGCTTCTCCTCCATGTTGGAACCGACCCATTTTGGCTGGTTTATTATCTATACCCTCACTCCCTACTCACTGGAACCGCTTGTACAAAATGTGTAGAATGTAAGCAAGCATTCAACCAAGTCCCCCTCCTTCTCCCTGCGTATGTCTAATGACCTACCTACTCTAACAACAGTATGTGATCATTGGTGAAAGTGAAAAAAAAATGGAAGCTTTAGGCCTACTAAAAAGACCCTGACAGGAGGTGAAGGTGGGCCTGCTTGTTCTTGAACTTGTATTGTCCTTACTTCCTACCCTGGGTATAGTCAGAGTCCTCAGGCTTGTCTTAGGAGGCTTATTATTATATTATTATTATTTTCTTTAAACCAGTGCTACATTCATTTTAACTTTAGAGGAGAAAAGGCAATTTTCTTCAGTTAGTTCATCCCCACTTACGTGTACACATTGAAAGTAAAAAATTTGCATACGTAATCTCTTTCAGCAAGTCTGTATCTGCTCAATGTACCAAATTTGGATTTGGTACCAGATTATAACTAGTAATAATCCAAATTGTGTGGATGGCATGGAAAAACATTGCAAAAGACTAGCAGCTTTTCACAGCAAGTTCCCAAGAATGTCCATATGTAAACTGATTCTGAGTTTATGCTACTCGGTCTGGGAGCATGCTTCACTGAAACTCAGCATGAACCTGAACAAGTTCTTGGAAAAGAACGGCCCTTATGAGCCACACATTTGCAGCATTTAGAGGTTAAACTTGTTTAATTTTTATGCAGTTCCATGGTTGTGTTCCAGTTTGCAATGCGATACTAAGCACCAGAGCTCATTAATGTCTTTCATTGCTTTATCTTTACAACTGAATTGAATATCCATAAATGAGATGTTCGGACTCCTGTCCAGTAATGCGTTTCCTTTTCTCAACTTGCACAGACCCATAATCATGGTGCATCACAGATCTGTGATCTATGAAAACTACATTGAGTACATAAATGCGGGATATTAAAAATCCTTGTGTGTATAAAGTTTTTCTAGATTCTTTTCAAGCCATTTTCTTGATAGTGTGACATTTCTATAATTTGGAGACCATACAACATATGCTGAGATGCTTCTTACATAGACGTAATATTAACTAGTAATAAGCACTTCAAGTTTTTGCTATAAAATACAAGCTCAAAGATCTGTCAAATTATTTGCAAAGATCATGTAATTCTTTAGGCATATGCATTTCAAAATATCATTCCATGGCTGCAAGGCAAAAATTCTGAGTCTTGTACTTGACCCATTTGAAAAAGTAAACTCCAGTATCTGCCTTACCATACAAGTACCAGATAATTTATAATGGTAGCTTTCCCTTTATTATCAGTTGTCAATTTCTTGTGAAGTGATGTTTAATTCAAGCTTAATGAGCAGATACTATGCAGATCCCAATTAGGAGCAGGAACAATAAATAATTTATAGAGGAGCCAAAGCAGAATCCAGGGGACTGAAGATGCTACTGACAGGTGGAGGGAATTGTGTTTCCCATTCCCTATGGGCAAGAGTGCCTTTGGTTGAATTGTTGACTTATATGTTCTTTGGAATTATACTGAACCCCTCTTTAAAATGTGTAAAAAAAATAAGAAGAGAAATATTGGACCTTGCCTTTTCATTAAAGATGTTCAACAATACCCCATTTCTCTTAGGATAAAAGGCAAACTCCGTAGCAAGGTGCTGTGGACCTAATTTTGTCTCCCCATCTCCTCAGGTTCATATGTTAAAGCCCTAATCCCCAGTGTGACATTTGGAGGGAGGATCTTTAGGAGGGAATTAAAATTAAATGAGGCCATAAGGGTAGGGCCTTCATCTGGTAGGACTGATGTCCTTATGAGACAATGGAGTTTGTTCAAAATGAAACCTATCTTGCTAACACTTTGATTTTAGACTTCTCACCCTCCAGAACTGTGAGAAATGCATTTCAGTTCTTTAAGACACCAGTCTGTGGTATTTTGTTGTGACCGCCCTAGCAGACTAACATAGATTTTGGTACCAAGAAGTGGGGTGCTAGAAAGAACTTTGGAACTGGATCATGTGTAGAGGCTGGAGGAGTTTTGAGGTACATGCTAGGAAAAGCCTATATTGCTAGCAACAGAATATTCATATAAATAAGGATGCTAAGGCCATTCTGGTGAGATCTTAAGTGGAAGTGAGAAACAGGCTTTATTAGAAACTGTAGAAAAGGTGTTTCTTATTACAAAGAACTTGGTTGAATTATGTTCTTGCGTTTTGTAGAAGGTAGAACTTGCAAGTAATGAAATTGGATATTTAGCTGAGGAGATTTCTAAGCAAAGTGTTGAAAGAGTGGCCTGGTTCCCCCTGACTGCTTGTAGTAAAATGTGAGAGGAGAGAGTGAATTTAAGAAGGAATTGTCAAGCAAAAGGGAACCAGAACTTAATGATTTGAAAAACTTGTCAGCCTATCCTTACTGCACAAAATGAAGAAGCTTGTTCTGGAGAGAACACCAAGGATGTGGCTGGATGGGCATTCCAGAAAGAGGTTCCCCATGATCGAATCACCTATCTCAGCAGAAGCCAGGAATAAAAATGGGATTATAACAGCAGAGACACTGCCAGTTTGGACAAAAGGGGACAGAGATATTGTGACAGAATGAAGGAAAGCTGTCAGACTTCTTGGATTGAACAAGACCAGATCAGAGAGCTGTCCTGCTATGATACGTGCTGTTCTTCAAGGAAAGAAGAATGACCCCAAAGTGGATGCTGCGATTGCCTGGGCAGCCACTCCTCCCACAGGCCCTTGGGGCAAGGCTGTTCTTGGGTTCAAGGGTTGGTCACCATAGATTGCTGTGGGGGGTGACACTGCCACTGCAGCAAGCCTGGAAAGAGGGACATTGAGCCAAAGAGGATTCTTTTTGAAGCTTAAGATCTAATAGAATTTGCCTTGTTAGGTTTTGGACTTGGCTGGGACTCATTACCCCTTTCTTGTTTCCTGTTCCTTCCTTTTGTAATGGGAACATCTATGCTATGCCTGTCCCGTCATTGTATTTTGGAAGCATATAACCCACCTGTTTAACACATGAAGAATTTAGTCTCAGGATGAATTGTACCTCTAGTCTCAGCCATATCTGGTGATATTTGGATGAGACTTTGGACTTAGACTTTAGAGTTCATGCTGAAATGAGTTAAGACTTTTGGGGCTGTAGGAATAGAATGAATGTATGCAACAAGGTTGTGAATTTTGGGGGACCAGGGACAAAATGCTATGGATTGACATGTCCCCCACAAATTCACATGTTAGAGCACTAAGCCCCAATGAGTGGCTTTGCATCTTATAAGGACTCTGCTTTCTGTTGTCCTTATAAGAGGAACAGAGACCAGAGCTTTCTCCCTCTCTCCATCCTCACACACTGAAGAAAGGCGATATGAGCACGTATTTTGAGAATGTCAAGAATGGGCCATCTGCAAGCCAGAAAGAGTGTTCACCAGAATCTGAGCATGTTGGTACCCTAATCTTGACTTCTAGTGATTAACTGTGAGAAAATAAGTGAGGGTTGTTTAAGCCACCCAGTCCTTGGTAGTTTGCGTGGCAGCCCGAGCTAATGCAGATTGGGACCATTCAGCATCTGGCTACTTCTGTAGTCTTTCAAGCTTATCCTGTTGCCCTCACCTATTCACCCAAAACCCCACTTCCAGGTTGCTGGATTCACCCATGCTGTTCCTCTTCTCTTTTGTTTATTCATACCTATTAGGAAAAGCACAGCTGAAGTGGAACTTGGATTCAAAGTTTTCCCTTCTCACTGCAGGCAGAGTTCTGATGTCTTGCATTTGTGTTCTCTTAGGACGTTTTATAAAGCTCACATAATCGCCATTTTCACACAGTTATAGAATTATTGATTCAAATATTTGAATCATGGCACTAATCCTGGAGGCAAAAACTTCATTCTATTAATAAATCCGTAGATTTAAGGAAGCACGGATCAGTGGTTAAGGTCTAGGACTCAAGAGTCGGCACCTACATACGTCACTCATTCACTTGGACACATTACTCAACCTCTTAGTTTATTCATCTGTAAAATGAGAGGAAGATAAAAAGGTCAACTATGACTTAGGGTTTGTTGTTAAAATACAAATGGTTGGGCCTCAGCAGAATTTCACATTTAGCAGGTCTGGGTGAGGTGGGGCAAAGGAATAATTCCATTTCTGATATGTTTGCAGGCAGTGCTGATACTGCTGGTCAAGGGACCCACTGTGAGAATCACGGTAGTTTGAGATTCAAAAAAAAGTGGTTGATATATTGATTTAACATATTTAGTAAGTGTCTTTATATGTCAAGTTCTGGATTAGGCACTAGGGATACAAGAGTGAATAAGTCCAAGTTTTTTCCTCAGAGAACTTAAAAATCTCTTTTGGAAACATATAAAGCAATAAATAAACAAAAAAAAACTACAAAAGTAACTTCAGCTGGTGATCAGCGTGAGAGTGGTAGGATAGAGAACCTTTTGAGGCATCTTTAATTAGATTGGTGAGGGAAGGTCTCTCTCGAGGTGACATTTGACATGAGACCTGCAGAAAGGAGGGAGTCTGTTATGTCAGAGCCTGAAAAGAGGCTTCTTGGCAGAGGGCAAAGCAAGTATAGAGTCTTAGAAGCAGGGAAGGTCCTGGCTAGTTCAAAAAGCAGAAAGCAACCTTATTTGGCTTGAGGATAGTATGTGCAAAGGAAATAAGAGATGAAGTGAGATAGTCAGGACCCAGATCACCTAGTGTCTAATGGACTGTAAACTTTTTGAGTTTTCTTAAGAGGACGATGGGTTTAAGCAGAAGAGGGGTGACATCTACTTTATGTTTTAAAAGATGATTGGCTGCTGTGTGACAGGTAAAAGGTAAGAGTAAAAGCCAGTATTGGTCTTTGAAAAAGTTTAGGGGAGAAATGGGTGTGGCTGACATTAGCATTATGGAATGATACGAAGAGCAGCGGACAAGATTTGAGAAGTTTGAAAAGAAAATAGAGCTCAGAGGACTTGATGATGGATTAGATGTGGTCATTAGGGGAAGAGTATGTTCAATGGAAATTAGGTTTTCAATAAAAAAAGTGTAAATGATTGAAATGCCTTCAAAAATGCCAACTGCTTTCATGCCTGATGTTTAATTTATTAAAAATAGCAAGTCATCATGGATAGCAGATCTATTTTCTTTTTCCCAGACAGAAAACTGCTGACTTAAGCTGCCAGGTCATTTCAGGCATTATATCTGAAGAAGTGGGCAAGCACGTCACGAGCACTGATGAGCTCACCAAGGAGCTTCTCATGGACTCTGGATGAATGCATTGCTACCCTGAGTTCTTAATTGTGTAGCAGGTCAAGTCTCCAGTAGAAAGGATAGTGAGTTACCTGGTGGAGTGAGTTACCTGGGCGCTTCCTCTCATATCTTTGTCTCTTCTCTCTATAAGCCCTGGTTTCTAATCCTCTTAAAATTCCCCTTTTGAACTTAAAAAATGATAATGAAAAAATGAGTAGCAACCTAAATGTCCAACAGGAGGAGATAGGTTAATCATATTTTGGTACATGTATACAATGGAATACTACTGAAACCAGATGCCATTCGACATATGACCCAGTGCATTTCCTCTTCTTGGTTGTTTCTGCCCCTCCCCTTGCTCCATTGCTACCAGGCCTTCAGGTTGAGCTGATGACCCCTTGAACAACGTAGAGACATAAGATGTCATTGCTTTGAATTTCAAACAACTCCATTCTAAAATTAGCAGCTAGACTTTTAATTCAGATAGGTAGGATTTTATCTGTGGAGAACTAATGCCTTAGAGGAAACAGTATAGAGAAAATCTAAGGATAACACAGAGGAGGATGTGATAGAAAGAAGATCCGTGCCGCTTACTAAAGGGAAAATTTCTTCCTGGAATTGAGCTTGGGCAGGATAAAACCAAGAGAAAGAGGAAGAGAAGGTCAAAGTAGGCAAACGTTGGCTTTTTTTTGTAGTTGAATTCTTGCGGTGGAGGAAGAAATACTTGTAGTTATGGAGAATCCAAAGAACATCAGGCCTTCATATCCAATTCCATAATGCCTAAAGCCCCAGGCATAGTCTGGGGAGGATGGAGGCTTCTCAGAAGCATTCCCAACTCAACACCGGCTTTTCCAACAATCCACTGTAATGATAAGACAAAAGTGGCTGTGGGAGGTACCCAGGCTGAGAGAATTTCACACTATCTTGAACACTCCAGCATGAAGTAGAGTGAACAGCTGAGATTCTCAGGCTCCCTCTGAGATGCAGACATGCTCAGTGGACCAATGGAATTTTTGAATTTGGAACTGAGGCCTAGAAGGGCACAGCAGCATGGTGAGAGTGGAGCTAAGGGCAATGTCCACAGCTGCCAGCAGTGGATCATAGCATGACTCCTGAAGGCCAGATGGCATCAGCCATACCCAAACAGATACGGGTGCAGGGCAGCTGGTGGCCAGTCAGTCTGCACCCTAATGACTACTGCAAGGACCCTGAAGTCTCATGACGCCCAGATGCCCCTATGAGAATCTGTGATACCGTCCTGGGAAAGGAGAATCCAAAAACGGGAGGAGAAACCCTAAGAGGCAGAGGGTTTGTCCTGAAGTGGGTTTATACAGGAAGATCGTGATTTGCTCACTTGGCAAACGTAATCTGTGCTGCACCTTCCAGTGCTTCAGGGGCCCTGCGCTCTGAACCTTCTGCTCAGCTCTGCGGGGCGAGTGGCCTGGGCTCGGGTTCTGCTTGTCTGTGCTGTGGTTGGGAAACTGTTCCTACCCAGGCAGAGAACAGTGTAGAGCGGGGCTTACCTCTGGTTTCTCTTCTCACAAGAACCGCAGTGCTGCATTGTCCATTATACAATGCCTGAAAATAGCAGCTTGTGTATTCTGTCCAGTTTTTGTTTATGGCAGGGAGGTAAGTCTAGTACTGGTTAATCCAACATAGCAGGAAGTAGAAATCATTTAAGTACGTACTATTTTTTTTTTTTAGATAATTATTTTTTATTGAAGGGTAGTTATACACAGTATTACATTAGTTTCAGGTGTACAACACAGTGATTCAACATTTACATACATGATAATTCTAGGTAACAGCTATCACCATACCAAGTTGTTACAATATTTTGACTATATTCCTTATGCTATACATTACATCCCGGTTACTTATTTATTTTACAATTGGAAGTGTGTACTTTTTTTTTTTTTTTTTTTGTGAGGGCATCTCTCCTATTTATTGATCAAATGGTTATTAACAACAATAAAATTCTGTATAGGGGACTCAATGCTCAATGTATAATCATTAATCCACCCCAAGCCTAATTTTCATCAGTCTCCAATATTCTGAAGCATAATGAACAAGTTCTTACATGGAGAACAAATTTTTACATAGTGAATAAGTTACATGGTGAACAGTACAAGGGCAAGTTTTATCACAGAAACTTTCAGTTTTGATCATGCATTATGAACTATAAACAATCAGTTCAAATATGAATATTCGTTTGATTTTTATACCTTATTTATATGTGGATACCACATTTCTCTCTTTATTATTATTATTTTTAATAAAATGCTGAAGTGGTAGGTAGATGCAAGATAAAGGTAGAAAACATAGTTTAGTGTTGTAAGAGAGCGGATGTAGATGATCAGGTGTGTGCATGTAGACTATGTGTTAATCCAAGCTAGACAAGGGCAATAAAACATCCATGGATGCAGCAGATTTCTCTCAGAACAGGGGGGGAGAGGTTCTAAGCCTCACCTCTATTGATCCCCAATTTCTCACCTGATAGCCCCCTGTGACTGTGCCTGTCTTAGGTTGTTCCTCCCTTGAGGAATCTTACCCGTCTCTGGCTAACCAGTCATCTTCCGGGGCCATACAGGGAAATGTAAACTTGGTAAGTGAGAGAGAAGCAATATTGTTTGAAAAGGTTAGCTTTTTACTTCTTTGCATATTTATGCCCTGTGGCTTCTATGCCCAGCATTTGTCTTGAGGTATCTTTACCACTTGGAAGAATTGTGAAACACGGTAAATTCGATATGAGGCACGAATTCTATTTAGGGGTTGTAATTAGGAAGGAAGAAGAAAAGCTATAGAAGTAGCAGGTGGAAGAAAACATGGGAAGATTGATTATTTCTTTGACTTATCTTCTTGTAGAGTAACTTAAGCATCTATAGGTTTTAAACTACTAATTAAATTGTGCACACACATTAACATAATAGGAGTACAGTTACATAACCAAAGCATACCTATAATTACCAGCCATCTCCAGTGAAACCAAGAAAACCAGTTAGGCACCTTAGGCATTTGTGAAAACTTATCTATGATATGGTGGAAATTGTCCAACTGAACTTGAACAGTCTGAGAGAAATCAGACAAATTAAAACAACCCATTCCTGGGGACTGTTCACATCCCATATGTTCTTTTAACAGTAAATAGTCTGTAGTTGTAAGATTTTGGAGCACTACAATTTGCACTTCTCCTAATTCTTGGTTGAGTTCCAACAGTATAGATCCAGTCAAATTTGTTGTTTTACTGTATGCACAGGTCAGCTTAGATATCTCCTTCTTCATTCCCATGGCAAGTCCAGGAACTGGTGGGATGAGTGCTTCTACACCTGTAGCAGTGCATGGATCATTGTTGGGGTTTTTTGATGATCATCTTCTGGCATGAGTCTTCCAGAGAGTGCTGATGTTGGAAGTTCTTTTTCATATCGTATCTTAGTTCATTTTCAGGGTAGCCAAATTAGGCTTTGATCCTCTGTATAAACACAAACAAACCCTTTGCCTACACTTTTATATGCCCTTTATACCATTGTGTAGAACTCATTGGAGGTCACCACACAGGAACTGCTTTTTTTTTTTGTTATCATTAATCTACACTTACATGATGAATATTATGTTTACTAGGCTCTCCCCTATACCAGGTCCCCCCTATAAACCCCTTTACAGTCACTGTCCATCAGCATAGCAAATTGTTGTAGAATCACTACTTGTCTTCTCTGTGTTGTACAGCCCTCCCCTTTCTCTCACGCCCCCATGCTTGCTAATCTTTATACCCCCCTTCTTCTTCTCCCCCTTATCCCTCCCTACTTACCCATCCTCCCCAGTCCCTTTCCCTTTGGTACCTGTTAGTCCATTCTTGAGTTCTGTGATTCTGCTGCTGTTTTGTTCCTTCAGTTTTTCCTTTGTTCTTATACTCCACAGATGAGTGAAATCATTTGGTATTTCTCTTTCTCCACTTGGCTTATTTCGCTGAGCATAATACCCACCAGCTCCATCCATGTTGCCCTTTCACCAGGCGCTGGGCTCTCACATGTGTGGATGTAGTCTGGCTGTTGTCCTGTGTCTTCTGGTCTCTCTTTTAGGATTAGTTGTATTTGTTGTATTTTCAAAAATATATATGTTTTTGGGAGGAGATTCCCACTGTCCTACTCATGCTGCCATGTTGGCTCCACCAAGTAAGTACTATTTTTGATGACAGGAATATACATGAGTGTTATTAAAATCCTCTTCATCTGCTGCTTTGTTATATGAACCTTGAGTTGCAAGGTAGATAATTCAATGTTAGTTCAAAGATGTGGGACTTTCACAGAGTTAATGTTCAAAATTATCTGTGACTGATTGAATGAATTTTTTTCATAGTTGATATAAGTTTTGTTTCCAAATTCAGATCCTTTCTCTTATACTTCCATATTACACAATCATCTTTACTCTGTGACAAGAGATTTTCTCATGCACAATTCAGCATCAAGCCAGGAAATGGGCAGTATGTTTTGTCACCTATCATAGAAAAATTTATTTCAGTTTGTTCATTGTGATGGCTAAGGAAAGAAAGAAAAGAGAAAATAGAATATGTTTTAAACTTCGGTTTAAACTGCCAGCCTATACAAACTAATCCTTTCCTTACCCTGTCTTGTTCTTTCTTTTTAACTCTTTTCTTTGTTATATATATTTAATTTTTCTTTTGAGCTGTGTTTTATATGAATCGTTGGATATACACTGCTGAAGAATTTGCTGTATTTCTCTTTGCTTTATGTATTCTATTCTACCTTTACCAGGTAGATCAAAGATATAACTAAAGATTTAAAAACATCTAAATCAGCTTATAAATCAGCTAAAATGTTCTTCTTTATGACAAAGTTCTTTGAAGGTTCCATTTATTTAAGCCTCTAAGTCAGATCTAGAAAGCAATGCTGGAAAAGGAAAAAAAAATTGTGTGTTTATTTTAAAGCATTAAATCAAGAGCTATTCTTGATTATGCAGTTGAATATGACTGAAGCATAGCACAGTACACCTATTTGTCGTCACTGGTGGTCTGTTTCTTTTGGAGATTTATACAGATTTTTGCTCTTTTTGAAGTTAGTACTTGCTGTTTCATATTGTAATAATTTGTATATTTGCTCATAAGTCTCTGGTTAAAAGGGACATTGAAAAATGAAAGTCAAGAATTAATAATTTTCATTTTTAATATAACTCTTTTGCCTCTAACATTTCTTAACCTACTGCCCAATCTGTTATTTCCCCCTATTCCTAGAAGACAAATAACCCTAGGGTCCGTCAAATGACATGCCAGCCAACCTTCCTGTCCTTCAGTGTTCCTGTAAGAAAAATCTATTCATTGTACACCGACCTAGCACTGCACCACTGATCATTCAGCTTCACAGCTAAATTTTTCTCTCATATACACATTTACATGTGTTATCAGTCATGCTCGATTTTAAATGGTGCTTGAAAATTCTGATTCTATAAGATACAGTGGTAAGTGCACTGAACATGGAATCAAACCTGGATTTGATTCTTGACTTCATTACTTGCAAGTTGTGGAAGTTCTTTGAATCACAGATTCCTCACTTGTAAAATTCAAATCATAACTGTCAGTCACATGTACATCACAGGTAGGCACCTTGCAGGGTTTATGAACTAAAGTAGTAGCTTTTTGCAAGTGTGTGGTGTGTGTAATTCTTTATAAATTCCAGTTACCTAACTGTCAGAAAACCTGGAAGTAATGGCTTCTTTTTTCATCAGAGTTGACCTGTCAAACATTTATATATATTATATATTTTTTTCAATGAATTAATCTTGTTTTGAGGGGAGAGCTCCTACCACCTTTTAGGCAGCTGGCGTGAGTGGCCTAACCCATACAGACCAAGTCACGTGGGAGCATAGGTGTTTGTGCCTTACCTCACAATGGATGTTTCTTAGGGGGAAAAAAAAAAGACTTGTTTTGCAAAAGTCCAAATTAGCTACCTTCTTTCCATATAGCTCATTTGAACTTCACATCTTACTAAATTTTTTATTAAGCCATTTTTAAAGATAGACCACAGTTCCTACAGCCAAAGAGAACTGAGTAAAAATCCCAGTGTTCCTACTTTCTAGCCATATGACATTGCTCAGGTTGCATATTCTTTATGAATTTTATCTTTCTTTCTCATTAAATGGGAATAACAATACTTACATGTTATAGTATTTGTCATGATTAAGTAAGATAGCCAGTGTAAAAAATGTTTACTTTTGGCAATCATCAGATTTTTTTACTGAAGTGTAATTGATAAACAATATTCTATTGGTTTCAGGTGTACACAATGATTTGACAATTATATGCATTATGAAATACTCACCATGATTAAATAAGTCTAGTTACCATCTGCCAATATATCAAGATATTTCAGTATTATTGACTATATTCCCTATGCTGGGACTTTTCATCCCCATGGCTTATTTACTTTATAATTAGAAATTTCTACCTCTTTTATCTCCGCCACCATTTTGTCTGTTCCTCCACCCTCTCTTCTAAGGCAACCATCAGTTTGTTCTTTGTGTTTAGGAATCTGTTTCTGTTTAGTTTGTTCATGAGTGTGCTTTAGTTTTTAGATTCCACATATGAGTGAGATCATATGGAATTTATCTTTCTCTGTCTGACTTATTTCACTGAGTATAATACCCTCTAGGTCCATCCATTGGTTGGAAATGGCAAGAGTCGATCCTTCTTTTATGGCAGAGGAGTATTCCATTGTTCAAATATACCACATCTTCTTTATTGATGGACACTTTGGTTGCTTCCATATCATGACTATTGTAAATAATGCTACAGGAAACACATTGTGCATATATCTTTTTAAATTAGTGATCTTGTTTCTTTTGGTGAAATTCCCAGAAATGAAATTACTGGGTCATATGGTATTTCTATTTTTAATTTTTTGAGAAACCTCTACACTGTTTTTCATAGTGGTTATCAACAAACTATTAGCTCCCTTCCCACTTTTCCATTTTGTTCTGATATATGCTGTTGAATAATGACTTTAAAATTCTTCTGGATTTTAGAAGTGAATTTGACTCAGTCTTATGAAAAAAAAAAGTTTACACTGTACTTCGGCCACTTGTGCCAGTCTAAAATACCATACAATTTCTAAATCTCAATCTCACTATAAAGAGTTTTAGTATGAAGACATACATGAGATTGAAATAGTACAGGTAGCATAATTTTTAAGTCATTTGGTATCTCAGAATTATTAAAAGGAATGCTTTCATTGGTAGAATTGTGAAACCCAGCATGATTTCTTCACTTAGTTTGGTCACGAAGCTGGGATAACATGTCATAGCGAGATCTTTACTCTGTATCAAGATGACTCTGTGATATGCATGATGGCAGAGGTCCAAATTTTTGAGTCAGTAATGAGGAGAGACTGAAAAGAACTGTATTGGTATTAGGGCAACATCACCCTGCATCCCCTTCATTTATGTTAATAATTAAAATTAATGGTATTAATGAATAATTTAAATGAGTTTAAACCATGATAAATAGTTTGGTAAATGTACAGATATGAGATTATTGTGTGACTTCTTTGGAGTTCCAAAGACCAAACTATATCGTTAATCTTTCTAGAAGGAAGTGAATTTTAGAATGAAGAGTGAGGACTTAGGAGACAGGCTTTGTAAGGAAATATGAGAAAATCTGTCCCATTTCCCTGAGGCTGCAAGACAGTTTGGTCTAGATTCTGAGCAAGGGGATGACAGTGGGGTGGGGAAAATGCTCTCGGCTGCAGGGGGCAGTCAAGTTGGGGCAGGGAGATGGCCCTTTAAGGAGCGTAGGGAGTTAGTTGTCTGGAATCATGCCGTTTGTTGTAAGTCAGTCCGTGTCTTGCCGGCTGCCCTTCCATTATCTCTGGATATCCATTAGCCCTCATTAAGCATTATAAGATGATCTTTCCTGTTCTGTGAGAGATTAAGGGAAAGGACATCTTCTATACTTGGAACAACATGAAAAAAGGAATAGCTGTGCATTCTCCCCTGAGACTAGAGTAGGCATCACGGGCGGTAACCAGCAAGGGCCGCTGGTACATCAAAGCAGTGAGCCCTCAGTGGTTAGTGGCAGCAAAGGTAATCAATGGTGGCCCCTCAAGAGGGGTGGAGGAGCTGTGTCAGAAGAACACAGGGGAATTATTCTGAAGATGGTGCCCTGGGAGTCATTCCGACAAACCTGTGGACATGAACTCAAGGGTCTAATTACCAGTAAGGAATCCGGTGAGAGCTTGTAGTTTGGAATTTGAGTTACACATTTACTAAATTTAATTCATTTATAGCCTCTTTTGAATGAACATTTTACCATTTATAGAAAGAATGAAGAACTCAAATAATTCAGTTATAGGTATTTCTATATTAATCTTGGAAGTGGAGTTTCTTAAGCAAGGTCATAAAGATTTGTAATGCCTTGCCATTGAGAAGAAATTATTTTCCAGATTGAGAAATTGAATGGAAGGTAGGAGTGGGAAAAAAGAGAAAAAATGTAATGACAAAATCTTTGTTTCTGTGCAGGGAGCATGGGCACTGTTGGGAGAGGAGATTCCAAAGCAGCTCTTTTGCGAAGGTCATAGAGGACAGTTTGTAAAGGTATTTGATCAGGAGAGAAGGTACATGTTTGAAGCATTTGAGCTGCATAATTAATTTCACTTAGAGAAAGCAAAATTTGTTCATTCTCCTTTAAATAGTTTATTTTCTAGCCTTTTTAACAGTATTTCTCCAGCAACTATGTACTGCTTTATTTGACCAATATTGATTATTTTCCTCTCTTTCCAACAGAGCTTGAAATAAACATTTGTTTAGGACTCTTGAATGTACTAAAGCATTGGGAAGTTAGCCATTTTTTACTTCTAGGATTTAACATTAAACCAGCGGAGAATTACAAAGACTACTCAAAGTTCCATATTGTTACTGAAGAAAATATCTCACTAGATTAAGCCTCTTGTGTGTATTGTCTCTTTTCTAGGTACAGACCTCAGATGGCTAAACATATAGTATTATAGTAAGGATACCATAACATTTTAGTTTTGGAAGTTATCTTAGATGTCATTTTGTATGATCCTCTTAATCACTCAGGAATATTTCCTGCATTATCACTAATATTTCTTCTGTTTAAACGTTCCACTTCTTATCCCTTATACATAAGAAATTCCATTGGGGCAATTCTCGTAAAATTTAACCTTTGTAGGCACCTGAAAGTTAGGAACTTTCTGTGGTTGAAGTTGTTAATCTTCAACTTTCCTATAGAGAAGGCCCTGATAAACTTTACCACCATCTTGCACCCTTTAGAGGCTCACCAATCTCTGAATAACTAAGAACCTTTCTCCTTTTTCAGGGATATTAAGCCCAGTGACCTCTAAGATCTCTACTAGCTCAAAATCTCTCTGGTTAATTGGAGACCTGTAGACTATGGGCATTCTCAAACTTTGGTCCTAACCAGATCTCTGCTGTCACTATGTGAGCAGATCAGCCAATATTGGGAGATTCCTATAGTCTAGTAAAGACCCAGAGCTTTCTCTTTATTATGGGATTCTGTGTTTGGGATGCTGCCTCAGTGGCATCTCCATGGCTGATCAGAATTAAAATGGATAGAGAAAAATGTAGCTCTACCTATGCTTTAACTTGGCTGAGTGCTCAGAATGCAGGTGAAGGTGAACTGGCAGCTCTTATGAGTATCAGGGCTCCCGGCACCAGCAACAGAAAGCCCTAGGATCTTCAGTAAAATGAGGAAAGCTGCAACAGGATTCAATTGGGCAGAATTTTGAATTTATAATCTCTCTTGGACTCATGGTAGGCTACTCTTCTCCCGTCTCTGTATCATCTCCACATCTCTGCTGCCTCCTTGGACCCGATGGAATTCTATATTAAACTATATATTAAACCCTTTGATGACTTGGTATCAGTGACTTCCAGAATTGTGTGTCAATAGTATGTTCAGCAGCTACTCATTGAATACCCACTGCCTTCTGGCATGGTGCCACATGCTTCACCTGCTTCATTCTGTTGGTTTTCTCCTCACTAACCCGTAAAGTAGGAATTCTTATCTTCAATGTATAGATGAGAAGCCGAGGCACTGAGAAGGTTAAATAAGTGCCCAAATCACACACCTAATGCATGGCACAGCTGTACTTGAACATGGACAAACCCCTGTTTTAGTTTCTGCGGATGCCATAACTAATCACACAAACTTAGTGGCTTAAACAACAGAACTGATTATCTTACAGCTCTGTAGGTCAGAAATTCAACACGAATCCCGCTGGGGTAAAGTCAAGGTGTCCACAGAGCTTCTTAATTTTCTGAAGACTGCATGGGAGAATTGGTTTCCCTGCCTTTTCCAGCTTCTAGAGACTCCCTATGTTCCTTGAAATGTGGCCCCTTTATCTCCTAAGCTAGCAACACAGCAGCCCTCCTACCCTGCTTCATCACCACATCTCTTTCTCTTCACAGCTGGAAAAGGGTTTTTAAGGTCCCAAGTCAGTAGATTGGGCCCGGGATAAGCTCTACACATCAAAGTTCTTGATCATATCTGCAAAGTCCCTTTGGCCGTGTAAGATAATATCATTACAAGTTCCTTTGTTTAGGACCTAAGCATTTGGGAGAGGGGCATTATTCTGCCTACCACCCTCCTTTTGGATTCTATTTCCATAAACCTATTGCTCGAGACCACATACTAACATTGCTTCATAAATTTTATGATATTTCAGGCATCAAATCTATTCCTGAAAAGTGCTGAACACTTCGTAAGTGTTTTTAGAGGAAATTAATAGATATAATAAAAGACCAGAAATTGGGGATATTGTTTCACTGCACACAAATGGACTAATAATGATTGATTCAAGGGGTAATTATTTGTAACATCATTCTAGACTTTTAAATTGGGAGATAAAGGTTAATCACCTTCCTCAGAGGAGAAGAGATGTTTATTTGGTGTGCAGCTGAAGCCAAGAGGATGTGCTTTTGCTGTACAGCCCTGTTAATTAGTGGACAGCGTCGCTAATGCATGTGTTACTGGGAGGATTATGGATGCAACTGACCTCTACCTGAAGGGTGATCCCTTTGGTCTGGAATCCTTCTGGGAAAAGAGCATTCAGAAGCTTCAATATGCTAAAAAATTCAAACAGAAAGCATTGATGAAATTTCCCTTATGACAGGTTTTTTTGTTTGTTTGTTTCTGTTTTTTTTTTTTGTTGACCTGGTTCAAGTACAAAAGTGGTATAAACAATTAGGATGCCAGAAAATGAAGAACCATGGATGCACATATTTGGAATCAGTGGGAGTACTGTCGGAATGCTTCCCTGAACTAAACTCTTGGTGTTACCTACCAGAAGAGGGGACATATTAAAGCCTTTACAATTTGGGGAAAAATGAATTGTGTCTAGTGTTAGGCCTCCTGGGCTGGGGGTGGGGAGGAAAGCTGGAGGAGTCAGTGAATGGGCACCCTGGACTGCCTGACGCAGTGCTAAGCCTGCAGGAGGGCGTCGGAGCCAGGAGGCCACCTCCATACAAGCAACTGCCATTGGTACTAAGGCAATCTTTAGACAAAGCATGAGATTACATCAAGGGTCACTTAGGGTACGTAACAGAATAATACCTTGACCAGGATTTGGCATCTTTATGTGACTAAGAAATCCCGTTCGAACAGGGAGTGTAAGATGGCACAGTGCCTTTGGCACGATTTCAAAATGCCTGATGTTTCTCTTTGGCTCTCCTCAAGTCTCCCCAGCGAGAGGTACCTATAGATACCACACAAACCCAAACAGGCGGCTGAGAAAGGCAGGCCAACTGCAAAGGGGAGACGTGCGCCTTTAACGGAAAACCAGAGGTGTAAATTTGGGCGTCCCAAAACGGACATAAATAAATGCATTTCTCAGCAGCACTGAAAAATAACTGGGAGCATAACAGCAATGTCACTTCCCATTACTTACTGCTGTGTTAGGAGAGGCCAATGTTTTATTAATAAACAGGCGGTTAGAGCACAATTTGTTCCCAGCTATCAGTCTAGGAGGGTAGGGGAGGCCAACTGAAACCTCCAACAAGAGAAATGATTTACTGATTTAATGTGACTGACAGACTTGGTGATGAAAAGGGACTTTACTGTGTAGCCTCAGGGAGTAGCTGAAGGGAGATGGTCAGAGGGCTCCAGCCTCGGCGGGGTGGAGAGCTTCCTCGCAGGACTGAGACCCTGATGAGACTGAGTAGTGTGGAGTGGTGTCAGGGAGAGAGAGGGAGAGGGGGAGGGAAGGAGAGAGAGAGGGAGAGAGAGATTGAGCGGGAGGGAGAGACAGCGAGGGGGAGAGAGAGAGGGAGTTGGAGAGGGAGAGGGGAAGGGAGGGAGAGAGACCTGTCGCTTCATTTGGTGCAGAGTATGATTTAGGAACTGCACACTCATCTATCACGAGCTGGCTAATAACTAATCAATGATTGCAAAGCTCTTGGAAGGTAGTCACTTTTATATAAATGCTAAATAACAAAAATGCTGAAATTTGGTTCAGGATTGCAGGCAAATCTAACCTGCCAGTGGAAAGCTAGAAAGGGTTATTTGTTTGGAGAAGTGCTCTAACCGCCTGTTTATTAATAAGGAACATAGGGAGTCTCTAGAAGCTGGAAAAGGCAGGGAAACCAATTCTCCCATGGAGTCTTCAGAAAATTAAGAAGCTCTGTGGACACCTTGACTTACATACTCCCATGTGTGTGGCTGAAGCGGGTGGTGAGGATCCTCGGGTGCAGTTTAACTTGCTCTAATTAGGGACATTGCACTCCAGGGGGCACTCCTTACTGTCTGACTCTGCCACTGCATTGAAACAGGCCTGCTGCAGGGGCGAGCTCACGTGACTCACTGGTATGAATGCAACTTCCTGATTAGGGGTTGCACTGATTGTGATTTATCAGCGTAGAGCTGTCATAACAAAGTCACTGTAAAGACGTCCAGCACTTAGCACCAACTCCTGCAAAAGGCGCTGCCTGTCTGTAGACACGTGCCCCACCTTCCCCTTAGGAACAAGACCCCCTAGTCTGGTAATTCTTTACCTTGTGACAGCTCTTGGAAGAGGAAAGCTTAATATACTTTTCTGATTCCCAAAACTCCTTTTGCCATTTAGGATTTTTGTTTTTTCTCCACTTGAAATTGTTAATATACTTGTTTTATTTGTTTTCAGGAAGATAGAAATAACTCCTCCCATTTAGGAAATTTAATTACTAGGGTATTAATCTGTCAATTTCAGGCTGCTCATTGAATTCTTGTTGCAAAAACAGCTGTAGCCAACAATATTGCAATAGTGTATTCTTAAGCAAACAGCAATGTCTCTGGAATGTGTGTGCATAAATATTAATTAAGAAGAGAAATAAGACAGCAACGAAACCCTTTCTATTAATTATTTTGGCTGTTTTCCAAATTTGTTGCAGTTTATCTGACTTTCTTTTTCCAAGCTCTCAGAACAATCTGTCTTAGCCTATTTATGCAGGGAAGGTGTCTGAAAGTCAGTGACTAAATTTAGCGGTACGTCCTCCTGAGAAGACAATTTTTTCTTCTTTGCTAATTTGGGCTCATGAGGAAGGCAGAAAGGAGTTATTTTGATTTCCCTTGGTTTGGCCAGATGATTCTTGTGGGCAAGCTATGAGGGGATTCCCAGGACTTCTTGGTTCTAATTGGGCCTGTTTCCCAACAATTGTTGACTTAAAACTTCCTAGAGTTTAGTGGTGCTTAAGAGCTCAGATAGTTCCCATTGGAAAGAACAAACCGAAGTGCAAATGCAGCAGTTTTGTAATCATTCAGATGAACTTGTTTGTAGTCAACACCTAGAACTCTTCAGTAGCCAAATGGGTGCCTACAGTGAATTTCTGAGTTAATTTTACATTTTATTTGGCAAAGTTCTAACAAGTTTCATTATGTTTCTATTTTTTCCAATCTCTCTATTTGAGCCCATGGAATTATTAGAAGATATCAATGCACCTGCTAGAAATATGTAAAGATAGTAGCGAGAAGTCATGGCCGATGCAAAGTTAAGAGAGATTAAAATGAGCAAGCACAGCAAGTCTGAAAGCTAAACCACTGAGTACACGAACCTCCTCGACATCCCCTTCACCTTCAAAGACTTCTCCATAAAATATTCTACATTCTTAACCACAACATTGTATCATCAAGAACAGAATCAAAGTAATTCACAAAAGAATTGCAAATGGCCAATGAACAAATGAGAAACTGTTTAGCCACAGGTAATCAAAGAAATGCAAATTAAACATGAAAGTTATATTTATTTATCTGTCAAATTGGAAAAGATTTAAAAACTAAGTGGTATCTCATTTCCAAAGGGTCAAGGAAGCAAGCATTCTCAGCTGTCTTGAGCAGAGATAGTAATACAACCTTTCTAATGGGCACGTTTGCAGTGGCTGTAAAAAGCTTTAAAAATGTGTATACCCTTTGACCCAGCATTTCTAAATATAAGAATTTATTCCAAGGAAAATATTAAGTGTATTGTCATAAGGTGTCAAGAGTTTAGCCAAACTGCTTCATGTTATAGCTGCCTTGGTATCCATTTTGTTTGGTCACGTGGCCCGAGGGGGGCCTTAAACAGACACTTGCTCCTTTATGTAAGTTTGTGCTCTAGAAAACAGCCCACAGAGTCGTCACAAGCAGGTCTAAGTTGTGATAGGACTTCCCCAGTAGCCCTTGTGATCAGCAGTCTCCCCTATTTCTCAGGGTCTTCCCTTTGTGCACCTCTTAGGTCAGACCCCTGTGGAGCTGATCAAAACCCCACTCTCAGGGGTTTGCATTGACCAATCTGGCCCTTGCCCAGGAGCCTCAGGACTCTCCACTGACCCCAGGCCCTGCTACTCCGCCTGCACCCTGCCTCACCTCCTTGTCTGGTCCCTGAGGCGTGCCCCATACTTCCTCTGGGACCTGTGAGCAATAATCTTCTCTGTTTAAATTTCATATGGTCTTTTATTGAACCACAGCTCACCATCCAGCAGCCTGTGTTCCACTTGACAAATGTTAATTTAGCAAAATAATAATATAAGGATTTAATTTCAAAGATTGTTTGCAGAGAATTCTTAGTTATAAAAGAAAAAATTTATAACAAATTACACCTTATCCAAGAAAATAATACCAGGTAGTCACCAAATATGATGTAGAAACTGTTTGTTGTTATGGAAGGATATTCCCAAATAAGTGGAAAAAACGAGCAGATTACAAAATTACCAGTATATCTCCCTTTTGGCCTAAAAACACATAGAAAACAGAAAAATAAAAAAAATACCACTACGAAGCTTTGAGTACTGGATTGTGGTCAGCTTTTATATTTTTGATAATCATCATAATTCCTTTCCTATTTACAAAACATATTACGTACCTGTTAACATGGAATAAAAGTTTTTAAAAATAAAAATTGTTGAAGAAATTCTACATATTTTCTAAGGAGGGTGTTATACATAGACTCTATATGAGCATATTCTAGTTTAAAATATAATAGGAAAGGGTGTAGCATATTTTAGAATTATCTTCTTTTTATGACTTTCTCATTTATTCATTTATTCATTTTTCTAGCAGTATTTTCTGAGCACCTGCTCTGGGCCAGGCACTGAGTATACAACAGGAATGACAAAATACTGTTCCCTTCAGGGGACCCAGTGTACAACATAGTGATCATAGTTAATAATACTGTGTGATATACTTGAAAGTTTCTGAAAGAGCACGTTTTAAATGTTACCTTGAGAAATAGATTCCCCTTTCTCCAAAAAATTAATTACTCAAAACAACTCACACAAAAAAGTCATCATGCGACGTGATGGAGGTGTTAGCTAATGGTGGTAGTCATTTTGCAGTGTATAGGTGTATCAAACCAACAGGTCATATACCTTAAACTGACGTCATGTTATATGTCAGTTATATCTCCATAAAGCTGAGGAGAAAAAGTAGGTCTCTGAGGTAATGAAGCTTACAGTCTATTTGGGGAGATGGAGGGACAATCCTGTAGTTAAATATATTTCACAACTGGGACAAGTGTAGATGAGAGTCGCAGAGCCTGTCAGAGAGCCTTGGAGGGGGGACCTGGGGAGAGTGGTGGATGGAGAGAGAAGGGCTCTGTGGATGGAGTGCCGCACGTGTGTGAGCTGTTATGGCTTCAGGGGTAGGTGTGGATGATGCACCTGCAGGATCTTGAAGTCCATTCTTACTTTTCCTTAATCCCTCTTAAGAACAATGGGGAGCTGTTGCTGCCCTCAGCATAGACACGGATGGTTTACCTTTTGTAAAGGTAAGTCTGACTCTTGTGGAAGACATACCAGAGAAAGGCCTGAATGGATGCAGATGTACAAATTAGAATGTTATAAAAATAAAAGAAGCTGAGGGATAAGAGGGGAGGTTGCCTGGAAACACAGGGTGATGTAGGTGGAGGTGGAGAAAGGAAGCCTGTTTGAATGTTATTCCCAAAGCGAATTAGATGATAGAGTGGGTTCGGGGCTGAGGAAGAGGGGAGTCAAAGATGGTAACTGCTTTGTGTCATGACGGGCAGGACGGTGCTACCATCCCTGGCAGTAACAAACAGGGGTCAGCAGCCAAGGCTGGGGGGCACGATGGGATCTGGTAATAATCTTGTTTTGGACATGTTAGTGTGAAACATATTCAAGGCTCCTAAGGGGAAATGTCGAATGATAGGTGATAATCTTACTGGAGAATTAAGAGAAAAGGGAGATATTACAGAACTTAAAATAAAGCTGGCTCTTCATTGTCACCTTACCATGAGTCAAAAACTGTGCAATTTTTTTTTTATTCTCCTCAGAATGACTTTTTCCATGGAGTTCATCGCCTTTGAGGGGGCATTTGGCATCATATCATAAAGTACAGTTGTCACTCATGACCTGAAGTTTAGTAATTTCAGGGGCTGGAGTCCACAGTGGCCACCATCATGGGAGGTAATAGTGAGACCCGTGTTATGGCTGTTTTATTCTGTGTGGCTCTTACGATCTCTGAGATCCGGTGGTGGACTTATACTGCTTCCATTTCTTGAATAGTGCCGAATACCATTGCTCTTATTTCAGTATATAGCTGGCAAATGCTTGCTCAGTAAGTAAATCAATGGGTAACTGGCCAAATAATCATGAATCAAATTTTGTCAGTATTCATTGCTTAGTCACATGTGCCATGTGTTTGTTAGCTGCTACTGGTATTTCTGAAGAAGAGATGACTGTGAGGTTCTAGAACTCCAGTTGGTTCCAGTCCCTGCCATGCTGCCTTGTGTGGTTCTTGCACACAGGTCTGGTAAATGCACTGTCGCTACTTAAGTTCAGTTTCCAAGCCTTTCCTGGCCTGGACCAGAAGACTTCTCCTGTTCCATCACCGTCAGAGCAGTGTGAAGGACTCTGAGGGTCCTTTTGTCATTTTCTGCAAACTGCAATGATGGGACATTGTGGGAGGAAGGTGAGTCCACTTAGGGGGAATTAAAAAGCACAACCAATAGCAGGGAATTTTTTTTTAAAGCTAAGTACCTTGAGCAGTCAATTCACACACATGAAAATAAACATCTGTAAATATACATAAATGCCCCAACTTAAGTGAATGACCAAAACAATGTTATATTTTTTTCTTATCAGCTACCCAGAAATTAAAATAATTGATAACATTTAGTACCAACAAGGGTATGGGGAATGAGGCATGTATGTGCATTATTGACATAAATTGGTATAACTTTTGGGGAACATGGGGGTTTCCTTTAAGAGCACATAGCAAATTGTCAAATGCATAGGGTCTTGGATCCAGCACTATCCCTTCTAGATATTCATCATCTTCCCAGTAATACCTAATATTTTTGAGCTCTGGCCATGTGCCAGGTATTACTTCGTGCCCTCTACAGGTACTAAGCTGTTTACTTTTTATAAAACTCTATGAGATAGTTTATATTGTTACTCAGCTTGTAGAGTTGAAGAAATCGAGTCATAGTGAGGTTAAGTACTTGTCAAGGTCACTGCTGATGAGCTACCGAAGTCAGATTCTGATCCAGGCAGTGTGGCTCCAGAGTTACTCATGTGTGCCTGTCTGTATTATTTCCTTGTACACATAGGTGGGATGTCTTGGGGCTGCAGAGTTCAAGCTCCCTGAAGGCTGCCTGACTTCCTTTTCTGTTCTAATCACAGACTCATTATTAGAATAGCACTAGCACCCCCATTCCACTGGACAGATAAGTGGGATTCAGGCTCTGTCTGTGTGCAGACATCTTGACATTTCTGCATCCTTTCTGGTCCCTCTGACCCTGGTCTGCATGAGTTTCCATGGTACTTGGAACTTCTGTCCACATCTCTATCAAATGCTAGTCCCAGGGATGGGTGTAGAGCAAGTTCTCGCCTGTGATTTCCCAGGTGAGAAAAACTGACATAAGCTCTTGGAGGTCCTTAAATAATAAAGTAACATTTTTTCACTCTTTGCTTTGTAATAACAATGATTATCATGACACAAATGATAATAACAAAAATGAGAGTTGACTCACAAAATTAACCATTATATCCCTTTACCAGATATTCCTGGATAACATATTTCTAATGGTATGATAGTTGATCTACTGGCAAATCGAGAGGAGGAATTTCTGGTAAGGTGTTTTTCTACAAGCTCTTCCTGACCCATCTACTGTATCATTAATTACTTTTGCTTTTATTTCAGGAAAATAGCCTGTTTGGAGGCATCTTATCTTGCTAAAGCATCTGTCATCTAAAGAAGTCATTAATTTTCTTCTTAAAAGAGGGAGTGTATGGGCCATTGCTGAGTTCACATGCCAGAAAGCAATGTGCTTCAGCATCCTGAAGATAGGGCAGTTTCCTATTTGCTTCCTCATTTATTTCCTCAATCCCCAGAACTAAGAGCTGACTGTCATGGTGTGGGCTACAATACAGCTTTCTCTGACGTCTCTCCGGGTCTCCCTAGAACTGGGAGATGCTTGCCTGCATCAGGACCGTCACTTCTGTGTCTGGGCTGATGAAGAATACGTCACAGCTGCAGCCTCTGAGCACATACAGAGGGGAAATACCTGAGTAGATAAGAGGAAGAAATTGCCCACCTGCAATTATTATCCAGTGGTATTCTCCATTTTAATCTGTAGAACGAAATGAGAGCCCTGGATTGTATAGCAGCCTAACACTTCAGCAGCTGTGGACGCCTTCTCTTTGGTCTGGGAGCCTCTTGAAATTGGGCCTCCACCTCTGTGTGGGAAGATCTGTAAGATGAGACCTGAGGTGCTTTTCCCCAGATTTGTAGATGTTGTCGCTGCCATGCAAAGGTTTTGGCATTCTTACTAATATGAGTAAGATATTTAGGAAATTAAGGTGCTTTGGAGCCAAAGTGAATATTTAATAATAGTTACAAGCCTTGGCAACTAGGAAGATGCCCTTGAACAGAATTTCAAACTCATGTGCCTGCATGGAGGCAGAATGGTACATAGATGTATATGTATATATATATATATGTATATATGTATATATGTATATATATGTGTATATATATATGTATATAATGCAGAGCTTATGCTTCCTTTGACAGAGGCAGCCACTACTCTGAGCAGTAGAGGAATGAGAGGCCAGCCTGGCTGATTCTTCATGCTTCTTTAAAAATCCATATTTATATGTGATCTGTTCAGACAAGATGATAGGTGAGGGATCAAATTTAAAAATAGATGAGAACATAGTGTTATTGAGAAGACTAGATTTTTTTTTTCTTAAGGTATCATTGATATACAATCTAATGAAGGTTTCACATGGGCAACATTGTAGTTACCACATTCACCCATATTATCAAGTTCCCCCCACACACCCCACTGCAGTCACTGAGAAGACTAGAATTTTTTTAAAAAGATAAAACAATAAAGATCCCTAGTTTACTCTATTCACCAAAATAAATTATGGATACCTATATGTTATTAGGCTTTAAAATTCATAGAAGTACCAGAAAACATTATAGATGAAGATTTATATGACACAGTGGGAAAGAATTTTCCTGGAACTATATCAAAGCCAGAACCAGAAACCACAGAGAAAACGATGGATATATTTGACTGCTAAAAAAAACTAAATCTTAAAAACACTATCTCTGACAAAAAAATATACCATTAACAAAATTATGAAATGATAGTAAACTATTTTTAGCATATAGGAGAGAGAAAAGGTTAATATCCTTATTGCATGATGAAGTATTTACAAGTATTTGACCTGAATAATGGTCAAAGGATATAAACATGGAGTTCACAAAAATGCAAAAATGTTTATGCTCACTAGTGATAAAAGATGCAAATTAAAATGAGATATAATTATTCACCAACAAAATTGGAAATATTTAAACATGATAACTAGGAGGCTGAGATCGTGGGAAATTAGGAATCACGTACATTACTGGTGGGGAATTAAATCAGGAAAAAAATTGTAGAAGACAGTTTAACTAAATGTATTGAAAGCCCAAAAACCGGCTTACCATTTGACCCAAGAATTTCCCTTCTGGAAATCTATCCTAGGACGTGTGTGTAAGTCATATTCCAGCCCCTCTCGCTCTCCTCCATTCCCTTCCACACTAGAATATAAGCACCATAAGGTCAAGGGATTCTGTCAGTGTATTCCCTGTGCTTTTACGTGAGCCTTGAAAATTGCCTTCCATGTAGTATGTGATCCACAAATGTTTGTTGACTGGACTATTACTATTTTTTAAACGTTTACAAAGGACCTTGGAATCTTACAGCATGTCCAAAGAAGAATAACAAGGATGGGGGCAGATGTAAAATTTGATCGTGAAAAAGCAGGAGAAAAAACTTGGAGGAGTTGCCAGCAAAGGATCTGATAATGGGCTTCAAACATTGAAATTATGTGAGAATGACTTGACTCATTCTGTACAAGTTCTAAGTGCAGAAATAGATCAGTGGATGAGCTTTGTTGAAGGGCAATGTGGGACTGTATTTAAAGAAGTACTGTCCAGCAACTAGAGCTGTCCAAAATGAAATCTGCCTTTTGAAGAAACAATTCCCTATGGCTAAAAATATTCAAGCACAAGTACTTGTAGAAAGATCCATATGCAGAATAAGACCTTCACTAGTTAATAGCAAATTCCCTCCACTGGGAAAACCCAGCTCTTCCTTCCAATGTCACCTTCTGTGCTCTCTTTTCAGCCAGTCACTCCCACTTACTTTTCAGTGTCATCCTCTCTTACCTCTCTGAAACCCTTCTCTGACTACTCATCCCAACAGAGTGCTGTTTGTTTATGCTTCTCACCATCTCACTTGCCCCTTGTCACTTGCAGTACACTGTAATTTTCCTTTTGCCTGACTGTCCTCCACTAGGTCACAAACTTTATGGGGGAAAGAACTGTTCTTTCTATCTTGTTCATCCTTTTATATCTAGTATCTACTACAGTGCCTGACACATAGTAAGATCAAATTAGACTTAACGAGGTGTGCATGAAGGTGGAAATAAATATTTCATTTCTTTGGGAGCTAGGAGTCATTAAATCAGAGAAGCACATCTTTTTTCCGTATTTTTATTCAGTGTCCACTTCCTCAGGGTTCTGTTCACCTTGTTGGGACCTAGGCCTGTGTATATACTTTAGGGGTGCTAGAGGGAGGACCTACAATGGCCTTCCTCCCTCTGTGCTCGTGCATACCTGCGGTCACCCAGATGCATCCACTTAGTCATTACCTGCAGGTTCAATCCAACCCTAGTTGTTGGCCTAGATCTTTTATTAGGAAGATTGTACAAAGCTTGGTAAAATTCTCCAGTGTTTCAGCATGTTCATCTTTGATGTAAGCCTTTCTCAAATGTTGACTCAAGTTCTGAGGAGTGACCCTTTTATTTTCCCAAATTGGAATTTTATTATGTCAAATATTGTTAATATTAAAAATTCAGATACAACAGGAAAAGGTAAAAAGTATAAAGGAGAAAATAAAATCAGCCATGATCCACTTGGAGATTAACTTTATCGACATTTTTAAAAAAAATTAGCATTTTATGACAAAATGCTTTCATAAGATAGAAACTATTTATATTATACTTTTTCATATAGTATATTGAGAAATCCTCACCGGGTCAATAAATAAATATTTATACTATCATTTCATCATGCCTATATTATATTCCAGAATATGAATATGCCACAATTTATTTAAATTATTTTCTGTTTTAGAATATTTAGGTTCTTTCATTTTTTTCAAACTTGTGGACAATGATACAATAAACATTCTTTGTTGCATATCTAATTCCATATCTAATTATTACATTGGCATGAATTTGAAGATAAAATTATAAAATTAGGATTACTGTATCACAACATACCTACAATAATTTAGCTTTTAGTCTATATTGCTAAGTTGCACTCTAAAAGCATATAGTAATTTCCACAGATCCAGTTAGCATAATGCCACTGATGTGACTAACTTGATATCCTGTGGGTTGTTAAGATAATGAAGTTCCTTTCCACCTACATGATGGGGAACAGGAAAGTTGATACATCCCTGAGGCAAGAGAATAAACATATATTGCTGTCCTTGCCATGTGAAGGAAAGTCTTTCTGATTGTTTTTTAAAACTGATTGGGATAAGGAAAAATGCATTTATTAAGTTAAAAGTTGTTTACCCAATTCCAAATTCTGTGTTGATTTATTCACTACAATTTCACATTCAAAAACACACCTGTCATTGGCACCACTTCTTGAATGAAGCATCCAGTTTTTCCTTAGTTGAACAGACCCAGGTGTATGAGCAGGCTTACATCTGGAAATTGTGTGATATAGGCTATGAGTCCTCACTACTGATTCTTTAATTAGGTTTCTGTCCACCAGACCTCTATGTGTCAAACTGTAGCTTAGTGGGCTGCTTATCTATTTTATTTTCTTAGGAAACCTGTGATCACTACGCTATTGGCACAGATCCCTGGGCATCAAAACACTCTGATTACCACTACTCCTTGTCTTACTGTGGTAATTGCATCCACCTTCACTCCGAGAATTAAATGTCACTCTCTGGTTTACCACTCTGTCACACCATTATTCCTTTCAAAGTCAGGGACCATCCAGTGTAGCAGTCTCTGCCATTCTCTCTAATCTACAGACACAGCTACGTAAAGTTCCTTACAAAAACTAGCACTCTCCCTCTCCCACCACCAGTGATATATTTTTCATAACTGGAAAGATGTCTCTTCTGGATCCTCCATTGAGGTATATTTGGGGGGTGGATGAGCACACAACTGATTTATTCAGTTGTTCTGTTCCTCTTTTCCTAAGGCTTGGTCTTCGTTCTGTAATGTCCTGGAGGCTTTGTATTAATCAGGTATGATAATATGACAGACATGAGACAACTTCTTTGAAAGAGGAGTTTACTACTCACAGTTCGCAAGAGATGGAGGCATGCCACACCATGAAGGGCCACATGAAGAGGCACCTGGGTTAGTCAGGAGGCAGAAAGAGAGAAGTATAGAAACTTTACTTTTTTTTTTGAGGGAAGAAGTGGGCAAGATAGAGTAGGCATGCTGAATAAGGTTAGGCTTGACTAATTTGAATATTTTCTGCAGTTTTGGGGATATAGGGGTGGGCTCTAGTTGTCAGGTACCTAGCTCTGGGATGATTTAGGACAAGGGGCATATTGGCTTGGTATGTCAGAGTTTGATAAAGCAGGTCATCGGGGTTTTGTCCTGTGTATTGGTTGGTTTGCATATCAAAGGTATGCTTGAAGCTAAGTTGTTTGCTATCTCTAGGAATCACCTAACCGTGGGGAAGGGGAGTGGGGGGGTGGGCGGGGGCAGGCAGCAGTCCCTTCCTGTGTCCGTAGGCTTTACAATGTCAAAGCATCAAAATATATAAAAAATTAAAGGAACATGATTAATACAGTCATCTTCCACTTCTATATGTGAGGAAAGTTCTGGCATTTTGATCTTTGTAGCTGTAGACCAGTTTATTAATGCCAATTCTACAAATCTGAGCCGACATAAAGTGAATAAACACATCTTGGTGAACTTGGGCTAATCATGACTTTAATTTTTCTGTCATTTAGTGAATTTAAAATCCATTCCCATAGCATAATTTCCAGGCTTATGGTGATACAGAATGACATGGTTCTATAAATCTTTCTTTTTATAGACTATCTAATTCCAGAGAAGGCCATATATTTTTTAGTCTGGACTCTATTGGGATTTAGCTCTTAAATATGGACATGGATGTAATAATGGGTGTGGTGTAGGGGCCCTCAGAAATATTGTCATCAGTGGGTGAGGTACTGTTCCAGATTTCATTATTGAACATGAAGGGGACTCTGGTTTCTTCATGATGTATATGTGGGTCTCTTTTGTCAATAAAAATGATTGAAGCAGATTTAGGAGTTCAAAGTTCTCAGTGTCAGGGTCCTAGTTTCTTCAGTCAGTATATAAGAAATCTGGTGGAGTTCAACTCTAAATTGGAATGCTCTTTTGTGCCTCTTATGATTAAGCCCTTGGTTATCAGTAATAGCTGTTCTGCATCCACATACAGGACATGAGGATATCCTTCTATGCTGCCATAAGGCTTTATGATTTTCCCAACTGTGTTCTTAATTGAATAGCTTTCAATTTTTATTTTCTCCATTTATTCATTTGGTTCCCTAGGGCCATAAGAGGAAGATGGGTAACTCTGTTATCTCTGTAAGCACCATAGCAACTAAGCACTGTAGGCTACTTGATGTCCTCGCCTTCTATTTGCATTTTATCTCGTGCCACCACTGGAGATGATTTGAGTAATTTTGTTGCCACCAATATTGTGGATTACTCAAGTCCCAGTTGACCCCCAGTTGGCAGTTGTTTATGTTTTCCTCAATTATGTAAGCAACCCCATCCCCAAATACCATATTTTGAATCTGATCATGATCCCAAATACCATACCAGTTAGGTTTCTAAGAAGAAATGGCATCCTAAAGTAAATTACCTGAAATTGGGTAATTTGAGTAAATTTTGATATAGACTATCAATAAAGATAAGGGTGGAGTGCAGGGAAAGGGCAAGGAATAAAGGAGTTTACAGAGCTAGTAATAGTGGAGGCCGTCACCATCTTTAGGCCTGAAGGTGGAGGGGAGGACCTTTGGTTAAGTGAGCGCCAAGCCTACTGGTAACAGCAGGAAGATAAGCATCTTCATCTCTTGCTTTGATCACCTGTAGGTGCTCCGCATGGACTGAATTTAACTAAAAGACAAAGGGCTAGGGGTCCACTGATGTAGTTTGCATGAGTCAGCTGCCTGAAGCACAGGGCAATTTTCTTGGGTGGACTGTGCATATGGGATGGCTCAGTTTGTGCCTTGTTGTATATTCTAATTTTATTAGGGATAGGTTTGCTCTCTGGAAGGGTTGGTATCTAAGACCTGTCTCCAGCCATCTATCCATTTGGTGCTGTCACCTGGTGGGAAGCTGGAGGACAGGAATGGAGCCAGCTCCTGGCTGGGAGTGAGCACAACCACCCCTAGAACATTAGGGCATTTGCTCTGTGTCATGGGCTTAGGACCGAGTTTTAATCACTACAGCAGGGGCAGGAAAACCTCCTGCAAAGTTCCAGATAATAAATATTTTAGATTTTGCAGGTCATACTGTCTTTATCAACTGCTTAACTCTCCTCATAGCTCAGTAGCAGCCACAGATAGTACCTAAGCAAATGGATGTGATTGGGTTCCTATCAAACCTTTTTCAAACCTTTTTTTTTTTTTTTACAAAAGTAGGCAGAGGACAGTATTTGGCCCAGGGGCCATACTTTGCAGACCCCTATACTACAAAGAAGGAATAAGAAACTGGAAATAGATTTAGAAGCCCAATTATATAGACTGGACCAACCCAGCAGTAATTGGTGGATGCTGTTAATTGTCAACAATTTCATGCTCAGGTTTTTCCTGCAAACTGACATATAGTAGTGTGTCTATGGCTGCAAGTTTAATTTCTGAACCCTTGCGTTGGAGGGTTGAGCCAAAACTGCTAAGATGATGTTTTCTAGTTAAGTTGGGTTCAGAAACCCAGTGGGACCAAGGCTACAGGTAGCAGGTACCCTTGACTTTTGAGAAAGATGAAGTCAGTTACTCTGTTCCCATGGGCTCGTGAGGTACCTGCATGAGCCTCACCTTCCTGCTAGACCCTTCCCCTTGCTTTCTTGCATTGAGGCCTCACCTGATGTTCTGAATTTCATTTCCCTGCTTGTTCCTGGGACTCAGAACAAACCTGCACTCATCCTGTCCGGTGGGCCATCTCTCCAGATTCTGTATTTTCTTTATCTGGCCAACTCCGGTTAGGCAGGACATAGGTTAATACTGTCTTCCTTTCCAGCTTGTATTTTTGTGTATTTTTCATTTACTTTGCATTTGGTTGTGTATTTTCTTGGTTATTTTTAAAATTGACTTGGATTTAGTACATGTAGTTTTAAGTCATTAAAAGGTTTAATTGGAGATTCAGGAATGGAATCCATTTGGTTCTCCTGATTTCTTAGCCCCTGGGTCACACGCAGCAGAAACCGGAACATTGGTGAGGTCTCATCCAGATTTTCAGGTACTTCATTGTGGTTTCAATACAGAGAAGGCACTGTTCAGGGCTTTTAGCCCCAGATTCAGACACTTGATTGTAGAGAGATCTGGATTCCTTCCTAAAGTTCTGACATTTTAAAAAAGTTATGCACTTTTCTTTTATAGTGGAGGGAATGGATTTCCATGCGTGTAACAACCTTCCTTAAGTCCCTCGCCTGTCAGCCCTTCTGACCAAGAGTGTGCAGTCGAGCAAATAGGGGTTGGCTTGAGAGTGTGGCTGCGGGGCAGAGCTGTGATGACCGGCCCATGAAGGATCGTGTGGAAGAACTTTGTTTTCACCTTGCTAATGGTACTAGGCAGACTAGTGGTCAGCCTGAAGTAATCTCTAAAGCAGACCTGCTCACCACATGTCTAGTTTAGTGGCCGTTTGCAACGTATAGGCAGGATGTGAAAACCAGCAGCTGCGGCTGCTCACTTCACCCTCCTGGAGGGTGTCCAGAGCAGCTGGAGGGGAGCAGGGAGTGATGGGGGGAGGTCCTGTTACATTTCTCGCAAGATGTCAAGACGGGATTACGGCTTCACATAATTCCGGCCACCAAGGAAGGCTCACGAGAGTGGTAGAGGGGAGGTGCCTCTTCTTGGGGCCCAAGACAGTCATGTGCTTTCTGCTGAGCTTCAGAAGGCCTGCGGTTGAGCAAGATTGCAAACGAGAGAGCATCCTTGATGGATGAACAGGAAATCAGGATTCCAGTCCTAGCCCTGCCTTTAATTGCCATGTAAGTAAGGTCTAATCACCCAGCCTTTTCTGGGAGTTGGTTTTCTTATCTGTAAAGTCGGGATAATTAGTTCTGCCCTATCTCCCTTAACAAGTTGATGAGTACCAAATGAGAACATTAATGAATGTGAAAGAACTTCAACAATGATATGAAGTGCAAGAAAAAGACATTATCACTGCTGCCGATAAAATTGATTGACTTACTAGCACTACCATGCTTTTTGTATCGAATGTGAACTCCTCGCCCAGGCTTCCTAGTCCTTTCCTCAGCTGAGCTCTAGGAGGTAATATCACAAATCCCTTCCTGGGACTCTGCTCCAGCTAAGCGCTTCTCACAGTATTTCTTCCCACAGCACATTTTGCTCATTCCTCCCTTTGTATTTTCTGTATTCTGTTTCTGGTTTCCACTCAACTCTTTCTCAGCTTTCTTCATGGCCCTCACCTGTCTCTTAAAGCTAGTTCCCTAAGGGCACCCCACTCTCAGCTCTCTTCTCCCTCAAAATAATCCTTGGGAGGTCCCACCCGCTCCTGTGGCATTAACTACCATGTACATGCTGAGAAGTCCTTCTCATCACACGCCTGACGGCAGTAGCGTTCTCCCACAGGACGTTAAGCAAGATGGATTCTTTATTCTTTTGCCTCTTCCTCATCCTTTCCTTCATAATCTGCATTTTCTTAGCCATCAGGTCCTGTGGCATCTACCTCCTGAACCTCTGCACCATTGTCCAGCTTTACTTTGGGTCCGAATCTCTGATAACTTGGATTATTGTCACAGTTTACTGATTAGATTCCCTATTTCCAGTCTGTTTTCCTGCCAGTATATCTTCGACCCTTCTGCCAAACTGATGTTTTTCAAACACAAATCGGATTATGCCATTTCCCTGCTTCTCCTGCTTCAGGAACTCTCACGTTTTTCAGAATTAAGTTCAAACTTAGCTCAGAAGCACACACTCCTCCTCACGATCTGGCTCCCACCTACCCCTCTCCTGACTGGGTAAAAATCCTTTTAGGATCTTGAACTCATCTAAAAACATGAGGAAACAAAAATTTGGGGGCCCAGATTTGTAAACAAATGATTGTTTGCTCCTGGAGCCCATCCCTGCCACCCTTACAGGTCACCATCTTTGCAGTCTTTCTCCAAGCTCACTCCTTGTCATCTCCCCATGCAGATATTTGGCTCCAGACACGAGGTTCTTGGAGTTCCCCAGTGATGTGACTTTTCATGCTTTTTTGCGCTGTGGGTAAAATTGCAGTATTTCCAGAATCTCTCGCCTGTCTTCAGTGCATCTTCATATCAACAGGCGTTTCTGAGGGGTGGAGAGAGGTAGTTCATTTCCATATCAGTGGGTAATTACCTGGGCGGCAGAGGGCTTATCTGAACCTGAGAGGTTGGTGTGGAGGGGGCGGATTTTTTCTGCTTGCTTCTGTCCCAGCAGGAGAGAGAGATGTAGGATGGCTTTTTTGTAAGCAATAAACAGGTTTTAAACTTTATTTCTCCCTTTGGCTGATTTCGGTTTCAGCTAGGTATTTTGCCCCAGTATTTCCTTTCCCCAAGAGTTACATCTGGCAGCAGTCGGCAGGACCTCTGAACCCGAAATCTGTCTAAATGGGTGCGACCTTTGGGTGGGCTGCCCCTAGAGATAATGGGGAGATGTCCGGAACCCCCCCTGTGGAGGTCCCAGTGGATGCAGCAGTATAGGGTGCTTCACCTGGGAGACCCCTATCTGGGGGGTTTCCCATTTGGGAGCCTGTAGTGGGAAATTAGTTTAGGATGATAGAGGGGTGGGGTCTTCCCCAGAACTGGGGAATGGTGATGACATCAGAAACTGCAGAATTAGCCCTCCGTGAGATAGAAGACTGCCTAGAGGCCCTGTAGCAGCTGGAATTAGTCTCTTTTCCTTGAGATAGTGGAAAATGTTATCAAGGAGAGAGAGAGGGTGATAAAGGAGAGAGAGAGGACTATCAAGGAGAAAGAGAGGGTTATTGCGAGGGTTATGGAGGAGAGAGAGGGACTTTGGCAGTAGAGACACACGTCGGCATCACTCGGAGGAGCTGGGCCATGACCTATGGGATGCCCTTAAGGAAGAGAGACAGTTGTTGAGAAAATGATCGTGCTCCTGGAAGATTCCCTAGTAGCAGCGAGGGAGGAGGCAGGAGAAGCCCCATTGCAGGAAGCCATGGGGGAGGGGGAGGAAAGAGTGGTGCCTTCAACCCCGGAAATGGTGGGGGTTGGGGGAGATGAGGAGGCAGGGCTGTGAGCTGATCTGCTGCTGAGGCCACCGCCCAAGCTACCAGCCTCTCCTGTATTAAAGGCCTGCCCTGCTATAATTAAAAAATAAAAACAAAACAACCGCGGGCTCCTCAGGGCAAGGAGCCACCCCCTCCCCAGGTTGTGGAGCGCTCCATGCTCCGCCCCTATTCCCAGGTTGAGCTGGTGGACGTAAGCTTACGTATAGGCAGAAGCCATTGGAATCTCTGCCTATATGGCTTTTACATCTCTGAGATATGGGGGTGGGAAACATTGTTATGCTGGGTACTGAGATGAGCAGAATGGCTTCCCTGATGACTCACACTTCCCTCCGGCAGCAGCTGCAAAATGCCCATCACGCCTCAGGGAATCAGACACTTCTGGAATGGCTGACAGCTGCCATCAGGACAGTTACCCACATGCCCTCATACTTCCTATCCCCCCCTGCTGGGAAGTCCCTTCTTAATAAATTTGTCCGACTAAAGACCACTCATCCTTAAAAACCTACTTCAAACATTACTACTTCTGGAAAGGCTTCTCTGATTGTCTGTCTGGTTTACTTGTTCCTGGTCTGTGGCTCCAGAATAGCCTGAATGGTCTTCTCTCCTACCTTCCCTCAACAGAATTTTGATCCATTGTGTGTTTAATTGGTAGATTACTTGAAGGTAGATATCTTGTCTTAACTGACTATACATTTCCAGCACGCAGCAAAATACTTGGCATATAAGAAGCATTTGATAAAACGTTTGCTGAATGGAATTAAATTATTATCTAGAATATTCTTCACCCTCCTTTTAACTAGCACACACTTTATAGTTCTCTTAAGGTTAATCACAGTCTCTTTCTATAATCTTGCTTTATTATTTCCAATTAATTAATGAGCTTCTCTTTGAATTTCTTTATTGCTAATATGTGGTTTTAGTATTGCATGTTAATTTAGAGGTTGCTTTGAAGTATATCACCCCCAAACCATGACTATTCTTTAAGTGTAATGCACATTAGGGTAAAGTGTCCTGGAAAAGATGTCAGGAGACCTTGTTCTTGTTGATCCTGCTATGAACTGATTGTGTGTCCCTGTGCAAGTTTATGATGTTTTCCCCTGGGGTTAGGTCTTCTTATTTTTAAAATGAGGGATCTGTACAGTCTCTAAGATATCTTCCTGTTAGTAGACTATATTAGTCTTTAATTCTTTCACATATTTATATAATTCACTTTTCCACTTACACTGTAATTTCTGCACACAAGATATATTTTGTGCTTTTTTATGTGTCACTGACTGCACATCTATAGATACATAAAATGAACACTTAGTAGACTCGAAGCATCACCCTGGGATATTAAATGCAAAAGAATGATGTAACAACTGGTTAATAAAATTATCTTTTGCAACTTCACCTCTCAATATTACTGCATGAAGTAAATGTGGTTAATGTATATTGTGTATACATCTCTGAACTAAGCATATCCTTTAGAAGGAGGGACAGATTTGAATCTTCAAAACTTTCTGAAGTAGGAATTTCCTTCCGTCTTGGGAAAAGATGTACTTTGATCCCAAGTGTGAAAATGAGCTTTTAAGAGACTCTTAAAGAATGTCAAAGGAATTTTTGGAATCTAAACTATGAAAGAAAATTAAGCAAAAATAAGTATGAAAAAATGTAAGTGTTTTTTCCTTGTTAACTAAAGGAAAATGTGTTGTTTTGTAGTGTAGGCACCAAGGGAAGGCCTCCGCAAGCTGTGCCATTGTGACATGCAAATTATTTCAGATTTGAGAAAAATCAAGGCCCAAAAGACTCAGAAAGAAAGTGACCTTACACCACCCAACTGCATAAAAAGAATTTAGATGGAGGACCTGCTCCAGGAGGAGAGCTGTCACCTTAGCTGTTACATATATTATAATGTAAACTGGGTATGGTAGACAAGAAGCCATGTGGCAACTGTGAAAATTCACCCACATTGTTTCTGCGTGGTGCATCAAATATTTTATTTGCCAAACATTTGCTCTTTCCATCTTCCTGTGAGTTATTTCCTTTTTCCTTGAAGTCTCAGGCTCCCTACCCTCTTCTCCTTGGTTCGGGATGACATATATACCTCATTGTCCCTGACTCTCTTGGGACCCATGTCTATGGGTTTCCCATACTATGTAATTCAGCTTTTTTTCCTCTTCCTGTTAATCTATCTCATGACAATTTGATTTTTAGACCAGCTAGAAGAACATTGAAGGGCAGAAGAAATTTCTCCCTCCCCAAAAGAAGACTATGATTTGGAATTTCACTGGACTATGAATTTTTGACTGGTGGTCAGAGACATCTTTCTGATTCCAAAGAAAGAGCAAAGGTTAGTGGCCTGGGTAATAAAGGACAGACAACATTCATTAGAGCCATACCTGCTCTGTTTTTGTTGTTAACAGCTCTGTGTTCGTCCAGCATTGGTGCCCTTCATCCCCTTTCACTCTAGTTTTCAAAACTCAGCAGCATCCTCTCTCCACAAAGACCACGTATACAGAGGACTCAACGCTGGGTTACAGATACCAAAAGAGTTGTAGTTGAAGCACTATGTATAGCCGAATAGTGTGGATCCTAAACCAAGCACTGTCTCCTAAAGAAGGAATAGTTCTTCCTTGACTAATTTAGGTTGACTCCGTTGTTGAACTGTAGCAGTTGCGAAGTACTTAATCCACCTCAGTCACCTACTACTTCTTTTTGGTTGGCTGATGTGGGTGGGAGATGGCCTTGATTTTCTAATTGAAAAGTCAAAATTGTAATAACCACACATTTATTGTAGGATTTGCATCTGTAATTATTTGGTTTTATTTCTCCATGAGCAGCATATCTAGAGTACTTGGCACCTAGAGCAGATAAATTTTTAATCCTTCCCTGCTCTATACAATAAAATTATTTTCTGTTTACTATTTTTTTGTAGTACTTGGTACATACACTGGACTGTGTCTTGTATTTCAATCTCCAGGTCTAGTACTTTGCTTGGTTTTTTATTAGATGCTTAAGAATGTTTATGGAATGGATGGATGGATGGATGGATGGATGGACCTGTAGCATTATCTGTAGCATGGCCAAATGATTACTAAGTGACTTTTAGCATGCTAGAGAACTCACACTGCATCAGACAGAGGTCTGCATTTTCCTTGGCATGCCTAGAAATGTCTACAAAATTCATTGAAGGAGTTATATAGGTTCTATCAGTGGAAGCCTAAGGACTTGACTGCAGGGTCATATGTTCTAGTGTCAAGTCTGAGCTCTTCAACTCTTTCAAAACTATAGCTCCTGGCATTTCAAGGACCCCAGCCAGAGCTCCAAAGTGGGTCAGATGCTGTACTGTCATAGTTAATTTGCCCTTACTGTTGAAACTCTGTGTTGGATGTCAGAAATCACATAATTGTGTCTCCTACCCTCTAATTGTTACTCAATTTTCATTTTTTGCACTCATTTTGTAAGCACTGAAGTACAAATTAAGTAGTAATGAGGGGGTAAAAATGCATAACTACCTTATGCTTCAGCTTTCTGCACAATACCAGTTGCTGCATAGAATTTCTCAATACAGACGCCAAACCAAGTACCCCATCCAAAGACTTTGAGTGCCCTGTCACTCTGAGGGTGATCCATTCTAAAATGACCTTTCTGCTAGGACTTCTGTTTCTCCATGGCTGCAAAAGCCATCAAGTAAGCAAGAATGCAAGCAATATTTTAAAAAGTAACTCCTTTGCCAGATTTACAACTTGAGCCTTAAAGCAGGAGGTCACATAAACAACTAACATCTTCATTTGCTTTCCAAGTGATGGAGACTTTTTTCTACCTCACAAGTGTAAATGAATTCATTTGTCCCATTAGTAATATCTTAAGTCATATCCAGCATTATGAGTCAGACAATGTGTTGTCTTCTAAAGCTGTTTGGGAACTCTTCAGTGTGGCCCAGTCATCAAGGTGAAACCAGGCTGGTGGAGGAGAATATGGACCTTCTCTCCCTTGATTAGGGCCCTGGCAATTCAGAACCTTGCATCTGAGGCTTGGCCAGATGAAGATGTGGCAGAAGAAATTCCACTGGCCTAGAGTAATTCCTTTTGTTTTGTTTTGTTTTTAAAATCTGTGGGGCCTTTGTATTTGCCTGGCACTGTGCTAGGCACCCTTTCATGAATTATATAATTGACTATAATTCTCTCAATAACCCTGTGAGGTGGCTTTGATTTCTCTTCCTTCACATCAGGCAACTGAGGTGGCCAGATGGTTAGCCTGATTTAAAATTAGGTTTTCTTATTTCATGCAGAATTCTTTCTATGATATAAAAGCAAAGAGGTGGGAAAGTGGTCAGTGGCTACTGGGTTATCTTTTCCTTTCTGGAGTCCTTTTTTGGCTCATCGTCCATCAAACAGAAGTTTTAAGGAAATGGACCATTTTTCTGTTTGTCAGACTTGCCATCCAGTCTCACACCTCCTGGCTTCGCATGGGTTATTCTTGGAGATCACTATTTCCTTTCTCTCTGTCTGACAAAATTCCCCCTACTGGAGCCTTCATAAAGATTTTTACCACCTCTGGGAAGTCTGTGATTTCCTTTAGCACCTGGCACTTGTACAACTAGGGCCTTGATTACACTGTGTGCTAAGGCCCTGCTTGTTGTCCTGCCCCTAGCTATCAACCCCGTGAAGCAGCGGGAACTTGTGAGCAGCATCTAGTAAGGTGCCTGGGATCTAACAGGTACTCAGTGCATAACTGTTGACTGGCTGTCCTTTCCAGAATGCTCCCTGCTCCATGCATGTCCCAAATCCCACTGGCCATGGACAGAGTCTCTCATTGACTCTCTACGGTGCAAGGTTCCCCTTTTCTACTTTTTGGGATGTTGTATATATCCCTCAGATGGTAATTCTTTGCAGGCCAGAGAGTTGGTGTGTGGAATCAAGGAGGCAAGACCCTGTTGAATCTGATTGTAATTTCTCTGCTTTCTCTTTAAAACCCCTACTGTAGAATGTACAAAGAAGGCTAACAATGGTTGTCCCTGGAGTGTGGGACTAGGAGCTAGGTAGAAAGGGGAGCGTGCTTTTTTTTGTATGCCACTGTTGTAAATATTTTACTCTGTTCATGCATTATCTTGTAAGTAAAATAAAAAAGTATTAAAAAGAGAAACAAAGACTCTGGCAGTACAGTTTTGAAAGCCTGTGCTTTTTTCCACTGCCTTTCTCTAAATTCTTTCTATGTATTGGCAAACCAAGAGCTCTCAGCAGAATAACCGGTGGATCCATTGGTGAAGTGCTGGTGCGGGAGCTGGTCTCTGCCACTTGGCTCATGTGGGCACCCTGGCTGCGAACCACAGACCACTGGACACAACATAGAACACCAAAACTAGGCAGGAAAATTTTTGGTATGTAAGGTTTATATACATATTTTTGATCTATAAAAAACTTTAATTTTCCCAAGTATACATTATACATCATAAATCACTTGGAGCTTGAAGAAAGCTAAGATATTTTGGCTGAAATATAATAGGATATTCTCTTTTGATAAGAAAACAATATAAATGCACTAGATATGAATCAACTCTAATAAATAATCCAGGAGATTTTTAAGGTGGGAAAGAAAAGTTTTTCGAGGCTATAAATCCATAAAGGAATAGACTTCTAGAGAATATATTGAACCAACTGGGAGGCAAATTCCATTCAGAGAAGATTAAATTAAAAGCACTTGATGACTTCGAAGTGCCCTTGTTTGTAGGGAAAATACAGAGAATCCCAAATGGAAATGGAATGTATAGCATTTCATAAATATAATCAATTAATAAAGGAGCACAAACTGAAATTATTTTAATTCAACAAATGCCTATTAATTGCCCTCTCTGGGAATGGAGTGGTGTCTTAGGTACTGCAAGAGGTATAGGATGGAAGGCCAGTCCTTCCCTTAAGGGGATTGACAACCTAAGATGGTGAATATGATGAAACAAGTATTCAAATAATCACAATAACTAGAAAATTAGAATTACCATCTGAGGAGTATATACAACATCCCAAAAAGTAGAAAAGGGCGACCTTGCACAGTAGAGAGTCAGTGAGAGACTTTGTCGGTGGCCAGTGGGATTTGGGACATGCATGGAGCAGGGAGCATTCTGAAAAGGAGGAGTAAGCAGGAGTTAGTCTTGGGGGAAGGGAATGGAGAGAAAGGAATGGTGGGGTCTGCTCTGGCTGTTGCAGTGGATACTTAGAGGGAACCAGTGGGAGTAAAGCCTGAGAAACTATATCTGGGGCTCGTTTTGGATGAACTTGCCTGCTGACTGGCATAAGGTAGACACTATAGAACTTGAAAAGACCAAAGTGCTGAGACTCAGAAAATCTGGACTCAGGCTCTACCTCAAAATTTTGGCATGATATTTGCTCCAAAGGACAATTATTTAGTCCTTTGCAGGCCAGAGAGTTGGTGTGTGGAATCAATGAGGTAAGACCTTGTCAAGTATGAAGAAACGCAGCAATAAAAATCATTATTGCCATTGAAATGAGGGTCTCAGCTTTAGAAATTAAGCTGTGCTGTTCACCCAGGATTCATTCATGCATTTCTTGCCGTATTTTGAATCCTGCAATATATTTTCATGAGGGCCTAAAGATTTATCTGGAAAAGAACGTGTTCTCGAGGAAAGAGCTGAGACATCACCGGCAGTGTAAGTAGCGGATAAGGCACAATTTGTGATGTCAGACCTTGAACTGAATCTTGACTTCTTAGCCCTGGTAAGCTGTGAAATTTCTCTAAATGATTGAGATAATGACTGACATAATGCATGCAAAGTGCTTGAAAGAATGCCTAGAGAATATCACAATTTTAATACATGATACCTACATGATTCATTATTATCATTGTGTTTATCCTTGGTTTAAGGTTAGTGCGTCAGAGTCTGGGTGCAGAGGGGATCGGTCAGTTGTAATTTTTTGGTATTGCAGTTCCGCTGAGTCATGCCTGAGACCTAGGGAGATGTGGGAAAAGAGTACAATGAGTGAAAATTAACAGAGTGAATTCATGAGGTGTGGGGAGTAGTGTTGTAGCCCGCGGGACAGACTTGGGTGTGAAGGCCATTGAAACCTGATGAGCTCATCACATACACTGCAGTTGAAGCAAGGATAATGACATGATGCTGGGGTACCTTTATCGTGGGCACAGGTGGTTCCCAAGGCAGCATCAGTTCAGAAATCTGGAGAAGAAGGGGGTGGGGATGGTGAGAGGCAGCATGCTGAACGGGAAACTTGAGAGGTGACATGTAGGTCACTGCCTGAGGACTTCGGTGTCTTAAGGGAAGAATTTAGGGCAGGAGGGAACTACTAAGTCGTTGTTTTGTGCCTCTTTTCCCCCTGCACTGTCCCCCACCCCCAAGCCGGTGTGAGGTACGGAAGCACTGGTTACAGTGAGGTGAGGAGGAACAGGGCTGTACTTAGGGAGACAGTAGCGTGCGGGTTGGGAGAAGCTGGAGCAGCGGGATTCCTCTAATACTTCAGTTCGTTCTCTCCACACCAGAGGGTGAGCAAGACAGTTCTTCATCAGAAGGAAAGAAAATATTAGAATTGCTTTGTCCATTTCTCTAACAGAAAACAAAAACAACCCAGCTAACACTTAAGTTTCTGACACTGGCTTCTCGAATTTATTTCTCGTAGCAAAGGTCAAGAATCCTAATTAAGGCTGACCACAGTAACTGTTAATCACTTTTAATTGGGCCTGGATAATACTATCTTGTGGTTCAATATATGAGTCCTTGGTTTGTTACACTTTTTGGCAATTAAAGTCTTTAGGTGACTTGTTATTGTAGCCTCTTGATAACACGTTGCTATTTCAACATTTACTTTAATGTTTAGCCACACATGCTTGTGGTGCCCACATAATATTATTCTAATGTACCTTTGATTCCTCACCACCCCCATTTTCCTGAGGTAGTTATAAATAGGTTTTCATTTCCACCTGCAGGTGACTTGGAAGACATATAGCCATATGGTGCTGCAGACATTGTAATACATCCTGCTTGTTTGCCAGATGTCGTTCTCCTCTGCTAGGCAGTGATTCAGAGGCTCTGTGATGATTTTGCAAAATGCATCTTGCTAAATTGGGGAGTTTCAGTTGTCACATCCCATCTCATTATTATTGGCTGGGTATTTCAAACATACAAGAAACACTAACAGTTTGAAATGAATCCATTAGAAGTGTTAACGGCAGTGTTTCCTGCCTCCCAGGTACCTGCCAGCCTTGTGTGTGACAGCATCACCCTTTCACAGAGAGGGAAATAGAGTCACAGTGCTCCGGGTGTGATGGACACAGTGACTTAGATGTAGATGGGCACTACCATGGGCTCATTCCAGGCGCTGTTGCTTCAGCTTCTTTCTGTGTTGTGCAGGTAGAGACAGACTCAGCCTTCTCTAGGCTAAATGGCCAGGCGCTTACAGGGACTGATTTGAGAAGGGCCTGGAAGGCTCCTAATGGTCCCTTTATTCAGCAGTGTCCACGGTTCCACCATATTTGATTTCATATTCGAAGTAAGGAGATTTTTCCACAGAATTTCTCTTTTAAATAGTCATCAGCTATAGGGGTGGGGCCGAGTTTGTAGTGTGCAGGGGCTAAAGCCAGTCACCTGCCTTTGGCCTCCTGTGTCCTATTTCCATCTTCAACCTGGTATTCCTAGTGACTGCTCAACACTCAACGGATGTTCACTGAATGAACATTTGAACAAAGGAACATGACCGGCCTCCATAGGAAGAACACTGGTGTGGAGTGTGTGCCTTGGCACGTGTAAATGGTGGAAAGGTGCTGGGGGTGGGAAGATAGTAAAATGGCAAGTCAGTTCACTACATAAAGTGTCTTGGACTGCCTGCCAGTGTCTGTTTGGCAGAAAGACTTTCCCGCTAGATGTCACCTCTGTAGAGTTACTGAGTGCAGCTTTTATGAGTGGTGAGTGTACCCACAATGCTGTGCTGAGCACAGCTGCTTCCTTGTTGGGAATGGGTCTTCTGCCCTTAGTGAGTGAGAAGGCTTTTTCTAGAGTGTTCTGTACTGGTTGTGATATAGCACCAGGTTTTCACCCAGCTCAGGGTCACAGTCTGGCCAGTTCCCCTGCCACTGATGGAGCTGCCAGTCTGCCAGACAGCAGATCCATCACTGGCTTTCTGTCGGATGCTTGCTGTCCTCTGTTTTGGCAGCTGGACCACAGGCCTTTTCCTGACAAAATACCAGATTTTTACAAAAATGCCTTTAACAGGGATAGCCCTGGAACCTGGAATGCATTTGAAGTCATTACAGCAGGGCATGGATTCATAGTCAGAGTTTGGTATTCCCCACCACAAAGGAAAAAGTCGGACACTGATGGATTTAGGAGAGTCCGGAATGAAAAGTTAATTCAAAAAGGACATCAAGCCAGAGCCGAAAGAAAAGACTGTTCCTCTGGGAGTAATGGCTTTAGTGAATAGCAACAGGACTATAGGACAGAGTTCACATTTTTGTTGTGTGGATTTGAACTCTGGTGAGAAAATGCTAAGATGTTATATTATAGGGGCTGGAAATTGCAAGGTTTGAAATTGCTGGTGCACTAAACAAGTTATTTGAATTCTTTCATTTCCTTTTAGAAGGAAATGGGCAAAATTTCATATCGACAAGTATTTAATATATATGTGCCATGTAATAGCTGCTTGTCTTTATAAGTATGTGCTGAGCATAGTCATCCAATTTGTTTCTCATTTTGTTTTTCATTTTTCTTGAAGTTGGTGTCATCAGGTCCATTGTACAAAGAACCAGGTTTAGAGATGAAAAGTGACTTGCTTAGGCTCGTACAGCTAGTAGGTAGTAGATAGTAGACTTAAGAGTACATTTAGGTTTTAAAATCGGTTTTACTGTGCCTCTCCACCCCCATCCCCTTTGTCAGGCTCTGTGGGAATCTCGAGTGGCTGCGGTGCCCGTGTGAGTCCCTCTGACAGGCCTGCACACCCTTTCCCTGACTTCTGTGTTAGCTGCTAATGGCTTGCAGATGTTCTCTTGGCTGCCTTGCCTTAGTTTCCTTATCTGAAAAGTGAAGCTGTAATAGTTACTCATCCCTTTCCACCACTCTGGCTCCTGAAGATGAATGCTTGAAGGCAGGCAACCCTGGGCTGTGGCTTATGCTCTAGGAATCCTTACCGTTATGTAGAGGGCCAGGAATGTACTCGACTGAAACCACTTCCATTTTCCCGTCTCATTCTCTTCCCTCTCACAGGTTCATCCTTAAGAGCGTACTGTCAATAAATCACACCCACCTAAACGGCCACCTCAGGCTCTGCTTCTAGGCAATGTGGCCAATGAAGAGCTTCTTCTTGGAAGAAGCAAAAAATCTTAATATAAGGAAGAATTTTCCAAATAGCTTGTGCCATTGAAAGATGGAATAAATTGTCTGGGTCAGTACTAAGTTCCCTCTTTTAGCAAGTATACATAATAGGCTCAGTACAAAGACCATGTGGGCAGGGTGCTGTATAGGGATTTCAGGCATGATCTAGGAGGAGGTACTAGATAAACTTTTAACTCCAAAGGTCAATGTTTCCATGAATTGAGACTTGTTAGTAATATTTTTATGTGCATGCTGTGCCTTATATTTTCTAAGGAGATGGTGTTATCTCTTGGTTAAGAATAGGGATGCTATAGCCTGACTTCCTGGGTTCAAATCCTAGCTTTGTTATTTATACCTAGTATAACCTTGGACAAGTTTCTTTACCACTCTGTGCCTTAGTTTCCTGATCTGAAAAGTGAAGCTACAATAGTACTTAACTCAAACATTTGCCATGAGGATTAAATGAGCTGCTAACATGTGCAATGCCTATAACAATACCTGGCATATAGCAAGTGCTCAATAAATATTACCTATTGCTTCATGTCTCTGTATATGTATGACACAACTCGCTGATGCTTGCTATATTGAAAAAAAATGTCTGTTTTGCATGATAAGCAGGGATTTATTTCTCTTTTCTGCCCACTGTGTTGTAAACTCCTTGATTAGAAGGAGCTCCGTCATTTAAAATATTTGAGATATAATTCATTTACAAGAAAATTCATTCTTTTGAAGTGAACATTTCTGTAGCTTTTAGTACATTGATAAGTTATGCAACTCTTGCTATGAGATAATTGCATAACATTTCCACCATCCCCAAAAGAAACTCAGGCCCATTAATACTTAGTTTGTGTTCCCCTGTGCTTCTGCCTCTGACAATCACTAATCTATATCTTGTGTCTATGGATTTGACTATTTTGGAAATTTCATATAAATGGCTCAGACGAGATGTGGCCCTTTGTGACAGATTTCTTTCACTTAGCATATTTCCAAGGTTCTTCTATATTATAACATTTATCAGTATGTCATTCCTTTTCATGGCTAGATACTATTCCATGTTTTGTTTATCTGCTCATCAGTTGGTAAACTTTTCTCCTCCATTTTTTGGCTGTTATGAATAATGTTACTAAAATATTTGTGTACATAGTTTTGTGTACATATACATTTTTAATTCTATGGGTATATATCCAGTAATGGAGTTGCAGGGTCATATGATAACTTTATGTTTAACTCCTTGAGGAGCTGACAAGCCATTTTTCAAAATGTCTGCATCATTTTATATTCCTGCCATCAAGGTATGATGGTTCCAGTTTCTTCACATCCTTGCCAGTAATTTTCATTGTCCATCTTTTTTATTTTATTTATCCTAATGGGTATGGAACGGTATCTCATTGAGGTTTTGATTTGCATTTCTGTGACTACTAATGTTGAGAAGCTTTTCATATGCTGTTGCCTGTTTGTATATCTTCTATGGTGAAATGTCTATTCAAATCCTTTGTTCATTTTTAATTGGGTTATTTTTCACCTTATTGTTGAATTACAATAGTTCATTATATATTTGAATTTAGGTTTTATCAGATATATGATTACTTGATATATATGCAAATATTTTCTTCTGTTTTTTGGGTTGTCTTTTCCTTTTTTATGCAAGAGTTCTTTGAAAAACAAAAGTTTTTAACTTTGATGAAGTCACTTTACCTGTTTATCTCATACTCTCATGTCATATGTTATTCTTGTACTTTAATGGTTATATCTAAGAAACCATTCCAAAGCTTGGTCAGGAAGATTTATACCCATGTGTTCTTCTTCTAACTTGTCTCTTCTGACTTAGGGTCCCTAATGAAAAGCATGAAGTCCAGAATGTTGTAGAATTCCCCCCCAAATGTTGAATAAATGACTAGATGTATTGGAATGACTGGTTGGATTGTGTGGGCATAGGTTGCAGGGTTTTATTATCTCTGATTTTCTACCCAACATTTGGCACTGCATTTGTGTTTTGAGTTTCCTGGACACTTGGTTGATGACATCAGTAGGTCTTCGGAGAGTCTCACTACTAACTTGAGATTGAGGCACAGGTGATATTATCAACTCCATTTGTAGATGAGCAAACTGAGAACCAGAGATTTGTGTTACTCAGACTAGTGGCCACTCAACTGTCTCCTTTTCAGGGCTTCCCCATGCAGCTCATATATGTGGGCTCCTTTTTCTAGGCTTAGCGATCCCCATGTTTTCCTGGCTGTTTTTACTGCAGTTCACATCTGTGACTTTCTCTGAGACTTCTGACGGAATACCTGGCCCCATGTGCACCGAGTACGCTGAAACTTGGTAAGTATTCAAACAAATCATTTTAGTCCTTATTCTTGTGTCCTCCTCTCTTTGCCTTTGCTACTATTTGTTTCGTTCCTTTCCTCCTTGTGGACAAATTTGACATAAGACCTGCAAAGCCTGTTCTCTTAGTAGCATCAGTATTATATTGCCTGTGTCACACAATTCACCATTCAATTACTATACCTGATGCCCTAGCTTGTTCTTCAATTGTTTCCGATGTGTAGTTCTTTTCTACTCAGTTTAATTGTAAGGTCCTTGAACCCAGAGATTATACTCTGTTGTTTCTTACACCTGTTCACAGTAGCTGACAAAATGTTTCCATTCTTCTGAGACTTTTACTACTCCACTTGTTTAATACTTCCATCCTGTTTGTCTATGCATTTGCTGAACATTGTTGAGTTTATCCACCACCTTCTCCAGGAATCCTTTGCCACGTACTACCTTCTTCTCCTGAATGAGAATGGCTACTGGTTTGAGTAGCCCATGTGTCATTTATCCCACACTGCTTTGTGGCATGCATATATGGTAATGCCTTATTTCTTTTACTACTCCTATTAAATTCTAAGGTTCTTGAGAAGGGCCGCTACTTATTATCTAGGTCTATGCTTTTCTGTTTTCAAGACCAAGATCAGTGGCATCTTCATACAAAGGCTCACAGAAATATATGCTTCTTGCGGTTTCCCCAAGTTGTGGAAAGTAGGTAGATTTGGAATCACAAGACCTAAGTAGAATTTCTGACTCTATCATTGTGTGATCGCAATACAGTCTCTTCTTCTCAATGAAATTCAAATTCTTTATCTGTAATAACGCTTAGCTCAGATCAGAGTTGGAAGGTTTAAATAACATAATACACAGGAAAACATAATGCAAAGTTAGTAAATGATAATAGTAGTTGCTTTTGTTGCCATTCTGAAATAACAGACAAGACTTGAGTTCATTGTCAATGAGCATTTGCTGCTTTGAGGCATCTGGTCCCTACAAAGCCAGTACCAGATGCTGAAAATCAAACGAAGAGAAAGAGAACATCTCAGGAGGTTCCTAGGCATAGGTTCATTGCTCAGACCTGTGCATTTTGGTGCTAGACAGTTTGCTTTTTCTTTAGAGTATCTCCATGCTTAACCATGTCTGTGCCTTTTTATATAATTCAGTTTGCAAGCCTGTCACTTGCTTAATTATTCCATTATTGACCAAGATAGTACAGCAACTGAGAAGAAGAATGTGTTTATATGAAGTAAAGTTTCTAGTTTACTGTGGATACCCAATGTAAGTTAATATTAGATACTTAAAATAGACCAGCTTCTATATTAAGGAGAAAAAAGTTTCACGAAAGTCAGCCCTTCTCTCTTCTTGTTAACATATAGACGGCATTATTAAAGAACTGTTATTGAAAGGAATTCAGTGTCTTGAATGTTCTCTGGGAAGAGAAAGTGCACTTTAAAATGTTGGATAGTGTACATAGCACAGAGCTATGTTGATGACGTTAAGGAGCCCTTTTCTATTCAGTTCATCATGCACATAAAAAATGAAACTAATAGGTGCTGGAACTCTCCGAGGTGCTGTAAGGGCAAGCCTAGTGATTGATCTGCCATTGAGCACATATATAAACATGGAGAATCAAATTGCTTTTCTTGGTTATTATTTTGTAAAGCAGGAAATGAGAGAGTGGAACACATTCAGGGCCAATGTAAGGCGATACTGGCCCTATCAGCCATTGTGTGGTAAGATGACTTCCTTTTAAGGCTATGCCACCAGGATGTTCTTTCTGTGGTCTTGATAGGTGATCACTCTAGATCCCTTTGCAGCTTCTTTATACATTCCCATATCCAGGGTCTTTCATTGAAGAAGAGGAAAGGGGCAGACATGTCATGATCAGAAGTATATCAAAGGCGCTTCATTTAAAGAGGAAATGAGGTGAATGCAGTTAGTTTTAGCAGTAGAAAGCCTCAAACAAATAATCAGTGGCAGACAAACTTGACAAACCATGGTGAGATATTTATATATCTCAGATGTATGTTAGGAATTGAGACACTGACTTCTTCATGATTATTTTGAAGATTCTAGGTCCAGTCTGAACTCTACGGAGAACAACTAGAGATAGGTGAAAACTGCTGTCATTAGGGACGTGCCATTCTTCCAGGCTTTCACTCACAATGATTTCTAAATTATGTACCAAGTACTTGGGAAACTTTCCTTATTGTCTTATCCTTTTATAAAGGAATTCACAGCCTATGGTTAATCGAAAGAAATGGTATCTATCTTCAAGAAATTTACAATCTAGGAGAGAATATGAGTAGGAAAATATGAAAGAGAACAACGAAGTGATAAACTTTGAGGAGTGACTAAAAATACAAACAAAATTTTTCTTAACCTTTTTGGACAAAAAGATCCTTTTGAGGCACTAATAAAAATAAAAATATCCACTAGAAAATAACATATGAACATTGACACATAAAAATTTGAATATGGTTTTAGGGAAGCTCTTAAACTCATTGATGACACGAAGGTTTGGAGTCATGCAAAGAGTATCTGGATAAAATAGATGCCAAAATTAAGTACTTTATCCAAGATAGGCTGAGTGGGTGAACAGGGCTTGAGTCAATGGTAGGAGAGAGAACACAAAATGAGATAATAGGTATTTTTAGTGAAATTCTAGAGGAGTATTACATTGCTAAAACAAGAAAAAAATTTGACAGGGATTCTGGCTAGGTCAGCCTGCTTGAACAAAAGCCTGGAGTTGGGGGAAAAGATTGGTGTGGGGGTACCAATTTACCATCCTGGAATGGAGATTTATGCTGGGAGTATTGAGACGCAAGGTTAGTGGGTGGGGAGACATGCATCTGAGAGCCCTTTTTGGCCTTGGAATAGGGACTCATTAAAAACCCAAGTTGTAAGAAATATTTGAGCTGATTGGCATCCCGACATCTCTGGTAAGTGGTCATTTAATCTGTGCTTGAATGCATTAGTGGGGAATCTTAATGTAACATGCAAACTATTCCATTGTTGAATGCCTCCAATTACAGAAATTACTTCTTCATAGCAAGATTAATATTTTTAATCCCATCTTTTCATGCCATGTGAAGCATCCTGATTTTGTTCTCTGAAAACAAAATAAACCTAATCATTTTTTTCCCTTGATGTCCTGCAAGTACTTGAAAATAGCTATCATATCTCCCTTAAATATTCTCCTTACAGGCTATATACATCATCAGAGTTCGATATTTTCTGATAAATATGATATTTTAAAAATATTTGATAGGCTGGATTAGAGCAGGAATAAAAAAACTAAAATTGGGGAGACTAGTTAGAATGCTGTTGTAATAATGATAGTGAGAGAGAAGTGGAAAGAAAATGAAGAGGAAAGTGAAAGTTTTGGATGGAAGATTTGATAGTGCTGGGAGACAAATGGCTATAAGGGACGAAGAAGAGATGTGATTCAAAGATATCTCAGAGTTCTAGCCTGAGACACTGGAAGAATGATTTTATGGTAGCCATCAATTTTCAGGGAGGAAGTTCGGTGTCTTTCTACTTAGTGGGACGTGTTATGGTATAGTGGTCAAGAGCACGACCTCTAGTGGAAGAATGAGTGCGGATGTTGAAAATCTGGGTTTAGGTTTTATCACATGTGACATTGGGCAAATTACTTGACACATATTTATCTTGATATCATTACCCATAAAATATAACATTATAATACATATAAAAGTTTTGGCTTGACTGGCAGAGAGGAAGCCCTAAGTAATAATATAATCTATTAATACTCTGATGAGTTTAATTGGAGGTAGGAGGTCCAAATTAAGAATTTCAAGACAAACTATCTGGGAAGGAAACAATCAGGACCTGTGGTGAGGTCATATGTCAGGGTACAAATGAGGTTAGAACACACACAGAGCAGAGTCAGCTCCAAGGTCAGAAGCACTGGAGGTTTAGCACATGGAAATATAGATAACTCTGTTTTTTTCAAAGTATATTGCAGGAACAGTCAGGTTGAAAAAAGGGCTTCTCCAGCCCAGGAAAGTAGGCCTTACATTTTAAAAACATGTCTCCCTGGGTACTGTTTTTCTTCACCTGATCTTGGCTCATGGGTTAATCCTTATATACACAGATTACCTATTTCTCCAGGGTGAGGAGGTTAAGAAGGTCACTGGGCTGAGGATGTCAAACTCAGGCAGTGGACAAACGTGCAAGTAAACAGGGTTTATGGGCAGCTGGAAGTCGGCTGGAGATGTAGCTGGTGGCAAGTGAAGGTCAGTTTATAGGAGTGGCGGATGCTCAGACGGCTGAGCCTGCCGTGTAGGAATGCGTTCTGGTGGTGATCTCCCCCAGGGATTCCCTCTTTGTTTCGATATCTGCCTGTCCTGAAAAAAGCTCTTCCTATCCTTAGGAATTACAAGATGGTTTATAACCAAAGTTGATGAAGTACATGCAAGCTATGACAGGACAATACAGATGCTTTTAATCAGGGGTAAGGCAATTACCTTTCTGAACCTGTTTCTTCATTTGTAAAATGAGAATAATAACAACACCTACTTTGTACGGTTATTTTAAGGATCACATGAGATGGCATTGGTACGGTTTTCTTGCACAGCACCTGGCATTTGGAGGTCACCAAATATTAGTTGAAATGGATGATGACTATCATCAATTATTTATAGAAACCCATCCTGTGAAAATATGTATGCAATAATCTATGGTGGAAGCTATTTTCTCGGTCTAATTTACTTATTTTTTAATATGATTTTTATTTAATCCATCTAATTCTCACCTCTAAGTTTCTGGAAACCAGGCAAATGTCGCCACAGTTTTTTTTTTTTTTTTTTTTTTAATTGCCCTTGGCTGCAAATGCTGGGCCAGAAAAATCATTCCATATGTTTGTTCACCTTGAGAAGCTGAGTTTGCTGTATCCAATTTCCCAGTTTACTCTTCCTGTGCTAATGTTGCTGAGCATGTACAAATATCATTCTTTATCATTCCAAGTAGGTCTTGAGTTTCATTATGGATTATGAGGAATGAGCTGAATGTTTGAGCACTTCGGAGCCTGGTGAGACAGATTTGTTCAGAATAGTTAAAAGCATTTCATTCCTTTGAAAAAAAAACAAAGTCTGGTGCAGCTCACTTGTGATTCATGAAAGATAAAGTGTGGCTGAAGGTGCGTGATGGGACCCAGACCCTCCCTCCCTCAGATTGATCCATGAGGACCTGTGTCACCTCCCACCCAGAGGCACACATGCACTCAGATACGCAGAGAATAGAAGGGACATGTGTGATCTCCTGGGAGGAGTCGTTGGCGTGGAGCCCTCTCCTCCAAATCACTGAGGAGCTCTGAGGTTGCGGGAGTCGATCAGCAGCCATTTCCTGGCTTCTTCTGTCTGTGGGCCTCAGAGGCCGAGCTTATCAGGAGCTTTTCTTCCCTACACAGGGATTATGGTGCTGTGGAAAAGTTGCACTTTGTAGATAATTAAAAATAGACTGGCTTAAATTAATATTTAGCCTCCTTCTTGAATAGGAGAACTGAGCAAAACTAAGAAGACAGGGAAAATATGGAAGTATTTAAAGAAAGCCACCTTTGTGAATTAATTATAGGAATTCCAACTTTATAAAATAAGAGATTAGGCAGTCCACTGAGAGAAATTGTACTTCTAAATTAGAGCAAGGGAAAACCCAAATTCACTCATTCCTTTATTCACTGTTTTATGCAGCGAATATTCCTTGAGTTCTTCTCTGTAGTAGATACTGTGCTAGCCACAGAGGATGAAATGATGAGCAAGACAGTCTTCTCCAGGCCTCAGAAGGCTCACAGTCCAGTGCAGGAGTCAGAATTGAAGATGAGAGCTTGCAGCACAGGGTGAAGGATGCCGTGGCAGAAGGACCTCAGGGACACGGGCCACTGGAGAGCAGAGGAGAGGAAGTTCAGTCATTCTCAGGAATAGTCCATGGGTGTTTCCCCGAGAAAGTGGTAGAGGAAGAGGAAGTAGCTGCTGAAGAAGGGAGAGGAGGGACTTTCAGGTGCAGCAAACAGCATGTGCAAGGCTCTGGGCTGCCGGCCCCCCAGTGCAAGGGGGACTGCAGTCATCCACGTCGAAGGGTGTGATTCAGGAACTGCAAGACTTGATGCCGGCAGATACAGCAGCTAGTTGGTTTGCTAGAAGCTTTCCATGTTAAAGTCTTTGGGCAAAGATAACTGTCATTTATGGCCCTCAGAAACTTCCTCCAAACCAGCCAATCAAGCAAAAGACATGTAAGAATCATGAGACTTTTGTTATAATCAACAGTGAATTCCGTTAATCTAAAATCCCAAAGTCCTTCTTTCTCTCTCAGTAATACATGTTTTACTAGTTCAAGATCAATGCTTCATCTTCCTATTTTATTCCTGTGCAACCAACAGCATCTTTGATTCTCAACAGTGATGACTGGGGGAGGCTACAGAAGCCTGGGGAGACCACAGGTGATTAACAGTCCTGGCTAAATGGAAGGATGGTCTTGATTAGAAGCTAAAGCTGATGCTTTGGTGTCTGCTTTTGGCTATAGCTTTTGAGCCATGTGGTCACACAGGCAACTCAGCACAAACAGAAGCACAAGTGCTTGAGACTGAGGCACACTCCTGCTTCCCTGCAGTCCAGGGTCTTGCTGCAGCATCTGAGATATGCTTTAGAACAGTCGTAAAAAAATGTCAGGCCCCTGGTCACTGGGGATTGGCTCAGGGAAATACTGTATATCAAAGGGTAAATCCATAACTGAAATGAAAAGGGCATTGCAGATAGCTGCATGCATTACTCTGCTATAAGCACATAGAGATAATTGAGATACTTAACTGTTTTGTTGGAAATTCCAGGAATACCTGAGGTAGTGTTCTATAGTTGGCCCTACCTATTAGGAAGGTCATCTACTGGAGAATGGTGCACCATGGCTTAGGTAGGTCTGGGAGACCTAAAAAGGACAGTTACAATTTCCCGAAATGTAATGTTTGTGGACCTTTAGGCTATAAAAATTTCCAGTATGTTTTTGTGTATTGATTTTCACTTTTGCTTCAGATCTGTGGTACTCAAAATTCTCCAGCTTTGATGTACTTAGTGTAAAATGTCATGAGGTTTGCTACTTAATTTAAATGGTTTGTTTTAAATATATACAGCCCAGCCTCATTATTCATAGATTATGTATTTGAAAACTTGCCTAGTAGCTGATTTGTAACCCTGAGACTAGCTCTGTGGTACTTTCATGGTCATTTGTCTCATGCCGACAGGGCAATGAGAGGTTTGAATGACCTGACATGCATGTCCCCAGCTGAGGTCAAACAGGGCGTCTCTTTGCCTTCTTGTTTTAGCTCTCAAGTCAGTGTAAACACGTGTCCTTTTCACAGTCTGTTTAGTGCCACATTTTCATATTCTTTGTGCTTTTTGTTGGTCCTACTTAAAATGGCCCCAAGCATAGTGCTGTCTAGGGTTCCTAAAGGCAAGACGGCTGTGACGTGCCTTACAGAGAAACTACACGTGTGAGATAAACTTCCTCAGGCGTGAGTTGCAGTGCTGTTGACTGTGAGTTCACTGGTACTGGATGTATGATAATATCAAAAAACGTGTCTTTTAGCAGAAATACACATGAAAAAAGTTATTGATTGATTGGTTGATGAAAAGATTGTGAACGAAGGTTCCCAAAAACCTAATTCTGTATTCCCCCTGCGAGTAGTGCTTCAGTATTCGCTGATTCAGTGTTTGCAGCAACTTTACAGAATGCACGTTATTTCAAGCAACGTGAATTGACAGTACATGCACTGTACCCAGGTGCATGTGTATACATGCTGTACATTCATACACACATGCACATGTATACACCCTCATATACAAATAACAGAAAGCAAAAGCAAGTGAGCACAAAGGGAATGTTAGTGACCGGGGGATCTAGGTACCAGATGCACGCGCGTTCGTGGTACCATACTTACAAAAAATATATATGTATTTTTACATTAGAAAGTTTTAAAAAAAGTTGATAAAATGATGCCATTTTGAGAGATTTCAGGATGGATGCAGACTTTTGGGGGTAAAGAATTTCACAGTTTCACAAAAATGCAGAAATATAGGACTTGAGCGACCTTAGTGACCAGCGGTTTTAGTGATCCTGCCTCAGCACTGACGCCATGTGTATGTGTAATCTTGGGGGGTCAACTGCCTCTCTGGGTCTCAACTCCCTTAGAGAAGGGAGATTAAGTTGCTTCATGAATCTCTTCAAGCTCCATTATGCTATCATTTTAAATGAGCCTCAGACAGGTTAACATACCAATGTAATTTACTTAGTAGAGAGTTAGCCGTAAAATCCAATCCAGTGCTAATTGTGTGATACTAAAATATAGGAATATAAAAAAAGCACTCGTTAAACTGAAAGAACAATGGTAACTTGATTGGAAAATACTCAGGGAACAGAATTCCTCTATACAAAGTCAGGCATATTTAAAAAACACACACAGAAACCTTCAAATAATATAGAAAGCCATTTAGTGACAAGATTACCTTGTCATTTGAATAGTTTATTGGTTCCCATTTCTGTTTAGGTCAAAAGAACTTCTCATAGATAAAATTATTCATTTGGAAAATTTGTCTTATATCCATAGTCTTTTCTTTAAGTGTCCTGAAGGCACTATTGTGCAATAAAAAGAACTTAGGGTTTGAAATAAATCAACCTGAATTCAAATGCTGGTTTCTCCAATTTCCTGTTTGTGTGATCCTGGCAGCATTGTGTATCTTCTTTGATCCCTAGTTTCCTTATCTGCAAAAAATGGTGATATTTTCCCTGCAAGGAGAAGATTATATGAGATAATTTTACAGAAGTATCTGGCAACAAGAGGTGTTAAAATGTTAGTTTTCCTTTTTCTCAACTGTAGTTAACCACATAGGAAGACTTACGATAGACTCATTAAGAGCACAGTCTTTGGGGCCTAACTACCTATGTTCAAATGTCCACTCTGCTTTACCAGCTGGGGACTTAGAGCAGTTATTTAACCTCTTTGTGCCTTAGTTTCTTTGTAAAATAGAGACAATATTAATAGCACTTGCCTCACAGAGTTGCTGCATGGATTGAATTATTAATACACTTAAGGGGTTTAGAATAGTATTGGGAACCATATTAGTGTTTGTTGTTTTAATTTTTCCAAGAATGGCAAGAAATCCTACATGTGCTAATAAAGGATGCAAAGAGTAATGGAGTCCTGAGTTGTATAAGGTGGGTGCATGAAGCTAACTGTAAAGGTAAACTTGATATTGCTCTTTAGACTGGCCAGAGGAAAGAGTAACCCTCGGTCATGATAGCTTGATTGAGTTGTACTGTACTATAGTGAAGTGATTGTATTTCAAAACCTTCACTCACGATTTCAAATCTTGGAATGCATCCCTAGTTCTCCTGTAGTATATCCTCTCCTAGTAGAGTTGTTGAAATTCATACTTTTTGTTCATAATAATGGCTACTTTTGTTGAGCAGTTCCTAGGTGTCAGGCTTGGGGTTTAGCCCTACTTGTCAGTCTGTTTTATGAACGCTGAGAGGATACAGCCTTCTGGAAGCGAGTCAGAGGACATTTGGTACTGACGTTGCAGCAGGCAGCAGGCATCGTGAGCGTTGGCACAGTGGAGGCTCTCTTTGCCCTCCCCTCACCCCTCACGTCTCACAGGGACAATGTGATAAAGGCCCTCGTGGATGCTATGCCCAGATTTCACTGCAGCCAAGGAAACCAAATTTGGGCAACTCACCATTTTGTAGCTGAAATTAAACATGCGTGCTCTCATTCCCAGAGGGAGACCCTTCATCCTCAGGGCTGCTCACTGCAAATACAAGTCAGATTTGCGTGGTTGAAGGGCCTTCAGGCTGTGCGTTCTTGGTACACCCAGCAAGGAGTGCAGGGCTCAGGGCCGAGGGCAGATTACCTCTCCCAACACTGGGTTCCAGGAACAATGCCAGCAGTTTAATTGGAACATTTTTTACTGGTAGATCACTATGTGGCTAATATTCTGTGTATATTTTGCTCCCTATGGCTTCTAAAGGTTACATGGAGAGTAGAGCAGGGTTGCCTCTGGGCAGTATTACAGTTTGTGTACATTGTGTTTCCTGCACTCCATCTTCCTGTGGAAATCACTTTTCCTTAAGCATTCCCCCACATTCAAAACTTACGTTGTTAATGGGTCTGACCCAATCTTTAACTGTCCTTCCTTGGCCTGCTCCCACTCTGTTCTCTAGCTCTTGGCTTCTTCCTCTTTGCTCTGAATCAAGTCTTGCCTATTCTGTGTCCAATCCGTAGAGCCTGTCTCTCTTGTAAGAGAGTCACTGAGAGATAAATTGACATTAAAATATGTTAACGTAGAGAAAGTGACTCACCAGACAAAATACAATTTTATCTTAAGAGAGACCTTTTGGAGACATGCTGCTTTAACCAGAGAATAACCTGAATGGCCTGAGTTTGGGATTTCAAAAAAATATGTTTATATAAAACTCTGTATGCTTCCTGTGCGCATGGTCAGCCTGGGTCTAAGGGATAAATTCAGTTTTGATTTTATATGAAGTGTTGATTTTGTGTTCTCTGAAAAAGAAGAAGAAAAATATTTTGAGGTATGGATTTAAATTCCATTTCCTCTTCACTCCCTATCGTCTATGGGTTATGAGATGTAGTTTTTGATCTTAGTGAAAGCTAAGAGCAGTTGTGACTAACTCTTTACAAGTCTTCATAATATCAGGAGTTGCTCTCCAACTAATAGGCAAACAAATTACCCAAACCGTACTTTTTAGTGGTGGTGCTACCAAGGGAGTTCGCTCCAGCACATTGGAACGTGGAAAATGGAGCTGTACTTAGGCCACAAAGCAGCCGTTCCGTGACCTAACGCTTCTATTGGCACCTGCATTTTGGGTCTATAATGTTTTCCTAACTGCTTTCCAGACCCAAGTGATTTGAAAAAGAAATGACTGCGTTCATAAAAACGGGAAATTGTAAACTAGCATAAATGTCAGTTTTTATGTTGATATTTACACTTATCCCAGGGGGAGACTGAATTGTTTAGTATTGTGATTCAATATTTGGAGTCAAATATTTTGCTAACATTTACAGATCAATAAATTAGACACATTCCATCTTAAATGATCAGAAAGAGTTTAGTTTCCCAATGTGAGACAAACTTAAATTTTCAGCAGGGAATGTTCCCTGCAGAATTGTTAATTTCACTGATGCTATAATAGTATTACATTTTAACTACAACTGTGTTAGGTTTTTCAAGCATCTCAGAGGTTATAAACTAGTCATTAAAATTCATTCCTGTTGGCAATTTGGTCTGCAGAGCCTTTACCAGGAAAAGCACACTTCTAATATTTATGGGATTTCCATTTTAACAACTATTTAAGTTACTTGTAATACCGTGGACTTTATAATGTGCTCCTTTTCTTATTCCTCTTGCATGAGCTTTCATTGTATTAACCTGTTAGGGGTGAGATTCCTACACTGAAAACTTATTTTCCTCCTTGTGGTTTCTCCTAGCAAGGGCTAGTGTGATGAAGGCATGTAGCTTTGAATAATAACAGAAATGCCACTTTTACACTGTTCATATGAAGGAACTGTGTAGGGGAAGATATAAGCTATGTTTAGTTCTTCCAAAGTGAATATCAGTGTAAATTTGGTATTATTCATTTTCAGGCCCTTAAAAAATACTAGAGCAAGCAGTCAGCAGGGAACTGGCTTAAAGAAAACCAGGTTGTGCTTCCCAGGACATTGATTTGTCTCTCCTGGTCCACCTTGGTGTCTTTCCTCAAGTGTGGCTTTCCCTTTCTGTCTGGTCTGATGGTCATCCCCTCTCTCATTTCCCCTAATAGGGCGGATGTTGCTGAGACCCAGATCCATACACACACTCTGTCCCTCATCTTCTTAAGAATCTAATTTAGTGCCTAGCAGTTCTTAGATGCACCATAATGTGTAGTGTGTTTATGTCCTTTTGGATAACTTGAGGCTTTAGCCCTAGGCTGGGCTTGATAATTTAATTCCAGTCTATTTGATTCAGTTGGACCCAGCTAAAATAAATTTATGGATTACCTATTTGAAAAATAAACTATTAAGTATTATAAGGATGGAAAATGTGACATAGTCTCTGTCTTCAAAAATTACACATAATAGGGTGGGAGATAAGATAAAGAGAAATGAAATACACCGCCTAAAGATTCCAAGCCAAAACTCATGAACGTAGGAAGCTCACACCTAACTTACAAAGAATATATTCATGAAACATTTGATGTGTGACATTTAAAATGAGGTGGGATACTTGGGATCGCTTGGAATAATTTGGGATAAAAGGTTTTTGATTAGGAGAGTGACTTGATATGCTGGGAAGCTTAATTTGGGTGTGGTGTAAGGACAGATTTTAAGAAGGATGGATTGGAGTGCAGTGGCATGAGAAGGAAGGAAAGAGATTAGGGGGCCACGGGTGTGGTTTAAATAGGAGGGAGGGGATGGTGTTCTAACCTTCATGTTATTTAGGAGGAGGGATGCTCAGGATGCAACAACTTTTGGATATGTTGTAGAAGCACATTTAGCAGGACTCGACAAGGAGGGATGTCGAGGCTAATACGGATTTTCAGCCTGCAGGACCTGGGTCATTACCAGAGATAAGGAAGGCGGGCTGATGAATGCCATAGGGACGCCAGGACAGAGATATGGTGACACTGGATGTCAGTGTTTTTAGGTGTTTCGGACACTGTGACACCTCCCAGGTCCAATAAGTGGGAAGTTGTAATAAATTAGGCAGATATGGCTAACAAAGAAATACCATTAGTCTGATAGACAAGGAATCCTGTTAGTTGCCAGCTTTATGAGCCAAGCCAAGGTATCACCGGACCCTCTCTGGTTTTCATTTCTCTTGTCAGTGTAAGAGAGAACTGGCTTTTGTAAAAGCTTAACAGATGGAGGCACTCCACAACAGGTATGCAGTGATTTGGAACCTATTGAGAGAATTCTCATGGGCCAAGGGAATGTACCCTGAATTCTCTACTCACTTGGATCAAAAGTATCCCACTATGGTCCCTTCCAAAACTTGGAGATTTGCTGTCACTGTGATGGGCAAGGCTGCCCAAGATGATGCTGATAAAGGCCACCAGGGCCTTCTTAGGAGTCATAAAGTACAGGTGGTGAAAGGAGGCCTGCGTAAGATGTGTGCTGTCAGTTTTCCAAAAGCCTACTTCCACTAACAAAGGCACGCTCAACTTCTCTTTCTACCCCTTTTCCACCTTCTGACCAAAAATATAAAGTGGAGAAAGATGGGAGAAATCACAGATTATCTTGTTCTGTGAGAAGTTCCTCATTGCAGGAATTGAGCCCTCAATATTCCCCTTTTAAGCACTGCATCATAATCCAAACATTTGACTGATGTTGCTAATGTTCCGTCAGTGAATTCATCTCAAAATAGAGATAGAAAATGGTAAAAATGTTTCTCAGTGGATTCACCTGCCGCAGATGAAAAAATTTGATTTTCTGCTTGGGATATTTTCTTATATAATTAGAAGTGTGTAAGTTTGGTATTTACAGCTGGGGATATTTCCCTGCTGGTTTTCAGTTCATTTTGTTTCTCATTAACCTTTATAAATATTCTAGCTGGAAATACCCTTCTATTTAGGATACAGTGCTTTCTTAGCCAAAGAATGAAATAATGCTTTAATATTGCTGTTATTTTCCTCTATCATCTGTTCTGAGAGCACCATAGAGAAAGGCAGGGTGGGATTCTTGGAAAAGCATTTTGGAGTTACAAAGTCCTGAATTCCATTCTGGCTCTGATTTACTAATTGTATGACCCAAGGCAAATTACTATCTAGCCTTTCTTGGTTTTAGTTTCTTCATTGGTGTGAGGGAATAATGTCTGTACATCCTGTTGCTGTTTGAGGGGATCAAGTGGGATAATGGTGGCATGTGTTGTAAGGTCCTGAAGCGCAGAGTTCTAGAATTACACTCCATGGGCCCAAATCGTGGCTATACTCTGGTTGAGATATTTTTCTTCTCTAAAATCCTTTCCTCATCCATAAAATGGGGATTATAATAGCACCTACCTTATAAGTTTCTTGTGATGATAAATGAGCAAATCTGTGAAAAACATGGTGACTAGGTAACATTAGATGTACAGGAAATATTAGTTATTTCAATTAGTACATAGTAGTGCTCAGTAGATGAAAGATTTTCTCATTTTCCTCCTTCATGTAGGCACTTAAATAGTCTGTCAGGGTTTCTCTTCCATATGTTAAGCAAAATAACTCTTAGAATTTTGGAGTAAACAATCCTTACATCTGTGCTGTTGATCTATAAAACAGAGGATCATTTGCTGATTTTAGCTAATGTCTTCCTTTAAATATAAAGCTTGGGAACTCCAAGCTGAAGGAAAATCTCCTTTCTTTCTAGTTATTGAGACTGTAAGCTACCCGGACTGTCCCCAGTCTATTGTCCCAACTTCAAAGACATTCTGAAGAACCCTCTGGGTGCTATCTTTCTTCTGTTATCCTTCACTTTGCTTCCTCCTTTCTTAAGAGAGGCTCAGGCTCCCAAGGCACTGATTTCTCTTATGGGAACTTTGAAACGTATAGGTTTATGTCGAGCACATTTTCTTTGGGTTAAAAAGCACTTTGGCTAGTAATGCAGCAGAATCCAAATGAAATGAATAAACAGATAGTTCTGCAGTTTCCTAAATTCTCCCTGAACAGATATGATATTGACCAGGTAGGAAATACTAAAATAATCAACAATTTCCCTGAATTCAGAACACAGAAGAATGATCAGAAGCCCCTAGCCCAGCACAGAATGAGCTATTCCACGTTTATCCATTGATTTGCTCAATCTCACACGGTACAGTTACTCAGTGCCTGATGTAGGCAGGTTATTGCTAAGAGCCGTAGTGTTGTACTAGCAACAGTAATTGTTGTGGCCTGAATTGTGTTCCCCCAAAATTCATGTTGAAACCCTCACCCTCAGTGCTTCAGAATGTCTCTATTTGGAGATAAAGCCTTTAAACAGGTTATTAAATTAAAACGAGGCTGTTAGCATGGGCCCTAATCTGGTATCCTTATGAGAAAATTTGATCACACAGAGAGACAGCAAGAGTGAGCATGCACTGGGGAATGACCACGAATGCCTATGGGCTCAGCACGAGGTGTGCAGGCCAAGGAGAGAGGCTCAGGAGAAATCACATCTGCTGACGCCTTGACCTTGGACTTCTGGCCTCTACCACTGTGATAAAATAAACTTCTGTTGTTTAAGTCATCTCATCTATGGTATTTTGTTATAGTAGCTCTAGCAAACTAATACAGTAATATTTTAAACTTGTACTGCAGTTATATCTCTATAAAGACCAGCTGTTTCCACATAGTATAGCATACTGGCCATAGGCATTGAGTCTGAAGCCAGACCTCCTGGGTTCTAACCTACCACCTGGGTGAGCTTAGGCAAGTTACCCGGCCCCTCTGCTCAGTTTCCTCATCAATAACAAGCAAATTAGTATAATTTTATCTGCTTCATAGGATTGCTACCTGGATTAAATGCTTTAATGTTTATAGGTCACCTTAATGGTACATGGCACATAGAAAGTTGAAAAAAGTATTCCTTAAATTAATAAAATAAAAGGATGCCACAGTTCATCTTATTCCTCTAAAATCTTGTGAGCTGTAGAGAGAGAAGGGAAGTGATGTAAAATTTACTGAGTCTTTATTGTGTAGTGGACAAGTGGCGACAATGCCACTCACATTTGCACATGTGAGATTAAATTATTGGCCATGTTTACATACTGCTAAGAAGTAGCAGGCTTGGGACATTTTCCCATATTGAATCTTAATGTATTCCTCTTTTTTCTATTCCACATTGCATCTCTATACCAGGAACAGTGGTATTATCTAAATAAAACAGGAAAAAAAATCATCAAACTGGATATTGTGCTAGTCAAAGTTCAGTCAGAGAAGCAAAAATAGTAGTGTGTACATACACTGACACACACACACACCTACTTATCTATATCTACCTATAATCTATCTATTTATCTATCTATCTATCTATCTATCTATCTATCTATCTATCTATCTATCTATCTACTTTATGTGTCATTTATCTAACAATACACGGGCATATGTAAGTAATTTTGGGGACTAACTAAGCAAATTTGAAGTCCATAGGATAGTCAGGAAGGGAAGATTGTGAGTAGATCCCATGGGCACAAGCTGGAGTTTGTTATCCACACATAGGAGTGTCTGTCTGCTGTCTGTCTGTCTCTCTCAGAAAACTGAGAACTCTTTGTAAAGGCTTCAAACTGATTAAGTGAGGCCCACCATGATAGTCTGTTTAATTTAAAGTCAGCTGATTAGAGACTTTAATTGCATCATTAACATGTCTTCACAGAAGCACCTAGAGTTTGATTCAATAATTGGAAGAGAGGTGTGTATGTTACAAAATGGCTGCTACCTTCCATTCTCTTACTCTTCTGAGAAAAATATCTCTTGTAGCTCACCCTCTCTGGAGAGATACTAGGAGGGGAATTCTGTGGGGTGTAGTGTAGCTTAGTCAACTTGACACACCCCAAAGCCATTGCAAGCATATTGAAAAAGAAAAGGGACTAAAATTTAACTGTCCCTGGAACTGGGACACATTTTAAAATGAGCTTTTTATTTAACTATCAAAGTAACTATTGAAATATTATTATCATTTTATGAATGATAAAACAGAGCCTCTGATGATTTAAATAACTAACCCAAAGTCACAAGTGAAAAACTAAAATTAGAAACCAGAGCTGACTCTGAAGTCTATCATATTTAAGAACAACAGGAAATTACTTCAAACTGCACTGCATTTTGAGCAGGTAAAAAGCATGAATTAGCGGAGGAGAATCTACCATTTTTAGCCTCTGCATGGAGACCTGATTGTAGGCTATTGAGATTTTCTTCTGGGGACAGCTGTTCATTTACAGGAAATTAGGAATTACTATTTGCAGGTAGACGTGTGTGTGTGTGTGTGTGTGTGTGTGTGTGAGATATACTGCTCAAAGAAAGATAGCTTGGTAACTCCTGAGTCAGACATAACCTTTTCATAGTTCTGAGATAGATCACGTGATACTTGAAGTGGTCCTATTTATGACATAAAATTACAATGTTTGTAGTTAAATATTTGTTAATGATTGAGCCACTTGGGAACTGGCAAATAGACTCACCAACATTATAATAATTCTTATTGTTTTGTATTTTACAATGTGTCAAGAACTCTACTTTGAAGCTTTGTATACCATACCTCATTTAAGTCTCACAACTCTATGAAATTTACTATAGGCTCATTTCCCTAATGAACAAAATGACGGCTTAGAAAAAGAAAAAAGCAGCTTGCTGGAAGTTTACTACCTCCTGAGTGGAAGAGGTCAAGTGGGAACCCATCTGGTTACCTCCAGAGCCCGGATGCCTAGTTCCTAAGCAAGCAAAATGTCCACAGAATGGTTTAGTGATACTTAATTTATTAAAGTTATAAAGTTGCCTTACTCTTTCTAAAATCATGACACAAGGATTTAAAAAGACAATTTTTGTAAAATTATTGTATTGACTTTAAATAAATCAACCAAAGTAAAGTGTTGCAGGTGAACGATCCCTAATCATTTAATACATTTGTTTTGAAGTTCTGAATAACTTACTTTTGTGAATTTTACTTTTACTATTTGGTGAGAACAGTTCAGTTTTGAAGTCAGAAAGCCAGCTGCCCTTGGAACTCTGCCACAGATTCTTTTCCCCTTTTCTACTGATCCCTCATAATCAATTCTAATTCTGTAAGAATCTCTCCAGATACTCATTTGTTGACATACAATGGAAATCCAGGAGAATAACATTTTTTAGTAGGAGAATGTTCCGCAGTTGTAAGATCATTTGATTGTAGTTACAAGTGCCCATTAACTTTGGTGGTAACAGTCTGACCCCCTTTACCATTAGGGCAGTGTCTGCAAACAGAACACATTTGTTAGAGCCTTAGTTTAAAAAGTAACTATTTGTTAAATTCAGTATAATCTTATGATTTTGTAATAGCTGTATAAAAATATATGAAAATTGTAAGGGAGGCTGGCCTTTGAGAAAATTAGGGCTGTACAATTTGTATGTGCTATGGAATTCCAACATATCACATCTCAGTGATAAGCTATAGTGACTGTAATAAGCCAGGGAAAATTCAGTCCAAATTTCGAAATGGAGTTTTGGTTAACAATAGAAGTTTAAAGGTTACTCTAATTAATAAATGCGCTTGCAGTATTTTAAGTGTGTTCATTTAGGTTCAGTCATATATTATGAGGCATTTAAATCATTTTAGACATGCACTCAGAAACCACATCCATTGTATTTAATAGCTGAATTCTATATTTTTACATGGAGAGTACAATTTATATCAGAGCTACCCATTGTGAAGTCCATTGGATATTAATAGTTTGAACACATAGTTCTAATGCTCTAAATCTCTTGGAGAAAAGGCATAATTTGGTTTTAGTGAGAATAAGGTAACTCTATGGAGGCAAAAAAGAAGAAAAAGAAAACTTAAGCACACTGATCAATAAGCAATGATATTAAAGCTGGGCAACTCAACCCAGCTTCTCGGCATATATTTTCATGGAAATGTGATTTGATTTTTTTTCTTTATCAGCATAGGTTTCCATCCACAAAAAGTAATGTTAAGCAAAGGTGTCTTTCACAGTGTGGTTTTTTAGTTTTTTTAAATAAAAAGCAAGTATTTAAATATTTTCTCTAAAATAAGAAAGAATGAAAAGATAAATGACAACAGGACTCTCTCTGTAAGTCACCTTATTAATGAAATAGATGTCACACACACACACACACACACACACACACACACACACACACACACACAGCTCATGAGCCTCTCGCTGTATTTAGGCTCAGATGTTATTGTTTATAAAGGGAACACATGAAAACTGTTTATTGACTCTTTGTAAAGCCTTGTCTCATGTAAACAAAATGACAAGAAAAGCACAAAGCAAGCACCCTGGTTGAGATGGTTTTATTATCAGTGAGGTTTTTAACAATGTCTGAGCTGCTTCTGGGAGAGAGACGGACAGGGAGGGAGGAGAAGAGAAAAATAAGGGACTCACACCTTCATTTAAGTTGCAATTTACCACTAAAAGTAGAATTCCAGTCTAGTCCTCACATAAGTATCATGAGATTATCTGGGAATCTGGCTCTAATTAATGGGCTTGGATATAGCTGAATTGAGTGAAAGCAATAGCTTTTGTGAGCTGTATATTACCTCAGCTGGGCTGCACTGCAACGAGAATGGTCAGAAAATGAAGGCCCAGCCAGGGATTTCTTGGGAAATTCACTCTTTCATAGCCCACCTTTCACTCTGATTATTCAAATGATAATGTGCAGGAAGTGGGGAGGGAAGGGGTATCAGGATGACCCTCATTCCTATAATAAATGATACAGTGAATGTATAATATTCTGTACAAACAGTCACACTATTTATAAGGAGGAAGAATGAAACAAGGCAGATGAAAAAATGTGCCTCCATTTGGGCTATCTTTCTGGAATCATGTTCCATGACAGTTCATTTGCTTCTCATCTTTTTGTTTGCTCAGTATTCATAGAAGGAAGATGGGAAATAAAGCAAGAAATAGGACTGGCTCCCTGAAAACCCATTTTCCCCTTCCTCCTCCACTTACAATATAAGCTCCATCTCATTTGCAGTGGCATGGAAATACACTGAGGGTCTGCTGTTTGTGAGGCAGCATACCACCTGAGTGATACGTACAAAGATTGGCACAGAGGTCAGATTCTGGTAAGACCACTGGGTATGAACTCAAGCCCAGGATTTGAGTTCTAGGTCCTATTGCTAGCTTCATGACTGAGTGAATTACTTGATTTCTCTGAGCCTCAATTTCCTCATCTGTAAAGTGAGGTAATAATACTTGACATTGACCTCCTCTTTGACATTCTCATAGCTCCTTATAAAATCTTAACTATCCTGAAAGCAAATACATGCAGAGTTTTATAAACTTAAAAGAGCTATGTAAGGTTATTTTTTATTATTAGTATTTTGAAGCCACCTTTGTCTCATCTCATGTGCTGTTCTACAAGTTGCTCCTCTATCAGTCTGCCCTTTCAGGGACTTCTCAACGCTATAGACAAGTGACACTGAGCTAGATATGCAAAACCTAAAAATTATCCTTTTTGGAAGCCTCACTATCTGGCTAGAAAATTCTCTCTTTCACCTGGAATGATTGCGTACTGCTTAAGTGGAGATTATCAGTTGGATGTAATTGCTTTTGGCCTAGATAAGAGAAAATATGGTGATAAAAAGAATCCTCCTTTTGGCAATCAAATCTCAGCCCATGTCTAGTCTAGCTTAATGTATAGTAGTGGAATCATGACTTCCTCAAATAACAGCCCCATAGTGACAATGAAGAGAGAAGATCATTGGGTAACTCTCCGAATAATACAGACCCGATGAATTTTATATTGGCTGGATAAAGTAGTTTTTTTTCTCACATTAGTTAATAAGCTAGCAAGTAACAAAGGCATTGTTTTGAAATATTGAGCACTCTGCCTGAGAGATTTTATTTCCTGGTATAGAGGACCCTTGTAGAAGAATAGCTGGATTGATAAGCTTCTGTTCTGGTAGAGTTATTTTGGTCATTTAACAAAAATAGGACATTGGATGGCTCAGTATAATATTTAAGAAACTGGATTTTGAAAGTAGACAGATCTGGGTTCAAGGCCATTTTAGGTATTTCATAGCTATGCAATTTTAGCCTTAACTATAATAGTTAATTTCACCAAGTACTTTCAGCCTCATCAATAGTACTTTCATCAAGACTTCTTGAAAGGACAACTGTGATAATGGATAAAAATAAACTTTGGCAAAATTAATCATCAATTCAAAAATTGTATGTTATCTATTTCAGTGTAACAAATTATCTCAAAGTTTAGTGGTTTAAAGCAATAAACATTTATTATTGCACAATTTCTGTAAATCATCTATTGCACAGAATTCTGTAGAATTCAGGAATAGTTTATCTGAGCATTTCTGGCGTGGGTCTCTGATGAGGTTGCAGTTATGGTTGGCCAGGGTTCTAGGTATCTGAAAGCTTGACTGGGGTGGAAAATCCAGTTCGAAGATGGCTCTCTCATATGGCCATTGGCGTGAGACCTTGGTTCTTTTTTGGCTGTTGGCAGGGGGCCTCAGCTCCTTGCCACATGGACCTCTCCACAGGGCTGCTTGAGTGTCCTCACAATATGGCAGCTATCTTTGCCGGACCATGTGATCCAACAGACGGCAAGATATAAGCCACATTGTCTTTTATGACCTAGCCTTGAAAGTAACACTTCACCATTTCCCTGATATCCTGTTGTTTACAAAAGTCAGCCCTAATCAGTGTACAGGAGAAGGACCACACCAAAGCAAGAATACTGTGAGGCAGGGATCTCTAGGGACCATCTTGCAGACAGGCTCTCATTCTGGTAAAATTGAGAACCTATTTTATATAGTGTATACAGTCCCTAAAGCAGAATATCCCTCAGCTGAAAACACTGAAAGGAAGTCTGAGGGCTACTGTGTGTGATGAAGAGTGACTTAAAGAAAGATGCAGGAAAAAGAGAGACCCTTCCCACAGGTACTGATGGCGATGGACCTTCGTACTTCTTTTGTTCCAAATTTAGCATTTAATTCAACATTCCTAGTTCTCTTTGGGTAGATCAGGTCATGACCTAAACAGGTTTTTCTGAGCTGAAAAGTTTTTATTTTTTTCTTAAAATGTCTAAAAGTAAAGCCTGATAATTAAAAAAAAATTCCTTCAACCTGAAAAAAAGAGAATTGTTACTTTTAAACAAATATCCTTGAGTTGAGTAAGTCCAGTCACACTCCATTGAAGATAGACTGAGCAAGGTAGGGTGTAAGGCCCGCACACAAGTTGGTTTTACCTGATGGTATCTTGAAGTATGTTCCTTATCAACTCTGCTTTTATTTCTCTCTTTTATAGTATTTTAAGGAACTTTATGATATTGTGTTTTGGAAAGTGGCTGATGACAGAAGTTAGCAAGAGAGCCAAGGGCCTCAAGCAGGCCTCCCGCGGCATGTATGGGAAATCAAATGGTGTTTTTCTTCCCTTCCTCTGTGTGTTATCTAAGCACTCATCCACTCAGTGTTCTATGGATCGGCAATGGCTGAAAGCCTGAAGGAGCAGATGCATGTCGACCTTGACTCACTCACCATTTTCTAGCTTTAAGGCCTTGAGCAAATTGCTGACCTCTTTGTACCTTAGTTCCCTCATCTGTACAATGTAAATAATGAAAGTTTCTCTTTGGGTTTTGTAAAGATTAAATGAGCTAATACAGGTAAAGTATTAAGAACGGTTCTGACATATGCTAATCATCATGCATTATTATTTTTACCTTACTAAAAAAGCACATATGTACATGTATTTATATCCATTCCTTTCTCTCTTTCTATGTGTGTATGTTTGATTTTTAAATGTATATTAAATACACACATACATACACATATATGTATTTTTTTAAGTGTACTTAAGACAGAATTCTTGGTCTTTTAGTTAATTCTTTAAGCAAGATTTATATTCTTAACTTTAGTAAGGGTCATAGGAAGAAATTTAAATTAATCCACTTTTTTCTTTTTCATTAAATCTGGGCTCTACTATGTATACACTAGAAACTTTTGAAGGGGAAGGTCCTGGGGTAAATCATACGTACATACTACACATATGTGGAAATTTATAGCAGGAGATTAAAATCCAGTAGGAGAGAGGGGCAGATTGATTAACATCTCTAAAGCAGTGCTCGTATCACAGTGTTATAGGAGTAAAAAAGTTCACACAACATGCAGTGGTTCTGTGAAGTGGAAAGCAGTCAGTTCCAAAAGGGGACTATGAGAGAGTCACCATAGAGGAAGGAGTTACACCAGGGCTTAAAAATGAGTTGGTTCAGGGAGACAGAAAAAAAAGGAAAGGGAGAGACCCACTCCAGACAGAAGACACAGCAAGAAAACCTTAATGGAAGAGAGAGAGTGCCGCGTTTGAATTGAGCATTCCTGGAACATGGGCTTCAAGGAACATGAGTTAGAGGAAAAGACTTCTATTGAAAGCCTCCCTTCTCCTCATTTGTCTATAGATTAACAGTGAGGACTAATTTGGAGGCCCTCCAGGTCATTCCATGTTTGTGGTGTAAGAAGAGCCTTTTTATCTAAGGGAAGATGATTTTCTTTGAGAGTGCATTGCTGGGAGTAATGACTTGTAAAGTGTGAGAAGGGAGAGGTCTTTGTCCAGTCATTAGGAATTGCTGAATGAATCCTGATGTTTTACGCAGTGAAAGATGCTGTTCAAATTCTGTTGCTTGTGTTTCCTTCTACCAGCTTCTAGAGGAGGTAAAGTGCCTCCCCTGAGCCTCCACAGTGCTCAGCAAGTTCAGGTAGTGTGCGAGAGCAGAGACTCAGAGGTTAGACCTTCCTATGCCTCAGGTCTTCACACATAAAATGGTGAATTTTGGGATACCCTAACTGAACTAATATCTGAAAAGCCTTTATAATAATGCCAGGAATGTTCTCTAGACATTTTGGCTATTATTTTTAATGATCCCCGTGATGTACTGGTGATTGTGCACTCGACTGTTTATGCCCACTGGAGGACTCCAAGCGGATTTATTTGGAAGAATGTATCAAAAACAAGAATTACATCCCTAGAGAAACTGTAGGAAAGTGGAGACTCGATTCACTGCATCAAGTAGTGGTGAAGGCTCGTCATCCCCTCTGCAGGGAACAGTGCTCCATGCCATAGAGGCGAACTACAGTGACCTAACAAAGAACGGAGCCTGACGTGGTCCAACACCAAGCCGTGCCCAAGGCCTGACGTTAGCCCTTGAGTGGCTGGGTCTGTGCCGAGAGCATCGGCGGTGACCAGGCCATAGCCAGTCAGGGCAGGAAGACTGTGTTGGGTGTATCTCCTTGAGCCCCTGACAAGGGAAAGGTGGGACTGGTCAGAGAGCATGGGAGAGAGGCTGGGAAATGAGCCTGCTGCGAGGGAGGGGAACACTGAACACATTCACCCACCTTACTGTTGCCCATCCAGCCAGTTCATAATGGCATCCACAGATGTGTGATGCCTTGAGGTACATACTTTATAAGCCATTGAGGTTTTTAAAAATTATTTTTGGAATAATGGCTGTATGTATTCTAGATTCCGGGAAGTCTGAGTCAAAGTAGCTCCTGAGAACTGTAGGTTATGGAAATGTTTTATCTTCTGGGAAAGGTTTCATTATTTAGTAGCAATCCCACCACTAGGTCCAGGGTCATCACAAAACTACATTTCAATTATGCCCTTTTACTACTCAGAGCTGACCCTTAAACAAAGTTACTCTAGCCACCCGACCACTATTGGATTTAAACTTGGTGCTTTTCCCTTCCATTTGAACATGTGAGCAGAAAGCTAAGAGATGCTGTCCTCTGTATTGAATCTGAAAATGTTCGTACTAAACACTTATTTTTAGCTCTCTTTTCCTCTCCCTCACCTTATTTCTAGTTTCAGGTTGTATTAGCCATTGGATTTTTATGTATGTCATAACTTACAATAGTACATTCAGAAAATAAAGGACTATAAAAATAAAAATTTTAGTCAATCATAACAGTACACAAAGATACCTAATTCCTTATTTTTAGTTTCTTGGTGTTACAAATTATGTGGCTAACAACATTCTTGGACATGTTCTCTGGTGCAAGAAGTTCTCTGGAGCAGTATTGATGGATCTCAGGGTATTAGAACTTCAAGTATTTTAGCTTTTAACTTTAACTTTAGTCTGTAATTCTGAATTCCACTGTGGCTGAAAACATTTACACTCCTACCAGCAATTTAAGGGTTCTATTGTTCCTCATCCTCACTGACACCTGACACTTTAGACTTTTACAGTTTTCAGACTTTTTAGAATCTGTCAGATACTATTTAAAACATTTGCTTTCTAAAATTAATAGTGAGTTTTTTTTGTTTGTTTATTTTGGCATGTCTTCATGATTTGAAACTTTATAACCTTTGTGCATTTTATTTTTATATTTGTGGTAGCCCGCTGCCGAGGTAAGCTCTAATAATTCCTGCTTCCAAATATTCATACTTTTATGTAGACTCCTTCTGTGTTGCTTCAGGGTTTTTCTGTGTGGTAGGTAGGAAGTGGTAGAAGTGATTGTATACAATTTCCAATTCTAGGTAGTGAAACACAGTTTATGCCTTGGCCTCTTTCTTAGGTCACTCTCTAGGGGAAGCCAGCTGCCCTATTGTGACACTCAAGTAGCCCTAGGAGAGGCTTACATGGGAAGGAATTGAGGCCCTCTGTGAACAATCATGTGAATGAGCCATCTTGCAAGCGAATCCTCAGCCCCAGTGAAGCCTTCAAATGACTGCAGCCCCAGGTGGCACCTTGAGCACAGCCTTATGCAAGGCCTTAAGCCAGAGCCACCTAGCTAAGCTGCTCCCAAATTCCTAACCCACAAAAACATAGCTATAAGTTTTGGAATAATTTATGCAGTAATATATAACTAATACAATATTGATTTATCAAAGCGTCTCATATATAAATGATATATAGAAGTATTAAGACCTTATTAAACATGTATGTTATAAAATTTTATTAGTTTCTCATTTGAGTTGTATTCTGTATTTATACAAACTATCATTTGTCTTTTTAGCTGAATTTTCTCTAGAATTTGACTACAGCTGATTTTGATACATTAATCATGCTTTAAAAAAATTGAAGTATAGTTGACATACAGTATTATATTAGTTTTACATGTACAACATAGTGATTCAACAATTATATACATTATGAAATGCTCAGCACAATAAGTAGTTACCATCTGTCATCATATAAACTTCTTACAATATTATTGACCAAACCACATTATTTTCTGTTTGTTTTTCTACTATATCTTTACCAAACCATATAATTAGAAACTTTTGTTGATTTTTGCTATTGTTGTAATAGCATATGGTTGTTCTGAACCTAGTTTCAGATTGTTTTATAAGTATGGAGTTTTAACTATTTTAATCAAATGTGTTTTATTTGATTTTTACATTTTGACTTACACTTTCCATTATTTAGTGTTTCCTTGTTGACTCGTTTCTTTTACTGAAATACATTCTATACATCTCTATAAAAAATTCTACTTCAAAGTTGTGTTTGTAAAGTAATACTTGAACCAACTACCTTTAATTATCAAGATCAAGAAAACACAAGGTAAGATTGATCTTAAGTGTGAGTCACAACACAATAGTGGGTCATAAAATCCATTTAGTGCGTTATGTTCCATCTTTTTAAACATGGCCTACATTGCAAATTCATTTAGCTCACAATCAAATGTATGTATATTTATATCTATCTATCAAGATATTAGATTAAAAAGATATATATGTTTGTGCTGGATAGTAATGAAAAATGTATGTGATAACGTGGGTTATAATCAGAACAATTCGAAAAACATCGCTCTAGTCTACTTAACTTTTTTGTATAAAAAGTAAGGATGTTAACATGTTTTATTCTTGGTTTCCTTACCCACTTCCTAATTTTTATTGCTAATAATGTGAGATTTTATATACAGTGGTTATTACTAATACATGATTTGTATGGGATACATCTTTCAATTTTTCAACTACATCCTATTTGTAACCTTATATCAAATATACATTCTTGTTATATTTAATTGATTTAAATGCTTACCATCAGTCCTTTGTTCTCATAATAACACTTGTTAACTGAATTTTTAAAATTAGATTCTTATTTAGGTTTGTTATAGATGTTTTCTGAGTAATTTATTGAGGAAAATATTATTTTAATATGATTAAACCTGGGAACTAGAACATTTATTTCAAACTGGCTTGAGCAACTGATAAGAAAACTCCAATATCTTGTTTTTTGCTAGCATGTTTTTCAAAACTATGCTGTCATTTTTAATAGGCCAAAATGCTTTCTTAAGACAACTCTCAAAAAGTATTTTAGGAATACCAATTCTTTGCCAGACATTACTATAGGCTCTGAGAATACAAAAGGAATATGACATCGATTTGTAAGTGGGTCATGAAAATATACGGGATGGATTCCATGTACAGAACTTAATACAATAATGTTGAAGAGGATGATGGTAGCAACAAAATCTTACTAAGCACTTAATATGTGTCCCTGATGCTATTCTAAGTTCTTTAGGAGTATCAAGATAATTAATGCTCAGAAAACTCTGAAGTGTAGGTACTCTTATTACTCCTATTTTATATTTGATGAAATGGTGGTACAGAAAGTTAAGTAATTCATTCAAGTTGAGTGAGCAAGTGGGAGAATAGCCGGGACCTAATATCAGGCATGTAGCTCCAGAATTTATATTTTTAATTCATATTGAATTCAATATGATAAGCTCGAGTTTTTAAATTCCTTTGGAGTTCATTTCTGCTATTTTTTTATTAATAAAGAAAACTTTAATGGGCATCTTTTAATTCCAATATGGTAGGCTGAGCTAACAGAGACCACCCCACTACAGATACATAGGGATGCTGAATACCCAAAGAGTACCTGAGCTCAAAAGGAAAAAGTAGGCATTTTGCATGCTGGAAACAAAGAGAGAGTTTAAAACCAGACAAATACTTAAACTGGCAGCGTGGAGATTCTGGAGGAACCTTGCACGGGACAGAGTTGAGGCCCTGGAAAGGGAGGCCCTTATATGAAAAGATGACCAAAAAAAATACCACCTACCAGCCAAAGTAAGGCTATTAAAAGCATGATTTTTGGCTCTGAATGGGAAAAAAACAATTAATTACCACGAGCAATCCTAAATTCAAGGCTCCCTCATATGTGGACATAGATTCCAACTCTTGCAGCACTGGTGTTATGAAATTAATGTCAGTCTGGAACGGCCTCTGAGAAAGCCTTAGCACTCTTGGCAGATGCACACGCAAAGCCCATGGCAGGGATGCTCTCAGGATGCAGAGCAAATGGGCTGGACACAATGAAAGGCTCTGTTCAGAAGATAAGTTCACAATAAAAATTACTAACCACATGCTACACAATGACCTGGAGGATTAGCAACCCAAGAATTTCAGATAATGGCAAAACATGAAGGGCCATAAAAGCTTATGTTTAAAATAATTTTAGGAAGCGTAGAAAGAATAAAAATCATGATGTAAAAACAGGTTACTATGAAAAATTCCAGATGGAGTGGAAAAAAATGAAAAAAACTTGATTAAATAAAACACATAGATGAATTTTATGGTATGCAAATTATACCTCCATAAAACTGTTAAAAGATGTAAAGAGACAAAATTAAAGAAGAACATTGAATGGTTTAAACAGCATATTAAACACATCTGAAGAGAGTCAATAAAAAGAGTTACATGAGGAAATTATCCAGTATGAAGCAAAAAAAAGGAAAAAAATGTGAGTTTAAAAACATGGAGAATATATTTGTTTATTTTGCAAAAATTATTGAGTACCTCTAGGCGTGTACACTTTATGGAGAGCACTAGAGAGCTAATAAAGAACTTTGGTAAGTAAAATACACAGCATTTCAGATAGTGGTAACTCTCCTGGAGAGAATATGAAGTAGCAACTGTGGCTGGGGTGCCAGCTGGTGGCACCGTTTCAATGGAGTGGTCAGGACATCATCACTAAAAACTGACATTGGAGCAAATGCCTGAGCAGGAAGTGAGTGTGCAGAGACCATGGGGAAGAGGTTTCTAAGCGAAGCAACATGTATGGGAGCATCCTCAGCATGTTGAGGAACAAGTTGGAAGTCAACGTGTTTGGAATGGATTGAGGGTTAGTAGGACAAGAAGGCTTAGATTTGGGACAAGAAACCCCAGAAAGGGGTGGGAGTGGGGAGAATGTTCTAGTATCATATAGGATTATAAGGACTTTCACTTTTACTTGGAGAGAAATAGTAAGCCATTGCAGGGTTTTGAGTTGGTGTTACATGATCTAAAAATATTTTATGAGGACTATTCTGGCCGCTGTTTTGAGAATGAACTGAGGGGAGAAAATGAGGAATTAGATCGATAAGGAAGCTGTTACAAAAACTTAGGGAGCAGACAATGATGATCTGGACCAGGGTGGGACAGCAGAAATCAAGGTAGGTAACCAGATTCTGGAGATATTTTTTAGGTTAGAGCAACATTTGCTTACAAATTTCATGTGGATGTTAGAGAAAGAGAGGGTAGGATGAAAGATGTTGTTTAAGAATTGTGCAGTCCAGCTGGCAGAAATATTAATCCTCAGATTAAAGAAGCATACCAAAGCCTGAAGAGAGCGTAACAAGGTAGTGAAATTGTAGAATATGAAAACGAAGAGAATTTCATCTAAGCAATCAAAGAGAAAAGGCTGTTAAGTGGCAGCAATGACCAGAAGGCTGAGAGCAGACCACCAGCAGCAAAACAGGTGCTTGAAGATCATGGAATAGGATTGCCAGTGGTGCTGACGGATGTGTGCCTGTCAGTCCGGAGTCTGTGCACAAACAAACAAGCATACTTCTAGACGAAATAATTGAGAAAATATACCGCTCAGTGAATACCACTGGAAGAAACTACCAAAAGATATACTTCAGAAAAAAACAAGCACTGGGAATAGTTCAGAATACCATAAGGCAAAAAAATTCATAAACATGCTGTTAGAACTAAATAAGCCCTAACTGGAATAACAACATCAATAGCAAATAATGTAGGATGATTACAAATCAGGTGGATCTACCATCTCAAGAGAATGTTTTATGGAAAAGCGTGGCAAATTATAATCATGATGGAGAAGAAAGGCAGAAATGACAAGAGCAAAGACTGGTAAGATAGAAAACAGCATAATAGGATCGTAAGTCGGAACTAGTGACTAATAAAATTGGTAAACTTTTGGAAAGACTTAAATCAAGAAATCAAGAAATAATATAATCAATACCTGGAATTAAAGACATCTTTATAGACTACATTATAAGAGGTTTTTATGAGCAAGTTGCACCAAAATTTTCAAAGCTATAAAGTAGACATATTACTAGGAAAACATAGCTTTATAAAGTAATAAAAGAAGGAACAGATAACTTGAGTAGTCTAATGACTGCCAAAGAACTTGAATTCGTTATTAAAATCTTTTCCACAATAAATTCCATGTCATCAGTAGTTTTACTGGTGAATTCTAGCAAAAGGGAAGAAGTAATGCTATTTTATACACACTTCTCCAGAGAATAGAAAAGATGAAACATCCTAACTGGTTTTATGAGGCTGGCACAATCTTGATACCTGTCTTCGTCCATTCAGGCTTCTATAACAAAATAACACAGAATGGGTAACTTGTAAACAACAGAAGTTTATTTCTTACAGTTCTGGAGACTGGAATTCCAAGATCAGGGTGCCGGCATGGTTGGGGGGCTGAGGGCCTTCTGGTCATATTCTCACATGGCAGAAGAGGGTAGGGGGCTTTCTGGACTCTCTTTTATAAGGGCATTAATCTCATTCCTGAGGGCTGTGCTCTTGTAGTCTAATCATGTCCCAGAGGCCCCACCTACCAATACCATCACATTGAACATTAGAATCTCAAAAGAGTTTTGGGGGGATACAAACATTCATTGCATAGCAATGCCCAAATCATAGCCACAATAAAAAAGAAAATCACTACCAGTCTCAAAAACATATGTAAAAATTATGAACAAAGTACTAAGGGACTGAATCCAGCCATATGTAAAAAGAGGATCCTTCAAGACTAATTTAAGTTTATTGTAGGAAAGCAAGTTTGGTAACATTTAACTACAAATTTAAGATATCATAGTAACAGAATAAAAGATAAATGTCTTCTTAAAAATCTCAATAGATGTAGAAAAAGCATTTGATAAAATTCCCTATCGATTCCTAATAAATAAAATTGGAGAGTTTTCTAGATGAAGAAATGTGTGCGTGCGTGCATGTGTGCATGAACGTGTGGCGGAGAAACTGTCGGGGTGGAAGAGGACGTGAGGAAAGAGAGTTCAAGGAAGGCTGCAAAGCAGGTGAAGCTTGAGTGTTTGGAAGACTCTTAAGTGGTTTTCTTCTAGGCAAGATATCCCAGAGGTTAGCAATTCAGCCCCCAGGTTTCCCCAGATGAGTGTTAACATCTGGCTTTATGAAATATTTGATTTTGCTAAACCTTGCTTTTTTCATCAGAAACATGGGTGGGGTTATCAGCCATAGCATTTACCTCATAGGCAGTGTGCATTTACAGAGAAGCTAATTAAACTCATTTACAAGGGTTCCTTCCAAGGCCCTGGGAAGAACTTTAGCGATATATATACAAGGCTCTGTGTCCCTGTGGGTAGCAGAGGAGAAACAATGTTTGAAAAATACGGAGTCAGAAGTCAGCTTGGACTTGAAAGGAATTTGACCCAGGTTTTCCCAAAGTTGACAGCGATTCTACAAATTTTGCTGCTTAACAAAACCATTAATAGGTTTTGGAGATGCAAAAAAAGGTTGTCTAAATAATAAGTAATAAAACAAAATTTAATAAACTATGTTAGAGGAATAACTAAATTATCACTCTATCATCACCATCAAAAATGTTATTACAAAATTATTATTCCTTGAATAGGTGATCAAAGAGTATGCAACCAAAACATGGATAAAAGTATTAAGAGATGTGTAATGAAGGTACTTAAGGAAAATACTGTTTTTTGGATCTTGTCATATATTTGGTGCATGTTAAGTTTTCTAAACCCTGAAATATATTGTGATTTCTTTTTGCACTATAAATTTTTGATAATATAAATAAAATAAATAAATATTTGCTTTGCACCTAGCTTTGGATTTGTGAAAGCATTGAGCCTGGCTTATTAAAAGCATATTGAATACTAATACTAAGGCCACTGTTGTAACATCATTGGAAGTTGATTTCCCCAAATTTGAGAAGTGGATGTTTATGTCATAACTCAGGTGTTAGAAAATGTGGTCCCCAAAATGGGTGAAATGGCTTACTTGTTCAGCTGGCAGGTGATCCAGCAGCACAGAAACTGCCTGTTTATTCGGCAAGAATAATATAGAAAGAATTTCAATATCATATAGGAGGTTGGATTAACATATCTTTCATGTCGCTTCTAACTCTGTAGTGTCATGATGATGGGCTTTACAACTACACCTTCTTTTGGTCTGAAGAAATCCTCTCTAGTTTCAGGATTCTGGATCCACTTGGGTTTTGGAAATGGAGTAAGTCACGTCTTTCCACTGGGACCTCTGTGGGCAGGCATGGAAGGCCAACTTTGGGGTGGGTTTAAACTGTGTCATGAGAGGAAGATTGAAAATGCCTGATTCATTCATCTACTGATGGACACTTAGGTTGCTTCCATATCTTGGCTATTATAGAAAGTGCTGCGATGAACATAGGGGTGCACATGTCTTTTTGAATCTGAGAGGTTGTATTCTTTGGGTAAATTCCAAGAAGTGGGATTCCAGGGTCAAACGGTATTTCTATTTTTAGTTTTTTGAGGAACCTCCATACTGCTTTCCACAATGGTTAACCTAGCTTACGTTCCCACCAGCAGTGTAGGAAGGTTCCCCTTTCTCCGCATCCTCGCCAACATTTGTTGTTCTTAGTCTTTTCGATGCTGGCCATCCTTACTGGTGTGAGGTGATATCTCATTTTGGTTTTAATTTGCATTTCCTTGATGATTAGTGATGTGGAGCATCTTTTCATGTGTCTATTGGCCATCTGAATTTCTTCTTTGGAGAACCGTCTCTTCATATCCTCTGCCCATTTGTTAATCGGGTTATTTGCTTTTTGGGTGTTGAGGTGTCTAAGTTCTTTATATATTTTGGATGTTAACCCCTTGTCGGATATGTCATTTAAAAATATATTCTCCCATACTGTAGGATGCCTTTTTGTTTTGTTGATGATGTCCTTTGCCATACAAAAACTCTTTAGTTTGATGTAGTCCCATGAGTTCATTTTTGCTTTTGTTTCCCTTTCTCGAGGAGATGGGTTCAGGAAGAAGTTGCTCATGCTTATATTCAGGAGATGTTTGCCTATGTTGTCTTCTAAGAGTTTTATGGTTTCATGACTTACATTCAAGTCTTTAATCCATTTTGAGTTTACTTTTGTGTATGGGGTTAAACAATAATCCAGTTTCATTCTCTTGCATGTAGCTGTCCAGTTTTGCCAACACCAGGTGTTGAAGAGGCTGTCATTTCCCCACTGTATATCCATGGCTCCTTTATCATGTATTAATTGACCATATATGGTTGGGTTTATATCAGGACTCTCTAGTCTGTTCCATTGGTCTATGGGTCTGTTCTTGATTACTGTGGCTTTGTAGTAGAGCTTGAAGTTGGCGAGCGTAATTCCCCCTGCTTTATTCTTCCTTCTCAGGATTGCTTTGGCTATTCGGGGACTTTTGTGGTTCCATTTGAATTTTAGGGCGATTTTCTCTAGTTTGTTGAAGAATGCTGTTGGTATTTTGATAGGAATTGCATTGAATCTATAGATTGCAGGGAGAAAGACAAATGCCAAATGATTTCCCTCATTTGTGGAGTAAAACAATGAAGCAAAACTGAAGGAACAAAATGACAGCAGACTCAGAGACCCCAAGAGTGAACTAGTGGTTACTAAAGGGGAGGGGTGTGGAAGGGTGGGTTGGGAGGGAGGGAGAAGGAGATTGAGGGGTATTATGTTTAGTACACATGGTGTGGGGGATCATGGAGAGAACAGTGTATCACAGAGAAGGGACATAGTGGATCTCTGGCAACTTGCTACACTGATGGACAAGGACTGCATTGGGGTATGGGTGGGGACTTGATAATATGGGTAAATGTAGTAACCACATTGCTTTTTCATGTGAGACCTTCTTAAGGGTGTATATCAATCATGCCCTAATAAAAAATTTAAAAAAAAAGAAAATGCCTGATTAAAGCTTTCTTTAAATTCTGTGACATACACACCTCAGATCTTACTTGATCAGGAATGATTCATCATTTCTTAAATGGCACTCTATGGCAGTATTTAATTATTTCACCTAAATATCCATATAAAAATTATGAAGGCATTTTGCATGTTTTAATAAACCACAGAGCACAGCAATGTGCGCAGAGAACTCACTGTGGACCTGAGCCTGTGGTTTTCATGGGACTGTTCTATTTTTTTTTCTCCTTCCAGGTACATGCCACCAAGAGAAATGCTCCTCTACATGATAATGAATTTCTGTCATTCCATAAGCATTAGTTTGATCAGAAATTAAAGTTAAATTTAGACTCAAAGGAAAAAAAGCAATACTTAACTTTGGAAGGGTGCCTCTGCCTGTCGGCACTTTGCAGCATGGCAGAGGAGCGCTGCATTGTGCCCTTCCTCAGAGCGTTCCTTTGCAGGACTAGGTTGGACACTGCTTCACTTTTAAAATTTGGGTCATTTATTTTTCTTCTTTGGGCCTTTGTCATGTTTCTCCTTTGATTAACATGAATTCCGTAAGGCTCCTATATGAATTCCTGAATGTGGCGAAATGTATGTAGCCATGTGTTTGAACTCTTTCATACTGGAAACCTAGGAGAAGCTGACATATATAGGAGAGAAAGATGGAAATAGCTCACCACAGAAGTGACTCCTGGCAACCTAGAGAATATTTTTTTCTGTACACTCTAGTGGAAATAGGGCCTTTTCTTCCTAGCCTGTATTTCCCACATCATAAAAATAAGAAGTCTCCTTTTGTCAGGTTCACTTTATCACTGGTTCTCTGACTGTGTCCACACAAATCTAGAACAACCCACTGATTCACATATTCACTGACCAATCTGTCAAATTGCACTAAAAAATTCTGACCCGTAATTTGGCAGAAACCTGATTCAATAACTTTGCATAATGGGCAGCATTGTGGTTTGTTTTCATAAGCTCAGTTTCCCATATTTGCCATTTTGCTAAGATAACATTTATTCCTTTATCAAATTTACTGAGGCATTTGGGTGTCCTAATTATTGTGCGTGGAACCATGGGCGATATAAAGACATATAAGACCTAATTCCTTCTCTCAGGAAGTTCACCTCAGTGAGGCAGACAGATGCATAAAGAGTTATTTTATACCATCTGATGAGGGCCAGTAGGTACGGGGGAGCCTACCTCAAACCCGCTGAGACACAGCTCACATACCAGCTGTAAGGAAATCACATAATTGGTTTAGGTCTGGACTCACAACATATGTGAGAAATATAGCTTAGCTTTTTTCTGTAACTTGACAATTGTTCAATGGCTGCTTTTTGGAGGGTGATGGAAAATTAGTTTCAGTCTATCTGGGGAGCATACACTGATGTCTCCCTGAATTTCATTACATTCCGGGGAGTTTATTTTGTAACAGAACATTAGAAGACAGGGCCCACTGGGTCCTCTTTGTCACATGATTGTGAAGGCACCTCTGAGACCCCTGTTGTATCCAGTGCTTGGCCAGAGGTACATACTAGAGTCCTTGGAGGCATCTCCTATTTATATCTACACAGCCTTTCATATATGGCCACTAGCTTTGCCACGTTCCAGCCACACAGGGCATGCGTGTCATTTTCCTGCGCTGTATTTGGGGTATTGGCAAGTCTGTGAGGTTCTCTAAGTTCTATCTATCAGAACATATGTAGGCATGATGAAGTCATGCTTCTTTCCTGAAGATATGCCCAGGATAATGGGCCCAGTTCTCCTCTGGAGCATATGCGGCACCCTGGAGCCCATATTAGGCTCCTCCCTTTAGGACACACAGAATCACCTGAATGTCTGTCTTTCCCTTCAGCAGAATGTCCTTGGGAGCGAAGTCTAGGCCAGGCTGCCTTGTTCTTACTTTTTCTATTTTTGCCTAGTTTGTTGGCTTAGCTCTATGCCCTTCATATCTTCCTAAGTGCCTAAGTATTTAATGCATAAAAATGAAAGGGGAGACTTCCTGTCTCTCTCTCTGTCTCTTCTTGGGACTGTTAATTCATTTCTAAGTCCTTGAGGATGGAAAACTGACTGCTCTAATAGGGAAAAAGGCCAAATAGAAAAAAATCAGAGAAAATTTTTAGTTATTTAGAAAAATATTATATCACTACAATATTTATTTTTATTAGAAGATCATTTGAGACACATAGAATAGGAAATAATTTCAAGAAATCAACATCATAGCCTCTCACCAAATACCAAGTCCACCTGTCCATGTAGGTGCTGTGCTTTCCTGGCTGGGAAGTTTTTATTTTGGAATAGAGGCTTCCCTGCTCATGATGGTTTAGTGCAGTCAGACATGGCTACCTGTTTGAACTTCACATAGATCTCATTATATAATTGCTCTGTTAAAAAGTGCCCCTTTGTCTTTATGTGTTTTCAGGACCTCATTTATCTTACTGGGATGAGTACAAGAAATTCGGAACTGGTCGCCTAGTTTTTACCCTTTTCTCCTCTAACTGTTGTAAATTCTGTTGCTAGATGAAGCTGTCTACATCATTCGAGGCTTCCCATGAAGCCCTAAATGGGTTAGTTCTTGTTCAGTGAAGGGATAACTAAGCAGGTCTGTGTTGCTAAAACCGTGCACATTCTAAAATAAGACTAGCTCTTGACAGTGTCTTGGAGATAACCTCTAAGCCCTTGGAATATGCTGCCTGATAAGAGTGCTTTTGTATAGCCTGGGATCTTGGGGCAGGACGGATGGTCCATGCTAATAGTATGATTCATGGTGGGTGCTTTGGTCCCTGCTCTGTACGTTTGACTTCTGGAGAGGCTGCAAACCGGGTAAATAAGGTTGGTCAGACAGGCACTCCAGCCCTATGTGACTGACCCCCCAGTGAAAACCACAGACATCAAGGCTTAAGTGAGCTTCCCTGATGGCAATACTCCATACCTGTTTTCATAATATTGTTGTTGGGAGAATTAAATGCTGTCCCCAGGACTCACTGAGAGAGGACGACTGGAAGTTGGCCCCTCTCTCTCCAGGACTCTGCTCTACACACTTATCTTTGCTGATTTTAATCTGTACCCTTTTGTTGTAGTAAACTGAAATCATGAGTATGAGTTTTGCTCGTCTCTCTAGCCAACCGGGGAACCTTTAGATGGTCTGGGGATCTGTAATATGGTCCTCAATGTCTTTTCAGCTTCACTATCACTTCTTTCCACATATTCAACTCTTCACCCACATGCAACAGTTTAGTTTTTGGCATGCTTATTCTGGGCTTCCCTATGCCCAAGCGTTTGTTCATCCTGTGTCTTCTCCATGGAACCCGCCTAACGCTTACCAGGAAAGAGAAGGCAGAACAATCACAAGACAGCTATTTCAAACCCTAGGCAGCTCCACATCCTTAGACTTTTGAATTATGGTAGATCATCTCATGGGCCTGCTCCCAAACTTCCACCAATTTCTCTACACTATTTTGAGCTCAACATCTCTTTCGGCTTTCCTTTTCATACAGCTTATCACCTGAGTGAAAGTGAATTCCGTCTAAGCAATTTACAATTGTTTTCCCTTCAGATTAGCAAATAGCTTTCTTCTGACACCATGAGGGATTTTTTCGCCTTCATCTCAGATCCATGCACATAACAACTATTTTTAAATGCTAGACATTTTAGATGATTTGAAGAAGAAGGTTAAAGTCTTAGACCTAGCAACCTCTCTGGCTATGCAAATCTGTACGTGCTACCCCTTCAGCAACAAAATACATGCATATATCTCTGCATAGCTTCTTTCCGGTAAATAGGATCTAAAGTATTCCCTGTACAACTGTGAATAATTGAGGGTTGGAAATTTGTATGCTTTATTCAAATGTATCTCCTAGGAAAGATGTACAATTTTCTCTTCCATAAAATCCTAATTGTTGGTAACAAGGTATAACTAACATACCAAAAGCAAACAAGTAAATAACTTACATTCCTAAGTAGCAGAGCCTGAAAATGTGCAGGTTTACATTGGACTTACTCTTGCAAAAGGAAATTGCATAAATTATCAGTTGCTTTTTTGAGGTGTATGAGTGATAGCACTAGAGCATTAAAGATGAATAGTGATAGCTGGCCTGTACTGCTCCTGTCTGGGTTAAACTAGGGCTTCTCGCCTGTGGGCATCTGCACTCTCGTTAATGCTGTGAGCAGCCTTCTCTTGTTCTAGTGCAGCTTTTGTTTGTCAAGAAAAGTCCCCCAGTTCAGGTGAAATTTGGAAGCAATCAGCTGGAAATACTTCTGGTTTTAAGTAGCATTGCAAACGTCAAGATGATTCTCAATGACCTTGGCATTCATTGTTTCTTAGTCTTCTCTCTCTGGAGGGCCATTTCTGTCCTTGCCCACTTGATTGCTTGAGAAGTAGAATTTTTAGGGAAATAGCATTTCCTCCCTCAAATCTTCCCTAAAGATTTGAAACTTATTTGGTAAGGTTTCTTTTATGGTCCTTCTTTTTTTCTTTTCCAAATATTATCAAATACCTTCTTTACCACCCAGTAGGCACAGTGATGTATTCATGGGACACAATATGAGGACGCAGTTAATATTTTGTGCAACCCCTGCCCACCCATTTACTTGCTCTGCTTGTTCTGCTCAGAGAGTGGGACTATGCTTTTGAAAAACCAGGAATGTGGGGCCTAGATTGGCCGCTGCCCCGGGAACACAGGGCAGGACCCTCAGAGGGATTCCAGTTTGCAGGATTCAAGTAGCATTTAACCTGGAGCTCTGGAAAGGCACTTCTCAGAGCACATTTTACTTTCATGGGCTCAACCTATTTTGTGTTTTCTATTTTGGATTCTTCTTCCAAGTAGGGTTTATTTTGACAGATCAAAACTGGAAAGAAACAGCAGCTCTGGGACCAAAGAGAAGACTGTATTTCTGGTAGGAGGTAGCATATGTGTGAGAGAACATAAAGATGAAAAGACAGGGCATTTCCTCAAGAAGTTTGTAGTCTAGTTGTGAAACAAATACACAGTTAAATAAGGAGAAAGGCCCTCGGTGTATAGGTGCCACATGTACCATGTGTAATAAGGAGGGCGCTAAGGGTGGGGTAGGTGGAAGAAATATAAATTGGGTGCTGACTGGGGTTTGGAAAGAGATACAGGAAAGGCCTTATCGGGGAAGAAGATTGGAACAGATGCATATAGGTGCTTATTCGTAAAATGTCCAATAAAAATTATGGAATTCCTTGAGAGGAGAAGCCCTATCTATTGAAAACTTGATGAAATAAAGGTCGTAGTGAAAGAAGAGATGAACTGAATTCCTCCCTTTAATTGTGGAGAAGCAGATAGGTAAGGACTCTCATACTACAGTCTGCACGGACCGGCAGAGACAGCTAGAGAGGGACGGGAAGGGGACCGTTCCGTTCCTAGGACTAGTGCCGGGGGAAGCTTTGTTGTCTTGTCCTTCTGAAGAAGTGTCCTCTGCTTCCTTACGCTGACAACTCTCTTGGCACCTTAAGCTAAACGTGGCTTTAAGTAGCACCAAGAGCATTTTTTAATATATGAATTTGAAGGAAGAGTGTTTGTGTGTGTGTGTGTGTGTGTGTGTGTGTGTGTGTGTGTGTGTGTGTGTTGTGTAGTGTATATGCATATATGCTTAGAGTGGCACAGGCAGAAGTGGGAGCTTAGAAAATGTCATTTTCCAAACAGTTTGCTATGCAATATTCAACAGATATTTTTTAAGCACTGATTACCTACCAGGTATGGGGACAGGCTCTAGGGAATACAGTAATGTTCAAGGCATAGCTCTGTCTTCATTGAGTTTATAGTCTAGTCCCGATTCTAACAGGACTTCATGGCATATTCACAGTTGTCTGGTGGGCTAAGCTAAAAGTTACATTTTTATAAAAAATCCCATTTATTTGCACTGAGATGGAGCACTAAGAATTTAGGCTAAGTCATAAACATGATCAGCACATCAAGCTGAACCAAGGCGCATAGTAATTGAGGCCACAGGGAAAGCTTAAAACGTCGCTGATTTATTGTGCACACAGGCATCTCAAGACTCTGATATGATAAGAAAGCAAAGCGGAGGCAGACAGTAAGATGACGAGGCAAATCACATTCCGCGGGAAACCAGGAGCTCCTCAGAGACGGGGGTCTGAACTTGCACAGCTGCTTAGTGTTAGGCAGTTGGGCGAAATGTAGATTTGGTTAATGATGGTGATACGGGGCGGGGGAGGTAGGAGAACCCAGAGAGAGCCATGAAAACTTTTTCCCACCAGCAGTTGTATGGAAATCTGACATAGCGGTTTTTCCAGCTCTTCGGTCAGGTGGGGTAGGTGTTTCTTGGCCAAATTGTCCTATTAGAGCATGAAGTTATGTGTTGTCAGGCAGGAAGGGAGGGGTCTACTTGGCTGATTTTATGTCAATTGAGAGAGGTGGAGAAAGAACGAAATCAAAGACAGATTCCAGGGGCCCTTCCGTTCACAGCCTCAGAGGGCTTCAGGCGCCATGGGCCTGTGGCCACGACAGTTAGGATGGTGAGTTTTATGACCCCCCTGTGCTAGTTAGGCTGTGTTGTTCCCTGGATGCTTCCCCATAGTCCCTGACAGTAAAACTTGAAATGAAAAGGTGTGTATTTTGCTTCAGAAAAAATAAGGATATTAAATCATCCTCTGTAGTCATGGTAACCCCTAACCCTTGAGGGAAAAAAAGGAATAGAGTGGGTGGCAGCTACACTGGGAAGAAGGGCAGTCAGGTTGCATCCTTGGGTCTTTGCATGGAAAAATTTGAACTGGACACTGGCTCTGGGCTGAGCCTGTGTAAAAAACCCTGAAACTGGTATACTTGGTTCTAGGTTATACATTTTTTTTTCTCCTTTAACAATTTTATATGTTTGTATGCTTTAATTTTCCTTTTTGGCCTATGCTCTCAACACACCAGATCCATCCTGTGCTGTTCTCTATCCTATTCTGTTCTGTACCAGGATGGCTGACACCTTAGAGTGTCACATAGACTCCTTTGCTATCTATGGATTCAGGATTCCAGCGGGATCTAGGTTATGGGAGGCAATAACTAGAGATTGGAGTGTGCGAGGAGAGAGGTCAAAGCATTTGCTCCCTCCATCCACTTCCCCTGTGCTCTGGGCCACATCTTGCCACACTGACGTGTCCCTCCAGGGCTACATCTCCTGCCAATGGCTTCACTGGGCCTTGTTGGTATTCTTGCTGGTCCCTGCCTTTTTAAATGCAGGGAGGGGTGGTGGTAGCCTTTCACTCTTGGTAGGCTTTCCACCCTTCTTTCTTGTTCCTGTCACTTTGCTCACATCTCTCTAGATCATCTCTTTATTAAAGGCCGAGTGGGATTCTGTTTCCTGCCGGGACCTTGAAAGATGTAGTTTGGAAGCCACTTAAAGGCAGGTATCGCATTTAACTGTTGTTTTAATTGTTTTAAACTTTTTCTTTCCTTTGTGGGCTTCTATTCTTAAAATTGAAAAAGATTATGAAAATTTTTTAACTTATTTTTCTGTGTGTGCTGGGCACTGAAGAGGTTAATAGATTCTTCTGTTTTCAAAGTTTTGCCACATCCAATATATCCGTAAGTCCAGTTAGTTCTACTCTAAAATATAATTTAAACCCAACACATTCTTTCCATCTCCAGTGTTATACTCAAGTGCAAGGGGTGTTAACTGTCTTCTGGATTCTGCAGTAGCCAGTAGCCTCCACCTGGTTCCCTTGCTTCTCTTAGATCCCATATTCTACTCTCTGCACAGAAGCCGAAAGTGATCCTTTAAAAATTCTAATCAGATCGTGTCATTCTCGGATCAAAAATCTCCAATGGCTTCCCATTGCAATAAAACAAATCTATTATTAATGTGTTGGGCAACAAAGCTCCACATGATCTGGCCCTTGCTGTTCTCCTAGAGTTCATTTGTCTCTGCTCTCTCTTGTCACCAAGACCTTGTCACTCTGTCTTCCTTGAACATCTGCACATTGTACTCCTCTGCCCCAGACCTATATGGTTGGCTCCTTCGGGTCATTCAGCTCTCAGTTCAGACATTCTCAGTCTTTCTCTGGCCACTCTAATACAGCACTTGGTCCTCCCTAAGTCATTCTCTAGCACATGATGTCATTTTATTTTCTCATGGAACTCATTTCCATCTGACCTTAGAGTCTTTGTTTACTCTCTTCCTTGCATAGAGCTCATGAGAAGCAAAGACCCAATACCTTGTTTAACACTGCCTAGCTGGTGTGCAAGAATGTGCATGAATGCCTGGCCCATGGTAAGTGCTCAATACATACACACACAAACACAAACACCCAGCGAGAAAGAGTCAGTGTTTGGCTTTCTTCTAAATGCTGTACATGGATTATTTACTTTAATCCTCACAACAACCTCATTCATCCGAAACTATTATTATCCTTGGTTTTACAAGTGAAGAAACTGAAACACAAAAAAGTCAGAAACTTGTCAAAGGACATACCCAATTAGGAAATGGTACAGCCAATATTTGAAATCTGGCCATCTGGCTTTAAGACTCCTGGCCTTAACTGCTAAACTATATGGCATACTAACATTTGTTCAATAAATTAACAGACACTTCCCATCAGCTTCTCCCATTTCTCACTTTGACTTTACAAAGAAAGAAGCTATCTAATTTTTAAATGTGGGAGCCTACCCTACCCCATGTTGAGGGGTTTTATACCCCTAAAAAAGGATGCTCTGAGCCCAGGACAGGAAAAGCTGCACACATCTATTTCTTGAATACAAACCTTTTGGGGAATGTCCCCAAAGAGCCTCAGAAGCACTGAGACTGTGGACTGCCAGGAATGTGGGCTGGAACTTTACTGCAGGAATATTTTACCCCCAGTTTTTCATCATTAATTAGTTCAGAAATCATTGAATAAGTATGTGTTACAACACTAGTCGCTTGGGATACAGAGATGAATAAGACAAGTTCTCAGGCCTATATGAGCTTCCAGGCTAGTGAAACATCAGCTCTGCTTCTGGACACACATTCTATTTGTTGAGCCATTTTTCTTGCATCAATTAAAAATGAGAAAATGGACCAGATGTTATCTGAACTAACTAATTCTGTCTCCAGATTGATGATGCAACCTTATCAGAAGGTTGAAGCTGGTCTCAGGTTCAGACTTATCCACCGAGGGGTTGTTTCACAGTCTCGTGTACATCTGTGACTGTGATTCTTTTACGGCTTCCTTTGGCTGGCTGTGCCATGATTGCTGTTCATGTGGAAGTACTTGTCAACTCTTCAAACTGCCTTTTCTACTCCCAGCCTTAGTCCCATTTTGACAAGCAACACCCAGCATAGACTTTTCTTCATTAGCACACATGCTGATGCTACACTCATTTTCATCTTCACTCCCCCTTGGCACTAGACAGGATTACCTACACGCATCCCATCTCCTTTTCTTGTAATTCAGTCACTCCTGTCCCTTGATTGTTTCTGTTCCTTTCTTCCAATTGTGCCCCCCTCCATCCTGCCCATTCGCCTATTTTACTCTATTACCCAAACACTTGAAAATCAAACTTTGTCTCCCACATGTCAGCTCCATATAGGGATCACCTGGCAGCCACGTGTGGTCATGCACCTTAAAATGCAGCCAAGAAATGCACCCTGTTTTTAATTCTGCTTTACTATATGCCATGAGCTTATGTTGAAGTGTCTAATATCACCTTCCTGTTCTTTTTCTTTTCTTTCTCTTGCTGGTGGTGTTGCTTTCCTGGCTTCTCCCTGGAAATTTAAATAGCTGTGTTTCAGGTTCCTTTCCTCCAGCTGTATTAGCTTTCAGGTCTCCGTGCTGAGGCTCATTTGGTAATTTCCTGCCCATATTTCTAAGCTCTGCAGCCCCTTCTGTTACCTGCCTGTCCTTAGTGATTTTGCTGTGCCTTTCATTTCAGCTTGATCTGCAAATTTAATTAGTAGGCTGCATGTCTTCCATTTTAAGGAGCACATAAGATAAAGGCAGTTCTCTGCGACAGCATGTGGATGATAGAAACAAGGAAGGCAGGAGATTGTACCCTAAACAACCCTTTGCAAAGTAAGGAGTGTTTGGGTTGGGGGGAGTTGGAGGAGGCATGAAAGATGTGGAAGACATGACACAACAGCTGGGAATGTGACCTTGCTGTAGCGAATACTCCCCAGACTTGCCAGATTGTTCTGTACATTGGTGGGGCAGCACTTACTGGTACAATCTCAAATGCAGGAATGCCAAGGGCAATTGAGGTAAAGAAGTGAGATCTCAGTTCAGGACGTAGGGAGATGAGGCATCTGAATGATTTTTGCAATTTAATCTCAAGGAATAAACTCCACATCCACATCTGTCTTAGGTCAGGTTTCTGGGAAACAGACCAGGAGATGAGATTTTACTGAGGAGTGTTCTCAGAAGCAACACCTGTGAGGGGGTGAAGGCGCAGGACTGGGCAGGAGGAGGAGTTGAACTGTCATGTGAATTCAGCGAGGACTTCAGCTGATTCTCATGGGTTCTCTTGAGCTGGGTGCCCCTTCAGAAGAGTCACACTGTGAGGCAAGGACCTGAGTCTTTATATCCCCACATGGGCCAGTTAGTTACTTGGGCAGTTTCTAGACTGGGAGGATAAATTTGGGTCAGGCATCTCTTTTCTGAGAAAGGTAACTTCTAGAAAAGGACTTAGCTGAGAGTCAACACAGCCCATGTTCCCAGCAGCTGGGGAACGAGAACTTCAACCCTGAAGGCGGCTGGGCGGCACCTGATGTCGCCTGCTGTAGCTCATGCACCACTGAGATTGCAGACACCTGGCACTGCCAAGCATTCCCTGCGCTGCGAGAACCTCTCTCTTGCCTTCTGTGAGTCAGTTGCCTTTTGGTCTCCTTGCCTCCTCCTTTCCAGTGCTGCTCTGGTTCTTTCTCTTTTTTTCTTCCCATTTGCTTTTTAAGTACAGGCATAATCAACAAGTAATTATTAAGTATTCATTTTATTCCAGATTTCCTGTAATAGACTGGCCCTGTTTCACCATTCTTTCTCCCTGGGAAACCTATCTGGAGTTGTTCCTTTTCCATGTCATGATTTCCAACTCTTTAAAGTCAAACTTTAGCCTTATGGCTAAAACAACAATCCAGTTTCTAACTCTTGGCTGAGGTGCTTCTCTCTGAGCATATCCAGTAATGGAGTCAGTATTTTCCCCTGATCCAAACACACCTCAGTTAATGAAACATCACTCAGCCAGCCTCACAAAGATGGCACACCTGGGTTGTCCCAGGTCTTGGTACTCATGCACCAGCAGTTGGTTGAAAACTTAGAATCTTAGTCCCCACCTAGACCTGTTAAATCCAAAGCTCCATTTGTAACAAGACCAATGATTCCCAAGCATATCAAAATTTGAGAAGCACGTATCTATAACCTTCTCCCTCAAATTCCATATCCAGTGGATAACTAATGTGATCTATTTTGCCTTTTGATTCCTCTTTCAGTGATATTATAATAATCTCCTAAGTGATCTTGCTACTCCCAGTCTCTCCTTCATTCTTAGGTATACTTACCACCCTAAAATCTATCTTGCACAAACTTTCCATTGCTTCCAGTGCCTAGAGGGTAAACTCAAAGTTGCAGTGTGGCGCTGATACACACCAACGTCTCGTTTTTCCCTTTCACTGCCCCTTTCCACATACCCATGGCCTAACCTTCCTGGTCTACTCCTGCCTGATACGCATGCACACCATCGCGTCATCCTTTGTGCTGTCCCTTCTGAGATGTCCTGCTGCTTCCTTCTTTGCCTCTCAAAATCGTATTTAGCCTTAAAGACCCACCTTCAATGCTTCATCTTCCAACATGCCCTCTTACCTGAAGTAATCTCAAAACACATCAGTCATTTCTATTTTGCCGTACTTCCATACAACTTCGTGTGAGGCCTGAATCTTAGTACCTAGCAAACAGCTTAGCGCACAGTAATATATAGTAATTAAACAAATCCATGAATGAAATGCATGAACATCTGCCACGGGCAAAGTTTATACCTACCATAATATTCTGTGTGACTGGAAAATATGGGATCTCATGGGTTTGCCCAGCATAGTATCTAGATTTTCTGAGACAATAGTATTTCTGTCAATATTCCTGTACTTTTTTATATTTGATGATTGAATTATAAATGTGGTCTCCAGTTTCATGGTCTCTAAGCTGTATCACTTAGCCACCTCTGAAATAGGCTTTGGGGGTGCTGTGTGGTTCCAGGTAGCGAGTGATGGGTCATGCTAAGTTTCCCAGGGCCACTTCATTGAGATTTCCCCATGATTTGCTGTAAGACTGGATGTTTGCCTTAACATGTACACACGATGCCTCCCTTTTCTTTCCTTGCCGACCCTGGTTTCCTACTGCCAGAGTGGAAGGAGAAGCATCTATTTCTCTTCACTAACTCTGTCTGAAGTGACAGAGTTGATCAATGAGTTGCCGTGCCTGTCCAGCAAAGCCAGTTTGATTGTCCTCCTGTGGCCGGGCTGACAGCATTCAGCCTTTTATGAACTGAATAGTGAAGCACTCTTTGGAGCTCTGTTTCACCTGTTTATGGTGGAGTCCGGCTGTATTTTTTATGTCTGCTGTTGTTACATTGTTGTCATTGGTATTAATCTCTGGCTAGTTTATTTGCTGCAGATTTATAATGACTTTACATCATAAAAGTAAGAAAGAGGGGAAGCAATAGGGCAAACTTTAGATGATGAGGAGATCCAAATGAAAGGGTGAAGATGCGAGCTGCAAATCAAGACCTACACAGCTGCATTATGTCTGGCTTTAATCATAACACTTTTCATACTTGTTAAAGGTGACGTAAGTTTTGCTGTAGCAGCAGAAAGGCTCATTCCTTCTATACATATACTGTTACAGTAATCCTTACAGGAGGAATAACACAGAAAACAACGCAGGGGGATGTGCCCTCTTTGGACTGGTGACTGTTTGATTTTTAATACCAGTGAGACCAGGTTAAAAGAGTCCTTTCAAACGATTCTCTGCAAGGTCCTACAGTTCCAGCTTAGGACAGTGGCTGCATTCTTGGAACTCCATGTTCTGTGATTTTTGTAGCAAAGTGTGTATTCCAGATTCCTCCATGCTTGACAGACCCTGTAATTTTCTTGGCACATGTTTTGCCTATAAGTGAATGCATTTGTCAAAGCAGAAAGATACCTGCGATAGGTGCCGTGAAAATAATTAGATAGATAATCTCCCTTTGATACGTGAGCCATTAAAAAAATTAAATTTTAAAATATATCCAGGCTTCAATTTCATTAACATACTTTATTGAAGTGCTTTAAAATTCTTTTCTGAAAATTTGGAAGAGTCAAATAAACTTTAGTGGGGAAGGTTTGTACCTCTGTTTTTGTCTTTTCCTGATGAGACTGCCCAGCTGTTAAGATCTTCATTTATGGAAAAGATACTTCTTATTATAGGAGCAGTTAAAAATAGGATTGAGATCCTTAAGAACCTTAAGACAAAGTTTCCACTGCCTGCAAACTCCTGCTAATTCTTTAAGCCTCAGATTTGTCTCTTCTTTGGTGAAGCCTTTATAATCAGTTCCACCTTCTCCTGCCAGCCCCAGGCAGAGCTGATTACTCTCTTTGTTACACTCCTGTCCTCTGATTCCTCTATTGTGGCACTTTTTCACACTGTAGAACAATAATTCAGTTATGTTGGTCATTCCTATAAGACTGCCAACTCCTTTTGCTGGAGGCATCCTCCTCCTCCCCAACTTCACCGTTGTTATCATCATCAGCATCACTGTCATCACCGTCACTGTCACCATCATCACTGTCACCATCACCATCACCATTGTCACTTCACCATAGCTGACATATCTTGAGTGCTTAATGCTAGCCAGCCATTATTCTAAGCAATTATGTAAATTAATTCATTTCATTCCCACAAATGATTCTATGAGATTGGTACTTCTTAAATGGTCCTTTTAAGGTGAGGGGACTGAGACTCAGAGAGGTCTAGTGAGTATTATTCACTTTTACAACCTCACTGCCTAGTAGTCTGATGGTGCAGAACAGGCACTGTTTGGTAACTGAATGTCTTCTAGATAACCTCTACCAATTTATTGTTTAGATATATTGTCTATAAGGTTAAATATAATGACCATGACTAGAAATGTTCTCCTGCTTGTTCAATTCAAATTTAATTCAACACATATATTTCATTTCCATGCTGGTTGATTTTGCTTCTTATTGTCAGAGATGGCCTAAAAGTTCCTTAAAAGATGCGTGTGTGAAACTGTAAAGACTTTAGGATATCAAGGTGAATCCTCTCAGGACTATGGACTCTAATGTGCATATACTCACCTCCCAGTACCCACCACAACTTTCATGATCACGCCTGTGACCTTGCTCATTCATTGTTTGATTTATTCATTCAACAAACTCTTGTGAAGCTTAGATACAGTGCTAGGCCCTAAGATACACAAATGAATATAACAGAGAATAGTTGCTCTCAAAATGCTTATAGCTCAGTGGACGGAAGTTGATAAATACCACTAGAGAGGTTAGTAAAGAAGAATGCAGATGATATCTATTCTAGTCTTGTGACAATTCATAGAAGGCTTTCTTTTATATTAAGACCTGAAAATAACTAGTTAGGAAACAAAGAGAATGCAAAGGTCTTGATGAAGAACATCCCTGGGGATATGAAAGTAGTTCAGTGTGATTTGAACATAAAGTGTGATTACAGACAAGGATCTGGAGAGAAACAGAGGCCAGATCATGAAGGCTCTTGTATATGACATCTTTGAGTTTCAGCAGCTAAAAGGTAATGAAAAAATATCAAAGTGATATAAGGAGAGAGCAAAGTCAAGATTTTAACTTAGAATATGCAGGCTATAGCAAAAGATACATTTTTCATCCTTTAAGTACTTATTTGGCACTTACTTTGTACCAAAACACATACATACACATATATCCTTCCACCCTGGGTGGATCGGAAGGACACTATTGTGGAGGCAGGGAGATCAGTTGAGGAATATTTTGGAATAAATATTAAGGAGCTGGAAATAAAAGATTTATTTGTAGTCAGTCCATTTTGCTGATATTCCCCTCTAATCACCATACAGGAAAAATCACTTAAGTAAGAATTTATTGTTCAGAATGCTTAGACTTATCATTAAGTTAGGAGCTCTCCACCATGTTTATTTATCAGACCAACACCTTACTGGCTGGCTTGGCATATGGTTCATCGGGAAAGTAAGTGCTGGGGAAACAGGTTCAAATTACAGCTCTGCTATTCTTTAACTGGGTGAAGGTGAGCACCTGTCTTGTGTAGGATGTTATGATAGGCAACCCTGCTCCCTTTTATTTCCTTCTAGACATCTCACCTTGACATGGATTTCATTTCCTTTTCATTGTCAAATGACAGTATTCTAGGCTAGTGATATCAAAAGAGGGTCAAGACTGAGTTAAAGCTCAGAGCAAAGAATGAGCTATAACTCAAGGCATTTAGAGTGAAGCCTATTCTTTGAAGGAAGCTCCTTGGTCAAAATTTTTGCCTCATAAAATACCAGAAGTGTGTGTCTGTGGGTTGCCCTTTCCATTTTATGGTAAGTTGTCAGAATACACATTTATTTAGTCTAATCCATTTTTATGCCACTTGTTTTTCAGGTAGTATGCTAAGTACTCGACATAAGTAATCTCATTCAACCCTTACCACGAACACATGGGATAGTTTTTATGTGTTCATTTTACAGATGAGAAAGCTTAAGCTCAGAGAGGCAGAAGGATGTGCCCCCAAAACGGATGAGAGAACTGAACCCCGTCCCTAAGCTCATGAAGCTCTAAAGCTCATGTTCCTTCCAGGACACACTGTGTCCTTTCCCTAGTAAGAAACATTCAAGGTGCAGAAAGGAAACCGTGGAGACGTAAAGTAATGGGCCTCCCTGCCTTCAGGAAGTGTGTCGTGTTACTACATTTAATACACAAATAGCTGTGATAACTACCAACTTATCTATAGGTGTCACTGTGTTCCCTTGACACGGGCTGATCCTGATGATCAGAGCGACAGTCTAACTTTTCCTTATCCTGCCTTATTCCCAGGAATGTAACGTTGTGACCCTGCCATCTACCCTCCTGGGCTTTTGGTGGAAAACAGCAGAGGTGTGAGGTGTGCCACATGAGGTGCCACTGTGGCAGTTCAGGCAATAACATGGCTCTGAACGAGTTAACAGCTCAGCCTGAGCTGGGATCCACGCTATGAGCCGGAAGGGCTGATCCAAGCTGCGACTCCATCTCCGCTTTCAGGCTACTGAAGTGAATAGGCTTCTGGGCAATTCCTGCAGTGGCTCCTGCGGGAGGTTTGGCCAGCCTGGTTTGGTTGACCAGGCAGTATAATTAGCCAGGAATGTTCAGAAGTAAACACTGAAGGAGAAGTAAAGCCATTACCCTTGGCTGCATCTATCCTAGAAATGGCAGAAACTGCTCCTGGAATGCTTAAGTAGACTAAAAAAATGATAGGCCAGTAACTAGATGAGAATTTAAAGTCAGAAAGAGATTCAGTTTCTGTCTGTAGTGTTGGCTACTGGTCAATTGTTCAGTAAAGGTTGCCTCTCCCCAGCCCCTGGTTTCCATTAGAAAGGATTTTCCCTAAATGCTTCTGGCTGCTCTCCACCCTTTATTCACTCAGCACCCTGGGGAGGGACTGTGCCTAATCTAATTAGTAAATTTGTGAAGAATAAAGCTGTTTATCCACTCCTCTTGGGAACAAGTGCCCGCAGGGAGCAGGGGCTCTTCACTGTCCCTCTGTTTTGCAAATCTTAACTGCACAGGCCTGCGCCTCGGAGGGAGGTGTAGAGACAAGTGATTCTGACTTACTTCGAGGGTTAGTGTTAAGAAGCCTGTTATGTTTTCATACTAAGTTACATCTTTTACCTTAGCCATTATTAGTCACTAAGGGATATTTTGGCCACCATCTTTCACTCATTTTTCAATCTGTTCAGAACTCAGATTAGGGAAGCGGGTCATTATTCTGGCCTGCTCAGAGGTCCCAACACCCCCATGAAAATGAAAATGTAATAAATCAGATTATTAAGTCAACGTGAAAGCGGGGAAGTGGAGGCGTGCAGAAGCACATGTGGTCTTTATTTCCACTCAGGATAGAATCTCTGGAAAGGGGCTGTGCCTGCAGCAGGCGGGCCTATCTCATACCCACCTGTGGGAAAGTTCCCTGAAGCCCTGGGTCACATGACGAGAGGAGGCGATTAATTACCAAAGTTTGGAATTGTCTCCCTGCGGATGCCCTTCAAAGTCTCATATATGTATGTGGGGAATTACGTATAGGCAGTCAATGATCGTTACTAAAGTTGGTTGAGCCGGTTAGTCAGCCAGAAAGCCTACACTGCTTCTGGTAATGGACGTGGCAGCTGCACTGACTCTCTCGCCAAACAGAGCACCTGTTACTTCATGGGGTACTTTCTTAGCTGAGGAGAGAAGTGAATCAGAACTCTAGTGTTGCAGAATCATGCATCCATTTCAAAGAAGATGCTCCAAGGATCCCAGATAATATTCATCTTATTATTTTCCTCTTCCCCACCTCATTATTCACCAACATCCTTACTCACCCAGCTGAGATCTGCGCTTTAGCTCATTAATGTATTCTCTTCCAATAAACTGTAGTAGCTAGAGCCTGGACTGTAAGGATTTGTGAGGCCTCCGGAGAGGTGACAATAGAAGAAAGCAAGGTTGAGATCAGGTACTAATGTCCACTGATGAGGCTTGCTGGGTTGCGGGGAAGGGGGAGAAGGGGAGATGAAGAGTTTTGGAGAATGGGATGGAGAGTTTTGGGTACTTGGGTTTAGTAGCAGGCATTCCCAGCAGCTTCTCCAGGGACTCCTCACTCCAGTTACAGCAAAGTGTGCTTAAAGATCAACCTGAATGTGGCTCGAAGAATTCTTCCTGGTCTTTTCCTGTTGCTCTGCTGTTTTCCTGGGCCAGGCGCTCATGGAACAGTTTTACTCTGGCGCTCTTGGGGGTGCTGTTGTTAGTTAAAAAAATTACTTTGCACACTCATTCTGTTACTCAGTGGGTATCCTAGAAGTATCTGCTGGGTGTCAGACACAGTCCTAAATTTTCCTAAATAGAAGGAAAAATTGGGGAAGTACATGGTGGCCAGGGAGGAGAGTACAATGTCCTGCCTGCTTGCTTGATGCTTTATAAATACTTACTGCCCTGGGTTAGCATTCTGTGGGTTGAATTAAATTAAACTGACTTGAATTCTCAACATACGGGGAAGATATATAAGCATAATGGATGTCCTCATAGTTCAAACAAAGAAAGACGTCACCTTATTTTACATTGGGGAGTCACAACAATTGCTCGAATCCTTCAATGAGCAAATGGCTCTCTGAGAGGTGGTGGGGGCAGGCAATGGTTTCGAGGAGAAAAGATTTGCAGGAATTCACTAGTGAAGTTGTAAAAATGTCAAAACACAGCTGAAGCATTAAAACATATCCAAGGGCATGGATTTGTAAGAGTGCCTTCTTTAAGAAAATGCCACAATATACATATCTCTTAGAACTAATCACTTTAGAGTAGGAAAAATGGACCCTGGTTATAAATTCAAGGATGACTGTTTATAATCACTTTGGAGGGCCCTGTACATCCTGTCAACTGGCCAAAGCTTCCATAGAAATTTTATGAATTGGAATAAAGGAAGATGGATAGATGCTCTTCTCCCTCCTACAAGTAAAAAAGTCAGAGTTTTTATTAATGATGGTTATTTATCAAAGCTATCCATTTGAAAAGTTGATTTCCCAAAAGATATTCCAAATGGTAAACAATCCAGGACTCCACTAGTTCACCTGACTTCTGTGGGTGAATTAGCATACCCCTTTGGGGAGCTGCAAACCTTGGTGTTTCCACTGAGAATTCAACATGTCCCGAGGCCACAGAACATAACTTGGTGAATGGCAGATGGACATGGTAAACCTCAGCCCCCAGCGGTCCCTGTAGCTGGATACTCTTGTGCAGTGACCATTCAACACAGCTGCGTGGGAAGCCTTGTAGAGAGCAAACCACACGATTTATGTATTTAAGTGCCAGGCAGAGAATCAGATTCATTGTAGGAGGAGACTACAGCTATGGGGCCCTGTTAAGGTTAGGTGGGACAATATCCCATGTCGTTCCTAGGTCCTGGGTACTTAGAATATCATCCTGGGTGATTTCTTCCCATGTACTGGTCCCTGAGCATCTCCAGTGTTCCTGCCAGTGACTCTCCCTGGCTTGAGCCACTTCAGTCATCTTCATCCAAGCTTCCAGGAGGGTGGAGAGAGGCTCCCCAGTCCCTTTGTGTAAATTCAAAAGAGATGAAGCTGTTCTTGGCCAACTTGCTTCTCTGTTCAAGCTGTGGGTATTCTTGTCAATAATGCGAAGAGTTTACACAAATAATTTTAAGGGTCTATTTTGGCTCCAAAGTCTGAGCTAAGCAAAGCCACATTTTCTATGATTACTTGCTTATATGAAAACTCCTAAATAAAATATAAACTGCTCAGAGAAACATTGGCACATTTGTTAACAATATTTTATTTATTGTGAAATGCGGCAAAGAGGTTTTTGTTGTTGTACATTTCTTAAACTAAACTCTCCTCTAAAAATACAATTTCTATTTTTTGATTATTTTATAGGAATCCAAACTAAAAAGGAAAAGGCATACATTATTTAATTTCCAGTCCATTCTCAGAAGAGCCTATAGTCAAGACAGCACACATAAACGTCCCTGTAAATTTTGGGGAGGTAACGTTCATGTAGCCAAAAGTGAATGAGTGGCCAGCCAGCCTATGAGTCATATGTTAGAAAGTTCTGAAATAATAAGTACTAGTTTTTAAATTACAAGTTTGTTCTTTCGAGGTGGTTATTTAAGGAAACTACAGAGTGCTTGCCATACCAAATTCAGTAAAACATACAGTTCAGAATTTCCCGTTAACCATGAAGATTGGTCAAATAAGCGAGGACAAATTTTAGAATAAAGGGCTTGCCAAAAGGCAGGTTTTCTGATAACAAGAATACGAAAAAAAATATTTTTATCTCATCCTAGAAAGTTCAGTTTATTATGCTCTGGGTAAAGTCAAATGAGCACATTTTCAGAGGAATACAAGATGCTGAACTCCACTTTGTGCTTGTCTAAACAGAGTAGTGGGCTAATAAAGGGATCTCAGAAACCTCAGATGGTACTAATATTTCACACTGTGTAAGAACATTAGTATGTATCTTTCAGAAAAGTAAAACATTCTAGATGAATTAATATCAAATGTAATAAATTATTTACTTGAGATTCTATTCCCTTGGCTCAATTTTGAATAAATGTCTGCAGTATTCCTACCAGGTCCTGGAAAATATCTGAGCAACCATGTTGAATTAATTATATTCTTCCAGCCATAAAATATGAAGGAAAAAGAGAAACCAAAGCAAAGGGCATTAAAAGGGGAATACATTTAGTGCAAAAATATTTAAACTGTATTTTTTTTTTTTTTTTTTTGGTTTCAAGTAGCATTTCTTAGCAAAGTGAAAATAAGCATAGAGTTTCATGTGAGGGTAACAAAATGATAACTGTGCAGATAAAGGAGGACCTTAAGTATTGGGAGTCTTTGCTCTTCATAAACGTGGGCAGCGAGGATTGAGAGGCAGGGCCACGGAGAGGTAGCCATTCTGCTGGGAGCAGCCCCACCTCTTTCTGCTTTTCCCTCCGACTCCCCCCCATCTCCAATGTCCCCTTCGTGCTTTTTATCCACATACCCCAGTCATTGTCCTTGGTGTTCTGATGGCTCTTCTCTGGTTTTTGTCTCTGAGGGATTCAGGAGTTAAAAAAGAAACCTGATTTGGATTGTGGGTTACCAAAAACTCAGTGTTTATCTTATTTTCTGTCTTTAAACGTTCTCTGCTTTGAAGAAAAGCGCCAGTGCCTCGGAGAGGACTTCTCTGGACACTCTGTCTAAGACTGTATCCCTTTCCCCTTATCATCGGGGCCTCATTACCAAAATGTAGAGAAAGAGTTGAGCAGAGATGGAGGGCCCACTCTCCAGCCCAGGGACTCTGTAGGGAGGGAGTGGGGAGGAAGGACCCCCCACTCCTTTTTTATCGATTCTCCCACCTCCTGCCAGAGTCTCTCCTCTTGGCAGAACCCCAGCTAGAGGAAGGGTGGGAAGAAGGGTGCAGAGTGGTCTGGAGGGAACAGCGATCTCCCTACACCTGCCTTCCTCTCTACCCCTGCCCCATTTTATTTCCTCGAGAGTCTTTGCTGTTAAATTGAATGCTGATGTCTGTTTGATGATTACTTTTATAGTAGAAGGAAACTTTATGGGAACAGTGACATTTCTTTGGATTCTCTCTAGTTTTTTAGAATGTTGCTTGGTCCATAGAATACCCTCATTAGAGTATTTGTGAAGGGAATGAGAAAAGAAAGGGAGGTAGAAAAACAGAAAGAAAATAAAAATAAAGAAAGGAAATAGGAACATTTCCTTATATGTAGACTCTTAGGAAGATCTGTTTTCCCCCCTGAGGTGTATGAGATGATGTTACATAGCATGTGGATAACCATTTTTTTATTTAGTTATTATGTACTTATTTTAATGATTGTTAGATGACTCTTTTCCTCATGATGGGTCTTGAGTAGGCAATAGGAACGATGTTACAGAAAGATATTAGGTATATATTACTAAAAGTAAGACAATGCTATGTAAATAAATGAAGTTTGGGAAAAAGTGGAGTGAAATGTTCTCCATAACTCCATGTTTTTATAAACAACAATTACAAGCATAACCCTTTGTATTTTCATAGTGTTTATTGCTGCTGGTATATGTTTACCACCTATTATGGGCTCTCACAACAGCATTATTTGCCAGAAAGTTTGAAGGGTATTTTCCAGGGTCCTGCATCGAGTTGATGATAGATTAGGGAACATGGCTTGGGCATTCTGATGTGAGACTAGTTCTTTCATGTTGTGCTTAGCATGGAGCTCCCCCTGTGGATGAATAGTGAGTGTGCCATGGGCCATGCACATTCTACAGGATGGGGGTGCCAAATGCGCAGACTCTGAAGCCCGCCTTGGCTTAGTCCCAGCTCCGACAGTCATGAGAGGCGACCTTGGTCCGTCACAGATCCTCTCCCCGCCTTGGTTTCTTACTCTATAATGTCGTATAGTAACAACTCCTCTTCAATTGGGTTTTTCCAAGGACTAAATTAATTAATGTAAGCACCTAGAAAAGTGTCTGGGATATAGTCAGTGTGTTAGTTTTGTTAGTATGGGAATATTTCTAATCAGCTGCAATTATAGCCTGCTTTCTTCCCTTCTTTTCCCCTCACTGCTGTGTGTGCAGAGAAAGACTTGAGCAACAGACCCTAAACCAAAACTATACCTGTTTGTGGTGCCCAGCAATGATTTATAACTCTTGGAGGACTGACAAATGCATTGTAATAATTAAACTCTGAGTGAGGGGACATTTCATAGATGTGGGAGATGACAAGATTATTTACTGAAATGATACAAAATGTCCATGCTATGACTACCAGCTCTGGGATACTGTGAAAAAATTTTTTGATGTGAGGCATGAATTCATTGTGTTAATAATGATGGGGTCTGCATTTTTACTTCTTCCAATGGGGGCATGCACTTTGATTTATTTGCAATATAGAATATCCTATCAGGTGCCATGCATTTGGTGTTGGCTAAGCTTGCCTGAACCTTGTGTTGTATTTCATATATTTAAGTTATTTTTATAAATGTGTATAAATTTATACCCTGCTATAGGTAATCTCTGAACAGTGTTCCTAACTGACAGACATGCTATTTCCCTCCTCCCACTTTTAATAACTATCTCTTTGTTTACAATTCTTATTTCTTCTCCTGCACCTTTAGCCTACATTGAGAAGAAGATACAGAATAAAGCCAATTAGCAAACACAAAATCTTCTAGCTTTGGAATTTACTCAATGATCCTATGAGTTCCCACATATTTTTCAGCTACTTTTTTTAGACTAGACCGTGTGAATAGTAAGCAGGGAATTTTGATTGACAGACAAGCCGCTCTGCGTACCTCCATGTAATTAAGATAGCTTCACTCTTCATCCTGATTGAAGGGATGAATCCATATTAAATGATGACATCACTTCTGTTAGAAAGAAAAAGGGAATACACAAAAAAAAGCAGACAAACAGGAGTTCAAAGGGAACCAGACTTTTCTGAAAGAGAGCAATCTTAATGTTCCATAGGTGCTGTCTTGGTCTAATTAGACAGTAGAGTGGTGGTGTCTTCAGAGAAAGACAATATCAGAGTTGTTGAGGGTTTGGACACCAACTACATTACCTTTTGGTAGTTGAAAAAAAGGCCCTCTTGACCTCTTAAGATTATAGATAATGTCTCCATTTATGGATGACATTCTCCCTCTGTAAGAGATACTGTTCTATTCTTTTACTGGGGCCTCAGTGAGACTCTGCTCCATCTGGGTAAGTCTAATTGGATGCTTTTGAAAAAGGAGAATGCATAAAATTTGATCAGCTGATCATCTCTTGCTCATTATTTTTAATAGCAAAAATTTTCAAAACCTATGTGGTGAAAATAATCTTTATTTATCAAAATTCCTTTTCAACTTAGCAAGTGCAGGGCTTTAAAAAAATTACCCTACTAGGTCTCAAGCCTTCAGACATCCCTGAGTGTGGAGATTGGGAATGTTAACAACATGCCAACACTGATGACCAGCCTGGACTTTGGGCTGGATTGGATTATGAGAGTCAGAGATTCTGAGCACACATGACCTAAACATGTTGAGGATCAGCGCTGAACCAGCTAATCAAGTGGAATGGAGGACTGATTGGCTGGACCATCAGGAGTTGGACAGATTGAGGACCTAGGAGAGAATAAGTGGTCAAGAATTTGGCCACAGATAGAGCTGGAATTTTCTCGTCCTCTTAGTGGAAATAATGGTAGCCCATATTTCGTATGGCTGTTGTGAGAATGCACTGGGATAGTCAATATAAAGCTCTTAGCAAAGTGCCTGTAACTCAACAATAGCACCCTTGCTTTTGTTTTTATAATAATAATATGATAAGTTAATATTATTACTGAGGCAGCACAGAGGAGAAAAACATCTTGCAAGTATTCCAAGAAGTCTTTTATTTAAGAGTCTTGCAGATATCAAATCTTGAATGTCTGAGGGAGACTTAGGCAAATGGCAGAAGGGTTTTTTTAATTTTATTTTTTATAGTACCACAGGTGAGTTGGGAGTGAAAAAGCAGACAGGATAATGGATGAAGAAGTTTCAATGAGTCAGAAAAATGCAGCTCTGAGAGCTTCTCCAGTTTTATATGAGGGATGGTCTACAGTTCTTCTCTAATTATTATTTTAGTCACATTGCAATGCTTTCCAAATGGTCTCATTAAAAAAGATGCCACTTGGCATATTCCCCTTACAAAACATAAAGTGAGTTAAGCTTCAGATCTGGGCCATTGTTTCATTTTGTTTTGTCCATGAACAAGAGACAGTGACTATTGCTCTAAACTGGGTATCTGTAGAATGACTTAAGCACATCACTGCTGAAAGGCGGAGGCCCCTGAAGCCAGTAGCCCCAAAGCTGAGTAACATTTTGATGACAATATTTATAGTGATGTCCTACTGTTACTGGCTAAATTGTGTCCTCTCAAAATTCATATGTAGAGGTTCCAAGCCTCAGTATCTCAGAATGTAACCATATTTGAAGATAGGGTATTTAAAGAAGTGATAAAGTAAAAATGAGGCCTTTAGGGTGGGGCCTTATAATCCCATTAATGTCCTTGTAAGAAGAGGCAGAGGCACCAGGGCTGTGCACACAGAGAAAAGGCCAGGTGAGGACACAGTGGGAAGGTGGCGTCTTCAAGGTGCAGAGAGAGGCTTCAGGAGAAACCAGACCTGCCAGTGCCTTGACCGTGGACTTCTATCCTCCAGAACCATGAGAAAATGAATTTCTGTTGTTTATGCCATGCCATCTGTACTATTTTGTGGGGGAAGCCCTAGCGAACTGCTACACCTGCCTTTTCCTAGAACCTTCAGGCTGTCTTGCACATTATGTGGAACCCAATGTTCAAGCAGTATGAAGAGGACGGCTTACGCTTGACTTTTTTGTTCAGGTTTTATAGGAATAACCATGGCAGAACAGTGGAGTCGTCTGTGGGTGACACATGTTAAAGTTCTGAGTGGTCCTCATGTTGAGATGCAGGTCACTGAAACAGATGATGCTACAGTGTAATTCCAACCCACAGAAATATTCTGGAGGTAAATGACATAGTTGTTTGGAAAGATCCTTCAATTTGCTGTCACCGATAAAGATATGCACATGTGCATGTGTGCATGTATATACATGTGTGCATATATTCATACAAATATGAAGTGTACATAGATGTCCACATCTTTAGGGAAAAAAAACTCACACAGGGCTCAATCACTGCAGCATTCTAGAGTCACAAGGAGTTATTATCCACCAGAAACAAGGGGAAGTAAGAGAAAACTGCCGGAATACCTGCATTCAATCTCTCTGTCTGCTTCTCTTTCTTTTTTCACTGGACTAATGCTATTATGTGCGAGCATAATACTGCCAGATGCTACCACAGCCTTTGGCTTCTTCTTACAATTGCAATTATTTTCTTCTAAAGCCTTAGGGGTGATTTGAAAAACTTTCTGTACAGCCTCACATTAACAAAAAAAGTCACTGTACCTGGGACTTACACTAGTTCTATCTTCCTGGAAATCCACCCAGTGGCTAGTGAAGCCTGCACTTACCTCCCTGCCCAGTCACCACTGTGGTCCTGATGGCTGCTGGGCCCCAGACTGGCAGAGAGTTGCCGGCCATGTGACACTGTCTATTGGGGAATGACTCTGAGTAACACTAAGTCAAGTGGGGCTCTCTGTCCACAGAGTCTGGCCAGAAGTGCAGCTGGTCTTAGAAAAGAGCATGGCACTTCATCACATGTTTCATTGCTATTAATGTGGTGAAACACAGTCAGCTCCTCTCTTAAATCACAGAAGTAACAGCCAGCAACAGTTAATAGGGAATCCACATGGCAGCTCATCTGGGCTGTGTGCTGAGGAAGCCAGAAACAGCTTCGCTTTTCAATTAGGTGAGAGTGAGCTTGGTCTGAATGGTGTTCTCTTCCACTCCAACGCCCGCCCGCCCTGCTTCTCTCATTAACGTAAGCTGGCAATTAAGACTAGGCACTCTCAAGATATAAATGCTTCTTCAGCCTAGGGAATGTCTGTGTCTTTTCCTCCCTTTGCAGAAATGCTGCTGCCCATTTGAAACACCCAGAGATAAAGCTGTCATTTAAAGCACATCAGATCATGAAATGATGAGAACAAAGTCACTAACTAATCTTGAATCCCAATAACAAACGTCCAGAGGGACATCTTCCTTTCAGGGAAGCTCTTTCTAGAAGTGTCCACCTTTGAAAATATTTTGCACTCTTGAAAGATGCATTAAATTTTATTAAGTCTAAATGAAGTTTATTTTACTTTGATGTGTTTTAATCTATATTTTAATGCAATGTGAGTTGTTACTGATGGACATATCTCACATTTGAAGGTGAGCAAATGATGCAGTTTATTGAGCAGGCTTCTTAAACATTTCCCATTAAAATGTTGAAGGCAACCGAACAGTAAAACCATCCGGCAGATATTTATTAATGCGAGGTTCTGTAGCAGCGATGTCCATGCACAGTCGAGCCATGGAGGGAGAAATTAAATCAAAAGGGATGATAAGTGTCTGGTGAAGCTGATAAATGTACAAATATATAAGGAACATAAAAAGGTGGAGAGAGAAAAGGGAAGGGACAAATAAGAGATTACGAAGTGTAGCAGATAGGCAGGCAATCATTTTGTTTATAAAAAGTCTTGCTTCCAAGGAGTTCAGCAGAAAGTTTAATCTGTCACTTATTTAATAAATATTTATAGTATACCTACTATGTGCCAGGCACACCCTAGGCACTTAGGATGTAATGATACACTCCCTGTGTTTGGGGGTGTCACTATCCACTGGGGAGTGAGACTCTGATTCACTCCAAAGGCTCTGTAAAGCCTTGGAGGGAAGCACGCTGGGGGGATGAAAAACCCGAGACTGGGGTTAGGTTCAGGTGCTGGAGATAGTGGAGAAAGGCTTCCCAAGTGCTTTAGTGACTATTATGGAGGGAGGAGTGTAAAGTAGAGGATGGGCATACCTGGGACATGGCAAGGAGGGGGAGCTGGGGAGCAGAAGCTTGGTTCTGGGTGGAGAGAAGGATTCACGTAGAGGCAGCGAGACCAGAAAGGGCCTGACGGCACTGGAGTGGTGGAAGCTGCATGTGGCAGGAACATGCCGTGATACATGGGCTGCACGGGAGGAGAGGAGGCAAAGCAGGTGGACACCGGGCTGGCCCATGCGGAGGCGTTTGTACTGTACCTTACAGTCACAGCGAGCTCACCGAAGCTTTCGTGCAGACATAATCAGCTTTGTTCTCCTGCAAATCCATTCTGCTAAGCAGTGCGGAGGATGGGCTGAAGCAGGCAAATGGCAGCCAATGGGAGATTTTACAATCGTTTGAACCAGCTTAACATCTTCCCTTTTCCTTCCTTACCAAGCAGTACTGGTCTGCAGCTACACGAACTCTAACCCCTCAGCGAATAGGTCCAGGTTCCCCCTTTAGGTTTGACCCTTCCTGCTCTTTCTGGCTCCTGCTTCATTGGTTTAACTTGTGTGATTTTTCTCTGTCCTAAGGGCAGTGGCTCTGCAGATAGAAGAGCCAGATTTGAAACATTTCTGAGGCGTAGTCAACAAAGATATTTACTAGATTAGTACACTCAGTCCACACAATGAGGATTGCTTTGGTAACCTACCTTTATTGTTTTCTTTTTCTTTTTCCTCCTCCACAACCAAGATCCTGGGGTTTTTCATTTGGTCTGATGGTGTGGACACTTCTCCTGTCTGGGGGTGTTCAGATAGTTCACATCCTGACAGTTTAAGAATTCAAGTTTTGCTCCTTCCCTAGCCAACTCTCTCCCCTAGGGTTTGTGTAATGATCATGTGAATATATTGTTCACCTAAAGAGGTCTTTGGAATGTAAAAGGAACAGATCCTATTACCCAACGTTATAGTGAAGATTTACCAGGCACTATTCTGAATGTTCAACATGAATTAACTCATTTAAGCCCATGGTATTAAGTACTTCACTTTTAATCCTTTAAAAAAAACCATACCTCATGATGTAAGTATTATTGATCCCATTTTCTAGATTCAGAAATTGAGATCCTTTGTACTTTCAAGCAGATGAAAAAGATCTTTTATGCTGGGAACCTCCTTTATACTCCTCAAATCAGTCTTCAGCCAGCAAACTTCTATTAGAATCACAGATCTATGAAATTTGGGATTCTCAGAATAAGGGGAATTTTATAAGTGATTTTTTTCAGCCCCACAGACAAAGTATCAATACGTGTTGTGGGGACTGAATACATGATTCCTTTAGTCATGCCTTCATTGACTCGTTGTGGATGGATTATCGAGTCTTTGTCGGATATTCACCGCAGTTAAATGTACTCTGCCTGTTCTGTGTCCTTCTAGCCTCAGTTCAGCACTTTCAGTGGACAGGAATTCACTACCCTCTCAAGCAGCTTATTCTGTTGTATATTGAGTTTGTGAGATTTCTTATATTGAGCCAAAATCTATTTCCCTCCAACGTTCGGTGAAGTGGTCATAACTTTAGCTCATGAGACCATCTAGAAAAAGTTTACTCTTTCTTCCACATGACAGTCTTTGAACTCTTTGTAGATTCTGTGTGTGTGTGTGTGTATGTGTGTGTGTGTGTGTGCGAATTTCCACTCCCCACCACCCAGTCTTCTCTGTCCTGGCTATGCATCCGTAGTTCTTCATGGGGCCCAGTTTCAATCTCCTTTCTATCTCAGTGACTCTCTGCAGGGTGCTCATGCCTAAACACATCCTGCTTTTTCTCCGTGAGCCTTTACATGGGTGCTCGGTGCTCCATCCAAGTCTCCAAGCCTTTGTTCTGAGAGGGGTAGAAAGGAGTTACCTGTTACTTCCCCTTTGTCTTTGATTAACTCGTAACATTTGCAGTTACGTATTGTGTTAGTGTCTGTCACCCCTGCAAGACAGCAAGAGGGGGAAAGGTCATGAAACAGTTTTGCTCCCAGCAGTATCCCCCGCCACGTGTCTGGTATGAGTAACAGTAAAACTGTTTGTGGAATGAATGAATGACTGATTGAATGATGAGTACACTGCTGCTAAAATACTGAACAAGAGCATGCTGGTTTTTCTAAATAGTGCAGAATTAGAGGTAACTCCGGAGACTCACTAGCCCAAGCAGCCCGTGTTCAGGAAAGAGAGCTGTGACCAGAGAGGTCAGTGATTTTCTCAAGGTCACACAGAACAACTAAGACTAGAACTCAGGCCACTGACTCCCACTTCAGAGCTGGTGGGGGACGGGGCAAATCCAGGTCTCAGTGGGGTATGGTGGTGGTGGCAGTGGGCATGAGACAGCCACTTCACAGCCTCTGAAAGCCAGACGTCTCGGGCTCTTCTGGGGCACGGGGCAACCACAGGGAAGTAGCCTTTGCGACCAGCCTCACTTCTAGGTCAGAAGCTTGCTCAGTGGGACAGGGCAGCTTTGGGCCCCTGTTGTGTATTCAGCGCTTTTTGGGACCCACATAAAGCTCAAATATTGATTCAGCATCTCTCCTCTAAGATCCCCTAAGCTGCACTGGGAAAGGACTGACAAATAGGAACCAGCCGAGGATATACCCAGAGAGTTATTCCAGGGAAATGAAATGAAGTGTTGGCAGTACAATGAAATAAATTCTCTTTTTGTTCCACTCAGGCTCCCTGAAAGGAAGGAAGGAAGCTGAGGCCATTACTGTTCTTAGAAAACAAAGCAAAATTGGATGTCAGTCGCTGCTTTCTCCTGTAGGTGTTGTTCATAGATGTGTCTGGCCTGGTCACAGGAGAATTATGGCTCTCAAACCATAAACAGCACTGATCCATCTCCTCCCTCTGAGACTATGAGGGGGATTCTGCAATAGTATTTTATGACTTGAAACAATGTATAAAATAAGCCCCTAATCAGATGGTAATGGTGTAGTCTGTCACCCTATACGAGAGAAGTACCAGTAACAACATGAAGAGTGCTTACTATTGTTAAGCTCTGGCTTTGCATGCTGTCATTCATTCCTCATGATAGGTATTATCCCCATTTTATAGGTGAGGGAGTTGAGGTTCAGAGAGTGCTAATTTTGGAAACAGATCTATTACCTGAAGACACTGGTCTTAACACTGTGCTCAATCCTTGCATAAAGAGTTAGGAAGATTAATGCTAATCTGGGTGTGGTTCTCCTACTGTTTTAGGCACTTTCTCTTCAGGGTGTTCATGCATTGCTATCTTTCTACCTTGAATGTTCTTACAACCCACCTCCAAATCCACCCAGTTCCTGCTCATCCTTTGGGATTCCATGCAGTGCCTCCTGGCCCCTCCCTTTAATCTGAGGTTGTATAGCCTCTCCGTCCTGTTTCTGTGATTGCATTAATGATTCTATTTGCCTAATACCTTGTTTTCCCCACTGCTAGACTGTGAGCCCCTTGAGATCAAAGGCCTCAGGTCTGTGCGTAAGTAAATTCTCCTCATGCATTTCGTTTCTTAAAGGAAAGACAGGCTCTGGAGCACCTGATTATCAATACGGCTGTGTTTTTGAATCACAAGATGGTAGGAAATAGTTTGAAAGATTAAATTCTCTAGGGGTGGAGCTTTTATTCTGTCAGTGTCCCTAGCAGAGGACCTGGCATGAGTAAATATGCAATCCTGTGAATGTAAAGGACCCAGAATATATCTTACCAAATTTTTACTGAACTAAAGAAAAGACAAACCTCAGAGGGTATAAAGGAGGTTATTCAAGGGGGCAAAACATATCAGCAGTGATTTGGGACCCTGGAGTGAGAGACCTGGGTTCAAATCCCAGCTCTTTACTTGCCTGGCAAATTAAGTATTATCTCTGAAACTCAGTTTCTTCATCTGAAAACTAGGGATAATAATAGTTCCAACGCGGTAAGTCAGTTGTGAGATTTACAATACTATGTGTAAGAGTCTTTGCACAAGCTCAGCATAATAGCATCAATAAATGGCGATTTTTATATAGCTCCATACTCCTCTCTTTTCCAAAAGAGATGTGAAGGTCTTAAAATATACTTTTCCTTGAAAAAATGCTTTGTATTGACATTCATCCAGAATGTTGCTAACCAGACATGGAGGTGGAGGTGATTAGATATTTCAACTCTTCCACATGCCATTTTCATAGTGGACTTTATCATTTATATTTTATGCTAATTTTATATTGTGTTTTCTTTCTATACTGTGTGGTACTGAGGGCAGGAATTGCCTCTGATTCACCTTTCCTTGGGCCTTTTATATAGTGCAATGCCTGACATATAGTAGATATGTTTTTTTTAAGTATAATTATGTTTAATAAATGTCTCTCCTAAGAGGTTATGAGAATCAAGGAGGGTTAAAATGGGGAAGGAGGCTGCCTGGGTATTGGTACTTATTTAATTTTTTTATCTTCCTATATTGGGACCTCTGCAAAAATAGCATTTTTTTTGCCATAGCCCATTGGATTCAGTTACCCATCCACATCTCCCAGTACTCACACTCTTGGAAGAGCTGTTCTAGGGTGCAGGGTACAGATGTGCCTGCAGAGAGTCCCACAGGCTGTGCAGCCACTCACCATTACCTCCCCAGTGTCTCCCACACTGTCAGGTAAGCAGCAAATACTCAGAAATGATGGCTCTTGAATGCTCTCTATCACCAGATAGGCAGAGGAGAGTTCTGGGAAAGAATCCTTTGTTTCCAGCCACAGGTAGATGTGTTGCTTACCTTCTTCATAGATGGTTCTCAGGCCTCAGAGTGCATGAGATCATACGAAAAGCTTGTAGGGTACAACTGGAGTTGGTGATAAGGATGGAGGATACACCCATCAGTGCTGAGAGAAATTCCACCTATAGGAGAGCATACATGCTAGTCCCGGGTAACTCTAACAGAGCTGCAGAGCCTGGATGTGAGTCCAGCAGGCTCATGATGGGTCCCTGGGGGAAGCAGTCTCAGAATCCAGGCAGGTGAAAACATCAGCACAGCCTGTTATCCTGTGTGGGTTCTAACCATGGGATTGGGCATGCGGAAAAGACTTGTGTCTCTGGGAGACAGGTTGACTGAAGCAAAGCAGAAAGTACCTGTCCTGGAGGTACTGGGATCCCAGGAATGTTAATAAGACCAGGTTCAGAAGCAAGAATGAGCACTTGACATGAGGCCAGAGGCACTGCATCTTTCCTTTTTCTGAAGCATGCCCCTGCTGAAGCCTGCTCCTGCCTCTGGCCTGCAGTCATCATGCCGCATTGCCGTGATCTGTTCATACGTCTGCCTCTCTCACTACGTGGTGAGCAACTTGAGAGCATGAGCCACGCATTATTATTATTATCATCTTCATTATCATTATTACTATTACTATTACTTGTCCTCATGTGTGCACTACTTAGTCAGAGCCTGGCACATGATATCTGTTCTTTAAAAGTCTACTGAATGATGGCGAGAGTGGATGGCTGGGTGGATTTGTGAATGACTCGTTTTTCTGCCTTCCCCTGACCTCAGCTTAGGAGAGAGGTGTTTAAATCCCTCCAGCAGAAAAGCAGGCCACTCCTACAAGCTGGAGCAGGTCTGAGAGTGCATATGGGAATTGACTGGCCCCAGCTGTGGGGAAGGTGGACCAGAGAGGCATGGACGGGAAGAGGAGAAACTGGACGACTCACCATTAGTCACTGACACCTTGCTAATCTCTTCTTTTTTATTGGGCAGCTAGTCAGAAGGGTCAGAAAGGTGGGAAGAATGGAGATAATGTTTAAATTAATAGTGTATTTTATGCAGTTACTTTATTCATATTTTCATATTCATTTTATTCATATTTTGAAATATAAACTTTATAAGATTCTTATAATACAGATTTATTATTGCCCCTTTATAGATATAGGAACTGAAAAATTTGCTTAAGATCATAGCACTACTCCAGGGCAGCCTAGAGTGGGAGGCACCTACTGGTGAGTGCTACCTTAATTTGGGGCCTTGGGACTAGAAGAAGAATATTATGAATACACTGGATTCCTGTGGAAAAGGGGCTCTGGACTCATATTTCACTTCAATACCATTGACACACACAATGGGACTACCCAGACATGGAAAATCTCTTTCATCAATCCTCACTTTGTGTCTCACCAATAATTCTGGGTATTCCCAATGGTTTCTGTGTAGTTTTACTATATTGATTAATCTAATTATCAGCCATAGGAAAAAATGGTATTCATTCCGGTAATTATCAGCATTTTGGGGGGGACACATAGGTGGTGCCACTTGGCATTAGGGACACAAGAATAATAAAAATATAATTACTTTTAAGTATTTAGAACTATGCTACCATTTCCCACATATTCTCTTAAAGCGTCCTCACATGAACTCTAATAAGTAGATGCTGTTATCATAACGTACTGGCAGGTGAAGGAAAGAAGGCTCAAATGGTTAACTGAGCTCTGCCACTTTCAAATTCTGACGTTAGATGATTCTTTCTGACTTTAACACCAGTGTTTTTATTATGATATGCACATATCAGGGGTTCATAACTCATTTGGGGAAACAGATTGCAAATGTATAATTAAATATAATAGTTGACATAAGGGTTTTCATAGAAATGACAAAGCACTGGTGGGGCTAATGAATTTCTCAGCCAGAGAAGGCAGCAGTGTGGAGGTGACGTTCCCACTGGGCTTTAAATGAGCAATAGTTTGTAAAGGAAGTGCTCTTCTTGTGTATTAAAATTAGTTTAAATTCTCAACAGATAAACAGTCGGGAAAAAAAATGTGTTCGATGTCTGCAGCTTACCTTACAACCGTCCGTCACCTCTATATGTCCTTGGGACTTTTTTTCTGCACAAAACTGTTGACTGTTGCACCTGGGTTCATGTTCATGGTTAAATTGATGGTCCATTTGTTCCCAATGAAAAGTACAAATATTCTGCTGCAAATCTTGAATATAGAGCTGTCGCAAAGTTAAGGTAAAGCTGTCAAACATCTTCTCTTCTGAAGTCTAGAAGACACTTTTAGCCATGTGTTCGTGTAACTGTGTTATTCATGTCTGGTGGTGCAATCAAAAATATTTCATATTTCTTGCTGGTACTAGAGAAATTTGTGGATATAATATATGGGCAATCATTCCACATATGAAGGAATATTCAGCATCTGAGGGTGGAATTTATGATCGACTCTTAAGACAGCACCATCTTCACAAGTATTTCCCCTCCTTTTCATTATATCTTTTCACTAATCTCTCTTCCTCTAATTTACCAAAATATGTTTGCAAGTATCTGTACTTTCTGCTTCCTTTCTCAGGTATTTTTCTAATTATCACCTCAGACAATGATGATAGCACTGATTTCATTGAGTTGGTGTAACATTGAGTAAGATGATGTTTATAGAAGGCTGATTATCATTTCTGGTACCTGGGGGAATTTCCAGAAAATGTTAGTTAATACGATATTTTCTAGCACAGTTCTGGGCACATAGCAAATACTTGAATATGTTTGGCAAACGGCAGAAGAAGATGCAAGTTATGGGGAGAATGAGTGACTTATTTAAGGACCCACAGTTAGTGGCAGAGCTGAACTGTGGCCCACCTCTTTTAAACCAAGGACATTTGTTTTTTCTAGCTGGTTAAACTTTCTTCTTTCAAAATTGCTTTTTGTCCACATTTTAATCTTTGAAAAGAGATTATTTGTATTTGCTTCTGTTTCTATTTTTTTATGTTCCTAAATGCCTCCTTTCAAAAAAAGTTTCATAAAAAGCATAAAACATAGTATTGATCATCACTTACCAGATATTGAAAAGTAATCATGAAAAATAAAGCAAAAGGGGATAGGGAATTATATCCAAAGCCATAAACTGAAGCCAAGGAAAGTGCTTGAGCTCTGCGCTTGGCTCTGAGCTTCCTAGCAGTCAGGCGTAGGGGCGTGTGTGCCCAGAGGACATCCTCTAGCGTTGAGCCACCAGAGGTCTATTGGAGCTCCTCCTAAAGTTCTAGTGAGGTATCCCTCACTGGTATTTCCACATTCCCTCTTGAAATGTTTAACACACCTAAACGATCAAACTCAAAGCCTGGGCAGCTGGCAGACAGTCCCTCAGCTGCTGAGATCCTGGTAAGCAGTGATGGTAAGACCCTGGTAAACTTCGCCTGAGGAGCTCTGAGTGAGAATGCAGCTGGACCACAGCACCATAAGCCCGTGTTCCATCCAGCTGGTACCCCAAAGGACAAGTTGGAGAACAGCCTTTCTGGTGTTTGAGCTGGGCATCCTTTAGACAGGCTGCAGGTAGTCTGTGATTTTAGCCTGTCAGATCGATCACTGCTTGCACTTTACAAAGCAATGGTCCAACCAAAGACACCTTTATTACCATACTTCATAACTACACTTTACACTCTGAGCTTCAGCACAATCACAAATAATTAGAAACTAGCAGGGCAGCATGTAGATGCTATGATTCAATTGTGTGTCCTGCTGACTGCAAAGTGGACCTCCCTAACTTTAAGTCAGCACTGAGAGTGATAACTGGCATTGCTATTTTTACAAGAAGTCTGGTGGGGGGCAAATCTGATTTGCACAAAACAGCTATTTTTAAACATAAGGAATAATAAGGTATTATTAATAAATTTAAAGCTTAATAAAATTAATAAATAATTAATAAAAGTAAAATACTGTGGATTCTGTGGTTGTAGAAAGACTACTTTGAGCTGGAGGCTGTCAAGGAAGGCTTCACACTACAAGTGGGATTTATTTGGTTCTTAAGAAATGGTCTAGTAGGCTGCATGCTAACAGCATGGAAACAGGGCACGTCTGGACACATTTATTTAAATGTGTCCGGAGCACAAAAACATAATAAATTTGCCAAATTTATTGAGCACTGTCTATGTGCCATGACTTGTGCCAAATAATCTCTATGTAGTTTCTCATTTAATTTCCACAACTACCCCATGAGACAAACATTTTCTCATTTCCATCTTACACATAGAGAAACTGCGGCACTGGGAGGTTGAATTATATGCCCAAGGTCACAAAGCTAGGAGGGTTTGAGCTGGACTTCTGACTTTGTCTGGCTGTCCAGGCTCTAAACCTCTGTACCATCTGTGCTACTCATGAATGAATGGAAATCCCTCCACTGCTCCAGGTGCACCTTATACTCATCTTTTAGAGCACTTCTCCCAATGTATTATTATTTGGTTTCATTTTCTGTTTCTCCTACTAGACTACAAAGTCGTTGAGAGAATAACCATGTCTTCCCTGGCTGCCAGTGATTCCCCAGGCTCAGCATATAGTGAATTCTAAGTATTTACTGAACTGGATTGTGAAGCCCTTTAAAAGGGTGTAGGACATGGCCAGAAGGCTTTGCTGTGTATCTCTTAGTGTGAATGCAGTCAGGAAATATTAAGGCCTTCTTCTACTCCATGTCCATATCACAAAAGGATTCCCCCCTCTTTGAGGGAAATCTGTGATAGGCATGGGGGTGGGGTACGTTCAGTCCAGTAGTCTCCATATGAAAGGACTACTGTAGCCAGGTCCCCTGTGTCCAAATAACACTACTGGCAGAGACTCTAAATTCCTTCTGCTGCTGTGTAGCTCTCCACAAAAGAAAGACACATTGCAATCCTGCTCAAAGATGCTCCTGAGACATTTGAAGGGCACCAGAATGCACCACAGATGGCAGAGCTGCTTTGTCTTATGGAAGGATGATCCCCCAATGGGAATTTTTTTTAAAAAAAACAAACCAGTCTCTTTTTTGCTTCATAGCCAGGCTTTCCTAAGGAATAGATTTCCAGTTCATACCACTCCAGCTGGGGCAGAACTAGCGATGCTCCCTCTGCTGTGGAATGCAGCTCTTCCTGTACACACCTGGGTGGAAGCCTGGACTGAGAAGTGTGGGTCTGCAGAGAGGGCTATGGTCAGGAGCAGCAGCCGGGAGGAGCCCACCCTGCAGACGGTATGCCAGCCCGGGTGACAGAGTCATGCCGACCATGGCAGCAGGCTGATCAGTAAAAGGGTTGCACACCACACACCAGGAGGAAAAGGTATGTTAGATTTTGAAGTGAAGAAACACCCTAAGGATTTGCATGGAGGGGCACAAATCCCTAAATGAGTGTTTGTATGATAAACCTGGCAACCATCTACAATGTGTGTACTCACACATGCACACAGGTGCACATGCACACGAGCACAGCAGAACGTGAGAGGACAGAAGGGAGATGAACATAAAAGAAGCGAGGAAAAATTACCCAGTTAAAAGGATGGGTCTGCTTCTAGTTTATGTACTTTCATACCCAGAAACCTCCAATGTTTCCCCTTTTTAAAGGATTTAAAAAATCTCCATTCTCCAAACTTTCTGTATTCCAGCTCTTCCCTACGGGTTGTGTCTATCCTCCACTACATCAGCCCGTGCCTGTGCACACAGCTTACACTTCACGGAGCAGAATTCATTCACAGTCCCATTTCCTGCCTCGGGATCTTCACTCGGTGTCTCCCTAACATGGACATTCAGTTTTATTTCTTCCATTTAGAACTTCCCTTTGTAAAGCCTAACATAAGCCAACATCACTGATTCATTTGTGCTTTCATTTCTTAGAACAATATTTGTTGAGAACTTTTTCTGACAGCACAGAAAACATTCACTGTCTCTTCCTGTTATTTTTCTATCTGTCACAGTCACCCTATCTGACTGTGATGGCTGCAGCTTTGTTTTTTTTTTTTTTTTTTTTTTTTTTTACTGTAGTAATATGTTTTAGTTTTTAATTTTTAGTTTACTTTTTTCTATTATAACATAGCTGTTTAACATTATTAGTCATTAAGGAAACACAGTTTAAAACCACTAAGAGATAGTACTTCACACCCACATAGGGTGACCAACTAGCACTGACTGATGGGGACTGTGGGGTTTCTTGGGACATGGGACTTTCAGTGCTAACCCCCCAAAGTCCTAGACAAACTGGTGTAAATTGGTCACTTTATACCCACTTGAGTGACTAAAATAAAAAAGACAGTAACAAGTATTGTGGAGGATGTGAAGAAACTAAAAAGCTCATATATTGAGAGGTGAGGTGTAACACAGTACAGCCACTTTGGATAATAGTTTGACAGTTTCTTAAAAGCTGAATATAAATTTAACATACAACCCAGAAATTCCATTCCTCAATATCCAAAAGAAAACATGTCTACACAAAGACTAATGTGTGAATATTTATGATAGCCTTATTCATTAATAGTAAAAGTGTGATATATCCATACAATGGAATATTAATTCATAAAAAGGAAAAAATGCTGATACATGCTACAGTATGGATAAACCTCAAAAATATTATGTTAAATTATAGAAGCTAGTCACAAAAGGCCACATACTGCATGATTCCATTTATATGAACTATCCAGAAAAGGCGTGTCTTTCAAAAAGACTTAGTAAATTTAAAAGAGAAACAAAGATTAGTGTTTACCTTAGGCTTATGGGTAGGAAGGAGGAATGAATACAAATGGACATGAGGGATCTTTTTGGGTGATGGAAATGTTCTAAAACTAGATTATGGTAATAGTTATACCAATCTGTAAGTTTACTAAAAATCATTGAATTCTATACTTAAAATAGGTGAATTTCATAGTATGTGAATTATACCTCAAAACTACTTAAAGAGAAAAAACAACTATTCATTATAGAGAATTTAGAAAATTCAGAAAAATAGAAAAGAAAAACAAAAATCATGCACAATTCCATCCAGTAGAGACAGTCACTATTAAAATTTTGGTATATTTCCTTTGAATACCTTTTCTATGCAATTTTCCCCCCACAGTATCTTTGACTTAGAATTTTATAAATGAAAAATCTTTTTGGTGCCACTGGCAGTGTAACATATAAGGGAAAGTGATCATATAAACTTTCTGCCCTTACAAAACATAGGGTTTTTTTTTTTTTTTTTTTTTTTTGAGAGGGCATCTCTCATATTTATTGATCAAATGGTTGTTAACAACAATAAAATTCAGTATAGGGGGGTCAATGCTCAATGTACAATCATTAATCCATCTCAAGCCTAATTCTCGTCAGTCTCCAATCTTCTGAAGCATAACGAACAAGTTCTTACATGGTGAACGAATTCTTACAGAGTGAATAAATTCTTACATGGTGAACAGTACAAGGGCATTCATCACAGAAACTTTCGGTTTTGATCATGCAATATGACCTATAAACCATCAGGTCAAATATGAATATTCATTTGATTTTTGTACTTGATTTATATGTTGATCCCACATTTCTCCTATTATTATTATTATTTTTATTTTTAATAAAATGCTGAAGTGGTAGGTAGATGCAAGATAAAGGTAGAAAACATAGTTTAGTGCTGTAAGAAGGCAAATGTAGATGATCAGATGATCAGGTGTGTGCCTATGGACTAAGTATTAATCCAGGCTAGACAAGGGCAGCAAGACATCCACGGATGCAGAAGATTTCTCTCAAAGCAGGGGGGGTGAGGTTCTGAGCCTCACCTCTGTTGATCCCCAAATTCTCACCTGATGGCCCCCCTGCGACTGTGCCTGTCTTAGGTTGTTCCTCCCTTGAGGAATCTTACCCGTCTCTGGCTAACCAGTCATCTTCCGGGGCCATACAGGGAAATGTAAAGTTGGTAAGTGAGAGAGAAGCCATATTGTTTGCAAAGGTTAGCTTTTTACTTCTTTGCAGATTTATGCCCTGTGGCTTCTATGCCCAGCACTTGTCTCGAGGTATCTTTACCACCTGGAGGAATTATGATACTCGGTAAATTCGATATGAGGCACGAATTCTATTTAAGGTTTGTAATTAGGAAGGAAGAAGAAAAGCTATAGATGTAGCATATGAAGGAAACTTGGGAGGATTGATTATTTCTTTGACATATCTTCTTGTATAGTACCTTAAGTATGTATAGGTTTTAAACTACTAACTAATTTGCACACACATATTGACATAATAGGAATACGGTGACATAAACAAAGCAAATCTATAATTACCAGCCATCTCCAGTGAAGCCAAGAAAACCATTTAGGCACCCTAGGCATTTGTGAAAATTTATCTATAATATGATGGATATTTTCCAACTGTACTTGAACCATCAGACAAATTAAAGCAGCCCATTTCTGGGATCTGTTCACATCCCATATGTTCTTTTAACCATAGATAGTCTATAGCCATAAGATTTTGGAGTGCTACAACTTGCACCCCTCCCAACTCCTGGTTGAGTTCCAACAGTACAGATCCAGTCAAATTCGTTGTCTCACTGTATGCACATGCCAGCCTAGACATCTCCCTCCTCCTTCTTATGGCAAGTCCAGGAGACGGTGGGCTGGATGCAGCCACAACCGCAGCATCGTCCGGATCCCTGGGGAGGCTTTTTGATGATCATCCCCCGGCACGAGTCCTCCAGAGAGTGCTGATGCCGGAAGCTCCTCCTCATATCGTATCTTATTTCATTTTCTGGGTATCCAAGCTAGGCCTTGATCTTCTGCGGAGAAACAAACAGACCCTTTGCCCACACTTTGACATGCCCTCTGTACCACTGTGCAGAACTCATTGGAGGTCAGCACACAGTAACTGCTTTTTTTTTTTTTTTTTTTTTAATTAAGAGAAAGGAATATTATCAGAAAAGAGTACCTCCATAGCTGATCATCTGACACCCTTTAAGTGATCAACATTAAGGATATTTAAAGCATGCGTTGATCTTTGATTTACCAATAGTTTTATCCTGTTAACGAGTAATCCCCTTTTCTTTCTTTCTTTCTTTTTTTTTTTTTTTTTAATTTTTAATCTACCCTTACATGAAGAATACTATGTTTACTATGCTCTCCCCTATATCAGGTCCCCCCTAACAACCCCATTACGGTTACTGTCCATCAGCTTAGCAAAATGTGGTAGAGTCACTACTTGTCCTCTCTGTGTTGTGCAGCCCACCCTCCCCTTTCTCCCTCCCCCCCATGCATGCTAATCTTAATACCCCCCTTCTTCTTCTCCCCCCTTATCCCTCCCTGCCCACCCATCCTCCCCATTTCCTTTCCCTTTGGTACCTGTTAGTCCATTTTTGGGTTCTGTAATTCTGCTGCTGTTTTGTTCCTTCAGTTTTTCCTTTGTTCCTGTACTCCTCAGATGAGTGAAATCATTTGGTATTTCTCTTTCTCCGCTTGGCTTATTTCACTGAGCATAATACTCTCCAGCTCCATCCATGTTGCTGCAAATGGTTGGATTTTTCCACTTCTTATGGCTGAGTAGTATTCCATTGTGTATATGTACCACATCTTCTTTATCCATTCATCTACAGATGGACATTTAGGTTGCTTCCAATTCTTGGCTATTGTAAATAGTGCTGCGATAAACATAGGAGTGCATCTGTCTTTCTCAAACTTGATTGCTGCGTTCTTAGGGTAAATTCCTAGGAGTGGAATTCCTGGGTCAAATGGTAGGTCTGTTTTGAGCATTTTGATGCACCTCCATACTGCTTTCCACAATGGTTGAACTAATTTACATTCCCACCAGCAGTGTAGGAGGGTTCCCCTTTCTCCACAGCCTCGCCAACATTTGTTGTTGTTTGTCTTTTGGATGGCAGCTATCCTTACTGGTGTGAGGTGATACCTCATTGTAGTTTTAATTTGCATTTCTCTGATAATTAGCGATGTGGAGCATCTTTTCATGTGTCTCTTGGCCATCTGTATTTCTTTTTTGGAGAACTGTCTGTTCAGTTCCTCTGCCCATTTTTTAATTGGGTTATTTGTTTTTTGTTTGTTGAGGCGTGTGAGCTCTTTATATATTCTGGACGTCAAGCCTTTATCAGATCTGTCATTTTCAAATATATTCTCCCATACTGTAGGGTTCCTTTTTGTTCTATTGATGGTGTCTTTCGCTGTACAGAAGCTTTTCAGCTTAATGTAGTCCCACTTGCTCATTTTTGCTGTTGTTTTCCTTGCCCGGGGAGATATGTTCAAGAAGAGATCACTCATGTTTATGTCTAAGAGGTTTTTGCCTATGTTTTTTTCCAAGAGTTTAATGGTTTCGTGACTTACATTCAGGTCTTTGATCCATTTTGAGTTTACCTTTGTATATGGGGTTAGACAATGGTCCAGTTTCATTCTCCTACATGTAGCTGTCCAGTTTTGCCAGCACCATCTGTTGAAGAGACTGTCATTTTGCCATTGTATGTCCATGGCTCCTTTATCAAATATTAATTGACCATATATGTTTGGGTTAATTTCTGGGGTCTCTAATCTGTTCCACTGGTCTGTGGCTCTGTTCTTGTGCCAGTACCAAATTGTCTTGATTACTATGGCTTTGTAGTAGAGCTTGAAGTTGGGGAGTGAGATCCCCCCTACTTTATTCTTCTTTTTCAGGATTGCTTTGGCTATTCGGGGTCTTTGGTGTTTCCATATGAATTTTTGAATTATTTGTTCCAATTCATTGAAGAATGTTGCTGGTAATTTGAGAGGGATTGCATCAAATTTGTATATTGCTTTTGGCAGGATGGCCATTTTGACGATATTAATTCTTCCTAGCCATGAGCATGGGATGAGTTTCCATTTATTAGTGTCCCCTTTAATTTCTCTTAAGAGTGACTTGTAGTTTTCAGAGTATAAGTCTTTCACTTCCTTGGTTAGGTTTATTCCTAGGTATTTTATTCTTTTTGATGCAATGGTGAATGGAATTGTTTTCCTGATTTCTCTTTCTATTGATTCGTTGTTAGTGTATAGGAAGGCTACAGATTTCTGTGTGTTGATTTTGTATCCTGCAACTTTGCTGTATTCCGATATCAGTTCTAGTAGTTTTGGAGTGGAGTCTTTAGGGTTTTTTATGTACAGTATCATATCATCTGCAAATAGTGACAGTTTAACTTCTTCTTTACCAATCTGGATTCCTTGTATTTCTTTGTTTTGTCTGATTGCCGTGGCTAGGACCTCCAGTACTATGTTGAATAACAGTGGGGAGAGTGGGCATCCCTGTCTGGTTCCCGATCTCAGTGGAAATGCTTTCAGCTTCTCGCTGTTCAGTATAATGCTGGCTGTGGGTTTATCATATATGGCCTTTATTATGTTGAGGTACTTGCCCTCTATTCCCATTTTGCTGAGAGTTTTTATCATGAATGGATGTTGAATTTTGTCAAATGCTTTTTCAGCATCTATGGAGATGATCATGTGGTTTTTGTCTTTCTTTTTGTTGATGTGGTGGATGATGTTGATGGATTTTCGAATGTTGTACCATCCTTGCATCCCTGGGATGAACCCCACTTGGTCATGGTGTATGATCCTTTTGATATACTGTTGAATTCTGTTTGCTAATATTTTTTTTTTTTTTTTTTTTTTTTTTTTTGAGAGGGCATCTCTCATATTTATTGATCAAATGGTTGTTAACAACAATAAAATTCAGTATAGGGGGGTCAATGCTCAATGTACAATCATTAATCCATCTCAAGCCTAATTCTCGTCATTCTCCAATCTTCTGAAGCATAACGAACAAGTTCTTACATGGTGAACGAATTCTTACAGAGTGAATAAATTCTTACATGGTGAACAGTACAAGGGCAGTCATCACAGAAACTTTCGGTTTTGATCATGCAATATGACCTATAAACCATCAGGTCAAATATGAATATTCATTTGATTTTTGTACTTGATTTATATGTTGATCCCACATTTCTCCTATTATTATTATTATTTTTATTTTTAATAAAATGCTGAAGTGGTAGGTAGATGCAAGATAAAGGTAGAAAACATAGTTTAGTGCTGTAAGAAGGCAAATGTAGATGATCAGATGATCAGGTGTGTGCCTATGGACTAAGTATTAATCCAGGCTAGACAAGGGCAGCAAAACATCCACGGATGCAGAAGATTTCTCTCAAAACAGGGGGGGTGAGGTTCTGAGCCTCACCTCTGTTGATCCCCAAATTCTCACCTGATGGCCCCCCTGCGACTGTGCCTGTCTTAGGTTGTTCCTCCCTTGAGGAATCTTACCCGTCCCTGGCTAACCAGTCATCTTCCGGGGCCATACAGGGAAATGTAAAGTTGGTAAGTGAGAGAGAAGCCATATTGTTTGCAAAGGTTAGCTTTTTACTTCTTTGCAGATTTATGCCCTGTGGCTTCTATGCCCAGCACTTGTCTCGAGGTATCTTTACCACCTGGAGGAATTATGATACTCGGTAAATTCGATATGAGGCACGAATTCTATTTAAAGTTTGTAATTAGGAAGGAAGAAGAAAAGCTATAGATGTAGCATATGAAGGAAACTTGGGAGGATTGATTATTTCTTTGACATATCTTCTTGTATAGTACCTTAAGTATGTATAGGTTTTAAACTACTAACTAATTTGCACACACATATTGACATAATAGGAATACGGTGACATAAACAAAGCAAATCTATAATTACCAGCCATCTCCAGTGAAGCCAAGAAAACCATTTAGGCACCCTAGGCATTTGTGAAAATTTATCTATGATATGATGGATATTTTCCAACTGTACTTGAACCATTAGACAAATTAAAGCAGCCCATTTCTGGGATCTGTTCACATCCCATATGTTCTTTTAACCATAGATAGTCTATAGTCATGAGATTTTGGGGTGCTACAACTTGCACCCCTCCCAACTCCTGGTTGAGTTCCAACAGACAGATCCGGTCAAATTCGTTGTCTCACTGTATGCACATGCCAGCCTAGACATCTCCCTCCTCCTTCTCATGGCAAGTCCAGGAGATGGTGGGCTGGATGCAGCCACAACCGCAGCATCGTCCGGATCCCTGTGGAGGCTTTTTGATGATCATCCCCCGGCACGAGTCCTCCAGAGAGTGCTGATGCCGGAAGCTCCTCCTCATATCGTATCTTAGTTCATTTTCTGGGTATCCAAGCTAGGCCTTGATCTTCTGCGTAGAAACAAACAGACCCTTTGCCCACACTTTGACATGCCCTCTATACCACTGTGCAGAACTCATTGGAGGTCAGCACACAGTAACTGCTTTTTTTTTTTTTTTTTTTAATTAAGAGAAAGGAATATTATCAGAAAAGAGTACCTCCATAGCTGATCATCTGACACCCTTTAAGTGATCAACATTAAGGATATTTAAAGCATGCGTTGATCTTTGATTTACCAATAGTTTTATCCTGTTAAGGAGTAATCCCCCTTTTCTTTCTTTCTTTCTTTTTTTTTTTTTTTTTAAATTTTTAATCTACACTTACCTGAAGAATACTATGTTTACTATGCTCTCCCCTATATCAGGTCCCCCCTAACAACCACATTACGGTTACTGTCCATCAGCTTAGCAAAATGTTGTAGAGTCACTACTTGTCCTCTCTGTGTTGTGCAGCCCACCCTCCCCTTTCTCCCTCCCCCCCATGCATGCTAATCTTAATACCGCCCTTCTTCTTCCCCCCCCTTATCCCTCCCTGCCCACCCATCCTCCCCAGTTCCTTTCCCTTTGGTACCTGTTAGTCCATTTTTGGGTTCTGTAATTCTGCTGCTGTTTTGTTCCTTCAGTTTTTCCTTTGTTCCTATACTCCTCAGATGAGTGAAATCATTTGGTATTTCTCTTTCTCCGCTTGGCTTATTTCACTGAGCATAATACTCTCCAGCTCCATCCATGTTGCTGCAAATGGTTGGATTTTTCCACTTCTTATGGCTGAGTAGTATTCCATTGTGTATATGTACCACATCTTCTTTATCCATTCATCTACAGATGGACATTTAGGTTGCTTCCAATTCTTGGCTATTGTAAATAGTGCTGCGATAAACATAGGAGTGCATCTGTCTTTCTCAAACTTGATTGCTGCGTTCTTAGGGTAAATTCCTAGGAGTGGAATTCCTGGGTCAAATGGTAGGTCTGTTTTGAGCATTTTGATGCACCTCCATACTGCTTTCCACAATGGTTGAACTAATTTACATTCCCACCAGCAGTGTAGGAGGGTTCCCCTTTCTCCACAGCCTCGCCAACATTTGTTGTTGTTTGTCTTTTGGATGGCAGCTATCCTTACTGGTGTGAGGTGATACCTCATTGTAGTTTTAATTTGCATTTCTCTGATAATTAGCGATGTGGAGCATCTTTTCATGTGTCTCTTGGCCATCTGTATTTCTTTTTTGGAGAACTGTCTGTTCAGTTCCTCTGCCCATTTTTTAATTGGGTTATTTGTTTTTTGTTTGTTGAGGCGTGTGAGCTCTTTATATATTCTGGACGTCAAGCCTTTATCAGATCTGTCATTTTCAAATATATTCTCCCATACTGTAGGGTTCCTTTTTGTTCTATTGATGGTGTCTTTCGCTGTACAGAAGCTTTTCAGCTTAATGTAGTCCCACTTGCTCATTTTTGCTGTTGTTTTCCTTGCCCGGGGAGATATGTTCAAGAAGAGATCACTCATGTTTATGTCTAAGAGGTTTTTGCCTATGTTTTTTTCCAAGAGTTTAATGGTTTCGTGACTTACATTCAGGTCTTTGATCCATTTTGAGTTTACCTTTGTATATGGGGTTAGACAATGGTCCAGTTTCATTCTCCTACATGTAGCTGTCCAGTTTTGCCAGCACCATCTGTTGAAGAGACTGTCATTTTGCCATTGTATGTCCATGGCTCCTTTATCAAATATTAATTGACCATATATGTTTGGGTTAATTTCTGGGGTCTCTAATCTGTTCCACTGGTCTGTGGCTCTGTTCTTGTGCCAGTACCAAATTGTCTTGATTACTATGGCTTTGTAGTAGAGCTTGAAGTTGGGGAGTGAGATCCCCCCTACTTTATTCTTCTTTTTCAGGATTGCTTTGGCTATTCGGGGTCTTTGGTGTTTCCATATGAATTTTTGAATTATTTGTTCCAATTCATTGAAGAATGTTGCTGGTAATTTGAGAGGGATTGCATCAAATTTGTATATTGCTTTTGGCAGGATGGCCATTTTGACGATATTAATTCTTCCTAGCCATGAGCATGGGATGAGTTTCCATTTATTAGTGTCCCCTTTAATTTCTCTTAAGAGTGACTTGTAGTTTTCAGAGTATAAGTCTTTCACTTCCTTGGTTAGGTTTATTCCTAGGTATTTTATTCTTTTTGATGCAATGGTGAATGGAATTGTTTTCCTGATTTCTCTTTCTATTGATTCGTTGTTAGTGTATAGGAAAGCTACAGATTTCTGTGTGTTGATTTTGTATCCTGCAACTTTGCTGTATTCCGATATCAGTTCTAGTAGTTTTGGAGTGGAGTCTTTAGGGTTTTTTATGTACAGTATCATATCATCTGCAAATAGTGACAGTTTAACTTCTTCTTTACCAATCTGGATTCCTTGTATTTCTTTGTTTTGTCTGATTGCCGTGGCTAGGACCTCCAGTACTATGTTAAATAACAGTGGGGAGAGTGGGCATCCCTGTCTGGTTCCCGATCTCAGTGGAAATGCTTTCAGCTTCTCGCTGTTCAGTATAATGCTGGCTGTGGGTTTATCATATATGGCCTTTATTATGTTGAGGTACTTGCCCTCTATTCCCATTTTGCTGAGAGTTTTTATCATGAATGGATGTTGAATTTTGTCAAATGCTTTTTCAGCATCTATGGAGATGATCATGTGGTTTTTTTCTTTCTTTTTGTTGATGTGGTGGATGATGTTGATGGATTTTCGAATGTTGTACCATCCTTGCATCCCTGGGATGAACCCCACTTGGTCATGGTGTATGATCCTTTTGATATACTGTTGAATTCTGTTTGCTAATATTTTATTGAGTATTTTTGCATCTACGTTCATCAGGGATATTGGTCTGTAATTTTCTTTTTTGGTGGGGTCTTTGCCTGGTTTTGGTATTAGGGTGATGTTGGCTTCATAGAATGAGTTTGGGAGTATTCCCTCTTCTTCTATTTTGTGGAACACTTTAAGGAGAATGGGTATTATGTCTTCTCTGTGTGTCTGATAAAATTCCGAGGTAAATCCGTCCGGCCCCGGGGTTTTGTTCTTGGGTAGTTTTTTGATTACTGTTTCAATTTCTTTGCTTGTAATTGGTTTGTTTAACTTTTGTGTTTCTTCCTTGGTCAGTCTTGGGAGGTTGTATTTTTCTAGGAAGTTGTCCATTTCTTCTAGGTTTTCCAGCTTGTTGGCATATAGGTTTTCATAGTAGTCTTTAATAATTCTTTGTATTTCTGTGGAGTCTGTCGTGATTTTTCCATTCTCATTTCTGATTATGTTGATTTGTGTTGACTCTCTTTTTCTCTTAATAAGTTGGGCTAGAGGCTTATCTATTTTGTTTATTTTCTCAAAGAACCAGCTCTTGGTTTCGTTGATTTTTGCTATTGTTTTATTCTTCTCAATTTTGTTTATTTCTTCTCTGATCTTTATTATGTCCCTCCTTCTGCTGACTTTAGGCCTCATTTGTTCTTCTTTTTCCAGTTTTAATAGTTGTGATGTTAGACTATTCATTTGGGATTGTTCTTCCTTCTTCAAGTGTGCCTGGATTGCTATATACTTTCCTCTTAAGACTGCTTTCGCTGCATCCCACAGAAGTTGGGGCTTAGTGTTGTTGTTGTCATTTGTTTCTATATATTCCTTGATCTCTATTTTGATTTGTTCATTGATCCATTGATTATTTAGTAGCATGTTGTTAAGCCTCCATGTGTTTGTGAGCCTTTTTGTTTTCTTTGTAGAATTTATTTCTACTTTCATACCTTTGTGGTCTGAAAAATTGGTTGGTAGAATTTCAATATTGTGGAATTTACTGAGGCTCTTTTTGTGAGCTAGTATGTGGTCTATTCTGGAGAATGTTCCATGTGCACTTGAGAAGAATGTATATCCTGTTGCTTTTGGATGTAAAGTTCTATAGATGTCTATTAGGTCCATCTGTTCTAGTGTGTTGTTCAGTGCCTGTGTGTCTTTACTTATTTTCTGCCCGGTGGATCTATCCTTTGGGGTGAGTGGTGTGTTGAAGTCTCCTACAATGAATGCATTGCAGTCTATTTCCCTCTTTAGTTCTGTTAGTATTTGCTTCACATATGCTGGTGCTCCTGTATTGGGTGCATATATATTTAGAATGGTTATATCCTCTTGTTGGACTAAGCCCTTTATCATTATGTAGTGGCCTTCTTTATCTCTTGTTACTTTCTTTGTTTTGAAGTCTATTTTGTCTGATATTAGTACTGCAACCCCTGCTTTCTTCTCACTGTTGTTTGCCTGAAATATGTTTTTCCATCCCTTGACTTTTAGTCTATGCTTATCTTTGGGTTTAAGGTGAGTTTCTTGTAAGCAGCATATAGATGGGTCTTGCTTTTTTATCCATTCTATTACTCTATGTCTTTTGATTGGTGCATTAAGTCCATTTACATTTAGGGTGACTATTGAAAGATATGTACTTATTGCCATTGCAGGCTTTAGATTCGTGGTTACCAAAGGTTCAAGGTTAGCTTCTTTAGTATCTTACTGCCTAACTTAGCTCGCTTATTGAGCTGTTATATACACTGTCTGGAGAGTCTTTTCTTCTCTCCCTTCTTATTCCTCCTCCTCCATTCTTCATATGTTGTGTGTTTTGTTCTGTGCTCTTTTTAGGGGTGCTCCCATCTAGAGCAGTCCTTGTAGGATGCCCTGTAGAGGTGGTTTGTGGGAAGCAAATTCCCTCAGCTTTTGCTTGTCTGGGAATTGTTTAATCCCGCCATCATATTTAAATGATAGTCGTGCTGGATACAGTATCCTTGGTTCAAGGCCCTTCTGTTTCATTGCATTAAGTATATCATGCCATTCTCTTCTGGCCTGTAGGGTTTCTGTCGAGAAGTCTGATGTTAGCCTGATGGGTTTTCCTTTATAGGTGACCTTTTTCTCTCTAGCTGCCTTTAAAACTCTTTCCTTGTCCTTGATCCTTGCCATTTTAATTATTATGTGTCTTGGTGTTGTCCTCCTTGGATCCTTTCTGTTGGGGGTTCTGTATAATTCCATGGTCTGTTCGATTATTTCCTCCCCCAGTTTGGGGAAGTTTTCAGCAATTATTTCTTCAAAGACACTTTCTATCCCTTTTCCTCTTTCTTCCTCTTCTGGTATCCCTATAATACGAATGTTTTTCCTTTTGTATTGGTCACATATTTCTCTTAGTGTTGTTTCATTCCTGGAGATCCTTTTATCTCTCTCTCTGTCAGCTTCTATACGTTCCTGTTCTCTGGCTTCTATTCCTTCAATGGCCTCTTGCATCTTATCCATTCTGCTTATAAATCCTTCCAGGGATTGTTTCACTTCTGTGATCTCTTTCCTGACATCTGTGATCTCCTTCCGGACTTCATCCCACTGCTCTTGCATTTTTCTCTGCATCTCATCCCACTGCTCTTGCATTTTTCTCTGCATCTCATCCCATTGCTCTTGCATTTTTTTCTGCATCTCTGTCAGCATGTTCATGATTTTTATTTTGAATTCTTTTTCAGGAGGACTAGTTAGGTCTGTCTCCTTCTCAGGTGTTGTCTCTGTGATCTTTGTCTGCCTGTAGTTTTGCCTTTTCATGGTGATAGAGATAGTTTGCAGAGCTGGTACAAGTGACCGCTGGAAGAGCTTCCCTTCTTGTTGGTTTGTAGCCTTTTCCTGGGAGAATAGCGACCTCTAGTGGCTTGTGCTGGGCAGCTGTGCGCAGACAGGGCTTCTGCTTCCTGCCCAGTTGCTTTGGGGTTTATCTCCGCTGTTGCTGTGGGCTTGGCCTGGCTGGGGCTGTTCCTCCAAAATGGTGGAGCCCCGTTGGAGGGGGAGCAGCCAGGAGACTATTTATCTCCGTAAGGGGCCTCTGTGCTCCCTGCTGCCCAGGGGGTTAGAGTGCCCAGAGATCCCCAGATTCCCTGCTTCAGGTCTAAGTGACCTGTCCTGCCCCTTTAAGATTTCCAAAAAGCACTCTCCAAACCAAAACAACAACAGCAACAATGAGAGAGGGAACAGAAAGAAAGAGAAAAAAAAAAAGGAAAAAAAAAGGAAAAAACAAGCGATTTTTTTTGTTTTTTTTTTTTTTTGTCCTCAGGTGCCGGTCCCAGGCACCCGCTCACTGGTCCTGCTGCCCTGTCTCCCTAGCACCAGGGTCCCTGTCCTTTCAAGGCTTCCAAAAAGCACCCACCCACCGGTCCCGCAGGGAAGGAACGCTCAATATTCTTTGTCCTCAGGCACTGGTCCCACGCACCCGCTCACCAGTCCCGCCGCCCTGCCTCCCTAGCACCGGGGTCCCTGTCCCTTCAAGGCTTCCAAAAAGCACTCGGCAAAAAGAGAGAAAAAAAAGGGGAAAAACGCGCGATTTCTTCCGTCCTCAGGTGCTGGTCTCAGGCACCCACCCACCGGTCCCACAGGGAAAAATGCGGGATATTCTTTGTCCTCAGGTGCCGGTCCCAGGCACCCGCTCACCAGTCCCGCCGCCCTGCCTCCCTAGCACCGGGGTCCCTGTCCCTTTTAGGCTTCCAAAAAGCACTCGCAGAAAAGAGAAAAAAAAAAGGGGAAAAACGCGCGATTTCCTCTGTCCTCAAGTGCCGGTCTCAGGCACCCGCCCACCGGTCCCGCAGGGAAAAACGGGGGATATTCTTTGTCCTCAGGTGCCGGTCCCAGCCACCCGCTCACCAGTCCCGCCACCGTGCCTCCCTAGCACTGGGGTCCCCGTCCCTTCAAGGCTTCCAAAAAGCGCTCGCCCAAAAGAGAAAAAAAAAAAGGGGAAAAACGCGCGACCTCCTCCGTCCTCAGGCACCGGTCTCAGGCACCCGCCCCCCGGTCTCGCAGGGAGAAACGCGGGATATTCTTTGTCCTCCGGCGCCGTTCCCAGGCACCTCCTCACCGGTCCCGCCACCCTGCCTCCCCAGCAACGGGGGCCCGTCCCTCTAAGGCTTCCAAAAAGCGCTCGCCAAAAAAAAAGCGCTCGCCAAAAAAAAACCGCTCCGGTTTCTCTCCACCCGCCGGGAGCCGGGGGGAGGGGCGCTCGGGTCCCGCCGGGCTGGGGCTTGTATCTTACCCCCTTCACAAGGCGCTGGGTTCTTGCAGGTGTGGATGTGGTCTGGATGTTGTCCTGTGTCCTGTGGTCTCTATTTTAGGAAGATTTTTCTTTATTATATTTTCATAGCTCTATGTGTTTTTGGGAGGAGATTTCCACTGCTCTACTCACGCCGCCATCTTCTGCAGCTTTGTTTTTTTGCATAAATGATGCCCTGGCTGGAGCCTATTTGTGTGAGAATATTTTGCCATTTTAAACTAAACTCACAAAGTATGTTTGCAATTAACCAAAATGTTTAACTATTTGGTAGAATTTGCGAGGGTTTCTGCACAACGTGGACCTTGAGTCTTTGGGGAAAAATTCTCACTTTCTTGCTATTCAACCCACCTTAGCCATTCCATCTGTCTGGAATAATGATCCCTGACACCAACATCACGCATCCTATTCCCATAGTTGACTCTTATTTATCTTTTATAAAACCTATTCCCTACCCACTGCCTAAGTCTGAGATTTTGCTTATATAGCTTCTATATATTCTCTAGTGTACCAGGTCTCACACTGCTTTTTCATTGCCTACTTATTTTTATCTAAACCCCATGAAAGTGAAGATTCACAAGGACAAGGATCATATCTGTCTTGTGCACCAATTTGCACAATTGTCTAAACCAGATAGTACTTAGAGAATAGTTGTTGAATCCAGTTTAGTGGAGTCTCATGAAGGAAACTAATAGAACACCTATTCTGTAAAAATATGTTCTTGAATAGTATTGGTACTTTCTCATTTAATATCACTAAACTGGTTACCTAGAGAAAATGCAGTGACCCTTCTGGAGTCTGTTATACTTTCACCTAATTGACTAAGAGAAAGAGGAAATGCCCTACAAAAAGAAAAGCTCCATCTGTTTCCAGAAACCACTCCCAGGCCGGAAGTGCCTTGCAAAGGCTGGTATCGGCAAGCCTGCCACCCTTAGTAAAACAACAGTAGTCTGTATTGTGGAGTGTGTGTGGATAAAATGAGGGTTCCTGTGGCCAGAATTCTCACCTGGCCCTGGTTGGCTAGCTCACTACACACGTGTGACCAATGAGTTGTTGTTGACCCCTATATAAGGGACTCCGTCCAGTGCTCTGGGTTGACACGGTGTCATGGCTGCAAGGCTGCGGGAGAGTAGAGCAGAGGCTGGAGTGGTGGCAGCGCCAAGGACAGAGGCCCAGAGTATGGCTGTGTGCGACCCAGAGGCCCAGAGGCAGGGACCGGCTTGCTGCATGCAGACTCGCTTTGAGTGGATGAGATTTTAGTGACTGACCTGCCACCATGGAAGTAAAGTTGGGTATAACTCTTTCACCCCATGAACGTTTTACTGTCATTTCTTTGGCCACACTGAATAATCCATGGTGAGCTTGCCTGGTGCTGAAACCCATTGGCAAGACAAGTAAGTGCCTTTGATGTGACAGCAGCTTTTCATATACATTTTTTGTCCTTTTTATGCTCAGAAGTACCCCATAAAGCAGCAGCATCTTCATTCCTTTATGTGAGGAAGCTGAGCTCAGCGTACATAACTTGCCCCAGGATTCCAGGGTTATAAGTCACAGAGCCAAAATTCAATCAGAGCTGTTCTTATTCCAGAGCCTTTGCTCTTTGGAGTTCACTGCAGGGTCTCTCGAAAGGCTTCCTTCTACCTGCAGGTTGGGAATGGGGCAGAGCCTGGGAAAATTTGCCTAGGCAGACTCAGGGAATACTGAGCTGCTCCTAGTAACAGAATGCTGGAAAAATAAGTCTATCTACTTCAATCATCCTTGTTTAAAAATAAATCGGCACTTCTGCAAACCCACTCAGTGAGGATAAAGAATAAATGATTTTTTGAGAAGCTATAAAGGCTGATGAAAGTCTTTTACTTCAAACTCTGTATTCACCAACACCCACTTAGCAACCAGCTCTGAAGCCCAATGAAGGGCCCATCAGGGCGGCAAGCAGAGCCACTGCAAACAGCTGTTCATTATGAGCTCCAAAGTGTCGGTGATATTAAAATAAATCCTTGTCTCTCTGAACTGTGACAGATTCGGTCATCCAAGAGACGGCTCCTGAGATACATCTCCACAAGCTGCATGAAAAAACAGAGCTTCCTGATTGAGCTGGTACCAAATGGGAAAATTCTTCTTATTCTAAGGTATATTATGCTAAATGACCAGTGATTTTTTTTTATTGATTCTCAGTGTTATTAGAAAGTCCTGGGTACATAATCCTCACTGATCTTGTGGTGGGTCCTTGGAAATGACAGCTAAAGACAGCAGCTGGCTTAGTGGAAGCGTGAGCTGAAGACAGCAATACCTTTTCTGTTGCATTATTCATACAGCAGGCCCATTCACTGATGGCCTTGCAGGACTGTGGATAAAATTAAGATTCCTGTGGCCAGGATTCTCACGTGGCCCTGGTTGGCTAGCTCACTACACACGTGTGGGCAGTGCATCGTTATTGACTTTATATAAAGAGCCCTTCCCAGTGCTCTGGGCGACATGGTGGCATGGCTGCAAGGCTGCAGGAGAGCAGAGCAGAGGCTGGAGTGGTGGCAGCACTGAGGACAGAGGCCCAGAGGTTGGTTGTGTGGGCAGAGAGGCCCAGAGGCAGAGACTGGGTCAGCTTTCTGCATGCAAACTTGCTCTGAGTGAATGGGATTTCAGTGACTGACCTGCCACCGTGGAAATAAAGTAGGGTATAACTCTTTCACCCCAAGAATGTTCTGCTGCCATTTCTTTGGTCACACTGAATCCATAGTGAACTTGCCCAGGGCTGAAACCCATTGGCAAGACAAGGATTCCTATTAACTTTTGGTGCTTAGTAAAGACAACTGAGGATCAAAGTCTTAGCAATACTGCGAGTATGAAGTTATGTGAACATGTCAATAATTTTTTAGGTATTTTATTTCCTTGGCTTAAGGCTTTAAATTCTGAATTTGAGAAAGATAGGCTCATGTCCATGACAATTTCAACTCCCTTGGTCTGTAAGAATATGTACCACATCTTACCTCAAAAATATCTGTGGTTTGGGTAAATGAGTGACTAAATCATTTAGCTCATTTAGGGGAACTTCCAGAAACTTACCTAAACTCATTTCTTTGATTTAACTTAATAGACAATTTATTCATATGGTTTATGCACTTTTAAAATATACAAAAAGTATATAAAAGAAGTATCTTTCCAATCTGTCACCCACCTTCCCAATTCCCGCCCACTGCCACCTAGGCAGCTGCTGTTTTTAGTTTCTTGTGTGTCCTTGAATTGCTTATGCACATACCAGCACATAAAAGATCTCTCCTTATTTATATTCACCTTACGAAAAATAGTACTGTTCTGCACTTTGCTCTTTTCTTCTTTAACTTAATAATATATCTTGGAAATCATTTTATACCAGTGTGTGCAGAGTGCCTCCTTCTATATCATAGCTGCATAGTATTTCTTTATAGGCTTTACCATATTTACTGAACCATTCCCAGCTGATGGATAATGTGATTGCTCCTTATTTTTTAATATTGCAAATCATGCTGCAAATTTGTACCTATATGTGCAGGAATATCTGTAGAAAGTATTTGTAAAAGTGAAATTGCCAGGTCAAAAGGTACACTTAATTGTAGTTTTGATAGGTATTACCTAGTTGCCCTTCATAGGCATTTTAAGCAATGGAAGTTCCCTAGCATGCCATCAGGATTCTTGTTGCCCCCAGCATCTTCAAGACTATATTATTTTTTCCACGTTCTTTCCATTTTTCTAGGTAAAAATTAGATCGCAATGTAATTTTGATTTGTATGTTTTTGTGATGAGAGAGGAGTACCTTTGATTACTTAAAGGCTATTTGTATTCCTTTTCTGTAAACTGTTCATATTCTTTGCCTGTTTTTTTACATCTTTATTTCTAATAAATTTTTAGGAGCTCCTCATATAATTGGCAATTATGAGCTCTTTACAATGTCATGCCAATTAAACACATCTTGCCCAGTTTTCCTTCCTTCTTTCCTCCTTCCTTCCATTCATTCCCTCCTTCTTTCATTTCTTTCCTTATGTTTTTTTTGCTATTTAGAAGTTTTTTTGAATAACTTCTAGATTTCTAATCAAAATCAGGAAGCATTTTCCTCTGCAAGGTAATAAATGAATTTCCCCTATTTTTCCCCCAGTTTTTCTAGGATTTTTATTTTACATTGAAATCTTAGATCCAATTGTAATTTATTCTGTTATGTGATATAATATATTCATTCAGCTTATTCCCCCACCCCCAAAAGCCTATTCAGTTTTTTCCATAACATTTCCTGATTGGTCAGTCTTTTCCACAGTGATCTGAGAGGCTGTCTTTATCATCCACAAATTCACTTATGTATTTGGGTTCACTTTCGGTCTTTTAATTCTTTCTGATTTGTCTGTTCATGTGTCAGAATCATGCTGTTTTTTATTATCATGGCTTAATTGACTTATTGTTAGACTCAGTCTCCCTCATTGCTTTTTAAGTTGTTCCAGTGTTTTCATTCATTTATTTTTTAGTTACCTGTATTACCAACCTGTTTAATTCCTCTCCTTCTCTGTTCCAAAGACAACAACAATAAAGCAAGCACGGTATTATTGATCTTCTTAAATGTATAAGAAACTTGGCTTCAGGAAACTAAACTTCATCATGTTTAGTCCTCTGATCCATTCCAAGAAACGTGGTTTGCCTTCACTTGTTTTTCTTTTGTTTGCCTTAATAGCGACTTAAAATCTTCTTCACACAGGTTCTGCGTATTTCTTGTTTTTTCTCTAGTGTTCTTTTTGTTGGTACTTTAAGTGGGATCTTCTTTTATATCTTCTAATAGATTGCATGGCTATTGGTTTCTGCACATCACTTTTTACTCTTCCATCTTCCTGAAAACTCTTAATAGTTGTAGTAGTTTCTCAGATGGTTCTCTTGGATTATTTTTTGTGTGCACCATCATATCATCTGGTTATAACTCCTTCTACTTGCCTAGATGCCTTGGCAGTTTCCTCTATCACAATGTTAAATGAGACTCAAGATAATAGGCATCATGTTTTTATTCTTGGGCATTGTGTTAGTTGTTTCCATAGATGCTGATATGTATTGATTTCAATAACTTTCTTTTCTAAAGATTCTTAAATTTTTGTTTTATTTCCAGTTTGAACCAAAAGTTGCTTGAAACAGGATTGTAAAAAGTGCCAGTGCTATTTAATTTTATTATTTAAAAAATTTTCATCAAACTGGTTTACAGTTTTATGAGTTTTAAAACATTTCTGGGTTCTTCTAACCACCACACAATCCCCCCCAAATACTCTCTCACATTACCTCTTTATAGTGACACCTCCATCCCACCCATAACCCATGATCCATTTTCCATAGCTATTGTTTATCTTTCTCTTAATGTCAAACAAGTGAAATCATACCTGTATAATCCTTTGAAACTTGTTTCTCTCACTAAGTATAATGTCTTTGAGATTCATCCAAGCTGTTGTCTGGATCACTAGTTTGTTCCTTTTGACAGCTGAGTCGTGCTCTGTTGGTTGGATGTACCAGTGTCTGTTTATCCATTCACCTGCAGGACAGCTGGATTGTTTGAAGGTACTGGCTATCACAAATAAAGTTGCTAATACATTGGAGTTTTATGTGAATATTAGTTTGCATTTCTCAAGGGTAAATACCCAAGCAAGGAAATTGCTGAGTTATATGGTATGTTTAACTTTATAAGAAATTGCCCATATTAGTTACAGTTCTCTAGAAAACAGAACTGAACCAACAGGATGTGTGCATACACAAACATAAACACAGTGCATATGTGTATATATATATATACACACATACACATATGTATACATACATGTGTCCATATCTATATCTGTATTTGCCATCTATTGTCTATCTATAGGGAGAATTATTTTAAAGAATTGGCTCACATCTCACATGATTGTGGAGGCAATGAGTCCAAAATTTGGTGGGATAGGCCAGCAGACGGGAGACCCAGGGAAGAAATGTAGTTTGAATCCAAAGGCAATCTGCTGGCAGAATTTCTTCTTGCTCTGGGTAGGGCAGACTATGTTCTATTAAGGGTTTCAAGTGATTGGATGAGGTACTCCTGCATTATGGAGAACAATCTGTTTTATTCAAAGCCTACCAACTTAAACATGAATACCTTCCATGTAACATCCTCAAGGAAATAATCCAGAGTAACGTTTGACCAACTGTTTGGGCACTAGGGCCCAGCCACATATAGGGCCATAAATTAACCATCATCACACTACCACTTGTCACTTTGGCAATATCATTTTGCATTCCTACCAAGAATGTATGAAAGCTTCAGTTGTTCTGCATCCTTGTCAGAACTTGGTATTTTCAGTATTTTTATTTTGGCAGTTCTAACAAGAGTATAGTGATTAAAATGGATTTTAATTTGTGGTACCCTAATGTTAATGATTTTGAACTTTTTGGGTGCTTGTTTGCCATGTTTTATATCCTCTTTTGTGAAGTTGAGGACCTTTGTCCATTTTTTATGAGGCTGTTTTCTTGCTGTTGAGTTTTAAGAATTCTTTAGATAGTCAGGATAAGGTTCATTGTTGGATATGTGAATTGCAAATATTTTCACCCAGTCTGTGTCCTGCCATTCTTTTCCAAGTATCTTTGGCAGACCACAAAAGTTTTAGTTTCTGGAAAAGCCAGTTGTAATTTTGGTGCCATTTAAAAATCTCTTTGCCTAACTCCAAGTCTCAAAGATTTTTTCCTATGATTTTTTTCTAAAAGGTGTATAGTTTTATGTTTTGTATTTAGAACTATGATTTTAGTTAACCTTTATAACATGTATGAGGTTTAGGTCAAAGTTAATTTCTTGTCCATGGATGACAATTTGTTCCATACCATTTATTGAAGATGATCCTTTCTCAAGTGAATTATTTTATACCTTTGTGAAAATGGGCATATTTGTATGGGTATTTTCTCCCATTGATCTCTGTGACCATCTCTTTGCCAATACCAAAAAATACACTGTCTTGTCTTGATTTGATTACTGTAGCTTTATAATAAGTCTTAATATCAGGTTGTATGGTTTCTCTGATTTTGTTTTTCTTTTTCAGAATAGCTCTCCTATTTCCTTTGTCTCTCCATATAAACCTATAGCTACCCTATACCATGTGTTCCAGCTATATTACATGAATCCTTGTTTCAAGAAAATACCCTGTTTTCCAATGCCTCCAGGCCTTTGCTCAAGGTACCTCCTTTGCTTAGAATGTCTTTCCCTGCCATCTACTAGCAAAATCCCACCCAGGTTTTAAGCCACAGATCAAATTCTATGAAGTCTTTTGCCCTGAGTTTGCACCTAATATATAACACAGCATTGGGTGACGTGAATCATTGTGTGGTGCAGAGCAGATGAGAGAAGCAGAGACCCACTGCTGTCCGGGACTTTCTGCCCGGCCTTCAGGAGCTGAAGTGGAGTTTGCTTTTGCTGAACTGCAGCCAGTTTCGTCTCACAAATCCACTACTGATAAGACGAATGGACAGATGAAAATGCCTTCACAGATGTGTTTTCATTTCTGAGGACAACAAATATTCAAAATTACCAATGGAGGTTAAAGGTGGCATTTTGGAACAATATATTCCTTTAAAGTGCCAGGTGACAGTTTACCCCATGGTAGAGTTAGCATTTCCATAGCACTGTATCCATTCAGACTTCTTGAAGTACCCCAGGGTGAATATCAGATTTTTTTCCCCCCAAGAATGAAGCAGAGTCAGAAAGTTGGATTTGCTTTCTCCACCTATCAGAAAGGGAAAAGGAAAGAAATTAGCCTTTTGTGAGTGCCCATTAACTAACAACCCCTGTACCAGCTATTTCATGTACTGCAGTTACTACACAATAATCATTTGATGCTGTGCTTACTCCAACCTTTACAACCAAGACAGGTGTTCATATCTGTATTTTATAGGTAAGGAAACTAAATTTAAGGGACTCACCTAGGGTTAGCCATTTAGGTAGAATGGAGCCTCTGCACACAGAGGGACACTTATGGACACATGCACGCACACACACGCACACACACGCACACACACACCCCACACATTAAAGAAGAGGCATAAGTGAGAGGCATAGGATGTATGGAACATGGAAGAGGGACGCCATGCGCTGATGTCATTGAACTCTGAGCACACTGTAAGTGGTTAAGAGCTCTTTCCTGTTTATATAATATCCTCAAGTTATTTAATAATGTAGATTATACTTGGGTTAATTTTGCCCAATTTATTTTGAAACACTTTTGCTCATTTTATCAATTGTCATGACATTTCCTTGAAGGCAGTTTGGAACCGACATGGAAAGTGTAGCTTCTCTCCAGGAGAGAAGCTGGTATAGAGGAATGTGGCTGAGAAGAATGTAGGTGACGTAGAGAGCAGAGGAGGCCAGAGTGCTCCACAGCGGTGCACAGCTGCCTGAGACATAATTGCTCCCAGTAATTGATAAAGATATATTTGGTTTTTAAGGTGTTCTTTTTTTTTACATTTTTAATACTTGGATGAAATTTGTTTTTTAATTCAGAGAGATTAAGTTAGAGGATAAGGGAAAACATTCTTTAAGAAGGCTAATGGCTGTCAATGGAAAGTAGTGGAAAAATCTTACTCTCTTCTACTGCTGTTCATTGGGTAAAGTACACAATCTTTAATGGTTAACGGGGCCCACAGGATAGGTACCCTACTTGTGTCCTTCACCTCCTCTTTTTCCTCTGCACTGCACATGCAGTGAGCTACTTTATGTATCTAAAAATGATTCTTGGTGTGGATGACTCCAATAACTACCACCTTTCATTTGTAAGACTAATTCCTATAATAATGGTAGGAATTTTATTAATTAGAAATTAATTTTTGACAGAATTTAATTAATTAAGTAATCTCATTTAGTAAGAAAGGAACCATGCTTTGCAGAGCTTACCACAAACTTTTTCCAGTCTGTAACAGCCATGGATCTATTGGAACAATGTAGCATGGCTGGTGGTAGAAGCAGAAATTACTATGGAACTTCCAGTCGTGTTGGAGATTGGAGTGTAGCTGGAGTCACATAGACATGGAAGCAGATGTTGACACATACACATAGAGAGCTTGATGTTGAGGTGAGGTTTTTTAAGTTAATATAACTCTGTACTGTAAGGTTGCAAAATTGGGAAGTACAGTGTAGTGTATTTTAAGTAGTGTGCTGTGCATAATCAATGAGACCATGTTGATGTTCTGTGAGAGTTGTAAGATTGGAACTCACTTTTAATTACTTTTCATCCATGTGCTGTGCTATGTTACTGTGTCTGATTGTGATTCCATGAAGAAAACGGACCATGTCAGGTTCCAACCTAAGTTAAGATCATAATCCTACTCATTCTTCATGTTTCAGCAAGGTCACATTCTCTGGAAAGCTTTTTTTTGACCTCTACGTCTGCATTAGATTCATCTGCTGTACTCTATGCTTTCTATCATAGCATTTACCCGGTTACAATGTAAATGCTCCTTCAGTTGTCTGCTTCTTCCAGTATGCTGCAATTAATCTATACAGCCAGGCCCATGTCTATCTTGTTAACCATTGTATTCTAGCACTTAGCATCTATAATGGCACACAGCACACATTCTAAATATTCAGAGCAGGAAAAAAGGGAAAGGAAATGATTATATTATGATTAAGTCATATAGTAATCACTTGGCACTGGATGTCTTTTCTTTCTGTCGTGTAGATGATCATTTAGTAAATAATATTTAATTTACTTTTATGGGCACCGGGATATAGCAAAAGTTGAGACCAACCATGTCCTTGCCCTACAGAAGCATATACTCTAGACACTGAATAAGAAAGAGTTAAAAGTTAATTGAATTCCTATTTGGTTGTTCAAAGAAAGCATTTTGTTCATGGACTATTTATAATACTGAAGGATATTACTTTTTCAAATTATTTTTAGTACATGATGCACATCTAAAACTATGCCTGTACCACCCAAGAGAAGTCCCAGCAATGTCTTGATGGCAATACTTAGGCCAAGGGAGACTCCTGAAAGGAAATAGAAAGCTTCGCTAGGATGCAGTCTGAAAACTAACTTCTTAACCACAGTGGGGCTTCCTTTGAAGTATTTATGGGAATAAGGAAGAAAAGTCTGCAAGTGTGTGTGTGTGTGTGTGTGTGTGTGAATTGCATCAAACTATGAGCAGAGTTTGGAGGTGAACTTAGAGGAGGTGAGGATAACAAGAGTTGAGGTGCCTCAGGGAAGCTGAGAACCTCACATGAGGAAATGTATCTGTTATCGTGTCTTGGTTGCAAATTTCCTTATTCACAGGAGGGATGAATTCTTAGTCTTATACTGCAATCAGCTGAGGTGCATGATCTCTGCAGTCAGGGGCTGCTGCCCATTCATTTCTCAGTCCACCATGCTTTATACTCTGTAGGTGCCCTAAAGTCTGGGCTCATAGAAGAAAGAACAAAGCAGATAGTTCAAAATAAGAAATAATTAGAGGATTACTGATTTTATTTCCTTTGGTGTTTTTGCCTTCCTTTTTATATTTTTCTCAAATAACTATTCAATAGGTTTCTATTCCCATAAATACAGCCTGATGCAGTGAAAAATTGAACTAGTGTTTCTTGACTCCATCCTATGTGACAGTGAATTTATATACCTTAGCTCAGTTAATCTTCACATCAGTCTTCTGCAGTAAACATTATGTATTAGCCCCATTTTGTAGATAAAGAAACTCAGCTTCAGGGAGGAAGACAGACTTGCCCAAGGATATACAGTTAATAAGACCCATAGCTGTGAGTCACATAGCAATGTCTGCTTTTAAAGCCTGTGCTGTTCCGCCTGCTGCATCACCTAAAAATGCACGCTGGAACTCCAGTTCGCCATTTATCAGGAGGTATGCGAATCGCTCTCTGTCTGAATATGTTTTCTCTGTTTAGTGGGGGATAACAAATCCACCTGATTAGTAATAGGTACTTACTATTGACAGGTTTATGAACATTCTCAATAATCCTCATTACAACCTTGAAACAGGAATTAACATCCCCACTTAACAAATGAGGAAACCACATTACAGAGATATTAAGGAACCAACCATCTACCACATAGATGGCAATGCCAGAGCTGAGATTTGAACCCAGATGTGTCTGCTTCAAGCCAGTTCCTGTTCCACTAACCCAAGAGGCCAGACAGTAAATGTTTTGGCTTGCACATACAGATTATGGCTTTATTTATGCACTTAGTATATGTTCATTAGTCTAACAAACATTCATGGAGTGATGACTGTGTACACGACACTTTGCTAGACTTTGACCATTCAAGGTCAGAAGGACACGAGCCCTGCCTTTGAGGAGCTGGTGATTTAGAGGATTTAGGCATTTATATTAATTGCTATAATGCCACCAGATAAAATCAGTTGATTTATATGCATACCAGCTACAACAAAATTTATAAAGGAAGGAGTGATAAACTTTTGTGGTGAGAAGAGAAGAGAGAAGGGTTTCCAGGGAGAAAGTGATGTTTGAGTGGAGTTTTATGTTATGAATGGGAGCTCAGCAGGAGTACAACCACGGAGGGAGAATAGTGCAGTGTAAGGCAGCCAGAGACAGTCCAGGCAGAGGGAAGAGCCTGAATAAAGGGCAGGACATATGAAGCATGGCATGGTTTAGTTGCATGGGGTGTATGTCTAGGGTCCACGGCGTTGTCACGGTGCTTCGCGAGCATTCACTGCATACCAGACATGATGTGAATGCATTGCACGCACAGCCTCTTATGGTCCTTATCATCTGGTTTGCCTCTGTTAGTGGCTGAATTGTTCCTTCCCCAACATTTACATGTTGCGGTCCTATTAGAAAATAATTATTTTCTCTAATAGATGAAGGCTAATGTCTCCACTGTACCTAATTTCAACTGGGCATATGTATATATTAATACTTTATATACAGTACACACACATATACAGTATTAATCTCTAACAAATAACAATATATTTCTGTTTAAGGCAAAAAGTGAGTATGTTGAAAAGTCCAGAGGTAAGACTGGCCTCATACAGGTTTTATGTAGGAGCTCAAATGGTGAAAACAAGATTCAGTTCATCCTGCGCTCCGTCTCTCAGGCCTACTTCCTCTGGGTTAGTTCACTTCCTGGCAGGCTTTCCTTCATCTGGAGGTGGGATGACTACGCATGGTTCCAGTATCCCATTCAAGTTCAGACGTCCAAGCAGAATTCTCATTGGATTTCAGAGGGTCTGATTGGATTTTGTGCCCATCAATGAACCAATCAGTTTTTTGAGGTCATATAATGTGCTGATTTCCTTATACCTCAAGTAAGGCTCATATGTTCTGCTTTGATTATGTTTGGGTCCCATATTCTCTGTAAATTCAAGAAGGGTGTATCTACAAATATGTGCTTCTACAAGATGCCAGACAAAGAGTTCATGAATGTTGAGTAGTTCAAAAAATACACACACGCATACATGCACATAATATAATCTGTTTCTATGTATACATATGTACAATTATGGGAAAATGCAATACAAGCTAAGAAAAGTCTTTAAGGTGCTCCCAATGCCATTTTGTTTGTGTGTGTGAGAGAAGCAAGTAGCAGAGAAGAAAGTAACTGAGCTCACACTGGTGTTTCAGTGTGGCAATTACACTGCACTAGGAAGATGGTTTTCTACAGGATGTTATGGGAATAAAGAATTATGAAGGGTTATTTTGTGGGATAATATATTTTAAATCTGGAGACTCTTATTTAGAGCCAGCCAGCTGATAAGTATTAAATCCTATTAGTATTTACAGAGAAAATTTAATTAACTAGAAGTTTTAACAATTCCAATATAAATAATTAAGCCTAGTATTAGATAAGGATGGTTGATTGGGGGCAGGGATAGTGTGTGTGTGTGTGTGTGTGTGGTTGAACCTAAGGCCACTGGTGACACTGTGTATAAAACCCACAGAAGTGTTGTAAGTTTTATGAGGGCTGCTGGCAGGATGAGGGAAGTCCTTGCACACTCTCAGGTAGTTGAGGAAATGCCCTTAGCATACCCACATGTGATAATTCTGTCTACAAATGGTCTGGCATAAAAGAAAATGGGGAAAATTGCACTCAATTTTTTACTATTTTTTCTTCTGGATCCCTCTGCCCATATTTGCCCGTCATCCATTGTGTTTTGCCTCATTTCCTGCCTTTCCCCACCTTACGGTGGTCCTTCCTCTGAAGGGATTCTCCATACTGTTGCCAGCTCTGACGCACGCGTCTGTGCCACAAAGTCTAGCTCTGGAAGGGGCGTTGGCACTGTTTGGCCAATCCTTTCATTTCACAGCTGCTGAGCAGAGTGAGGGGCAGAGCCTGGGACCTGCCAGGGGCCATATAACCAGTCAGTGTGTGGCCGGGAACCTGAGTCCAGGGCCTTGTCTCTGAGCCCTGTCACTCAGTGCTCCCTCATGCCACCCCTCCCCGTTCTGCAGTCGCGTACGCATAAGCTCTCCAAGCTCCACTGTCCTCCGCTTGTCCCATGGTTACTTTCCTCTCTCTTGCCTCCCCACGGGGGGCTTCTTGTGACCAGTCTACTAGCTCCACCCTCTTCCTGCCCCTCAGCTTCAGCTTCACGTAGCAGTCGTGGGGCAGCAGCAGAAGTGGTAGTAGTGTAACATAATCAGGTGACACACATGAGTGCTCACAGTGTGCCCTTCGTTGACCGTGTGACATCCATAACCTCATTTGATTCTCATGCATTCTGTGAAGCAGGTACTATTGTTTTCCTTACTCTGAAAACGAGACTCAGGGCAGTTAAGTAACCTGCTGAAGCCACCCCGTTAGTAGTTAGAGGAAGCACGATCTGACCCACTGCCTGGTTCCGAAGGTGGAGCTCTCTTACCCGTCAGTGGTCCCTTGTCTGCTGTGCAGATGGCCCCGCATTTCAGGCCACGGCAGTGCAGCTGCATAGCTGAGGGGACCTCAGTGGCAAATGGGCGTTTACCTTGAAGCGGGGTCTCAAGTGAGCTATTCTCTGCTTTCGTATCATTTCTGCAATTCTAGCCCCAGTTAGACTACTCAGCTCCGAATGTTAATTTCAACTCTGACGTAGAAATTGGGGCAGAACGGAAAGGCCGACTGTGGTGAAGGAGAAGGGGAACAGGGAACAGGCATCCTTGCGGATGGGGAGGCAGGAGCCAGGGGGGCAGTAGAATGGTTTTAGTGAGGAACAAAAACATGAGTCTGACTTCCCTTGCGTTTCTGACCCAGCTGATGATCCTGTGCCCTGTCAACCTCCTGCTCGTTTTCTATTTCTTTGCTGCCCTAGGATCTTAATGACAAAATATAATCTATTCGTCCAATGTGAAATCTGAGTCGCCACAAAACCTCACCAAATCCCTGTAACAGATCCTGCAGACAGCTGGCAGTGACGACAGAAGGACCCTGAAGGGCAGCTGAGTTCCAGCCAGTAGGAAGTATTTGTAGCTTGAGCTTACGATTTCCAATGAAGAAGAGACGTGCTGGCTGTAAGCAGCACAAGCATGTAATGACCCAGTCCCAATACACTTCAAAGTTGTTTTTATTGAACTCCAGCCATCTATCTAATTTGCTCTCCAGGGCATTCCCAGACAGTGAGTGTATGATACTTACTTTTAAAAAGATTGCTGTTTTCAATAGTTTAGATTTAATTTTTTTTCCTCAGTCTATTAGGTATCACAAAGTCATGGCACTTTTAAGACAACTGCCTTCAGTAGGCAAATTAAAAATAGAAGATTTAATAAGTGAAAACAGTGACTCAAAGTAGGAACAAAATTGTTTTGTGTTAGCTGGAGGAGTTAAAAAACAAAAGGTAACGGGAAATTCAATAGAGCTAGAGCTCATGAAGACTACACAAAGGAATTAAGACAGGTGATAGAGTTTCAGCAAAACTTTCTAAATCAGATTATGCTTACTCCAAATAAGGCAGTTCTTTCTGGTGAAGCTGAAAACAATCAGCTCAAAGAACTGCATCTGAGAGCTGAAATGTCTGGGACTCACATTCCTTCACTCACTTTGCTCTTGAGGTAAGACCATATGCTTAGGATGCACTAAGGGGACAGTTTTAGTTAAATAGAGCAGGGTCATAGCCTTGACCGCCCTGGAGGCTTCCTGGAGAAGCAGTCTATCTAGCCTTGTGGTGATAACTCTCTGAGCTCTGACACTTCTTAGTTGTGTGACCATGGGCAGGTTAGCTAACCTCTTGTTCCTCAGTTCCCTCATATATAAAATAAGGATCATCCTAATTCTCACCTCCAGATCTGCACCTGCAAAGGGCAAGCCAATACTTACCAAGGTACACAAATGTAATTAGTGATATACAGAGATAATCAATTTAATATTAGATTTAGAGAAGGACACCTGAGTCTATCACCGAGTCGGCCGGAATCATCCTAAGAATAAGGCTTTCCTGGGGAGCACACAGCATTATTATCATGTCTGTGAGCCATATTATCAGTTAGAAAACTGACTTCACAGCATATTTGGGGTGTGTGTGTGTGTGTGTGTGTGTGTGTGTTTGTGCTGTTTGTTCAGAACCCCTATAGAGCTGGTCTTGGCTTTGCCTACTTTTCGATGTTTAAATGAAAGGAGGATTCTATTTTCAGAGTTCAATCTAAAAACTTAATTTAATTCTAAAAATTTAAGTAACATTTAACAAAACGCTGGCTTCAATTCACTGAACTGATTTTAAGTCCCACTGATGGGTCATAACCCACTGTTGAAAAGTCCTGATACTGATAATAATATCCAGTTACTCTAGGAAAACCCAGCCTCTGTGCACACAGCAGGTTCTGTACTTACTTTCCTGGTATAAAAAGCTTCTGACGATTTCTGGGCAGAACACAGCAACCTAGAAGCATAGGATTTAGCCCACGTGGCTACTCTGCATGTGCTTTCTGCTCATAAAAGGATACTGGCTTCAGAGACCTTCTGTGGGACTGACCTCTCAGGGATGGGAATGACTAGCTTCCTTTTAAAGGAATGAGCAGGAACATGAAAATTGTTTGGGCTACTGCTTGCTTCCTCTCTTGGCCCGCTGAAATTCCAGCCAGGAAGGATGGGCTGGGTGAGGGGGTGGAGTGTATGTACGGAGAGAATTAAGAGACCTCCAAGGCTTGGTTACTCCAATTATTTGTAGTTAAAGCATCATTATGAGCAATTAATGAGCAGCCATATGGCACATCTCTAACTCTAACCAATAACTAGCTATTATTCAGTAAGGCTGAGCACTTCACATCCAGGTGGTAGTAAGTAATATAATCCCATGTGGGTGGCATTAAAAAGTGAAACAGCAAAACAAAAAGCAATCATTTTCCACAGACACGCATGCACACCTCCCTCCAACAATGTCCTGGATTATTTCATTTATTGGATACAGTTATGACATTGACAGTTTGAGTTACAACTAGTATTTCCTTGGAATATTTAATAAATCATTAGGATTCCTTGATGCAAGTTACAGATAATTTCTGGCTAATTTAAGCCATAAAGAGATCATTAGAAGGGTATAAAAGCAGTTGACAAATAAAAATGTCTAAAAATCACAGCAGTCAGAAAGGGCAGGGTCTGGAGCAGCTCCAACAGTCCCTCTGGATAAAAACTCTACCTCTGTGTGTGTGTGTGTGCTGGATCATAAAAACTTGTGCATTTGTATCTGGATTAAAAAAGAATGGTCAAAAATTTAGTTCAATCCAACTTATATTTCATTGAATGCCAACTGCATGTCAGGAATTTTTGTAGAGGCTCTGTGATATTATCAGTAGGCAAAACAAAGATCTCTGCCTTCATGGGGCTTACATCTAGTGTTTTTATAAATCCATCCTAATGTGTGACCTTAAACAATGTTGATCATGGGGTAGTAAACTTCTTTGATATTCTTTTCTGGTGCAATGTTATTTAACTGCAATGTAAGATCATCTACCTTTTGGATAGTAGAAAACAAATATTTGATATAGAAGCATATGTATATATGTATGTTTATACTTTTAAATATATATATTACTTTTAGAAGGAGACAGGCTACCAAGCCATCCTAATTATTGAAAAAATACACAGTAAACATATAACTGTTCTTGTATTTGGTTAAATGTTACACAAAAATAAACTCTGATCCTAACCATCACCATGTTTATAATCTAAAGTTGTAAGATTTATAATCCAATGACTTCAGTTTGCTTAAAACTGTTCTCTATACCTAACATAACATTTTTTGGAAACATTAACCAAAATGTTAATAAATGTAACATTATTAAGTGAGCTAACAGAACTCCCCAAAGTACTGATGGGATTAATACACTCAGTGGAACAATGACCACAGTATATCTCAAAGTTTGCAAATCCTCTATGGAGCCTGAACACGGGATGTTCATATGTGCTTTGGGAGACTCAAGAAAAAAATATTTTTTTACTAGCTTCAAAACTAGTAAGTTTTAGGAGGGATAATACAGTTTAAAGAGTAATTTGCAATAAAAATTCTTCATTAAAATCAAAACGAACAACATAGTGAAATAACAAAATTAACATAAGGCAACCTGCAAATTCATAGTAAGTAGTTCAAATATGTGGAAAAAAGTATATTAGAAATACTGGATTTAATTTAAATAAAAGAAGAATTATTTCTCTTCCAGTGAATCATCAAAGGCTTCTTTTAAAACCAACATAACCTGCAGGACAGTTAGATTTTGGAAATTTTATTTTGTGTCTTCCACTTCCCCACTTGTCGCTGTGAAGAGTTGAATATCAGAAGAAAATGAGTCTTTTACATTTGGAAGCCTCTTCTCTTTCCTTTCTGGGTTTAGCAAAAAAGGATTCCCTGTTTATTTCTTCATCAGACCTACACACACACCTGTGTGCAGGCGGTGACGGTGCACCGCTGTTGTGGCTGATGCCACAGAGCCGGGCTCCTGCTGGTGGGCTGCAGGAAGAGGTCTTTAACGAAGTGGCTGTTGCCGGAGCCCACGCTGTTTACAGCTAGTCCAGAAGCAATGTTTAATGTAAACTTGGGACTTTGTAAGCAGGATGTCTCTTAGTCAGAAGCAAATGGTGATGGATGTCATAATTAAACAAGGAAGCACATCGTGGTGGACTTTTCAACAGACAACCTAGCTTTTTGTCTTAATTACATAGAACGGCGAGGGAATAGTTCAGAAACGGAAACATACTTCCCAGCCACCTTGATTTTTGTGAATCTATTATTTTTGCTGCCTAATAAGGATCTTTGGGGAAGTGGAGCACGGGTTGTGAATCATTGCAAAGCGTGAGCAGCCGTAATGACCTCCAGTAACCCCTTCCATCCCATCCACCTGGGAAGCCAACCAATGAGTTCATTTGTTTGTCTCCACAAACAGAAAGGGGAGCATTATGTTTTATATTATGTTAGCATTTTTTTCTACTACTTGTAAAGCAGGTGCTCAGACTGCATTTCCTCTCAGAGAGTGGCATTTCTTCTGAAATATTTGCGGTAGAAGGAACAGGCTCAAAATAATAAGCACACTCCCTCCCAGGCTTATGTAAATGATACCTTGATGTTGACTGTCTGCTCATGAAAAGATGATTAAGGATCGGATGCAGCAAGCACTGTGCTTCTAGAGTGAGAACAAAAGCCTGTGAGTCCGGCGTTTGAGCTGGAGAAGCCCTGTGACACCAGCTGTCATTGACCAAGTCACTTCCCCCACTTCTATTTCTTACGGAGTTTCCACCCGTAAGCCCTAGAGATCACTTTGCTTGGACACTTTGCAGCTGTACCGTGGGAATTTGTAAGGAGTTTCTTGAGTTATGGATTTGAAACAATAATGCGCTTCCGTAAACTAGAAAGGTGAGAAGGACAGGGCGGTATGGTGGCGAAAGCATGGAATCAGCAGTCAAAAGGCCTGAGTTTGACTCTGGACTTACTTGCTGAGTAATCATTTTAGAAATTATTTAACTTTCTGAGATTATTTTCCTTATAACGACCATATTAAAAATTCTACTTTTTGGAAGCAATAGGGCATTGCGGTTTAGAATACGGTGCAGGTATTGGAATCTCATTCTCTGCAAACACACAGATGTGGGACTTGTTACCTAACCTCCCTAAACCTCAGTTTCTTATTAGGTAGAAGGATACTTCTGGGTTGTTTTTAAGTAATAAGTGAGAAAAGCCATACAAAATTTTAGGGCTATCATCGCTATTATTATGGTTATAATTATTATCCCATGAAAGTCAAACGGAGTATTAGTTAAAAAGTGTCCTATAAACTCTAAAGTCTTGTATGCATAATTATTAAGTAGTAATTTGGTCCATTTTCATTTAAGCCTAAAGAAATCTGTTGAAAAGGTAAAATTTTAATTTTTAATGAATGGACCTTCATATTGCATTGCTAGGAGTATATTTTACTTATTCTTTTTATGAAGCTTATTTCAACAGGTTTTTAGTTTATGTTTTAAGAAATCATGTTATTTTCCAGATAATGCCCACCTAGAATTTCACATAGATAAAACCCTCAATCACTATTTTATTTAATAAGCACATAAGTAGAATTTATACTGTAAATCTATGTCCTCAATGTCATAAAATTTAATTACTCAAATAAATACAGTGACATATCATTACAATCTCATCATAATTTGGGTAATAAAAGTGAAGTTTTTATGTCACTGAAGGCTTACCATTTAACCAAACTTTTCAACTGCTTTTGGAAAATAATCTTTCTACACTATTTAACTACTTTCTTTCTTGAAAGTGTAGGTTACAATGTGACATTTTCTCAATGGCCCAAAAGGAGCATTATGAGATAAATAATTGTCTAATAGGGTAGGTTTTGTTTTTCTCTCTTTTGGTGTCTAGCTGTCAACTGCCACTTCTGGGATTTGTGTGCTTACTTTGGCCACCTGCCTTCTAACTTACTGTCTCTAATCTGTTAAACTGTGAGAATTTACGAGATAAGACACTTAGTCTTGCGTGTAAATGAAGAGAATATTCTCCTATTCCACAAAATATTAAACTTTTAGTACAAGGGATTTGAGCAGTTATTTCAGGACTTAGAGGTTTCTTTATTTCCTGGTTTTCAACTGTTCTGATAATGATTGACATTTCCAGAGAAAAATGACTTCTTGATACATAAGGAATCAAGTGACGGAAGAGTTGAGGGTACAGATACTGTCTGTTAATGAAGGCAGTTTTGAATTTCCTGATTATCTATAGTATGATTTTATGAATTTTCCTAAAATAATAATATCTAGTATTAGTGAAGTTACTATGTGCCTTTAAAACTTTATGTATGTATTTTATATAACTAATACTAAAAACTGATTAATATGTAAAGCTTATAGACAAGATAGTCTACTAAACTATACACAAATATTAACTTATTAAGTGCCATGAATAGCGACATGCAAATACTCATTACTTCTCAAAACTATTATTGTTCTTGATTTGTATATGGGGAACCTGAGCCTCTGATAAGTTCTATAATTTGCTTGAAGTCTCACAGCTATTGAGTGGTACAGCCAGTATCTGAAGGCAAGGCTGTGCACCTCTAAGAATATGGTCTCATGCCATGAACATTCCAGGGGACACCAGCAATCAGACTAGAGGCTGTTGACTCTGTGAATCTGAATCCAGTGTTATTCAGTCTAATGTCTCAGGACAAAAGCGGAATGAGTAAAACAAAATGGACTTTGAGAAACTTACATTTTAAAAGAAGAGGAGTGAGGTTGGAAGTTTTTATTATGAGCACAAAGCACCCACGTTCACCCTCTGATTTGCCTTGATCTAGCTTCTAATCTGGGCTGGTTTTCTCAATACTTAATGTGAATCAAGAGCACAGGCTCTGGAATCAGATGACTTGGTTCAAATCTAGTTTCTATTGTCTGAGCTTGGGAAATGCCACTTATCTGACAGGTTTCCTCATTTGTGAATTGGTACAGGAATAGTTCCTACCTCATAGGATTATTTTGAGCATCAAATGAAATAATAGTTCTTAGCAAAGGGCATGGCATATGTTAATTGGTGAATCAGTGCCTGTTATGATTATCACCATTTTGAAAATGCATTTCATGGGAAGCTGGCACTACAAGTGGCTCACTGAGAAAAAGGCTGTCATTTAAATTTGGCAAATAGTAATTTCTTTCGTTCCCTCATGGAGAGCCACAATGCATATTATCATAGCAAAAACATTTTTAAAAGCCTGCTTTAGCAAACATGTTTGACTACACTCAGCTCAATATTTCCCAAACTTGTTTGTCCAGACAAGTTGTGTAAATATGGTGTGTGCAGATGTGTGTGTGTAAAACATCTAGCTTGTAGAATTAATTTTTCATGGAACACACTGCTGGGAAGAGCTGCTCCTCAGTGAAATGCCTGGAATGAGAGTGACCAGAAGTGGGTAGGGTGGAAGGTGATGTGGCGATTTCAGATCTCAGTCACATCAGTAAGGCTCAGATATTGGTATGCCAGCTCCTGGGGCAAAGGAACTTGGATTACGTGAAGGAGACTTCCTGTGTTACTAGGAGAGAGTCTTTGGTTTGCCATTCTGAACTTGAATCATTTCTACCCTCATCCCCTTCATCATGTCATCCTCCTCCTCACTGCATCATCAGTACCACCGTATGTTCTGTGGTTTGATGTATGTCAAGCACGGTGCTGAGTGATTTATGTGCATTAGTCATTTGGTCCCTACAGCCACCATGTGCAGTAAGCATAACGACTATAATTTATGATGGAAATGGACTTAGTGAGATTGTGTACCTAAGATAAGGAACTAACTGTAGAATATGCTCTCATACTCCTACCTGTCCTGGAAAGTAGCTTGATTTGTTACTAGTGAAACTAATTGCCCACGAGAAAGTTACAGCAGTAGCTCACCTGGGCGTGAGCCAGGATCTGTGTGACCACGCATGCCCTCTCCGGAGGTGAGTTTTCTCAATGTCTGTACCTGGTGTGTGTGTCAGACAAATGCCCCTTCAAAGGCCCAGACTGCAGAGAAGCTGAGAGCCACAGGGGGAAGCATGGCCCACTTAATGGTGGGGATCACTTGGCTTCAGCAGAGAAAAGTTTTTCTTTTACATTTCTGAATAGCAGAGCTGAACTTCATCATGCTGCTAACGTTAGGACTGTTACAGGTTTCACAGGGCAATGAAAGAACCAGACTTACACCTGGGGAGCATCATTTAGTACAGTGTATGACAGGGACAGAATTATGTAGGACAGGGTCTTCACACTGTGGCCTATACAGCAAGTCTATCTTGTCACCTGTTTTTTATATGGCCTGTGAGCTGAGAATGGTTTTAATATTTTTAAATGAATATACGAGTACCTATTAATGTCTTTAAATTTTGTTTCTTGACCCATAAAGCCTAAAATATATTTACCGTCTGGGCTTAAACAATGGACAAAATAATTGCTGATCTCTGATTTAAGATATTAATTTCATAGAGTCTGCCAAACTGTGTCCTCATGTAAAAAAGTAAAATCAAGCACCAACTTCACTTAACCATTATTATTGTAGGCTAGGTGCTATTGTCTGAGAAAATGTGAGCTATGGAAGGAACCCCAGAGAATGGTCAATTCATGCTTAATTATAGGTTTAAGCTATATACTTCAAACCTGATAACCATGTGGGTTATAATTCTCCCTTCCCTCCCTTCCCTAAAGTTGATAGGAACTGGGGTGGACACATGACAAGTTCAAGCAACAGATATTTTTTCCCCTGCTGAATTAGAAATTTAGGTTGTAGTTAGCATCTGAGTGTGGCTAGATTTTAAGCACAAATACTCTTGCTCTGTGGGTGAGTCATTTTAAGCATGCACAGAAAGATCAGATGAAGTTGGTCCCAAAGGGAGAAGAATGGGAGCAGACAGCAGAAGAGAATCAGGCAGAGACTACTATGTGGTTACTGACATGTCTCTCTAGTTACTGGTTCCAGCTGCTCTCCAGTATGGTAGCCACTCCCCCCAGTAGCCACCAAGCTCCCGAAATGTGACTAGTCCAAACTGATTTGTATTGTATTGTGTAAAGTATATGCCACATTTCAAAAACGTTGTACAAAGAAAAAGTAAAATGCACCATAAATATTTTGTGCCTATTCCATCTTGAAATGGTAATATTTTGGACATATTAGGTTAAAGTTAATGTCACCTATTTCATTTTATTTTTTTTTTAATGTGTCTACTAGAAAATTTAGAATGTGCTTCTATTGCACAGAGATGCTCAAGAGCTCCAGCTACTTTGATTCTAAGAAGTACTACTTACAAATTCTGCTCCTCCACCTCATCTCTTTTTTCTTTTGCTCAAGCTAGACCAAGTTGGTTTTAGTTAATGCAAACAAAAGATCCTTGATAAAATCGTGAACCCTTTCAACATGCTCATCTTAAAATATCTCATGCACTGGAAAGATTTTACCCAATGAGGCAGTTTACCAGGACTAAAGGTCTTACCTGCCATTCCATAATACTGCATTGAATAATACTGAAAGCTACTATCTATTGGATATATACATTGAGTCATATGCCCTGTTCCATGCTATTTAATTTAAATTCAACTTCTCCCCATTTACAGAAGAGAAAATCGAGCATTAACACTTGCATGATTTGTCCAAACAACACAGTTTATAAGAGGGGGAGTTGGTTTCAGGATAAATCCTCTGCTCTTGGCCTTTAAATGATTATTATTGTTGTTTGTGTTGATTAGGTCATTGTTGATGTTGTTTGTATCATTAATAGGTTGTGATGTGATTGTGTTTACTTTTTAAACACATAACAAGGTGTATCTTGGGCCAGTAGGGTCCTGCAACCCTCCTAGGGGAAGTAAGAAAAGTGAAAAGCTGGCTGAGAGAAAGAAAGGGAGAAACTGGTCGTTGTTTTCCCCTCTCCTACTGTGTGCTCAGATAATGCATCAGAAGATTATGTAGGATATAAAGTCTTTGCTCTTTTGAATGTACTACTCCTGGGAAAACTGAGCTTTCTACAATCTCTGCAGTAAATATGAGAAAAATCTTGCCCACCAGGAGGCCTGGAGAGATCGCAGTACCTTTGGAATGTGCCAGAAGCCTGGCAGAACTTCTGTGAGCAGCAGCAGACTGCGACTCCCTTTGGTTAAGGGTGGGCCTCACAATTTCCTGTTTTCTGGCAGCTGCCTCTGCTCCCGCACTCACACTAGGACGGACTCCCTAGAGATGAGCTCTTCCCAGGGCTCAGAATGGAACCCTGTTTTCTAAGAAAAGTTAATTTACATCATATGGGGGAAGAAATTACTCCCAGATAGTAGTTTATTTTCCTTGGCTCTTCGTAGGATCTGACCCAATAATAAAAATCTTAATGATGGTAATGATGCTATAGAAATGCAAAGTTTTCAGATTGTTATTCTTGCAGAAGACCACTTACTAATCCTAATTTTACTGCATATTTCTGTTGGCCAGGCCATTGTTTAGTTTTCCCTCATCATATTCTTTTGTCATTGGTGGATTGAATTTCCAGATGCCTGTTCTACTCTGTGCCTAATTATTCACTAAAACAATTACATGAACTAGGCTATCACTTGAAATATAATGGAAAAAGTTTTTAAAGTAAAAGAAGAGTGATAAAATTATATTGAGTGGCATTCTAAAATTTTTTGGAAATGCATGCTGAAATTGTTAGAGGACAAACCGAAACCATCACACACACAAAAATGAAGCAGAGACAGTGAACTCACTGCCCCTGGTGCTGCATAAATGGTCCCATGAAGGACACACACATCTGTTATGTTAACCTTCTTAATCCAACCCACCATAATGATACTGAAATGGGAATGAAAAACCCTTCTTGAAACCAGGTAAAATTTGTAAGACGTGCCTCCAGAGCCTTCCCACACATCTGTTATATCTGCCTTGAGCACATATTAGCGAATATAATCCAAGAAAATCCTCAGCTACTCTAAGGAATGCCCTTTTATGCTCCTTTTTGCAGACCTGTCCTTCTAGCAACCATCAACTACTTTGGGTTGTTTTTAGTCCACTCCCTCTGGAAAACAATGAGACAAGGTCCTGCTTTATAACTGCTTAGACCCTTCTCCTCCAGTTCTGCAGGCAGAACCCATGTGTGTTTAACGTACCAAGTGGGATCAGCCCTCTGAATCCCAAATGAATATCCAGTAATACCCACAGCACAATTTTGGGGGTTTCTGAATTTTCTGTTTTTTTCCCATATCTGCATTCTTTTTAAGGCAGGTGTTGGGTAGGTGCGTTTAATCACTTTGCCGTGCTTAAGGGATTAAAGGCTTACAGACCCGTTCTTGCAGGCTGGAGCTCTGATCGCCATCTCTTTCCCTCTCCTCTCCCCCCTCCCCCGCTACCCCATTCCCCACCCCCACCCCCGTTCCTGCCCCAGGGCCTCTGGCGCAGCGCTGTTGCTTTCTGATTTGACTTTCTCCTGGTAGCGAGTTAAAGTGTTAGTAGAGCCTGGCTCCATGTTTCCTCTCTTAAAAGTAAAATCAGAGTCTGAAAAGCTAACGCACAAGAAAAAGAAACTTCAAAAGCCAGGGCTCACGTTCCACTAGCCTCATGAGCTCTCATCTGCCCCCTCAACAATGCACCTGAATGTGAAACGTTCCGAAAGGCCCCAGTGGAAGTGACTGGCAGCTTCAGCTTCTGAGTTGTATTCCTGCCAGAGGCCAGGAACTCTGGTCGCCTGCTATGGCTGGACAGCCACTCTCTTGGCCTCCACTGGAAAGAGTGGGCTTTGCAAAAATAAAGGTGGCTGAAAAAATAAATGGTGACTCAACAAGAGGGAAAGTCAGAGAGCTTAGCAGTGGTCATCTCTCTGCTCTGGGAAAAGGAGAAGAGGAGGATTTTCCAGTTTTAAGGTTCAGCCCACATCTATGATGTTGGGAAATGTGGCTAATTTAAAGAAGATGTTCTGTTTTGCTTTTGTTTCCATCAGTGTATACTGGGTGTGGTTAACATCTGAGAGAGATGTTTTGTCTCTTTTTCATGTCTCTTTGCTGAGTTAGATGCAATTTCCACATTGTTCATGTGGCCTGTCAGCTTTCCACCTTTGTTTGAACATATGCCTTACCCTTGGGTCATTAGCTTTTGCTAATGAATCACAAGATGCTTTGATATTTACAAATTGTTTAACGTAATTACAAGGATATCTGCCAGCCTTGCTATTGAGTGTTTGGCCTTATAATAACAGTACAATTCATACTGGAATGGCCTCCACTGCCCGGCTGGGCATGCAGGGGCTACCATTTCACTTGACTGCCTAGAGAGCCCTATTTCAGCCCCTCCTTATCCCCCCTGCAACATTCTTGTCTCTGAAACTTCCTCCTCCCATTATTCAAAACAACACCTGAAAGAGTATCTTTTTACACAGACCTTTCTCAATAAATATTTATTGACGTGACTGTTTAAAAAATTAATTCTGTAGGAACTTACTCCTCACAGACAACAGATCTGCATTTTATTGGATCTTTCCATGCCTCAGTTTCATGGAGTGATTTATAGTGAGATCTTTATAGCCCATGAGAACCCACTAGGAGAGTATCTTTGAGGCTGAAGAGGGCTTTCCACAGCCTGCAAAACATAGAAGAAAGGAAGTTTCCAATTCTTTTTCTTCAGAAGTGTTGTCCTACTTTTGTGGAATTCACTATAACCTTGATCTTCAGTTTGTTAAAAGTTTATGGTGTACTATCCACAGCACCATTTTGTGTAGTTGATTTTAATGAACTAAACATGAAGTAACGTATTATTCATATGATTTTGTATCAAACTCTTGGGCCACTGTCATTGGCCATCCTCACTGTGTAGCTCAGAACGGCTGACTCGCCAGTGATGAGGTCATGAAACGCACACCCTGTACATCTTCATCCAAAATCACGCTCCCTATAGCATCGGGTTGGCAGACTGGATCAACGAGTGCCCTGTGATTGGGAGATTCTCAAATTGCTAAAACAATTCCCTATGTGCTGTAGGCATCTTGGAGACAAGGAATAATATGTGGAAATTCTGAAGTAGAAGATAGAAACAGCAAAGCAAGGCATGTGTTGTTGTGTGAGTGACCCCAGATGCCATACATTGTGATTCTGAGATCCTTTTTTTCAAGTTTGAGAATCTCAGAAATTGGGCTCCATCAGGTAGTCACTGTGCAATGAAAGCACCCTGTCAGAACAATTATTGTTGATTTCCTAGGGGCACATAAAATGATGTGTGAATCTTTCAATGGAACAGAGTAGAAAGTACTGGAAGAGGGTGAAGGTCAGAGAGATGGCAGCAAGCTAGGTCCAAGAGAGAAGGCTGATAAAGGGACAATCCTTGCCACCTGAGGCTCAAGCCCTTTGCTATTCTGTTGCCAAATCTGATTTATCTTCACACTTGAGCAGAAATGGTTACTTGCCCACCACAAATTTTTTGATTTTCAGTATCATAGGATTGTTGCAAGGAAATAGCAATCCAGGAGGAGACCACAGTGCCATCTCTATGCCATCTCTAGTGCCATCTCTGTCATCTCCTTACTTTCAGAAGATAACACATGATTTTTTTCCCCTTAGAATATGAGCAGAAGTGATAAACTTATCCAGAAACAAGTTTTTAAGAAGCAGGTGTATCATCTCCACATCTCTTTTTTCCTTTCATCTGTTGGATGCGAACAATGATAACAAAACCCTAGGGGATCAGAGAACCAGCTGAGGGAAGATGCTGGGTGTTCATAACATCAAGTCTAGGAGAGCCAGCTAGGAACACCTACCTTGAACTGTTGCATGAGTGAGACATAAACTTTATTTGAGAAACCGTGTATTTTTGAATCAATACTACAGCTGATGTTACTAATATACTCACATTACTTCAGGATACAAATGCAAGATAGGAAATTAAAAGTTAGATGAAGATGGGAGTTGAGGAGGAGGCTTAATTTTTTTGCAATACTTAACCAAAAGCAGGGAAGAAGAACCTTTAAGAGGTCCTGATATGTCTAGAAGCATTTGAAAGGCAGGCCTAAAGTAGAAGAGATGAGCATTTATGTGAATTCAGAGGGCTTACAATGAACAAGTGGAAGTTAGACAGGCAGGTCTCAGCCTATCTTAATAAACCCATTCTAACCATTTCCTGTAGTCCAAATGGCCTTGCCAAATAGCAGCTCCCTGACACTAATCCTCTCTAGGCAGAAGTTGGAGGAGCATCTAAAGGCATTCATGCTTCCAGCAGCGTGCGGGAAAGATTTTCTCTGAGGCAGACTCCTCTCTGAGTGTCCACATGACAATGCCAGGCATTTAGCTGTGGTGGAAAGTATGTTAGGAGACAGGCAGTTTTGATAGCAGAGACCAAAATCTTCTATATGGAAATATGCTGATAGATGAGCAAAGGGAATAGATAGTTCTGTATTATCTTGACTAGATGGGTTCATTTCTAAGTTAGAAAAACACAATAGGAAATTATCATTAATAGGACATTATTCAGTCAACACACATTTGCTAAGCACTTGGCATGTGTCTGACACCACCTCATGCCAGTACAGGGCATGGCTCCTGTTCTCGAGGACGTTATGACCTATGAGGGGAGACAGAGTGGACTCACTTTTGAATATTCATTATTATCTACTGCAAGATTACCAGGCCAAGTGGAACTATCCAGGAAGACAGCATGCCGGAGGGGAATAAGCTCAGCATTTGGAGTTAGAAGAGCAGGATTCCAGGTCCATTTCTGCCTCCTATTGGCTGTGAGAGCTTTAGCAACTCATCAGTTTTTCTGACACTTCGTTTTAAAAAAGCTTTTTTCCATGAACTTAATGCATACTTATATTTTAAAATTTGGAAACGTTCACAGTTTTATAACATTTAGTGAATACTAACCATTACTTCTGAACTCAGAGAGCAATTGTTAATAATTTTAGGTATTCTTTTCAAAAAAGTATTACACGTATATAAACCAGGCTATTTATAATGATTCCTACCCAAAAGATGAGGATTATAGGGCAGACACATGGGAGGGTCAGGGCAATTATAGCCAGAGAGCAGGGAGAGGATGTCTGGGCAGCAATCCTGGGCCACAAACAGTTCCCTGAGGAGCAAGCCTTGTGGGGAGAGGGTGGAGAATAAGCACTGCTGTGATTCTGTTTATGTTTAAAAAATAAAAAGATGAGAGAATGAATAAGTCTTTCAAAGAATCTTAAGACATCAGGAGGGAAATGTAAATGAAAAACTCAGTTTTCTACCTTCCTGTGCAGGGAAAAACCCAGTTGTTCCTTCGTATGTCTTTCTCACGTGCTTCCTTTACCTTCAGAGAGCTCTGTAGTCACCCAATATGTGGGGGATTTTCCCACAACAGCGAGCAAGCCTTCGACACCAGCTGGGTGTCCTGTGATTTAATGCAGTTCTGACACTGTCTACATGGAGAGAGCATCAGTGCTCACAGGTTAAGGGCTCAGTCCCACAAGACTGCCACCCCCCCTTTAGTGCCAGCTTATTACTTGTGCTTCTGACCACCAGCTATAGATTGGAGGTTCCAACAACTCCCTCCTCAGGTTTGATTAATTTGCTAGAGCAGCTCACAGAACTCAGGGAAACACGTACATTCACCAGTTTGTTGAAGGGTATGATAAAAGGTCCAGATGAATAGCCAGATGAAGAGATACAGAGGGTGAGGTCTGGAGGGGTCCTCTTTCCCTGTGGAGCTGGAGTATGTTGCCCTCCCGGTGTGGAAGTGTTCAACCACTTGGAACTCACCAAACTCTGTAGTTTGGGGATTTTATGGAGGCTTCATCATGTAGGCATGATGAGATGATTAACTCCATTCTCTAGCCCTTCTCTCTTCTCAAGAGAACAGGGGGTGGAGCTACTAATCCAGTTAGAGGTGGGGCCTCTCATCGTGAATTGGTCCTTCTGTGCCCAGTCCTCATCCAGCAGCCATCCAGGAGCCCATGAGAACCCAGAGTCACCGATTAGAACACAAGACACTCCTATCACCCAGGAGATTCCAAGGGTTTCAGAAACCACGTGTCAGGAGCAGGGATCAAAAGCCAAATATTAGAACAGAAGATGCTCCGAGTGCTCTTATCACTTATCAAAGACAAAGATTTCAGGAGCTCTGTGCCAGGAACCACAGGCAGAGACCAGTACATATATATATATCTATTTTTTCTTTCTGTTATCTCACAAGGAAGACAAACCAAAAACCAGTATTTTGAGTCTTTTCCTACATCATACCATCTTACCCTCACATGATCCTGTAAGGCTGATATATTATTGTTCCATTTAACAGATCAAAATATTGAGAAACAGATCTCATTCACCTTCTAAGTCCCAGAGGTTAGATGAGAAATGCCTTTGCATGACTCTCATCTTTCCTTTGCACCAACTTGACTCAGAGAATATCCTAAAATAGAAGAAAGGGACTTCTTTTCCTATCTGACAAAATACATCAATCCTAAAAAGACTAAAGACATTAATGAACAGTCTCCCTCTGTTACAAGCCTCTGTTACACATGTTTGCTTTGCAATTTGTGCATTTTGGCATTGGCTAAAATATTCAGTCACCTTTCCTTTCTCTCCTCCTACCTAAATAGAAGGGTTAAGGGGAAAAGTTCAGTCAGGCAAAGGAAGTTGACGTCTCTGTATCTTCTTAGCATTGGAGGAACTACTTCTTTCGGGACTTGGAAGTAGGACCTAGGAGAGGGGATGGCCAGTGGGGCCAAAGACTCAGGGCCTCACTGTATGGGGAAACATGCCTTTCATTTTCCTTTTTAGTGGCAAATTCACATAAGGAGATGAATAAGGACTTCTCATAAGCTGATTGTAACCAGGGCTATCCAGTTTAGCAAATACAAATACAAAGAGCTCTGTTTAATTTGAATTTTGGGGAAACAGTAAATATTTTTTTTTAGTGTAACCAAGCTATTTAGTACAAGTATGTTCTAAGTTGTATTTGAAAATTATTTGTTGTTTATCTGAAATTCATATTTGTCCAATACCCTGTATTCCACCTGATGTCCGTAACTGTAGCTGGTAGCCTGCCACCTTGGCTAGCTAAATCTAAAGGTCAGAGGAAAAAGCTAAGGGTCGGGGACCTCAAATCTAAGCGCTGCCCAGGTCTCATTGCTGCCCCCTGCAGGGAGCCTGAACCTGGAACACAGCCTGGAATCCCAGCCTTCGGTTTATTGCTTAGGTCTGTTCAGCCCAAGCACCCTAATTTAAAATGTTCTTTGTGGTTATAGTTGAAGGGAGGAAATAATCATGCTCATAATTCAGTGTAAATAATAAAATCAATCTCTTAATTGTGCTCTCTGAAAGAAAATTTCAGTTTCCATCTCTGTGAATTTTATGTTTATTCATGATTTATAAGATACTGTATTGATGTAGGAGTTAGCAGATTAGCGGACAGAATAGTTGTGCTTATCTGTGAGACAATGGAAACAAAACATCTTGTTAATCAATCATCCTGCTAGCCATTTAGTCAGAGTCTCCCCCAAGAGAATCTCTCCAGAGCTATGTCATTACTAAGAGAGAAAATAAAAACAAACAAACCAAAAAAGGATTTGTTATATATGGCCTCCCCTTTGCTGTTCTCCCAAGGTCACAGCTGTTTGCAAAGTGAATGAAGTTTCACGATTTGGTTCTTCACCCTCCCTCTGCTCCTTGTTAAAATACTGAATAACTGAGAATGAGCGAACATGTATGAAGCAGATAGTTGCAGCATCAGTTTCATTCTTTACTCATTTCCCCATCATGTTAGAGAGGATGGAATTTGCAATGCTTTGGGTAAATCTGGGATGCCATCTGGGAAAAGAAGTCGTCCTGAGGCCACAGGACGAGTGAGGGCTGTCAACACTGAACACTTGTGCTGGAGAAATATTTCCGAAATTCTTTTACCATCTTAGTTTCTAAGTGGCCTACGTCGTTTATATTACTGATGCCCCCAAACCAAACTACCATACCTGGAGGCCAGGACTGACTGAGTTTGCTGTTGAGTTTAAATAAGATAAATAATACCAACAACTAACAGCTTAGTAGCTTTTTACAGTTTACAAACACTTTCTCATTGTGATGATCATATCTTTTGATCTTAGAGTAAAAAAAAAACTGTAATGCTACAATAGTGAAAAAAGCACAACTAACAAAGAGAAGTTACTACAGGCGCAGCCCTGTTTTAAGGACTGAGGTGGGTATGATTAATTACAGAAGTGAAATAGACTCAGAGAGGGGAGTAAATGTGCTCACATTTTCAGAACTAGAATTTAAAACTAAACACTCCCAGAGCCTCAAGTTCTGCTAGGAACATTATTTTTACAATAGAAACATTTGTTGGAGGAAACATCTTTCTATGCCACGAACGCATTTGTTGAGTATAACAGTTTCCAGAAACATTTCCCTATTTCCTTTTGCCTTCATTGCACAGATGTTTGTCTAGGGTCTTCTCGGTGAGACTCCGGGGACGCAGAGCTGAATGGAACCACTGGGAGGAAGCACAGCGGAGCTGGGGAGTTGACACGGGCGGAGATACTTCAGCACAGCCCAAGGACCGTGCAGTGGGATAGGGGGGCTCAGTGAGGGCACCCAGAGGACAGTCCGCTGTGTTGGAGGAGTGGGGTGGGAGGGAGCTCAGGAAAGGTTGACAGAGGAGGTGACATGAGCAGAATCTGGAAGGAAGAAGCAAATAGGAAAGCGTAGTCAAGGGTGTTCCAAGCCAAGGGAGTGGCAAGTGTTAAAGGCACAGCTTTGGACACAGGGCAGTGACTAAAGACATCTCAGGGAGTTAGGTGTGAACTGCAGCTTGGCAGACTGGGGGCATGATGTGCAGGAGACAGTCGCTGGGCAAGGGCTTGTGTGACATACGCTAACTTTCACCTTTTTGACAATAAGGAGATATCACAAGACCTTAAGTACACAAACGACATGAATTTTGGCACTAGAATCACCGACAGAATAAATTTAGGGTGAGAGCAGGTAAAACTAAAGAAAGAAACCAGTTCTGTGAGTATCAATTGTTAACTTTATGTATCATTCCTCCTTAATTCAAATTGATAGAAAAGTTAATCAGAAAGCCTGACTTACGGATTTTTTTTTCTTTTGGTAGGTCAGTGTCTGGTTTTTAAGAGGTCCATTCTAATTTCTTGCTATCAAATCTTGTTTGTTAACCTTTATCAAGAACTTATTATTGTGTTGTGAACACTATGGCTATTTGTATTTTACAGAAAAAGGGATTGAGAGTTAGTGAGGTTTAGTATCTTACCCAAAGTCACACAGTTAGTGATAAAGCTGAGTTTTAAACTGTGGGGTTGTAGAGCCTTTGCTCTTTATGCTTTTTTTAAACTGTATTATCCTGATGCTGTCTGTGAATAAGACTTTGACTTGCATTTCAGTTATACTATGGACCCCGGAAGAGCACCTGCTCCCCCAAATAATCCACCTGTAGTTACTACCTAACCATACTTTACGTGTGAAACTGAAGTCACCTTCTGTGTTTTAATGACCATTTCAAAGACACTGAATCTTCTTCTCCTTCCAGCTGCTAGCCAAGGTTGTTTCCAGCATTGACCCATGTCAACAAAAGGTTGAAAATTATAGAATAGAAATCAGGTTTTACAGCCTGCAAATCTCACTGGGAGCAGTTACTCTAGTGTTACCCAGTATGAACTCTAAGACACAACATCACTGTGGGATCTTAATAGGTATTAACTGATAAAAGTCTTCTGTGGCCAAATAATAAGGAAAACATTGGATTAAACATAGTTGAACAGCTCTTTCCCCTCTTTGAGATTTCTTAGAATATTTAGAACAAAAGGGATTGTGAATGGCTTTCCACCCATTTCATCCCCAAAACTTTCTCTCTAAAACCAGCACATTTCACAAATGCTGCCCTACCTTTGTGCAAGGACACTGAAAATCAGAGAAAGTGAGTGAGTTAGACAGCTCCAATCCTCCTACCTCCCAGCAAATTCTACCAGATTGTTCTATTAATACAGTGCTCATGAGATGCTTCCTTGAGTCCATTGCAGTCTAGGCATTGATTCTCCTCTTCAAAACAGTAAAAGAAGAGAAGAGACACACCATGACTTTCTTGACGTAGGCAATTTCCCACAGAGCCACAAAGCAAGAGGGTAATATCCCAGGAAGAGAGAGAAATTCCTATCAGCTTTTATATCCCAAATGAGTCACCTGTGAGTATACTGGGTCTAGAATCTAGGGTCTTGCTTTCCCCTCTCCATTCCAAAGCTTTTAAGTGGAATCTGCTTTGGACAATCCTGTTCATTCATTTTACTTTTAAAATTTTCATTCAGCAAATTTAATCCTCGAGGCTAGAACTCTCTGTATTTCTTGTTATGATGAGAATGAACATCTGGTCCATTTTGTTGACTCTGTTGACAGTGTTCAGTTGTGTTTCCCAGCCCCCAGCCCCCTTTTTTTCCAGACAGTGCCTGGCTCACTTTGTCTGGCTACTGTCTGACATGTCAGCTGACACTACCTCAGCTCCCAGCTGTTCTCCTCTTTCTATGGATTGTTCTTTGCATTAGACTCAAACATGGTTTTGCACTTCCAGAGGGCTAACCTGTTTCCACAGCAACCTATAAAATGAGATAATTGGATGCAAGACCTGCCTAAAACTTTTTTGGCTGAAAGTTTTTGCATGTGTGTATAATGCGCATGTGTACTTCCAAGCTAAGCACTGCTTTTTGAGAGTCATTTCACAAAAACCCTGGCTACATTTCCAATTAATAGCAGAGTTCTGTTAACTTTCTGGCTTTTTTAAACAATGCATTTTCATTAAATAAGAAAACTTCTTTTATGGACAATATTTAGACTAAAAGTTCTAAATAGAAAATAAGGAAATATAGTGTCATTCAGGTCAATGTTATTATGACTATATTTAATGGACAGTACCCAAAAACTTTTAACAAGAGAGTAATTGAAAATATGCTGTATATAAAAGTTGCACTAGCTAATGTGACTATTTAGTTCTTAACTTGGAAATTACCTTCTTATCTTTAATGTTAGATGGTTTTTCAGCAACATCATTTTTCTTTAGGTAACTTAAGCCAAAATTTCAAAGTTAGAGAAGTTAGTAAAACTATACTTTTTAATGGCATCAACTACAGAAAATTCTGTTTTTGTTCAACACTTAATATAGATGGAATGCAGTAGTACCAGACTAAAATTCTAAAAATTAGGAAAGATCTTATGATATTTGTGTTGCTTGAAAGCAGAACCTAAATCTTTTCATAAATAAAATCTTCCTAGCTATTAGCACAATGTCTGAAACTTAGATACACTCCATAGGTGCTTGTTTTTTATTTATTAATTTGCTTCTTAATAGGAAAGGAAACTAAATTGAAAATGTTTCTTTATGGAGTAGATGATATAAATATTCACAGTTATTTATTCCCTCTTTCTCTGTATGGGTATAATTCCTATCCCAGTGATTTTAGCTGGCAGTGTGACTAGCTTTGGATAATCAAATGTGAAAAGCTTTTAGAGATATGGTAACTTTCTACCAGTCCTCTTGTGTTTCTGCCCTTTCCCATGAGCTTGCATGTCCTTCAGCCTGTGTTCTAGATGAGAAGACACGTGAAATAGGTCTAAGTCCATCTGCAGTCTAGAGCAGAGCTGCAGCCCACTTCTTGCAGCCCTCATGTAAGGTGAACAAGTGTAGGGAAAATGGAAGTTCCATTGCCAGGACCCTCACCTGATTCTAATCTACCTGCCCACTGTGTATGTGCAGTGATGTAATACTTAGCCTACTGCACGGGCCCGTGCTTGCACCCTTTGGCGATAAGCCATGCTGCCTATGTTGCTATAAGAAGAGCTCTGCCCAGGGCTAATGGCAGAGGAGAGCAGAGGCTGGAGGTGAGAGCAGAGCTGGAGCAGAGACAGAACCTGGAGCAGAGGCTAGGCAGAGGCAGAGACAGAGATGGACTTGCTACTTGCAGACTGCCCTGGAGGCAGATGGGACTCCAGCACTCGACCTACCACCGTGAGAATAAAGCTTTGTATAAGCCCCTTTTTGCCCCCAGTGTTCCCTTGTTGTGATTTGGTCTCACTGAATCCAGAGCGTACTTGCCTGGAGATGAAACCCTCATCAGCCTGGAGCTACAGCAAGAAACAAATGTTAGTTTTTGTAAGTCATTGATATTTTAGAATTGATCATAACTGCAGCAAATACATAGATCAAACACACTGCTATGCTATTACATATTGTATATAATATTATATACCTACACATATTTGCGTATATACATATATTATTATATGTAATCTATACATTGTGTGTGTGTGTGTGTGTGTGTGTATTCGTAATCATAACTCTATGAGGTCAGTATTAGTCTCTGTTTCATAGAAGGGAAAACAGGATTAGAAGTTAGGGATTTCATCCAAAAATCACACAGTTCTTAATAAAGAAGTGGGATTTAAGCACATGTCATTCCAGCCTCTTTTCTCAGGCCCACAAAATATGTTTGACATAAAGATTCAGATAAAGTCTCATTTATACTTATATTTAAATTTGCTTTCATACAAAATGAAAACATATTTTCTTCCCATTTATGTAATGTATTTTAATGCAAGTTAAGAAATATTTATTGAATATTTTCTATATGCCAGTCAGTGTGTCAATTCTTGGAGGAACTGAGATAAATCAGACACAGTTCTCACCACCAAAGGGCTCATTATGTAAGACAATCTTATAGTCTGACAAGAATCTTAGAATCTAGTCATTAATATGTAATCATAAAAACAATATGATTGGATTGATAACAGTAGAGTCTCAAACTTTTCCTTTTAAAAAACATTATATAATAAGTTGATGAATTTCACCTGATCAATTCATGGCCTTTCCCATAGCCAAAGGCATAAATCAGAGTCACCCCGTTACTGGGAGCAGTTTGACTAAACAGTTATTATAGCTACCAAATCTTAGAACTAGCTTGATGAGGAATATATTTTAAATAACAGAGCTAAGTGCTACACTTAGGATAATTTCCTCATAGAAGATTCAGTCAGCCAGAACTTATTTCAGGATCAATAAAATTGTCTTCCTGTATTATTCACATTGTTCCACACTAATAACAACAGTTGTTTATTGAGTACTTATATGTGTATCTGGTCTGAGCTAATTTTTGGGTATATATCCTCAAGGGAAATATGTTTGGGAGAGGTATGCCAAAAAAAAAAAAAAAGAAGAGAGAGAGAGAGAGAGAGAGATGACTTTAGTGCTCAAGAATATTAGTTTGGGAGTCAGAGAGGACTAGGATGAAATCTCGGCTCTGCCACTTGTATACTAGGGGACTCTGGAAAGATTACTTTTCATGCTTAATTCTTTCATGTATAAAACAAATATAATCCTTACTACACAAGATAGTTGTGAGGATTGAGTAAGACTCATCATGTGCAAAGCAGGCAGCATGGTGCCTGTCAAACACTCAGTGTTAAACGATGAGAGCCATTGCTGTAAGTGAAGTGCTGAAGATGCTTAAGGGCCAACAGGAATGACAGATACAGTGTCTAAGGGCATAACCTCACCATGTGTCACCATGTTCAGATGTAGTCACTTAATTAGCTGTGACAGCAGTTTTGTAGGGCAAGAGCAGTGTGGGGAGACCCACTGGGACCCAATGAAAGTCCGTGATGTGGTGTCTATTCTGCTGTATCTCCTACCACCAAGTTTCCAGTTCCTTGGTTGCTACACCATCATCAGCCAAGAACCACATTCTTGTTCTTGTTCCACCTCCGTGAGATTGCCCTGTAAATCAGTGGTTAACGCAGGGCAGATGGGAAAGGTATTCTGGCTCCAATTAATTAAGCCAAAAGACAGAGACCAAATGTGGAAAACCTCAGTCCAGAAGGAGAAAATCATTAAATGATTAGCATCAAAAAACAAAGTTTAAAATAAAAACCATCTTGCCTCCTAACCATGTCCTAACTTCTAAAATAGAAAGAAAAGCAAATACAGAAGTGGCTTCTTGGAATCTGGTAAGCACTGATCAAAGAGGCGGACCCTTCTTCCCTGGGTAAGTACCCACTGAGCCAGCAGGCATCTGAGTAGCTTTCTTTTCTCTCCTCCACGTGTCGCTGAGCAGAAAAGCTCCACGTAGAAGTGCTGGACTGCCAGAGAATGATCTTGTTAGTATGATTTGAAAGTCTAAGCAGAAATAACGTCTTCCTTAATTAACATAAAATTCAAACTCTCCAGAGATGGCACACTCTCTGGGCAAAGTGACGATAGGGACAGTAGGGCAGGGAACTGGTCTATTTCACTTTTAAGTTGAATCAAACATGAACCAAAACCCTCTTCATACATCCTGCATAGCCTAATTGTTAAAGTGGGGGAAGGGCTAAGAATTTTTAACAAAAAAAGCATGCTATTTACGATACCTTTAGTAGCGAGTAATGGAAAAACTTGTACTCAAATTGACGTAAGTTTGTGGGACTATATTCAAAGTCCAGAGGAAGGCAGATCTCCAGCACTCTATGATCAGATTCAATCACGCCATCCAGTTTCATTCTCATCCACTTAGAGTCACAAGATGACTACAGCAATCTCAGGAGTCATTTCCAGTCGTGATGATGTTCAGAGGAAGAAGAGGACTACCTGTTTCATGTGTTCTCTTGAAAGAGTGAGGGGGTCTCTCCAAGAAGCCCTCGGACTTCCTTGCGTGTCTCATTCACCAGCACTGGATCTCATGCCTATACATCACCGCGGACTGGTGACAGAAATGGGACTGCATCATTATTCTGGACTGATCAGGAGTCCATTCCAGAGACTTCTCTGAAACACAAGGCAGTGTGAGATGGGTTGGGTTATGTAACAAAATCAGACTTTTTGTTAGGAAGGCAGAAGAGAGATGGAAAATGAATATTGCATAGGCAGAGTCAAAATGCAAAATTAAAAAATCTAGGAGATAACCCAAAGTCAGTAAATACAGAGTGTTAGAGATCTGGAAAATGTGAAAGATATTACATCTTATAACTTATTTTCTTGAGCTTGAAGTCTCTGTACCATCCATGTGGAACCCTAGAAAAAAGGGAAATCTCTATATGTCTCTCCCTATTCCCAGCTGGACTTCACCTAACAAACACCGTCCTAAAACATACCTCTTAGAATACCTCTTCTGATCATTTAGACCAGGCATGTCCCTGATTGTTTTCTTATATGCTGAATCTAATAAGTACATGGCAGTTGCTCGAGTTGTTGCATGCAATAAGATTTGTTAATTCACATCTGAGCTTAGAGGGAAAGAGTGAATGTTAGATCGATCAATTATGTCTTCCAAAGGCTGAAAAGATGTAAATGAGGGGCCATGTGCCAGGTACTTGCCATTATTGATAAATCCTCAGTCTATTCCCATATCACCACAAGTGGAAAATTCATGGTTCCTCATGTTCTGTTTCCTGCCCAATGACTCACCTCTTAAAAGATGATTGACGTTGGGGTCACCCCTCTTTGCAGGAAATCTTACACATTAACTGTAAGATACAGACCAGTCCTTGCATGTCCCCACAGCACAGTAGTTACCACAGGATAACTTCATACAATGAAATACAACTTACAAATAAGAGTCATGTCTTTTCATTACAGAGGCATTTAAGGAGGTGTCTTCTGTTCAAAACTATTTTCTTCTAAACATAAACACTAAATTTCTCCTGAGGTGGAATTTATCCAAGTATTCTCCTGGTGTTTTCTGAGACACCATGTTTTACATCTTTTGTTCATTATTAACAAATGAGTACAAGTAAATGAATCAGATCAGCTGATTCAATAACCTGAGAAGCATTTTAAAAAATAGACTGAAGGATTTGGCCCAAGAAATCCTTGCCTACTTCAAGGTCATGAAGATTTTCTCCTATGATTTCTTGTAGAAACATCACTGGTCAAAGTTTTAAGTTTAGCTTAGCTTTTTTATCCATGCTAAATCAATTCTTGGGAGTGGAATGTGATCAAGATTGTTTCTTTCTTTTTTTTTTTCCTTTGTACGTCTGATTTTATTAGTAGTATTTGTTTAAAATCTTTTTTCTTTCCTCATTTAATTGACTGGGAGTATTTATATGTGTCTAAATCTGGACTTTTTATGATGTCCCATGATCTATGTTCTATCCTCATACTAAATATCCAACATACTAAATAGTATACTGGCTGGATTATGGTGATTTTGTAGAAAATCTTAAAATAAGGGGATTTAGGTAATTTAAACTAGTTCTCTTTTTTCAATATGAATCTGATACTTAAGGTTATGTGGCATTTTGTTATATAACTTTAGAAATGACTTGTCAGTTTCTTGAAAAACTCCTGTATTTTGTATGGGATTTCATTGAATATACTGAACAATCTAGTGAACTGACATCTTAACAATATTCAGTCTTTCAATTCATGAAGCTGGCATATCTCTCAGTGTTTATAGGTCTTCACAAAAAGTACTAACTGTAAAAGGAAAAAATTATAAGTTTTTAACTTCAAAATTACAAATATTTGTTCATCAGTAAATAACACTAAGAAAATGAATAGAAAAATCAGCCTGCAAAAAATATTTGCAGCATATATATCTGACAAGGGACCCACACTGAGAATATATACAGAACTTCTGTAAGTCAGATATCAAAGGACAAGCAACATAATCAAAATGGGCAAGACTTGGGTACTCCATGATTGGTAACATCTGAATGACTCAAAAGCACATGAAAAGTTGTCAACATCATAAGTTATCAGAGAAATATGAATTGAAATCACAATGAAATACCTTGCACATTCACTAGGCTGGCTAAAATTAAAAAGAATGACAGCACAAATAATTAATGAGGATGTGTAGCAACTGAAACTCTCACATTTCTGATGAGGTTGGCAATGGTACAACTACTTCGGAAGATTTTTAGCAGTAAGATTAACCAAATACAAATTCCAATTCTTGTCTTTTACTGAGAGAAATTAAAACATTTGTCTACAAATCACTTGTATAAGAAAGTTCACAACATCCTTATTCTCAATAATCTCAAACAGTAAATAGCCCTTCATTAGAGAGTGCATACCTAAACTGTGGTGTATAATAGAATATGTTCAGCAAATAACAAGAGCAAACTATTATGTAACAAAAAGGATGAACCAACCATCATGTTGAGTAAAAATACTAATATTCAGAAAAATATTATACCATTTATATGAAGTTCATAATGACAAAATGAATCTATAGATAGAAATCAGGACAATTATTGCCTTTTATGGGCAGATGGATAAAACTTGACAGAACAGTGTCAATGGGGGAACTTTCCATTGTGGTAAAAATAGACCATACCTACTTTGCTTGGATGTCTGCAACAATCAAATATTACAGAACAGAATACTTAATCATGAGATATGTTATTGTATAAAAATTATAAGTTAATAAAACAATTATTTAAAAAATCCAGACATGATAAGCAATAATTACTAGGGCTAATCAAACCTTCCCTTGTAAATTCTTTAATTTTAGCTACATACTGTTATATATATTAAAAAAATCTTGTTAGGTTGCAGATGTCTATTAACCATTCTAGTAGAGATGTTGAGGAGGAAATTGAATGTAGGAAACTATATTCTGGAGAAAAATTTTGGCTGTGATGTAAATTTAGAAATAGCGTACATATGGCATTTCAGCTGTGGGCCTACATGAGGAAACTAAAGAAACAATTGTAGATGGTGAAGAGAAAGTATCCAATGATGGATTCCTAGGGGCTGCAACATTAGAAGCCAAAGAAAAGATGTAAGTCCGCCAAATAAGACCAGGAGGAAGCAGTGAGTTGAGTAGGATGAAAACCACAAAAATGCACTTTTGGGGAAAATGCATGAACTTGTACTAAAAAAGGTCTAATTAATAGTCATATATTTCTCTGAAAGTTGAAAAAAGGGTTTAGTTATTTGGAAGTCATGTGGGTCCTTGATGAAAGTAGTTTTCAGTAGAATAGTGGTAACAAAAGTCTGATGGGAATGTGTTTAAGAGAGTTTAGAAGGAGAGAAATTGAAGACAGTGACTATACACAACTTAGGTGTATGACTTAGAAGATACAGAGACAACTTACTCTATATAGAAAGGCAGCAAGAGAGTTCAAGTCTTGAGAAGAAGGTCTTGGAGTGGAGACAGAGGCCATTGTGCCTGACTCTGTGAATGAGAATGATGAAGAGTTCTCAGGGACAGAGAACTTATTATCTACAAGAACTTGAAAAAGTGATGAGTAGAACAGGGATTTATAAAATGTGTCATGGGCATTTCATAGAAATATTTTCTATGAAACCTTCAAAAAATCTATACTGGTTACTAACACATTTGTTGCAAATAGATTCTTTCTGGAGAAGTTAAGGAGGAACTGAGTCTATGTACTAGTGTTTATTCAACCAAGATAGAGCCAGGTAGAGGAGCTATAGATGAACAAGTTATACCACCTACCTTCATGGAGCTTGTAATCGGACAGAGGAGATAAACACATGCATAAATAACTGTACCATCTGAAAGGAATTGCTTTGTGTAAAACACTAGGGTATAAATAAATTGCTATGGGAGAGAGCCTCTCAAAGTTAGGGAATCAAAGAGGACATACCATTTGAACTGGAATTTGAAGAATAAGTAGGCTGAATTTGTAGAGATGAGGGACATTTGGCAGGAATGAGAAACAAGAGCAAAGACAGGAAGACTTGAAGTACAGAGCTTATCTGGGGATAACTGAGGAGGTTAGATAAGCTAAGGAGAAAAATAATAGATGGAACAATGGGCAATTATGTACCTTGAAGGCACTGGATAAGTGACAGGAACAGAAAGGGAGGGGAAGGCACAGAACATGGAGAGAGGCAGGAAGATGAGCAATGTTTCAACACTTTATTCAGGACTCTTTTAAGGCTGCTGCTCATACATAGGGTATGCCAGGCATCAGGCCAGCAACCACACAGGAGAGGCTTCCTCACACTGAACCAGGGCCCCATGCTGCTGTGTTGGGGACAACAAAAGGCGGTTTCTCAGCCAGAAAGAAGTGCTGCAATGGCACTACTACAGTGGCACAATGGAGGAACAAAGGATGTCTCAGTCCTTATGGCATGTAAGTGTGCATAGATAACGACTGGGAAGAAGAAATTAGGATTGGTTATCACCGTTCCTAACCACTTCTGAGTATCATGAGAGGAACTGCTTGTGCACAGGGAAAAGGAAGTAAAGTTGAGCTAAAGCGAAGATGTTAATACACATTTAATGTTTGCCACAGTGTTGGAATAATTTTCCCATAAAATATTAAATTCTGTGTGTTTTCCATAGAATGTGAGTCTGTGAGGTGCTCTAGGGAAAGAAAATGTTCTGTGGTCAAGTAAATTTGGCAAATGTTATATATCATGTCCCCTCCTGGGAGATTTACCATTTATGTTGGCATTTTAAATTCTTTTAGAAGTCCCTGGCTAAATTAAACTGTTTTAACATTGTTTACTGAAGTGCTTTCTGAACTAATTTGTCCCCAGAATCTATTTTTACACCTAATTTTACAATCTGTTTTTACAATCTAATCTTACATGAATATTTCACAAAATAAGTATTCCATGGAACCCACTTTGTATCATGTTGATTGTAGAAATCCGTAATGTAAGAAACGCTGAAGAAGTGTCAGAAGCCAGAGAATATTGTAGAAGTTGTCTCCCAGTTGAGAACAGATGGTCATGGATTATACTTTCTCATGAAAGGAGTCAGCCAGTCACAATTTTCCACTTAACATGTATTGCACACTTAGCACTATGTTAGGCACAGTGCATGTGGCTGTGGCCTCAAGGAATATGAGCCGTTCAGAATTTCTGAAGGTAAAGCATATTAATAATGTGAAGAGTACTGTCAACAATGTAACAACCACTGATGAGACTGATTTACAGACATATTGTTGATTTGTCCTTGGTTTAGAGGCTGAATCTTAATCATCCTTTATTGCTCAAGGTCTCCATTTGATCATTTACTGGTTGGAAATAAAAATCAGTTTCATCTTTCAATTCTACAAATCCTAGAATTTCTGGATTTTCTATTATCCCTTTGAATGCTGCCTATGAGCCAGCTATTTTTTTTTCCCTGAGCTAATCATTTTCCTCTCAAAGGAATCATTTGTACCACTTGCCATTATGGAGTGTATAGCCACATAGAGTTGAAATAGGCAACTGATTCATTTTCATTAATATTCTGTTGTTCAAGTTTGTTTCCTTAATGTCAAAAGGTTTTTAGATAAAATACTTATTCCAAAGTTATCTGTAGTGGTAGTCTTACCAAATATTCTCAAATTTATACATGTGTTGCCATCTTTTTACCCTTCCATGCCAGTTTTTGTATCTGTCATCTTGAGGTAACTTACACTGTGGTAACAAAAAATCCTCAAATACTAGAGGTTTACAAACCCAAAGATTCCCTTCTGTCTTACTTTATTCTACATTACAGGTCTGTGGTTTGCTCCATATCTTCATGCTGGAACCCAGGTTAAAGGTCAGCTTTCATTATGGACTTGCTGATCTCATGGAGGAAGGCAATGGATAAGCAGAACCATGCTCTTAAAACTTCTGACCATTTTACTTTCATCAGATTTCATTGACTAAAGTAAATCACATGCTCAACCCAAACTTTCATGTAGTAGTAAATATAATCTCCCTTCAGGGAAGCACCATTGAGCGAAGGTTCATGGGAGAAACAGCATATACATTATCTATATGCCTGAGATAATAGATAACACAAAATAGATGAGTTAGATTTCTAAACTTTAGAGGTTATTGAATCAAACTCTTCTGTTTTATAGATGAGGGAAGTGAAATTCAGAAAAGATAAATAACATCTAAGTTCAAATAGAATACTGGCTTCAAAATTAAAGCTGTTTCTTTGATTTTTAGATTTATTTATTCCCCTACAGTTTAAACTGTAATTTTAACCACATTTTATTATTTTTTTCATTAAAAAAATATTAAAATCATAAATAGTTCATCATTGTCACAAAACATTTCAGAATTTACTTTGATGCTTTAGTTCGAAAAAATAAATATTCTGGCTTTTTAGGAAAAGATTCCTTATTTATTTTTTTAAATTTATTTTATTTATTTTTGTTTTTTTTATTTTGGTATCATTAATCTACAATTACATGAAGGACATTATGTTTACTAGGCTTCCCCTTCACCTAGTCCCCCCAACATCTCCATTCACAGTTACTATCCATCAACATAGTAAAATGCTGTAAAATCACTACTTGCCACCAAGTTCACAGTCACTGTCCTTCAACATAGTAAGATGCTATAAAATCACTACTTATCTTCTCTGTGTTGCACAGCCCTCCCCATGTCCCCCCAATACTATACATGCTAATTGTAATGCCCCCTTTCTTTTCTTCCTGCCCTTATCCCTCCCTTCCCACCCATCCTCCCCAGTCCCTTTCCCTTTGGTAACCGTTAGTCCATTCTTGGTTTCTGTGCTTCTGCTGCTGTTTTGTTCCTTCAGTTTTCTTTTGTTCTTATACTCCACGTATGAGTGAAATCATTTGGTACTTCCTTATTTCTTTTTAAATCAATTCCCTCATCACCAAAAGGACTTTTACATTTTTAAATTTGTCAATATCCTATATAATAAACTGCATAAATCTAAGTTCTGAGTTATGACATATGTATGAATTATGAAATTATTACTACAACTAAATAATGAACATGTTCATCAACTCCAGTAGAATCTGTGCTTTTATGAAATTCATCTCTTCCTCACCCTCACCCTTGTCCACTGGCAATGACTGATCTGAATTCTATTAGTATAGATTAATTTTCATTTGCTAGACTTTTATATAGGTGGGATCATGCAATAGTGTGTGTGTGATTTTTTTTTTTGGTCTAATTTCTTTCACTGAGCATAACTATTTGAGATTCGTGTTGATGTACTTATCAATAGTCTGTTCCTTTATTGCAGAGTTCCATTTCATTGAATGGCTATACCATCCTTTGTTGGTGAACATTTGGGTTGTTTCCACTTTTTGACACTTAGCAGTAAAAAATGCATGTATAAGTTTTTATAATGCTATATGCCTTTAGCTACTTAGGGTAAATACCTGGAAACTGAATAACCAGAGTACATGGTAGATGTATTTAATTTTTTAAGAAACTGCTAGAGTGTTTTACCAAGCAATTTAACTATTTTATATTCCTACCAAGGGTGTGTGAGTTCCAGTTGCTCCACATCCTTGCCCATACTTGATATGATCAGTCTTTTCAATTGTTGCCTTTTGTGTGGATGTGTCCTAGTATCTTATTGTGGTTTTAATTTACATTTCTTTAAATGATTTTATGTACTTATTTCCATCCATATATTTCTTTGGTGAAGGATCTTTTCAAATCTTATTAAGTACTAGTAGTTTATTTTATATTCTAGATATAAGCCCTTTGTTGGTATATGTTTTGAAAATATTTCCTACAAATTTTGGATTGCTTTTTCATTTATATGACAGTGTCTTTTGAAAATCAAACCTCTTAAATGTTGATGAATCTTAATTTATGGATTTTTTAATGTTGTAGTTTAGGTTTTTTTGTGCCCCATTATAGAACTTCTGTAAAACCAATGCCCTCATATAATGTCATCTCTTATGTTTAAATCTATGATCTATTTCTAGTTAATTTTTGTATATGATACAAGGTAAGAGTTAACATTTATTTTATTTTTTTCATCACCATTTGTTGAAAATATTATCCCCCACTTAATTGCCTCAGCATCTTTGTCAAATCATAACAATCTTATGTGGGTGTATTTCAGTTCTGTTCTGTTGATCTATTTGTCTACTTTTATACCACTACCACACTGTCTTATTGCTGTAGCTTTATAATAAATCTTGAAATCAGATTGTATAATTCCCCAGCATAGTTCTTTTTGTGAATATTGTATCAGGGAGGGCTAGTGCAGTAATTTTAAGTGAGATAGGAAAGGAAAAATTCATCACCCCAATTTTCCAGAACAAGAAGAGTCTTCAAGAAATTGACTGCCAGAAAGAATAAGAAATGCTATGTTAAATCTTGAGTGGTCTAAGATATTATGATACTCTAATTGGAAATTATGTTTCTTCAAGTTTAAAAGTAAAAGCAACTCTGTGGTTAGTACTTTGGGTGAAATTGGTGGTCCCTACAGGATTGATTGTGAGAATAGCCCCGATGTGTTCATGTGTTCCTCTTAACACGCTTCTCAGTAGAGCTCTTCACACTAACTCTGGGGTTGACTATGTGGCTCGATTTGGCCAATAGACATTTGAGAATGTGATATAAGTAGGAACTTGAAAAGCACTTGCACAGTGAGTCTTGTTTTCTTCCTCCTCTGGAACCATATTGCCACTCTGTGCATAAACTGGCTAACCTACTGTGTATCAACTGGGCATTGATAGACCGTGTTAAGGAGAAACTACAGACCCCATTTGACATATGGCAGCTGACCCCATAGGTCCTGGCTGAGGTGAACTCCCTTGACCCAGATCAGCTGAGCCTAGCCGGAATTGCATGTTGACCAGATTGTGGGCTAAATATCTGGTTGTGAGTTAAGCCACTAACTTTCAGTGTGCTTTTATGCAGCAAAGCTAATTGGTATACTCTTCTAGCTGGTGTGACTTCCAGTGACATAGGAAGCATTCCCTGGCTTCGTGTGTTTAGGCTAAGTCTGAACAGTATTAGAATTATGTCTTAGTCTGTTAAGGCTGGTATAACAAAAATGCCATAGACTGGATGACTTAAAAAGCAATTATTTATTTCTCATAGTTATGGACATCAGAAAGTCCAAGATTAAGGCACAGCAAATATGGTTTCTGGTTAGGACCTAGTTTCTGATCATAGCCAACTGTCTTCTTACTGTTGTCCTCACATGGCAGAAGGAGAAGGGAGCTCTAAGTGGTCTCTTTTATATGGGCACTAATCCCATTCATGAGCGCTCTGCCCCCAAGCCCTACTCACCTCCCAAGGTCTCACTTCCAAATAACACCACATTGGGGATTAGGTACCACCATATGAATTTAGGGGACACAACATTCAGTCTACAGCAATTTAGTTGAGTGCCTCCAGTTGAGTTGCAGCTGCTCGAGGCATGTGGTATCCTATGTTTTGGTGCCTTCCTTAAAATATGAGAAAATGGGGTAAAGCATTATGTTTTCAATTTATTATAATTCAATGCTCTTTTTAACATGCCTTTCCCTTTATACCCAGCTATTCCACATTGATATTGATGCCAGTCATACACCTAAGTCTGGATTAGCTACTTCTCCACTGAAAATGTCCTTGTGGCTTCCAGTGCATAATCTAATTGGTTATCAATGTGAACATTTCTATGTTTTCCTCTTAGCATCTATTTTCACTTTTTGTCTTTTAAATACCACCCTGAATTTTCCAGGCATGAGATTTGGAAGATAGCCACCTTATGCTTGGCTCCTAGAATGAATTTTGATTGTTTTAAGCAAATTAGCATGTCCGCAGATCCCTGCCACCTTGATTGGCTTAGGGATGGGCAGGTGTGCCAAGTTAAGACCTAGCCAAAAGACTTAATTCTATGACTTCACTTGAGCTATTGAGAAGACTGTCTTATTCTCCACTGAGCATATCCAGTAAGCACCTAATCATCGAAACAAGGCTGCTAAAAGGAGCCAACTTATGGAAATAGAGCTTGGAAAAGAGAGAGGGACACTAGATGGCCACATCATTTGAATTCCAGATGTAGTGCCATTTTCAATCGTGTTTAGTCTGGTCTGTTCCCTCTGGTGAATTAGTTTCTCTCTCCCTCCCTCCTTCCTTCTGTTTCTTCTCTTCTTTCCTTTTTCAGTAGGTGTTTTGGAGCAAAACAACCTAAATTTTTTTTTATTTTCATATTTTTACCCAGGCATTTTCTCATGTTTTACTGAACATCTTCTTATTCAATTCCCCTAAATAATCTACAGTAAGCAAATAATATAAGTAATCATTTAATTACATTTGTGCAACTGGAATAAGTGGTATAAAGGAAAAGTGTAGGATTCCAGTAAAATGTAAAATGGGGAAGCCAGTCAAGTCTGGGTGTCAGAGAAGGCTTCCTGGAGGAAGAGCCACCTCAGTTGAGACCTAAAGTCCTGGGGACGCTTCCAGTCCTTGTCAGTTTTGCTGGAGGCAGGACTCACCTTGTCTGTCCAGGCCTAGGGCTCAAGAGAAGGAGGAGTTCAGAGAGCATGGACACTGAGCAGGCAGCCAGGGGCGGGGCATGTCAGGGAACACACCCAGGGACATGATGCCCAGACCCTGGGAAATGCTACTCTGAATGCCATGGTTTTCTCTCTGCTTATCAGTCCTTTGAAATTCTTTTAAGAAAAATCCCTTCTCTTCCCATTTTCTTTTTAGACTTCAGCTGCTATTTGGGGCTACAGCAGCGAGCCTTTCCACCTTCAGTCACAAGCAGAAGGCAGTATGGTCTCCCCCTTTTCCAGTAGCTTCTTTTTACCATTACAGTGCCTTCCTTGTTGGGGAGAATTCTTCATCAGTACATTAAACTGATGGGAAAGTTCAGGTCTCAACAGGACATCTCTGTAAAACACACGGATAGGCAGTCTGGCTGTCATGGAAGCCTTCATCAGCTACTTCCAGAAAACGGGGGGATGCCCTTTGGCAGGGAACTGAGAGCACAGTGTCACAGACTAGCTACTCTAACAAAGGATGTTAGAATTAAAAATAGAAGCTTCAGCAAACTGTACCACTTCTAGCGAGTAGCAGTTAGCATCAGCCAGAACTGAATACAAATATGACTCCACTTGGTGAAAGCTTGTGGATGCGTGAGATTTGGAGGCCTTCTGTGTTAAGTTACGCACTAAATGTAGATGTTCTGGGAACATAGATTGGATTGTTCTAGGGGATTTGCCTTGGAGATAGCCAAATCTGAGTGGATGGCTCTAGTCTGCCAAATTCGGCTGAAAGCTTTCACATCTAAATCCATTTGGGAGATGCCTTTTTATTTCAGAATCATTTTGGCTTTCAAAAGATTTTTGTCATTTCTTTCCATCCACTGAATAAAATAACTCTAAAAGACAGGAGGAAACACTGGCTATTCTGATTGCTTTCAGAATGAGAGAAACCAATGCTGAACTTTCTGTGTTTTATGATGTTTCTTTCTAGTCTTATTTTGATTCCCTGGAAATTTGGACCCAGTTGGCCTCAATATTTGAATCTGTTCTTTCAAGATATGCATGGTCTGCTTAGTGGCATATAAAGCAACCCATAGGAGTTATTTATTTTTATGGTAACATTCATGAAAGAACTGGTGTTGGATATGAAGTCTGTCTCAGAACCACTGAGAAATGAGACATACTGTATCTCTGTGGGCCATTTGTGTATAAGAAGAGACTTATTAATCTTATGAAAAGTGAGAAAACATAATCTTGGGTGTTTAATGATAGTGCATCAGACAAATAGGAAGGACGTTGTATTCTTATTTCTGTTCTGAGGTTGGATATTACTAATTGGGGTAAGTAAGGAAGGCTTTTCCCTCACTTAGCTCTTGGAGTAGACATTGTGAAGCCACATTGCTCTTATGATTATGTAAATTAATTGGGTTTGAAAGAATGAAATGGTTCAAGGGATTTTCAAATTCCCTGGAAGAGTTTCTGTTATCCACAAATCTCTTGAAATTGTTTCTCAGACACATGGGAGGAGGTTCTCTCTCTTATTTGTTAAGACGTGTTTTAACTCTTCTGGCGGACTTATGTGGGCTAAGCTACTCAGTAGTATTGGGTTTAATAGGAATATTAAGGGCCTACCAAATTTTGGTGAGTCAACATGTAAACGAAAATTCAGAAGAGCTCCATGTAATTCTAGAAAACTCAAATTTTATTATGAAATTCTCATTGCCTCAGGAAAAAGAGTCATATTTTATGGCAAAACAGCACTTTGTTAGAATCAGTAAAGTGCGGAAATTTGAGGTGATTGTTACTAAAGTCAAGCCTTATTAATTTGGACTCATGGTAGTAGGAGCTTATTAAACTCATGTTTAGTAAAGCTTGGATGAACAAGTAAGTACATTAAAGAATTAATTAAAAATATAAATTTAATTAGTGAAAATTGTATTATGGAAGATTTTGGTATAATTGTTTCATTATAGAAGCATGAAAAGTGTTCATAGAATTTTCTGTGAGTCAAAACCTTTTTACATTTGCTTTAATAAATTAGAAAAATTTATATTTAACATACATTTCACACTTAGTATTTCATGCAGTACTATTAAAAATACTTGAAAAGAGTTTATATTTTTTGTCTTCAGCAAGCAGATGTCTTGCACAAGATTTACTTAGTTTATAAACATTTTTATCCTGTAGAAAGTACAAAGCCTAACATTATAGGAATGGTCATAAATCACATGGATGATATTTAATTTTTTGAAAACATTCTCTTTTGAAGGGAATGTTCAGTAGGTTGGACAGGAATAATTATCCTTTTTTTAAGACAGGTTAGAAGGCACAGGAAATGCAAAGACATTCCCAAAGACCCCTGTTCACCCACGCTCAAGCCAAGACTAGAATCCAGACCCTCCTGAGTCCAAGCATAAAGGATGTCCGCTGTGAGTTCCCTCCTAATACAACCACCTGTATTTATTTGTTAATAGTATTTTTCTTCTTTGGGGAACTGCTCCTCCCTAATTCTCCCCATGTGGCCCCACAGTGGTTCCAAAACCCTTCCCATCAGCTTCAAACCCGCCAGTGCCCTTGTGTATTTCGCCAGTACAGTGTCAGGTCCAAGGACAGATACTCATCAGAGCCCTTCCCTACAATATTCTAATCTTGGTTATCGGTCATGTGGGGCTGTGTCCTTTCCACTCTAGTAGTGAAGGTGGGAGAGTGAAGGCAGGGAGAAGCCACCTGGGGGCTGTGAGGGTGCAATAGGAGAGGATGGAAGATTTTAGTGTAAGAGAAATTTTGATTTTATTTCCTGTCCTCTTTTCTATCTTTGTGGGGCATTGTTATATTCTTCCTTTGATTTGTGAGAACTCTAGTTTTATTCTCTTGAAAGGAAATTTAATAATGGTATGTGATTAAAAGCTTGGGTTACTGTATGAAACTGACTTAATTTTCATCTCAAGCCGTCACTCTCTCTGTGTATGCAGACAAGAGCCGTGAGTTCTGTGAGCTTCATCTCCTCATCTGTTGAAAAAAGGAAAACAATGGTCCTTCCCCAATGGGATTGTTCTGAGAGCTGCTGTATGAGAAATACAAATGCCTGGGACATACTAAATTCTCAATAAATGTTATTGCTTTTAACACTGCTATCATTTAAGCTAGCTTCTATTAGATTTTTGCACTTCCAACCAAAAGATGTGTATCATTTTAATCATTTAGTTTAGTTAAATATTTGGTATTGCTGTTGCCTTCTATAAAAATGCTAGATTCTATTGCACTTAATGCTATGTGAATTAACTTACAATTTTTCTCAAATGGAAATGTCATTGAGTGGCTATTCCTTTATTTCAAATCAAATAATGGCATTGAAAAGACATAAATTCTTTTAATTACTAATCTTTGATCTAAATAGGACATTAAAATTCAAGAAAAAGTAAACAGGATAATTTACTAATAGGCAAAGTAGGTATTTAGCATCTAGCCCTTCCATTTTCCAAAGTCCCTAGATGATACACTGCAGTGGAATTGTATCACACTCAAGAGATGCTGTCTTCAGTCTGGTGGAACTGTAAAGTTGTCAGTGCAGACACTGTGTTTATGTGAGTTTTCCCTCTGGGTCCACAAACACATGACATGTACGTCACTGAAAGAGGAGGGAACAGAAATGACGGGAACATAAAACATTGAGCAGAGCTGCAAAGAGAATGAGACTTCTCTTTGACACATATTGTATAACATTTCCAAAGTCTTGGGACTATTTTTGGTATATTTAACTGGAAAAATATTTTTTAAAGGTCTGTAGTTCTTTCCTTTTTATCAGCGACAATAAATGTCTGGGCTGATGGTACTCTGCGCACCTATAGCTTTAATTACATGTCTGATATGTCTCCATCAGTCTGCGTGTACCGTTCCTATTTTTATGCTGGCTTGAAAAGTTCCTTAAAAATACTATTAAAAGATGGCGTTTTAAAATCCTCTTCTGGTTCATGGAGTTAGTGATTTTATATATTTAAGTTTATCAAGGCAAAACGCTTTCCTACTTCACGGCAACATTACCCTTTTGCTTCTTTCTCTAACTGTAAATTTGGGACATAGATTAAAAAATGGTGAAAGGACCAAGTTGTCAAGAAAGAATTATGATGCGGTTGAGCTGAGCCTTGGGAGAGATACTCTAATTTTTCTCTTAAAAGCTAATGCATACTGATATATACACAGCCAGCATAAAACAACAAGTTAACGATACAGAAAAGACAGGGCTAAATTAATCTAATGTGTTTATAATGGACTATTGGCTCTGCTCGAGGAGATGGGAAGGAGTAAGAGGGTGTGTGTGTGTGTTTGTGAAACTGTGTTTTGGGAAAAGAAACACAACCATATCGTTTGTGTTTTCAAGTAGTTTCATTTTTTATTAAAGGAAAAAAGTAAACTTTTTTTATGGATCTATTAACTTTTATGATCTGTTATAAAGCTTTGTAAGGCTAGAGACTTAGGAAAGAGGATTTACGTAATTATCTATGCAAGAGATGATTATTTGCCCTTAAGAATCATGAGTGTATCTAAAATTACAGAAGTCTGTTTAAAACAAGTCTAAAGTTTTGTGGTGAAATTCCAACTTGTTATTATTATTTTGCTTTTTCTGTGAAATGGAATAATAACATCAGTCAGTCGTACAATTTTTTAGATAAACATTAAATAACATATTACCTTTAGTGATTTGCCATCATTTTGGCACAGAACAAGCTAAATATAAGAAAGTGGAGGTTTTTAGAAAGCTTGAATTATGTAATTTTAGAAAATAAAATATCTCTCACCTTGCCTTAACATACATTTTTTGAAGTGACTCTCTGGCTGGACACATCAAGCACTGGGTCACGATGCCAGAATCTACATTTGTTTAGAGTGTTAGGGAAAGAAATCTGACCAGCCTCCTTCCTCTTTTATCCCATGCTGCTCTCTGAGGGGGGTTACTTAGGTGCCTTCTTCCCTTTATTCTTGGACTTCTGTTTGACTACTAGTGCCCAAGGCTAGCTGGAGCCTGCTTCCTTTTCTGAGCACCTGATATGTGATTCCAGGCATGCTTAACACAATAAAGCCTTTAAAAGATCCCAGGGGCTTACCACTCATCAAGAGTGCATTTTTAACAGATGGTTTCTTTACTTCCATTTTGGGGTCTTTGCTTCAGCCATTGTCTTCAGGTCTCTAGTCATTTCTTTGTGATTCTGTATCTTGGGCCCCATATGTAGGCTTCAGGTTTCTGCTTGTAGTTGAGTTGCAAAAGGCTTATTTAAAGACTGTATCCAAACTTTCAATCATATAGTTCTGGTTAGAATTTAGAACTTAATTTACAATAAAAAAGCATGTTAAGTGGCTCTTAGATTAGCTTGGAGGTCTTTGAAGGCCTTAGCACTAGATTAAGTTTGGAATTCTAAGAAGTGTTGCTTGTTTTATGCACAAGCAAAGAAGATGTAGGAAAAGGGTGCTTATTTTCTGACATAATTTTACTCATGGCCAACAGTTTAATTACTAGGTTTAAATGTTCCTTGACACCGTTCTACGTCTCACTCTGTACCTCTTCTTCTGATGCCTTTACTTCCCAGCTCCTTATACCTTCCTTATTAACAAAGACCCCTTCACTCTACATCATTCCAGATTTTCTTCACTCCTTTCCTTCTGTTAGATATCTCACTGCCTCAGTTAACTTATTAGAGACACGACAGAAGAAGAGTGAACTCATAACACTTGATCCACACTACTATCTTTACCAACACTTCAGGTGTGGTTCTAAAGCAGCTTCTATTGACTAAATCATTTAATGTTACAGATATCCTATGGGGTATGTGCTGTTATTATCAATATTTTACCAGTGAGCAAATGAACACAGAGTGAAATAAAATTTCATGTTTATATCGTATAGCTTGCAAGAGTAGAATTGGGATTCAAACCCAGATGTTTAACCATTGTGTTATCTTGTATCGGGGTGAATGGGAGTGATTTTCATGAAGAACCGTCATTTTAGGAATGTCTAGCAGTTTGGGGAAGTAAGTGGACTAATGTGTGGTGGATCCATCCTAGACCTAGACCTCAGAGTCAAGTCCCTTTTGGTGTTCCTGTTTTCATATCCTCTATTTTCTACTAGTGAACTCAAAGAACTGCTCTTCACAAAGCTTGGGTGATGGATAAAAGCTAGGTAGGAACATAAGTTTGATGTGATTGATAATAACAAATAAAGTACAGTTACTTAGGTGCCTTGGGAGATTTTAATTAGGAAATTGACATTTAAATTGCTACCTATCCTCAAGGAACGCATAGGCTGGTGTGGGACACAGAGCAGGGAGCAATGACATATGGTTCAGTTTGATGAGGATCACAAATCCAGGCATCCCTTGAGAGAGAAGAATGGAGGGAGCAACTATCTTTGCTCTGGAAAATCTTCACAGACCTCATAAATATTTATTCTGGGACACAAAGGATATGTAGGCATTTGCTGGGTGTAAATTATGTGTTCTTTATGATTTTGCTGATGTCAGAGAGTTCATGAAGCAGATATATACTGAGTTTTTCAGTACAGACTGTCAACATCACTCGAATGAGTCACTCTTTTGGAGATTCCCTGGCTGAAGAGAGCCTGTGTTCAGCAGCTAGTCAAGGGGAAGTACAAAAGGCCCAGTTCCCTTGCCTCAGTCTGAAGGTTTCTCTGCAGAGGTGAAGGTTCATCCAGTTCCAGAGCTCTCTGTAGGCTCTGATCAGCTAAGGCCTTCGTTGTGACTTCATTGCAATTCAGCTTGTCCCTCTCTGTCCAATTCTGTTTCCTTCACTCCCCCTCAGATGTTGATCTTCAATAAACTCCTGCAAATATCCATCACACGATTTGCTTCCAGGGAAATCAACCTGTCCCTAGCCCTCAATACTTATTGATTGGTTGCTTGACTGAGATATAGGCAAGAATAAAGAGAGCAGGAAAGCATACAGTAATAATTATTATTGGCTTTTACAAATACTAGCTGTAACATTGTTAGGAATGAGACCCATATGCCCAGTAGCATTCTTCAGAGCAGTGTGCCTCTGCTGCACATTTTCTTACTGGTTTGAGTAAAGTTAGGTACCCACGCCTCTGATCATTTGTAATGCTGATATTTAAAGCTCATTGAAATGAATGACTTCCATCTGGTCCAGCTCCCACCCCACACTCTTGGGAAGAGTCTTGGAAGCAGCAAATGACAGACCCTTCTCTGATGGACAATTTAGTTGTATGTATGAATCATTTCCATGATGCTGCTGAGGCATAAATGGAATTTACACTAAACGGATCATCATGAACCTCAAGGCAACCTCCAAAACACCAAAACTCAAAAAAAGGAGAATCATCTCATTGTAGTTAGATGCAGGCACAGATACACTTTAGCAATTGGCTGCCATTCCTCTGTCTGTATTTTTCTGGAGACAGTCTCCTTTGTCATGATTTTGGGCTGTCAGATATCTTGAGTCTGTGAAATCCAGTTTTTAAATCATTGATATCCCATTGAAAGTTCTGGTTTCAGAAGTTTTACACTGAGTGGAAATGTTCATGCTGATGCTTTTGATTGCATAATTAGAGACGCCTCCCCAAAGCATTGTTGTTTGACTTCCCTTTCCAGCTTTCTGGAGATTCTGAGAGAAGATGTCTAGGCTCCCCTAGGTGTGTCTATCAAACCCTGTTGATTGTTATTCAGTGTGAGACTGAGATGACTGATAAAATAAATGAGCAGAATAAACAGCAGAATTAGTTTTTAATTTCCTTTTTCCCTTGATTGCTCAGTGTGTGTCTGCAAAGGCATGAAATTACGGCACCTCTTTTGTATTAGAAATGCCAAGAGCTTGTTTAGTCTGCTGTGCTAAAAAATGTGATTTTCAAGGCCCATTACAATGAAGGTAACGTGAAAGAGAAGCATGTAAAGGGGAGAAATGAAAACGAAATGGTTTCAGTGTTGCTTTTCTTAAGCTTTCTTCTGTACACTCATCTTACATTTTTTTCTAATGAAAAATTTATAATGACAGATGAGATGTGAATTCTACAAAGCCCTAGCAGTCGTCTGCTTCCTCCCCTTTTTCCTCCCCGATTCTTCTCTTTCTCCTTCTTTCTCTTCCTTCTCTTCTTTCTCCTCTTCTTTTTCTTCCTTTTCTCGGTGGTATTTTACACCTGCCAGTTAATCTGGGGTAATGATGGTGTGATGGAGGGGACTGTGGACGTGAGTCTGGGAGGGAATATGCCATGCCTTCCCTTTTTCCTGGTTTATTTGACCTCAACTCATTCCTAATATGTTCATGATGAGATTAGTCTGGACTCTGCTGGAAAAATTTTCTGGGTCCTTGATTTGGTCTTTTCTTTCTATTATATTAAGAGCCTTGGGCAAGTCACTTAGCTACAGATTAGCCACTTAACCATTATTAGTCTGGCACCACCCAGGTAGCAGACATTTTGGTATCACTGAGAAGAAGATGGTGAATGAAATAGCATGGTGCTTCCCTCATGGAAGGCGTAGTCCGGAGATCATGGAAAATGAGGGGTGGATTAGCTAAAATGATGCCGGACAGATAGGAAATGGCCTGATTCTATGGTGGTTTCAAGGTAGGTTAAGCAACTTTGCCTTTATTCCAACAGGGTTGAGCAACCCTGGAGATATTAAGCATAAGCATGACATGATCAGATTTATGTTTTGCTTAGACATGGCATCTGGATTAGATAATGAACCATGAGAAGGCATATGACCAATAAAGAGTTACGATGAGAGATGATGGCAGTGTAGACTAGAATCTGGCAGAGATAGTGGTGAGGTTATTGAAGATGGAGTCAAATGCACAGATTTTAAAGATATAATGTTAACATCAATGAAATTTGGTGAAGGAGAAGGGTGATTAAGGAATAACTTATAGATTCCTGCCTTGAGCATTGGGATGGATAGATGGTTCTGCTGTTTGTCAAGACTGAAAACAATGAATGAGAACTGTGTTTGAAGACAAAGATGAGCTCAGTTCTCAGCATGTTCAATTTGAGATGCCACTGGGACATTCAAGTGGACATGCCAAGGAGACAAGCAGGACTATAGGTCTGGGACTCAAAAGAAAGACCTGAGCTGGAGACATAAATTAGGAAGCTGATGATACATAGTAATTGATGCTTTGGGCATAGGTGAGACCATTTAGGAAGAGCATTGTGTAGTATTCAGAAGGAAGGGGATGTAGGCAAGGGAATCTAGAGCCAAAGCCTGAGGATCATGTGTGTGTGTGTGAGAGAGATGATTGTGTGAATTGAGATCAGGCTACCTATTAAAGGCAAGAACAGAGAGATTCAGAAGAGCGAGAACAGAGGAGTTCTGAAATAGTTCTTGCAGAAAGTGAAACAAGTGCAGAAACACTTGTTCAGGTGTTTAGAAGACCTACTGAAGTTATTTGTCATAAATGTAAAGAGGTTTCAATCTACCCGGTTATGGAATTTTGTCAAAACAATGTTTGACTTTCTAGGTACAAGAATAGAGAAAACAGGTTTAAATAGGGGTGGTATTTTTCTAGATGAGTTTAATTAAAAATATAGAGGGGGTAATTAAGATCTGCTGGTTACTTTGCCAGGATTTATTTGGTTTCTAGGCATTACCTCCATTAACCTTACAATAAACTAAGGACATTATTACCCTCACATTAGGGCTGAGGAAACTAAAATCATAGGGAATGATAGATTAAAGCAAGGGTCTGTGTAAATGGTAACTACACTTACCATGGATTTAGTAATGTATGATTGTCAAATCACTGTTACATACCTGAAAACAATATAATATTGTATATCAACAATATTTCAGTTAAAAATTGATAAAAATAAGTGGCTAGAAAACTAGAGAACTCTCAATCTTACCCATTATTGTATATCACCTATCAAAAGCTATTGCTAGATTGCTAGAATTAATTGTAGTTAGTAAATGTGAAAAACATATGTGATTTTTAAGGCTCTAGAATGAATACAGATGTGCAAAAGGCACTGTTAATATCATGATTACTACTTGGCTTTTCCAAGCTAGTTTCTCCTTTTCTGTATGCTCAAGTAATCAAACCCATGCTTGGGTGAGCAAAATCATGGCCCATTAGTCTGCATACAGAACACGGGCTTTGGTCAAAACAAGTGGAGTACCTGAATTCATAGAGTCAGTGAGAGGGCCCCTTATATTCATCCCAGTGGTGTATTCGCAGGCCTCATTTATGTGCTGGCCTTTTCTTGTGACGCTGAGCTGGTGAAGGTTAACAGGCCTTGAGTTACAGAGAACATTTTCTCCCTTCTAACAAAATTAGCCTGAAAGGCACAGGTAACCTCTATGAAAAACTGAAAAACAATGAATTGCACCCAGTGTCCTTAAGCTGTAGGTACAACTGTGATGCAGAGATGGCAGGTCAATGTGAGAAGAGGTCAGGAAGGCTTCCTGAATAAGGTGGAGCTTAAACTAGAACTTGAGCAGTGAGAAGGATTTAGGTAAGTCCTGAGAAGCAAAAGTACTTTAAAGGCAATGTGCTCTGTCCTCTGTCATGGGGTATCCTTAGTATAGTCTTCCAATTTATACCTGAACTGTAACAACTTCCTACAGAATATTCTAGATGTTCCCTAAGCTCTAGCATAGGTTTAATAAATGACTAAAAGGCTGCATTTATGCATGAGAATAAGAACTAAACATTGTATCTATAGTTGTGTCCTTGGTTTAAATTGCATATGATAATGACATGTACAGATTTGAAAGTGGAGAATGGATATAGATGAGGTGAAGCAGTAGGCATTTTTTGGATCTATTCTCTGAAACTCTGGTTATGTATTTTTTCTTCAGACCATCATGTAGGAGAGGAGATCTGAAGCGGGATCAGAAGAATGATCTGAGAAATAGGGAAGTGCATTCTTACCGATGATTGGCCCCATTTCTAGAAGAGCTTGGGTAAGTCCCATGACTTCCCTGCGTCTCAGGTTCTTCACGAACAGAATGAAAGATTAGATCTGGGCATGCAATTCCCTGGTTTTAATTTTAAGTTAGAACATCTATGGGCCTCCTGTATTTGCCTCTTTCTGGACTGATGCTGAGAGGAAGCAATCTCTCTAATTGGTTTCCAATAATTTCCTGAGCATCTGGGATATTGAGCAAGGCATTTCTGAGAGAAATAAACATATGCATTCCCAGTGAGTAAATGCTCTTATTTAAGCCATGATTTGACTAAGGTGAACCTGCTGCTGGATTGACTTTCTGTATGGAAAAAATGCAGTCACTGTGACACTGTTTTGCTCTTTATTGAAAAGTCTCCTTTGTGCTTATATAACAAGGCCACCGCTGATGCATGTTTGCAGCTTTATGGTGAGAATTATGCAAGGATTTCCATTACGTAGCTCATTTTTCAGGGGCTTAAACCTTTCAGTCAGGGTCTACTCTTGGCAAATCATGAGCTGGGCTCTCAGCTAAGGGTACCTAATTTTAGAATGTTGTAAGAAAGCCACATGGTGTTCTCACTTTCTCTCTCTCTCTCTTACACAACACACCCATACTCAAGTGCAAAACAAAGACATGAAACTACTCCTGATATAACAGCTAATACATGTGTGTACTATAGCCTCACAAGAATCTGAATTAAAATGAAATTTTCCAGACCCTTACTCAAGAACAATTTTAATGCTGATGGACATACAAATGAATGCAACTTTTGAAGGATTCAAATTTGAACATTCAGAGGCTTCATTCTCTGAGCTGTTATTTCATTGGGATTTGAAGCATGAAACCTAAAAAACATGTTTCTTTCCCCTTGGAACCAAGAATGTAACTCCCATTAGCTCCAGAAGGAGGAATTCTACATGAGAATGAGGACAAACAGTAGAGAAATAAATATGCATGTTCAATTACCAGCTTAACCCAATAGCCTATGATAGATCTTTGAGAGCCTTTATAGTCTATGAGATCAATAATCCATTATAGCTTATACTGGTGACTAAATGACTTTGGGGATTGGTAATGGCATCTGAAATCTTTTACCTTTAAAGTCATGGCTCGTAATAAATCCTCAATTCCCCTCAGGCATCACTACCTGGTTGCAATAAGGGTATCTTAGATACAGTACCTCAAGGAGGGCCTGGCAAGTAATAGGCACTCACTACATATTTATTGAATGAAAAGATGAACAAAAAGAAAAAATATTCTGTCCTCCATATTCTGATCTACTCTGATCTTCACGTCTTCCTTTGGATTGACATATATGGGTTCTGTTTGACACCGAATACCCTTTATCTCATCTCTGACCCACTGCTGGTTGTACCTGTTACTCTTCTTGTCTTTAATCATGGTGTTTCTTCTGCGAAATCGTGATAGATTTTATTTCCCATTGTACTTACTAATCAGTGAGTCTTTTTGGGGAGAAAGGGTGCGAGGAGTTGCATCATTGTACTCTCTGCAAGCAGGGCATTGATAAGGGCTGCCAATCTTTGGACTCATCATTTCTGAAGAAAGGGGCAGAAGAGAGAAAAGGCAGGGTCCTCAGTGTCTAGCACGAAATCTGAAATATAGCAGATGTTCAAATACAGCTTGACAAATACACTAAAGGAACAGAAACAGGAATAATACAGTTAATGTATTTAGAACATCTACATGTGGCATGCTATTTAAAGTTTTATTTACTTTTCTCGGTAAGTGCTCACCAGAATATTTTTTAAGGTATGTCACCATTTTTAAATATATGAAAACTTGGAACAACACGTGAAAACTTTCTCCAGATCACTTACCTCGTGTATCTCTGAGTCAGAAATCTATTTCAGGTCAGCCTGACACCATGCTGTTTTTGCCACTGATGTTGTATGTTTTTTCTCCTACTGTTTTTGTGTTCTGACCTTGGAACAGTGGTTACCCTGGCAACAAGAGGTGGTGTCTGAGCCTTAATTGTACTTTATAGTATTTATGATATCAGGCCCAAATTATACCAAGTCATAATGACGATGGCTAACTTGTTCAGAGAGAACATATTCATGAGCTTCAAATTTATATACTTTAACATACATGACGCCATCACTGGATCAAGCCTGTGAGGAGTAGGGGTACGGCCTGCCTTTCTGGCCATCATCTTTTTCATAATTCACGAGACAACACTGAGATCCTTAGCACTGACAATCATAATCGTCCAAAATCCATAATTTACATTAATGTTCCCTGTTGGTGTTGTAGTCTATGCATTTGGACAAATATACAGTGACACGAGTTCATCATAAAAATATTGTACAGAATATTTTCACTGCCCTAAAAATCCTCTGTGCTCTGCCTGTTCATCCTTTATCCCCAAACCCTGGCAACCTCTGCTTATTTATTTATTTTTTAGCATGGACACAGAGAATACTTTTCAGAAGAGTACCTCTAAAAAGAAAGGAGCTGTGAGTGATTAGGTCAATGACAGGCCTTTTGTTTTCTTTAAAATAAGAGAGGTTATTCTTTGCTTATATGCTATAGGGAGTTTGACTACAGAGGTAATAGGTCAATTAAGGGACAGGAGAGAAGAAGTGAGAGGGAGTAGAATTCATATCCGGAGACTGGATCGCCCTTTACAAGGGATTTACTGTGAAAGAAGGATTTCTGTACTGGTCGCTTTCCAGACCCACCCCCTCCCCACACACACACATAGGGTCACTTGGACCTTCTGTCTACACCGAACGTGACATTATGTTGCCGATTTGCTAATAACATCCAAAAGATTATTGACCTTTTTGATCTCATTCCTCACAATGCAATAGAATAAAGCTTGTTAACAGACATAGCTTCTAGCTTTGTTCTCCATTTGATTGCTCTTGTTTGCAGAAAGTGATATGTAATTCAGAGAGACTTATTAGGAACCTCTCTTGATACATAGATATGTAGATAGGTATTGTGTATCTATTATACATATAAATATGATATATGCATAAATATTTTTTCCTTCACCAAAGTAAAAGACAACCAACTGAATGTGAGAAAATATTTGAAAATCATATATCTAATAAAGGGCTAGCATCTAAAATATATAAAGAACTTATAAAACTCAACAGCAAAAAAAATCAAATTAAAAAATAAGCAGAAGATGTGATTAGACATTTTTCCAAAGAAGACATAGATGGCCAACAGGTAACTGAGAGATGCTTACCATTATTAATCATCAGGGGAATGCAAATCAAAACTGCAATGAGATATCACCTCACACCTGTTAGAATAGCTGTTATCAAAAAGACAAGAAATTGTTGGCAAGGATGTGGAGAAGAGGAAACCCTGTGCATTGCTGATGGGGATGTAAACTTGTGCAGCCACTATGGAAAACGTATGTGATTCTCAAAAAATTAAAAATAGAATTACCATATGATCTAGCAATTCCACTTCTGATTATTCGAAGAAAGCAAAAGCAGTAACTTGAAAAGATAATTGTACCCCCATGTTCACTGAACTTCATTTTCAATAGGCAAGATTTGGAAACAACTGAAATGTCTGTTAATGGATAAACTGAAAAAGGGACACAATGGAATATTTTTCAGCCATTAGATAGAAGGAAATCCTTCCATTTAGGACAACATGAATGGCCCTTGATAGCATTACGCTAAATGAAATATGTCACATAGACAAAGACAAATACTGTGTGGTCTCACTTATATGTGAATCTAAAAAAAGAAAAAAAAGAAGCAAGGTCATAGATACAGAGAACAGATTAGTGATTGCTAGAGAAAGAGATTGTTGGGGGTGGAAGAAATGGGTGACTTTTTTTTCTCAGTTAAAATAAATTGACTAAAAATAGATTTGAAAAATGTAAAAATAGCCACTTTAGAGAGCTGTACATTTCTTATAAAGTGGAACATTTACCTACCATATGATGCAGCAATCCCATTCCCAGTTATTTTGCTCAAGAGCAGTGACAACATATGTCCATACAAACACCAAAGACCTACATGTAAATGTGCAACTTTATTCATAACAGTAAAAATCACTGAATTTTACTCCATGAAAATGTAAACTATTTACCATGATGTGAGAAGTACCTGAAATGGAACGCAGACTATGACAAATGACTGTAACTGTTACAAATGACACATAACCACACTGAAAGGAGTGAGAAAGAAAGGAACCAACCTACATAACTTTGGAAACACAGTTTTGACTTTAAACTGAAGGATAAAGACAAGAAGAACTGTCCACAAATGCTGTGCTCTACTTGGTAAATTCATTTCCCAGAGGGGTGTGGTTAGCAATTCTGAGACTACTTTATATGTGTAGTAGGGCTGAACAAATAAGTAAATATGTTACAGATAATAGCCATATTTCTGTCTGAGAGAAAAATTACGAATATGGAAAGGAGTGAAGGGAAGACTGAGTCCTGTGATGCTGAATCAGAATTGGAATTACCAACAAAATGCATGGGTATTTTTAAAAATATGTATGAGACAGTCAGAAATGAATATAGATATGTGTGGATGGATGGATGAGTTAATCATTCATAATCTAGATCCTAGCTCTGTCTGCTGAGAGAACCTAGAAGCAGTCACTCCCCCAGTAGAGGTGAGCACTCCCAGTACCCAGACCATAGTTTCTAAGTACCATTCTCCATTCCAAGGAATCAGGTCTCCTTGGCACATTGATTGACTCCCTGGAAGAAGCAGAATGAAGCCTCTTATGCACCATCAGTCACAGGCAATCCTGAGAGGGTGTAGGTATGAACAAAACAGACAACAACCATAAAAACAACCAATCTGTTCTCTGTATGATCCTTTTATTCTTTCCATAGTTTTGAGTGTTCCAGAATATCATGTATTTGTAATCATAAAGATTGTAACCATTTCAAATTGGCTGCTTTGTCTTAATGATATGCACATACCTCCATATTTGTCATGGCTCGATAACTTTGTTTTTTTTTTTTGAGTATTGAATAATAATATTCCATTTTTGGGATGTACTACAGTTTATTTAGCCATTCACCTACTGAAGGGCATTTTGGTTGCTTACAATTTTTGGCAATTAGGAATAAGAATGTTAAAAACATTTATGTGCAGGTTTTTGTGTGGACTTAAATTTGAACTTTGGGTAAATACTAAGGAGAATGATTTCTATATGGTAAGAGTATGTTTAGTTTTGCAAGAAACAGGCAGACTCTCTCCAAAGTGACTACTGTTTTACATTCTTACCAACAATGCACAAGTGTTCTCATTGCTCGACATCCCTGCCAACATTTGCTGTTCTCAGTATTCTAGGTTTGGCCATTTTAATAGGTGTTTAGTAATCAGAGAATTTTTTTAAAAATCTGGTATGTCAGACTATCCCCAGACAGTAATTGGCAGTACTCTGAACACCTACCTATGCTACTTATTTGCACCCTCCTTTTTCTTCCTTCCATAATACAGAGTTTGAAATAATTTCTAAGTATCACATTACTGGGAAAAGAGTATAAAGTAAGTAGTTAGGAGACTAAATATGGCTCCAGGTCATGCAATAATGACCTGTAATTTATTTAAAGAAATAGAGGCCTTCTGATCCTTATTTTTACAATCTGCTAAATAAAAAAAAAAGAAATATTTATTCCACCTAATGGGTGAGGCAAAGATAAAATGAGGCAAAATATGTAAATATGCCTTTAGTTACTGGAATCACCATGTGTGTATAAAATATTGTCATATTTTGAAAGAACAAAGACAGTGAAATGTCATTTTAAGGGATACTCAGTATGATTTCTTTGTTAGAATCCAGATTTCCTGTTCTTCCAGGCAAGGTCAGGATGTCCCAGGTCCAACCTACTGATGATTCCCAATGCCCAAGGATTTAAGTGGAGGGAGTGTGTCTGGTTCGTGCTTTGCCCTGCTCTGAGTCTTACAAGTAGAGAGAACTAGGTAAACGTCTGTGGAATGGAAGGAATTTGATTCTCTGGAGGCTAGTTCTATCTCTGCTAAGATAAAACAAATGTTTCTCCACTGGATTCTAATCCAGATAATGGGTGATGTAATAAAAAAAAAAAAAGGAAATGGGGAACTCTATGGAATAGAAATGGAGAAAAAATACAAAAGGAAATACTTTTGCCTTATGTAAATGTTAACCTTTATATATTCAATACAATTCACTTGTCAAGGAATTATGGACCTAATGCACTCTATTTTCCTATAGAAGGAACTTTACACAATCTCAAAAACAGCCTTTGGATCCTAGACAGCTTACAATTTTGTTACAGAGACAAGATCTGATCACATGGAAGTATGAAAAATAAAACCAGCATAAAATAAAAGTTACTGTTTATTGTTCACTACTGATAAATACTGTATGAGCATTTATACATGCATATACATGTATGTATACATATTCATAAATTCTAAAGTAACCCTAGTTGAGATTGCAATTACCCTAATTATACAGTATAACTCTGGGGGAAAATATGTTCCCAACACCGGGGCCAATAAACCTTTGAAGCCAAAATCAGTCAAAGGGAGAAATAAAGTGGGGGGAACCCATTGATTGCGTACGAACAGTCATCTACTCCTGCTCGCACTTGTCTCTTGCAACCCAGCTGTCAAGGCCCCAGCAAAACTCTCTGGTGCAGGTGCAAGCTCAGCGCTCTCTCTATACCCCTCGTAGATCACCTATTGATATGGAGATGCACTAAGGCCAGGCCAGGGATTCTGGAGATAGAACAATTTTATGCACATACAAACACAGGAAAAATGGGTAAAATAAGTTAAGTTATTCATTCACAGTCACAAAACTAGAATATGGAAGACCTGAGATTTAAATCCAGGTCTGCTTTAGGCCAACTATGCAAGTTCTGATGTAGTGAATAGGTGTCAAATGAGTTTCTGATTAAAATAACAATGACAGTACATGGTCTGGGCCATCAGTGAAGATTTTTAATTTAAATTTGTCCCTAAAGGAATAATATATTTTGGATAGATTGGTGAACATTCATATTGTGGGGGAAGGGCATGAGAACATCTCTTTAGAAGAGAGATACTTGCCAGATTGTCCAAACATTTCCAAATATAAGGTACTTTTTCTGAATTTAAATGGTATCATCTGAGTTATGGCTTGCTTTCTTATTTAATATGTATCCATTCAATCATCAAAATCAAGTATTACCATGTACTAGCCATTGTACTACCATGTACTAGGCAGTATTCTAGGTGCCAATAAGTATAGCAGTGAATAAAACATAAGAATCCCTGTCCTGGATACCAGAAAGAGGCCCGACCTTGGAGGTGCATGTGTACTGGAAGTGATCAGCTGACTTTGGGAGACAGGTAAAAAAAACCACCTGCTTCCCTGACTCTTTACTCCTAAGAAACAACCTTAGCCCTTGGGGGTAGGGGCATTAACATCCTCTCACCTGCAACGTCATTGGAGGAGGGACAGAAGCAAAACCCATATTCTGCTAGGGAGAGAGAGGAAATCCTCCTATTTTATACACGATGTTACAGCATTGCTAGTAATTTTGATATAACAGATGTAGAGAGGTATTGGACTCATGCCTACAGGATTCATAGGTCTTATAGGTACCCCCCCCCTACCCCAAAGCTACTTTTAAAGGTTAAGTTACAGCTTAGGTGTTGTGCCAGCACCTTGTGGAACGGTGTCGTTCTCTCATATGCTGTTTATACTCAATGACCTATATAGAAACCTGTTTCTCCTACCACCAAAATATGAAAGCTGTTTACCTCTAGGAAACAAGAGGTGAAAGTGGGAGAGGCTGCTCTTTTATCCCTAACTGATCTACCTGCAAAGCTTTATTTCTACCTTCATGGGATTTAAAGCTGTATTAGGAGAAACCATTATTCCCCAAAGGAATTGTAAACAGGTGTGTGATCAGCTTCATGAGTTTTTGGGGAGCTTCTTTGCCAAGATCCAGTATATCATTGGTGTTGTACAATGCTGGAACCCATGGTGGCTGCTTCTTGAGATTCTTGACATTTGCAGTGCCTTCCTGGACGAGTTTTGAGAATTACCCACTTTGGTTCTGTAGGCAACTAGGATCTTTGGTGGTGGTTCTTCTGACATTTCTCTGAGCCCTTCCAGTGGCCGAATATGCCTTTAATTCTGTGTTAAACTCTTCTTCCTTGTAATACACGCAGTGGCTTCTGTTTTCTACAACCCTCTTGAGTGGGAGGATGGGCACTATTGTATGCCTGCTACAGATGATGAGACTGAGGCTTTGAACTCTAAGATTCATTTCCTTTACTTACTCATTGACATAACAATGACAGTACATGGTCATTTTCTGTGTATCAGGCATTGTGTTAGATACCAAGAATTAAAGAATGAACAAGACAAACATGCTTCTCATTTATTGAAGAATACTGACATTACATAAGTGATTTTTATTATGATAAATGCTTTCACAAAAAGGAAAGCAAAATGTGCTATGGAGACCTCCACCTTAATGATACTCAGGGAAGGCCTCCTGGAAAGCTAATCCCTAAGCTTTCAAAGAGACCTGAAAAATGACTAAGCAGTGGTGCCTGACCCACTGTCATACAGGCAGGAAGTGGAAAAATGGAATACAACTCAGGTCCCCTGACTTCTGCTCCAATGTTCTCTTTACTAGACAAGGCTGGGGTGATGACTGCTTTCCTGACTGAGAGGAGGGAATCTGTGCAGTATTTCTATCAATCTGAAAAATACTCTATTGGCCTCTATAGTTAGGCTGGTTTGGCCGTTGCTTCCTTATAGAGTATAAATAGCAAGAGAATATTTAAAATCTCTGTGGTAGGGCCTAGACAGTCCTAATACTTCCTAAACACTCCATTCTTTTCTAGGGTATGTAAAGGAGACTAAACTCTTTGGTTGAATCATATGGAATTGCTGATGTTTAAGCATTTGACTTAAAAAATGATAGATTCATGTGATTCTTAGATAATACTGAACTAATAAACCTGGTTCAGGGTTGGAGTGCTCTAAGTAATTCTTTTAACTCCTTTTACAAACACAAGGTATACCTCAATACAATGTAATTGTTGTAGATAAACAATGTCAGACCCAGATAAACAGGAAGTCTGGGTAAACACAACAGTTCGAAAGCTGCCATTATAGTTATGGAAAGAAAGCACTTTTAAAAAGTTGTCTAATTACGAATTGACTTGACCAGATCAATAACTTGAGAACCAAGGAAGATCTATAAGATATCATTGACCATTCTGGTTGAGTCACATTGACTTAAAAACAGTCTAAATTACAGTGAGAACCATGACAACACTTAGAAGTATACTTTCTAAGTGCAAATTGCTTCAAAGTTTGAAATAAGGTTTGAAATAAATTTTGAGGAGGAAAATTTGATAACGTGTCCTAAAAACCAATGAATGTTTACACCATATACTTTGAACAGGAGTGAATGCTCTCACCTCCAAGAAGGAGACGTATTGGTGGGAGGGGGATATCTTATTCTTTAAATGCATAATATTATATAATGTAAAATATATATGCATGCAGATATACAGGCACTTGAACTATTAAAATTACATGAGGAGTATTAGGAAAAAAATATAAAAGGACCCCGTGGGCAACTAATAATGAAATAAGTGTTGAGAAACACTGGCTTACATCCTTTGAGCCAATAGCTGACAAATAGAGGAGTTTTCAAAAATTATAGAAATTTAATTCTAAGGACAGTGTCTAAACGATGTGCAAGCATGTGGATAGTAGAATATTCATAGGAATGTTATTTATAACATTGAGTAATTAGAAGGTACCCAAATTTCCAAAAATGCAGGATGATTGAAGCATGCTATGGTCCAACAACGGAGTGATATGCACTTACTGCAAATGTGGAAAAAATTTATATGGTATGCAATTTGTTCATTTTTTTCCATAACTGAAAAAAAGTCTCATACTGTTATCACTTTGCCAAAATGTATATTAACATCTATACATAGAACAAAACTGACTGCAAGGATTCATACCACAATACTTTACAGTGATTATCAGTGAGTGAGAAATTACAAATAATTCTTTTTTTTCTTTCTTAACTGTATCTTCTTGTCTTTTTTAATTATTATTTTATTAATTCATTACCTGTGTATAACTTGAAATCTCAAATAATGCTAAATGGACTAAAATTTTTAAAAGATTTGCTTTCCTACTCCCTTTACTTGACTTCCTTAAGGCAACGAATTTCAACTTTTTAAAGCTATTTTTCCTCATGGTTACCTCCATGTAACTTAGTTAACTTGCTTTTTCTTGATTTTCTACTTTTTTAATGATTCCAGGTATATTATATTGACTTCTTATAATATCATATGAGGGTTTGTCTTCTTTATGTTCCCCAAACACTTGCCCTTCCATCGAACATAGTAATATATTTATAGCATAAATTTAATTTTTTATATTGAGGCATATACAATAAAATGCACAAATCTTAATGTATAGCTTGATGAATTTTTGACATGTGTATCACTCATGTAAAATTCAGTATTCTGTTTATTATAGTTAAAAAATGTTTATTGTTAAACTGCATAGTTTACGATGATTGCATTTCCTTTGTTCTTGTTTTTCTTGAAGCTAGTAGTTGTCTTGTTTGTTTATTTTATTAGCTTTACATGAGCCTAATCTTTGTAAATCTTCTGAAAGAAGTATATAATTCTTCTCTATAGGATCAGATGGAATTGTATTCTGGTTTATTTTTTCCCTTGCAGATATCACTCTTAGCATCCTCCATCTTCCTGTATTGTTATTAACTTGTTAGGATTATTCATGGGTGTTGTCTTGGAACTTCTCTTTATTGCTATCCAGGTAATTCTCTTTATTTTCTCCTACTTTAATTAGTTAGTTTTCTTTTTCCTCCCCCTTTCTTGCTTTGATGCTTTGTGCTAGTAAAACACAAGCTTTAGTGCCATGTCAAATGACGCACAGGAGATAAAAATTTTTAAACTGTTCATATCTGACAATATTGTAATTCTGTTCATATACTTGATTGATAGTTTGGCTGGGCATAGAATTTCAGTGTTGATGTAATTTTCCTTCAGAAGTTTGAAGACTATGCTTAAGTGTCTTTCAACTTCCACTTTTGGGGTTGAAAAATTCAATGGCATTATAATTACTGATATGTTGCATATAGTCATTTTTTTTTTGCCTCAGGAATCTTTAGATTATGCTTTTTGTCTTCTGTATTCTGAAATTTCACAATTTTATACCATGTTGAGAATCTTCTTCTTTTCCATTTACTATGTTGGGTGTTTAGTTGTCCTTTCATTCTGAAAAAATATGTCCTGGTTATGGGAAATGTTCTTATTTCAATCTTGTCTCCTTCTAGAATTCTTGTTTGAGTTGGATGGTGGACCTCTTAAATGAGCCTTAAATTTTCTCATCTAGCTTCCATATTTTTTTTTTCTGGTTTCTGGCAGGTTTCTTCAAGTTTATCTTCCAATCCTCTACGAACTATTTTAGTTTGCTCTCATAATTCTTAACACAAGAGCTTCCTTTTTTATGTTATGTTCCTTTTTTTTTTTGAGAGGGCATCTATCATATTTATTGATCATATGATTGTTAACAACAATAAAATTCTGTACAGGGGACTCAATGCACAATCATTAATCAACCCCAAGCCTAATTCTCAAAAGTCTCCAATCTTCTGAAGCATAATGAACAAGTTCTTACATGGTGAACAAGGTTTTACATAGTGAATAAGTTCTTACATGGTGAACAGTGCAAGGGCAGTCATCACAGAAACTTTCGGTTTTGATCATGCATCATGAACTATAAACAATCAGGTCAAATATGATTATTCATTTGATTTTTATACTTGATTTATATGTGGGTACCACATTTCTCTCTTATTATTATTATTATTATTATTTTTTTAATAAAATGCTGAAGTGGTAGGTAGATGCAAGATAAAGGTAGAAAACATAGTTTAGTGCTGTAAGAGGGCAAATGTAGATGATCAGGTGTGTGCCTATAGACTAAGTATTAATCCAAGCTAGACAAGGGCAACAAAACATCCACAGATGCAGACGATTTCTCTCAAAATAGGGGGGGTGAGGTTCTGAGCCTCAACTCTGTTGATCCCTAATTTCTCACCTGATGGCCCCCCTGCGACTGTGCCTGTCTTAGGTTGTTCCTCCCTTGAGGAATCTTACCCGTCTCTGGCTAACCAGTCATCTTCCGGGGCCATACAGGGGAATGTAAACTTGGTAAGTGAGAGAGAAGCAATATTGTTTGAAAAGGTTAGCTTTTTACTTCTTTGCAGATTTATGCCCTGTGATTTCTATGCCCAGCATTTGTCTTGAGGTAGCTTTACCACTTGGAAGAATTGTGATACTTAGTAATTTCGATATGAGGCACGAATTCTACTTAAGGGTTGTAATTAGGAAGGAAGAAGAAAAGCTATAGAAGTAGCAGATGGAAGAAAACATGGGAAGTTTGATTATTTCTTTGACATATCTTCTTGTAGTGTAACATAAGCATGTATAGGTTTTAAACTACTAATTAAATTGCGTGCACACATTAACATAATAGGAATACAGCTACATAACAACAGCAGACCTACAATTACCAGCCATATCCAGTGAAACCAAGAAAACCAGTTAGGCACCGTAGGCATTATCAGACATATTAAAACAACACATTCCTGGGAACTGTTCACATCCCAAATGTTCTTTTAACAGTAGATAGTCTATTGTCGCAAGATTTTGGAGCGCTCCAATTTGCACTTCTCCTAATTCTTGGTTGAGTTCCTACAGTATAGATCCGGTCAAATTTGTTGTTTTACTGTATGCACAGGCCAGCTTACATATCTCCTTCTTCATTCCAATGGCAAGTCCAGGAACCGGTGGGATGACTGCAGCTACAACTGCAACAGCGCCAGGATCTTTGTTGAAGTTCTTTGATGATCATCTTCTGGAATGACTCTTCCAGAGAATGTTGATGTTGGAAGTTCTTCTTTATATCATATCTTAATTCGTTTTCTGGGTAGCCAAATTAGGCTTTGATCCTCTGTATAAACACAAACAAACCCTTCACCCACCCTTTGATATGCCCTTTATACCATTGTGAAGAACTTATTGGAGATCACCACACAGGAACTGCTTTTTTTTTTTTTAAGAGAAAGGAATATTATCAGAAAAATGTACTTCCATAGCTGATCATCTGACACCCTTTAAATGATCAAAATTAAGGATATTTAAAGCATGCATTAATCTGTGATTTGCAGTTAGTTTTATCCTATCAGGGAGTAATCCCCCTTTTGTTTCTTTTTTTTTCTTGTTATCATTAGTCTACAATTACATGAAGAATATTATGTTTACTAGGCTCTCCCCTATACCAGGACCCCCCCAAAACCCCTTTACAGTCACTGTCCATCAGCATAGCAAAATGTTGTAGAATCACTACTTGTCTTCTCTGTGTTGTACAGCCCTCCCCTTTCTCCCACCCCCACCATTATGCATGCTAATCATAATACCCCCTTTCTTCTTCCCCCCCTTATCCCTCCCTACCCACCCATCCTCCCCAGTCCCTTTCCCTTTGGTACCTGTTAGTCCATTCTTGGGTTCTGTGATTTTGCTGCTGTTTTGTTCCTTCAGTTTTTCCTTTGTTCTTATACTCCACAGATGAGTGTAATCATTTGGTATTTCTCTTTCTCTGCTTGGCTTATTTCACTGAGCATAATACCCTCTAGCTCCATCCATGTTGTTGCAAATGGTAGGATTTGTTTTCTTCTTATGGCTGAATAATATTCCATTGTGTATATGTACCACATCTTCTTTATCCATTCATCTACTGATGGACACTTAGGTTGTTTCCAATTCTTGGCTATTGTAAATAGTGCTGCTATAAACATAGGGGTGCATCTGTCTTTTTCAGACTTGAGTGCTGCATTCTTAGGGCAAATTCCTAGGAGTGGAATTCCAGGGTCAAATGGTAAGTCTATTTTGAGCATTTTGAGGAACCTCCATACTGCTTTCCACAATGGTTGAACTAATTTATATTCCCACCAGCAGTGTAGGAGGGTTCCCCTTTCTCCACATCCTCGCCAACATTTGTTGTTGTTTGTCTTTTGAATGGTAGCCATCCTTACTGGTGTGAGGTGATACCTCATTGTGGGTTTAATTTGCATTTCTCTGATAATTAGCGATGTGGAGCATCTTTTCATGTGTCTGTTGGCCATCTGTATTTCTTTTTTGGAGAACTGTCTGTTCAGTTCCTCTGCACATTTTTTAATTGGATTATTTGTTTTTTGTTTGTGGAGGTGGGTGAGCTCTTTATATATTTTAGACGTCAAGCCTTTATCGGATCTGTCATTTACAAATATATTCTGCCATACTGTAGGGTACCTTTTTGTTCTATTGATGGTGTCTTTTGCTGTACAGAAGCTTTTCAGCTTAATATAGTCCCACTTGTTCATTTTTGCTATTGTTTTCCTTGCCCAGGGAGATATGTTCAAGAAGAGGTCACTCATGTTTATGTCTAAGAGATTTTTGCCTATGTTTTTTTCTAAGAGTTTTATGGTTTCATGACTTACATTCAAGTCTTTGATCCATTTTGAATTTACTTTTGTGTATGGGGTTAGACAATGGTCCAGTTTCATTCTCCTACATGTATCTGTCCAGTTTTGCCAGCACCATCTGTTGAAGAGACTGTCATTTCCCCATTGTGTATGTCCATGGCTCCTTTATCAAATATTAATTGACCATATATGTTTGGGTTAATGTCTGGAGTCTCTAATCTGTTCCACTGGTCTGTGGCTCTGTTCTTGTGCCAGTACCAAATTGTCTTGATTACTGTGGCTTTGTAACAGAGCTCGAAGTTGGGGAGCAAGATCTCCCCCACTTTATTCTTCCTTCTCAGGATTGCTTTAGCTATTTTGGGGTCTTTGGTGTTTCCATATGAATTTTTGAATTATTTGTTCCAGTTTGTTGAATAATGTTGCTGGTAATTTGATAGGGATTGCATCAAATCTGTATATTGCTTTGGGCAGGATGGCCATTTTGACAATATTAATTCTTCCTAGCCACAAGCATTGGATGAATTTCCATTTGTTAGTGTCCCCTTTAATTTCTCTTAAGAGTGACTTGTAGTTTTCAGGGTATAGCTCTTTCACTTCTTTGGTTAGGTTTATTCCTAGGTATTTTATTCTTTTTGATGCAATTGTGAATGGAGTTGTTTTCCTGATTTCTCTTTCTATTGGTTCATTGTTAGAGTATAGGAAAGCCACAGATTTCTGTGTGTTACTTTTGTATCCTGCAACTTTGCTGTATTCCAATATCAGTTCTAGTAGTTTGGAGTGGAGTCTTTAGGGTTTTTTATGTACAATATCATATCATCTGCAAATAGTGACAGTTTAACTTCTTCTTTACCAATCTGGATTCCTTGTATTTCTTTGTTTTGTCTGATTGCCATGGCTAGGACCTCCAGTACTATGTTAAATAACAGTGGGGAGAGTGGGCATCCCTGTCTTGTTCCCGATCTCAGAGGAAAAGCTTTCAGCTTCTCACTGTTCAGTATAATGTTGGCTGTGGGTTTATCATAGATGGCCTTTATTATGTTGAGGTACTTGCCCTCTATTCCCATTTTGCTGAGAGTTTTTTTCATGAATGGATGTTGAATTTTATCGAATGCTTTTTCAGCATCTACGGAGATAATCATGTGGTTTTTGTTCTTCTTTTTGTTGATGTGGTGGATGATGTTGATGGATTTTCAAATGTTGTACCATCCTTGCATCCCTGGGATGAATCCCACTTGGTCATGGTGTATGATCCTTTTGATATATTTTTGAATTCAGTTTGCTAATATTTTGTTGAGTGTTTTTGCATCTACATTCATCAGGGATATTGGTCTGTAATTTTCTTTTTGGTGGGGTCTTTGCCTGGTTTTGGTATTAGGGTGATGTTTGCCTCATAGAAAGAGTTTGGGAGTATTCCCTCTTCTTCTATTTTTTGGAACACCTTAAGGAGAATGGGTATTATATTTTCTCTGTGTGTCTGATAAAATTCCGAGGTAAATCTGTTTGGCCCCGGGGTTTTGTTCTTGGGTAGTTTTTTGATTACCGTTTCAATTTCTTTGCTCATAATTGGTTTGTTTAACTTTTGTGTTTCTTCCTTGGTCAGTCTTGGGAGGTTGTATTTTTCTAGGAAGTTGTCCATTTCTTCTAGGTTTTCCAGCTTGTTGGCATATACGTTTTCATAGTAGTCTTTAATAATTCTTTGTACTTCTGTGTAGTCTGTCGTGATTTTTCCATTCTCATTTCTGATTATGTTGATTTGTGTTGATTATCTTTTTCTCTTAATAAATTTGGCTAGAGGCTCATCTGTTTTGTTTATTTTCTCAAAGAACCAGCTCTTGGTTTCGTTGATTTTTGCTATTGTTTTATTCTTCTCAATTTTGTTTATTTCTTCTCTGATCTTTATTATGTCCCTCCTTCTGCTGACTTTAGGCCTCATTTGTTCTTCTTTTTCCAGTTTCGATAATTGTGATGTTAGACTATTCATTTGGGATTGTTCTTCCTTCTTCAAGTGTGCCTGGATCGCTATATACTTTCCTCTTAAGACTGCTTTCGCTGTGTCCCGCAGAAGTTGGGGCTTTGTGTTGTTGTTGTTATTTGTTTCCATATATTCCTTGATCTCTATTTTAATTTGTTCATTGATCTATTGATTATTTAGGAGCATGTTGTTAAGCCTCCATGTGTTTGTGAGCCTTTTTGCTTTCTTTGTAGAATTTATTTCTAGTTACCTTTGTGGTCTGAAAAGTTGGTTGGTAGAATTTCAGTATTTTGGAATTTACTGAGGCTCTTTTTGTGAGCTAGTATGTGGTCTATTGTGTAGAATGTTCCATGTGCACTTGAGAAGAATGTGTATCATCTTGCATTTGGATGTAGAGTTCTATAGATGTCTATTAGGTCCATCTGTTCTACTGTGTTGTTCAGTGCCTCTGTGTCCTTACTTATTTTCTGCCCAGTGGATCTATCCTTTGGGATGAGTGGCATGTTGAAGTCTCCTAAAATGAATGCATTGCATTCTATTTCCCCCTTTAGTTCTGTTAGTATTTGTTTCACATATGCTGGTGCTCCTGTGTTGGGTGCAGATATATTTAGAATGGTTATATCCTCTTGTTGGACTGAGCCCTTTATCATTATGTAGTGTCCTTTATCTCTTGTTATTTTCTTTGTTTTGAAGTCTATTTTGTCTGATATTAGTACTGCAACCCCTGCTTTCTTCTCTCTCTTGTTTGCATGAAATATGTTTTTCCATCCCTTGACTTTTAGTCTGTGCATGTCTTTGGGTTTGAGGTGAGTTTCTTGTAAGCAGCATATAGATGGGTCTTGCTTTTTTATCCATTCTATTACTCTGTGTCTTTTGATTGGTGCATTCAGTCCATTTACATTTAGGGTGACTATTGAAAGATATGTACTTTTTGCCACTGCAGGCTTTAAATTCGTGGTTACCAAAGGTTCAGGGTTAGCCTCTTTAGTATCTTACTGCCTAACTTAGCTCGCTTATTGAGCTGTTATATACACTGTCTGGAGATTATTTTCTTCTCTCCCTTCTTATTCCTCCTCCTCCATTCTTTATATGTTGGTTGTTTTATTCTGTGCTCTTTCGTGTTTCCTTTAACTGCTTTTAGTGGGTAGTTGTTTTTATTTTTTTGCCTTTAGTTAGCATTTGGTTGGTCTGCTTTCTTTGCTGTGATTTTATTTTCTCTGGTGACATCTGTTTAGTTTTAGGAGTGCTGCCGTCTAGAACAGTCCCTCTATAATACCCTGTAGAGGTGGTTTGTGGGAGGCAAATTCCCTCAACTTTTGCTTGTCTGGGAATTGTTTAATCCCTCCTTCATATTTAAATGAAAATCATGCTAGATACAGTATCCTCGGTTCAAGTCCCTTCTGTTTCATTGCATTAAATATATCATGCCATTCTCTTCTGGCCTCTAAGGTTTCTGTTGAGAAGATAGCCTAATGGGTCTTCTTTTATAGGTGACTTTTTTCTCTCTAGCTGCCTTTAAACCTTGTCCTTGATCTTTGCCATTTAATCATTATGTGTCTTGGTGTTGTCCTCCTTGGGTCCTTTCAGTTGGGAGTTCTGTGTATTTCCGTGGTTTGTTCGATTATTTCCTCCCCCAGTTTGTGGAAGTTTTCAGTAATTATCTCTTCAAAGTGTTGTCCTCCTTGGGTCCTTTCTGTTGGGAGTTCTGAGTATTTCTGTGGTCTGTTCGATTATTACCTCCCCCAGTTTGGGGAAGTTTTCAGCAATTATTTCTTCAAAGATACTTTCTATCCCTTTTTCTCTCACTTCTTCTTCTGGTACCCCTATAATATGGATATTGTTCCTTTTGAATTGGTCACACAGTTCTCTTAATATTGTTTCATTCCTGGAGATCCTTTTATCTCTCTATGTAAGCTTCTATGTGTTCCTGTTCTCTGATTTCTATTCCATCAGTGTCCTCTTGCATGTTATCCATTCTCCTCATAAATCCTTCCAGAGTTTGTTTCACTTCTGTAATCTCCTTCTGGGCATCTGTAATCTCCCTCCGGACTTCTTCCCTGAGCTCTTGCATATTTCTCTGCATCTCCATCAGCATGTTTATGATTTTTATTTTGAATTCTTTTTCAGGAAGGTTGGTTAGGTCTGGCTTCTTCTCAGGTGTTGACTCTGTGATCTTTGTCTGCCTGTAATTTTGCCTTTTCATGGTGATAGAGAGAGTTTGCAGAGCTGGCACGAGTGATGGCTGGAAGAACTTCCCTTCTTGTTGGTTTGTGGCCTTCCTCTCCTGGGAGAACAGCGACCTCTAGTGACTTGTGCTGGGCAGCTGCGTGCAGACAGGGCTTCTGATTCCTGCCCAGCTGCTATGGAGTTTATCTCCGCTGTTGCTGTGGGCATTGCTTGCCTCGGGCTGCTGCTCCACTCTGGTGGAGCTGGTTGGAGGGGGAGTGGCCAGGAGGCTCTTTATCTCTGTGAGGGGCCTCCGTGCCCCCTGCTGCCCAGGGGGTTAGAGTGCCCAGAGATCCCCAGATTCCCTGCTGCTGGACTAAGTGTCCCAGGATGCTTCCATCCAGTTTTGTGGTCCCTGTCACTTTAAGACTTCCACAAAGCACTTGCAAAAAAAAAAAAAATTAAAATAAATAAATAAATGAAAAAAAACCCACTCGCTTTTCTTTGTCTCCAGGCGCCGGCCTCAGGGACCTGCTCACAGGTCTTGCTGTCCTGTTTCCCTAGTATCCAGGACCGCACGCATGCACCGTGTCTGCGCTCCAGTGCAGATGGCTGGGGCTGGCTGTTTAGCAGTCCTGGGCTCCCTCTCCCTCCCCGCTCCGACTCCTGTCCTCCTGCCCAGAGCTGGGGTGAGTGGCACTCGGGTCCCTCCAGGCTGTGGCTTGTATCTTACCCCTTTCACGAGGTGCTGGGTTCTCGCAGGTGTGGATGTGTCTGGATGTTGTCCTGTGTTCTCTGGTCTCTATTCTAGGAAGAGTTGTCTTTGTTATATTTTCATAAATATATGTGGTTTTGGGAGGAGATTTCCACTGCTCTACTCACGCCACCATCTTGGCTCCACCCCTTATGTTCATTTTTAAAAAAAGAGTATTTTCTTTTTATTTCATATATATGCATATATATATAAATTTCTGAAAATATACAGATTAATTTTTGGAATTATCTCCTGATTTCTATATTGTCACTCTTTCATCCTGTTTTCTTGTTTTTTTGCTTCAGTCAGTGTTTAAGGTTAGAGGCTTTCCTGAGATATTTAGGAAGTAAGTCTGAATTTATAAATAAAATTGAGTTGCTAAATATAAAATCATTGGTGTAAGATCTATGTTTTGACAGAGTTTGTTGATTCATACTTCCTTGTTTTGAGAAATAACTGGGCCTTCCACTTCCTGAGTTTTTCTAATACTGAGGAGAGAAAAGTAACTTGTTTTTGCTGGCTTCCTCCCCTGCTTGCACATAGCAGACCCATGAAAGTTAAAAGCTAACTATGCACAGGTTCCACTTTTTTTCTTTCAAAATTTCATTGGAAATTTTCTTCTGCTGTTCTGTCCTTGTCTGCTGTCTTTACATTGTGGGGTTATACCATTATAGTTGCTTTATTGTAATTTTAGTGGTATTTATAAGGAAACACAGATAAGATCCTGTGCTTAGTTTACATTTAGCCTGAAGTTCCTCGTAAGTATTTCCTTTATTTATTTTTTTTAAGGAACATGTTTTACTTTGGTAATCATGATGATAATAAATATAAAGTAAGATAATCCTGTTTTACTTCTTATAGCACCACCACTACCCCATAATATCTGTGAAGCTATAAATAAAGACATAGATCACCTCAGACTATGGCCTCCATAATGGCCAATCACTGTCTCCATCACTACTAGACCTCTACTTCTTCACTCACCCATTGATCGACCCCTATCTCATGTTTGTCTCTCCCACCAGAACTATGGATTATTCTTGATTTCTGATCAGGTCCACTCTATCTCCACCTCTCCCAACTGTCTGTAATTGCTGATCCTGTTATTGGCACCTACTATGACTTCCCTTTCATAACCTTTCCTACCCTCATCTTAGATATCTGCCTACTTCCCATAGCTCTGTCACTACCCAAGCGTTGAGATAGGATTTGTATGCTGGTGAAATGTCCAGTGATATAGAGTGATAGGAGGCTAATGAGTATTATTACATCAACCTGGAATGTGAATTTTCCACGATGTTGTATCAATGATGAGAACACTCATGCATCATTAAACTATTACTGTGTTCAGGAAAGTATCATACTTATGTCATAAAACTTTGTATCATTTAAGTTGTCATATGTGCTACTCATTAAGATATAAAGGCATTTTGTGTGTCTTTGCAGTACAGTTAAGAAGATGATTCATTCACCCACTTTTCATTATGGGAAAAAGCCTTGTTAGAAACAATGATGAACTCAGTTTTATTAAATTGTTCTATTTCCCAACATTAAAATATTAAGCTTCTTTCAGTGAGCTCAGCTGAACATCCCTCAAGTTTATATCTAAGGATTCCAAATACAAGAATATCTGTATCAGCTTAAGTTTAATAAAAAAAAAAGAGAACTCACCATAAGCCTTTCAAGTAAAAAGTAGTTTCAAAAGGTAACAACCTTTCAAAAGGAAGGTCTTTCAGAATATGAAAGATAGCCTCAGAGAATATGAAAGAAAAGGCAAGGTCACCAGTAGATTGAGAAAGTCAGGAAAGTCCAGGAATCAAAGGAAAGCTCCAGTAATTATTTCAGCCGATTACAGTATTGAAGAGGCTAACACACAGAAGGTGCCTGGAAGGCACTGACAAGACTCCACATCTAGATCTTGTGAAGCCTACGAAAGTGCTACTGTTGTCAGAGGAGCAAGAGCTTCTGTTTCCGGGTCTCTCTCAGTCGTGGAGTGGTGGGGCTCTTAACCCCACAGGGTTCCATGTACCACCTCAGGGAAGTTCCTGTTGTGCATGGTTTGGAAGTTTTCCAAAAACTTCCTTTTTACTGAATTTGTTTTAAATTTTTTCTAGTTTTATTGATATGTAGTTAGCACATAAAATTTTGTAAATTTAAGGTTTAAAACATGATGATTTGGTTACGTTGTATATTTTACAAATTGAACACTATTGTAAGGTTGGTTAATTCATCCATACTTTCATACAATAACCATTTGTGTCTGTATGTGTGTATCAGGAGAACAGTTAAGATATACTCTCTTAGAAGATCTCAAGCATATATTACAATGTTATTAACTATAATCACCATCCTGTACATTAGATCCCCAGAGCTTACTCATCTTATAACTGAAAGTTTGTACCCTTTAACCAATATCTCACTATTTTTACCACTCTGTGGCCCCTGGTGACCACTGTTCTACCCTCTGTTTCTGTGAGTTTATCTTTTTTTAGATTCCACATATAAATGCGATCATACAATATTCATTTTTCTTTATCTGACTTATTTATCTCAGCATAAAGCCCTCAAATTTCACCATTTTGTCACAAATGGCAGGATTTCCTTATTTCTCATGACTCAGTAATATTCCATTGCATATCTATACATTTTCTTTATTGATTCATCCATTGATGGACACTTAGGTTGTTTCCATTTTGGCTGTGAATAATGCTGCAGTGAACATGGGTGTGCAGATGTATTTTAAAGATAGCGATTTCATTTCCTTCAGTTATATACCCCAAGGTAGGATTGCTGGATATTCTGCAAGTTGTACTTTAAAATTTTGAGGAAACCCCACACTGTTTCCCTTAGTGGCTGTAGTAATTTACATTCCTGTAAAATGTACACAGGTTCCCCTTTCCCCACCTCCTCACCCATGGTGATCTCTTCTCTTTTTAGTAATAGCAATTCAAACAAACATGAGATGATATCTCATTATTATTTCGATCCTCATTTCCCTGATGTTGTAATGTTGGGCATCTTTTCATATATTTGTTGGCCATTTGTATGCTTCCTTTTGAAAATCTCTATTCAGGTAGTTTGCCCTTTTTAAAATCAGATTGTTTGTTTTCTATATTGACTTATATGAGTATCTTATGTATTTTGAATAAGAATTCCTTATCTGATACAGTTTAAAAATATTTTCTCCCATCTCTAGGATAATTTTTCATTTTGTGGAGTGTTTCTTTTACTGTGCACAAGCTTTTAGCTTGCTGTAGTCCCTCATGTTGATTCTTACTTTTGTTGACTGTGGTTTTGGTGTCATATGCAAAGACTGAGGTCAGTGAGATTTCCTCCTGTTTTTTTTTCCAGGAGTTTTATAGTTTCAGATCTTACACTTAAGTCCTTAATACATTTCAAGTTAATTTTTGTAAGTGGTATAACATAAGGATCTAGTTTCATTCTTTTGCATGTGAATTTCCAGATATTCCCTCATCATTTAATGAAGAGGCTTTTCCCCATTTTGTGTTCTCAGCTCCAGTGTCAAATATTCATTGACCATAAATGTGTAGGTTTATTTCTGGTCTCTCAATTCTGCTACATTGGTTATGGCAGTACTATATTGTTTGGATTTATGGCTTTGTAATATAGTTTGAAATCAGGAAGTATGATGTCTCCAGCATTGCTTTGTGTATTCAGGGTCTTTTGTGATTCCATATAAATTTTAGGATTTTTTTTCTATTTATGTGAAAAATGCCATTGGAATTTTGATAGGGATTATATTGAATCTATAGATGCCTTTGTGTATAGTAAGGACATTTAAGTCTTCAGTTGTTTTCATCAATGTCTCATGCATAGATCTTCCACCTCCACAGTTAAGTTTATTTCTAAGTATTATTGCTTATAGTGTTATTGTAAATAGGACGGCTTCTTTATTTCTTTTCAGATATCCATTGTTAGTGTAAAAAAACACAACTGATTTTTGTATGCTGAATTTTTATACTGAAATTTTACTGAATTTGATTATTCTAAAAGTTAATAGTGCGGTCTTCAGGATTTTATATATGTAAGACTATGTCATCTTTAAAGAGAGACGATTTTACTTCTTCCTTTGGATTTGGATACCTTTATTTATTTTTTCTTCCTTAATTTCTCTGCATAGCACTTTCAGTACCATGCTGAACGTAAGAGTGGACACTCTTGTATTCCTAATCTCAGAAGAAAAGTATATAATCCTTCACCATTGAATATGATATTAGCTGTGTGCTTGTAATAAATGGCTTTTATTATGTTGAAGTATGTTCCTTCTATACCCAGTTTGTTGAGATTTTTATCATGAAAGGATGCTGAAATTTTTCAAATGCTTTTTCCACATCTATTGAGATGATTTTATGGTTTTTATTTTACTGTTTTATTTTCTATCATTTATATTCCTATTTTATTAATGTGGTTGATTACATTTATTGATTTGTGTATGTTGAACTATCCTTGCACCCCAGGTTTATACTCCACATGATTGTGGTTTCTGATACTTTCAATGTGCTGTCAAGTTCAGTTTTCTAGCATATTATTGAGAATTTTTATGTATATGCATCAGGGATATTGACCTATAGTTTTCTTTCCTTGCAGTATCTCTGTCTGGCTTTGGTATCAGTAATTCAGGTCTCATTAAATGAGTTTGGGAGTAGTCCCTCCTCTTTAACTTTTTAGAAGAGTTTAAGAAGGATTGGCTTAATTTTTCTTAAAATGTTTGGTAGAATTCACCAGTAAAGCCATCTGGTGGCTGGGATTTTCTTTGTTGGGTGATTTTTAATTACTGTTAATATCCTTACTCATTATTGTTCTGTTTTGATTTTCTTTTTCTTCATGATTCAGTCTTGTTAGACTGTATGTTCCTAGGAATTTTTAAAATTATTCTAGGTTATTCAATTTGATGGCATATAATTGTTCATAGTCTCTTAGGATTGTTTTGTGAAAAGGTACCAGTTGTAATGTCTCCTCTTTCATTTTTAATTTTGTTTGAGTCCTTTCTTTTCTGTTCTTGTTAAGTCTAGCTTAACTTTTGCCAATTTTGCTCGTCTGTTCAAAAAATGAACAGTTTTGTTGATCTTTTCTATTGTTTCCCTATTTTCTGTTTCATTTATTTCTGCTGTGATCTTTGTTATTTCTTTTGTTCTGCTAAGTTTGGGCTTAGTTTGTTCTTTTTTTTTTTAGTTCCTTGAGGTACAAAGTTAGGTTGTTTATTTTAGATATTTCTTTTTTCTTAAGGTAGAGTTTTATTACCATAAACCTCACTGTTAGAACTGCTTTACTGCATCCCATAAGTTTTGGTATTTTGTGTTTTTATTTCATTTGTTTTAAGTAACAAATTTCTCTTTTTGTTTCTTCTTTGACCCATTCGTTGTTTGGTTATGTGTTACTTAATTGATACACATTTGTGAATTTCCTACTTTCTTCCTGTTATTGATTTCTAGTTTCATACAATTTTGATCAGAAAAGATGCTTGGGGTGGTTTCAGTCTTTTTAAACTTGCTAAGACTTATTTTGTGTTCTAACATATGATCTGTCCTGTGGAATGTTCCATGTACTTTTGAGAAGAAGTATATTCAGCTACTGTTGAAATTAATATTCTGTATATATCGGTTAGGTTTGTTTGGTCTAAAGTATAATTCAAGTCCAGTGTTTACTTATTGATTTTCTGTTCAGACTATTTATTGTTGAAAGTGGGGTATTGAAGTCCCCCTCCATTATTTTATTTTGGAAGTTATTTTGCTCTTGGAACAGAAGTAACACACATTATACCTCTTCCCCTTTCTTAGGTCAAAGAAAATCATGGCTATACTTAAGTTTGGGGTAGTGTAGAGAGGTCAAATTCTATCTGGAAGAGAAGTCTTAAAATGTTTACTAAATACCTCAGAGTGTGTTCTAGTCACCAAATATTTCACTTATTCTCCCTTACACAAGTCAAATTACTTAGCCTTTTTCCCAAAGGAGAAATGCAACATCAAGTTTGAATGCAGTGACTTGTAACCTAGAGGCCTGTATTAAAGACACAAGTAATTTATACCAGGTACAACTACTACACAATATGTGCAGAATAACTATAATAACCACTTCCAATTGTAGTTGATGAGAATGAAAGTTACATGGTAGTCACTGGTTCTTAGTAATTTTGAAATAACTTTTGACTGGCATTTTGAAGGTCCTGTTTGGTAACCCAGAATGGTATCTGAAGTTAATTGTTCATGCTGACCCATGACTCTGCTCTCTGAGGGACACTTACTTTTCATTATCTTTTTCTTCACATATAAGGTGGGTATGAAAAATGTTCCTTCCATGGGGACTAAGCAGATTGTTTTTCTCACAGATAATTAAGATTATAAATGTAGTATTAAATCTTACACAGACATGTAATTTTTAAAACTTTCAATATTCTGGTTTCTTTGCCTATAAAATTTTCTTAAATTATTTGAAGTCTTTTTATCAGTTTGGTTTCCACTAGCTCTTAAAGTGAAGATTAAACAAGATAATATATGTGAATGGTTTTAACATGGACTTGGTACCTAGTAGGTAGTTTGAATATATTCAAGCATTTATTCAACAACTATTTCTTGAGCTTTGCTGCATGTCAGATGTTCTAGATGCTTGGGATCATCAGTGAACAAAACAAAAAATAGCAATAATAACATTAAACAACATAATACCTAAGTAAATGATATAGTATATTGTAAGGTGGTGTTATAGAAAAAAGCAAAAGGTAACAGATATCTGGAAAGTTTCAGGTGGTCAAGTTGCAATATTAAGTATAAGTGGTCAGATTAAGCTTCATTAAAGGTGAGATTCAGTCAGACTTGAAAAAGATGAGGAGGAAGCCAGGCAGCTATCTGGGGAAAAAGCATCCCAGGAAGAGGAAACAGATTTAACAAAGGCGTTAAGATGAAATTGTCTAGGATGATAGTTGAACAGCAAGAATGCCAGAGTGAGGAGAGAGTGCTGAACAATAGTAGAAGATGTGGCTAGAGAAGTGACAGAGTTAGGGGGACAGGCTGGAGGGGCCGGGTCAGGTCACACAGGGATTTTTAGGTTACTGTAAGAAATGGGAAACATTAGACTGACATAATATGATTTATGATTTAAATGATCTATGATTTATGGTTTAAGATTTAAAAGCAGAAGGTATCTTGTTTGCTGAGACTCTCTCGCCATGTATATGCATATGTTCATATGCACATATGCATATTAACTACTCACAGTGGTCTCTGAAACCTTTAATGTCCTGTTTTACCATATTGGCTAATTTTTTTTTTGGGCCTTGGCCTTGGCTTTCTAAACAACTATTGCCAGCATGCTCTGAGCACAGCTGTCCACACCTCTTAGAATCAGTAGCATCATCATGTACCTGTTGTCGGCGGCTGATTTTGGTAACAGAGTTTAGCAGTTTCAACATCGAATATAAAGTGCAGAGCTGAAAATATTTAGTATCTGATCCATTACAGAAAAAGTGTGCTAACTCCTAAACTAGAACCAAATGGTGGTCAGTCCTTGTTCTCAAAGCAAGAACACTAGTAATATAAAGGCAAAGAAAAATAAGGAGTGGGTTGAGTTAGATTGAATGCCCGAGACAAGGTAGAGCTGAATTCGTTAAGCAGATGAGTGTCCTGAAACGCAGTTCTATATAAGAATATGCCTTGGGATATGGTGATGTCCCAGATAGATGACAGGATGCTGCAGTGGGTTAGGGTATTTTTTTAGATGGCATCTACAAACTTTAAGAGTGGTGGCTTGAAGGATTAGGTTAAGAGAAAGGGCGTTGGGGAAGGGACTGAAGTGTGAAATTCAGAAGGTTTTGAGGAGTCTTCTGAAGGTGTATTTGCACATTTAAAACAGAGAAAGGCCCAATCAGGAGAAGTAACAGGAAGCTAAAGGAGATGGTGGAAGATTTACAGACTTCAGGCTGGAATCCTGGTGTTGACATTTACTAGCTCGAGACCCTGGGCAAGTCATTCAGCCTCACTGAATGTTCATGTGCTCATCTTCAGAGTAAAAACATTGACATGTATTTCATCGGATTATGATGATGACTAAATGATATAAACGACCCATGAATTTCTTTCTTCTCCCGTCCTCCATCCTTTACCACCCTCTCCTCTCCTCTCCTACATCCTTCTTGCCTCTCTTTGTGTGTATACTTTTCCCCATCTGTTGGTGAGGGAAAGTGTAGACACCAAAGAGGTACAGGATGCTTCATGAAATGCAGATACAGAGGGGAGAGCAAGACAAAAGAGGGGCTGGAGGGAAAGAGTAGCTGAACAGCCCACTACTGGGATCTCTCACTTCCTGCAGCTCTGCAGTTCCTCCTAACTGACTTTCTGCAGGATCTGTGCTACCTTACTGCAAACTCCTTTCAGTTTGTTCCCCATTAATAACCCCAGGTTTTATTCCCTGATATTGTTTGCAAGTTTCTTTACAGCAATTGACTAGCTCAGTTTTACGTCCCCCCCAGGTACATAGACTCTCATCATTCGCCAAGTTGAATCTTGTTATATAAGGTTTGTTAAGGAGAAACTGTACATTCTGTCCTTTCTTAGATAAGTGGTTTCTCTTGCGGGACAGTATTTGGGGCCGAAACAGTATTTCAAATAAACAATCTTGCTATTTCTTCTGAATTTGGGCAACATCCAAATTTACAACTTTGTCACTGGACTGCAAAGAAACCAAAAGAAGGAACCTGGACCCTTGCTTCATCCTTTGACAGTTTCTGCTGCATTTGCTAAGTGTGGTGGGTCTGGCTTAGTGGCAAAGACTTCCATTAGGATTTTGATGAGAATGGGGACCAGTGGATTATTTTTAGGAAATAAAATTAATTTAGTAATCAAATGATTGTTGTTTTCAAAAACAATATTTAGAGTCACAGTAAGATACAAGAAAGGAAACATGTCCTCATTGTGTATTTACACGAAGTTAGAAATATGTATACAGAAGCAGCTTAGTTTTTTGGGGATGTTTATGGAAAAATCCAGCACTACTCTTCTTTTTCAGCTATTTACTATGGGCTAACTTCGAAAACATTTTCTTTTCCCACAAACCCCACTAGGGAATTTTTTTTTAAGTCCATAAAATGAAAGGATTGTTTTGGAGGATTCTGGCTTTTCTCTTTTAACATCTTCTTTTAATTTATCCATTACCAGATTACAGGCACGGCTCATTTACCCACTCAGTAAACATTTTTTTTTTTTAGTTTCTACTAAGTGCAGGGCAAGGTGGACACAGATCTCACTGTTGGAATGGTCTTAGTCTGGTTCAGCAGACAGACATTACACATATAATTCGTTATAAATATAGCCTAAGCATAGTAAATATGAAAGCACATAACAGGAGACCTATCTCTCTACTTTTCCTCTGATTGAAAGAAAACTTCCCTGAGGAAACAGGGTTGAAGCAGAACCTCAAGGATAAGCCATTGCTAATTAGGACATTTGCTAGGAAGTTTCCAACATTTCCAAGCATGGGGAATAGTAATATGTTCACAGCCCCCTTGGGGGCCCGGTGGCTTGGGAGGGGCGGGAGGGGTGGCGAGGGAGAGGCCCGGGAGGCACGGAAGGCCGGGCAAAGAATTTCGATGGTTGTCATTTCATCATCACCTTTCACTTCTGTAGTGTTTTGTCATTTTCAAAGTACTTTCTGACAAAATGCCTCTTGGTTGACCTGATTTTGTGAGTTGAGAGAGTCTAGAGGGCTATCCATATTGACAACATAGATTTAGTTGCTTGAAAGAACGTTTCCGTTGCCAATTTATTTTTAATACTGAAAGCCTGTTTTTTGAGACATATGTAGAACATAGTTTAGGTCCTAGATTAGTGCTCTATCCTCCATAATAATAGGTAACATTTATTCTAAGTATTTTATGTATATTAATGCATTGAATCTTATCTTTACAGGGAAGGTACCATGACTATCCAACATTTTGAAGAACAGAGAAAAAGAGACATGTTGTAAAACTGGTATGTTTCAGAGGTAGAATTTAAATACAGACCTTGGGCTCCAAAGCCCTGATTCTAAACTATAATGCGATACAGCTTTGCTTATGTTTTTGTTTTTGCTTCTGTCTAAACGGTGATGCTCTGCTTTTTGTAATAAGCCTTATCTTTGTCTTCATAAGAACAAAGGATTATTCTAGGCACTTCTGTAAAGTTTCATATTTTCTTTGAAAATACATCTTTCGATTAACCCAAAGAAGGAAAAGTTGACATATGATGGATATAGGTACATATACATTCATATTAGTGTCAAGATGAATTATAGTTAATTTATTTGTTAAGGAGAAGATACTTTTTAAAAACAATGTGATGGTTGAATAATAGAGGTCCATGCTTACAAATTAAAAAGTGATTCTTTTCCCTTTTGAATTTGTCTTTTATTATAGAAACATAGTGTTTTTCCTTTGTTTTAGGGGCCTCTGTGAGTCAGAGTTAAGGCAAATATTTCATGGATTTTCTATTTCAAGACACTTTAGAACGTACTTCTAAATAATATAAATCCTTCTTCTCTACCTTCCAATTACTTATGACAAACCTGTCAATGGATAGTTATATAAAAGGATCAGCAGAATATAAATGTTTTTGTTAAAAGTTAACCAGATTAGAAAAAGGATGTAACTGAATCTCAGTGTAATTATGGGTCCTGCAATTATAGAAAGTCTTTTATGTTTATGTGGTCAATCATTACTTGATCAATGGATATTTATTAAGCAGCTACTATGTTATAGATTATTATAAAGACAGTGGAATTAATGATGTACAAAATGTTTATGGTCTATCACTTTGTAGAGACTCAAATTCAGTAGAAAGCATTTAATAAGCAATTATGAATATAATAACTAGTAAACAAGAACACAGGAACATAAAACACATTGAAACATTGAAACATTGATCTTACCTTTTTTTACCTCTGACAGTCTATAATTCTATACCTCAGTTACACATGCACAAAAAGGTGTTCCTATCCTCAGTCTGTTAATAAGTATTTGTGTAACCTGAGGAAAGCAAGGGAGTTACAATATTGAAGATATAAGGAATTAGAATACCTCTCTGTGCTTCATTTTCCCCTACTTTAAAAAAAGTAAATAGGGAGGGTAGATGATGGCCTATATCAGTGGTTGTCAAACTTGAATGTATATCAGACTCACTTGGGAGAACGTGAAAACATAGGTTGATGGATACCTTCCTCACAGATTCTGACTAAGTTTGGGGCTGCTTATATGCCGTTCTGACAAGTTCCCAGGTGGTACTTATGGTGTTGGTCTTGGGACCACACTTCCTGAACCACTGAGAAACACTTTGATCTCTGAAGTACTATGCACTACAAGAAGTAGAGCTATCTGAAGAAGCTTCCAGAAGATAGTATTTTGGTAATTGCTTTCTTCTATGGAGTGCCTTTATTGTGAATTAAAAAAAAATTAGTTACTTTACAATTCCATTCATATTTGAAACTACTGGGAATGATTACAGAAAGTCATAGAAACTATTGCAATAATATGTACCCCTCAAATTGTTGAGCCCACAGGGTCTTAAAGAGATATTTTGGAGGCAATCTAGCTACAGAAAAGTCAACACAGATAAACTTAAAATATGAAAAGCTTAAGTCATAATCATTCATGCCAATGGTAATGTACAAAAACCCAACATCTGTCAACCTCAGGAGAGGAAAACTGTTGAATTAAGGGGCATTTTCAAGTTGATATAGAAAATAATTTTCAAAATTTTTGAATAAAAGTGTTTCCATTGTCCAGTTTTGAATACAGTTTTAAATCTACCTTAAAATGTGTGCAAAGATACAGTAGTAAAAAAATATGACAGATAAAGTAAATTCTTATCATGCAGAATATACAATTTGACTAAAATAATGAAAAGGGAGTTACACATCTACATAGGCATAGGGTAAGACTTCTCTGGCCAGTTCTAGGTAAAATAAATTAAGGGTTAACATAGGCTTATCAGAAATATACTATATTAAAAACAAATAATATGGTAAACTCCTCTTTCTTTGAGTTCTTATTTTCTGTTTCTAAAATGAAAAGTCTGGAATTGATGACTTCTAATACCTTTTCTGGCTTTAATTTCTACTATTCTTTGTGCTAGACATAAGAGCATTAATGTTTATTTATTGAGTTTGTTAATATTAGATGATAAGCCTGCTGGCCAGCAGCCTTTGAGTGAAATGTATTTGGCGAGAGTACAGGTAACTGTACAAATTATTTTCAGTTGCCTTCTCCTGCTGAGATAAAGGCATCATTTCTGCCCTTGTTTCCCTCACACTGAACTTTCTTTCCTCTGTTTCTACTTAGCCATTATATGATCCAAAGATTTTTTAGAACAGATCAAAATCCAAGACAAATCTCTCAACTTGAATAGTTTGTGTGAGTACAATGAAAGCCACAGTTGTAAAAATAACTTTTCTTGTAATTTCAAAAGAACAACACGGATTTCTGATAACTCTTTTTTATTTTGGGAAATAGAATTACCTAGAATATCTGGACATTTATATTTTTTCATAGTTTGGCAAAACACAAGGTAGTATAAATGGAGGACTTTGGCACAGTTCAAATCTAGGTAGAAAAGGTAGATGTTATAGAATGTCGGAGTTGTAAGGGATATTAGGGATCATCTTAATAAAAACCTCATTACATATAAGTGAGGCAACTGAGGTTCATAAGGTTTTATTACCTTTCTAGAAACATAATTATATCTTTTATTGAGTTAACTCGCCTCGTCTATGTGCCGACAGGAGACAGAATTGTAATAGGTTAAATCATACTAACCAAAAAAGATGGTATAGCTCAATTAATATCCAGACAATAGCCTTTAAAGCAAAATAATTCCAAAGTATTTTATTACCATGAAATTATATCATTTTGAAATTATAAACACCAAATAATATAATTGCAAAATATATAAAGAAAAACTCGACAGATATAAACAAGGAAAATGGCAAGTCTACTACCATAATGTGAAATTTCAATGTACCTCTTAATAATTTATAAATCAAGAAGATAATAATCATTAATAAGAGTGAGGTAAAGCTGAACAAAATACCTTAATCAACAGAACATATAAAGAACAATTTGCCTAAGAACATTTTATGCATTTTTTCTCAAGTATAATAGAAAATTATATAAGTATGCCATCCATGTTCTATGCCACAAAGCAAAGCTCAACAAATATTTAAAGATTGCCATTTTAATAGTTTCATTTTCTGACCTCAAAGCAATTAAGTTATGAATCAATACTAAAAGATGTTAACACAGAGCATACATTGGAAAATTTTAAAAACATACCTCAAAATTACGCATGGGAACAGAAGTTCTCTATTGAATTTTTAAGGAACAATTAATCCTAATGTAATACAAATACTTCCAGAGACTAGAAAAAGTGAGAATAGTTTTCATATTTTATTAGGCTCATAAAACCTTCAGAACAAAACCAAACATTTAATGTCCAAGTATGAAAATTACAGATCAATTTCATCTAGCTAACATAGGTAGAAAATTACAAAAATAATAAAAATTAAAGCACACCATTATATTGAGTTTATATAAGGAATGCAAGAAGATTTAATAGAAAAATCTGTTATTTTAATTTTTTTATTCAATACTCTTGTCATCTTAATACATATATAAAAGTAATCAATTCAACATCTATTAATAATTGAAAACTCTTGATAAACTAGGGTAAAAAGGAAAAATCCTTATCTTTAGAATGGGTATCTACTATCACCTATAGCAGCCATCATGTTCAGTGATGAAATATAAGAAGCGTTCTCTTTAAAATCAGAAAATGGCCTGCTATTACTACTGGTATTCATGATAATGGAGGAACTAGGCATTGCAATTAGACAAGAAAAATAAAAACATAGAACTGAAAGAAGAGACATAGTGGAATCTAAAAACAAACTTTAGAAATACTTCACCATTATTCTTGGTATAAGCTTATTGTATAGAAATTAATGGCAGTCCAACACATCAGAAATAACCAATTAATAGCAAGAAAAAAAATCATTTATAGTAACAACAACAGAAGTCTGGAGTTAATTAAGGAATTCATCTAACAAAGACATGGATTTAGTTTGGAGAAAGTTATAAGATACTACTAAGAGTACTATTCTTTAATAAGAAGACATACAAAAAAAAGAAAAAGTAAATAATATCAATGGATGAGAATACTCAATATGTCAGAAGATGACAGTTCTCCCAACATTGGTCTACAAATCAATGCAATGCAGTGAAAACATCAACAGGGCTTGTTTTTGTGGAACTAGGCGAAGTGATGCCAAAATCAGTATTGCTGAGAAAAAGGCCCAAGAACAGGTCTTATTCAAGAAAAACAAGGAAGGGAAATTTGTCCTATCAGACATTACCGCTTACACATTGTAGCATTTAAACCATGTGATATATTTGTTAATATGGATACCTACCAACACAGGCCAGGGGTGCAGTGGGAACAGGCCACCCTGGCAGTTAGGAGTATGTTGTGACTGACATTGTTTAGAATTGCTGGTGCATAATAGAAACGAAAAGAATAGGTGAGGGTCAGTTTTATTATTGTTTTAAAATTTTTCTACAGTTAGTGTATCTTCTCACTGCCTTCCACTAAGGAAGGCTACACCCATTTTCTCACTCTTGGTACACATCGTATGCATGTGCAATGAAGTTAGGCATAAAATCAAAGAAAGCATTATGGATTGGTGCTAAAAGAATGGGTTAGTCTATAAATGGTGATGGGGCAATATTTTCATGTGAAAAATAAATTAAGTTCTAGAAAACATTTTATAAATTCAGGGTTGGCAATACTTTTTGTAAGCAAGACAAAAGCAAAAATTGTAAAGGAAAAGACTGATGCAGTTAACTCTATTAAGGAAAAAAAATGTGTTTCACAAAAATAAGAATGGGTAGGAGATATTACCGATAAGATTAGTATCCAAAATACATAGGAAATTCCAATAAGGAAAAGATAAGCAATCCAGTATAAAAACCCACAAAACTAAATTTCTCAATTATTGACAAGTGTCAGTGCTCCAGTCATATTCTCTGATCCTTGTAAGGTGAGTCAAAATATATTTAATGGAAATAATTATCTGAAAAAATAATTATTGCTTTTGTGTTTCTATAATACTTTTCTATATCCTACTTTTTATCATTAATAGAATACTTAAAAATATTGAAAAGAACAGAAAATTACTCAGCATCCTCATTAACATATTGACATTTTATTATTTTTAATTCCAATTTAAACAATAGAAGAATATAGAAAATTTGAAGTTCCATCTATTTCCCTATTAATTTCCATTCTACTCCTTTTTTCCACAAAGACAACTGCTTTTATTAATTTGGTATTAAATCTTCTACATGTGTATATGCATATCCATAAGTAACAGGTAGCATTATCTTGCATGTTTTTAGTAATATAAATACCATCATGTTGCAAGGTTCATATAAAAATGTGATGTTTTTACCTAGCATTGTATCTTCAAAATCTATCCATCAATCTGTTAATTTACCTACCTTTTTGTATCTATCATTCATTTATTTTAAAATAATGAAAAATATTTTAGTATATGAATAAATGCTACATTACATGTTCAATTTTCTCTTGAAGAACTTTAAAGATGTTTTCAGAATTTGCTCTTACAAATGATGCTTCAATGGACATTATAGCCCTCTTCTATAATTACGGTCAATATGTTCTGTTTTTCTACTGTAGCATTTATCAAACCGTTAAACCCATTATGGTGTCATCAAGTCAATTTCCTATTAAGAGCATTATTTTAAAAATGATAGAATAGGCTAGACCAGACTCGAAAAAAGTAGAATGCCAGTGCTCATACGCTTAATGTTGCAGATTGTCCATACAGATGATCATCAACAATTCCTCCTGTCCTGCTATATTCATGTCCCTCCCTATCAAGAGGTGTGGTATCTGTTTCCCCTCCCTTAAATACAGCTGGGCTATATGACTTGCTTTCGCCGATAAAACAGCGTGAAATGTATTGTTCAAGTTCTGAAGCTTGAAGTTCTCATAGAGACCTGAGCCACCATGTGAAGCAATCCATTTACCCTCCTGGAGAGCCCCCCGGTGACAGAGGCCCAGCTGTTCCAGCCATTTCAAATGTGGTGCTGCACCTGGGAACAAAGTCAATTTTGATCAGTTGCCTCAGTCTAACCTCCAGATAATGCTTTTCTGTGACTGACCTGGGAGTCAAGAAATGACCTTCTCAGGTGGGTCCAGGCTAGAACAGATTCATGGGCAAAAGAATGGTTTTGTTGTAATATGCTAAGTCTTAGGTGGGTTGTGTTCACTCTTTAGTAAGAGCAAGAATATTGTAACACTCAGTGTGGGTTATGTAATGCTGCAGGACCAAAACCTGGCAAAATTTGCAGAAAGAATTAGGAAGAGATAAGGCTTCAAGTTCTTAGAAAGACAGGGGTCAAAAACAAGGAAGTCAATATTAGTTTTTAATCAGTGAATAAGTAAGGTGTCAGAAATGGGAGACAAAGCAATCACAAGCTTTGGAGCTGAGTAGGAAATGGACGGGTTCAGAGTCAGAGCGATGTCAGAAACAAAGCTACACAATCTTTAAGACTCCCTGAAAGGAAGATTCAGCTGCTCCGTGGGCAGGTGGGCCTGATGTAAAGATGCTGGGCTGGGGCAGGAGCACACACCTAATACAGTGTTTGCAACCTGAGTCAAGTGGTTTCTGTCAGAATTTCTCAGGAATATTTTGTTCAGCAACCACGTTGCCATTGAGGGAATAATTAAGATGGGTGCTGAGAGACTCTCGTCATGTTCTGGGCTCTAAAAAAAGTGCCAATGATGCGATTTCCCCTCCAGACAAGACACAGGTTATATGTGTTTCCATCAGACAGCCTTGGCGATAGAGAGTCGGGGTAATCGTGTTAGTTTGTCAGCTGGCTCTTGCAGACTCTGAGACTCCACCTGTAGGCTTGCGGCTGCCTATGCTTTCCTGACCTGTTTAGCCTTATTCCAAGCTAAGAGGGAGGCCATTTAGTGAGCAGAAAATGAGGGAATGCTGGAGGGAGAAGGGAAGTTGTCCACTCTCTCTCTCTCTCTCAAGATTCTGAGAATTATGTTGATCCCAAGAGGTGTGCCCAAGGGAACTGAATTACTGGTGAATTACCAATCAAGGTGAAGAAAGAAAATGTCAGGTAAATGTTATCTGTGTGTTATTTACTTAGATTTTTTCCCTGAGGAAAGAGGGCTAAATCACTGAAATTGAGTGAGTGGCTTTGCAGGTCTGTAATTCCTCTCTGCTGACAACTGTCATTGTAACCTTGTATTTGACATTTAAAAAGCACAGTGCTGGTGATACATAGTGAAGGTTCTAGAAGGACTAGTGTTGCTTTGCCATACAGACGGACTGACTGACTCTACTTGAATTTATCACTAATGTACATGGTCTTTTCTGTTGTCCTGTGATCCAAGTTTTTCCCAATTTGTGATTTTTTTTTCCTCCCATGATTTCTCACTCATGTTGTCTGTTGTTATTTTATTAAGGCATGAAGCCTCAAGTATGTTTTGTGAAGCAAAGTCACCATGTCCTTAATTCTTAATATCATTTTGGTGATAGTGGGGAGAGACAATTCCCTGCCAGCAGCAATCTATTTTCTATTTGGTGGAAATACTAGTGGCTTACATATCGGTCAGAACAAGTGTTGTGATCTATTTGTGGGTTTGTACATTCCAGTTCATTAATGTATTAATTGATGCAAATATTTATTCAAGATTTACTACCTACTTCTCACAAGTGAGAATTTGATTGCAGTATGTACAGACACTTGGTTTTCTGTAAAGAAATAAACACACACATGAAAACGTTGAACTGTGTTTTACAACACATGGAATCTGTGAAGGAAAAGTGCTTAATGATTCTAGTTTGTAAGGCCTTGCATAGGGTGGAAGGTGCTTTCACAAAGAGCAGATGCCCAGACTGCATGAAGCCTAGGAGAGGTTTGCCCAGCATCTTTATGAGTTTTTAAACAATCTGACACAAAAAACTTCAGCTTCCAATAAGATGAAGTACTACCAGATAGACTGGCAAGGGTACAAGGGGACCCAAAGAACAACGTGATGATGAGTTCTTTCAATTTTGTTTGTCTCTTATATCGGACTTGGAGCTAAAGAAGCCATCACCCCAGAAACACCAAGGGGTGCAGGTGCAAAGAGGCCCAATGAAATCCTGCTTTTCTAGACTAAGGGCATCTTAGTAAAACAGAAAACTTGTAGACATTAACTTCCACCTCAGTCAAACACCACAGAATGAACTTCTGCTCCCCTGACCTGTACCAGTGAAGAGTAGCGAACCTAGAATTCCATCCTGCCCAGGCTGGTGATGCTATGGCTGAAAGGGTGTCATGGGTCTTTCCCTCTGGGGCCAGGTGTAGCTCCAGACTCATCAATGCAACACTTTCCAGTGATAATGAACTACCTCTCAAGAGGGTTAGTGGAGACCATAGGAAGAGCTTGGACTTTTATTCCCACCTGGAAGAAAGACTTGAGAAGTTTCTCCTTCTCCCTGCTTGGAAGGTGTCAGAAGAAACCTAGAGGAGAGTCGGGATTTTCACTGAAGTTCCAGTGATAAAGATACATCAGTGGAGGCCACTGGGGTAGCAGGAACAGGGCACACAGACCTCTCCAAGCTGTGGAGGGGCTGGCGGTAGCCCTGCAGGGAGATGGACCTCCCGTGCAGCCCACGTACTGTACCAACGTCAGTTTCCAGGTTCTGACATTGCACTGTAATTATGGGAGATGTATCCACTGAGCAAAAATGGGTGAAGAGTACCTACCACCTCTTGGTACTATTTTCCACCTTCTTGTGAAGATGTTATTATTTCAAAACAAAAAGTTAAAAAAAATAGAAATACATATATCAGAAATTTGAATTTTTGTTCTCAGTTTGGTTTCCAATAAATTATTTCCCTTTTTAAATGAAAAGTAAAGGCTGGCTTCACATTTAAATTTCAAGACAAACGCATGTGCCTTTTAAAACCTGTTTTCTTTAATACTTGAACCTATATTAAAAGACTGGTGCAAAATACACGCACATAGGCAGGCACACAACAACTAGTTTGTGACCATTTCCAAGGAAGCATTTTGCAAGATGATTGACTTTTGTGGCCAAGTCTGATTAGCTGTTTACTTAGCCCAAATTTCCTTTCCTTCTGGATCGTGCAGGGAGACCACATCTCTCAGCCACCTTGTAGTTATGTGTGATTATGTAACTGAGGTTTTGCAAATGGAGCATTATTGGAAATGATGCATGTTCCGTATGAACCTGGCCCTTGAAAATCAAATCTCCCAGTTCATCCTTCACTCTCCTTTTCCATCTGTAGGTGCAGTAAGAGCATTCCAGGCATCCTCCAGGAGGCCTGAACCTCAAGGTGGAGGGGCCTGTATACCTGAAGGACACTAAGGAGGAAAGCATCCTTCTTGCCTTGCATCCAATTGGACATTAAGTGAGCGACTAATAAATTCCAGTTCTAGAAGCCAGTTAGACCTTGGGACCTTGGGGCTTACGTGTTACTGCATTTTTAGTGATGCCAAGAGGGGCAGTAGTGGTGTTTGGGGTTTTCTTTGTCTAGAGACCAAGGCTGAAATTCTAAATTATTCTTCACACGTGGTGTCTGACACCTCCTGAGTTCACATGGAACTGCAGGCAGGGAACCAGGTTCTAGTGTAATCTATGTTGTTTCATCTTCAAAATGAGACTATCGGGAGAGGTCATCTCCCAAGTTTCAATTCCAGTTTTTGAACATGCTCATTTACATGACATACAGCAAACACCGGGCACCTTTGTGCTTCCTCCTCCTTCATTACCTGTGAGAGGCATTGCTAAGAAATTACATGGGCCTTTCCCTCTGAGTCCAGATTTATTCTCAACTCCTTGACACAGGGCTGAAAAGCTGTTGCCGCAAGCCGTACTGATGCAAGCGGTCACCCTACTGGTCAGCACTACTTATCTATCAATCTAAGAACAGCTGTTGGTTTTAATGCCTACGTGGGTAGCCTCTTCAGGCACGTGCAGGATATATCTCCATGCTCCACTCTCTTTGTCAGTTTTTCACACCTATTCTCATTTGAAGTGATGGTATTCCTGAGTGGAACCATGTTTATCAGGGAAACGATTTTAAAACACAAAGCTTGAGAATTCACGTCCTCAAGCACAGAGGGAGACACAATCTTTAGGAAAATTAGAATTAGGTAAATTTTTGTTTTTCTTTGTACAAATACAAAGAGATACCTTGTGTTTCATGTCTTCAATGGAGACTTTAGAGTGGGAAACTTGATTTGTGCATTTATTAAAAAATGTGTTGAGAGAGTCCCGTATTTCTTGATTGTTCTCTGACTCCTTTTGGGTTTATGAAAGCTGTCCTAGGCTGTTTTGTGTGGCTAGCAGTACTCGTGCTTACAGTGTTGATTTCTTCCTCCCCTTCCTTACCAGCAGAAACAAAAATCTATTTGGGGTGTCAGATTAAAAATTCTCACCATCCTAGTCTTTCTGGAATGCAGCTTGCAGGATAGTTTTGGGAGGTACTCATACAATTAGCTCCAATAAGAAATAAATGGGATTACGGTGTGATTTTCTGAGACTGATCTTAACACGGTGCTGTGCCTTTTTCTTTCTTTTCTTCTTGCTTTTACTACAGTCATGGTAGCCTAGTCGGCAGCAGCCATTTAGAAGTCATGATGGACAGGTCAAGAGAGTCACAGACACCTTTGCCCAAATACAGAGGCACTGAGCCAATGAGCAGCCACCTGCCTCTAGCCTTTCATTTTATGAGAAAAACAAACCATAATTTTTTAAGCCAATGTAGTCAGGTTTTTTGTAGCTCACAGCCAGAGAATTTTAATCTAGCTCATCTTCTACCACCAGTTTATTTATATTTTATATATTAACCCCTCACATTCTCATTTATCCATCCTCATTTTTTATAGGCCTGTGTCTTTGCAGTTGCTATTTTGTTTGTTATGCTCATAGTTTAAAATCTAAACTGGGTCTACCATAAATAGCCACAGGAGATTATCTTCTTTTCTAAACGATAGAAGGACTTCCACTTCCATTAAGAATTAAGAAAAACTTTCCTAAGAGAAGTTCAAGAATATCATTATGAAATAGGAAGAAAGATCTAAGTCAGAAATTATTAGACTCACTCTGGAAGACAGAAATCATGTTACTTATATGAATCTATAACCCTTCTGTCTGCCCCCTCACCGAGGAATGATTTTATAGGTGTTGTCACATTTTAAAGAGTTCTAGGTCTCAAGAAAATGTGGGACTTTCTGGTATGTGTCTCTGGAAATAACTATTCATTCAGTGTTAATTCTTATAATTAACACGTGAGGAGTACTTCCTGCCAGCACTGTGCTGGCTGTTGCATCCACCTACCATCTCATTTACTCCTCACAACAGTGCTGTGATCAAAGAATATTTTTACTCTCATCTAATAGGTAAGGAGATTGAGGCTTGAAGAGATTAAAGAACTTGCCCCAACCCTCAGACACCACCTGTTTTGTGTTATTCATGTTGTCTCCTCAACACCTAGACTGGTACCTGGTAAATACTAAGTAGTAGATATTTTCAGTGAATAATATGTACATACTGCTTAGGTACTTGCTCTACAGCTTACTGGGCATCTGTTTTTCTTTGGCCTCATTTTGAGGTCTTAAAGCATAAGATCTTTTTTCCCTTGTCCTTAATGAAATGTCAGTTTAGTGCATAAAATTTCATGTAAACAGATAATTTGAATGCTATAAACAACATTTCTTTTACTAACATCATCAAGGGCAAATTCATTGAGTTGGGGGATTTTAAACTATGAGCACAACAAACAAAATAACAGCTGCAAAGGCACAGGCCTATAAAAAATGAGGATGGATAAATGAGAGTGTGAGGGGTTAATATATAAAATATAAAGAAAGTGGTGGTAGGAGATGAGCTAGATTTAAATTCAACTGTGAAGGGCACTACGTAGCAAGCTAAGAAGTTGGGGAAGTTGGGATTTTAGGATTTTATTCTATGGTTAGTAAGGAATTAACATGGATAGGTAAGCAGTGAAATAAAATGTCAAATTTTTTTTCAGCAGGAGAGATGGAAAACAAAATTGCTGTGGTTGTCTAGACATAAAGCTGACGGCATTTGTCTTGGGACTGACAGCGGCTAGACGTGGAAGAATCCTTAGGAGGCAGAGGACATGAAGTTCTATGAAAAGTATAAGGAAATAAGATAGGGTTCTTGGACACAGATCATAATAACTTTATTTATAATTATGTAACTATATAGCATAAAATTAATATGTAGTTATATATAATTACAGTCTTCATTATTTGCCGCTTCTGCATTTGCAAATTTGTCTACTCTCTAAATTTATTGCACCCCTAAAATCAAAACTCCCAGCACTTTTGAGTAATTTACAGGCATGCACTGGGGGGCCAAAATTTTGAGTCACCCGAAGTGTTCCAGCTTAAGTGAAGCAAAGTGATGCTCTGTTTCTTGTTCCAGCTCTCATACTGTAAACAAGTGTCCTTTTCACAGTCTATTTAGTGCCACATTCTTATATTTTATGTTTTTGTTGTTGATTACACTGTTTGAAATGGTGCCCAAGCATCATGTGAAAGTTCTGTGTGGTGCCTGTAAGTGCAAGAAGGCTGTGATATGATATGCCCTAGGGAGAAAATGTTTTAGATAAGCTTTGTGTCAACATGAATTTCAGTGCTTTTGGCCATGAATTCAATACTAATGAATAAATACTATCTATTACATATGGTGTCCTTAAACAGAAACACACATAAAACAAGGTTATTTATTGATAGGTTGACAAAAATGTTGTGACCAGAGGCTCTCAGGAACCTAACTGTGGTTTTCCCCTTGGAACAATGGTTCAGCATTTGTTAAAGTTGTTCACAGCAATTTTATAAAACATAACTACTAAGAATAATGAAAATGAATTATATATATCATAGGATGTCCAACCTTGGAGAGAGAACTGAAATGATCAAGTTCAATGCCCTCATTGAACAGAAGAATCTGAAGTGCCAAGATAGAAAATAAAGATTGCGTACTTATTTATCACTGAGATCGCACCAAGAATTAGGACCCTAATTTTTCTTCAGTGGTTTTCCCACTTCTCAAAAATATAATCCTTTGAACAGAATACTGTCAACAGATGAAGTATTTAAGCTAAAATATTAGGCGATAAGATTTCTTTTTAATTGGAAGTGGTGGTGGTGGGGATCTGTGTTGGACATATGTAATGAATCACACATGGGATGCATAGTTTCTGTTCTGCTTGCCTGTGCCCTCATCAGTTGATCCTAAACTTGTGGGACTCCAGTCTAAACCTTGGTAGGCTCAAAGAGCCTTTCAAGCATGACTGGAAGGATCTCTTTTGCACATACATTTGTTCAAATGGGAATACCAGTCTCCTCACATTAGCCATCAATTTTCTTGGAGGTCATGATCTAACACAGAAGTCAACAAACTATCCTATAGGTCAAATATTTGTCCCACTGCTTTTTTAATAAAGTTGTTTTTTTTTAACTCATCCATAGTTCAGTATTCTCTATGGCTGCTTTCATCTACAACTGCAGGGTTGGATAGTTGTAATAGAAATTGTATAGCCCTTTATATTTCCAATTTGGCCATTATAGAAAATGTTTGCTGACCCCTGGATTAACATATAGCATAAACTTTCCTGCCAGTTTTCCATGTAGGATTGTCCATGATGACAGTGTTTGAAAATACTTTATCAGCTGTTCCGCCCTGAACGTACGGTTTGACATGTCATGTTGGGGAGCCTTGTTACAGTGTCTGGGTGGCATGAGAAGATTATCTTCTGCTCTTTGGTGTCATCCAAAATTCGGAATCAGTTTAACAAAGTGATCCATAACTCATTTTAGCACTTACTGCATTACGTGTCAGTTACCCGAGTTTCTCAACTCAAGGACTGCCGTGGTAACATTCCGAATCTACAAAGCATTGCTTGCTCTGGCCCATCCTTACCAGCTGCCAGCACTACCTGAGCCAACTGTTACTGTGGCTGTCAGAGCTGACGTTCAAAATCAGAAACAGGACAGAATTAACTCCCCAAGTGTCTTTCCTGTTGCACAAGCATATTTAAGAAATGCTTTTATTTAGCTTAGTGACATTTGCTACACAAGCACTGACAAAACATTGTGTCTAAACAAATGTTGATTGCACAGATTCGTCTTCCTATGATAATGAATGTTAAATGCGTAGAGGTAATTATACGATAATCTCAAAACCACACACGGTGACTTTTGCTTAATGGAATTATTTGGGAAAGAGTGTTTTAATTTTGTAACCTGACACTGCAATGAAAAGAATACTGTCGTAAACATTTTGCAGAGCTTCTTCTTATTCTTGTTGAAATAGGCATTGTCTGCCTGCAGGCTTCCTGAATTTTTAAAAATTTATTTTCTTAATTAGTGTATTATGGCTGAATTAACACATCCACTTCATTTTCTTGTTAATCTATAGACATCTTTAGCAAAGAAGGTTTAGTGCCCCACTGGGTATTTTATGAGAATTAAAAACTTTATAAAATCTTTGCCTAGGAGAAAGAAGTAATAGGGCTTGGGAGAATCAGAGAAAGTATGGATGATTGTGGTTCTTTCCTGGATATGGACGAGAGTATTATTTTCATAAGATTTTTTCTAAGGGTAATAGGAAGAGTAGAACAGGAATGAAAAGACAATGATAACCATGGTGAGGATAACCAATAAATATAGAAAAACCAAATGTCTTGGATTTAAATTCCATTTTGAGGTAAGAATGACAAGGGCATGTATCAAGAATGAGGGTGAACATACACAAAAAATATGGGTTATGTATGTATATGACTCAATATGGGTTAAAGACTTGAATGTAAGACCTGGAACCATAAAACTCCTAGAAGAAAACATAGTGGGTAAGCTCCTTGACATTATTAGTTTTGACAATGACTTTTTAAATTCTACAACTAAAAGCAAAGGCAACAAGAGCAAAAATAAACAGGCAGGAATATGTCAAACTGAAAAGCTCCTGCACAACAAAGGAAACCACTAACTAACAAGATGGAAAACAACCTATGGAATGAGAGAAAATAACAAAATATACCGGCAACTCATACAGCCCAATAGCAAAAAGCAAATAACCCAGTCGGTAAAATCAGCACATATCTGAATAGACATTTTTCCAGAGAAGACAAATACACATGTCTGAGAGATATAATGAAAGGTATTCAGCATCATAAATTGTCAGGGAAATACAAATCAAAACCACAGTGAGCTATCACCTCACACCTGCCAGGTGTTATCAGAGACACAAGAGTTAAAAATAATGGTGAAGATATAGAGAAAAGGGAACCTTGTACACTGTTGGTGTGAATGTAAACTGGTACAGCCACACTGGAAAACTGTACGGGGTTTCCTTCAATTAAGAATAAAAGTGCCCTATGAGACATCGATCCCACGCCTGGGTATATATCCAAAGGAAATGAAATAATTATCTTGAAGAGGTATCTGTACTCCTATGTTCAATGCAGCATTATTCACAATAGCCAAGGTATGTAAACAACCTAAGTGTTTATGGACAGATGAATGGATAAAGAAAATGTATATAAATACAATAGAATATTACTCGGCCATAAAAAAAAATGAAGAGCCCTGTTGTTTGCAACAGCATGGGTGAAACTAGAAGATATACTAAGGGAAATAAGTAAAGACAGTTGTTACATGATATCACTTACATGTGGAATCTAAAAGAAAGTCAAATTCATAGTAACAGAGTAGAAATGTGGTTGCCAGGAGGTGAGGAAAATAGGGAGAGGTTATTAATGAGCACAAATTTCTTGCAAGGTAAATCAGGCCTACGAACCTAATGTATAACATGATGGTATGGTTGATAACACTGTATGGCATAACTGAAATTTTCTAAGAGAGTAGAATTTAAATATTCTCACCAAAAAAAAAAAATTAAATATCTGAGGTGAAGGAAATATTAATTAATGTGATGGAGGTATGTGTATTTTAAATCACCATGTACATTTTAAATGTCTTATAATTGTGTCAATTATATCCCAATAAAGCTTTTAAAAGAAAAGAATAAGGGTGAGGACCTAGGTATGAACCATGCTATACTTATGAAATATGTTGTGATGTGCAAAAAAGATCATTTTTCACATGACATGTTTGAGAAATATAAGAGATTAAGTAAGGACACTAAAGACGCCTTGGCTTTGGGAATAGTGGGCTGCTTGAGAAGAAACACAAAATATGAAGAGCGGGGTATCTAGATTATGAGACTTTACACCTAGCTTCCACCATTTTATATTGGGTCAGTTGACCTACACTTATTCATAAATGATGAAAAGCAAAAATCACTATGAAATGCCTGAAGGTGTGTGTAGTGGCGATGAGAAAGGACTGTCTGCTCCAAAGCCATTCTTTGGTTTGTAGTCTCAGCTGATCTTAGCTGAGCCTAAACCTTTTCACCTATTCATAGGCGAGTTGGGAAACAAGTGGCAGTCCTGCCAATGATTTGTGATGTGGGGCACATTAGCATCATGTGTTTGACCATTCAAACTAACCAGCTCAGGGTATAAAGGGAAGTGTGTGCTGGTCTTCTGAAGCTCCATTGCTCAGTACCTCACAGTGAGGACTTTAAAGTCAGAAGGATATGAATTTCATATCCAGCTTTGCCATTTATTAGGTGTGTGACTTTGGGCACTTAATTCCTTCCAAACTGTAACATTAAGTATATTAAGATGGAAATAATAATTTGCAGGTTTGGTATTTTGATTCAATGAAAGCAGACTAACATGTAAAGTATCTGGTCTATGATAAGCATTCTAATAAACAAGTCGTTATATCAACATGTAATTTCACCTTTTGCTGTGATCATGGGCTGTACTAAAGGCTAAGTGTTCCATATTCTATGAGCAAGTAATTGAAATAGGCAAAGAAGAACAGGACAGCCAGAATCTACCAAAGTGCTGTTTGAAGCCAGAATTGAACACAAATTTCTTTCTTAGAATTGAATAATAATTTGATGTTCTGGCTTTAGTAGAGATGCATTACTTATATACCAAAACATTCTACCAGATATAGTTTTTAAATCTACGGGAGGCCCAAATAATAGCTTTGCAAGGTGCAAAGAATCTCACATGGAATTTTTAAGTGTCTGCTTTAACTCTTTAGAAATAGAACTAGGCAGCAGCAGCTGACATAGGGTTTTGTCAGGAGAGCCTTAAAGCCCACCATATTCATCACCCCTTAAATGAGTGCTACCTGATATACTAATCAATAAATTTTATGACTGTTCCATTTGAGAAAACAAAATCTGTAGATTAAAGCTCAGCTGGAAGATTGTGACTCTATCTCACAAGTGTGATGTCTAAGAAGGAACTCCTTTAGAGAAAAATAGAAATAAGAGATTTTACAGTCAAGTATAGCCACCAATTTCTAGGGGATTAAAATTGTGCCTGGATGCCCGTGTTTTTTAGAAATTTCCCATATCTGCAACAAGTGAAAAACGACATCCACTTGGGCAGTCCCTTGCTGGTTTTATTCTTCTAGAGCTTCTTAATAATGCTGCCTTCCCTCTGCTTCCCTTTAGAAGAATCTTCTCGAAACCTTCCTGATTTGGTGAAGCAAGCATTTCATTTAATTTTTAAAGAAGAGGAATCTTATAGTTTGAGGAAGATATCTTCCTGTTCTCTTCTATGGCAGAGATTCACCTGAACCAGGATTTTCAGAACTGACCTATGTAGAACCTAAGCGGCTCCTAAATATGATCCTTGAGAAAAGAGGTGGAATCATCAAATTTAAGTTAGAGATTCCTGTACACGCTCATAAAAATTGTGAGCTTCTTCATGGTAAACTTGTTTGCCCCTATTGGTTTAATCCAGAGTTAACCCCAATTTTCCTGAACATATGTATATAACACACCCCTTTTCCCCCCAGCTACAATATATTGTCATCCTATGGAACTATGGTTCTGTGGGATTCACTTTGGGAAACATTCATATGCCCATCAATAACAAATTGTTGCAGAAATATGAGAATGGATGTTTAAATAATTATCTTACCTCTTTTAAATGTGGTAGCCCCCTTACTTGAAGATAATTTTATATTTACTTGCCATGTCAGTGACATCCTCCTTTCTGTGATACATGCTGTTCTGTCCAGGGGTGACCCTACAGAAAGGGCATGGCTTGTGCTGATGCCCCTCATAATAACCCTTTTCACTCAGGAAAACAGAGTTGAGTTCTTCCTTTAATCTCTCTGCAGGCAATTATTCAGATCATTTCTATCCCCTCAAGATTTACCTCTTGTCTATTTTTTTTCTCCCATGAATTTCTCCAGATCCTTTGAAAGCAGATGATGAGGTACAGAACTTACGTTCTCTATTTTTTCAATATCAAGGCCCATCTAGATTATTTTATATATTGTATCCAATTCTGTATTTAGATGGCTGTTCTTAACTTCCAGAGTATATCATCTTATACTTCCAGTCATTGACTATTAGGATGTTTGAGTAGATAATTACTTTATCAAGTCTGCTCAGCATTCTTTCTTTTCTGGTTTAATTAAATTTGTATAAAATTGTCACTTTCTGTAAACATAATGAAGGCATTCCCCATTTAAGACACTGATACGATTTTCAAGCAACTCAGATTCCAGATTCCTCTCTTATCTCTGCTCATGCTTCTAAAAAGTCTCCTCAAGGTAGCCTCATTCAGTCACTGACCAGTCTTTAGGGTTAATCTAAATACTGAGGTCCTTGAGTGCAAGTTGTGAATATTACTCCTTTTTGCACCTTAGATCCATGCGGTGTCTGTATGGTATCTTTCCAGTGAATATCTACTCAAGTAGAACATTGCACCATTCATCAACCATATCAGAGTAGTATGTTCTAGACCACATTTTCAGAGTTACTAGTGAAAATATCATTTGCTAACAAATGCCTTATGAGATCCTGCAAATCAGATCTTTAGTTTCTTCCTTATTTACAGGTTGCTTTCCTATGATAATAAGAAATGAGTCTTTCACAATACTTCCATTTCCTAAAGTTATGTTATCTCAGTGCTGTGTACTTAGCTAGATGGCTGCTAGCTCACAGTTTTATAAACTTAAATTATTTTTTCATATTTTAACATTTCTGAAGTCAGGATGAATCTTAACAATTGATGGTATCCTACCATTGTGTCAGAGTTTAATTGGAAGGGTTTTTCCTTTCTTAGTGCTGCATGTAATAATGATGAATGAGATTCAGTCATGGTGATGAAATAAAGTATTTTAATGTCCCCAGTATGCAGCTTGTCAATCAAGAAATCAAGCAAAGATCTGGGTCAGGTTAAAGTTTCATTCAGAGTTTGTTAGGACTGCAGCCTGGGAGACACAGATTTAAGATTCAAAATGAAGGAGCTTATAAAGGCAAAAACCACAAGAGTAGGGTACACGGCATAAGCTGTTTATCAAAAATATGGTTGGTGCTGATGAGAGGGAAGGGTGCTTGTTGAGTGGGGATAGGTAGCGGGAAATCTTAGAACTACAAAGTTACAGTTTGCAGTTGATATTTTGAAAAACCATAAGGTCACAGTCTGCAGAATACATATTGGTCCTTGAGAAGTTGAGGTTCTGCATTTTAAAGTTCAAGTTTGCCCTGGAGGGCGGATGTGTGTGGCCCTGTCCGATAATGTTCTCCTGACTCCATTTTGATGATCTGACAAATGTGACTGCACCTTGATTTTTAAGTCAAAAATGTGTTTACAAGTACAGTGCACTGTGTCTGACATGGTGAGCTTCTTAGAGGAGGATTAGAATATATGTTAATCTATCTACTGCATCATCATAAAGAGTCTCCAGGTACATTCTATCACTTGATTAACATAATAGCAGTGTAGTTATCATTATTAGCCTAAATTTATACCTGGAGGGAAAAAAACCACACCTGATTGAGTTGCCCAAGGACATAAATCCAGTATGTTTATTTACAGAGCATAATATAGTGCTCAGCTTATAGTATGAACTTAATACATGTTTGTAGAATAGTGGAAGAATTAAATTATACTGGTTTAACATTTTCTTATTTAAATACATTCCCTTCCCATTGTATCATTGGGCCATCTCTGTCACTTCTCTCCAGGACTTTACTGTCCCTCAGAGGTGGTAAGTACTTTATTTACTCCTCATTAAGGGGTAAAACTAAGTAAAAACACAAATTTAAAAACAAATCACAACAATATATAGAATATTTAGAGTTAGAAGGGATTTTAGAGATTGCATAGTCCTATCTCTTCAGCTAAAGAAAAGTAAAGCAAGGACCCAAGAGACTGACAGATTTCTTTAGGTTTATGTGACTAATACAAGGCAGACACTGGCCTTGAACCAGGCACCTGGTGCTTTGCATCACAGTACCACCGTTTCCTTGATATGACTGACTGGTCCAAGAGTTGGGGCCAGCTAATCTCTTATCTCCAGGATTAGTCTGAACTTTTCTAATACATGCATCCGCATTGCTAGAACTTTCTACTTGAAGGCCTCACAGGGGCTTCAACCTCAAATTTTGCAAAACAGAACTTATTAGGCCCGCTCAGCCTTGCTCCGTCTCCTGTTTCCCATCTGGGCTAACGGCAGCTGCATTTTCCAGTCAGTCTGGTGCAGATGCTCAAGAATCATCCTTGATTTCTCTTCTTTCTCACCCCTCAGATCATAGCTGATGAGTCTTGCTAATTTCCTCACCTGTGCATTTCTGACATTTGTTTCCTCTCCCCCCTATCACTGCCCTATTGTGAGTCATTGCCATCTCCTTCCTAAAAAAATTGTAGTAGACCAGAGTGGGCCTCCCTATCTTGGGTTTTGTCCATTGAAATCTATTCTATAAAGTGTAGCAAGAGTAAAAAAAAAAATTTATATATATATATATATATAAAAATAAATATGAATCTGATCTTGATTCTCTTCTGTTTAAAATCTTTTACTGGTTTCTTATCTTCAGATTTAAATCCAAGCCCTTAGTATGACCTACAAGTTCTTATAAAATCTGACTTCTGCCTAACTCTCTCCTCTGTTTCCCAGTTGAACTCATACTCTATAGTTATACCAGCCTTGACGCATAGTGGTTAAGAGCTTTGGCTCTGGAGTTTCACAGAAGCAAGTCCTTGCTCTAGTTTACTAAATGTTTAAGTTTATTTTAAGTGACTTCATTTACCTAAACTCAGTTGCTTCATTTGCAAAATGAGGCTAACATTAGTTCCAGTTTTATTGCATTGTTGTAGGGAATAAAGGAGATTATCTGTATAAAGTAATACATATTAGCTATTATTTTATAGTTTTGTGCCTTTATTCATAGAGATTAGCTTCCTAGAATGCAATTTCCTCTATCTTAGCTTGGGACTTTCTTCCTCATATTTGAAGACTCAGTCCAGTCTTCATTCAACTTGGAAGACTTCCTTACCATGCCTTCCCCAGGCAGGACTCTGTATCACTGTGCACCTCTGTTACTGCATCACTCACGCTGTGCTTGTATGTCTTTCCAACTGGACTAAGTTCCTTGTGGGCAACAAGCTGGGACTTTTAACTGTGTCCCAACAGTCTAGCATGGTGTCTGTGGTAGAGAAGGTACTTGATAAATATTTACTGAAATTATCTAAAGACTCAGAGGGCAAGTACACTCCCTCAGGAACTCCCTTCACTTTCCTGAACCCAATTCCAATGCATGTGTGTCGGGGGAGGGGGTCTTCCCACGCACAGTACCAAGCAGTTCTCCAACACCAACAGGATGTCCAAAAACAACTCAGTCTGATGCTGTCACATCCCTGGGAGTCCCCACTTAAGGGCCCTGTCCTTAAAGTCTGCCTTCCACCCCCCACTCCAGAACGAAGTTGCAAGCCCCAGGCTGTTACTTGTGCCTCTGATCAACCGTCTACAGATTGGAGGTTCCAGCAACCTCCCCCTTCGATTAATTTGCTAGAGAAGCTCACAGAACTCAGGGCAACACATTTACTAGTTTAACAAAGGGTACAACTGTGATCCCTTTTTTTTTAATGTGTGTTTTGCTTAGTCTTCCCCCTTAGTGAGGGATAAACAGCGTCCGTACCCTTTGTATGTGCTGTTCTTCCCTCTGACCAGAGTGTTCTCTGGGCCATGCTCTGAATCATTACTGTCCTGACTGTTGTCACCTCAGAGATTTCCCCGACTGCTCTGTCTAAACAGGTTTCCCTTTATCATTTTCTATTACAACTCCTTTTCTTTTTTCCTTCATAAGCCCCACTGTACCGTGTGGTTATTTTACTTATTTGCCTTTGTTATTGGAGTTCTTGGTCTGTCTTGTTAAATAGAATATAAACTTCATATATTCTACTGAGAAAGAAACTCTGAAATAATAAGAAATATATATTTATATCGGCCTCAGTTCTAGCTGATATTTGGTCTTCAAACCTGGTTCCTGACAAAAAGTTCCTAAAAGCCTTGTGATTTTCCTAGTGATGTGGGTGCCTGATACACAGCTCCTGAATCCCTGGGAATTTCCTGGGGAATAGGAGCATCTTTTTTCTGGCGAGGCAACACTTGGGGGGTTCCTGGATGGGAGCTGGTCACCAGAAGGGCTGAGCCATAATTAGAAGCTTGTAACTTTCATTCCCAAGCCTCCTTGTCCAGAAAGGGGAGAGGAACTGGAAATTGAATTCATAATAGATGATGCTTATATATGATAAAGCCTCCACAAAAATCCCCAAAGTACAGGGTTTGGAGGGCTTCTGGGTTGGAGAACATATCCATGTGTCACTAGAGTGGCATGCTTCAGCTCCACTGGGACCGAAGCTCCTGCTCACGGGACCCTTCTGGACCTTGTTCTATTATCTCTTCACCTGGCTGTTTGTCTCCATCATATCCTTTGTTACATAATAAACTGCGAGGTGTGAGTATTTCATTGAGTTCTATGAGCTGTTCTAGCAAATTATTAAACCATAGAATGGGGCTGTGGGAACCCTGATTCATAGCTGGTCAGTCGGAAGTATTGGGACAACCTGGGACTTTACGAATGGTACCTGAATGGGGGCCGGCTGTGGAAGTTGAGCCCTTAACTTGAGGACTCTGACACTAACTCCAGGTAGATAGTATCAGAACTGAACCGAGTTGCAGGACACACAGCTGGTGTCAGGGAATTGGTAGTATGGATACTAGAAACTTTGTCTCCTGTACATTTACTGGCCAGAAGAGGTGAAAGCTGCAGTTGTAGTGTGAAGGACAACAGCACATTTTCCCCTTCATAAGATCCATTTCTCTCCATTGTATTCCTAATGCCCAGCTCATAGTATAAGTTCAATAAGTAATACTTAATGTGCCATGCACTGTTCCAAATACTTTGCATGTGTTAACTCATTTATTCTTACAACAACCCTATCAGGGGATATATTATTATTATTTCTATGTTGCAGCTATGAAATTTGAGATACAAGAAGATCAAATAACTTGTCCCAGGTCACACAGCTAGTTTGTGCATTAGTTAGAATTCATACGTAGGAAGTCTGGCTCTGGAATACATGCTTTTAACAAATACTGTCACAAATTTATAGATAAGAAGTTAAATGATAAAGAAAATGATTTAATGCAATAATAGGTGATGTACAGGAGTCATGGTGAAATGTCCCCAAATAACTTTGAAACACCAGCAATGATGTCCCTGAGTGTGTTCTGAAAAAGAATGATTTCCAGGCCAGCTACATGATACAGCTATAAGCATTAAGCTATTGTTAAGGTATTAACACATGTAGACAAATAATGTGTCAATCATAAATGAGATTAGTTGCAGTGGAAATAAACAACACAAAAGGGGAAGTTAAAGAGGTGTTACTAAGCTAAAACCATTATCCTTTCCCCCTTTCTCCTCAGTGTTGGAGGAAAGATGGTAACTTGATCAGCACCTTACAGGTATTCTTTTGTGTGTGTTTGGTAAAATATACATAATGCCAAGTCAACATTTTAGCGATTTTTGAGTCCTCACTTTTAAAGCCTTAGTTGAGATTTTATGTAGCTAATGAGCAGCCATTAGGATGTATATGCCTCAGCCACATGCCTATTTCTTAATTTCTTGTTATATGTAGATTTAAGTAGGCATCATTTGAAAGATGAAGGTGAGAGCAAGAAGTGGCTGTAGAGATGCAAGAAAGAAACAGACGGCTCTGCAGTTCTGTGCATGAAAATCAGAAGAGTGAACTCCAGCGTGGGCAGGGTGGTTTTGCAAATAATAGAAGAGTTAGCAACCTGTTTATCTTCCTAGAATGAATCCCTTTTTTGGAGGGGGGTGTCATATATGTCCTATCCAACAATGAACTTTTGCAGGAATCATAAGGCATTTTAATAACCATGCTAGTATAGAGATCTTTAGAGTAAACATTAAAAAATGCATCATTAGTGGGCCTTGGAGTGAAATATCCTCACTAAACTACCCTGCTTAGTGCGTTTGAGGTAAAACAACTGACTTGAAGAAACACACTGCCAGGAAGGGAGGTGCACAATGGCTTCTGGACAAGAGGTGTTTCCTAAAAGTCATTATGGGAGACCACACAGTTTTTAAAGAATACGAGAGGATCCAAGGACAAGAAAGCAGGGCTAGGGGAAAATTATTTGATACACCATGCATCTTTAAATAGCATAGTTTTGCAAAAGGAATTAAGAAAGAAATCCCAAAACAAACTGAGACCTGGCTCATCACCACCCTTCAGCCCCCAGGATTTTGAGGTATCACGCTGAGCAGGATTTCAGGTCTTGAAAGGTATAGAAGAAAGCAACTAGAGAGGACATTTAACTCGAAAGCCAAGGGGATGACTTGGAGTAGATGGACTAAAAGCCATTCATAAATATTAGGGAAAGGGCTTTGAGGAGGGGGGCGTGACTCACATCGGGACTGTAGCCTTCCAAACATAGTCCAAGGAGAGGATGCACTTCCCAATATACCAACTGTCTGGATCCAGGGCAGGTGGATGAGGCTGCCCCTAGCCTGAATCAATAAGCGTTTAAACCGCAAACTGTGTCCTTTGTTTGAAGACTATGCTATACACGCAGACATCTGATTATTCATTTTCCTGTAGCTTGCTTATATAAAGAAAATATAATGCCAAAAGGTTTTTGTGTGTGGCCCACTTGGCAATTATAATTCTCTAACAATTACTAAACTGGTATACTGATAGTAATTTGGCTTTCTATGTGTCTGTTCTCTTTGGTTATTATAGTTCTCATTCTATAGTAATTAAGTATGATTTTCAGCATCAGTACATATGGATCTGGTTAATATGAGTCACCTCCTGAAAGATGATTCCATTTTCAATGTTCTGAATAATCTAGTTTCTGAGACAGAGGCTAAGGGCAGACATGGACTGTGATTAATCTATCATCACCCTTGCTTTGGAGCCCTGGTAGTCAGTAAAATTGAGCTCCCCAGGTGAATTTCTTCCTGTTTTACACTACTTGCCATTTCTGTGAATCTTCTGCCTCTTATATGTTAGAAATATTGTGGGTGTGGTTTTATATTATATTATTTACAGAAAGGTTTCCTGAACTATAGCAGCCTTTGAAAACCCATTTTCCAACCTTTACAAACAAAACCATTGAGGCATGCGGTGTTTCTTGTGATTTTTTTGGTGCCATGGAGTGGCCCTGAATGGGTTCGCTCCGTGGTGCCCACTAATGACATCTTTATCACAAAGGGTGTTCCAGATTTTGATGAAAGCAGAAAAATCTCACTGATCTCACTGATGTTAAGTAGGGGAGCTGTCCTCTCACCCCTCTTTCAAGCCAGTCTTTTTGCTTTGTCCCTGCAAGTTGTAGGAGTTGCCAGATTGTGTGACCCACCTATAAAACTTCCTGCTATAAAACCTATACTCCTGTCACTGCCCTGAGCTAATGTCCCGTTGAAATTGAATTTGAGAATATAGGAGTCAGGGGCCTAAAGTCTCATTCTTAGCTTTAAATTCTTTAGTCATTTTTCAGCCTTAGATAATTTATTTTCATAAAATCATTATGAGAGGGATATACTTTTCATGACTTTATATGTTAAACTTAGAGAAATAATATATAAAATAAAAATTGTGCTGATACACTTTGGGTATCTGCTGGTAGATTTGCTTGTGACATTTGTGGGATAGAAAAATGTAGCAATTCCGTTGACATTAATTGCATTCAAGTTAACTTCAGCTCTAATATCTTGTGGGCAGACAACACAGAGTCATTTAATCATTAGTGTGAATTATCAATTTGGATTTTTTGAAAAATTGGGCTCTTTAATATTTTTTTGCAAGAGGTCCTTTATGTAACTTTGTAAAGATAAATGTACATGACCTGTGTAAGTGTATCACTCAGTGGTTTTATACATAAAATTTATATATAAATAGAATATTTGGAGCAAGTATGCTGTGAGGTCCTGAGGTAAGTTGGGAAAAGAGGTATAAAAGGGAATGTGTTCCATCGAATTAGGAAAACTATATTTTGGAAAGCATATGTTTAGAGCTCATGGCATAAATTCCTGCTTTGAATGAAGAAAATCTTGAAATGAGATAAAACAAAAGTTTCTGGCACATTCTGTTAAGTGCAGTATGCATGAGGAGGTCATAGAAACACATCAGAACTGGTTGGATCCTATACAAAGGGGGGGACTCAGAACAAAAATGTCCCCTCACATTCCAGCTAGTGTTCCAGATATTTATGTACCTGTTTTTTCTTCCTTATTAGTATTTTTGAGAGAAAACTGACCCTGCTTCTGATTTCTATGTCTTCCATGGAATCTAACAGTGCCTTTCACAGAGTTGGTTTGGAATCTATGACTAATCCATGGGATTATAAAGAACCTCGTGACTATGTCAGTGCTAGCTTCAAGGCCCAGCTGGGGACTACACTCTGGGGTTATTGGTACAGTGAGGTTCCATCTACTTTTCAAGTGGAATATTTCTTGTTATTAGCAGTAATTAAAATGAGGGTTTTCATGTGAGGAAAACAAATTCTGATGACAGATCGTATATCTGTATGAGTACTTGAATGAAATGAAAAACACTGCTCCTGGTTGGGTGTAGTCTCAGGCTGTGCTCCAGACTGGGCAATGCATCTGGCTGGGCTCCAGGCTCTGTAGGGCTGCAGGCAGGGCTTTGTGGGTGAATGGGGCCTTGGGTATCAGTCGGGTCCCCCATTGTGCCCAAAATTGGGCAGGATTGCCGGCTGGGCTTTGAGATCATGTAGGCCACTGGCTGTTCTCTACAGCTGGGGCAGGTTTGCTGGCTGGTCTGTCTGGGCAGGAGGGACCTCCGGCTATAACCTGCAGTTGGGTGGGGTAGAGATGGCGCTCTGCAGCAGGGAAGGGCTGTTGTCAGGGATCCCTGGTTGGGTGGGGGCTACAAGCTATGCTCCACTTTTGGGCAGGGGCCCTGGCTGAGCTCCCTGCACACTTCCCCTCACATCTCCCCAAGCGCTTGCTCCATAAAGTATTTCCTTTCTCTTTCCCAGTTTCAGCTGCTCTCTCTGTCCATTAGCTTTCTGCCATAACATTGCTTCATAGTTCAGGCTCTGAAAAATATATCTCCCCTTCATTCAGTTCCTTTCTATGTCTAGAAAGCAGAGGGACATTCAGATTATACCACAATTAAATATTACTGCCTAGGCATCAAAATGACTATAATTATAAAGGTGAATAATATTAAATATTGATTAGTATATAAAGCAAAATGGACTCTCTGATACTGCTGGTGGTCCATTCACATCGGAAAAATTGTTTCACTTTATCTAAATCATTAAAGATAGATATACCTATGACAATGTAATTCCATTCCTGAAAATGAATATACCCACAGAAATGTGTTTATATACTCATGGAGACAGAGGGAAAGTGATGTTATGGAAGCAGTATTTGTAATAGTCACAAAACTGGAAAAAATTGAAAGTACCATCAATTTTAAAATAGGTAAAGAAAGCGTGATTTCTTTTTATACTGGAGTGCCATGCCATGACAGTTATACCACCGTATGGGTGATTGCCCCAAACATCTTGGGGAGCAGGAAAACAAGATTCAAAAGAATACAGGTGGCGTAATTCCTTTTATACAGTTTGGAAAACAGAACTATATTATTCTCTTCAGGTATACACGATTTGGAGGCGAAACTACAAAAAAAAAGAAGGAACTGATTACCATTAAAATCAGGAGAGTGGTGACCTTTGGCAGGTAGATGAAAAAATTACTGGGAATGGACATCAGGGGCCTAGTTCTTAGTAGAAACAAATTAAATGGCAACCATAAAAATAATTCCAGACAGTGAATAAGAATTTCATAATATATACAAGAATCTTGCTCATCTTAACTATCAGTGGTAGTTCATAAGGTTCATGGCCATGCCTGTCATGACCACCCTTCTGAGCAGCAGCCAGGGGCCTTTTAAAGGGTACCAGGGACGGATCTCCAATCTATGCTGGGCCAGGACACTGAAACGAAGACAAATTGTTCTCCCCTGCTCCTCTGTGACCTCTTTTACATTCTTACATCTTCAGTCACAATCACTGATTCTCCTTCTTATGAGGATGATTGTGGTTATATTAAACCCACCTGGGTAATCTAAAATAATCTCTTCAAGATCTTTTATGTAATTACATCTTTCAAGTCACTTTTACCTTAAATAAGGTAATGTAATAACAGGATGGGGGATTAGGATATAGACATTTTTGGGAGAGGGTCATTATACAACTCCCCAAACCTCCATATATCTTTTTTGGTGAAGTTTCTGCTCAAATATTTTGGTCACATTTTATATTGCATTGTTTGTTTTTTATTGTTCAGTTTTGAGAATTCTTTACATATTCTGGATACTAGTACTTTGTCACAAATGTGATTTGCAATTATTTCCTCCCAGTCTGTGCCTTGTCTTTCCATTCTTACAATTGTATCTTTCACAAGCAAATAAATTTGTATATTTCTCCTCTCAGTTTTATAAAAATTCTGCGTCATGTGTTTAAAACCCAGTTTTTAAGTTCATGTGTGTTTAGAATTTTATTTCTTGCTGCATAGAACTTTAAAAAATCATTAAATAATGTCCTTGGCAATTTTCCTTTTTATGAAACCTAGTTTGTCTGATATTAATATAGCTACTGCAGCTTTCTTTTGATTAGTATTTGCACAGTATCTCTTTTTCCATTCTCTTACTATTTATACCAATCATTTCATCATATTTAAAGCATGTTTCTTTTAGGAAACATATAGTTGGGCATTTGATATTTTTTCCTGTCCAATATGATAATGACTTTTTGTTTAATTTGTGTTGTTAGATCATTACATTTAATGAAAATGGTTGAAGCATTTATTGCATCAATAAATGGTCAAATATGATTAGATTTTGGTCAACTGTTTTATTCCTTTCTGTTCCATGGTTTTGTTGCTATGTCTCCCTTTTCCTAACTTCTTGGATCATTTGAATGTTGTAATATTCCTTTTCAATTTATCTATTGACTTTTTAGTTATATCTCAAGGTATTATTTTTTAGATTTTATTCTAGAGATTAAAATATATATATATATTACTTTTCACCATCTACTTAAAGTTAATATTTTATCACTTCAAAGAAAATATAGAAACCTTACAACAATACTTCTTCAACTTCCTTGTTTTATGTTATAATTTATGTTATAAATACTTATTTAATTTCCTTGTATTAATGTCATAATACAATTATATGAGTGACTATTGAAATATTGCAAATATTGCAAATATGAATGGCTACTGAAAGACTTCTTGCTTTCAATAGCCATTCATATTTTAAAGAAAAAAGAGGAGAACAATTTTCTTGCATTTGGCCACATCTTTACCTTTTCCTTTGTTCTTCCTTCATTCCTGAAGTTTCAAGTTTCCCTCTGCGATTCCATTCTTATGAACTTTCTTTCAGCATTTCATTTGGAATGAGTTTTGTAGCAACAAATTCTTAGTTTACCTTTATTTGGAAATTTTTTTTCCCCTTATCCCATGGAAGATATTTCTATTGAGCATCAGATTCTCGGTTGACAGGTCTTTTCTTTTTTGGTTTAAAGGTTGTGCCACTGTCTTCTGGTCTCCCTGGTTTTGGATGAGATGGGCATATACACTTGAATCATTGTTCCTACAATGTAATGTATTATTTTTCTGCATATATGTATTAAAAATCTATTTTCAGCAGCTTAATCATAGGATATTTTATCATGGTCTTCTTTCATTCTATCCTGTTTGGTATTTACTATCCCTTAAAAATGTATACATTTCTATATTTCATCAAATTTGGGAAATTTTCAGCCCTTATTTCTGTAAATACTCACACACAAACATATACATATATAAATATATATACTTATATTATTATAAAAATATACTTTTCAAATGCACCAATCTCTTCTAGTGACTCCCATGATATGAACAGTAGACCTTTTGATACTTCTCACAAGTTTAGGCTGTGTTGTCATTTTATATAAATACTTTTTCTCATTGATTTTTATATTGGCCATTTCCATTTTTTTATCTTCAAGTACACAGATTCTTTTCTCTGACCTCTTCACTATTCTCTTGATCTCAGTGGATTTCTAAAGTTTCAGGTCTTTTTTTCAGTTCTAAATTTTCTATTTGCTTCTTTTTATAGCTTTTATAAACTGCTATCTTCCAAATTCATGTCTAGAGTGTTTATTTTTTGTCATAGAGTATGCTTATAATAGCTGATGTAAGGTTTTTATCTAGATCATCTTAGGGTTGGCATCGATTAGTTATCTTTTTAAATTTGTCATAGATTCCAGGTTCTTTACATACCAGTTCATTTTGTATTGTATACTAGATGTTTTGAACATCGCCTGTCAAGTTCTGAGTCCTGTTAAAATCATCTGAAACATGTTTTTTTGTTTCTTTGTTTTAAAAGTCAATCATTAGATTTGAACAGCAGGTTCTATTTAACCTTCAGCATTAGTCTAGTTTTCAAATCCTTTGTTATTTGGTTCAGTTCTCCACTGTGTGTGTGTCCGTCAGGTCTTAGTTAGGAATTGGGGGTTCATTTATATCATTGTTTAATTCATAGATTTTGCTATACTTCTTTGTGTCATTTCCACACACACAGAGTTTGGGGATGAACCTGGGACTTGTTCAAGTGCAGAATTGAGGGATCGTCTCTCCAGTGCTTTCCTTTGTAGAACCTACCCCCACCACCTTCCAGCATATGTGGGGCCTCTTTTCCCAGTTTTACTGTTCAGAAAAGTGGGGCTTTCTTATAATTAGCCTCCTGCTCTGCCATACAGTTCTCTGTAACTGCGGCAGTAGCAAGAGAAAAAAGAGGGAAAAATCACAGATTGTATTCACACTCTTTTTACACAGGTCCCATTTTCTGAGTTTCTGTGGACATTTTCTTTTTTATTTTGGGATTTTAGATGGCTCTATTGATGCTGCAGCAGCGAAGCGTGGAGACCGGGCCACCCATGGGCAGGGCATGGAGAGAAAACAAAAAAAGGGAAAAAAAATGTGGCTCTTCAGCTCACAGGGGATTGGTCCTTTTTGGTCTTCTGGTCAGAAAGTAGGAGTTTTGATACTTTGCTCTGTATAGTTGGTTCACTGTTTCACGACTGGAACCCGTTATGTTCAAGCTGGAAGACAGAAGGGAACATATTTGGAAAAATATCTTATGGGTCCTCTTCACATTTTGACTTTTTTTCCTGCTCTTTCTGCTATTATTTATCTTTCAGTGTCCTCAGGTAATTAAATTTTAAATTCTGACTGCAGTTTTAAATTGTAATCCATTGGCAGAATAGGCTTTAGAGCACCTAGTGCCTTTTGGACTGTATGAAGCCCGATTACTCATATTTTGATCCTGCTTTCCTCATTTTCTTCTTAAAGAGATAGCAGAATGTCGTGGTTATGAGTAGGTTCTAAGACCAGAAAGACTTGCTTTTAATTATAGTTATGTTGCTTACTGTATAAAGCAGGACTTAGCCTTTCTTTAATTTGCAAAATGGGTGCACAGTAATCACTTCATGAATTATTTAAGAATTAGATGAATTGACATATAAAAAGTGATTAGAACAGTACCTGATACATGGTCATGATGTTATACAATTCTAAAGGGCTCCATCTACAGTGTAGATGATCAGTGGGTGGTGAACTTGAATTTGTGCCATGTGGTGGGGGACCTGGGTCCGCTGTCACCGTCATCACCACATCTTCTCTTAATTCCGGCATTGTTTTATACTTGCAGTTGAAAATTAAGCCTATCCTTATCTGTGTTTTTAAACAGTTGTCTCTGAAGTAAAAGGTAGAGATTGAATGGATGTGGTTGGAAAGATCATCTTCAATATGCTTTCTATTCTTATCTTTAACAGCAAGAAATATGTATAAACATTCTTCAACTAAATTAACTCTTATAAGCATATGGCCAACTGATCCGATCACCAGCAAAGGAGGAAGAAATTATATGATTCTCCCCTTGTTCTGAGGCTTCCTGCCATGTTGGCTGAGTCAGACATTGTTTGGAAAGATGCTTCTATGGTGCTGCTTCTCATCACTAATTCTTTTCTCTTCCTAATGCGACTTTTCACCAATCATCCGTAAGTTTGAGCTGAGTCTCTGAGGAGGATTTAAATGCAGGTTCCCCAGGAGAATTTCATACCCCAAACATAATTACACATTGATCTGGTCACAAATCCTTATGTTAGTGCTCATTTCCATCGCAGATTCTTTAAAAACCCAGGAGAATTGCAGAGCTATGAAATACAGTGTTGATTTCTATTGGGAGTTCTTCTTAGATTAGAGAATGAAGAAATTTGAAATGTCTTATTCTAGAGATATTTTACATTTTTTGATCTTCAGGAAATGTTTATGTACCTATATACACACCATGAGCTTTTTGATGATTTCCTTCTTAACACTCCAGAATACAGTGCTGTGGCTAAGAATGCAAGTTTAAGGATCCCGGATTTGAATTCTGTCTCTTCCAATTACTAAGCATCACTTGTCCTTTTTGAATCTCAGTTGACTCATCTATAAAATGGGGATGATATGTTACTGTCCTCATAGGGCAGTTATAGTAATAAACAAATTTTTTGCATGGTTCAGAATAGGGTCCAATATATATATATGTGCTCCTGTTGTAGAGAAGAGGAAACTAAAGCACAAAGAAGGTAAGAAATTATTCACCTCTGTTCTGTGTGGTCTTTTCCATCCACATACTCATGGATTTCAACTGTAATGCTAATTAAATTTTCACTTTCTTGTCTTAGTGATTACATCATGAGAAAAGTGGTCTTTCAGGACAATTAGGCATTGATCTTTGCAATTTTTAGCAATACTGAAAGTGTGACAAAATGCCCTCATATTCAGTATTAACTTCCTCATCCCCTCCCTTCCATTCATCCTTAAAAAGGCTGCAGGATAAAAAAGAAAATAAAGAGGGAACCAAAACTTTTGAAGATAGTACTGTTTGCAGCTATAACCCTTTTTAAAATGCTATGCTTAGAGAAATTGGACGTCAACATCAGGAAGGCTTTTATTTAATTAATTCTTAAGTCACCTAAAACGTCTGAGATATCTTTTGTTAGCAAGAAATGTAAATAATGTTTTTCACCAAAATTATGTTTCCTGAGATTTATTACTGCACTATTTGCAGTTCTAGTTAGAATGCTTAGTTGGCTGGAAGATTCTAAGTAAAACAAATATTGTAGGGAAGGAATTCACCATTTCCTCACTGGATGGTGTTATTTAGGGTCCCATTCTCATCTCTTAAAGGCATCCTATAGATATGTCCATTTCTTCTTTCCTCTTGGACCTAGCCTTTGCTGGGAATGCAGTCAAGTGACTGAAAACTGTCTAAGCAGCAGGACTACTTGAACTTCCGCACCTCAACTGCTTCCCTTCCCCTGCCCCCAAGCCAACTGGTGACCATGAGGCAGGCCCCTAGACGGAAATTGTTCTTTCTTACCTTGAGATGTTTCTATGCTTATTAACTTTTTTAAAGATAGCCCTGAGAGATTCTTAACCTTTACTATTTTTAACTTGAACCTGCTGGTCATTTGTGTTACATAAAGCTGCCTGAACTCTACTGAGCCTGTATCAGAAAATAAAAATTAAAAATCCATGCCATTTTTCAGATGGGCTGTTTTTCCATGGCGATGTGACTGTTGTAATATTAGCCAACTAAATAATGTTATTTAGTATTTGTTGTGGGCCATGAACTGTGTTAAGTGCTTTGTGGGCTTATTTAATACTGTAATGAGTCTATGTGACAGGTGTTAATTATTATCATTATTGGTATTGTTACTGTTGTTATTATTATTATTATTCCCATTCACAGGTGAGGAAACAGCAGCAGGAGTGGTTGAGTAAAGGAGGACACCCAGCTAATAAGTGCAGTGCTAGGGGATGAACTCATGTCTGACTCTAAAACCTATGCTTTAGCCCATAGGGCTTAGTTCTCCAGCTCAGCATCACCCTGCCCCTGCCTCCACTTACTTTATTGTAACCTCAGGTGACATTATATATTATGAGTCTCCTTTTAGAGCCCACATATCTGACAGAAGAGCCCTGTGAAAGAAGGTTCTTATAAAGTGTTGCTTTATGCTTTCCCTTCTACGAAATTTTCCTGTTTATATCTATAAATAACCTTAGAACAAAGTCTTTATGCATAAAACATTTCATGAATAATTGATATGGTATGTAGGCAAATCCCAAAGCTACCTATGGGGTCAGAGTATTTTAGTAATTTTTGAGAGTCTGAGGAAGATTAACTTTTCAATGCAAATTCCTAGATCCAGCCACACGTGTCTTGGTCATTATGCAGTCTTGGAGGTACATGCTTATGTCTGGCAATTGGCTTAGTTTGGTGGTACTATTATACTCTGCCTAATCTGGAGATTAAACACCAGTACAACACACGTGACTGCAATTCCAGTGGGTACCATTTGACATTCCTTTAAATCTGAAAGTCATGGGATCGTCAATGCTGTCATAAGCCTGGCAGTTTCTTTATTCTCTGGCATCCTCTGCAGGCAATATTCAGGGCTAGTATTAACTGAGCCAGGAGCTGATAGCCTGAGAGGTCGTGTGTGTGTGTGTGTGTGTGTGTGTGTGTGTGTGTGTGCCTGAGAGGTCGTGTGTGTGTGTGTGTGTGTGTGTGTGTTTGTGTGTGTGTGTGCCTGAGAGGTCGTGTGTGTGTGTGTGTGTGTGTGTGTGGTGTGTAACTCTTACCATATCATTCAAGGACTTTGGAAATTATCTGCTCATTTATATTTAGAGGCCTTTTGAAGATCCAGTCAGTACTATGGTTTATCAGGAACTCATTGTACCTAGCTTTATACTTGCTGAACAAAATAAAAGGGAAAGGAAAATGTTTTTCGTCCAGATGAGGCATTGAATTTCAAAAGGGATTTTAAAGCATGCGTTTTGCATAATATTGATTAATTATCTTCTGTTGCACCATTCTGTGTTGCAAAATACATAAAGTAACAGACATAGATACCATTCAGGGACACAACTTTCCAAAGGCATACCATATTTATTTGCCCACTTATTCATTCACTCATTTCATTTTCAACATGATATTGAGCTCAAATTAGATAACAGTGTGCTAGCTACTAGTGATGAAAAGATAAATAAGACAAGATACTAGACTTTGAAGAGATTATAGTTTCATAAGAGACCAGACATGTAAAGATACAATTGCAATGGGGTGGTGTGATTAATTACAATGCCTGTCTGTACAGGAAACACATGGCAACATTTTTCTCTTTCAGTATGAATATTTCATAAATGTCATTTTTGATGCTGGCATAATGTGCTTTTAAGTACATATTTCATTGTATACCTGACCATTTTTAAACTTGGGTAATTTATGTTTCTACCCTAATGTTTTACTATTATGAATGGTGCTCCAGTGAATGTTTTTGTTTTTCCCCCTGCATTTTCCTTTATATAGATAATTGGAAGTTATTGCTGAGTTAGTAGGTATCAAAATTTTAGACTCATGATGCTACATGCCATAAATCATTTATCTTAAATGTTATGAATGTATACCCCTTTTGAAATACACGAATCTGCCCATTTCATAGAATCCTTGACCAACATAATGTAGTGTATTATTTATACTACATACCATACTGTGATTTGGAAAAATCCTTGCAAATTAGATAAATAAAAATAGCATTTCATAGTGCTTCCTATTTCTTAGATTATTGGACTTTTCACATATTTTTGTTACCTGGCTACATTTCTTTTTCAGTGAATTGTCTGTCCTTTGCTATGGTATCAAAGTATTCATAATTCTCTTATTGATTGCACAAATTCTTTATGCATTAACGATATAAACCTTTGACCATCATGTGTGCTTCAAATGTGTTTTGTTTTCTGTGAACCCCCACAAAAAAAAAACCACCCAAAGCAAAATATTTATTTCATCCCTAAAATGTGCCAAGAATACAAAACAAAAATAAGGCCCATCCCCACATAGTGTCTTGCCTGGGGACAGCAGACCCACGTTAAAATGTGGTATGTAGTCATGAGAAACTTACAAATACAGTGTTTGGAGGGAGGAAAGGAAGAATGGCACTGCACTGTGTTGAAAATATGCTTTGTATCAACATTCATAAATTTGGCTCAAATACTTCACCATTGAATGGTGTCCTTTGTGTGGATAGTGTGAGACTTAAAGGCGGATTCTTCATGTTTGAATAAGGCACAGTTTTTGCCTACCCAGCATATGAATGCTGTTGTGTTTGGGGGATCCCTTATCTCTAAGTTAGGGTTGGGCGGGGAAGGAAGTGTACACTTTCCATTCAATATCCTTTCCATTTTACTCGCAGCTGAGCTGTGGCGTCTCCCCCAGGCATGGCCCCCTGAGCGCCTCCTACAGGAAGCTGCAGTGCATTGGAGAAGCTCTCTGGGTCACGGGGGCAGCAGCGGCCCCACGGTGCCCTCAGACCCAGCAGTGCTGTCCAACGTGCCCTGAGGGCAGAAGCACAGAGTCCCAGTGTCAGGGGTAGCAGGAGATTTTGTGGCCTTATGTGGGCTAGTTCTGGTGTCACATCTCTTTCTTTTTTTGCCCTTTTTCTTACCTGGACCCTCTTAGTAATTCTGTTAGGTGACCAATATCCTTTGCTTAAGTTTATTTTCCTTTAATTTGAATTATCAAGTGTTGATTTTTGTTGCTTGCTGTTAGGCATCTTGACCCGTGCAACTATTGTTGCTAATTATGGATGTGAAGCAGACGGGACTCAGAAAACTTGCCCCATTGTAGAGGCTCGTTGGCCTCTCAGACCTCTTCTCCAGAGATGGCAAGTGAGGTCCAGAAAAACTAGCTAGTAACCCAAAGTGCCCACGGTTACATGCGGCAGAGCCAGGCCTGAAACCCTAGCCACTTAATGGCCGATATTCTCCTTTGTACTTTTCCTTAGTGGTGGCACCCTGATTTGTGTTTCTCTGACTGATTCCTGTTTGCCTGTATCACATCGATCAGATGCTGTGCTTCTCAGGGAGAACCCAGCCCTGTTTCCCCAGAGCATGGTCCTGCACGGGAATGGGAATATGGAAGCTGCCTGGCTAAGCACCTGTGGCACTGAAGTGAAGCTCAATGGAGGGCGTGAAAAATAGGCATGGCTAATGTCAACTCAATTCAGTTAATCAAATCTGTCATGTATTATACTAGTCCACAAAGATGAATAGAACATCCTTCCTGCGATTTCAGGAGAGAGAGAAACATTGAGGAGATATATATATATACACACACACACACACACAGAAACACACACACATATATGTAGAGAGAGATATAAAGGTATCTATGTCTATCAATTATACACATCTCTCTATGTGTATATATACACACACACATACATGTATATATATATATATGCATATGTATATATGGCCTAACTTTTTTCTGTCAATCATCAATTTATATGACAGAAATAAGTAATCTTTACACGTAAAGCATTTAAATGATGAATAAAATCATTTGACTTTTTTTCTCTGATTTAGTAAACTCCACACTGGTTAGTTCATTAGTAGGTAGTGAGTCTGGCAAATTTCTTTATATTCCCTTTTTAAAAATCATTAAAAAATGATTTATGATGCCTTTAAGAAAAAAATAAATCAAGCTTTTAATCATGCGATTGGATTGATATATTCAACATTTCTCTGGAAAGGTAACATTAGCTCAATCTGACCAACCACCTAGGTAATAACTTAAACTGGGAAAACGGAGTACTAAGTTAATTATACACTTTTTCTACAGCTCTATAATTGCTTCATTCATTTTAATTTTGCATCCCTAGGGTAGCTTCTGGCGGTTTGAATCCCATGGGCTCCTACTGTGTGTCAGGAATTGCTCATACTTTGACTTTCCCTGGAGAAGCTGGCCCAGAATTCAAGCCCAGTAGGCATGCCAGGCCCCTGTGAGTACTTACCTGATTAATACTAAAGCTAAAGCACTTGGGAATTCTTTCTCTGAGAGTCCTTTCTGGCATTTTGTCCTTTTGTGGCTATGAAAATACCTAGGTAATTTTTATTACAGATTTCAGTATTCCTATTATATGAAAATGTCAAATATGATTTGAAGATTGGTTTGGAGTATACAAAAATTACCTTATTCAGAAATTTAAAACTTTTATTTATTTATTTTTTCCTTTTTATAACTTTAATATGTGAAATATGTTTGCACAAAATTTTAATAATATATGCCCTAAAATCTTTACATTTATGCTGTTATCTACAATCTTAATATTTGTTAGTCTGAGTTCTGGATCAGATGTGAACTCATTTAAATGTGCTAATTGTGTTTCTTCTTGGTATGAAATTTCAATATACAGAGGAAATACAAGAGAGTATTACTTATTAATGGCTGTTAATGGCTTCTACCTGCACCATCTTTAGAGGAACAGTTACTGCCTTGTTTCGAAGTGTAAACAGAAGATTATCCTTTCTTATGTAAATTGGCAGTTTCTGCTTGGACATGGGTTGTTGTTAATTTTTTGACACTCCGCAGTTTTCCCTGGTCACAGGTCACTACACTGTGACTCAGTAGGCCAGCAGACAGTGTGCACATGAACTGATTTCAGGCTGGTTGTTTCTTGACCGTGCATGTGATGGTGTTTTCCCCTGTTCAGTTAATTAGTAACACTTATGAGCCAAGGGCAGCAGCCAATTATCTCTATGGTTCTTTCCCTCTTGTCTCTTAGGTCTGTGTGTGCAAACGAGCATGTAAAAAGAAAGGGGAAAAAGGGAGAATGGCACCCAAAATCATCAGTCCAAGAAAAAGCACTTGTGTATAACCAGGAGATACTGTGCAACTGTTAAAATGCCCAACTCACATTAAAAAATGACAGCTTAATGAGATGAACAGCTCGTTTCCAAAGATGGCTTCTATGAAAGGATCAGTATTTACCTGGTTGTATAATTCAAGCACAGAACAGTGGTTATGAGTTCAGGCTCTGGAGTTAGACGGCCAGGGATGGAATCTTTGGCCCCACCATTTGCTTTCTGTGTGACCTTGGGAAAGTGACTTAATCACTCTGTGTCATGGCTTGCTCATCATATGACTTTCATAAATATTGTCCCTAACTCACAGGCTGGTTGTAAAAATTAGATAAAGTATTTCCATGCCAGTCCTCTGAAAACAACTTGGCTCAATAAACACGATTTAATAATTTAATACCTTTATTGCATATAATATAGCATCACTCAAAGTAACCATATAAATGCCTTAATTTTTGGAAAATAATTGGATAATTGAAAACAACAAATAAATTTAGAGATGGAAGCAACAAAGAGCTGTAATTACAGTTTATTTTTATCTTTCCTTCTGTGTGTGGTACATTGGAAAGAGAATGGAGTTTGCGTGTGATTCCTGGTTTCCTGGATTACGTGCGTGCTTACTACCTGTGTGAACTTAACTTAATTACTTGACCTCTCTTAGCAAACCTCTCAGCTTCTTCATTTAGCTGTAATTATGAGCCTCTTTTTCTCAAAACATGGATGTGAAGTCTGACTGAGATAGCATATTCGATGTTTTTAGATCAGAATGGCAACTTGACAAATATTTTTTCTTTTCTCTCTGGGTCAAAAATCAATGTAATTTGACTCCAGTTCGCAGAATAAAAACCGAATTCTGCACCTTACTATGTGTACATAGTACATGCATGGACATGTGTCTTTTTGTGGTTGAGCGATTTCCTACTTGTAAATTCTGAAAAGTGGAATTGCTACTTCAAGGTGGACACACAGTTTCTATTTTGCTGCAGTTTCTTGTTGCTTATGTTTCTTGGATAAATAATGAGAGCAAACATTTTTATAACACAAGGAGAGGGTTTCAGAAGGCATGAAGGACTGAGGCACCAGGACCACGTCCCATACTTAGTGTCCACATCCCCTGGTAGAGAATTGAAGGTGTTGTCTGGCTAAGAAGTTTGCAGAGAGTTTGTCGGATCCAAGGCAGGCTAAGGACAAATGACATCGTCTCTTTCTAATGTAGATGCTTGCTGCAAGTTCCACAAAAAGAAAAACAGGGCAACAGGAAAGATAACCCAGTAAAATGTTCTCAAGATGTTTTTAGATTTCCCTGAGTGCCTTCAGTCTTTTTCAGGACAACCTGAAAAAAAAATGAGAAAATTCCTTTTAGATTTCAATGTCTCTATGAAGCTACTTCTTAACATCGATTTATTTCAGGAAACAATGTCAAGGATTATGAATAATATACAGTTTATATCATATACTAGAACTATATATGTTTTAAATAAAAGCTACTTATTAGGCCTTTATTATGTGAAATTAATTATAAATTTAATTCTCTCAACAATCCTTAAACAGGTTTTTTTTCACATTTTACAGACAAAAAATTAAGGTTCCAGAGAGTCTGAATAACTTGACCAAACTCATAAGTGCTACAGCAACATTTTTATAGCACACAATATTTTCTCTTAATAAATTCCATATCATATTATTATATTAAATTCTGTGGATTGTTTATTTATGATCTATTTATAAAAATTTATAATAACAGAGTTGATTAAATATAACATTTATAATAATTTCTATTTTAAATTTTGCTATAGGAATTTGATATGGAATATAACCATTTCTATCTATCTTTTTAGGCAAAAGCAGATTCAACTGAAATCATTAGAAGTTATTTTTTCTCTTTGAGATGTAGCCCAATCTGTGTGAAAGTGTAAAGGAAATTGTATCCATCTGTATGTGTACTTTTATGTGTTTAAATGAATATGTGTATGCATACACATATTCATAAATAAATGATATCATTTAGGAAAATAACCCTAAGTTTTTATTTCACAGAAATGTAACTAGGTTTTTAGCCTACATATTAGGTAAGGATAGGAACACAAAATAATTGCTGAATAAATATATTGAATTAAACTGTCCAGCAAGGAAGTCCAATAAATGAATTGTCAAAGAGTCATTTTCCGTTCCCTGTTAAGCTAAAGTTTAACCTTTAGCCACAAGATGTTACCTCTTAAAATTGCCCTTATTCTATTAAAAATTGTCTAATCTATAATGTGTAGAATTGAAAATCCCAAATGAAGCATTTTGAAAAATAATTTCTGTAAGTCATCTGTAAGCAATTTATATAAAAATGAATTTGATTTCTATATAAACAAGTATCAGATTGATATCTAAATCATGATACTCATTTATTTCCTGTCATTGATATTCCTATACTCATCATAACTTGTATGTAGTCATATGAGTGGCAGTAGAAGGGTATATGTGTGCTCTGGAGGTACCCTAGCTGTGTTCAAATCCTAGCCGTGCAGTGACACACAGGCAGATTGCTTCGCCTCTCCGTGGCCCATCTTCTCTTTACAATTAGGGATAATAATAGCAATCACTCGGTAGGGCTACTGTGAGGATAAATGAGTTAATACAATAAAACACTTAGAACAGAGTTGGACCTAAAGGGCCAGTAAAAATTAGTCTCTTAAAAGACCTTCTTCCATTATTCCTCTTTTCCATACCCTCTAAACCTTTAATACTTGGTCTGTGGGATGCTTTCACAGTTAGTTTTCCCCCCTTCTGCACACGAATAGAAATTTATTTGCATCTTATTATTACTAAACATGTCTATGCCCTACTGAAAAAAGTTTGTTGATCCTTATTTGCAGTTGCACTACACGTTTAATTATGTTTTTATGTCAACGGCAGGCCATGCTCCTTGTTTCCTGTAATACTTGCAGGAAGTGAATTGTGATTCTTTGTGTCTCTAACTGGATCACGGACAGAACAATGACCTGCTTGCTGACTTCATTTCCCAGGTGTCTTTGGACTACCTTCAAAACTGCTTCGGCACCATGGTCTGGCAGGGGCAAACTGTGTGAGAGGACTGTTCCCTTTTAGAACTTAATTTCCCATACAACCATGTAATGGAGACCAGCCCCGAACTATGGCGACAGAAGTTTATCTCCATTTCTTCTAGAAGCTCTTCTGAATCACAGTTGTAAAGCTGTTTGCTTTCCCAAAGCACTGGTCTAGCTTTATTCAGATGCTGGCCTCTAAATCTCTGTATCTGACATGCTAAAAGGAGCATATTGATCTGCACATTTGCCTGAGTAACTGTAATTCCTGGAGGGTGTGTTGGTCTCCCAAGTTCATCTAAAAGAGGCTGGCTGTTGCCTTGAACACCATGACTCAATTTTCACTACTTTTCTCATCCACTGTAATTTTATATTAGAACAACTTTTATAGGTAATCTTTCTGTAGTGTTTATTTTTTCTTTTCCAGAAAACCTTATGGAGGAAAGATGATCATACTCTATATCCTTATCCTGAACCTGCTTTTTCTCTTGCTCAGTCTGATGAAATGTAATATCCAGTTACTTTGAAGTCGGTACACCTGGCAATGTCCATCTAGGAATGTTCTTGAAATAACAGCTGATGTAACCACTCATTCCTGGCCTCACATGTGTTTGTGTTAATACACCAGGGGACCTGTCTCCCTGAAGAAGGCTAATGACGCCTCCCTGTTCAGGTTACATATGCAGTTTGTGTTCAGGGCCTGTCACTTTGGATCATTTTTGATCATTTTACAATAACTGTAATTGACTTTTTGGCTCAAATGTCCCAGACTCTTTCTCCTCTAAATTATTCTAATATATATCATCTAAACCAGGAAATTTTGGCGTTCACTAAGACGTGCCACGTGTTATATAAATGTTTATGTACTTTACCAATCCCATGTGATAGTATCATAGGGATTTCACTGCAAGGACCTCTTAATAAGTATTGCATTGACCACATTTGTGTTATTAATAAGGAAACTAACACCCAGCAAAGTTAAATAACATGCCCAGATCATATTACCAGATGGTGGCAGACCCAGGTCTCTGTTACCTCCTGGTGAGTCTTCTTTGGCTGATATTTAAGGGTAAGCTATGTGCCACCAGGGACTTCTCCAAAGCCCAGTGATTATGCTTCTTGTCTTCCTCAAATGTCATGGACACTTTGCTATAGATTTTATGAAAGTGGGGTTGTGATCTCTGGAATTCTGACTTAAGGATATATGGGTCAACTCTGCACTAAACCCTTAGAATGCTGAAACTTATAAAAACATTTTTTCTGCACTTAAGAAGTTTCATGTAGTGAAAGAGACAGATATACAAGGGCCCATTTGTAATTTGTAACTTTTATTCAATATGGCCAATGGTATGTGTAAACTAGTTTGAGACACAGCTAATGAAAGAAAGTTAACTTGGCCTTCCCTGGATTGGAGAATACATAACACTAAGAATAGGATATGAAATTGAACCTTGAGTCCATGAGAAATGAATCGATTTATCAGTCTGATTGACCTGGTAGGTCCTGTGGAGAGCACAGTACACTTCAGATATAGGGCACAGTACAAATAAAGCAATTGAGGATGGAAGCCTAAGGTTTTTCTTGAAGACAGATTAAATCTGAGGCTACCTTTTTTTCTCCATAGCACTTAGAATAATGGTAAAAACAAGGTAAGCACTCCAAATTTAAGAAGAAATGAAGCCATTTTTCTTAAATTGGTTTTTAAATAAAGATGAAGATCTACAATTAGGAGGGTAAAGGAGCATTTATTAGTAAATGAGCAAATCCATTGATTATAGGGAAACAATTATTAACCCTGGATGCCAAGCCAAAAAAGCAAAAGGTTGTGCCAAATTAACAAATGTATTACCTAATAAAGCTAAAAGAAGGTTAACTAAGTGCATTCAATAAAAGCCAGTAAACTACTGAATAATTCAATTCAGCAGTTAATAAAAGCCAGTAGGCACTTTTTAGTCCAAAGCTAATGAAGAAACTGTTTATAAACAAAGAATCATAGATTTCAAGCATTTTTAAGTGCCATATGAGAGGTGGAGTGTAGACAAAAGGTGCTGGTCTCAAATCCAAAAGAGGATAAACAGAAAGAGGGAATAATAGAACTAAGAAGGGAGTAAAGGAATATTGGAAAATACCAGAAGGGCCTCAGTGTGCCAGGAACCATGAGCCCAGGCAGCAGCTATGGTGCCAGAGTGGCAGGAATTTCCTGGTGGGTGAACTGTTACCTTCTTGAGGAAGACAATGCTGCCTTTCATGTTGAAGAATACACCCCAGTGGATGGTCTTCTTTGAATCAGGGTGAGAAATTCATTGACTGTTGAGAACTTACCACTGCATAAAATACATAGGTGTTCTTCTGAGGTTCTGGGAAGGACAGTTGTATATAATACATAATTTTCATGGTAGCAAAGGATTTGGATGTAACCAATTTGAACAAAGTTCCTAGTAGTCTGTTACTAAGCAACCAATGCTTAACTTTGCCTAGATTAAACCATGACTCAAAAACAAAAACAAAAAATGTCAGGTTGGTTATACAGAAATATTCCAGATTCCACTCACTGGGCTATTTTGGTCAGCTATATAATTTTGGTCAGCTGTATATGTATATACTTTTTATTTTGATATCTTTAATGTACAATTACTTGAACAACGTTATGGTTACTAGACTCCCCCTATTATCAAGTCCCCACCACATACCCCATTACAGTCACTGTCCATCAGTGTAGTGAGACGCTATACAATTATTACTTGTCTTCTCTGTGTTAGCTGTATAATTTTTTTTTATAGCACAAACCACAGATCTGGTAGCATAAAAGAAGGGGTTTGTTTGGTCACTACTAGATTATATTTATCATAACAAGTAAGAAGATCTTTATGGATATCTACACATAACCAAAAATGTTTTCTCAATGGGACTTCAGGCATATTTTCAAAGCTTGCTTTTTCTGTTTGTTAATATAATGCTCCCTTGAGTCAGACAGACTTACAGGTTCCCAAAGGATCTCTCTCACTTGCTTAATAGAAGGCATCTTATTTCTTATAATCCAAGAGAGTTAAGGTGATACTATAAAATTATACTGAAGTTTTAAATTCCAGTGATAGTGTTGTATTGGGTTAAAACCATATAGTCATATCAAAGAAAGCAAATGTAAAAATACTTCGGTAACTTTTCAGAGTTCTTTTAGAGCTGAGCCGAGTCACCTTCTCCTTATTCCTGATCCATTTTTTGTGTCTAGGCTGTCTTCCCCTCATGCTACTGGACCTGAGAGATTTTATTCTTTAGGCTGGACAGTTTAGCTGCACATGGTCTTAAGACGAAATGGTTTCAATACAAGATGCCCTGTGTTCGAATACAGAAAACTCTTTTGGATTTCAGAACCAGATGGAGTATGTAAAAATGGCTGTAAAAGATCTGGGGCTCCTAGTGAAAAACAAGCTGAACATGAATTTTCATCATGCTGCTGCTGGTCAATTAAACTACATCAAGATAGCTTGGCTATTCTTGATATTTCAACAAATGGAAACTTCCCTAAATGGCCTTTTGAACCAGAGGAGGCAATTCTTTCTGTGCTTTCCTAGTATGACTCTGGATTATAATATGTTATGAATTTCTAATTTCTTTTAACGTGGGTCTTAAAAGAAGATAGAATTCGCTTGGAATTAAAAACGAAACAAAACTGTGGAATGACTTTTGGGCAGTTAGGAAATGTCTTTGAATGTTTGCATTTAAATAGAAGAGTGTTAAGAACAAAACCATTAATACATGAGCATTTAACTAGAAATGTTTATTTGAAATGAAGTACAGTATTTACTTTAACAGAAGAATGTTAAGTATGAAGCTGTTATTACATAAACATTTAACAAGAAATAGAGCAAGCTGCCCTCTACCTTTAAAATACATCGACAGCACAGTAATCTCACATCTTAGAGTTTCAAGGTTTATGGACTATGTAATGGAAAATCTGAAAAAGTGAATTTGACCACTGGAGGGCTCTAACTTTAGTCAGGAACACAATAGAAATACAGCAGATGGCATAGGGACTTTGATTGTTGATCAGAGTTCATAGAAAATAAAAACAAGAATGTTAAGTATTAATTTATTAACTAATGCTTTCATTCAAATATTAATAATTGCCTTCTATGTATCAGACCTTGCGTTACTATAGGTATGTACTACATATAGGAAGAAAGGAAACATTCAAGTGATAAATGAGGGTGTATGTTTGTAAAATATTCACTTAGTAAGTTGAAAATTCTCCCCAAATATGAGTAAATGACATTCCCAGTTACCTTGAGAAGAATTGTTTGTTATATTGCTAATTGCAGTCATTCTACAAATATGCATGAGGATTGATTATGAACTACACAGAATGCCAGTTCCCAAGCGTGTGCTGGGGGCGAAGACAAATAAATCCCAAGCCTTCACAGAGAAGGCAGTCTGATGGTGAAGACCCAGAATTAAACTAATAATTAAAACTATTTATAAGAGGGAGACCACAGGGAAATTCAATGTGGTGGGAGAGGTCATAGCAGGGATATCTACCTCGGGATGCCAGGGAAAACTTTCCAGAGGAAGTGGAATATAACCTTCCAAATTAAGGAATTCTGCATCAAATGCTTTTACACCATGCTATATAGCTTGGTAATACATTGCTCACATTGGTCTTCGTTGGTCTGTTCTGTTAAATATGGCCTAACAGAAAGAAATTAGCAGCTACCTTGTCTCTTTAGAGTAAATCACAAATTCAGGCCTAATACTGAGGAGCAGAATCTGGTGTCATTGAGGCAGGAGGTACATCAATCACGAGGTCTCAGAGGAACTGGTGGTCTGTAGCATGTTCCATGGAATGAGATATAATGAACTAGATTGTGAAGTTATATATCTTAGATTTTATTTGCTAAGAAGTGCTAGCATTACCATTGTATATTGATGTGAACTAAGAGAGATGTCTAACACCCAGCACTGTGCCCTGAACATGTAATAGTCAGTTGATGACAGGAAAGAGAGAGAGTAGTGATTAGGAGGTATATTACAAGGAAAAAAGCCCCGAAACCTCTATTTGATTTTTTGTATATTCCCCAAAGTAATGTCTAAGACACTTCTTCAAGGTATTTTGAACTCCTGAGGAAGGATTTATTAAACAACTTTAAATCTTTATCTATTCAGGCTCTATTCAGACTTCTTGCCTTGACTACAGCTCCCGAAACATTCTAATTAGCAGGAAGGATAGTTGCTTGTTTTGGAAGTGTGTGGAATGTTGATTAGAGCCCTATCAAACATAAACTCAAGCTTGCAGTGACTCTCAGTCACTTTAAAAAAGCCAAATCTGGCTCCTCATTTTATGAAGCTGGACATTCATGCTTCATTCTAAAGAGGTAAAAGGAAACTTTATTTATTGGTCATGTGCTAAATGGGAGCAGTATTTACTTATTAACTTATTTCTTGCTCAAAAAAATCCCATGGGACAAGTTGTCCTCATTTTACACAGTAGTTAATTGAGGTACAAGGAATCCAAATCATAGGCTCAAGTTTATTTACTCATCTTGCTAATATATTGAAGATCCTCGGTGTGAAGCCAGGAAAACCTGCATTCAGTATTTATGATTTTGCCTAACTTTGTGCTAAAAGCTCATTTTATGTAATTATTATGAATAGGATTGTCAGTCGTGCTTGCATTATAAGGCACAGCATAGTTGATGATGTTTTATTTTATAATATGGCTAAAGGTATTTATACCTCGACTAGATACTACTGGTGCTTGAAATGCTCTTTTCTTCTTCTGTATTAGATATGATTGGAGATGCCAGTTCACTTAAGGCACTAGTGTTTGCTTTTGGGGGCCACTAAAATACATTATGAATCCTTTAGTTCTATAAAATAAATCATCAATTCTAAATGATATGCTCCTATGATTTTTATGATTGCAAATTCAAACATTTTGTTGTTCTGCTTAGGGTAATGTGTGGTTAGATGCATATGAATATGCCTGTAAGTTTCATTATATAATTCACTATTTTCTAATTGTGTTCTCAAGTTACCAGTTCTTTATGTTCAACAGTCGATGGGCTGCTCTAAAAATAGTCATTTAGTTATGGACAAATAATTAGTAGATACACTGATGTAGAAATTACTCTTATTGTGCCAGTTATGATACCTGTAATTTGATTATAAATGTACATTAAAAATGTTTCTAAGCCACATGATTACCGGCAGTACCTAACAGGACAGTCTTGATTGAATTTCCCAGGCAACCATGACTATCTGCCAAAGACATGAGGGGTATAATTTGAAAGGAGTGTGTGGGAAGTATTCTATCTTCAGATACTCAGTTAATAAATTACAGGATTTCTATGTCTCTAAATGCTGCTTTGAAGTTTACTCTGTACTTCCTTTCTTCTTCCATTGTATGATTGCATTTAAATGTCTGATTATGAGAGAAGTTTGGGAACAAGTATATGATCTTTGATTAGTTAAGGCCAAATCTCCCTTTGACATTGTCCCATCTCTCTCCCAGGTAAATTTGTTTGGTAAAGATCAGCATTCGGAATTTGTAGCCTAATTGGCAGTGGCTAGTCAAATGAAAGCCATATTTATGTTCAGCTCAATGGTATTCCAGAGATGAGCTGCTTATGCAAACAATGGACCTTAAAAAGAACAAAAGAATCCTTTTGAACACTTTTTTCAGAGTAAGTTATAAGTACATGCTTTAAAAGGACTTTTTGCATGACTGAAAAGCATTCCTTTGGCAGAATATACAAAGCTTGATTTCATTTACAATGGCATCGTGTTTGTGACACTACATCTAATGCTAATACATGCATTTTGAACAGAAAGTTGATATATTGTTCCTTATCCCTGCGACTTTATTTTTAATTCAGTTGAAAATGTGTTTGGTTTGAGAGAATGAAAATAGATTGGAGTCGTTTTAAAAGCTTTTCTTCTCTCTCCATTCTGGGAAGAAAAGATTGATTTTCAAAACCTATGTTCCTTTGATAATTAGTATTATATAATAGACCATTTTGTTGTTTTTTTCCCTACATGCTCTATACTGCAGGAAGCACTCTTCAAATCAGTAACTGTGTATCTATAAAATCAGTTTTACTTTGAAATTATACAAAAGCACCTGGACTCTGAGGTTCATCCATTTAGAATTGAGTTGAGAAAGAAATATTTAAAATTTCCAGAATTTGCTTATTGGGAGGTCTGCCCTTTAACTTTATGCAGAAGCAGTGGGTTTCTTTAACACAGAGATTTGCTACATCTCAGATGCTTTACATCAAAAAGGCCATCCTGACAGCTCATCTCAGATGCTTTACATCAAAAAGGCCATCCTGACAGCTTGCCATGAGTTGGTAGGAGTAAGGTGGCCAGATTTCAGCAACCCTAGAATGTTGGACTGTCCATATACTGATGCCAACTGGTACCCCCACCATTCCCCACTTTTTTTCAGCTTGTTTTTAAAGTTTTCTCCAGGCATTCCAGCTTCCATCTCAGAAATGGATTAGAGAATAAAACTAGAAGAGGTGGAAAATAGAATAATAATTTTTCTTTTCTTGGAACCGTCTGGAAGACGCTGAGAATGAGTATCAGGCAAACGGTCCTTTCTATCTGTTCTTATTCGTTGCCCACCCAGCAGCTTAGTGAGGGGGATGGTTGTAGCTTCCCTCCATGCTCACTTCCTTCTCGAATGGGAACTTTGCTGGAAGTGTTGTGGATCTGGACAGTGTCTACAAGGCTCAGGGGGAAATTGGATTGCTTATAAAGTAGTAACAACAATAGTAGTAACAACAGACACTGCTGTTATCCCAACTTTAATAATGAAGAAATAATGCTTTTTAAATTTGATAACTTACTCACAGTTACCCAAATTGTAAGAACAGGAATTTTAAACCCTGACAATCAAACTTAAAGTCTTTGTTTTAAGCTCTGTCCAAATTCTGATGCCAGACATCAAATCAAAATGTATTGAGGTCAAATTCCCTCTTTCTCTTCTTCATCCATTCAACAAATATTCAGCTTGTCCTGTAGGAGATAGAGAAGTTCCCTGCTTTCATAAGAGAAAATTATGGTAGAAAAAAACAGTCAATACAAACAGGAATAAGCAACAAACAAACAAAAAGCATTACTGAATTGTCATATGAACTATAAACAAAATAAACTGAGCAGTCAGATCTTATATAAGGTGGGCAGAGAGGGCTTCTTTGAGGAATGACATATAAGCTGCCTTGAGTGATCAGAGGAAGCTGTGCAAAGACCAGGGAAAAATGTTAGAGGCAGAGGAAGCCAAAAGTGCAGAACTGATGGGAATGAACTTAGCACATTCTAGAAATCGTCTGAAGGTTACTATGAGCTGTGCATGGCAAATAAAGGGGAGAGTAATACTGAATAAAGTTAGAAAGTCAGAGGCCAGATTTTACTAGGCCTCAGAGCTAAGATTGTCAGATAAAATAGGGAATGCCCAGTTAAATTTCAAATAAACAGCTAATGCCTTTTTTTTGTGTCTCAAATATTGCATGGGATATAGTTACACTAAAAATAATTCACCATTCATATGAAATTCAAATTTAACCAGGCATCTTGTATTATTATTTGCTAAATCTGGCAGCCCTATCTATAATTCATGATTATGAGGTAGGGTGTTTACATCGGTGATATGGAAAGCTACTCTTTCAAGAAAGAACTTTAAGAGGAAAGTATCTTATTTGCATTTTTTACAAGATCCGTCTGGTTGCTTGAAGAGAATAGATTGGAAGATGAGAGATGGAAAGAGGCCACCCAGGGGGCGGTGTCAGTGGCCAGAGGTAACAAGACAGTAGCTTAGACTAGTGTGGTATGGGTAGCTATGGATTTAAATCTTATTTTGGTGTCAGAACCACCTGAACTTGCTGAAAGATTAGGTGCGAGGTTGACAACAGGACTGAGTACAATTCCCAGATTTCTGTGGAGTGTTGTATTTAAGGAAATGGCAAAGACCAGGTTGGATAGGCCAGTCAAGTAGGAGGAACATGCTTTTATGAGGCATTTACTGAGACATTCAAGTAGAGATGTTAGACAGACACTTTGATGGACAATGGAAAGCACCTTCCCTAGTTACATTTTGTCTTAATGAGATAAATAGAAAGGATGGAAAACAGAAGTGCCTGGCTTCCCTGTGCCAGGAATTCCGGTGGCTACTAGGGATGCAGCAATGACTAGAAGGAGTTCCTTTTGAAGAAGAGCTCATGCTTTGGTGGGAGATGAATATGTAAATAAGGAGAGTACAACTTGTTATTTGCTGTAAAAGAGCTACTTGTACGGTGCTGTGTGAGTGTGGCAAGTAGGGAAGCAGAGGGGGCTTGATTTTGCTTAGTAAAGGGTCTCATTTGGGTTGGAGCTTTTGGGAAAGGAAGGACTTGTATGCAAAATATTGTGGGGAAAGGATGTGGTAGAGAGAAGAAAAAGTGAGGAAAAGGCACAGATGAAGAGGCATGTCTTACGAGAGGAATATGGAGAAGACACATGTAACTGAAACTCGGTGGTGGTGGGTAAAGACAGGATACACGGTAGCAGGGTGGGTGAGGACTATATTGCATGAAACCTGGTGTGACTGCATGGCAGCCAGCAGGCCTATTCATTCAGAATTTTGAGTGTCCCTCAGAATAACTTTATATACTGATAAAATTTATTGTTAAAATAACATGTATATCTATGCACCTTCTAATTCTGCCTTATTTCCCAAAAAGTTGAATTTTCATCATGAACTTCTCTTAATTTAGTAGACATTTCTATCCCACTTCTAAATCTGATGTAAGGTCAGTCTGTTTCACGGTTGAGCCTATGAAGAAATATGGGAAGATAGTAATTATGTGGGATAGGGGAAGTCATAGTATTTAATAGTTTGTGATGCCATAAAATTAATTATTAAATACTTTGTACAGTTGCCCAAACTTCTCTTGAGACTAAGGTGTGTACGGGAGATAGAATACTGTTTCTGTCTTTGGAAACTGGGCTGCCCTTTCTCGAAATGTTTTTCTCCAAAAAAATACCATGAGTCACAGATTCTAAGAGGGTGCCGATGTACTTTTAGCACTAACAGTGCAGGAAGAGTAAGGACATATTATGCTGTGAATGTGTCAAAGTTTTGGCTTTTCTTACCGGTAATTTTGTTTCATTTTACGAGGTCACAAAAGATTTGTGCTATGAAATTAAATCACTTGTACATGTGGAGTGAGCTTTTATAGTTACTGGATATTATTTATTAAAATGTCATTAATGTGTTAGGTTTTAAAATTCAGCATTGAACTTCTAACAAATTAAATATGAATAATTAATCTGATATTAATGGAAATGTATTAAAGTGGGCAAAATGTGTTCTGGGATCTTTTTTGTTTGTTTTTAACTAAAAAGAAATTGAGTAAAGTAATAGCGATAAATGCTTTTATACTGTGTGTCTTGGTGATTCCTATGTTAAATCAGTCTTCCAGATAGAATCCCTGGTTGCCGTTTGGTGCGTCTGTGCCTGTGAATTCCCTCTTGACTCTGGAATCAGTTCCTCGTAGTGGGGATTTCATGTCTGATTCTACGTGACCTAGCTCTCCACCTGTTACTGGCAGATCTGAGTAACTCATATTCTGACAACTATTTCAATTTGGCTTCTCCTTAGAGCAGAGGAAAAACAATGCGCACTTCTCTCATTTATAGCTTGAGTGACTTTACTTAGATATATTTAGGATTCAATCAGACATTTATTTGTCTCTTCCTTAGAAGTAATTCAGAACGTTGTCTCTCTCTCCTTAAATCCAGACCACACTCAGCCTACACTCAATGGACTTGAGCGCCCGAAGTAGTTTAAGTTCATTCACTGTTAGAATTTCCGTCCTAAAAGAAACATTAAGACATCATGTACTGCATCCCCGGCTTTGCTCAGGACCATGTGCAAACGGTCCCAGAGAGAGAACTAGCTTAATTACTGAATAAGTTAAACAAAGTTGCTTTCACCCTTTTCAATGTTTGTTTTTCCAGCTGAATAGTAAAGACTAGAGTCCCTTGTATTGAAGAAAGTTCAGCTCTGCTGTGTGATGAGGAAAGAGGCACAGCATTTACAGCTTTCTCTTAGGACCCACTTCCACCCCCTTGCTTAGTATATCTCTTTTTAGCCAGTATATGGCTTCTGTTCATACCAGTATATGGAGAAATTAGGTACTGTTCTGCTCCAAATGAAAAGAAGAGAGATTTTATAGTGGAAAGAACAAGTCTGAAAGTCAAATAGACCTGGGCTCAAACCTGCCTTTATCCTTTCTGTTTTTGAGAATTTGTTTAAATTTCTTAATTTTTCCAAGCTTTGGTTTCTCTATGTATCAGTGGGTTTAACAAAGTTTCCTTCTAGCTTTCCTGAATGGTTTCAGGGATTAGAGATGACTTCAGGCAGGGTTGTAAGACTGTGGCATAGTTATCGAATCTCTCCCAAATCTCCTACATGTAAGGTACCTCTAAATAGAAGTGAGCGGAGGCAGGGGGAAGCCACTCACCATGAAAACCGAGTTCTCAGTAACTGCGTGTGTAGAAACAGACAAGAGGCAAACGGATGCTGACAACACTAAAAACCAGGGAACCCCATGATTTCCCACAGATTCTCACCGGAACATGTACAGGCGAGTCTAAGAGCAGACAAACCTGGAAAGAAACTTGCTAGAACTCTTTGGTGAGAGTCAGCATCGGAGCAGCCTAGGCCCTCGAGACCAGCCAAAGCCACTTCCCAGGGCACAGTTACAAACTTGAGCAGACACCATTGGGGGAAGACCCTCCAGTGCACAGAACATGGCTCATAGAGCAACCGGAACGAGAAGAATCAGGGAAAATCAGGGGAAGGAGCAGCCCACGTGGATTTCATGCAGGGAAGGCCAGGCTTCTGAGTGCTTCCTGAACAAAACAGCAGGGTCTAGGCTTGTGAAACTAAAAGATAGCATGGCCCACAGGCTCCTATTAAGAATCCAGGATAACTCTTCTTCCAGCACACTCCGAACAAGAAAAGGAAGGCAGTGGAATCCCATATGTGAAGTTTCACCGAAAGAGTGAATAAACATGGGAGTGGGAATGAGAGAGCCGAAGAAAGGGGATCGGTCATTGGCTATGGGTGGTAACTGATAGATAAAAAGAGGCATAAACATCGAATGCATTGCATACATTGAGGCATCAAATAATCAGATATGTGACTTTCCTTTGCATCTTTAGTTGAATCAACTGTAAAAATTATGAGACATTTCAGAATATTTGAACACTCGCTTGATATTTGACATCAGTAAGGAATTAACATTTAAAGATATGGTATTATGTCTATGTCTAAAAAATTTCTTTATCTTTTTGAGATGCATATGAAATAGTTATTGATAACCTGATATAGATGATATCTGCTACTGTATTTGAATATCTTTTATCACATAATTATGTCTCACTAATACCACTTTGTCAGAAGACCATCATTTTCCCTTTGCCCTAATACAATGGATTTCTCATTGGCATCCCTATTTCTGCTCTTTGTCCCCGAAAGTTTATCCTCAACACATCACCCACATCATCTTTTAAAGACCTAATTCAGATAATAATCCCAGCAAACATTTAATGAAGCACATACTTTGTGTCAGGGACTACGTGCTTCACAAATATTACTCATTGACTATTAACAGCAGTCCCATGAGGTTGGCCCTAGTATCATCCTGTTTCATAGTTAGGGAAATGGAAGCACACAGAAGGTTACTATCTAGCCCGTGCAGAGGAGCCCACAGTGAAACTCGAGCAGCCTGGCGTCCTTAAGGCTAATCTCTGCTGTTTCTGTCATTTGCTCAGTGTCATCAGTCACTTTCTCCAGAACCTCTGATGAAATTCCACTCTTTTCCATGCAGTGGGTGTGCAGCTTGCATTTCGTCCGCCAGCTTGCCGGTACCCAAGCTCTGCCCGAGGGCTTAAGGTTATAACAACAGATGGGATGCAGCATCTTGTTCTAATTTTCCTGCTCATAGAGAACATTTTATTCCCCTAATTTACTTACTCTGAGGTGTGTTTTTCCAATTTGTACCGAGGTGCTAACAGAGCCCTGCAAGGTCTGGCCCTGCCCGGCTCTTACCTCATTAGGTGCCAATTTCTCTGTCACTCATTTTGTTCCAGTCACGTTGGCCCCTGTCAGTTTCCAGAATTTGCCAAGTCCTTTCCCGCCAGAGGATCTTTGCTCTCTGCCAGACACACTGTTCCTCATCTTTCTGATGCTGGATTCTTCTTCTTCTATGGTCTGTATATTATAATGATTCAGAGAGGCCATTTCTCACCACCGTCTCTCTGTCATTTGCTGACACAGCATTCTGTTTATTTGAAACATAAATTGAATGAGACAATTTTAATTCTTAAAGTCTATTTTGCTCCAGGTATAAGTTTGGTCTTTGAGGGTAAAAAAAAATGATACCCATTAATTTCTCCACTGAATTTAGAACTGATAAGTATACACAAGAAACAAAGAAACGGAGCCCCAGATTCACCCTTAGAGGTAATGATGATTGGAGAATGGCCACATGGCCCTGGGACTGCTCCCTGAACTTTACTGATCCTCCGGAGGAGCAGATCGTGGTTCCTGCCCCGGCAGAGACCCCTCCAGGTGTTTCCTTGCATATGTGATCATGTCAGCATGCTCTCTGCCTATGGTCGAGCAGATCTGAATGAAAGATTGCCTGCAAGGGTCACCACCTGGCATGTCCGGGTTCTGTTTTCAAATTCCCCATCCAGGAAAGTCACTCATCCTCACTCCGGCAGGGGCAGAGGAAAGATGGGATTGTTCTCGTGTATTTTTATCTGCTGAGAACTAGAATGGATACACGCTCTTCCATGGAAACCAGAGGGATGAAACTCAAAGACCGTTTGGATGAAACTGCACAATGTTATATGTCAATTATATATCAGTAAATAGTAAATACACACATACACCAGCTTTCACAATAAATGCCAAGCTTGATAATCAGAGACTTTTCCATTACAGCTAACAATTAACCAACCTAATTCAGACTTTACCAGGGTAAGATACTTAGTCAAAAGCGTTCCAGGAAAACAAAAACTGGAATTCTGTTTGGATTGGCACACACCGGATCATTAAATTTTCAGGAATTTTGTCATGGAAACTTAAGACTCAAAACTACAGATCAAGTGGGCAGGTTGTTACACTTGTTCTAGCACACCGCTGCTGGGGCCCTGCGAGCTGTGGCCCCCGTCTGCCCACCTCTGTGACCTCTTTGGATACCACCCTCACTGTTCTTACTGTCAGTGGCAGGTCTTTCTGGTTCCAAAAATGTCTTTCCGCCTTAAGGCCTTTGCGCTTGTTCCACTCTCTGGAATGATTCTTTCCTACATTTGTGCACTCCTCATTCAGATCCCCAGTGGAACACCACAGGGTAGCCTTCCCTGACCATCCCAAATAAAGAAGTCTGAGTCATTCTTGAGTTGTTGCTCTGTTTCTCTTTCTTTAGAGTACTTTACCATCTAAACCGTTCTCAACTATTGTCTTCCCATAGGATGTACACTCTGTGAAAGCAGCATCTTTATCTGTCTTGGTCTTTGCTCTATTTCTAACCCCCAGAGCTGTGGCTAGGGCACATGGTTGAAAAATGAAGCAGAGATACGTCTGACTTTAAATTTGAATAAACAACTGTTTCATTTTCTGATGCCTTAAATAGGGCAATTCTTATTTTTAAAAAATAGAATTACTGCCTCACAGAATGAACTCTTGTTTATAATATTTACAGTATACTTCATACTTTATACTTAGAATTCTCCAAAGAAAATTAGTGGTGCAGTTTTTCATATAAACTCTGGAATGTTCCTGGAAATCCCAAGTACAGACTTCCAAGGGCCAAACACAGTGCTTTCCTTTTAATTACCTTCTGGGACTTTTTCCTATGGAAGCTAAAAATTCATCTTCTTTTCATAGAAATTTTTATATTAAATCATGTTTTGCTTTCATGAATTTCTGTTGTTGTTTTATTAGAACACTTCTGGCTAAATATTATATCCTGGTAAAGTCTGAATTAGGTTGGTTAGTTGTTAATTGTAATGGAAAAGTCTCTCGGTATCAAGTTTGGCATTTATTGTGAAAATTGGTGTGTGTATGTGTGTGTGTGTATTTTACTACTTATTGATCTGTAATTGACATATAAAATTGTGTAGTTTTAACATGCATAATGTGTTGATTTGATAAATTTGTGTACTGTATTGCAGTATGATTGTACTGTTAGCTAACACCTCTATCACACAATTATTAGTTCTTCTTTTATGGTAAGAACAATTCAGATCTAGTTTCTTGATGACTTTGAAGTCTATGATACGTTATTGTTACCTGTAATCACTGTGCCACAAATTAGATCTCCAGGACTTATTTATCTAGTAGACACAAGTTTGTACCTTTAAACAAGTTGTCTCTTTAATTACTTCAGACTCAAAAGAATGTTGAACTCCTCAGAATCATCCAGTTTTGTTAAAAGCGGAGTGAGCTCAGTGGAACATCTTAACTTTACAGAAGGACACCTTGTTCTTATTAGGAACAAACAAGAAGCTAATAACTTTAGCAAGCTCATTAAAAAAATGTAAAAAAAAAAATCTTTGCATTGCCGAGTATGAAACACAATACAAGTCACAGTACGAAGCCAAGCCAGAGAGGCTGGCTCAGATGCCCTGTTCACCCTCTTCTATGTCTGCAACGTCTCTACCATTACATTTCATTGGCAACTCTGACAGGAGCCATCCTGTGAACAGATATATAGTCTCTCTTGGTCTGAGATGTGTTTCCCCCTTTGTAGACTTAGGCTGTTAGACTGAGACCATTGTCTATGATTCTGTGACCCCTGCCTCCTATCCAGAAGAACATGACATCTATTTTATGGATGTGTTGGAATTTTTCTCAACTCAAGATCACAAATGAGAAAATGTAGATTTTAACATGGGAGATTTACATTAATGAGAAAGGAAAACCTGGTGAAGGTGAGGTGTGTGAGATGATCATGGGACTGCTGTTCTTGAGGCTCTTTAATGATTTAGGTGATGTGAGTGACCCTAAGTAAACTTGTAGTTTTGTTGAGTTATCTTTCCTGTCCGTTAGGACCTTTAGATTCCCTTCTATGTCAGCCATACTAAACAGTAACTGGTAGTAACATTCTCTTCCAGGGCGCTGGCCTCCTTTCTCCCCAGCCCTTCTCCTTCCCTCATTGGAATGGTATATGACTGCCTTTAGTTCTCTGCTGCAGGCTACCTAAAAGTACATCCATTGAAAGGCATCGTATTCATTAGTAATGACAGAATGAAATCATTTAACTATTCCAGCAGGCTTCAATTTTAAAAAGGAACACAGACATGACCAATTAACTCTGTGATATGAATTTCCATTCATGAAATATCCAGACTGTAAAAACGGCTCTAGAGAGTCTTTATAATGCTCCTCAAAGCCCATTAACTTAGACAAGCACCCAAGGTGTGAAAGAAAAGGAAACTGATATTTATTTAGAGTATGTAATTGGATGTTTTTCTATATTCCACTCTTGGTTAAGATTTTCTCTGAAAATGAAATTCATTGGAAACAAAGTAGAGGCAATGGCCCTTTCATATCCCTATTTATTTTTCTTTAACAAAAACCCTGATTGACAATATTCTAATCTCAATTCTATAGCACCATGGAAAGATAGCACCATCCGTGACAGCAACGAAACCCTCTTTCATCAGTTACTGACAGATTCAAAAGGATTGATAAGCCGCAGCCTACCATCCAGTTGGACAATATGTTCATGAGATGGGTAGGCTCAGGGAGTCCTGTGCCATGTAGATCCCATAATAATGGGCCCAGGAAGAATTCAGTGCTATTTGAATTAACTGCTTTAAGCACTATATCCCCAAATTTTACACTAAAACATATTCACCGATCAGATAGATGAAAATTTAAGACTTACCTGTTACCTAGACAATCAACTTATTGTCAGAAGCTGAAAAAAATGTCTACACGTTACAAGAACTACAGAGCTGGGATAATAATTGTAATTTATAAGCAAATGAGTCTAGAAGCAAATGGAAAGTGAGTCTGTCTGCTCAGTATGTTCTTGTCCTGTCTGTCTCCTGGATTCTGTGCTGCGCCAGCAGCTGTACTGGCTGGCAGCTGCTCTTGGATGGACACAACATGGTGCTCTTCTCAACAGAAGCATCTCCTTCTGTGTTTATTGGCTGGGTTGGGGGAGTACTGGGCAGTTGTCCCCCTGGTTGTACATTTATCCTAAGAGGTGTGGTTCCCATAACCAAAATATCAATAGGCAGGGTAAGAATATGGCCCTGTTGTCCATGCATCCTGGGAATCCTTTGTTCTAATGTATTTATTGTGTTCCAAGTATAAGAGGACTGAGTTATTTTAGTGCCACAGACCCAAAATTGGTGAAAGCCCATGAGACTTTGGGAATTTCATCAATAACTATGCAAACTGACTTGCCAGACAGCTTATGGTTTGAATCAGACAGAACAGACAGGAACTTTGAGCTATCCTACTTTAGAATAGATTATTCCTCCTCCCATCCCCCCTACACTCTCCATCCACTGAAAAGGAAAATCTATGTGGAAACATTGAAAAATAGGCAAAAACATTATCAATCTGATTGTTCAGAAGAAGAAGAGATCTTTGCAACTTATCTGAAGCAAGAAAAATTTTAGAAAAATGTTTAGTATTCTCAGCAGGATATCATAATAGATGGCTTCTTTGAAATGTGTTCAGAAAATCATTTAAAAAATCAGAAAATCATAAAAAAATCACAAACCACTGAGAGTAAAAGCAGGGAAATGGGTAAGATAATGAGGTTTCGTAGGGAAACTAAAAATGTAATAGCAAAAATAAAATTTTCAGTGGAGGTAATGAAGAAGAGAGTTACCTTGGAAAATTGAATCAGTGATGTGGAAGATGAACTTGAGAAACTTGCTCAGCCTGCAGAGCTGAAGCAAAGAAACAATAGTGAGAAGACCAAACAAAGAGCCTAGGACTCAACTTAAGACTTGTATATTTTCCTGAGGTTATAATCAGAATAATCAGAAGTAAAACAGTTATTAAAGGTATAGCTAAAGAAATCTTTCAGAAATGGAAAGAGGCATGGATATGCAAATCTAAACCCACCCTTTCTAAACGAAGCCAATGCAAAGAAAAACAGACCTAGACTTGTAAAGATTTTTTGAAATACACTTCGGAGAAAAAGAATTGAATACTTACAAAGGACAAACTAGCATTAAAGGGAAAGAAGGAGAAAGGTTGGCTTAGATGTCTCCTTTGCAAAAGTAAATGTTAGAATAGTATCTATAGAAATAAGGAGGACTAATAACTTTATACCAAACTAACATAATTTTTCTTTTATTAAGAAAAGAGAAAGACACTAAGATTTTCAAAGTGTTGTAAGACACAGCACACAGTCCTTTCCTTTGCTCAGGGTAGGCCCACACTCTGAGGATGTGGGGACTGCATCCTCTGCATGTCTTTCTGTGGGCTTCTCTGCTTTCCTGACAGTAGGACACTTACTTATTGCTTGACCTTTACCATTCAATGAAGATAGGATCCCTCATGGGCGATAACATACGATAACTGATGTGTCTACTCTGTTCTCTGCACTTTCAAGGGATGGGAGTACACTCTTCTGCCTTTATCAGGGAATCAACTCCCTGGTGGCTTATAGACTGAGAATCCACATTTGGAGCCAGAGAGCCTCGGTTTAAATCTTAGCTCCATTTCTAACCAGAGCTGTTACTTTGGACAAGATATATAAACTCTGCCCCGTACTTACACCACTGCATAAGGGAGACAATCAGAAGCAAGTGACATAGGAATGTCTTAAGTTTAAATACATTAATATGTGCAAAGTAGATAGAATAGTGCCTGGCATGTGGTACGCTTTGTGCAATTGTTAGTTATTATCTCAGCTGTTGCTAATGGTTAATCACATGCATCCAATAATAATTAACAAGAGTTATGTTTTCAGCCCTCCATAAACTGGTAGGGAATGCAGCAACACAATGGCAACTTTAATCTCAAGGAACTTGAGTAGAAATATTAATTCTTTAAAATTGCTTTTGAATGTCCTTCATTATAAATGAGAAGTAATGAATAAGTGAGTAACATGTTCAATCTTTTATTTATATAGTATTCAGTCTAGGAGCTATGCTGTAGTGTCTTACCTGTTCTTTAACATCTGCATGCATAGTGTTAGCTCAATTTTATAAAAAATAACTAGTCATTTCTGGGTGTTAGTACAATTGTTATGCTCCTTACTCTTGACTTTTATATAAATATTTAATGACAAAATAATGTGTGTATAAAGACTAATATAAAGAATAATGTAGAACACATACCTATACATATGACTGAATTTAGGCAATAGAATATTCCCATTACAGGTGAAATGCCTTGTGTACTTGTCTTCTTTATTTCTCTATTCCCACCCCCTGAAGGACCCACTATTTTGAATTTTGTATTTATGATGCTCTTTCTTTTGTTTATAGCTTTATTGCAATTATGCAATATATTAATTTGTTTAAATATTTATGCAGTTATTATTAATGACATCGTATTGCTCATAATCTGCAACGTACTGTTGTCATTCTATACTATTTTTTGCGATATTCATATCTATAAGAATAGCTGAAGGGCATTTATTTTCACTGTGAAATAGTCTTACATCATATAAATAGCATCCAACAATATTTATCTTTCTTGTTTCTAGTTGCTTTCAGTTATATGTTAACACAAACAAATATACTATGAACATTCTGGGGTGCAAATCTTCATGTTAGCCTAAGGCAGTTTTCATTGCTGACTCAGACCTAACCTCAGTTTCTGATTTATTTAGCCAGAGGCTGGCCTGGAATCGGTATTTAATACATTTCCACTTGTAGGCTGGGTGGGGGTCCAATTTGTTAGGTGTGAATCCCAACTCAGTTACTGACTTGCTGTGAAAGTTTGCACAAAGAGTTAATTTCCAGGTACTTCATTTTCCTCATAGGAAAAATTGGGGATGAAAACGACCCCTACCTCATTGGCTTACTAGTTTATCTATGCATAGAGTCTCACTTAACACTCAGTAAATGCAAGCTAGCATTGTAAGTTTATCCCTTCTCTCTTCAGTTGTGCTAATAAAAAAAGCTCCCCCAAATGATTTTTTGAGGCATAATTTACATGAAATAAAACAGATAGAAGAGTATTGACAATTACATGCATCTATGTAATACCACCATAATTTAAATATAGAAGGATGACCCCAGAAAGTTCCTTCTCTTCTCCAATCATGCCACCCCAAACTTGGTAACCACTGATCTTATTTCTATCATAATAGAATATTTTACCTGTTTTTGGACTTCCTGTAAATAGCTTTATACGATATGCATACTTTGGAGTTTGGCTTTGTCTCAACCCAATGCTTTTGAGTTTTACCCATGTTTTTTATTGCCATGTATCAGTAGTTCAGTGCTTTATTTTACTGAGTAGTTTCCTATTTTTTGACCTTGCACAATTTGTTTGGTGAATCTCCTGTTGATGGAAATGGACTGATATGAGCATCATGTACAAATCTTCTGGTGGGCATGTTTTCCATTTCTTTTATGTAAACATCTAAGAATGGACATACATTTAGCTTTTTAATTTCAACAGTTATACTTTTTCACTTCTACATGGATTTGTTACTTTCTCTAGTAGTTATGGGTCATTTTATATAAACTTGTTTAGGCGATCATTTTAATCTTTTTTAGTCCTGGAATTATATTAAAATATTCTTTTTATATTTTACATCCAGTGCTTCCACTGGTTGATGTATTTCCAGTATTAAAGTATATTTCATGTATTTTCAATGTTTGAGCTTGAATTCTGCCTCTTTTGTTCAGTCTTAGATCTCATTTGCATTGGCCTTTCCTGCAGGCTTACTTGTGATTTTTGGAAATGAAATTACAATTATTGTGACATAACCCGTGCAAATCTAATGAGGTCTGTGTGTAGAGGGTGTTTTTTTCATGAGAGGGCTTGATTTTGTTTCTGCCAAAACAGAGACCTGGGATGAATTTAAATTAACTTAATTTGTGGGATTGTGTTTCTTCAGACCTCTCAGTTGGTGTGATTTTTGAACCTTAAATGGCCTTGAGTGCCAGTTTATAGTTTTACATCTTCATTTTCCCCTCACCTCACAACCACAGTGAGATTGGATGGATTTCTTTGCTCTCTGTTTGTGCTGGGTGGGTGGAGGAGGTGGGGTGGGATTTTCTTTCTAGTCACTCTTTCACTGAGGGTATAGTCTTTCAGAGAATCGACCTTTGTGTGTGCGTCTCTGCTATAGTTCCCTGCCTTGAATGGATCAAAGTCCTTTCCTGTTTAATTTAATTTGGCTGTTATATCCCAACACTCTGAATTCCTGGCCACCATGTTCACTACTTTTTTACCACTCTACATACAGGCCCCTGATTCATCTTTGGTCTCTGAGAGCTTCTTTTCTTTCAAAACAATGGCTTACTTAAAAGGATATGTGTCAGGGAGAACCCTCCTACACTGCTGGTGGGAATGTAAACTAGTTCAGTCATTGTGGAAAGCAATATGGAGGTTCCTCAAAAAAAAATTAAAAATAGAAATACCATTTGACCCAGGAATTCCACTTCTAGGAATTTACCCAAACAAAACAAGGTCTCAGGTTCAAAAAGACGTATGTACCCCTATGTTTACTGCAGCACTATTTGCAATAGTCAAGATATGGAAGTAACCCAAGTGCCCATCAGTAGATGAATGGATAAAGAAGTTGTGGTACATATACACAATAGAATACTGTTCAGCCATAAGAAAGAACCAAATCCTACCATTTGCAACAACATGGATGGAGTTAGAGGGTATTATGCTCAATGGAATAAGTCAGACAGAGAAAGACAAATACCGAATGATTTCCCTCATTTGTGGAGTATAACAATGAAATAAAACTGAAGGAACAAAACAGCAACAGACTCACAGACCCCAAGAAGGGACTAGCGGTTACCAAAGGGGAGGAGTGGGGGAAGTGGGTGGAGAGGGAGGGAGAAGGGGATTGAGGGGTATTATGATTAGTACACATGTTGTCAGGGGGGCATGGGGAAGACAGTGTAGCACAGAGAAGGCAAGTAGTGACTCTGTGGCATCTTACTACACTGATGGACAGTGACTACAATGGGGTATGGGGGGGACATGATAATATGGGTGAATGTAGTAACCACAATGTTTTTCATGTGAAAACTCTGTAAGAGTGTATATCAATGATACCTTAATTAAAAAAATGTAAAAATAAACAAAATGGGAAATGTGTCATGTTTTATCCATAATTTTAAGTGTTCTGATAGACATCATTGCTGAAAAATGCTTTTAGGAATAAGATTTATATTAATTTATATTAATTATATTAATATTAATATTAATTGGAATTAATTCCAGTGAGACAAGACAAGGATCTGAGTTAAGGATGAGGACAGGGAGAGGAAAGGCTGGACTGGATGATTTGTAGGGTACAGAACCCATTGGATCTAGGAACTAATCGGTATTGACTCAGATGATGAGTGAGGTAAGATAATGAGGCTCTGGTTTGCTGGCTGTGATAACGATGTAGCCAAGAAAATTTGAAAATTTGATTAGTCCATTCCTATAAAAGGTCACTGTGCTATGGACTGAATTGTGTCTAAATGCATATGTTGAAGTCCTAACCGCCATAGTGATGGTATTTGGAGAAGGGGCCTTTGTGAGATAAGTGGGGTTTGATGAGATCATGAGGTAGGGCCTCTTTGTAAGAAGTGGAAGAAAGACAGATTGCTCTGTCCCTGTGTCATTTGAGGACCAGTGAGGAGGTGGCTGTCTGCAATCCAGGAAGAGAGGCCTCACCCCTCACCGGGATGAGAATTGGCTGGAGCCTTGATCTACTATTTCCCAGCCTCCAAACACTGAGAAATAAGGTTCGGTTATTGAAGCCACCCAGTGTACGGCATTTTGTTATAGCAGCTTGAGCAGCCTAAGACATATTGTGTGTGTGTTTTCCCCTATGTGATGTCATTTTGTTTGCTTGTGTAAGTCTACATTCTTACCCGTCCTGCAAGAGAAGTATAGGAACATGTTTTTACACAAACATCTTTCATGCTACCTGACAAAACTGCCACACACAGATTGCTTGCAGGGCCTACTGGTGAAAGCCCTCAAGTTTCCCCCATCTCCCCAGGCTGCCATCTCCTCCTCTCCCACCACTCTGTCTCGGTGGGGACCTGTTAGGGACTGGGTGTAGTACAGTCTCCCGACTGGGCCGAAGCACTAGCTGAATTGTGCACATGGCTCCAGGGGCAGAGTTGACGAGCTGCGTGCTCCCACTCCTGGTTATCTTCCTGGCGGTCTCCTTTCTCTGATATCTTTTCTCCCACGTGCTAACTTGAAAGTGATACAAAACAAGTTTAGGTTTGAGAGTGGAAGGAAATATTTTGTGCTTCCAGTCTAGCTTCCAGAATGGGTGCTATTCTGCTTTCAATTACATTGTTTCTTGTGTGTTTATCTCCCATGCATGCCTCATGGAAAGGTAAGGTGACTGGTAAAACAAAATCTAGGCATTGCAATGAAATCCCAACTTTATGTCAGAACTAGCAGTCATATTTATTAAATTCTTTACTTTTCAAAATGTTTTACTGCTCTCTGATTATTTCATTTATGTTAGTTGTCAGCCTATTAAAATTGTAAACTCCCAAGGGCAAGGGTTATTCCATACACTGTGTATATTAGCCAGTACCAAACACTTTCATGAGTCATAGCTGTATCGCGTTAGTGTTTTTTTGTGGGTGACCTCAAGAAACCTGTATCGCATTAGTGTTGTTTGTGGGTGACCACTAACAGTAATGGAAACATCAGTTCTGTATGATGCTATTGTAACTTGCCATATTCTAAAGCTTCATTTATTCTCAATAATAACATAAGATGCTATTGGAAAAATGGTTATAATTATGTCTTGTGCAGCCAAAAGGAAGACCACAGAGCACATGAATGTGATGACCATATTACTACCATGTCTCATTTTTTGATGAACTTCAAAATAGTAGTGAAATGAATAAGTAAGCCTATTGTTCTAAAATAATATATGATGCCAGATCTCAGGTGTTCCCTTCTGTTATAATAGGAGCTCCATAAGATGTTTTATTAAACTACTTTAGTATGTAGAATATTTGATTTTCTTCAAAGAGAATGCAAATCGCTTAATTGTGATTGATTTTTCTAAATGCAAATCACTTCATTGTGATTGATTTTTCTAAATTTTCTAAAGAATAACTTTGATCAAGTATACCCCTTAAAAAAAAGGAAAAGACACCTCCCCACCCCGTGCCCCCGGAGTACATTATATAATTAAGCTCTTTGTCATACCTTAGTTTGTGTTCCCCTGAAATAGGGATTCTAGTGCACGTTTTTCTATTTGGGAAGTGCAGGGAACCCTCCTAGGGGAATGACAAGCAAATCCCTAGGGCAAGTATGTTTTTAAATCAGCTACCACTTTGGGTACTAGAAATCAACTTCACGGGGAAAGTCTTATCCCAGGCAAAGGGTGAGCAGGCTGAGCTACCCACCAACGCTTGTCAGCTGCTGGATGAAGGCTGCTGCTCAGAGGTGCTAGTTTCCTAGTTTTTCCACCCTGTCCCAGGCTGGGGCAGAGGACCATCAGCAGTTTCAGAGAAACCCCCCTGGAACGGAGGTGCATATGCCAGCAATTGGGAGTCATCAGGATAGTCAGAAATGATGGTGCCTGGGGTGGTGCTAAGCACCCAGAGCATCTCTCTACACAGCACAAAGGCCCTCTGGGTTCTGGCCCCTCCGCTTCTTCCCCTGAGTAATGAGCCTGCCATTATACACTTGAAAGAATTTCTAGAGGATTATGTTTTAAAAAAACGCAATCACTAAGTCCAATTCCTGGTGGATTTTCAGATGGTCAGAAAAGTTTTTCTTTCCTTCCTTCTCAATTCAGTTGCTGTGTCTTCCACATTCTCCTCCCAGTGTGTTCATTGAAAACCATGACTCTTCTGAACTATCAATTTTCACTTATAGGTATTCTGTTTCAGATCTTATAATTTTCTGTAGGTTTTATCTCTGCCAGTAGATTTCAAATTCCTTTAGATCAGGGTTTATACTTTTTATCTTTGCAATGACCGTGGCACCTGGCTCATTGTTTTTGCACATATGAGCATTTACAGGTTGTTTAATAAATATTCATGGATAGAGCTGTGAATGAATGATATGCCTAATTTAATAACTCTTGAACTCCCGTAATTTTCAGATAACCAGGCCTCTTGTTCAAATTCCAAACACAAAAATAAACAAATATACAACTTGGCAGTATCTAAACTCCATTGCGGTGCACCCTTACTCCACTGCAAATCAGCTCTTTGATCTAGGTAAGTGCAGGCACAGGTTTCCTCCTAAAAGTTGTCCTTCCTGCATCTCACCCTGAAATAGTTTGTAAATTTCCTGACTGGAAATGCCAAATTTGAAATTCTGTAAGTGTTAGCACTCACAAAGCAGGTAATTCAGTGGGAGATTATTTGCAATGTGGAGTTATACCTGCAGCCCTGTAATAGATGTGGATTATATATATAACATGTATTAGTGCTAGGCAGAGTAGGGGAAGAAAGAATTATCAGGCAGTCTCAGCTTCTGAGAGCCTTTGGTATACTTGCAGAGTTAAATACTAAGTGTGGGAAAATCAGACCTGGGATTGACTATATAATGTTGTTAGCTGTGTGACCAAGGTTATGACTTCTAGGTTATGACCCATCCTACCTTCTCAATTTATTAAAACTCATACATAATGCCTGTATTCACATCTGAGATGACTTGTGTATAAAATGGGAATAATAATAAGTACCCCAAACTGTTTCTGGTTATGCATTTATTGAACCTTTTTTATACATCCATCACATAATAAGCTCTCCTTAAGTGATAGCCTTTTGAAAACAATTGTTTATTAAAAATAAGCTGTGAGGAACAGGGAAAATGTGGGCTTTAGAGCAATATTGGGTGCTGTTCTGATGTGGATGTATGTTGATATTTGTAAATAAGTCATCTGAAAACAAGAAAAGATAAGATTCCTCTCATGAGCACACAGAAGTACTTTCAGTGAATGCTAGTTTATCAGAGTCATCAGGTTGATGAAGCCTCTGATGACTGGAAAGAATGAGAATTGGTGAGGTTTTGAGACTTAGCAATAATAGTGATAATAATGATGGTATGATATTGGCACTTTTAAAAAAATGAATTCTCCAACAAATATGTTCTCTCTCTTCAATGCTCTTATTTTTCTAATATGGATGGATAAAGCCCCAAATCCTTCAGCTGCCTCTCACTACCCCTTCATGGATGCATGTGGCTATTTCCTCACTTCATTTGGTTCTGCCAATATTTCAAGTGCTATGTTCTCCTCCGAGGAAAGTAAATCCATTAAGGATGCTCAGGAATTACCCTTCTTCATGGGAGTTCATCTTTCTTTAAAACGAACAATCTGACCGTGCCTAGCCACACTTAAATCTTGGGCTTTGTCAAGAATTAATGTTGCCTAGGTATTTACCACACATAAACAGTTTATTCTTTTTCCTTAATAGATCATGAGGTTTTAAGCCTGGAAAGACATTAAAAATGATTTATATATTGTACTTATCTTTTAATATTGTTCCATCTATACATATTTGAAGCTTTATGTACATATTGGCTCTACTTAATATGTATTTTAGGTTGAGATTAACATGCCAAATAGCCATAGGTTTTTATTGCTATACATCAATGAACCATTACAAATTTGAAAAAATAATTACAGGCAAACTCAGCTTACAAAAAAAGATAGTACTTAGTGATGCCAAGAAGGCACTAAAATAAACTATTAATATATTAGTGAAGAGAATCTAAATTCACACAATTTTTCTGGACATTGTATAAACTCTATCAAACATTTTAATAATGTTTACTACTGATCTATTAATATTATATGTAGGAAGTATCTTAGAAGAATATTCAGAAATACATATAGAAGTTAATATATAGGGAAGTTTATCATAGCAAAATATTGAATAATGGAAGTTCATCGAAATCCTAAATGTCTAATGAAAGGAGAATGATTAAATAAATATTTCAGCCATATGATGCAGTAATGACACAGTGGGAAAGCCCAAGCTTTCAAAAAATGTTTAACGAGAGAAGTGGTATACATTTACAAATATTACAAATTTTAGGGCTTATGACATGGATCCTGATTTTGTTATGTGTATGTGTGTGTACGTGTCCTTGTCTGTATAAATGAGATGTGAAAATGAGATTATTTCTGTCTCCATTTAGCTTAATCGTCAAAAAGGACAATAATCAAATAAGTAGGGATAAATACTCTTGTATTTCAAAGAAAAGTACAACCCATCCCTGTAGGACTTATGATTCCCAACCTAATATCTTCTTCAGTTTCAAAAATGGTTGAGAGTTAGAGACTGAGATAGAATATTTATTTGGAGAAAGCTACTAGAGTGTGGTGCGCTTGCCCATCCCTTTCCGCCCCTCGCCCTCTAGGAGGGTGATGGGGGTGAGGAAGGCTGCAGTGTCCTTACCTTGGATGAACTGAGAGGCACTTTGAGAAAACCCACGAGTAATATCCTTCCAATTGCTCAAGCCAAAAAGACGTTGGCATCAAATTTGACTCAGTTTTCTTGGCATGTCCCACATGCAGTCCATCAGGAAATTTTGATGTCAATGCATTCAAAACATACCCAGTAAAATGATCATTTCTCCCCATCCCCACAGCCTCCTTCAGACACATCACCGACGTCTCTCACCTGTGTTACTGTAAAAGTCTCCTCTGATTTCTCTGACTCTGCACTTGCCCTGACTGGAAGAATTGTAGAATTAGTCTGAGATTTCACCCAGGGGTAAGACAAGAACAAGCCTATTGAGGACATGTGGAAGGACAGTGGATGAGAAGAAGAAAAATGTTTCATGCTTGCCCCCTTGTTTACAACTTCAAAAGGTAGTATTTAAAAGTATAAACTAGGGAGTGGGACAGATCTGAATTTGAATGACATTTTTGCACCTTGAAAACTAGGCGGCGTTGGTCAAGTTCCTTGTTCCTCCTTATGCTCAGGTATAAATGTCCCAATACCTTTATATGGAGTTTTTTTCCACATCTGAGCTTTATTCAACAAGGTCTCTATGAATACACACACACACACACACACACACACACACACAGACACACAGACACACACACACACATCACAATAGCTTGGTTAAATAAGAAATGTTTTGGGACATGCTTTAAAATATTAAGTTCTCTTTTGAGGAAAAAAATAAAATAATTAAAAAACATTTGGTCCCGCTTTGTTAGTATCTATTTCGTTAGATTCTGTTAGTATCTATTTGGGACTCCTCTGGTTCAGAAGACCTGTGCCCCATCTTTAATGTCCTGTATACTCGAGAAGTCAACAGAGGCACATAATAAACTTTACGACTATTAGCTGGAGGCAAATCAATTTGCCATTAAAGCGCTGATGATGTGTAGAGGAGAACTCATGTCTTCTGTATCATACTTGTGAAATCATCACAAAACCTCCTTTTAAAAAGCAAGCATAGGAGAGATTAATATTTCTCTAAAGAGTTTCCTTAAGTGTGTCCTGTCAGATTTACAGAGAAATTTTAAACTTAGTGATTCTGTTCTCAACAGTAAAGCTTGGAATAAAAGTGATTAGCTGATAACTAAAGCAAAACAAAACCAAAGAACCTGTTTAACTTCCAATCATCTAGATGGTTCTGGCAAAGGTGGTTTCGTCAGGCCAGGATAATTACTGGGACCTTTTTTACTTGGTACGTATACACAGCCAAAAGAGAAAAATAAACAAAAAGAGCATTTCAATGTCCAGACTGTGTTTATTTTGGAGATGCAAAGGTTTTTAGGAAAAAACTGTGTCTTTTCAAGTAGATGTTCCACTTTAGATGCAACATTCAGGGTGGATAGCATTCCCCCCAGCAGCTATTTCTCGCCTGGAAAGTGGTCTGTTGTGGCTGGAAGCCAGAGTTCTCCTTTCCATGCTTCTTTAAAACTAGCAGTTCTTTCTAAAGGCCATTTTCAGGAAGCAGCCCTCAGGCTTTTAGCACTCTGCTAGCACAGTGGGAGCTAACTGTGATCTTATTTGATGCCCCTTTGACAGCTGGTCAGATTGTGAATCGCAGAAATCCCCGGTGGCCTTCTCCACGATGCTTTAGTGCCCCACCGGACCCCAGTGCCACAGCCCAGCCTTCTTTCCTGGGCTCCCAACTCCCTTCTGAGTCAGCCAACACGCACGGTAGACAGATTCACCTCACGTAGGAGCTGAAAGCACCCTGACCTTAGCCTCCTCAAACTGTTCTACCCAAATGCCCCAAATTGTGGAGGAGAATGACCACACGATGCTGGGAACGTTAAAATCTGATGACGTTTGGCAGGCTATTAATTTTTTACACTGCTAAGATGGATATTTGGTAACAATCGTTAAAAAAAAATTCCTGGCTGAAATGTCTGTAGCATGTTCTGTGTTGTAAACCTCAGGGACTTGGTCATCCATTTTTCTTTCTTTTGAAGCAGATTCCACATGGTTTTCTGAGTCAATTCTCATCTTTTCCTCAGGTGCTTCCTCAGACCACCCCTGGTTAAACTTCTTCATTTTTATACCTTTTCAGAGATTCACGATGTCCATTAGAGCATTTGAAAAGCTGAGCTAGAACAATCTTATTAACTTTAGTTTATTCTCTCGTCTCACACTTGTATTTCACTGAACACACTTTTCTTGTGAACTTACTAACACCCAGTGAGATTAGTATTATGAAAAACTCTGGGAGAAATTAATCTCTGATTGCAATACACAATTTTCTTTGTGAAACTTTCAGAGAGCTGCATCCTTGGACCTCAGGGTGTTGGTGCTCTATAGAACTATTTTTAGTGGGCCTTTCTTTCATTATAGGGGGTTAGCCTACAAAGAGGGACAATATAAGTAAATGATTTTTTAAAAATCTTTAAGTTTAGAGAGTCTAAGTAACATTCCCCAAGAGCAGTGGATTCATTTTCTATCGCTGCGTTTAACATTACCACATACTTATCAGCTAAAAATACATTTACTATCTCACAATTTCTGTGAGTCAAAAGTTAGGGCATGGCTTAGAGGAGCCTCTGCTTTAGGGTCCCACAAGGTTGGAATCAGGGTGTCCGCTGGTGCAATAGTCTCATCAGATGCTCAGCTGGGGGAGGATCCACTTACTGACGGCATTTCGTTCCTTGTGGGTAGGCAGACTGAGGCACTCTCTCTTGCCGTTTGCCAGAGGCCACCCTCAGTTCCTCATATGGGTCTTCTGAATATGACCACATGCCTCCTCAAAAATTCGAAGGAAGAAGTATTTTCCTGGCAAGATGGCTTATATCTAATGAAATGCCATCACAGAAGTGATGTCCTATTACCTTTATAATATTATATGGATTAGAAGCAAGCCACCATGCCCTCCCACCCTGCAGCAGAGGGATTTACACAAGGCATGGATACCAGAAAGTAGAGATCATTGGGTCTGTCCACTGGTCACACAGCCAGTAAATAGATTCTAGAGACTGTACCTGATCTATAGCTGACTCCAGAAATGTGTTATTTACAATTACACCATGAGAGTATGTAAACATAGGGAAATGTTAGCACCACATATAGTTTTCTGACTTGGCTGAGGATCCAAAAATTTCTACAAATCCAGTTTACCCAGGATCTCAACTTTGGGCTCTTTCCATTGGACCCCATGTTCTGAACCAATTATGTTTACCATCTCCCATGAACCAATCAGAACTTCTCACTGATATTTGTCCCCACACTGTCATTAAGTTGAACAAAGGAATATGTATTAATATAACAAATACAATCATTACCCTACAATATAACATATTTGTATAGTATGCATATTATTTTTGCTCACAGGAATAGCTCTAAAGATGAAACTTCCCACTGGCATGACATCACCAATTTATAGAACCATATATGTCGTGGCATGTGGGAAAAGCATGTAACATTTGTGACACATTCTCCCTTATGCCTGCACACTTTCCCCATCTTTCTCCTCTTAATTTTGGGCCAAGAAGGTTCAAGATCAAAATAGAATGAGAATATTATCCAGTATTTCTTTCTGAAACCATGAAGTTTCCTCTGTATCAATGAGACCAGGCAAATCAAGTCAGCAATTGAAATTGATAAGTGTTTCTCCTGAATGCTTCGGTCACACACTGTTGCTTATTTCCTTTTGTGAGCCATACTTCAGTCCAGGGCTTACAAAACACAATTAGTAAGCCATGGACTATAAAGACCATGACACATGGACCCCTGAAATGCAGCCCTGCAAGTACAGAATGCAGCCAACAGAAAATCTTTACTGTAATTTTATAAAATTTAAATTCCATTAGTAAATAAAATGCACAGGAAAAGAAAACAGAAAAGGCTGCAGAAAGGTTAAAGACAAGTTTGGGAATGAAGGAAGTCAGTGTGTTTTTCTATAAATAAAATATAAGTCAATCTTGCAGAGAGCACTTTGAATGGCATTGCTTTTTGGCTAAGAAAGAATGTGTAACATTGTAAACATTGTGCTTATTGAATTTTAAACTTCATAAATTTCATAAAAGGTGTCTCTTCCCTCATCATCTCAAAGGAAATAGAAACGTTTTGTATTATAAATGCATTCCTGCATTCAAATGCATTTCTAAAGAGTGAAAGAGCTGGGCTATGGCAATTTTCTTCCCTTATACAGTGTTACTTTGCTTATTGTGAACTTTCAAAAATCTTTACACATTGCATCTTTTGAATTCCATCCATAAAAGGGAAAATGTTTACTTTGAATAGAAATTCCATTAACGGTAATCTTCTCATTCTACCTTTCCAAACTCATCTGCTTCTATTTCACACTAGCCACCCTACATTCCGCATACATCAAAGTATCATTTGCTTTGTGAATCTGTTTTTCCTTTCCTACAATATTAATCTCATTCCTAGCACAGTGCATGGCACAGGAAAGTATAAGTAATTTACTGAATGCTTTCTAATCATTGCATCTTTTTACTGCCTTGCTGCATGTGTATTTTCAGTCTATTTAAATCTTACTAGTTGTCAAAGGCTGGACCCAGATACCTTCTCTCCTTGAAGCTGATCTCCCATTTGGGATAAGTTACTCTCTCTCTTCCATGCCCCACAGTTTATACCTTAATTATAACAAGCATGTAATTTCCATTTGTATTGAATAGCCTTCAAAACGAGAATTTGAGGAACTACTGAATTAGCAAGTCAGAGTTTGTTTAATATTTTAGTCTCTAGAATTAAGCCTTGTATCAGTTCTAATTCTGTATTTCATTTTCTATTTATCAAGGCGATAATCTGTGCTCCCTTGTATCTTAAAAAATGTTGCCTTACCTTTCCTCCATCAATATGTCAGAGTTTTTGTAACTTTGCTATTGTTCTGCTCATGTTGAACATGGGAGAGAAACTGTTAAAAAGAAAGACACAGGTCCAGCATGGCACAGTGACACTTGTGCTAGGCCGACCACCAGACTGGGGTTAATACCTAACCTAATTGCAGTTTTGACCTCTTCCAAGAGTGAAATTATAAACCAATCAGTCTGGAATTTTCTGATTACTAGTGACTTAACCTGCATAAGACCACCTGCTCTTTCACCTCAGGGAAAGTGACCCTGCCTGAAACAATCCCTTGTTTTCTTTTGCAATAACTTTTTGCCCCACCCTGGTGTTTATAAAAACCCTCCGTTTTGTGTAACTCCCTGAAGCATCTCTGCTTGCTAGGGGAAATGTGGCCTGATTTATGAATCCTCTATTAAACCAATTAGATCCGCACATTTACTTTACTGATTTTTTTTTATTTTTTTTAACAAACCTATGTTATATCCTAGTGAGATAGGGAAGCAGCAGGGAGTGCCCCCTGCCCACTTAGGGCACTGTGTGGGCCCTGGAAAAGGACAAAGTCTTATTGAGGCTCAGGAATGTTGAGGAGTAACAGGGAGCTTGTGGTTGAAACAATGTAACAATGTACCCCCTACTGGGACCCAGTGATACGGAAGAGCTTGGGGACCATAGTCACGTGGGCACATTAGTTCACACAGGTTACTGAGATAGCTTCAAACATAACTAGCGTTCTGGCTGAACCTGTAGGAAACTAACAGATCCCACTGCAACAGGCATAAAACCCTAGGCACCTAGACACCAAGAACCTCAGCATCACTAGGAGGAAAAACAGAGAGTAAATGATTTTCCATTTGCAAATGTTGCCGTGTTCATGAATAGATGAACATGAAATACTGAGAGTTCACATGAAAAGTAAGGTATCATCTTAACAAATTAGGGCAAGAGACCCTTTTTATAATGTTTATATGAGAAGCAAAATAGTGGTGTAGTTAGAAGTACAAATTTGGAGACAGCCTTCCTGGGCCTGAATCCCAAATCTATTACTTATTAATTAGGTATGCTGTTTTGTGCTGTGGCAATTTAGGCAAGTTGGAATGACACTTTAAGTATTTCCTTTCTGGAATATTTCTGGGTTAGGGTTGGCCCCAAGAGAAATCTGTGCCCCTAAGCAGGTGTGGCAGGCAGCATGACATCATTAAAACCTCCTAGGAATCTGGAACCTAGAATTGTCTGTGATTGCTCAGAATTTCTAGGGGCCAAGGCTACAAAAAGGATGTTGGTGTTTTGTTAATAAATGTGAGGAATACTCTCACTGGTCTGAATTCAGTAAGTGGATATGGAGATAAAGAGAACAGCAGCGTGAGGCTTAAATGGCGGTCTTGCAAGATCGGGTGTCTGGCTAGCAGACACACTAGGGCCATTACAACAAGCAATTTATCCCTTAGCACACGAGTCCCTCCCCTGGTTCCTCACTGGCTGATTACTACAGGCTTCACATTCCTTCTAGGATGTCGCCTGACAAAGTTATATCCATATTAAGCTCTCCTTACATTTGTCTTAATTTAACTGGCCGGTTCAAAACTTTTTCTGCATTTTTCTGAAGTAACGCACAGCCTGCTCTTTCTTAATCTCCCTCCCACTCCCAGGCAGAGTGACTGCCTGATACATATTCTGACATGTAGGCTTCTCATCATCAATACCCTTTTGTTTAATCATTAATTCCTCTAGGAATATATCACATTTATTTATTTTATTAAGATATTATTGATATACACGCTTATGAGGGGTTCACATGAAAAGACAATGTGGTTAGTACATTCACATTCACCCATGTTATCATGTCCTCCCATACCCCATTGCAGTCGCTGCCCAACAGTATAGTAAGATGCCACAGAGTCACTATTTGCCTTCTCTGCACTACACTATCTTCCCCATGATCCCCCCAACATCATGTACGCCAATAATAATACCCCTCAGTCCCCTTCTCCCTTTCTTCCCACCCGCCCTCCCTCACCTGTTCCTCACCCCTCCCCTTTGGTAACTGTTAGTCCCTTGGAGTCTGTGAGTCTGTTGCTGTTTTGTTCCTTCAGTTTATCTTCATTATTACACTCCACAAATAAGGGAAATCATTTGGTACTTGTCTTTCTCCACCTGGCTTATTTCACTGAGCATAATATTCTCCAGCTCCATCTATGCTGTTACAAATGGTAGGATTTGTTTCTTTCTTATGGCTGAATAGTATTCCATTGTGTATACGTACCACCTCTTCTTTATCCATTCATCTACTGATGGACCCTTAGGTTCTTCCATATCTTGGCTATTGTAAATAGTGCTGCGATAAACATAGGGGTGCATATGTCTTTTTGAATCTGAGAAATTACATTCTTTGGGTAAATTCCTGGGAATGAAATTCCCAGGTCAAATGGTGTTTCTGTTATCAGTTTTTTGAGGAACCTCCATATTGCTTTCCACAATGGTTGAACTAGCTTACATTCCCCCCAGGAGTGTAGGAGGGTTCCCCTTTCTCCGCATCCTCGCCAACATTTGTTGTTCCTATTCTTTTCTGTGTTGGTCATCCTAACTGGTGTGAGGTGATATCTCATTGTGGTTTTAATTTGCATTTCCCTGATAATTAGTGATGTGGAGTATCTTTTCATGTGTCAGTTGGCCATCTGAATTTCTTCTTTGGAGAATTGTCTGTTCATATCCTCTGCCCATTTTTAATTGGGTTATTTGCTTTTTGTATGTTGGGGCGTGTGAGTTCTTTATATATTTTGGATGTTAACGCCTTGTCAGATATGTCATTTACAAATATATTCTCCCATACTGTAGGATGCTTTTTGTTCTGTTGATGGTGTCCTTTGTTTTACAGAAGCTTTTTAGTTTGATGTAGTTCCATGTGTTCATTTTTGCTTTTGTTTCCCTTGCTTGAGATGCATTCAGAAAAAAGTTGCTCCTGTTTATATTCAAGAGACTTTTGCCTGTGTTTTCTTCTAAGAGTTTTATGGTTTCATGACTTACATTCAGGTCTTTGATCCATTTTGAGTTTACTTTTGTGTATGGGGATAGATAATAATCCATTTTCATTGTCTTGCAAGTAGCTGTCCAGTTTTGCTAACACCAGCTGTTGAAGAGGCTGTCATTTCCCCATTGTATATCCATGGTTCCTTTATCATACATTAATTGACCATATATGCTTGGGTTTATATCTGGGCTCTCTAGTCTGTTCCATTGGTCTATGGGTCTGTATTTGTGCCAGTACCAAATTGTCTTGATTACTGTGGCTTTGTAGTAGAGCTTGAACTTGGATAGTGTAATCCCCCCAGCTTTATTTTGTCAAAGAACCAGCTCCTGCTTTCATTGATATTTATATTGTTTTATTCTTCTTGATTTTATTTATTTCTGCTCTAGTCTTTATTATGTCCCTTCCTGTACTGACTTTGGGCCTTATTTGTTCTTCTTTTCTAGTTTCGTTAATTGTGTGTTTAGACTGTTCATGCAGGATTGTTCTTGTTTCCTGAGGTAGGACTATATTGCAATATACTTCCCTCTTAGCATGGCCTTTGCTGTGTCCCACAGGTTTTTGTGGGGTTGAATTATTGTTGTCATCTGTCTCCACATATTGCTTGATCTCTGTTTTTATTTGGTCATTGATACATTGGTTGTTTAGGAGAATGTTATTAAGCCTCCATGTGTTTGTTGGATTTTACATTTTCTTTGTGTAATTTATTTCTAGTTTCATACCTTCATGGTCTGAGAAGCTGGTTGATACAATTTCAATCTTTTTTAATATACTGAGGCACTTTTTGTGGCCTAGTATATGATCTAGTCTTAAAAATGTTCCAAGTGCACTTGAGACGAATGTGTATCCTGCTCCTTTGGGTGGAGAGTGTTGTAGATGTCTGTTAGGCCCATCTATTCTAATGTGTTGTTCAGTGCCTCTGTCTCCTTACTTGTTTTCTGTCTGGTTAATCTGTAATTTGGAGTGAGTGGAGTGTTGAAGTCTCCTGGAATGAATGCATTGCATTCTATTTCCCCTTTTAATTCTGTTAGTATTTGTTTCACATATGCAGGTGCTCCTGTACTGGGTGCATAGATATTTATAATGATTATATCCTCTTGTTGCATTGATCCCTTTATCATCATGTAATGTCCTTCTTTGTCTCTTGTGACTTTCTTTGTTTTAATGTCTATTTTGTCTGATACAAGTACTGCAACACCTGTTTTTTTCTTAGTTGCATGAAATATCTGTTTCCACACCTTCACTTTTAGTCTGTATGTCTTTGTGTTTGAAGTGAGTCTCTTGTAGGCAGCATATAGATGGGTCTTCTTTTTATATCCATTCAGTGACTTTATGTCTTTTGATTGGTTCATTCAGACCATTTACATTTAGGATGATTATCAATAGGTATGTACTTATTGCCATTGCAGGCTTTAGATTCTTGGTTACCAAAGGTTCAAGGGTATCTTCCTTACTATCTAAGAGTCTAACTTAACTCCCTTAGTATGCTATTACAAACACAATCTAAAGGGTCTTTTTTTCCCCCTCCTTTTCTTCCTCCTCCATTCTTTATATATTAGGTGTCATATTCTGTACTCTTTGCCTGTCCCTTTTTATTATCTCTGGTGACAGCTTTTTAACCTTAGGAACACTTCCATCTATAGATGTTCCTCCAAAATATACAGTAGTGACATGATAGTTTATTCAAGGCAAATTCTCTCAGCTTTTGCTTATCTGGAAATTATTTAATCCCTCCTTCAAATTTAAGTGATAATCTTGTCAGATAAAGTATTCTTGTTTCAAGACCCTTCTGTTTCATCGCATTAAATATGTCATGCCACTCCCTTCTGGCCTGTAAGGTTTCTGCTGAGAAGTCTGATGATAGCCTGATGGGCTTTCCTTTGTTTCTGATCTTATTTCTCTCTCTGGTTGTTTTTAATAGTCTGTCCTTATCCTTTGTCTTTGCCATTTTAATTACTATATATCTTGGTGTAGTCTTCCTTGGGTCCCTTGTGTTGGGAGATCTGTGTACCTCCATGGCCTGAGAGACTATCTCCTTCCAGATTGGGGAAGTTTTTAGCGATGACCTCCTCAAAGACACTTTCTATCCCTTTTTCTCTCTTTTCTTCTTTTGGTACCCCTATAATGCAAATACTGTTCCATTTGGATTGGTCACACAGTTCTCTCAATGTTCTTTCATTCTTAGAGATCCTTTTTCTTCTGTGCCTTAGCTTCTTTGTATTCCTCTTCTCTAATTTCTATTTCATTTTCATCTCCTCCACCATATCTAATCTGCTTTTAATACCCTCCATTGTGTTCCTCAACAATTGGATCTCAGTCCTAAGTTCATTCCTGAGTTCTTGAATGTTTTTCTGTACCTCCAGGAGCATGTTTATGATTTTTATTTTGAAATCTCTTTCAGGAAGATTTATTAGTTCAGTGTCACTCTTTCCTTTTTCTGGTGTTGTTGAGATTTTGCTTTAAGCCTGGTTCCGTTGATGTTTCATATTTGTATGTGGCACCCTCTAGTGCCCAGAAATTCTACTCTCGGAGCTGCTCAGCCCCTGGAGCAATGTTGGGAGTTACAGGGGCATGGTGCTGGTGCCTGGGGGGATGAAAGAGCTGTTTTCTGCTTCCCGGATGCTATGCCTGTCTCCAGTACCTGAACCAGTGGGCTGAACACACATGTGTAAGCCTCTATGCTTTGCATTTGTAGCTGCTGTGGGCAGGGCCTTCCTCTGGCTGGCCTGACGCCTGGGCTATGTTTGTCAGTTTGCAAGGTGGGTGCGGGGTAGCATGGAGGAAGGTGCAGCAAGCTGCGTATCATGGTGGGGGGCCTTGGAGCTGCATAGACAGCCAGGAGGATTGATTGCCTGAAAATCATGAAAGGTTGCAACCTGCTGGGTAGAGTGCATCCAGACAATTTTGGCTACCTATCTTTTCTTCTGAGCAGTAAGCTCTGTGCAATCATTGCCTCTTTAGCAGCCCTCTCGCTTTTGGGAAGTCTCTCAGACTTCCCACCCAGATCAGCCAGATATGGATCCCTGTTTTCCACAAGCAGCTGGAATCTCAGTCTCTCCAGGTATTCCTCCTATCTGAGCTTTCAAACCCCACTAAACACCAGATCACCATGCAATGTAGGTTCATACTCCTAGAGAAGATTTCCATGGCTAGGTGTTCAACAATCCTAGGACTCCACTCCCTCCTCGCTCCATTTCTCTTCCTCCAGCCAGTGAGCTGGGGTGAGGAAGGGCTTGGGTCCTCCTGGGTCATGGCTTTTGTACAGTACCCTGTTCCGTGAGGTATGTTCTTTCCTCCAGTTGTAAACATTATGGTGCTGCCTTCTTCCCTGTTGCTCTTTCAGAATTAGTTGTATTAATTATATTTTCATATTATATGTGGGTTTAGGAGGAAGTCTCTCACCTCTTACACTGCCATCTCATATCACATTTAGTATTATTCCATTTCTCACAATAAATGCTACTGAAAGACCTTTTATCATAATCAAGTGTTTATATGTCTGTCTCTTCCACCATATTATATGATCCTTAAGATCAGCATATGTTTTTCAATTATTATCTCTTACACTGATCAGGGTAGTGCTCTCTGTAAAGGAATTCCAATGGCTGAGTTAAAATAAAATAATTTTGCAGCACTACTTTTAATAGTATATCAGTTATGCAAGTTTAAGTGTCCTATGAAAGAAGTAGGGAAACTAACTTTTTCTCACAGCAAGGCATCTAGCATGGACAGTCCAGGGCAGAGATACTCCTCTGTCTTACTGCTTTGTTATTCTTTCTGTGCCATTTTATTCTTCCTGATCATCTCACGATTATAACAAGACTGCTTGTAACTGTGGGGTGAGGAAATCTCACGGCAAAATACCTTTAAAACCTAAGTCAGTCAAAGTTTAAAACCCATTTATTGCTTACAAATTGCAGTCTGGGGCCTTCTCTTTCCTGCTCAGGCAGAAGCAAGCAAGACCTCCCCCTAACCTCTCAGGTTCAGACAAGCCCTCAGTCGCCCAGGTAATTACCCATTGATATGGGCACGAACTACAGCTTTCCACCCCAGAGGAATGCCTGTTGATATGCAGATGCACTAAAGCCAGCTGAGATATTCTGGAAATATTACAATTTTACACACACTGGTCTTCAGTCTCCCAGTCATTCTCCAGGAAGCAACCTAACAAGGAAAGTAAGAAAACCTTTCTTGGAAAAACACAGGAAAGCAGATTTCTGCTTTTAGCTCACTGGCTTGAACTATGACACTGTTTGGGAGGAAAAATAGTCCCCCACTCCCTTCTAAGTTCTTGGCTGAGACTCCTCAGTAGTAGAATATTAGCAGGATAAAAACAAATAGAAGTTTAATGATATGTATACCTCCTGTTTACATGGATGATACCCTGGAAACCTGAGTAACTCCCCAAAATGGCTCAAGCCACCACCTTAGGTAACATCTCCAGCTAAAGACAAAAGAAGATGTTTTTTAAGGAAGTGGGGTGGCCATTTATAGGAGGTTATCAGGGAAGACACAGTAAACAAGGGTATATTTGTTATGCAGATTTAAGTCATCACCTGCTAGATTGACAACAGTTTCTAGAGACTTACAGTCACCCTTCTCTTCCTGGTAGAAAGAGGAAGATACACATACAAATGGAGATTTCCTTTATAAATGTAAATGTAAATGTTTCTTACAAAAGGGTAAACTCTGTTTTCATAGCTTTTCCTATGCCTGCTTTTTCTTAAAAATAATTAACCTAAAATATGTCCTTATGTCAAAGAGGTATATTTTAGGGTGGTATATTTTGAATTTCTTCAACCCTCACCCATCTCTAGTTGCAAAAAAGGCTAAGAAATGTAATTTTTCACCTGGGCATATCACCATCCTGGACAAAATTGGGATTCTGTTAGGAAGACAGAAGGGCAAAATAGGTGTTGGTAGGAAAATGGCAAAGTCCTTCATAAGTAGGAAGAAAAGACTTGAGCCAAGGTAGCATAAAATAAAGTGGTTTTGCTTTGAGCTCTCTAAGAGAAACTAAAGTTTTCTTTCTTTGAATATCTCAAGTAGTGCTTTCAGAGCAGCTGTGTTGGAGGAAACTTGGTCCAGAGAGAATGGAATTAAGTTAGCAGTGAAGGTGAGGAGAATTTGGCACCCTGAAATTCGCTTCTTTGGCATGAGGATTGTTTTAGGCTGATTATTTTTAAGAAACTGCAGACAAGGAGAAGCTCTAAAAACTAAGGAAAAGTTATTCTTTTGTAAGAGACGTTTACATTTAAAAGGGAAATCTCTATTTGCAAGGGTATCTCCCTGTGGGTAAAATGGCAACATTTCCAGAATCTCTTGCCTGGCCTTGGTGCATCTCTATATCAGTAGGTGTTTCCAAGGGGTGGAGAGAAGTAGTCCATCTCCATATCAGAAGGTAATTACAAGGGGGGGCAGGGCCTATCTGGACCAGAGAGGTTGGGTGCAGTCCCTGTTTCTGCAGCCAGTTCGTGAGAGACACAGGACAGCAGAAATGAGTGACTGCTTGTAAGCAGTGAACGGGTTTCTACCACTTTATTTCTCCCTTTGACTAATTTTGGTTTCAAAGGTATTTGCCCCAGGATTTTGCCCCTGGAGTTACATTCCATCTCTATATCAGGAAGAGTAAGATGTGCAAATTTCTAGAAACTCTTTATCAATGGAGAAGGGAGCAATTTAAATCTGCGTAACAAACATAGCCTTCCTGGTTTACCATGCCTTTCTTTTATTACAGGGATGGGTGATCTCAACCAAGAACCTAGATGGGTAGAGGGAAAATCATTTATCCTCCCCTATAGCAATAAATCTATAGCAATTGAGTAGAGCTCAAAGAATTAAAACTCTGGCTCTGCTAACTTGAAAAATGGTGGAGAAGACCGTAATCATATTCCATAACTAGTAAGCCTGATAACAGAGACATTGAAATCACTGATAGCATTATCCTGGATGTTTGTTTAATTAATGAGGTAAGGAGAAGGCCTTGAGTTTCCTGAGTGTGAACACACTCCCAAGTGGGTGAGGTGCATGGGGGGAGCACTGGAAAGACTCAAGGATAGGCCTGGAGACACCACATGAGACATGAGGGTTACTGGGAAGGAGTCCTGGAGCGGCCTCCTGGACGAAGTTGTGCATGGCTATCATGGACAGGGAGGTGTGGGGAAAATCGAAGTTCCATGGCCAGGAACCTCACCTGACCCTAATCTAATCTACCCTTTGCATACATGCCATGATGTAATACTTAGCCTACTGCTCAGGTTCATATTGTATACCCATTGGCAATAAGCCATTGCTGCCAGTATTACTATAAAAAGAGCTCCCCTAGTGCTAAGAGGGAGCCTCAAGAAGAGAGCAAGAGAGCAGGGGAGAGGAGAGCAGAGACTGGGAGCGAGGGCCGAGCCTGGACCGGAGGCAGAAGCAGGGACAGAAGGGATTCTAGTGTTTGACCTGCTGCTGTGAAAATAAATCTTGGTATTAACTCCTTTTTACTCACAGTGTTCTGTTGTTATTCAGTCTCACCAAACCCAAAATGAACTTGCCAGAGCGGAAACCCTCAGGCAAGTTGGGAGGGAATTGCTTTTATGGGATGAAAAGACAAAGACTACGTGTGTGCTGGGGTGAGCGGACAAAAAGTACATGTCTTGCTAGAAAAGATAATTCTTGTGCAATCAGGGTGCAAGGAACAAAACCTTGGTCAGAGGGGTCTGCTTCCCAATAAGATGTTTCCTCAGATAAGGCAGGCCTGAATTTGGCCAGCCCCAGGCTATCAGCATGCCATGTACTTAGGATACTGCCTGAAGGAGGTGCCATGTGGACACACAGTTATTCTGGGACAGAGGGTTACAAGTGGGCAGTGTTTGTCCCCACAGGGGGCCATGAGTAGAGTATGTGTAACTGAATTAGGAAAACTTTTCTCCTGTGTGTCTTCTTTACTTTCACATGGAACAGTTTACTTCTGATGCTTCTAGTCACTGAAAGTGTGGGATTTTCTCCCACCAAATTCTCTGTGATACCAGCTGGGTGTTCTACAGTTCAACTCAACTGTGACAGTATCTACCTGGGGAGGACTTCAGATCCTCCAGGTTAAGGGCTCAGTCCCACAAGACTGACCCCGCACCACTTCAGACTGTTCCCCAGAGATGACTATTAGGTGTTTTCAGACAGCTGGGTACACATCAGGACTTGGCTATTCAGGTACAAATAGTAGTTTGAAGCCTGTCACCCTTGTACATTTCAAACACAGCAATAGATTCTAAAATCAAATTGCTGCACTGGGACCTCATTGCACCAATCAGATTATAAGCTTTTCTGATTTAGGGAACATTTTGATGTCCAAAGAAAGTCTCATATGAAGTGGGGCGTCATGGGTTGAGTTTGTTCGCGGTTCTTGTTGCCCCCTCAACAAAGAATTGGAAGGCAGAGACTCAATAGCGGAGCAGAACAAAGGTTTTATTTGAACACACTCCAAGGAGGAGTGGACCAGACTCAAGGTACACTAAAGCCCCCGACTTTCCGAGGAATAATGAGGAGGAGTCCGGTTCAGAGTGACTGGGACGCCAGGCAGAGTGAAACCAAAGCCAAGAAAGCAACTGAGCACGTTTATCACGCCCTGTAACAGACGGGCCCCGACCTAATGTCTGACGGGCCCCTGCTGCCTAACGTGAGGCTCCTTTCATAGCGTTTTTGGCAGGGAAGAGAAGTCCTTGACTGGCAGATCTTGGTCCCCAAGGCCTGATCTGGTTGGGGAGATGAGGACCTGGGCTGGGCCGTGCCTGTGCTCTGATGTCTGCCTGCTCTCTGACGTTTCTTTATCGGGGGCTGCACCTGTGCTCTGATGGTTGCCGTGTCTGTGCTCTAATATATCTCGATCTGGGGGTTCCCTAGACTTTCCCTGAGCCACTCCTGGCCCTTGTGGCTTCACCTGACTCTCTGAGTCATTTCTGGCTCTCTGGCTTCATCTGATTAACTCCCTGAGTCATTCTTGGTGGGTTCTACTCTCTTTCCATCCCGCTCATGTCTGTCTTACTTCCTCAGAGGGTCTATTGATCATGACCAAGCTGGGAGCCACTTCTTTGATTAACAGGGTGAGGCCATTTTATTGACAACTCCAGTGAGACACCCATTCCTCTTTATGCACATGTCTTTTCCCAAAATGCACACAGAAAAGCACATGGGAGAAGGATTGGGATGAAGCAAAATTACAATTTTATTTTAATAAGATTGTGATAAAGTGTGGTTTGGGCAGGTCTTAGTTGTGTTCGACTATGCCTGCGTTGGGACCTGTTTGGGACCAATTTGGCCTGGTCCCCATAGGCATGATGTCATCTCCCTACAAAGCTTTTGATGTCTTTACATGGGACCCCTACCTGGGCAGAGTTTGGACACTTTTTTTCCTTGAACCATATCTTCCCCTTTCCCACTTGCTCATGTCTATTTTTCTACCTAACAGGGTCATCAAGTCCCCAGTTAAAATTGCTCTAGGGGTATCCACCATGACAGATGGTATCTGGTTTATGTTTGTGAATTACTAAACCCTTCCCCCATTTAAGGTGACCTATTTGCCATGTGTATTGAAAGGGGAAATTTTAATAACCAATATTGAAATGAAAGAGTGTTCAATAATACCAAAAATTGGCAATGAATATAGATTTGGTTCTTGGTAGATAAAAAGGTAAATATCTCTCAGAAAAATTTTCCTCAGGTGTTTTATTGAGTTAGAATAGGTATGAAATTGAGTCATAAGAGATTGTTGATTAAGAATTTTAAAAATATGTTTTTCATAAACTTGAAACATAGCCAAGTAACTTTAGATTGTAAGGAGATCATACACATTAATGTCTTCTTTTTTCTAAGGGGAAGCTAAAATGATTATATCTATATTACATCATCTTAGCTGTATCTCTATCTTTCCATAAGAATAAAGAGAAGATAGGAAATGGGGTAAAAAACAGATATTCACAAATTTTTGGAAGATACAAAATAGAAGGAGGATAGAAGGCAGCAAAGTGAAGCTGGAACCTAAACTGCACAGTAAAATATGTAGACAAGTGGAAACAAGGAGAAGGTTGAGAACAGGATACTGATGAAGCAAATATGGGCACTGGTCAAAAGTCACAATGTTGAACAGTGACATGTCCATACCACCAGGGGTCAGGGGTCTTGTCCCACCCCTGCCAGGTAGGAGCCAGGGAGCTAGACAGGGATGTTAGCTGGAAAGTCTGCCTTCCCAGTCTGTGCGTAAAACACAGGCAACAAGTCATGACCCCATGGGCAAACATGGGATTTACTTCTCTGGAGAAACTAAGTAGTGCTGGGGAAATTATCTCCACATATACCTATTGAGGATTTCCTTAGAAAATAGCCTACTCCTATTCAGGAACCCCTCAAATTTACCAGCTAAAATCCCCACTACAATGGGTGTCTTGAGTGAGACAGGAGAAATTATTATAGGCATTAAAAAACACATACACACACAGAAAAGAACATGCAAAGGAAAAATAAATAAAACAACTTCTGGAAATTAATAACACAATTGTGAAAAAAAATAAGTGGAAGCATTGGTAGATGTAAACAAAGAAATCACTTGAACATAGACCCTTCGAACGATGTTGAAGAAAATATAAGACAGAGGCGATAGACCTAGATCTACCCAGAAAGTTCAATCATTTATTAATATGAGATTTACAAAAAGAGAACAGAAGGTAGAGACAGATTATCTTCAAACTTTTTGGAGAAAACGATCTATTCAACCTAGGATTCTATACTCGAAAAACCATTGGCCAGGAAGAAGCATAAAATGATGTAATATTCATTTGCGACACAAAAAGTTTAGTTTTCATGCACCCCCTTCTTAGAAATGCTCTGGTAAAACTAGCAAGTAAAATAAGGAGTGAAGAAAATAAATATGGTGTCTGAGAAACAGGGAAACCATTTCAGGAGGAAGGTAGAGAGGAATATCTGGAAGGCAGCTCATGGAAGGCCTAGGGAGCAGGTGGATAAAAAGTTCTGGGAACAGTTTTTCAAGAGGAAAAGGCAACACAAACAACTTGATATCAACAGCATTCAGTCACAGGAAGTCAGGGCAGATGCTCAATCTGGTGGATACACAGGACAAAGTGAAAGTTATTTATCTAGACATGTGTTCTCACTTGAAATTTCTGTGAATAATATTTATAGTATTAAAAACAGTAAATACAGAGTAATAATACTTCATAAAGTATATAAACGTTCATAAATACTGACTTTCGATATCTCTAAAAATAGTCATCTAACCATATTGGGCATATGTCACATAAAGGACTTAAAGTCTCATATTTATAAAGCGGTTACTAATAATTTTGTCATTTTCACTGGTGAGCTAGACTCCTGCTTGAAGGGAGGCAGAGGTCATATCAGAGGACTGATGTTTTTCATTATGAGCCTCTTAGGACAACTTGATTGTATAAACATGAAAAATTATTATTTTAACAAGAATAGAAGTGGTAGATGTTAAAAAGACAACAATGTCCATGACAACCATAATATTAGTATACTCAAACTTAACCACAAAACATGTCATCCTTCTTTAGTTTCTGTTGACACATTACATTAGGTAAGTAAGTCAGTTTCCCTGGTGGAAAGGACATCTTTGTAATTTTAATGTACATATTTATTAGAAGATGAATGGTCTTTTGGGGAAAGCTCTGTTTTTCTGATCACCGCCAGGAAAGTCATTAAAAGGCTAGCAGAGTATGTCTAGCATAAACAACAGTTCCCGAAGTCTTCTCTACTGTAAAAATGATGGAAATGCAAGGGCTCAAAAGCACAGCTGAAAAGTATCGATAGCTAATCATTATTTGGGGAGGCCAATGAATTACATTAATTATCTGACAATGTCTGTTTAGTGGTTCTATGAATAAGGCATATTTTAACATAGTTTGCTATTATACATATGTTATTATTACAATTATCCCTTCTCCCACCTTGAACCTTGAGAAAAGAGGAAGAAGATACAAGAGAAACTGATTTGTTTACCAGTTATTTAGAGTGCGTTTTTTGGTTTGTGCCTTGAATTTTTTCTAGAGGTGAAATATTTTGCACAGTCTCAATATGCAAAATGATCAAGACTGCAGCTCTTCTAGGCCAGGATCCAAGATTGGTAGCCGATAGATGTGGCATCCCTTTGAATTAATACCCCATTCCACCGTTGCTTGACTTCAAATAGCAAAGTGTAAAATTGGCTACTAACTTAAAGAATTACTCCTAACTCTTCAACTTCCTTTCTAGAAATTTTAGAGGTACCAATCTATATATAAAAAACATATAGTATAGTATTTGACCCATCTGAATGACAAACTAAATAAAAAAAGAGAACCCACAGATTATCCAAATAAAAATGTAAGCTTTTTATTTTTCCCTCCTTTACCAGATTATAAATGTGCAAGTATATGAATCCAGGATATTCTTTGATTATTTTAAAGGTCATTTTTTCATTGTATCTTTGTATACAAATGCGAGATTAGATTTTTAAAAAAGTTTTATTTATCTGTAATGATTTTTCATGAAAAAACAAATAGAATGTCAATAAAAATTTAACATTAGGCTGAAGAGTTTTAGTCTGTATTTTTGGAATGTGTTAGGAATTTGAAAAGCAGAAAACAATCATATGACTGTATTCTTCCTTTCAACTTCACAGCTCACTGAATACCACCCATCCGTGCAACCAATGTAGTATCCTGGAGTCATTTTGGGGAAAGATATTAGATTTTGCTTTGAATATTCCAGGGCTTGTAAGTAGAAATGATCAAAAGCCAGTTGGACGTACATATCTGGAACATAGTAGAATCACTTCCATACAGGAATCTTTCTAGATTTGTCAGCTAGGAACAATCTTTTATTCCTCATAACACTCATAGTAGTTTATATGTACTACCCTGTAGCACTTACCACCATCTATTATGTATTTAAACTGTTTATATATGTGTCATGTTTCCCATATTAGCCTGCAAACTCCTTGAGGCAGGATCCATGACTGCAACATCTTTTTATCCACAAAAGTGCCTAGAAAATGGCAGTCATTCAAAATCATCTGCTAAACGATGGACAGACTTAGCCATCTCACTGAAGTTTTCCCCTGGAGACTTTATGAGATCACCCTCAAAATTTATCCTCATTGTTATTAATGTTTGCTTCAATTCATTTTGGCCACAGGGGTACTTTTATTAGATTGATACTTTGCATTGCCGTCAGATTACCTGTCACCAGCATCCCTGACAGAACTAGCTGTCTGGTTAGCTGAATTCTGTCAGGTACACAGGTTTTTTTTTTTTCCCTAAAGATTCTGAGAAGAAATCATACACAGAATCAGAGAGGAAAGGTTTTCCATTCAGCCACGCTCTCCTGGCCATGGAGAGTCTCACATCAATGTTCTTAAGCTTTAGAAACAGCCCATTAAAATCTCTCTAATTCTAAACAACCCTAAAGATGTGTATTTAAACATTCATTTTGTATACCTTTTGCTAACAGTTCTATCATGAGTGTCTGAGGGGTAAGTGTGTCCGTGGTGGTGCTCCAAGCCCAAAATAAGGTTAAAAGTTTTGTTTTTTATTTATTTTACCAGACAGAGTTTCTTGGATTAATCTTAACCAACTGAAATGCACCAAAGTTCAGAATTTAGATGTGCTATTTATCTTGAGTGTTGACACATGGGAGTTGGTTGTTTGATATACACAGATCTAGTGGCATATTCAGCTGCTTTTATCACCAATGACTTGGCATACTTAAAAAGTTACAGGGGCCACACTGTAGCTCTGACCATCAGCCTAACATTCTGTTTCTGACATGGGTGCCATGGAATGTTTTGTGGGAAAGTTTGCTAGAATGCTCATGTGCACCTCGTTAGTCTGTCTCGTCCTCTTAACATCCAGATCAGGTACTATTCCATCAGTAACCCATTTATTTTCCTGCAGTCTAGGTCAGGAACCCCTCTTCTAAGTTCTTATAGCAACTAATGGTTATTTTTATAATAACACTTTTTGGCTCACTGGTCTTGGACACTGAATTATAAGAATTTCAGGAGCTGGGAATTGTCTTTTACGTTGTATCTCCAGCACCTGGGAAAGTGCTAGACATATAGTAGGGGCACACTGCCAAATAAATGAAAGAATATAAACATTCAGAAATTTAGAATGCATTTCGGTCTCCCCCAACTTTTCCTGGAAACTACCATGAGATAAAACACTCTGTCCTTGGAAAGGCATTGGTATGATTGAGAGGATAGCAAACCAGATACCTTCTGTGTGTACATTTCTATGCTCCTAAACTCTTGAGAAGTTGATTGCCTCTTTACCCATCCATTACCTGTAGTTCATTTTACAGGGTTACGTTATGACATAACGTATGTCCTGGCTGTAATATAACATATGTCCCTAGCGTATGACCTGCTTTTGACTATGACTTATAGTCCAGGAAGTAGGGAGGGAGGTTAGAGGGTTTTTCATTCTTCAGGCAGAGCTGAGGTAAGGTAGACATTGTGACTGCATAAGGGCTAAACCAGGCCAGTCAAGACAAACTCTCTCTAGACCATGGTGATCTCCTCTTAAACACACAATCTAGAAAGATTATTTACATAGTTTCTTCCTCAGCTGTTCTGAAAACTCCCAGGATACCACATAGTACTGACTGAGAATTATTGTTCCACAAAGGATATAGATGAACAAATTATTTAATAAGGAAACATTTTAGGTTAGAGAATATGTTGCTGCCATTTCTACTGTTTCATGTCTTCTGCTTTGTTTTATGACTTAATTTCTTAGTAAATTTTATTGAAACATTTCTGCCTGTTTCTATCTGGTCTAAGGGAAAAAAAAGCTATTTGTTCCCTACCCACTCAGGAAAGCCACCATTGTAAAAGCACTGGACTGGGTTGCTGTTGGGATAGTGACACCCAAACAGATGACACTGTGGCTGCAGCTAGAGAAATGGATGTAGGCAGGTGCAGGGGTGGTGGGAGTGAAAGCAGAGTTAAGGCAGATAAACAGGGAAAGTAAGAGGGCAAGGTTGGGGGACTTGTGATGGCAGATTTCCTTTCATATCTGGTTTTATCCATCAAAACTGTGTCTTTCATTAATTTGTCTAAACCAGAGGTTGCAGACTCCTAAAAGATAGGCATTCAGGGACTAACAGGTCACATGAATGAAGACAGCAGACTAAGCGTCAGGTGGTAGGAAGAGGTGGGAACTCAGGCAAATTAGAAAGGACATGTGAATTCTTTGTAAAGCATTCAAATCCTTTTTTTTTTTTTTGTCACTCTGTGGTAGAGAGTTAAACACAGAGTAAATATCTATAGATAAATTCAGCTCATAAAGCTCAAGTTCTTAATCTCTGGTAGACAATTCTGTATCTATTCATAAGCTTCATCTTTGAATAGAGCAGCTCTAAGATGACCTCTTAAGATAATACACTTAATTAGTAGTGAAAATTTAATCACAGTATTCTTGATGTCTCCATAGAAATTGCTGCTGCAGGAATGCCCTTTTCTGTTCCTAGCTCCATTCCCAAGGATTACTAACAGCAGGCATCGGGAGCAGCTCAGATCCCCTATCCCAGATCACTGTCATGCGGTCTTTGCAACCTTATCTCTTCTATTCAGTCTTTTGCCGGCACAGTTAGAAAGCAATTCCTGGAGGGTCCACCCTGCTAGCCAGCCAGCCAAACTCTAACATGCTAGAGTTCTCACTGAGGACCAACCTACTCTCTACTAAATACCCCTACTCCATTGACTTAGAATGCCTACTTCCCAGCTCCATTAATGGGTTGCATGCAGAAAAAAACATGTATTCTTTTAAACTACTTAATAAATTGTTGTGCTTTTAAAAAACATTAGGTGGATAAAAGTATTCTAGCACATAGTAGGCACTCAAGTAGAAGTCTTATATGTTTAAGTTACTATTTCTTGTAACCAAAAAGAAAGAGGTTAGCTCTTCCTCCAGATGATATAGATGATTTATGATCTTACAGTAAGTCTTCAAGGATAAATCATGTTCCTTGGAGCTTCCCAGCGCCATCACAGCCTGTCAGTTATATGATACTCCATCCTTACCAAGAGTAACTAAACCCAAAGTGCTGAAATATTAGCTGTGGATACATACTAAATTGTAGTCTACTGGAAAAACAGATTATGAGTTATGTTTCACCAATCCATATGAATTCTATGGACATTTCTATAAAGCACTCAATTTTCAGGTACCAAGGGGCAAGTGCCTTGTATTTAATAGGTGCTTAATTAACGCTGCTGCTAAACATAGTTTTCAATAAAATGAATCCGTTTATTTTTTTTCCTTGTTTTTATGTAGGAAGTTGAAAAGTGCCTTAATTTGAGGATATTTCAAGTATTCAGTGACCACGTTTGTCTTTTTCATGGTAACAGATGAAACTCTAATGGAGTCATTGGAACAGAGTTTAAGTTTGAAATAATACCAAGCGGTGCTTCATCATGTACACACTGTTTGACCCTTAAAGTTTCCCTGAAATGTGAAGTAGCGTCCTCTGTGTCCAGTTGGCGTCTGCTCCTTCACAGGATATTCTGTTTGCTTATCTATGCGATGCTTTCTCCTCCCCAGTGCAGAGCTGGCATTACAGTCAAGTGTGTCTCATTCCCCTCTCGCTATTGGGTCTGCCTCATCAGACATGGTCACGAATCACACGCCTTTCAAATTGCCTGTAAGGTCCAGATTTTTATTTCTCCAGTGTGTTTTTCAGCCTAGCATCTGAATGAAGAGGACATCGGCCAAGGGTGTCACTTCTTACTGAAATGATAATTTGTGAGCCTAAGTAAAGCAAAAATTTTCTCTTGCTCTGGTTTTTCTAGCTGGGAACTGTCCTTTTACTTTTAGAATTCTTAAAGTTGTTAGGACAAGTGGCTTCAAGAAGTGTAAAGTAGGATAACATTCGGGCAAAGCCCAGGCTTTGGGTTATGGAAGGAAGAAATGCATAGACAATATAGGGAAAGTGCGCTTGAGGTTAGGATACGCGTGTTTACCAGAAGGTGTGCTGGCATTTCAATGTTAGAATCTACACTCCCATCCTTAGATGCCCCTAGGAAGTATCTGAGGGCTCCTTCGGAACAGAAAGGCAAGTGTAGGAGATCTGGCCTTTTTTCTGTCTGCTTTTTCTTTCTTAGAAAGAGTATACTTAGTGCTGTGTGCATCAGCTTCTCTCTGGAGAACATGAGTCCCTTCGTTTAAGGCAATCATCTTGTGGCTGTGGGCTGACTTGGAGAGGAAGTAGCTTTAGTTTTAATTATTGGAATCCTCTGCTGCCAGAAGAGCAGCAAAACTGCAAAACATTGGGAAGATCTTAAAACTGAAAGTGTAGCTGTAGGTTTGGAAAGAGTGGGAATCTACATTCAAGTCTTAGTTTTTGTCATTCACTAGTTCTGGGATGCTGGACAGAAAACTAATCCTATCTGAGCTCTCATTCAGGAAGCTATCTGTATAATGAGAAAATTATTGTGAATGACCCCCTTCACGGATCTCTCGCAGATCTGGGGTGTTCTCTCTGACTTAGCCCTGCTTGGTCTGTTTGCCATGGCACATGACCCTAAGACCAAATCTATTCGTTCACTCAAACAAATATTTGATCACTTATAACATGTAAGGCATGTCCTATTATACCTTTAAAAAAACATATAAAGGACTCTGTAGCAGAGCAGGATAAATAAATCACATCCTAATGAGAGAGATTTTACAAAATGGTTAGTGGAGATAGAGGGGAAAGAATTACGAAGCTTCACTGTCAAAGTCACTTTGATCTTTGCAGTAACAGGGTTTGCTTAATTACCCATGGGATCGTCTGTCCTCTTTGCATTTCTAAGAATGGACAAGGACTAGAAATCACATTTGGGTCTCTGAAATATCTGTATGGGGACATCATTAGAAATGGCCTGGTTAACCTTCAGGAAACCACCCAGCTCTGCCCCTTCCTCGGTGAGCAGGACAGAGCTGTCAATAAGTGTTATCTTATCTTGTCAGTTTTGCACTCAGGTCATGAACAGGGGCAGGACAACCATGATCTCCAGGTACTCTTGAATGACCACAACCTTGGCGTCCCTGCCCTGCATATTATCTTAATGTCAGAAACAAGCGAGGTTCAGCTCTGTTGTAATGCACTATAACTTTCTTGTTAATTTACTTGCTTAAGTTAAATATATATCCCCAGAGCCTTCTTTCACTCAGGTCTTCCTAAGAGGATCAGAGACTATAATCTTTAGTTCTGTTCTGATCCCTCTTTCAATTGCTTCTTTCTTTCTTTCCTTATCCATCATAGCTTTCTCTTTCACAGGTAAAAGCTTAAGTGTTCTTATTGTTTAGGAAACAGGCAATGCTTTCCCTCATTCTGTGAGAGATAAGACCCTTGTAGTGGTTCATGTAGGTCAGTGACATCATACCATGAACATGCATTTCTACCTTTATGGACTCGATGATGTTCGAGGTCAGAGGGGTCTGTCACATTTAGGATATTTATACATACTCGCCCCTTCCATGTAATGGATGGATGGGCTTCTCTGAATGGCTGGTGAGCTCTTGTTTTAAGGTAGTAATTAACTTCTATATTAAATCACAGATTATTGATTCCAAAGCTTAACACCATTTACTTGTTCTGTATCTTTCTATTCTCATTAAGAAAAAAGACATTTATCAGCAACTGATGTCAGCTACACATCGGTATAAATTCGTAGAACCACTGTGACTGCCCTAATATCTGTTTATGCCCAGATTACACTTTACCCTCAGGTATTACCTAGTAATACTATTTCAAACTTCAGGCACAATGATTCCATTGTAGTAAATATATATTCTACATGCCCACAAAATAAATGTTTCATATTCTCCATCTCACAACAATGTGATATGGTGATTCTTACATCATACTAACTTGTCTGAAGTTCTCTTGTATGCTAACTGGCATCCAAGATATTTAAAGAAAGGATGTTACATTAGTGCAGTATTAGTGTGTGGGGCATAAAATAATGGATTTCACACATGTGTAACAAAATATGGAGGAGTTGATTTATACTAACAGGTAATAAACCAGAACCAGTCGTTTGATATTTCATCAAGGCTATTTTTTTTGGTCTGAAAAAATTAATATAGATTGCAGCCTTAAAGTAGAAGAAATGAAACAGTCCCTGTGGATTCCAACTTTATGTGTAGCTTTAGACACTTCATTCATTCCACAAGCATTTATTATGTCTAGTGTATGCCAAACTTATTGTTAGGAAATGATGCTGAAAAGTGGATTGTCCCTGCCTTCATGGGATTTTATGTTTAATGAGGAACTATTACTACGGATGCTGTGATAAAAGTACGCATTTAGGGCAAAGAGGTGACTTAAAGGAGGGATTGCACAAACTTACCTGAAAGCCAGATTTATGGGAAGCTTCAAGGAGGAGCCAATGAGTTTGCTGCCTTAACAGTTTAGTAGATCATCAAGCAGACATGGCATAACCAGTATGGAATGAAAATTAATCTTGGTGAAATCCCAGATTAAACAATCTCTCCTGGAAGCACCAAATATATGGTACTGGACAAAAATTATACACTAAACAAATACACTTTATTAATTTTTCTCCTGCATCAAATAATCATGTACAACTAAAAAATAGTTTTAAAACATCACGCAGTAAAATTGACTTCTTTGGTTTACAGTTCATCAAATTTTAGCATATATAGTTGAGTGTAACTGCCAGCATAGTGACTATGCAGAAAAATCCCACCACCCTCAAACTACTTCATGCTACAGTCACACCCTCACTGCTGGCAACCACCGATCTGTTCTCCATCAACACAATTTTCTGGTTTTGAATACATCATCTGAATTGAATCACCAAGTTTGCAAACTTTTGAGACTGGCTCCTTCTTTCAGTATAATGCATGTGAGAGTCATTGAATTCTTGTGCATGTCAATAGTTTGTTCCTTTTTTATTGTAGAGTAGGATTCTTTCGTATGGATGGACCAAGTTTCCTTATCCACTCACCTGCTGAAAGACACTTGGACTGTTTTCAGTTTTGGAGATGAACACGAGAACTGATATAAATATTCATGTACAGCTTTTTGGGTGAACATAAGTTTCTATTTCTCTAAGATGATACTTTAAAGAGAAGGGTCGGTGAGTCATATAAGTATATGTTAAACATTTTAAGCTACTGACAAATGCTTTTCCAGAGTGTGTGTATCATTTTGAATCCCCATGGAAATATATGAGTGTTTCAGTTAGTTGCTTCACATTCTTGTTAACACTTAGCATTCCAGTTTTTATTTTTAAATGTAAACTATTTTAATAGGTTGGGTGGGTAGTGGTGTTTCATTTTAATCTTATTTTGCATTTAATTTTAATGAAGTTCAACTTGTCATTTTTTTCCCCTTTATGGACTGGGCTTTTATTGTCATACCTAAGAATTTTTTTTTTCTTTAACCTTCATTCCTGAAAGATATTTCCCTGGACATTGAATACTGGGTTGACAAGTTTTTCTTTCAGCATTTGAACATTGTTGTGTTACTTTTTTTGTGGCGTCCATAGTTTCTGATGAGAAGTCTGTGATAATTCAAGTTTTATTTCCTGCATAGAAGAGACATTTACTTCTTCTAGCTGCTTTCTAATTATTTTTATTGTCTTTATTTTCCAGCACTTTGATATGTTTAGACATGGATTTTTGGATTCTGTTTAATGTTTCTTGAGCTTCTTAAATAAATAGGCTATGTCTTTTGCCATATTTTTAGCCATTGTTTCTTCAAACATTTTCTTAGCACCACACTTTCTTCTGTTATTCTAGGACTGTTTTGAAAAATATCAGACTTTTTGTTGGCCCATAGGTTGCTGAGGTTTTGTTGATTTATATTCATTTATTTCTCTGTGTTTCTCAGATTGGATAATTTCTATTGATCCACCTTCATTTTTTTAAATTTCTTTCTGTATTCCATGATTTCAAAATTACAATTATTTTACTTTCAGTTATAAAATTACTGTTTTCTCCTTTCTACCTTGACTTTAACTTTTCTATTCACTTCAGAAAAGTTTACGATTGCTTGTTGGAGTACTTTTTAGTAGCTACTCTAAAGTCTTTCTCAGATCATTCCAATATTGGCATCACCTTGATATCGATGTCTGTTGATTGGCTTTTCCCATGAGAACTGAGATTCTTTGTATGCTGAATAACTTTGAATTGTATCATGGATATTTTGAATATTATGTTGTGTGTGTGTGTTTGTGTGTGTCTTATTTAACTCGTATGGAAAATTGTTTTTTGTTTTAGTAATTAGGTTCAGAACCTAGGTTCAGACGGCATTGTCTAGCCCATCTCCTATTAGTTGTGGTTCCATCATTAGCTCAGTTTTCAAAGCCTTTGTAGTACTGCTTGGATCTATCTCCCACTTGGAGGGTGGTCTGTCTGTTAGTTCAATTCTCAGATTGTTTGGTATTTTTATTACCATCAGATCCCCAAACTTGCAGCTCAAGAGTGAGCTCAGAAGTTCATAAATTATTCTCTGGTATTACTTTCCCAAGCTCCTCCCTCTTTGCAATATCTCTGGAAGATTCTGGTTCCCCAGGACTCCCCTTTTGGGTCATATGGCTAAAAATCTGTGACTTTAGTTAGTCCGCTCTGCTGTGCCCCTTCACAAATATGCCTACTTGGAACAATGCAAAGCTAGGGCAGAGAGAAAAACGTCACAAAGTATCACATTACCTTCTTGGGACCACAGCTCTACTGATGGGCTGAAGGTTCATCTCCTTCAGATTTTGCCTCCTACAGGTTCCTGTTACAACTCCTATTGTCCATTCTGAAGTATTGTTTGGGAGCTGGAGTTCAAAGGAATGTAGAAAAAAAGGGAAGACACAAAATGGTTTCTACCATTTATCTGAATATTACCATTTCTTATCCTGCACCTTTGTTAGAAATGAAGGGTCTTCTAGAACTCTCTCTGGCTGCACCCTGTGCTTACTTCCAGGTTTCAGGCTGTACTGCATCTAGGTCTAGGATATTTGAAAGATATTCTGATATCTCACCATTGGGGTGGTGGTATTTTGAATTCTGGTCTCCATCCACAAGCTGCTTGCCATTACTTACTTTCCAGAGCCCTCAAAGATCTGCTCCATGATTATATTCAGGTTTTATAGCTACATTCAGCGTAAGAGACTGAGAGATGTGTGCTTACTCCATTTTACCCAAGATTGAAAACATGCTATATTTTACATACTTGTCATTTGCCAGGTCTATGCACCTTTGGGGAGTTATAGAGAAATTTGCATGTCTGTGAGGCCTATTTATGTAGAATGAAGGGTGTCACCTGTGAGTATAAGACTCTTTCAAAGGGCACCGAGTGAGATGCCTGACCTCAGCAAGGTGAAAGGTACTTCTTGCTCTTTTGGAAGTTATAAAATTCATTTTGTATTGTCTTAAGTAGTTCCTGAATGGTGCACATAATCAAGGCTTCAAAACGGAATTAATACTCAAGTTTGGCTTACTGTATTTAGCAATATGACTGTAGTTACAATTTTAGTTATAAATTGTTAGTTATTTTTCTCTCTTTAATTTGAGAATTTATATATATATATATTCAGTAAATGTTGGTCCACATTTTATGTTTATTGTTCTTTAGATATTTTAAAGCACTGGGCCTACTAAAAAGAGAAAATATTTAATGGTAAAATTTGAATCAAACTACATCTTTGAAGAGCTAATGTAAGCTAGAGACCCTTTTTTCAGAAAAAAACCCCACAAAATTTAGGGGCTTCACAGCTAAATTAGAGTTCATCTGTGGAAATCAGGTAAGAATCTGTTGTGAGCAATATACTCATCACTCTAAAGTAGTCAGTCATTAAAGTCTAGTTAAAATTGAAGTTTGACCAGGAAAAGCTGAAGAAGACTGAAGAATGAATAGTGTATATATTTGAAATAAGATAATCAAATACTTAATTTTTTTAAATCTGAAAACCTAGAACATATTGTCAGAAATGTTCAACTTGAATATCCTAGTGTCAGTATAATAACAAAGTACATTTGATTTTGAAAAAGAATTGTTTTTGGAATTTATACCAACATTTCTTCACAAACACACACAACTGATCTCTACATCGTGTGACCAAATTGCCGACAGCGGCTTCTAATCCAGATCGCTCATCTGCTGACCTAGAGAAGGGATGACTGGTTGAATTGGCATCTCCTCTTTCTATATTAGGTAAGGGAAATTTATAATAGTGTGTTTGATTGGAGCAAAAATTAGCGTTTTGGGTGATAGAGCCATCATTTTAGTGCTTTGCCTGAAAAGACTGATCTGGAAGCAATTTGGAGAGTTTGATTTACAACCAACTTTAAAACGAATAACACATGTTCTCAAGATGTCTCAAACAGGCTGTGAATAGGGAGCTGTCCAGCCATTTGACTTTTCTTTAATCTTACAGTTTAATCAAAGATTCCCTCACAAAACTTCACCCTTGGGAGATTAGGGACATTCCTTGGAGAGCCTTAGGTCAAAAATCAATGTGTAGTTTTACTGCAATCACCACATGGGCCTCATGTTTGCAAGACATGTTTCAGTTTATGGGCCAGGTTGAACTTAATTGTTTCAGAACTGCAGACACCCCCAGAGAGTGAAAATCAGAACCTGTGCACAAAATATTATCAGGGGAGGCAGCATGTCCCAGCGTGTCTGACAATGAAACGAAAAGCATTTCTCTGGTGATCTTGGAATATCCAGCAACCAAAGGGATTCTGCCATATTTGGTCTGAGCATGTTGAGCCTGAAGTGGCAGAGTGAAGACTTAATAGGCTGAGGCCTGAAATGGGGGGAACACTGTTCAACTCACACTATATACCTACTGACACCTGACAATTACACCACACCTGGTTTGTCCAGGGAGAGTGAAGAACTTTCAATGAGTCTGTGTTTTTTAAATTAGTAATTCGAGTTATAGCTTCATAATTTGTGCTATATCCTCTATAGTACTTATATATCTAATATTTTTTCCTAAAATAATCTCTTCCTTTTTATTGTTAAATTAACAACTCCCAATACAACATTCTCTTTCATTAGAAACCAGTATTTTTGCTAGAGAGAGATAGTAACCATATGGAGAAATACAGGGAAATATAATAAAGATAAAGCAGTATTGTTCAACTATATTAACTATGTTAAACTATATCATTAAAAATACTATTAAACTACAAATGGAAGTAAAGGGGAATAAGGAAATTCAAATGCTAATAAATTTAACTATAAAATGCCAATCTCAAGAAAAAAGAGGAATTCTGTGTCTGGAAAGATGGAGTAGATGCACATTTTCCTATTTCTCCTGCTCAGCACAACTAAAACCATGGACTTTGACATAAAACAAACCTAAGAAGAGTCTGGAAGGGGGAAGAAGACCACCTAGGAATCTTGTGACCCAGGGGGTGACTCATGCCTCCTATCTCCCATCCTGGGAGTTCAAGAAGACAGCAACCTGAAAGCACCAACAGGTACAAATCTTGAAAAGTCCCACAACAAAAACCTATTCTTTTTAGTCAAATGATCAGGAAAGGAGCAAGATAGCAAGATAGGAAACATTTAAATAACAACTGCCCTGTTCTAGCCAAACACCACAGAAAAACTGTGGTCCCACCATTGCTATGAGTGCCAAGGCAAAGGAACCCAGCCATCTAACCAGATAAGGCTGTGGCAAGGTGCTAACGGATGTTGCCAGATGACAGAGAAAACCTAAAATAGAGACACAGGACTTCCATCCCTGCCAACCAGTAACAAGCCCCCTTTTCCCTAAAATGCTGGTGAAGTTCATGTGGACAGCCTAAGTTTGCTTCTGACTTGCAGTAATGAGGCATCTCTCCCCCTCCCTGATAGGGTGGTTTCAGAGGTTCAGAGGCAGTCAGAATTTTCAACATTGCCCAGAGATGAGGCCACCCCCACTGCAATGTTCGCGGAGACCACAAGGGGGCCCCGAGCTCTCACCCAGCCCAGAAGTTATAATTCCCCGGCCCCAAGCGTCTGTCCGTGGAGGTTTATTGGGAATCCTGCATTTTTATTTGCATTTGGCAGCAACAAGATAGCACTCACCTTTCTCCTGACTCAGCAGAATCAGAGAAAGCCGGTTAGAACAAAAGGTTTAAATGAGATCTATAGTTCCCTAGTATAATCTGAAAATGTTCAGGTTTAAATCAAAAATCACTTGTTTACGTCAAGAACAGGAAGATCTCAAACTAAACGATAAAAGACAACAAATGCCAACACTGAAATGACAGAGAAGTTAGAATTACCTGGCAAAAAACTTAAGTCATCTACAACAAAAAAGCTTCAACAAGCAATAATGAATAAACTTGAAACAAATGCAAGACTGGAAAGCCTTAGGAAAGAAATTGAAAAATCTCAGCAAAGGAGTAAAAGATATACAATAACTAGAATGAAAAAAAACCTCAGTGGTTGGGCTCACAACATAATAGAGAAGCCAGAGGAGAGAATCAGTGAGCTAGGAGATGGTACTATCTGAACAGCAAAGAGAAAATTGAAGGCGAAAAATGAACAACATTGTTGGGACCTTTGGGATGGTAACAAAAAACCTAATATCCATGTCATCAGAACCCCAGAAGAAGAGAAGGGAGTAGGGTTGAAAAAGAAAATGGCTGAAAACTTGCCAAATTTGTGAATACATATAAACCAACAGACTCAAGAAGCTGAATGAAATAAGCAAAAGATAAATATTGTCTGATTTCACTGAAATGTGGAATCTAAATAAGTCCAATTCATAGAACCAAGAAAGTAGAATGGTGGTTCCCAGGGCTTTGGGAATAGGAAGAAATGGACAGATGTGGTCAAAGGGTACATTCAGTTATAAGAGGAATAAATTCTGGGAATCTAATGTACAACATGGTAATTCTAGGTAATAATCCTGCACTGTGTATTTGCAATTTTCTAAGAAAATAGATCTTAAGTTCTCTCATCAAAAAAAAATAACTATTTGAAGTGATGAATGTTAATTAATTTGATTTTGGTAATCATTGTACAATGTATACATATATTCAATTATCACGTTGTATAACTTAAAAAACTAATACATTAAAAAATAAAGAAACTGAGTGAACTCCAAACAATACAAGACCGAAGATATTCATGACATGACACATCATAATTAAACTGGTAAAAACTGAAAAACAGGAAAAAATCTTCATTCTGGCCAAAGAAAAATATCCTCTTACTCATAAGGGAAAACAATTTGAGTGGCAGTGGGTATCTCCTCAGAAAGTGGAGCCGAAGGAAGTGATCTCAGCATTGTTTAAAAGCTAAAAACCCTTGAACCACCAGCCTAGGTCCCATACACAGTGAAATTATCCTTCAGAAATGAAGGGAAATCAAGACAATTTCAAATGAAGGAAAACTAAGAATTTGTAGCTGGAAGTTCTACTGGAAAGGAATGGCTAGAGGCAATTCTCTGAACAGAAAGGGAGTGAAAGGAAGTGAAGGAAGTGTGAACTTTGGAACATCAGGAAAGGAGAAAGTGATACTCAAAAATACAGGTAAATAAATCTCCTCTTGAGTTTTTAAAATTCTGTTAGACAGTTGAAGCAAACTTGTTACACAGTCTGATGTAGTTCTAAATATACGTTGAGGACGTATCTAATAAAATTGTACTTTAAATAGGAGAGACTTAAGGGAGGTAAAGTTTCCATATTTCATTGAGTGGGCAATATGAAGACACCAGTAGACTGGTTATGAAACTATAATGCCTGGAACAATCACTAAAGACACTATACAGTGAGTTATTCTCAAAACACTATTGATAAATCAAAATCAAACTGTAAAATATATTCAGGTTCCTAGAGGAAGGCAGGAAAATGAAAACAGAGAAATGAGAAACAGAGAAGAAACAAAGCAAAAAACAAAATGCCAGGCTTAAGCCTATTTATAGCAATAATATATTAAATATAAAATTTTGTAAATAAACCAGTTACAAGACACAGAAGAGTGGGCTGAAAAACATGACACAACTATAAAAGAGAGAAGACAGAAATTACCAATATCAAGAAGACAACATGAGCTATCACTATGGATGCTGCAGACTTCAAAAGAATAAAGGAATACTATAAAAACCTATACAAATAAATTTGATGGTTTATAGAAAATGGTACAGTTCTTCAAAAATCAGAAACTAACAACTCAATTAATAGATAATTTGAATTGCTTTTAACCTATTAAGGAAATTGAATTCATAATTACAATATTTCCAAAAAAGAAACCTCCAGGCCAAAGTAGTTTCCCTGGAGAAGTTTATCTTGCTTTTAAGGAAGAATGAGCAGAAATTTTACACCTTTTCTTGCAGAAATAGAAGAAGAGACAGTTCCAAATTGATTTGATGAAACTAGCATCATCCTGATACAAAAACCAGACAAAATAAGAAAACTACAGAGCAGTATTTCTCATGAATATAGATATAGAATTCTTGAACAAAATATTAACAAATGGAATTTAGAAATATATAAAAAGGATTGTACAAAGTGACCAAACGGAGTTTATTGCATCGATGCAAAGCTGGTTCAATATTCAAAAGCCAATCAATGTAACTCATCATATTAACAGGATGAAGTACAAAAAATCATGTAATCATATCAATCAATGCAGAGAGAGAGTATTTTACAAAATTCACCACCCACTAATGATAAGAACTCTTAGAAAAATAGTAACAGAGTAGTAAGATTCTCAACCTGATAACGAACTTTCAAAAAGTCTGGCTGACACTATGCTTAGTGGTGAAAAATGAAATGTGCTTGCCTCAGCACATTTTGGAACAAGACAAGGATTCTTACTTTTATCATTGTTATTCAACATTGTGCTGTATAATTAGGACAGAAAATAAATGTTGATAGAAAAGGAAGAATGATTAAAATAACAAATAGTGCTCTAACTCTGACCATTTTCTTTGCACTCAACTCCTGGTTTTACTCTCTTCTGGGTCTTCCTTTGATGGTACCTGAAGTTGCTTGATGTCCTGTCCTTGAATTTCTGTATTTCTCTAGATATTCTTACCCACCGGGGAGCATTCACAATTTTCTAGTTATAACGAGAGGTAGAAAGGCAGTAGGCATCACAATTTGGTATTGAATGCGATGTATTTCATGGTTTTGCTTCCCTCTACAGGGAAGGGGCCATCTCAGCCTGCATGCGTGTGGTGCCTACGGAGATGCTGTCATCCCAAATAATCAAGACCTAGCTCTCTTTAAGGCTAAAAAGGCAGGTAAAAGCAAGAAGTAATGAGGAAGACACAGAGCGAACCAGATTGACAAATATGAGGGACATGGCAACTGGGAAGAAAAATATTTCTCCCTTTATAATGAGACTTTATTAGTCAGGAAGAGAGTTAATCTCATGAAAGTGATGTTTTTTTGCTAAAACTCCACCAGCCTGGGTTCCACAAAGAAGGTACAATTTATCTTGGGTGAGTTCTGGAATTCTGGGCCCTCCTGAAGATGGCATGAAAACTTTGGCAGCACCTGCATCCTTGGGATGGTGAGAATAATTTCCAGCTCTCACTTTAGCTAATGTTTCCTTAGGCAAGGAAGTTAATTGGGAGCCAGCAGACTACGGGGATTAAAACATGGGCTTGGAACTCTCTCCCTCCTGGATCCAGTGTGAGTTATATTCTTGGGCTGCGGCTGCCACCATTACCATCACCATCGTCCTGACCTGCTGGAACCTGAACATTTCCCCTGGGGCAGCTTGATTTCCCAGAGAGACCTCAAAGCAGGAGAACAGAGGAAAAGTAGGTACCAGAGAGTCAGCCTTTGTGGGAAGGGTGACCCCGTGGCACACAGATCAGTTTACAATTCATTTGGAATGAAATCTTCTGGTTTCTAGCATCTTGTTCCTCCCTTTCAGGACACATTTAATTTTTACTTCTGCAGTGTTAATGCCTGCTATCTCTATCTCCATTTCTGGTCCTGTTCAGTCCTGACTGCTAAGGAGAAATAAATGAATTGAAAGAGAGAGAGAGAGAGGCTGGTTGAAATCAGAGGTACATCTGGTCCCACTCAACACAGCTATTGGAAACACCTATGAGAGCTGAGATGCGCTGTCAGTCAGTTGGCTTAATTTACATTAACAATCTAAATAAATTATGATCTTATTTTGGTCCATATTTGTTTCAGATGAACCTGAGTTCCATTTTCATTTACCTATAGTTTTGACCCTTGAATTACCACTACTCTCTACTTTATATAATACTTTAGTGAACTTGATCCTCACAACAGCTGGGTAAGGCAAATAGTTTAGACTTTCTCTCCATTTTTCACCATGGGGACTTGAGATGACTCTAACTGGGGCCATTTTCATCAATGCCCAGTGCGTGTTCCAACCCTCTGTGTTGTTGTCTGCTGCTAGTGGTCTACATGTCTTACTTTATTTTGAGGGCTGAACATGAATCCTCATTACCCTAGGGTGTAGGTATTATTGGCCCTGATGTGCTTTTGTAGGGGCTCGAATGAACCAAAGAGACCTCTTAAAACTTACTTATTCCAAAACATTTTTGCTTCTGGTATGAAGAAATTTGATTTTTTGATTTTCTTGTTGATCTTATTAGGAGATACTGTGAGCTTGGGAGAAAAAAGAATCATGGATAATATTTCTGATAAAGTCAAACTGACAAAGGGCTGACTTCAGGCTGAAACTCTGTGAGGCAAAGTCTTGCAGGCCTTGGAAATGTCACGACTTACTAAGGCTCTTGAAAAGCCTTCCCATGACTGTGAACTCTGTGCTGGCCATATGTCTGGAGCCAGATGAGAGTTCTGTCTCCACTGTGGTAGGCATCCCAAGGCAAGATGTTAGTACTCTGGCCTGGGCCTCTATTCTGGCTCCATTACTTATGCACCATGTGACTTGGGTGAACATGTTGAATATTTGTCCCTGAGTTTCCTCATCTGCCAAGTGGGGTTTGTAAATAATACCTGTTACAGGGTTAAGAAGATTGCAAGAGATAATGCATCTCAGGTACTTAGAACATTAACTAGATAACCCTTAAGCATTAGCTATATTATTACCAAGCTTTGCTTCCTTCTGGGGGCTTGGAAAATATTTACTTTTTTCTTTTTTGAATGTATTCCTCGCAATTTTTTTTATTGAACTATTGTTGATATACAGTCTCGTTACAGTTTCAAGTATATAATGCAGTGGTTCAACAGTTAACCATATTATTAAATCCTCACTCCCACTATTGCAGTTACTATTTGTCAACATAGGAAGATGTTACAGAATCATTGGCTATGTTCTCCATGCTGTACTACCATCTTTGTGACCAACTTATATTATGGTTGAGAATTTTTGTGCCCCTTTAACCCCTCCCACTCCCACCTCTGTGGTAACCACCAGTCACTTCTCAGTCTATGAGTCTACTGCTATTTTGTTCATTCTGTTTTGTTTTCAGATTTCACAAATAAGTGTACTCATATGGTATTTGTCCTTCTCCACCTGGATTATTTTGCTTAGCTTAATACCCTCTAGGTCCATCCATGTTGTTGCAAGTGACAGGATTTCTTTTTTCTTTATGGCTGAATAATACTCCATTCTATATTTACATGTATTTTTTGCATTTTCTTTATCCATTCATCTATTGATGGATACTTAGGTTGTTTCCATAACTTGGCTACTGTAAATAATGAGGCAGTAAACATAGGGGTGCATGTCTCTTTTCGAACCAGGGATTTTGTTTTCTTTGGGTAAATTCCTAGAACTGGAATTACTGGGTCATATGGTAGTTCTACTTTCAGTTTTTTGAGGAACATTAATACTGCTTTCCATAGTAACTGCACCAATTTACATTCCCACCAACAGTGTAGGAGGGTTCCCTTTCCTCCATATCCTCACCAGCACTTGTTATTTCTTGTCTTTTGGATAGTGGTCATTCTAACTGGTATGAGGTGATGTCTCACTGTGGCTTTGATTTGCATTTCCCTAACGATTAGCAATGTGGGGCATCTTTTCATGCCTTGGAAAAATGTCTATTCAGGTCCTCTGCCCATTTTTTAATTGGGTTATTTGTTTTCTGTTGTTGAGTCATATGAGTTATTTATATATTTTGGATATTAATATCTCATCAGATAAATCATTTACATATATATTCTCCCATGCTGTAAGTTGCCTTTTTGGTCTGTTGATGGTTCCTTTGCTGTACAGAAGAAGTTTTTTAATTTGATATAATCCCACTTGTTTGAACTTATTTTCTAAAGTTTTGGTATAATCTGTTGAATTTAAGACTAGTTTTCATGCCTTTGCAGAAAGAATTGACTAATATTAATGACAAATAAGTGGATAAATAACACAGTAGAAGCCCAAAATTATGATCATGATTTTGTGCAGCAAAGAATGGATTTCAAGTCAGTCAAGATTATCTTGTCATCTATTAGCTACATGTTCTGGGCTATTTAACAACTTTTTTGGGTCTCTGTCCTTGTAAGATGGAGATAATAATACTTTACCACCTCCCTGATTATTGTGGTGCTCAGAGATCATATTCAAGAAATGGCTTCCTGAATGTCACATTTCAGTAAGATTGTTTATTGTGATTCATATTTAGATAAAACTGAAGGGAAAGGTAGTTACATGGTGATGGAGAATCTGCTCTCAAATCTGAAAAAAGAGCCACGTTCCTGCCTATCTAAGTTCTGGCCTGGAGACTCCTTTCTAGACTGGGTGAGAGCCGAGCTCTCTCTCATGTCTCACTGAAATACACTGATTTCCTGAGTGTCGGTAGAGGCACAGGTGTATTAAGACCAGGCCATCTAGTTTAAGGCTTGTTAACTAGAAAATAGAGAGCATGCTTTTTCAGAATGTTGTTTTCTGGTTTTACCTGGCTCCTGTGATATCTGCACCAAGTGCCTGAAAACCCTAGCAGTCTGTAGTCTCAGTGCTCCTTTTTTTCCTTCTTTCTCTTCTTCCTTCCTTTTCACGGATAGTATGGAGTAGAATGGAGGATGTTTACTCTGCTTTGAGACTTTCCAGACAGTTCAGTGTTTTAAAATTGCCATCTGAAAAAAATCAGTCGGTCCATAGACAATTTCTTAGTATCTAGTATGGTTAAGCACTGAGGGATAAAATAAAGGCATGAGATATTCTTTATCTTGCAAACTTGATGCAGCTACCAATAGAGAATATTCTCACCATTCATCGAACAACTTTTACAGGTTACAGGTCATTTTTAACATACTTTATTTCATTATAATCATGACATTACTTTATTAATAATGATATTACTGCCATAACTTAATGAGGCTCAGAGAATCAGGGACCATACTTAATAACTATTGACAAAATTAAGGTGTGTGATAGAAGTGGAAGCACAGGGTATTGTGAGAAGGCATGATGCATGGTCTGTTATAATGTGGGAGGAGGAGGCTGGAGTGGCCATGGGAAGATTTCAGAAGGAAATGACTTCCAGCTAATTTGTAATTAATGGGCTCAGGTTGGTTTGGGAGAACATTCCAGACATAAGTAAATACATGTTCAACAATCAGGAAGTGAGTGTACATTTGGGTGTTAAAAGAACAGAAAGAAGCCAAGTATAGCTAGAGTAGAGATGACAAAGGGGAGGGTAGCAAAACTTTACGTTGGTGAAGTCGTCTTGGATTGGACTATGAAGACCACTGTAAATTAAAGCATTTTAGATTTTTCCTTAATGGTAATGGGACATTATTGAGAGGTTTTGAACAGTAGTATGATGTGACTTTGAAATATTACTCTGTCTATAAAATACAGTGTATGATGGTATAGTATTTGAGAAGTATATGAGAAAGGACTACTTGTTTGGAGTAGAATTTGATCACTGGCCTGGGGACATGGGCAAAGCTAACATTAAGAATTATTAAGATTTTCAATTGGATAAAAGAGAGAATTAATAGCAAAGAATGGATAATAGAAAGAATTCCAAGTAGAGGATATAACATTTGCAAAGGTATAAGAAGAAATAGCATCAGTTCAGTGCTATTGCCAAAGAATAGGGCACAGTGTAAGAGAAAGACTGGGAATAGTTGCATCTGTTTTCTGGGCTTGGAGGTAACAATTCCGAGATCATCTGAACGGCAAAGGAGAGGTTCTTAATATTGCGTTTGTCAGCATTGGAGTAGCTGTACAGTAGCCTTGACCTTGAAGGTGGGAGCTTTCAGTGACTTTGCTGGAGGAAGCTAGAGAAAACAGGTTGGCAAAATGGGACAGAACAATAAAACTTTGAGACAACATAGGTCTCACTAACTTCAATCTCTGTAACAGTGATTTGCCCACCATGGGGTCTCAATAATTACACATGTAAATGAGTCTAGTACAGATGAATACTGAATTCTCTTGTTTGTTTCAGGAAAGGATAATTAATAGTTTAAGCATGATTCTGATTATATACTTATCATGAAACATCTTGCGCTTTAGCTATATGACCAGACAAAAGAAAAAAAAAATAGAGTAGGCTACATGGTTGGGTTTGTGCCATATGAAATTCAAATAAACTTGTAGTAATCCAAACATTTTAATTTAATTTGCTGTTGGACACCAGCAGATTTAATCAGTGCATGAACTCTTAATGAAAGTAAAGGTACCTATGCAATTAATGGGAACAGAATTGTGAATGGTTCTTACCTGCCTGGAATATTAGACTTTAGAGTTGACTCACAATTTAAATACATACATAATATGAAGTGTTCATATCTGTCTTTATGATATTTATTTTAGTATTAATTAATTTGAAATCTAAGTTCTTATTATCTAAAACTAACATCAACACTCTCCAAAGAATAAACAATTCTTTATCAGAACCATTTCAAAGCACCTTCTGTATATGACATGCTGTGCACTAGATGCTGGGCCTTTCACAGTCCACAGAAGAAATCCCTGCCTTGAAAAGCCTTGTAGCTTGGAATATGGGAACAACAAAACAATGTGAAAATTGCAGTATAATCATTAAAAAAAAAATGAGTGTGAAATCCTCATTAAACCACCTGCTTCTTTTATATATGTTCTTAATATTATTATGCAATTTTTGAAACCTTAAAGATTGAATGATCTGCATATTGTGGTCAGCCTACATTGTTGCTAATGTTTGTTGATGCTCAAAAAACAATGAATGATATTGAAATTCAGTTTTCTATTAAGATCAATTTGTAGTGTGAGTCAAGTTGGTTTGAATTCAGAGATAAGTAGCATTTTTGCAGAGATCCTCTAGTGAGCTATAAAGAGAAAAGGAATGAAGCTCAGAGAAGATGGCCAGTGAACAAATGGTGTGTTTTATTCAAGGGTCAGCCTTCCCATAAGGGCTGGCTCTCTGATACCTACCTTCCTTCTGTTCTCCTGGTTTGAGGTCTCTCTAGAAAAATTACACAATACAAAAGCAAATGGGTGTTCAATGGTGTGTAAAGTGTGCCAACTATGGTGTGTGTGTAAACTATGCAAATTACATAGTTAGGCTTCCTATCGCTGCACATATACATGTATCCATACATTTCCAGAATACTTACAATCTAACCATAGAAATAATGTACTTATTTCATCATTCCTTTATCCACATCTGACATTGCAGCTATTGCAGTGAATTAGAAAAGACAATGTACTACATTTACAGAAGTGCACTTATGGTGGTTTTTTTCACTTGAGAGCTAAAACATACCATTATAGAATCACTCTTTCTTGTTTTTCATTTCCTATTCTAAATAGTTTACTATTGAGTTGATCATTTAATTCACCCAAATAACAAAGTGATGACTAGGGTTCTAGAATTAAATTTGGAAGAAAACAGCTCCGTCTCTACTCCCATGAGTAGATATAAGTAAAAATGAAAAAAATCTATACCTCCTGCCAGACAGCGAGGAGGATTAACACCTACGCCAGGCAGGGTTTAAGTTACAGATGTTACTGTTGGTGAAGTGAGGTGCCTGGAGAGGGGTTTGCCATGATCCTGCGGTGAGATCTGCCACATTGTCTATTCAAGGGAAAGAGAAGATTCTTTCAGAGTTTCTAGCTTGATAGCAGCAAAAACCAAAGAGCATGACTTGTAATTTCAAAATGTCTGAGGGACCAAAGAAAACGTGTTTTAATGTAGTCGTAACTCCTCAGAAACGGCAGTTTTGGACGGCTCCTCTTCCCTAGGCACACATAACCCATCAGTCTTTCAAAGGGATGTTCCTTAGAGCCAATCACTGCTCCCAAATTTAAAATATAGATGTTGCACCTATATTCCAATGACTGCACAGTAACAAAGGTACTGTATTAATGAAGGTTAATAATCTTGATCATTCACAAAGGTCTAATAGGCTTCATCTAACTAGGGGACGAATCCCTTTGCCCGCAGCTGCTGGGCTTTGATGCTTTTCTTCCATATCTTTGGATGTCCTGACAGTGCCTGACCTGCCAACAATTGGAAGCTGTAGCCAGTTACTATTAGTTGAACAGTATTTATTGAAGACTCTCTTTACACAACTGCCAAACAAGGCCTATCAAAATAATACAGTACTTGGGAAAATTTAGTCTACTAAAAGCAGTCTTACTCTTAAAATATTTTCATATCATTTGTTCTCATTGTATATCCATAATTTCCCATTTACTTCTGAAGAAATGCAACATATTAAGAAATTTTTGGTAATTGTTGACCAAAGGAAGAAATAACCATTAGAAAGAGGTGTTTGTTTACAAGTCTCTAGTTCCATGAAATGAAAATATTCCCAGGACCTCTGTCAACTCACTGTGCTAAAGTGTTATCTTTAATAGTTACCTGTTGATCACATATGTGAATATACTGAGCCCAGTTCAGGAAATGCTTTCTATCTAAATTGACCTCTAATTTGTAACAGCCTCAGTCTAATTATTCAGAGATTGTATTTAGAAGGCCTCCTCCATAGCCCGACAGCACCTGGAAGCTGCCTTACACAGAGCAGTAGACAGGAAAAATTTCTGGAATAATATCTCACTTCCCTAGAAAATGAAAGCAAAAACCTTGATCTCCAGGGTACTAGGCCTTCAACCAGATGCAGAATGGGCCATTGTCATCATAGAGGTTACTACCAATCATGTTTTCTCTTTATTTTTCCTAAGATGCTTACCGTTAACTGCTCTATAGATCTGCTCTTTAGAAAGACTTGTGATCCTGAAACATTTCAGAAAACAGTTTAACTGAATATTATTTTCCAGTAGCTCCCTTGTTTCTTCCATAATAACAGGAATTCAGAGATTTTTCTCTTTTCACATCTGAAATAGTGTAAGTCTGTCCGTGTTGAGAGGGGTATGAACTTTTGGACACAGATGTTTTGCTCCTGCTGTGTTCTCTGTAACTGTGAGAACCTGCCGTTGGTAGGTATGAAGCCAGAACCACCCGTGGTGGGGGGAGGCTGCTCTCTGACCCTTACACTGACTCGCTTTCATGGGTTGCGTGGAAGGTTGAGTTTGCTGTCGACGTATTATGTGAGATCTGTGTTACGTGAGCTCAGACTTACTATGAGCTTTGCCTGTCCTAGGACGGGTCCCAGTAAACATCTGATGCTGCAGGTCATTCAATACTTTCCGAAGAATGTATTTTCAAAGGATATATCAACACCTATCAAAATCAGAATTTTTGTCATTAGGATTTTAATTTGCTGTTTGTAACTGTAAAGTTTGGCTTACTAGAACAATTGTCATTTAGAGTCTTGAGAGGAGATACAGAACCTTACCTAGTGGGAAGCTCTCAGAGATGAAATCCAGGATCCTGAAATCTCAGTTTATTAAGCTGAGGTGTGAATTGGCTTTTGCATATTGCAGTGTTAGATATGATTCTCTTTTGGGGCAAGAAAAACATGATTTCATAATAAGCTTGAAATTGTGGCGAAGGGTGAGATTTCATCTTTTCTTCTTCCACATAAAATGACAGGCCTGTCTCTCTTTGATAAAAAATTCAGTTTCCCAGGAGTGATCTCAAGGAGCCCTGGTTTCAGTTGCAATTTCCGTATCAAGTCCTACCTCATCCCTTGTCTTCTCTGTGGCAGGGGCCTGGTAACATGACCTGTACCTTCTGGCTTTTTGAATATTTCTTCTCAGCTCCTGATGATGCTGAGCAACATCTGGAGTAACCCCTATCTGGAGAGTAACCCGAACAATCTCTTTCACCCTGAATGCAGACGGGATTAATGGAACTGTTAGGTCTGGGAATTTGGGGACTTGGGTCAGTGACTCAAGTGAAATAATTTGCTGATAGGCCCAATTCCAGCAAAGATCCTAGCAGGGTACCTGGTAATAAATTGGAAGGAGAAATGACGCTTGTACTTTCCATACCTTGTCATGCTTTCTTATCAGATCACCTCAGTGTCAAAGGATTATTGATAAGCATTGTTGCATCCTTTGTGAAATTTGAGACTAAAGGAGATCTCATGCTATTGCCACCTGTACCCCTTGCCCTCTGAACCCAGCTGGGGGTCTAAATCACCTAGGTAAGAGTTTTGCTTTGCTGCAGCCATTAGCCAGCTACTTACCTACAGTATCAGAGCTCCAGGCCTTGATGATCCAAAATGCCCTGTTACGTGTTACTTTGGTAATGAACTGCTCACTTTATCTTACTGTGACACAAATTGTGTTCAGATGTGTCCTTGATAATGCATAGTAAGCTGTCGTCCAAAAGAATTGCTGCCATCATCGAATGGGATGGGTGGCTGCATGACAACCTGAGTGGTGTCATAGAAATATCAATGATCTGAGGAGACAGGTTTTTGTTTTCAAATAAGCTTTTCAAGAAGAAGCATGACTAATAAAAGGTAGCTAGGATTTATAACATACCAGGCATTGGGCTAAGCACTTCTAGTACAGTTTTCCCATTAATCCTTACAATAGACTAATAAGGTATATGCTGTTATTACCCTCATTTTATAAACAAACAATATGAACCTTAGTGAAGTCTAGTATCTTGACTAAAGTCATATGCTTTGCAAGTAGCAAAGCTTGGTAGGGCTGTAATCTTGGTCTCTGACTCTAAAATCCCTTTGCCTGTAACTTCTGGACTTCCCTCCATATTCTATTTCTTTGAATTTTTTCATAGTACATGACCCACGGACAATTTAGATTTGGCATCCAATCACAATAAATTGAATTGCATTTATCATAGACTCATTTCAAGCAATTGCAAACATAAAGCTTATAGGGAAATGATAAAGGATCTGGAATAATTTCATCCACTGAAAAGACTGAAAAGAATGCATGCTCTTAAAATGTTCTCAGATTTGTTGTGTTCTTTTTGAACACCCGTAATTTCTCATTTACTTCAGAGGACTATGACATATTAAGACATTTTAGTATCCTTTTCCTTTCCCTAGATGATTTTATGTTAATGATCTTCAAATAGATACAGGTTAAATGCTCAGCTAAACTCCATTTCCTTTGCTAACAGAACAAAAGCAAATAGACTTAGACTATACTCAGAGACATTTAGATTGCATATGACATTTCCTGAAAGTAAGAATGGTGAAAAAGTAGAGTGGTTAGACTGAGGGTGGCAATGCTATAGGTCTTTAATGACTTGATGATCCTTATAAATTCCATGTGGTCAAGTAAAGTGTGGGCATGGGCAACATGATATTAAGCCTTTGTGTTGGCCTCCTGGTTCTTGGCTCCCTTGGAAGATGGGACATTGTCCGTTGGGATGTGGAAGAAAATAACTTGATAACTCACTAATATTTGTTGCATGCCTACTTTGCATAAAGCATATCTTCAGGAAAAGGCAAACCATGGTGAGTAAGATAGACACAGTTCCTGCCCTCATGAAGTTTACAATAGAATAACAGCACTTTCATGTGGAAATAATACATTTCCATAAGGCTCTAGAGTCAGTTCAAAAGGAACTACAACCACATATATTGTTGTATCAAAGTCATAATTAGTGCTTGGATGTTTCTCCATTTATGCCTTGCTAAATGTAAGGCATTCTATTGACAGGAGTAGAAAAGAGGGTAACCCATGTCAAAGTAAAATTGCCCCTGACACACTCTTGCAAGGCAAAGACTTATTGCATAAGAGCATATTATTTCAAAAGGCTGCCCTCTGTAACACAATCAATATTGTTTAATTAAAGGATGATACTATTGATTCTAGTTAACCAAAACTGCTTACCTCATTAGTTTGTATTTCATATGTGTTCCCAGAGACAGAATGATTTAGTGATTGTAATCCTAGTCTTTGTAGTCTTTGTATATAGGGTAAAGGTGCTTTTAAAAAAATGCTAACTCTTATACTCTGGTTTTGAGTTGTTTTTCTGTATGTGATTAGTGAACACTTTTGTGTGTGTATATCCATAATTTTTAAATAATAAGTTATGGAAGCATTCATCCTATATGTACAAACATGGGATTTTAGGAAATCAAATTATTTAATGCTAGAATTGTTTGATTACTAAGAAATTGGTACCACCATCAATGGTAGACTGTAATATATTTTTCAGTGGATATTGTTCATTCTAAGTGACCTGTCAAAAGCCCTGTTAATATATCTGTGGCCTGCCATTAAGCACAGGGTCTTATTAAAAATAGTGGATCTAATTACTTTATTGCTGACACTATCTATAGGGATGTTTTTAGGAAATAAAACACAAGGGCCCTGTTTTTTTTTTTAATCAGTCAGGTAAAGACTGATAGTGAGTTACATGCTGCTAATAAAAGACAATATGCTATTTCACTTGATCATTTGAAGGTCATATATAAAAGGCCTCTTGAGTTGGTAGGAATATGGAAATGAGGGAGAAAAGAAGTATTAACATGCACTGAACAACTGCTTTCTACCAGGAATGATAGATCTCTTTTAATTAATCCTCACAAGATATAGGACTAGGAGGTGCAGTTAGCCCCTGTTTGTATATATAAAAGCTTTAAGTTTGAAGCTTCAGTAACTTGTCCAATACTGTATGGGTATTAAATTATGATTTCAAGCTTTTCAAGCTATGTCTAGTTGACTCTGCAACCTCTTTTCTTTTTCTTTTAGGACACTGGCATTCCAAACAAACGTACAAAGAAAGAGTATAGGCTTTCTACATTTGTCCAAGAAAGAGAAAAACAGCGAGGCTTAGAAATATCCTTTGATATGCATATACACTTAAGCCAGTTTAAGTAAAATGATGAACCAGGAAGAAATACCTAGTATTAACATTAATTGCCAACATTTATTAAGGACTATTTGCTAGCACCTTTCATACTGTTCTTTGTATTTTAATTCAGTTATTCCTCATAGAAACCTTATAAAATGAATACCATAATTGTGACCATCTTAAGGAAGAAAACACTGAGACAAAGCAAAGTGAATTATCTTCAGTGCTATATTTTATACCTAGAAAATTCAAGAGATTTTTAAGTTACTAAAGTTAATAAAGACAGTTCCAGTGTGACTGGGCACAAGAAGAATATATAAAAATCAAAGCTGTTTTTCAATTAAGCAAACCCAAGAACAGACATAGAAAAAAATGTATTCACAAGAGTAATAAAACTACAATTTACAAATAAATACAATGAGAAAGATACAGGAAGGAAATGAAATAATTTCATTAAAAAAACAATAAAGCAATGCCTTATGATTTTGAATGGGAATGTTTAAAAGCCAATTATCTCAAAAATTAATATATGAATTTAGTTATCTGCCAGTTAGTAACAGCAGTTTTGTGGGGGAGATGCATTTTCTCTGAAATGGATGAAAAGATAAAAAAATTCCTGTGGAGGAATAAATGCTCAAGAACAACCAAGTAAACTACAAAAAGCAAAAAGCAGAAAAGGGCGGGGATTTGTTTCACCCAACACAGGAAAATTTTATAAACACACTGTAGTCAAATTAACAATATCTTGGCATGAGAATCAGCCAAAATACAAAATAGTGCAACACAATAGAGCCTCCAGAAATATGTGTGATATATCTAAGTGTTTAGTGTATGACAGATAGTTCAACTCAATGGGAAAATGGTGGCTCATTTAAGAACTGATTTTCCATTCTTCATGCCATGCACAAACCTAAGTTCTAAGTGGATGATGCATTTCCTTCCAGCACAGTCATAGTCAGGAACACAGTGACCGTCTATGGAATGACTGTGTTAGTAGAAAATCTAAGCGATTTCACACATGCCATCTATAAAGAAAATGACTTTCTTGGCCAGCTAAGACATTCAAAATCTGTAATAAGGGATATAATTTGATAATTTCATAGTATAAAATTAAAACTGTGCATGAAAAACATACTATAAAGAAAACCATTAGCCAACTGAGTTTGGAAAAATATGTGGAACATAGATGGCACATAAATAAAACTAACAGACTAGTAAGATAAACAAACAGAAGAAAATGAATGAAGATTTTAATAGATGCTCAAGAAAACTAAAATGAAATGGAGAGTAGAATTATATATATGTATTATATGTACATATATGCATATATTTATGGTGCACACACACTTTAGAAACATGCAAATTAATGCAAAAAAATAAAAGGACAGCTAAAAATAATATTTATGTAGTCTATATGGATTTTTTCAAAATATGCAACTTTCTATTTTCAAAAGAGGATTTGAAATTTAGAATCATGAACTCAATCCATTACCTGTATCCAAACACAATATTATTTCAGTAAGTTTGTTTCCTCTATCCATATTGATGAGAATAGTCACACTCTGATTACATAAATAAGAAAATTGAGTTTAGGTAGTTCCCTATCTTGATCAGAATTAATAGAAAAAAAATCAGTTGGATAGTGTTGATACCAACCCCAAAAATAGCTTTTAAGAAGTTCAGACTTAGATGTGGCTCTCAATTTAATAGTCCCTATGGAGACCATATAATGGTAGACTATATAATGGATATTACGTGAAAAAAGATGTAAATTTAAAAGAAATAGCATAACCAATTATAGAAATTGACATACAGAAAAGTGATATGAAAGTAGAGTGGTTCTTAAATACATTTTCAAATCCAGCTTGAGATCATATTGAAATGAAGGAACTACTTTTCAACTTTTTGGTTACTTTTTTTTTTTTTTACTTCAATCAGAGGACTGGAGGGAGCAGAGGAGGATTACTAAATCCAGGTTTGACCATATTTGTCTGCAACTCAATCCTTTGCAGAAGAAGGGGATGACTCTAAAAAAGAAGTGAATATAGCTATACCCTAGGATGAGGAGATGGTGGGAACAGTAATAATATCATTATTGTTTTCCTTTCATTTTGTTTGTGAATATGACCTTGTGTACCTGAGCTCGTAGAAAGACAGATGATTAGGTAAACAATTGGTTTGCATGGTACTAGTGCCATCTTTGTCTTAAATTTGTATTTCTTTCTTTTAAATGTACAAGAACTTCAGAAATTTGGCATCATTTATGAGTTTGCCTAAAGCATGGTCCTTGAATGCTAAAAATAAATGAAACTGATTGTTAAACGTCGAATGAAGTTGGTCTGGAAGCGGTAGTGAAGATAACTTAGATGAAGTTTGAAGATTTATGAACAGCCATTATAAGGAGTGAGATTACCAGCTGTTTTACATATCCAGAGAGAGTAAACAAGAAGTCCCTACCTGCCAGCATAATTAGGCACAGGATTAAGTAGATGAAGGAATGATTCTGGAATTTCCTTTTTGGGAGAGATTTCTGGAATAGCCAGGTTACCTTTTTTTATATTGCTTGGAAGAAAGAGGATGATCCAAATGACTTCTTTGAGATCTCTTTTAGTGCAGTGATCCCATACTGAATGAAGTGTAGCGTCGGAGAGATCCCATACTGAATGAAGTGTAGCGTCGGAGAGCCACTGCTGCAGTATGCTTTCAGAGATGGAAATGCTGATGGAAGTAAAGGCATTAATATAAAAATAACAGTGAAGGAAGGTTTACAAAAGCAATTGGGAGCAGGTTAACAAATGCAGTTTGGTAGTGTTGTTTAAAATGAGGTTGAGATTCCAGGCTGTTTATAAATAGGAGAATTGTCTGTAGAGACTGTGAGACAATTCTCCATACTTAGCAGCCATCAAGCTTTTCTTGTACTGTTATGACAGTTGAGGGTCTCACAGCTTCAGCTAACCGTGGGAAGCTTGGAGCAGCTCCAGCAGAATGTAGAAACAATGATGAGAGTGTTCGCAAAGAGTTTTAAAAGTGAAAAGAAAGGGAACAATGCACTTGAAAGGAACAAATCACTTGATTTTCTTATATTGCCTTTGTTAGACATCTTCCTTGCTACTTACAGTTTTTTTTTAACTTGTATAGAATTTAAAATTTAGAAGTTCCTATGGATGTCAATTTTAGACAACAAATGCTCAAAACTGGAGTACCTTAGGATTGATTAAAATGTATCTTGTTTTCCTAGCTCTGTGTTCAATCCTGTCTTTGACTCTTTTCTCATTTTCTTTCTTTCTGGGCAATCACAGCTCCTGATAAGGCTTTGATTCCCACTAGAGAATCTGCCTAATGTGACAGGTGTAATTCTGAGATGTCCTCCTAGCTTCCTGTGTCTGGTGCACCCTGTACGACTTCACCCCTTTTAGGGTGAGCATGACATGTGGATATTATGGAATATGAAGCCTTTACTCATGTTCACTAGTATAGCAGAAGGGGTTTTGCTGATATGATTAAATTCCCTAATCAGCTGCGTTAATCAAAAGGCTCTTATTCTGGATGAGCCTGACATAATTGTATGTTAAAAGAAGGGAGATTTGAAGCAGCAGCTGACGCCCTCCTGCTGGCTTCGGAGGAATAAACTATAGAGCTGAGAGCACCTTCCCGCTGACCGAGAGCAGGAAGATGGAGCCATTCTGCTCCATCAACAACCTGAGGGATCTTGTAAGTGGATTTTACCTAGTCAAGCCTCATGACAAGGATACAGCTAACAAACAGGCATTTTAATTTCAGCATTGTGACATCCTGAGCAGAAGAACTGGCTGAAACAGGCCAGACTCACGACTCATCGAAAATGTAAGATAATACATGGGTGTTAAGGTGCTAAATGGTGCTAATTTGTTACACAGCAATAGACAACCAGTACACCAAACATTCTCCACCTTCTGCTCTAACTTGATAAGGTTCATCTATCCACATAAGCCCGTGGGTCAGCTCCTGGTTCCCTTTATTTATTTTTCTAGCAGTGAGAATTGTTATTTTTAATTCCTGACTATCTGTAAAGCAACTATGCACAATCTTCCCGATGGGAAGCTTTTTGTCTCTTGAATTACTATGGTCATCTCCTACTTGGTCTCCCTACCTCCAGGCTTACTTTACTCAATACTTTATCCTTACATCTGGGCTGTCAGAGTGAACAATTCTGAAATAAAGATCTGTTCACAGCATGTTATTACATAAAATCCTTTATAAGTTTCATAGTTCAAAGTCTTTAACATAAAGCCTTTAGGACTTGATCCTGGGTTGTCCTTCTGACCTCAGCTACTCCACATACTTTCATGGCGTTCTCATCTACCTTCAGTTCTCTCAACAGATAAATAGTTCTGGTAATGTATGTCTTCATACACTTTCCACAGCTCTGGGATTCTCATTGCTTAAGTAAGTCCTACCCCCTACTTCAATAGGTATGTTAAATTTCACCACTTTGGTAAATGCTACCTTGATATAGACTTATCTTCCCTTTTCAGTGCTTGCATAGTTTCTTTTATGATATAGTTAATGAATCTTTGTCTTCTTCATTTGCTTGAGAAATTCTTGACATGTGAAAGCTCAGTTTGTCTTCATAATTGTATCATCTTGCACAGAGTCCAACATCTGTATGAATCCAATACATGCTTACTCTATAAGCTGGAGATTGGGTTTCTGAATAATGATCCAATTCAAAGCACTTTGGCTGAAATAAGTTAGGGTTTTGAATTCTTTTCACATAGTATCCAGAAGACAGTACCTGAGAAAGTTGAGGATAGTCCCAATATGAGAGCATTAAATCTAAGTCTTGTTAATATCTCTCAGGGTAATAAATTAAAAATTTGGGGTTATCTTGTTATATGCTAGATGTAAATCATTTATGTCTATATCAGATAAAAATTACCTGCAATTTTATCAGCCTCCTATGAACATCTTATTCTATAGAACCTGGGCCTTAATAATTAGTAAATAGTAAGTCAAGTAAAGTTACTTTTTTTCTTAGGTAGATTTTTTTTTAGACAATGTTCCAGTATGACATTGGAAGGGCATTTCTTAATGTTTTGCCCTATTTCCAAGTTTTGGATGATTTTTTAAATGGCATAGCTATACTAGCCTCCAACTGTTTTCATTGCTGCTTTGAGGAAAGAGAAAAGTCATTATCTTAACAATAGAAAGAGGAAACATATGGAGGGACTTTTACTTTTGGGTGGCAACTTTCTTCTTTGATTTCTACTGTATCTTTTAAAAAATAAGACAGATTTGACATTATGGAATTTAACTTCTGGGCATTTGTTTCCCTCTTGCCTACATCATTATAGTCATATCCTGTGTGATAGTATAATTCTGACCCCCTTCCCAATTTGAGGTGACATTGCAAAACCTACTTCCTTTAATTTAACACTTCAACATATAAGGCCACATTTTCCCATTCACACTCATAATTGTCCCTGACATAGAAAGAAGGATACAAATTAAAAGAGGGACAGACATTAAAAGATGCTGTGGGTAAATTCTGTGAGTAAAAAAGTAAAGTACTAAGGTATACTGATGAGTTAAATTTATCTTCCCTTTGTCTTCTAGAACCTGGAGTCAATATCTGTGAGCCTCCCCATAATCCTTCCCTCCTGCCTTTCCCTACATACACATTTATTCCATTCTTTAATATTTTTCTTTCCCATCTTAAAAATATTTTGTTTGATTCTAGTGAAGTCCACCTACAACATAGATCACTAATAGAGGTCTCAGTTAATCATTTTTTGCCACAAACAAAATTACACGTTTTTTCTTTTGTAGACAAAATCTGAATTTCAAACAAGTTCCTCTTAAGGGGTCAGGGTCTTCAGACTTCTAATATGAAACTAAGCAAATTAATAAATTGTTATAAAAGTTATATGTTGTTAAGTAATAATATTTATATATTAAGTTTTGAGTCTTTGTAAAAACCCTTTTTTCTGGACAATCTTTAATTTTAACTGTATCTAGTCTAGTCATTCTGGTAGTTTCTTTTCTCACCTCCCTTGGGCTCATTCTAGGGCAATGCTAGTGACAGCCGGCCTGAATTGAGTACTCAAATCATACCAGGCACTTCCATGCCCTTTCCATGAGTTATCCCATTTAATTCTCACTTCAGTCTTAGGAACACCCACCTGACAGATGAGAAGACTGATGCCCAGGATTAATGCCACAGTACATTAATAATAAATAATTTCTAATCAAGTTATAAAATGTGCCCATGATTTTGAAGATAACAGTTTAATGGAAAGTACTTTTCAAGCAAATCTGAGAACTTAAATTCCCATTTCTGTTCTAATCCTAACAGTGTACTGGTCTTTTTTCTGAATGTCTGGTAAGCAGGGAGGAACCAATGACCTCATCTGTAAATTAAGGGATATTAGAGTATATAAGCATTTTATCAAGTTTATTCGGTGAATGTTTAAAACTAAAAACAATGTCCATCGTCACATAAATTAGAGAAAAATTGGGCCAACAAAGTAAATCATTCACCTGCAGCAAGTCCTAAAGTCAGTAATTTCACAGGAAATCCCTCTCTTGATAATGCCTGTGAATTACTCTATCTTAGTATAGTGGGGAATGGACACAGTCAGGAGTCAGGTAGTCATGTTTGCCTTCTATTTTCCTGCTTCCTGGCTGTATGACTATGGATCAACCACTTAATCTTTCTCTGCCCCTCTACAGTGGTGACCATACTTTCCTCTTAGGGGTGGTGAAGTGGTTAATGATAATGACCCACGTAGGGTGTCAAGCACATACTATGCCAGTTCTCTTCCTTTTTTGAAGTTGGCTTTCTCTTTCTCTCATCATCTCTTTCTCAAATTTTCTGCCCCAGGAATTTCTTATTCTTTCTTTCTCTTTAGTATAAATCTTGGCTACTTATTCATTGTCTCAGATGAAAATGCTGCTCCACTCTACTCAGCACTAGAATATTTGCCAACCAACTTACTATACTTTTCAAAAAGGTTGCTAGAACAGGGTCTCTTCTTCAGTGTTCTCAATTACAGGGCTTCATAATTCTGAGGAAATAGTGGATATGAATAATGAACAATTCTTAAGTATCATCATAGACCACATGTATAATTATTGCATGCATATGTTTATATAAATTGACCCCTTTAGATTGCATTGGAGAGGGATGCTATTTGACTTGGACAGAATCTGAATCTTGTTCTGCCACCATCTATGTACCATCCTATAAGATATACATATATGGAGATCAAGGCCAGAAAAAAGCACACTTCCTATAACTTGAAGATTTTTCCCCAAAACCTATTATAAGTTACACTGAACCAGATTGAAGACCCCTTGTGCCTAGACTTCTTTTCTCCTGAGTCTACGATTCCTGATTCCAGTGACAACTAAAGGCAAATCCCATAAAATGTATGAAATGTACGGAGAGAGAGAGAGACTGATACAATATCCATAGGATCTATTAGAAGTTACCCCTAATCCACCCATCGCAGTTCTAAGGCAGGCAGAGTTTCTCCCAAAGTCATCTCACTGCCATTCTGAAGACAGAAAGAAAAGCAGCAAGTGTCTGTGGACTAAAAGTCTTATTACAGGGTCACCAGGCAAATGCTTATGGTGCCACGTCAAGTAAGTGAATGTGTCAGGTATGTGGGCAGATGGTTCTGGACATTCATTTGATGATTCTCAAGGGAGCACCTGCCCCTCAGAGCCTGACATTATTGCCACATAGAAATGCAGAACCCAGGTGGTCAAATTTTCTATTTTTCAAAAGATACTTAAAACCCAGATATCTTTGCAAAATGTCTTGATAGAGAATTGCTTGTCACTAAAGCAAAACACTAACTGATCCAACAAAATATGTCTCTAGGTGACACATATATAGAAAGCAGAGAGAACTTATAAATTTCATCAGGCCAAAAGACAATGTTAAGATTGTACAAAGTACATTGGCATTGACAACATAGACTATTTGCAGTTCAAGTTCACTCTGATATATTCTGTGAGTAAAATTCTGTATTCCAGCTAAAAAATGACCAGCATGACTCCAAAATAATTTGAATCAACTTACTAAGATTTTGGTTATCCATATCAAGAAAGCTACACTCATTTAAAAAATATATATGTACCCGTTCTCAAAGAATTTTAAATCATTTGAAATTTTGTTGTTGCTGTTGAATTTTAAATTCAGGAACATTTCTTTAAGGACCATCAAAATCCTGTATTAGCTGTATTGAGGGAAGGAGTAGTACAGAAGGTTGATTATGTTCCTTTTTGGTTGTTTTAATTTACTTCTATTAGGAATTTGTAACAGTCGAAACCTAAAACATAAGGATTTAAAAGAATGGCACCTGAATAAAAATGAGAGCATGTGGTTTAAACATGATTGATGAAAACACAGCTGTTGGAGGTAGCCACCCACCAAAAAGTCAGCTAGAAAATCAGAAAAGCCAGAGAATAGAGCCTCAAGAAAGCAGTCACTATGATGCAGATTAGGGGGAGGGATTTCTGAAATAAAGGTGGGAGCTGGTAGGAATGTTTCACTGGCAAAGATACTGGCAAGTGATAGCAAGCACACGACTTAAGGAGAAAATGCAAGAATAGATTATAATTAATTAGGAAGATGAACAGCTTGTAGTTTACTATTTTGTCTTTACCGAAAGGATTTTTATGGAAGAAATGAGTTGGTTTACTTTCCCGGTGAATGATGTTTAAGTAACTATGGAAAGAGTTACAGTCTTTCTTGAGTAGTGCTAGCAGAACACACTTAAAATGTAATCAATTTGTGAGTCAATTTCTGGTTTGTAGATTCCAAATTCATCTACTCAGAGAGGGAGAAGCGCCAAGCTATTCATAGTTCTTTGGGCTATGTTTTCATACTTCTACACTAGCTTTGGTGTTTCACTGAGAATTCAGTGGTTGCGTATATAAGTAATTAAATGTTCAAGTCCTAGCTAAAATTAAAGCCAGAGGGGGAAAAAACTAATTAAACAGAACTTTGATTTAGCCAATTTATGATTTGATCTGAAAAGAACTAAATAGCACTGAAGGTGAATGATAGTTGAGGAATTCACAGTAATAATTTTTATCACTCATATTATTCTCCAACTCCTTTTTTTCATGATTCTCTTTTCCTTGAATCATAAGGATGTATTAAGGGCCAGGCAGACATTTTGTCGTTTAATAGGATGCCTTGTTGGGTTGGCACATATTTTAATTGCTCTCCTGGTATTGAGTAAAGATGAAGTTCACTCATTATAATAAGTTCTAAAGTCTGTCTTACAGGATAAGAATCTGTGTGATTTAACATTAACTCGCAATAGAATTAGAGAAGTGAATGTCTGCATAAAGGAGCTGATGTGGCCACTAATATCACTGTGCCAATAATTTCCTTAATGTGCCATAGACCTCATGCTCCTGTGCATTTTCCTACTGTTTCCTTGATTTAAATGCTGCTTCATTATATCTCTACCTTCCCTTCCCATTTTTGTGTCTGATGAAATTTGTGCAGCTTGTCAATTTTGTGAATTGTCTGTCTGATAAAAGGAGAGAGAGAGAGGATGTCTAAGAGATGCAAGAGGTGGAGAGCTCGGGAGGGACATGGTCAGTTCATGTGCAATGGCCAATGGTAGTGGCAACGTTAATATGGACGTCCCCAATTCCACAATCTTTCCTTTAATCTAGGATTTCTGATCTAATATTTTTCCCTTTTATTCCCTCTGATTACTTCATTTTGAGTTGTTTTTTTAAAATTATTTGATTGTGTTATAAATTACATTTAATATAAAACCATGATACAGTTTTGGAAATGTACAGTGACGGTACAGAAATAATATCCAATACATTAACAACCATTCTGGAATGTACAGAAGTGACAAAAAAGATTTACAGATGGAAGTACATGTCTCCCAATGTGTAATGGTAATAATGATTGTTGGATTTTGGTGGTAAGATTTCTGAGTTGGCAAGATCTTGATTATCACACTCCTGTGAAAAAATCAGTGACAGATTGGAAATTTACCCTGCAATGTTGTTTTATTCCAGTTAACCATGTATTACTTGCTTTCTCCTTGTCCTGTGGCAGTATTTCCAACACGCCATCCTCAGAAAAGACACTGAAATCACATTTATCCTTCGCTTCAGTCCCCACCAGAATTCTCAAAATGATAGATTTATGTTGCCTACCAACACTGTGCCTAGCCTTCCATATATTTTGTTTTATCAGCCTTTATGTTCTAAATATTTATTTTCCCTGTCTCCTAGAGTTCTCTCCCCTAGGTTCAGGGCATCCAACCTTGTCTTCTGTCTAGACTTTATTATTTGACTTACTCCTTTATCTAATTTTAATGGCAGAGCCTCTGCTTTAAAGCCAGGTTGTTTTCCTAACCTAACTTTACACTCTGATCTTTGCCAGGTGTCTTGAAAGGATCCCATTCTGATACGCATTTTGATTCAGCTTTTCATTTGTCTTTTATTTTTTTCTTTAGCTTTTTACAAAATCTCATGCTTAGTCCTTAACTATCTCACCTCCCTTTAACTGGTTAGTTGGTGACTTTCATAAATATTGGAGCAAGTTTCATTTAATATTCTTCCTAGTTTCCACTGATTGCTTACTTCCTTTGAGATTAAGCAGTCTGACAAACCTGTCAGTGTTCTGTTAGCAGCATGGATTAGGTGAGACATGCATCCTTACTGTGACTCTTATCACTTCCTACTTATTTGTCTGTCATCCCCAATTGGGAAATGGGTTGTGATTAGGCTTCTCTTCAGTTGAATCCCATGGCCATGACAATTGCCTGGCATATAATAGATGACTATGAAATATTTATTAAATGAATGAATGAATGATTGAATGGAGTAAGGGTGACTAAAACTTGACCCTATCATCAATAAACTTACAATTTACAACAACAGATAATATAATTTAGCAAATAACATGTTAGATAATTAAATAGAAAGTATGCTGTGAGGACAGATATGGACTGATTGGTGTTATCTGGGATGACTTCCAAGGGGTGGTTGCTTCACTCATTCATTCATTCAAAAAATTTTGTTAAGCTCTTTCTGCGTTTCAATACTTTGTTTGGGTGCTGAGAGTGTAATAGTGAAAAGCACGTCAATGACCTTGTTCTTGAAGGGTTTTCATTCTTTTAAAAAAATGAGCAAATAAAAAAGAGATCATAAATATATAAGTAAACAAATGAAATTGAAAATTTCAAATATGTAAGTGTTACTTATAATAAAATCTATAGTTGTCCATGATTCTCTCTTTTCCCTTTTTCCCCAGTTTAGGTCCAGTACTAAGTCATATTGGTGCTCTTTTCCAAATATATCTTGAATATACATAGTTCTACAACTTCATAATGATCACCCTATTAAAGATACCCTCAAGCTCTTTCGACCTCCAGGTTATTTGCATTCGCTATTTTGCTCTTCTTGGAATTTGCTTTCTCCACAACACTGTGTGGCTGATACCTCCTCAGTGAGGTCTCAGCTCATGTGTCACTTCTTCAGAAATGCATTCCTTGTCATCTTTTTTGAAAAACCACTGAAACCTAGCATTTGCGAACATACAATCTACAGTATTTAGTTTACTGTTTCTCATTGTTACTTTTGCTTGGATTAATAGAATAACTTCCAAAATATATCACCCACTTCTATCTCCATGGCTACCATCCTAGTCCCAGTTGCCATCTACTCTCAGTTGCCAGGCCACAGTAAATTCTCCACATAGGAGCCAGGGGAGGCATTTAAAATATCAAATCAGATCACTTGATTCTGGGTATAATCAGATGCTGAGTTCACATCAACTCTAGAAGAACTGGAAGCAGAAAATAGAAAACACTGTTTCAAAGAAAAAAAAAGATTTGTGAGGAAATGAGGAGAGATGCTATTCTGACCTGGTGTGTGTCTGTGGTGGGAGAGGTGGTGGGGAGACAATACCTGGAGGGTCATCAGCGAGCTTTGGAAGGGGTAATGTCGAAATTCTGCTTTTGCTTCTCCATGTACTTCCCCCACTCACCATTTCCCCTTATAATAAACAACGCCTGCCTCCACACCTGCTGATTCGGGCCTCGTGTCCAACTGTCCCCACGAGTAAAACTGGGGAAGCTCGACCTGCTGTCTTTGTGAGGAGTTGAGGAGACTCCTGGCAAATAATGGATCTGGGCAATTTCTTCTCTAATTCTACCTTTCCAAATTTTCAAACCTGGAGAATTGCAGTTAAAATAGCACCTCTTCCTAATGATATTTCCTCCTAGAGGGGAAAGAGTGAAGGTTTGACCTAAGGAAGTGTTTTAAGAGGTGGGAAGTGGTTGATTTGACTGTGGTTTTCTGGTCTCTGGGTCTCTACTCTCCAAAACTCACTAATGACCCTCCAGCTCTATCCCCTGAGCTTATTAAAATTAAATAACATAGATATTGATTCAGATTTTTTAAGACAACTTGTGTGAGAATATAAAGGAATAGTCTCCCACCCAACAGATAAATGTAAGGAAGTTAGAAATGAGAGTATGAGGGCATGTTACAAACTAAAAATATGATTAAGCCATATCAACGTCCTTGAGGTCCAATTATCACTTAAAAAAATCAGATGATGTCACTCATCTCCTTTAAATTTTCTGGACTTCCTAAAAAAGGGAAAAAAAACTACACATAGTTTCTGGTACTGTATCCAAGGTTTTCGGTGCTTTGCATCATATTCCGTCTGCGCACTTCTGAATTCTACCTCAGGCTTAATGGGCCGTTGTCATCTCTCACCCCTTCCTGTCTCTTTGCCCTCCTTTCTCAGGGCTTTCTTTAAAATCTCGGAGATCTCTTCCTAAGAGGCAGGAAAAACTGGGAAATGACACCCACAGGAAAGCCCTCAACCATTGGGGTGGGTGAGCATTTGTGATGAATTCCAAGCCTCTTTCCTTTGGGGGAAAATTCTAAGGCTCATTGGCCATTGTTTCTCTGATGGTCTCCATGTCCCCAGATGTTAGCAGCTCAGCAAAATGCCTTTTATTCGCTTTTCTTCTTCCCTGTCTCCTTCTTCTGCTGCCTTACTCCATTTTTAAAATACGTATAACTCCCTATTAAACTACCTGCGTGTTAATCACTGTCTTGGACTCTCCTTAGGGGGCACTCCAACTAGGACAGAGAGGCTCTGTAGTGACGATGGTGGTCAGTGACAGGGAGCCTCTCTGAGGGAGCTACACGCGAGCCATGCCCAAACAATGGGAATATCAGATCGTAGGATGAGCAGGAAAGGAGCATTCCTGGCAAAGAGCACAGTGAAGTCAAGAGCCCTGAAGCGGGAGAGAATTGGAATGTTTAAAGCATGGAAGGAGACAAGAAAAACCAAAAAGGCTAGAGAGGCTGGTGCATCCTGAATGAGTGAGATGCATCTCCTGAGTGCATTCAGGAGAAATAGGCAAGGGCCAGCGTGTGTTGGCCTTTACATACCCCAGTAAGGAGTTTGAATTCAGTTTCAGGTGTAGTCTGCAGCAAAGGGGTGATGTGGCTTGTTCCAGGGGTATGAACTAGAGTGGTAGCTCTGAAGAAACTGGGCATAGAAAGGGGTAAATGGGCTCAAGATATATTTGGAGTAGAATTGATACCACTTGCTGATGAATTTTCTATGGTGGGTGATAAAAAGGGAGAAATCATGATACTTAGCTTTTAGGTTTTAACAAGAGTTGTTTGAGGACAGCAATATATACCATACACTGCAGTGGGATAGAACAGGAAAAAAAGTGGGTAGGAATCAAGAGTTATTTTGGATATTTAAATTTTTTCAATGCCAATGATGTATCTAAGAAAAAATGTGTGTACATGAATCTGAAGCTAAATGAAGCATTTAGTGTTGGACATATGACTCTCGGAGTTATCGTGTTATAATTAAACATACTTTTAGTTTCTGTGATACTTTAGCACAGCCTACCCAGAAATATCTGGAGACTTCTGATAACCCCAAACCACATGTGCTAACATATAACCACATGTAATAATGAACTTGAACTTTGTGCGGCACCACTCACAAACATAGATAGCCAGTTCTAAGTTCACGCAGCCTACTGTGTCCATTCCTTCCCATGGTAAGCACGATAAAGGAGCTTGCTCACATTTCCACTTTCTCTGCAGGTGACCAATCATCCTGCTTCTCTCTTGGGTAGCCTGGATCCTGTGCTGTTTCTCCCCAAAGATCTGTGAGTAACAAAACTGTGAACTCTTTCTTGTTTCCCTCTCTTGATCTGAGTCTGGCCTCACCATAACTTACCCAACGTAATATGATCAAAACACACTTGAACATGATCAGAGTTATATCTGAATTCTCCAATGTCCTTACATAGCTTTCTTTTATTGAAAAAGGATAGGAATATGGAGTGTATCATTTTGTAGACCTGTAACGAGAGTATATTACATGTTAGGAAGTGTAGTAGTGTCTGAAGACGAAACGATGCCCTGGAAGAGCTCATACATTGTTTACTGACAGCCTCCATGTAGTTTCAGAAAGATAACAATTAGGTAGGTCCTCCTGCCAAAAATTTAGATATCATGAGAGACAGACATGCCCCTTGTGTCTCCTTGTATCCTCACAGTTTTTGCAGACCTATTCTTTTTCTTCAGCAGGTTGGCCTACTCTACTGGCTTCTGTTTAGGATTCTCTGCCTTACCTTAACTTTTCCTGTAGGATGGCTGTTAATCCTGGAGCTTCGATTTGATGGACTTAGACCATGATCTTCACTTACCCCTTTGCATGTTCTCTCACTGGGAACTAGAGCTTCTTCTTCATAGGCTATAACCATTTACTGGTGGCCAAGTATGAATTCCTATCGACTCTAACCACTTCTGTCCAACTTCACTGCACCACCCTCTCTCCCACACCAATGCAATAGTCTATCTATTGGACTTCCCACTTCAGATCTTATACCCCTCCAGTCAGTTTCTACAGTGCATCCTGAATAATGAACACAAATCTGTCAATACATCTTTCATTCTCTTATGATCTTTCAGTTAATGTATAAAACCCTTATCATGGCCTCTGAGGCTAAAAGTTCTATAGCTAATTCCAGTGTGTGGGGGCTGGTTCCACACCAACAAGCAGTTCTCTGAAACAACCAGGCATCCTGCAGCTCAACTCAATTCTGACACTATGTACCCAGATATAGTGTCAGATTCCACAGGCTAAGGGTTCAGTCCTTCCAGACTTTCCTCTACCACTTCAGATGCCAGTGGCATTCCCGGGTCACTGCCTGTGCTCTGACCAACTGGCTACAGATTAGAGGTTCCTACAACCCTTTCCTGGGTTTGGTTAATTTGCTAAAGTAGCTCACAGGACTCAGGACTCATTCACTAGTTTTTTATAAGAGGACATAACTCAAGAACAGCCAGCTGGAAGAGATGTATAGGGCAAGGTATGAGGAAAGGGCATGGGACCTCAAGGAGCCCTCCAAGTGTACCACTCTCTCCAAATGCCCACGTGTTCACCAACCTGGGAGCTCAGAACCCCATTCTTTCTAGTTTTGTGAGGGCTTCATTACACAGGCATGTTTGAGTAAATCACTGGCCATTGATTTAACCACCAGCCCCTCTGGTTCCCAAGTTCGTCCCAAGAGTGACAGCCCTCATCCTCAGGTGCTTTCCAATTGTCACTTCATTAACATAAAGAAACCCATTATAACTCTCATCATGTAGGACATTCCAAGGATTTTAGGAGCTCTGTACCAGAAATGGAGATGAAGGTCAAACATACATTTGTCATAAATCAGAGTATCAAAGAGGCTTTGAATGATTTGGACACTACCTCCCTCTCTAGGCTTAATTCAAGTCTTACAACTAATAGTCTTTGTGTTTTAGCCACAGTAACCTTTTCTCTTCTATTTAAACGTTACCTATTCTCTTCGGCCCTTTGCATAGGACCTTTGCATATGCTGTGTCCTGTGTTTGGACCACTTTCCTCAGCCTCCCTTCCCCCAAACAACTGATTAATGAATGAACTCCCACTTCTTCAAATAGGTGGCACACAATTGGAAAGGTGCCCATTAAACCTGTTTCTTCTTCCTGGGCACATAGCTAAAACTCATTCCCCCTTCACTCTGCATTTAGGGTGGGACCATGTAATTCATTCCCCCTGAGAGAATGTGTGTGAAGTTAGTGTCACTCCAGGCTGAGGAAAGTCAGAGTGTGTGCGCTGTTGTCAGTCTATTTCCTTGTTATGGGCATCACATGTTGAAGGCAGCAGAACTGTTATATACAAGAAGCCTGGGTGCCCGAGCTGTTGCTTAGAGGACTGATCCACGGGAATAAGGCTTCTCAACCAGGAATATCCATACTGATGTTGTGTAAGTTTAGCCACTGATATTTGAGGTCATTTGGAATAACACTGGTCCTTTCCTCATCCTTCACTAATTGAGGAACTTAGCCTAAGAATCCCTTCCTAAAAAAAATCTTACCTGACCACCCCCCACCCCACCCACTGGCCACCATTATCATGGAAATGTTTAACTCCCTTTCATAATAATTATTCCATTTTGTGCTTATACACTTATTTATGTGATTATGTGATTGATGCTCATTTTTCCTACTGGACTGTAGTCTCCATGAATGTCAGGCTATTATGCATTTAGGTCCAAACCATTTTACCCAATGTAGGCAGTTGATAAACATTTGCTGAATGGAATAACTGCAAATAGACTGACCACCTAGAACTATCATTCTGGCTGGATTTGGGCCTAGAAGATTCTGCTACTTCTATTTACTGGATTGCACTTCCTGCCCCCAAGAGTGACAGTACCTAGCACTCTGCTTGGGTTTCTCACTAAGGAAGTGATGCCCAACAAGTCAGTTTCTGGTTGCTACATTTTATTCAGATTTCCACTTCATCTTGGCCCACATCCCCACCCTTCAGCGAATGGCTGATGCAGACCCCACTTCATGCCGATGTTCTTCTTTAATTACAATGATTTTGTTCAAAACCTGGGCTTTCATTAACTTTGACTGCATTCATATTATAAAGTTAGAACACCATTAATTCCTGAAGTTGTCTGCTTTAGTCTTCTGTGTGTGTGTGTGTGTGTGTGTGTGTGTGCATAGGAGTAGGAGTGTGATCATTTTGGTCCCAGAAAACCTTTACTTAGAGAAATAAATAATGTCCTTGTGACTTTCTCTCAAGCATGGAAATGTATAACACAATTAATGTGGTTGTTTTTCCCATAATTACCACTAGCTAACCCTGAATTCCAATTTGACAATGTCAGCTGCAAACTATTAAGCATGTTACTGTGTTTTTGCTTTAAAATAGTGCGGTAAATTATTTTCACCCTAAAATATTTATGACATAATATACATGTTATATTAAGTGCTTTTGCTGCAAAACTAATTTTTTTTTTTATCTTGGAACATTAACATCTACGTTATTACTGAAGTTACAATTTTTTAACCTAGTGGTATTTTCAGTACCCACATTCTATATAGGTGCTAAACTTTTGGCTGAGAAATCCTATAACACCTTACATTGATATTGTGATTTATATTACTAGGATTTGTTTTCTGTGCATTTTCTTTTTGTTCATTGCCAGACAAAAACACATATAATGATGCCATTTTATGTGTGTGGAAACTGGGCTTCAGGGAAATGATGACTTGATCAAGGTCATGAAGCTAGTGAAATGCAGAGGCCAAAGCTTGTCCTTGGAGTCCAGTTTGCAGGGGCTTCGGAAGACACCCCTTTCTGTTTCTCCGGAAGCCACAGAGGAGGGCCACCCTCCACTCTCCATACCTGAGCTTGCGTTTTGACTCTGCGGTCCCCATTCTGATTGTTTTTGTTTTTGTTTTTCTGATGTTGGAACCGACACCTCTGATGACAAGGCCACCAGCCAGCGGGGGGTGGCATTCCCCCATAAAGCCAAATTTGTTAGATCTTCTCTTTTTTTCCCACTTGAATCAGTCAGCAAGTACTTTTTAAATATCAGTGAGCTTGGCATTGTGAAGGATACATCCAAGTAAATATGACCCAGAGACTGACTGGCATTTGAGAAGCAGATAATCAAGAAACAAAATTAACATGTATGAAACAGTGATGAATAACACAAGCACCATGAGACTTGTACAATTTTAGATTCTCTTGGAAGGCAAATGGTACAGGGAGATAGAGATTGTAGCATTGTAGCGGTAATTAAGGTACAGGGAGATAGAGAAACCTGTCCCAAGTCACACACACAAAGGTTGGGATTTGCCCACAGATATGCCTCAGCCCCATACACTGAAGAAAAGTGGCACGGGATTTTAGAAAAAAAAAAAAAGGCAGCTTATGGCAAAGCCTCTTTGAAAAGGTGGAATAAGGTCTACTTTAGAAAGAGGGAATGGTGTTCATTTCACACACAGAGTATAAGTAAAGGCACTTATCTGGAGATGATCATGCAGCCTTCTCAACGAAAGGACAAAAGTTCACCCATGTATTAAGGGCCTATCATGTGCCAAACCTGATAAGCATTTACAAACATTATTTCTTGTTATCTTGGCAACATGTCTGAAAAAAGGCTATGGATGACATATTCTTCATACCCATGCTTTCTTGTATTCTTGATGGTACTTTAAATTTTGTCCCTTAAGGTTCATGGCTTAATATTAGGAGCCCGTTGTACCCCTGTGATGTTCTTTAGTAGCATCTATGAAAGCAGAAGACTGCCTCTTCCATTTTCTTTCAATGACTGTATGCCAGGCACTTTACAAGCTGGTGAGTAAGAAAAATTTTAAAAAACAAAGTCTTTCCATTGGAAAACTTTAGAGTCTAGCAAGAAAACAGGAAGAACACAGCTATTACAGAGGAAGAAAGAGACCAGAGGAAGGGTCAATAATTAGCAAAGTGAACATGTTCTAGTGTCAGTCATACATTTATGCATGCATTATCTCATTCATCGTCCATAACCATCCAAGAAGGGCATTATGATGCTCATGGTATGAAAGAGAAATGGCCCTTAGTCACACAGTTGCAGGAATGATCTTCAAGTCAGATCTGACTAAACCAGAACACATGTTTTCATAGAGTAGGTGCCCAATTAAAGGTAGCCATCACTGTAGTTTTATCATCATTTGGAATCTTTGTTTCAGTATTGCACTACACATACACACACTTCCCTAATAGCAAATCAGAGGGAGAACTATTCAACCACACTAACTAACCTCTGCAGTTTTCCCAAATGAAATGATTTTGTATCACTTTTCTTCTCAGACCCTGATTTTTTGCCACATACTTAGTCTTTTTAGGTCTACATAAAAAGACAGACCTGTTTTCAATACTATATAGGTCAAGCTGTAGGACAGCTAGAGAATAGTAGCGCTGACCTGAATTCTGGAGGCTGAATCATACAGGATCGTTAAATGACAGCTGTGTCAGAGGTGAGACCTCAACCTCGACTTGGGCACCTACTGCTTCTGTGACTTGGGAGTGGCTTCCTAGAGTTGAGGTATTAATAGAGCTCTGTTCATTCTGATTTGCAGAAGAGAACCCATTTATCTTCTAAAAATGCATAGAAGTGAAGTTCATGTGATTTAAGTCAAATCATTATAAAGAACAAAGAATTTGATCTCATGAAAGATAGATTTAATCAATCAGAAGAATGCTGTGGCACATTGACTTAGCTCATATTCATATGAATTTCTGAATCAGAAAATGACAGGCACATATTTTGTGAGTATTGGTATTCTATCATAAGTATCTCTTTTTCATTAAGAGGCTCAAGTGCCTTTAACTAAGTGGAAGATTTATTGCTCTCCTCTCGGCTGTTTTAGGTGGGTTCTAATTTCATTTTGTTTTCCTGGGAACATGAGTCAGAACCATACCATGATGGAACTTGCTGTGGCCCACAGTGTGGAGTAGTGAAAATAGGAGGGCCTTTTCTGTTTTATTTTTTACAATTCTGGGAACAAGACTCTTAACATTGTTCCTCATTTTGGTGGTGTGACTTTGGTGATGAAGTCACAAAGACTCTCTCACTCCCACTCCACCCCCACATTAAATTATTTAGCTTGAGGATTAAATAATGTGCTCCTGAGTACAGCCCAGGCACATAGCAAATTTTCCATCCCTTGCCCTTTGAGAAGTATACCTCACCAATATTTGTCTTCTCATCTTGTACTGATTCCTGAACTTACAGAGGTCTGGAGGAATCAAGAGAAAGAGGCATCCTTGAAGGGTAAATTAAAATGAAATTGTGGGCCTCTTCGCTACAATGCTGAATTTTTTCAGGGATTATCTATTTTCCTATCAAAGGCCTGGAAATGTATGCAATGAGTGCAAATAGTTTGAGGCTCCAGGTTTTCTCAGAGGCAGCAGACCCACATTCTGAGAGATACAGACCACTACACATGGTCCAGTTCAGTTTTCTTATTTATTTTACAGTTTTATTAATCTGTATAATTTGTAAAGTTTTATCAGTCACTTTCTTTTACTTTAATTTTATGATTTAGGACTAAATTTAAGAGAAGGTAGCTACCCTTTTCTGATTATGCAGGGAATCCCCTACCACAGAAGTGGACATCTCAGGCTCGAAGGGATCTTGAAAAGTTAACTGCTTCATTCCTCTGATTTAAGTGTCTCATCCAAGTACTACCAGACCAGCTCTTTTTAGTGTCAAAGACGAGAGGGAACTAAGCCTGCTTGAGGTAGTCTGGACGCAGTGTTCTCAGCACAGTTTTGAGCCTTCTCGGAGTGCCGATGATGTGTCAATATTTTTTTAAGTTCTTACGAAGATTGTTGCAGTGTCCTGCAGAAGTCCGATTGCTGTAGCTAATGGCCATGTTTCATTTTGTCTAAACACTCTGACTTGCATCTACCACAGTGGACACATGTGAAAACTTTTATATTATAAAATCTACCTGACGTATCATTATAACCTTTTCTTCCATGGTCTTACTTGACTAGGCTTTTTCTCTGGGTTCTCGGCACCAAGTTTGTTACCATTATTCAAAATTCACTTAAGTCATCAAGCAAACTATTGGTATAACACATAAAGAAAAAATATCATAAATCATCAGAGTACAGTTCCATAAATTTTCACAAAATGACCAAATCCATTTCACCAGGTGAAGAAACAGCTTTGCCAGCATCCCAGAAGCCCCCCTCCCCTGTCTAATGACATTGTGCATCTCTCCCAGGGGCACCCACATCCAGAACAACAAATTCTGTCAAGTTTTAAACAGCTTCGTAGTCACAGACAGCAAAATTTGTTTTTTCTTATAAATGTTTCTCTAAACAAAAATTCCATCTTAAGATCTATATATAAGTAAAATATGATCTCAATTTATTATTATTATTATTAGCCTCTCAAGATCCAGGATATGCTTTAGAATATACAGTTTTTAAAAAAATATTAACTTTTTATTCTTAAAATTCTCAATGTAGATATACACTTTTGAGGGAGAATTAATTGAACAACGTATATCAACTTTGTGAATGTGTATTTCATTACCCAGCGTTTCTAATTTGAAGAATTTAGCATATATGGACACCTATAAGCATAGAGCTGTATGTTTAAAATTGCAGAATTGTTTAAAATAGAAAATAAAGGACCAAACCTAAACAGGATTCATCGTGGGAGAAACTTGGCAATTTGTAAGTCAGCTATTAATTGAATGCTTTCCAGCCTTTGGAAAGAAAGAAATGAAGCTATGTAAACTGACTTGGAGAGAAATCTATGGCGTGTTGATAAGTGAAAAAACAAGAAGCAAGTTGCAGAATAATATGTATGATGAACCACATTTTGTACGAAAATCCAAACAAATTGATAGCAGCAGTTTCATCGTGGGTATTATGGTTTGGGAAGGTAGAAGTCCAGTTTCCTACGTCTTTCAGCAATTTTTCTATTCTTGTGAATTTTACAATAATCATTACTTTTGAAATAATATTAAAAATTAAAATGAAAGAGTTGTATGGTCCAGGAATAATGTTCCAAGTTATTTACCCAACTGATTTGAAAACTTAAGTCTATATGCAAATAAATGCTTACGGCATTTTATTCATAATCACCAAAAACTGGAAGCAACCAAGTTGTCCTTCCGAAAGAGAATAGATAAATAAACTGTAGTATATCCATACAATGAAACAGTATTCAGGGATAGAACTAAATGAACTCTCGAGGCATGAGAAGTCATGAATGAAAACAAGAGTACTGGGGGCAAGAAACGATTGAGATATGTCAGAGGGACAGAGGAGCCAACTGAAAGAGCCCTGAACAGTTTAGCAACAGAATAAAGAGTAATATAACTCAAAGTATGAAAGACCAGTGAGTTCATAACCTCCATAAATAGATTATTGAATAAATAAATAAGGAAGAGGGGACAAATTTCCACGCTGGTGACTCCAAACAATTTATTTCAATATTCCAACCTCAAGGAGGTGGAGTATAATTTCTCACATCGTAAGTGTGACCTGGCCATAGTGCCTCTCTTCCATAGAAGATAATATGGAAAGTGATTTTTTTTTAAAACAAAGAGTAACTTAATATCAGAGAAATCTGACGAACAGTACTTCAACCAGGTGATTAAGGTCAATGCCAAGATGATAAATCATGTTGATATTATGTGCACTTGATATAATGTGTTGGAAATGTCAATTTAGTTCTGTGATCTTCCTCCCAAAACCCATAACCCTGTTCTAATCATGAGAAAAAAAAATGAGGCAATTTCCAAAATCTTACAGCAAACTTGGCCAGTAGTCCTGGAAATATCAAGGTCATAAAAACAAGGGAAGGCTGAGGAACTGTCACAGCCAGAGGAACACAGGGAGACATGACAGATGATGTGTATGGAATCTTGCGTGGGCTCTGCAAAAACAGAGGTTAGAATTAAGAAAATCTGAATAAAGTGCAGACTTTAGGTAATAGTCATGTATCAACAGCAAGTTTATAAAAAAGTACGCATGTGCTTTGATATATTCTTGTTGTAAGAATCATTTTATTCCAAAAAAATTATTTCAAGAAGAAATACAGTGTACAATTTACCTACAGTTGGATACTCCTGAGTGAAATTAAAGAAGACTTAAATAAATGGAGAATCTTATGTTTTTACATAAGAATGCTCACATCATTAAGGCTGCTTTTCCACAAAGATGTATGTACATATATAAATAGATATAGAATATACATAGGTAATATGCATATAATATGCTATTTATATATAATATATGTAGGTATATAATATATATTTAATATGACTATTAATTCTATAAGCAGAAATATATTTTGGAACAAAACAATTTAATTCTCTAATTCATATTAATAAGTAATTAAGGATAAACAAGGTGATTCCATAAAAGCATAGTTATAAGAGAGACTGACCTTTCTAGAAGTTTAAACAGACCATAAAACCATAATAATTAAAACAGTGTGTTACTAGCACATGGATTTACAGCTTAAGAAAACAGTTAACAAAATATAGCATTACATTTTTATCACATTAATTTCCTCTAAATCTGTGAAGAACTTCTCCATATCAGTATAGAAAAATGAATTGCTCAATTTTAAAATTAACAAATGACACATAAAAATAATTCCCCAAAATGGAAATACAAATGGATTTCTTGAACATGTAAAAAACATTCAGCTTTATTAATAATACGGGAACTTCAGATTAAATCACATAGACTGAAGAGTTTGCTAGCACACTGCCTTGGTATGAGATGGGCTGCACTTACGTATTTTTGGTGGAAGTGTAGATTAATCTGACTTTTATGGACCACTTTACTAACTGTATCAAAATTTAAAATTCCCATATACTTTATCCAACAAATCTTATTCTAGTAACATTTGACAGATAGACTTGCTCATATCCAAACTGATGTATGATGAAGAGTAATCGTTACATGTTTTTAGTGGCAAAGGTTAGAAACAACTTAATCCGCAGTGCTGCTTGGAGCAATACAATGCAGCTGTCACAAAGGTAGATCTGTATTTACTGGTTTCCAAAATATATTGTCCAGTAAAACGATGCAAAATACATAACAATATGGAGCATGCTATAATTTGAGCAACACTATACATATAGAACATCTTTGGAATGACATAAAAAATGGATGACAATGTTGTTTTGGGGAGGAGGACATGATGGGGAGTTTGAAAGGCTCAATGGGAAGTAGGCTCACTCACTTTCAAGTTTTGCATTATGTGCATATATTACCTATACATACAGACAGACATACATAAAATAATGAAGAGAAAGCAAGGTTAAATATTTTTTCCTAGTCTGATTTGCATAATTATGACAGTAGTTGCAAGTGAGAAATAAAATATTGTATTTCATATTATATATTTGTATTTATGTAACAATCTCTTAAAGATCCGAGTAAAGAAGAGTTAAAACCTAAAAGCAAGAGGCAAAATCTTGGTCAGGAAGACTGGGCTTAACACAGTGAAAAGAAAAATTAAGACTAGGGTGAAGATATCTTCAATCCAAACGCCGAAGTTTTATAAAGCTTTCGAGTACTGGTAACAGGATTACCACTGTGAAGTTTTGCAAAGCTTGCAGTTGTAGAAGCCAGGTTAAGTCCCGAACTATGTCTAGAGTGCATCTATCTACCTGAGGGCTCTTGTTTTTCTATTTTTTATATCAGTACAAGCTCTTGCTCAGACTTCTTTTAGTCTGACCATCCTCACTGGCTTTGTAGATCTTTGAAGAATGTTAGAGCTGAAACTATCTTCAGAGATGACTTGGTTATGACTTTATAATTCTGACAAGGAAAATGATGCCTCAGAGAGACTGATTGGGTCATGAAGCTGGTTAATAGTGGCCCCAGAACTGACACCCAGTTCAGGGCTACATGCACTTTATACGTCTTGGTTAGTAGGCTGTCCTTGTAACCAAATAAGAATACTTCAACAGCAAGTTGGGATAATCAACAGGCAGGTCCAAAGCCCTAGGGACTCATGACATAGATGTGCATCCATATCTACCCTGGCACTGTTCCTACCCTGTAAGATTTACCTGGTTAGGACGTCTGATCACAAGAGACTGAGGAGCGCTGCTAAGGTAGACAGATGCTATGTACCAGCTGAGAACAGTGTTACATCACAATTTTTGCTTTTACATCCAGGTAACATCCCCTGGTTGGGCTTCCTAGATGCTTCCAGTGGATAGAATGGTTTCAGGATCACTGGTGTATCCTTTAAGAATTAAGCAGTAAAATAATAAGAAGGAAAATGAACATTAATATATGCTTACCCTGTGCCATGTTCAAGGTTTCCTACCTGAAGATTCAGGGATTAAGAAGATATGTTCCCTTCCGTCAGGAAGCCTGTTGACTAACATGTGAGACAATTAAATAAATAAGTGGATAGAAGACAATGTCATATGTACTATAGAAAACGCATCTTCTGAATGAATGGAGGGTTGAATCTAGAAAGGGACTCAGTGAAGGCTTTCTAGACTGAATGATGACTGTGACTAAACAAAGTTTCCAGACTAACAAGGAGCAAGAAGTAGCACACTCAATGGCAAGGGCATGGAGCAAGCAAGATCTGTATTCAATTCCTTTGTTTATGAGGCTTACATTGTTGACTATCAATATTTATCTTCTGCTTCCTTTGCATGTATTCCTTTTCTTGGACATGTGATGGATCTCAAAGTCCCAGAATAGTTCAAAGTACAGCTGTAAGTCTGTCCATACCAAAATTTGAATTGTGGTCCAGGATGTTACGAGAAAAAAATGGCTTAGTTATTTTTGCTTCATGTAAGTGCATTGTTATATTGCTTCTCCAAAAAAAGTAGGGAAAACACTTTATAGAGAATAAAGACCTATATCCCTACATGTAATTATGACAAGGATGATAATGGTGATAAAGTGATGATGATGTTTATGATGAAGGAAATAAAGAATATTTGCTTGGGCTCATGACAGAAGAAAATCCTCTTGCATGTGATTGTTTTATTGGTAGCTAAAGTCTGCTGCTCTCTGAGCTAAAGTCCTGAACAGAGCAGCTGTCAAAAGAAAATGATTTGATATGGTCTTGACATATCAATGTGAACTGAAAAGCAGATAGATGACTTCCGTTGGTATCTGAGAGCTGGAAGAAGAGGGACTGTTTCACTAATAACTCCATTTCTTCCAGCAAAACTTAAATTAGAAGATGGACAAAACAGCAGTGGACTCACAAGCCCTGAGAAGTGACTGGTGGTCACCTTGTGGGAGGGGGTGGGTGGGAAGGGGATAAAAAGGCACAAAATTCCAATAATATAAATTCATCATGGGGATAAAAGTACAGCATGGAGAAAAGAGCCAGTGATTCTTCTGTGTTGATAGAGAGTAAGTACACTAGTGGGGTGAGGTTTTAATAATGTATATAACTGCTGAATCTCTATATTGTATACTTGAAACCAATGTAATATTGTATATCAACTATACTTCAATAGAAAATATCAAAAAAATATGGTATATTTTGAGATTCTTCTGTGTCCTTAGTTGTAAATGGAGAATGGCCTTTTTGAAATAATAGAAAAGAGGAGTTATAAAAGCCAATGATGTGTGAATGTGTGTGTGTGTACAAGTGTGAATGCACATATATGCATTCTTACACACACAGACATATGCAGATATATATGCATCTATCAACACACACACACACAGACTCCTGTTATTTGCAAGGGTTTCTCATACAATCTTCCATTCTGTGATTTTTTTTTCTTTTCAAATGACACAGACATGTTTATTTGAGCCAAGGTGTATTAGCATTGCTCTGGAAACTGATTCCATTCCATTACTGACACTGTTCATAAATAAAACATCACGGATGACTAAAATCGAATGTAGTAGATGCTGCTTCTAAATGCATGAGTCCACACTAATTAAACCTGCCATTTTGGATGCTTTGACAAAGGACCCAAATTAGAAATGATGCCCCTCAATTGTTTTAATAAAATGATTTCAATGAGTGGAATTTAAATTATTTGGGCTAATATCAAATATTTTCCTCAGAAATTTAAGTGAATAGCAAGCTGCATAACTTTTTTCTTTTCTGTGGATCATTGGACTGGACATGTACCTTAATATCAGAATTAGCTGGGAAAATAAGACAGATAATCTTAGGTCTCAGACTTCGTTTTCATTGCATAGAGAGGCATACAGATGAGGGAATTTGGATTATAAGGAAAATAAATCCAGTAAAATTTACTCAAATATGGATGAGCATAGATTTTGATTATATAAACATGACAAACAATTTCATTAACATTGATAACAAGGGACAAAGTACTGCTGGACGTCATATCAGGTGGAATTAGATTGTCAGGAATTAATCACTGTTTCTCACATCACACACACACACACACACACACACACACACACACACACACACACACACACACACAAATGCACCATTGTTTCCATTCCTTTTATGACATATAGGAAATTCCTCCCTCCCTCCCTCCCTCCTTTCCTTCCTTCCTTCCTCCCTCCCTCCCTCCCTCCCTCCCTCCATTCATTCCTTCTTTCCCTCTTTCCTTCAGCATCAGCTTGTTTTCTGCATTCTCCTCTCTGGAATCCAGCATTTCTGTTGACTGTGCGTCATTTTCCACATAGCAATAGCTTGAATATGGCTATGATTTATCTTGTCACAAATTTTGGCTTCTATATGACATGAATTTTTATCTATGAGCAACACGCTACCATGTAGATGACCTCTCTGACTTCTAGTCAGAAGATTCCCTGTTCCAGTGGATTGTCTAGCCTTGGAGCAATGGAGGTATTACCAACTGCTTCATGGAGGTGGGTGCTCACATGCACTGCTCCCTGGAGCTGTGTGGGGTAAGCAAATCGACTCTCATGCGGTGGTATGTTGTATAGATAGCTAATCCGAATGATGTAGGCATCTACTATTCACTTCATTTAGCAATCATCTTCTGTAATTTGACTTTCTAAATTAAATTTAGTCAATCACTTGACAAGTAGTTTTGAGCGCTTGTTATGGATCACCACTGTCTTGGACCCTGGAGAGATTACAAATAATCAAAAGATACATTACCAGGATAACAGAGTTTAGAATAGTTGGGTAAGAAACCAGAAATGCATTTGAGATGATCAATAAATAAATTACTCATTTCTGCAGCATAGATGTAAGTATGATAGTTAAATAATAGAATTATGGGTGAAAATAGACTGAGATTTCATAGAGTGGATAGGAATTAAAATGTGCCTACAATGATGGGTAAGACTTCCAGAATTTAGGAGAAAGGACATTCAATATAAAGTCCCACATGATATCATCCTTTCTGAAGAGATCATTTAGTACAAGATGGAATAGACTAGGGAATTCAGGAAAATAAGATTAGGGTAGTATTAATAGAGTAGCCTATTCTGTAGTGAGGAAGTATTAGAATAAAAAGGCAGAAATAAAAGTAAGGGAAGGGTAGCCTGCAATTAGGCAGACCATCTGGAAATTTTAAAGTGAGATTAAAGCATTCATTTTGGTTTAAGGTGATAGCTGTGAGTATGGAAAAAACTTGAGTGTATAAGATATTATAAAATGAATAAATCATGGGAGCAGAAGATTTATTTGGGATCTAGCCCTGGCTCTGCTCAGCTCTGGTTGTGTGTCCTAGAGCAAACCATTTCTTTTCACTGGCTCATCTTCCAAATTATGTCTTGCTGGAGGAGGTCATCAAAAGGACGTGACCTCCAGTTGACCCTCAAACTAGATCCTGGCAATCAGAGGCTTCTCAGCCCTCACCTGTCCTTGGAGTGTGGGTCTGCCCACTGTTCCCACAGCAACGTTGAGAGAGCATGTGGCATTGAGACCACCTGGATGGTACATGTGACTGAAACCAGTTAAGGCTTCTTTATGAACCCTTAAGATTCTGTGGGGTGGGCACAGACGTCGACTTGTCAGGATGCCCAGGAGAAGCCTTGCAAGTAAGTTTTATGCAACCGGCTGCCGTCAGTCGGGAGTGGCTCGCCTCTTTCTTGGTCTGTCCTTTCCCTCCCTGTACGGGGCCATTTTCAGGTTTCATTTTGGGAAATCCCGAGGTTTCATACTCACCTGTCAGTATTACAATATTTTCTGCTTCCGTTTAGCTTGAGACTTGTGAAGTCAGTGATACATGTTGAAGGAAGTCCTTACTATCATTCTTTGTGGCAGAATGAGTAAGGAGTAAAGGAGACAGAGCAATCAGAACTCACACCAATGTTTCTAGCCTAATTTTATGAATTTAGAACATAAACTTTTTATATAAAAAATAGGTTGTGTTGGGGTAAGCGTTGAGCTGAGATACATGTCTGGTTTGTTTAAGAAAGGTAATTGTTTATTGTAATTTTCATATATATGTCATTTATGTTATCTTTGCAGTGAAGTGGAGTGAAAAGTTAGGCTGTTTTTTTAAAAAAAATTTATGGGTTAAAAAAAAGTGTTTATGTGTTATTTTTGATAAAGCAGTTCTGTTATCCTCTGGAAATTAGTTGTGGATTCCAGCAACCTTGATTCCCTGCTGTGTGAAATGGGAAACCTGGAGAATAAGGAAAATCTGTCAGGAGAATAAGCTTAATGCTTTGATTACCAGGCAGCCAGGTGTTAAATTTAATTGCCCTTAGAAAAAAAAATTTTGCTTTTCAGCATTAGTCTCACCCTTTCCAACCATGGTGGACTTTTACAGGAGAAAGAAAGGGGATGGTGAACATGGCAAAACTTCTATTTTAAAGAAATACTTGTTTATAGTAGAGATTTAAATTATTGTTTTCTATATGAATAGATTTTTATTATAAAATATATTAAACATTCAAAATAGTAATACACCCAAAAGCCACATTTCTGTTGTGGATAAAATGAGAGTTCCTGTGGCCAGGATTCTCACCTGGCCATGGTTAACTAGTTCACTGCACACCTGTGGGCAATACATGGCTGTTGACTATAAAAAGAGCTCCACCCAGTGCTCTGGGCATGACACGGTGGCAGGGCTGCAAGGCTGCAGGAGAGCAGAGCAGAGGCTGGAGTGGTGGCAGTGCCGAGGACGGAGGCCCAGAGGACAGCTGTGCGGACAGAGGGCCCGAGAGGCAGAGACCGGCTTGCTGCTTGCAGATTCGCTCTGAGTGAACGGGATTCTAGTGACTGACCTGACACCTGGAAATAAAGTTGGGTATAACCCTTCCACCCCAAGAACGTTTTGTTGTCAATTTCTTTGGTCACTTTGAATCCATAGGGAACTTGAACGGGGCAAGACATTGTCATCTAGTTTTCTGAAACAATATTTACCACGTGTCCTTCAGATTCATTTGTCTCTTCAAAGTAATTCTGGTTGCAATCAAACCCCCAAGATACCCTCCTTGATCCTACTTTCAGTTTTTCTTGCAGAAATTTAACATCTTAAAAATATTAAGATTATTTTGTTCATCAACAAAGGGAAAGACAATGTTTATGGCCACATTAAACTTCTAAATATATATTCATAAAAATATACAATATGATATTCCATGTTGTATATTCCTACGTTTTTTGAATGAATGCAAAATTTATATAACTGATATATAAATTTTTTTCATCTTCAATAAAGTTTATGGAAATTATCTGTACAGACACATATTAGCTCTGTCTTATTCCATTGTGAATATGCCACCATTTATTCATCCTCTTTTTAATGAGCATTTGAATTGTTTCTATTCTATATTAATAACCACATGAATATTCTTGTTTGTACCTCCATGGAGAGGTATGCTGGGGTTTTCCTCTATCTCTGCAGGTGCAGAGGCTGGTCTAAGGATTCATACTCTTCCATTTTACCTTTCACTGTCAAGTGCTTCCCAGAGAAATTGTATTAACATACAATCCCACCAGTAATGCATATGATATCCTACTTCGTCATATCTTCATTAATTGAAAAGTTCAGACTTTTACATTTTAACATGCTGGATATTAACAAATATTTCACCTTATCTAATTTGCATTTCTTGAATATCAGTGAAATAAAATATTTTTATGGATTTATTAGCTATTTTGGTTTCCTTTTCTATAATTGCCTTTTTATAGTTCTTGTCAATTTTCCATTGAATTATCTGTCCTTTTCATTAAAATTTGTAAAGTATTTAAAAATGACTAATGCCCTTCATTAGTAATTTTCTTTTATCACTTGACTTTTAAACTTTTTACTGTCTTCTTTCATTCACAGAGATTTAAATTTATTGGTATCTTCCTTTATATGACCTGCTATTCATAAAGATTTAAGAACTATTATGCCATCTAAGGTCATAAAAATGCTATCTTTATTTACTTGGTAAATTTTTAAATATGAACATTTGAATGTCAAATATTTAAAACCATCTGGAATACTTTATTTTAAATGTATGATTATTTTTCCACAAGGAAAGCCAATATAATTTTTCAAATTATCTGAAATGCATATAGTAAACTTCTATAAATCAAAGTCCATAAAACAAATTATACTGACTTCTAATACTGCTACTGTCCTAAATCAGATATTTAGTAAGGTTAATCCTACTACCTAATTCCTCTACAAAATTACATGTTTTCTTTCCATTTTTCATAAGAATTTATGATTGGGGTTATACCAAAACTAGAAAAACCACTGAAACATTAATTAAAATTGTATTTTCTAGGTTAATTTGGTGCATTTACATCTTTGTGACATTAAATCCTCTCTTCTATGAACATGGTAAGTATATCCATTTATTCACCTCTTTTTATAGTCTTGAATAAAATCATGTATTTTGATAGGTATATACAAGGCATCTCATAGTCATGTTACTTGATAAACAGGAATTATTATTATTATTGCATTGACTATTACTAATAAGAATGTTATCATTGTTTAAGAAGGAACTTTTACCCGAAGGACTAGAGAATGCTCTAAATTTTACTCTTTTATCTTGCCATTTTTTTCATAGAAATCATATTTTATATAAGTAGTTGCCACTTTAAACATTTCCAATTATTAAATTTCTTATTTTTCTTTGTCTTCTGACTCTGGCTAGGATTTATGGTAACATTTTATGATTTTATTGTAGATTACTTGGGGTTTTCCATTTGCCCACAGATAGGGACTACTTTCTTTCTCCCTTTCTGCTCTGTATGCCTTTTATTTTACTTTTTTGCCTTATTATGCTGGCTAGTACCTACATTATATTGTTGAATAGACATCTTTGCCTTATTCCTAATATTTGGAATAAGCATTCAGACTTTCACAAATGAGTATGATGTTAGCTTGAGTATTTTTGAAAATGCTTTTTATCTACTTGAGGAATTCCCTATATTCCCAGTTTTCTTAGAGTTGTTATATTTTAAATGGGCATTGAATTTCATCAAATACTTTTTTGCATCAAGTGACTTGTTCATGTGATTTTTCTTTATCTTGTTAATATGGATTACATGGATAGATTTTAAAATATTAAAGCAGGCTTACATATCTGAAATTATCCCAGAGGGTCCAAGATCTCTGTTGGAAAAAAAGGACTTTACTATCTTTTCTAGCATGTTGCCTTCTAAGCAATTAAAATAATTTTAAATATCTTTATCAGTAGAGAGTAAAATTAATCAATAATTGTATTGCTGATGAGTTCATGGGCTTATCTTTACATAGTTTACATCCTTGTAGCTTTCTTTCTAAAGTCATTTCATTATCAGCATGACATCAGGGTTTCCTTTGCTCATACAAAGTTATCCCTCTGCACTTAGGGAATTTACCCTCCTTTCTACGTTATGTTGAATCTTCACTTCTCTGTAGAACTTTTTTCCTGGTTTCCGTGATCTCTGCACCCTTGATATTTTTATCATTACGCAACTTGCCAAATACCGAAGTCTAGTGCTGTGTTGTTGATTTATGTGTTAAGTGTTGCCCTCCATCAAGTCTGCATTTGACAAATTAAAAATCTGAGGGTGTGACTCAGGCATCAGTATTGTTTGAAGCACTCGAGTTGATAACAATATGCAGCCAAGTCTTAGAACCAAATTTGTTTTAAAGCAGTAGTTCTTAGACTTCAGCATGTGTGGTAATCATCTGGAGGGCTCAGTAAAACAGATTGCTGAGTCCACTGCAGAATTTCAGACTTGTTAGAAATCTAGGCATGTGAAATCTAACTATTTTCATTTCTAACAAGTCCCCAGGTGCTGCCAATGCTGCTGGTCTGGGAAACACGCTTTAGAACATAGGTCCCAACGAATCTTAACCTGGTACTAGTGTGGTACTACTGTTCCATGAGAGAACACGAAAGAAAGTACCAGCAAAGCAAAAGTGCATGATCTAGAGCCTCTGATGCTAATCACCTTTGGTGCTTTGCTTTTTACAAAGCACTTTCACATTGGGTATGTATTTTGACACATATTCATGTGAATTAGATACTAATAATATACCCATCTTTTCACAATAGTAAGTTGGGGCTCAAAAAAGTCGAGTGGATTCTCTAAAGTTGCATAGTAAATAAGCTGGAGCTTGAGACTTGCATCTAGATTCTTTCATTTAATGTACTAAAATAAGTGCTTTCATGTACGTTATTGTATTTTATACTTCCTGTAGTCTTATGAAATAGAATGGACAGATATTAATTTCTCCATTATATGGTTGAAGAAACTGATGCACATTCAGGTAACAATCTTGGCCAAGCACAAACAGCTCCAAGACTTGGCTTTCACTGTTAGGACATTTTGGGCTACCATGTTTCAGTGACATACTAAAGTAGAGGGCAGTGGAAGTGACTCACATGTAATAAAAGAATTATATTGTCTTTAAATAATTTTAAAACAACTTTTAACTCTTCTGATTTCTACTATCACCACTTGTTGGAAATTCTATGCAATGGCACTGTAAATACCCCCCCTGCCAAAGTGGAATAATCATATCATTTCCACATCACATGTGCCACTGCTCTAGTTCATAAGAAATACTCTCTATAAGAGGAGCCAATAAGAATATAAGGAAGTTTCACTTTGTATGGTTCTAAAATATACCCATTTCAGTTACCACTATTAGTTAAAAAAAAACACCAGCCCCCTAACAACATGGTTCAAATTTCAGTTACCACAGTATATTAACTGTGAATAATTGCATAATTGCCAGCTCCTGGGCCCACAAATCTCTATGTAAATAACAAATCACACCTATTCAGTGACCAGGTCACAACACTTAAGGTCTGTCGGTGATCGGTCGCGGCACATCTGTTACTCGGTTCTTGCACGGACAGCAAAGCATCTACCTGTTCTGCCTCCTCATCTCCCAGTGATAAACATACATGAAACTTTACAGAACTGGGTGACTGAAAGTTGAACCTGGCCAACAAAATGCAACAAAGAAATAAAATAAGGTACTGCTGGGTGTGAAGTTCAAGTCCAATATCAGTGGAGTTATAGAAGAGACAGCTGAATATGGAAATGTTCACATTGCCACCATTCTGTTATATGCAGCAAGAGGAACTGAATGAGGTGAATTTATCAGCAGAAATGGGAAGGAATAAAACAGTGATGAAAAAGTTGGAGCAATCCCAGGGAAGATGCACTGGCCAAAAACTCCACACTAAAGGAAATATGAAATATTTCATGACACTGAAAATGCACTAGGTCAAATGTTGTAAACTGATTCAAACTTAGGAGGGATTATGACAATTTACAAAGGCATAGAAGAGATGCTTACCCCAAATCATAAGTTATAGAATGAGAAGAAGGCAAGCACTATTCAAACTACTTTTGATTAACTTTTTTTTTAACAGAGAAATGAACATTAATTCTCAATGTTTTTATTTTTAAAATAAAATGAGATTTTATTTAAAAATTTTCTGTATACTTATAATCTACAACAGAAAAGTTTTAGATGTTTTGATAAATTTTAAGGTCAGGGAACAATGGTGATTTTTCCCATTGATTATTAAGACTGTTTTGCATGGTTTCTGCTCACATGGTTATTTTTATGGTCTCGCATTACTGTACAATGTGAGAACTGCCTCACATTAAATAATTGTTATCAAGGAAAAATTTTATTCTTAGTGAAGGGGACTGATTGTATTCATGACAACCATTAATCTCTATGGGTGGAAAGAGGGCCGAAGGGGTTTAATTTCTTACCAGAGCCATTCTACATTCATTTTATGAGTAATGTTTTGGATTCCTGACATAATTCTATTAGCAAAGAAGAGACTGCAGCTTTGCCATTTATGAGTAGGAACAATTTTTTTAATGAAATACTTCAAGCCCACAGAAAACTATAGAAAACCATACAACTCCAGTCCATTTAAAATATTATGCCATTTATCTTTTTTATATCATTACAGTTTAAGAAACATTCTAGATTGTAGTTAAAGTTTCATCTATCCTTCTGTCTTCTTACCCAGAGGTGCCAGTTATCTTTTTTATATCATTACAGTTTAAGAAATATTCTAGATTGTAGTTAAAGTTTCACCTATCCTTCTGTCTTCTTTCCCAGAGGTAACCACTCCCCTGAATTTGGTATACACTGAGACAGGATGAATATTTATGATAAGATGTTTCAAAAGAAGCATTAGCTTTAGAATGAAGCAGGTTTGGGTTATTTCCAGGACCAACTACTTTTTAGCAGAAGATGAAACGCTTAACTTCTCTGAGCCTCAGTTCCCTCCTGTATGAAGTGGTGATAATCCCACCTATCTCACAGAGTTAAGTAAAGACGAGAAACATTGAAGGAAAGCTTTCCAACCTTAGAAAACTCAATATGCAGAAAATACTAACATTACTTGTGTTACTGTTTTGTCTGCTGTTCACCCACAATAGTTCCGTACGGAGAGACAGCTCTGATGTTTCCTGCCATTGGTTCATTCTCTTGTGCTAACCCACAGCTCTTCCCCGAACGAGTGGAGTTATTCCTCACTCTTATCTTCTAGTTTTGAAAGCAGCTGTGGCTAAGTGCTCACTGCAGGCTTAGAAGCAGTGCTACCCTGAAGCTGACAGTACCCCTATAGCAAATAATTGTATAAAATGAAGTTCTCGGGTGGGAATGCTACATTAAAGAGAAAATGATTCTGTCTAACCACTGGAGGTTGGAACCCCTGCCAGCTTGTATACATGCCAGGCAACTTACCATCACAACATCATCCCCTCCACCCTGCCTCCAAAGTTATGGGAGAGTTGGCCGAATGCACTGTGTGGCATCGAGTACAATTAGCTGTCTCTCGTCACGGCCCTGTAGACTGGTTTAAATAAAAATGAAAGGGGCATTCCTGGCATGTGAATGTTTGTTTCAGCACCAAAACAGCTAGAAGGGCATTTAAAAATGTTCCTCTTCTGAAACAGACCTCTTTTGTTTCCTCCGACAGACTTCATTGGCAGTCTGGGCTCATTCCAACTAATCAATAAATAAAGCACCGTTTAGCCACATTTATTTCTGGAAGCAAATAGCAATCAGTGCATTACTGTGGGAACTCAGACCCTGTCCATCAGCTGAATCAGTAAACAATGAAAGCAGGGGTCTTGAGACTCCATTCTGAGGGGAAACTGCAGCCTCAAAGGCAAGGAGAAATCCCAGATCACACAGATTTATATGTTGCCCTGTTTAAGTATCTGGAGAATAAACTCATCTCTGCCTTTCACATAAAATATATAAGTACCTACTTCATTGATATACTATCTTTTCCCAAGATGACTTCTTGTTGTTTTTTTATTTTTAAATGATTTTATGGCAATTAATGACTTTGAGGAAAAGCGTTTGATGATTACCTACAATCACCTACTATTTCGGCCATTTTTGTGTATTTTATCTTCTTTAATTCTTATACCCCACTGAATATAAAAGACAGCATAAGTTGACAGTGGCAATATACTGTGTGTTTATCATTCAGTGTCCAGTTTGTTAAAATGCTTTGTTTTTTTTGATTTATCCTTCCAACTACACTGTAATTTCCTTAAAGGCGCAGAACAGGGCTCATTCAACTTGTAGATTTCATAGAACCTTGCTTGGAAATTGCTCAGTAAATATTTATTGATTAAATGGATAGATTAAAGAGTTAAGATTAATTTAGAGATCCTCAGAAGTAGTTATTTGATTTCCAAACCCATGCCCTCTGAAAGTAATGTCCCATGATTTTAATTTTGATGGAAAGGGCTCAAGATGGCTACCGATAGCTGAGTGAGCTTGGGTGTGCTGTTTCACTTCTTTTGAGTTCAGTTGCTTCATGAGAGGAAGAAAAGATAATTTGTCAATGTTAGTACATAGGAATGCAACTATAAGACACTCATGAGAGAAATTAAGACACAAATAAATATAAATCTATCCCAAACTCTTCGATAGGAAGAATTAATGCTGTCAAAATGGCCATCCAGCCCAAAGCAATGTACAGATTCAATGCAATACCCATGGCATTTTTCGGTGATAATCTGTCAATGCCTTGTCTAGTTCTAAACTTCTGTGTGACTTGGAAGAATTGGAATATAAGGCTTGCTTTTTTTTTGTAATTTTACTCGTAACTATCCTTTTCATTTTACTGGGGAGACACATGATTGTGGGATCAAATGTAGATAAATAGCCAATTATAAGTTCTGGGGAAGGAACAATTATATCATCTTTCTCTGAAAGTCTGGAATCCTTTGGCCCCACCTAACCGTCATCAGCAACTATAATAGTCTGGCAAAGATTTCTCATGAGGCAGTTTCATTTGCAGAGGAGGTAACTGAGAATCAAGATTTAAATGAAGAGCTTTCCTAGCAGTTGTAATTTAATTAAGTATATGTACAATTATTTGTATATCATTAACCTCCAACCCTCGATTTCATATCCCATGAGGGCAAGAATAAATCTGCCTGGTTCACCTCAGCATGGCTTTGGAACATTAAATGCATTTATTATGTGTATATGCATATGTACATTAATATGAATGAATACTTAAGCTCAAACAGCAGTGTTTATTCACTTTTTTGAAAGAAGATACCATTCCAATCATATAACTTATATTTTACAGACACGTAATGCTGTTGGGTAGAATCATTAGCCTGCTGCCTCAGACCCTAGGTTGTGTAACCACAAGACAAACTGCAGTCTCGGCTCTGTACCAAGTTGGTGCTCCAAGCACTGTGGAAAAAGACTGCCTGTTTCTTTGAGATACCCTCAGGGCCTTCCCAAACAGTGATTTTTGTGTTTCTCCTGGAGCCTGTTTTTCAAGTTAGAGCAACAAATATTTTTTTGAAAATTGGGTGAAAATCTATCTAGCCAGTTTTTTTCACTTGAAGGCAAAACACAGATAAAATATTTCATCTATCAGCATGTTTCTGTCTCTTACTGCCTCACAGGAAAGTAGCAGTGAAGTGATAGCATAGGACTTGGGTTTTTAAAACACTTTGGCTTCAATGTGGAGAATATTTTAGCAAGGGGCACGTCACAATGTGGAGGTTTCAGGAACAAGACAAAGGCAGCAAGTGGTTCACTTGAGAGCTGATTGTGGGGTGGGGACCAGTGATGCATAACTGAAGTGGATAGAAGCAGATACCTGTGAAAGATGCTTGAGGGGTTAATCCCTGTACTGGGTGGTTGATAGGATGTGGGGTGTAAGTTCTTTCAGAGATGACTTCACTGTATCTGGCTTGATGCTTATAAGGGCAAACTGGACATATAGTTTGATGTATTATCTATTAATTTAAACTTACCAACCCTAATATTCAAATTCTTCATTCTTATTTAGCATTTGTCTACCTATTAGGGCAAAATCAAAGATATATTCAAGTTTCTTCTTATTTTTTTGTTATATTTCACTGTTATCTTTTGTCAGTGGCTTTCCCTAGATCTAAACTTCTGTGTGACTTGGAAGAATTGAAATGAGGCTTGCTTTTTTTGTTTCAAATTTTCACTGTTATCTTTTTACTTGTATTTCTTATAAATAATCCTCCTTTTTTGCTATTGAATTTTTTATATTTTTAAAAATTAATACTGACTTTGTTTCTAATTATCTCTATTTGCCTGGGAAAATAGGCACTGGGTATTCCTTTGTATTTTGCTTTTAATTAGTTATTATGAAATCCTTGTTTTTTAACAGAAATGTTTTAAGAGATTAGTTTTGGTTTTAACTGATATAATAGTCTCTGATTATCAAGTATTTTCATAAATGTATCTGATAAGGGGTTACCATCCAAACTATGTAAAAAACTCACACGCTTCACCACCAAAAAACCAAATAACCCAATTAAAAAATGGGCGGAGGACCTGAATAGAAATTTTTCCAAAGAAAAAATACAGATGGCCAACAGGCACATAAAAAATGCTCCACATTACTAATCATCAGGGAAATGCAAATTAAAACCACAATGATTTATCACCTCACGCCAGTCAGAATGGCCATTATATAAAAGACAATAAATAACAAGTGTTGGTGATAATGTGGAGCAAAGGGAACCCCCCTACACTGTTGGGAATGTAAACTGGTGCAGCCACTATGGAAAGCAGTATTAAGGTTCCTCAAAAACTAAAAATAGAAATACCATACGAACTAATAACTGCACTTCTGGGAATTTAACTGAAGAAAACAAAATCTCTGATTCAAAAATATATATGCATTCGTATGGTTATTGCCATATTATTCATAGTAGCCAAGTACGGAAGCAACCAAAGTGTACATCAATAGATGAGCGGATAAAGAAGGTGTGACATATATATACACAATGGAAAACCATTCAGCCATAGAAAAGAAATCCTGGCATTTGTGACAACATGGATGGACCTCGAGGGTATTATGCTAAGTGAAATAATCCAGGAAGAGAAAGACAAATACCATATAATTTAAATATTCTTTACTAAGCAATTAATATATTTTGCCATTTTTAAAAACAATGTAATTTTTGTTTTGCATGTAATACTTCTATTGAAATTAATAGCATCCATTTTTATACTGAGATATTCTTGTTTTATTTTCTTCCAAAATCTAGAAGTGTTCATAAAGGATATCTTCATTACTGCTTTTGTGCTAAATATTCTTATTTCTTTCCTATGAAGTCTCTTTCTTTGAGGCTTTAGTTAAAATATACATAGGATAGCACAAATTATAAGCACAATGCAAGGTGACTTTTCAAAATGCGAATTACCCAAGAGAAAAGGAAACATACATCCATTAAAACATATGCACACAAAGGTTCATTGCGGCTTTATTTGTAATAGCCACAGACTGGGAACTAGCCAGAGAATCAACAGGTGAAATTATAAACAAAGTAATATATTCATATAAAGGAATACTACTCATAGATAAAAACAATGGACTACTGATACATGCAACATTGAATCTCTACATCAATGAATCTCTAAATACTTACAATGACTATAAGAAGATAGATAAAAAAGAGAGATACTGAATGGTTATATTTATATAAAACTTGAGAAAATGCAAATTAATTTCTACTTACCAGATCTGGTAAGTAGAAGGGAAGGACAGGAGGGAAGAGTACGTTCTCTAACTTGCACAGATCAGAACTTACCTAATTGCAAAATTTAAATATTTGCATTCATTGTGTACCAACTACACTTCAATAAAGTTATTTTATTATAAAATGTATAAGATATGTATAATGCACATCCAGATGAAGAAACAGGATGTTGTCTATACCACAGACATCTCCCTCATGTCTCCTCCTAGCCACCATCTTCCCCCATGTTATCAAGGGTAACCATATCTGGATTTTTAACTCTGTAGATTAGTTATGTCTATTTGGGAACTTTATATAAATGGAATTATACAACATATGCATTTTTGTATGATTAATCTGCTCAACATGGTGATGAGAGTATTCTGTGTGTTATATCTGTCCAATCTCCTAGTTCTATTTTATTTGATTATATTAATAAACATTTACATATCATTTGTCCTGCAATTTGACATTTGAGTTGGCTCAGTTTCTTGGTTCCTATGAATCATGCTACTATGAACATTATACTTGCCTTTGAATGTTTTTCTATTATACACATATATATACAAGTGGCATTGGTAAGTGGTAGCATGTGTATCATTTAGTACGTGTATACGTCAGTATTTGAGAAACTGCTAAACTGCTTTCCAAAGTGTCTGTACCATTTTTATTCCCATCAAGAGTGTCTAAGATTTTTTGAGGTCCTCTATTTCTCCACCAATACTTTGTCTAGTCAATCTTTTTAATTTTAGATATTCTGATAGGTTTTTAGTAGTCTTTCATTATGTTTTTCACTTTTAATTTATCCAGTGATTAAAGATATTGAGGATATTTTCATGTGCATATTGACCATCTGTATAATTTCTTCAGTAAGGTGTTCCAAATCTTCTTTGGCCATCTTTTACAGGGTTATTTATTTTCTTGTAAGTTTTGACAGTTCTCTAAATATTCAAGATACAAGAATTTTATCAAATAGGAGATTTTCAATATTTGCTTCCCTGTTTGTACCTTGTCTTTTTATTCTCTTAACTGTATGTGCTAAAGAGCAGAAGTTCCTGATTTTGATGAAGTTTATTTTGTAATTTCTCTTATGTAGATCACAGTAATAGGGGCTTATCTAAGGAATCGTTCCCTAATTATGGCCATAAAATTTTTCTATGTTTTTCTTTAGAAGTTTCCTAGCTTTAGGACTTATACATAGGTCTTTAACACATTTTGAGTTAATTTTGTGTATCATGTGAGGTATGAATTTAGGTTTCTTTTTTGCATGTGAATGTCCACTAATTCTAACACCATTTGTTCCTTTATAATCTGGATGTTTTTTCTTATTTATATCTTATTGCACTGATTATAAACTCTAGTGCATAGAAATCGTTACAGCAATCAAACTTGCTTTATTCCCCATGTAGGAAGAAAGCATTCAGTATTTCACCAGTAAGTCTTCTGTTACTTGTATGCTTTCCATAGATGCCTTTTATTAGGTAGATGAAATTCTAGTTACCTAGTCCTGTGTAACAAATAACAGAAGTCCTCCTGTCTTAAAACAACAAAAATATAAAATCTCACAGTTTCTGTGGTTTAGAAATTTGGAATCAGCTTAACTGGGTGGTTGTTGGTCAAGGATTTGCATGAAGTTTCAGTTCAAGTTGTTTGCCAGGGCTTCACTGATCTTTTTTATTCCATATTATTTATATACATTTATATAATTTATATTATTTGCTACATATAGTTATTATATATTACTGACATATGTATTTAGCTATCCATTGATAAATTCATATGCACATATGTACATATTCACATTACAAATATATATTTATGCACTCAAAAGTTTTACAAAACATTTATTCTGTTATATATCAGGATTAAATTAAGAGTGCCTGTGTTATCTCATTCAAATAGTAGTTTGAATTATATTTTTTTAATAATGAAAGGAATCCATAGGGCAGTGTTTTATCTAACACATTTACATTTTTTCTTGATGAAATTAATACTTACAAAGAATTAATGGGAAAATATTCCACTTGTTTACTGTGGGCCTTGATGAATCATAACTCAAGGTTCTCCCATAAACCTAATTTACATGGTATTTCAATGAGACTCTGGACATTAGAGTTAACGTTGGAATGAGTTAAGACCTTTGGGGTTGTTGGGATTTAATAAATGTATGTTATATGTGAGAAGCACATGAATTTGAGGGGACCAAGAGTGAAATCTTATGGACTGAATGTGTACCCCTAAATTTGCATATTGAAGCTCTAACCTCCAGTGTGACAGGATTTTGGAGATGGGACTATTGGGAGATAATTAGGGTTAGAAGAGGTCATGGAGGTTGGGTGCCCCAGAGGGAATCCTTGCTGTAGTAGCAGCAGACATCAGAGAACTTGTTCTCATTCTCACTGTCCATGTGCTTGCACTGAGGGAAGGCCACATGAAGAGGACATGGCAAGAGCAGCCATCTACAAGCCAGGAAAGGGATGCCATCGGAAACCGAATGAGCTGACACCTTGACCTTGACTTCCCAGCCTCCCAGTCACCCAGTTTCTAGAATTTATATGGCAGCTTGATTAGACTAATTTATGAACTGAAACAGAACTTGCAGTCTAAATTGAATTGAGTTGACTTTCTGTAAAAACAGTAACCCCCACATTCTTCAGAGAATCATGACAGTACCCAACACCCATATTGCATATCATTTACATAAAGAAACTAAAGCATTAGAACTAAAAAAAATACTACATATGAGATTAATAACTCCATTAATGGAATCAATAAGAAGGTGGAAATGACAGAGGGAAAAATCAGTGAACTTAAAGATAGAAAAACAGAAGTTATTCATTCTGATATACAGAGTAAAAAAAGATTGTGAAAATTAAGGAATCATCCTGAGCCTGTGGAATATCAAATATTTTAAGTATAGATATTGGGAGTCATGAAAGAAAGGGGTAAATTGGGCCAAAAAGTATTTAAAAGAATAATGAGAAAAAAAATCTCAAATTGAGTGAAAAACATACATTCACAGTTCAAACATCTCAGAAAACACCAGACAGGATAAATGTAAAGAGAAGTATGCCTAGATACATTATAAGCAAACTACTGAAAATCACAATTAAGAAATAATATTGAAAAGACCTACAGAAAAACAATCTGTACACAAGGGAGCAATTATAGAGGATATCTTTAAAATGCTGGAAGAAAATAACTGTCAATCTGAAATTCTAAACAAGAGAAGGTATTCTTCAGGCTTGACATAAATATAAAGATATTCTCAGATAAAGGAAAATCAAGAGAAAATGTTGCTAGCAGAGCTGATCTATAAGAAACACAAGAAGTCATTCAGGCTGAAGGGAAGTGATAGCAGAAGACTTGGCTTTTCTTCAGTTAAGAAAGAACAGCAGAAATTACAATAACTGGATTAATACAAAAGACTATTTGTCTTAATGCTAGCATATGTGTGATTATTTGAGCAAAAATGAAATCATTTTTCTGGTGGCATTGTCAGTGAATGTAGATGTGACACATACAATGGCAGTAACTTCAGCAGGCAGTGTAAAGGGACCTATATGTTTGCAAGATTTCTTAATTTTATAGGAAGTGGTACAATATTAAGTCTGGACTGTGGGTGATTAGCAATACTTATTGAAATCCATAGAGCAACCATCAATTAAATAGTAAAAATGTAACCCAAAAACCAAAAGATGAAAGGGAATATTCAAAGTTTCCAAATAATACAAAATAAGACAGGTTGGAGAACAGAGAAACAGAACTCAGAGGACAAATAGAAAAAATGTCTGTTAGACTTACTCCAACTATGTCAACAGTGAAATAATGCATGTTTATATGTTCAAATTTACACATTTTAAAAAGGGAGGAGATTAAGAGAGTGGATACAAAAATAAATGAGACCTACTTTAACTATAAAAACACAGATAATTTGAGAGAGAGAGAAAAGAGATGTATTAGGTTCTTAGGGCTGCTGTAACTGGGTAGGTCAAAAACACAGAAATTTATTATCTCATAGTTCCAGAGACAAGACGTCCAAAATCAAGGTGTTGCCAGTGTTTCCTCCTTCCAAGAGCCATGAGGGAAATACCGGTTACACTTGCTCCTCCCGTGGCTTCTAGATGGCCATCTTGATGTTCACATGGTCACATTCTCCCTGCATGCATGCCTGTGTCCAGATTTTTCCCCTTTATAAGGTTACTGGTCTTATTGCATTAGGAGAACACATGACTCCAGTATGACCTCAATTTAATTAAATCTTCAATGATCATTTTCTTAAGCAAGGTCACATTTTAAGGTTCTGAGGAGTTAGGATTTCAACATGAATTTTTTAGGGGGACACAGTTTAACTTATTATGGAGAGACAGTAGCAAGTAAACAGTAAGCATGACAAGGGTGATGTTATTTTAATAGCAGATAAAATTGATTTCATGTCAGAATGTTACTAGAGATAGAGACATTCTGTAGTGATAAAAGGGATTTTTTATCAGGAAGATAAAATTATCTTCATTTATTAACTTAATTTATTAACTCATTAATAGAGATTAAAAGTACATGAAGCAAAAAAATAGATTAAAGGCAGAAATATATAATTCCAAAATCTTAAAGGATTTTAATATTCCTCTTACAGCAATTGATTGATATAATGAGACAAAAATAATTTGTAAAACCAAAATATGTGAACAGCACAGTAAATTTCTTGAATTGGTATTTATAGAACTCTACATACAACAATTGCAGAATGCACTCTTTTCATGTGCACATATAGTATATTCACTAAGAAAGACCATATCCTAACCATATGTCAAATGCCAGTAAAGGAATCAAAATTAGGAATCAATAATTATTACATATGTAGGAAAACTCCAAATATCTAGAAGTATTACATTTTTCAAAATCATAAAATAGAAAATATCTTGAACTGAATGACAAGTGATTAAACACATCAAAATTAGTGTGATGCCATAAAGCACCACTTATAAATAAGATATATTTTAAGGCTAATATTAGAAAAGAAGAATATCTGAAATCAATAGTGTATGGTTCCATTTAAGAAGCTGGAATAAGAAAAGGATACCCAAAGTAGGTAGAAGGGAAAGAAATAATAAAAATAAGAGTAGAGCAGTGAAATACAAAAAAAAAATAAATACAGAAAAATAATAAAATGTTTGTCAGTAACAAAATTGACAGTCCTCCAGACAGATCAAGAAAAAAAAAAACACATAAATCACCAATACCAGGAAAGAGCATACCAATATTAAAAGAATGGTTAGCAATTACTGTGAAAGACTTAATACTAATAAATTTGATAAGTTATGTGAAAACGACATCTTTTTTGAAAATACAGCCTACCAAAACTGACATAAGACATAGAAAACCAGAATATTCTTTTATTGATTAAAGACATTGAATTTTTTAACTGGAGCATTCCACAATATAAAACTAAGCTGGAGTATTTTCCCTGATGAGTTCTGTCAATCATGTAAGATATACCATTCAATCCTGTACAGATGTTTTCATAAAAAAAGGAGGGTTCATTGTCTCATTGGTCTAAAAACACCAGCAGAGCAGTAACATCAAAACCTGACAAAGATATTACAGAAATACATTTAAAATATAAAAAAGATCAATATTCCTCATGAATACAGACACAAATATCCTCAGCATAATAACAGATGGTCTGAAATAAACATTTCCATTTTTATTTGTGTAAATTGAATAAAAGTGTAATTGAATAATTAGTGTAAATTGAATAAAAGTGTAAATTGAATAAAAATGTATAAGGGGTAATAAATAATGAGTAAGTGGGTGTACTACAGGAATTCAATATTGGTTTAACAATGGATCGTAAAAAATGTGATTCCCCTATTAACAGAGCAAAGGAGGAAATCCGCATGATTTCCATAGATTTCTATTTCAATAGATACAGATAAATCAGTTGATAAAATTCCATGCTCATGCATGAGAAGATTCTCAGTAAGCTAGGAGTAATAACAAACTTATTCATAAAACAGAGCTATCCATGAAAAATCTATAGTTAACATCTCATTTAATTCTGAAGATTGTTTATCCCTAAGATTGGGAACAAAGAAAGCATAACTGCTTCCACCATTTCTATTCAACATTATGCTGGAGGATGTAGACATTACAATGAATGCAAGAAAAAGAATAAAGTTACAAAATTTGGAGGGAAAAATGTGAAACATACCCTATTTGAAGATTTAATTCCTTACCTAGGAAATTTCAGGGAATATTAAAATGATCGGAACTAAAATTGAAGCCATAAGATAAAGGTTAATAAAAACATTGATTTTATTCTTGTACACTAGCATGTAATAATTGAGAAATGAAACTTAAAAATATAATTTATAGTAGTGTCCACTCCATAAATGATACCTAAAACCCTAGGACTCTATCAGGCATGTGTTCAAGGCTTCTATATTGAAAACAGTAAAACTTTGGAAACTTGAAAGCAGTTAACAATACTAAATAAATGAAGAGATATATTTATTATTAAGATGACAGCTATCCCAAATGAATCTGTACAATCAAACATTCAAAGCAATTTCCATCAATATTCCATCATATGTATGCATTGACTTTTTGTACACATTGACAAGTTTATTCTAAAATTTATATAAAAATACACATTTTATTCAGAACCATTTTTAAAAAGAAGAAAAAAGTTTGAGGAATTCTATCTAACTTTAAGATAATATATAAAGAAATTAAGACCTATTAGTATGGGTAGAAATACAGACATTACCATCAAAGGAATAGTTTAACTTGTCAAGAAATAGAACCATACATGTAGTCAATTATTTTTCAATGAAGATGTCAAGATAATTTAATTGGAGAAAAGAACATCTTTGCAACAAATGGTGCTGGATTAAAAGGATATCCATGTAGAGAAATTTGGACATCAATCCTAATTTATACCATGTAGACAAAAGTACCTTGAATCATAGACAGAAAAGTAAAGTTTAAGACTATAAAATTTCTACCATGAAAATAAGAAATTTTTCTTAGAAAATAAAAATCTGAATATATATGAATTTATAAATTTGTGTAATTTTTACACAAATGTATGTATATATTGATAACATTTATTCCTCAAAAGATTCCATTAAGGAAATGAAGAGACATGTCAGAGATTGTAAGAAATATTCACAATATAGGTATGAGGCCAAACATTTGGAGTCAGAATTATAACATTTAAAGCTCAATAATAAGAATGCAACCCAATTAAGAAATTGGTAAAAGCTTTGGACAGACACTTTACAAGATTATGTATTGACCAATAGTACATGGAAAGATGCTTAGCATTATTAGTAATCATGTAAATGAAAATTAAACCACATTGGGGTACTACTATACTACTTATTAGAGTGGACCATAGCAATTGTTGGCAAAGATGTGGTATTTTCATATACTTGGTGGTAGAAATGTGAAATGGTACAACCTCTTTGAAAAAGAGTTTGACAATCCCTGAAACATTTAAACATAAACTTTCCAAATGACCCAATCATTCCGTTCCCTGGTTATCTACCCAAGGGAATGAGAAGAGATGTCCATACCCAGACTTTCACATGAATTTTATTTGTAACAGTCCCACACTGGAGACAATCCATGTGTCCATCAACAAATGAATGGATAAACAAACGATAGTATATCCACATATTTTGGAATGATACTAAGTACTAAATGTAATGGACTATTGATGTATGCAACACTATAAATGAATATGAATCATATGCTGAGTGACATGTCAGAAAAACACATATGTATGATTGAATTTATAAAAATTCTAGAGAATTCAAACAAACCTATAGTCACAGGAAGATCGGTGGTTGCTTCAAGGCAGGAGTGCAGGTAGAGAAGGATTACAAAGGGATATGAGAAAAAGTTTAGGGTTAAAGGAAATGCTCAGTCCAACTGCCTCTAGGGAGGCTGTCTGAATGCTATCAGCTCCTTGATTCATAAATGGACACATGACTATAGTCAGTTAACGAGGCCTCGGACATTCAGCTCTGGACTTTTCTTTGACTTATATAGGAAGAGTGTCTTTTCTGATGGAGGAGCTGTGGTGATGATGGGAGGCAAAAGGTGCTGGGGCTGCCCTGAGGAACTTGAATAGAGATACTCTCGGAGGAAGAAGAGCTTAAATATGAAGCCAGTGACTTTATTTGAGCCCAAATTAAGCGGGGACTACCTCAGAATGTTTGTTCTTTAAGTCTATCGATTTTCCATTTTGCTTAAATCTTTTTAGATGGTGTGTGTGTGTGTGTGTGTGTGTGTGTGTGTGTGTGTGTGAAACTAGCTACTGAAAAATGCCAAACTGATAATATGTTAAGACTGACATGCTAAAACCCTGGAAAAGATTTTTTTTGGAAAAGAATGACCTGTCACTGAATGTTCCCAAAAAGGGCTGAGTGAACACCTGTCAATCATGTAGCAGGTATTTCTATACCAGATATGAGGTTCTATGTGGTATGTGTGGGATCCTATAAGCAAAGGAGGCCATAGCATGAACATCGCTGGGTGGAGCCTCTCTTCTACATACCACAGAAATCAGATCACAGAATTATCTAGTCTATTACTAGTTCCCTCTAATTTAAGGAAAGTCTTGTCGAAGCCGATTTGAAATTTACCTTCTTGCAACTCTTATTTCATGCTAACCTTTGAATATACAATTAATGTTTTATTTCATAAGACAGTAGATTTTAAAGTCAATGTTTAAATCTCAGTTGTACTGTTTGATATATGTGTAAGTTTGGATTCTATTATTTGCTATGCACGTGACTTATTTTTCCTAGGTCTTAGTTTGTCTCCTATGTAAACCAGGGATAGTATTTAAATCTTAGAGTTGTGATAATTAACAGAAATATTGTACTCTCTGGAAGAGGTTATGTCTTTTGCTTTCTTTCTGATTTCAGATGACCATACTTCAGATATGTGATGTTTCTTTCAGTGTGTTTTTCTATAAACATTTCATACAGTTTAATATCATCTTTGTATATTACAGTGCTCACATTATTTTCTGTTTATATAGCCTGCCCTGCATAATTTCTAGTTTTCCAGTGAAATGATGTTTTGAATTGAGAGCACTAGTAAATTCTGGTTTTGTTGTATAGTAGTAAGAATAATGGACATTATTGTCAATTCAAAATAGAAAACTAAGGAAGCATTCTGGTTTCAGTAGAATTTCAAACACTTTATTCATCTATCCTTCTCAATAAGAAATCTTTAAGCATAATTACTTGAGCTTTATCCATCACTTTATAACCAATGCCTTTATAGGTCAGCCCCTCAGTCTCTTCTGTGTGGGGCAAGTGTGTAACCTCTTTTCTAGATCATTCCTTCTATGTCTGACATCTCCTTTACTAAATCCTAATCCCCCTGGATCCATTTCAGTAACATCAACTTCCCTTTAAAATATATAGACTGAAAATAAGGCAGTTATGTTCCAGTCCTCATAATCGGGAGCCAAAATATTTATCATTTTTTTGGAATAATTATAATTTATGGAAAATTTGCAAGCGTAGAATCATATAAAGAATAGTTATATAAAGAAAAGATTAGTTATATATTCTTTATGCAAATTCAACTGTTCATATTTTTCCACACATATTTTTTTTGAACCATGTGGGAGTACATTGATTGCACAAGGACCTTATGCCTCTAAATACTTCAGACTGTATTTCCTAAGAAGAGGAATATTGTCTTATGAAATCACAGAACACTAATTGATGCTGTAAATTTAACATTGATACAATACTTTTATTAAGTCCACTACTCACATTCCAGTAATGATCCTTAAGATATTTTTTCCCTCCAGTACAGGATCTAGTCTAGGACTATTATTGGGAGATAAGTAACTAAGCCTAGTCTATACTAAAGAGGAGAGTAATTAAGCTCATCATGTGAAGGGGAAGTATCTACATTTTTTATTTGGAAATATTCATTAGGAAGGTTTGTCCCTTCTTCCCCACTTATTTATTACTTATTCAATTTATTTGTTTATATCAGCATTTACTCATGAATTTATTCTCTGGATAATAATTCTATCAATCATTTTTTTTTCTCCCTGAAATTGCTTCAGCTTTGGCTATTGTGAGCTCTTTTAGATTTGTGCCATTGTCTTTTTGGTATGATTTTTCTGGCATTAAAAGATTCTCCAGAAAAATATTGTATTTTGCTTGCCCTAACTCTAAAACCAGCCTCTTTTTGAAGGAGTTGTAGCTACTTTTACCGGGGAATGAAATTTAGAAACCAAGATCTGAGCTGTGGGCGTTCTTATTGCTCCATGGGGTGTCACAGCTCCTGAGCATTCTCAGCTGACTCAGATAGGATTTCATTTATGTACACTAACTCATATATTCATACATATCTCTATTTTTCTACCTACATATTACACATGCATATACTATATACTACATATATGTGTACACACACACACACACACATATATATATATGCTATCTATAGTATCTCTCCACATGTAATATCTTGAGTATTCAGATTGAGTATATATACTCTAGATACTCTGTTTATGTTATATGCAATTTATATTACTTCTACAGTATAGATATAGATAGTATATATATAATATTATTATATATTTCTTACTCATATTAAATATAGGTTATATGTTAAAAACTAACTCTAATATAACTTCAGGATTCATTCTAGTCTTTCTCCTCTGCTTATTTGTAACTTATTTCTCCCACAGTGAGGAACATGGCACACATGTGCTCTTGTTCTCTCTCTCTCTCTTTCTCTCTCTCTCTCTGTGTATATATATTTATATATATTCCCTATATATATATGTATTATTCAAGACTCAGTGATTAAGTATTTTATATATAGGAATATCACTCTTTTTCATGTTAAAATTTAAGATTGGCATCAGAAGTGAAAGAAGAGTCATCACCAATCCAGCAAGTCCTTCAAAATCCCTAAAATTATACATATTCAGTGTGAGATTATTAAATACTTATTTTAATTTAGGTCTTATCAGAGTTGTAGCATAGTAAGACATATTTATACTCATTTTTTAGCTAGGAAATAAAATATCTTCTAATCTTTATTGTCTACTGGTTTTCTTCACATTGTTTAACACATCTACCAATTTTCTTTTTTAACCTCAGAATTAGAAAAGCAACAGAATTTTATATAGCATGGTACAACAGCCCAAAGCTCAAAAAAACTTAAAATGTAGCACATTTATGTATAATTGAAACAAAAGTAGTTTGGCAGATTATACTGGTAGTGTTTGCTTAGGAGCAATATCTTTCTAATGGAAAGCACCATGAGGTGCTGTCTGGCTTCATGTGGGGTAAGACTCAGATGAGGAGAGATAATATAATGGAAAAATCTATTGACATAGGAATCACAAAAATGAGATTACCAAACAGGCAGTCTTTGCATTTTGATAAGGTTTACAAATTCAATGACCCAAGAGTACAGTCAGGTAGAGGAAAATGAGTGAAATGAACTGGGTGAAAACTCAACAATAATGCAAACCAAAAATGGATGGAACTCGCACTCAATCTCAGTGTACAGGAAAATCAGGCAGTTTGGGAGACTATTTTTCTTGTCATTTTTTTTCTTAAAAGATAGCACACTGTTTAAAACAAAAAACAGTATCATTGTAAACTACTGTTTTTAACATATGTAGAATCTGAAACAGGACACTAGTGAGCAATGAGTGGTGATGGTGATGGCATCCCCCGTTTCTCAGGAGTTCACATTACACCATTTCACTTTTGAGAAAGACTTACATTAATACCTGTGTTTGCTAACGAAAAGAAACCCAAAGAGGATTTTTCACATAAGAAAAAAAGAGAAAGTAGCATTTAGTGTTTGTTTTATAGTGAGCTGTAGAGAATGGCAGCACACACCCCAAGTGGTGCAGGTGGCACCCCCAAGCTCTTTCCCCAAGAACTATGCACAGCATTTCAGCATCAAGCCACCATAGCTTTGAACTGTGTGTCCTAGATCTTGTGCCTCCATTAGCAAATGTGTACTAAGGTTTCAGAAAGTCTATGAGAGGTTATGTTTTGAGTCTGGGAATGCTCGGAACTTATTTCATACAAATGAATGGTAATTGCTTTTTTGCTTCATATCATTTCAATTTATAAACGGTTTCATAGGAAAACTCTACTTTCAGATGGGGGGACAGCAAAATGGAAATGTACCCTGTAAGTTTATTATATTTTAGAAGTCGGAAGTTGGATTGAGAACTCTATTGTATCGGGTGTGAAGTGAGAAGTAGAATGTATAGTGTGAGACATGAGGTCAGTAAAGTGACATGGCAAAGTTCTGATTTCAAATAAATGTTATTAGGTTCAGAATCAATACTCTTGATCCTAGAGTAAAACAATGAAAATAATTTTGGAGCAACAAAATAGAGAACAGCTTACAAGCTGGTAGATTTAAATCCAACTATATCAGTAATTACAGACAATTAAACATTCCAGTTAAAGAGCATATATTATCAGACAAAAATAAGGCTCAGTGTATGTTCCAATAAGAGAAACACTTTAAATTTAAAGACAGAAAAACCTGGAATTTAAAGGATGGAAAAATATATGCAAATTCATGTGATAAAAATAAACATGGCATGGTCATATTTATACTTGGGAAAGAAGAGATCAATAAAAAGTATTACAAGCATACCTCAGAGAGATTGTGGGACCAATTCCAGACCACTGCAATAAAATGAATATCATAATAAAGCAAGTCAAATGAACTTTTTTGTTTCCCAGTGCATATACAAGTTAGGTTTACACTGCACTCTGTCTATGAATTATGCAAAATAACATTATGTCTACAAATGCAAGGTACATACCTTAATTAAAATATACTTTGTTGCAAAAGAAAGTGCTGAGCATCACCTGAGCTTTCAGTGAGTTATAACCTTTCGGCTGCTGGAGAGTCTTGCCCCAGTGTTGATGGCTTCTGAAGGTTCAGGGTGGTGGTTGCTAAGATTGGGGTGGCTGTGGCAATTTCTTAAGACAACAGTGAAGTTTGCCGTGTGGATTCAATCTTCCTTCCATGAATGATTTCTCTATTATGTGAAGCTGTTTGATAGCATTCTACCCACAGTAGACTACTTTCAAAATAAGAGTCAATCCTCTCAAACCCTGCTATTGCTTTATCAACTAGGTTTATGTAATATTCTAAATTCTTTGTTTCATTTCAACAAACTTCACAGCATCTTCACTTCACTAGGCGTAGGTTCCATCTCAAGAAACCACTCTTTTTGCTCACCCATGAGAAGCAGCTCATCATCTGTTAAATTTTCATCATGAGATTATAGCAATTCAGCCTTACTTTCCGGCACGACTTCTAATGCTGGTTCTCTTGCTATTTCCACCACATCTGTGACTTCCTCTTGAGAGGTGGAAGCAGCCTCTTCCAAGCTCTCGTTCATGCTGATATTTTGACATCTTTCTGTGAACCAGTTTGAATGGCAAGTAGAATCGTGAATCCTTTCTAGAAAGTTTTCTATGTATTTTTCCCAGGTCCATCGTGGAATCACTATCTGTGGCAGCCAGAGCCTTATGAAATGTATTTCTTAATAAGACTTTAAAGTCAAAATTACTCCTTGATCCGTGTGCTACAGAATGGAAAATGTGTTAGCAAGGTGTGAAAATAATACTAATCTCATAGTACATCTCCATTATTTGCTCTTGGGTGACCAGGTACATTGTTAGTGAGAAGTAATATTTTGAAAGGAATCTTTTTTTTTTATCTGAAGAACAAGCCTCAACAGTGGTCTTAAAATATTTAGTAAACCATTTATAAAGAGATGTACTGTTATCTAGGCTTTGTTGTTCAATAGAGAACATAGGTAGAATATATTTAGCTTAATTCTCAAGGTCCCTAGGATTTTCAGAATGGCACATGAGCATTGGTTTCAACTTAGAGTAACTAGCATTAGCCCCTAACAAGAGAGTCAGTCTGTCCTTTGAAACTTTGAAGATAGATTGACTTCTTTCCGGCTATGAAAGTCCTAGGTGCATCTTCTTCCAACAGAAGGCTGTTTTGTCTACACTGAAAATCTATTAGTTAGTGTAGCCACTGTGTTAATGATCTCAGCTCGATCTTGGTAACTTGTTGCAGCTTCTACATCAGCATTCACTCCTTCACCTGCACTTTTCCGTTACGAAGACAGCTTCTCTCCTGAACTAACCTCTGCTACCTTCAATCTTTTCTTCACCTCCCTCATCTCTGTCAACCTTCCTAGAACTGAAGAGATTTAGGGTCTTGCTCTGGATAAGGGACTGTTGTGGCTGGTTTGATCTGTCCAGACCACTAACACTCTTTCCACAAAAGCAGAAAGGTTGTTCGTTTGTGTGTTTACTGGCATAGCACTTTCAATTTCCTCCAAGAACTTCTCCTTTGCATTCACAACGTGGCAGACGGGCACAAGAGGCCCAGCTTCCAGCCTATCTCAGCTTTTCATGTGCCTTCCTCACTAAGCGTAATCATCTCTAGCTTTCCATTTAAAGTGAAAGATGTGTGACTCTTTCTTTCACTTGAGCACTTAGAGACCCTTGTCAGGATTTTAATTGGCCAAATTTCAGTATTGCTGTGTCTCTGGGAAGAGGGAGAATCCAGGAGAGGGAGAGAGATGAGGGAATGGCTGGTTGGTGAAATAGTCACAACACACACACTTATATCAGTTAGGTTCACTGTCTTAAATGGGTGTAGTTTGCAGCATCTTGAAACAATGACAAAAGTAATATCAAAGATCACTGATCACAGGTCACCATAATAAATGTAATAACAATAAAAAAATTAAATATTGCCAGAATTACCAAAATGTGACACAGACACAAAGTGAACAAATGCTCTTGGAAAACAGATGTTGATAGACTAGCTTGGCACTGGGTTACCACAGACCTTCAATTAGTTTTAAAAACACACACATGCACATAGTACTTATGAAGCACAGCAAAACGAATCAGGCTTGTAAGGATTCTTCTGCCTTTTGAGAAACTCTGGTTACTTACCAGTAAAATTACTTACTTCAATTTCTCTCCTGGAACCTCAAATCTAGACAGAAGAGCTTAGACTCTGAGTCAAATCTGGGTATGAATCCTATTTTTATGGTTTAAGTAAGTTCTTTCACTTCTATAAAACTTAATGCTTTATTTATGAAATGAATATTTTAATGGTACCTGGTAGTGACAGTGATTGAGATGATAAATGAAAGCATTCAGAACAATGTCTGACAAAGACTAAAACTGAAACAAATAAGAAGAAGAATTATAATTAGCTTTTAAGTAGAATTGGAAATACTGGACCTAAAGAGTGTTCTTCAGAGGTTGGTTCTCTACCCAATGTTAAAGAATGCCAAACAGAGAGATAGCTAACAATATTGGATTTTTTTTCTACATCTTCAAGAGTGTACATCTTTCAAGGTACTATATGAAGATAAGAAATCTTACGGTCCAGTAACAATATACATAAGCAAAGATTAATGACACATTATTTATGGGGTTTAACATATTTGGGATTTTGTTAAACATATGAGACTTTGATGATCTGCTTGTGTAATCAGATTATTTTAAATAACAGTGTACAAAGCTCAGCATGGACTTTTATTGCAATGTGTGATATGGAAAAAAATATTTAACCTTATAAAGAAAATGACTTCCTAGAACCATAGAAAAACACATCAGTCTAGCAGAAGCTGCCCTTATTTTCCTAGCATGTTCAGAGCTCCACTTTGCACCTCCTAAAGAAACTGTTTTAATGGGGCACATAAAATTATAACGTCAAGTGGCACAGGTGTTCGCTACTAGCAGTGTTTCTTGCTAAACGATCAGTCTAAGAGGTATTTTTTGAGTGAGCTCATTCTTGCTTCACTCAGCAGTCACTTGAACACCGTTTTCCTACTTTCTGGTAAGGACTGAAATATGTGGAGGGCCCTTGAGTCTCATGAATTATCATAGTGAATCAACAGAAAGTTGTTTTTTTTTTTTGTTGTTGTTGTTGGCTCAGGTGTTTGTATAGATGTGAACCATCAGGGAAATGCCTGTTGTCTTTTCTACTTTGTCCTGAAGTAGAACCAGGCTTGTGTACATAGTTGCCAATGACATTTAGTTCACCAAGGGTGACTTGGATTTTACTTATAGGACATAGAGATGAGCCTTGAGTTTTCAGTGTGTAGCTGTCTAACTCACTTAAGATAAAACTCTCAATGATCAACTTGCCTGATAATAGGCAAAAGGCAAATTTTGCTATAAACTGTATGGCTATTATAATTATTCATGAGCCATGAGAAGCAGAATGTACAAAGAGCTGAATGTTTTTCAAAAGGCTCTCACAAATCTCATGCAAGACACACAGTGGTGTGCTGTGGATTAGGTCAGTACCCTAATTTACATACGATGAATCCTTTCAGAAGAGTAAAATGACTTCCTTAAGGTCACTTAGCTAGTAGGTAGCATGACAGAAATTCAAACCTGGTTCCTGTAATTACAAGAAAATAGCTCTTTCCACTAGTACATAAATTATGGCCACATATTATTGAATATTTTTATTTTTACTGATAAGTCAGTGTTCCAGCTCAATAGGTTACATTGCTGGTCTTAGTATTCCTAAAGACATTAACACGACTTAGAATGTCAAACAGAGTGGAATGTCGTAAAACCAGTGGAAAAAATTAAACATTTTTGCAACCCTTTGACACTGATTTATTGTATTTTACATTAGAAATACGGCTTTAGGGAGCTGCAAATGAGCTATGTTTTTATATATCAAATTCTACTTTAAATGCTTCAAGAGATTGTAAAACTACTCTCTAGGAAACCTGTCTTAAAATGTTTTTATAAAGCAAATAGTCTTTTCCCACATTTTAAGTTAAATACTGCAGAATACATCTTTCCAAGTAGTTTGTCCAAGTGTAATAGTTTAGAAATCAGGTTTTTTGAATACATCCCCAAATAAATCTAATAATTACAACTGGCACCTTCAGTCTCAATCAGTGGATCAACTCACCCCGCCAAGGGGCCTGACAGAAGTTCAAATGGAAGTTTTTTGTTTTGTTTTGTTTTGTTCTGATGGCTTTGTAGAAGGCACCAGAGCATAGAAGGGTTTATCTAACTCTGGTCATTCTTAGGCCTTCAACACAGGAGACGCCTTCCCTGAATAGATGGAAAATCTAAGATCCTTCTGTTCCATCCTCTTGAGGAAATCTCTTTTCCTCCTTGGTCACACATACAAAAAATGTGATAAGGAACTGGTGATTTTACTTTTTTACTAATTAACTTCTTTCAATAGGCTGCATGAGAGTACTTTCTTTTAACTCCACCATTGTATGCCTAACCCTTAGCAACAATGCCTGAAACAGATTAGGAGGAAAATAAATGTTTGTCCAATAAAAAATAAAGGCTTAAAAGTGTTTGGCATTTTATTGTACTTCTAAACAAAGTGGGCCTATGATTAAATTTATATCTTTAGGAATATATATATCAACATTGTAAGACTGTCTCTGGATTTTATAAATGTACTGATAATTTGATTTTCTTTTTTCCTGTGTTTGCCAATATTTTTATGATTAATGTGTATTATATTTTTACTGAGGAAATAGTTATAAAAATAAACTTCTGAATTATGAAAGGATCATAAATAACAAGATAGAAAAAGAAGCATTCAGTTAATAATGTGTGGAGCAATTTGTTGGCTAAAGGGAAAATTTAAGTTAATCCTCACATTAAATAATAGAAAAAAAGAAACTGCCCTCTGAAAATAATTTTAAATGTAGAGAATTGAATGTAGCAAGTAATTGAAGACTCAATCGAAAGACCTCCTGATATAAGGGAATGTTAAATTCATGAATGAATTGGTGAAAAATCCCAAGAATATGTTGATAGATTTGGTATATTACAAATGAAAACAACCATTTCTTAATGAAGAACATAAAATTAATAGAAAGTAAAATCAGAAATTTTTTATATTTAAAAAGCTATCATGAAAGAATAAAGAAAACGTATGTCCCCACAGGGATAAATACACAAATAGCCCCTAGCTGCTTACATGAACTCTTTGCAAAAGAGGAACCTTAAATGGCTAATAAGTATATAAAACTGTTGATATTAGAAATAAAATTAAAATGAAAATATCAATGAGATATATTTTTATATCGTCAAGCTGGCAAAGATTTTTAAAATATACTTAATGTTGGCAAGGTTATAGTGAGACTATAATTAAGATCACAAATAAGATCAATTTTTCTGGAAAGGACTGCAGTATGTGTATGGAAATCTAAATAACTCTCCGGCAGCAATTTATCCAAAGGGAATATTAAGAGATACAGACAAGAGTCTATATTCAAGGACTGTCACCAAAAATTTACCCTTAACAGGTGAAAAATTGGGCAACTTAAGTGTTCAACAGCAGGGTAGCACTTCAACAAAATATTGGGCAACTAGATAATCATTTATTACAAAGGTATGAATATGATTTTTTAAAAATAATGATATAAAATGTCCATATGAAATTGAAAAAGAAATTTAAAAATTAATCAACATTAGTCATATGGAATACTCCATATTGTGTTAAAACATATACAATATAATAGAAATATATTTGAAAAATACATTAAAAAGGTAATGCTTTATTGCACTTCACTGGGGTCATATCTGACAGTGCTAAAGCAAGGAGAGCCACCAGCACTTGCTGAACTCTTACACTCACCATTCAAAGTACATTGTATGAGCCTGTAATTCTCATAACAATTCCACTCAACAAGCACTATTTCCTGGGAATAATACAAGAATGGATAAAAACCTACTCTATATGTGCAAAAATGCTTATTGCTACATTATATAACTGAAAGTTGAGAAAATGTCCGAATGACCAATTATGAGAAAATTGCTAAGTGGCTAGTGCTATGTTTTTAAAGGAATATTATACTACCATCAGAAAGGCAAATACAAAACCTGCATAAACCGAGGATGAATGATATAATTGAAAAAACATAGAACTTGGAAGAAAGCATGCATAATGATTGCAACTATAAAAATTAAGCCTCCTGATAGTAATAATAGCACAGTGTACAGTATGACATCTGTATACATGGGACGAGAAACTTGGGCTTTTCATAATTTTTCTTGATATGATTGAGCTACAGACAGTATAGCACAGTACAAGCTGATATAGCCAGTCAGTGAAAATGCAGGTTTAGAATCAAGCAGACTTCTGTTTAAATGCAAACTGTCACTACATTGGCTCTGTTTGCAGAAAGCCTCATGGCCTCTTTCTCAATATTAAGAGGAAGTAGGGCACTCTCATCACTGCAGTGAAAATGATCAGTGGATTCACCAGTGGAAGGATATGCAATAATTGTTCTAAAATTCAAGTCAAAATCTTTTTGGTGACTTAGATAGCAATACTATTTAAATTACATGGCCCAGGTTTTTTGTTTTTACAAAATGGTAAAGGGATCATAATGAGTTCTCTAACATGAATTATAGTAGTAGGACTAATCATGTGTGAAAATCCATACAAGAATATGAGAGAAAGGGAAAGGCGAAAGTAAATTATACCTCCCTTAGTTCATCTGCTTGGGATTCAGTCATTTCCACTCTCAGCCCTCTAAATGAACAGAGCTCTCTGGAGAATATTTTGGATAATCAAATAGTGAAAACTCTTCAATGTATTTCTCAATTTCTGTATAGTTCCTGCTTAATTTTTTTTTCTTACTCTCAGGCTTAAATTTATTTTGCTCTTCTTACTCACTAGCACAAGTAAGAACTAGAAAGCAGATGAAGTAAAGCACTATTGACTTTAAAACCCACTATTATGGTTTTATATTAGCTTGTTTCCTTACCAGATAATTGACTCTATGAGTCTAGAAGGATGTTTACTGACCTTTAGTAACCCTAGAACCTAACTCAGTGGCTCACACAGAATGTACTTGGTGAAGGTTTATTTAGCCATCTGAGAATTCTGGAAGTCACATAGAAATTTACTTGGCTCTGTTATCCAAGAAATGCATATGCCTGTTCTTCTGAGGAAGTGAAATTTGTTTTGCATCTGCCTAGCATGAATATAGACTGTTCAGGGCCATCTTCACAGACCCTTGTTAGAGAGAGGTTTGCATCTCTCAGAGGGCAGTCATCTTAAATTTCAGACGAGACTGCCCAGGAAAGTCAGATAGAAATGTTTAAATAAAAGCAAGAATGCTAGTCCCTACTATGAATGATGCCTGGTGTTAATCCTGACTAGTACAAGTTCTGACTGGCAGAGCTCTGTCCATTTCTTTGTTCCACAATTCTTTTTGTTCCCCTCAAGTAAATTCAAAGAAAATATGTGAGAGAATGGTCTGCTTTCTATGTCATCCATCATATTGGAAATAGTAAAGTAAAAGTAGAAAATTGTTATGATAATATACATATATCAAGCCTAAACTGAAATTTCCCTTGTTCGTTTCAACTATTTCTAGTGATTTTCTTGTTCATTTACAGTTAGGTCAATTTACTTCAGTCTCTTTATAAATGAAGTCTGATTTTTAATTTTTTTCTCAGTTATAGATGCCAAATATATTCAGTAAACATCTTATAAAGATTACATTTATTAATTTTTGATTATGTTCAAGCTTTGACATTTATTTTACAGTAAACAAATATCAATAATAAAAATCATTAAAAAACATCTGCAAAAAATATTTGCAGAAGAGGTCTGATATATATATATATATACACACACATATAGAAAGATCTCTTATGGAGACTGATCCAGTAATATTAGGATTCTTTTTTATGTTTTTAGGCATAACATCTTATGTTATAAAATCAAATCCATGAAGTTCTTACTTAGAAGACTGGCCTCAAGAATATAAGAGGTCTACTTCTTAGTTATTATAGTTCATGCAGATTGAATTCAGCTAATGATAGTATATATTATTTGTCTATATTTTGTTTCTGAGATGGGCAGATAACCTTTGCCTATGAGGAACCACTTGCCAATTGAATGATTCAGATGTTTCATGAGTCATTAAAAGAAAAATGAAATAGCTTTGAATATTATCAACAAATAGCTTTGTGTTACTTCTGGTAACAAATGTGGGTGAATGACCAACAAAATATTTACTAGTTTAAATAAAATTATTTTCATTAATTTATTTTAAATTAAAAAATACATAAATTTGTTGTGTATATATATATGTGTGTGTATAGAATGTCAACCTAATGTTGACCATAAGGCAACAGAAAATTATCATCAAAAAAAGATGCCATAAGTAAATAGGCTTGAGAAGGATAATCAGATATAACTTGAAGGAATTTGAAATCTAATTAGACAAAATGATGTATCTACAGATATATCTATATCTGTACCTTTATTTCTATGTCGATATCTGTGTCTGTAGTGATATGTCTATTGCTTTATCTACTGCCCTATATCTAAGGTAACAACTAAGTACCAAATGAAGTGTACAGATTCGTTGTAAGTTCTGTATCACTTTAAGTTCTTCAGGGATCCATTGGAGGGAATTATCATTACGATAATAACAGTAGATATATGTTGTTGGAGAAGTCAGAAACGAGATTCAACTGAAGAAGGAATTAAACTCAGCTAGAATAGCAGAGAGGAATAATGCCATAAATAAATAGAGATGTATAGGAAAAGCAAAGTGGTTCTATAGAAATGGAGTTCTAGAAAAGTACTATACAGCTGGTTGCAAGTGGATTTTGAGTAGAAATAAAATACCATAATGTAGATCAATAATACAATCTGATACGTTGGTACTGCACAAATATTCACATGCAACTCATTGACAACCAAGTTCTAAGATGACTTATAATATTATACAAAGTTTAAAAAAGTTTCTGTAGCAAGGAAGAGAACAGACCCAACAGCCAGATGAGGTATCTATATCTTTTCAGTTAATATGAAGATCCGTCTTTCTCATGCCTCTGTACCTTTGAACATACAGTATCCTTATTTAGACCATGCTCTCTGTCCTTTCCTTGTTGACTCCAATTAATTCTTGGTACCCTGGGTGTTAGCATGGTTTAGCTTACCTTGTGCTCCAATAGCCCTCCCTGTTGATTTATTATAGCAGGTATTATTCTGTATTTTGATTGCCTTTTATCGGTTCTTCCATGAGGATTGAAGCTCCTAAAGATAAGCTGGTTTATCCTCATACTTCTGATTCTGGTATCTCTAGCACATAGCACCTAAATAATATGTATTATTTGCTAGGGCTATCATAACAACGTACCATAAACTGGCTGACTTAAACGACAAAACTTTATTGTCTCACAGTTCTGGAGTCTAGAAATCTGAGATCAAGGACTTGGCAGGTTTGGTTCCTTCTGAGGAAATTTGAGGAATAATCTCTTCCAAGTCTATCTAACTGGCTTATAAATGGCCATCTTTATTTTTACATAGTGTTCTTCTGTATCTTCATATCATCTTCTTTCTGAGCATATCTCTGTGTCCAGATAGCTCTATTTTATAAAGACATCTGTCATGTTGGATTAGTGAGATCAACCCTAAAGACCTCACTTCAATTTGATTTCTGTAATTACCTTGCCTCCAAATAAGGTCACATTTGCAGGTACAGGGACTGGGACTTGACATACAAAATCTGGTCTTATGCAAATAAACCAGTAACACCCTAATAGATATTTGTCAAACAGTGAGTGCATGAATGAGTAACACTTACACAACTTACTCAATTTGCTTTAAATATCCAACTCAAATGTTTTTCACAAAAGACTATGAGCTCCTTTAGAGCAAAATTCATATCTCATTCATTCAATAGTGCTTAGCACAAACACCAACACATAGTTGGTGCTCAGAATGCTTTGTGAAATGAGTGGTAACAAATCATGCAAAAGTATTTTCTGTAAAAGTACCTCTAGAAGAATGTTTGACATGGGTCTTGGCTAATGCTCTGTTCAGTGATTTTTGCTAGTTGCTGCAGATTTTATAGTCCCCAGAATTTTAAAGCCTTAGGCAATTTGAAAAAAGATACTATATCATTCAGAGGCTGGAAGTCTAAATATTTCCATGACCTTAATATCTTGCTGCCCTATTAAAAATCAGCTCCCATCTCTGCTTTTATGTCTTATTTCCATACCAGACTTCTTTTTTTTTCTGATTTATCAAAACAGAATGCTAAAAATAAAATGTAAACTGACTTTCCATGGAAGCTGTCAGAGATAACCCATCAGGATTTAAAAAATGACAATGAACAATGGAGAGACTGTGCAGCTGGGGTCCAGAAGAAGAACTGCAGATGTCAGTGTGCTGTCTGGTTCAGGCTGACCACCAGTTATCAACAGGATGAGGGAGATGAGTATTGATTAGCTCCACAGTTTCTATAATTTAGGATTTGTAATCAGCACCAGTAGAGATGAAGCTGTTTTCTGAAGAAACTCATGAAATTTAAGTGATCTAATAATGCAAACATGGGCTAAGTGTGCTTACTGGAAAGAAGATAGCCAAGCTGGGTACCTACCAGGGTGGCCTAAGGGGTAGGGATGTGCCTCACTTCCATCCAAGCTATCAAACTGCCTTCATGTTGCATCCACAAAGCATTTTTCCAGACACTTTTTAGTTGTATGGGTTGGAACAGTCTTTCTATTGAACTCTTTCTGAGTAGCTCAGAGTTCTAAAGATAGGTAGAAAAGAGCATAAAGAAGCGTTAGAAAGCAGAATTCAAATTAACAAGGCATTCATAAGATTTTGTTTGAAGAGGTTTAAGTTAGAAAAGTCTTTTATATTTACCCAGTAGTTACCATTTCTGCCACTCTGATTCTTTTGTGTAGATTCAGATTGCTACCTGGCTTAGCTTCCTTTCTGCATGGGTAGCTTCCTTCAATATTTATATTGTAAAGTAAGTCTGCCAGTGATTAATTTTTTTCAGCTATTATTGCTTTACATATTTTCCATCCTTTTATCCTGCTCCTCTCTATCAGACTCTACTCATACATATGACACGAGGCTTGAAGTTATACCATAGCTAACTGCTGCCATGTTCATTTTTAAATTTTTTAAAAATCTTAGATAATTTTTGCCACCACTGTATCTTTTTGTTCACTAACTTCTCCTTTTGTGATATTTAATCTTCTGTTAATCCTGTTTAATGCAGTTTTCATCTCAGACATTTTAATTTACATTTCTTCAAGTTCAATTTGGATCTTTTTTTAGCATCTTCCATGTTTCAATCTTTCACTTAGCTTCTTGAACAAATGGAATATAGTCACAATCACTGTCTTAATGCACTTGTCTACTTATCCTATCATCTGTGTCATTTGTGTGTAGGTTTTGATTGATTGGTTTTTCTCCTAATTATATGTTGTATTTTCATGCTTCCTTGCATACCTAGTAATTTTTAATTGATGCTAAATACTGTAAATTTTAATTTTTTGGGTGCTAGCTATTTTTGTATTCCTATAAATATTTTTGAACTTTTTTTGGGGATATAGTTCAGTTTCTTGGAAACCATTTGACCTTCTTTGGTTTTGCTTTTGAGATTTTTAGAGATAACCAGGGGAACGTCTAGTTAGGGCTGATTTTGCCTCACTAATAAGACAGCAAGTTTTGGAGTACTATATGAAATGCCCATCAATTATGTGATTTTCCACTAAAGCTAGTGTGAACAGGCAGTGTTGCCAGTCATGTGTGAGCACTAGAAATGCTTTTGAGGGGTTCTTTCTTGGGTGGATTCCTGACATGAATGCACTGACCAATCCTCAGATAAAGACCCAAATGGGATCCTCTGCAGATCTCCAGAGTTCTTGCTCTGTACTGCTGTCTCGTCTCTGTTACTCTGCCCTCAACTCTAGCATGTTTGGTCTCCTGGGACTCAGTCTCCTAACCTCAGGCAGACTGACTGACTGGCTCCAACTGGGTTCTCCTTTTCTGTGTCATTCCTCGAAATCTTTAGGTAATAAGTTAGGGCAATTGTAGGACTTACCTTACATGTCTCCTGTCTTTCAGGGATCACTCTCTTTTATTATATCCAATATCTTAAAATCCATTGTTTCATACATTTTGTCTTTTTTTTTTAGTTGTTTCTGATATATGGGTATATCAGATCCTTGATTTCATCTTAGCCAGATTCAGAAATTTTTGTTAGCTAAATAAAAAATTTTTGAAAAGATTAAAAATGAAATAAATCTGTATAATAAATATACGCTATGTACAAAAAAAAGCCCTATTTGTTATGAGGCTTCTGTCTGTCAAGTAATGTATGTTAATACTGAGGTCAGCATATCCTAACATGCATGTTGTTCAGTGACCTCTGTCCTCAAAATAAATTTGAATTTTCTGTCACAGTTTCTCTTCTTTCCTATTCCGCAACAGCAAAGGAGGAATTTGGTCTGTGACAGCCTGGTTCCAGGATTTCTGTAATATAAAATTAGAATAATTCATTTACTCAGCCAATATTTATAATGTGCCTGTTCTTTCCTAAGCACTGTTCTGCGTATATGAGCTACATCAAGTGGAACAAAAGAGAAAACAGTCCTGTCATCAGTCAAGTTTTATTCAACAAAAGGAAACTAACAATTAACATAGAAAATAAGTAAATTGTATATTATGGTGGATGGAAACATGTAGATCAGAGAAAAAATAAACAAGCCAGAGAAGTTAACTACAGCTCAATAACAAAAATCCAAGCAATCTGATTAAAAAATGGGCAAAATATCTGAACACACATCTTTCCAAAGAAGATATATAGATGGCTAACAGTTACATGAAAAGATGTTCAACATCATTAATCATCAATGAAATGAAAATACAAACTACAAAGAGAAATTGCGTCAGATCTTCTAGACTGGCTTCTTATCTAAAGGACAAGAAATAACAAATTTTGGAGAGGGTGTGGAGAAAAGGGAACCCTTGTACACTCTAGTAGGAATGTAAATTGGTTCAGCCACTGTGGAAAACAGGATGTAGGTATCTCATAAGTTAAAATATAACTACCAGCAATTTTAATTCTGGGTATTTATCTGAAGAAAACTAAATTAACTTGAAAAGATAGATGCACCCCTGTAATCATTGCAGCATTACTTACAATAGCCAAGATATACAAACAACCTAAATACCCACTGATGGATGAATGGGTAAATAAAATGTTATTATATATCACAAATGCACACACAAATGAATATTATTCAGCTGAAAAATGAGTGAATTATTGTTATTTGCACCGTGAATAGACCTTGAGGACATTAAGTCAACTATGTCAGACAGAAAAAAGGCAAATACCATATGATCTAACTTATTATATATGGAATCTAAAGAAGAAATCCAAGAAACAAAAAAAAGTAAAAATAAAAAATCAAGATCATAGAAACAGAGAATTAATTGGTAGTTGCCAGAGGTGGGGTGTGTGGGGTGGGTAACGTGATAACATAGAGGAAAAGTACAATCCTCCAGTTATAAAATAAATAAGTCACAGGGATTTAATATACAATATGGCAACTATATTTAATATGACTGTGTTGAACAGTTGAAAGTTGCTAAATGAGTAATCCTCAAATTTCTCACTGCAAAAAATTTCTATGTCCTATATGATAATTGATGTATTGTGATCATTTTGCAATATATGAAATTGTTGAATAATTATGCTGTATACTGAAACTAATGTGTGCCAATTATACTTCAATTAAAAAAAGGAAATCTGTGCATCCAATATAGAAGCACCTAAATATATGAAGCAAAAACTAGCAGAACTAAAAGTTGAAATAAATAGCACCACAATAATATTAGGTGATTTTAACACCCCCTTAACATCAATGGATAGATGATACAGATAGAAAATAAGTAAGGAAATGATGGCATTGAATGACATATCAGATGGACTTAACAGATACATACAGAACAATTCACCCAAAATCAGCAGAAAACACATTCTTCTCAAGTACACTTGGAATGTTCCCCAGAAGAGATCATGTATTAGGACACAGAAAAGCCTCAATAAATTAAAAAATAATGAAATTGTATCAAGCATCTGTTCAGACCACAATGGTATGAAACTAGAAATTAATTACATGAAGAAAACAAAAAAAAATAAAGAAAAACACAAATACTTGGAAGCTAAACAATATGCTTCTAAACAACTAATGGACCAATGAACAAATCAAAGAGACAATCAAAAAATACATGAATACAAATGAAAACAGAAGCACAATGGTTCAAAACATGTAGGATGCAGCAAAAGCAGTTCTAAGAGGGAAATACATAACATTAAGGCCTACTTCAAGAAATAAGAACAATCCCAAATAAATGATCTAACCTCATAATTAAAAGGAACCAGAAAAAGAGGAACAGAGCCCAAATTTAGGAGGAGGGGCATAATAACAATCAGAGCAGAAATATGTAGAGAGTAAGACAATAGAATGAATCAACAAAACCAAGAGCTTATTCTTCAAGAATATAAACAAAGTAGACAAACTTCTAGCCAGATTTATCAAGAAAAAAGAGGGCACAGATAAACAAAATCATAAATGAAAAAGAAATTACAACTGACACTACAGAAATACAAAGAATTATAAGAGAATTGTATGAAAAATTATATTCCAATACCTTGGACAGCCTAGAATAAAATTGACAAACTCCTAATACTGTAAAACTTTTAAGACTGACCCAGGAAGAAATGGAAAATCTGAACAAGTGATTACCAGTAACAAAATTTAATTGGTCATCAAAAAACTCCCAGCAAACAAAATTCTAGGACCAGAGGGCTTCACAGCTCAAATACTCCAAACATTTAGAGAGTTAATATCCATCCTTCCTAAAGTATTCCAAAAAATAAAAGAGGAAGAAATGCTTCCAAACTGTTTGAGGCCAGCATCACATTAATAATGAAACCAGACAAAGACAATACAAAAAAAAAGATGACCTGTATCAGTGATAACATAGATGCAAAATCCTCAACAAAATGTTAGCAAACCATATTAAAAATTTATCAAATGGATCATCCATCATGACCAAGTGGGATTTATTCAAGAGATGCAAGCATGGTATAATATTCATAAATCAATCAATGTGATACACCACAATAACAAAAGCAAGGATAAAAACCATATGATAATCTCAATAGATGCTGAAAAAAACATTTGACAAAATTCAGCATCCATTCATGATAAAAATTCTCAACAAACTAGGTTTGGAGGGAACGTACCTCAACATAATAAAGTCTATATATGGCAAATTCACAGCTTGCATCATACTCAAGGGTGAAAAGCTTTCAGCTTTTCTTCTAAGATCAAAAGCAAGACAAAAATAACCACTATCACCACTTATATTCAGCATAGTACTGTAAGTCCTAGCTACAACACTCAGACAGGAGAAGGAGATAAAAGGCATCCACATTGGTAAGGAAAAAGTAAAACTGTCACTATTTGTAGATGAAATGGTATTATATGTAGAAAACCTTAAAGACTCTACCAGAAAACTATTAGAAATAATAACTAGATTCAGCAAAGTTGCAGAATACAAATCAATATACAGAAATCTGTTGCATTCCTATGTACTAACAGAAAGAGAAATCAGGAAAAAAATTCCATTTATAATTACATCAAAAAGAGTAAACTACCTAGGAATAAACCTAACCAAGGAGGTTAAAGACCTATACTCTGAAAACTATAAGACACTGATGAAAGAAATTGAAGTAGACATAAATAATTGGAAATCTATCCCATATTTGTGGATATAAAGAATTAATATTATCATAATGGCCATCCAGCCCAAAGCAATTTACATATTCAGGCAATCCTTATCAAAATACCAATGGCATTTTTCAATGAACTAGAGCAAATAATTCTAAAACTTATAAGGAACCACAAAAGATACTGAATAGCCAAAGTAATCTTGAGAAAGAAGAACAAAGCTGGGGGTATCATGCTCCCTGACTTCAAGCTCTACTACAAAGCTATAGTAATCAAAACCATGTGGTACGGGCATGAAGACAGACCCACAGATCAATGGAACAGCTACATGCAAGATAATGAAACTGGATTACTCTCTAACACTATACACAAAAGTAGACTTGAAATGGATTAAAGACCTAATATAAGACATGAAGCCATAAAACTCTTAGAAGAAAACAGGCAAAAATACCTTAAACATAAGCTGAGTAACTTTTTTGGACACATCTTCTTGACAAGGAAAACAAAAGCAAAAATGAACAAGTGGGACTACATCAAACTGAAAAGCTTCTGTACAGCAAAGGACACCATCAACAAAACAAAAAGCTATGGTATCGGAAAATATATTCTCAAATTATATATCCAATAATGAGCTAACATCCAAAATATATTAAGGACTCATACAAATCAACACCAAAAAGCAAATAACCCAATTAAAAAATGGGCAGAGGACCCAAATAGACATTATTCCAATGGAGAAATACAGATGGCCAACAGGCACATGAAAAAATGTTCCACATCACTAGTAATCAGGGAAATGCAAATCAAAACCACAATAAGTTATCACCTCATACCAGCTGGAATGGCCACAATCCAAAAGACAAGAAATTGGAAGTGTTGTCAAGGAGGTGGAGAAAAGGGAACCCTCTTACACTTTTGGTGGGAATGTAAATTGGCACAGCCACTATGGAAAGCAATATGGAGGTCCCTCAAAAAAAGTAGAAATACCATACAACCTAGTAATACAATTCTAGGAATTTACCTGAAGAAAGTAAAATCTATAACTCAAAAAGATATATGCACTCCTATGTTTATTGCTGCATTATTTATAATAGCCAAGATATAAAAACAGCCAAAGTGTCCATCAGTAGATGACCTGATATAGAAGAGGAGAAATATATATATATACACACAATGGGATATTATTCAGCCATGTAAAAGAAATATATCTTGCCATTTGTGTAAACATGGATGAATTTAGAGGGTATTATGCTAAGTGAAATAAGCTAAGTGAAGAAATATAAATACCATGTGACTTCACTTATTTTTTGGAATCTAAGAACAAAAATGAAACAGCAATAGATTCATAGCCAATAAGAAGTAACAGGAGAGGAGTTGGGGTGAGTGTGCAAAATAGTGAAGGGGATAAAGAGGTGAAAAATCTCAATCATAATATAAATTAGGGGGATGAAAGTACAGCATAGAGAATATAATCAATAATTTTGTAACATCTTTCTGTGTTTACAGTAACTATACTAGTTTGGGTGAGCTTAAAAATAGAGATTAGGATTTTAAAAAGTGTTGCTGGATATTATAAATTTGATTGGTTTAAATTTTCTCAAAGATTCAAATATAAATTGCAATTATTTTATCACATTTGAAATGTTGAAATAAACTTCCTTCAAGTTTTTTTGTGTTGATTTTAGAAAAATATAGAGCCTTAGTTGACGTATAAGCTACTTACACATTGCTATCATTCTTACCCTTTAATGAATATATTTTTATTATTTATTTATAGATGAGGTAACTAAATATTAAGTATTTTAAGATACTGCCCAATTAATATGTGACAATCAGGACTGGAGTCCAAGTTGGCCTGTTTCAAAGATCAAAATTCTTATTCTTACACCAAACTCTTCTTTAACCTTATTTATGATTTAACAGAGGTACAATATAATGGGAGATGTATGAGCAAGTGCTCAAATTCGATTTGCATGACCTTTGGCCTAAGTATGTCTCAGAGGATTCTCTAGGCTACCTCCATGGCTATGGTGACCCAAGAAGTATGTTGGGTTTACAGATTAGAAGTTTAAGGTAGTGAGTGAGTCACTCTTTTTATGAATGAGAGTATGAAAGGGGGGTAGCTGTGTGAAAGTGAAATAGAGCAGGCATCAGCTAACTATAGCCGATGGGCCAAATCCATTCTATTACATACTTTTGTTTAAATAGAGTTTCATTGGAATACAACCATGCCTATTTGCTTTCTTATTGTCTATGGGTGCTTTAGTAGACAATGGTGGAGATGAGTAGTTGTGACAGAGACCCTATAACTTGTAAACCCAAAATATATACTGTCTGTGCCTTAAAAAAAAAATGTTGCCAACCCCTGAATAGGGGATTTTACTTCTAAGTTTTTAGTGGTTCTCAAATGCAGGACTTTAGATCATTAGGGATTTTTGAGTCTAGGGCATTCATTAGGTAACTCCTTACTGCTATATCTTGAGGAAGAAGAATTCTTATCAGCTCATCCCCAGCAAGAGTTACCAGCAGCAGGAAATGCCCTCCACCTTTCTTCCTTGAGGAAGTGTTGCTCAGCCAACTGTTTTTCTTGCTCAGTTTCTAGTATATTCTATATTGAATCAACTAACTTCAACGTGGTGATCCAATGTTTGTTAAAATGTTAAAATGTTTGGGACCATATTTTCAATACTGTTTAAATAAAAACAGAATAGTGTCACTAATCATTTTATGTTACATTGTTGAAAACCAAACTCCCTGAAATAATGCATTTTTTTAAATAAAGAAAGCATTTGTTATGTAGAGTGAAATAAAAATATGTATTGTGATTTTTGGTGTTTTAGAAAATAATATAGACTGACTTAAAGAGTTTTGTTTTGGAATGTCATTAGAGATTGAGAAATGCCCATTTGAGGAAAAGAAATTATGCACTTTAATTTTAATTTTAAAATTTAGACTTATACCAAAGTGATGAAATCATACACAGTTATATATTCCCTCACCCAGTTATTCCTGTAAGATCTTATACAGCTATCATGCAATTACCAAAACATGAAATTATCTGTATAATGCTCTTAACTACAGAATTTAGTCCAATTTCGCTAGTTTTTTTAGTGAAAAATATCTACCAAGAGTCTTACTTTCTGTTCCAGGACCCCATCTTACATTTAATCCCCTCCAATCTGTGTAGTTCTTTAGGCCCCCACGTTTTTCATGACCTTTGCAGTTTTGAAGAGCACCGGTCAATTATTTCGATATAGATGTATTTCTTTTGTTTTTTTAAGTGGCCAAAATGAAATAAGGGAAAGCTGAGGTCTCTCCCACTGGGCAAAAAATAACCTGTGAATCTTTGGGGAGCTCTGAAAGCAAATGACAGATCATAAATCCACTGGCTGTCTATCTCGAGTCTTTTCTCCCAGAAGGGAGTAAAATGGAAAGAGATTGGGAAGATGATAATCTTCCTAATATTTACTCTGGTGCATTCTCCAGTGCATTCAGATGGCAAATGAGAAACCTCGTTATTTTCTACATCTGAATTCAACAACTTTGTACTGATGGGAATAAAAAACAGACAATATCCCCTTAACACTGAAATATAATAATTAATTGGATCAGAGAACAATTCTGTCATTTGAAAAGAAGTCTGTAAGTGCATAAACAGATAATCACATTTGCATGTTGAGAGAATGACCCATCTTGTTAGACTGATTACTCCCAAGTAAAGGGTAAAGTTATTTAAGCCACTATCCCTTTAAAAAGACATATTTTAAAAATTTGCAATAATAATGAAGAATACAGAGGTTTCCTCAAAGTACTGTAATCATATTACTATTGAGATGGTAAACAATTACCTATTATTAAAAAATAAATAATAAACAGTTTAAAAACAACAGCATATTAATTAGAGAAAGGCTACTTCACTGAACACACATGATTAGGAAAGTATTTTCAGGGAAGTTTTCCCCTTAACTTAGTACAGTAAATTATTATCCCTTTGTTCACCATCTATTTTAAAAAGTCCAAACAACCAGGTTTTTTCTAGCTTACTATGAAATAAATTGTTGCCTGAGGAAGGCTGTTTGCCTGGTAACAAACAGCTTTGCATTTTGAGTAATTAATCTTAACCTGTCAAGTGGCAAAATTCATTAATCAGCCATCTTCCTTCGGGAGACCTGCACTTCTAATGAAGAGAGAAACAACAGGATGATGTCACATCTGCCCTATTAATTTGCATTTCACATAGTCTAAGAGGGATGTGAAGGAAGGAGAGCACCCGAAGAAGAGCTTCTTGAAGAAAAACTGCTCTTTGATCCTATCCTCCCCAGTGTTGGTCACCGATAATAAACAAATTTAAAAAAAAAGATCCCTTCCCCAAGAAGCTGACAAATATGGGACTTTCCCTGCTTATGTGGAAGCTACAGTCAATCAGCAGATACAGACTTGAAATAGGTCTGGTGAAACCCAAACAGGAGGGGCCAAGTTTGCTAAAGGAGCAAGATTGGAGGGTGAGGACAACTAGAGATAATCACTTCTGGAGATAAAAGAGAAGGAAGGGGGAATGTGCTCAGAAGATGAGGTGAGCCAAGGGCTCTGCACTGAGCTTTGCAAATGTGTTTGTGGAAAAATAGCCATGTGCTCATCACCCATGTTAATTCTGAACTCAGCGTGTCTCAATGCCATGTGACATTGAATGAAATATGATAAAATACTTGCTAACATGTCTTTAGTGACAGTAGCCATACAGCATAAAGTTAGAGGTAGAAATCAGAAATTTTATAAAACTTCACCCAAGTGAGAAATCAAAAAGATGAAGAAGTTCGTAAAAGTGAAATGTATCTTTAAAACTATGTTAAAATCTAGTTTGTTGTGGGAGATTTAAGAGGTTAGGGATTTTTCTGTAAAGCAGTCATTCAGGAAATACTTTTCTAGATAACCAGATTTAAAGTAGAAGGACACGCTTACTAAAAATTTGTAAAACCAGTTCACTTATAACTAATCTTAGTAGGAAAATCTAAAGTAATGGAAAAAATAATTCTTTTCTGTTTAGGTCAGAATGTGATTTTAAAATCTTTAAGTAAAAATACAAATCTTTGAATATCAAAATAGAATATCTTTATATTTTTATAGATATCATTATATATTATATATATAGAATTTATATTATATATTATATATATTATATATAGAATTTATAGAATATCTTTATATATTTTATAAATTCTTAGACATTTATATAGGTCCAGGAAAATTCTCAGTTTTCTAAAGCTGTATGTTCCAGGTAGAGGACATGTTTTTTTATTAAGGTATCATTGATATACAATCACATGAGCAACATTGTGGTTACCAGATTCCCCCCATCATCAAGTCCCCCCCACATACCCCATTACAGTCACTGTCCATCAGCATAGTAAGATGCTATAGAGTCACTACTTGTCTTCTCTGTGCTGTACTGCCTTCCCCGTGTGCCCCTACATTATGTGTGCTAATCATAATGTCCCTTAATACCTTTATCCCTCCCTTCCCACCCACCCTCCCCAGTCCCTTTCCCTTTGGTAACTGTTAGTCCATCAGGTAGAGGACATTTTAATGGATTTCCTGTGAACATAAGTAAACTCTGATAGACAGGTTCAGCTGGCCTTTATTTATGATCCCTTGTGACTGCCACTAACATGTATACATTCTTTAAAATTGACCTGAAGTTTTTTAGTCTCAAGGAAAAATATTCCATTGTCTCTATAAACAGGCAATTGTAGCCTTCTGCCTATAACTAGTTTCTCAGTTAAGTTTGTTTTTTCTTGAGAACTTAAGTAGTCGGTATATATGTTTGCCACAGGTTCCAAGCAGAAGGAAGATGGCAAAAACCCCTAGCAAAATTCCAGCTTAGGCAGCGCCATTATAATCAATAAATCTTATGTCGAATGAGCTACCTCGATAGCCACAAAATGCCTTCAAGGATAAACAAAAGCTTGTTTTATTTTCTGGCTTCTCCAAAACTAAGTTGTTTATAATCAAGAAAGGCCACGTAGGTCATTTCCTGATTAAATATTGGCATTCTCTCTTTGTCATAAAGCACATAACTGGACTGTCTGTGAAGTAGATCCTTCACCTATTTCTTAGTATTGAACTGATTATTTCCAGGGATATTAAACTCTTCAACAACAAGAAAAAATAGATCAGCTAATTTTGTTAACTTCCTAACAAGTGCCAGGAGCATGTTCAGAGCTGGGCATATAGTGAAACTAATATATTATCCTTGCCTAGCAGAGATTCTGTTTACAAATCTAAATTTTATATCTGCAATGCTGGAGACTAGGTAAACTGCTTTGTTAACTCAGTGTTTTATAGTGAGGGAGGAGCTGTCATGTTAATTACTTTATTAGAAACAACAAGTATCATACAATCTAAATGCACTGTATTAGACTTCAATGTCATGTAATTATTATTTCAAGAAGCATATGAATGATCTTCAATGTGCAAGGATCACAGATTCAAATATGAATCTATGTAATTATTATAATCAGTGACACAGTGGGAATATCAATGGTAGAAAAGGAAAATGAATAGAGAAAACTTTCTGTAATTTTAAGGGGATACTAAGGCTCAGTGCATAAAAATTAGAGCAAAGTTGATACTATTTCTGATAAGACACATTCATAGAGTTCATTTTTTTCCTTAAGTTTAGAAATTTGTTCATACTTAGCTTCCCTTAATGTCTTTCATTCTTGAAAAATGTCTAATATTATCTAATGTCAGTTCTGCCTTATTTCCCTGTCTTCTAAACTTTGAGTTTGTTAGAATATATCATGTCATTGGCTAGCTTCTGCTGAAATTCATCCAGTATCATTTCTACTTATGTAGATGGTGACTGAGTAGTTTATGTTCTCCTGTTCCTTTTTGGGAAGGAACATTGCTATCCCTTACAAAAATTTTAAAAATAATACATTTAGGTCATTTCAGTAAGGCCGCTTTAATTAAGTCTAGTCCTAGAAATAGTATGTAGTGGTAGTATAAGCATTAAGTTTAACATTTCTAAGGTCTCTGTAGAGTGGAAATACTATAACAGTGTAATATAGTCAGGAAATATAAATTATCAAGTAAGATGATTCTTTGGGTACCAAACACCTTAATGTGTGTGTGTTTGCATGTGTGTATGTATGTTCAAGTTTCTGTTACATAGGGGATGTGAATGAGAAAGGGCTTGCACCAAGAGAAGTATTACCCCTCATTCGTTTTATCATCAAACTTTAGTGTAAGAGAAATAGAGGCAAGAAAAACACTGGAAAGGAGAGCACAACCACTGGAATTTTAAGGAACAATGACCCTGTGGATGGCGTGGCTAAGCCACTAGTCAAGAAAGCAGAATTGTAGGGAACAAAGAAACAGTGGTAGTTAGGGAACTTTGTTTTTGTTTTCATCTTTCTCTTACCTCTTCCTATTACTAGATTTTCAAGTTACAATGGAAAAAGCACCACATAGTCACTGAGAAGCCATCAGCCTGTGGTGACATGGTGACCACAGAGTCAGACCTGAGATCACCTTGAGCTCTTTCTGTGACTCTAAGTATGGTGTATTGTTTCCTTGAGGTCCCCAATTGCACACGCATTCTGATATTCATATCTTTATGTAGTTCCTAATTATATTACTCTGGTCTTGTGCTGGCCACTGGGATATTAGGAAGTGTGACAGAAACAGAGTCTTCATAAGCACTTGAACACTGGAACTTGTCCTCTTTAAATACCACTCAAGCTGCAAAGAAGCCCAAATATAGTCACACGGGGAAACCATGTGCCTGTCACCTCCAGAAGCCACCTGACTGCAACCCCCTGAAACCCCAAGCAAGAGCAGCAGAGCTACGTGCCTGAGCCTTTCTCAATCCGCAGAAGTACGGTCATTAATAAATAATTGTTGTTTTAAGCCACCATGTTTGGAGCTAGTTTGATATGCAGCAATATATAGTTAAAACTGCAACCTTGATCAAATGACTTATGTCATTTAAGCTAAAACTATGGCTTTACGTTTAACAGGTAAGGGAGGAAACAAATCTAGGCCTCAATTACTTTGTCTTTAAGTTATATCACTGTTTTCTCGTGCCTGTTCTTTAACTGATGGAGACACAGAAATGTGAAAGGCCACTCTCATAAGAATTTGACTTAAGACCACTTTATTTCTGGTGGTTTTCCAGAGACATCTTTACCTATATTTTGAAACATTAGTTGAAAGCATTATTTAAAAAAATGGTCACCAACTCAATATTTGTTGATGAGAGTGTCAAATATGGCTGTTGCCTTTATGGGAATTTGTAATCTATTAAAAAAGTTGGATCTTGAAAATAGATAGTTAGAAATATATGTAACAGTTTATTGAATAGACAAACATTGGTTGGGCACACTAGGATAAAGCTTTATTCTCCCCAAACTGGCATTAAACACGTTCTGCTGAATCACCCTTCCCCAGTCATTGGACTCTGCCCCAGATTCCGGTGTCTCAGGCATATCCATAAACTTCAGGGCTCTTTAAGCTAGAAGAGTCTCATTTTAAGACATTAGGAATTCTAGTCCAGTCAAAATCTCAAATCCAATGTCACATGCAATCATGCAATGCAAGAATTCTCCCTCTCTATTTTACTCTGCTGCTTCAGGTGCCCACAGGTCTAGGCGATGGAAGAGAGTATTTGGATGGGGGGGTTAATGTCTTCAGTGACTAGGGCTGCTGTAATTGAGCCACTGGGTTCCTGTGGCATGTCGTGGAGGTGCTTTTCTCCAAAGAAGATTTTTTGCTTCTTCCAGTAAGGTACAACCATTCTGGAACCTCTTGAGCATTCTGCTCCCCTCATGTCAAAAGTGATAGGTTTATCCCTTTGTCCTTCAGAAACTCCAAGTCTTAATGTCCAGAGGGCAGCATGCATAAGGAAACTCACTTTGGCCTTTTATCACCACCCTATAAGTAATTTCAGTTCATATTCTGATTGTTTCATTTGTTTACCATTAGAAATATGTCTTCTTTCAGAAAGAAAAGTGATGTCTTTAAATATATTTTATTCAGGACCCAGTTGTAGTACTTAGTACCTTCAGAGTAGTCAGCTCGCAATGTGGCCTTTTTAGCCCTCTTTAGACTTGGAGTTGTGGGAGAAACTCTAATTCTTTGTAAAGAAGGAAGGAAATCTCTGCTCAGTGAGTCTTAACTTTCTTTTTTTTCCTTTTTAATCCTTTTTTTCTTCTTCTTTTTTTACCCATAGAGCTTGGTGATGTGGATCGATGGATGAAGAATTAATATGAATACCTTTTAGTAAGTCATGCAACTCTCCTAACAATCTGGGGGTACAGTTCTACTCTTCTCAGTTTAGTCTACAGCTGAAAGTTCAAGGTAAGTACCATCCAATATCATTTTATATTCTATTTAAGTGTCACAAAGGTTCTATGAAATATTATAATGAGGAAGATTTTTATTATAAAGCCAGAAAAGGTCTTTCTGAAGAAGTAAGATTTGATCTGGAAAATTAAAGGTGATTTGGAGTTATCCAATGTTAGAAGGAGATGAATGCATAGGGGGGTTTTAATATGGGAAGAAAGGAGGTGTGAATTACACCTTTTAAAAAATATCTCAGGCTGCTCAATGGAGAGGAAATTTAATCAGTATGTCCAAATAAGAGGCTTTTCCAATCATCACCTTATACTAGGGGTATAGTAGTATAGGTGCAATGGAGGTAAGGACAACAGGTAGATCAAGAAATATTTTATGTGTAGAATTGAAGAGATGTCATGGAATGTATGTAAGACATAAAGAAGAATATATGTTAGGAGCAGAACCTAGGTTTTAGAATTCAGCAATGGATAGATGAATTTTTCAGTTACTAAGATCCAAATTGGAGGAAAACTGTAGGAGGAGGTTTGTGGAAGACTAAGAATTTGGTTTTAGAGGGCTGTCAATCATGCAAATGATGGGTTTACAAGCTAGAGGAAAGAGGATTGTAAATGAGAACTTGAGGCGTGAGTACATCCTGAGTAATTCTACTATTTATTATTTGGGTTGAAAAGAGCTGGCAAAGACAACTGAGTACAAATCCTTAGAAGGAATGGAGGAAAACCATGGTCCTGAGTGTACAAGAGAGGGTAGGCATGGTGTTCTTGGGTTTGGCAGCATGACACTCAGGAGTGGCCTTAGAGGGAGCTGCTGGGATGGATGGGTGAGGAGGCCAACAGTCCCAGTGACTGGGGATTCACACCCTGCCGGGCCAGGGCCATGCCAATTTCTTTATGATTCTTTCAGTGAGGAGGAGTGTGCATCAGAAGGGAAACTCAGACCCTTCATAAATATTGCAGAATGGATTAATTGACTGGGATAATAGATCTTGAGGGATCAAGGACCATCTCTGTTTTTCATTATGTCTTCTGATTGTCCTTTAAGTGCATGTGTATTTGTCAAGACACACATGCTGATTTTTGTTTCTCTTTGTGTATCGGGTGTTTGTGGTGGGCTGGAAAGATGGCACAGCTTGTTAAGTGTTTATTAAATCCCAGTGATATCTGTGATGTTCTGTTTGTCCAGCTGCTTTTCACCTTAGGGGAAAGCACCTGCCTCACTGCCTCGCCTTATTTGCTCAGAGGATGAGTGGAAGTATGACTGCGGCTATCATTTTCCAAGTTGATGAAACATATCACATGATCCAGCATCCTTCCCTCTGAACTAGGAATCAGATCCTGGGCACTTGTAGTGGAAAGGCTTGTCACTGCTTTGAAGAAATGGCAAGGTCACAAAAATATTAACTATACAAAATCAAACAATAAAATCAAAATTATTATATAGAGCCCTTTATTGTCAAAACTGAGTCAGAAATAATGCCACCTTGTCCCAGCATCTCTGCCCTAAAACATAGTGGTGCCTGAAAATGCGGGTCAAGAAATGTGATACGAAGTTGGGAAAAACCTAGGATATATTTTATAGTTATGAAAAGAGACAGTTTCACGTTTTATCCTCTCTTGTGTGGCAGAATTACTATGATTGTTTCATGGCCCCAAATATTTTAGTTCCATTGATGGTCTAGTCATGTCATGTATTAGTTTTAAAGATGAGGTACACACCCTTTGACCTCTTCTGGTTACCCTCCCCTGAGGTACCCAGTGCTCAGGCACTGCAATCTCACTCTCAAGAAGTCCCATTGGGGACTGGGTCTGTCCACATGTACTGATACATAAACACAAGCTTGAATACAAGTTGTGTGAACCATGGCAGGTTACTTAATGTGCTTGGCACTCCTTTACCTAACATGTGAATTGTATGCTATTATCTGCCCCATAGAGATGTTTAAATGAGATTCTGTATAGAAGCATCTAATTCCATTCATTATGTACACATACTACATTCTGGGTCAAAGTAATAAATCTTGGCCTCCTTTTGAAGGCATGGAAGATATCCCACCATCATTCCCAGTGTATAAACAATTCTTCCTTGATTTAAGGGCATGACTCTATTAGACAATTTCTCCCTCTAGTGCCAAAAAGAAAAATATAAAATTTCTGTTCTGATAGTACTGGTACCACTATTCTTTGTATAGCGGTGCCTTCATTCTAAAGGAGATCTCTTTAAAGAGCTACTGTGTCTTAAGTAATATAAACAAATCACAAATATTCTGTAGGAAGTCAATTAGTGAGATATAATTAAGAGAATTTTCCCATATCCCTCAAATAACATTTGAGTGTAGTACTTGATGTATAAGAATGATTGTCTTAAATAAGTATGTACACATTAAACGGTCTTTTCACACATCACTTGTTTTTTCCTCAGCTATGTCTGGAGAAGTGATAGGGGAGTGACTTTGATTAAAATCACATTATGCATGAAAATTACCCCCTCGATCCTTCCACCACAGCCGTCCATCCCTAAAAACAAAAGAAAAGAAGTTGCTTTTTTCCAGGGAATGGCCCTCATTGGAGCAATCTGACCCCTTTCAGCAAGGGACCATATTAAACTCTTGTTATTAAGGGTTACAGGGAAGGGGATGATTAACCTGGAAAACAATCTTCTGGGACTCCCTTACAGGAGAGTGTGGAAAACTCTTATTTCTTGGATGTAAACGGAGTCACCCCCTCTTAATTTTCTGGGGCTAAAAAATAAACTATGTGTATTCTTCAAGGGCAGACACTTGAGCTAAACTGACCCACTTCCTGTGAGGAGAATAGCTGTGTGTTTAACTCGGCATGGGCACTGAAGCTTAGCTCCCGGATAGTGCGGCAGGGACGGTGAGTGAGCCAGCATCAGGAGCAGAGTTGGCCGGGGTAGCCTTCTACCCTGGGCAACGCCAGAGGGTCCTGGGAGTCGGGCCAGGAGTCTTGGCTGCACTCGTTTCAGCCTGTGGGTCATATGGTGGGAGACCGGCACTCAATAGTGACACCCTATGGCAGTGGGCCTTCTCTCAGGTTGGCAAGTGGGCTCTCTAGAACATTTTAATTTGATTTCATGAAAAATAAGGAATTATAAAGTGTTTGCACCTTACAGCTGTAAAGCAGTCTTACCAGTTCCCAAGACTTCCAACTATTTAGGACAAGATCTTAATTGCTTGGAGGTTCTAGCTTACTTATCACAAAGTCATCTTACACCAAGGTACTTCATTTTCACCTAAGCAGTAAAAACTAGCTTCTATATTTATATACTTCCCTTCAATTATAAAATATGGACGGACCTAAGCTGTGTTCAGGTGGGCAAGGACATGACTAATTACAATGTGAATAATAAGTGAATTTTAATTAACCTCGATACAAGGAGCATTTTTGAAAAGTTCAGAATGCCTACACAAGTTGGTTTAGGTCCATCTCTCAGATGTGGAGGAAGAAATTCTAGGACAAAGATTAGACATAGCTATATCATGTGCTTGAACTGAGGCAAAATAGGAGAAAGATATGAAAAAGAAGTTCCCCTTCAGTGTTTTAAATAAACAAAGGAGAAATGTTCACAGAGATCAAAGTTCTGTGTTTCCCTCCCAACAAGCTCAGGCTACTGGGTGACTGAACTGGTATTACACATCTATATCAGCTGACACTACAGCCTAGATTTTAAAAGAAAGTGACATCATAGAGAAGAGACCTACGGAGAATCCAGTCATTGAGTGGATCTGGTAGACCTGACCTTATTCAAAAATAACTAAACAGGAGAAAAAAAACCTGGATCAGTATAAAAAGTTGCTACATTTCACTATGTACATAGTTATATATATGCATATATATATATATATATCTTTATATACGTATATAAGTGTGTATATGTGTGTACACATGTGTGCATATATACACACATGTATGTTTGTGTATGATATATAGCTTTATACATGTGTGTGTGTGTGTGTATAATATTCAGAGTATGTTAGAGCCTATTTGTAACATTTAACCAAATAGAAAAGTTTGGGAAAGAAATTTTCATTCTCAGGAAAATGAATGAAGGTAGCATTCCCATATTCACAAGTGGCACTTTTCACAATAGCCAAGTAGTGGAAGCAACCCAAACACCCATTGTGGATGAATGGATAAACAATTGTAGTATATATACACAATGGAATATTATTTATCTTTAAAAAGAAGTTTGGACACATGCTGCAACTTGTACGAACCTTGAAGACATTGTGCTAAGGGAATCAAACCAGTCGCAAAAAGTCAAATAATGTACGATTCCACTTGTATAAGTTGTCTAAAGTATTCAAACTCACAGAAACAGAAAGTAAAGGGACTGGAGGGGAGAGTAGGGAGTTGTTATTTAGTGAGTATGAAATTTTAGTTTTGTAAGATGAAAAATTTCTGGAGATCAATTGTACAACAGTGTGGAATATACTTCACACTGTTGTGGAACTGAAGTGAGACACTTTTAGAAATGGTTAAGATGGTAACTTTTATGTTTTTTTTTTACCACAATTAAAATCATCTTAAAAAGGAAAATGAAAGTAAGATGATGGTACAGCATATTGCATGAAATAGTTATCAAGTTTAAGAAGAAAATTAAAGAAATGGTGCTATGACAGAATTTAAAGTATGAGTAGAATTTAGACTACACAAAGCCCAGTAAATAAGAGCAAAACAACAAAACTCCAGATATTTGAAACATTTAAAAATTCTCATAGAATTCAGAAAACAAATAAAAATTGATGAAAGCATTTAAAGAGAAATTTCCCCCCAACATACAACGAAGCAGTAAACAGAACAAAAATATAGGAGTTAGAAAAGATGAGCTAAAAGGAAGAAGGACCTGAATCTGTACATCAGACAGGCTCATGTAATGTTTATTAAAACAACATATTCCTTGATATTCAAAGGTGAAAACTTTGAATTTCCAGGGAGACCTTGCAAGCATTCAGCAAAAATAAAATAGAAGCTAGGAAAAAATTTAACAAAAGCCTTCTTATTTACCAAAGGAAGTAAGCTTTGTCTCTTCGGTGTTAAATTACAGGAGAAAAGAATGTTTGAGGAGAGGATGTTTGACCTAAAATCCATATGCCCAGCCAAGCTTACTGTGAACCAACCACGAAGACATACTGTGGAAGTATATGTAGATTTAAACTTGTGTTCAAACTTTGTTTTGGTGTTCTAATCATCCTCGGCTAACAGTGATGAAATACATGAATTTGTGTTAAATGTAGTAATACGTTAGCAAAGAAAATAGCTTCTAGTTTAACAACAAATTCCCCATAATAAAGTAATGCTGTACTTCTGCTCTCAAGAAGAAATAAATTGAGGCTCATACCTGTTTCAGAAATATCTCATATTTATCAATACAAGGGAAAAATGTTTTGAAAAAATTGGGTGAACATCTTAGGTGCCTCTGAGCCCCACCATAATAAATTAATCCTTGTAATCCCAAACTCGCAGGTAGATCTGGAAATTATTCAAATTTGAATATATGACCTGAGATAATATTTATAAATGCTTAAAATATTATTTTTGATCTAAGAGAATAGTCAATTGTAAAATAGTCTCCTAAATGGTAGATAATACACCCCACAACTTGTTGACATCATTTTACAATTCCTGACACACTTTCAAGAATAAAGCTCTCCTGAAGCCCATCAGGACAACTGAACAAAGTCCAGGGAAGAATAATGAGTATGTTTAGAGAAGCTAGGCTTCACAGATGAAGAGAAGTGTGCCAAATGAGGGTTATTTACTATGCAATGAAGAGAGGTTATTGGCATCTCCAAGAGAAAACCAAGGGAAACCAAATGAAGAAAAATATTGTTGGTCTTTGCCAAGAGACAAGCCTAGAGAGGATGCTAGGAGAGCGCTCAGGTGGATGTGGGTGTTTGTTGGACAGCATAATATCTAGGAGAACGACAAATCCCAGAAAGCATTCTGGAGAACAGATGGGCACTTAGTCAAGTTCAGTATTCCATAATCGTTCATTTTCTTTTAAGTTGGTAACTGTTATTCTTTGTGAGAGTTTCATGGTTTCCTAACTTCTAACATTTGAGGCACTAGAAAAGTCAAGTGACTATTCCTCACCAGGGTTGTCTATGGTTTGGGTGGGGGGTGGTGAGGGATGAGGGACAGGACATGTCAGAAGATTGCCTGAAAAGGAGGAAGATACCCAACTGCACAACAAAGACCATGTTTTCTCCACATTTCCTCGTGACAGAAAGCCTTGGCTACTGCCCAAAGGCAGGTCACTGTTCAAAATCTATCAAGAGTTTAATCCCACATGTCATCTCCTATGCCTATAAATTTTGGAATTTGAGATGAGGTTGGCTTTGGATAAGAAATTGAAAAGTCCTGGGTCATAAAACTACTGTCAGTACAGACTTCCAAGAACAGAGGATGCAAGTATAAGTTTGAGAAGAGGGAGCTGGAAGGAGAAGAGATGGGGAGTCAAAGCTGAGATTTCAACCTGCTTCCCTCAGACCTGAAAGAAGTGCAATTCTAAAAGCAAGCTTCTTTCTCTAGGAAGGGCATTTATTGGGGGAGTGGGATGGAGAGAAAGACAGAAAAAAGACTCAGCAAAGTTGCATGGGGGAATGATCCAGGGCCAGAGACTGTCACTGTTAACAGAATCCAAATAGCCAATTTTTGAAATGGAACTTTAACTAATGAGTCGAATCGATCATGGTGTCACCCCCACCCCCTAGTTAGCTCAGGAGGATGAGATGATAGCTACTGAGGGTCAGCCCAGATCCTCTCTTATAATACAGTTTTCTTACTTGTACATACAACCCTTCATAGGTAAGATTAGCCCAAAAATCTTCATTATTTAGCTGGGAAGACAAAATAAGCATAACAACTTACAAAATAGTCTCTTGATACATTTGTATCATAAATAGTTAACAAACTAGAGTATATAACACATACTTAATGGAAGTGCTAGGGAGCCCAATATGTAAAAATATACACATGCAAAAAAGCACTTTCTCTAAAAAAGAGTCACTTTAAGAGATAATGCAATTATTCTAATGATCATGCTGGCATTGTTTGGAACATTTTTTAAATGCAAATGTAAAAATGTATTCAGAACTTAAAATCTTGAAATTTGTATATATGTAATTATGTATTTCACTCTTACTAATCCTTTATAACCCACAATTTGTCTGTAAGGGATTGGGAGATTCCTTCACAACCCCACCTGCAGAATTCTCTCATTAAATTCTTCACATGCTTTTAAGTGCTTCACTTTTCACTTTATTTGCTTTTAAATCCCAAACGGTGTCTTGATTTGTCTTTGCATCCCTGGTGTCTAGTATAGTCTGGTAAATAAGCACTTAATGAATGCATCTTGAATGAAAGAATGATTTGATATTGTCATTAAAAATGGACAACCATCATTCAAGGCCCACACGTCAAACTATTTTGTCACTCAACCTGAGTAATAAAATTATGTTTTCCTATGCAGGAGAAATAAAATTATAAAATAGATTTTCTTTTATGGCTTGAAATGGCAGTTCCAAGTATAAACTTCAATGATGACTCAAGCATTGTCGTTTGTTGCATGTTGGGTTCCCTGGAAGCCAATACTAACAGAGTTTGGGGTACAAGATGTTCAGTAGGGATCAGTAGCTACGAAAGGAAGAGACGCAGGGGGAGTACAGGTGGGAGAGGGCAGGAAAGGGCAAACTAAGAAAGCCAACTGAGATAGCCATCCTGACAGTCTTAGCCAGCTAGGTGAGAGGCCCCAGAGGGATCATTGTTCAGGCATGCCCCATGCAGGGCTGAAAGTATCAGTACATTAGATATTCTTAGTCACTGAATGAAGGCTGCCCTTGCAAGGGTGGGGTCTTGGACTGGGAAACTGCACAATGGGCTACCAGGTGCAGACCATCTGGTCTCACTCCTTGTGGCTGCACAGCAAGTCCTGGCTTGAAAAGAAACCTGGGTAGCTCATCTTCATGTCTCCCCCATTAACAATTTAGCCACAAAGAAATGGTGAATCATGAGAATTAAAGGAGAAAGTATCTAAAGTGCTCAATCTAGTGTCTTACCATAGTAAGCATTCAAAATTCTAGCTCTTATTATTATTAAAATCTACACTTGGTTAAAGTAAATGCTTTTCTTGACTTTTCTATTGAATTGAGTATCATTTCATGAACAATTTAAAGACCTTCATGTTTGTACAAAGAATTTCCATTATCTTGTGTCAACAGTGTCCTTCACCTACCAGATAACTGGGTTTGGATTGTAGAGTTAGATATTTGCTTCAGTGAGATTTGCTGCTGCTTAATGATGTGAGAACTTGGCAAAGTTATTTTCTCCAGACAGTCATTTGTTCTTCCCTGTAAGGTGCTTAACAATACGAATTCCTTAGGGGTTTTGATGATGATCAGAAAATGTACATGAAATTCCTAGTGTGGGATCAGGCCGATATCAAGTACCAGTGAATAGAAACTATTTTAATGGTTTTCATTCCTGTTTCAGGCATGTATCCATCATTATAGCATCATACAAGTATTTTCACTGTCCTAAAAATCCTCTGTGCTCCCCCCCTTCACCCTCCCAGTCCTTTCAGCCCTTGGCAACCACTAATCTTCTCACTGTCCCCATAGATTTGCCTTTCCCAGAATGTTACGTAGTTGGAATCAAACAGTATATAACCTTTTCAAATGGACTTCTTTCACTTAATAATATGCATTTAGAGTTCCTGGTCTTTTTATGGCTTGAGAGTTCATTTCTTTTTAGCCATGAATAATATGCCTTTGTTTGGATATAGCAGTTTATTTATCCATTCAACTACTGAAGGACACCTTGGTTGCTTCCAAGTTTTGGCAATTATAGCTGCTATAAACACCATGCGCAGGTTTTTGTGTGGAAACAAGTTTCCAACTCCTTTGGGTAAATACCCAGGAGTGTGATTTCTGGATCTTATGGTATGGATATGTTTAGATTTACAAGAAACTGCCATTATTCCACAGTGGCTGCACCATTTTGCTTTCCTACCAGCAATAAAGAGTTCCTGTTGCTCCACATCCTTGACAGCATTTGGTGTTGTCCGTGTTCTGGAATTTGGCCTTCCTAATACATTGGTAGCAGTATCTCATTGTTTTGATTTATATTTCTCTGATCATATGTAATGTGGAGCATCTTTTCATATGCTCATTTGCCATCTGTATATCTTTGGTAAGGTGTTTGTTAGTCTTTTACCCATTTTAGAAACATTGTTTGTTTTTGCTAACCTTTTTATTTTTTTACAATTTTTGCACAAACCTATCCATTAAGGATTATAATTATCTTTATAAACTGTTAAATATTTTTCCTAGAATCACTTGGGTATGAGCAATTTGACCCTTGCTCTTTTGAACTCAAGCCCAAAGTTCTTTGCCCTATGCCCTAATGACTCTTAGAAGAAATTGACCTTCCATTGTAAATAGTACAATTTAGATTGGCCAAACCTTTGCAAATCCTTGCTCCTGATGTTTCACCCTCCATATGCAATGGAGAAATTCTGGTCTGCTGGGAACCTCGTGGTACTGGCTCCTAGGGGGATTTAATGGTCCTTTTGCTCAGACCATAGAGCACAAACATGCACATTGTGCTCTAAAAAAGCTGCCACTGGGATTCAGGCTGGAGTTTGATGCTTCCAGCTGAAGTAGAACAACTATTGCCACGTCTGCAGCTTGGGGCCATGAAACAGAGGTATCAGAGCTGTCAGTGACAGCCCCAGGGACTCTGCCTTCATGCCTTGCTTCCCACACTGTGCCTCCTGATCTCAGAGGCTTTATTATGGTGATGATTCTATTTCTACTGAGCCCAAAGGACATAAAGGAGATTATTGTATGAGGCACTAAAGGTATATAGGACTTACCCCTCAGAGGACCATTTCAAAGGTTTTGAGTTTCAACTGTCCAGTTGCTTTAAAAATAATCCCAGGATTTAGAAAGCCTGAAAATAGCGTTGTGCTCAAGATAACAGTCTGGTACACAAAGTCCTCAATTTGTCACAAAAGATAGCAAGAGGTCAGGCATATTCTCACCTCTAAGGTGTAGACTTAGTTCAACCAAAGGTAATTTATAGCTGGGTTTTTTTTGTAGTGTCTGGTGTCACAGAATCATTACCTTAAAAAAAAAGCACAAGAGAGAAAACTTTTAAAAGGAAACTTGATCCTTTATAGAGCAGTGAATGACAGTTTAATATTTTGTGTAAAAGAATCTGCAATAAAGCAGTTCATAGTATTTTGCAATAAAAATAATTGTTATAGGCAATCTTTCTTACTAAGAATAATGAGAAAATGTTCATGTAGTAGGTTTGAATAAATGGCTGAGGAATGGTAGTCAATGTAATTTTTATGTGGTTAAAGTTCATCATATTTTCTCCCAATGTGTACTGTTTGAATTATTGCTTTTATATGTAACTCTTGATATTTGAGATTCAATATATAAAAACATGGTAAAGAAGAAAATATAATTTGTATAGATATCTGTATCTATAAAGAGAAAAAGTGAGCAATATTCTCATTTTTGAAAATTCATTTACTTACACATTTATTAAAAATAATTCCACTTTACCAAAACTTAGATCCTACTTTCACTAGTAAATTACCACCATGTCTCCAAAAACAATTCTTTAAAAGATCTGGTCCTAAATACACATTGGTACAAAGCAGATAATGAAAATTAAGAAACTACTTACATATTAAATATGTGAATATTATAGCTATGTAGAAGAAAATTTCTCTAAGGAATAGACTCCTAGAAAAACACACACTGAAACATTCATATTATAGAAGTTATAGGAAACTTCTTCAAAAGATCTGAATCCCAGGCAGAAGGTATACTTTCATATATCTAGGTGATATTAAGAAACTCCTTTCTTATGTTTTGAAATAGTTTTTCGGGTTTTCTATATTTTATAGATTTCTATTTTCAAGTTTTGAAGTAAAATTTAAACATTTCAGAAAAAAAAACACTAGAAAAAAAGATAAGGGAAAAAAGATTTAATTAGTTGAAATCCCAGCTCCCAGTATGTATGTCCTTTACTTTGATTCACTTATTAGTAAATTTGCTTTATCTCTCATTCATTTTATTGCTGTTATTTATATGGACAAACCAGACAAACTCTCAGGCTAAGAGATCTCTGAAATAAAAGGGTGTATCAAGCCACTGCAGACATTAGCCAGAAAAGGACTGGGTCTTGAGACCGGAAGTTTCTGCTTTATCAGCAGTAAGGCCAGTTAACAGAAACAACTTGTCCACCACACTCAGGAAGCAGGGGACATTTATAAGGGTTTCAAGGAAAGAAAGTTGTTTAAGTTTGCCTTTGCTCTAGATAAGGAAGGCAGGCTGACATGAAGTGGGAAAAGTCTGGGGTTAGGTGGTTAGTCCATAGAGCAGGCTCGTGGGCTGGTTGTTGATGGTGGGTAGGGACTGCTCAGACATTAGAGGGGTGCGGTCCTGGGGGCCTTCTAGATAGCTGTTGACAGAATTCATTCAGGAACATGGAGTCTCTGGTTGGCTGCAGCCTGTGGCTTTTGGCTGCTTATCTCCCCTTGTCTCTCTCCCATTCCCTGTTCCTTATGTCACTTAATTTTGTGACATCTCAGATTTTTTTTGTATCGACATGTATTCATACAATTTTTTCCTAGCCACTTAGAAGCAAGTTGCAGACATCATGACACCTCACCTCTAAATATTTCAGTGTGTATTTCCTAAGAACAAGAATATTCTTATATGAGCATAATACAAATATGACATTCTCAGAGTCAGTTCAAAATGTCACACCAGTTGTTCAAATAAGATCCTTAATGGCTTAAAAAAAAATTGGATGCAGTCAAAAACACTATTCACTTTACTTTCATCTCCCATTAGCAGGAATTCCACATAGGTAGATATATCCTTTCTAGTGCATTACATCAGAAAGCATATATTTTCAGATTCTTCCATTACTGGCAGTATTACTTTGGTCAGTTAAGTGAGGTGGTATCCACTATATATATATTTGCATTTTAAAGATATTTTTCCATCTACAGTTTAAAAAGTGATCTGTGATACTTTGAGGTATATGGATATTCTGTTCACCAACCAACTTTGATCCAATGTAACAGAGCTGGGTTCGGAAGGGTAAGTGCTTATGTATCCCTCATGGATATTATTAAGGCCCTTCCAATGTGGGTTAATTCTGTTTTGCATTCCCAGCAACAATTAGGAGCACAGCGTCACCAGCAAAGTATATTGTCAAGTTTTGGCATATTTGTGAACGTGATGGGTGAGAAATGGTGATCACAGTGATTTGTTTCCAAGTATAAGCTTTATTATTTGTAAAATGTGATTAAACTACATGACCTGGGTCTGAAGTTCAAGAGCTGCTAGTACTGGTTCCCAGGAGCCAATTATGCATGCATCTCTTCCTAATTCCACATTCAGTGACATTGTTTTGGTAGCTTGAAAATGGACAGATGAGGCTACTTACCCTCTAGAATTCAGGAAATGTTACAAGTCAGAGCTCTCCCAGTCCTAGAAATTAGTTATTTGTCCACACAACTCAGTATCCAAAATGGGCTTCCATATAGTCCTTAACCTCCACCTCTGACCTGTAACTTGAGACTTGTCTGCAGAGAGATTTAGGCCAGCAGCCTTCTGGAAAGAGGATTGTGATGGGGGCACATGCAGGTGACAGCAGAGAGCCTGTGGGAGAAAGGGTCATGTTTGCCAGTGACCTTTAAGATATTACCCACCCCATAATAGGAAAATGTGGACTGGCATTCTGTCTCTTGCCATTTTAGCAGCTAGTTATGTTATTCCTACTCCTGGGGGGAGATGGCAGTGAAGAGTGGAGAGAGGATAGTAGTTTCTTCTGGTTATTTTTAAGAGAATAGAAGTCTCTATTTTACTGGCTGGTAAGACCACAGAGAGAGGGAGTGTTTAGTTTTCCCTCCATTCTTTTATGTTGTTCTGTCATCCTTTTATGTTGTTCTTTCCATTTATATGGAAAAGCAAGATCTTAGATAATTGAAGGTAACTTGGAAAATAAGAGTTATTTGGAGGATGCAATTACTTTATTTAAACATTTAATGTAAATCTATATAGTAATTAGCACAGTGTGGTATTTGAAAAAGGCTGGGTTTATCCATAATGGACAAGAATATAGCCCAGCCATAGAGCCACACATTTATGATTAACTGATTTTTAATAGACCCACACATTTATGATTAACTGATTTTTAACATTTCCCTTTTCCAACTCAACAGGTGAAGAATTTGAGGCTTGAAGAGTAAAGTGACTGTTTTGAAAGCCGTATATCAAATTAAGGACCAAGCTAGGGCTGGACTCTTAAGCTCCTCTATCCCAGTAAGTCAGAAGTGGAAAAGAATGTATTGCTCACTAGGTCAAACCCCTCATGTTCAAAGGGGAGCAAGTACACCACCAACTGCCATGTTACTTGAGCAAGAACAGGCAGCAAATAGGTGGCAGAAACAGAATTATAAATACAGGTCTTCTGACTTCCAGCTCAGGGAACTCTGTAGTGCCCCCAAGGAGTCATTTTCTGAAACCCTTGGCTTCTAAGAATGGGCTTTGGGGATTCCATTCCAGCATTCATGGGAGAGAATTAAATGATAATAATAACTTCCCCTTGTGTTTTCGTGAAAATTCAAGAGATCAGAAGTAAAATAAAAACAAAACTATTAAGGCCTGGGCACTACACCCAGACCAGTTAAAATGGAATACCTGAGAGATTCTATCACTGATCTATTTTTCATTTTTATATACTTAATTCATTATTTTAAAAGAGTAAGGTTTATATTTTTGATGTACAGTTTTACAGTTTTGACAAATTCACCCAATCGTGTAACACTGCCACAAACCCTTGTGATGTCCCTTGAGTCAACCCCTTTCTCGAATCTCAGCCTCTGGCAACCACAGGTCTATTTTTTGTTGCTACAAAGTTGTCTTTTACAGAGGGCATATAAATGGACTCATATGATATGTAGCCTTTTGAGACTGGCTTCTTTTACTTCCAACACATACATATTGTTGTATGTATCATAATTTACTTTTCTGTTGCTGAATATTATTCACTGTACCACATTTTGTTTATCCATTCACAGTTGAAGGATATTTGGGCTGTTTCCAGGTTTGGGTGATTATGAGTAAAGTCATGATTAACATTTGTACACAAGTCCTTCCTCTTAGGTAAACATATAGAGTAGGATTGCTGGGTCATATGATAAGTAAAAGAGCATTTACGACAATGCTAAATTGTTTTCCAAAGTGTCTGCAGCATTTTGCCTTTGCAAAAGTATGATGAGAGATTCTTCTCCAGCATTTTGTATTGTCACATTTAAAAAAAAATTTTATCCACTCAAATAGGTTTTAGTGGCATATCTTTATAGATAGAATTTGTATTTTCTTAATGACTAATGATATTGAGCATCTTTTCATGTGCTTACTTGCTATCCCTATATTTTCTTTGATGAAGTATTTGTTCAAATGTTTTTCTGTTTTTTTTATTTGGATTTTTATCCTCTTATTATTGATGTTTAAATGTTTTTGTACATCTTGGGCAGAAGTCCTGTATTAGATATATGTTTTGCAAATATTGCTCAAATTTTATAGCTTTCTCTCTTCTTTCTCTTAACCACATTTTTACAGGGTACTTTCTAACTTTTAGAAAGTCCAATTTATATAATTTTTCTTTTATAGCTTGTGATTTTCATGGCATATCCAAGAAATATTTGCCTAATGTCACAAGTATTTTATCTTTCATTTTATTACAGACATTTGAGAGTTTTAGGTTTTATGCTTCACAGCCTATAATCAATTTTGAGTTGCTTTTTGTACAAGGTAAGAAGTATGGGTTAATTTTATGTTCTTCCTTCCTCTCTCTCCCCCTTTAGTCCTCTCTTTCTCTCTCTTCTCCCTTTATCTTTCTTTCTTTTTTCCTTCCTTCTTTATTCTTTTGTTAGCATATATCTGTCAAATTGTTCCAATGCAATTTGTTGGAAAATTATCTTGTCTCCATTGAGTTGCCTTTGCTCCTCTATTAAAAATCAGTTAATCATAAATGTGTGGGTCTATGGCTGGGCTATATTCTTGTCCATTATGGATGTACCCAGCCTTTTTCAAATACTACACTGTGCTAATTACTATATAGATTTACATTAAATGTTTAAATAAAGTAATTGCATCCTCCAAGTAACTCTTATTTTCAAAGTTACCTTCAATTATCTAAGATCATGCTTTTCCATATAAATTTTACTGTCTTATGACTTTAAAAAAAAGGCTCTTGGATAGTGATTGGAATTGTATTGAATCTATAGACCTATTTGGGAGATGTGGTGCTTACTTACATGTGTCAACTTGTCTGGGCCATGGTGTCTCGATACTTTGTCAAGAATTATTCTGGATCTTTCTGTGAGGGTGTTTTTGGATGAAGTTAACATTAAAATCAATAAATTTCTAGTAAAGCAAATTGATTTCCATAATGTGGGTGGGCCTTATCTAATCAGTTGAAGGCCTGACTAAAGCAAAAGAATCGATTTCCCCAAGCGAGAAGGGATTCTTCTAGTCTTTGGACTGCAACTGTAACACTGTATCTTCCCTAAGTCTCCAGCCCACCTACTGACCCTACAGAATTTGGATTTACCAGCCTCCATATTTGCATGACTCAATTCCTTAAATCTCAGTATCACCCTGCTACACACACACACACACACACACACACACACACACACACACACATCTTATTGGTTTTGTTTCTTTGAAGAGCCCTGACTGATACAGAAGATAACATGTCTTCTAAACCATGAATACAATATTCTCAATTACTTGTCTTTGAATATTTTTTACCCTTGCTTCATTTCCAGTATTCCTAGCTGACACGTATTTTTTTAGATGTGTATTTAAGTATTTCTTGGCTTTGATATTTTAAGTGGTGTGCTTTCCTTAATTTCAATTGCCAATTGTTTATTGTTAGTCTGTAGAAAAACAGTTCATCTATATAGATCTTGAATCTTGAAATCTTAGATGTATTAATTTTATGAGGACTTTTTTTCTTGTAGATTCCATGGGATTTTCTATGTAGATAAGCGTATGACTTTATTTGTAAATAAAGATGTTTTTATTTCTTTTCAATCTGTATACCCATTAATTATTTTTCTTGTCTTGAGATGGTGAAAAAGGATATCCTTGCCTGCCTTGTTCCAGATCTCAGGGGGATAGCATTGGGTATTTAACCATTCACAATCATGTTAGCTAAAAGATACTAAGAATGTGTTTTATAAGATTAAGGAAATATCTTCCATTCTTATTTTACTGAGTGTTTTTAAAATCATGAATTGATGTTGAATTTTGTTAAATAATAACTCTGCATAATGAGATGATTAGAAATATATATTAATGTTCATACAGTGAATTAGATTTATTGAATTTTGAAACAGCTTTGCTTTCCTAGGAAAACCCCATTTGGACATGACATTAACTTTATGTTTGCTGGATTGGTTTACTAATATTAAGTTGAGAAAATTTGGCTATATATTCATGACTTATTTGCATAGGTAGTTAGTGTCCTTTTCTTGTACTATTGTTGCTTCATTTTGGTAGCGAGAAAATATAGGCCTCAAAAAATACTGGGGGAAATTGGGTTCTTGTCTGTTTTCTGGAAGACTTTGGGCATAGTTGGTATTATTTCTTCCTTAAATGTTTGGTAGAATTTGCAAGTAAAATCACCTTGGGCTGGAATGTTTTCTTTGTTGGAATGTTTTAAAGTATGAATTTCATATATTAATAAGTAGGAGGTCTTTTCTTGAGTGAGTTTTATAGCTTTTGTCAAGAAATTGGCTCCATTTACCCATGTGCATGTATGGCCATAGAATTGTTCTTAGTTTCCCCTATGAACTCTTTAATATCTGTTGAGTATGTTTTGACATCCCCTATTTTATTCCTAAAATTGGTAATTGGTGTTTTCTCTCATATTTTTCCTTTTGGTCTTGTTAGAGGCTTATGAATTTTACCAATGTCTTCAAAAAAATGTCTGTTTATTAATTTTCTCTATTGTTTTCCAGTTTTTAATTATATTAATATGCTACTGTTCTTTATAATTCCCTTCCTTCTGTTTGCTTTGTATTTATCTTCTACTAGTTTCCTAAGCTTAGATTATTGATTTGAGACCTTTATTCTTTTCTAATATAAGATTTAATACTATAAATATCTCTTTAAGCACTACTCCAGCTGCATTCCTTGAATTTTGGTATGTTGTATTTTTATTTTTGTTCAGTTCAAAATATTTCCTAACTTTATTCAAAATTTCCTAGTTGATACATGAGGAACTTAGAAGTATGTATTTTAAAAGTATTTTAACTTCCAAATACTTGGGAAATTTACAGATTTTTTCTTTTACTGGTTTCTAGTTAAATTATGTCATGGTCAGATAATGCACTTTGCCTAATTTCAATTCTCTTAAATTTGTTTAGGTTTGTATAATGACTTAGAATATTGTTAGTTTTTGTAAATATTCCATGTACACTTAAAAATAAGGCATATTCCATGGGTGGATTGTTCTATAAATATGAATGAGAGCAAGGTAGTGGATAGTGTTGTTTGTGTGTTTTTATCCTTACTAATGTTCTGTCAACCCGTTCTGTCTATTAGAGGAATGTTGAGCCTTCAACTATATTTATGTATTTGTCCATTTTTCCTTGAGTTTTTTTTACTCCATATATTGCGAGGCTCTGTTGCTAGGTGCATACATATTTAGGATTATGTCTTCTTGTTATGAAAAACCTTTTATTATTACACAATGTACCTTTTTATTGCTTTTAATATTCCTTGTCATGAAGACTTACTCTGATATTAACTTATCCACTCCAACTTTCTTTTGATTATTGTTTTGATGATATATCCATTTAAATTTTTATCTAAAATAGACATATATATGTATATATATATATATATATTATATAAAGATGCATGATAGGTATTATTTTTAATCCAATATGACAATATCTACTTTGTTTTTAAATATTTACATTTAATTATTGACATGACTTAAAATTTTATCTTTTTTTCTGTGGTTCTCTTTGATTTGGTTGCCCTGTTTTCCTTTTCTTGACTTCTTTTTGATAATTTGAGTGCTTTAGTGCATTTTAGTTTATTTGTTTGGGCTATATGTATATATATGTGTGTGTGTGTGTGTGTATATATATACATGTTTATTTATAACATAGATATTTAAATTTCCAGTCTATTTACAGTTAACATTTTATCCTTTTTATAAATAAAATATAAGTGCCTTATAATAAAATGTAGGTCTCTCTACAGTCCTCCCCCTTTTATGTTATATTTATTGTATTTATTCCATCTACATATTTTTAAAAATGTGATCAGAAGTGTTAGAGTTATACATTCTCTACTCATGCATATTTTAAAGAACTTAGGAGAAATAGACTTTTGTAATTTTTTCAGATATTTAGTATTTTTATTACTCTTCTTTCATTCTTGATATCCTTTTCCTCCCATTATTTAGCTTCAGCCAGAACTCCTTTAGTGTTTCTTTCAGAGCAGGTCTGAGAGCCAAAAATTTTCTTAGTTTTCTTTCATCTGAGGATGTCTATTTTTTTCTTCATTCCTGAAGGATATTTTTTAAAATTTAGAGTTGACAGTTCCTTTTTTTAATACTTTAAAGATGTTATTATTCCATTTATAGGGTTTTAGTAAGAAACTCAGAGTTTTCTAATTGTTTTACCCAGTGTGTAATGTGTCACTTACCTGAGTGCTTTTAAGATATTTCTTTTTGTCTTTTTTTAGTGTTTGAATTTAAAGTATCTGAGCAAAATTTACTTTGATTTTTTTCCTGTTTTGTATGTGTTGAGCTCCTTGAATTTTTAAGTTTAAATCCTTCATCAAGTTTGAGCTGTTTACAAACATTATTTCTTCAAATTTTTTTATACAGCAATTTCTTCTCCTTTCATTCTTGAACATCAGTGATACAATGCCATAGTTCCTTTGTTTATTTATTTTCCAAATTTTTCTCTCTATTGCTTAGGTTGGATAATTTCTATTGACCTACTTTCAATTATACAGATTGTTTCTTCTGTCATTTCCATTCCATTATTTAAACCTTTCCTGATATTATTCTCTTTTTCTTATTATTTAAGAATTATACTTTCCATTGCAAAAATTTCCATTTGGTTCCATTATTTTTAAAATCAGTTTCATTTCTCTATTAAGCACTTGTATTTTTCCAATTATTTCAAATGTGTTTAACTTCATGAAGCATATATTTTATAGCTGTTTAGAGGTATTGTAGACAGAATTGTATTCTCCTGAAATTCATGTGTCAAAACCCTAACTCCCAATGTGACTTTATTTTCAGATAGGGATTTATGGAGGTAATTAATGTTAAACAAGGTCATAAGGGGGGGTGCCTAATCTGGTAAAACTGGTGTCATCATAATGGTAGAAATAGATCTCTCTTAGCATGCACATGGAAGAAAGTGCATCTGGGGACACAGTGAGAAGGCAGCCATCTACAATCCAGGAAAGAGGCCTAGACACAACCTTGAAAACACCTTGATCTTGTATTTACAGGATCCAAAACTGAGCAAATAAACTTGTGTTACTTAAGCCACCCATGCAGGTATGACAGCTGGAGCCAACTAATACACAAAATACCCCATTTGTATTGTCTCAGGATTAGCATCTGCTGATTGACTGTTCTCTTGAGAACTGGTCATGTCTCTGCTTATTTGTGTGTCAAAAATCTTATAATGTGTTCTGGACATTTTGAATATTTTGTTGTAGAGGCTCTGATACCTTTTTAAATGCTCTGAAGAGTTTCATTATTCAATAGCATCTTGAGAATTTCAGTGTTGAATATACTTAGGTTTGATGATTATGTTAGAGAGGGAGACCTAAGAAACTTTTCTTAATAAGTTCAATAATAGGAACAAAACTTTGACCTGTATGGTATAATTTTATTTGATGTGGTCAAGTGCATTTGATGGATATTTTAGAAAACAAAGACTCCTTCTCTATACAAATGACTTTCCTTCCATTACTGGGATCTGGTAGATTGGAGTCAAAGGAAGTTTCAGTAATTTGAGATAAATCCACTCCACAATGATTTTGCAAGATCAGTTTTTCTGACTAATTAGTTCTCTTTATATGTATCCCCTAAAGCATACATAGAATTAAATATTCATTTACAATTTAGAAATGATTCTTTTTTGCATAAATAACACAAATGTGCTTCTCAAAAATATATTTAATTCTGTCATTTGTAGCAGCACAATGTTTATGATATTTAACATGATATTTCTGAGATTATATATATATATAAAATAGAAAATATTTTAAAATCCTATAGACTTCAAAAAGTCATTTCTGCTATTGGCATAGCTGGTAATAGTATATTTGAAAATTGATGTTTATTTTATGCACTATTAAAATATTTAGAACAAGTTCATTTATGTTAAAGTAAGCTTTTGTCTAGAAGAAATGTTTAAACACATGGTTATTGCAAATAATAACTAGCAATAACATACTTTTTCATGAGTCTAGGTCTTTCTTCTGTCAACTAAAGTCTCTATCACTTTATACATATAAAAATCTCAGCATTAACCACAGAGTTATTAGAATGAAGTCCAGTAAACTGAAACAAATTCCTTTGCTTATAGCTAATATAAATTAATAAGGAATAGGACAAGAACAAGTATTTTAACAGTTACACAAATTCCCTGCCATGCCAAATTATACATTAACAGAACATCAAATTGCAAGTGCCAATTTACAATGGTTTAAAAGCCAAATTACCTATATGTTCTGCAGAGCTTACGTTATTGGAGACCCAGGCAGAGGAAAGCCTATTTGCACGTTCAACAGAGTAGTTTAAGAACGATTGGTGTGTGTGTGTGTGTGTGTGTGTGTAAAACAAAATAGGCAATCTATAGAATTCAATGAGCTTTTGGAATGCAAATTTCAACTGTCAAATCTTAATTAAAAAGTACCAGTCAGCACTATTTAAAAATTGGAAGAGAACTAAGTGGTGGGTTGTTGGAAAATGTGCAACTTGCCTTCTAAATAGAGTAGGTCGGCTGACAGGTATATAATTAACATCACATCAAGTGAAGGACGGGAAGCTGACTGTAGTTCCTTGAAGGGGGGAGCTTCAGCAATTTTCAAGGCAGGGAAAAAGGTTCTTCAGTCAGAGTTAATTTATAATTCCTTTTATTTCCAAAGAGAATCTACTTTTTTTTGTATTGAACTTCCCTGAACTTTAAAAAGCAGTGACATTTGCAGAGTTGAGGTTTTTATTCCAAGAGGTTAATATTAACATAAACATTTAGGTACTTTGTGTCCGTCAGAACACTTTAGTAGTCTTGTTGGACTTCCGGTATCTTTGGGTCACTGTCCTCTTCAACTCAACATTTTTTTTTTTTTGCCTACTGTTTCATTCATATATAAGAAGGTAAATAAACTAGGCAGCTGTTATCAGGAAGAAAGAGATATTTTGAACCTTAATGTTCTCATTTTGGACAATTACATTAGTGAGAGGAAAGTGGAACTCTCCTAGGCTCAAACTGATTTGGAGAGGATGGTAGAAAATTGCATTGTTCATGATTTCCATTAGAATTGTGCGCTAGTGTAACGTTTTCTAATGAGAATATTCATGAGAAAAAAAATATCTTTGGAATTAGATGAATAGTTAAGCCATCACAGGGAGCAAGGTAAGAATTACTTCTGAAAGAATTCTTGTAACAGTTATCTCATAGATAGAGACTCTAGAGAAAGATTGGGAAAACTGGTTTACTTAAGTGAGAGGGTTAGGATTGTAGGTATGGGATCTTGATGGGAGGTGAGGCTTGGAATAAGTAGGAATTGTAAAGACACAGAAGAGGGAGATGGATACAGTGTTTTATAACACCAATCACATCAATTTCTTTTGTACACACTGGAAATTCAGGCTTCCTATAGGGTACAAATATACATAAAAATCTGTTTTAAGATAGTGCTTTTGCTTTCTGACTTGTCTCTATTTCTAGGATATACAGATAATTTTGAGAACTGGCAACTCAGATATAGAAAATTTCAGTTTTTTATTGCAAATTCATAGCAACAGAAGGGAAGCCTCTTCTATTTCCTATGGTACATTCTGTCAACTCACAGTCATAGTCTGGTGATGACACCTATTTAGTTTTCCAAGAACATGGAATTAATGTTGATCCTTATTGAACTAGGGATTTGAAAAATAACAACAAAATGTAAGCAATAACAAACTCTCAACTGGGCCACTTTATTTTCCTATTTCTTTTGCATTTGTGAAAATTGAAGCTCTAAAGTGGAGCAAATAATGAATGACTTTTGCTTATTTTAAGCACTTACTGTGGACAATGATAGAGAAAAAAATTACAGTGGGCTACCTCCAGCTGCTAATTCCTACACACTTCATTAATTACTCAGAATTCAGAGAAGCGGGATATTTAATTAGTTTCTCAAATGCAAAAAAATAACATTCTGCCACCATGCAAATACACGTAATAGTTGTGGCATGAATATTTTTGACAGGAACCCTGTAGACAGTAAAATGTCAAGTAAAGCAAAAAATCTGATGAAATAAAACCAGTGTAATTGTCAGTGCAACCTAAAATTGTAGAGCCTGTCAATCACAAAGAGCCATGTCTAGTAAAATCTGATTTGATTTTGGGGATCTATTTGGACTTGTTCATGCTAAGAGTCTGGGAATAGCTTCTGTGACTCACTTGTACATGGATGCCCATCAATGCTATCTTTGGAACCTCTATGCATTCCTCATTTTCCTTCTATAGCAGAGATTTTCAATGACTGGTAGATTTTAAAAGGTCAGTCTTTTAAACATTTTCATGAATTTGTCTCCCAGGAAATTATGTTCTAGAGAGCTGGGACTATGGTAGAGAGGGAATATGCTCCAGATCTTTTACTTGAGAAACTATTTTGGAATAAATTTGGTACATGTCACCACTCTAATTGTGAATAGTTTTCCAGAACTTTTTGAGGTGGACATGGAAATTTGATGTAGTTCATTCATTCATTAATTTGTTAAGCCAATCAATCATTGATTCACTCGACAAATATTAAATGTTTATATGTGTCAGGCATTATACTTGGTTCTGGTGAAAATGATGGAAAAGAAAAGATGATCTTTGTCCTTGAGACTTAGAATTTTTTGAAAGGAGGGAGAAATTAAGGTATTGTAGACAGATGTCCAAGTAAGTACAATGAAATGTAATAAATGCTCTGATGTGAGGAGGCAGTGGATATAGGATATTCTGAATAAAGTAAAAGATACCTGACCCAATTTAGTGTGTGTGTGTGTGTGTGTGTGTGTGTGTATGCATGTATATATTATGGGGACAGGTGGTGCTGAGGAGAGTTTTTAAAGATAAAGTTAGGAAAGAGTAAGAAGTAGCCATTTCAAATACAGGAAGGACACGTGTGGTCCAGGTAACGGAAACAGCATTTTTAATGGCATGAATGTGAAAGAAAAGATGGCATATTTGTATCAGCTTACAGTGAGTAAAGTCAAATTTAGCTAATAATTAAACATATTCTGATGAAGCTGAGACAACTTAGTATCTAAAAATGATAAAAGCAGCCCAATATCATTCTGAAGCAACTTGAAAAATGTTGACATCTTAATAGAGTATCTCTTGCAGCCACTGATTGGGGTATAGAATAAACTATTTCATGCATCTAAACTTCCTAAAATCTCTCTTGACCTCTTTCTTTGACCCTAATCCATTTTTCCTTTCTTTCCCCTAAAAGCTTTCACCTGCTTCTCTTGCCTACTTCCATAAATAACTTTAACTTTTCCAGACTTCTGTGAATTCCTTGTACCTAAATCAGTGAGGAAATAACCCAAGGATAGAATTCTGAAAAACTGGGAGAGAAGAAACAGGAATACTTACCAGTAAGGTATTCTAAACAGACTCATTCTGCTACCAGACTCGGACAACCCAGGGAAATATACTGACTGGTGCCCCTGGTATAGTGAATGCAGATTTGCATGCCTACCAAGGGATTGTGCTATTCCCAAAACTTTTTACTAATTGTACTGTAATTACATAATTTACTCCATGAGAGGGTTTTTGTTTTGTTTTGGCTCTGGCATATTAATAAGGACTGTCAAATGATCACTGAATTTACTAATAAAATATTTTTTCATTTGAGTGATGGGTGTGCACACCAGACTTTGTGCATGCATGTCAGACCAGGAAACAGAGACGTGAAGCATGGACAACTCAACAAAATGGGCTGTGAGACAGAGAGGAGAGGTAGGCTAGTGGTTGGAGGTGACGGGATCAAGGGATATTTTTGTCATTAAGTAAGACAATTAAGCATGTTAAGGACAGATAATAAGCACCCTCAAGAGATTGAAAGTTTGAAGACACTGGGAAAGGCAGTGACAATCATGAGAATATCCAAGTGGGAAGGTTTGGCTGAAAGATCATAGTCTTTGGAAACATATATACATATAAATTTAGTTTAAAACTTTGCTACCAACAGCCATGATTAAATTATTTAACCTCTCACAGTCTCAATTTTTCATCTGACCTTGGAGACAAATAATGCCTCTCAACATGTGTTATTAGGTTAAGTAAAATATGTATGGCTACTGGACATTATATTCAATTATTTGTATATGTCTTGTTAATAACTTAAGTCCAAGAGGGTTGAAATATTTTTAGGTAACTTATACCGAGAAAGACAATAAAAGTAGCTTGTGTTAATAAATATTTGCCAAATTAATAAATAAATTATTTCATGTATAGATATTAGTCCCCTAATTTCTTATCACAGAATAGGGAAAACAAAAGAAAAAAGGAAAAGGTAGCTGACTACCACCGTGTCACAAAAGTCACCCTGTCACTTCCAAAATGTTACATTTTTTAATCTGATATTTTAAATTTTATTATTTAGCTTACACTGTGGTAACCCATTAAGAGAGACCACTTGAAGATATAGGTCATTTACACTTTAGTAAGTATTTTAGATCAAAAGTGTAGTCAGGTTTAGATGAGAAGACTACCTGGTTATAAGAAAGTAGTACCTCTGAATGTGGAGAAAATAGCCCAGAATAAGGTAAACTTGATGTTCTAGATAATTCCTTCCCACAGATTCACACAGTAAAGAAATTTATAACTTCCTCTTGAGTCCTGAAGATTCTTTAGTAGCAAGTCAGGCCTAGAGAGAAAGAAAAAGGGAAAGGGTACGAAATAGTTCATATTGGTTTTGTCTAAAATTTTTGAAACTTAGAAAGTAAATTCTAAATTTCCCTCAGTATTTAACTCTTGCTGGTTTCAAAATGTAATAACAAATCTACTTCTGTGCCAATATTGGGCATTTAGGAATTCCTCTGAAGTAGGCATAATTCTTCTTTTTCAAGAGACTGAGTAAAGAGGCGTCTGAAATGTAGGCTGCTGTGCCCGAGTCACCCAGGTAGTTAGCAGAGAGTCCTGGGTGCCCACTCAGCCTCTCAGTCGCAGTCTTAGGTTCCCACTATGACAGTTTGTTTTCTGTATTTGAGTGTCAAAAGTAGGTAGTTGCTGTTCGTGATACTGAAAACATAATCTGATACATTTCCTAGCCTCAGGAAAATGAGGGTGTATTACTTCTCAAAATAATACTTTCTAGAGGCGTCTTTATACACTCTGATAATGATTACATAAGAGTACCTGGCTGATTTCATCCTGACCTTTGGGACTGAATTTGAAAAATATAGAAGCTAACACCATGTAGAATTTTTACAAGCCTTTGAGGAAAGTAAATGCATTTTAAAAAGGAATTTTCTGTTTAAATAGCCTTATAGCATTTTTTTCCACCCCACCCCCCAGAGAAATTCAGGTAAGACATAACAGTCCTCATGGATTTAGGATGTGTGTGTGTGTGTTTGCATGTCAGTGACAGAAACAATTCTTATAAGCTGCAGCCTATCTGAAAATAAAAGCAAGACTACTTTGTTTTTAGTTCTTTTTACTCAGTAATATTTTGATGGACTCATAAATGGTCAAATATTAAATTTCCTTACCTTAAAGCACAACACAGACAAAAGTGTCTGTAAAGTTGCCAAATCACTAAGTACAAGAAAAATAATAAATAAAAAATAATGTAGTTTCAGGATATTTGATATTTCCTACTCCAAACACTTTAAACAATTAGAGGATTTTGAATATTAATAAAACTTGCTTTTAGTGAAAATTAGGTAAATAAGAAAAAATGGAAGATTTTGTTTTCTTATATTCTTGAGCAGGCAGGGACCATGCTGGCCAGAAAAAAAAAAGAGAGGTTCTGAGTAAATTCAAATGAATTATTCGAAGCCACATAGATTTAGTTAAGCATAAAATTCTCTGAGGGAATTAGAGTCCTTGGTCTCACATATGCCAAGTTATTTCTCATGGGTAAAAATTAATGCATTTACAGAATCAGAATATTTCCATGCTCAGCCATTAAAGCAGTGATTAGCTTCTGATAGGCCTATGCTTATTAGAAATAAGAAAATCAGGTAATCATGTGGATATCTTTCCTAAATGAATGCTTTATGTATTTTTGGTTTCTGGATCATTTGTTGCCCTTCATAATCTGGCTTTTACCAGAGCCTCCTGTGGTAGGCTCCTAATCACCGTATCCTGTGATGACAGGCCCCCAGCGTCTAGCATGGCACTGGTCATATAGATATTTATAAATGTTTGGCCGTTCCAGTCACCTCTAGTTCCTGCCCTCAAAAACCTGAGCTTCATTGAGGTTGCTTTATGTGGTTCTTTTCCCACTGCTCTGTTTTTCAAGGGTGTCTTCTCTCATTGTGCCCCAAAGGATTATTCAGTTCTTACTCCTTTACAGATTTCAGCCCTTCTCTGGTAGCACCAGAGTGGATGGTGGTGGGTGGATTCATTGTGATGTTTAAGCTCCTGTCTTTCTCATTTGTATGGATCACTTAAGATCCCAAACAGAATTTTGCAATATTCTTTCAGTTGTCTTAAAGATGCCCTCCCCATCAAGGGATAAGATTCAGGTCCTACAACACCTGGATCTGTTCATAATTTTATATAGATATTTGTAAATGTATATATATATTTTTCCCAGCATTTTTTCTGGGTTCTTCACCCTGGTAGAGTTCACTCACTTCTCCTGTTTAGTATGATTCAGTCCAGCTGTTCCTCCTTCAGACGAGCCACTCCCCATCCCCAGTTTACCTGTTCCCATTAAAGGCAATACAGTGCTGTCAGTCATCCTATGTAAAACCCTGAGAGTAGTGATTAGCTACTCCATCATCGTCATCCCATATTCATAGTTAACAAGCCCTATCAATCTTCATTTAGCTCAGACCTTTCCGTTTCTATTAATGCCACCCCAATTCAGGTCCTTGTTACCACTTCTCACCTCCTCCACTGCTAACACCCTTGTCCAAGTCACCTCATTATTATTGCAATAGGTCTCTCCTGGCTTCTACTTGCGTCCTGCCCCTTACTCCTGCCTGAGAGCTTATTTCTACCATATCAGACATAGTTATTTCTCTGAAACAATTATTTCTTTAAAATACAATTATCTTTAAAACATTTATTTATTTAAAACAAACATGATCATATCACTCTGCTCAAACCTTCCAGTAGCTCCCCATGACCTTCAGAGGGAAAGGTGGATTCATAGAGTACCCCTAGGAAGCCCTATTCCATTCTGCCATTTTCCTTCCTTTCTACTTCTCTTAAATCACCTTATTCCTGCTGTGCTAGCTTCCTGTTTCTCCGCAGAATATTTTGGTGCCCTTCTGCGTAAAGACCTTTTCCCTGGACCTTTCCTCTGCCTGGAACATATTTTTCTCAGATCCCTGTATCGTCTACACACTCAGGTTTTCCTCTTCCCCCTGAAGCCTGCTGTGGCTGTGGCTTACTATTGGAACTTCCCCCGTTTCCCATCTCAGGCTCCTGACCTTTCCCTGTGTATAGTTGCCCAAATCACTTAACACCTCCTCACACACTATATAACTTACCGTTCTTAGGGTTTTGTTTATTGTCTGCTTCTGCTACGGGAATGTAAGCTCTGTGAAGACAGGGAAAATGTTCTGTTTTGTTTACTTATGTATTCTGCTTGCTTTAAGAGTGTCTGACAAAGAGCAGAAGCTGAGTAAATGTTCACTGAGTGTATTATTTATTTCTGGCCTTGCCTTTTGCAATATTTATTTAAGTGGTTCCCTTCCTTCTATCTCTCTATTTCCTCATCCAGTCTCCATTCTGTGGTAAATTAGTTGTTCTGTGGTTCAAGTCTGTTCATACAGTAATGCCTAAATACTTCAGTAGTTTCAAAATTTCCGTCACGAAAAGTCCAGCTTCTTGGTTTGCTACTCAGTGTCCTCGCACTTGGCTCCAAACTTCCTTTCCAGTCTCCGTTACTGTGATTCACCCAGAATAACCTTTGCCTGACTCTTTATCCTCAGATTTTCCTACTTCCTGGCATTTTGCTTTGCCTCATTTCCTGTCTCATTTTGCAGGTCTCTAATCTAACCTTGACCATGGCAGTTCTATTTATACTTTGATGAGACATAGCTAAGAAACCATTGCCTAAAAAGCAAACAAGTATAAACTTTTCACATGAGCTCAACTATCAGTATTCTTTCAAGGTATACTTATTGGAAACTAATCATATAAGTAGTCAGTTATTAAGTAATTTTTTCGATGTCATAATGGCTTTTGTTTCCCCTTGTAATAACTCTGCAGCTCTTGAGACCTGAATGATGAATAATCAGATTAATATCCCTACTCCCACTAATATGCCAGCAGTTTCAGGCCTTGAGAAAAATGCCCTGGAAATATCTACTTATATGCAAAAATGCATGATACAGAATAGTCCAGCTACTATTCTGTTAATTACAATCCCGTTTCTTCAAAATTGTCAAGTACCTAGAAAAATCCAGTTACATTCAAGCAAGCTGTGGGATGTCCAGTACATATGTTAATAGTGTAACAAGATGTTATGTTTCTCTAGTGCTGTTATGAGAAGTGGTCACTGTGATATTCTTTAATTTATTTAGAAGTTCATGTTTAATTTGCAGATATGATGCAATATTCAACTGTCTTTTTAAAAATTGTTAATATGTGCTACCTATAAGAGTTTTAAAAAGCTATTTAACAATAATTATGTTTTCCCTAAAGCAGATGCTTCAGGGAATTTTACAAAATAATTCTGAGGGCATTATTATTTTGTTAATAATAGTAAGGAATTTGTGGAACTATTATTTTTAGTTTTTACATAGAATTAATAAGGTTTTGAATATTTTCTAAGTCAAGCTAGTTTGGATCTCATACAAAATTTTCTTAAGATATATAACAGTGAAGTTTTACTCTTATGTTAAAATGAACAAAACAAATGAAAAACCAAGCCAAAAAAGAAAAAAGACCAAACAACATCCCAGTGATTGAATTTAAAATGCTTTTTATGTTGAACTGATTATTTGTATCAGGCTTTTGGGGTAATAGTTCAACTTGACTTTGACTTGTATAAAAATACAGACTATGCTGTTTAATAGGAAATAACACACTTGAAAAATTAAAGGTTAATCTAATGCTATAAGCCTTAGTAGCCAAATCAGACTAATTTCACAACTGATTCCATCAATTATGCAAATATTCCTCAACCAAAGATATGAACAGGAAAAAAAGAAAGAAAAGCAACCAAAAACTACTTGGTCCCCTGGCTACATTTAAACTTGAAAGCAAGAATATTAGTATCAGAATAGTCTAACTCACGATCTCTTAAGAGGGTGGAGAAGTGGGCCGACGTTTGTTAAACTACTTAGAAGAATATTTGAAATATTATGAACAACTGGAATAATGCCAGACAATGGAGAGAAAGCAGACAAAGCGCCAAACTTCAAACAAAAGAGAGTAATCTGAGTGAGATGATATGTGTGATGTCAGTACTCATGTTTTTCTTAAAGTCCCAGATATTGAAAGGAAATCTATAAACACCCAGAGAACAATAGACTTAGTAACATGGCTACACGGACTTATAAAAAATAAATGATGCCAAACATCGTGTCTGTTTGCGGAAGGACAAAGCTAGTAGCGTTGTGAAATACAACCTGTGTTTTACTGCATCAATCGCTGAAGCACTTAGGGGGGCGTCCCAGGAAAGTTCGTGTTCCAACCTGTTTCAGGTTGGCTGGGATATGAACACTGTCACATCATTTGGCACGCTGACTGAGCCAATGCAAAGGAAGGTGGTGATAAATGGGAATGCATCCAGTTGAAAGGATATGGCTAGTAGGGGGGCTGCAGGAGCTTTGGCATGAGGTCAGGTTTTATTTTCCATCTTTATTCATCATCTCCAGGGGGGATATAAATTGCCTGTTAATGAAATTTACAGATAGCACTAAATTTTGAGGTGTTGCCAACACGGTTAACGAAGGAGAAATAAATATAAATAGACTTAAGCATGCTATTTATCATTTATTTGCATTTGATCAAAATTGTTCCCAGGATACATTTGCGATTTCCACAAATTAAATTTTCGAGGGGGAAATTTTCACACAGCAAGACTAATGGGCCAGTGGTAGGGTCGCCCTCTGCATTCTGCTAGGTTAGAAGAAAAAGGATATTCCATAGCAAAAATGGACTGGTTAGAATGTCCATAGAATGCCAGTTGGAAAATGGGCAAATTTCCCAACCTTGAAAATCTTTTTTTAAAATTTTTTAAAACCCCTAAAGCTCAGGGATTAATGAAAACATATGTATTTCTATCATCTTATTCTTCTATCTTGGCCACATCCAGAGAACTTTTCCTACAAATATGTTGAGGAAGAAGTGTTTTGTTTTGTTTTGTTTTGATTTATTTTTCTCATGTTCCATATCCACATGGGGCCTGGAGTATCCGTTGTTTCTCACATCTCCTGATGTTTCAATTGTCTCTGTGTGTGCATACACATACATACATATATGTATATATATATGTACACACAGATATATATATATATAAATTAGAATAAATTAAACAGAATAAATATAGATATACACATATACATACATAAAATATTAGCTCCTTTGAAGTTCATGCTATCAGATATTTTAGTTACCTGTGGTCCCCATAGTCACTCCCTCTTCATGAAAATTTTAATATTTTACTTGATATTTTCTCTTTAACTATATCCATTGTGATCTCAGTGTCCATTAATCTAACCCTCGGGCTTCTCAGTTCCTTGATATCCAGTCCCTGCTCCTCCTACCTTCACCACCCACTCCCTGGCCATTCCCTGTTTCTTATAATTAAGAATAGCTGTTGCCCCAACATTTGATATTCCAGTTCCCCACTATCTGAAACTCTACCTCCTATCTTAACAGTTCTCCGATTCTAATAATTTTTGACTCTCAACTTGACCTCCCATTAACAGGCCGCTTCCACTTTTTTACTTTCTGTTACCTCTTGTTCCCCTTTTCATTTGTGTAACTTAAACTCCGTTTGTCAATCACTACAAATTTACCTATAATAATCCTCAACTCGCTTGTTCCTCTCTGCTTCTTTGGTTCCCTCTTTGTACAATTCCAACATGGATTCCACGTCAGCAGAAAAACTGAATATGGTTACTTATTGATTGATGCCCCTTGACCTTTATGACCATAAAAATGAAAGATGCCCTCTCCCTATTTAGTAATACTAACATGTCACAAACCAGTTTATTATATACTTCTGAGAAGGCTATTTTACACTTTCTACTATCTTCTGAACCTTCATTTCATTTTTTATTTCTTAATTCTCAACTGGGTACCCAATAGTTATACATCATGGAGAAAAATACAAACAATCAGAAGATAATCTATTTTCTCACCACCAAATGTACTAACCTACTTACAACTGTTTCCATGAACTCAGCTTCCTGCCTGTTAGAGATGAAATATAGCCTGTCCAGTTCAAGCCTTCCCCTTCTGCGCTGGATCTACTCCTCACCTGCAGAAGGGCTTTGCTCCAGTTATCTCATTCTGTCCTGCGTTGTCAGTATTCTACCTCCATTTCGTCATGCCATCATCATAAAGCGTGTTTAAATAACACCCAACATACAAACAAAGCAAGACAAAATGTTCTCTTAACTCTCCATCCCCCAATAACTACTGCTTCGTTTCTTCGTTCTCCTTCTTAGCAAATATCCTCCAAATAGTCTTTTCCTTTTCTGTTTCTACTTCTTCAGTTTCCATACTTTCTTTCTTGGACCCACACCAGTTAGTCTTTCAAACCCACCACTTCCCTGAAACCCATTTGTCAAGGTCATCAAGGAATGTATTACTGCTGTATCCAGTTGTTAAATCTCAGTCCTCATTTTACTTAGTCTTTCAGCAACGTTTAACATTGTCTGTTGATCAGTCCGTCCTGTGGGGGGGAAAAAAACCCTTGGCTTATAGGACATTATCCTCTCCTGTATTTTGTCCTCTTGACCATCCATTCTCTCTTAGTAGAAATCATTGTTCTTCCTCCTATTTCTAAGCTTTTTAATGCTGCTGTTAGTGTTCAACCACTTCTCATCTGCCTCTGTAAACTCTCCTTAAATTGTCTCACTTAGTCCTGTGGTGTTAAATATCAGCTAGACGCTGAAAATTCCAAAAATTGATTTTCCTCCTTTAGTATTTCCAATCTCAGTAAATGTACTATTATTTACACAAATTTTAAGTTCCTGATTTTTTTATTTCTTCAATCACACAGCTAATCCCTTAGCAAATCCTTACAAATGTACACTGTATCCCTTTTTTTCTTTTTATTGAACTGTAATACCAAACTTATGAAAATGTTGCAAGAGTAGTATAAACTCATTCATCACCCAGATTTTACAGAAGTAAATATCATATGTATGTATAATATGCCCAAACATTTTTTCTCTACTGATTGAGAGTAAGTTGAAGACATATGAATTTTAGTCTTAAATACTTAACTGTGTATTTTCTATAAACAAAGACAAGGATGCTGCTATGTCCCATTCCTGGTTATGTTAATTTGGGTTATGATGGTGTCCCCCTGGCTACTCTATTATTAAGATTACTATTTTTCCACTCTATAAGCAATAAATAAATTGAGAGAAGATACACAAATATATTGTTACTCCAAAAAATTGCTCCGACCGTTTTATCATCCATTAATGATTCTTGCCCGAATCAACTGTTATGATGGTTGTTGTGGTAGAAAGAATAATGTCCCCACTCCTGTGATGTCCACATCCATGTCCCCAGAGTCTATAAACATGTTAGGTTACATGGCAAAGAAGACTAGTTAAGGTTGCAGTAAGAATTAGGTTGCTAATCAGCTGACCTCAAAATAGAGTTATCCTGTATTATATGGTTGGACCAAAAAGAATCAGTAGTGTTCTAAAAAGCAGAAGGGAAGGTAGAAGAGAGTCAGTCAGGGGGAGAGATGAGTATGGAAGGTCAAGTTATGCTATGTGAGGAATAATTAATTAACTTTGATAGCTTTGAAGGTGAATGAATAGAACTATAAGAAGAGGAATGTTGTTGGCATCTAAAATCTGGAAAAGGCAGGAAAATGCATTCTTCTCCTAAAGTCTCCAGAAAGGAATACAGCCTTTCATACAAATTGGTTTTAGCTCAGTGGTATCCCTATCTGACCTCTGAGCTACAGGATGGTAAGATAATAAATTTACTCTGTTTTAAAGCCATCGGTTTTATGGTGATTTATTATAACAGCATAAAGGACACTAATACAATTGCCAAATGGCAAGTTTGTCATTTTGTTGAGGATTTTATGTTGCTTTTCATTAAGAATATTGATGCGTAGTTTTCTTGTGATGTTTTTGGTTCTGGCATCGAGGCAGTTCTGGCCTCAAAAAATGAGTTGAAAAGTATCCCTAAGCTCTTCTATATTTTGAAAGACATTTTGGAGAACCGGTTCTTTGAAAGATTTGTAGAATTCACCAGTGAAGCATCTTGGTCTAGGCTTTGCTTTGTGGGAAATTTTAAGTTACTATTTCAATACATTTGTCGTTATAGGTCTGTTTAGATGTGCTATTTCAGAATGTTTCCATAACGTATGTTGTTTTCATAAATTTGCTCATTTCTTCTAGGTTAGCTAACTGGTCATACAGATGTTCATGATATTCCTTTTAAATCTTTTTTGTGTATCTGCAAGGTCAGTACTGATATTAGTAATTTGAGCTGTCTTTATCTTTTATTGATTAGTTTACCTAGTTTGTCAATGTTGTTCATCATTTTAAAGAAAACTTTCTTTGACTTTTCAGTTGTTTTTCTTGTATCTATTTAGTTTTCTTCCACTGAAGGATTTATTGTATCCTTCCTTCTTCCTGAATTAGGTGTAATTTGCTCTCTCTTGACTTCTTAAGGTGGAAGATTAAGTTACTGATTCAGGATGTTTCTTTCTTTTTAAATATACACAGCAGGTGTAAATTTCCCTCTGAGCATTTCTTTCACTGCATACCATAAGTTTTGGTATGGTGAATTTTTATGTACATACATCTCAAAGTATTATCTAATCTCCATTGTGATTTTTTCTTTGATCATATAGCGTGTTGTTTAATTTCCATAAACATTAATTTCTCAAATTTTCTTCTGTTACTGATTTTTAGTTTAATTCACAGTGGTCAGAGCAGCATTCTTTGCATAATTTCATATCGCTTACATGTATTGAGTCTTGTTTTATTGCCTAGGTTGTGCTCTATCTTGAAAATTCCTTGTGCACTTGAGAAGAATATGGATTCTTCTGTTTTTGGGGAGTGTCTACAGGTATCTGCCAAGTCCTCTATAACCTTGTTGATGTTCTGCCTAGTTGCTTTATCCAATATTGGGAGTGTGATATTAAAATCTCTATTATTTTGATTTGTCTATTTCTCTTTTCATTTCTCACAGTTTTTGCTTCATGCATTTTGGTGCTCTGTTATTAGGTACATGTATGTTTATAATAATTTTATCTGTGGATTCATCTTATTATTATAAAACATCCATGTTTATTCCTAGTAACATTTTTCTTTTGTTGTAAAGTCTATTTCCAGTATGATTATAGCTACTCTGATCTCTTGTGGTTGCAGTTTGCCTAGAGTACCCATTTTCTATCTTTTTCTTTCAATCTTATTATTATTCTCATTATTTATCATTTGAAAGTAAGCTCCTGTAGAAGAGGGCTTTCTCTGATTCATTGCTATGCTTCCTAAGCTTACAAGTTGCCTGGCATGAAGAGTTAGGTAGTAATTTTTATTTAATGAATGTGTGAATAAATTATATGTGTGCATGTGTATATGATATATATATATATATATATATATATATATATATATATATGTATATATATGTATATATATGTATGTATGTATATAAAATCAAAACTGGCTTCACCAGACATTTCCATACAGAAAATCAAAAGGATACTGTATTGATAGAAATACATTTCTCATATACCAAGGAGCTAAGAAGAATCACAGTAAGTTGAATAAGCAATAAATAGAAATTTTTCTTATCTAGAAAAATCTAAATTTCTAATTATATTTATATCAATTATATTTTAATTATGGACAAATAAAACAACTTATTGGTACTAGACATAGTTACTGGTCTCTTTAATATCATTATACTTATAGTGTCATCTTTCTTAATATTTATTTGTTGACCAGGGAGGGCTGAAAAGAATGGCTTGATTGGATACCTCGGTTTGGCTTTGGCTGGAAGGGAATATACAAATTGCACAGAAACAAGAATATGTGATTTTTTTGTGTCAGGGTGCCATAAAACAGGATGTTAGAAAGACACATACAAACTAATTTTTTTCACTGCATTTATTTCCTAGAGCTAAGTTTTAGGAAACTAAAAGAAGCTTTCTGTCACAAGAACATTACTTTTATATAATTCTTGTATAGGTGTATAATTATTGTTCCACATTGAATTTTTACCCCAGTCCCATAGCAGGCAAGGATGCACCAGATTATAAAGTGATGAACTGTTGACTTGAAAAGTTGATTGGGAATAATCATTTTACTTAAATTTATAAAATTAATAACAAAAATCACTCTGATGAATTCATCAGTTAGTTTCCTTTTGTAAATTTTATGACTCAACAGAGAATTGTGTTTGGAAGATGAAAGCAACATGGCTGGTATTACAAACATTGCAATTATTGGAGAAGAAAGGAAATACAGCATGGCAGTGAAGCAACTATAGTCAAGCATGTATCCTGCTCTATGTTACCTTATACTCACAGTCTAAAGCTTGCTAATTCCTGGTTTTTGCTTGGAAACCATATTGGCTGGGGGAAATTTTTAAAGGCCAGGAACAGTTGTTCCTGGGGGGGCTCTTCAGGGGGCTCATAAGAAATTGAAAGAGAGGAGGAAGGCATAGACTTGCCATTAAATTAGAATGGGAGAGGTGGAAAATAGGAGGAAGTATGTTATGGTGAAGTTGACCACCTGCTTTTTCTTATGCTTGGTAATATAAATACAACTTGTCTTTTTTCCTTTTTTCGGTGATTTCTTTTTTCCTTTTTTGAATTGTGAATTTAGGGCAAATATTTTGCCTAAGGAAAAATAATTAAATAAATGTATTTTTCACTCACATACTTTAACTCTTTCTACTTTCTCCTCTCCTATTAGGCCTTTCTGTCCTGAGTGGCCTCTTACTCTTTTCAACTGCATTAATCAAAACTTATTCTCAAGAAAGAAGTTGACAGATATATTCACACAAAGGCAAGAATAATAAATAGTATCCTAACCATTGTTAACCATTTCCAGACATTATCATCAGTCTTGATAATCTTTATCACTCAGGTTGAGTGTGTCCTCAAAATCCCTTACAACTGAATATATCATGCAAAGTGTATCAGTTTCTCATAGTTGGTATGGAGGAGAAAATCTATTTCTTAATCTTGCACTAAAATACAATTAAATTCTAATACTAGCTGACATCTTTTTCCTAAGATATTTGGAATTTCTATTGAGTAAAAAGGCTGCATCCCTTCCAAATGATTGTCATGTGATAAGGAGGTGATAGAAATATTTGCCAGACAAGGATCTCACCACTCTTCCTGAACTTAAATAATAGACACTCCTCCTATTGTTTGATTCAGTAGAATCTATAATATAGTCCCATGAATTTCTTATGTGTTTCTGACTAGTGTATATATTTATATATAAGTCTGGTTCTTGTCTAGTTTGAAGTTCTTTGAGGATAGAAGCCATTGTTGCTGATCTCTACCCTCCTGGGACAAGTTTAATGAATGCATTTTATCTTTACACTATCACATATTTAACTAAATCATGGAAGACAGATCTAAGGTTGAATAGGTTGTAAACATTTTAATGTAGGTATGGTGGAAAGGAAAAGAGGCAGGAGACTTTATATTTTTTGCTTGCAAGTGATAGAAATCCAATTAAACTAATTTAAGTTTGGTGGGTTGGGAATGGGGGTGGCAGAAGGTGGTCCTATGACTAGTGCAAAGGCCATTCTTCTGGCTTTCTGGTTCAGGTATAGCTATCTATAGGCTCAATATAGTTACTTGTTCTCTTTGCCTTTCTCTCCATATCTTGAATTTACTGTTTTCTTTCTTTTGTAGACTCTGTCCCTTTTGCAGGTTGGCAACAAAAATGAATTGAGGGGGGCTCTCTTGTCCCCTCCTGGCGTGAGCCAGGAGCTCTTTCCTCTCACTTTATTTCTAAATAAAAGCCTGAAAAAAAAATGAATTGAGGGACCTTGCATTGGAAAACCTGAAGGGATACAGAATTTTCTTAGTGTAAACTTAAACCTCTTGAATTACAACTGGCCATAAGTATCTGAAGCCCAATGCATGAGAATGATTATTATTCGTATCCAACAGGTATAAGCATAGAAAAGGGGCACATTATGTATGCTATTGGGATATAGAATCTCTCCTTGATATCATCCTGGCTGTAGCGATACTTTGTCAGATGGAAGGAGCTCTGCATGTGGGAAGTACAAACAATATCGAATTTAGTAGGTTCAAATCCCAAAATACCATTATGCTAACATCATTTGGGGCTTTCATAATTTGGTGAGACTATTATTATTTGTTTCAAAAACAGAAAATTAGAAAACATTAGTTTCTAGGAATACAATATAAATAAGACAGACACATAGATTCTGCTCTTGAGGAGCTTGAATTATGGAGGTTCATTCAGACAAGTAAGAAGCAGTTTCAATAGTGTGATGAGTGCTTATAATGAGAGAAGCATAAGGTATTTCGGGCACACATAGGAGGGGGTATTATTCTGAATATCGAAAGAGCCATCTGGAATATAAGGATAGATGGTATTGGAAAATTATAGGGACAATGTGTGTGTCAGTCCTTTATCAAGAGAAATATTTTGAGAAGCATTTTAATGACTTATATATTTGATATAACTTCTACTAAATAGCTGAGTGTCAGAATCCTTGCAGCAAATACCCTATTTTCTAAGGATATTTCTCTCCACTAACTTCTACCATCAGGTATGCAGCTCACTGATATAATATGAAGAAAATATTTTCTGCTCTAAATTTTGGGTCTCATTGGGTTCTTCACTGAGAACTCAATTATTTGGGATGCAAAGCAAAAATCAGCTCTTAAAACAGTGAAAGACAAGCTGTACCAAGCCTAGCCCTGCACAGTACAAAGAATCCTTGAATAAGCTTGTCAGTTTAGGCCCTCTTTGCAAAATAGGGGAAGTCAAACAGATACAGAGGGGCAGTGAATATAATAAAATAAACAGAGAAAGAGTTCAGCTTTGCAGCTAGATAGACCTGGTGACAAGTTCAGGTATAAGGGATGGCATTTCCTTCCTGGGACTCAGTTTCTTCATCTGACAAAGGTAATAACATTCATCTTGCAGGATTTAGACAACAAGGGCCAAGCACATGGTATATAGTAGATGCTTAATAAATAGTGGCTTAGTCCTTGATGTGAATAGTGAAAGGTTTTGAGATATAAAAGTAATTATGGATATCTTCTTTTTGTTTAGTGCATGGCAATTTACAAATAAATGAGAAAGTAATCATGTACTGACTTTCTAATCTAGGCCATGCTTAGTAGTTCCTTTGTTCATATTTGTTTTCTTAAATACATCTCAGATATCCTCTGGGAAGTAAATACTAGTGCCTGGATTTTTAAAGTAAAGAGTAAATGAAATTCCACATGAGGAAGAATGGAGAGTCAGTGTGATCGCGTCAGATTAAACAGATCTGTGTTTGAAATATAGCTCTAGAGCTCACGCAGCCCATGACCTCCTAAAACAGCACAGAACTAGGAATGCATGAAGTCACCATTATTTTTATTATTCTTTTTCTAAATGTCGTAAGTTAATTGATCTGATTGGGTTTCTTTGGCACATTTGAATATTACATGAGGAACATGAAGATGTTTCAGTAAAATTGAGGTTTAATGATTATCAATTATCCTCTCCTTGTTTCATGTTCTAGGGATTATTCAGCATAAATAATAAAATGAAATTTGGATAATGAGTATAACCTCAGTCCCTAGATTTGATTGGTGAAGTAGGCTTTCACAAATATTTAGCCTGAGTTTATGTTACTGATTAGCCTTCTGCTTCATTTCTTCTCGATTAAAATGGCTTAGCATAAAATATCTGGCCTAATAAGCAGGGCTATGGGAGAAAGCCAAGCAGCTAATTCCATTTCACTAGCTCTCTTGATGGTTGTCAAGAGGGTTTAAGGAAGGCAACATGTAGAGAATGTTATTTTGGAATTGTTTCATGGTTGAAAAACAGACTGTGAAGTTTTTGTTGATATATTTCAACTTAAACATCATTGAAGAGCATCAAAAAGCTAGAATGTACTTCAGTGAGCTGATTGCTAGCACTCTGGCACACATGTCCACATGCACATGCATCCATGGTATTAGGTCTCAATTATTAAAAGCATCTACATATTCTCTGAGATGGCATCATTGAATTCAAATGCAGAGCCTATGATTCTCCTATGTACCACAGACCTAAACCCACTCATGAATTCTGTCATCTAAGGGAGCTTGTTCTCTAGGAAACAAGTAACCTAATAATAATATTTATAACAATAGCTGTGGCTTATTGGGTGATTTCTATTTTACATCAGTGTTCAAAATTTTCTTGAATTCCATTTTTCAGATGAGGAAACCAAGATTGATAAAAGGTTATATAAATTGCTGAGAATTACACAGCAATGGAATAAACACGAATTCAAATATCTACTTCCTAAGTCCAAAGCCTAATTTCTTAACCATCTCATTTATGACAGTAGGAAAGATTACCTGTACTTAGGAGATTCAAAATGATTAGTGGTCAAGAGTTGACTAAATCTTTTCTCCTCTGACTTTTTCATTCAATTAGCACATTGGACTAAAAAATATTCAAAGGTCCCCTATTGCCTAATGAATCAAGTACAAATTCCTCAAGGTTTTCCATAATATGCTCCTAAATCTTTTCAAAAAGTTTCCAGTATTCCTCCATATGCAATAGTCAAATTGGATTATTTACTGTTCTCAGAACCTATGGCTTTTGCAAATTTCATTTTTTCTGCTGTATTCCTTCTGCCTGAATTATATCATTCTGGCAACTAAACTTTTGGCTATTTTTCAAGAATCAGGTTAAATTTTAACCTTCTTTGACACCTTGGCATGAACCCTAGAGTCAGATGTTATCTCACTCAATTTAACACCCATAGCTCTCATGTTATTTTGGTCCATATCATGCGCATTTATGCAGAGGTATTCTAATATAGTGTATAATTTGGAGTCCTGAAAATCCTCATTGGTTATTCCATCTACCACTTACTTATTAGGAAGATTATTTGCTGTTTCTGAGCCTCCATGTCTACATGTATATTAATATTATCAACCATAATAAGGTGTTCAGAGAGATGAAACTTTCTATCATTTTTTTTCAATAGAGTCTATTAGTCGTTCCCTTGGTCCTCACCTTGCGGCAGTACCCCCTTCCTAGGGGATAATTGGAAATGTGTATGGGTCTCTTTGGCTTAGCACAATGATGAGGGGGCACCACCCAGTGTTAGCGTTAGTTAGGAGAGCAGAAATACCACCACACATGTGACAAGGAAGGATTATCCTACCCAAAATATTCAATGCCCCCAGTGGAAAAATACAAGACAAATCATCTCAGGGTGATTATTTTGCATTTAAGGAAGGATCAAAAGAGTGGACTTCCTTAATTATGCAAATATAAGGTAAGAACTCTCCTAGAAAAGATACAACTGTGTGTTTTATAACCTGATGAAATTTTGATCCCCCCAAACCCATTATTATTCAGAAATGATCACTCAGGAGGAGGTGGGGAACCTTCCTCAGAAACCAAATAATTGGGAGAGCACTAGTTTGGATAGAGGCATATGGGTTGACAGTTAACCTAAAAGGTAAATCATGAGAGCTAGCCAGACACTCATGGGGACAGAGAAGAATGCATCAAACAAAGGCAGCATCAACTGTGAAAGCCTGAAAGCAGAAAGAAGCTAGATGTATTCCTGGACATAAGACAGGAACATCATAAGGGTAAATGGAAGGGGTGCAGCATGACAGGAAATCAGAGACTAGAGTAGACCATGAATTTTCTTCTGTATTCAGTAAATAATAATGGATGGACATAAAATCATTGGGGTGGTATAATCTGAGATACAAGTATTTATTCTTGCTCTTGCATGAATTGTTAATTGGAAGAAAGAAAAATGATGATAGAGCAGTTTGGAAGCCATTGTAGTAATTCAGATAGCAGGTGTTGATTTCTAGACCAGTATGATATCTGTGGAGATGAGACGTGTGTGGATTTAGATAGACATACACTTTGGAGGTAGGCAAAAAAGGATATGGCAGTGGATGGAAAGGATGTGTGGCAAATAAGAGCCAAGAATTAAGAATGACTGCTGAAAGGTTGTGATATACTGAGATTGGGGACACACAGGACCAAAAGTTTTAGTGAAAATTTAAAATTATAGACTTTGGGTATCTTAAGGTGGAAATCGTAATTGTAATAAATTTGGAGTGATGTGTAAATTATATGGTTAGATATGAGTTGGGTCTAATGGGAAAAATCAAGGCTATATACAAAATGTGCAAGCTAGCATATTTAAAGCCTAGTGAGAATGTAGATAAAGAAAAATTTTAGAATCCCAGATTGAGTCAAGAAGCATTCAATATTCAGAGGTGGAACAAAGGAAAAGAGTCAGCAATGGATATTTAGAAAGACCATCCAGAGGGAAGTAAAAGTAAAACAAAGAGAAGGGATATCACAAATGTTTCAGAAAGGCTCCGCGGAAAGCTACTCAGTGGTCCAATAAGGTAAGTGTGGAACATGGCATTGCATCCTTCAATGTGGTAACTTTAACATAAAGCATTTTCTGAAGAAGATTGGGATAGTGTCCATGCTGGAATTGGGGAAAAGGGTGACTGAGACTTGCAGCTCTGAAAAGATGACTGGTTAAGGTAATGTGGAAAACATTTAGAAATGTCCATCATCCTAAAAGTTATATTTTATAACACCATTTTAAGGCATAACTGATCTCCCAAAAAGAACAGAAGTCATCAAATGCCAGTGGTACTCTGAGCACTGAATCAAGAGTGGGCTGGGCAAAAATTGATGCTGAAGTTACCCTTGGGGAGGTAATAATCTACCAGTACCATAGGAGTTTGAATTGAAAAGACAGGGACAAGGATTTTGGTCTCCAAACCAGTGATGTAATATGGAAACACTTTCATAAATGCACCACCCATGAAAGGCTACCTCTCAGTAAGAGTTCTATACATAAACAGATCCATCAGCAAAAGAGTTTATCTGCTTGTTTTTGTGTGAGGCAAGAGAAGTCTCCCCAGAGAAATCAAAATGAAAAGCTTGTATTTCATGTGGGTTTTATACAACAATGACCCATATTAACATAAATATTAACATAAACACCAGAGATAACCCTTTGGCATCTGGAAGAAGCAAACATAACACAAAAACAAAAACAAAACCCACTGGAGGAGCCAAGATGGTGGTGTGAGTAGGACGGTGGGAATCTCCTCCCAAAAACATATATATATTTTTGAAAATACAACAAATACAACTATCCCTAAAAGAGAGACCAGAAGACACAGGACAACAGCCAGACTACATCCACACCTGTGAGAACCCAGCACCTGGTGAAAGGGGTAAGCCCTGGCCCAGCAACCCGAGAGCGCCTCACCCCAGCTCCCGGCGGGAGGAGAGGAGTCGGAGCAGGGAGGGAGAGGGAGCCCAGGACTGCTGAACACCCAGCCCCAGCCATCCGCACCAGAGCGCAGACACAGTGCATGCTTAGGGTGCTGGAAACTAGGGAAGCAGGACAGTAAGACCTGTGAGTGGGTCCCGAACCCAGCGCCCCTGGGACAAAGAAAAGCTAGTGCTTTTTGAAAGTCTTAAAGGGACAGGGATCTCACAACTGGATGGAAGCATCCCGGGTCACAGTCCAGCAGCTGGAAATTCCAGGGAACTCCGGGTGCACTAATCCCCTGGGCAACAGCTCTGAGACCCCTCACGGAGGTAAACAGACAAACAGACCCCAGTCCATTACCCCTCAGGGGCCCTGCCATAGCAGAGCAGCAGCCTGAGGCTGGCCATGCCCACAGCAAGGGAGCTTCCTCCATACCGGCCGGGCAAGATACAGAGACCCAGTCTAAACGCAATTGCCCAACACGAGCCACTACGGGTCGCAGCTGTCCCAGCAAAGAAAGGCCAGAAGCCAAGTGGAAAGAGTCTTGACTCTCCCAGCTGACAGATGAGTCAATAGCACACCACTGCACCTATCAACATGAAAAGGCAAACAAATTTGATCCAGACAACTTTGACACCTTCTATATGTTCCCCTGAGAAGGAACCTGGAGAGATAGATTTAACCAATCTCCTGAAAAAGAATTCAAAACAAAAGTCATAACCATGCTGATGGACTTGAAGAGAAATATGCAAGAACTAAGGAGGGAGAATACAGAAATAAAACAATCTCTGGAAGGACTTCAAAACAGAATGGACGAAATGCAAGAGACCATTAATGGACTAGAAAACAGAGACCAGGAACGCAGAGAAGCTGATGCAGAAAGAGAGAGAAGGATCTCCAGGAATGAAAGAATTTTAAGAGAAATGTGTGACCAATCGAAACGGAACAATATCTGCATTATAGAGGAACCGGAAGAAGAAGAAGAGAGAAAAAGGGATACAAAGTGTCTTTGAAGAAATAATTGCTGAAAACTTCCCCAAACTAGGGGAGGAAATGGCCTCTCAGACCACAGAGGTACACAGAACTCTCATGACAAGGGATCCAAGGAGGGCAACACCAAGACACATAATAATTAAAATGGCAAAGATCAAAGACAAGGACAAAGTATTAAAGGCAGCCAGAGAGAAAAAAAGGTCATGTACAAAGGAAAACCCATCAGGCTACCATCAGACTTCTCAACAGAAACCTTACAGGCCAGAAGAGAATGGCATGATATACTTAATGCAATGTAATAGAAGGGCCTCGAACCAAGAATACTGTATACAGCATGATTATCATTTAAATATGAAGGAGGGATTAAACAATTCCCAGACAAGCAAAAGTTGAGGGAATTTGCCTCCCACAAACCACCTCTACAGGGCATCTTACAGGGACTGCTCTAGATGGGAGCACTCCTAAAAAAAGCACAGAACAAAACACCCAACATATGAAGAAGGGAGGAGGAGGAATAAGAAGGGAGAGAAATAAAGAATCATCAGACCGTGTTTATAATAGCTCAGTAAGTGAGCTAAGTTAGACAGTAAGATAGTAAAGAAGCTAACTTGAACCTTTGGTAACCACAAACTTACAGCCTGCAATGGCAATAAGTACATACCTTTCAATAATCACCCTAAATGTAAATGGACTGAATACACCAATCAAAAGACACAGAGTCATAGAATGGATAAAAAAGCAAGACCCATCCATATACTGCTTACAAGAGACTCACCTCAAACCCAAAGACATGCACAGACTTAAGTCAAGGGATGGAAAAAGATATTTCATGCAAACAACAGAGAGAAAAAAGTAGGTGTTGCAATACTAGTAGCAGACAAAATAGACTTCAAAATAAAGTAATAAAAGATAAAGAAGGACATTACATATGATAAAGGGCTCAGTCCAACAAGAGGATATAACATTTATAAATATATATGCACCCAATACAGGAGCAACAACATATCTGACACAAATACTAACAGAATTAAAGGAGGAAATAGAATGCAATGCATTCATTCTGGGAGACTTCAACACACCACTCACTCCAAAGGACAGATCCACCAGACAGAAAATAAGTAAGGACACAGAGGCACTGAACAACACACTAGAACAGATGGACCTAATAGACATCTATAGAACTCTACATCCAAAAGCAACAGGATATACATTCTTCTCAAGTGCACATGGAACATTCTCCAGAATAGACCACATACTAGCTCACAAAAAGAGCCTCAGTAAATTCCAAAAGATTGAAATTCTACCAACCAATATTTCAGACCACAAAGGTATAAAACTAGAAATAAATTTTACAAAGAAAGCAAAAAGGCTCACAAACACATGGAGGCTTAACAACATGCTCCTAAATTATCAATGGATCAATGACCAAATTAAAATGGAAATCCAGCAATATATGGAAACAAATGACAACAACAACACAAAGCCCCAACTACTGTGGGATAAAGCAAAAGCAGTCTTAAGAGGAAAGTATATAGCAATCCAGGCATATTTAAACAAGGAAGAACAATCCCAAATGAGTAGTCTAATGTCACAATGATCGAAATTGGACAAAGAAGAACAAATGAGGCCTAAGGTCAGCAGAAGGAGGGACATAATAAAGATCAGAGAAGAAATAAATAAAATTGAGAAGAATAAAACAATAGAAAAAATCAGTGAAACCAAGAGCTGGTTCTTCGAGAAAGTAAACAAAATAGATAAGCCTCTAGCCAGACTTATTAAGAGGAAAAGAGAGTCAACACACATCAACAGAATCAGAAACGAGAAAGGAAAAATCATGACGGACCCCACAGAAATACAAAGAATTTTTAGAGAAAACTATGAAAACCTATATGTTAACAAGCTGGGAAACCTAGGATAAATGGACAACTTCCTAGAAAAATACAACCTTCCAAGATTGACCCAGAAAGAAACAGAAAATCTAAACAGACCAATTACCAGCAAGGAAATTGAAGTGGTAATCAGAAAACTACCCAAGAAAAAAACCCAGGGCCAGATGGATTTACCTCAGAATTTTATCAGACATACAGAGAAGACATAATACCCATTCTCCTTAAAGTTTTCCGAAAAATAGAAGAGGAGGGAATACTCCCAAACTCATTCTATGAAGCCAACATCACCCTAATACCAAAACCAGGCAAAGACCGTACCAGAAAAGAAAACTACAGACCAATATCCCTGATGAACGTAGATGCAAAAATACTCAACAAAATATTAGCAAACCATATTCAAAAATACATCAAGAGGATCATACACCATGACCAAGTGGGATTCATCCCAGGGATGCAAGGATGGTACAACATTCGAAAGTCCATCAACATCATCCACCACATCAACAAAAAGAAGGACCAAAACCACATGATCATCTCCATAGATGCTGAAAAAGCATTCAACAAAATTCAACATCCATTCATGATAAAAACTCTCAACAAAATGGGCATAGAGGGCAAGTACCTCAACATAATAAAAGCCATATATGATCAACCCACAGCTAACATCATACTGAACAGTGAGAGGCCGAAATATTTTCCTCTGAGATCGGGAACAATACAGGGATGCCCACTCTCCCCACTGTTTAACATAGTACTGGAGGTCCTAGCCACAACAATCAGACAAAACAAAGAAATACAAGGAATCCAGATTGGTAAAAAAGAAGTTAAACTGTCACTATTTGCAGATGACATGATATTGTACATAAAAAAACCCTAAAGACTCCACTTTGAAACTACTAGAGCTAATATCGGAATTCAGCAATGTTGCAGGATACAAAATTAACACACAGAAATCTGTGGCTTTCCTATATACTAACAATAAACTAATAGAGAAATCAGGAAGACAATTCCATTCACAGTAGCATCAAAAAGAATAAAATACCTAGGAATAAACCTAACCAAGGAAGTGAAAGACCTATACCCTGAAAACTATAAGACACTCTTAAGAGAAATTAAAGAGGTCACTAACAAATGGAAACTCATCCCATGCTCCTGGCTAGGAAGAATTAATATCGTCAAAATGGCCATCCTGCCCCAAGCAATATACAGATTCGATGCAATCCCTATCAAATTACTAACAGCATTCTTCAATGAACTGAAACAAATAGTTCAAAAATTCATATGTAAACACCAAAGACCCCGAATAGCTAAAGCAATCCTGAGAAAGAAGAATAAAGTGAGGGGTGTCTCACTCCCCAACTTCAAGCTCTACTACAAAGCCACAGTAATCAAGACAATTTGGTACTGGCACAAGAACAGAGCCACAGACCAATGGAACAGAATAGAGACTCCAAACATTAACCCAGCATATATGGTCAACTAATATTCGATAAAGGAGCCATGGACATACAATGGGGAAATGACAGTCTCTTCAACAGATGGTGCTGGCAAAACTGGACAGCTATGTGTAAGAGAATGAAACTGGATCACTGTCTAACTCTATACACAAAAGTAAATTTGAAATGGATCAAAGACTTGAATGTAAGTCATGAAACTATAAAACTCTTAGAAAAAAAACATAGACAAAAATCTCTTAGACATAAACATGAGTGACCTCTTCTTGAACATATCTCCCCAGGCAAAGGAAACAAAAGCAAAAATGAACAAATGGGACTATATCAAGCTGAAAATCTTCTGTACAGCAAAGGACACCATCAATAGAACAAAAAGGTATCCTACAGTATGGGAGAATATATTCATAAATGACAGATCCAATAAAGGGTTGACATCCAAAATATATAAAGAGCTCACACACCTCAACAAACAAAAAGCAAATAATCCAATTAAAAAATGGTCAGAGGAGCTGAATAGACAGTTCTCTAAAGAAGAAATTCAGATGGCCAACAGACACATGAAAAGATGCTCCACATCACTTGTCATCAGAGAAATGCAAATTAAAACCACAATGATGTATCATCTCACACCAGTAAGGATGGCTACTATCCAAAAGACAAAACAACAACAAATGTTGGCGAGGTTGTGGAGAAAGGGGAACCCTCCTATACTGCTAGTGGGAATGTAAATTAGTTCAACCATTGTGGAAAGCAGTATGGAGGTTCCTCAAAATGCTCAAAATAGAAATACCATTTGACCCAGCAATTCCACTTCTAGGAATTTACTCCAAGAATGCAGCACTCCAGTTTGAAAAAGACAGATGCACCCCTATGTTTATCGCTGCACTATTTACAATAGCCAAGATATGGAAGCAACCTAAATGTCCATCAGTAGATGAATGGATAAAGAAGATGTGGTACATATACACAGTGGAATATTACTCAGCGATAAGAATAAAACAGATCCTACCATTTGCAACAACATGGATGGAGGTAGAGGGTATTATGCTCAGTGAAATAAGCCAGGCAGAGAAAGACAAGTACCAAATGATTTCACTCACATGTGGAGTATAAGAACAAAAGAAAACTGAAGGAACAAAACAGCAGCAGAAGCACAGAACCCAAGAATGGACTAATAGTTACCAAAGGGTAAGGTACTGGGGAGGATGGGTGGGAAGGGAAGGAGGGATAAGGGCAGGAAAAAAAGAAAGGGGGCATTACGATTAGCATGTATAGTGTGTGGGGGGGGGGCACGTGGAGGGCTGTGCAACACAGAGAAGACAAGTAGTGATTTTACAGCGTCTTACTATGTTGATAGACAGTGACTGTGAATGGGGATGTGGGGAGAAATTGGTGAAGGTGGGAGCCTAGTAAACATAATGTCCTTCATTTAATTGTAGATTAATGATACCAAAATAAAATTAAAGAAAAAAAACTCACTGGAAGTCCAGCCTGCAAGATTCTTCTGTGGAATTGGGGCAGGAGAAGGGTGCAATACAAAGATGAGTTTGTAATTTTAAGAAGGGGAGGATGGCTATATTAACTTCCAGAACACAATAGCATATATCATGTAATCAATTTATTAAATAGAAATTGTGAAATAATCATATTTGAAAAAATTAAATACTCTTCTTTCCATGGAAATAAGAAGGACTGAATATGATGTGAATTCCTCAAACTATAGATTTTTTTTCATGCTTGAGAAACTCAACAGATCTTTTTAAATATGTAGTTGTCCTTGAAATAAAGAAGGGGAGATTTTCATGGACCAACACAGAAAAGCTGAAATGAGAGTGGTAACTAGCACTGAAGCTTTATGTGGTGGGACATTTTAAAATACCAAGGAATTTTTGCCCTGCCTTGACATATTTTTATGAAAGATTTTGATCATATAGAAAAAGTGAACAGGGAACACTCATCTTCTCATCACCTGTATTCTGCCATTAACATTTATAATGGGTTTTTTTTCCACATATCCATCCATCTGTCCATTCTTCTATCAACTTATCATTTTAATCTTATTTTTGATGGGTGCTGAAGTAAATTGCAGACATCAGTACACTTCACTCTAAATACTTCAGAATTCAAATCATTAACTAGAATTCAATTTTTTACAGCTTTTATCTTTTTATGTATAATGTACATACAATGAAATGTAAAAATATTAAAGTGAGCTTTGCCAAATGCATACAACTGTGAAATTCAGCCCTTATTAGGATATAGAATATTAACATGTTAATGTTATCTCAGAAAGTTCTCTCATGATTCTTCCCAATAGCCACCACCCTACACAACTTTCACAGGAGAAACAAGTTTCTTGTTTTTTTTTCTTACCATAGAATATTTCATATAAATTAACTCTTATTGTATGTACTGTCCTATAAGAATTTTCTGACTCATTATAAATATACTTGAGGTTTACTGTGTTATTGCATGTACCCATCATTCATTCCTTCTAATTCTGACTAGTATTTCACTGTATGAATGTACTCAAACATATCTACCCACTTCCTTTTTTAACCAAAGAGTTTCATAGGGCTATACTCTCAAACATTCAAAAAGTAACCTCCATTTTACATAAGCTGTTTCATAAAATAGAAATATGAAAGAGTGGACACTTACAAGTATGTTACTACAAGAGCGATTTTTGAGAAAGGGAAATCATAATCAACCTCACATGTTAATACCAATGCAAAAATAACGCTAAAATCCTAGCAAAGGGTGGAGAGAAAATGGTGATTCTCCTCTCCATTCCTGGTACCTGACTGTTCTAGTGTGTGTCAGTCACCAGGGACCTGCCCATGGAGTTCCTGCTGGAGGGGCGGGAAGGGGGCAGAGAGTGTGTGCCACTGCCGTGGGGGATGGACAGAGCAAGGGCTGGCTAGTGAACCCAAGGGAACTGTAAGAAATAAACCCTTTTAACCCCATCTGTTCTTTCCCTTGTTCTTCGGATTCATAGGGAACTCACTCCAGGCTGGGAACACCCTTCCTCTTGGAGCTACAGCTGTCTACATGAAAGGAAGTATTTTACATAGTTTGCAATTTGCTTTTTTTTTTCCATCTAATATTATGGATTTATCCATGTTGGTATCTGTAGTATAGCTCATTTGTTTTAACTCATGGGTAATATTCCACTGTATTATGAACTCTATTGAGGGACAGATAGGGGATTTTGTTTGGCTTCAGGGAAACGTATCTGTTGTTTGTTCCCGGGATGAGGCTCCTTCATGCCCAATTTTCATCAAAATAGAATAGCAAGGTGGAAGGTTGATGGGCATTTTTTAACTCTTCATATGCTGCCTATTTGCTCTACAATGTACAACAATTAATTCTGCCATCAGCTATAATGTTTGAACTTTGTATTACTTTAGTGATTGCTAATGATATTTGCATTTTTGACCAGTTGTGTTCCTGTCAGAATCCCTATTCACAGATGCTGTCTTTTTTTAAAAACTGGGCTATTATTCAATTTATTATTTATTTGGAGGAAATCTTCCTGTGTGTTGTATTTAAGTATTTTCTTGGCTATGTGATTTATAATATTGGTAGCTTAGCATTTTTCTTCACTTCTGGTGTTTGTTAAATAGTCTCATTATCAAATGACCAGCTATATAGGTATTTTCTATTATTGTTTGTGTTTTTTGCCTTTATAAAGGAAATATATTCCTACTTTGGGGTCATGAAGATATTTTATCATATTTTCTTAAAATCCTAAGCTTTTTCTTTGTAAATACCTGTAAAACTAATATTAAAATAACCCTGTGACATAGGAATTGTTTTCCTGACTGATAAGAGTGCTGAAGTATCATAAGAGAAAGGGACTTGCTTTCTATTTCGTAGCTAAACAAAGGCAGCATTGGGACTAAGTCCATAACTTCTATTTCTAGCCCGGGTATATTTTCACTGTTTACAAGGGGAAATTTAAAACATTTTTCCCTTAGTAATACTTCTTTATACATCTGAGTCTCTTAGAGGTTTAGCATCTTACGTCACTTTAATGCAGCATTAATGATGGACATCACAGTCTTGCAAAGACGCTACTTTGAGGTAGGTGGGGAAGAAGCAGAAATGCAATTTATAGCTTTATTCACTCACCCTCACAATATTCTTATCTTATAATACTTGGTTTTTATAATACAATTTCTAGGTACCATAGACTATGCATGCTTAATTTGCCTTTTTTAAACTTTATAATAATCTTATGGTAGATAGTTTCACTAGCCCCAGTGAATAAGCAATTGGGAAACAGAAAGGTGATACAACTAGCCTAAGTCACACAGCAAAGCTGGGATTCACGTTCAGACAATGAGGCTTCAGAACAATACTTGTAACTACTGCGTTTACTGACTCTATTTCAGATTCTGCTTACTTAGAAGGCTTTTCCTTAAATAAATTAATAAATAAATATACAAATGTATGCTATATTTATGATATTTAAAAAATTAGAAAATACACATACAAATAAACTCTTTAATATTCCATTACCTGAGGGATGGTTACATTAATGTGCTTCATGTATCCACCACAGATTTTCTGTCTTAATACATCATGAACATCATCTGTACCAATAAAAATTATTTTTCAAATTTTCAAATTAAGAATGAAAGATGGTTGGAGATTTAAAAGGTGGACATCATACAATTCTAGGTAATGGTAACAAACAGATGGGGAATGTCTAGGGTAGATATTACAAGATCCAATGGCTAGAATTTGCATGTAGGTATTTTCAGCTCTACATGGCTTCAGGGAAAAATGTATCAGTTGTGATTTGATTTGGTTTCATACATCAGAAAACCTAGAATTCCAGAGATTTAACACTGCAGCATTTATTAATACTTTCTACCTCATCTGGACGTTGTGAAGATTAAATAGACAGTTACTGTAACTGACAGCACAGCTGCTTGTATATAGTATGCTATTATTATTGTCAGCAATATTATTATTAACCTGAAATCACCTGATAGTACTGGATTGAATAGACTGTTATTTTAGTTATAAACCTTTGTGTTTGAGCATCTTTCTAAACATCACAATTCAATATTTCATTCCAAGGGAACCAGGAACTTCTCTAAAAATTAAATGCTAGCTTTCTGGTTAAGGAAAAATGGGAAGAGAAAAAAAATAATAACTTGGTAAAAATGTATAAAAGAATCTTGTGACTCCACGGGGGAAACCTTTTCCCAGCCTGGGGCAAATTACTTTGAAACTGAAATCACTCAAGGGGAGAAATAAAGTGGGAGAAACCCATTTATTGCTGACAAGCAGTCATCCACTTCTGCTCGCTTGTGTCTCTCATGACCCAGCTATAAAAAGGAACCCTATCCAACCTCTCCAGTCCAGATATGCACTCGCTCCCCCTTATAATTACCTGTTGATATGGAGATGGACTAAGGCCAGGTGAGATATTCTGGAAATATTGCAGTTTTACCCACATCCCAGAAATCTTACCTCCAGAAATTTCACCTCAAAATATACTTGTTCCCCATCTTCCACAATGGCCCCTGTGCAAGAAACCTGAAGCACTGTAATCAGACTAATAACATACAGTAACAACAGAAATAAAAACATGATAACCCTCAAACTGGAGGATTCAGCTAAGTTCAAAGTCCTATGCAGATATAGTCCATAGCTCGCCCATTCCACAGGCAGTAGCCGAATGTGTAAGGATTTCAGAGCAATCATCATGCAGCCAGTGGGTGGGTTCAGGCCAGCCGGACGTGGGTTCAAACCATAAGCAAATAACTTTAAGGGCAATACGATGCATGTTTTAATGACACCAGCATAGGCAAATCTTGTCCATCATATAGGATGCATGCAAGAGAGTGGTCCTGTGATAGGACAGTGGCAGGAGTGGGATCTTGTCCTGGTCTAGTATACCAGATTTTCATCCCCCTCACTATGGGAGTTACAGATGGGTCAATATATACAGCTACAGGAGGTACATGCACTGGCCATAAAGAGAAAACAAAACTCTGTAAGATGCTCTTACTTCCCAGCTGTTTGGGGTACACTACTGTGATCTTCGAGGGCCACTCTGCTGTTGCTCCAGGAACACACAGGAGGCCAGCTTCCATTCCCCAAGGTTCCAGAAGGGCCAGCCATCACTGCTTCATGTGTTAAAATATCCAGGGCCACATCCATTCAACAGTCTCCAGTGTTCAGTGCAGTTGAGGCTGGCTGCAGGATGTTGCTCTATCCTCGTTCGTTTGTACATACAGTTGTATAGGAGAGGCAGCAATGTGTGTTAGCATGTCTAAAGGGTTCTAGGCTCCTTTTTGGGGCTTCTTATCCAAGTTCCATGGCACTGTCCATAGGCGAACAGACCAGCCCTTAGACTATTGGTGTCCGACTTCAGGCCAGATTTCAACAAACCATTGTACCTCTCTATCATGCCTGCCCCAGTAAGGTTATGTGGTACATGAAACTTCCACTTTATCCCTAATTGCTGCACCCATTCTTGTAATTCATGTCCAGTAAAGTGGGTGCCTTGATTGCTCTCAGTCCCCTGCAGCTGGTTGCAGAGAGATGCTCTAGGCCCCTTTTGGTCATTTGATAATCTGTATGATGTGTAGGAAAAGCAACCAACAGTCCAGTAGCTGTGTCCACACAAGTCATGGCATACTGATTACCTGATATGGGCAGAGGCCCAATATAGTCCATCTGCCACCTGAAAAGGCATATCAGCACCTTTACTGTTGTCCCATGTTGCAGTGGGACTCTGTGTAAGTCCCTCTTAGAGCCAACAGGGCACTGCCTCTGGGCTTGGCTGACTTCCTCAAAGGTCATCGGCAAGTTCCACCAATGGGCTACAGTCCACATTGTCTTCTGCCCTGCGTGCAGCAAATGCTGATGTAACCATTGGGCCACATCAGAGGCAGACTTTCCTTCTAGCCAGTGAACCTGAGTCCATTTGGCTGCTAATCATTCCCTGGGGATGCCAAAGACAAATGGCCAGTCACATGGTATATGGTAACAGTCTTAGTCTGACCAGAGGCCCATAGGTCTTGCCACAACTCTTGCCCCCAAAGGAGCTGGAGACCAGCCATCCAGTTGGCATGGTACCATGTCAGTAGCCACAGGGTCAAGCCCTGGTAGATGGCCCAACTGCCAGTGCAGGCAACTATATGGGAGAGCTCTTGGGTGTTTATGAGCCATACTGCCTGCAACTCAGCCCACTGACTGCTATTCTCCTCTCCATTCTCCATCCGTATTGTCTCAGTCTTAGGATGGAAAGCCACAGCCCTCCACTTTGTGGCTGCCCACAGCTGGAGCCATCTGTATACCATGTATCTTCAGGTATAGGGGCTTTTCCCTCCTGATAAGGACTCTCAGCTACCAATGGCTCAAAAGCAAGTTCTTCCTGCTTTTTACTGGTATATGTTACTGGCCCCAGTAAGCGTTGGAGTTCTCCACTTAAGGGACTATTGGAGAGGACACTGCACTGCTGTAAATATGTTCCCCATTTGGCCAGTGTAGGCATCTGTGCTATGCCACTTTGGGGCCTTTGTGGCCTATCACACACGCACCCTGCGATGGTATAGGTGATTAATATTTTTGTCAGAGCTGTTCTGGTGATGGGCTTCATAGCCAGCCAGACATGGAACACAGCAGCTAGTTGCTTCTCTATCAAGGTATACTGACTTCTGCTCCTTTCCATAGTTCTGACCAGAATCTAATAGGTTGGTGCATCTGTTCAAGCCATGGCCAAAGACCCCATCTATAACCATCTTTGGTTACATTAACAGCTAGCTCAAAGGGTCTTGGCGAGTCCATGACACTCAAGGCCTGGACAGCCTTAACTGCTTGCTTAGCATCACTAAAAGAAGCTGCACGTGTTTTATCCCAGTCCCACCTGAGGCCCTTTTGTACCAAATAGTATAAGGGCTTCAGAATTTGTGGTGAGTGTGGGATAAACACTCTCCAGTGGCCCGAAAGACCCAAAAACTCCTGTAATACTGCCACAGTGGTAGGGGTGGGGGAAGACCGCTTCTGGGATAACTTTAGTTTTACCTGACCAGACAACCCTCAATAACTTTACAGACAAACCAGGTCCCTGAACCTGGGTGCTGTTCACAGCCTATCCTTTCTTCTTTAGATGTTGCAGCACACTAGGAACTGCCCCTTTTAAATGTGTCAAGAGAATCAGACTTGAGCATCATCATCAATGTAGTGATAGAGCCACAGCATTTGTTGTTTCTTCCATGTGGCCCAGTCCTGGGCTACAAATCCATGACAAATGGTGGGACTGTGGAGGTATCCCTGTGGAAGGACAGTGAACATCCACTGCTGGCCTTCCCACCTGAAAACAAACTGTTTTTGACTTGCCTGTGCTATGTGAATAGAGAAGAAAGCATTAGCAAGGTCCATAACATAATGGCATGTATCTAGTTCATGACTAGGCATGTCCATAAGGACTGCTATAGAGGGGACAGCAGCATGCAAAGGGAGTGTGACTTTATTCAGTTCCCTGTAATCCTTGGTCATATACCAAGAACTATCCAACTTTTTCGTTGGCCACAGTGGGAAATTAAAAGGACTATGAGTGGGGTTCATTGTGCCCACCTTTTCCAACTCGTGTAGAGTTTCTCCAATTTCCTTGTGTCCCCCAGGCAATCTATACTGCTTAGTATTTGTCACCCATCAAGGTACAGGGAGAGCTACAGGCAGGTGCTGAGCATGTCCCCTCAGAATTGCCTTTGCCACGTGTATCCTCAGTCTGAGCTCATCTGCAGTGTTCTGTTACCACAGACCCTGCAGGATATTTACCCTTAAAGTACATTCAGAGATGGGATAAATGTACACAGTATACTCCTTTGGGGGTGAATGCGCTATCCCTAATGGGATTTGGGCTTTCTTCACTCAAATTGCCTTACCCCAATAGCCACCTATCACAACAGGGGTCCCAGGAAAATGCTCAGGGTTGCCCTAAATCAGAGAATATTCATTTCCTGTATCCACCAGTGCCAAGACATGTTGTACATTCATGGGGGACAAATGAATTGCTAATTATACATGTGACCTCTAGTTCCCACCATGTCCCCCAATTTGGGGGATCTTGACCCCCTTCAGTCAAACCATAATGCCCAGTCATCCTCCTGTGGGGGTGAGGGCCCAGGCAGAGCCTGCAGGGACACAGACCAGACATGGGGCTTTGCCTCCAGCTTCCGTGTCCTGGACCCCAGTGGCTGGAACTGCTGCTCTGGCTTTAGTTGCTGGCACATATCTAACAAGATCCTATTGGGCTGTCCATCATGTTTTTCTTTCACTACCCCTGACTATATCAAATCAAGCCACATCTGGTCCTCAGGACCATCACAGGGCCCTTTGCACGTCTCCTTTTAGTTGTAGCTCATACTTTCTTCTGTGCTCTAATTGTTTCAACCTCCCCCAGATCTGCTGAAATACAAGTAGCCTTACTTACTACAGGTTGTCCTATGTGGGGGCAAGAATAGTAACTAGGGACCCAAAGAGAGATGGGAGAGCTGTATGGAGCACCAGATTTTTCATTCCTATGGTGAACACCTCTTTATCAGGATCCTGGGGCCCCGATTTTATATTATTATAGATGATATTTTTGATGCCTAATTCCCGTAACACCTGCTGGAGCTCTGCAGACATTTTCCAGCTAGTGGGTAAGTATGGTAAATCACCCTGATGAGGCTAAACTGCCTTGATGGCTTCTGTCAGCCAATCCAGTAGTGCCTGATTCCCTGAGGTGTGACTGGCACTGTGCAACTGGTGCTGGAGGGAAGGGTGAGTTATCAGGGAAGACAGTAAACCCATTTCAAAATGCAACATGACAATGTTTCCCAGCCCCGTATCCCAGACACACAGCCGCCACATAGGCAGAGGTTCCACTGGCTTATGCCAAAACCAGATGTTCATGTCCACTAGCTCATCCTGGGTACAGAGGTGGAGTATTGAGTGGAATCTACTCTTCCCCCTGAGGAGTCTGTGGTTGTTGTGTTTTTATTTTCTTAATTATAACCGGGCAGGCCTTTAATATGGGAGAGGCTGGTGCCTCAGGCGGTGGCCTCGGCAACAGTTCAGCCCTCGGCCCCACCCCCTCATCCTCCCCTAACACCTCCTCTACCATCTCCAGGGCTGAAGACACTGCTCTTCCTCCCCCTCCCCCACAGCCTCCTGCAACATGGATTCTCCTGCTGCCTCCCCCACCACTGCTGCTAATGTATCTTCTAGGAATACAACCTGTCTTCTCAACAACTGTCTCTCTTCCTTACGGGCATCCCATAGGTCATCAGCGACATCCTCCAAGCAATGCTGCAGTTTGTCTCTCTCCTGTCGAAGTCTCTCTCTCTCTCCTCGATAACACTTTCCAGTATCTCAAGAAAAAAATATCCCACAACCTCAGCTGCTACATGGCCACTCAAGGTTTCTAAGCAGTCTTCTATATTATGGAGGGATAATTCCGCAGTTTCTGATGTCTCCACCCTTCCCCATTTCTGGGGAAGACACCACCCATCCAGGAGGTGCTTTACCCTAAATGATTTCCCCATGAGGGGCTCCCCCAGGAGAAGCCCCACAGATAGGGGGTTCCTGTTTGAAGCCGCACCCTCCACCATTGCTGGAGGTCAGGGTAAATCGTCCCCCACCCCACCACAGCAGCTACTGAGGCCTCCACACCATCCACAGAGGGGTTTCTGGGTATCTCTCCATCATCTCTAGGGGCAACCTGCCTGAGCATTGCACCCATGAAGACAGATTTTGAATTCAGAAGTCCTGCCGATTACCACCAGGTGTAACTCTGGGGGAAAAATATGTTCCTAGCCCAGAGCAAATTACCTTTGAAACCAAAATCAAAGGAAAAATTAAGTGGGAGGAACCCGTTTATTGCTTACGAGCAGTTGTCCACTTCTGTTCTCCCATTCTTTTGTGACCCAGCTGCAAAAGAGATCCCACCCAACCTCTTCTGTCCAGATATGCCCTCACTCTCCCTTGTAATCACCTATTGACATGGACATGGACTACTTCTGTCCACCTCTTGGAAACGCCTATTGATATGGAGATGCACTAAGGCCAGGTGAGTGATTCTGGAAATTTTGCAATTTTACCCACAATCTTCACTCTTCTTTTCCTTTTGAGTTTTCTGAGGTTTCTCTGAGTTTCAACGGTTAACTCCTAATATTACCTGCTATTTCTGTAAAATTTACCAGAATTCAAAATGAGCAGTAAGACTAGGTGAGTCTCTCTCAGAAGAAAATACATCTATGGTGCTGCTGGCCTAGCCTCCTCCATCCCTTCCCAACAAAACTGAAGAAAGTCTGGGATGAATAGAGTTCTAAATTTTGATATAAATATTAAGCTTGAAAGATTGTTATATTTCCTTAAGTGCAATTAAGTAAGATGAGACTGTAGAACGGGTAATGGCACAGGGTATTCAAAGAAAAATTATTGTACATTTAGAGACACTTTGTAATGACTATAGTCAGGGTAAATACAGACCATGTTGGATGAAAGAAAATACCCAGAAAATCATCAAAGAAAAAAAAATAGCGCCTCAAATGTCTGAGATTTCAGGATAAGAATATCCTAGAGATGTATAATAGTCATTTGATAATTAAGAGCTTATGAAAAAGGGAACTACCCTAAATAATATAGTAGTTTTTACTCCATAGCATTTGGTAAATAGACATGAAAATTGTTTTGATCACATCATTCTAGCAACGGAATTCATCAGGCATTTAACCATTAAAAGCTACTAAACATAGGATATTTAAATGCTGAAACAACAGCATTTAATTAAAGTATAATTAAGTAACCTTTTTATTGAAGTTGGCATAATATTACTTTAATAATCTCAGAGGTATTTTCTATTTCTTAAATTCATGATGTAAACAATTTTTTGAGACGTCTTTGGAAACTTCACTGGTTATAACATGTTGATTGCATGACTGTTGTCAAGGTTTTCTGCACCTTTCCTCATCCTGAATAAGGCAATATGTATCTGAAGACATTTTATAAATGGTAAGGGGCATTATAAATGTTAGTTATTGTGTCCAAGACTGATCTGGACTCTTTGTATTGAGAAACTAAATTATAGTAACTTGTGAAAAAATTAGGGTCAATGTTTCTGAGTGAAATAAGGAAAAGGTTCATAACTCCTTATGTATTATATTATTCTAGTACTGACTAAATTGGATTCTAATTATATTTGAGTGTTGGTCCCTCCTGGAGAGCAGAGGTAAGGTCTCTTGTATCCCCAAAACTCTGCATTTAGTAAGCCTTCCTTACAGGTGAGTTGAATACCTGCTTAGTTTTTGGTCTTAACTCTCCTGTAGGGGAGGATGATTGGGATCTGGGGCTGATGCCTTTTAGATGATCAGATATAGCACACTAAACTAAGGATTAGCACCGTAATTCACCCGCTGGGAGAGATGTACATCTAATTACTATTGCATGAATGAATACTTCTTAATAAGCTTTTACTTTTTAAAATTGAGATATAATTGACATATAACATTGTATAAGTTTAAGATGTAAAACATGTTGATTTGACACATTCATGTATTGCAATATGATTAATACCATAGCATTGGTGATTATAGTCAACAATCCTTAGCTCTTGAGGATTTAAGTTACTAAAATTTGATTTTTATTGTCATGTGAATTATCAAAGCAGTGTATTCACTAACATGTTCCATGCTCCACTTTATCTGTTCTAGTATTCGGAGGGACTGTTTCATCAAATCATAGCAGGTATCCATACAAATCATGTACTGATTCCAGGGAATGGGAAAATAAACAATATAAATATTAGCTATGTCTATTAGATACATACATGCACATACATGCACATATATGAATATATATATATATATATAATTGCTTATTACCTGTCTCCTCTGCTTTGAGGGCAAGAATTTTTTCTTTTTTCTGTTTTATTCTTTGTTGTGTCTCCATCCAGTGTCTAGAAGAGAGTGCATGGCCCACAGAAGACATTCAATATACATTTATAGCATCAATACTTATCAAAGAAGTAAGTTATTAAAGTGGAAGGAAATTTTATCATGATATGCTAAAGATGTCTTCAAAATTTGTTCCTGTTACATTAGTGTCAGTACATAGTTTTCACAATTGCTCACAATAGGTAAAATCTGCTTCAGCCTAAGAACATTTATCTTTTTGAATTCTACTATGTACCAGGTATTTTTCCAGGTGCTTTAAAAAATTATGTTTTTAATCCCTATAGCAATCTGTGAAGTGGGTATCAGAATGCCCATTTTATAAATGAAGACTCTGAGGCCAGGGAGTCCTAATAATCAGGGTCACATTACTAGTAGGTGACAGGACTAATATTTGAAATTACATTTCTCTGTTGTTGCACAATATATTTAAATAAGACTGGCTTCTAATTCCTCACTATTAGGGCCATATTTCTAGAAAGGAGCATAAAAAGTTATGATACTTGTCCTTAAGGAGCAAATGGGGATACATGCTTCATGTAGTTTATCTTCATTTCACCAAGGTAATATTGAAGCCATTTTTAAATGGAAAACTTTCAGGAACAGAGGTTAGTATGTATATAAAAATATGGAGCCGTGTTTAGGATGGCCTAAATAACATGCATGGGAGACACAAAATATATTTAGGCAGCTTAATTGCTTACCATTATTATTTCAACATAGGAGGACATTAGTAGATTGCACTATTGGTCTCAATCCTTCAGTCATCTATCCATGCTCTTTGCATCTCAACTTTGTAGTTTCTCCCACTAAAGGAGCAGAGACTATATGTCCATCCTGTGGCTTTGGATTTTCCCATGTGCCTTGCTGTGGCCAACAAAATGAGATAGAAGTGACATTGTTCCAGCTTTGAGCTCAGACATAAAAGATCTCATATGTTTCTGCTTTCTGCGTTTTTATCTCAGTGAAAAGTCCTACCCCTGAGGAGGTGCTACCTCCTTATTTTGGGCCCAGATGATTAGATATGAAGTTTCTTTAGCAAGAAATCAAGTTCAGCTATGCCCATGGCTTGAAGCCATCCAGGTGAACTCAACCTAGATCAAACAACACCCTCTCCACCCAAAAAAAAGCCCTGTAGACATGTTAATAATACTAAATGATTGCTCCTCAAAGCTACTAAGTTTTAGGATGATTTGCTATGGAGCAATAATTTGATACAGAGCATAACCTTACAGTTTTCTTTCAGCCCTTCAGTGTTACAAAATTGGAGAAACCACAGCGATACACACACACACACACACACACAGAACACAAGCCTAACTAAACCTTTAGGCTTCTGGCATCCTCTTATGCATAGAAGTGCCATACAAGAGAAGTCAAGTTTCAAGAATAGACTTTAACTCTTCAGTATACTTGTATATAAGTGAACTGCACTATATACCTGATGGATCAAATGCATACAGTGATAGTTACTGCACACAGCCATAACCAGCTGTGAATAAAAAGAGTTAGGAGAAAACGAATTTCTAAATCTGTGGTTCAGAATTTCACAGACAAAAACATGCTGAAAGAAAATTGATGCAAGGCAGAACTAATCAACATCTCTGAAATGTCTGATTTTATTAAGAAGAGCACAATACAATAAAACTATCATGATGTAAATGGGAGAGAATCCTTACTGGTGACTTTGAGAGGCCATAGGATCATATAGTAAGAAGTTCTGTGGGATATTATAGTTAGAGCTTAACAATACAGGTTCTAATAAAGCTTTTTATATAAATACACACATGCACATACATTCAGAAGACTGACATATTTCCCCTTGAGGATTTACTTAAGTAAAAATTGATGTTCATTGTCATGTAAAGTACCAAACTACCTATTCACTAATATGTCCCAAGTTCTGTTTTATCTGTTCCATTATTTGGAAGACCTATTTCATCAATATGGTGGTAGGTAGCATGGAAATCATGCACTGATTCAGAGGGAAGAAGAAATAAATCATTTTGAGATAAAGCAAGGTAGATGTAGCACTGGACAGGAATGCTAGCATCTAGGTGAGAACATAGGAGATAAGAGCATCTCCAGGTCAAAAGAAAGGCATCTTAGATGTATATATCTTATGATAGTTTTGTAGAAATGGAGGGGTGCCCTATGGTGCATGTTCATTTACGAGAATGACTAAGAGAGATACCAACTGTTCAGTGATGTTTTAAAGAACTACTTTTGGAGTAGTCTATGCTCTGTCTCAGATACTCATTAGGCTATGGTACTGTTTAGTCTGTATTTTATTCCCCTTCTTCTTTTCTACACAGAAGATGGAAGTAAAGTACAAAAATAATGTTTAATTTCCCATTTGTCTTGGTCATTTAGCAGTTAGGTGAACTTGGTTAATCAGTGATTTCTCATGGCTTTAGATACACATTTTATAATAGCTACCATTTGTTTATATGTTTTGTGTACATTATTACATGGCAATATAATCCTCACAATAATCTTCTGGGACAGATAATATCAGCTCTGTTTTGTAAATGAGATGCAGAGGAGGAACAGATTTGCCTGAGGTTCCAGCAAGAGGCTGTGATCTGGGATTTGAATGCAGGCCTTTCCAGTGTAATGCCTGGGTTTATTCCATTCTGCTAGAGCTTGATGGAGAGTTACTGAGGTGCAGACTAGAGGGTTCCTGGGGGAAGCACCAGATCTGAAGTTTGCAAAAAGAGGCTTACAAAGCACCATATTTTGTAGACATGAAAGGTACTTGTTCTGTTCAGTTAATCTATCCTATGTGCAAGACCCTGCGGCAGGATCGGTGTGAATAGGATGCAGGCCTTGCCTGGCAAACCTTCTACACATGGTGCAAAGAAGAGGAAATGTTCAGAAATAAAGTATTTTAGAAATTTCATAGCAATCTGTGCCATAAACGGATGGAAACAAATTATTTCAAAGAGAAAAAATAAGGGAGAGCCGATGTTTGATGGAAAGAGAATCAGGAAAGTCTTAAAAAGGGCTTTTCAGAATTGTCTTGAAGAATGAAAGAGAACTATAGCAAAGGTACTGTCTCTGGTAGCTGGTGGAGAGGGTGTGATGGAGAACTGTCTCAGAGGAAATAGTTTGAGCAAAATGTGGGACATGAGAAAAGATATTTCTGTATATTTAAAAAGTAGGAAATCTTGTAGTTTCACTAGTGCTTAGAAAACACGTGGTCTGCTTTGTGGAATGGAGTTGAAATGTGAGTTGATACCATGTCACACAGGACCTTAAGTGGCATTTTTAGTGCTTTAGATTATTTATTAGTCTAGTAGTTCCCACACTCGAGTGAACTTCGGAACCATCTCCAGGCTGAGCTGAAACACACCCTGTGGGGCCGTGTCCCTGAGTTTATAGTGAAGTAGATCTAGAGGAGAATCGGAGAACTTGCATTTCTATCCAGTTTCCAGCTGATGCTGATGCTGCTGGTCCAGGAACAAGTTTGAGAACCACTGAGGTAGGCAAAGGAATCCAGAAGGGGCTTCTGAGCAAGGAAATAACTGGCTCCGGGAGATGCCTTACAGAGATCAATGTTTTCTGTTGGATAGATTGTAGCAAGGAGGAGTACTTCAGCTAATCAATGGACATAAAGTCTCAGGTAAGCAACATAAGTAAGTTCTAGAGATCTGTACATTTTCCCTGTACTTAATGGTATTGTATTTTACCCTTAAATTTAAGGTTAGATCTCATGTTAAATATTCTTACCACAAATAATTTAATTTAGTTTAAAAAGAAAGGTTATGTTAGTTTAGGATATCACTTTAAAGAAATATGAATAGCCAGAGTAACCGTTGGCTATAATAATACTAAAGGCATTGAAATTATCTGAAGAGAGAATGTACATGAGACCGAGTACCGGTGGTTAGCTGCTACGGAGCTCAGCAGCAGGAAAGCCATAGAGTCAGACTAGTGCAACCTCCCCAAGGACTGACCAGGCAGAGGTCCTGGCTTCCTGGCTGGTGTCTCTCCAAAGTGGGTATGGATGTGTGTTTTCTGTAGTATACATTTTTTCCCCTCATACTCAGTGGACAAATTAACATTCAGCCTTTAGATTTTATCTCTTGAGATGTGGCCACAATGGAAAGACCAGAGGAGAAAACCCACCCAGTGACCAAGAAATGAATGAGATCTTCAGAGGGGAACTGGGTGATTGACTATCCTCTGAACAAGTTCTATGTGGACAGACGTAAGCAGTCACTGTAACTGGGGACTTGAGATGCAAGGTTAGATTTTAGACTTTGAGGACAATGTGAGGTTTGCATTACCTAATTTGTATGCACAGGCAAATTCCTTCTATTCACTGTTTTTGATTGGGTTAACCAAATTCAATCCAGAGAAAATTAAGGATATTAAGTAAAATAGGAAAGTAAAAAGGAAGATGGAAGTAGACTAGATGGGAAAATCGATGTCCAGAGCACAGTATATTACATTCAGTTCTCATCTGTTTGCCTTTTTCAGAGGAAGTAGGGGAGAAGTAGAATTGTCTCTCCTGCTATCTAATAAAGTCTTGCCACATTTCTCCTTTGGCATTTGTTTAGCATACCAATTTGCTCCGTAGATTTAGAATTTAGAGGGGAGCGCAGATTCTAATCTGTCTGTACTCTGGCTGGGGAGGTATGATGTAATAGGGACATTCTCTAGAGAAGAAAATCAAAAGCCGAGCAACCCATCCCAGGTCGGATTTTGTGCGATCAGAAGAATGAAACATGTATGAAGAGGTCAGGGACTGGGTAAATCCTGGGATTAGATTTTAAAGTGAACACAATGACTAAGCTCCAGCCGAGAAAGACACGGGAGTTGGTAGTTACGGTGATATGCTGAATCTTTTGTCAAATGTTGGGAGAATGAAAAAAGAACAGAGAACTGTAATCCTGCTGTGTCTATCCTGAGAGGCTGAGAATATAAATCATTAGAAATTTATTCTGGTGAAATACAATATAAAGCCCGAACCATCCGAAATTCCTGTCACTAGGTTTAAGGGAAGCTTAGCCATCAGTCTCTCCAAAGATCTCATTCTAATTGTTTAGGTGGTTTCTTAAAAAGATAAGAAACCAAAGGAAGAGGTAGAGAAGAACAAAGATCTATATCAGATTTTACTCTTAATGAAGTCACATCCATAGATGGCCAAGAGACCTTGGTTAGTTTAGCAAAGTATTCAATGCATAATTTTGTGCTTGATTTTGCTGTGGTGATATTTTTAAAGTGCAGTAGCACATGGAATGTTAGATACACAGTTACAGTTGTGATAAGTGACGTAAAAAAAAACAAGTTTCAATACAAATGTGAAGCATAGTGACATAATCTATTTTCAGAAGCTATGGAAATCTAGAGTGCTGCTTCAAGTTTGTCCTTGAAGGATGGGCAGTGATCAGGCTAGATAAATGAATGTGCAAAGAACATCTTGGGTAAGGCAACATCATACATAGAAACTTTGAAGCAGAAAGTAGTTTGATATATCCAAGGAACTGAAAGAAAGTTGCTGAGTGAAACAGAAGCAATGTTAAATGAGTGAGGCAGAGAAGGAGGCAATCTATAAGGAGCAGAAGAGTATAAATACTATTCATCATATTTGTGTGCAATGGAATATCTAAGACTGAGGGAGGTACATATGTTGTATTTATGTATAGGTATACATATATGTGTCAAATATTTATTATGATTATAACCAAGGTCATTGTTGTAATCTTGGATATTGGCCTTCCTGACTTCTGTACAACTTCTAACAGAAAATAGTTTTGAAACTGGGCATGTGTTTGTGATACTCATTAGTGCTATTCACACACACTAGTGTTTGACTGCAGTCCTATGTAGGGTTGCACTTCCCTGGACCTTTGAAGTTAGGTGGGGGCCTCATAATTTGCTTTGTCCTATGCCATGTGAGCAGGACTGTGGTGTCACTTATGCTGGTGCAGATGCATGAAAATCCAGTGTGCAATCTGCTGTGTCCTCTTCTCCTGCTGTAGCAATCTCAAAAGCCTGTGCAGAAATGGGTCTTCTATCAACCTGTGCCTATAAAGTAATTAAGATGAGCAGAATCCTCTGCTTGAGCTGCAGCAAAATTTTATACTTACTGTATCAATGCATTTTTGATCATCAAATGTTGGTTGGATTTGATTATCATTTTATTCCCCTGTAACATAACCTGGGGCACTCAGAATATCTTTATCACTAGGTAACTGGCTTTCCAAAAATCACCCAAACAGAAGGGAAGCCAATAATGGCAAAGTTAGGAAAGGGTAAAGTATTGGCCTTCTAGATGCCAGATATTAGCTGCTCCTCATGATTCAGCGGACTGAAATACTTGTGCCCTGCAGTACACACTAGAGCCATTGTTTTCAAGCCAAGTGTGGTGAGGTATTGGTGTGTTGCAGTCATTTGCAAGCTAAATCGTGCATAATTTATTGTGAATAATACAGTACTGAAGTTTATAAATTATTGACTTAGGATAATGAGAATGGATTCAACATCATTTCCTTTAACTTGCAGTTTGTTTGGCTTCTTTAGAAGCATAGGAGTGCATGGACATACAATATGCCTGCAGCCACATCTATAGTCATCTACCAACACAAATTCCGGAACACCTGGGATTCTAGTTAGATGTATAACCATGGATAGGTATTTATGCCCTCTGAATTTGTTTGCTCATTTACTAAATAGTGTTAACCCTACCAGCCTATTTTCCAACAAGGGAAGTTCAGTGTATAATGCAAGATAATAGGTACAGTGTTTGTAAATAGCAAAGGTTCACACACATAACAGCTGTGATTGCTAAATAAGTACATAACCACCACTTGTACTAAGTACAATCAGGAGGTAGAAAGCAAAGTGAAAATGTGCCTTCAGATTTTCTGCTTGTGCATCTAAGTTGTACACAGGTTAAGAGATGTCTAAGAAACGGAGAGACTTTGCTAGGCTGAAAATGGGAGTGTAGCCACTCTAGAATTTCAAGGCAAGGGAAACAATGGTGGATTAAGCATTCAAGAAAAGTTTCACCAAGAAGCAAAAATTAGAACCGGGCCTTGACTACTAGGGAGGACTCAGGAGCTTGGACAGGAGGAGGGCAACGGCATTACGGAATGTCTTCAGGAGCACTCTCACGCTTGTCGGCACTGACCCAGTTGATATCCAGCTCCACATATCTTGCATAAAGATGCCCCTAAATTCACAACACAGTTATTATGGTCCTATTGCAAAAATTAGAAACAGCAATGTGGCTGCAAAAGATACTTGTTGGGTATCTCCTAGGAGTAAGGCAGGAAAAACTGCAAATTAGAAGGGGCAAGGCACTTATTGAGGGCCAATTCAGTGCCAAGCACTGGTAAACATTTTGCATATACATTATCTAATTATCGGAATACCTTGCAAAGCAGGTAGTTTTTTTCCACATAGAAACAAAGAAAGTTGTGCTGAGAAAGCTTAAATAGCTTTTTAAAGATTTTATAGCATAGATATAGAGACAGGATTTTTACCCAAACCTAACCAACTCCAAAGTCTATGCACATTTTTCCAGGCCACTGTCTCTCTCAAAGATTGTACAAGCTAGTGGTGATGGGAGCGAGGATAGAAGTGTTAGAAATTATACACAAATAATGAAGTGCAAGACAGCATGTGATAAGACCACCTAACTGATATTTAAATTAGGAAAGAAACTCTAGCTGAAATAAACTTAAAAAGGAGATGTACTCACTTTGGTAGGATGAGATCCAGGGCAAGTAGAGCAAGTAGCTTATTCATGGCAGAGAGTCTCCGTTTACTGTAATCTCTGTGCGGTCTTCCTCGGTGTCACCTTTTATCTCAGGCTAAGTGCAAGTTTAGTTTCAAGTGTCATACCCAGGGCCCAACAACATGCAGAGGGAAAAGAGGGGATTTTTTTTCTTCATATGATTCTGTCTTAGGAGGAAAGGAACTCCCCCCACAGGCTTCCCAGTAGGTACTCCTTTTTGTCTCATTTTTCCATAAGTGGTCGCAGGATTACTCAGCCTGAATCATGTGTAAGTAGGGGGAAGGGTTGCCCTTAAAAACAGCAACATTTACTGAGCACTTTTAATAGCTACAGATAATTTTCTGTGTGCTTGAAATGCATTTCATTTGAACAAATGCTCTATAATATGCACATTATTATTCATTATTTTAAAGTCAAAACTAAGGAAGAGAGAGGTTAGGTTATTTTCTCAAAGTCAGGAAGTGAGACCACTTGTGCAACTGGGCATGAGGTCTGTGTCCCTGAGATGCATGGCTGTAAGAAAGGGGGTAAACAAAACTGAGGTATTACCAGAAAGAAAGAAGGAGGTGTACTCTGAGAGACACCTGTAAATGAAAGAGAAATTCATTTTCCTAAGATGGTCAGTGAAGACATGTTGGAAGAGATGATAAGGGATTCTTTTTGATGGATATGTAAGATTTCTTCTCTTCCATTGATGAGTATGAGATGAGTATGGAATGATTTTTTTAAATAGCTGTTTTATTGAACAATTAAACAATTGAACAAACACTGTGCCAACAGTTCCATAAGTATTTTTTAGTTGGTTTTCACAATCATATAGAGTTATTTCTGCTTTTACAATGCCTGTTTTGCATGTGAGGAAACATAAATCTTGGACAAGTGAAGGCCTAAAACACAGCACTAGAAAATGATAGAACTAGGATTCAAACCCAGTCTAGCTCTTATAAACTGCGTTAGATTTTATATATGAAATATTAGAACCTGAGAAAGGAAATCGCCATGATTCAGTCTCAGCAACACCTTACATCAATTCGTGATTATGAACTCAATTGATCATCAAGGCAGGCAGCCATGTAAATGCACTTCAGACCTCCTGACCTACTAACAATCAATGAAAGTAAATTTGAAAATCTGTCTTTTCATCCCGCTGTGTGACCTCAATGAAATAATTCTCCTGTCTGTCTCTACTAAGCCCGTAGAGAAGAGCAGAAATCAGGGCTTTGATGAAACTCTAGGGATCTTTCCTTTCTCCATCCTTTCACTGCTGCCAGGCGTGAAAGTGCCGTCTTGCTGCAGATGCCGAACCCTTCTGCAAATCCACTTTGGTTGGATTCACAAAGAATGGGATTGCTTTGAGAGGCTCAAAGCATGGGCCACGCTAGTCCACAGACTACTTCCAGCAGATTTTGTATAATTATAACAGGTACGCTGTCTGGCTGTATTATAGACATTTAATAGTGGGCAAATAAATATTTTTATAGTTTTGGTGTTACTTTTGATGTTGAAACCAAAATCCATAAAAATCTTTGGGTACCCTCTGCTGAGTGCTGTCAAAGAGAAGAAAAATTGGCAATCTCTTTGTAGTTTCAACCATCATTTACACAGTAGCCTGTAAAGTGGGGTATGTGCAACTCACAACTTAATGTTAGTGGACATTCCTCTTATTTTAAATGCCAAATGAATACAAATGACAGTAATGACGTGGCCATTAGTGCTGATCTCCAGATTAATGAATCAGTTTCACATCTGTTAGAATTTTTGAATAGTCAACTTGAATCCTTTTAATGGTTACTTAATTAAAGTGAATTAGAACTTCAGCAATAGAGCAATTAAATTTTTTTTAAAAAATGAGAGAAGTGTCACAGCTACATCTTTCACTTATTTTAACTTGAGAAAATGTATTATCTTCTCACAGAATATCAAAGAAGAGCCGAAAGCATTTTTTCCCAAAAGAAAAGTGGGTTATAATAATATGAATCACAAAGTTATCTCATATTCAGTTGTCATTTAGTCAATGTTATTAGCTTGGTTTTATAATAGCTTAAGGGGTAGAGTCTCATAGAGTAATTCAATCAGTTAGAGCAAGTTCTTTAACCCCTGTTACAGCAAATCTCTTCTATTGATTTTTTGGGCATGTGGCAAATGAAGAGAAATGCAAAGCAATTATAATGCTATATGGAATATCAGCCCTTACAAGTAGCTGGAGTGGGGAGCTCATGTTTGTGCTTTCATTGCTACATGAGCTTTCTAGTCTATCTATTTCAAGTGTTATTAGGGTATTTAAAATACAACTTCTAAATGCCACCCACAATTTTAATTCCAATGTCTCTTCATTTCTTAGAAAGCCTTGTATGTTACAAGTCCAGTTTCCCAGCTACAGAGGCACAGATAGCTATAGCTCTCTGAACGCTGTGTGTTTGGGGACATGCACTGAGTCAAGGGCTCAAAACATTTGCTGTGGTCTTTGTTTGAAAGTACTTCAAAATTTTTTATTAGAGTACTAAAACTCCAAGAATAGGCAATGCCCATTTTTCAAGATGTTAATCTGTTTATTTGGCTGAGAGTTATTGTCATGTCACTGGCAAAAATATATTTACCTTTTCTATGCCTAACCATGTCTGTGCTTTAAAAAAATCTAGTTAGTGAGTTAGTGCTTTTAAAAGAGAAGCAGGAGCATAACTCTTTGGGCTGAGATGATGAAGGGTGGAAAGATAGGAGCAAGGAATGAAGTGGATCTGGTGTCTTCTGAGAAACACCTTTCAAATCCTGAGTATCTTATTTAAAAAAAATCTATGAATTTCATTTAAGTTTATTTAAATGTTTGCTGATCAACGTCTTCCCTCCTGCAGTGCACACACTTAAGAGCATTTAATAAAGAAAAGGCATGAAAAATACCTAAGATGGATCCATGCTTGGTTATATTTGAAGAAAGCAAGGGGACAAGGTTGCCTGGAGCAGAAGGAGTGAATAGCGGAGTGTGGGAGGTGAAGCTGGGTAATAGGAAGCCTAGAAAGGACTTTTTTTGTTTTTTACCCCAACACAATCAACTGGGGCTCTTGAGCAAATGGATGACACAATCTAATCTAAAATTTTATTGTGAATGATGAAAATACTCAAATATATACAACAGTGGAGTGAATAGTACAGCGAACATTCATATACCCATCACTCATATTCAATAATTATTAAGAATTTTATCTATGCATCTCACTTTTGGCACTATTTTAATTTGTTTTTTAATAAAATACATGCAAATCCCAGACCTCATTTTGCATCACTTCTACTTGCTGAATGTATAACGGCGAAAGCTAGTGTTTTGCTCAACAAAATTAGTATTTCCTTGGCATACGTGTTATTATTCAGTCCATATTTAAGTTTCTCTTTTAAATGTGCTTTCATACAGCTACCTTATTGCACTGAGATTTCAAGCGCACTCCACACATTGTGTTTGATTATTATTCCATAAATCTCCTTGAATTTGGAGCAGTGCCTCCCTCTCCTGCCACCACCATATTTTCACCATGCCATTGACCTATTGAACGCATCTGGTCACTCATGCTGTAGGATGTCTCACAGGAAGGAGTAGTCCTTTCGCTTCCTCGTACTGTCACTTACCCTGTTTCTCCTTCCTCTTTTTATTTTTTTTATCCCAGTGTGAGGCACACTGTCAGGTTGCCTCATTAGTGAGGCTGAGATCGATCTGCATGTTCAGGTGGTGACAGCCTTATCCCTTCACTGTAAAATTCTCCATCAGCATTTCATCTTATCGTCCATTGATGGTTTTAGCCTGAATCAATGATTTCATTAGGGTTTAATAAATGGCAATTTTCTAATTCTGTCAATCTTTCCATATTCATTAGGTAGAATTAGTACAAAAAAATTTTTTTTGTAAGTATCAGGTGCTGTTGTTCCTTTTAAATGTAGTTTGCATAGGAAAGGCAAGATGTCTGTTGAAGTCTTCCCTGAATGGTCGTTTTCTGTAGAAGGGCTGAGTTTCTTAGCAGCAATGTTTCTCTCTCTCTCTTTCTCTCTCTCTCTCTCTCTCTCTCTCTGTCTTTTGCATATCAGTATGAGTTCATGGATTTCGTATGGTCAATATGTTTCAAAATGTAATAATAATTACTGTTTTTGATGCTTAGATTTACTCAGTTTTGTCCAATGAGGAACCGTTTAATTAGGATATATACTCTTGTGCCTTTGACACAAACACATTCTTCTTTGAAGGTTGGTGTGCCTTCTGGCACAAAAAAAATGTTCTTCTTGTCTTCTATATTACTTGCCACATCCTGGAATTAACCAATCCTCTCAAGAAACTGAGTTCCTTTTAGTGAGGAATGACAGAGACCACCAGCAAAGCAGTAGATATATTCATTGTTATGGCTTCATTATTGTTTCTTGATATTTTCAATGGCTAGAACTGGAGAACAGGTATCTTGGAGAAAAAAAATCAGAATTCATATTGGTATGTCTAAATGAAGTGCAGAATAGTTGAATTTTCATTTATTATATACTTACAACTTTTTTTTTTTTTTTTTTTTTGAGAGGGCATCTCTCATATTTATTGATCAAATGGTTGTTAACAACAATAAAATTCAGTATAGGGGGGTCAACGCTCAATGTACAATCATTAATCCATCTCAAGCCTAATTCTCGTCAGTCTCCAATCTGCTGAAGCATAACGAACAAGTTCTTACATGGTGAACGAATTCTTACATAGTGAATAAATTCTTACATGGTGAACAGTACAAGGGCAGTCATCACAGAAACTTTCGGTTTTGATCATGCAATATGACCTATAAACAATCAGGTCAAATATGAATATTCGTTTGATTTTTGTACTTGATCTATATGTTGATCCCCCATTTCTCCTACTATTATTATTATTTTTATTTTTAATAAAATGCTGAAGTGGTAGGTAGATGCAAGATAAAGGTAGAAAACATAGTTTAGTGCTGTAAGAAGGCAAATGTAGATGATCAGATGATCAGGTGTGTGCCTATGGACTAAGTATTAATCCAGGCTAGACAAGGGCATCAAGACATCCACGGATGCAGAAGATTTCTCTCAAAGCAGGGGGGGTGAGGTTCTGAGCCTCACCTCTGTTGATCCCCAAATTCTCACCTGATGGCCCCCCTGCGACTGTGCCTGTCTTAGGTTGTTCCTCCCTTGAGGAATCTTACCCGTCTCTGGCTAACCAGTCATCTTCCGGGGCCATACAGGGAAATGTAAAGTTGGTAAGTGAGAGAGAAGCCATATTGTTTGCAAAGGTTAGCTTTTTACTTCTTTGCAGATTTATGCCCTGTGGCTTCTATGCCCAGCACTTGTCTCAAGGTATCTTTACCACCTGGAGGAATTATGATACTCGGTAAATTCGATATGAGGCACGAATTCTATTTAAGGGTTGTAATTAGGAAGGAAGAAGAAAAGCTATAGATGTAGCATACGAAGGAAACTTGGGAGGATTGATTATTTCTTTGACATATCTTCTTGTAGAGTACCTTAAGTATGTATAGGTTTTAAACTACTAACTAATTTGCACACATATATTAACATAATAGGAATACGGTGACATAAACAAAGCAAATCTATAATTACCATCCATCTCCAGTGAAGCCAAGAAAACCATTTAGGCACCCTAGGCATTTGTGAAAATTTATCTATGATATGATGGATATTGTCCAACTGTACTTGAACCATCAGACAAATTAAAGCAGCCCATTTCTGGGATCTGTTCACATCCCATATGTTCTTTTAACCATAGATAGTCTATAGTCATGAGATTTTGGAGTGCTACAACTTGCACCCCTCCCAACTCCTGGTTGAGTTCCAACAGTACAGATCCGGTCAAAATTCGTTGTCTCACTGTATGCACATGCCAGCCTAGACATCTCCCTCCTCATTCTTATGGCAAGTCCAGGAGATGGTGGGCTGGATGCAGCCACAACCGCAGCATCGTCCGAATCCCTGTGGAGGCTTTTTGATGATCATCCCCCGGCACAAGTCCTCCAGAGAGTGCTGATGCCGGAAGCTCCTCCTCATATCGTATCTTAGTTCATTTTCTGGGTATCCAAGCTAGGCCTTGATCTCCTGCATAGAAACAAACAGACCCTTTGCCCACACTTTGACATGCCCTCTATACCACTGTGCAGAACTCATTGGAGGTCAGCACACAGTAACTGCTTTTTTTTTTTTTTTTTTAAATTAAGAGAAAGGAATATTATCAGAAAAGAGTACCTCCATAGCTGATCATCTGACACCCTTTAAGTGATCAACATTAAGGATATTTAAAGCATGCGTTGATCTTTGATTTACCAATAGTTTTATCCTGTTAAGGAGTAATCCCCCTTTTCCTTCTTTCTTTCTTTCTTTCTTTCTTTCTTTTTTTTTTTTTTTTTTTAAATTTTTAATCTACACTTACATGAAGAATACTATGTTTACTATGCTCTCCCCTATATCAGGTCCCCCCTAACAACCACATTACGGTTACTGTCCATCAGCTTAGCAAAATGTTGTAGAGTCACTACTTGTCCTCTCTGTGTTGTGCAGCCCACCCTCCCCTTGCTCCCTCCCCCCCATGCATGCTAATCTTAATAACCCCCTTTTTCTTCCCCCCCCTTATCCCTCCCTGCCCACCCATCCTCCCCAGTTCCTTTCCCTTTGGTACCTGTTAGTCCATTTTTGGGTTCTGTAACTTCACTGCTGTTTTGTTCCTTCAGTTTTTCCTTTGTTCCTATACTCCTCAGATGAGTGACATCATTTGGTATTTCTCTTTCTCCGCTTGGCTTATTTCACTGAGCATAATACTCTCCAGCTCCATCCATGTTGCTGCAAATGGTTGGATTTTTCCACTTCTTATGGCTGAGTAGTATTCCATTGTGTATATGTACCACATCTTCTTTATCCATTCATCTACCGATGGACATTTAGGTTGCTTCCAATTCTTGGCTATTGTAAATAGTGCTGCGATAAACATAGGGGTGCATCTGTCTTTCTCAAACTTGATTGCTGCGTTCTTAGGGTAAATTCCTAGGAGTGGGATTCCTGGGTCAAAAGGTAGGTCTGTTTTGAGCATTTTGATGAACCTCCAAACTGCTTTCCACAATGGTTGAACTAATTTACATTCCCACCAGCAGTGTAGGAGGGTTCCCCTTTCTCCACAGCCTCGCCAACATTTGTTGTTGTTTGTCTTTTGGATGGCAGCTATCCTTACTGGTGTGAGGTGATACCTCATTGTAGTTTTAATTTGCATTTCTCTGATAATTAGCGATGTGGAGCATCTTTTCATGTGTCTCTTGGCCATCTGTATTTCTTTTTTGGAGAACTGTCTGTTCATTTCCTCTGCCCATTTTTTAATTGGATTATTTGTATTTTGTTTGTTGAGGTGTGTGAGCTCTTTATATATTCTGGACGTCAAGCCTTTATCGGATCTGTCATTTTCAAATATATTCTCCCATACTGTAGGGTTCCTTTTTGTTCTATTGATGGTGTCTTTCGCTGTACAGAAGCTTTTCAGCTTAATGTAGTCCCACTTGCTCATTTTTGCTGTTGTTTTCCTTGCCCGGGGAGATATGTTCAAGGAGAGATCACTCATGTTTATGTCTAAGAGGTTTTTGCCTATGTTTTTTTCCAAGAGTTTAATGGTTTCATGCCTTACATTCAGGTCTTTGATCCATTTTGAGTTTACCTTTGTATATGGGGTTAGACAATGGTCCAGTTTCATTCTCCTACATGTAGCTGTCCAGTTTTGCCAGCACCATCTGTTGAAGAGACTGTCATTTTGCCATTGTATGTCCATGACTCCTTTATCAAATATTAATTGACCATATATGTTTGGGTTAATTTCTGGGGTCTCTAATCTGTTCCACTGGTCTGTGGCTCTGTTCTTGTGCCAGTACCAAATTGTCTTGATTATTATGGCTTTGTAGTAGAGCTTGAAGTTGGGGAGTGAGATCCCCCCTACTTTATTCTTCTTTTTCAGGATTGCTTTGGCTATTCGGGGTCTTTGGTGTTTCCATATGAATTTTTGAATTATTTGTTCCAATTCATTGAAGAATGTTGCTGGTAATTTGAGAGGGATTGCATCAAATCTGTATATTGCTTTGGGCAGGATGGCCATTTTGACGATATTAATTCTTCCTAGCCATGAGCATGGGATGAGTTTCCATTTATTAGTGTCCCCTTTAATTTCTCTTAAGAGTGACTTGTAGTTTTCAGAGTATAAGTCTTTCACTTCCTTGGTTAGGTTTATTCCTAGGTATTTTATTCTTTTTGATGCAATGGTGAATGGAATTGTTTTCCTGATTTCTCTTTCTATTGATTCGTTGTTAGTGTACAGGAAAGCTACAGATTTCTGTGTGTTGATTTTGTATCCTGCAACTTTGCTGTATTCCGATATCAGTTCTAGTAGTTTTGGAGTGGAGTCTTTAGGGTTTTTTATGTACAGTATCATATCATCTGCAAATAGTGACAGTTTAACTTCTTCTTTACCAATCTGGATTCCTTGTATTTCTTTGTTTTGTCTGATTGCCGTGGCTAGGACCTCCAGTACTATGTTAAATAACAGTGGGGAGAGTGGGCATCCCTGTCTGGTTCCCGATCTCAGTGGAAATGCTTTCAGCTTCTCGCTGTTCAGTATAATGCTGGCTGTGGGTTTATCATATATGGCCTTTATTATGTTGAGGTACTTGCCCTCTATTCCCATTTTGCTGAGAGTTTTTATCATGAATGGATGTTGAATTTTGTCAAATGCTTTTTCAGCATGTATGGAGATGATCATGTGGTTTTTGTCTTTCTTTTTGTTGATGTGGTGGATGATGTTGATGGATTTTCGAATGTTGTACCATCCTTGCATCCCTGGGATGAACCCCACTTGGTCATGGTGTATGATCCTTTTGATATACTGTTGAATCCTGTTTGCTAATATTTTATTGAGTATTTTTGCATCTACATTCATCAGGGATATTGGTCTGTAATTTTCTTTTTTGGTGGGGTCTTTTCCTGGTTTTGGTATTAGGGTGATGTTGGCTTCATAGAATGAGTTTGGGAGTATTCCCTCTTCTTCTATTTTGTGGAACACTTTAAGGAGAATAGGTATTATGTCTTCTCTGTGTGTCTGATAAAATTCCGAGGTAAATCCGTCCGGCCCCGGGGTTTTGTTCTTGGGTAGTTTTTTGATTACTGTTTCAATTTCTTTGCTTGTAATTGGTTTGTTTAACTTTTGTGTTTCTTCCTTGGTCAGTCTTGGGAGGTTGTATTTTTCTAGGAAGTTGTCCATTTCTTCTAGGTTTTCCAGCTTGTTGGCATATAGGTTTTCATAGTAGTCTTTAATAATTCTTTGTATTTCTGTGGAGTCTGTCGTGATTTTTCCATTCTCATTTCTGATTATGTTGATTTGTGTTGACTCTCTTTTTCTCTTAATAAGTTGGGCTAGAGGCTTATCTATTTTGTTTATTTTCTCAAAGAACCAGCTCTTGGTTTCGTTGATTTTTGCTATTGTTTTATTCTTCTCAATTTTGTTTATTTCTTCTCTGATCTTTATTATGTCCCTCCTTCTGCTGACTTTAGGCCTCATTTGTTCTTCTTTTTCCAGTTTTAATAATTGTGATGTTAGACTATTCATTTGGGATTGTTCTTCCTTCTTCAAGTGTGCCTGGATTGCTATATACTTTCCTCTTAAGACTGCTTTCGCTGCATCCCACAGAAGTTGGGGCTTAGTGTTGTTGTTGTCATTTGTTTCTATATATTCCTTGATCTCTATTTTGATTTGTTCATTGATCCATTGATTATTTAGTAGCATGTTGTTAAGCCTCCATGTGTTTGTGAGCCTTTTTGTTTTCTTTGTAGAATTTATTTCTACTTTCATACCTTTGTGGTCTGAAAAATTGGTTGGTAGAATTTCAATATTGTGGAATTTACTGAGGCTCTTTTTGTGAGCTAGTATGTGGTCTATTCTGGAGAATGTTCCATGTGCACTTGAGAAGAATGTATATCCTGTTGCTTTTGGATGTAAAGTTCTATAGATGTCTATTAGGTCCATCTGTTCTAGTGTGTTGTTCAGTGCCTGTGTGTCTTTACTTATTTTCTGCCCGGTGGATCTATCCTTTGGGGTGAGTGGTGTGTTGAAGTCTCCTACAATGAATGCATTGCAGTCTATTTCCCTCTTTAGTTCTGTTAGTATTTGCTTCACATATGCTGGTGCTCCTGTATTGGGTGCATATATATTTAGAATGGTTATATCCTCTTGTTGGACTGAGCCCTTTATCATTATGTAGTGGCCTTCTTTATCTCTTGTTACTTTCTTTGTTTTGAAGTCTATTTTGTCTGATATTAGTACTGCAACCCCTGCTTTCTTCTCACTGTTGTTTGCCTGAAATATGTTTTTCCATCCCTTGATTTTTAGTCTATGCTTATCTTTGGGTTTAAGGTGAGTTTCTTGTAAGCAGCATATAGATGGGTCTTGCTTTTTTATCCATTCTATTACTCTATGTCTTTTGATTGGTGCATTAAGTCCATTTACATTTAGGGTGACTATTGAAAGATATGTACTTATTGCCATTGCAGGCTTTAGATTCGTGGTTACCAAAGGTTCAAGGTTAGCTTCTTTAGTATCTTACTGCCTAACTTAGCTCACTTATTGAGCTGTTATATACACTGTCTGGAGATTCTTTTCTTCTCTCCCTTCTTATTCCTCCTCCTCCATTCTTCATATGTTGTGTGTTTTGTTCTGTGCTCTTTTTAGGGGTGCTCCCATCTAGAGCAGTCCCTGTAGGATGCCCTGTAGAGGTGGTTTGTGGGAAGCAAATTCCCTCAGCTTTTGCTTGTCTGGGAATTGTTTGATCCCACCATCATATTTAAATGATAGTCGTGCTGGATACAGTATCCTTGGTTCAAGGCCCTTCTGTTTCATTGCATTAAGTATATCATGCCATTCTCTTCTGGCCTGTAGGGTTTCTGTTGAGAAGTCTGATGTTAGCCTGATTGGTTTTCCTTTATAGGTGACCTTTTTCTCTCTAGCTGCCTTTAAAACTCTTTCCTTGTCCTTGATCCTTGCCATTTTAATTATTATGTGTCTTGGTGTTGTCCTCCTTGGATCCTTTCTGTTGGGGGTTCTGTATAATTCCATGGTCTGTTCGATTATTTCCTCCCCCAGTTTGGGGAACTTTTCAGCAATTATTTCTTCAAAGACACTTTCTATCCCTTTTCCTCTTTCTTCCTCTTCTGGTATCCCTATAATACGAATGTTTTTCCTTTTGTATTGGTCACATATTTCTCTTAGTGTTGTTTCATTCCTGGAGATCCTTTTATCTCTCTCTATGTCAGCTTCTATACGTTCCTGTTCTCTGGCTTCTATTCCTTCAATGGCCTCTTGCATCTTATCCATTCTGCTTATAAATCCTTCCAGGGATTGTTTCACTTCTGTGATCTCTTTCCTGACATCTGTGATCTCCTTCCGGACTTCATCCCACTGCTCTTGCATTTTTCTCTGCATCTCATCCCATTGCTCTTGCATTTTTTTCTGCATCTCTGTCAGCATGTTCATGATTTTTATTTTGAATTCTTTTTCAGGAGGACTAGCTAGGTCTGTCTCCTTCTCAGGTGTTGTCTCTGTGATCTTTGTCTGCCTGTAGTTTTGCCTTTTCATGGTGATAGAGATAGTTTGCAGAGCTGGTACAAGTGACCGCTGGAAGAGCTTCCCTTCTTGTTGGTTTGTAGCCTTTTCCTGGGAGAATAGCGACCTCTAGTGGCTTGTGTTGGGCAGCTGTGCGCAGACAGGGCTTCTGCTTCCTGCCCAGTTGCTTTGGGGTTTATCTCCGCTGTTGCTGTGGGCTTGGCCTGGCTGGGGCTGTTCCTCCAAAATGGTGGAGCCCCGTTGGAGGGGGAGCAGCCAGGAGCCTATTTATCTCCGTAAGGGGCCTCTGTGCTCCCTGCTGCCCAGGGGGTTAGAGTGCCCAGAGATCCCCAGATTCCCTGCCTCTGGTCTAAGTGACCTGTCCTGCCCCTTTAAGACTTCCAAAGAGCACTCTCCAAACCAAAACAACAACAGCAACAAAAAGGAAAAAACAAGCGATTTTTTTTTTTTTTTTTTTTTTTTGTCCTCAGGTGCCGGTCCCAGGCACCCGCTCACTGGTCCTGCTGCCCTGTCTCCCTAGCACCAGGGTCCCTGTCCTTTCAAGTCTTCCAAAAAGCACCCACCCACCGGTCCCGCAGGGAAGGAACGCTCGATATTCTTTGTCCTCAGGCACTGGTCCCAGGCACCCACTCACCAGTCCCGCCGCCCTGCCTCCCTAGCACCGGGGTCCCTGTCCCTTCAAGGCTTCCAAAAAGCACTCGCCAAAAAGAGAGAAAAAAAGGGGAAAAACGCGCGATTTCTTCCGTCCTCAGGTGCCGGTCTCAGGCACCCACCCACCGGTCCCACAGGGAAAAACGCGGGATATTCTTTGTCCTCAGGTGCCGGTCCCAGGCACCCGCTCACCAGTCCCGCCCTGCCTCCCTAGCACCGGGGTCCCTGTCCCTTTTAGGCTTCCAAAAAGCACTCGCAGAAAAGAGAAAAAAAAAGAGGAAAAACGCGCGATTTCCTCTGTCCTCAAGTGCCGGTCTCAGGCACCCGCCCACCGGTCCCGCAGGGAAAAACGTGGGATATTCTTTGTCCTCAGGCGCCAGTCCCAGGCACCCACTCACCAGTCCCGCCACCCTGCCTCCCTAGCACTGGGGTCCCCGTCCCTTCAAGGCTTCCAAAAAGCGCTCGCCAAAAAGAGAAAAAAAAAAAAAAAAGGGGAAAAACGCGCGACCTCCTCCGTCCTCAGGCACCGGTCTCAGGCACCCGCCCGCTGGTCCCGCAGGGAGAAACGCGGGGTGTTCTTTGTCCTCCAGTGCTGTTCCCAGGCACCTGCTCACCGGTCCCGCCACCCTACCTCCCCAGCAACGGGGGCCCGTCCCTCTAAGGCTTCCAAAAAGCGCTCGCCAAAAAAAAAAAAAAAAAAAACCGCTCCGGTTTCTCTCCACCCGCCGGGAGCCGGGGGGAGGGGCGCTCGGGTCCCACTGGGCCGGGGCTTGTATCTTACCCCCTTCGCAAGGTGCTGGTTCCTTGCAGGTGTGGATGTGGTCTGGATGTTGTCCTGTGTCCTGTGGTCTCTATTTTAGGAAGATTTTTCTTTGTTATATTTTCATAGCTCTATGTGTTTTTGGGAGGAGATTTCCACTGCTCTACTCACACCGCCATCCTGGCTCCGCCCCTCACAACTTTTAATTAGAAAAGAACTGAGTTATAAATCATATTAAATAATGTAATTTTGATTATAATATATAAAATAGTTTCAAAATAGCAATACTAATATTACTACTCAATTTGATAGGATAATAGAGGGCACGGTGGGGGCGAGAACAGAAGCAAGGAGACCGATCAGGAGACTGGAGCAGCAGGTCATATGGAACAGCTTGGATGAGGGCATCAGTGGTGGAGGTGATGAGAAGTGGTCAAAACTGGGAAATATTTTGGAGATGCAACTATGTAGAGATACTGCTAGCTTGGGTATGGGATGAAAAAGGAAAATAACAAATTCATATTTGGTGCCTGAAGATGGGAGAAATGGAGCACCATATACTCAAGAAGAAGCTAGTATGGATGTGGAGAATAACAAATGTTAATTTTGAGACACGATTTTTGAGATTTTTTTTTTAGATATGCAGGTAAAAATGATGTGAAGATAATTAAAAATGTGAATCTGAAATTCAAGGGAGAAATCTGGGATGGAGCTCTTAATTTGGGTATTAATAATTCAATTCTACTATCTCATTTTCCATTTAGCATTGTGATTAAAATTTGAAGTTTCTTTCCTGACAGTTTTTGGTTGAGATATTGACTTTGGCACTTACTATGTGAACTTGGGCAAGTCACTAGATGAGTTTAAATATATATATTTTTAACTTTTAATATGTTGATAATAATAATAAGACCTACCTAAAAAAATTAATGATTTGAGATAATATCCATAGATTACCTAGCACAGTGTCTAGCATCTTGTGTACTTTTAATGTTGCATAGTATTATTTTTATTATTCACTCCTCAGGGCAATCCAAAGATATTTATATTTATATTTATATTTATATTTATATTTATATTTATATTTATATTTATATTTATATTTATATTTATATTTATATTTATATTTATATTTATATTTATATTTATATTTATATTTATAATTTATAGGTTATGGCAACATAAGTATATATAAAACATAGCCCCTGCCTTTGAGGATTTCATGATATCATTATTCCTATGTTATAACTGGAGGATTTGGCCCAAAAAAAGACTTACCCTTATGTAAATAATATATTAATGGAGTATTTATACCCTGCTCCAGACAGGGTCTGAACAAATTTGGCCAATCAACAACTGATGAAGCCTAGGAGCAAATTCAGATGAACACTACATTTGACTGTTTTTTCATTTTTGTCCTGAAAAGAAACATGGATAGCTTCTTTATTTGAGATAGTGAACTAACATACTAATTTATAGGACTCCACAAATGTGTACCAAGTCTTTGCTCTGCTGATCTTCTCTCAAACTAAAGGTACAATGTGTGACCAATCAGTTGTTGGTTCAAAGGCACGGGAGGATCAAACATAACTGGTGAATAGGTAAAAGCTAGAAAATGGTGGGCCATATAAAACCTTTGCTTGAAGTGTATTTAAATTCATTGAGGAAGACTGGGTGAAGTGCTGAAAGGGAGAGGGGTTGATTTTTGTAACCATTCGAAGGGGGAACAAGTGAAGTAGTGAAAAGAGCCAGAGAATGTGCAGATAGAAGGGGAGGATTTCTTCATGCTTGACTTCTACTTATATGTATTATCTCAGAATAATCATACTAATGACAGTTATACTGGGATTTCCATTTTGTAGGTGAGAAACTGAGTTGAGAGAGAATGAATAAGACACACAGAGGCATTTGGCTGATGAGTGAGAGTCCAGATCTCTGTCCACGCGGCCACTACGGAACTCCAGCGCTGCTTCTGCGCTGCGCAGCGAGTCCATAGAAAGCTCAGAGCTGAGAGATTTTCTATTTACTTCTTGTCTTTCTTTTTACTTCAGAGATGCTGTTTATTGCATTTGGTTGTAGGAAAAAAAAGCTTTACCTTTGAGTGAATAGCATCATATGTTGAGAATTTGATATGTATGTCTCTGATTCTCAAATCAGCTCAAAGAAGTAGAATGGATCAGTCTTTTAAAAATGAGGAAATCATGGCTTAGAGAGTAAATAATTAGTCAAAGTTCTCACGAGTCACACAGCAGTGAATGGAGTTAGAATTTGTTCTCAAGTTTCCTAAATCCAAACCTTGTACCTTTCCTCATCCAACAGAGCTCTGTGCCGTAAGTCAAATGAATTTGAGTTAAGTCAGCTTTCTGTGACTTAGTTTCTGACTTGCTTTCTGCATCTTTTTTATCTTTCATGATGATAATGAAGCATCTTTCTATGAAGTCCCTTTTAAGAATGACCCAGGAGGGTTATTTATTCCCCTGCTGTGTTCCTAGGGCAAATTGTCTATGATAGCTATTCTTTCCTTCCCATATCCTGCTGTAATGATTTGTCTTCCACACTAGAACTTGAGTTCTTCAAGGTTAAGAGTTTGCTTAACATACCTTTTGAAACTTGAGCGCACTAAACAATTTCTCTCTGGAATTGAAACATCATTGTTATGTAGAAGGTTGTATTTTTCCCTAATTTATATGTTATTTTTGCTGCTGCTGTTGTTTTAAATCTCTATTGGGTCTGATGAATGAAGGAGATAACAGGATGCCTTTAGAGTAAAGAAATATAAAGCAACTTGAAATGCACTTGCAATGATGGAATCTCATGTGCAAAAGGGGAAACATGGTTAAAAATATTTTACCAATTACTGATTTATTTGAGCTCAGGTGAATATTGATGAGTTTGCTTCAAGGATTGACTGGAATGTAGAGATAACAGAGATGATTAGGTATTGAAAGGTGTTGATAGGTATATTTTTTAAATTAAGAGATAAAGGTTGGTTAAAGATAAGAGAAGAAAAAACTGGTATAAATGATTATTTCATAATGTGTGGGGAATAGCTGAATGGATCCTCAAAGCTTGCCCTGGGGATCCAATGCTACGGATCAAAAGAGAGAAGAAGTTTTCTAGTGGAAATGCAGATGTGGGAGAATGACTTCAGAGACCTCAGTCGAGGTGATTCGAGAGAAGGGAGCATCAAGGAGCTCTGAGCAGCTAATCTCTTCTGAGAGAATGTTGAGTTGGAAAGACTTGAAGACTTGGTAAGTAGTTCCTTTGGGTTACATATTGACAAAGGGAAAACATAAGAAAGTAGCAGAGATGCAACACAGTAACATTTTACTGGAGGGACAATTAAGTGTAGTAGATGGAATATAGACTTAGGAATCACCTTATCCTGATTGAAATCTCTGTACCATCTCCTAACTACTTTTTAACTTCTCTGAACCTTCCTTTTGAGGAGGTGAGGGACCAGTAGATGGGAGAAACATTCTACTCACTGGTTCTTTTGTATGGACAGATGACATAATGCACTTCAAGAAGGTAAACTGGTATCTGGCACACATCCTGGGTAACTAATTTGTCTTCCCTTCCACTTCACACTTCTGTTTTCTTGTGTGTTTTTAAAGCTGTTTCCTTCTCATCTTAGTGTGAGTTTAAGTAAAAGGAGCAGATGTTGGAATATGTAACACTACAAAGATCAGATTAATAAAAGGAAATGAGGTAATAAAACATTAATAGAAAAGTTCAAAAGAAAATTCCTGAGCAGATAAATTTTAGGATTATTTTATTGGTAAAGGAACAAAACGAATTTAAGTTCTGTCAGTGGGACTATGGTACACAAATGACTAAATCTTTATGTTCTTTAGTCTTCTGTTTTTTTATATCTGTAGAATGCTTATAATAATGCCTGGACATCTATATAAAACCTTGGGGAAGATAGGATGTATGTTTAAGTCCATTAAAGAAGTTTAAACCTACAACCATCATATTGAGTGGCCTCCATTAAATTAGAACTGAACTACGAGGTATGCCTATTGAGCTCTATTCTGTGGATTTTCTATCCCCAGAATTCAGATTGCTACACACTTATAGGTGAGTTACTTTACTAGATGTATAAATAGACACTTAAATCATTCTCCTATTATTAATGATTAGGGATCTAGAGGTAATACCTGAATACAACTAATTTAGATGTTTCCAAACAATACAAATTATTCATTAAAACATCAGTGTTGTTATTAATCAAACATTGCCATAGAAATTCATTTCAAATGACACTTAAATCAATAATAAAAATGGCATTCATAAATTCATTAATAATATTCATAAACATCAGTTCATAGAATGCTATTTTCATTATTAATCACAATGCTAACTCCCTTTTTTATTAGGTACCACATCTGATATTCTCAACAATTCTGAAAATTTGTAGTGTCACCTCACTATTCATATTTAATGAATTAAAAAAATGCTCAGAATAGATTATTGGCTCTCAAAGGTTATACAGTGAGAAAACACCAGGATTTGAACTAGATAGATAAATGGATGGATAGATAGATAGATAGATAGATAGATAGATAGTTCATTCTTGACCTATAGATAGATGCATAGATATATAGATAAATATTCAAAAGAGACTGTTTGGGGCTTCTGTGTATTAAAGTGAGAAATATCACTAATAGGATTTAGCTTTTGTTTTTTCTATTATTTGAAGTTGTATACTTAAATCTCTTCCAGGCCACTGTTCCCAATTAAGTCCCTGTACTAGTTTGCCATTATAGGACTGCCATAATAAAGTACCAACAACAAAAACTTATTTTCTCACATTTCTAGAGGCTAGAAGTCCAAGAATGAGGTGTTGGCTGGATTGGTCAACTACTGAGTCCTCTCTCAGTTTTTAGATGGCCATCTTCTAGTGCCTTCACATTATCTTCTCTATGTGAGTCTTTGTGTCTTTATCTCCTCTTCATATAAACCACCCATCATATTGGAAGAGGGCTCACCCACTGATCTAATTGTACCTTAATTACTTCTTTAAAGGTCCTATCTCCAAATATGGTCACGTTCTGAGATACTTCCATAAAGGAATTCTGGCAGGATAGAACCAGCCCCTTTCTCTCTCTCTTTTTCTTCCAGTTTTACTGAGATACACATGACATAGAACACAGTACTAGCTGTAGGTGTACAACATAATGATTCAGTGTATGTATATGTTGTGAAGTGACAACCATAATGAGTTTAATTAACATTCATCACCACTCATAACTTTTTTTCTTATGATGAGAACTTTTAAGATCTACTCTTTTAGCAACTTTCAAATATACGATAGAGTATTGTTAACTATAGTCACCACTCTGTACATTACATCCTTAGGACCTTTGTGTCTTATATTTGAAAGTTTGTAACTTTTATTGACTTTTGTTCATTTTGCTCACTTCCCATCCCCAACTTCTGTCAACTTTCATTCTGTTCTCTGTATCTATGAGTTTTTTTTTTTATTTCACATAGAAGATCATACAGTGTTTATCTTTCAGTATCTGACTTACTTCACTTAAGATAGTTTCCCTGGTCCAGGAAAAGTAGTGAGATTGTCGGGCAGCATCAAGGCCCCACCTGAAATCAGAGGTTACTATTTTAAAATAGATTTCGGCAGCATGGCTGTGAGTTTTTCTCTAGCTACTTTTAGCAGCATCGTATTAGACATGGAAGAGCTGGAAAACTGGAGTCAACTAGGATTGAAGTCTCAACAAAATGAGTGTGACAAAGTTAAAGACAGGTCATAAGGTGAGAAAATAAGCAAGATATTCATTTTTTTAATGATTGACCTTGGAATTTAAACAGAGCTAAGAGGGAAATAAGAGGGATTGAGATGGTGAAAGGATAATGGAAAGGTGGTAAGGAAAGTGGGGTCCAGCTCTGATGTGATGGAATGACTGCTACAATGGGAACAAATGAAATGCAGATGTGAAATATATCACATATTACAAGAGAGTTAAGGGCCTTCTGTTAATGCTGGAGTCAGATACCAGAGGGCTTACCTTCTCTGTGTTTTTGAGTTTACATAGTTTCTCATCTCTGTTTCTCTTTGCAAGCTTACTTGATTCTTTCTTTTCTCTCAAGAGTTACTTTCTTTCCTTTGGTGGGTCTATAGTTATACCTAACCCAGCACTACCTGGAAGTCTCAGAAAGAGTTGGTGGGAAAGAGATTATGTTTGGCCCGGCTTGGCTCCAGCTCTCTTCCAGTCAGCTGATGATGTCAGGGGTGTGGAATATACCCAGTACTGCTCAGCAGGTGTAATGAGAAATAACTTCTGAAAAGGAGGCACTTCCATAAGAGGGTGCAGAGGCTAGGAAGAAATAATTGTTTAGAAGACAATTTTGTGTGTTGTTGACATTTTGTGAAAGTCAATTGTGCATCCAATTAATGGTCTAGTTTTGGACTAGAGTGAGAGAGAGGGAGCTATGGTTTTGCTGTCATGTTGAGAAGATAGTGGTCATTTATTTGCCTTGGTTGAAAATGAGTTGACAGTGTGTTTGCTCCGGTTTTCCCAGCCACCTGAGGCATCCTTGTCTCAGTCTTTGCTCTTTCGTATCTTACTCACATTTTAAGACTTGCCTTGAATTCCACCTTTAAGTTTCATTTCCCCAACTCTTCCTGTTCATATGATTTTCTGAACACTGTATAGTATATAAGGTCTGTACCATCTCTTTTAATCTTAGTTATGGGCAACTTGGCACTGTGTTTTAGTCTCCCTTGTTTCCCATGTCCTCCTCTTATCCCTAAGTAACTAGTGGTTTCCTTAAGGGAAGGAAATTTATTTTTCTTTGCATCCTCTACAATCCAATGAACAATAATGGATATTAAGCCTCTTTTCTATTTCATATCTAGCTATATATTTAGATTTTATTTAAATCAGTAACCATTTATTTTTAAAAAACTACAGATATAAGATACTATAATAACTGCAATGGAATATATAAAAGTAAAGAACATATATATGATAGATACCCTCCAAGACTTTTCATCTAATAGAAGTTCTCATATAACTTAAGATGAAGAATGACTTTTTATAAGAAACTGTGTGAACTGGGGAAAATCCTGAATCTGTCATTGGACATTTGATTAGGAAAGAAAGGTAATTCAAAACATCATAAGATGGATGGATGGGCAAAGCATTTGCCAAAAAGATAGCCAGGCACTAGACTATGAAGGGTCTTGAATACAAAGATGTGGGACTTTTTTCTCCAAACATATAGGAAATCACCAATGATTCTTGAGCAGTGTGATATTATGATCAGAAGGAGACATATGATGAGCTGAAAATAATGATAGTGATCTAGCACCTTTAAGATTAAAGGTATGAATATGTGAGTGATTGACTGAATGATGACTTACTCTCTTAACTCCTTCCACAATGAATACTGAGGATACCAGGCCCAGCAATGAACAGATCGGGGCATATAGGTGAGATTTTACTTTATATCTTAATCTTAGCAAAACTTTTATGTATTTCCTACATGGCAGTGGCATCACTAAACTGAGAAAATACAAGAAATGCATCTACTCAATTCCTGATTTTGGACATAGGGCATAGTGTAGAAGATCCGAATGAGAGGCACAAAGTAAATCTTCCCTATTCTTGCCTCTGGCTCCCGCCTGGCAGCACTGAGCAAGTGAGGGGGAGAGCCAAGCGGTATGAGCAGTAATATTCAGTAGCGCCTGGGAGAACTCTGGGTGTTATTCTGTGAGGGTGATTTTTTTCTAGCTGCAGCAGGAAATCTTGAGCATTTGTTTATGTGAGGGGCTGGAGGGAAATCCCCCTTTAATATCAGGAAATCAAGGAGTTCACAGCCTGTGTCAGCAAGGAGTGGCTTCTGTGTGTCTGTGTCAGCCAGCGACTTGAACTACTTCTGAGCAGACCCTCAATTTTCTCCTTCTAGTGGCTTTAGATGCTGAAAATCTCCCATTGTGTGCCTCCACCATCTAAATCAAGACGCAAATGTAGTAGAAACTTTTAAGACTTGTGTACCAAGTGTCACAACACACATAAACTTGAAAGTACTAGATGTTCGTAGAAGTTGCTGATGCAGCCATTCACGATAGGTTCAAGTATCTATTGGGTAATTGAGTGAATTAATGAATGAATGGTGAATACAACCTCTGAATTCTTTGTACTCAGGCCCGTTTTATCTGTGATTCATATATTTCTATACTAAGCAAAATATATGATCCAATTATCCTTCTTCCGGATTTATCATGAATTAAGGTGTGAAAGAAATAAGATCTTGGTTAAACACAGTCTTGGGTTGGAATTCTGGTACCAGGCTTTGTTAATTGTGAAACTGGTTGAGTTGTTCCATTCTCATAACCTTAATTTCTCCCTCTGGATAAACTTTCATGGATTCAAATCCCAGTTCTGTCACTTACTAGCTTTAATATTGAGAGAGTTCTCGACCTTTCTGTGCCTCAGTTTCTCCATCACTAAAATGATGTTTAAAATATCATTTACTTCATGTATTTATTGTAAGGACTAACCTTGTTAACAACATGCAAAAGAATTAGAACATGACTGATATATAAGAAACACTCAAATGTTGCTTATCATAATCTGTGCTGTAGAGATAAAAGTCTCCTTTCACAGGGGAATAAGGTAGACATATGGTGTCTGTAATGGGGTGGGTGTTAAATACACATTAGACCAACTTTAATTTGAATATGGATGAAATATATTTTCTCCTTCTCCTCTCCTAATTAAGGGGAATCTTAGGCCATGGATCCAGTGAAAGAAGTCCCAGAGGTCTGGCCTATGGTGAGGATTACACGGAATGCACCCTCTGGATAAAACTTACCTTTTATGAGACAGTGTCATGGAGAGAAACGAAACTGAAGATAAAGGAAAGATCAAGAGAGATATTATCTTGATGTCAGTAAAGGGATAGACTTCAAAATTGCTAGAGCTCAGAAGGATTTTGAAAGATGGGCTGGGGGAACAAACTGTGAGGAAGAGGCAGGAGAAATTCCTTACTTCCTGCCTTCTAACTACTTGGATTTTTTAAGGCACTGAAATGAGGTAGATACCGTTGACCGAACACTTGGTCATTGCCTGTCCAATAGACTGTTAAGAAGCAGGTGGAGGCAGGGATTTCCTGTTCCACCCCTGAGAAAAAAAAACGGTGTTAGAAGACATCTCCAGTCTCTCTACCTTCATTGATTTCCTGCTCTTTACCAAAGAGGAATGATATCTCTGATTTATGAAATCGGAGCAGAGATAAAGTACATCCTGGCCTTTTGAACTTCACTCATCCTTTCTTGGACCTATTTGCATTCAGACGGATTAAGTTCATTTCACTCTTCCTGTTTACCATTGTTGGCCATCTGTACTGTGTCCTCACCCTCCTCCACGCTGCCTCAGACACAGACCGCAGTGGGGAAGCCGCTCTCCCGCATCTGACCTGCCCGTGAGAAGATGAGTGTCATTCATTTCACTGACATTTACAGTGTCACCAATGCTGCTTTACTAGGAAACCTGCAGCTTAGGTTATAAGCCTGGTATCTTATCAGAGCCCCTATTTAGTGTCAATTACTGTTTACCCAAATTTATTATCCCCTGGCACCCTAAGTTGGGATTCAGAGTGTTAATTAATCAGACTCTTCCACAACCAGCACCACCTACTGATTAATCAGTTTGAAATGAGTTAGAGATGGGGGTGGAAAGCAGGACAGGACACCTTCCTGATGGTCTTCTCTCATAGGCGTGCACAAATCATTCTCTCCTTTGAGAACAATAAAATAAATAAAATAAAGCACTGAAGGATTAGGATAACTGTCATTCCTCAACAAGAACCAATTTGAGATTGTGGTGCCTAGATGTCACATGTAGATATAACCTTAAGTTGTCATCTAACCCTGTAGTTCTAAAATATTGATATTAAAATCCAATTTATCCACTAAATGCAATGAGCCTAATATAGTATGAGTGGACTAGAGACAGGGAAGAAATTAGTTTTAAATTGTTCAAAAGATGACTGTTTATCTTTGTATGTACTAATCAATAGAGACACTTTATATACTCCTATTCTCCAAAAATAAATTCATGTTCACAGAGAGAAGCCAGAGTGCAAGTTGATCAAAGACTAACAACAAAAAGAAGTGATAAATATAGATGCACTTTGTTAGGTGTCTGGGTGGGTATCATGAGACTTGTATTAGATCCAGTTTAATTAGCAGCTTGACTCTCTTTCAGAATGGTGCAAATATTTGGGAAATTTGCAAATTAGGCCAATTTGGGAGATATAGGACATACTAAGAAAAACAGATAGATTGTAGAAGGAGAAGTAGGAAAATGACTGCAAAACAATGAAGTTAAGTGGAAATATTCAGTTGACAGTATAGTGTGTAAGCAATTATATTAACAGATTGAGGTAGATTTTATAGAGGAGAATTGTCAAAGGGTTATATTGTAAACAGGGCCTTCAATTGGTGAACTTTTACAAAATTTTACATAATTAAAGCTTTGTCATTGCAATATATTTTTTAACAGCTTACTTTAGATAGAATTCATTTCCCATAAAATTCATCCATTTAAAGTATATCTAGTAGTTTTTTAATATATTCACAAAATTATGACACTATTACTACAATTTAATTTTATCTAATTTTCAGCCCTAAAAGAGACCCTGGACCCATTCCCCTGGAAAATATTAATCTGCTCTCTGTTTCTATGAGTTTGCATATTCCGGACATCGCAGATAAATTAAATCATATAATATATGGTTTTGTCTGGTTTCTTTCATTTTGCAGGTTTTCATGGTTCATTGTGTTATGTCATGTTATCATTGTACTTCATGCCATTCTATTGTAGGCTAGCTTTCCATTGTATGGGTGGATAGAACACATATTATGTATCCATTTATGTGACCACCCAGCTTGATGGACAATTGGGTTGTTCCCTTGTTTTTGCTATTCTAAGTGCGCCGCTATAAATATTCATGTATGGGCTCTTGTGTGGACACATGCTTTGGTTTCTCTTGGGTATATACTGAGGATTGGAATTGCTGGTATATGTGTCAATGCTATGTCAACAATTTGAAGAATGCCAAATTGATTTACAAAACAGTTGCACAATATATTCCCAACAGCAGTGTATGAGGGTCTCAGTGTCTTCACATCCTCACCAACGATTTCTGTTATCTGCCCTTTCGACTATAACTGTCCCGGTGGTTGTGAAGAGGCACCTCATTTTGGTTTTGGTTTGACCTTCCCTGATGACTCCTGATGTTGGGGATGTTTTCATGTGCTTGTTTACCACTTGTGTGTATTTCTAACAAACTTTTTATATTCATGTCCTTTGCTTATTTTTAAAGGGGGGTTATTTGTGCATGTGTTTGAGTTGTAAAAGGTCTTTATATATTCTTGACTAAACTGTTGGTCAGTATGCAGTTTGAAAATATTTTCTCCCATTTTGTGGCTCATATGTTCCCTTTCTTGATGGCATTGTTTCAGCCCAAAAGGTTTACATTTTAAAGTCCAATTTTTTTCTTTTGTTACTTGTCCTTTGGGTGTCATATGTAAAAACACCCCCAACATCAAACCTGAAAAAAACTAACACAAAACCCAAAAAACTTGTCTGACACAGGGTTCCAGAGATTTGTGCCAACATTTTTTCAGAGTTTTATAGCTCATACATTATTGTCTTGGATCCTTTTTGAGTTAACTTTTGTCTGTGCTGTAGGTGGGAGTCCAACTTATTATTTTCCATATAGTTATCTCATTATTCTAGCACCATTTGTTGAAAAGCCAATTGTTTTTTTCTCATTGAATCTTGATACATTAGTAAAATTGATTGACTATAAATATAAGGTATTATTTCTTGGTTTTCAATTTTATGCCATTGATTGATCTTTCTCTAAATATATTGATGAATATCAATGCAGATATATCAGTGGGATAGAACATATCACTAAGATAACAGTGATAATAGAGGTAATGGATAGCAGTGGGATAGAAAATACTATTTCCATCCTTATGCTACTATCATACTGTATTTATTACTGTAGTTTTGAAATCATAATTAGAATCTCCAATTTAGTTGGGCTTTTTTTAGATTTATTTCATTATTCTGGGTAGCTTGCATTTTGATATGAATCTAAAAATCAGCTTGTCAATTTCTACAAAAATAATAATAGATAAAGTCAATTGGGATTTTGATAGGAATTGTGTTGAATCTGCAGGTAAATTTGGGGATTATTGCCAATTTAGCAATATTCAGCCCTCTAATTCATCAACATGTTTTCATTTGTTTAGATCTTTAATTTCTTTCAACAATGTTTTCAAGTTTCAGTATACAAGCCTCACACTCTTTAATTAAATATATTTCCAAGTATTTCATTCTTTTGGATGTTTTTCGTCTTTCATTTTTGGGTTGTTCATTGACATTTGTATGTTGATCTTGTGTCCTGCAGCACTTACAATTGCTTTTATTAGTTCAAATAGCCTTTTTATGAGTTTCTTAGGACTTTCTAAATATATACCCATGTCATCTGCAAATAGAAATGTTTTTCTCTTTACAATCTGGATACCATGTATGTATTTATTTAGCCTATTGCCCTATTTGCTAGGTTTCTCCCTCGAAATCCATGAATAGTTTCTCCCTTGAAATCCATGTCCACTGGAGCCTCAGAATATGACCTTATTTGGAAATAGGATCTTTCCAAATATAATTATTTGAATAAGATGAGGTTATATTGCATTGGAGAGGACCCTAAAGCTAAAAGGTGTTTTTATGAAAAGGCCATGCGAATAAGCACAGATAAGGAGTATGACCATGTGATGATGAAAGCAGAAATTGTAATGATACAGCTATAAGCCAAAGCAGCTGAGGATTGCCGGCAACTCTCGGAAGCTAGAGAGAGGCCAGGAAGTATCTTCTCTTAGAGTTTTCAAAGAGAGCATGGCCTTGCCAACTTCTTGATTTTTATCCTCTGTGAGAAAATAAATTGCTGTTATTTTAAGTCATCCAGTTTGAGATCCTTTGTTGTGGCAACCTTGGGAACCTAATGCATCAAGGGAAACGTGGATTTGGGGCCAGATTGGCCTGAGGTGGACTCCAGCAGGCTGTCAATAATTAACTCTGAGGCACCGAGCAAATGATTTTTTGGTGTGTGCCCTTCTCAGCCTATAAAATGGGGATAAGGAAAACCACACACTGTGAAGTTTGAAATGGGTAATTTTTTAACTAGTATTTATAAATTTTAAAAATTGTGTTTATCATTATTGTTCTAGTTGTTACTATTAAATGAAACTATGTACTAATGGAGCTTCTATTTAAAGAAGAATCCTAAAAGAAGTCAGGTCTCTTATTGAGAAAACCATATAGTATAGACATTTAACATATTACTTTGACTACTTCCTTTATGTGATTTTGGCTGAATTTGGATTCCCTACTCTTCTAACTACAGAATATAAATTATTCTATAGGGATGAGTACTCTCCTTGGTAAACATCCACTCCATTGTGGTTCCCATTCTCTGTTTACCCTGTCATCCTCTCCCACCTTCCTAGGATCATAGAGATGACGCCCCTTTACTCACTAACAAACAGAGAGTCCGTTCTACAATATCAGTTGAACCTGCAGTGTGGTTCTAACCATCTCAGAATGGAATGCAGCCAACATCATTAACAGGAAAGGCTCTGCACTAACGGCTGCTTGTTTTCTCCTGTCAGGTCTGTATTTCTTAGGGTGAGGAGCTAGGTGAGATGAAACAGGCAGGCTTCTAGAAAGCTCTTGACAGATGGGTTCTTTGACTATTTGCAGCCTAGGTAAGATCAATAGAAACTTGTCAGACGCGCACCTGCAGTCCCACTCAAGGTAATGAGCATTGACCAATGCAATTTTATTTGTACCTCTGCAAAATGTTTCCAGCCAGAGGTCAGCATTTGTGGGCAAATGCTTGCCTCTGGTGTTCATTTTCTAGTGGAGGTTGTTGGCAGCTCACTAGAGGGTGGGTTATGAACACCTAAAATACACATACTATAATTTCCTACCAACACTGGCTACCTCACACATATACACACAAACATAGTCAAACAAATTTGTTGGAAAACTCTTAACCCTTATAAATAACAGGTAAAGATCATGGACTCCGAGGTCAGAGAGGTCTGGGTAATCTACTCACGAGCTGTGTGACCTTGCCAAACTGCAATTTTCTGATCTGTAAAGTGGAAATTAATAGTATGAATTTCACAGACTTATATTGATTTGTTTATAAGTCTGTCTCCTCCATTAGACTGAACTCTTCAAAGAGAAGTTCTCTATCTGTTTTCTACATTTTCAGCATCTAGTACAGTACTTGGTTCATAGGAAACATTCCACACTGACTGGATGAAGGGTAGATGATACTTATATCAGGTTTACTTCTTATACAGTGCATGCTTTCTATTAAGTTATTTCACTTTTCTCAAATAGAAGAACTATAATAGATAAGGTTCAAAATAATGTCATAGGTCTCTACCACTGTTAATATTCATAGTGTCATTGATAGTTCATAATGGGGAAAAAGGAGATGGTGTTTCCATATGATCGTTTCCTTATTTGGATTTCATTTCACAACCACTGGCGTTTTCCCCCTAGGCATGTTCATTTGTATCCGAAGGCATGCACTCTGCCGAGTAAAATAGAATCCAGCAGAACATGCCTATTTACAAGAACTTAGATCTGTATTTGAAACGTCTTGCGGGAGTCTGAGAGAGTCAAGAATGAGTGATCTACATAGGCATTATCTCTTGGCATTTTTTATCTTATTTTCAGACTAATCAGATTTCCTTGCATTTTGGGTGAAAAATCTGAGTGAGCCAGAGTGACATTGGCTTTAGGCAAAACATATGCTTGCAGTCATCAAAGCTTTCCGCAACACCTACCTAGCCTCTACTGATAACCCAAATTTAAATTTTTCTGGTTATATTCATTTCTCTCTTTATTCCAAAATATCATAAGCAAACCACTTTGTACTACCTCCTTTCTCCCATACTGGGCTGGAGGAGTCAGGAAACAGCAGTTCTGATATCTTCTTTTTTTATTTTGGAAATTGGTCAACTCCAAGCTTACTTAAGGGAAAAGCAAAATGAGCAGAAGTATGCCTTTTTCCTACACACTAACAAAGATGCAACCTTGCTCTCTAATTGAGAATTCAGAGAGAAGACTGTGGTGTCATGAGGTGTCATTCATACAGGAAATGCAAGTGGCAGCTGGTTGCTGTGGAGGTAGCTTATGTGCAAAGTCACTAATTAGAGAAATGCAAATTTCAGACGTATTGTGATATACCCTGGAGCCGTGTAGAAGCAATCAGCAGAGGAAGGATGCTAAAAGTGCACACCTTTGTGGGATCTTGGAGTCAAGATGGCATTGGTTTACATTTAATGCTACACACTGAAGTAGCAGTAGCTGCTCTAGGTGCAGAGTTGAATACAGGTCTCAATTGTGAGAGCAAAGGGAGGAATCTAATTGACCTTTAACCTGGGTGACATATTTGTGAAACCATTTGACATCACAGAATATCCTATACTCTGTCCTGCCTTTGATTCGGTCTTAGTTCAAGTTACATGGTGTACTGGTGGTATGGGAAGCAAATGGTTTCAATATACATGTATTCTTTTCATTTCTTAGCAACTAGACAACTATAGAGAAAAAAAGGGATTCGATTACTGCTAGAGAGATGAACAAACTTAAATAAATGTTCAATTGTTTTCTGTTTTGTTTTTGCCTAATGACCTATAGATTTTTTCCCCCTTAATGAAAAATCAAATTAAGCAGCTGATTTTGTTTTTCCATCAGACTGCCTAAACATCTGTCTTCTAGTGCTGGAGTCTTAGCTTAAATTCATTGCTTATCAGACTGTAGGTCAGCTGTTCTTAGTTTCAAGCTTAGAGATTCCATGGAGATTCTTAAACTGACATAAGAAATCTGTAAATATTCCAGAATTCTAGGACATCTTTTTTTTTAAATGCATTTGTACATTTTTGTAAAGGTTTATGGCTTCCAGTGCATTTCATAAAGGCTCAACCTCAGCCTCCACAATTAAGAGTGCTATACTGATGCAGGGTATACAAGTTATTATAAGTCACATGACTTACATTGTATCAGAGGCATAGATGTCGACTCCTGCTCTTTACATAGCCCTTAATGCCTTAACCCACATCCCTTGTAGTATACAAATCCAGATCCCAGCTACCATTACTGGGTCCTACATGAACATTCTCTTTGCCCTTCAGACACAGGCTGTGGGAAGGCCTCACCTGTTCTAGCAGAGACACAGGAGTTGAAAGAAGGCCTGACATTGCCGTGGAGTAGGAAATCCTGCCTCCTCTCATAGACAGTTTTCTGTTTCCTGTTTCTTTTTTTTCTGTTTCCATTTCACTCACTTCAAAAAAAACACGAGTATTTTTGTTTGTCTGTTTGTTTTAACATAGAGAACACAGCCCTGAATCTAGATCCTTAAAGACAGTTTCTTTGTTCTGGCTTCACCACCGCCTGGCTCTGACTGGTCTTACTATTTCATCCTGTTGTACTTCGGTTTCCCGATCTGCAAAATGAAGGTTATGCCTTGTTTTCCATAGCGTTGTTGGGAAGATCAAATGAGATGATTGTGAAGCTCTTTGTGAAAAGGAAAGTTTCTAAATATCTAAGTGGATTACATTTATTTTAAAATAGGCCTATTATAAATTGTTTTGCATGGGTGGAAAAAACTAGTTTGGGCACTTGGTTTGTATGAATGAAATGGCTCTTTGAACTATTTAGAAACTTGGTTTTCCAGATACTTCTGCTTACATAGAAAGGCTCACCCAGTGAGAGGAGAGTGGGTGTGATGGTTCAATCTCAGTTTTTCTGGGGTGGAAAAGGAAAGGCTCCCCATTTGTTCGTAATTTTGCATATTTTAAAAAATATAGACAAATGTTACTTTATGAACATTTATATATACAGGAAGCTAGTTTCTTGTGGATTTCAAGAGAAATTAGCTCTATAGCTTTGGCCTTCTGAAAAACATTTTTTGAAAATTATCTACGTGGAGAATTGGAAAAGGGCTGAAAATCCAGTTTTATTCCATTTCACAAGGTAGCACACTGTATTCTGAGAGAGGCTGCCCTGTAACGGAAGGAGAAAGTTTGTCACAATTGTGAGTGGGTAGAGTGTGACAGCTCCTTCAGTGAGGACGCACTGTCCCAGCTTCCAGCCTACTCATCAGAAAAGTGGGTTTACAAGTTAGTGCCCACTCACCAGCTTTCTGGGCCTATTCTAAGGATTTAAGAAACCAAAGACAGATTCTTTTTCAGTAACATTTGTTCATTTGCATTTGTCATATAATAAAAATCTTAAATCTGTGGCATTAGGTAAAAAGGAAGTAGAAACCCAATGACTTCCCTTATTTGTAGCGTTACCTCAATCATTTCCCTTGTAACATAGAGACTTCCACACATCGTTAATTCAGAGGCTACTAAGATATAATTTGAAGTTGTTGACCTGAAGTGTTCTAAAGCTTGTCTTTGTATTATATATGAAGAATAGAAAGTATGAAATAATCGAAAAATATATGCATGTCTATATATTGGCCTCTGCTCCCAGTTCCTGGCACAGAACTTCAAAAATCCTTGTAATTTTTCTAAGTGGTAACAGCACTAAAAGTACCATTTATTTTAGTATTTGGTCTTTGACCCTGGTTCCTGACAGAGTTCCTAATCCCTTGGACTTTCTTAGGTGACAGGAATGCTTTTTTTTCATTCTAATGAAGTCACTCTTGGTGGGATCCTGGATAGCTTCAGGATGTTACCAGAAAAACCAAGCCGTGACTAGAAACTTGGAACTTTCAGCCTAATCTCCCATTCTCTGGGAAGTGGAGAGGATCTGGAGATTGAGTTAATGATCAATCATGCCTATATGGGAAAGCCTTCCTAAAAATTCTGAAAGTATGGTGTTCAGAGAGCTTTCTGGTTGATGAACATGTATGTGAGCCAGAGGAAGGCACAGCCCAACTACATGGAGAGGAGCTCATGAGTTTAGGAAACTTCCAGACTTCATATAACTCATCTGGCTTTTTGTCTGTGTGCTTTTCCACATCCCTTATTATATAATAAACTGGTAAATGTAAGTAATTGTTGTCCTAAGTTATATGAGCTATTTTAGCAAATGATCAGATCCAAGGAGGGAGTGTGTGGGAAACTCTGACTTGTAGCCAAGTCAAACAGAAGTGGTAAGTAACCTGGGGACCTATGACTTGCAATTGGCATCTGAAGTGGGGGGCAGTCTTATGGGACTGAGCCCTTAACCTGAGGGATCTACACTAGCTCCAGTTAGTGTTAGAGTTGAACTGAATTGTAGGACACCCAGCGGGTGTCACAAAGAATTGTTCAGTATGGAGGAAATAAAAAAACCCACACATCTAGTGTCAGAAGTATTTTGTGTGTGTGAATACAGGTTAAACAGAGTGTTTTTCCTAGACAAATATACTTTAGCATTTTATATGGTACAACAACAAATCTTATGTAGGATTTTATATTATGGTTTAAAAGCAAGATTAGATAAACTGTTTATTTTTAGATAAGTATTATTAACACCAGTAAGTATGTCCTATTTATTAAAAGAGTTCAGCTTGGACTTTAATTAATCAACAGCTTGTTTTCAATTATTTGGAGTACTAAGAAACTTCTATTTCTTAAATAAATGTTATGTGATTCAGATTTTTCACCCTTTGGGCTGCATTCTCTCCCAAGTAGTAAGAATTAGTAAGATTTGAACAAGGGAAGTTTATAAAGGAGATCAGCATAAGCAGAGTATAATTTAATAAATTTCATCAAAATCCCCTATCAAAGTAATGCTAAACAAGATTACAAGATGAAGCCTTAAATAATGACATAATAATTATCTCTTGACCAACTTAATTTTGGTATAAGTAGAGCAATTCCTTATATGGTCTCACACATTTTTTCTAAGCTGATATTTTATACTTTCTTCAATATGGTTCTTAATAACAGCCTAATTAGATAGGTAAGGAAGGGGAAGGAATAGAGACTCAAAGAGGACAACTTGCCCAGGTCAAATGGTCTCAGATGTGATAAGGATGAGACTGTAAGTGGCACTTTCTATATTAGTGAATTAGTTCAGTATAGTGTTCAGAGCAGTTTAAAAACTCTAGTTCTTACAATCAGACACATCTGTATCAAAATCAGTTCTACTTCTTAATGGTGATGTCATCTTAGGAGAGCCATTTCTTCTTTCTGCACTTCTGCTTGTACAAAGGAGTTACTTAAAAGACACTGATAAAGGTTTTAATTAATTACTGATTCAATTAATTAATCCAATCCACTATTAAGTATTAATTATTTTTTTATTAATAACATAAAAGCATCTCTGCTGTATGGTAGCCCATTGATAGACATTTTTGAGGAATGGCATGGTGCAGTGGGAAGAGCACAAGTGTACTTTGGATATAGGGACAACTGACTTCAAGCCCTGGCTTTGCTAATTTTTATGTTTGTGACCTTAGGCAAGTTTCTTCATCTCTGTAATTTATCTAAGATGGATATTTATTTGGACAAAATAACATACAAAGTGATACATGGTGCCTGACATATGGTAGATAGTGCGTAAGTAGGTATCTGTTTTATGCCAACTAGAATGCCTGAAAGTCCTCACCTATGGTTTATGATTATAAAATTCCAGTACATGTTGATACAGAGCAGTGACATGGCACTCTCACATTTTAATGTAATTTACAGAAACATGGAATTATCAAAAATAGAAAACAAATGTTTTTTCTCTGGATTGATAAAGCTTGACTATATGTTACGTGTAGTCTGGGAACGAATTCCTTGCACTTTATCCAGAATTTTATTCCTGGATCTTACTTCTTATGATTTTCACCTGCCTTGGCCTTTAAAACTTGAATTTAGCTCAAATGCGATCCTGGCCTAAGATGTATATCATGATTTCAGCCAGATTTAAAGTTCACAGTCTCCAGGATCTCAATTTCATTCCCCAGGTTGGCTGTAAGTTTTATGGAATCAGGGGATCACAGAAAGCCGATGGCATGTTGGCCAACAGTAAATCTAACCCTGACTATAACATCCCTGTCACCACATTCCTGAGAAGATGGCTTCTCTTTGGAGCTATCTGTGAGTAATCTATTATAATGACATTAACATGTGAAAGTTCTTGGACAGTCCACCATTACATCATGCAGGTCCTTTCTATCAGGCAGGTCCTTTCTATCAAATGCTTGCTGGTAGAGCACTTCTCTCCACTTAATTTTTATCTCAACCCATCACTTTTATGTTCCTTTAATATTTTTTTTTAGGTTGAGTTTCATGTTTCTCTCTTAATAAGATATTCGACATCCAGCAATAAATACAGCCTTTCTTAGGCCCAGTATAGAATATCACTTCAAAATTATGCTCAGAAACCTGCAAGCAAGTCTAAGTTAACTCTCAAAAGGCATTTACTATTCTCATAAAGAATTCCACACTCTCATCTACTGGCCTGCTAGTGTTCCATTGTTCATGTCAGCCTTCTGGTCTGTTCGAATCGATCAGTCTGGCATCTTATGGTTTGTTTGACTCAGTTTTAGCAGGATGAAAGGGCAAAAGCCCTTTTCCTACAGTGTTTCCCATAAGTCTGTTTGTCCACATACATTTATGTACTGACCAGGTACCTGCCTTAGAGCTAAATACTGAGCATTCAAAAAATGGATAAAAAGCAGGGGCCCTCTAGGTGTCCTTGGTCTATGAGAAGACATATAAGTAAACTGACTAACTGGACAAACTGTGATGAATGATGTGAGATGGAGGTCTGTGCAGGAGAGAGTGGGAGTGGGTAACGGGGAAAGCAGGCTGACCTGTTGTCCTAGAGGAGGTGATGTCAGTCTCTTTTTCTTTAATGGAGAGTATGGATTCTGGAGTCAGGTAACACATATAGGATATAAACATGAAGGATAACATGTCCTGAAAACCAAATAAGTATTTACAATGAGTATTATTTCTTTAATCCACATTCTTCCCAATTTTGAAATATACTTTTTATACCCTTCTTTGGACTACTTTCAGATAAATAGATAGGTGACTTTAAAGTTTTCCAAACTTTTATCTATTCTAATAAATATGCATGTATGTTTTTATGTAGGTACATAGTTGCATTCATATAATAGCTTTATTCACAAGGCACCCTAATATTTTCCATTCCATGCCATGCCAGTCCATTTTATTCTGCTCTGTTGACTAAAAGGATGCTTGTCACAACCCCATAATTTAATTTAGTGATCTCATAATGGCCCGAGTTCTGTAATTTGGACACACTGAAGGGAATCATATGGCTAAGTAATTTAAAAAGTACGTAGGGCAGCATATGTCCCGATGAAAATACGTAAAGATGCCAAGGAAGGCTAGAGGAGGGAGACCTGATAAGCACACTGAGGGCAGGAAGCTGGTTACGGTCATTGTTTATTCTAGATAATTTGGCAGTTAGTTGCTTCTTATTAAATTCTTGTTAAAGTAATGAAGCAGGATGAAGTAAGCACTACTTACTTTCAAATAGCTGTCTAACAGAGCCTTTTTCTTTTAGCTGGGACAGAGAAGAGAGGCACAGGATGCGTCGTCACCCCCTTGCCTGTTTGCGGCAGACAATGCAATGACATCCTTCTTTGAATCTCAGATTCTTTCCCCACACAGTGATGCAGTCAGCTGCTACCAGTCTCCCCGAGCTGGTGTGGATGATGAGATCTGTTTCAGGATGTTTCTTTATACTTCGTTTCTTACTGACAGGTTGACCGAGGAAGTTTCGTTCTCAGTCACTGTTTGCATTTTCCCTTCCTTAGAGGCAAATGAAGCCCACTAATTCATTCCAGCTCCAAAGAGTGCCTAATATGATTTCTGGCACACAGTGGGCTCACATATTGAGATGATATAAATTTGCTCTAACATACAGTTCCATTTTCCCACCAAATGGGACTGTTAAATTGTGAACATATTTTTGCTTTCCTGCTTCATAAAATATGAGCACTCTAATCCCAGATGGCACATCCTCCAGAAACATATGGACAAGACAATTTACAAGGAGTGCTCTTTCAGGAGATGGTTCTGTTTAGCTCAGGAGGTTGTGCGATTTTTGTCAGGACTGTTCAAGCTCCTCAGAAAGGAGAGGGGTGAGTAGGTCTTCATCATTATAGCCAAGGGATTGAAAAAAAGTTTGACACGAATGTCTTTCCTTAAAGGTTTTTATAATTAGGGAGGGAATGGTGTTGATTAAGGTGGTAAATTCTTATCTCTGCAAGTGCAAGGTGCAAACATTTTGCAATGAATTTATAATAGGGCTCTACACTTCTCAGGGGTTCTCTGCAGCTGAAATAGGCTATGCTGGTCATTCTAGTCCCTGCTCAGGGAGGGCACCTGTAAGGAAGGAAAAGGACCTGATACTTACTACTTACCTAGTACACACCACTGTCTACGTGTTTGCATATATTTTGTGTATTAGGGGTGTTGTATTCAGGATGGGGAGTTATAGTAGAAAATACTTGGGAGGTTCATGGATGTCACATGATGAGAAAAACTCTATTATGATAAGAGCTGAGATTTTTACCTGGCAATGAGAGTACTAGAATGTATATGTTTTGTTTCCCAGCATGTGGTTTACACATAAAAAGTTCCATCCTCCCCAGCTGTCATCAGAGGTAAGAAAGTCTCAAAACAGGAGATACAGTTACTCTGTTTAGGAGCACAATATTCAATGCCTGCAAGAAACAAAAAGGAATGAGTCATGTATAAATACATCTGATCTATTGTAAGGGATCCATAATTGATAGAGTTGGAGCCGATTCTGTTTTTAGCTTTCCCTGTGCACAGCAAGGTGACTCCTGTATAAAGCCTGCCTGATGTGCCTGACTCTGGTGCCTACAGTCTTTACATTAAGGTGTGCTGCCTTTCATGGTGAGTATTTTCTACAGTGCCTGATGCATACCAAGTGATGAATAAGTGATGCTTGCATGAGCAAACACGGGGTTATTTCAATGAATATTTAAGTGGACTATTTCAGTGCATCCCTCCTCCACTTCCCGCCCCCATTGCATCTGTACTGCCAGCAGTCTCTTCGGACATTCCCTTCCCTTTCTGGCCACTTGCAGCTGGAGCTGGAGCTGGAGCAGCTATTTATAATCCTTCATGTGGTTTGCGCTGCTGCCTCTCAGACTGATGGTCAGGACAGAGTCCCAGACATTTTGCTACCTGCCAGATCAAACAGTGTGCTGAGGTGTTTTCTGCAGGTCCCTGTAATCTGATGAGTAGTATTTGTAGGAGATTTAAATCATGTTTGCATGGTTTAACACGATGGGATCAGAAAAAAAATATTTTAAAATCTGCAGTGAAGGTTTCAGTGGCTTACAAATACATCACAGCTTTTATTTGCTTTCTGTTTTAAACAGAAATTCAAGTCCACAAAGTCAGAAAAACTTCACAGAGGTGGCAGACTAAGGAGCGTCGCCTTACACTTACCGCATATGCAGTGTGGTGCTCTGTGCATCACCTACATTATTTTATCTAATCCTCATACTAATCCTATAAAACACAGGTTATTATTAGTTCCATATTTCCGATGGTAAAATAGAAATACAGAGAGGTTAGATAAGTTGTCCATGGTCTTGAAGCTAATAAGAGGAAGAGCTGGAACTTGAACATAGATCTGACTGCCTCCGAGATCTTGTACGGGCATAGCCTTTTCTTTAAAACCCAGCTGCTAAAAGGGCCCTGCTTATTCTTCTGTAAATTTCTACCATCTGCTGAGAAGCTGGAACATCACCTAGCCCAAACACTGTCTTATTACCAGCAAATAAATGTCAGAGTAAAGACCGTGAAAATCATCTGTTACCTTAGCCTTCAAGAAGTGCATCTACTCCCATCTGACTGCACTCTCCAACGATGCTGGGAAACGAATAGATTAGTGAGGCCAGAGTCTTAGGGGGTGCGCAACCTTATGTTTCTGAACATTTAACTTATTAGAATTCACAAAGAAAGACCTTATGGTGCCATCATTCTATTCAACTAACATCATCAGTATGGCTCAAGGGCGATGGCTTTGTACGGTCACCCTAGCAGTGGTGAACATATGGTTTCACTTCTCTCTAAAGCCTCAGGGCTTCTGACGGTACCTTTCATGGATAATGGATAAAGGCTGCCATACCAGTAGGTAACTTCTGTTCCATACGTATTGCTCCGTGTCAAGAATGCTGAACAAATTCCAGGTTTTGAGCTGACCTAGGTCTCTTCTGTCAACAGTAACAGCCTCACTAGCCCCAGGGGAAAATGTTTCCTATTTAACTGCACTTTGGAGTTCCCCTATGTGCTTATGGACTCCCTAAAGCAGAAGACTATGTAACACAGTTAAGCCACAGGCTGTAGCTACCACAACTTTTTAGCTATTGCTTTGGTTGTGTTTGTTCATTTTGATCCCTGCCCTACTGCTTCTGGGTAAGAAAATACAATTTGTTACAGTAGCCTTAAAGACCTAGCGCAAGTGTATTTTGAGAGTATATCCAAAGAAAGTAAGGTAATTGAAAATGTTTTGCACATTATTTCCCAGATTCCCTGCAGCATCTAAACTCTTAATTGGTGTCAATATCTTCCTAGCAATTAAGTGTACTTCTCTCTAATCTGTACTCTATTGCCAGTCATTCAAGAGGGCCACCATGTCCTTTCTGCTTTTCCCCAAGAACTCTCATGATATCAGGAAATAGTTCAGTGGACTTACTAAAGACCTGGAAATCAGTTAAGCTCAGCAGTGAATTGTCTCTTCTTTTAAAGAGGAAACATGAGCAGTCTTTATACTGTCAGGAGTGACCATAGCCCAGTGGATGTGAAGAGGGTAGGTTTTGGAACCACCCTGGGCTGGTTCCAGATTTAAACTCTCATAGTTCTGGGTCATCTTCAGCAAGTCACTTCATTTTCTGATGATTGGCACTCTTAGTTCCTTCCTTCTCTTTTGCCATGTTTTAATGCATGTTTATAAATATTACCATAGTTCACACACTTGCTCAGGCCACCAAATTCAGACTCATGATTGACTTCCTTATCTCAGTCCTGTAATTCTGTGTTCCAGATCTATTCTGAACTTCACCTTTTCTCAACTCAAAAACCAAAAGCACAGGCTTTTCGCCTTTCATTGGGTGCTCAGCTTCCTGCTTGGCCCTCCTGCTTGCACTTGTGTACCCTTTACAGCCTAGTTCCACACAGCCTATCTCCATTATCACACCACAGCCAGAGAGAACCTTAAAATTAAAATTAGATCATACAATTCCTTAGCTGAAAGCCTTCTCTTGGTTCAAATTAAAATGCAATATTCCTTACAATTGTCTACAAGATACCACGTTATCTGGTCCTGCTACCTCTTTCTTTCCTCGTCTATGTTGTGCCATAACCACTCTGTTCCATACAACCTCATGTTTTTGATGCTTCTGAACACACCAAATTCACTCCCATCTCAGAGCATTTGCCCTTGCTGTTCCCTCTACCTCGAATTCCCTTCCCCACCATATGGTGTTAGATCCTTCATATTACTAAGGGCTCAGAGAGCCCTCCTGTAGCATGATACTTAAAATGAAAGTCACCCCTATCCTAACTGTTTATCCTATAACTCTAGTGGTTGCTTTTCATTTGATGATCACTACCTGCCTCTATTTTGTATGCCTATTTGTTGCTGAGATGAGGGATTTTTATTTCTTTTGTTTGATGTTGAATCCTCAGAACCCAGAGAAGTGTCTGCAAATAACACGCAAACATTACATATTTATTGAGTGAATAAATTAATAAATGAGTGAGTAAGCTCTGTATTGTCTAAAAATGATGTTGATAATTCCTTTCTTGCAGGATTGCTGTAAGGATTAGAGTTAAAATATAAGGCAATTAATCATGTTTGGCATGAGAACCTCATAAATGATTGTGGGTCCTAGTAAAATTTGAGCTAGCTAAAAGATTAAAGATGGCTCTCGATGACAAGCAGTACTTCTTGAGATAACATGGAATGCAGTGAATATAGATAATATAATAGAGTGCATCAGGGTTTTTGAATACTCATGTCCTAATGTGGACACTGCACCCCTCATATGAGATTGTTGAAGAAAATGTATCTCATTATATTTTAGATTTATATACACATTAAAATTTTGGGACATATACTAAAATTGTAACATTCTTAGAACTCTTTGTAACTTGTTACTTATTATGTTTGATGTCTAAAGAAATGCTGTGATCACCAGGCTGAGATTGAGGTGTGACTCACAGTGGATGTGGCTGGCATTATCTGAAGATGTGTGAATGTAGTTATATGATCATCTGACTGTGACTTTTTCAGTATTATTTACATTGGTAAAACCACTTCCAGTTTAATTTTAACTAAATTTTGATTTACAGTTATTGCTTAATGCATCTCCCAATTATTATACCAGGATGCCATATTGAAAATAATCTGTATGCAAAAGTTTTGTGACACAAAGATCCACAAGCCAAGTCATATCTTTTACTTTTGCAATTCATTTCACGGATAGTTCTGTGTCCTCATTAGTGGGTTTTATCGTGAACGGTTTCACGACTTGCCTTATCACATCTCTCCACTCCTTGACTTCTGGGACTTAACCAGTCCAGGGGTCCTGTTCATGAACAAATCCACAGTAGAAATGACTCAAAGATAAAGATGATAACTGGCATATCCTTGTAGGCTGCAGCCCAGTTGCTTGGGTCATGGTGGCCAGTGTAACTTTTGAAATTCAGTCCAATGGAGACTGTTGGGGTCTTGTCCATGGCTGACATGAAGCCGGCCCTACTAGAGGGCAGCCTGCTGAGCTCCAAATGTGATTTTCTTTGAAAGGTTCATACACATTTGCTCAGTCTTCCCCTGAACACCTAAGGAACTTCCCAAGTCTGTAAAATTCCTCTCTCCTAATCATTTCTCCTTTGATCTTAGAAGAAGAGGGCTTTATCTGGGCCACCAGCTCCTCTCCAGCCGACTTCCCTGACCACGAGAGGGGAGATGAGGTGCTCAGTGTTCTAGCACTGTTCTAGTGCAGTCAGAGCTAAGGACCCTCAGGGAGGGAGGGGGTGCAGCCTTCCTTAAGCCACAGTACTGCGACATTTCCTTCAGATCGGGCATCTATTCACTCTACTCATGCATGACTAAGTGTAGCCCCTTAAGCAACTTTTGTTCAAACATCTGTACTCCTGATTTAAAAAAAAGAAAAAAAAAGGAGAGAGAAAATAATGCCTAGTTGTATCTTATTATTGTTTTATCAGTTTTCAAAACCTGATAAACACCACTACCAACAGAATTTACTGTATGTGTTTAGTATGGTATTTTAATGATCCTGAAAAGTTATTCTTGAAAATGTATCTTGAAATTGTTGGTATTTTAGTATATATCTAAAATTATTGTAATTTAGTATATAATATATGGTATGGTACCATGTATACACTGAACAATGACCATGTATAAAATGAAACTATTATTATCTGGTATTGGTGCCAAACCTGATAGCTGAAGAGGCAGAACTCAGAGGTTTTTAGGGCAGAGAAGGCGCTGTGTATGATGCTACAATGATGGATACATGTCATTACACATATCTCCAAACTCACAGACTGTACAACACCACGAGGGAAACCTAGGTTAAACTATGGACTTTGGGGGACTATGATGTGCCAATGAAGGTTCATTCTTGGTAAAAATATAAATAGATCATTCTGGCAAGTGATGTTGATAATGGGGAAGGCTGTGCATGTGTGGGGGCAGGGGACATACAGGAAATCTTTGCACCTCCCTCTCAGTTTTGTTGTAAACCTAAAACTGCTCTAAGATAATAAAGGAAAAGAAAAGACAAGAAAGATGGGTCACTTTGACTTTTTGAGTACCTCAGAGGTAAAGAGACAACAACTTTATGGCCTGTGATCTTTCCAAGTAAGACTACCCAATATATATCCTGGAATGCATCCAGTACAGGTCAGACTTCTTAGTAAGTCTCCCGACTTGCCTTTGATTCCAATTTATTCTTGTGGAACATGTGAGTTGGAAAAATAAAACTGTTGGGCTGTTGCTATAGAAGCTGCCAATAACTAGAAAAGACAAGTCCAAATACTGGGATTCTGCTCACTCCGAACACATTATTGAAAGAATAAAGTACACTATGGATTTTTCCTGCGAGGTTCCAATTGCATGGTGTCTTACTTTATTAAAGAAAGGGAATCAATAATATATTGCTTCATGTGATTTTCTTTTATAATTATATTTGGAGAAAACTTCTCACTATATTGCAAGAAGGGTTTTTATAAACAACAATAACTGATATAATAAGATTTTTTTAAAATCAAGAGCAGCTTTAAGCAAGGTTTAATTCTCCATTTAAGGATTGCCTGAGTAACCCATTGTGAGTAGCCACCCTTTGTCTGAGAGATAGGACAAATGGAGACCCAACTTTTGTGAGGTGATGAAGATTAACGTTTTAGAAACCTAAGTACAGGACTGCTTGGCGTAAGAAGCTCCGAGAAGAAAGGGTCTGAGTCTTCTATCTCTCCTCCAGATTTGAAAGTTAGGAAAATCTGTCGGGGAAGACAAAGAGGCCATAAAGAAAGTCTTTTTCTATTAATTAGATCTATGAAGTTTACACTGTAATTAGTCTTTAAAGATCATACAAAATCGTGATAACAATAATAATTACCTCTGACTGTTGTGAGGATTAAATGAGACACTGCATGTAAAATACTTAGAAAAGCACCAAAAGCCCCTGTATTTGCTAAGATTATCCTGAAGCCTTTCCTTTTCTCAAGGAATATAAACAGATTCAGTCACTGGCATGTAAACATCACTCAGTGAATATTAATATTATTAGTTTTACTAGCCGTTAGTCCTATGCAATGTATGGTGAAACCTTTGATAAAATCCTCATTTATATTTGTTCTACAGTGGGGTTGATGAGTCATTTGCACTTTATTAAAGGAAGCAAATGGTAACACATTGTGCCATACTTGAAAGTTGTTTAAAAAATCAATTTCCATGTGCATGAGGTTCAGTCCGTTCTTTATCCTATTGAATTTTTACAAAGTGATTGAAACCGTATTTTACCAAGAAATTAACCAATAGGCAAATCCTCATCCTATGAAGAAACTTTAGAAAGTCCTCTACCTTCCAGTCTCCAGCTGTGGATGAGACACACCCAGGCAAAACTCCTTTCCACTAGCTAAACTTAAACTTAGATTGTTATTTCTCTGAAACCAATTGTTACCTGCATCCCATTCCATGCTACCTAGGGGGCATATATTTCCTTTTTCTTTAAGCAATGCTAAAATCACTTTGTCATTGCCACTTGGAAGTCTGTTTTTAAGTTGGAAGATATCAGATCAGTAAATATATATATAAAAAAATGACTTGGAAATATGCAACTAATAGGAGTAATGCTCTTTAAGCATAAACACTGAATGCAACTCCCTCACCTCTGGTATGAAGATCAAGGAGATGAGCAAAGTGACACTTTTAACAGAAAAGACATAAATCTGCTTCACTGCCACAGTTATTTCCTGATGGTGTATTTTATGGCATTTTCCTCTTGTGGGTTTTCTTGACAATGTAATTTGGTGTTTCACCTAAGTCTCTCCAAAGCTGTCCAAATGCCTGTATGTTTGCTACCTCCTGAGTGTCACTAACAAAGTGTTTAAAGGAAGCAAAACCAACTGCCTTTCACTTTATGTGAAGAACCCACTTGTGACTCTCAGGCTGGAAAGTGTCCTCTCCAAACAGCTGTGCTAACAGATTGCTGATCAGTCAGTGACCTTTCTCACCAGAGCCGTTCAAAGCCTTCTTCCCAACTTTGCTTTTAATTTAATTATCATTTGAAGAGAGGAAAATCCTTTTATGCATCACTGAGAAAGAGACCATATCTTGGGACTGCAGTGAGAATGATCTTGCCTATTATAAGGCCTGAGAACTGTCTGATAAAAGCAAAACTTTGTTCCAGATCAGAGAAGCATTTAGTTAAAAAAAAAAAAAAAATTGGATGGGTCTTCAAATAATGAAGAATTTAGGTAGATTGAAAATAGGAAGAGCAAACATTCTCTATGAATCACGGGCCCTACTTGGGGCAACAAAATTCTTTGAGCTGATGGTTGCTTTATTTTATTTGGTCGTTGTAAAAAAGAAAAAAAAGTCAGTTTCATTCCAGTGTGAACCTTGTTATATTGCTTTCCCATGTGAACCAGGGCAGAAAGTGTATTCTAACACTGAAATAGCATGTGTAAAAAAAGTGAGTAACTTAGGTAAAGCTAAGTGATTTTTGATCAATAGATTGATAATGATGATAGGTTCAAACTAGAAATTCCCTGTTAACTTTGAATAGAGATCCCAAATTCATTAGCCTTTTCTCTCATCCTATTTTACTGTGGTCACCCATTGGGTAGTGGATGACTGATCCAGCTTTCTATACTTAAATGAGCCTATGGACTACAGGGGCCAGTGGCCCATATCCATTACAGGTTAACGCCTGACCCGTTTTTATCTCAAACCCGTGTTGTGAAAAATTGTGCACACTCTGCCCTTGGTTCCCAATATACCCTTGCTGTTTCTTTTCCAAACTTCTCAGTTCAGGTTAAATCCATATTGCTGATTTCAATGAAATGCATCTGCTTGGTATATGTTTCCTATGGAAGGAAGCATATTGTTAACCACTAGGAATACAAGAGTAAGATACACCCTCTCCCTTGATATACTTGGTCTCATGTTACAGCTCGACAAAAGAGTCATTTCAGTAACTCATATTAGTACATGGGCTTCCACAGGTCTAGGGACTGTCTTCTTTCATCTTGCGTCTCCAAGGTAAATTCCAACTCTAAATTCTTGGCCTCCACTTGGTAGATAGAGGACGGAAGAGGGTGAGGAACTGTGTAAAGTTCTTGTGGGCTGGAACTATATTAAGCACCTTGATTTCACCCACGTTGACTGGTCAGACCTTGCTCACATGGCCGTACCCATCCATAAATCAGCTACATGTATTAGTTTCCTATTGCTGCTATAACAAGCTCCCAGAAATTTAGTGTCTTAACAGAGTACAAACTCATTATCTTATTACCTGGAAGCCAGAGTCTGAAATCAATTTTACTGGGCAAAATCAAGACTGAGGGGGAGAAACCATCTCCTAACCTTTTTCAGCATCTAGTGGCCACCCGTATTCCTTGGCTTGTGTGTCCTTCCTCATATCGCTCCAGCCTCTTACTTCCATGGTCATATCTTCCACTGATTTTTTAATCTCCTGCCTCCCTCTGAGAAGGGGCCCTTGTGAGTACATTGGGTCCAACTGAATCTTCTAGAATAATCTCTCCAGTTTGAGATCTTTAATCACCTCTGCCAAGTGCCCTTTACCATGTAAGGTAACATCTTTACAAGGGTGGGGAATTAGCATGTTGACATCTCTCTGGGACATTATTCAGCCAAGAGGGAAATACTCTGGCTCTTTGCTCTGGGGGAGAAGAAAACTTCTTTGGTGAACAATTTTTCAATTTCTATGATAATAATAAAAGCAATGGCTATTGTATAGTATGTACTTAACTCTTCATACTTCCTATATGGTATATTACATCACTATATAAAAATATATGTGATATGTATGTATATATGTATACACACATTTATATATATATTTAGCATATATGCTAGATAAATACTTTATATGCATTGTATTCATTCATCTAACATCTATGAGTAAAATACTATCATGTATAATTTACTAAGGCAGAAAATGAGGCTTAGGCAGTTTAAATACTTGCCCAAAGTATCAAGGTTCATGCTGGAGATGGACTGAAGCCCAGGTCTGCCTCACTCTAGAACATGTCCCTCTTTAACCCTATACGGCACTATCAACAAATAATTAAACACAGGATGCTACTGGAGCATAAAAAAGGAGGCTTTAGTCCAAAGCAGAGATGCAGGAATACCTGCGGTCTCAGATGCAGGGACTGGTCCTGCTTCTCAGTTGCTGCCCCTTAATTCCCTGGCATTGCAATCTCCCATTGTCTCTTTATGTGTGTCCCCTTCCAGCTGTTCCTGGAAACCCACCAGCTAGGATAGCTACCTCCTGTCATCTCTAGTAGCCCTGGAATCTGTGACTCTTAAGTGCTGTCATTCTAGCCCTAAACTGATTCTATAACTGAGGGAAAACATTTATGACAAGATTGGGTCAGGAAGAACTCAAAAGACAAACATGTGGGGCAGGAATCAGGTCTGGCTCAGACAGTCAGTATGTCCCTGAGCAGAAGGCCTGGATGACTGCCACTAGAAGCAGACCTTTCTGAGGCAGCCCAGCCCACAGCCCAGCACTGAGAGATGGGTCTTCCGGCCTTCAGGTCAGCTGACCTCTGTGTTCTCATTACACTGCACTTATCAGAACTGCATCCTAGCATCTATTTTTTAAAGATATTTTTGATTTGTATCTACCCCAAATAAATCATGGCTTCTGTATGGACTCTCTCATTTGGCAGCAATTAAGTTAATATGTCAGCACATGGGTTACCCAGATGGCCTTTTTCCGAAAAACATCAAAGTGAGCCATTGTGCTTTTGCACAATGACCATTGAGAAGTGGTAGTCATTCTTTCTAATATTTTTTACCAGTGACATCTCTGACATTTCCCTGACTTCCTCATAATATCTATGTTATGGACAGAAGAAGATGGAGGGGTACAATTTAGAAAGTATGGTTATGGATGTCTCATATTTTTAGTGAAACACCAAAAAATCATTGTTGCAGGAATCTCCTGGCAAAGAATGACCTGTTAGTTTAAGAAGCAGCAAACATATTTGAACCTCCCACTTGTTTGAATTCATAGTCAGATACTTCAGCTACCTGATTAGCAAAGCCTGAAGTCATCAGTTCTTCTAAATGAAATCTTTCAGAGAAAACCACTGAAAAGCATTCATGTACAAAGCCATTGTAACACAGAGGGATGGGCAGTGGACAGAGCTCTTTAACCTAAGGCCAAATTTTCAGTCATGAATGTATTCAACATATACTTATTAAGGACCTACTCTTTATGAGGCATCATGCTACACAGTACAGAAAATTGGGGTTCGTGTATTAGATTTGTTAATAACAAGCAGTGTGACTTTAAGGAAAATATAGCTTCCTAAGACATAACATTCTGATCTCTAAAATGGGTATAACTGTCCAACTAGCTTCATAGAGTTGTTGGAAATTTCAAATAAGGTAATATATTTGACATCCCTTTGTGAATGATAACCATGACTGTGCAAGAATTTATTATTTATGTAAATGAGATGGGCTTTACTTTCAATTCAAACATAATTGCATTTAGTTTATTTAGTTTTCAAAATCGATGAAAAGGAACTTCCTTTCTTAGCAAAGATTCTATGAAAATAATTTTCCTTTATTCCCTGAAACTGATTGGCAGGAGATTTTCTACATTAATTTCTTGATTACCTTCAGGGTAAGTCATTATAATGTATGTGTCTTTCTGGGCTACAGGACACATTATGTATAAAACTAGTGTTGCTGACACAGGAATGCAATACTCATGAATATATAATGTGTTAGCTATTCACCTCTGACATGTTTAAGTATATGCATGTTGAGTTTTCTGGCAAAATTACAGAGTGAAAATTATTTCAATTAAAAATAAACATGCTTTTCATGAAATTAATTACACATTACATTTAGGTTTAGACTTTGCATGGTGAAATATGGTTGTAAACACAGCTATTAAAACTGCATCAGGAAAACTTAATCTACCCAAATCTCTCTGTCTACCAGATTGGAAACTTTGTATTAAAGAATTGATCAAGTTCTGTTTCTTTACCAGATAGCGCTCTTAATAAAAACAGTGGCATTTTCATGTATATTCTATCAAAATTCCTAGGTAGGATGCTGACTGATGGATGGTACACTTTCTCACCAGGAAGGATATTAGAAAAAATGTTAAAAAAATAAACATATTTCTAAGTGTGTAGTACACCTATAAATACAAAATCATAGGATTGGAAGGGACCATGGATTTAATGTAGCCTGAGTTCTCCTTAAATAAATGATTCCTCCCTTACAACATACTTGCAAAGTGCCTACCAATCCGTCCTTAAATCTCCTAGAATAGTGGAGATCATTACCATCCAAGGAGCACATTCCACTGGGGCTAACTCTCTGTTGAAAGTTCTATTTTAATTTTTAAAACTTATTTGGCTGACACAATGGTAAGCTCAAGGATAAACAGAGATTAAGAAATGCATAGATCTTATTTTTCAGGAGTTTAGAAGCTAGTCCAAAAAATATGAAAAAATTGTTGAATTTTTCAAGCAAATGTGTTTATTTCCTCTAGTCACAAGTGTAAAAATGATTATATCATGTTAAAATTATTTACTCATTTATAATTTATTGTATGCCTTCTTCCAAGGTACCTTAACAATCACTTAAAACAGTTCTGATTGTTTAACTAGAGGATATGCGTAAGTTAACATGAATAGAATGCTGTTTTCCTGAATAAAAATTTAAAATGAGTTTTTAGGACATTGTTTTATATAGGAGATATTAAATCACATTTAGATGGTATTGTCATCTACGATTCTGAAAATGAAAATGTTATCTTCTTTGGCTCACCGTTCGGCAGTGATTAAATCAATTTTGCATTGGAAAATGATTGATGGTACACATAACATTCAGAGCAGTGTATCCCACTTCACCTCTCAGACTATAGCAAAATTATTTTCTGTGGTAAATACCCTCCCTGACTCTGCAACTTTTGAGCAGCTTAATACACTTGCAGTATTTGGGAGAGAACAGTATTTTCATTTAAATTATTGGCTCCCAATTTAAATAATCTTAAGAATATCCCCCTGTGTCTAAAATTTATGAGTTAAAGCAGTATCATAATTAGGTATACCTACTGAGAGAAGTACATATATGAAATAGACAAGTTTACTGGCATAATGCTTTCTACTGTCCGAATTAAGCCAAGAAATCCTGAAATTTTAATAATTTTTTAGCATTTGTTAATTTAGTGATTGATTTAAATCACTGAGGAAAGAATAAGAAAATATAACCTCTTTAAGAGAAATAATTGGAATTTATAATATCCTAAGAAAATGTGTGAAATAAGGGAGACTTCATTATGAAGATTGTAGGTTAATAAAAATAGTCTAACTTGTGCTCTTATTTGAGATATCATTATATCTCTTATCTGAAATTATATCATTACCTTAGTATCTTATTCGTTTATTATTCACAACACCTAACTCATTGTGACTTTTAAACACACCTTTATTGAGGTGTAATTCACATCTTCTTCAACTCACCTATTTAAAGTGTGCAATTCAGTGGCTTTTAGTACATTCAGAGAGTTGTACAACTGCTATCAGATTCTTTTTTAGAACATTTTTATCACCCCCAAAAGAAACCCTGTGCCTATTAGCCATCACACTCTGTCTTCTCTCTGAGCTCAAGACAAATAATAATCTACTTTCTGTATATAGATTTGCTTATTCTGGACATTTCTGGTAAACGGAGTTGCACAATATGCATCCTTTTGTAACTGGGTTCTTTCATGTATCATAATGTTTTCCCATGAAATTGTCTTAGTACTCTTGTTGAAATCAGTTGATCATAAACAGAAGAGTTTATTTCTGGACTCTAAATTCTATACCGTTAGTTTATATGTCTATCATTATGCTAATACCACGTTGCTTTGATTAATGTAGCTTTGTAGTCAGTTTTTAAAATTGGAATTCTTTGTCTAATTTTATTCTCATGCTTGAGACTATTTTAGCCTCACTGGTTGCTGGATTTTTTCCACACAAATTTTAGTTTCCATTTGTTAATTTTTGCAAAACATAAGCAAGCTAGGATTTTTATAGGAATTGTGTTGAAGCTATAGATCAACTTGAAGAGTATTACCATCTTAACAATTTTAAGTAGTCTGATCCATGAACATGGAATGTAATTACAATTATTTAGGTCTTCACAATTTCTTTTAACAGTACTTTGAAGTTTTCAGTGTAAAAGTTTTATGTTTCTTTTGTTAAACTTATCCTAAGTATTTTATTCTTTTGAGCCATTGTCAGTGGAATTTCTCGATTTCATTGTTAGATTCTTCACTGCTAGTGTATAGACATGCAATTAAAGTTGTCTTGCATCCTGCAAACTTGATGAACTTGTTTATTACGTATAAACATTTTTTACTAGTGATTCCTCAAAATATTATATAGAAAAGATCATTTAATTTGCAAATTCTCCTTCTTCTTTTCTAATCTGGACGTCCTTTAATTCTGTTTCTTGCCCACTTTCCCAGGCTAGAACTTCCAGTACAATAACAACTAGAAAGGAAACAGGAATTCTTGTCTTGTTCTAGATCTGAGGGTAAAAGCTTTCAGCCTTTCACTGTTAAGTATCCTTTATCTCTAGGAATATTGCTTTTATTTTTTTCATTTTAAAGCCTATTTTGTCAGACATTAGTACAGCCATGTCAACTCTCTTATCATTGCTGCATATATGGTATATCTTTACTCATCCTTTACATTTAACCTATTTGTCTCTTTGAGTCCAAAATGTTTCTTTTGCATATATTGTATTACTGGATCCTGCTTTTTTCCCCATCTAACCTGACAATCTCTTCCTTCTGACTGCATTATTTAGTCCATTTATATTTTATGTTAGTATTGATATTGTTGTGTTTATACATGACACTTTACTTTTATTTTCTATAGATTCGTAACTTTTTTCATTGTTTATTGACCTCTTCTGCTTTCTTTTGCATTAAGTGGAATTTCTTATTTAACATTTTTAAATGATTTATAAAGATTTTTAGTGTTTTTCTAGTGGTTATTTTTCAGTTTATACCTTTTTACTTAGAATTGATTTCAGATTTGTATTAACTTAATTTCTGTCAGATATAGAAACTTTACTTCCATACAGCTCTATTCCGTCTCCCCCCTTTTGATGCTATTATTGGTGTGTGTGTGTGTGTGTGTGTGTGTGTATATACTTTCTGTATATAGATTTTCTTATTCTGGACGCTGCTGGTAAATGGAGTTGCACAATGTGTGACTATATATATATATATATATATATATATATATATATATATATATATATATATATATATAATTATTTTTCCATGGGAAAAGATTCTGATACACAAAATAACCCAGTTACAAAAGGTCACATTGTGCAACTCCATTTACCAGCAGTGTCCAGAAAAAGCAAATCTATATACAGAAAGTATATATATACACATACACACACACACACACACACACACACACACACACACACCCAATAATAGCATCAAAAGGGGGGAGACGGAATAGAGCTGTATGGAAGTAAAGTTTCTATAACTGACAGAAATTAAGTTAATACAAATCTGAAATCAATTCTAAGTAAAAAGGTATAAGCTGAAAAATAACCACTAGAAAAACACTAAAAATCTTTATAAATCATTTAAAAATGTTAAATAATATATATATATATGTATTTACCATGAAAAAAGTATATATGTTGCAAATCCAACAATAAGAAGTTAAAAGTATTACTCTATATAATTGTGTGTCTTTCAAGGAAAGGGAGAGATGAATGGGAAGCAAATATACATTTATGCACCCGGTATTATTGGCCTCCCTCAGTTTGGGTAGATTTTCCTTCTTATGAATGGGGACTCAGTGGGAAAAATGAGCACCAGACCACTCAGCGCCACTGCCCTAGAATAGAGGTTCTGCATGAGGGAGCTAGTGGGTGGGGTGAGGAGGGAGAGAAATGCCAGTAGTGTGTTCCTTCCTACAGCATGAAACTGTAGCAACATGGTAGGAGCCTTATCTTGGCACACTTGAACAGGGTAGAACTTCTGTCACAATAGGCTAGGGGATGTGGAGTGAATGGATAGTAGCTGAAATGCCACAGATTTGCTGTTCATAGCAAGGATTTGTAGATTTTCTCAATGTTCCTCCACTTTCTGTTTGCCTTTAGGACAATGTCTGAGACTTAGAAGTTATTATTTATTTGTGTGGTTTTGTTTGCTGTTGTTCACTAATCATGGTTGTTTGTTTTGCTGGGGAGAGGGTCTGCTCTCAGCTCAGAGGACTTCTCACAGCACTATTCCAGAAATCTTGCCTGACAGTTATTTTGTTTATTTTTTTTGCAATTATTGCTCTTAAAGTTGACCCTTTTCATTGGCACATCTGCAATTGGGGTGTGTAAAGCTGTTCACTTTTCCCAGAGTGACACCCCTGCTGTATGAGCAGGATGCTGGGTAGAGATTCCTCTGTTTTACACAGCCAACTTTTCATCTTCTTTTCCTATGACTTCACTTCTTATGGGATATAAGGCTACTTTATACATAAACTCCTTAACTATTCCTTGTATAACAGGGTTTCTAATCTACTCTAACGAATCATTTGGTTATGAATGAATTCCCATTCGTTGGTGTCTCTTTTCAGGTGTGGCATCCAAGTCTCATACTACACTCAATGTGTGGTTTAAAAGAAAGCAGAAAGTCATCCTAACACCTCACCTTCTGTTAAAAAACATATTTGCAATCTCTTTGTGTGACTTCCTCCTTGCACAGTTGACACACAAGGCTGTATTGTTAACTCAAACAACACACCCTTTTTGTTGGCAGTTTTCTTTTGGGTATCTTCTTCTAACCTTCACATATATAGCATTTTCAGAAAATACTCCTTCATCTACACCATCGGAGTCCGTGGTAGTGGTGTAGAGTTGGGGTCACAGCTTTGACTCACTTAACCTGGGCAAACGAAATATAAGCATATTCTTCCTTGCCAACATAGTGGTAGCTTTTTTCCCCCTAGCTCGGTTGCCTGTTCCTTTGACAGATGGCCAGTCAGACTTTTAAGAGGTCACACAAATTTTGCTAACCTTGACTTCTTTTCTTTTCTTAGATGACTTAGTTACCGCTGTCCTCTCTACCGGATATTTGCACAGGGTTCTTGTCTGTTCCATTAGCAGAATGCTGCCCTCTCCAGGATGCTAGCCAGGCGTGTGCTTCACCCAACTGATCTGTGCCATAAAATTGCCTCTCCTCCTTCCTTCTTACCCTTCAATAGATAATTTTCAACTAGTACTTAAGACTAAAATGATCTGATTTAATTAATCCATACTAGTTTGTGAAAGAAATACAGATTGATCTTCCAAATGGTGTTTATTTCTAACAAGTAAATAGCACATTAATAGAATTCAAAGGCTTTCAGGGAACTTTGTCCTATCACGGTGACTTCAAGGTGTTTTTAAACTGTATCACATAGATGATAGGTTACTTCACTTATATAATTACAGTACTAACAATAATGATACTGCTGATGATAATTACTATTTCTCTGACACTACATTTTACAAAGCACATTTGTCATTATTATTTCATTTGATCTTTAAAAATATCTTGTGAGGTGGGTATCATTATCACCACTTCCATTTTACAAGTGTATTTATTTGAAAATGAGTATGTGTCAAACCAAAATTGCAGCATTACTCCTGTTTTATTTCAGCCATGAGGTGGGGAATCCTAAATGACTTGGTTGAAATTATCTACATTTAGCCTGTATTTCCTTAGCCTATATTTCCTATATTGAAAATTTATTTTCTCACTGAAGGTTTTGAAAGGCTGATTTTTAAAGTGTTGTTACTATTCTATAAGGAAAAGTGAACTAATTAATAATTATCATTAGCAGCCAAATAATGCAGTACTGATAGTAAATTTTATTTTTAAGTTTGGGGAAGAATTATGAAGTAAGTGTCCAGTTGCCCCATGATAGGATGAAATTAGCTGGTTAATAAAGTTTCAGACTCACACTCACCCTCCTCCAATAGCTTCTGGAAACACCACTGAATTTTTAATGGCCTGGTTCCTAATTGCTTCTTCAGCTGTGCAAAGGCAGTGTGGGAGTGAGAGGTGGGCATAAAAGTATGTGAGATGTTGAAAAATTTTTCCTTTGGATGGTGTTATAAAATAGTACCCATTACTCAAAGGTAATGGAAAATGAAAGGGGTGGCAATGTAATATATATATTCTATCTCATGGAAACTTTCCACTTAAAATGTTTTACTGGCATTGACTTATCCATTCATCATTGTTTTAGGCTAGAGATAAAAACATCTACATAAGATTTGGTCACTGTCCTCAAGTGACTCACAACCAAGTGGTAGAGACATGCAACCAAATGATTCTATTGATTATAAACTAGAGACCTTGGTTAGAATTATTCAGTCCATTATTTTGTGTTACTCCAAAAATTTATGTGCACATGGAGATATAATAGGTATGCTTTAGAAAAAAATGGAATGAATATATTCCACATTATCCACATTTTAAATGAACAAGATAAGGTGATGGCTAGCCTTCTTACACTTGGAATAAATGTAAGATCAGGAACTTCATTTGTACATCTGAGTGTCTGTGTTTAACTCTAAAATTATTTGATTGAAGTCATTTCTACAGACAAGATTGGGATTTTAGGAATGTGTGGTTGTGGACATGAGGTGTTCTACCTCAGAGAACTTGGAAATAAAAATAGGAATGTTGCTCTCTGGGATTTAGACAATAATTCAACTTACTAATGATAAGGGCAGATATGTACATTTTCTTATTGAAGGTGCATAATGACTCCAGTATCTTTAAGATTTTATCTTAATCTGCTTGCAGTTATTGACTCCTCAGAAGATTAAAAAGAAAAACCTGTTAATTAGCAGGGAGATTGATCAATAAGGACAACATAGATAAAAGCGGCCCTAAGAGTCAAATGTTGCTGGTGTCCCTCAAAATGCTATCTAGAGAAAAAATTGGCCAAGTAGGACACAGTATGCTTTAGAAAGTTGGCACTCATATCCAATATTTAGGTTGGAGAATAAGAATGAATTAAGTTTAATGCTCTCTATGAATTCTTACAGTGTTCTACTTTTGCTATGAAAGCTGCTTGAATTAAGCATGACTATAACTTGTATTTCACTTCATTTCTCAGTTGCTGGGGAATCATTTTCTTTGTCTTATTTTTCAAAATAATGTCCAATGTCCTCTGGTCCTCTCTCCACTTCTGCCCACTCCCAGATGCTGCACTACTAAGGCATCTAATCATATGGGACTACAGGAGACTATGGATTTAGTGAAGTCCTGAGCTGGTGAAAAGGAGAATAATAGCCACAATTTTAATCTGGATTTATAAAATGCCAAGCACACCGTTAAGCATTTTAATAAAAATCAGCTCATTTAATTTTTATCACAACCTTGATATAGGCATTATTATTTGTATTCTGCGGTGAGGTTAGCTAAGCTGCCCGAGATCACAGTTCCCAAATATCAAAATTGTATTTAAATCCAGATCTGTCAGACTCCCGAGTTCAGGATTTTAACCCAATGCTATATGGATTTGGGGTCTGCTTGTAATTTAAATTTTATTAAACTATTCATAATAAACAATGATGATGATATATGAGCTGAGTTCTCTCTTTATTAGAGCTATTGTCATATCTCTCTCAACTACATAATGAACGCATGAGCCAGAAAAGAACTCAGTGATTATCAACTTACAAGCTAGACTTTGGGGACATGTGTTCACTATTTAAGTTAACCGTTAATTGTAGATGTAAATGTCCGTTCTGATAAGAGAGATTACAAATTTTTTGAGTACATTTAATAGACCTTATGTCTAAGTATATACTTGGGTAAAATTTCACTGTAAGCAAAAAAATACTTATATTCCTCTACCTTGCTTTTAGGTATCTTGAATTATATATACAGAAAACTGAATCTAAAAATGATAGAATGATAAAATCAGTTTATTTATATGTAAATTAAATATACATAATTACCATGTTGTTGTTGTTTTTTTACATATTCCATCCATGCTGGAGTTTTTTGTCCGCTTATTCTAATAGCTATAAGGGAATGGTTTCAACATTTTCATTATGATTGTGGGTGTATCTATTTCTTATTTTAATTGTAAAATTTTTTTATGTGTATTGAGTCTATGTGATTGTGTGCATACAGGCAGAGAATTGTATTTTTGTTGGATTAACTCCATCATTATGTAATGTCACTATCTCTAGTAGTTTTTCTTGCATTACTGTGTTTTGTCTAAGTTAGTATCTGGGCCATATTCATTTTGATTACTTCTCTCTGTTTAAGATGTATCTCTTTTAAAGCATAATATTTTTTTGTTATTGTTTTTTGTTTATTTGTTAATCTTGTCTGACTGTATTAGTTTTTAACTTGGAGCATTTGAGCCATTTGTATTTAATGTAACTACTGATGTGGTTGGATTTATATTTATCATTTCATTATTTGTATCCAATTAACCCATGTGTTTCATACTTTCTGTTCTCTTTCTTAGCTTCCCTTACATTAATCAATCATTTTCATTTCACTTTTTTCCCCATATACTTTGTTACATATGCATATTTTATAACTTTTTAATGGTTGCATTTGAGATTGAACATGTATCCTTGACTTATGGAGTTCAACACAAATGATTCCTTTACAGCTTCCCCAGCAATGCAGAAACCTTAAGATACTTTCACTGCATTTACTTCTATCCCACCTTGGATGTTAATATTGTCATGCATTTTTAATGTTCATATATTTCCTCCTACGAGGCATTAAAATTATTGTTTTGTGAAGTCAAATTTTATATTATTTTGAAATAGTTTTATGGAGATATAATTGATATACAACAAACTGCACATATTTCATGTGTATAATTTGGTTAATATGGACATATGCAAACATCCATGACACTATCACCACATTCAAGGTAATAGGCATGTGCAAAACCTCCCACAGCTTCCTTGGGTCCATCTGTCTTCATTTTGTTTCAAAATTTATCAGCATTAATTTGTATTTCTGCACAGTTTTCTCTTTTCATTACTCTTCATGCCTTCCTTTAATTCAATGTTTTCCCTTGTGATCATTTTCTTTCTACCTTAAAAACATCTTCAATGTGTGTTTTAGTATAGATTCACAGGTCACCAACTCTGTCTTGTCAGAAAACACCATTATTCCACCTTTATCTTTGCAGAATATTTTTTACTGGGTATAGTATTCTAGATTGGCAGTTATTTTCTTTCAGAACATTGAATCTATCACTATATACCTATGACTTCTATCATTTCTGTTGAGGAGCCAGCTGATGAGTATTTTTGTTCTTTTGAAGTTAAAAATGCCTTTTTTTTCTCTTTTAAATTTTAAATATTTTAGTTGAAATATAACATGTAAAGAAAAATGTGTATAACTCTGGTTACTTTTTAAATTTTCTCTTTGTCTTGTTCATAGAAGTTTAAATCTGATGTGTTGCCAAACACTCAGGAATTGCAGAGGTGAAACTTGTGAATTGTTGAAGTAGCAATCAGTACAAGTTTGTTGTACACACACCAGAAAGACTGCTTGGAAACCAGGAACATTCAAACCAAAACCTGGAATGGGGCTTAGGGATATATTGTTATAAAACAGTTATTTTAGTGAGAAGGCAGTGAGTATTTATTCTTTACATATAATATTATAATTTTATTAAATGATAAAGAGTTAGCTAGTGGTTACTTCATATCAATTTTGAGAAACTGTTTAAGTTTCACTTACAAATTCCAGAGGCATAAGCAAGACATAACCCAGGTCAAGTTAGTGTTGCAAAATAAGCTAAATTAAGCTTTGTATGATGAAACTGTTATTATCTGCTCAGGAATTTTCAGGGCTGGCCTCCATTTATTTTCGATTTTAACAATTCCTCCCCTTTTCTTTCTCTCAGCAGTATAGTGTTATTCTCGATTCCTACCTGTGATGTTGTCAGGCTTAAGAATCACACATTCAGTATTTCCATTAGTTGAGTCATCAGGTTGAAGGGCCATGTAGCAACTGTCCTCATCATGTATGTTCTTATTGTTGATTTTATCCAATTGTCTGATCCTGTTGGATATCATTTGGTGTGTGAGTGATTACTGACAGGCATTTAAAATCCTTGGGAGTATACAGTGCTCTAAGAGGTTACTATGATGATGTAAACAGCGACAGATTGAAAAATTCCCCAGAGCAGAGATTCCCAGGAGCCAAGATCTAACTAATTAAATAACTCAGGTGGGTTGTGATTTCTTAAAGTTATTTACATAGGCACAACATGATGTATTAGCAATCACATTCCCTCAAGATTACCTATGGCAGGAAGGATATGAGGACTTTTAATTTCCGGAGGTGAAGTGAGCTTTTACCTAAATTAAGTCTCTATATGATGTGATTGGTCCAGTAACTTAATGAGAGGCACTTCTATGGAAACAAAAGGAAAACAAACTTAAGAGTTCCAACAAATTAGAAATTCAGTTGCAGAGTTTGGAGAACAACCAGTTGAGAAAACTTCTAGATGTCGAGTTAGAAGCATCTTCGGATGAAGTGAGGGCGGGCAGTGGCAATCTGAGAGATGTACCTGGTTTGCAGTTTGAGTGTCTCTGGTGGTCTTTCTGAGTGGCCATAGAGCAACAGACATGAAGATTATCTGCACATGAACTGTTGTGTGATCTCTCTGAAGTTTATATCAAGGTGTCCAGCTCACCTGTCTGATTTTTACCTCCTTTGAATGTTAGCCTCTTCTGACCTCATTATAGCAAATGTTTTCTATTAACTCCAAACAGATCATTTCTTTATTTTAGATGACTTAATTTTTCTCATTAAAAAAATGTGTTACTAGCTACTCCAGCTCACATCAAAGTTGTCCTACTAAAGTTTTGCTATATGTACTTTTTGCTATGTGTACATAAATACATATATACACATACCTACATACATACATACATACACAATCTTTAAATAGAATCCATGAGCCAGTGTAATGTTATTTAGTTGAATTCAAAAGCATTTATTAAGCCATTATATATCTACAAATCTCTATAGTACATGCATATTAGATATGGTCCCTCAATTCAAATTACTTATAAGTAATATCAAAAGATTAGATATGTAGATCAGTAAGTTCAGTATGAAATTGTTGGTAAAGGAAACATATTTATATGAAAGTAAGGATTATAAATCTAGGCACACAGTACCATCAGGAATTTTTGGAAATAAATCTTTGACATAGTGGTAACACTTTCACATTTTGACATTCCAAACAGAGAGACTGTGTAAGCAAAGATATGGAGGTATACAATAGTGTGTAAAAAAACCTGGGGGAAGTTTTCTATCATTGGAGACTATAAGTAGGGTGAGACCTGGCCAGAGACAGAGCGAGGGAAGCATAAAGGTCATGGGATCTTAAGAGCTTAGATACTTTCATGCATCATGGGAATTTGGCATATTTTCAAAGGAGATATTTTCTGCCTAGAGAAATTACTGGAAAGGGATTGAGTCCCAGAGAGAGTGATCCACATGCCTGCTGTCAGTTTCTAAAAATGGCAATAAGTGGTGTTAGCAATAGCCACTGCTTATAAAGCACTTACTATGCAATAGTCACTGTTCTAATTGCTTTAGATAAATTAATGCAATCCTTACAACTGCTTTCTAAAATCATCTCCAATTGGCAGATTTAGAAACTGAGGCATAGTGAAGGTAAGCCACTGACCCAAGTCACACAGCTAGTAAAGGACAGAGCTGGGATTTGGACCCAAAAGGCTCACTCCTCTGGTTTATGGTACAGGGTTCAGAGGCGGCATGGCCTGGGTGATGCTTGCTTTCTCTTGTGGTTTCTTTAAGGGCTTAGTCCTTTCCATCATTCAACCATCAACTTTCTCTTATCCCTAGAAGTGGAGACTTTGCTCTCCTTAGGACTTTATCTAATATCGAATTTTTCTCTTATATACTTATTAGTTCTATCAGATATTCCTTTTTATCTTAATTCTTCTGGTGTCAATATGAATTATTTTGCTTATTTTTACCTCTTATCTGTTTCATACCTGTTTTCAATGATATGAACCCCTTAAAGGCAGGAAACTTATTTACCTTATCCATTATTTTATACCCCATGAAAAAATGTCAGTTTTACTTTATACATTTACATGAAGTGATCACAAATTTTAGGGCAACAAAATGGAATTGTGCCACTTAGCATCTTTCCTGTTCAGTGCTGTTCTTATAAATGTAATTAAAGATCAATGAACCAAGTGTTTAAAAGGAGCCAACTTAATTGCCACAATTGTATGATTTAGATGAATAATAAATGTGCTAATGATAGCATAATATTAAATATTCAACATGGTTATCAAAAGTCAATTAACAGATAATTGTAAATCAGTAAGCCACAAGTAATGAGAAGAACCCTCCCTTTTGGAAAGGTTATTGACAGGAAAAAAAGAATATCAATTTTCTTGCTCTGCAGCACTTAATTTAATAATATAAAAAGTATAGAAAATGTGTAATTTAATCAGGTTGTATAGCAGATTGCTACAGTCTCAAAATCGGCATTGCCTGGTAGAGGATAATCACAGAGATTATGTCCTAGTCTTGGCTGGTTTAAGGAACAGATCTCAAGAGCGACCCTTTCTTTGTGCTTCCTCAGCAAGACCATTTTCAGATAGATCATTTTCTTTCCCTGCTTTCAATGAATTATCCCTCACTCATTATTGGGTTTATGGTAGACAAGTTGTATTGTTCACAAATGAAGCAAAGTTGAGAGATGCTGCTCTAACTATGGAATGAATCTAAGTATGATGGTACATTCTCTACAGTAAAACACCTGATCTTTTGGCATTCCATCAGAGAGTTTTGCATTAATATCTTTCCCTCTCTCTTTATGAAAAAAATGTAACATCCGTTTAGTCAAGGAACTGAACAGCTTAAACTAGGAAATCTAGACAGTTCAGTGTTACTCAAGTAAGGGATCACTCTATTAGGATGATCTCTGTGAATAAAATTCAGAATCTGCAAGTTTGAATTTCATTGAAAGTTTGGCACTAGACAGAACATTATTATAGGTCAAAATTTTCCCTTTAGTGTTGAAAAGACCTAAATTGTTTTCCTTCAGATTTAAATGGGGAAAAAAAAAGAAAAGCTCTGTAATAGGACCTCATTAGTGACACTTAGCTAAGCAACTTTACTTATGTCACAGGTATCTCCTATAGAATTTCAGTTAATGAAAGCAAATTGTCCTTGTAACAACTAATTTGAAACCTGAGTGAGTTGTGAGTTTACGAAAACTTCTTTTCTTTGGTGTGATAAAGTACATTCCCTCCAGGTATAACCTGCTCCAGTCTCACTAAACTCTAGGAAAAGGCCTCTAAAGACCAATTCTTTTAACTTCCAATATGACTGCTAGGTTTCCATTCCTTAAAATATTAAAGTAACAAGGCTTTACTATATGTTGTATAATTTCAATGTAAAAATGTTTTATAAACAGTCTTCATTGAAGGCTCCTTGAATTCTGTGAGATTGTGACAGAAGAATAAGAGTCAGAGAGGTAGATGACATAAGCCAGTGTTCCACGCAACACAACTAATTCTGTGGATTTTTAATTCTCACATGCCCTTTGAATGAAAAGGGATAAATACAGTAGGTTTTTAACCTTGAAAATAATGGCTGCTCAGATATAGCCAGACCCATATCAAGTGAGTTTTGATCAGCCAATTCAAAAGGAATCTGTCATTCAGAGGTCCAAGCCTAAAGCCCTGAATGGACAGGGTCAGGCCCTAGTCACCTGTACCCGGTGGTGACCATTATCAAAGATTACTTGGGTATCTGGCTATAATCAATGGGAAGTAAAAAATATCCCTCCTTATAGCAAAATAAAGGCTTAGACATAGAATTATGCTTTTGGCTTTGCTTCTTGTTAACGGACATTTTGAAAAAAATTATCATTTGAGATGTAAACTTTTATTTTGGCAAGATAACCACAATCTAATACGCATAAGATAAATATACAAATGTAAAAGGCATAAAATAAAACATAGTATCAGTAGAAAAAACACACTTACAAGGCCTCATTCTTTGGTGAATTAACTGTTGTCCAGATTTGCCACTCCCCACCTCCACCCCTTGCAAAATTCTAAAATTTGATTTCCAGAATATGTGACATAGCTCAGTCTTGTAGGACCTGACACATTATATTAGCCCCCTGAAATTGGTGTATAATGCAAGAATGGAATTGCATTCATTTATAATATATTCCTTTGATCTTCATATTAAAAATCTGAAGGCTCTCTCTCTCTCCCTCATGTTTGTCATCAAATGCAGATGAAACTCAAGTCTCAGGCACATATCTATGGACAGTACGCTTTCACTCTGATTCCATTGCCCTTAGTTGCCATGGATGATTGACTCTGTTTGATATATTCAGGGAACACAGAGTACTAACCTTGTAGTGATTTGTCTTGTTGCAATTTGGGGGTAATACCTTAAGTGTGCTGTCTGTGGAATCAGACACTCTGGGTTTAAAAATAGCCTCTATCACAGATTAGCTATGTGATTTTGGGCATATTAAAGTTTCTAAGCTACACTTTCCTAATCTTTAAAGTTGCAATCAAATCTACCTTTAGGTGCGTACTAAATGATAATCTTTTAAAAAATAAGCATTTAGCACACAGCTGGACCAAAATAAGCATTTGATATTAATTATTTGCATATCTTTTCACAAATAAATTATGCATTATTTTAGTTTTATTCTTGTAGCGCAATCTTATTTAATTTTATCCTAAGTTTTGAAGAATGTCTCACAATAGGATGCTAGTGTTGACAACAGTACTTCTTTAGGATCTTAATTAATGATTTATTTGTATTTCAATGAAATTAGGTAGTGTTCACATTGACTTTATCTTCTGTACCTTCTCAAATTCCTTCAGTCAAATCTGCCTCCCACACCCTTGGCCACTTAGTCCCCCTTAGCCTCTGCCAAGGCCTCTGAGGCCAAGCCAGCTCATGAGGTGCATCTCCTGAGGATCACCAGCTTCATAACTAGAATTTCTGGCTCTTCCTAGCTCTTCAAGACATCTCAAGACGAAGCAAAGCATGGTGTGGGATCCAACTTCCCGAGATGCTGCTAAAAGCTTATATAGACTGGGAGTGAGTGTGGGGAGGTGTGGGATCTGATCTGGTTAACCCCCTGTAGGCAACCTCGAGCAAGGGGAGACAGGAGGCAGACAAAACAGGCAGATGAATCCCTTTCTCCCTCTTCTTTCTTCTGATACACTATTCCGAAGAGTGGTTCCTCTGTGACTTGCATATGACGTCCTGAGTGGCCGAATGGATCTTCTTGGGTTTTTATGTGTCATGTCAGATAGGAATGGCCAACTACGCTAAATTATTACATTGCATTGCTTCAATGACTCAGTTCTCTTTTCCATTTCTTGCTCTGAAATTATACATCCCAAGTAAAGCACTGGTATTTTACCTTTGCCTGAGGCTTTGTTTCTAGGGATCTCCAGCTAAGACACACCTTTCTCTTCATGAGCAATCACACATAGTGACAGTCTTCTCACTGATTTTCATTAATTAATTAATTTATTAATTCCATCATAAAACCCACCACTGATGTTATTTAAATCACCATGATAGGCACAATAGGAGATACAAGAGTGTCTAAAATATGTTCCCTGGCTTTATAAAGATTACAGTTCAATAGTGGTGATCCTACAAGTGTCTGTCTTTAAATTATAAATAATACATACCTTGAAGAGATACATAGATAAAGGTTAGAGTTAGAGAGGGACGATTCTAGCTGAGAGATCACTGAAATCAAATACTCTGCTGGTGGCATTTGTTCTGGGTCTTCTGGTCTAGGCACATGTGTGCTTTTGGTGGAGTTAATCAATGTAGAGGTTACAAGGAGAAGAAGGGATGCTAACTCCATAGTCCAAGCAGGTTTATTACTAAACCTGAGAGGGACCCCTCTGTTCTGGTCAGCAGAACAAAGACATCTCTTACAGGCAAAGAGGCTTTTTATGGCCAGGTTTTTTGGCGGGCTTTTGAGGGGAGGGATCAGGGAAAGGTGGGCTTATGGCTTGCTGGTATGTCCTCCTGAGACTGCTTGTAGCCTAAGTAAGATGAAACCTAGGTCTCTCTGAGATGACATATGGGCTTATTCAAAGAGGCGGTACTCCTGTCCGGGCTCTGTCAGAGGTAAATGGGTTGTTGACATAAGGATCCTATAAGTTCTTCTCCCTCACTGAAATGACTTAGTATGTCAGAAATTTTGAGAACTCAAAAGTGTTATTGTTGCTTATGACAAATCAAAAACTCTAGAGACCAAGAGATCTCTGAAATAAAAGAGCTTACTGAGTCATTAACAGATGTTGGCCAGTAAAAAGGACTGAGTCCTGGGACAGAGGTCTCTGCTTCACTAGCAGCAAATCCAGTTAGCAGAAGCAACTTGTCTGCCAGACTCAAGAAATGGAACATTTATAAGTGGTTTCAAGGAAAGTAAGTTGTTTAAATTCACATTAGCTATAGATGAGGAAGGCAGGCTGACATGAAGTGAGGAAAATCTGGGGTTAGGTGGTTAGTCCATAGAGAAGGCTCACAGATTTGCTGATGGTCAGGGACTGCGCGTCTATAAGAGGGATACAGTTCTAGGGGCCTTCTAGATAGCTGTTGACCCAGTTCATTCAGGAACATGGAGTCTCTGGTTAATTATAGCCCATGGCTACTAACAATTGATTACCTTCACTTTCTCATCTCCTCAATTCTCTGGCCCTTATGTCACTTAATTTTGGGACATTTCAGATGTTTTTTCTTATCACTTATAATAGAATCAAAGCAATCATATTTAATTTAAATATTTAAAGAAATGGCTTTTGATATTTTCTTAACAAGCATATAATTGTTCTAGAAAACATAAATAAGCAAATAAAAAAGAAACACTTATAATTCCACAAGTGTTAACCCTCGTAACATTTCAGACACTTTTTGTATGTATCCATTTGTAGTTTTTAAAAAATGGAATCATATGGAATGTAAAAGTTTATCTTAGTATTATTATTTTGTGAATATTTTTCCATGTCAGTAATGCTTTCACAGTTTTTTAATGACGGCATAGTTTATGAGTTTACTCATTTCACTGTAGCACTGTGCCATTGTTTATTTATCCAAAACTTTCTATGATCATATATTTCGTCTCAACTTTTTTTTAAGATTCGAATTGTGTTACAGTGAGCATTCCAAGTTAGTGAAATCTTTCTGCATAATCTTATTTCCTTAGGATAAAGTCTTATAAGCACAATTGCTATGTTAAAGAACATAAGCATTCACCATCACAGTTTTTCTGTTATTGTTCAATTGGCAGCCAAAACATTATCATAATATGTAAGTTTATCAGCACTATAAAATATTACTGCTTTTCCAGCATATAATGGATTTTATAATTTAAAATATGTGTGTCATTTTGATTGGAAGAAATTCATTTCTCATCTGTAAAGCAGAGACAGCAGTAACTATTTCAGAGTATTTTGTCAAGATTAAACAAAGATAAGTGAGGATGTGAACACTAACTTTTTTTTTTCTAAAGTAGTAAACATAGAAAAGATTAGATGGGGAAAAGGACACTACAGAAAAAGGGGAAGACCAGAAGTTTGTATAAGGGAACAGCTTTGCAACTATAAGACACTTTATTTTAAAATTTAGAATATATGAATGATTTGCAAGCAAAATATAAAAATTGACACAAAAGAAGTAGAAATCTACAGCTGAAACTTATCATAGATGAGATTGCAAAGAGTTTAAAATGCCTATTGTTAAAAAGGCAATAATAGGATCAGAAGGATTTACTAAAAGGTTTTTGGTCACCTTTAAATGCTAGATAACATTCATTTTTGGAAAACCTTTCCAAACCATAAAAACAAGTGACAAATTTCCAAGATCACTTTAAAAAGTCAGAATATCTGTAGTAATAAATCTGATAATGATCTCACATAAAGAGAAATCTATAGAACAGTTTTTCATATGTGCATAGATTAAAAGATTAAATATAATATTGGAAAACACCATCCATATCTGAATAAGATATTATTCTTATTGTGGGTATATTGCTGGAAAAGTGGGTATGTTACTGGAAACAAGCCAATATCGAGAAACCTATCTTCATTATTCATTATAATGACAATTAAAGGAGAAAATTAAATTTGATTATATGAATCAGTGCTGAAAAGAAATTTGATAAAATTCAGCAGTTATTTCTAGTAATAGCATATATATATAATATAAATGGAAGCAATTATTAGAGTATTATAGTTACTGTTTATCAAATTCTGTTTCATGCATTGTCACAATGATGAAACACTAAATCCATTTCAGTAAAACAAGAAGATGATAAAGAGACACCTGCTGTCACCCTACCATGTTGCCTGTGAATGTCATGAGTCAAATATGTAAAAGTTACTATAAACATTGGAAAAATTGTACGATATCCATTTTTTTGTCAATGATATGATTGTATGTCTATAAAACCAAGAAAGTTGTAGTAGCATATTGCTAGCATCAATTTTTAAAACTCTATAAGGGGACTAGAGGTGAATAAATATTTGTATAAAAGTTCTATTGTAGAGTGAACAAAATTGTGAAGTTTTTAGAAATAAATAAGAATCATAAGGGAATTTTATGAAAAGACATTAGAAAATCTTATTGAAGAACTAACATATAGACTAACATAAATATGTACCATATTCTCAGATAGAAATATTTCATTGATAAGCATATTCATTTTATATAAATAGGATATAAATTTACTGTAGCTGCAATTGGAGTATTAACTTTTTTATTGAAATATAGTTGATATACAATATTATATTGGTTTCAAGTATACAACATAGTGATTCAACAGTTATCTGCATTATTAAATCCTCACCCCAACTAGTGTACTTACTATCTGTAAACACAGATATTACAGAATCATTGACTATATTCTCTATGCTGTACTTTCATCCCCATGACTAAGTCATATTATGACTGAAATTTTGTGCCTCTTTATCTTCTTCACCCACCCAGCCTACCAACTCCAACTCCTCCCTGATGGTAACCACCAGTGCTTTCTCAGTGTCTAAAAGTCTACTATTGTTATGTTCATTTTGTTTTGTTTTGTTTTTAGATTCCACAAATACATGAAATCAAATGGTATTTGTCTTTCTCCACCTGGCTCATTTCACTTATAATACCCACTAGGTCCATCCATGTTATTCCAAATGGCAGGATTTCTCATCTTTTCTATGGCTAAATAAGTAATAACTTTTGTATGAAAGAATAATTGTTGAAAAATAGTCACGAAGATTTTGAAGAACAATGGTGCTGTTCTAATCAAATCAGAAATAGAAGAGGGAATTCAGAAATAGATCTCAGTACATATTGGCCATTATAATTTTAATTTTCATTTCTCTTTTGAGTTTGCACATTTTCTTTGATGATTGTTGAGATTTGCTCTTCTGTGACCTGCCTGTTCAAGATTGGGATTTAATCATCTTTTTCATTTCCAAGAGATTTTTATCTTATCATTTTAATTGCCTTTAACAGACTTTTCCAAATTTATTATAAATTTATAATGTGGGCAAAGAGTACTCATATATTTGTTGATAAAGGTGAACTGCTTCAGTTTATTAGAAAGTAAACTGGGAATGTCTGGTAAAATTAGAAATAAATGTATCCTTTAACAAGAAATTCTCTCTTATTGGAGTTACTCTCATGGAATAAATATTGGTAAGAAGATACAAGTACGCAACACATCAAACAGCAAAGAAAACAAGCCCTCAAACAAAACAATCTTGGAAGCATAAAAAGTGCCTCTCAACTGGTCAATTTCTGACTAAATCATGAAACATATGCGGTATCACACCATCTTTAGAAACAGTGAGTTAGAACTCTCCCAGTTCGCTTGGATGAATTTAGATAAGGTCTTACTGAATTTTTGGTAAGAGTGGAGTCTAGGCACATGCTTAAGTTATTTTATCTTTATAAAACACAATGAGAAGTAAACTTCTAATGGATGTAAATGTGTGTGTTCGCATGACAATATGATCCTAGAGGAAAATATTAAAGTGAATAAATTATGTTGTCATGATCTTTGGAGAATTGGGAGAAATGAAAAAGGGAGAAAGCAAACAGTAAGGAACAGACAAGTGAGTGACACTAAAACATATATCTAATTCCTTTATGTGTTTATATAAACATGTATGTATGTATGTATGTCAAAGAAAAAAAGTGAAATGGGGGTAAAGGCTTGAAGCTTCCAGTACACCCTCAAAAATGTTGAGCTCTTAATAGTTGTTCAGAAACTATTAGACCCTCATTTTACTTCTTTTTCTCTAGTCTGCTTGCTTGCTCATACTAAGATTTCAAAAAACTAGTATAAAGGGTATAAGCAGGGATCAATAGACTATAAACTTACTTGTAAAATACAGACCATGATCTATTTTCTTTTTCTTTTTGTAAGACCCAGCAGCAAAGACTGGTTTTTATATTTCTAAATAGTTATATTTTATTTGTTATATATGTACATACACATATCTTTAATTTTGTTACTGACTCATAAGGCATAGAATATTTACTACCTCTGAATTTCACAAAAAAGTTTTCCAACCCCTGATATAAAGATCAAAGCCTAAGGCAAGGTGTTTCTCATGAATGAATTAGGTGGTCAAATGGTAGGTGAAATTTTATCACAAGTTGTGGCAATCCAAATAAAAATTCCAAATTGATTTAAGAAAATTGACCTATGAAAGATAGTACTTTAATTGCTCTATAATTATGAAAGTAATTTAACCCTGTCATAGAAATGATTCCCTATTTTCATTAAAAATGTCAAATTAATAAAGATTTCTGGCAATTTCAATCATAACTTCAAAAAACACACTTTCCTTGTTATTTTAGCCATTCTACTACCAGAAAAGGTTACTATAGTATTACCATCACCTTGACACCAAAAGCTAATAATTGAATGTAAAAAATAATAATAATATTGAAGACCTCTGTAAATGTAAATACTACAGTTTCAAATCAACTCCCATGAGTTTAACAATTTACAATTATAAATGTAAATGTAGAATTATAAATTATATATTTGCCTATATTCACAATTATCTGAAATCTAAGTAGGATTTATTCCACAAATGTAAAAATGATGCAAAATCAGAAATTATATCATTATAACACATCACATTTATAATGAAAGGAGAAAAAATGACAATGCAATGATGCCTAAAGAACATTTAATGATATTCAAAATCCATTCTAAATTAAAATATTTTTGTTAATTAGAAATAAAAGGGTTCCTTGATAACATGAAAAAGAACACCTACCCAAACCTATAACATTATTTGAAGAAGAAACATTAGATAGGTTCTCATTAAAGTCAGAAACTAGTGACAAATGTCTGCTGTTATTGTTCAAACTCCTAGTAGAATGGCACCAAGTCATCTCAGTGTCATTTGGTCTCAGTAGATGTTACAGATACTTTTTATTATGTCTGCCAGCTCATCTAGTTTGTAACCATCCTTCTGAGAGCTGTTCCCCTTCCTTCTATAGGGCATAGAGATGGGTCCCTGTGGAGGACACACTCTAGAGTAACCTCCAGTGATTCATGCCTCTTTATAATCCCCTGAATGACGGTGGACCAGTGCTTTGCTTCTAACCAATAGAACATGGCGAGCATGGTGGAGAGACATTCCCTTGGTTGTTAGGTTAGGTGGCAAAACTCCCTTGATTATGTCTTCTTATATAAGACTTCATCTGAGCTAGAGAGTCAGACCATCCTCCTGTCCTTGAAGAAGCAAACATCCACACTGTGAACTCCCTATGGAGGGGGCCACATGGTAAAGAATGGCAGGTTGCCTTAATGTCCTGAGGCCAATTTCACTCAACAGCCAGGAAGAACCTGGGACCTTCAGTTGTACAGCTTCAAGGAGAAGCATACTTAGTGAATTTGGAAGCAGATTATTTCCTAGTTGAGTCTTCAGATGAGAATGCGGCCCAGACAACACCTCAATTGCAGCCTGTGAGGATCCATTTAAGCTGTTCTTAGATCCCAACTCACAGAAACTGCTAGATAATAAACAATTTGTACTAGTTTGTTATACAGCGTAGAAAACATATACAGTCCCCAATAGTTATGTTTATACTATATGGTAAAATACTAGGAGTAAAGAGGGTCAAGATCCTTTCCCAGATAATTTGGAATTGGAACTAAAATTTTTCAGTTTCATTCTGGGCTTGTGTAAGAGCATAGAAATTCTAACAAACAGAGGCTATGAAGAAATAGTGTCTTAAAGTGTGGGTTGAGTAGCAGAAAAGCTAATCTATAGAGAGTCAATAATGTAGCAGAGAAAGAGAAATGGAATGTAGGAGAATCCTTCCTAGTTTTAATTTACCATCCATTTCCTGACTTCAGTCCATTTAATGTGGGCTAACTGCATTTTAATCCTTGATTTAGCTGCTATGATATTCCCTGTATTCTTGTAACAAGTCCCCCACCTTTTAAATAAATTTTTCTCTAGTTAGTATCTGCTATATGCAATCAAAGAGCCCAAACTATTTACATAATACACAAAGAATGGAAAATTGAACCACTCTTGGTAACCAGCAGTACTGTTTTGCAATACAATCTCCTAATATGTCTTTTTTTCTTTTAGCTCTATAGGTTGATTTATATCCAGTTTACTTTGTAAAATTAGCTTTCTCTTCTTCAAGCTAAATAATTAAAATTCACAATTCCAATTAATGAGCTAAAATCTTTAAGTGTCCAAAGGGGGAAAATACATTTTATGGTCTTAGAACAAGCTAATTACTCCAGTATAATTTCTTCTCAGAATGAAGTTAAAACAAAAATTGAGATGGAGAGACAAGTATAACTACTATGTGAAAATAATGTTGTCTGCCTCCTATAATCTTGCTTTTTGATTGGACTAAAATGAATTAAGAAAAAGTACCATAGAAATAAATTATTCAATGAAGTCTTAAAATTAAAATCAGTGAATAATGAATTAGGAAATGATATTCAGATTATGGAATGATATTAGCAAAGTCAGCTTCAGAGAGAAAAAATGACGTTGATTTCACACATGATTCTAAATTGGAAGGTAATATAAACAGCCATTGTGAATCAAACAACAGCATTAAATTGCCTCTGGGAGTCTAAGGATATGAAAAGAAATTGCATAACACAAGGAAATGAACACTGATTGAACTAGGAAAATTATGTATGGTAATATTTTTGAAATAAGATATTTCTGACAAATGACCTGATGGCATAAGGTAGGGGACATATAAGAGCTGTACTAGTACCAACCTTTCAAAAATGATTGCCCCACAGTGACCACAAGTACTAGGTTGGTGATTCCATAGCATGCGGATAAATGAATAGAAACTTGCTCTTGATGCGGAGAGACGTGAGGAGAAAGGCCTAATTTATAGCCTTGCTGATTTCCATGGTAGAAATAATCTCACCAAAGCCGGTTTCAAGCTGATAATGTGAAGTCAATGAACGTGGAGTTGGGAAGAGATATGTACAGTCAGCTCCAGCCAGCTCCGACACAGGTGATTCCTCTGGGGTGCGTCATCTAGGTCCTAGTAGTAGGCCCTGTGGCAGGCTCCTAAAGAAACTAGGCAGTTTTGTGTTAGAAATCTTGCAATTCTCTGTCTTTTCACAGAAGAGGGAAGGTGGAGCTTCGGACTTCTCTTAATTTAAAACTATTTACATCCATTATATGTATAGCAGAAATACTATGTGATTGTATGCCACTGTATATCAGGCTTCAGTAAATAGGAGGATGAAAAAAATGAAATAATTTCTAAAGTTAATCACCCCTCTCCCAACACACACACTTGACTAACCTAGAGTTTCTTGATATTTAGGATGCATAGAGTCTTACTCTGTAGGTCTGCAGTGGGGTATATGAATGCACACTTCAGTCAGCCTCCTAGTAACACAGACCCTTAGGGAACACACTTGAGAATGACTGATTTCCAAGTGAAACTCCCTACTGTTACCAAACATTACTCTGCTAGGTACAGGTGCTAGGCTCCTGGAGTCTGGAGCTAGATTAGGAAGCATGGCATGTTGTAGAGGGCTTACATTCTGTCTTTATGCTTGCCTGGATGTCATTCTGTGCTCCAACATTTGTGAGCCATGTGACCTTGGACAGTGTATATATGCTCTCTCTGTTTCCTAATGTGTAAACTATTACTTATGCCTTTAGACAAATGAGATAAGCATGGAAGTGCTTAGAGCAGTGGCCTGCACCTTGAAAGAAACTTATGTTAATTTGCCTCTACACAAGGAACTCTTAAACTGTCTAAAGACGTAGTCAAATAGATCATCGCTTATGGTGTAGATTGAAGATATGTATAGGCTATACACAGATGCAGTACAGAATTGTTCACTTGACTCCATCAGGGTGGGTCAAGCAAGGTTTAGTGGCAAGGGTTTGTTGGAGCTAAGAATTTCAGCACATCAGGGGAATAAAGTTGGGGAAGACAAAAGGTAATGAAGTCAAATGTAGGAATTTGTTAGGAAAGACAAAGTGTTTAGGAAACAGAGGTGGTTTGTTTTGCCTGCGGTGTTGTAGTTCATGTGGTAGTGTTTTGGGAGTGAAACTGAGAAACATACACTTTTCAAAACTTAGAGGTTTATGTAATAAAGCATTTGGTTTCATCTTCAAAATGAAAGTAAATGATTAAGGGACTTTAAGCAGGAAAATGTCATATACAGGTTTGTTCTAGCTCCCTCTGAGTCAAGACCAGGGCATAATGATGCCAGTTTCTATGCTTCCATAAAAGACGAGGAAAGGAATTGTTAGGTGTAGACTAGGTGGGGTAGTGGTGTTTAGTGTATGTGGAGGGATAGTGATGCCACAGGGTGCTAGAACCAAGTCTCACTGGCCCCTGAGAGCCTATTATTAAATCTTCAAGAATTTTTCTAACCGGTTGTTAAACATGACTAAATAAAAACTATATAAATTATGTAAACTTGTATAAAACTATATTAAAAATAAAGATAATAAATACTGAAAACTTATCATCTCCTTGTTATCTTATTACATCTTACTATTTGCTATGCTCTTCAGACTGTTTACACCTATTGTTCCCATGTGGTGGAAATACTGTGTAATTGAATGTCACAGTTCATCTCTTTGAAAACAGTCATGATGGGAGTATTTGTACCACAGAAGGCTAAAATCACCATGACTTTGGCTCTATGCATTGTTTTGTTATTTTCTAGACTTAAGAAAGTGGTGAGAAAAGTGAACAATGCAGGTTAAACCTAAAAGTGCATCATGTCTATACCATTACGTGGTAAATAGTGCAAAACACCGAGGAAATATGTGCTAGGTTTCAAAAAATATTATCTAATTCAACAGAGATGTCACTGACATCATTTACTAGAGGGTTAAGTTACCACATACATCTTAGTTGCCCCTCTTTTGTCTTAATGATTAATACAAATAAAAATATGAGCTGACATTTCTGAAGGAACTACATTTTCTTCTGTTGCAACCATAGATTACATCTCAAATTTCAGCAGAAGTCAATTAAAACATCTGTGAGACCTGACTGGCTATATGGAATTTCAGTAGAGTATTGTATATTTTATGATTATCTGTGAATTGTGTGTGACACATCCTATCTATCAGTAAGATTTGTACTAAACTTATGTATATGCATCTGTATACACTTTTTCCCCTCATTGGTCTCACTGTTAAGTATAACAGCACACCGTGGGGTAGTAAAATGGTTTTTGACAAAATTATATGGCTGGTAGAGTAGGTGAAGGAAAGAGAGGAGAATATGATAACCCCAGTTCTAGGATTGGGGTACCAGAGAAGATAGTGGTGTCAACCACTGAAATCACAAACACGTTGAGAGGGCCAGGTACCCATGGGATAATTACAAAGGGAAATACTCAGTTTGAGATTTTCCAAATTAAATCCTTGCCTGTAAAGCTCCACTCATTTCTGGGTATATAGGTCTGGCCGTTCTATGTCTAAATGCTTCTTAATTCCAAATTCAGAGCTTCTTGGTGGTAGGCAGTCGGAAGCTCCTAACAAAGGAGTAAACGGAAAAGTCGCTTGAGGGTACTAGGCTCTGTAACCCTTTGATCATTGTGTGGTGGGAAATAGTGCCTTGTTACCACCTCCCGCTTCTATATTACAGATTTTGATAAAGAAACAGGAATAATTCCATGCAGTAAGAATGAATTTCTTAGACACAATTCTTTGAGGTTTTCAGAGGTAAACTGAATTAGATACACCAAGAACTTCATATTTGCCAAATAGTACTTTTTCCTATATTCTACTGGCTTATTTAGGATAAATAGGCTTATTTCTGATAAGGTCTTATTAATGCAAAGCTAGGATAATACTAAACCTAAAGAGTGAAGAAGCAATTAAAAAGAAAACACAAACTATTAGTTTCTTTGATAGGAAACATGTTATTACTCTGTCCTTCCTCTGCTTGTGCTTTGCTAAATCAAATTTTTCTTATCCTTTTATTATTGCATGGACTTACTGTCATAATCTGTCTGTATCTTTTATTTCTGGACATGTTTCATCACCTATTTTTATTATCCTTGTAGTAATACGTATCTTAATAAAACCTTTTTGGCTAAACTACTGGGGGATGGGATATTTTTCCAAATGGTTGTAAGATCTGCCCCTGGATTGGTGGAAGCTCTGGATTTGTTAAGTATTTGCCTTCATTCCAGCTAAAGAGTGCAAACTTTTTATATTTCTTCACTTTTTATCAATCATACAGTTTTTATATATACATAGTTTTATTACCAAAAATTGTGAGCATATTTCTGGCTGACCCACTTAAGGGTGTGTGTGTGTGTGTGTGTGTGTGTGTGTGCACATTGCTTAATAATCATCTTTGGTCACTTCATTTGATTTAATTACTTGGATAGCCTAAAAAGCTGTGACATTTCTGGGGCAGAGATAGGCTATAAGAAGCGTAGGGAATTTCCTCCTTAAAGAAGATTCTGGGAAAACAGGTGCAGGGCATGTAAAACAATATCCTTGGAGAATAAGATTCTAATGTACTCACTGGTTCAAATTCAAAGATTTATTTCTTTAGATCAAAGTACTTTGGTCTCTTAGAGGGCACTTCAGTTGCCAGCTGCTCAGGACTGTTAGTCACAAAGATGGTAGGGATGAGCTATTCTTTGAATACAGTACAGTTCTTTTCCAAATAACAAATTTCCTAGGAGTTTGTCTCCATGTCACTTTCATTTAACAATAAATGTTTAGTCTATGTCACTTTAGCCTTTTGGCTAAACTCCACAGGAGTTGGCAGAGAGAATCACATTAATTGTCCATTTCATCTAATAACCCTCTCTGGCAGAGGACCATTTCTGCTTTTCAGGGGCAGACAAAACATAAACCATAATGCATCTGTCCAATTGGAGATTACAAGATTAAATTTGTTGAGAAAAGAAGAATAGATTGAGAACTTTGATCAATCATTGAAAGAGATGGATGCATTTTACTGGCATTTAAACATGTGCATGACCTATTACAGCAACTTTGAGTGTCTTCATACAACTTAAAAGTAGCATGACCATGTAATTTTTGTCAAAATTAAATCCATAAAAATAAAACCTTATTTCCATTTGTGATATATTTAAACAAATTGTAATACTCATGCAAGATTACAACTATCCTATCCTTAACTTTGTGATGTTAGTCAAAAAACTGTGATTCAAAGTATGGTTCAAGGACCAGAAGCATCACCCTTACCTGTAAGCTTATGACAAATGCAAAACAACAGGCCACACCTTAAATCTACAGAATCAGAATTGACATTTCAGTGAGACCCCTGGGACATTTGTATGCTCCGTAATGTTTGGAAAGCACTGGTTCACAGGATATACTGAAAGTCATACTTAAAAAAAAGAGTAATCACTAGTTCCCTATATTTTCAAAGAACTGAATAGATATACTGTCTTATTTCTCCCTAACTAGAAAGCTTCACTGCTACTCAAGTCCTTTCACGTCTATGATCACTGGTCTTTATCTAATCAGAATAAAATATTCACCCTGCATTCTTCTCAAAGTTATTGCAGAGTTAGACTATTATGATCCTGTCTCTTCAGGCTTCTTTGATATAGAACAGTTCTTCCATCTTTCCTTGACTTCTATCATCTTGATAATTTGGAAGATTGTAGACCATCCATTTCATGGAATGTCTTTCATTTGTGTTTGATGTGTTCTCATAATTAAATACAGGCTACTTATCATTAGCAAAAATATTAAAGAAGTAATAATGTTCTTATAGCATTATCTCAGGTGATACATGACTTCAATTTGTTTCATTACTGGTAATATTGATGTTAATTACTTAATTAAAATAGTATCTGTCAGATTCTTCAGTGTAAAACTTACTCTTCTTTTCCTTTGTAATTACTAAGTATTTGGGGTAGAGATACTTCGAGACTATGAAAATATCTTGTTCCACATGAACTTTCAATTTACATATATATAAGTAGAGGCTTGTTGTATTCTCTAAATAGTCCATTCCTATCATTACTTATTTTGATGACCTGATTTTCTAAAATTTATCCAGTGGGATGCCAGGAGAAGCTGGTTTCTATATCCTTTTAGCATGTCCCTATCAGTCTTTGAGTCCTTAGTTCCTTTTGGGCACAATAAAGTATTCCAGGTTTATCTCTCACTTTTCATCCCCCAGTCTGAGTCAACTACTTCCTCAAGGGGCCATGGTATCTATGGGTGTAGAATGATCTTCAAAGCCAAGATCTGGGCTCTCGATGTGCTCCTTGCTACTGGGAGGGTGGTGTGCTCAGGTTACTAAGGAAGAGTGTGGAAGGAAAGTGCGGTGGTCAGTTTTATGTGTCATCTTGGTTAGGCTACAGTTCCCACCTAGTCAATCAGACTCAAATCTAGGAGTTGCTGTGAATATATTTGTGATGTGATTAATGTTCATAATCAGTTTATTTCAAATAAAGGAAATTATTCTAGATAACCTAGGTAGGCTTAATCCAGTCGGTTCAGGAATCTTAAGAGCAGAGCTGAGGGTTTCCAAAGAAGAAATTTTTTCATGTTTTGCCACACTCCAGAGTTCTAGATGCCCTTTCTGATGCCTGCTCTGTGCCTTTGGACTTTCCTAACCAGCCCCCCACAATCATATACAGACATTCCTCGCCATGAATCTCTTAGTAAATATCTCCTACTGGTTCTTCTTCTCTGGTTGAATCCTGCCTGATACAGCAAGGAAAGGGGATTAGAAAAGGACAAGAAAGCATACAAATAGTTTTTAATGGCAATTCACTGAGAAATGTTTAACTCTCCTTTTCCTACAAGGGACAACAAATAGAGCTGAAGAATATATGGCATGAGAGTTTAAGTTAATCATAATGAAGAATTTTCTTACAGTGGAGATTAAAAATGAAAGCATGGCATTGCTATTTAAGTCATTTAGCATCCAAACAGTGCCTTTTCAGAAAGAACATGGACTTTCTCCTATGTCAATATATTCATTTACAACCCATCTCCAAAATTCCCTTCCATAGTGAGTAAACTAACCTTTACTCTGAGTTCCAAAATGTTAAGTCAAAACATACTCTAAAAAAAAAGAGAAAAATAATTTGAGATTAAAGGTCACAAGAAATAGACATTTATCTGTGCAGCTGTAGTCAATGAAATGTTTCCTTCTGTCACTCTCTTATCACTAGGTTTGTTCTATCCTCTCTGGAATGCTTGTTCCCTGCCTCTCATAAGAATGTCTTCTAAATTGTTATATCTCAGCATAAATACCTCTTTTTCTTAGAGGTTTTTCTCAAAGCAACTCTCTCTTCTGTTAATGCCTATCACAATCTATGTCTGTTTTCTATTTTATCACATATCACAATTTTGTCCTCTTATAAAAACTCTTCATTTGTTTGTTTTTATTCTTTCCCTCACCAAATTTAAAACTCCATTAGAAAAGGGTTCATCCTGTTCACCTTCACAGTTCCAGCACTTAAGACAGAGAATAGGTACCCATTAAGTATTTGGAATGAATGTCACATGTCACTGCTGCTTATCTGCTTATGACCCCAACATCAAATTATTTGGGGAAAAAAAAACACAACAGTTTGATATATGATCAAAGGTTGGCTATCTGCTGATTAGATGCTGTACAATTTCAAGCCCCTAGATAGATAAATCCAAATAAAATTTCCTCAAGTCCAGTGTTACCATTTCACTTTGTCTGAATACTATCACTCAGTATGAAGAGTTGCTCCCCTTCAGCTTCTCTGAGTAGGTACTGTGGTCATTCATCTGTCTGTCAGTAAGAATTTAGTCATGGTGAAGTGCACTAACAACTGGACCACAGACAGCATCATAAGTGGGAAAATCTGAGATTTATTGCTCCTATAAGCTTCACTGTGGAAGAGCCAGAGAACTATTACAAATACATAATGAGTCAGACAAAAGTTGAGGGTGAGTCCTACTCAACTGTCTTGGGGGTATCATAAGCAGATAAAAGATCACTCACTGATCACTTCCTCAGTAATGGAGATACTGGGAGACCATGTATCAGTCCATACTGAATTACTGGTGAAATAAACCTCTTTCTAATACTGAACTGAGGAGCAAACTAGCTTTTCTTGTTACTGGAGAATACATCAGTGAAAGATCTATTTATGCATGCTATTAAACCTAGTAAGAAAAAAAATCATACATGGTGTAAAAAATATCAGAGATATAATTCCATGTAGCACTGTTGGAAGTTAGGAATATGATGGGTTCATCCTATTTCACTCAATATCGGCCATAGAGACTAAGTTGTTGGAATAATGTTCTGTAAGTTATAGTAGTTCTTTAAATACATTTCCTTCATTTTGATGCCATAATAAACAATAACCAAGAGTACTTTTTTTCTGATTTCTGCCGATAAACATACTCATTGATTATTAGTGTTTGTTTGGCAGATTGTTCAGTAGTTTTATTTCGTGAGTGACTGTCACTACAAATACCATTTGCCAATGTCTATGATGTGAAATGGCCTGCCTGGTTAGGCCAGTTAAATAGCCCTTTGTTTTTGCGGCAAAGGACGGAACCATTGTGAAAACTACACTGACTGTTTTGGTATTGCATTGCTTTGCTGAGGAGGCCAAAGCATGTCCACAGATGTCTTTAGGCGGTGAGATGCCGTCTACAAGTACTGAATGATGGACTATGGAGACAATTGGATATGTGAGTACTTTATTTTCTATGCAGATGTTTTGACTTTTTAGGGAAGAAGTGTTTTTTCATTTGTTTACGTGATCAATTACTAGTAATGCAGTAACAAAATGCTGTGCTGTTCCCAGAGTAATGATTATGTTGAGATCATTTTCTTATTAAAAAAAAAACCAGTAAGTAGGTACAATCCCATCTTGGCTTTCATCTTGAAAGAAAAAAAAATGTTGAATGTAACTTTTGTGACTCTGATTTCAAACATGTGTTTGAAAATGGTAATAAAGGATTAACCTAATGTCTGGATATTTTTGTGACTAAATATTTTTAAATGTCTTGATAATTGATTGTATTCTTCAGTTTATATGTAATCCTTTAGTGTAAGGCACACATAGTTTACAGAAATGAAAGGGGATGCTTTACCATAACTTAGACTCCTAGTTCGTATTAATTATCATATTAATAAGTGGATATTTTAAAACATATGGGATTCCAAGAAGGTTTTGTTGCCAAACCAAAGATGGTTTCCATTTTTGTACTCAACTCACATACATAAAGTATAGAAATGTTGAGAGTCTCCCAATCCTACTTTAAGTAAGTAGACAGACGGTTTTGATTTTTGTGGCGGATTTAACAGGCAAATGTCCAAAAAAAACAAAAAAAGAAAAAAAAAACAAAACCTGTGTGTTTTTATTGTCTGAACAGCCTCTACCTTTTTATAGTACGGTGTGGATTTTTGTTTTTTTCCTGATATGAAAACTCTAAAACTCCAGTTCAGTATTTTCCATTATAAATCATTAGAAATGAGAATCATAGCTTACTTACACTTCATGGTTTGATCTCTCAAAAGATTCAGCTGTGTGTAAATCAACTTTGATACTGAACATTGTCTGAGTTTGATTAGATTTAACCATAACATAAAAATATGGAAATATACAAATTAAAATTTGAGGACATAGTGGCATTTAGGATTTGTAGGGTCAGTCAACCTTACATTTAGCCCTTGTGCTATAGAGTCTCATGGGAGTGCGAGGAAATAGCTGTGCCATGTGTATTCTGGTTTGGCCTTCCAACAGAAGGGTGCACATTATGAAAGCCACTGAAACTAAAGAGCAAGCAAGGATATCTAAAACTCAGCATGAGTATAATGGGCAGAGGAACTTGAAAAGAATACTTCCCCAAAGCCCCTATATTATCACCACAAGGTAGAAGTCTGTTGCACTCAGTGCCGTTTACTCTTCCTCATTTTGGTTGACCTGCAAAGTAATGATGAACGTGACTTGAATGTTCATATGGTGACAAGGGAATCATCTATTGTGTAAGTGGCCCTGGAAATGTGCTGAGGCATGCACGGTCTAAACTAGCCAGCCAGCCATTCTGTCCTGCTGACTGAGTGGTATCAAGGACACAGCAGCTAACCCTCACATTTTGCTTGGTTGCAGCCCTCTATCTGAATAGGGTCCACGGAGCATTGGTTCTGGGTCTTAACGAAACAAATCTTTCCCCTTTAAATGTCAGGATGTCATTAGACCTTTGCATTGGTTCATTTTAGTGATGTTTTCCCCCACCCTCAAGTGAAGTGAAGTGAAGTGAAGTGGTTAACAGCCTCTGCAGTCTTAAAAGTACAAGCTTGTAATTTGACACTAGGTGGACTGTGTGACTCTGGAAACAAAGACTGTTTGAACCTGCGTTTTGTTATGGTGGGATTTAAAGACCACAGTAAGACTTGATAAAGACATAGTTTGTAAGAAAGTAACAGTAATTTCCATGTTCCATAATGCTCAGTTAGGAGGTGCCATCTGACTTCTAAAAGCCTTGGCCGAGTTAATGATGGGAAATTGCTAAAGAGCGTGCCTTCTATGTCTTGGATGCAGCTACATTTTGGTAATTTATATTACAGGCATGCTACTCAGATTGTTAGCAGGAGCTTCTGATCATTTAATTTTCTGTCTTTTAGGTAAAAACACAATTCTGATTCTATAAGACAATGTTATGATACACATATTTGGAAAGATACAGAGAGGATTTTCAGGGTCTATGTCAGATTGTATAAGTATATTAGCCTGTCATTTTGTCATGTAAAAGAACATTTGTTAAACACTGCATGTTGTGGATGAATTTACACATCATTTGGACAAAATGTTGTTTAGTATTGACTTGAAAGAAACTTGATTTTGGTTTCAGTCTGGTGAATAGTATTTTAGTCTGGTATTTCCATTTCAATCAAATGTTTTGAAATGTCATAGCATGGTATACACAATGAGCCCAAGAACAAATGCAGTTAACAAATGTTTAAAATTGTTTATTTTCTAATTGATAAATTAGAGTTAAAAAAACCTATCAAACACTACTACCACCATTGCTACTACTACTGTTACTTCTAACAACAGTAATGATGATTGATAATGATGCTAATAGCAATAACAGTAGCATAAAAGGATTCCATTTTCTCACCACCTTTGACAATGTTCTCCCTTCTTAGGGGCTGTCCTGGTATTAACACCAAAAATCCTGCACCTGGAAACCTTTCAGTACCAGTCTAATTTACACCTCTTTGATAGATAAATATCTAGAACTCTAGCAGTACCACAAAAATCTTTGTATTTTTATGTTACTCTGGTTGACTTAGTTTTTATATCATTATGACCATGTAAATACCAGAGCCAAGTATAAGAAGATAATACTCCCTTTTTCCTAATGCTATTTGATCTTCTTAGACCTAATAATTTGCTTTTATTTCCACTGCATGATTTGCTGTCCACATAGTCTTATTTTTGTTTCAAATGCTGTCTCATTCTATTGAATCTCCATTTTTAATGGAGAGCTCATTTCATAATCCTTTTCTTTGTTCCTGAGTTCATCCATTTTTGTGGTTTAATCCTTAGCTTTCTGAAACATGCAATTCTTTCCTCAGAAAAACTGAAAACAAGTATATCTCCTAGTCCTTGGATGGAAAAGAATTTGAGAAAAACTCTGCCTTCATACTGAGTATTTTGGCTTTGCATAGTATTCAAAGTTGAGGTTATTTGCCTTCAAAATCTTGCAGACAATTATCTTCTGGAATCCATAGTTGCTATTGAGAAATCCAAAGTTGTTATAATTCTTATGTACATGACATTTCCCCCCCTTCTCTGTAGAAGACTTTAAGATCTTCCCTTCATCACTGACACTAGAAATTTCATAACAGTTGGGCTTGGGTAAGACTTTTTCATTGATTGTATTAGGTAGTCTGTGTATTCATGTTCTTTAGTTCCAGAAATTTTCTTAGGCAATTCCTTTATTTTATCCACCTGGGCTTTCTGGGACTTTTTAAATCAGATATTGTTCTTCTTAGACTTGATCCTCTAAGTAAATTTTATTTGGTATATTCTAACTTCATGTCTGTTTCTTGCACTTCCTAAAATTTTTCTCAAATTCATTTTTATAGCTTTTTGTTGAGCTATTTTTGGTAATATTTTAAGTTATGAGAGTTTTTTTATTTTTGACTTTAATTCTCATAACATTAAACAAATTTGCATGCATTAAATCCTTTTTTAAGAAGAGAGCACTTATTTAAAGTTTATTGTTTAAAGAGTTTTCTCTGTCCTCAAGACTGAAATATAATTTTTCTACATATTTTTCTCTCTTTCATTTTGAGGTCTTTTCTGAATTGTCAGGTGGTCTTTAATTGTCTCTTCTTATATAAGTGAGAAGCATTGAAATAGCAATTTGGAAGCCCTTTGGGCCAAAAGATAGTGATTAGATCCAGTAATCAGGAGGGAAGCTGCCTCTTTCAATAGGGTACAATCCAAGATACGAATGTATAAATATCATTTTCCTGAGGCTCAGGCTCCTGAGCACAGAGAAGTGCTCACTGTGACATTTGATAACTTCCTTTCATTTCATGGATGTCCTGTGCCAGATTCACCTCACTAAAGTCTTCCCAGGGAAGGATCTGACAGTCACTGCTGTTGTTCAAGCACCCAGCAGGGGACATATGTCTGACTTCTCAGTGTGCAAATGTTCATTACCTCCTTGTCTTAAACTCTGTGCCTCACCTGCACCCTTCCTGTTACCTGCTGCTTTTTAATCTTGTACTTCTAGATAAATGTTTGAGAAAACTCAAACATTCTACCTATAGACTAAACATAACTGCTGATATTCTTTGTCTTGGGTGCAGAAAGTGGTGGAGTCAAACATTCAGTATAGTGATTTTCAAATGAACCCTCTGTTTTCATTCCCTCTTTTAACCTTTTGCTGGACCCCGTAACTTTCTGGGGGAAAAAACCCTTCTCCTAAACCTGTGCTCTATCTTCTTCCTCATTGTAAAATCAGTCATTGCTCCTTGATCGACTTTTCCGTTTTCAATTTCCTTTTTCAATCAGTCACCACATTATGTTCCATCTCTGTTCATTCATACCACTTTTATTCCTTTACTACCTTTACTATTATTTTGTAATGGACTCTGAAAGAGATAAAAATGATCAAAGGACCAACTGACCATCTCTTGACAGAGGTTAATGTCCTATTCATTAAAAAATGACTTCAGTTGTCCCCGCAGTAACAGAAGTAGTAGTAGTTAAGTAGAAAGAGTTGAGTCACTACATCAACAACAACTAGCGGTATCTACTAGTACCGCACAGCTACTGCTAGTACCATGATGCCACATACATTATGGTGCCTTATAGCACAGAGACATTTTCTGGGACATTTGCTTTTACCTCACTTAATTCTTACAATAACTGTGTAAACAGATGTGCCTACACCGTAATCCTTACACACATCTCTTCACAGATGTGAAATCTAAGAATCAGGGAGGTTAAATAATTGACTCAGCTTTGCTCAACTAGTAGGTGCTACTAAGTAGCAAAGTCTACTCCGTCATCCTATGTTGCCCAGTGTTCCTCACCCATCATAGTAATTTGCAGAGGAAGTTGGGAGCATTAGGAAGAAATTTGGTCTTAAATATTCCCCAGACTCCTTCACCTGTTGCGATTCTTGCAATAGTAATAGAACATGAATCTTTTCTTCAAGGATTACTTCTCTAGGAAATTATACTAGCTCAGGCATTTTATCATTATTGTAAATTCTGAAGTCCTGGGAAACTTTGCTTATTAAAAGTTTTTTACCATGAATAAGATATCTCTAAGGGTCCTCAGGTACATGACTAAAATGAAACAAAATGCCACTTTTCTGTTCCTGGATTTCAACTTTTCCAGGCATCCTATTTCAGAACAAGTGGATGTTCTCTGGTTCCATAATTCTCATTTATCCTTCTTCTTGCAGCTCCAAATTTCCGAGTTCTATGGATTTGATCTTTCCTCTTTTGCATTCCAGTTAATTCCACTGTAGCTTAGGTGCTCACTGTGACATTTGACAACTTCCTTTCATTTCATGGATGTCCTGTGCCAGATTCACCTCACTAAAGCACAGCCATGTTCAAGCCACTGCCTCCTTTCAAACCTTTCTGATTATGGTGGAACATTTTATAGAACCCCTTTCTTTTATCTTTTTCATCATATTTAAAAATGGTTTTCAAACATCTTTCTGCATATTCCCTTCCTTGAGCATTTCCACTGGTTTGCTTAACTGCCCTTCTTCATTCCTCTCCCCCAAAATGCTTTTCCAATATTTCTTTGTGTTAAATATGTATCATTATTTGGGAACCATCTCAATGGCTCCCTCCTCTGCAAAGTTCTTTCTCAAATCCCACTAATTGCCTATTGTAGCTGACTTACCTGAAATCACTTTGCAGTGGTGTTTTTCTGTACTAAAAAATACAGCATGTTCTTTACTGTGCAAGTGAGTGCCTTCCATAAGAAGTTAGAATATATTGAAATTATTTCTATTAGGTATAGAGGAGGTATTTTATTGAGTGTATAAGTGAAACATATGCTAGTGGAATCATAGTATTGTCAACAATTAGTCATTTTTTATCTGTACATATCAGTGCTTCAAGGTGCTTATTGCGTTAGCTTGACTGGATATGAAAGGAAGATTTTAAAGAACAGAAAAGTGACATGGACTCTTATCTAGAGTAGATAAGAAAGACCTAAAGAAAAGAGAAATTGTAAGCGTTAGATGAAATATAGAGGTAAGAAGGAACCAATTTTTGAATGACATTGTCAACTCCTTTCTGAATTGTCAAAGAACCTCAAAGGCAAGGATCATATACTCTATTTTGTTATCCCTCTGAAACATGTGTTGGCCAAATATGTGTTGGCTATATGTGTGAGATATTTGGCAAAATAAGCTTGGTTTACCATGTTAATTTAGGAAGGATCCTTACCTTTCTTGCCCACTTTGATCACAATAATTTTAACTGATATATTTAGTTAGATGCTATTTTTCCTGACCTTATCCTTCAGAGTAGAAGCATTATCTTTACTTTGGATCTTCGTGAAGTTAACCAAAAGGTATCTTGGAAAAGAATCCAATCTGTGGAATGAATAAATTGCTTCCAGTATAGTTAATGCAAATATGGTTGTATAATATGAACAATAAATGTTACATAGTGAGTTCGGATTATAACTTTCCTATTTCTCATCAGTATAAAATGGGTTAGCCAATGTGGTTTAGAGAATATTTTCTGTTCATATCTGGTCCTTATCTTTTCTTTTAGTTTCTGCTGAATTACTTGTACATTCTTAAACTGTATTTTCCTTATAGACTTCTATACAGTGCCACTCTTTTGTATCAAAAATGATATGATCCTTCTTATTCACTGTCTCAGACTTTTATTAGTTGTTTGGGTGAAGAAAATTTCTTTCTAATAAATAGGCTTTGCAAAATACCATCATTAAATTATTGTTCCTGAAATTATTTTTTCATCCCATTCATGAGATGCTATGGCTTATTGTCCCCTCTCTGCTCTCCAGATTCTTCTATGTTTTCTCTGTAATCTGCTCTGGCTGTGATAAACAGGAGTTCAAAACTAAAAATAGAGCTATCATATAATCCAGCTACCTGTCTTCTGGATATATACCCAAAGGATATGAAATCAGTACCTTGAAGTGATATCTGCACTTCCATGTTCACTGAAGCATTGTTCATAATAGCCAAGAATGGAAGGAACCTACGTGTCTTTCAAATGGATAAATGGATAAAGAAGGTGTAAGATATTATATATATATATATATATATATATATATATATATACACATATATGGATATATATAAACTTAATATATACTTACTATTAATATATAAAATGTGATATATAAAAATCCCAATGGAACATTATTTAGTCTTAAAAAAGGAGGAGATTATGCCATTTGCCATAACATGGATGAACCTGGAAGATATTCTGCTAAGTGAAATAAGCCAGATACAGAAAGACAAAAACTGCAAGATCTGACTGATGTGTAGAATCTAAAAAAGTCAAATACATAGAAGCAGAGAGTAGAAAAGTGGTTATCAGGGGTGGGAATTGTGGGAAATAGGAAGATGTTGGTCACAAGGTATAAAGTTGTAGTCATGTAGGATGAGTAAGTCTAAACAGCAAAGGTACAAGATGACTATTGTTTGTACTGCACTGAATACCAGAAATTTACTAAGAGAGTACATTTTAGGTGCTCTCATCACCAAAACACACAAACAAACAAAAAACAAAGTTGAGTATGTGAGGATATGCTAATTAGCTAGACTTATAGTAATCATTTCACTTTATGTTTGTATAATCAGATCATATCGTATACTTTAGATATATATAATTTTTAAACGATGAATTTGTGACTAGGGTCTGGCCTTAAAATGACTTTCCTACTGGAAGATAACTTGATACTTTCAGTGTGACACTGTTAAAACAATTTTCTTTGATCAACAGCTCAAGCATGTATTTAAATCATCTCATATTCACTTCCATTCAACCTAGATAAAAGTAATGAACATTCAGTAAGTTTACTTAAAAAAATATTACAATGGATAAATCTAAAGCTTTTGACTAATACCCTCTATCAGTATATGTCCAAAATGTACAAAGGCTGTTCTTAAAAAAATCACTACTTTAAATTAAAAAAAAATCAGACTTTATTTATGCTTAGCTCAGCATTTTTCCTACAATAACATGAGCTTCATCTTTTTATTAGAAAGGCATTTACCTTTAAATTCCCTGTCAGCAATAGATCTTTATCTTAAATCTAAATTTCCTTACAGCACCTCCCCCTCCAAAAAAAGACTGAAGAACATCTTACCAAGTATTGAAACCAGACCACCAGATTTTTCTTTCCTTCCTGTTCTTCTTCCATGAAAAGAATACATTTGGTCTGACTTCATGTCTCAGAGATATGTCTCACCCCAAAATTATTGGCTGTTATCCAGGCAAGTTTCTTGCAACCCTGTATGATTTCAGAGCTTAAATGCTCTCCATGTCTGGAGGGAAATTTCATGGTCAAGAATCAAATAGTTCTTAATTCTTTCTGGGAAGACAGGCTTCTCTCCAAGTCCGTTTCAGTTCTTAGCTCCATCCTCTAGTGCAAGCACACAGATCCACACAACTCCTGGGACATATCATTCTTTCCCCAGGGTGTTGACAAGGGAGTTGGATTACCTAGCACAGTGAAGACTAAATAGATCCAGTACTAATGTAATGCAGAGCACAAAAACCAGCCAATGATGATTTATTTTTGCCTCAGCTTGGATATTCTAGTTTTCACTAGTAAAACTTTCATGAAATACATAGAAAAATTCGACTCAGTTAAGTCCAGTTTATGCTTCTAAAAGTAGAAAATGCTTACATCAGTGACCTGGCAATTATCTTGAATTTTGTAGAATCAGGAGCTTAGAGAACATTTGAAGAAAGCCATCTAGCTTCATCCCTAATTCTGTCAGTGAACAGCATGTTCTTCACATTTAAGTTGATGTCTTATGTGCAGCAGTGGCGTGTCCCTCCCATAGGTGTGGAAAGTGCTAGAAGACTGCTTCTCCAGACACCTCCCTCTCCAGACCTCAGAGCAAATGGAAAGAGTTCCATAATAAGTTGGACCCCATCTCTAACAGATATTTAGACTTGAGCAAATTGAAGAGCTGTAGATCGTCCACTTACTACCTATAAAATTGGAATCAAAATACAACATTCATAAAACTGTATGGATGAAGGAGATAATGTCTACATTCTGACAGAGTGGGTTTGATAAATATTATCATCTCTTTCTCTTCATTTTCTTCCACTTTTTTCTTCTTCCCTACCCTTCTGTTTCATTTTAAGAGAAGAACTTCAGAGAAGTTTCCACTACAGGATTAAGTTGAATGTGTGTACATATTCCACCTAAGGATAAACGACTTCCTGGAGGAGAGGTGTATCTCTTCGCACTGGGCTGTGCCCTCTGGTCATTACTGGACCAGCACACAGAGCTGGAGAGGAGCATCAGGCTACTTATATCCCGAAAACGATACACACAATCCAGATATTTTTATGATTGGCTCCTTATGTTCCTGTATGCAGTTATGCCCAATAAGCAAGGCAGGGAATAAATTGATCTTGATTCTTACATCTAAACTATTAAGTTCAAGGCAAAGTGTGCTCTTCTGATCTTCATCCTGTATTCTCTCCTAAATGAGATGTTATGTTTAGCCTCGGAGATAATTAGCCCTCTCATAGTAGATCCTTATGTGTCTTTTCCGTCTGCTTGCCACCGTGAGAAGAAAGTTAAATTTTCAGCTTGGGGAGTTATTGTTTAACGGGTACAGAGTTCCAGTTTTGCAAGATTAAGCAAAGTCCTGAAAGTGGATGGATGGATGGTGATGATGGTTGCGCAATAATGTGAATGTACTTAATGCCACTGTACAATTAAAAATTATTAAAATGGTAAATTTTACATTATATGTATTCTACCCAATTAAAAATATTTTTCTTTTAACTTTATGACTAGTAGGACCTAAGGGAACAATAGTCTTCACTAAGAAAGATCATCCGCTGTAGACTGAACTCCCATTATTCCCAAGATTATGGGTAGGAATTGTTCATGAGTAGATTTTCTGTATCTTTTTATTGAAAAGGAACATATTTTGCTCCTTGATCCATGAATTTGCAGCTAACCACAAAAGTGCATGAGTCTCTCACTTGTTTTTCGGAATCAGAAATAAGGAAGCATAATAAATCCACTTCATTTTTCAAAAAAAAATCTGTTCTTTGGTGTTTTTAGGAAATTTATGTTTGGAGCATAGTGCATGACCTAAGGTTGAGAAAAATAACTACTTTGCCACTGGTTCCATAACTCAGAATGAGCAAAACTGCTCATACTAGTGTTGAAAAGTAACATAGGTCACCGGAATAAACAGGGGGTTTTAAATGACTTTTTAAAGAATATACTTTACATATAATTATCCATTGTATTTAAACACCAGAATTTTCCTAGGAGAAACAGTAAAAATTATTTTGCAACAACTAAATTTACTTGCAAATCCAATATTTAGCAAGAATGTGAAATGTGTCCAAAAAGATAGACATTTTCCGCCTGTTTGAGAAAGGAAAGAAAAATAATGGTGATCTCTGAGATTGCCTGAAGCTAAAGAACAGTGAGGATTGGACATAAAAAGTAGGAAGTTAGGTGTGATGAGAAAGTAACATTGTGTCATGTAACAGGGAATGTGTAGTAGAAAGGAAGGAATATATTGTTGAAATTGCACATTTTAAGATTGCAAACCCTACCTATTATTTACATTTTAAAAACCCACTATTAGAATATATATTCTTAGCCTATATCATATATATATTACAGGGATATTCTATAGCAAGAATACAATTCTATAATGGTAAGGTTGTTCAGAAAGTCTCTTAGGATGGAACAGAAATACAATAATCATAGAATATTAGAAGATGAGAAATTTGGAAAGAGAGATGCCATATAATTCGGTCTCATTTTACATCATGGTGCAATAGGCTTGGAGAAATTCAATGACTTCCCCAAGTGTCCATGCCTTGTGAATGGCAGATTCGGGCCAGTATCCACAAGCCAATTCTCATTGCATTGCATGATAGGGTATCCCCAGCAAACACCCATAACTTCTTCAGGAAGAATTAGTAGAATCTTCTTCCTTGTCTGAATAGAAAGAAAAGCCATTTTTTCTCAGCATCTTAATATTCAAAGTTCAAGCATTTGGATTAAATAGGAAATCATCAATAAACTCATTATGTGTATTAACCCACAAATAGTTTTTAGTACCCTGAAATGTGTTTCATCTCATTAATGCTCAGTTAATTGTACAGAAATGAAATAAATGACTAAGGAAATACCTCCAAAACTTGAGCATAAAGTGAAATTCTTTGTAGCGTAAGATATCTAAAATTAATTAATAGCCTCTTTGACATAGAGAATAAATTGAACTCAATTATGACACGTTCTGTTTTCACATATGATTTGACCCTAAGTTTGGACGTTCAGATTCATTCACCCTTTCCTAGGTTAGCTACCAAACAATGCTAGCCTCTTTGTGAACCCAGGATGTTTTACTGGATTTCCACACCCAGTGGGAAAGTGGTCACTGACAATAATCTTGTTATTTTTTGCTCCAGCTTCCCTGGTCTTTTTTTTCTTTTTTTACTTGTTCCCAGAGACTTTACACTTCTGTTTGCCGCTGCCTAGAATTTCTTCTGTGACATTCCTGCAAAGCGCCATTCTTCTCAGGATTTAGCTTTCAGCTCAATTCCTACTTTCTCCAAAAGTCATCTCTTCTCCACCTTGTCTCATAGTTTCTGTTCTCTCAGACTTCTCTCTTGCATCACCTTCTGCCTTTTTGTAATATTTTTAAATCTGCACATTTTGTTAAATGAATGTTCTCTAAGCCAGGCTAAACCTAAGTTCCTCCAACTGCTTTTTACTTGATTTTGTTTCCTGCATCTTCTCTAGAACATTCACTCTCCTAACCAAAGGATTGTGGGGCTGCTACTTTCCGAGGGTCGGACATCTTATTCACAAATGCTGCTCAAAATGCTCTTCTTAAGTAGATCATCTCAACGGTTCATGGGAAGCCTCTAGTCCATTAAGATTTACATGTAAATTGCTACAAAGTAAAAATTTCTTCTCACAAATTCCATAGCTTTTGAATTAATTCTTAAACAAATTTAAATAAGGGACTTTATATCCAAGTGCCACAAAATTACAAATAAACCATGTAATTTACTTTAGCCATATCCTTTTGAAAGTCATTGTAGAACTTCTCATCTATTGAGAGCAAGCAAGAAATTCAACATTTAGCTCATATCCAGTTTGCATTCTTTCTTACTTACTGAGCACACCTCATGCACTTTCATTCCCCTGCATCATTATGTTTCCTGAATCTAGAAGACCTGTATAATAACAACACCAGGGATGCATTTTGAGTGGCTTGGAGAAATATTTTTAGAATCTTGTTTTAAAAGGCACTTGTATTATGTGCAGGGGGAACTGTTGGCATGAACTCGGTGGGATAGTCTTTAGTTATTTGTGAAGAGTTGCTGTTAATATATTAGATACGGTTTGTCTTCCAGCCCCACCCCATGCCTCACTACGCGGTACAGAAAGTTAAGTAGGCACTGAACTAAGAGATGTGGCGTCACAGGCAGCGTGATTCCATTGTGATTTCCCTCAGCACCACATAGGTATTTTTTTCCGATATTGTGGAGAAGTTTCTAATTATACATTTTCTGTCGATCCAGTGTGTAATTACACAGTTCAAATACAATAGGTGCTGGTTACTGTTCAAATATATGGAGCAACATGGGATTAAAATGTACTTAACACTAATTACATAAAAATGTGATGGGACCATTACTGCTTTTATTACGAATATGATATGGGCAGGTACAATAGACCCCATTTGTACGTGAAGGTAGTGTCTATCCCTGTAGGCAACATTGCACAACCGTTCAGTTAGTGCAATGCTCTTGATATTTTAACACCGCCTTTATAAACATTATCTAAGGAAATGAATAAACTCCACAGTGGGGTAGATCTTGTGTAAATAGTATGTATTTGTTACTTGTGTAATTTGAGTTCTTTTAACTGATTTTGCCCCTTTTATATAGCAAGAACCACCAGGTAATTTCATCAATGAACAGCAGATGGCGCTGCGTTTAATAGCATTGCATTTTCTGTTGGTAATGAATTCTAGAAACAGCATTCTGGAGATGGCGTGTGTGTTAAAAATAATCTCGTCTAGTCTCTCATTTTGCAAATGAAAGTACTCAAACTCAGAGAGGTTCTATCATTTCCACAAGACCATGCTAGAGATAAATGTCTGAACCTGCGTTCAAACCCCAGTGGGTTTTAAACAAGCTATCCTGGCTTTCTATGTGATTATGGTTTCATTTCATCAAAGAAAAGAGGTCAGGACAGTGGTCAAATTTTACATCCCGGCTGTGCCACTTAGTAGCTGTGTGACACTGGACAAATCATTTAGCCGTTTCACACTTGATTTCCTTTGTGAAAAAAAAAAGGATTAAAAACACACTGACTTTATAGTTTTCTTTTAAATTGATTAAATAAGAGCTCTTTGTAAAATAGTGTACTATTTACTACAGAGCAAATGCTCTCGACATAGTGGACCCCTTGTGAATTTAAAAGACCGCACATGTTTCACCATTTTTTTGTAAGCCCAAAACATTTATCACATACTTAATTTTACTTTACTCTGTATTTAAGATGAGCAGCATTTGGCTCTCTAGGAGCTTATATTCCAAGACAGATACTCAAATGCAAATCTGTAGACTAAGCAAAGGAATTGAGTCTCTGAATAAGCAGAGGGATATTGGGTCATGATGTGAAGGGGGATACAGCTTTTCAGCCAGGCCAAGACAGGCAAATGTGATGGATCCTCAAGGGGGCTGCTTAACAGCAATTTCTCAGGATTGGACTTTAAACTCTTCACTGCTTGGCCTCCTTCTTCCTCTTGAGCCTTATGCAGCCCATGAATTCTTCTCATACTGACCATTATTACCACGTGCAAACTCTCCAGTCGAGCTTCTCCTGTACTTTTGGACTGAAATGCATTCAAAATTAATCTTTGCCAATAATTAAATTTGTTCTTTAGTCAGGATCCTTTCCTAGTGGCCCTAATTTATTTACATGTAAAAATGGAGGGTTGAACCTCTTTGAAATTCTTTAGTCATGGAATTATTTTCCCTCTTATACCTGACAAACCTCCCCCACTACACACGTAAGTCTGGTATAACTGCTCCTCCTGATGGGTCATGTAGTCCCCTACAGTATCTATACCATTTTACTAGTCTGCTAGACTTAAGCTCATCCTCTCTCACATGCTTTCAGTGAGACATCAACAAACATAATGTAAACAGAGGTCTAATAAACACTTTCCCAGTGAACTTTTCGTTTGGAACACTTTCTCTTGCAGCCGTGAGATCACCGTGTGGAGAAGCTCACACACTAGCCTTGTGGAGAAATACCAGGGAACTGAGATAATAGCCAGAATTCAGACACCAGACCTTTGGCTCACCCCAGCTCTCCCATCCAGCCCCAACTGCTTTAGCATGTGAGACCCTACATGTGGTACTGCTGCTCCGCTGTGTCCAGTCAAATCTCTGACCCATAACTGTGAGCAAATTGAATGGCTGATATTTTGAAACTATGAAATTTGGGGGTGGTTTATTACACATCAAAAGATAGCTGAAACACGGTGTAACCTTGTGGATTAGTTTCAGGTTAGCCTCTCTAAGCTTCAGTTCCCTCATCTATAAACAGTGCATAGTAATGGTAGTGATGTCATAGAATTAGTAACATTAAATTAGGTGATACAGGTGACCCTGAACAGTGTGGGTTTAAACAATGCAGGCCCACTTATATGCACACTTTTTTCCAAATAAATATATTGGAACATTTTTTGGAGATACGTGAAATTTGCAAAAATCGTTTTCTTTCCTCTAGCTTACTTTATTGTAAGAATATGGTATATGGTACATATAACAAAAAATGTGTGTTAATCAATGGTTTATGTTATCAATAAGGCTTCTAGTCAATAGTAGGCTACTAGTTAAGTTTTTTGGAAATGAAAAGTTATTTGCACGTTTTCAACTGTGCAGAAGTCAGCGCCTCAAGCCCCATACTTTTTAGTACATTGTACATGAATAGTGATTAAGAGCGTAATAGGCACAGAAGATCTCAGTATATGATAGTGGTTATTATTAAAGGAAACTATGGTCATCATTTGGTAGATCTGGACCAAAATATCTCATCCAAGATTGGCTGTAAGGACGTCAATGAAATAACGAGTGAACTGCACAGCTGGCAATTTGGGAATTCCAAATATGGCCCAGTGCCAGCTGCTAAGTGTAGCCTGGTGGTGTTTTTTTAGCTGCAGGTTAAATATTGATAAGAATGATTGTAAGTACTCTAGCCCTCTGGGACTTCCAGGAACTTTCTGGTTAGTTGAAATTTGTCCCCTTGGCTTTATTAGAAGAGACGAAGCCAGGAGATTCCTGGTGACAGGGATCCACAGTTTGTCTCTTTGTTTTCCGAGAGGGGTTGCCTGATATTTCTCAACCTGGCTTTTCCCCCACCCACTTCTTTGTTATTCCCTCCCTTATAATTCCTTTGCCCCACTCCATGCCTATCAATTACAAGAACTTTAGCCCTCTCCATCTGAGAACTTGGGTTGGTTGAGGGAAAGGGGATGGGCAACTGTAAATCACATCTTATCCCTATTTGCCTTATTGCAGGTTACTTATCATGGCAATTTGCTGTGCCACTATTCTTTGCTGTAATTATCATATTTTCTTCCTATTTACACATCGTATGTATGAAATTACATATGCAATAAAATATAAGCATTACTATTACACACATTTTACGTAATAAAGATTGCAGCTCAAATGAAGTTAACTCATGTGCCCAAAGTAGCATGATTATTCAGAGATGAACTGGAACAGGAAAAGATCATGATCAATCATGAATAAGGTGATAATTATACATTTCTTCTAATGGCCATCATGAGGATCACTGGTGATAATACATGTAAATAGCCTATGAGAGTCCCTGGGATAGAACTGTTTTAGCTTTGCCATATGCTACTCTGGAAAATGCCTATCATCAGAACTCCAGGACCCCAATTAATGGTACTGTGTCTACATGAGATGCTCCCATAATCAAAGAACATGAAAAGATGCCATATGAGTCCTTGTGATCACCTAGCTCTCTGCAGTGCATATCTAAATGACCTAATATATATGTGATAAATGAATATTTTCATTTTTATTTTCTGAGTTGGTTGTTAAATTACTGACCTGGATATCTTTTCTGCTGCAAGCACTGCACTTTGGAGGTCATAAAGTCTCCTGTGCATTGTCACTGCTCTACAGATAATTCCTAAGTTACTTTCTATTCCTACAGTAAATTAACTTGAAAGACTGCTAGCACTGCTCAGCACACCCATGAGACAGCTGTAACTCGATCGGGTCATGCAGCCAGTCAGTGACGGAGAGAAGCAGAGTAGGAGGCCTCAGGATTTACACAGGACCTCAGCATTATGAGACCCATGATAAGCTGCTATCTGGTCCTCAGGGGAAGCAGGACATCAAGCAGGTATTGAGGTGCGTAACATGATGCATTTGCCTAAATCATGACACTGAGTATCTCTTTGGAAACCAAGCACCATGGGCCATGGTGTTGTGTAATACTGAAATTGAAGCCGTACTGCTGAAGCCTACATGGATTGTCTCCTTCTTTCTCTTTCCTGTCTCTGGGTAGCCCTTCATTGGTTAACTTAGATCAAGGAAAGCAGCCAGAACCAGAGTCCTCACCGGCTAGTCCAGAGATCCTCCTCTATTATCTATGTGCTCCCAGAATATCATAGGCTCATTAAAAGCTCTGAGGGTCTGGGTTTAATATCATCTAGTATGGCCACTTCACAATATTTAAATCCCCTCTGTAATGATTCTCCTGGTAACTATTTAGCCTCTATTTGAGTACCTTTCTCATCAGGAAACGTATTTCTGCCTAGGCAGCCTGTTCATGGCTTTTGATATTTTTCTAGCTCAGTAGATAGATTGGTCTCCTTAAACCACCCATCTGCTTCTCTGTTATTATCTTTTGTGTCATTAATGGATCATCTAATATTTGAACAGTCATGACTTTTCTTGTCTTCACTGTTTTCCGTGTCTTCCAATCCCTAGAGGAAACATCTATAGTTCTTCCAGTCATTTATTTCTCATCTATTATGGTTTTTAATTCCCTCATTAGTGTGATTTCAGGAAATGGAAATATTGAGTAATATATTCATGATTGGGGATGAGTTACTTAAATTTTATGCCTCTGTTCCTCATTCTGAAAAAATGACAGGAAGTATTTTTTTAGATTGATGCTTTCTGGCAACTATCTACCTGGGTATCTCCTTTATTTGAATCTGGATAACCATATCACATGGTTGGTTCATTAGCAACTCGCACCAACTGACTACCCTAGATTTTCTAATTTTTCTGCTTGGCTTTGAACTCCTCACCCATATTTAACATAATTGGGGCTCAGATCTAAATACAAGTCTTCTCACTTTTCTCAAGTTTCAGCTCAGTAGATTAAGCCCATTCTTCCAGAAATACAGAGACTTAAGAATTCTTTAGGTATATCTGGCCAGATAACCATAGGGCACAGGTTCATATTTTATTAGGGATTATGGAGTAGGTCAGCTTGATCGCTTGACCAAGGTCATTGTTCTTGCAATGTGCAATATTTTGCCAGGGTAAAATGCTATGCCTGGATTCATGATGCATCTCATAAATAATTTAGAGTATATTTCATATTTATTTGAAAAAACACAAATGTTTAACAGCAATAGACTTGTTTGAATTTGATCAATAGAGCCCTTGCTATTAAAATGGAAATTATACTATTGATCTCTTGATTTCTCTATTTATTTTTTGGATCCAGTTGTGTGACTCATAAAATTCCTCAATTTATAAAACAGCAGCCAATTGCCATTCCTAGTCCAGTATCAGGCATATGGGAGTTACCAAACCAGTTAGTGAGAGTGAGATATGTTTATGACTTCTCAGTGCTTACTCAACCATATGACCTTGCAAATGACTTTTCTTTAGTTTCATTAAGAAATTTGAAGTGGTCAACAAATTCCTCAGGTAATTTCTAAGTAAGCTTCTCAGTGTTCATCTTACCTGTTTAAGTACTTTTGAGGATAGTTTGAAGATAGTTTGAAGGTAGTTTATCTGATTTTGGCTTTCTGCAGCCCTTGTCAGGGCAACTATGAATATGTACATTTTCCCTAGTTCAACAAAATAAGCTTGTGACAGTATAATTTTGGCATATTATCTGGTCTTACAATCTTATCAAACTGTATAATCCATGTACCTAGAATATCCTGCTTCTGGTCTGACCATATTTATAGCTTCCCTTAACCATCACGGCTGTCTTTTAAAAATGTTTTATATATTATTTGGTATTTAAACCTTGTTTTCTTTCTATAAGCCTCAACAATTCATTTAATTCCAGTACATGGGAAACTATCCATCCCATAAATTTTTCTTAGATCAAATTTGTGGCATCCCAAAAGTGAGTTGAGTGTTGAATTCTGAATTGACTTTCGGTAACTTCAGTCACGGTATGGATAGGATTGGTTATTAGTTTACAAGTTAACTGTGTGCCCTCCACAAGCTCCCCTCTTTGGTCTCTGTCCTTGAACATTCATTGTCTCTAGTTTTTCTAGGTGTTTATAAACAGGACTATGTTAGTTGATCACAAACTCAGTTGCATAGGATAATGCTTTCTAAATTAGTGCAGGGTTTAGAGTGAGAAGCATATGCTATACAAATAGCAAAAATATTAAGCAACATTAATTCTGCTGTAGTACAAAATGCTATGTCTCATTATTGTTACAAAAAAACTACCTGCAATTGCCTTTTAGATCTTATTATATGATATGCTGTGGCAGGAGCCTGTCAGAGAACCGTTTCTTCAAAGAAGACTTCCCTGGTAATCTATGAGCTAACATACTAGGCATGTTTGTCATATTTTCTATGACAGTATTTCATATGTTGAAAGATAAAATCTATAGAAAACAACCAGAATCCCCTGCATTTCTCTCTGAAGGAGGTGATGCTTTAAACAACTCTTTTTGAAAGTAGAGTCGTGATTGGAATGGGCAAGATCTTTATTTGCTTACAAACCAGGCTGCTTTGCATTTATAGGAAAATCTTTAAAATTTTGTAAAAAATTCTTTAAACTATTTTGTGAAAAAAGAGTTTTTCATAGTCTGATACGGTCTGTTTTTCAATGCTTTTCATGTATAAATTAAACTAGAATGTTCAACACTTGCAAAGTAATTCTTTACTATCTTACATATCTTTAGGTCTCTGCACACTTCAAACTCTTATCACATGTATTAACTCATTTGATTAGCATAAAAACTCTGTAAAGTGGTTATTATCACCTTCAATTTATAAATGAACAAAAATTAGTCTCGAGTGGTCAAGTAACTTGCCTGGAGTCATTCAGGTAATAAAGCTACTGAGCTGAGAGTCAAACCTGATTTTTTCTTTTTTTTACTCTCATGCCAATGTTATTTTAATCCCACTGTCTGTCTATTTAGTGAAAAGTCTTATCTAGGCTCTCAAGGCCTCAAGAAGAGAACAGAGCAGAGGAATTAAAAAAAAAAAAAAAGAAAACCCTGTACATAAATGAGACAATTACCAAAATGCCTGAAATATAAGGCAGAGAGAAAAAGACTTTGGAAAAAGAAATGCAAAGCAAAATGTAAAGATACACTGTAGCTTCTCCATCCTGTCACTATAAAAATGTATTTAATTTTGTATGGGATTCTTGTATCTCCTGGAAGACTATCAGCTCCCAAATTCACAGAGTCTGCCTTTCTCACAGTTGTATTCCTAGTGACAAGTGTTGTGCTTGGCACATAACATATGATCAGTCCATTTCTTTTATGAATGTTGAGTGCATACCATGAAGGCACCTGGGAACCAGCTCTCCTCCAAATTTAGGGATGAGGAGAATCCTCAACGGGTGATAAAATCTGAAGTAACAGGGAGAAAATAACCCAGGCTCCATGTTTAGCCCTTCCTACCAATACTGCCACTACCCCCTTATTCCTTAGTGAACATGGGTAACACATTTACTCCTGATGAATCTCAGTTCCCTCATGTATGAAGATCTGCCCTATTAGAAATGTTAAAATCTTCTTCAAGAGTGAAAATGATATAAATTAGGAACCTGGATATACATAAAGAAAGGAAGACATCAGAGAATAAATCAATGAAAATATATATATTTTTTATCCTTAGGTGATAGAAAAGACAGCTGTTTGATTAAAGTTATAATAAATGTACTGAATGATTTTAGCATATGGATAAGTGAAATGAATAACAATAATGTCTTAAGGGACACAGGAGAGAATTGGAAATTCTCTATTACAAGGTCCTGTACCACATGTAGAACAGGATAGCATTATTTGAAGGTGGTTTTGAATTATTTTAAAAGATATATTGCAAAGTATAGGGCAACCACCAAAAAAGTTATGCAAACAAGTAAAAATTATGTGCCAAGAGGAGATCAAACAGAAGTATAACATACTCTGAAAAGAAGGGGGATGCAAAGAACAAATGTAATGAATAAATAGAAAAAAGTTACCAATGCAATGAATTGAAAAAAAAAGAACAAATGCAATGAATAGAAAAAGTTACCAATATGTTAGATTTTAATCTCTATATATCAATAATCACTTAAACTGTTAGTGGTTCAAATATACCACTTAAAATACATCTCATGGGATAAAAGCGCATAAGTCAAAATGTATAGTCTTTACAGGGATATAAAATGTATAAAATATATCCTCTATACTCACTCTCAATGTAAAGATTCAGATCAATTGTCGATAAATGGATGGCATGCTAAAACTCTAAGCAGAAGAAAGTTAAAATAGCTATGCTAATTTCAGACAAAGTGAAATATTCTCAAGGATAGAGAGGGACATCACATAATGAAAAATGGGTCAATTTTCTGAGAAGATATAAGAATTCTAAATGTGCATGCACCTCTGTACCCTTCCTGTGGCTGCTGTACAAATTACAACCTGGCTGTCAGACAGTAACAGAAATGTATTCTCCCAGATGTCTGAAATCAACATGTCAGCAGGGCCAAGTGCCTCTGAAGCTTCTAGGAGAGAATCCTTCCTGCCTCTTCCAGTTTCTTGTGTCCACAAATGTTACTTGTGTTGTGCCTGTGTAACTGCAATCTGCCTGTCTTCACACAGCCTTTTCCTCTTCTCTGCGCATTTCTTTTCCTTGCTTCTCTTACAAGGACCCTTATCTTTGGATTTAGGGCTCACCTGGATAAACCAGGATGGTTTTGTCTTGGGATCCTTAACTTAGTCCTCTCCGAAAGACCCTTTTCACAAATGCTGTCACATTCACACGTTATAGGATATGGATGTGACTTTTACCACTGACCACAGTACAGCACAGAACATCACAATATATAGAACAAAAACTCGTAGGACTGAAATGGAAAATAGACGTAATTATAGTTGGAAACTTCAACCTCCCTTTATCAATAATCAGTATTCAGACAGGCAGAAAAGCAGATGGGATATAAATGACCTAATAGCATCGTAAACCAGTTTGGTCTAATTGGCATTTCTAACGTGTTCCATCCAAAAAGAGAAGGAGACACATTCTTCTCAAGCACATATGGAATGTTCACCAATGACAGACTACATCCTGGGCCAAAAAATGTACCTTAACAAATTTAAAACAATAGAAATCTTAAAAAGTGTGTTCTCATATGGAATTAAATGAGAAACCATCAGAAAGGTGGATGGAAAATCCCCACATATTTGGAAATTACACAATATACTTCTAAGTAACTTATGAGTCAAAGAAGTTTCAAGAGGAACATTTTAAAATATTTAAATGAAATAAAATTTAAGCCAAATGAAAATACAACTTAATATTATTTGTTGGATAAAGCTAAAGCAGTATTTAGAAGGAAATGTGTATCATTAAATGTACATATTAGAAAGAAATACAAACCTAAAATCAATTACCTTAAGAAAGTAGTGGATGAAGGGCAGAAAAATAGCAATCATAAAGATTAAGAAGCTACGAATGAACCTGAACACAGGAAACAATAGAGAAAACTCAATGAAAGCAAAAGCTGGTTCATCAGAAAAAAGTCAGCGTATTGCTAAATCTCTTTACAGGTTAAAGATGAAAAAAGACACAAATTGCCAATATCAGTAATAAAAGAGATACCATAATTGCTAATCCCATACACCTTAAAAGTGTACTCAGTTAAGTCTACAAGCAACTTTACCCCACAACTTTGGTAACTCAGATGAAATGGATCAATTCCTTGTAAGAAACAAACTACCAAAATTTACTCAAGGAGAAATAGACAAACCCAAAATCTTTATATCTAGTGAAAAATAGTTAAAAATCTCCCCCCAAAGATAATAGCAACCCATATGGTTTTACTGACATTTGACCATGAATTTGAAGTAGAGCTAATACCAATGTTACATGTTAAACACTCTCTTCCAAAGAATAGATTTTGAGGACACATTGCAATTGATTTTATGAGGCCAATAGGGTCTTAATAATAAAACTAGTTAGAAACATTATTTTAATAAAGAAATCTATAGGCCATATCTTTATAAACATAGATGCAAATATCCTTAACAAACTCTTAGTAAATTGAACCCATCACAGTCAAGTGTGCTTCTTTCTAAGAATGCAAGGCTGGCTCAAAAAACAAAAAGCTCCCAAAAACTAGGAAAAGAAAGGAACTTTCTTAACCTAATAAAGAGTATCTTTGAAGAACTCTAACATCATATTTGATTGTAAAAGATTGAATGTGCTTCCTTTAAGATGGCAAACAAGGCCAGGGTATCCTGTCTCATTATTCTTACTCAACTTCATCCTGGGAATGTACTAAACAAAGTACAGGACAGAGAAAAAGAAGAGTTATACAAATTGGAAAGGAAGAAATAATTGTGTCTTTATTTACAGACGACATGATTGATGATTGTCTGTACATAAACCCCAACAAATCTACACACACACACACAAAAGATCTTGGGACTAATAAGCCAGTATAGCAACTTTGCAGTTTCTAAGTTTGATACAGAGAAAAGCCAACTGCTTTCCTATATACTAGCAATTAACAATTCAAATTGGAAATCAAAACATAGTCATATTTACTATGGCACCAAAAATTGGGATACTTCAGTATAGAGATAACAAAATATAAACAGGATCTGTTTGTAGGACACTGTAAAACTCAGATGAAAGAAATCACAGATGATCTATCAAATGGAGAGAGAGTCTATGTTCACAGATTGGAAGCCTCCATATTTAAAATATACGGATTCTTCTCAACTTTCTGGATTCAACACAATTTTTATTAAGATTCTGGAACGCTTTTTTTGTATGTATCAACAAAATGATTTCTATAATTCATCTACAAAGTCAGAGGATCTAGAATAGCAATCGTATGTGGAGGACTTATATTTCCCTATTTCAAGTCTTATTATAAAGCTACTATAATTACGACAGTATGGTATTGTTCTATAATTGACGTATCAATCAGTTGGTATAATAATTGACATATCAATAGATAAGAATAAAGATGCCAGAAATAGACCCACACTGATATAACCAACTGATCTTTAATAAAGGCCCAAAAGCAATTAAATGGAGAGAGGATAATCTCTTTCCCATAAAGGTGCTAGAACAATTGGGTGATGTCTGTATGTAAAAAAAAAAAAAAAGATCCGAAACACAGACCTCACATATTAAATAAAAATTTAACTCAAAATGTATCATTCATCTGAACTTAAACTTCAAGACTATAAAATGTCTAGAAGAAAATTAAAAGAAATTTTCTATGGTAAATTGTTAGGTAATCCACACACAAAAAAATAATAAATTGGACTTTATTAATTAAACATGTTTTCTATGTAAAACCTTTTAATGGAATAAAGATACAAGTCATATAGTAGCAAAAAACTTTGCAAATTGCATATCTGTTAAAGACTTACATCCAGAATATAAAATGAAATTTTAAAACTCAACAATAAGAAAACAAACTAATCAATTAAAACTAGGCAACAACCTGAATAACAGGAATATACATATGGGAAGTAAACATATGAGAAGATGTTCAACATCCTGCTAAAACCCAGACAATAACAATTTCTGGCAAGAATGAGGAGCATCAGAATTTCTCACTCACTGTTGGTAGAAATGCAAAATAGTACAGCCACTTTGAAAGTTAGTTTGGCAGTTTTTTTTAAACTAAGCACATTCTTTGTCATACTCATTATACAGTATCTTGCTCTTAGGCATTTCTTCAATTGATATGAAAACTTGTGCCCTGAACGACACAGAAACCTGAACACCAATGTTTATAGCACATCAATCATAATCACCAAAATCTTGAAGCAATCAAGATGTCCTTGAGTAGGTAAATGAATAAACTAACTTTGCGAAACTCATATAAGGGAATGCTCTTCAGAGATTAAAAAAACTATGCATACAACACTATAGATGATTTTTCTTTTTCTGTCTACAGGAGACCCAGTTTACCTTTTTTCTCACTTTTCCCTTTCAGATAATTGACATAAAATATTGCACTACTGTAAAGTGTACAACATAATGGTTTCGTATATGCATATTTTGCAAGATAACTATCATTATAAGTTCAGTTAACATCCACCACCTCACACAAATACATACTTTTTTCTTGTGATGAGAAGTTTTAAGATCTTAAATGTGTAGTTAAGGAAGCCAGTCTAAAAGGCTACATGCTATATGATTCCATTCACTTGACGTTATGGAAAAGACAAAATTATAGAGGTGAAAAACAGATTGGAGCTCGCCAACATTTGGAAATGAGGAGTTTTGAGTAGATGAAGCATCGAGAATTTTTTTAGGGCTGTGAAATGAGTCTGTGATACTGTGGTGGTGCATGCATAACCTGATGCATTTGTCTCAGCTGATAACAGCAAAAAAAGTGAACCTTAGTGTTTGCAAATTTTACAAATAAATGAGGTTTAGGGATCCAGAATGGAATGCAGACTCTGATGAAAGAATCCAACCTTGTTAAAATGTTATGACATAACCTCACTGAAGCATAAGGATAAATGGTACGACCTAAGTAATTTTGGAAACTAGTGGAAATTGTAAAACTAAAGGTAAAAGGAACTATACAGAAGGAGTGTATTCAAACTGGTAACATTGTTTCCCATGGGAGCACAGTTAAGAATTTTGAAACTACTACACATGGATACTGGGATTGAACAAATAAGTCAATGTACAGCATGTAGGGGGAGCCCCAATTCTGTTATAGTTACAGATAAGCAGGAGAAAAGGCTAGAATGATCCATATGCTGCTGGGTTGGAGTTAGAGACATCAATAATTCAAATGATGAAATAATAGTAATTACAGATACTGTGTATACACAAATGATTACACACCCATGTGTTTGTAGTCTGTTTGCTGAGATCTTGAAGCTACAAATGCCGTTCCGGTAGTAGTGAATACATCCAGAGCCCAGACCTTAGTTTCTAGTAACATTCTTCAACAAAAGAAATCTGAGATCTCTGGGGAAGTGGCTGATTCTACGTGTGGGGAAGAGATTACACAGATGAGCCAGGAGCATGTTTGGTGTTAGAAAGTAAGGAAGTATTAAACGAAGCAAATCAAAACAAAAAAAATGATGGGCATAGGTCAAAGGGACACAAAAGACAGCTGGAGCATCCAGTGACCAAAGCTGGAGCGACTTGAGCAAGATAAGAAGTCTCATTAGATTATAATCCAAAGTATGCAGTAAATATCCATGAGTCTATATTAACATAAATAAATAACTGCATAAATAAGTAAATAACAAATATCACACACAGAAGAATTCCCAGTGATGTGTGTAGATTCTCTCTCCTCAGGGAGGTGTAGCCTAACTCATGGCCCCTTAAGACGGGTTCCTTAAGGATTGAACTCCTTGAGCTTGACTTTCTTCCGGGGGGTGCTATATGGAAAAGGGGAAAAAGGAGATACTTTGCAGTGGGGAAATCTAACAAACACTTCCTCAGCCAGGAGATCCAGGTTAAAATCAACAATGATCAATTACATTGATAGTTTGTGCCCTTCGTATGGCTGATGAGAATGATATTTTGTATATGTGTTCTTCCTCCCCAAAACCCGTAACCCTAGGTAACCATAAGAAAAGCTCAAAATGAATGACATTCTGCAAAATAGCTAAAAAATGTAGTGTCATGAAAAACAAGGATAATCTAAGGCATGATCTTAGTCTATAGGTATCTATTGCAATATGATGACTAAATGTAGTATCCTTACAGGATCTTAGAACAGAAGAGGACTTTAGTTAAAAATTAAGGAACTATGGGAGAGGAGCCAAGATGGCGGCGTGAGTAGAGCAGTGGAAATCTCCTCCCAAAAACACATAGAGCTATGAAAATATAACAAAGAAAAATCTTCCTAAAATAGAGACCACAGGACACAGGACAACATCCAGACCACATCCACACCTGCAAGAACCCAGCGCCTTGTGAAGGGGGTAAGATACAAGCCCCAGCCCGGCGGGACCCGAGCGCCCCTCCCCTCGGCTCCCGGCGGGTGGAGAGAAACCGGAGCGGTTTTTTTTTTTTTTTTTTTTTTTTTTTTTGGCGAGCACTTTTTGGAAGCCTTAGAGGGACGGGCCCCCGTTGCTGGGGAGGCAGGGTGGCGGGACCGGTGAGGAGGTGCCTGGGAACGGCGCCGGAGGACAAAGAATATCCCGCGTTTCTCCCTGCGAGACCTGGGGGCGGGTGCCTGAGACCGGTGCCTGAGGACGGAGGAGGTCGCGCGTTTTTCCCCTTTTTTTTTCTCTTTTTGGCAAGCGCTTTTTGGAAGCCTTGAAGGGACGGGGACCCCAGTGCTAGGGAGGCATGGTGGCGGGACTGGTGAGCGGGTGGCTGGGACCGGCACCTGAGGACAAAGAATATCCCCCGTTTTTCCCTGCGGGACCGGTGGGCGGGTGCCTGAGACCGGCACTTGAGGACAGAGGAAATCGCGCGTTTTTCCCCTTTTTTTTTTCTCTTTTCTGCGAGTGCTTTTTGGAAGCCTAAAAGGGACAGAGACCCCGGTGCTAGGGAGGCAGGGTGGCGGGACTGGTGAGCGGGTGCCTGGGACTGGCACCTGAGGACAAAGAATATCCCGCATTTTTCCCTGTGGGACCGGTGGGTGGGTGCCTGAGACCAGCACCTGAGGACGGAAGAAATCGCGCATTTTTCCCCTTTTTTTTCTCTCTTTTTGCCGAATGCTTTTTGGAAGCCTTGAAGGGACAGGGACCCCGGTGCTAGGGAGGCAGGGCGGCGGGACTGGTGAGCAGGTGCGTGGGACCAGTGCCTGAGGACAAAGAATATTCAGCGTTCCTTCCCTGCGGGACCGGTGGTGGGTGCTCTTTGGAAGCCTTGAAAGGACAGGGACCCTGGTGCTAGGGAGACAGGGCAGCAGGACCAGTGAGCGGGTGCCTGGAACCGGCACCTGAGGACAAAAAAAAAAAAAAAAAAAAATCGCTTGTTTTTTCCTTTTTTTTCCTTTTTTTTTTCTCTTTCTTTCTGTTCCCTCTCTCATTGTTGCTGTTGTTGTTTTGGTTTGGAGAGTGCTTTTTGGAAATCTTAAAGGGGCAGGACAGGTCACTTAGACCAGAAGCAGGGAATCTGGGGATCTCTGGGCACTCTAACCCCCTGGGCAGCAGGGAGCACAGAGGCCCCTTACGGAGATAAATAGTCTCCTGGCTGCTCCCCCTCCAACGGGGCTCCACCATTTTGGAGGAACAGCCCCGGCCAAGCCAAGCCCACAGCAACAGCGGAGATAAACCCCAAAGCAACTGGGCGGGAAGCAGAAGCCCTGTCTGCGCACAGCTGCCCAGCACAAGCCACTAGAGGTCGCTATTCTCCCAGGAAAAGGCTACAAACCAACAAGAAGGGAAGCTCTTCCAGCGGTCACTTGTACCAGCTCTGCAAACTATCTCTATCACCATGAAAAGGCAAAACTACAGGCAGACAAAGATCACAGAGACAACACCTGAGAAGGAGACAGACCTAACTAGTCCTCCTGAAAAAGAATTCAAAATAAAAATCATGAACATGCTGACAGAGATGCAGAAAAAAATGCAAGAGCAATGGGATGAGATGCAGAGAAAAATGCAAGAGCAGTGGGATGAGATGCAGAGAAAAATGCAAGAGCAGTGGGATGAAGTCCGGAAGGAGATCACAGATGTCAGGAAAGAGATCACAGAAGTGAAACAATCCCTGGAAGGATTTATAAGCAGAATGGATAAGATGCAAGAGGCCATTGAAGGAATAGAAGCCAGAGAACAGGAACGTATAGAAGCTGACATAGAGAGAGATAAAAGGATCTCCAGGAATGAAACAACACTAAGAGAAATATGTGACCAATACAAAAGGAAAAACATTCGTATTATAGGGATACCAGAAGAGGAAGAAAGAGGAAAAGGGATAGAAAGTGTCTTTGAAGAAATAATTGCTGAAAACTTCCCCAAACTGGGGGAGGAAATAATCAAACAGACCATGGAATTATACAGAACCCCCAACAGAAAGGATCCAAGGAGGACAACACCAAGACACATAATAATTAAAATGGCAAGGATCAAGGACAAGGAAAGAGTTTTTAAGGCAGCTAGAGAGAAAAAGGTCACCTATAAAGGAAAACCAATCAGGCTAACATCAGACTTCTCAACAGAAACCCTACAGGCCAGAAGAGAATGGCATGATATATTTAATGCAATGAAACAGAAGGGCCTTGAACCAAGGATACTGTATCCAGCACGACTATCATTTAAATATGATGGTGGGATCAAACAATTCCCAGACAAGCAAAAGCTGAGGGAATTTGCTTCCCACAAACCACCTCTACAGGGCATCCTACAGGGACTGCTCTAGATGGGAGCACCCCTAAAAAGAGCACAGAACAAAACACACAACATATGAAGAATGGAGGAGGAGGAATAAGAAGGGAGAGAAGAAAAGACTCTCCAGACAGGGTATATAACAGCTCAATAAGCGAGCTAAGTTAGGCAGTAAGATACTAAAGAAGCTAACCTTGAACCTTTGGTAACCACGAATCTAAAGCCTGCAATGGCAATAAGTACATATCTTTCAATAGTCACCCTAAATGTAAATGGACTTAATGCACCAATCAAAAGACATAGAGTAATAGAATGGATAAAAAAGCAAGACCCATCTATATGCTGCTTACAAGAAACTCACCTTAAACCCAAAGATAAGCATAGACTAAAAGTCAAGGGATGGAAAAACATATTTCAGGCAAACAACAGTGAGAAGAAAGCAGGGGTTGCAGTACTAATATCAGACAAAATAGACTTCAAAACAAAGAAAGTAACAAGAGATAAAGAAGGCCACTACATAATGATAAAGGGCTTAGTCCAACAAGAGGATATAACCATTCTAAATATATATGCACCCAATACAGGAGCACCAGCATATGTGAAGCAAATACTAACAGAACTAAAGAGGGAAATAGACTGCAATGCATTCATTGTAGGAGACTTCAACACACCACTCACCCCAAAGGATAGATCCACCGGGCAGAAAATAAGTAAAGACACACAGGCACTGAACAACACACTAGAACAGATGGATCTAATAGACATCTATAGAACTTTACATCCAAAAGCAACAGGATATACATTCTTCTCAAGTGCACATGGAACATTCTCCAGAATAGACCACATACTAGCTCACAAAAAGAGCCTCAGTAAATTCCACAATATTGAAATTCTACCAACCAATTTTTCAGACCACAAAGGTATGAAAGTAGAAATAAATTCTACAAAGAAAACAAAAAGGCTCACAAACACATGGAGGCTTAACAACATGCTACTAAATAATCAATGGATCAATGAACAAATCAAAATAGAGATCAAGGAATATATAGAAACAAATGACAACAACAACACTAAGCCCCAACTTCTGTGGGATGCAGCGAAAGCAGTCTTAAGAGGAAAGTATATAGCAATCCAGGCACACCTGAAGAAGGAAGAACAATCCCAAATGAATAGTCTAACATCACAATTATTAAAACTGGAAAAAGAAGAACAAATGAGGCCTAAAGTCAGCAGAAGGAGGGACATAATAAAGATCAGAGAAGAAATAAACAAAATTGAGAAGAATAAAACAATAGCAAAAATCAACGAAACCAAGAGCTGGTTCTTTGAGAAAATAAACAAAATAGATAAGCCTCTAGCCCAACTTATTAAGAGAAAAAGAGAGTCAACACAAATCAACATAATCAGAAATGAGAATGGAAAAATCACGACAGACTCCACAGAAATACAAAGAATTATTAAAGACTACTATGAAAACCTATATGCCAACAAGCTGGAAAACCTAGAAGAAATGGACAACTTCCTAGAAAAATACAACCTCCCAAGACTGACCAAGGAAGAAACACAAAAGTTAAACAAACCAATTACAAGCAAAGAAATTGAAACAGTAATCAAAAAACTACCCAAGAACAAAACCCCGGGGCCGGACGGATTTACCTCGGAATTTTATCAGACACACAGAGAAGACATAATACCCATTCTCCTTAAAGTGTTCCACAAAATAGAAGAAGAGGGAATACTCCCAAACTCATTCTATGAAGCCAACATCACCCTAATACCAAAACCAGGAAAAGACCCCACCAAAAAAGAAAATTACAGACCAATATCCCTGATGAATGTAGATGCAAAAATACTCAATAAAATATTAGCAAACAGAATTCAACAGTATATCAAAAGGATCATACACCATGACCAAGTGGGGTTCATCCCAGGGATGCAAGGATGGTACAACATTCGAAAATCCATCAACATCATCCACCACATCAACAAAAAGAAAGACAAAAACCACATGATCATCTCCATAGATGCTGAAAAAGCATTTGACAAAATTCAACATCCATTCATGATAAAAACTCTCAGCAAAATGGGAATAGAGGGCAAGTACCTCAACATAATAAAGGCCATATATGATAAACCCACAGCCAGCATTATACTGAACAGCGAGAAGCTGAAAGCATTTCCACTGAGATCGGGAACCAGACAGGGATGCCCACTCTCCCCACTGTTATTTAACATAGTACTGGAGGTCCTAGCCACGGCAATCAGACAAAACAAAGAAATACAAGGAATCCAGATTGGTAAAGAAGAAGTTAAACTGTCACTATTTGCAGATGATATGATACTGTACATAAAAAACCCTAAAGACTCCACTCCAAAACTACTAGAACTGATATCGGAATACAGCAAAGTTGCAGGATACAAAATTAACACACAGAAATCTGTAGCTTTCCTATACACTAACAACGAATCAATAGAAAGAGAAATCAGGAAAACAATTCCATTCACCGTTGCATCAAAAAGAATAAAATACCTAGGAATAAACCTAACCAAAGAAGTGAAAGACTTATACTCTGAAAACTACAAGTCACTCTTAAGAGAAATTAAAGGGGACACTAATAAATGGAAACTCATCCCATGCTCATGGCTAGGAAGAATTAATATCGTCAAAATGGCCATCCTGCCGAAAGCAATATACAAATTTGATGCAATCCCTCTCAAATTACCAGCAACATTCTTCAATGAATTGGAACAAATAATTCAAAAATTCATATGGAAACACCAAAGACCCCGAATAGCCAAAGCAATCCTGAAAAAGAAGAATAAAGTAGGGGGGATCTCACTCCCCAACTTCAAGCTCTACTACAAAGCCATAGTAATCAAGACAATTTGGTACTGGCACAAGAACAGAGCCACAGACCAGTGGAACAGATTAGAGACCCCAGAAATTAACCCAAACATATATGGTCAATTAATATTTGATAAAGGAGCCATGGACATACAATGGCAAAATGACAGTCTCTTCAACAGATGGTGCTGGCAAAACTGGACAGCTACATGTAGGAGAATGAAACTGGACCATTGTCTAACCCCATATACAAAGGTAAACTCAAAATGGATCAAAGACCTGAATGTAAGTCACGAAACCATTAAACTCTTGGAAAAAAACATAGGCAAAAACCTCTTAGACATAAACATGAGTGATCTCTTCTTGAACATATCTCCCCAGGCAAGGAAAACAACAGCAAAAATGAGCAAGTGGGACTACATTAAGCTGAAAAGCTTCTGTACAGCGAAAGACACCATCAATAGAACAAAAAGGAACCCTACAGTATGGGAGAATATATTTGAAAATGACAGATCTGATAAAGGCTTGACGTCCAGAATATATAAAGAGCTCACACGCCTCAACAAACAAAAAACAAATAACCCAATTAAAAAATGGGCAGAGGAACTGAACAGACAGTTCTCCAAAAAAGAAATACAGATGGCCAAGAGACACATGAAAAGATGCTCCACATCGCTAATTATCAGAGAAATGCAAATTAAAACTACAATGAGGTATCACCTCACACCAGTAAGGATAGCTGCCATCCAAAAGACAAACAACAACAAATGTTGGCGAGGCTGTGGAGAAAAGGGAACCCTCCTACACTGCTGGTGGGAATGTAAATTAGTTCAACCATTGTGGAAAGCAGTATGGAGGTGCATCAAAATGCTCAAAACAGACCTACCATTTGACCCAGGAATTCCACTCCTAGGAATTTACCCTAAGAACGCAGCAATCAAGTTTGAGAAAGACAGATGCACTCCTATGTTTATCGCAGCACTATTTACAATAGCCAAGAATTGGAAGCAACCTAAATGTCCATCTGTAGATGAATGGATAAAGAAGATGTGGTACATATACACAATGGAATACTACTCAGCCATAAGAAGTGGAAAAATCCAACCATTTGCAGCAACATGGATGGAGCTGGAGAGTATTATGCTCAGTGAAATAAGCCAGGCGGAGAAAGAGAAATACCAAATGATTTCACTCATCTGAGGAGTATAGGAACAAAGGAAAAACTGAAGGAACAAAACAGCAGCAGAATTACAGAACCCAAAAATGGACTAACAGGTACCAAAGGGAAAGGAAGGGGGGAGGAGGGGGGGGGGGGGGGGGATGGGGGGGGGGAAGAAGGGGGGGGGTATTAAGATTAGCATGCACGGGGGGGAGGGAGAAAGGGGAGGGTGGGCTGCACAACACAGAGAGGACAAGTAGTGACTCTACCACATTTTGCTAAGTTGATGGACAGTAACCGTAATGTGGTTGTTAGGGGGGACCTGATATAGGGGAGAGCATAGTAAACATAGTATTCTTCAGGTAAGTGTAGATTAAAAATTTAAAAAAAAAAAGAAAGAAAGAAAGAAAAGGGGGATTACTCCTTAACAGGATAAAACTATTGGTAAATCAAAGATCAATGCATGCTTTAAATATCCTTAATGTTGATCACTTAAAGGGTGTCAGATGATCAGCTATGGAGGTACTCTTTTCTGATAATATTCCTTTCTCTTAATTAAAAAAAAAAAAAAAAAGCAGTTACTGTGTGCTGACCTCCAATGAGTTCTGCACAGTGGTATAGAGGGCATGTCAAAGTGTGGGCAAAGGGTCTGTTTGTTTCTACGCAGAAGATCAAGGCCTAGCTTGGATACCCAGAAAATGAACTAAGATACGATATGAGGAGGAGCTTCCGGCATCAGCACTCTCTGGAGGACTCGTGCCGGGGGATGATCATCAAAAAGCCTCCACAGGGATCCGGACGATGCTGTGGTTGTGGCTGCATCCAGCCCACCGTCTCCTGGACTTGCCATAAGAAGGAGGAGGGAGATGTCTAGGCTGGCATGTGCATACAGTGAGACAACGAATTTGACTGGATCTGTACTGTTGGAACTCAACCAGGAGTTGGGAGGGGTGCAAGTTGTAGCACCCCAAAATCTCATGACTATAGACTATCTATGGTTAAAAGAACATATGGGATGTGAACAGATCCCAGAAATGGGCTGCTTTAATTTGTCTGATGGTTCAAGTACAGTTGGAAAATATCCATCATATCATAGATAAATTTTCACAAATGCCTAGGGTGCCTAAATGGTTTTCTTGGCTTCACTGGAGATGGCTGGTAATTATAGATTTGCTTTGTTTATGTCACCGTATTCCTATTATGTTAATATGTGTGTGCAAATTAGTTAGTAGTTTAAAACCTATACATACTTAAGGTACTATACAAGAAGATATGTCAAAGAAATAATCAATCCTCCCAAGTTTCCTTCATATGCTACATCTATAACTTTTCTTCTTCCTTCCTAATTACAAACCTTAAATAGAATTCGTGCCTCATATCGAATTTACCGAGTATCATAATTCCTCCAGGTGGTAAAGATACCTCGAGACAAGTGCTGGGCATAGAAGCCACAGGGCATAAATCTGCAAAGAAGTAAAAAGCTAACCTTTGCAAACAATATGGCTTCTCTCTCACTTACCAACTTTACATTTCCCTGTATGGCCCCGGAAGATGACTGGTTAGCCAGAGACGGGTAAGATTCCTCAAGGGAGGAACAACCTAAGACAGGCACAGTCGCAGGGGGGCCATCAGGTGAGAATTTGGGGATCAACAGAGGTGAGGCTCAGAACCTCACCCCCCCTGCTTTGAGAGAAATCTTCTGCATCTGTGGATGTCTTGCTGCCCTTGTCTAGCCTGGATTAATACTTAGTCCATAGGCACACACCTGATCATCTGATCATCTACATTTGCCTTCTTACAGCACTAAACTATGTTTTCTACCTTTATCTTGCATCTACCTACCACTTCAGCATTTTATTAAAAATAAAAATAATAATAATAATAGGAGAAATGTGGGATCAACATATAAATCAAGTACAAAAATCAAATGAATATTCATATTTGACCTGATGGTTTATAGGTCATATTGCATGATCAAAACCGAAAGTTTCTGTGATGAATGCCCTTGTACTGTTCACCATGTAAGAATTTATTCACTCTGTAAGAATTCGTTCACCATGTAAGAACTTGTTCGTTATGCTTCAGAAGATTGGAGACTGACGAGAATTAGGCTTGAGATGGATTAATGATTGTACATTGAGCATTGACCCCCCTATACTGAATTTTATTGTTGTTAACAACCATTTGATCAATAAATATGAGAGATGCCCTCTCAAAAAAAAAAAAAAAAAAAAAAAAATTAAGGAACTATAAACAGAGTATGTACTTTGGTTAGTAATAAGTAAAATATCTGTGCATTAGTTTTGACAAGTGTGCCATGCTAATGTAAGATGTTAATAATAGTGTAAACTGGGTTGAGGCTATATAGAAATTCTCTGAACTATCCCTGAAACTTTTCTATAAACCTAAAGCTATTCTGAAGTAGAATATTTAATTAAAAATCACATGTTATCTTATCATCATAATAAACAAACTCTGATTTAAAATATTGGAGACTTATAGCCTTCAATATAACGTAGACCATGGTTGGAAAATAGTAAATTTAAATTTCAATTCCTCTGTATGAAGCACACACCCTCCAGTTTTCCAGAGTCCCTACCACTTCTTATTACCTTAAATAAAGTCTCTTTTACACATTTATGTCCCCTAGCTAGCTTCTGTAAGTGTGTGTTTGCTGATTCTGTTTGCATATCACATAAACAGAATAAAAAATGAGAAAGGAAAAATCACTATGGACACCACAGAAATACAAAGAATTATTAGAGAATACTATGAGAAATATATGCTAACAAACTGGATAATCTAGAAGAAATGGAGAATTTTATAGAAAAATACAACCTTCCAAGGCTGGCCCAGAAAGAAGCAGAAAATCTGAACAGACTAATTACCAGCAACAAAATTGAACTGGTAATCAAAAACCTACTTAAGAACCAAATCCTGGACCAAATGGCTTCACCACTGAATTTTATCAAACATTTAGTGAAGACCTAATACCAGTCCTCCTCAAAGTTTTCCAAAGAGTAGAAGAAAAGGGAATACTTCCAAACTCATTCTATGAGGCTAGCATCACTCTAATACCAAAACCAGGCAAAGACAACACAAAAAAAGAAAATTACAGACCAATATCCCTGATGAACAAAGATGCAAAAATACTGAACAAATATTAGCAAACTGAATTCAAAAATTCATCAAAAAGATCATCCATCATGATCAAATAGGATTTATTCCAGGGATGGAAGAATGGTACAACATTCAAAAATCCATCAACATCATCCACCACATCAACAAAAAGGACAAAAACCACATGATCATCTCCTTAGATGCTGAAAAAGCATTTGATAAAATTCAACATCCATTCATGATAGAAATTCCTAACAAAATGGGTATAGAGGACAAGTACCTCAACATAATAAAGGCCATATATGACAAACCCAGAGCCAGCATTATCCTGAATAGTGAGAAGCTGAAAGCTTTTCCTTTAAAATTAGGAACAAGACAAGGATGCCCACTCTCCCCACTTCTATTCAACGTAGTACTGGAGGTCCCAGCCACGGCAGTCAGCCAACACAAATAAATAAAAGGCATCCAGATAGGCAAGGAAGAAGTTAAACTCTCCCTGTTTGCACATGACATGATATGGTCAATTGATTCTGTTTGCTGATATGAAGTGTATGTAACAACCTATAAATACTTTTGTACTGATTATTAAAATATTATAGAAAAATACACAAACAAAATCTTTAAAAATAAAATCATAAAGAATGTTTTAATTTAAAACTTTGAATATATAAAGACAATCATTTTAAGTTAGTCTACCAAAGTCACTTCTAACAGATAACATGGTGTACTTGCACATACATGGTAAGTAGTCCTAAAGAGCTGACTGGTTTTAATTCTGATGGGTGGTCACTCTGTAGGATGGACTAGGGAACATAGCATTGGAAGAAGGAAGAACAGAACCTGTGGAGAAAACAGCGGAGAAAATGGGCAGTACGGCATATATGTGACAGGAGTGGGGTGTGGTTACATTGTGCTAGAACAGATTTGTGCAATTTGCAGTATAGTCATTACAGCTTCTCGATCCCCTAGAAAACACAGAGAACAATGTCAAGAAAAAGAAACATTTCATAAAACATTTGGCTGGTTTAATTTTGGGGCCAGACCTAACTAGAATAATTCAGGGATGTCACTATAGATTCTTGCCTCATCCAAGAAACTGGCGGTTTTCTTTACACGTTGCCATGGGTACTGATGTCCGATTATATAACAGTTCTATTCTGAAATGAATTTCTCTCTGCATGTACATTAGGACAATGTTCTTTTTATGAATCCAATAGATTTTCTGGAACCACTTGTCTTTGCTACCACTATTTTATTTTATGTTTCACTAACTTATTTGAGACTATATATAAAACAGGACAAAATGTAATGTCTTCTAATGAGGATTCAAAAAGTGACTAACTTTTTAGCTCAGTACATGTTTTTCCTCATAAAATAAATCTGAAAATGATTACCTGTTGGAATATTCACTTCTGTTAAGTCTCTTCGTGATGTGCTTGCCTTCGACTCTTTTCTCTCTTTTTGGGAAGACACTGATTGTTTTTAATGTAATATATGTCACAGACGAAGGACAAAGTAATGCTCTTTACATGCCTGAGTCAGGGACCACACCTTCACTCAACATCTCCAACAGTATCTTCCCTCCTTCAAGTCCTTCAAAATGCTGAAAGGGGACAATTCAATAGAGATTCTGTTTAGTTGTAGGGCAGCTCGAGCCTACAAATCCTAAACCTGTTATTTCTCCCTCCCTTTCTCTTCTGTAATTTCAGTAGTCATGTCCATCTTAAAATGGACTTGATTCCCCTGAGACCAAGAAGAAGCAGGAAAGAGAAAAGATTTGCCCACCAATGGATGTGACAATTAGGTAAACAAGTAGTTACAATTCCAATGTGATGGAACAAATTTTCATTAGTCTGCAGGGCCCTGAGGAAGAAATGGTCAATTACATTGGTGAATGCAATAGATATTAAGAAAAACTATAGGAAAAAACATTGTAAGTTGGCTTAGAATAGTATATAAGAATGGCATCTTGGAAGTGAGAGGGATGATATGTCAGGCTTAGGACGGAGCTTAAACAAAATGCAGAACTAAAAACCTATCTGATTAGGTTGAGGAACAGAAGTCAGTTTAATATGCTTGGAATATGGTTCATGCAGAATTATGTAATAGGAGTAGTCAGGCCAGGAGCACAACTGATACAGAAGTTTGGAAGATTGGTTAAGGGGTTGTCTCTATTGGCAAGGACTAACTGCAAAAAAATTCAGGGCCAGTGCTACAGCTTATCCCATAAGGTAAATCAAATAATTACTCACTTTTACTCTAAATCAAGGCCTACAGGAAAAAATGTTGACTGCCATACCATTTTTGCTGTAAGGGTCTTACACTCCAATGAGTTATACAAAGAAATAAAAGTTTCAGTGCAATAGGATGTTTTACGATTGAGTATTTACCCCGTCCTAGTTGGAAGGCTGAAAGAACAGGTAGGGAGCAGTTTCCGGAACCTGGCATTCGGGATTGTAAAGTAGTCGTGGGAAGAGACATAGAATCAAAGGGGTTTGTTGCTTCTGAACCATGACCCGGTGTGCTCTGCTCCCCCGCACCTGATCTCCGCGCCTCGGGCTGTTGAAGTAGTGGGGGAGTCCTTGGCCTCCGTTTGCTCTCGGTAAGTCAGATAGGGGTTCAAACCACTGGCTTCACAAGTCACCTTGGCCAAGTCTGAAAAGGAAGCTGAATGTCTGTGCACAACTCAAGACCACCACCCCTCTTTCCTCCCCAGTATACATGCCTCACTACTCCCATCTGCCTCGGAACCCACAGAACAGATCCATTCTGTCTTTTAACCTAGTTTATAGCAGTTCCCACTGGAAGCCCTTGACCTCTAGGCCATGCCTCATCCAGATCTGTGAACTCTCCCCCAGCACACACATCCTCCTTTTCCTGCTTTGTTTTCCTCCACGGCTTTTACCATCAGCTGATATTCTACAGAATTTATTTTAGATTGTCTCACTCCCTCATCTACAATGTGTGCAATGAGGTAAGCAATTTGAGAGTTTGTTCATTTTTTTTTTACAATTCAGATTGCTTTTATTTATATATATATTTTTTTGCCACATTTCTTGTGTTTATTGAATAAATGAACTTACAATGAACTCAAACATCATTATCCGGCCTTGAGTCTAGCCCAAGGACGTGACGCTTCTCAAGGATACCAAAACTGTGTGAAGATGGCTCCAAGCCATGAGAACTGCTTTGGTTCTTATCACTCAGTCCTTGATTACACATCAACAGAGTGTGTGGGAAAAACAATCAAGTCATGTGTGCTTATACATTTGATTTCTACCTTACGTGAATTATGTATTAACCCCATCAATCCCACAGAGGGGAATCTAGTAACCACATGTGATTGTATATTAATACCAAAATAATAAAAAAGGTGGAGCATAACTCCTTACTCCTTAAGTGACTTTCTGTATAGTATGTGGAGGAAGACTAAGTTGAGGGTGGAAAAACCTGACAAACGTTGCCAGCCAGGTGGCTGAGGCTAACACCAACAGTGATAAATCATTCATTGATACACGTACCCTTAATAACATGTGGTGACAGTGGAACTTCACCTCCTTGGTCTTCCAGTGGAATCATGAGAAAAGCACACAAGTGAGGCACAATCTCCAAAATACCTGACCAGGACGTCTCAAAGCCGTCAGGACATCCGAACCAAGGAAAGTCTGAGAAACTGTCACAGCTGTTAGAAAACAGCATAAAACCTAAATGTGATTTATTCCCACCAGGAGGTTTAAAACATTTTAACAGTAAGGTATTAACAAAGGGCCACGTGGTGGAACCTGCTCAGGCTGAGAATGGGGGTGGGAATTGATAAGGGCCTGGCTATACCTGGTTGAGTTTCTTTTTTTTATTATTCATTTTGTTATCATTAACCTATAATTACATGAGAAACATTATGTTTACTAGACTCCCCCCTTCATCAAGTTCCCCCCACAAACTCCATTACAGTCACTGTCCATCAGCGTAGTAAGATGCTGTAAAATCACTACTTGTCTTCTCTGTGTTGCACATCTCTCCCATGTCCCCCCCATATTATGCATGCTAATCATAAAGCCCCCTTTCTTTTTCCCCACCCTTATCCCTCCCTTCCCACCCATCCTCCCCAGTTCTTTTCCCTTTGGTAACTGTTAGTCCATTCTTGGGTTCTGTGATTCTACTGCTGTTTCGTTCCTTCAGTTTTTCCTTTGTTCTTATACTCCACAGATGAGTGAAATCATTTGGTATTTGTCTTTCTCCACTTGGCTTATTTCACTGAGCATAATACCCTCTAGCTCAATCCACGTTGTTGAAAATTGTAGGATTTGTTTTCTTCTTATGGCTGAACAATATTCCATTGTGTATATTTACCACATCTTCTTTATCCATTCATCTACTGATGGACACTTAGGTTGCTTCCATTTTTTGGCTATTGTAAATAGTGTTGCGATAAACATAGGGGTGCATCTGTCTTTTTCAACCTGGGCTACTGCATTCTTAGGGTAAATTCTTAGAAATGGAATTCCTGGTCAAATGGTATTTCTATTTTGAGCTTTTTGAGGAACCTCCATACTGCTTTCCACAATGCTTGAACTAATTTACATTCCCTCCAGCAGTGTAGGAGGGGTTCCCCTTTCTCCACAACCTCGCCAACATTTGTTGTTGTTGTTTGTCTTTTGGATGGTGGTGATCCTTACTGGTGTGAAGTGATATTTCATTGTGGTTTTAATTTGCATTTCTCTGATGACTAGCGATGTGGAGCATCTTTTCATGCGTCTGTTGGCCATCTGAATTTCTTCTTCGGAGAACTGTCTGTTCAGCTCCTCTTCCCATTTCATAATTGGATTATTTGCTTTTTGTTTGTTGAGGTGCATGAGCTCTTTATATATTTTGGATGTCAACCCTTTATCGGATCTGTCATTTACGAATATATTCTCCCATACTGTAGGGTTCCTTTTTGTTCTTTTGATGGTGTCCTTTGCTGTACAGAAGCCTTTCAGCTTGATATAGTCCCAGTTGTTCATTTTTGCTTTTGTTTCCCTTTCCTGGGGAGATATGTTCATGAAGAAGTCGCTCATGTTTATGTCCAAGAGATATTTGCCTATGTTTTTTTCTAGGAGTTTTATGGTTTCATGACTTACATTCAGGTCTTTGATCCATTTCGAATTTACTTTTGTGTATGGGGTTAGACAGTGATCCAGTTTCATTCTCTTACATGGAGCTGTCCAGTTCTGCCAGCACCATCTGTTGAAGAGACTGTCATTTCCCCATTGTATGTCCATGGCCCCTTTATAATATGTTAATTGACCGTATATGTTTGGGTTAATGTCTGGAGTCTGTGTTCTGTTCCACTGGTCTGTGGCTCTGTTCCTGGGCCATTACCAAATTGTCTTGAGTACTGTGGTTTTGTAGTAGAGCTTGAAGTTGTGGAGTGAGATTCCCCCTCCCACTTTATTCTTCTTTCTCAGGATTGCTTTGGCTATTCGGGGTCTTTAGTGTTTCCATATGAATTTTTGAACTATTTGTTCCAGTTCATTGAAGAATGCTGTTGGTAATTTGATAGGGATTGCATCAAATCTGTATATTGCTTTGGGCAGAATGGCCATTTTGACAATATTAATTCTTCCTAGCCAAGAGCATGGGATGAGTTTCCATTTGTTAGTGACCTCTTTAATTTCTCTCAAGAGTGTCTTATAGTTTTCAGGGTATAGGTCTTTCACTTCCTTGGTAAGGTTTATTCATAAGTATTTTATGCTTTTTGATGCAATTGTGAAAGGAATTGTTTTCCTGATTTCTCATTCTATTAGTTCATTGTTAGTGTATAGGAAAGCCACAGATTTCTGTGTGTTAATTTTGTATCCTGCAACTTTGCTGTATTCTGATATCAGTTCTAGTAGTTTTGGAGTGGAATCTTCAGGGTTTTTTATGTACAATATCATGTCATCTGCAAATAGTGACAGTTTGACTTCTTTACAAATTTGGATTCCTTGTATTTCTTTCTTTTGTCTAATTTCTGTGGCTAAGACCTTCAGTACTATGCTGAATAACAGTGGGGAGAGTGGGTATCCCTGTCTTGTTCCTGATCTCAGAGGAAAAGCTTTCAGATTTTCACTTTTCAGTATGATGTTGGCTGTGGGTTTATCATATATGGCCTTTATTATGTTGAGGTACTTGCCCTCTGTACCCATTTTGCTGAGAGTTTTTATCATGAATGGATGTTGAATTTTGTCAAATGCTTTTTCAGCATCTATGGAGATGATCATGTGGTTTTTGTCTTTCTTTTTGTTGATTAGGTGGATGATGTTGATGGATTTTCGAATGTTGTACCATCCTTGCATCCCTGGGATGAATCCCACTTGGTCATGGTGTATGATCCTTTTGATATACTTTTGAATTCAGTTTGCTAATATTTTATTGAGTATTTTTGCATCTACATTCATCAGGGATATTGGTCTGTAATTTTCTTTTTTGGTGGGGTCTTTGCCTGGTTTTGGTATTAGGGTGATGTTGGCTTCATAGAATGAGTTTGGGAGTATTCCCTCCTCTTCTATTTTTTGGAAAAATTTAAGGAGAATGGGTATTATGTCTTCTCTGTATGTCTGATTAAATTCTGAGGCAAATGCATCTGGCCCACAGGTTTTTTTCTTGGGTAGTTTTTTGATTACCACTTCAATTTCTTTGCTGGTAATTGGTTTGTTTAGATTTTGTTTTTCTTCCTTGGTCATTCTTGGAAGGTTGTATTTTTCTAGGAAGTTGTCCATTTCTTTTAGGTTTTCCAGCTTCTTAGCATATAGGTTTTCATAATAGTCTTTAATAATTCTCTGTATTTCTGTTGGGTCCGTCATGATGTTTCCTTTCTCATTTCTGATTCTGTTGATGTGTGTTGATTCTCTTTTTCTCTTAATAAGTCTGGCTAGAGGTTTTTCTATTTTGTTTATTTTCTTGAAGAACCAGCTCTTGGTTTCATTTATTTTTTTTATTGTTTTTTTCTTCTTTATTTATTTCTTCTCTCATCTTTATAATGTCCCTCTTTCTGCTGACTTCAGACCTCATTTGTTCTTCTTTTTCCAATATCGATAATTGTTACATTAGAGTATTCATTTGGGATTGTTCTGCCTTCTTTATGTATGCCTGTATTGCTTCATACTTTCCTCTAAAGACTGTTTTTGCTGCGTCCCACAGAAGCTGGGGCTTTGTGTTGTTGTTGTCATTTGTTTCCATATATTGCTTGATCTCTATTTGAATTTGGTCATTGATCCATTGATTATTTAGGAGCATGTTGTTAAGCCTCCATGTGTTTGCAGGCCTTTTTGCTTTCTTTGTACAGTTTATTTCTAGTTTTATACCTTTGTGGTCTGAAAAGTTGGTTTGTAGAATTTCAATTTTTTTGAATTTACTGAAACTCTTTTTGTGGCCTAGTATGTGGTCTACTCTGAAGAATGTTCCATGTGCACTTGAGAAGAATGTGTATCCTGTTGCTTTTGGGTGTAGAGTTCTATAGATGTCTATTAGGTCCATGTGTTCTAGTGTGGTGTTCAGTGCCTGTGTGTCCTTACTTATTTTCTGTCTGGTGGATCTGTCCTTTGGAGTGAGTGGTGTGTTGAAGTCTCCCAGAATGAATGCATTGCATTCTATTTCCTCCTTTAGTTCTGTTAGTATTTGTTTCAGATATATTGGTGCTCCTGTATTGGGTGCATATATATTTATAATGGTTATATCCTCTTGTTGGACTGAGCCCTTTATCATTATGTAATGTCCTTCTTTATCTCTTATTACTTTCTTTGTTTTGAAGTCTATTTTGTCTGATACTAGTACTGCATGCAACACCTTCTTTTTTCTCCCTCTTGTTTGCAAGAAATGTCTTTTTCCATCCCTTAACTTGTAGTCTGTGCATGTCTTTGGGTTTGAGGTGAGTCTCTTGTAAGCAGCATATAGATGGGTCTTGTTTTTTTTATCAGTGACTCTATGTCTTTTGATTGGTGTATTCAGTCCATTTACATTTGGGGTGATTATTGGTAGGTATGTACTTATTGCCAATGCAGGCTTTAGATTCGTGGTTACCAAATGTTCAAGGTTAATTTCCTTACTATCTAAGAGTCTATCTTAACTCACTTAGTATGCTGTTACAAACCCAATCTAAAGGTTCTTTTCTGTTTCTCCTCCTTTTTCTTCCTCCTCCATTCTATATATATTAGATATTATATTCTGTACTTTTTGTCTATCCCTTGTTTGACTTTGGGGATAGTTAGTTTAATTTTGCATTTGCTTAGTAATTAGCTGTTCTACTTTCTTTGCTGTGCTTTTATTTCCTCTGTTGACAGCTATTCAACCTTAGGAACACTTCCATCTATAGCAGTCCCTCCAAAATAGACTGTAAAGGGGTTTGTGGGAGGTAAATCCTCTCAGCTTTCGCTTATCTGGAAATTATTTAATCCCTCCGTCAAAGTTAAATGATAATCTTGCTGGATAAAGTAATCTTGGTTCCAGGCCTTTCTGCTTCATGGTCTTAAATACATCATGCCACTCCCTTCTGCCCTTTAAGGTTTCTGCTGAGAAGTATGATGTTAGTCTGATGGGCTTTCTTGTATGTGATTTTATTTCTGTCTCTGGCTGCTTTTAACAGTCTGTCCTTATCCTTGATATTTTCCATTTTATTTACTATGTGTCTTGGTGTTGTCTTCCTTGGGTCCCTTGTGTTGGGAGATCTGTGGATCTCCAGGGCCTGAGAGACTCTCCTTCCCCAGATTAGGGAAATTTTCAGCAATTACCTCCTCAAAGACCCTTTCTATTCCTTTTTCTTTCTCTTCTTCTTCTGGTATCCCTATAAGGTGAATATTGTTCCACTTGGATTGGTCACACAGTTCTCTCAATATTCTTACATTCTTAGAGATCCTTTTTACTCTCTGTGCCTCAGCTTCTTTGCATTCCTTTTCTCTGGTTTCTATTTCATTTATTGTCTCCTCCACCATATCCAACCTGCTTTTAATACCCTCCATCGTGTTCTTCAACGATTGAATCTCTGACCTGAATTCATTCCTGAGTTCTTGGATGTCTTTCTGTACCTCTATTAGCATGTTGATTATTTTTATTTTGAAGTCCCTTTCAGGAAGAGTCACGAGGTCCATATCATTTAAATCTTTCTGAGGAGTTGTATTAATAATTTTACTCTGAACCTGGTTTCTGTGGCATTTTATATTTGTATATGGCGCCCTCTAGTGTCCAGAAGTTCTATTCTGGAGCTTCTCAGCCCCTGAAGCAATGTTGGGGGTTGCAGGGGAGTGGTATTTGTGCCTGTGGGGAGGAAAGATCTGTTACCTGCCTCCCGGCTGCTGTGCCTGTCTCCACTGCCTGAACTATTGGGCAGGCCACACAGGTATAAGCTTTGGTCCCAGAGCAGTCAGATATGGATCCCTGCTTTCCACAAGCAGCCGGAATCCCAGTCTCCCCTGGAACTCCACCTGTCCCAGCTTTCCAACCCCATAATCAGAAGTGTATGATGAAAGCACCATGAAATATAAGTTTGCGTTCCCAGAGCACATCTCCGGAGCTAAGTATTCAGCAGTCCCAAGCCTCCCACTCCCTCCCTGCTCCATTTGTCTTCCTCCTGCCAGTGAGCTGGGGTGGTGGTGGGGGGCTCGGGTCCTGCGGAGCCACAGCTCCAGTACGTTACCCCGTTCACTGAGGTCTGCTCTTTTCTCCAGGTGTGTGCAGTCTGACATGTCCTCTTTCCTGTTTCTCTCTCAGGATTAGTTGCACCAACTATATTTTCTAATGGTATATAGTTTTAGGAGGAAACCTCTGTCTCTCCTTTCATACCGCCATCTTTAATCTATCTCTTTTGTTCATTTTTATTCATTTTTTTTCACTGCCATAATCCCAACATTGCCATCTAACAGCATGGGGAACATACTAGGAAATCAACAAGTATTTTTGAGTGGAAGAACTGATTGAAGAAAAAAGGAGTATTTAGGTATAATCAGAGTAGCTTCTATTTCTAAACAATGGTTGTTCTATATGATTTATAGAGAACATAGAAAGTTGCTGGTTTGGGTTAATATCTGATATTTAGCTTTGGACATGTTGATTTGTAGAAGGCATTGAAATCTCTCTGTGTTTTAGAGAGTGGGAAAGAAGATGGGTCTGAATCCTGAAGAAATATCAAATGTACAAAAATAGCCCAAGAAGTTGAGGTCTTGAGTCAATATTTAAAATCAAAAGAGAATTCTTTGTAAGAAACATGGTCTTTAATCTTGGAAACCATTCCCCTTTCTAATAGAAATACAATAACAATTCTCAGTGATCAACTTATTACCTTCTACCTGTTTTATAGGAACATGAGGCATCATGTATGCACAATATTTCTTAAACATGTTTCAAAAATGGGACGGGCAAGGCATTTATTTTAGTGGCTTAGGTGTCTGTTAGTAGTTTTAAAAAGTCAAATGTCCTTACCCTTTGTAAGAAGAAAAGAAAATATCTTAGTAGACCTTCTCATTAGACCTCTGCAGTCTGCACGTCTGGAAGGAGAAAGCCACTAGTAATGTCTGGGCTTTGTCAGTGTGCTGAAAAGCAGCATATTCAAATGTAATTGCGATAATGCAAAGGAACAGGGGCCATTTCTCTGCCTTCCTTCTGTCAGCACTGAGAGTGGAACTCCAGGGTTTCCCATTAATTCATGTCAATCAATACCAGGTCTGCAAAATGTAAAGTGAAATGAGGGAAGAGTACACTATTTTTAACTTCAAATTCAACAATTTTAATTTTAGGTTAATTTCCACCCAATTCTATTCAAATGAATGTTAATGAGCTCAATTTTCTGATTATTATATTAGAAATTAAATTTTGAAATGTCTTTTGCAATAATTACTAAAGTATAAGGGAATTATGAGCATCCATTTATGTTTCCTTAACAAAAATACTGAAGAGCCAAATAGCAGAAGTCAAGTGATTGTGCAAAAAGAATGGTCGATAACGTGTATTAACAGTGAGAGGGCCATGATTAAGAGAACCCAGTCTCATTTATTTAACTGGAAGTGAGGCATGGAGCCTCTTTTGCTGTAGATTCATCTTCTATGAAATGGGGATCAGCATAGTCATGGAGTTCTCTTGAGGATTAAATGAGATAATATAGGTAGAGTGTCACATTTTCAGGAGTTGGGAAGAACTCAATATATGGTAGCTATGAATGGAGACAGGCAGAAACTACAGTTCTGAGAAATAGAATTTCCTCATTTTATATTATTCAAACTGAAAGCTGTAATTTCCTGGGCCAAGTAGGTGATTTTTCAAGGTCAGGTTAGGAAAGAAATGTATAACAGATACAAATGTTTATTTTCCTTTCAGAAGGGGTTGTTATTCACTTGTTCTTTGGGAACAGCAGCTTAGATCTCTACAGTTTATAAACATCAGGAGCATAGAGACATCAGACCAACTTACTTATTCTGAACCTGGAATTTGTAATTATAAAGCAGTTTCGGTAAGAGACATAGAATAAAGGAGTTTGGTGCACATGAATTAGGACCAGATGTGCCCTGCCCGCCTCCATGCCCCTGGCTGTTGAAGTCATGAGGGATTTCAAGCAATGCAACCACTTCAGGATTGTGGAACCTTTAGGAATGATTGTTTCAGATAGTCTGTGAATTTCTGGTCAAAGGGAAGGAGAATCCTGTGAATCTACGCATGTCTTTAATGGTAGGTTTGGCGATAGCTCTTTTTGAAGTACCCTTGTGAACGGGTCCTTCAAAGAAACTCAGAACTATACAGATCATGGACTTCGTAAGAACATTGATTGGTACTCGTACAACACTCATTGCGTCTAGGTGTTCCTGGGTCCCCTGAGAATGCTTTCATAGCCTTCAGCCAGTAGGATGGACTCCACCTGTAGATAGGAACTAAAGTGTACTAACAAGGTTGATGGAAGTGGCAAACCACACTGGTTAACGCCGGCTTTGAAGTCAGACTCTCTTCCAATTCAGACTGAGTTCTGAACTCTCCATCACTTGCTAGGTGTGGCACTTGGGCCAAATTGCTTAATCTTTCAAAGTTTCCTGTCCCTTATTTGGATGAAGAGTATAATCGTACCCATGTTATAGGATGCGTGAGTAACTTTAATAAGACACTTCATTTAAAGTCATCATAATACCTAGCACATAATAGCAGATCCTTCAATATTAGTGGCTATTATTATACAAATAAACGTGTTATAGTTCTATTTACAAAAGATAAAGAAAACAGAGCTGAGCATCAAATTACATCTTCAGATTCCCAATTATATTTAAGGAAGTGGTGCTTTAATACCTACCTATTTTATTTTTAACTTTGTCTTCTGGATCAAAGAATTTTTTGTATAGACAAAATTTCAGGGGGAAACATTTACAATGGGAGATGATATAAAAAATATTTAGTAAAACTATTTTGGCATCTTTCAGATTTCCTGCAGGGAGGAGGGGTAGAAATAAAACATTAACTAAAACCAGCTCAGCCCTCCCGTGGGCCCTGCCAGCCTAAGCAAACACAGAGAGAAATGGTGCTGGCATGAAGATGGGCTGTGGGAATGGAGTTCCGTTTTCCAACCTCACCAGAAGACACATTTTCCTGAATCTTTTATAAATTTAATGGAGAATTTTAGGTTACCAGCTTCAAATCTTACAAACATGAATTTAATTTCCCAATCTCTTAGAAACAGTTTCTGTAGCTCTGTAACTGATTTTAAAATAGTGCTCCCAGCATAGTTATTTATAGACCAAATTCTCATGGGAAATAAATACATCTTTTGATATTGCTGAGCTCTTTGCACCGCCTAATAATTTTTCCCTCTCTTTAAATTTATTGGAAGACATGGAATCTCTTTCTCTATTTATTTTTGACTCATTTGTGTAACATAGAGGGAAAAATATCTCTGGCAATTTACTATTCCTTGTGTGGTCTGTGATACAGTCTAACCTTAAGATTCCCTTTATTGAAACAAGTAATAATAGAAAATTTTGTCTGTTTTTCATGGGTGTGCTGTTTCTGAATAAAGATGAACAAATATCATTGAATATAAGGGTAAAAACGCATCATTCAAAAGCTTCTAAACTTATTTTAAAGAAGTGCCAAATGATGTGTGAATAACCTAGTTTTTATTATTGTCTGACAAAGCTGGTGTGAGAGTAAAAAATTCATGATACCAACTAGGTGGCAAAGAAACAGAACTAATTTAAAGAAAAACTGAATTTAAAATTTTTTACTTAGCTTTGTTCTTTTATAGTGAATTAAAGATACAAAGCAATACAGGGCCCCAGTCAATCTCTGAGATGTTAAGAGAACTCATCTCAGAATTGTGAAAATATCTACAGAGCAGTCTTGTAAATATTATAGTATATAGAGTGTCCCAGGGTATCATTTATACATTTTTTTCACTCATCACTCGTCTAACCATTTTTTTTCCTTTTCTGGATATTTTCTCTAGCTCTTATTTTTCACTTTATTTTTGAATCCAGAAAACATTACTAACACATGAATGGTAATTTGTATAAATAACCCTTCTACCTAAGTTATATATTTTAATAAATTTAACCAGTTTGAAAGGTCATATGAAAGGAATACTGATCTTTATTCCCATCTTTCTAATGGAGAAATTTGGGGAAACTGCCATTTGCCAAAAGTCTACCAAATAATAAATAGCAGAGCTAACTTACCTTTCTCTGCTTTTCTATAGTTGGCCTGAGCTGCAGCATTCAGAAAAATCATCGACTTACAGAATACAGCTGTGGTAATGTTTGGTGGTACATGGCAGAAAGAACCAATCTAGGGTGCTCTGGCCAAGTCTACAGGCCATAATGTGTTTACCTCATTTATAGATTCAGTAATTATAGAGCATTGGACTCTTAGAAATTAGAAGGGAATCACATTTTAATCACCTTCTTTGCACAAATACCACCTCTGCCCTGAAACCTTATGGAAGGCATAATGTCTCTGGGCTGGCATGGCTCTAAATACCGAGAACCATACAAGCATTTGTTCACACAGCACTGTAGTTGTTTATACACGTGCTTATCATACAGTCATCACACTGAGAGTTTAAACTTGCCTATTGTGTGTCTGTATCTCCAGTGATCAAAATGATCTGGGTGTAGTGAATGAGTGAAGAAAGGAAGGAAGGACTAGGTAAATGAATGAACAAACTCAAGTGTTTGACGAAGTATATGCTTAATAATCTTTCAAGTTATGTGAAGAAAGAGAGAATCACTCTTCATGAATCAGTATCAGGTGCAATGACCTTGCTCTCCGAACACCTCTGTAGAGCTTGGCTTGATTATTGGGGACAACAACATATTTTCTTCATGATGTCAGGTTGATTTTTAATAATTATTGTCAACTAAATCATATTATATGTGACTAAATATATATGTGATACATAAATATATATTAAAATCCATTCCCTGGTAGTCATCATTTCCCTGAGTTCTGCTGGCTCCAGACAGTCTGGAATCGATTGAATTCTTTGTCCTATGAAGGAAAAAAACAAAACATATTTAGAAGAGGAATGATTAAAAATAAACTAATATCATCCCACCTGGAGTTTATTTGTAAGAAGCCATCTGGTCATGTTTGGGTCAATACTATTAGGAAGCTTTTGAAAAACTGAAGCTAATATAATGACTTCCCTGGGTGACTGGTTATAAAAAGAAAATAAGGTGGTACTCATTTCATGGGGCTTTTTTAAAACAGCAGTCTGTACTTCCCTAAACTTTAAACATGGAATGTTGCTTTACATTAGAGAACTGAGGCCTTATACATGATTCAGGCTAGGTATTCGATAATGTCACAGAATTATATCATGTATTAAAGAATAGCACAGAATGTTGAGATGTAGTTTATAGATCATTTTATTAAACTTTGGTGAAGCCGTTTGTAAGAGCAGAAGAAAACTGCAAATGAGAATGTGTTTATTAATGAAAATGATGACTTGTGACAAAGTGGGAGAGCGACAGGTAAGAAAGTACTAGAAAGCATGGGAAAACAGTATTGTCGGGGTATGTGTGAGTGGGGTGAAGAGGCACGCTGCCTGACCTGGAGTAAGGAGTTCTTAGAAAGCTTTACAGAGATGCTTGTCCTGAGTCTTAAAAAAGAATAGAAATAGACATGTGGATCTAAAGTAAGATCCACAAGCTGGACTGGGGATTCTAGCTGAAGGAAACACATGTGCTAAGATAAAATCAGACCATGGTAATTTTACAGAATGGGAAGCAATTTGGTATAGCAGGAGAATCAGGTCCCTGGAAAGGGATACCAGTTTTGCTTATGGGGAGTGAAATCTCATCTTAGAGGATGTTCCAATTAACTAAACTCTTTTCAGCAATTAGCATTGCATACATAAATGTGAAGCAAAAACCGCAAATATGCTTAATATATGCAAATGAGAAAAACAAACTATTTCAGATGCATGGGGTTGTTATTTCCTCCTTGTGATATTTGTAGATGCAGCGATTGGTCAGTTTAGATCATGGACTTTGGAGGCAGAAAGACCTGTTTTCCCACCTCACTTTGTTACTGATTATTTGGGGGACTTTAGGAATATTACATATTTCATCAGCTTTCCTGATGAAAGTTGTAAATAATAAACTCATCTTGCAGAGTTGAGCTTGGAACTTAGAAGGTCCTCAGGGAAATGATAGTTCTTTTCATTTTTATTATGGTACTAATGATATTATAAAGATGTGTTGCTGTAACAAACCTTGAGTTTGAGTTATTGTGCTTGGAGGACAGCATGACCATTACCCCTCATGAGTCAGGCTGTTGAATGGGGCATCTTTATGCCATTTGGGGTATACTTTTTGCCAGTGATTCCTTAGGCCATTAAGAATATATGAAAGCAGCCCTACTGTAATGTATGTAACAACTTTTTGAGTCTCTTTCCTCTACTGGCTGCTCCTTGGGTCTTTCAGTGGAGCTTTATGGTTTTCCTGGGAGAAAATGGCAATATAAACAGCCTGTGTCCATGACTTCAATGCAAATTGAAAATATTCTTACAGCTTCTATTCTGTTCTGTATTCAAGACTGGTCCTGTATCAGGCACTATGCTAAGTGCTGTTTCAAAATTTTCATTTTAGTTCTCAGGGCAGTCCTGTGAGCCAGTTACTGTTATAATTCACATTTGAGAAGAAGCATGAGGCTTAATGTGGTTAAGTAACTTGCCCAAAGCCAGATATTTAGTAAATGGCAGGATATAGAATCTGAATCCAGCCCATATTAATTCTAAAACTTATAAAACTAACCTCTCTGTACAGGATAAACTTATATTAGTCACAAATATAGTATATTTCGTACAATTAAAAAATGGGAGGGTCAGAGAATAAATGTCCTCATTTGCAACTTTCTTTTCCTGGTCTTGGTCTAGCATGCAGAAGCCTTGAAAGAGCAGACTTGCTACAGTTTCTCCTCACAGGCTTTGTATTTCACATTTCCTCCTGATCATTTACTAAAGAATATTTACTGAACAGCAATTATATGATGGCATGTCTATGATGCTCAAAGGATATTTGCTGCCTTCATGCCTGGCAGAATGCACCACACTAAAGAATGATGGCTAAGCAATAACTGTAATGCATCATGACATGTGCTACCTAGCAATAAAGGAAGGCATGAATAACTCTGGCTAAATTGCAATTCACAAGTTTCTTATTTGATAAACTTTATTGTAGTGAACCAGTGCTACAGTAACAAATATAATTGATTTTCTAGCTGGGCCATGAAGGAGATCTTGTAAGGTTAACCAATAATGGCAACATAACATTTCTGACAGAATTGCTCTGTAAGGCATATTTATGGATTCATTTTTAACTATAACATGAAAAAACAAAATGCCAGGGGTCCCTCCAATTTTGATCAAGTGCCAGCATCCCTCTTACATTTCTCTCTAATTCTCTATGCTATTTCTTTCTTTCCCAAAGTTTAGTCTTTTGGCCTATTTGGGAGCCAGCCAGATTTACAGGATTATGGATTACTTAGTTTAGAGAGGTTTAAAGAAGACTATTACTACCTGCCTTCGATTGAGGGACAAGCCAGGCTTCCCGTTAGCCCAGGAGATGGTGACGTCTTACTGTGTTTTACATAGATAATGAAGTGTCTTACACAGAGATTAACCTAAATGTTGCATAGTTTACTGAAAAACGTCACACTTGACAGTAAGTTCCAGCCACAAGACAGGATGGAGTGTCTTATTTAATACATACGACAGCAAAATTTGTTGAAGTATTACTTTGTGTTTTGTTTACATTGCTATAGAATAAAAATGATGGTCATTTTTAACTTCCTGTCCTTCCCAGCTGAAACCATTGGAGATGCCTCATATAAAGCAATATTTAAAGAGCTGATATTTACTCTGTTCCTAAGAAGTATTTATGTGAAAAGGAACAGAATTGTGTTAGTGGGGGAGCAGAGGATGGGGGAGAATCAAAGATTTGAACATTACCTCTGAGCTTGGAATATGAGGAATATGTCCCTACCTGACACTGTCCCTGTGACTGAAGACTATTGATTCTTAGAAATATGAGCTTCTCCAAAGGAAATCACTTAGTGATACTCCCAGAGAGACTGAACCCTATTCACTTGGACTTTCTACGATGGCCAAATTCTCCAAGATCAAGATTTAGATTTTCACAGATACAGTTAATTTTCAAGGCATAATACAGCCTAGAAAAGTGAACATATATAGTTCCTCTCCAGCCCAGTAGAGTAGAAGTGAACTGAAGATTGAGTAAGATTTAAAAAAATAACTTCAATATTTCTTACATATTTTCCGAGGGCTCCAATTAATATCTGTTATGGATGTCAAGTCTAAAGGCCATTTAGGTTATGATCTTTTAGGAAAACTACAATAGAGATGATATAAGAAATTCACAAGCTTTATGGATATGATTTTAAAAATGATGAATCTGTGGCATTCATAGCCCTATTGATTAACTGTGCTGCTTGGATTCATTTTCCTCAGTGGGCACGTTTATGCTTCCTCACAACGTCACGCTCGTCTTTTCTGTAGTCGCTCACTCTTCCATATAGAGAATGAAATCATATTTTCCATTGGGGAATCAGGGATTTTTAGAATCTCAGACAATTTTGACTCAAAATCCTTCTATTACCCACGTATCAGACTCTCAGACATGATTGATTTTTTCCATACATGAGAATCATTGATATGCAAGCATCAAATTTGAGTTCACTCCGCTGATCGTACTGAAGATGGTGATAGCAGGATTAAAACTGAACACCAGAAAATGCCGAAATCATTTGCATTTAAGCATAGAATACAGTATGTAATTTCCTTAGTGGGCTCTCACTCTTCTTTTGATAGACATAAACTTAACCTGGAAGGTCTGTTCTTATTTGCCATCCCAGAATTCGTCTGCGGTGGGCCACCTCTAAAACGGCTCTTTATAATTCCTGCCTCCAGGTATCCACAGCCTTGTGTAGCTCTGTCCCCTCCCGTGGAGGCTGGACCCAGTGCCTCTCTTCCAACAAAGAGAATATGGCAACAGTTCTGGGATGTCATTTCTGAGGAAGAACGACCAAAGGACTCTGGCTTCTGTCTTTCAGCTCTCTACTGTTCGTCCTCTCTCTCTCTCTCAATTTCTCCCTTGCCTCAACCCCCTCACTCTGGGGAAACAAGCTGCTCTATTGTGAGTAGCCTTTTGGAAAAGTCCATGTGGCCAAGGACTGAATTCTTTCTCCAACAGCCAGTGCAGTCTTGAAGAGGACCAGCAGCAACATGAGTGAGCTTGGCAGCAGCTATTTTCCCCTGCTGTGAGCCACCAGGTGGCTGCTGCCCTGGCTCCCAGCTTACAGCCTTGCGAAAGCACCTGCATCAGAGGCATCCAGGGAAGTCAGTTAGCTGAATCCAAAGAAAATGGGAGCTCATAAATGTCAGTTGTTTTAGGCTATTAGGTTTCAGGACAATTGTTATGTAACATTAGATAATAAATGAATCAGCTGAGTGGTGAGAGAGAAAGGAAGTGATTATGTGGGCTAATGGATGACAAATAGAGAAGCCCCTGGGCATAGGTAAGTTTTAAAGTTTATCTGATCCAGGTTGAATAATCCTACCCAAATATTTACATCTTCTATGTAATAATAGAAGAGACATGCTGTAGTTATTGCATCTCCAGAAGACAAAATTGCAGGATCAGTTGTCCCTGAGCATATCACATGGGCGCTGGACTCAGCTGACGACATCCTTATGCATATAGATAGGTGTTTCCATCTGCAGCCTCCTCAGTTAATACTCTATTGGTACCACATCGGTCCGCTGCAATAAAAATATGTGTAATGGTACATCCTTGATATATCTTCCTAAAACTCATATCTGTTGAATATTGGAATTATAGATTAGGGGTTCTAAAAATCAATTCTTGACTCTTTGCAAAATTGAGGCAGATTCCAGAATAGATCATTCACTTATCTGAGAATGAAATATGTTTATATCACATCCTCTTATGAAATCCTCATTATGGTTTTCACTTTAATGTCTTGTGTGTGTGTATGCATGGAGTCGGGGACAAAAATTAAGTAATTTAAACAGGGACCAAAGGGTTCTGGTCGTGCTAGAAAAGAGAGATACAACGATCAGAATTCTGTTGCGCAAAAAGACAAGGGAATCTAAGGTATAAGTGACATGCTGATTTCCTGCTGTTAGCTATGGGGTTACCATAGAGATAATTGCATAACATCTATATTTCTATGAAACCATCTGGGAAGGAATAGAACATTCTTTTTTAAAAAGACATTATACTGTTCACATATTATTTGTAGTTGGTTAAAAATAGCCCAGGCATGTGGGTGTTTGATGTTCTTGTCAGATGCTTAGGCTTAGACGAAATGCACACCAAACATCCCCAAACTCCAATTCTCACTCAACAGACCTTCACAATTCTTTCTACCCTTTTCTTCAGTAATTCTCTGGCTCCTTCCTACTCTGTGAGGACAATCAAAGGCTACACTGTAGAGTGCATGTATCACAATCTGCAGGGAAAAATCCCTCTCCCTTGAAACTGATGCCTTCGGCTGCTTAACAGGTAAAAACCCTCTGCTACCCTTGTTCAGCTTAGACTTGCCTCTAAACCAGTGAAACAGTCTTGTCTGCAGATGGGCAGTCTCCACAGCAATCAGAAAGGCAGCCTTTAGAACCATTCTAAAGTAGCAAAAAGAAGACGGGAAGCCACAGGCAGTTTTAGAGGAAAGTTAATGTACTGTTAGACAGTTTCCTAAGGATAGAGTTTGTGTCATGTTCTTTTCTAATCAGAGTACATAGCAAGAGAAGGCACTCAACAAATATTTGCTGCAAGAATTTTGGCTGGATCTGCTTATCAAAATTTTGTCTACTGGGGAGTAATACACAACTTCCCTTTGATAAGTTCATGTATCAATTATAAATTCACGTACTGATTCACACACCACACCTTTTCTTCTCAAAGATCTTACCAATAAGGACAAGAAAAACTTATCTAAAGCAAAGAAATGCATCTCAAATATACATGCTTATACTTAGGAATTTAGTTTGCTTAGGATTTTCTGTCCTAGTGACATCCATTCTGCTGTTTATAGTGCATTGCTTAAAAATGTGTGTACATGCTTTTAGCTCGATGCAAGTTAATACATATGAGGTTCTTTAGGACAACATATGACTACACTGCATTTTTAAAAAAATATTTATTGAGATATTATTGATACACACTCTTACAAAGATTTCACATGAAAAAACAATGTGGTTACTCTATTTACTGATATTATCAAGTCCCCACCCATACCCCAATGCAGTCACTGACCATCAGTGCAGCAAGATGCCACAGATTCATTATTTGCCTTCTCTGTGCTACACTGTTTTCCCTGTGATCCCCCACACCATGTGTACTAAACATAATACTTCTCAATCCCCTTCTCCCTCCCTCCCCACCCACCCTTCCATACCCCTCCCCTTTGGTAACATCGAGTCCCTTAGAGTCTCTGTGTCTGCTGCCATTTTGTTCCTTCAGTTTTGCTTCATTGTTATACTTCACAAATGAAGGAAATCATTTGGCACTTGTTTTTCTCTGTCTGGCTTATTTCACTGAGCATAATATCCTCCAGCTCCATCCATGTTGTAGAAAATGGTAGGATTTGTTTCTTTCTTATGGCTGAATAGTATTCCATTGGTATATGTACCACCTCTTCTCTATCCATTCATCTACTGATGGATACTTAGGTTGCTTCCATACCTTGGCTATTGTAAATAGTGCTGTGATAAACATAGGGGTGCATATGTCTTTTTGAATCTGAGAAGTTATATTCTTTGGGTAAATTCCAAGGAGTGGAATTCCCAGATCAAATGGTATATCTATTTTTAGTTTTCTGAGGAACCTACACATTGCTTTCCACAATGGTTGAACTAGCTTACATTCCCACCAGCAGTGTAAGAGGGTTCCCCTTTCTCCACATCCTCGCCAGCATTTGTTATTCTTAGTCTTTTCGATGCTGGCCATCCTTACTGGTATGAGGTGATATCTCATAGTCACTTTAATTTGCGTTTCCCTGATGATTAGTGATGTGGAGCATCTTTTCATGTGTCTGTTGGCCATCTGAATTTCTTCTTTGAAGAACTGTCTCTTCATATCCTCTACCCACCTTTTGGTCAGGTTATTTGCATTTTGGGTGTTGAGGCATGTAAGTTCTTTATATATTTTGGATGTTAACCCCTTGTAGGATATGTCATTTACAAATATATTTTCCCATACTGTAGGATGCCATTTTGTTCTGTTGATGGTGTCCTTTGCCATGCAGAAATTTTTAAGTTTGATGTAGTCCCATGAGTTCATTTTTGCTTTTCTTTCCCTTGCTCGAGGAGACGCGTTCTGGAAGAAGTTGCTCATGCTTATATTCAGGAGATTTTTGCCTAAGTTCTCTTCAAAGAGTTCTGTTGTTTCATGACTTACACTCAGGTCTTTGATCCATTTCAAGTTTACTTTTTTGTATGGGGTTAAACAATAATCCAGTTTCATTCTCTTACATGTAGCTGTCTGGTTTTGCCAACACTAACTGTTGAAGGGGCTGTCGTTTCCCCTTTGTATGTCCATGGCTCCTTTATCATATATCAATTGACCATATATGATTGGGTTTATATCTGGGCTCTCTAGTCTCTACCATTGGCCTATGGTTCTGTTCTTGATTACTGTGGCTTTGTAGTAGAGCTTGAAGTTGGGGAGCATAATTCCCCCTGCTTTATCATTCCTTTTCAGGATTGCTTTGGCTATTCGCGGTCTTTTGTGGTTCTATACGAATTTTAGAATGATTTTCTCCAGTTCATTGAAGAATGCTGTTGGTATTTTGATAGGAATTGCATTGAATCTGTATATTGCTTTAGGCAGGATGGCCATTTTGACAATATTAATTCTTCCTACCCATGAGTACGGGATGTGTTTCTATTTATTGGTATCTTCTTTAATTTCTCTCATGACTGTCTTGTAGTTTTCAGAGTATAGGTCTTTCACTTCCTTGGTTAGGTTTATTCATAGGTATTTTATTGTTTTTGATGCAACTGTGAATGGAATTGTTTTCCTGATTTATCTTTCTGCTAGTTCATTGTTAATGTATAGGAATGCCACAGATTTCTGCATATTAATTTTGTATCCTGCTACTTTGCTGAATTCAGATATTAGATCTAGTAGTTTTGGAGTGGATTCTTTAGGGTTTTTTATGTACAATATCATGTCATGTGCAAACAGGGAGAGTTTAACTTCCTCCTTGCCTATCCAGATGCCTTTTATTTCTTTGTGTTGGCTGATTGCCATGGCTAGAACCTCCAGTACTATGTTGAATAGAAGTGGGGAGATTGGGCATCCTTGTCTTATTCCCAATCTTGAAGGAAAAGCTTTCAGCTTCTCACTGTTAAGTATGATGTTGGCTGTGGGTTTGTCATATATGGCCTTTATTATGTTGAAGTAATTGCCTTCTGCACCCATTTTGTTGAGAGTTTTTATCATGAATGGATGTTGAATTTTGTCAAATGCTTTTTCAGCATCTAAGGAAATGATCATGTGGTTTTTGTTCTTTTTATTGATGTGGTGAATCATGTTGATGGATTTTTGAATGTTGTACCATTCTTCCATCCCTGGAATAAATCCTATTTGATCATGATGGGTGATCTTTTTGATGAATTTTTGAATTCAGTTTGCTAATATTTGTTCAGTATTTTTACATCTATGTTCATCAGGGATATTGGTCTGTAATTTTCTTTTTTGTGTTGTCTTTACCTGGTTTTGGTATTTAGAGTGATGCTGGCCTCATAGAATGAGTTTGGAAGTATTTCCTTTTCTTCTACTCTGGAAAACTTTGAGGAGGATTGGTATTAGGTCTTCACTAAATGTTTGATAAAATTCAGTGGTGAAGTCATTTGGTCCAGAATTTGGTTCTTAAGTAGGTTTTTGATTACCAGTTCAATTTTGTTGCTGGTAATTAGTCTGTTCAGATTTTCTGCTTCTTTCTGGGCCAGCCTTGGAAGGTTGTATTTTTCTAGAAAATTCTCCATTTCTTCTAGATTATCCAGTTTGTTAGCATATATTTCTCCTAGTATTCTCTAATAATTCTTTGTATTTCTGTGGTGTCTGTAGTGATATTTCCTTTCTCATTTCTGATTCTGTTTATGTGAGTAGACTTTTTTCTTGATAAGTCTGGCTAGGGGTTTATCTATTTTGGTTATTTTCTCAAAGAACTAGCTCTTGCTTTCATTGGTTCCTTCTATTGTTTTATTCTTCTCAATTTTTTAAATTTCTGCTCTAATCTTTATTATGTCCCTCCTTCTACTGACTTTGGGCCTCATTTGTTGTCCTTTTCCTTATTTTGTTAATTGTGAGTTTAGACTCCTCATATGGTATTGTTCTTCTTTCCTGATGTAGGCCTGTAACACAATATACTTTCCTCTTAGCACAGCTTTCGCTGTGTCCCACAGATTTTGCAGTGTTGAATTATTGTTGTCATTTGTCTCCATATATTGCTTGATCTCTGTTTTTATTTGGTCATTGATCCATTGGTTATTTAGGAGCATGGTGTGAAGCCTCCATGTGTTCGTGGGATTTTTCATTTTCTTTGCATAATTTATTTCTAGTTTCATAACTTTGTGGTCTGAGAAACTGGTTGGTACTATTTTAATCTTTTTGAATTTACCAAGGTCCTTTTTGTGGCCTAGTATATGATCTATTCTTGAAAATGTTCCATGTGAATTTGAGAATAATGTGTATTCTGCTGCTTTGGGTGTAGAGTTCTGTAGATGTCTGTTAGGTCCATCTGTTCTAATGTGTTGTTCAGTGCCTCTGTGTCCTTACTTATTTTCTGTCTGGTTGATCTGTCCTTCAGAGTGAGTGGAGTGTTGAAGTCTCCTAGAATGAATGCATTGCATTCTATTTCTCCTTTTAATTCTGTTAGTATTGTTTCACATATGTAGGTCCTTCTTTTTTGGGCACATAGATATTTCTAATGTTATATCTTCTTGTTGGATTGACCCTTTTGTCATTATGTAATGTCCTTCTTTGTCTCTTGTTACTTTCTTTGTTTTGAAGTCTATTTTGTCTGATACAAATACTGCAACTCCTGCTTTTTTCTCCCTATTAGTTGCATGAAATATCTTTTTCCATCCCTTCGCTTTTAGTCTGTGTATGTCTTTGGGTGTAAAGTGATTTTCTTGCAGGCCACATATGGATGGGCCTTGTTTTTTTATCCATTAAGTGACTCTATGTCTTTTGATTGGTGCATTCAGTCCATTCACATTTAGGGTGATTATCGATAGGTATGTACTTATTGCCATTTCAGGCTTTAGATTTGTGGTTACCAAAGGTTCAAGGTTGATTTACTCACTATCTAATAGTCTAACTTAACTCACTTAATATGCTATTACAAACACAATCTAAAGTTTCTTTTTTCTCCTCCTTTTTTTCCTCTTCTATTCTTTATATGTTAGGTATCTCATTTTGTACTCTTTGACTATCCCTTGATTGACTTTGCAGATAGTTAATTTAATTTTGCATTTGCTTAGTAATTAGCTATTCTACTTTCTTTACTGTGGTTGTATTAACTCTGGTGACAGCTATTAAGCCTTAGGAATGCTTCCATCTATAGCAGTTCCTCCAAAATAGACTGTAGAGGTGGTTTATGGGAGATAAATTCTCTCACCTTTTGCTTATCTGGAAATTGTTTAATCCCTCCTTCAAATTTAAATGGTAATCTTGCCAGATAATGTAATGTTGGTTCGAGGCCCTTCTGCTTCATCGCATGAAATATGTCATGCCACTCCCTTCTGGCCTGTAAGGTGTCTGCTGAGAAGTCTGATGATAGCCTGATGGGCTTTCCTTTGTATGTGATCTTATTACTCTCTCTGGCTGCTTTTAATAGTCTGTCCTTATCCTTGTTCTTTGCTATTTAATTACTATATTTCTTGGTGTTGTCTTCCTTGGGTCCCTTGTGTTGGGAGATCTGTGGACCTCCATGGCCTGAGAGACTCTCTTTCCCCAAATTGGGGAAGTTTTCAGCAATTACCTCCTCAAAGACACTTTCTATCCCTTTTTCTCTTCTTTTGGTACCCCTATAATTCAAATATTGTTCCATTTTTATTGGTCACACAGTTCTCTCAATATTCTTTCATTCTTAGATATCCTTTTTCTCCCTCTGCTTCAGCTTCTTTGTAGTCCTCTTCTCTAGTTTCTATTTCATTTATGGTCTCCTCCACCATATCTAATCTGCTTTTAATATCCTCCATTGTGCTCTTCAATGATTGGATCTCTGACCTGAGTTCTTGAACATTTTTCTGTACTGCCATGAGCATGCTAATGATTTTTATTTTGAACTCCCTTTCAGGAAGATTTGTGAGGTCAATGTCATTTAAATCTTTCTCAGGAGTTGTATTTATAATTTTACTTTGAGCCAGGTTACTTTGGCATTTCATATTTCTATATGGCACCCTCAAGGGCCCAGAAACTCTACTCTCTGGAGCTGCTCAGCCCCTGAAACAATGTCAGGGGCTGCAGGGGAGTGGTATCAGTGCCTAGGAGGAGAAGAGAGCTGTTTCCTGCTTCCCGGCTGCTATGCCTGTCTCCACTGCCTGAATCAATGGGATGAGCACACTAGTATAAGCCTCTATGCTTTGCGTTTGTAGTTGCTATAGACAGGTCTTCCCTCTGGCTGGCCTCACCCCAGGGTAGGGTTTGCCAGTTTGTGAGTCAGGTGGGGTTGGCTGGGTTAAAGGAACAGTGAACTGCTTATCACGGACAGGGTCCTTGGAGCTGTGTAACCAGCCAGGGAGCTGGAGCACCTGAAGATTGTGAAAGATCCCAACCTGCTGGGCAGAGTGCCCCTGGACAATTTTGTCTACCTGTCCTTTCTCCGAGCAGTAAGCTCTGTGCAATCCTTGCCCCTTTTGCAGCCCCCTCACTGTTAGGAAGTCTCTCAGACTGCCTGCCTTTCTTTTGTCCCAGAGCAGCTGGATGTGGATCCCTGCTTTCCACAAGAGGCTGGAACCTCAGTCTCTCCAGGAATTCTGCCTGTCTTAGCTTTACAATCCCCTAATCATGAGAGTACCAAGAATGCACCATGAAATGTAGGTTTGTGCTCCCAGAGCAAATCTCTGGAGTTAGGTAGTCAGCAGTCCCAGGCCTCCACTCCCTCCCTGCTCCATTTCTCTTCCTCCCTCTGGTGAGCTGGGGTGGGGGAAGAGCTCGGGACCTGCTAGGCCATGGCCTTGGTACATTACTCTGTTCCATGAATTTTATTCTTTTCTCCAGGTGTTTACAGTTTGGTGCAATCCTCTTTTCTGTTGCTTTTTCAGGATTAGTTGTATTAATTATATTTTCATATTACATTTGGTTTTAGGAGGAAGCCTCTGTCTCACCTCTCACACCACCATCTTTCCACTGCATTTTGTATATATGTATAAGATTAGTATTTTTGCTCTTTATTCATAGAATTATTTACAGGTGAATTAGTAATAAGTGATTCACAATTCAAAGATCCTTTTATTCCTACTTCCTATGTGTTTACAGTTGTTTTTAAGAAGGACTACTATCTTTAAGGTCCAACTTTAATTATAGATAAAGTAAGAAGCTATCTATAGGATGTAATTTGATGAATGCCAGGGAAGCCCCTGGAACGATTCCCTTTTTCTTCTTACTTGCATCTTTATATCCCTCTTTCCTAAAACATCAGATGCTATTTAAAGGGCAAGCATTATCTGAACTGGGCAGAGTGTTTGTTTAAAGTCTCTTATTATAAACTCTGACTTGAATTACACAGCTCCCTAACAGAGGGCAGGGCCCTGGGATGATAAGATACAGGTGAATTTGGAATAGAGCATTCACTTTTCCTGGAAATGGGAATCAGTTCATAATGCTCTTTTAAATAGGAGGGCCATGGGATGGTGCACTGACAAGGAAAACAAGAAATAAGTGTAATTATTAACAATGTCGCAATTCTGTCTAAGTCCTTCTGAGTTGCTAAGCAGAATTACTCTATTTTTTTTTCCTGTAAATAAATCATACACATATATAAGAGAAAATGAAACAGGAAATCTAATAGACAATGGTTATCAAACATAAACATTCAGAAAAGTCTGAGCTACAAGTGACCGTACAGATAATATCCCTTCCTGTTTCTCTCACAGTGCTGTCTTCTTTAGTGTTTCAGTTTTAGATTGTGTCATTTATCCAACAATCCCTTATTGAATCCAAGGAGTTTACTGAGAAGTGACTGTGCTTTAATATCTAGCAGGGCAAATGCTACATTATCATGACAGGATCTGCTTTAGCTTCCAGCATAAAGTCTCCTACTTTGTCTGATACTCACCTAATTATACAGGCTCTCATTTGGTTAGTATTTGCCTGATACAACATTTTTCATCATTTGACCTTTCCTATTTGTTTTCTTATGTTGACATGTCTCTAGTAAACAGTATGTTATTGCATTTGAAGAAAATCCAACCCAATAATCTTTTTATTTCAAGTGGAACCTGTGCTCTATTTGATTTTATTAGAATTGTGTTATGTGGTTTAAATATAATATTTCATTCTCTGGATTCTATTGTTATTGTATGTTCTGTGTTTCCCTTTCCATTTTACCCCTCTCCTCTCCATTTTGGTTGAGTAAACTTCCACAAAAATTATTACATTTGACCTCTACTAGTTCTGGCACTATACATCATATTTCTGCTAATTCAATAATTCTAGAAATTAGAACTCACATATTTAAGTCATCAAAGACTATTTAATCCAAGCCTCTACCCTTCTCCAGGACAATACTTACACAAAACATTGTTATTATTGTTCATGCAAATAATATTTGTTTAGTTCCACCTCCACATTCACCTCTTTATTCTTTCTTATATCTCAGCCATTTCCTTTGGAAACACTTTCTTTCTAGTCAGCATCCATTCATCGTCACACCAAGGAAGGACATAGTGGTCCAGACTAACCCATTGCTGGGTGTCAGTGCCTTCCTTTCAAAGGTCTTAGATATCAAAAAGTAACATATCAGATATGGTGATTCCAATGAACTCAAAGGTGTATTGCTTCCTTAAGCACAGCGAAACAAGGAAGGAAGAGGTGGAAAGCAGCAAGAGGGTTCTCTGATGTCTGTGCAGAACAAGAGAGAGAAGAGACAGTTTGGTTTGGTTCCTGTGAAATTATGTATAATGACAGGAATCTGTTGGTGGGATTTTTGATTAATGCCATGTAGATTGCTTTGGGCTCCCTATTCAAATGTTCTTATGTGTATATGGTGGAAGGGAATCAAAGGGCAGGGTGGATTGCCTTTGACTCTCATGTGACCTAACAGGTATACCAGCAGCAGGGTGAAGCATTTGAGAGTCTCTGCCCCTAGCAGGTGTTAATGGTTTGGCCAAATTCCATTCTGCTGGTAGTTACTTACTGTTACTAACTCTATTTCTCCTCAAGACATCAGAACCAGTCTTTGGTGCGTGCAAAAAGTGGAGAACACTGTCTCTAGAGAGTCTTAAAAATTATGGTGTAATATCTGTGTACTTTTTGTTCTTATCATGTGCCAGCAATCCTAAACAATATCAATGATGAAAGTATTTCTCCTTTCCATATTGGATTCCTCCCACCAACATCCCCTTCTTGGTACAATACTGAGGAAATTCCTTATTTATGCGAACTGATAGCATACTTAGTGTATATTTGTTTTAAAATGTGGTTCTGTAATCCTCACTTTCAAACATAATTTGCTGAATAAAGATGTGAGCACCTGGATGTCCATTTTCTCTTAGTTAATTCAATATGTTACTCTATCATTTTATTTTCAAAACTCCAGTTTTATTGAGAAATAATTGGACATGCCTCACTGCATAAATTTAAGGGGTATGGAATGATGTTTGATTTACATATACTGTGAAATAATTACTATAATAAGTTCAGCTACTATCCATCTTCTCATACAGATGTAAAAAATATCCATTAATGGATACTTACATTGTTTTCTTGTATTGACTATTGTAAGTAATACTGCTAGGAACATTAAGGTGCAGATATCTTTGGAGTTAATGTTTTTGTTATCTTTGAATATATTCCCAGAAGTGGAATTGCTGGATGGTATGGTAGTTCTATTTTTAATTTTGTTCATTGTTTTCTGGTTGTTTTGTAGATCCATTGTTCCTTATTTCTTATTCTGCTATCTTTTTTGTGTGTTTTTATATCTTTTGGTATCAGTATGCTTTGAATTCTTTATTGTGCTTTTTGCACAATTACTGCAGGATTTTCTCTTACAGTTACCAGAAGGCTTAACATAAAATATCTTAAATTTATAACATCCTATTTTAAACTGATAACTTTAATAGGATTTGTATATTTTATTTCTGAAGAACAAACTTTCTGGGTATAGAATTCCTGGTTGACAGTTATTCTCATTCAATTATTTTGATTTGTCATCTCATTTTCTCCTTTCCTGAAGAGTCCAGTTTCTTTTGAGAAATCCTCCTATAGCCTTACAGTGGGTGAGAGGGTTTCCTTGTACGTAACTTCTCTCTTTTCTCTTGATGCTCTTAAAATTCTTTCTTTATCTTTGACTTTTGACAGCTTAATTAAAATGTGTCTCAGTGTGGCTCTCTTAAGATTTAACCTGTTTGGTGTCCTTTGTGCCTTGTGGATCTAGATGTCCATCTCTCTCTCCAGGTTCTGGAAGTTTTCATCCATTAATACTTTAAATATACTTTCTGTCTGTTTCTCTTTATCTTCTTCGGTAATTCCTATAATTTGAATATTGTTTCTCTTCTTTGTGTCCTATAATACTCATAGGCTTCTTTTTCTCTTTTTCATTCCTTTTTCTTTCTGTTCCTCTGACTGGGAAATTTCAAGTGTTCTATCCTCCAGGTCACTGATTCTTTCTTTTGCATGGTTGAGTCTCCTTTTGAAACTCTCTATTGGATTTTTCAGTTCATTTATTGTTTTTTTTGATGTTATGATTTCTATTTTATTTTTAATTGTTGCTATTTCCTTGTCATATTTCTCATTTTGTTCATGCATTGTTTTCCTAATTTCATGTAATTGTCTGTCTCTATTTTCTTGATCACTCAACTTTTAAGAGGGTTATTATGAATTATTTGTCTGATAGTTCATAGATCTCCATGTCCTTAGGGTCAGCTATTAGAGCTTTATTAGTTTCCTTTGGTAGCACCACACGTATCTGATTCTTCATGATCCTTGATTTCTTATGTTGGCTTCTGCACATTTGAGTGATGGGGCTCCTCTTCTAGACTTTACAGTTTTGCTCTGCTCTGGAAAATACAGTTTTTTTACCAGTCAATTCGGTATGGGTGCTGGGTGTGTCTGCTGGTAGTGTCCTTGAGTGATTGGGACCTGCTAGTATGGCCTGTTTTGGGGAAAAGCAATTGCTTGAGCTCTGAGGATGGGGATGGATGTGTGTGTGTGTGTGTGTGTGTGTGTGTGTGTGTGTGTGTGTGTGTGTGTGTGTGTGAACGTGCCACTGGCTGAGAATGGTTGGGTAGGACTTCTGACTTGGTTACCTACCCAAGTGAGGTTGTAGGATGGGACCTGCGGTTAGCTGGATTCTCTGGTCAGACTTACTAAGTAGTCATGACTGGCTATTATATTCATTAGTGATTGAGGCTATAAATTAGCTTCCTTGCTCAGGCATAGCAGGAAAAGCAGCTTTAAAGCTGGCAAAGCTCTTCACTTGTTGTCTTAACTCAAGCCAACCCACAAACCAAGTTCCCTGACTGAACAGGGTCTCTGGCTTTGCTCTGCAAACCAATGGCTCTGTCTGCCCTTCTCTGCTTGAGTACCACTGGCCTGCATAGCTTTCAGGTGTTTTTGCTGGTCCTTCTGCTCAGATTGACTGGAAAATTCTCCACATGGGTAGGAGTATCTTTCAGCACCCTTTCCTGGGTCTGAGGGGGAGGGACATTCCAATTTACTCTCAGTTTCCCAAATAGGCTCTCTAATTGGGAGGGGCTGTGAGCTACCCTCATCCTTGGCTTTGAATTAACCCGTTGGCTATGTGTAGCCCAGCAAGACTTCATACCTTGTACTGGCTTTGCTCTGGGGGCAATCTATTCTGCTGTCCTGTTTCTCAGCTCAGGCACCACTGGGCCACACAGCTTCCAGGACTTGTCAGCATCTTTCAGTCAGATGGGTTTAGAAGGCACCTCTGCAGAAGGCGGGATGGGATTCAGTCCCTTGTCTGAGCATATACAAACCAGGCTCTATGGCTGGCAAAACTCCTTGCTGAGGATCTGAATCAGACAGATCTGTATCCGGCCAAGTTCCCTGGTCAGAGGGCCTACCCCACCCCGCTTGGTTCCGTAGATAAGCAAAGCTGCAGACTGGGATTACTACCTGGTCACTGCACGTAAGAACTTGGTTGACCAAGATCTGCAGCTGGTTGTCACAAGCCCTTCTGACAAATTCTCTATCACAGTCAAATTCTCAGTGACTGAACTCCACACATTCCCCCCAATTCCCTATGCTGTGAGATCTGAGTAGATGCTCCCACAGAGACAGGGAGAGAGTAAGAAAGAAAGTCACTGTGATGAAATTGTTTCAGATATATGTGGAAGTCTGTGCCTCATAGAATATTCTCACACAGAATGTTTTTTCTAGGTCTCTTCTCTAGGTCTCTCTCTCTAGAAGACATGTAAGGAACTCTGTATGACTCAACTGTGTTTTAGGTGACTGTAGTAATTAGGATTATTTAAGAGAAATTTGTAATTATTTTTATTTGTACCCATGCTTCTTTTGATTAACATGAAAGTCTCAGTTTGGTGCACAAACATTTTAGCCTTCTTTTAATGTTATTGAAATAGATTTTTGCCTGAAACCATAACAGTTTTGGATATGCTATTTTAAAACTACACATGCTCCCTTTGAATTTCTGATACCACCTTTTAGGTATCATATTCCTTTCCCACCATGAGACTATTCAACCAGTACCTTCAGCTGATGCAGCTCTTCAAGGTACTAGTTAAAGTAGTGACTTTGTTCAAAATATCCATAATTCAGCTTCAAAATTATTCTATTAGGAAGAAGAAATCTCAGGCTAATGAATCCACTGAGATTCTGTCCTCCCACATATACAGTCTAGCATCTGCCTTCCCACATACATCTATTATCAACAATTAAAATCTTAAAATTGCTAGGAAAACCTTGTCAGTATATTTGGAATAATTGTTTAAAATATCTTTCATTTGATAGCACTTTTTCTTTGACAACTAACAGGCACTTCATTGTCTCTGTCTGTGAAATATGGGATTTTTCTTAAGTTAGACTTTAATGGAGACCTATCCCAATGTACTGAATCACTATACATCAGCTATGACAATAGGAATATGGTATATATTGCCATGTAATTTTCTGCTCCCATGCTCCAAAGTAGAGAAGGGTCCAAGTTGTCAAATTTTCTATGTAATATCATTTTCAATTTCATCAGTATTTTCATCCATCATTTAAGAAACACAAGAGAGGAACTCAGAAGAAAAGTAGCAGAATTTCTATTTCTAGAGAACTATACAGAAAGAAGAATATGAAAACTAGGAGTTTTGGAGTGGAAAAAATTCTATCTTTGAAACTTGAGAAACAGATTGCATGCACAAGAAGTAGAAATTTCAGGCCAAGGATTGGAGATACTGATGCCATAATGATCCTGAATACCCAAATATCCACCCAATAAATAGGTCCATGCTTTTCACACAGTGCTAGAACCATAGTATCACAATATGTCAGTTTACCTGCTTTTAGATCTAGTCCATTTCTCCTTGAAGGTTCTCATCACCTCATCATTGCCTATCTATAGTTCATAATGATATTAGACATAATTGAATTATATTATTTTTGTGAGTTTTGCCAATCTCTAAGTTGGCATTATTATCAAGATGATGCTTAAGTATACTATAAGTGAAATTTCCTGTAATTGCTACCTGCACAAGTCCTTGCCTGCCAGCCTGACTTAGCGACTGCCTGGCCTAGGATACCCCCTCAGAGAGAACATGCTTTGTGCAGTTGAGGAGCGCAGGCCCTTGCACAGACACAAGGCCTGCATCGTCCTAAGGTGCCTCCTGCCTAGGCTCTCCTGGCCCTGACCTTAACAGGATGTAGCATGTATTTCACAAGGATAAAATCAAATCTTAAACCACCAGAAAAGTAGGAGAAAAATGAAGAAGTATAGCTTTATGAGTGTTTAAAACCAACAGTGACTTCCTTGAGCCATTGGAATACAATCCAAATGAATTTCAGTGTACTTCAATGCCCTGTATGATCTAGCCCTTTCGGACTTTTGAGGACTTTTCACTTCATCATCTCACTTTCTCCCAGCAACTTTTCTCCAGAGGGTGACCTATTTCTCCAGCCTGCTGGACTCTTCTCCCCATGAGAGCTTTGTTGCCCTCTCTACCTGTGCTGGGGACTGAATGTGCTCCACCCCCCAAATTCATCTGTGTAGACCTGACCCCCAATGTCATGGTACTTGAAGGTGGGACCTCTTGGAGGTGCTAAGGTCACAGGATGTAGCCCTAGTGACTGCAATTACTGCCTGTATAAGAGAGACCCCAGAAAGCTCCCTTGCCCCCTTAGCCCCTTGCCCCATGTGAAGAGATAGTAAGAAGATGGCTGGACCAGGAATTAGGCTCTCAACACACACCAAATCTGCTGGGGGCTTGATTTGGACTTCCCAGTCTCTAGAACTGTGAGAAATAACCAGTATGGTATTCTGTTCTAACAGCCTGAACAGACTAAGACCTGCTGTATGCTTTCCCTAAATATCTACTTCACTAATTCTTTGACATTCAGGTCTCTGCTCAAATACTCTCTCCTTAAAACGACCTTCTTTTACCATCCTCTCTACACTAGCTCTGCCAAGTCATTCTCTATTAAATTTTAAATGAAGGTGGTAGTTTGCAAATCATGTTTCCATCAAAAAAACAAAACAAAACAAAGAATGAAATTACTGATGAAACGATAGTCTCTCAAAAAGTTTGTTGTTTTCATCTTTTTGTTTGCTTTTTTAAAGTGCATGAGCAAGGAGACATGACTGTTACACAAAAATGTCAAACAATAATTTTGGATTGAGTTATCATATAATTTTAGACTATGCATGATTGATTACATGTGTATGATATATGTGTTTCCAAAGATGAACTATAAATGTACTCATAAGAAAACCTTGTTTTTGCACATTTAAAACAAGTCTCTTATTTATAGTAGTGTATTAGTTAAGACATTAATAAAATTCTGCTACTACAAAACACATATAAAGCAGAATTTAAAATGAATATCTTTAGTGCATGGCAGAGTGGTTAGACAGTAAAGGAAATCATCAGGAGTCAAAAATATCCAGGAAACATAAATCCGAGAAGTTAAAAAGCCCCAGAGCAGATCTGATAATCTTCAGTGTGATCAGACTTTGGTTTTAAAAGACGGGATTCACTAGATAAGAAGCTAGTACGTGGAGCACTGCATGAAATGAAGACCTTGAAAGGAAACAACTTCAAAAGAAGTTTAGGACTAGAAAAACAAAACAGCAAGAAATGAGAGAAAACAAGGGAATATCTTTGTCTCCAATGTAAAAAAAAAAATCATTTAAAAAGGAAAACTCTAAAGAGCCTTGGGACATATATTCAAATTATCTACATGTGACCAGGGGCAAAAAAGACTAAGAACTTAATTTCAAGTAATATTGACTGGAGGATCAAGACTGAAGTATTTTACAAACACTAAGGTGAATCTTCTCTGGGAAATTATGCCATGATCAAGACCTCAAAGAGGTCACATATACGAAGTTTCAATGAATATGATCTCTAAGTTAAAAAATGCCCCAAACATGTGATGAATTGAGCAGAATCAGCAAGAATCAGATAATACAAAGTTAGGATCTACACGTAGATTGATACTGGAATTACTCTATGAAAAAATGTACAATAAGACAATCTTACATGCTTACAGGCATAAAATGAAATAAAATCATCAGTAACATAGCAAGCATATCAGTGGAATATTTAAAAATAATTAAGTAGAGTATTTCAGTGAGAAATATCTCAATTAAAATAAAATCCCCATGGGATGGTTCAAACCAAGTTTATATATAATTAGGTATTACTGAATTAGAGTCCAAGCTAAAAAAAATAAAAAATACAGCTTTGAATTACTGAAAAAGTTTAGAAGAGAAATACTGAATAAAGAAAGCACAAATATTAAGGGAATAGTTAAATTCTTCTTTTATATTATTTGGGAGGAGGATAAACACACTGATTAATTGTAAATGTCAATTTAAATATGCATGATATAATTCCTAGAAAAAAAATATTAAAAGCATGAAACTGTCAGGTAGAGCATCTATGTTTGCAAAGTATATTTGTGTAGTGAGGGAGAATTGAGGGTAAAAGACATTTACAGGTAAACAAACTCAAAATCTCAATCTACCCCAGAAAGGAAAGAACTTTCTAAATGCATATGCATAAATAAATTCAAATTTAAAAGGAAACCCATTTCATTGAAATACCCTATTATCATTAGACAACAAATGTGTCTGCAGATCTCAAATTAAGAATTTCTATGTCACTTTCAGTGAAGTAAGGCAAGAAAATAATTGAAGAATAAAACGGTTGGAAAAGAAGAAGCAAAATTGTCCACAAGTATTAACTAAGAGTACATAATGGGATTTTATTTGAATTAATAGGATTTAGAAAGGATGTTAAACACAAACATAGTACTCAAATGAAATTTTTATTTCTATACCTTAGAAACACTCAGTCAATACATTGCAAAAATATATCATTTATAATAGTAACAAAACAAAATATTTTATAATGAAGAATCGTGTAATATAAGATATGTAAAACTTCTATGGTAAGGTTTATTAAAGTTTTAAAATGCATTAAGGAAGGTCAAAATAAAGAGATATATACTGTTCCTGTATAAGAAGCTTTAACTTCTTTATAAAGATATAAATTTTCTTAAAATTGATTTACAGGTTTAATCCATTTTCAGTCAAATCCCAACAGATATTTTTTTTGTGGATATTGATCCTAAAATATTTATAAAATAGAGAAGAGATATAAAAAGCCAAGATAGTTGTGAAGAATACATTATTGTAGAATATGATGAGTGTGTGTTTGAGTATGTGTGTGAAAGAGAGAAAGGTCACCATTCTATAACTCAAGGCATATTAAAAAGTTATACTAATTGAGTCAATGTTTTACAGTTGCAGGGCAAGACGTAAAATTAGACCAAAATTATAGAATAAACCTTCCAAACACCAACTCATGGATATAAAGAACCTGACATGAGAGACATATGACATTTACATTGCAGATCAGTAAGGACAAAGGAAACTACTTAATGAACAATGTTGGCACTGTCCAGTTAATCACCTACACGGAGAAGAATACAACAATATTGACATGACACCATATTAAAAAATCAGTTGCAGATAGAATAAAGAGATAGGTCAGAGAACACTGTAACTTTAAAAAAATTTATAGGAATAATGTTTTTGTCTAATGAAGGGCCCCCACCAGTAAGATGGCGAACTTCTGGCTTCTCTTCCAGGTCCTCGTTCCCGATGGCGCCACCTGAAGCCCAATCACCTCTCGCCCCCCTCCCAATCCCAGCACCTAGCCAACAGCCACCAGCCCCGTAGAAGTGACACCTCAATCAGCTCATGCCCCTTCCTATATAACCCAGCACCTTTCCCTAATAAAGAGGAATTCTCCGGTGAATTGCTGCTGTGTGTTGCTCCTTTCCTTTCATCTAAGGTTTAGACAAAAATTTCTTAAGACACTCTTAAGGTTGGGGATTGAAAAAATGCCATATGTTGAAGTTCTGTATTTCTATTTATCACAAGACAATATTAAAAGAGAATCGTGAACCCATAACTGGTAGAAAATTATGATGCATTTAATTGACAAAAATAATTGTAGCCAAACATATTAAAAGTAGTCCTATAAGTCAATATGTTAAAAAAGTATAAAAAATAGGCAAAAGATAAGAACAGACTTTTACAGAAGATAAAAGATGAATAACTACTAAATATATAAATATGCCTAACCAATTAGTAATCAGTGATTTGATAATTATAACTACAGTGAGATTTCATTACACATCCAACCGGTGTAGGGAAAAAAAATTTGAAATGTCAAATGAGAATGTCAAAGATCAGGGATGTTCATAGGCCACTCTAGAAATACCCTCCCTGAACTGTTGACTGCATGTACCAATGACCCAGTCCTAGGAATAGTTGCTTGAGTTGCTTTAGAAAAGATTCATGTAAAATTGTGCAGCATCTTTTTTCATTATAAATATGGAAATCAATGCAAATGTTCAATGGACAAAAATGATGAATATTGGTATATGCATAGAGTGAAATACTATACAGCAGAGAAAATTAACTTACTGTGGATTCACTGTTGAACATGGATGAATCTCTCTAAAGTTTTTGAGTACAGAAAGCTTTCACAGAAAAACCTGTATGTATAATTCTGTTTATATAACTTTCAAGACTGTACTGAAGTATGTATACATAAATGCAGACACACTCATCCTTTTGTGTGCACAAACACTGACACACAGACAGAAAACACTAAAGAAAAGTGAGGCAACGGTAAACATGACAGGATAATGGTTACTTTTGTTGGAGAAGGAGGAGAGTGTATATCATGGGGACAATTATGAAACCTTTTATTCCATACCTCCTCTAAACGCAATTAGCTATGTCACTCAAGCTCTATCAGGTCCTGAGCAAAACACTCATTTGATCACTCATTTTTATTCACTTGGTCATTTAAAAAACACTTACTGCTATCTACTCTGTGGCATCTGCTGTGGTTGCAAAGATAGATAAAGCAGAAATTTGCTGCACACAGCTAAAGCAGAACAGAAGGGCCTTAAGCTCATCACCAAGTGGGTCTGAAATCACACTTGCTTCCTTAGCCTTGATTTACTTTTCTATTCTGGTATTTAACCAATGTCTTTACCTGAAGGTATTTTTGTTGGCATCCTAAAACCCTACTTTTCAGGAGATTTTTGTCACTGCCCCATCAGGAAAGCAGGAGATCAAGAGAAGGTCTTCAAAGGCATACTATTCTAATCATATTCCCAGAACCACACAAGTGTTTCTGTGCTTGGAACTTCCTGCTGCCTTGCCCCCATTTTCCCTTTAAATATCTCTGTAATAACCCTAGAAAAAGTCTATAATGCCCTGCTGGATGGGAACTCCCACGAAACCCAGGCCATTTGAACAGTTCTTGTTTTTCACAACTTCTCACTGCACAGTGTCAAACCTGAAACCTCAGCATGATTCAAAATTTAAACATCAGGATCTCTAACACCATCTTCCTTTAACTAAGTTGAAGCAAACAAAATGCCTATGAGAAAAACTCCTGGGTGTCAGCTTAGCTTTGGGATGCTTTCTGGTCCTGTGTGAGATCTCTTACAGGAAGTAACTCTGGGGAATCTTCCTCAGAATGTGGTTATGTAATGTTTCACTTTAGAAGCAGAAGTTTCTCTGCTGAGCAAGCAGAATAGACAGCAGCTGAATTGTCTAACAGAAACCGAGGTAACTGACTTTTACCATTCGACCTTTGTTCTTCTGGTTCCCACAAACACCTCCTTACCATATCGTGTGTCTGGGGACTTCTGAGTTCTGTGATCAAGCGGCTAGCCTGGCATTATTGAGATCTGGAGACTGGCACTTCATCTAAGCATCTGGAACACATGTGTTCATCCCCTGACTACTATATTAAAGAGAAATAATTTCTCTAGAGAGAAATGGACAGATCTTAGATGATATTGTAGTGAAAGGGTGCCATATATATGTTTCCAAAATTTCCCTGGGGGTGGGGAAAGAATTGGATAATGACTATATTTAATAATAAATATAAACCCAAAAATGAGGTAGTCATTACACTGCTTCATAATACTATTTTTTTTTAGTAAAACATAACTTTTCAAAGCAAAACAGTGATATTGCAGAATGGGGATGTTTGAAACTACAAATGTACAGTTCATTCTCATTCATATTTATAAGCTCTTTGTGTCTTTGAAGCCTTAAGACAGATTCTATGAGAAATGCAATGATAAATCAGAAATGGCCTCTGCCCTCAAAAAGATGAGATTCAAAGAGGGTAGATAACACACATACAAAAATACCTAAAACAAAATGTGGAATAGGGTAAGTAGTCAAAGAGAGGTATGAACAAAATTTTCTGAGCTGGGAATAACATTTTCACTCATGGCTATCCACGTAAGGAGAGAAAATAAAGGATGACCAAAGAATCAGAGAATACAGGGTCTGAGGAATATTTAGTAGTTAAGGTTCATTAGGATAATAGCAGTAATTATCACATAGGGACTTAAATATTAGGATATTAAGAGTGAATTATATATGATGTAATAGAGTTAAAGGTTTTTAATTTGTGCATGTGTTATGGATAGGGGCGTGCTATAATTTAACCCCATTTCTTTAGTCTTGCTGTATAGTACAAGGTTAGAAATGGTTTGGAAAAATGAGGCTGGTGACCATGGAAGAAGTTATTGAGCTGAGGTATGAGAAAATCTGGAAATACGGAAGTATCTGTGGAATGGAGCAATAGCAGTAAATATAAATGCTATTTTGGCCATAGATTATACAAAACCTGATAAAACATGGATATGGGAGCATTAAAAGTATAGAATCAAAAATGCAGTTTAACAGACATCTTTGATTGTTTATTATTTCAGAGAATATGTTGCATTCTGCATTCTTTGATTAAAGAATTTACAGCCTGTATTACTAAGATGGTAATAGCACCACCAATAATAATATTGAAAATAAAATTGCCTTTGGTCATAATCTGATAAATTTGGTTTAAGTACAAATTGAGTTTGACATGGTAGAGACATTAAGGAAGTAGGCATCAAAAGCAATTTGGAAATTTGACATTTGGCAGGATAGAGGGAGAATGCAAGAGAGAAGATAGATACTGTGGGTGTTGATTCATAACAGATAAGTGATATTTGAAGCTGTAGAGAAGAAATAAAGAGACTCTATGTAAGAAAAGAGAAAAAAGTCTCCCCTACATCATTTCATATATTTAAAGTTTTGAAAGGTGAGAAAGATGGTAACAAAAGAGATAGGGAAAGTTATTGGATGGCTGTTAGGATGTGAGGTATTTCATTGTTTCAGAGTGTAAGGAAAGGCAGAAATTTAAGAGGTAGGTGTGATCATAAATCCAATATGGAAAGTATTATAACATGGACTGGCCTAATGGAAGTGTCGAGAATGGATTTATTAATGACACTTGATACTATCAGTTTAAGTTGAAGAATGAAGAAATCAGAATGCAATAATTAAGAGACGCACCAGCGATTCCAAATCAAAGACAATGACATTAACGTTTGCAAAACGCTTTAAGGTAAAACAAAGGATTATACTACACACTTAGGTGAAAGCGAGCCAGAGTTTCATGCCTTTTTAATATAAAATGGTCCTGTGTAAAGGAGAGGGGCAAAAGAACATATATATGGAGGAAGCAATTGAAAGGGCCAATTTTCTTGGTTAATTGTCGTCTTTTTGACAATCTGGTGTTGTTTTCCCACTTCTTACCCAGTTTCAGTTTGAAAATCTACTCTTCCATCCTTGGTCGTCATGACCATAGTAGAGTTAACCTCATACACTCTTCATCCCGTGCCTTCCCTACCTACAGGTGTCATGGATCCAGACCTGATCATCTGAGCACTTCTTACAGCTGGTGAGAGAGACTGATTTAGGAATGGCGTATGATCCGAAACTATGATATCAGAGACCCTGACACTGAGAACCAATTCTTGGATTTTTGTTTATTGTAACAGGGGAAGTGAGCTCCAGTACTTCCCCTAGAGCTAGGACTGACGTGGCCCTGGAGGGCCTTGGTTCTTCTCTTTGGGGACTCAAAGTGGGGTCAGTGCAGCAGAATGCACCGGAAGAAAATGTGCAGAAATGGAGACCTCAAGGTAGCATTTAGTTCCTTGTATTTAATCATTCCTAAAGCCAGTTATACCTGTGGGATTTTCATTGAAATAAATCTATGCATTTTAATTACTGACTCAATTTTAAATGTGTTTTTTATCACTGACCTCTGAAGGCATCTTAGATGACACACAGGTCTCATAGAAGGTGAGGGAAATGGATTAAAGTGGAATATGGGTATTGAGACAGTGGAAGAAAAGGAAAGAACGGATATATATATTTAAAAAATTGAAACAGTAACATTAGAAGATCCTCCTTAAGAGATGAGACAAGAATGGATGATAAAGAAGAAAGAGATGAAAATTAGGCTGGACATTTCCGAAGCATGGAAAAATTATGAGGCAGTTAATATGCAGGGTACATGAGAAAACAACAATAAATGATTCAGTAATTGCTAAGTTGCAGGAGCATTTGCTAAGAGCCCAGTTGCGCTAGCTAACTTTTTATTTGATTTGGCCCAAATTAGGTCAATATACTCTAAAAAATGCATGGCAGCTCAGAAATAAGGATCAAAAGGCAGGCAATGGGGCTCGCAATGCCTCAAGATTAATAGAAAAAATTCTAGGGTAGAAAATTCTGGAATCTGGAGGTGCTTGGATCAATAACATGACTGATCATGGAATTCAGGTAGATAAGGAAGATGACATAGTCAAAACAGAGGCATGGTATTTACTACAAGGAAAGTGAGAAGTTGAGGGACAAGTCATTCAAAATATAAGAGGAAATTCTCATTTGAAGTGAAAATAATTGAAAGAAGACAGAGCATAGAGGTTGTTATCAGAGTAGAGGATTTTAAGTGTCCAGAGCTTGAAAGTGAAACAACACTATGATGTTTTGGTTTGAAGCTCTTTTACTGGGTGGCTCAAATAGACATGAAGTTTCTAAAAATAACAACTTAAAAAGAATTTGTCAGCAGACTTAAAGGACTGTCAGGAAGGAGAAGAACTCACTGAGGAAGACACCAGAGGCTCTGTGTAGACGATGTTTGTAAACCAGATACAGAGGTTGTTGAAACAGCTCTCAAGGTTAGCGGTACTGGGTCCATCTCAGGATGGAGAGAAGGTGCCACGAAGAGATGGAATGGGCTTCAAAACAAGGGAGATATGGGAGCGACGGGGGGAGAATGCTTATCTGAATGAGCCAGTGCTGAGTAAACTTTTCTTTCCTTCTCTGTTCAAATGTACTACGGATTTGTTTTAATCATATAGTAAGATGTGCAGACATGGAAATGATTGCTATTAAAGAAGTTTATACTTAGAGATTCCTAGAAACGGGCTCAGCATGCCACAGGCCACTGGGGAAGGAGCAGAATTGGTCAGGGGGCAGAAAGGCAAGGAGGGAGTTCACGGCCAGAGCCTTCACTGGGGTGTTCCCAGGGAGAAGTGGGTAAGTCAGGGTATTCAGTATTCTATTGAATAAGGGTCAAGGTAAGGGTGGTCTTTCCAGGATCAAGGCCCCAAATGCCAGAACATTAAGAATATAGAAAAAAAATTCTGTAACTATGAATGATGACAGATGTTAACTAGACTTACTGTGGTGATCATTTTGCAGTATATACAAATATTGAATCATTATGTTGTACATCTGAAACTAATATTTTATATGTCAATTATACCTTAATAAAAGAATACAGACAATAGGAAAATATAACAATACACATTTTCATTCAGTTAGGACAGAAAGTGGCTAATTATTTTCTCTTTCACTGACTGGTGTAACTCTGAATATAAATTTATAAAAATTTAAGATTCAATTTTTTTTGAAGCAGACCTTAGAATGGTAAAGAAACATCATTTTAATAATAAAAAAACTATTCATTATTTTGAGTCCTTGCTAGTAACTGTGCTGAGAAGTTTATAATATATACCATTATGAATATTATATCATTATTGATATCACTATATCAAATAAATTATATTTTAACATATATTATAAATTACAATTTTAATATATAAATATAAACTTTTATTTTTATACATTTATATTGTAAATGTGATGCATTAATATATAATAACATATATCATATAATTATATGTAATATTTATAAGATAATTTTATATCTAAAGCATTATACTTATATAGTATATATGATACTATATATACTTATATATAAGCATTTATATTAACTATTTTTATTATAATATTTATTCCTCATAACAACCATAATGAGGTCAATACTATTAGTAGGCCAATTTATACCTAAGGAAACTGAAGCTCAGATAATTTAAGCAACTTGCCCAAGGTCACTGGGATATAAATCGAGATCTGTCTGGATTCAAAAACAGGCTTTTCATGGCTATGTTTGGACATCTGCTATGGAATGTTTCACTACCTGAGGACATCATCCATTCCATATCATTCAATGAAGGCACAGTTACAATAAAATAAAAACAGTATAGAAGTTGTTATGCTATCAGTGGTTTCTAATTTGCCTAGAATAAAACCAGGTTTGCATTGGTTTTTAACTCTTAATAAAAGTAATCCTTGCTGTGATACATGGCATGCAGTCTATCTTAAGCTTTTATTTGGAACATGACAGTGGCATGTAATTTCAAGAAAAAAATCAGCCTAACACTAAGTGTACAAGGCAATAAATCTCAAGTCCCCAGAGCGACGTTTTTCTGCCACCCCCTTCCTTCAGACATAAAGAGATGTGGGACTCCTGCCAGAGAAATATAATAAAATGTAAGAACAGTTATAAATGAAATACAATCAGAGGCCTACAATCTGCTGCTTTGCTGCCTTGCTTTATTCCTTCCTTGAGGATTCTATTTCTTCCTCTCCTTCACCAAGGTTTTCTATTTCTCTTGCTTTCATTTTCCTATTTTTGCTGCAGTTTATAACATTTGTCCTTTCCCTTTTATTCTCTTTTATGTGTTACATTCTTGTCAAAGGGAAAAAAACTGTAATTTTATGACTGTGTATTCAGACCTACAGTTTGCTTTTTCTATTGCCTCTTATTTCTACTGGATATTAGTTTTTTTTCCTTCTATGTCTCTTGCCAATATTTACTTTGTATTAATGTTCTAATCTTACCTCTAAATTGGAAGAGGCCGTTTCCTATGGACTATCATGTTTAGAGGATTTTTTTTCTCTTACCAAAGCAGGTCTTAAGGCAGGACATGTGATCAGATATCAGAATCCTTAAGTCTAAAAAACAGTGCCAAGATATATTGTAAGAGTTCACTCACCCATTTACGCAGGCAAGAATACATTTTGTTCATGTACTTTCTCTTCTGTCTGTTCTTCCATCCTTTCATCTTTTCATCAAGTGTTTGTTGAGTGCCTTATACTCATTTATTCATTTGATCATGAACATTTCTAGAGCACCTATAACAGAATATCAAGAACCAGTGGCAAGTGGGGGAGAGATGAGGGAAATCCGAAACACGACTGAGATCAACAAAGCCAGACTTGTTTGTTTGGTTGGTTTTTAAATGAAAAAGGGTAACAAACTTTATCAAAACAAATCAAGAGAAAAACAAAAGAACATAAATAAATAATGCCAGTAATAAAGGGTGATTCACTAGAGGTAATATGCCAACAGTTTTGCCAATAATTTTGAAAACTTTTGATTCTATTAAAATTATTAAGAAAGCCTGTCTTACTAGAATTGACTCAGCAAGGAAAAAAGAGAATGAATAATTCTATTAGCATTAAAGTAATAGAAACATTAGTTCAAAATAGTCCCACAAGCAAAACACAAAAAGTTTTAGAGAGATGTTCTCATGAATTTTCAAAAAAATCAACTCAAGTTTATTCAACCTTTTACAGAAAGCTGGAAATGGAGAATGCCTTCCAATGACTTCTTTGATACCAACTTGGTATAAAAACCAGACACAATGAGACAAAACTAGACAAAAATAAAAGGAAGAACAATTGCAAGTCTGTTTTACTCAGGAGAAAGTCAGTATGAGGGGCTGGTACTCTGCTATAATGAAAATAGTGAAGCTAGAGAATTACTTGAAAAAAAAGAAAAATAGAAATATGCAAAGGTCCAGCTTAGGTAGAAAGGAAGACATGCACAGGAGTGAAGGTGCTGATAAACCTGGTATTTACGTAAAGGTCATATTATGAAATATCTGCAATACCTTAACGTAAGGGATATTTAAGGTAGAGGGAAAAAATGGAAGCTGTGTATATGATAGTTTCAGAAGACATTTTATAGGATATTTTGAAGGGGAAGTAAACTTAAAGAAAGACCAGGTTGGGAGACTATTAAATTGTTGTAGGTAAATAAATAATTATTATGATTTGGGTAATGGATAGAAGAAAGAAGTTTAAGAAAACCAACATACCATTTTAAGAAGAACTAATGGATTTAAACTTGCAAAGTCTAAAATGAAGTAAGAGAATTTATTGAGCACCTTCTATGTGCCAGGCACCTGACAGTATAAATAATTTGTACTAGGCAGGCTTTATTATTTAAAAATAATATATAAGGAAATAAGATGCTGAGAGGTTAAATTTTTCTACATAAACACAGAACTAATAAAATAAGTGAGTCAGAATTCATGTCTTAGTTACCCTAAGATCACTATACTGACAGATATATATGTAGATATATGTGTGTGTATATATATATATATATGATAGATATCACATCAAACTATGATAACTTATTCATTTCATAAGGGAAACTGCAGTAGTTATTTTTTAAGATAAAAAAGGAAATATTAAGTAAATAATAATAATTGTGGTATATGGATATGGTGGCAATGTTGAGGATGGCATTGAAATGATCCTACTTGGAGAAATACAACCCTATATTTTATAGCCTCTTGGTGCCATACACACTATGGATCATTTCCAGCAGAATTTAACAAATTGTCTGAGACTCAAATAGTCCAGAGTGGAGATTTGGGTCCAGAGGGAACAATTTAAATTCATCTTCATCTTCATAATGTAGAATTAGATGTTACTTTGAAAGAATACTCTCAGGAGTCCCAAGTTCTCTTTATCACATTACAGATTTGTTGTATGATCTTCAGGAAATCAGGTAAACTGTCTGCTCCTCATATCTTTTTTTTATTAGAGTATCATTGATAGACAATCTTATGTTGGTTTCAAATATATAATGCAGTTGTTCAACAGTTACCTATATCATTAAGTCTTCACCCCCTCTAGTGCGGTCACTATCTATCAATGCAGTAAGATGTTACAGAATCATTAACTGTATTCTCTGTGCTGTGCTACTGTGCCTGTGACCAACTTATATTGTGATTGTGAATTATTGTGCCCCTTTATCCCCTTCTCCCTCTCCACCCAGTCCCCAGCCCCTCCCCCTTGGTAACCACTAGTCCTTTCTCAGTGTCTGAGTCAAGTGCTATTTTGTCCCTTCTGTTTTGCTTTGTTTTTATATTCCACAAATAAGTGAAATCATTTGGCATTTGTGTTTTTCTACCTGTTTTATTTCATTGAACATAATACCCTCTAGATCCATCCATGTTGTTGCAAATGGGAGGATTTATTTTCTTCTTATGGCTGAATAATATTCCATTGTGTACATATACCACATCTTCTTTATCCATTCATCTACTGATGGACACTTAGGCTGCTTTTATGTCTTGGCTATTACAAATAGTTAGGTGATAAACATAGGGGCACATATATTTTTTTGAGTCCTCATTTCTTTTTATCAGTAAAATGAAGATGCTAAGGCCAACCCTAACTATCTCACAGGACTGCTCTAATATTCACGTGAGGCCATGAATAGATGAGAAGGCACTTACACATGAATGGATCGCAAATAATACACCAGACATTCTAAACATTAAGTTGGGCATGCAAACAATGAGTAAATTAACAAAGAACCAAACTGCTGCTCAAGAGCTAATAAAGTGGAGAAAAACTATCCCATGGGTCATAAGATGAATAAATATGTGAAGAAGAAGTCTCATTCCTGATTGCCTTCGAGTGAAAATATGACATTAATTGGACCTGGAATAAGAATGATTAGTAAAGAGGCCATTTAGAACTTTGCTCCATTCAATGTCTATAACTACGGCACAAAGCAATCAGGAATGGGGTGAATTTTTAAAATTTGTGTATAGTAAAATTCAGAAGTCATCTAAAACACACCACCTTATATCTAGCTTGAATGCTTCAGTCAAATTAACTTTTTTAAATTGCTCATACCCCTCCATTGTTTGAGACTTTAGAGTCCTTTTTATATAGATACATTCTTTGAATAGGTGATTATCTCTATCTAACTCATAGTAACTTCTACCACTTAAGTCCACTTATACAAGTTCCCAGTTTTTTAAAAAATTACTTTCCTGAGGATGGATGGATAGATGTATATAGAAATGAATTTCAGTGACACAACAAAGGAAGTCCTGATTGAAGAATAAAAATAAAAAAATATATATATAAAATAAATTCTAATATACATGTTCTAGGGACAAACCAGATGAAAACATTATTGAAGAGAGTTGTTAAGGTAGGTTTGCAGAGGCCTGATGCTCTAGAAAAATAATTTTAATCAAATTGATACCTGATATTCAAACACAGCTGTTATAAAGGAAACAGAGAGACTAGTAAACTTTGAATATGTTATTTTGACCAAGAAATGGATCTAACTTCCAGAAAACATGTAATTGATTTGAATCTCTCTATTTGCATAACCTTTGTTTTTTGTTTCTTTTATTGTCCCAGATAACTACCTTAGGACACCGTTCCATTTTATTTTTTATGGTTCTCAGAGAGGAATCTAACAATTGTAAACACTAAACATATATACACATACACACGTGTGTGTGTATGTACATATATGTTCATGCACCTGCACATGTATGTGTAATTCTGAATTAAAAAAGAAATGTGTCTGGAAAAAGATGCCTTCCAGTTTGTCCATTCTCCCATCCGCACATCCATCATATTTAATGGTTCTTTGTTGCATATAAAATCAGATTCCTCTGCCCTATGGTTGGCTGTCTGTCTCCTTTGGGATATTCCTAAGGAATCTCAAATTTAGTATATTTAAGTTGAGTTCCATCAACCTGTCTACTGGTATATGGCACATAAATATGTTACTCCAATGATTAGCTGGGTGTGAATTCCACTTAAATTTTATAGACAATAATCACAAAACATCCAACAAAAATATGAGGACCTTATTTACAAACTTAACTAGTCAATGTAGCTTGCATTTATTAATGTACATCAGTTAATATATTTGAAATTAATCTTAGTATTTCTAAACTATACACTGTTGTATGTTTGTGAGTAATTTTGAGTTTAATACAGGGTATAAAACTATTTGTGAGAGTTGTTTGGTTTTTGAGTCTGTCAGAAAAATGCTTAAATCAGAAATTTTTACATTCCACAACTATTAATATATATGACTCTTTCTGGAATTTGACCTTTGGACTCATTAATATTATGTCTGAAAAGAACAAAATTGTTACATATGTAATAAAATATATGAAGGGTGAATTATTAAATAGAATTCAGTTAATATGTTTTAATAACTATGAAGATCTGCTAGCACAACATATTTTAAATCTGGAATAGCTGCTCTAAATTGGCAGCTGTTGCCACTGTGGTAGTTATTATTGTTATCATCAGCATATATGGGGATTAAATAGACTCACCCAACAGAAGGTAAATATCTCATCCTCTGCACATTTTTTTGACTAATTTACCTAAGAGAGTGACAGGCACATCTCTCATTTGCTTCAGTATTTATCATTGCATCCTTCAGTTGTGCTACATGAGTCATAAAAATAGACTCAAATGAACCTTTTCATATTCAATGATTTAGGAATTATTGAAAAATATATTTTTCAAAGTTTCTTTATAATACCAGAAGTGATTATGATATTCAGTTTCAGATGACCGATAGCAACTTATTGGTAGTTTGCTTTACAAGTTTTTGAGGGTTAGAGTGCATATTTTTGTCTTTTTCTCTGATTTATTTTGTGATTTTTGTTGTTTTGGAGTAGCAATTGAAACAATGATGTGAATGGTTATAGTTTCTTTGTTCTGTGTTTGAATATTTATTGCAGATGTGAGGTGCAATTATGTATCTTAAGATTGCATGGTCAGAATAAATAGACAACAAAAGTGGAAAGTTTTTCTCTGGTTTTATTGTACTAAACTTGCTGAGGATTCAGACAAATCTATCAAAAAGTTATTCAAGTTCAGTACAAAGCATGTTATACACAGTGGGATGAGTGAAGACTTGAGACATGTGCTTTAGAGAATTATCTTCATTATCTGCAAAAATATTGAACAATAGAAATAAGACATACTATACCTTAGAGCTGTGATGTGACACTGACAAGCGTCACTATTGTTTCCAAGTGGGAAGAGATCATTTTTAGCTTGTGTGATTGAAGTAAGCGTCAGGAAAGAAAAGGATCTGAGACATTTTTAAAGTGAGGGACTTAGGTGGAGAAAAAGAGCGAATAGGTTGGTGTGGCGAGGGATGTAAATATGTATTTGTAGATGATTTATGAGAAATTAGGATGGTATTGTAAGCTGAGGTGATATAGTTTAAGAATTGAATACCAAAAAAAAATTTTGGACTTTATTCTCTTGGAAATGAGAAGCAAAGGAACAATTGGATAACTCAGCCAAAGTTGTATTTAGGAAGTTAAATATGGAAATCATAGGTGTTTTTTTGTTTTTTTTGTTTCTGTCTATTTTGTTTCTGTTTTTTGTTTTAATATATGGGTACAAGGAAGTTACTACAAGGAGAAACGCTGAGAGTAGAGAGACCAACTGGAGATCAATATTGGCATAATGAAGTAATATTTTGTTACAGTAATTAGTCAATGTGTGTTTTTCTGTACGTCCTATTAATTAGTGACCTATTCCTCCCATTGAGATAACAGCTATGGCATTTTTACATGTATTGTTCCAGGAAACGGGTAACAGCAGAAAAAAATTCCAAGTATACTTAAAATACTTGGGGTTTTATCTTTTAACGTAGCCATTTGAAATGTATGTCAACAGCTTTGAGGGAAAGTTAGAAAATTATGAATTTCAAAAGCCTGTGCTTTTAAATACCCTCTGCCCTGAAGAAACTGGGATATATATATATATATATATATATATATATATATATATATATATAGTCATCAAAAGAATATTTTGAGAGGGTAGCTTATGGATCTGAAAACAGCAGAAGTCATGCTTCTTGGTTAGGGCAAAGAAACTCAAAAGGTGATAAGGTTTATTGAATTTGTCATGCAAAAGGATTCTTCTGAACGTCTAATTAGAGAGGTCCTGGTACAATGTTGGAATTTCCTTGCCTGTGGAGTGGTTCAGGAAAGCAATACAATGACATCTCCATGAGCCACCCTCCCTCCCCAAATATATCATCCAAAACTGCCTACAAACACACACAATGAATAACTCACATATAGACATAAACACCCTCACACCCACTCCAAGAGGGGGGTATGCATAGCTGAGACAGAATTAGGTCTGGTGGCGAAGGGGGTACAGCAGGGGTCTGCAAGTGTTAGCAGCAGCCGATAAAACAAACCTGAGAAATGTTAAAGTATTTAGGGTACGTTCAACATAAATGAGGGCCAAAGCCCTTCTAACTACCCCTTCTCCCTCTTTTACCCCTAATTCTCCACCCGGCAAGAAGAAAAGGGGTGCAGACCTTACTGAAAAGAAATTAAGTTGCAATTTAGAATAAATTGTTGAGAAATTGATTTTTTACCACACCTAGGGTCCCGGACTGAAACTTTTACTTTTTAGATTTGTATTATAATCTTAATCCTGCTCTCCATAATATTTTAGGCATTTCCCTTATCTTTTCTCTGTTTTACTGTCTGTAAAGAGTAAAGCCAAACAAAACAGTAGATGCAAGTTTAACTTGTCAGATGCAAAATTAAGTTCTCTGCTTCAGCATAATTGTTATGTCTTTACACATGGTAGTGAGGAAAAAATAAGTGTCATAGATATTAAATACCATTATTAGGAAACTATAGAAAAGATATCTTTTAAAATGTTTTTCTCATTAAGAAAGTATAGCTTGTAAGAATGCATGTTCATTCTAAAAACAAGGAGAGAATATGACCATTAAGAGTTGAAACAGTGTGTGCAATGTAGAATTGAACAGAAAAATGAAACAGCAATGTCCCTTAGTCATGAAAGCAGTTGTGAACTGAAAGATAGGATGAAGTCGAGACCAAGAAGTTGGCATACTGCTCAGTGTTTTCTGAAACCCCCAAAAGGATAGCATCAAAGGGACAGTTCTGCAAAGACCAAGTTTAATAATTTCTGGATCTAGCTCTGAAGAGGAAAAAGAAGCTATGAGAGCGCACTGGTATGCTTCACCTGGACTTGTGCCCTTTATAATTAGTATGATTTATTGCAGTATATAAATAACTTCACTTGAACAATCCTATCTAGGCCATGCCCTGGGAAGATCAGGTGTAAACTGTCAGCAGTGGACAGAGACACAGAGAAAGATAAGTAGGTCAGCCAGAACCATGGCAAGGTGGCTTGAGAAATGAGGGCGGCAGCAGCGGATGGGCAGTGAGGTCAGGGTATGGTTATCAAGTGAGCAAAGGGCAGATCCCGTTTCCTAGAGTACAAAGTGAGAGAGAGGAGAGTTACCCATTAAAAATGTCACAAGCAAATGAATCACTGACCTTGACCTAGAAGTTCTGGGTTTGGCCTTGGACAGCATATGGATGACGATGCTTTCAGATGCAAATAATTAAAACTCTAAATCAGACTGACTTAAATAATAAATGCTGCCAAATAGCATGGAGGTACAGCGGCTGCCAGGCATTGGTGTGGTCAGAATACCGACTCCACCTCTCTGTGATTCCCTATGATGTGCCCGTGTCTCTGTGCTGATTTGGCCTGCAGACTGGCTTCCGTTCTGATTTGTGCAAGGGCTGGTGGCTGAAACTGGAGCAATATAATCCTTCCAGCATATTCAATACAATCCCCAGCTGATGGGAAATTTCCTCCACCCATCAAAAAGTAGTCTGTTGTTGAGCTTGATCGGTTCAGTTTAGTAAAAGGGCCTCAGATCTGTATCAACCCCCAGAGAAATGTCTTCCACTGGCTGGATTAAACCCTGGGTCCCTCACTCATTCAGCCAACAGAAAGGGAGATGAGATCATCTCGGTTAAATTGGGATAATCAAAATAGGGTTCCCTGGAGTCACAGACGGCATGACCGAAGTTCCTAGAACAAAACTAGGGTTTTGTTAGTAGAAAGGAAAAATAATGAATCTACCAGAGTACTTCAGAATAACTTAGAAAATATTGTATTTACTTAATTCCAGGACAGACCTTTTTCCCTCAGATTTTAACATCTAAAGTTAATAATGCATCTTTGCATTATTCTCAGTGGCATATCAAGGCTGAATTGGAGCAATGTATTTTATCTCTTTCAGAGTGGTGTAGAATATAATTTTTGCATGCTACAAGCACTATACCATTATACATCTCAGGTAACATAGCATTTTCCTTAAGAATTAAAAAAGGACCAGGGTAGGTCTCATTTCAAGTGTGTAACTTGACCTTGTGTTTCTGGAAATACTAAAGGAATGAATCTATATAAAAGATGATCTTGTTAATCACAATTAATAACATATTTGAAGTTTACACACTTATTATCTACTCTACTACCACTTCACTCCAAGTTTTGTCTAAGTACTAGATCATCTCCCACATATTATTTCAGTAGCCACCTAACATCCTTCTTTATTCATTGCTCATCCCCTCCAAACCATTTACCACTTGGCAGTCAGATGAGTTTCTTAAAACATTACACCAACAGTCTGCTTCTGGTAATGACAGAATAGCTTGTATCAGACCGACCTGCAGATGAAAATGACAAAAACAATGGACGAAGTAATAAAAGCAATGTTTGGAACTAAAAAGCTACCAAAAGCAGGAAGGAGATGGAAAAGGGATCAATCCTGAAAGAAGTAACTACAATGGGTAAGACCTATGTTTATGTGAAATTTTACTTGGGAACATTCCCTCACACAAATTGTTTGCTAGACCTCAACTGGCAGGAAGCATGAGGAGGCTTGGACAAACGGGGATGCTAGCAGCTCAGCGGGTAGCTGCAGACACTGTGCCTCAAGGAGTCAGATGGTGCATTCAAGGCTGCTGAAGCAGCTATAAGGGAAAGAGGGAAATGCCACAGAGCAAGAATCCGCAGGGTGAACAGCTTCAAACACTAAGTATATGCTGCAACCAAATACTTGGATAACCCTGGGCTGTGCGTTCATGGAAAACCTCCAATGAGCCCTGTGCAAAGCAACTCAGAAGGCAAATGGTTTGGAGTATGAGTCCAGCCTAGTTACCTGTCTGCTAAGAAAAACAACTATAGTAACAGTATTCTTCAGAGGAAGTAAAAGATTCAGAATCTCTATGCTGTATCATCTACATGGCCCAGAATAAAATAACGGTAAGCATGTGAAGTAATCAGAAAATGTAGCCCATAGTTAAGAAAAAAATAGTCAGTAGACACCAAAGTTGAGATGCCTCAAATGTTGAACATAGAAAGGTAGAATTCTAGAACAGAGAAGTACAATATCTGAAATAAAGAGATAACTAACTGGGCTTAACAGGAAATTTGAAATGATGGAAGACAGACTAGTTAACTTGAAAATAGTTCAATATAGAAATTATTCAATATGAAAGACATACTTTTACTGACAAAATAAACAGTCTCAAGAATTGGGAAAAAATAACCAGTAGTATATTGTATGTGTAATTGGAGAAGAATTAGGTCTGAATAATTGAAGAAATAATGGAAAAAATTTCCCAAATTTGATTCACACTCATACATATACATAAATTTGAGTTCCAGAGTCTCAAATCTCAAATCTCAAGCAAGATAAACACAGCAAAAACCCACTTAGATATAGCATAGCCAAGCTAATGAAAATTAAAGAAAAGAGAAATATGGAAATCTGGAAAACAGATAGAGAAAAGCAATATAATACATAAAGGGAAAAAAAATGATACAAGTGAAAGCTGACTTCCTAGCAATAGAAGCCAGAGCCATAAGGTAAGAGCAACTTTAAAATGTCAAAAGAAAACAAACAAACGAAACCTGTCAAACCAGAATTTTGTATCCAATGATAACGTCCTTCATAAATATAGGCAAGATAAAAACAATTTTAGACGAAGGAAGACTAAGGGAATTAGTCCCCTGCAGATCTGTGCTACAAGAAAAGCATTAAAAAATTCCTCAAAATGGAAAGATGAATCTACAGAAAGGATTAAAAATGGTAAATATGTTGTAAACGTGAATGTTTATAGATAATTTGTCTGTTATGTTACTTAGAGTTATTTTTTTCCTTATCATAATTTCATTAACCAAATGATCAAAGTTAACATCACCAATAGTAAGAGAAACAAATACCTGACATAACACATTGAGAAGGAAAAATCATTACTGTAGTATTTCAGCCAGATATGTATGATCTCAATCGAAGTGTGAACAAACATAGGACAAAACCAGACTGAGGGGCATTCTGCAGAATAACTAGTCTGTGCTTTTAAGAAAATGTCAAGGTCAAAAGCGAAAACAAAATAGCCAAAGAAATGAACTCTTCCAAAATGAGGAAAAATAAAGATACTACAACCAAATGTGGTACATGTGCATTGACTGGGTGGTGGATTTAGAAACATAGTCTCTAAACGATATTATTGGGATCATTTGAATGTGAACTGTTGATTAGGTAATAGTATTTCATCAATTCTAAATTTCTTCATTTTGATTTTGTGTTAAGTATAAATCTGTTCATGACTTCCTTTACTTGAAATTCTCTTAAACCTTACTGTTGGTTAAGAAACATCCAAACACATTTATATGATCTAAATGGTTCTGTGTTCTGGCTTCTGACTACCTAGTCTTTTTCATATCAGTTGTGTGCTCTTGCATGCAAACCCAAGCACATTAAACATGCCTCATATGTACTCTGTCCTTCTCATCATTATCTTTCCTCTGTTTCTCAATGGTTTTGATATCTCAACCATTCTTTCTTGTTAGGGCCTTTCTGCCTTCCTGGTCCCACTTGAAAATTTCTCTTCCTAACATTTACAAACTCTTCAGGAATGACCTTAAAAACTTGTTCCAAATGTTTCCTCTTATTTTGTACACTATCCTCACATTATGTATATCTTCTTTATAAGCACAACTGTAAGAAAATAATCTACTGTTTTTAGTTGTACATCAGTCCTTCCCAATAGAATATAAGTTTCATGAGGGTAAAGAGGCAGAGAGACAGTGTTCAGTGAATTTTTGTTGAATGAGTCAACACACAATGCAGATATGTAAAGGAACAGGTATAGGTGAGCAATATTAGTGTGCAGAGAAAAGTTGAAGAGGCTCTAATGTCGGCTGTACTACTAATTTCTTTCTGATGAATGTGGTCACAGGTAGTGACACCAAAGAGAAATTGATTTCATTTTGTATCATGTGATTATGTTTCAGCATCCTCAGCTTATTGGCCAATGGATCACTTTAACAAAAGGCAGTCACCAAGAGGCTAGAAAAAATGGGAAGTTTCTAATCTTTGAGATGACCCCGAATGGGAATGCTGTACATTACTTCTATACTGCTGTCTATACTGAGCGGTGATTGATTGAGCTAATAAGTTTCTTAATGGGATAGGAGTTCAAATTTAAGAAAACAGAGGTATAGAAATCATTTTGAAAGAATGATAGCCATTGTAGAAGAAGACACAGAAAAGAAAATTAAAGTAGATAGAACGGCAGAGTCCTCAGAACATCAGTTCTGAGAATGACAGTCTCTAGGACAAGAAAAGCAGATGTCTTTTCTTATGGGTGACAGGATGGCACCACCGTGGGATTTCTGGTCATTTCTATTGTAGATTGAAAGTCAAGAATGCATCCTATTGTTCTACTTAAGGCCTAGCTGTGTGGCTGGTGGCATGGTTTCTTTGTTCCTTTATTTCATGTCTATCAGTATAACCAACCATCACTGCCTTGGTGATTTGATCATGTGCCTCTTACTTCTGACACGTTTTCTGTCCTGACAGATCTTTTCACCATGTGAGAAACACACTCACTGGTCCAAACTCAATAAGTGAACACAGAGACAAAGAGAACAGCGGAGTCAAGCTTTAATGATGGTCTTGCAAGATCAGGTGTCTGGTGGGCAGGCACACCTGGGGCAGTTGACACAGTAATTCATTCCCCAGCATGCAAGTCCCTCCCCTGGTTCCTCATTGGCTGAGTACTACAGGGTTCACATTCTTTCCCAGAAGTCGCCTAAGCTAGTTATATCCACATTAGGCTTTCTCTTACATTTGTCTTAATTTTATTGGTAGATTTAAAACTTCTTTCTCTTCTCAACAGGTATGGCCAGGTCCTTATCCCCCAACCCAGAATCTCAGCCTGAGCAACTTCCTGGCATATTTTCCACCATGTGACCCTTTGTTAGTACCTCACTGTTAAAAGGTTTAAACCTCCTGGTGGGAACAAATCACATTTAGGTTTTACGCTTTCTCCAACAAGTGAGAAAAACAAAGGTTGTGCACTATATTCCATGTTATATCCTAACTTCATCCAGAGAGTGCAGTGATAGCAATCTTAAACCAGGGCACTGGTTCTAATCCTATTGCAAAGTTTTGTCTTTTATTTTGGGTGGGTAGAATTTTTGTTAATAAAATGATTTTTGCTCATAAATAAGTAAAAATTCATGTTCATTTCTGTGAGTACCATTAGTATTTTATGTATTGTTAAGTTTACTGAAGTTTTCTAGACTTACAATACTAATATAATTGGAAAGCAATGAGAACCTACACAAAATTATAAGCAGAATTGTATACACTCAAGAGATTATTAAAAACATTAGATAACTTGCTTAACTAGTTGCCCTATCATCAAATTCATGTTACAGTAAATTAAATAGAATATTCAATTATGAAAATTCACACAGACGTACATACACACTCTCACAACAATACGTGATATTATATCTTAGAGTGAGAGATTGCATTAAGTGCACTTAGCTATTATTTTTCATCCTAAAACATTTGAAAGCTAGCATAAAGTCTTTCAAATTTGAGCACAATAATATCTTAAAAGGACTCTACACATTTTATAAAGGGAATTTTATTGCTCTTTGTTCAATATATGTCTTGGGAAGAGCTGAACAGACTTCTAGATAACTGTCCACAAACCCAATGATTTCAGTTAAATACATTTGTTAGGACAATGCCACAGTGAATGATGCCCTACACATCTTTTTGTGAAGAAGAAAAGTTAATATTCAAGTCAGGGTCAAGGCCTCTCAAGACCCTTAAATGTTTGAAATGTGTGACTGGAAATTTATATAACCAACCTGAGAAACAGCAGCCATTTAGGAGATTATAACCCACTCCAAATAACCTTGATAAAGGACCAACAATTAATATATATATAATCCAGGCCTCGGAGCTCCCAAAAATAAAACCTATCACAGTCCTGTCACAGAAGACTAAAGCTTTACCAGTGACAAAGTTTTACAAAAGTAGTCCAGGCTCTCAGATGCATTGCTGACAATAGGATATTTGACTCAAATAAGAACCTCCCTTATTCACTCTATTTTAGTTCCTTCTTACTTTTGAGCAGCATTCCTCTTTAGATCGCCAAGACTAATGCTGCCATGGTCACTCCCTTGCATGCTCCTCCCGCTGCCCCTGCCCACTTACCTGGTACATAGACTGGGTTTTGGTGCCTTGTCCATTTCCTTCTGTATTTGATCTCTGTACATTCACTATGTTTTGCCTTTCTCTATACCGTGGTGTATTTCTCATTGTATGCTCTGCATGTGTTTCCATGTATAGTTTCAAAGGAAAAGACAAATATTGACAATACTTTTAAGTACATTTCCAATTTTGAGGTGTTCACAATTATGATTTTCATAGATATCCCATAGTAGTCTTAATAATTATTACATTTCTAAAAGTTTTTAAGAAACTGAATTACCCTTTTTGTATCAGCTAATACTCAGTGCCTCCCAGTGTTTTGGAGTGTTTTCACTAATGTGTTGTCTATACCCTATCATGCCTACTGTTTTTCACATGGTAAGGTAAGGATACTATAGAAGAAAGTTGAGTAGGTAGAAAAAAAATAATTTACAATTTAAAATATATAATATGTGCAAGTTTATATGTATGTATATATGTATTATATTTTTGCACAGATTTTCATAGAAAGGGCATGAAGGTGGACAAAGTTCTTGCTGTTATCTTTTTAGATTCTAGCACTAATCATGCTCTGGCTATTTCACAGCTCAAAGGTTTTTGTCCATTTTTCTCTGTGCTTTTAATTTCCCTCCCTCTCTCTCTATTCTCCAGTTGCATCCCTCTCAATTTCCTCCACTTTTACTGTAATAATGTCTTATGAAGACAGATGATCTGGAGTCATACAGGCTTTAGCTCTCCATGCCACATCTAATTTGAGGTGTGCACTGTGGTTCCTGGTGTAGGAACATGGAAGACAGTATGGGCTGAATTAATCACCATTGCCTTCTTGACAATAAACCAAATGAAGCAGTATTTTACTCGGATAGTTTAAAAGTATATTGAATGCAATGAAATAAGAACCTTTTCTTAAACATTGTATTTGAGAGGAAATGAATATACCTGGTGGCTATGACTCTTAGCTCTGGTGCCCAATTCCCTGAATTCAAATCCCAGCTCTTTATAAGCTGTTTAACGCAGGAAGTTATTTCACGTGTTTGTATCTGTTTCCTCAATAGTGTATAGGGTTAAATAGCATCTGCCTCAAAAGATTATTATGTGGACTAAATAGATGAATTCATGTGAAAGTGCCTAAAACAATGCCTGAGACGTGATGACTCCACAATAAATGTTGGCCATTAATATAGTCATTCAATATACTGAAGCTAGCATAAAATATCATTGCTTTTCATAAAATCTTTTCCATTTCATTAATTAATTTGTTCACAGAATACTTTCCAGTTTCTTCTCATATCTTTTTAGTGTACAGATCCTATATAGATCTAGTTCTTGCATCTAAATACAGCAGAGAAATTACTTCTAGTCTCTCTATAAAAAATCTGTTTCTACAATTAAATACCCTGCTGGCTTTTTAAAATTGTACTTACCACTTGCCAAAGTGTAGGCATTCAAATTTTTGTTGAATGTATAAATGACTCCAGGATAGGATTAATCATTAAATTGCAAAATCACTCTTCTTAAATGTGTTCCTTTTTTGAATTTTGGCTTCGTTTTTCCTAAATGTGTTCATTATCTAACTAGATTATAACTCGTTAGGAGCAAAGGCTCTATTTTTTGCCTCTGAATCTGTTGATAGTGGAAATAGACTATGTAATCAACATATCTGGAATTCTATAAAACTCACCAGTGACTAAAGCAGGCTCAGGACATCAGTGGGATTGGTATTCCTTGCCAACCTCTTTTAGATTGTTCTGTTGTCCTTTCTTGCCTCCTAAGGCACATATAAAAGACTCAAGGCCCTCAGGCTTGGCCTTGACCCAAAACAGGGCTTTCTTGTGAGGAGCTTTGCTGTCCCTCTTGGTATAAGAAACTCAGGTTATATTTCTATGACACTGAGAGAAATTTGTTTATACTGGACTTGGCTTTTGAGGAATAGATGCATGTAAGTTTTCTTCATTATTTAGTTCAGGGCCTCAGTTAATACAGCATAAGGCAAGAACTCTTCATATTTAAACATTTCAGAAACTTACTGGTGGTCTGGAAAAATGTGGACTTTCTGCCAGAAATGTAGTAAAGTACATACACAGTCCAATGAGTCAATAAAAGCATATTAAAATGATTAAGTATGATAACTATAACATTACCTCCAGGAGCTAGATTTGGATAGACTTCATTGATTTTTCTTGCAATCTTGTCCAAATTGCCTTTACTCTGTGTATTTTCTGGCAATGACTTGAGTTCTATCTCTAAAAGTTGAGTTCTACTTTTAGAGATCATTATTTGCCTGAGTTTGAGATCTGTGCATAGCAAAACATTTTGCAAGTGAAAGAAAAAAACTGGATCACAGGTATAATAATATATTCCTTCCTTCAAACCAAGAATTTTTTTTCTTTTTTAATCTAAGAGAATTGAGGAGTTTATTTGGACAACCTCATCTGGTTGGCATAGGGGACAGGAGGCCTCGCATTTCTAATAAGAATAGTAAGTAGCAACTAGTTTTTAATACATATATTTTCACTTGTTCTAGTTCACAACCTTGTTTCTACACTTTGTACTCTGGGTAGTGAAATGTCATATTTATTTTTTGCATAGTAATTGATTTTGCACCTCAAAATATAGAGGATTAAATTAACCACAATGATTTAGTACTAAACTATATCTTTTAAGTCCACTCTATATTTGAGCAATGTTAATACAAAGTCCATTACATATTTGCTCAATAATATATTTTATGAAAAGTGATATAGGTGTGAAATCAAATCCCTTATGTGTAATTCCATATTCTGAATGATCATTTGGCTCTGAAACCCTCAGCAACAGTGGAATTTCAGATTGGACCATATGTCACTAAATAAATAATTTGCCTTGGATTTGGACTTGTGGTAATGCCTGGGATTTGAACTTTGACCTTACTGTCAGTAGATAGTAGTAACAGTTTTTACAAAGTAATAACAAAGTTTATGTTAGCTTTTATTGGTATTTTGTTTATAATGATGGACAATCAACAAACCTCATTAGATTCACAAATAGAAGTTTTGTCCTGAGTTTACCCATTTCTTACATGAATTGCTTTAAAGATCTGAAGTTGAGTTCATGTTATATAGTGAGTAAAAATAAACTGCATAGACTTCTGTTATTCTTTTTTCACACAGTCATTTTTTTTTCTTGGGTCCCCTACGTGGACATCAGAGCTGTTGTCTGGAGTTTGTGAGTGGAAATCCATTTAAAAAAAAGAGTTACTCTTTAAACTGTGAACTGGGTTGTTGAAAGATAAACCAGTCTTATAGATTAAACTTGCATTTGCACTGGGGAGACCTAACAACTTTATACAAAAGCCTTCTCTAAAATAAGAATACCCGTAATCACTGCTAATTAATTCCATTAGGATTTAAACCATCTGGTCCATGTGTATGAGTTAACACTGAATATTCCTAACTGAACTCCCTGTTCAGAATATGGTTCAGAGAAAAGTTATCTGTATGCAACACTGAGCCATTGTAAAAGGCAATGGTCATGCTTAAAATGCACTATAAAGGTCACTCCTTGAAAGGGAGTAAATATTGTATCCCAAGGTATACCTTCTTTGTTATTTCCTGAAAAGCTCTTAGATGCAATATCTCTGTAAGATTTATGGAATACATAATACTGTCTTCCACAGGGCAAAGTTCACTTTGCTGAAGTATTCAATGTTTAATGATTTTTCTTTGGAATTGGGGGCTGTACTGAGAAACCCCTGAGTAATCGGAAGCAATCTAGGAAGGCTTCAGAAATTCCACTGTGCATTTTACAAAACACAAACACTTTACAAAGAAATAATTTAATTGAGTACATTTAATTAGGCATTATATGTGGAAGCTAAGCATCAGTGATTGGAGTTGTATCAATGGACCATTTCATATATCGAGTTTGACAGCCTAAGTTCTTAACTGAAATGATAAATGACTTCCTTGCAGGCAAATGATACTTCACCTTGCAGTTTCCCTCTCCTTTTAAATGTTATTCCAGCATGAAGGCAGAGAATATTGTTCATAAATATTACCATCTACCATTTGCTTTGTTGAATCTCAATGGTTATCCTCATGTAATTAGTATCTCATCTTGTGTCTATTATTACTGGCAATGACGACATATTTTAAACTTATAATTTAGGAGAACAAATTAGGCTTAGTGACTTCTTTGGATAGCTCACCTAACAATGTGTTTTTGAAAAGAAGGAACACTATTTGGTCACTGTTGATCTCAACAAATATTTACCAAAGTGCTTTTAGTGTGCCCCGCACTTTGCTGGGGGCTTTTACTAACGAATCAGCTCAACTGGGTTGAATCAAGAAATGCATTTCTCTCAGTTCTGTCTCCCTTGCTTCTATGTCTGTTCGTTGGCATTTAACATCTAGCTCGAGAACTGCAGAGATGTGTTTTGAAAATTTTAAAGGAAACCTTTATTTTAAAAAAATCTTGATTATTGGAAAAGGAGGACCAGAACATGCTACTTTCCTAATATTAAATATGTTACATATTTTAACCTGCAGAGCTCCTCTGGAAAGAACACGTGTGACAATAAACAATAAAACAGCAACATAATAGAGAAGGGAAATTCTAATCCAAAGGAAAACCAATCAAAACTATACACATGGGTAAGGAGAAGAAAAAACAAAAAAGGAAATCACTGTTTAAAAGGAGCAGGTGGTGGGTAGAAGCTGCGAGAAAAAAAAAAATGGAAAAGGAAGAAAATAGGATTCATGCTCTGCAGTTTTTGGAGTTAATGCTGCAGCTGTCCGCTGACCCAAAACACAAAGATGCCCACCCCACAGGCCACAGCATATCAGGCCCGAGGCTGAAGTCACAAATACAGTCCTGACTGACTCGCCGTCTGGGAGCTTAAAAACCCAACAAGGTCATGGTGAAGTCAGACTGTTCTTTTTCTTGACAGCCAGTGCACAGAGCAGGGTACAAACTTAATTTGTTCACAGCTGTGGAATCCACTGCATGTTCCTGCACAGAGCAGTCTGTCGGTGATGGAGCTGATCCTCTGGAAGTTCTACAAAGCAGGAGTTGCAGACACCAGGCTGATGTGTTCATGAAAGCAGGGTTCCTACGACTGTGACCAAATAGATCCTGCGAAGTACATGTTGCTCTAATGTGTGTTTTGGGGTTGGAGGGGAGGACTGATTTCATGTTATCCCTGCTACCTAATTAGCAAGCAGACCTGGGCCACTGCCAAGACCTAAGTCCACATTTGTGAGCTTGGTGCCCAGCCCTTCTATAAATCACTCGGCAGGCTAGGTGCCTTAGCATTCACTTGTCTTTTCTCCAACTGGGGAGTGTCTGGATTTTTGGAAGAGACAGCTGGGAGGGTAGAATAAGAAGGAAAATGTTTCTTAGGCTTCAGAAGTTTAATGTTAAAAAAGTTTATTTCACAATAGGAACAAAAATGAATTTTAATAGCAAACATATACATAAAGTATACTACATGCCGGACACTGTTGTATGAACCTGACAAATAACTGCTTTCATTGTCATAACAGTCATAGGAGGTAGATACCAATGAGGAAATTCATGATCAGCAGAGGTGGGATTTGAACCCATGGAGTTTGGCTTCAAATTTTGTGCCTTTAAACATTGTACTGGCCCCCTAGGAATAGAAATAGAAATAGACAAGTGATAGTAATATAGGTGCATTAGTAAGGGATCTTGCTTGCAAGCAAGATAAAGAGACTAAGTCAAAGGGTAGGTTTGAGAGGGGGAACACAGACTCAGCAGGAGGCTGGTGGTGCAGAAGAACTCTGGACAGACAGTCAGAAGGCAGGGAGCCCACTACCTGCTGCATAGCCATTGCCTGAGAGATGATTAACCAACATTTAACTCTGAATTGCATCCCAGCTCAAGATGTGAAGTCCCAGAATCATCAGAGTTTAGACCACATGTCTGCTCACTGTTTAGAGGACTTGGGAGAGGAGGAAGGATCTTTCTACTTTTTTTCCATATTGAGAAGTTAATTCTGGAATTATATTTCTCCTAACACTAATGGACAGAGGCTTTCTCCAAAGGAAAGAAAGGTTGTTATTAGCAAGGAGGATGGATATTGGGCAGTAATGAATATGAAATCCATATGTTCTCCACCATGGATAAGTCTACGTGCCTGTAATTTCAACCTTCCCAAGCCCTACACACGAAGCTGGGTGTTGTGTAGGAGCACCTCAGCACAGTGTAAGAGTGGAAAAAGAAGGAGTTTTCAAGTCAAACCAACCCAGTGGATGAAATATTTAATCTCTGATCTTTGTTTTCTCATTTATAGATAGTGCTGTAATTACATTTATTGCATAGAGTTATTGCAGGGATTCACTGTGAAGTGTCTGTGTGAGTATAATCTCAGCATTTGTTAGTCCTTTCCTTCTTAGGTTCAGTTTCTGAGCCCTTGTATGCTACTTTAATAAAAATAGAATTTCATAAATATAGCTACGTTTCATTGGACACTATTTATATGCCCTGCTAAGCTTTTCATATTTCTTTCTTCAACCTTACAAAAGCCATGTGAAGATGAATTCTGTCATCATCACAGATGAAACACTGAAGCTAAAAGAGGCCAGTAGAATTCTTAAGTGTCACTCCACTTGGAAGTGACAGTACTGAGATTCAAACCCAGATCTAGTATTAAAATCATTCTTCTTAACCACCCAATATTTTATACTTAGAGGAAAGAAGAGATTGCAATACTGTAGTAAAAGGATGCTATTCATATTTTAGCATTTATTTGCTGTTTCTAAAATGTCCCTAACTCCTTATTCCAGTTAAAATAGTATCCACAGTTTACTAAAATCAGTGACATTTAAACATTTAGTGAATTTTAAATACAAACCTTATACACAAAAATCACATTAAAAACTCAATTTAGAATAATATAAATATGTTTACTGTAAAATAAATAAGCAGGCAAAATTAACAAAAAACTGTTTATACTAAGTATAAAAATAAAGAAAATTTAATCATAAAGAAAGAATAATTGTTTTAGAGGTGAGATAGGAATATATTTTGGGCAAATTTTACAGCTGCTGGAAAAGCTATTTCTGATTTTAAATTAATCTGGCAAATTGAACTATAAGCTAACTTCAAATATTTTCCTCTGACTCCATCTAAATTAATGAGCCTCTCCGTGTGAGAACTTTAGAATGTAAATAATGTAAATACAGTGAAGCACCAGGATTCAAGAGATTCCAGGGGTGGATGGGTTTTCTCTCTCTTGCCTCTCAGTTTCAAGATGTTTTTATGGGAAGGGAATGTAGTGTGGAGAGGCGGAAAGAGACTTCTGGGTCTCCAGAGAGTTTGCTGAGAAATCGCCTTGTATGGTCTTGGTGGCAGGTGTGGTACAGGGCGAAGGCTGCTGGGGGGCGGGGGGCAGTTGTGTGCTGTTTTGCTGAGCTACGACAGTCCAGAGGGGTACTTCCATTCCTAGTGGAACTGCCTCCTCACTTCCACTTCCTAGGCCACTTGTTTCTTTCAATAGAGAAAGAAGGGTTTTGTCTTGTGGTCAGAGAATGGATTCTATAATTTTTCCTGGTCATCCTCTTTACTCCCACAGCAAGACCTCTCTGCAGCTTAGGAGCTGAACTTTGATCACTTCCTGTCATGTGTTATCACAGCCCCTGCCCAGAGTTAGTGGCATTTTAGGTGAGGTTGGGCAATGGAGACGATACTCGGCCCAGAAGAGCCTTTATGGATGCCTGGGTCTGATTAGAGAGGCCCTTCTTGTCCTCTGTTTTGAACAGCAGTAGCAGTGATGGCCCAAAGCTGTATTTTCAGATGAGGTGCCTGAGATATGCCTGACATCTTTGGAAGGACTTGATCTCCATTCCTGATTGGTTACTGAAATAATAGTATTTCACTAACAAATAATGCTTGTATTCTGCATTTAAAAATAGGCACTGTATAGTAGAAACAATATTACAATGACTCATTACTTTGTGATTGAAGCCTTCAAATCAACCTCCCCAAATAAAAAACAATTCACAACAGATGAGATATACATGGCAATGTTAGATGCATTTCTAACTGTGTATATAAATCTAAAATCTCTCCCTAACATGCATATTCTGTTTTGTCTTTAGCTCTTAGAAGGATCCTTTGACATTTTGATATGTAGAAACAATTTAACAAAACAGCTTTCCTTCAGCAGGTACGCTTGTGGCAGTTACTGGCTCTGTAGTCTGTTTCTTAACATTTTTGAAGAGAACACTGGGATTTCAGTCTTATTTATCTTAGAATAGACTCAGCGTCCATTCACCTGAGGCAAAAGTTCAATTGACACAAGTGACTGAAAGTGTTGATGTCAGCCCAGACCTTTATAAATAAATGCTGAACTTCTAGTTATTTGATGTGGCCTGTTGCCCCTTTAAGGCAAGTAAAACCAGGTGAAGTTGACAATCACTCTAATAACTGTTTTGATGCTGCCCTATGGAAGCTTTATTAAACTTACACTGCTGGGCTAGGGAGAAGGGGACACCTGGCATCTGCAATAGAGAAACCATGCTATCTAGTAAGAATTTCTCAGCACCCTTGCATCTGGTTCCTGCCTGTGTTTGTCAATGTCAAATGGGCTCCCCCAAATGAAATGCAGATATATCATCCATTGCCTGTAAAGATAAGAGGGCCATTGGAAGTTGAGTGGATGCATTATTTTCTTCAGAAAATATTTTTCCTCAGTAACTTTGTTTATGTTTATGAAAAGGAAAGCTAATCATTGGCTCACTAATATGGAGAAGAAAGATATATGTATATTAAACAAAATATCTTAGTTTCCTGAATGTTGAAAACACCCAACAATTACTATTTGAAAATAGATGAACAAATGCATCTTTCCTTCTTTCCACTTTAGAATCACATCTACCAGAAGAAGCCTTCTCATTTCCATTGAGTCAAAATTGAGGGATTAAGCTTTAAAGTAACAGAAGTATAGGATAGATCAATGGAGGCCTTATCAGGTCACTCCCTACTATCTTAGCTAATTATATACCCATCTGTGAGAATGTGAATTTATCAGCATTTCTACTAAGGTATCAGCATGAAGATTGGATTGCTTGTACTTTTAGAGAAGCTTTTGCAAGATAAGCTTTTCAAGGTAGACATACATTTTCAGGTTGGCTGATAACTTCAGGGACATGAAAATGTTTTCAGTTATTCAGAAAATCAATTATGTTGATAGTGTTATAAACACATACATAGTTGCTGCATTCTGAGTTACATAGTCAAGGCACCCACCTATTTGCTGTATGTGTATGCTTATGTGTGTGTGTGTGTGTGCATGTGTGTATGCACACTAGAATGTCCTGGTTAATTAGACTTACACAGTAAATGATAACCTAGAAGACAGATTTGGGATGAAGAATACTTGGATTAGGAAACTGAAAACCTGTAATTTACCCCTGATTGTGATACTGACCTTAGAAGTGGTCTTAGATAAGACACCTGGCTTTTTAGGACTTTAGTTTCTTAATTTCATCATCCAAAAAATGTAGATAATAATATTTGCCTTTCCAGCCTCTCAGGGGTGTTGTAAGGGTCAAGTGAGGTAATACATGTAAAAGTGTTTTTTGATCATGTACTAATATTGTTATATAGGTTCTTAAAATTTTAACTAGAAATCTTTTTTCTCTTGAGCCATTTTAAAGAAAATTTTTCTCAAGTATCCTGACCCTCAGTCACATATTAGCAGATAGAATACTGTCAACATAAATTTCAGTTGAGGACTGGCAATTGCTATTTACTCTGTAGGTGATACCCCAACATGATCATCTCCTGTCTGCTTCCCCAGAAGCAGTGCCTGTGATAAGGATTAGCTCGCAGGTGATTCACTGAGGAAGTATGGAAAGCAGGATCACCAAAGGCATGGCTTCACTTGAAGTTTAGCCTCAGATTGGAGCACAAATGGTACCACAGAACAGTCACTTTGAGGCAAGGGAGCTGGTCTTGGGTGCCTGCATATCACTCGGTCATTGCCTGTGGGCGACCTTCCAGCTTGGGCATAACCTCAGGCACAATTCTTAACCGCCTCCATGATTATCTATACTGAGACTTCCAACTAATGAGGGTAATTCTCAGGAGTAGGGAACACCTGCCAGCAAGGGCACCTGACTGTACCTGAGATCTGGGTGGACTGCCAAGAGCCTCTACTCCCTTGACTCGGACCATCTTACTTCCAGACAACACACTTAGACCACTCCTTGTGCGAGTAATAATAGCTCATTCTTACCCTCCACATATATCAGTTTACTCATACATTTAGCCTTCCACTTTCTGCTTTCTGGAATGCACAATAGAGCAATGTAATTCTAGAAAATGGTGTTCCCTGAATGAAGTGATCAAGATCTCTGTAGGTAAAATTGTGTCAAAGAATCAAAAAAGAACTGTGTATTCTGTCAAGTGAACCTTAACTAGTCTTTGTTATTGTGGAGGGGAAAAAATGCCCCCAAAAAAGAACGGTGGCTCATGTGTCAGAGACTGTACCCATTTTCTTAGAAATGAGGCAGTATTTGGGTCAGAAGCCATAATTGTAAATACCACTTAATTAAGCTTAAATCACTGCCCACCATCAGTCCCCTGCTGTGATCATAATCAAGTATTTGCATGAATCTATCTTCCTGAATCTTCCAGATATTTTGGTGACAATAATTTCTGAGATCCCCTCACACAATATGGTATTTCTTTTGTTTTACTATTTCAACAGGGATTTCCTGGGGGACATTACTTTTTCTAAAGTAGAATGGGATAAAGTTGATCCTTCCACCAGAACTCCATACATCCATTTCCAGTTTTTACTTTTCCCTTTGGAACTTATCATTACTCAGTATATTTTTATTTTGTGTCTGCTTCTAGCTTTTCTATACCTGCAAAATTCTAGGTTCCCTGAGGGTAGAGGTAATGTTTTAGTTTACTGCAGTTTCACCAGCCCCTAGGAGAGTGCTGGCCACAGAGTAGGCATTTATGTTGGATGAGTTCCTCACTATAAATTTTATGAAGAGACTTCTATCATTGAAATGTATTTAGCATGGACTAATTTTGAGGCATGCTTCAGGCAACCAACCAAGGAATAAATAATTGAAAACTATCTAGCCTCTCAAGCTCTGATACCAACACTTGACATTTTTCAAGTGAATACTTATCAATGATTTCATAATCAGTTAAACTCACAGGCATTTATGAAGGAGATGCCTGATTATACCTGATTCAGCACAGTCTAACTTTATATTCTTTCTTTGTTTTAAAACAATGCAAGTTATTTCCCTTATAGAATCTCCAGCTTTTAATAGATATAAATACATGGAGTCTAAATTTTTGTGGTGCTGTGTAAATCTTTGTATCCCAAGTTTTATTTTATGATTAGTCTTTATAATTTACAAGAATTCCACTCTATGTCTGTGGTCTTTAAAGAAAAATATGGGTGGGCTTAAACATAATTGGTCTCCCTTTGCATAGAAAATCTCGGAAAGAGGATCACAGAGTCTTCAAAATTGTCAAAACAGCCTTATCAAGCAAAAAGGAAGGATGCTTCAGTTGGCATGAAGTTCAGGTGATGGGGCACTAAAGGCTTGGAAATATTTAGAATCTTCTAAATTATGCTAATCTTTTCATTGCAGTTCCTGAAGAAGATGTTTTATTTTTCCCTCATCCATGTTCTCTGAGTTTCACTAAAGCTTAAGCATGCAAGGTCAAACTTTGCACTTGGGTTTCAGCTCTCTTAACCATGTCACTATAGGATAAAAGTGATGTATTAATGCAATCATTGAAAGTCCATAAGCTTCAATATTCATGTGCTGTGCATTTAAGAATATGAGGCTGTTATTTCTAAGTTGCCTAAACACCATCAGAAGTAGACTCACCTACCACCACCATCTTCCTTTTCCTCATACCCTTTAAGGACAATTTATTCTCTAAAGCATTGACTTCATTGGACCCTTCATTCTGGGGATCACAACTGATAATTTTATTGGTTGTTTTCCTATTGCATTCCTATTGACTCATTTAGAGTTAGTTGAATTTTCATTGCCTCCATCCTAAGTGGATCAGCTAACCAATCCCAGATTTAACTATTTTCCTGAAATTTTGCACCTCTAATGATTCCTGTTACTGACATCATTTTTATTAGTCATCATTTTTGGTAGCTTATAATACAGAGTACCTCTCTTTAACTTAAACAGAAATAGTTGTGTGAAGTAGTATCAAATTGCACATGGAATTTATTAGAAGGCTGGAGATTGGTTCAGGCAGAAACTAAGAGGGGACCCAGCCTTACCATATGAACGTTCGCCTCAGATGCCACTATGCTGTCTGTCACTTTCAATCCTGAACATTTGTTTAAATGGTGCTGGACTCTGTTGGATCTGAGCTCAAACCACCACATCACTGAATTTTCAATTGTGTAATTGATGTCATTAAAAACTGCAAAATTCTATGCCTTTGTGTCAAGTTCTCAGGTTTTAAAACCTTGGAAGGCATATCCAGTTGGACCTGTATTTAACTTCCAGGAATTGGGGAAAGGTGTTATCCACCTCAGGTGACTTCTGTAGAAGGTGTAAAGCTTTGCCTCCTGCCTGTCTTGGAGTTCCTCCTTAAGTAGTAAGGAATCCAATATGATAAAAGGAATCCAATAAGACAAAATCGAGTACAGTAAGTGCTAAAGTTGAGTTTCAAAGAGGTCAAGACATAATCACAGTAAAGCAGATGATGTGGGACACAGGTGAAGGCTAGAGTCCAGATTTCCTAATTCCTGGTCCAGTGATAATTATATTAAATTAGGTCATCTCTGAAGTTGAGTTGAGTTAACTAAGGAATACTTAACAGACTTTCTCACAAGGCATATATAGGAAGACTGCTCCCTATAACTATAGTCAGTCTTTATAATACAAAGTATTTAAAAATTGTTACCTCAAATAAATAGTTTTACCTCTCTGAGCCTCAGTTTTTCTGATAGTTTTTCTATCTCTAATGTGGGGATCATATGGTCTATTTGCCAATCTGGAAAGCTACTGTGATATATACAGTATAACACTCTGTATTAATGTGCAGAATGGTTTTAGCCTTATTTAAACAATAACGTCAACAGGAATGATTTGTAATGAAGGTCTATACTTTCTGCCAATTACCAAGGTTGGCAGTACTTGTTCTTGAAACACTGAAATGTTTCCACAGTACTGTCCCAAGTCCTTATGTGTCTACTTGCTTCCTCTTCAACCTTTTTAAGAAGGATCCATCATTTAAAGGGGTAACTGTCAACATGGATCCACCATATCCCTTCTTCAATGCAATGATCATTGTCCATTCTAATTGGCATATGCCTATTGGATTGATTGTTAAATATTTTTAATATTACCCAACTCCTTCTGCATTTCATATATATATATTAATGTGTATATATATATTATATATTTTTTTCATGATATATGTACATATACACATATAATATCCTACATGATACAAATATGTGTGTGTATATATATAAAATTAATTATTTATCATCATCAACTCATAATGTAGGTAACACAGGAATATAACTGTAGGATTTTATTTTAATATTTTAATGTATATTATATTTTAATACATATTGAATATATTATTTTAATGTGTATTATAATAACAGTGATAACAGTGGCCATTGGTTTAGGGATTCTATTTTCTTTTTTCCTTTGGATGAATTTATACAGTGTTCAAATGGATCCAGTTTGTTTTCTAATTGCTCCTTTTGGCTCCACTCAGCCAAGATAAAAATCACCCTTAAACTGCTGGTCTCATGGAAGAATATGAAGATTATAACTCTTGCAGGCAGTAGTGGTCCCTCAACAACATCCTTTCAGAGTAGAGTTATATATGCCTATGTTCAGATTAGTTTTCTCAGGTTAGCCATAGCAAGTTAATGGACATCTGCCATTAGTGATCACAGTTTTCTGTATGGACAGTAAAGGGCCCATACATGACATCGTGTTCTTTGATTCTGAGAGGGCAGGGACAGCAGAAAGCATCCTTACCTGTCCTTTCATTGGCGTTTGCAATCTGAATGAACCTGTGCATCTGCTGCTCTCTAGCTGCCTTGAACAGATCGGTCCATAAGTGAAATGGGAAGCCACCTGTGTTAGTACTACTGGGGCAGGAGGAGTTTGCTGAAAATTCCTACACCTCTCCATTTGGCCATGAAACCTGCATTTCCTGTTAGATGACCAAGAATGTATCTGTGAAAACATTAAAAAAAAAAAAAAGAATCTCTTCTCTGACCACTTCAGCCCCTGGAACTTTATGGAAGATGTTGTCAATAGCAATAATTTGTCAACATTCAAATTGTGTTCTTGATGAAATTATGGTAACTCATAACTGATGAAATCATAACAAGACTTCATTATGGAGCTTAGGCATATGACAGTCTCTCAGAAGCAAATATCCAACGTATCATTTACTCTAGTCCTGGTACACACATTCCTAGCTTATCTGACAATTGCTGATTATTTGTTTGCGTGGTCCTGGGCCATGTAGATGCAGATAGCAAAAACCCTGATGGGAGAACTTTAAGCAGGATGGCAGATTAGGAAAGCTCAGGCTCGCCTTTCCTACATCAAATACCAAATACACAACTAAAGACTGGATAGTGTAACTATGTAGAAGCTCAGGAAATGAGTCAAGGATGCGCAGCAGCCAGGCAAGCAGTCTAGAAAGGCTCACAGTGAGAGTGCTGGGAAATTCTGCGGCCTTTTCAGTCACCCCTGCCTCACCACAATCCTGCAGGGCATGGGCTGCGTTGAGGGAAGCAGAACCCCTCCTAGTTTTCTTGGGCAAGCTTGGGAAAACAGAGTAGGCCTAATTTATAGTTTTCTGACTTGTTTGGGGGCTGCCTGATTGGTCTCTGTGTCACATAACTTGGAGCCAAATGTGGCACAGAACAAATCTGGGAGAAGCCTCAGGAAGCCAAGGTCACAGTTTCTGCAGACCACAGGAGGGCTAACTAACCACCAGCAGGTGCCCGTGGTGAGAGATTATCGATCAGAAAGTATAGTAGAACAGTTAGAGCATAGAGAAGAAGCAGGGATGAGAATCCTAGGGAAATGAAACATTTAAAAGCAGCTGTGTATGCCAGGGAACTGGTAAAAGCACACACAAGCCCAGGGAGGACACAGGTTCAGAAAAGGCCTGAGACAACTTTCAGCCTTCACTATGGGTTGGATGTCAAGGTGCAGAACATGCCATGCTGATTAGCTGAAGGTCTATGTATGGGACAGTAAGATCACAGGCACAAAGAAAAAAAGAAATAGATAAATTGGACTACATCACAATTAAAAACGTTTGTGCCTCAAAGATACTATTAGCAGAGTGGAAAATCACCCCATACAATGAGAGAAAATATTTGCAAATCATATTTCTGATTAAGGAGTTAATATCTAGAATATAAAATAATTCCTACAACTCACCTCCAAAAAGAACCCAAAACAAACAAGTAAAAATACCCACCAGATTTAAATATGGGCAAAGTAGTTGTATAGACACATCTCCAAAGAAGACATACAAAAGTCCAATAGGCACATGAAAAGATGCACAATATCTTTAGGGAAATGCAAATCAAAACACGATGAAATACCACTTCACACTGATTAGCATGGCTATTATAAAAAGAATCAAGAAATAGCAGGTGTTCACAAGGATATGGAGAAATTGGAATTCTTGTACATGGCTGGTGGGAATGTATAGTGGTACAACAACTGTGGAAAACAGTAGTCCTCAAAAAATAAAAACAGATTTACCATATGATCCAGGAATTCCACTGGTGAGTATTTACCTTTAGACATAAAGCAGGGACTCAAACAGATATTTGTACACCCATGTTTATAGCAGCATTATTTGCAGTAGCCCACAATTAGAAATAACACCAGTGTCCATCAACAGATGAATGGGTGAACATAACGTGGTATATGCCGTAACATGGATGAACCTTGACATCATGGGAAACGTAATAAGCCAGTCACAAAAGGACAAATAATATGTGATTCTACTTGTATGAGGTACCTTACATGGTCAAACTTGTAAGACAGAAAGTAGATTGGTATTTGCTGGGAAACTATGGGGAGTTAATATTTAATGGCATTTTGGTTTGGGAAAATGAAAAAAGTACCAGAGATGGATGGTGTTGATACTTATACAACATTGTAAATGTGTTTAATCCCACTGAACTGTACACTTAAAAATGGTGAAAATGGGAAATGTTATGTATATTTTATCACAATAAAAAAGTATTAAAAATACACTGATGGTGTGAACTCTAGCTGGTCTTGAAGACCAGTTTGTACTGCCTGTGTGGGATTCAGGTTGTAAACATAATGCCAAAAGGAAAGGAAAAAACACATGGAGGAAGGAAACCAGCTCAGGAGAATTACAGACATGTGGCATAAACAATGAATGATTAGATTGACAGTATGTGTACAGACAAGAAAAATGAGACAGTAATGACACCAAGGAGATAAGATGTTAACCTGAAGGCCTGAAGGTAGTGGTAGGATACTGATGGATTTGAAGCAAAGAAAACATGATCAGATTTCCAGGTTAGAATGACTGGTCTGCAAGCTTTGCAGAATAATGATTGTCAATAGGCAATGCAGGAGGTATGAAGGCTCTGTGGAATGTTATTGCAGAGCCTGATAAGCAGTGTGGGGAGAAATGAAGAGTCTAGATATTTAAGAGGTAGACCTACAGGATGTGGGACATGGTTAGATCAGATCTGGGGGTAATGGAGAAGGGAGTAATGTAATTTCTGGTTTCTAGTTTGATCCACTGGAGACAGTTTATCTTTCACTAAGATAATGAACCAAGAGGAAAGTACAAAGTGGTTGAAAGAAAGAGGATAATAATTTATTTAGGTTTAACTCTGAACTTCTATACATGGAGGACTTTGTGAGACAGCCAGAGTGAAATGTTTGGTAAGACATTTAATGTATGCAATTGTGGAGAAATGCCTGTTTTAGTGATATATTTTTGCCTGTTACCTGTTCACAAGTAGTTGAAACCATGAGTATGTGTTTAATCACCAAGGGAGAGTGTAAAATATTTATCTTTTGCCTGGTGCTTCATGTTAGGTCGTATCAATAGGGAGAGACATTAGTGAGAAACTGGCAGGCAGGAAGAGGGAAGAGTACCCCATTTTCGTTAGCTGTTCCTGTGTCACCCCAGCAGCAGCTGTTCCCCTGGCCCTTGGGGCCAGCCTGGGCTTCTTCTGGCAATTTCAGAGTCAGATTCACTGAGTTTTCTCAGCCCTACCAGCCACTGCTGGACCAGTGGTCCTGCTTTGCAAGTCTGAATCTAGATATCTAGATGTGCAGAATCTGTCCTCTGAGTTTCTAGGTTCTGATAACCCCACCTGAACTCATCTCTTTGTATCTTCAGGCCTAGGATTAGTAGTTGCTTCCTGTCATCATTATTTGTAACCTGAATGGTTCTGTCAGTATTTTATTCTTCAAACTTGGCATAGTCAACTTTATTCTTATTTTTTTAATTAAAAAAAGTGCCCTCCTGTTTCTGGTGTGGCATATAAGAAGCTTGGAAGTCACCAGTTTGACCTAATAAGTAAAAAGCTGGACAAACTGAAAAATCAACAGCTCTTTTTAGGTCAGTAAGAATAGGTCCTGCAGTCACAAGACAAACTACTGCTCTCAAAATTGTGGGGATCAGACAGAGAGGGAATCACAACTTACCTGGCATTCCACAATGATAAAGGGATCAATTCTCCAGGAAGACATGACAATCAAGAAGGAGTATTTGTCTAACCACAGAATGTCAAAATATGTGAGGCAAAAACTGATAAAACTTCAAGGAGAAATATATGAATCTATATTATATTTGGAGATTTCAACACTCCTCTCTCAGAAATGATGTATCTAGCAGGCAGAATATCAGTTAAGACATGGATGAACTCAGTAACACCATACATCAACTGGGCATAATGAATATCTGTAGACTACTTCATACAACAATAGCAGAATGCACATTCTTCTCAGTCTCATATAGAACATTCCCCAAGACGGATCACATTCCAGGCCATAAAACACACCTAGATCAATTTAAAAGAATAGACATCAAATAATGTCTGCTCTCAGACCACAAGGTAATTAAAATAAAAACCAGTAACAGAAAAATAGCTGGAAAAACCCAAAATACTTGGTGATTAAATACACTGTTCTAAATAACCCATTTGTCAAAGAAGAAATCTCAAGAGTAAATTAAAAGTATTTGAATTGAATGAAACTGAAAACACACTTATCAGAATTTGTGGGATGCAGCAAATGTAGAGCTTAAGTAGAAATCTATTGAATACTGAATGCATATATTCAAAAGAAGATAGAGTAAAATTAGAAGTCTAATTCTCCACCTTAGGAAACTAGAAAAAGAAAAGTAAACTCATTTCAAAGTAAGCAAAGGAAAAGAAAGAAAACAAACAAGAGCAGAGAGCAATGAAATTGAAAATAGATCAATAGAGAAAATCAATGACATGAAGACCTGGCTCTTTGAAAAGATCAGTAAAACTGATAAGCTTCTAACCAGGGTAAGAAATAAACAGAAAAGATAAATTACTATTATCAGAAATGAAAGAAGGAACATTACTACAAATCCCACGTGCATTAAAAGGGTAAAAAAACGAATACTATGAACAACTTTATGATCACTAATTTCATAACCTCAATGAAATGGACCAATTCCTCGAATGACATAATCTGGCAAAACTCATACAAGAAATAGGCAATCTTAATAGGCCCCTATCCAGTAAAGACATTGAGTCTATAATTAATAATTTCCAAAAATAAAAAGCACCAGACCAGATGGGATCACTGACAGTTTCTACCAAACATTTAAGAAAGAAATTATATCAATTCACTGTAATTTATTTCAGAAGAGAGCAACAGAAGGAATACTTCTTAAATCATTCAGTGAGACCAGTATTATCCTAATGCCAAACCAAAACATCAGAAGAAAACAAAACAACACACTAATAACTCTAATGAACACAGACGCAAAAATCCTCTATAAAATATTCATAAATTGAATCCAACAAGGTATACACCACAACCAAGGAGTGTATGTTTGTTCCAGGTATGCAAGGCTGGTTTAAGGTGTGCGAATCAGCACTGGAATATAACCAGTGAAGGACAGAAATTGAAGTAAGTGCTTAGGAGCTATTACAGCAATTTGAAAATGACATGTCATCGAAGCATATGACCATTTTCATAATAAGTCATTTCCATTGTATTTCACAAAATGAATCATCAGCTATAAATTGAGATTTAAAAAAAAACAAAGCCTCATGCTTCATCACCCATAATTTGAGAAGTATTGGATTAGATTTAGGATCTGCAGCCCTGGGGATATCCAGGTGGCTTGGGGGAGTGGTAAGGACCATAAAGATCATATAGTAGTTTTAGTTTTAAGTTTGGAGGAAATGCTATACTTGTTCTATTTCTTTTTTTTTTTTTTAGAGGACCCTCCAGTGTTTTTTCCATAGCAGTTGAACCAATTTACTTTCTTGCCAACAGTGCACAAAGGTTCCCTTTTCTCTACACCTTGCCAACACAATTTAATTCTTATCTTTTTGATGATTGCCTTTCTAACAAGTGTGAGATGGTATCTCGTTGTGGTTTTGATTTGCACTCCCCTGATTAGTGATGTTAAATACCTTTTCATGTACCTGTTGACCATTTGTATGCAAATATGACCGTTTTTTTCTTTGGGAAAATGGCTATCCAGTTCCTCTGCCCATTTTTTAATTGGAATTTTTTTCTTTTGCTATTGAATTTTGTGTTATTTATATATGTTGTATATTAACCCATTGTCAGATATATGATTTGCAAATATCTTCTGTAAATTCTGTAGGCTGCTTTTCATTTTGTAGATGGTTTCCTTCACGCAGAAGTTTTTCGGATATAGTCCCACTTGTTTATTTTTTCTTCTTACTTTTGCTTTTGCTTTCAAATTTAAAAAAACTATTGATAAACTAATGTCAAGGAATTTACTTCCTGTATTTTCTTCCAGAAGATTTATGGTTTCAGGTCTCATGTTCAAGTGTCTAATCTATTTTACATTGATTTTTTGATTGGTGTAAGATAGGGGTCCATTTTCATTCTTTTGCATGTAGCTGTGCAGTTTTCCCTACATCATATATTGAAAATCCTTGCTCCATGTCTTTTCTTGTCATTTGTCATAAATTAATTGACCATATATACATGAGTTTATTTCTGGCCTCTCTAATTTTTCTATTGATCTATGTCTCTGATTTTATGCCAATAAATATGTAGTATGTGTGTGTGTATGGTTATGATATATATATATGGATATGAGTATATATCCATATATATATGTCAAATATATTTTTTAGCAGAAGTTTCCTTCTTTAGTTCATATAATCTCATATCTTGTTGTACAGACTCAGACACTATTGAGTAAGAATATGCTCTAGGAAGACCTGAAATATTTCTTCTTCTCCTGGGCAACAAGTGCCCTTTGATACTGGAGAATGATTGGAGAATTGCCTCATTAAAGAAACTCCCTAGATCACTTTATTCATCATTTTTTTTTCATTTTTATAACTAGCATTCAAGCCAAAGCCTTCCCCAAGGGTCACTACTGGGCTGCCTGGGCATTGCTTTTACTTGTAATTTTTTTTTTTTGTAAGGTGACAAGGAGGTGAATTAAAAGGAAATAAAGCCTCTGTTCCATCTGTAAGAGCATTAATTTACTCTCAGTGACAGATGATTCTCTAATCTACTTCCCTTTGTTTTAGAGTATGATAATTACAATGGAAATATCAAGAGAAGATAAAACTATCTTCATCTCTTTTTTTTTCTTGTCCAGACAAAGACAAGTATAATAACCCTTAAGGTGGCAATTACTAGTGATATAACGTGCAAAAAACATGTAATTCATATGTAATATATAAAATGTGTACTTAAATTTTTCCCTTTCACTTATATTTGGCAGGGAGATAATGGAAACTCTAGTCCCCATAATCCATAAGATTGAAGAAAAATACACCCTTGGCCTCTTCCAAAAATTCCTAGCGGTGTTCCTTTCTCTGTATCTGTATGGCTGATCAATGCTTTAACTTATTTGCATGTTAACAGGTTTCCTTTATACATGTATTTATTGGTCCTCTTTCTCCTTTCTATACCAAGGAAAAGTTGTTGCAACTTGATAGAAAGAAAATAAATGTTTCATATAATGAATAATTATTTCCATAGACTCTTAAGTGTTAGTATTCTTTGAAGTGTTGTTTTTGATGTTTGCTTAAATACAAATGGAATTATTAAAGGAGTTTACATTTCCCTTCTGAAGCATCATATTGCATAAATAGTTGATTACTTAGAGTTGCATCCTCTAGGTTATCAGGTGGTTCCCAAACTTGTGCATCATATCATTAAAAGAACATTTAAACATGTATTTATGAGCCCTACTCCAGATCAACTGAATCCAGATTCAAGGAGACTGAAGTCCAGAAATCAGACATGTGTAAACATACAGGTGATTACAATGAGCAACTAAGTTTGGAACTCAGTACAGTATGTAATTCCTTTTTTTAGTTGAACGTATCTTTTCTCAACTTACTAATTCTATGAAACTTCCACATTTTTCAAAACAACATACCAGTAGCATTGCAATTGAGACAGGCAGGAAAAGTTTTTTTAGTATAGGCAGATGATTTGTAATTTAGGTGATTACAAAATTGTGCTCTGATTGTGCTCAAAGTAGACTTAAGGGATGTTCTATAATAGGGGTCCATTGATCTAACAAATATTTGTGACATCTCTACGATGAGCTAGGCTCTGTTCCAATCATTGGAGAGAGAGCAGTAAAATAAAACAGATGAGAATAAGTTCCCCCTTAAGAGATCAGGGGTCTTGGGATGTGTCCTGAACTGGGTTTTCCCAGAAGCAGACCCTGAGACAAGGATTTGGGCAAGGTTGTTTATTTGGGAGATAATCTCAGGAGAGCCCAGCAACCTCAGGAGAAACAAGACAGGGAATATAAGGAAGCCTGGTGATAACCTACAGGTTATCACTGAGTATAGTTAAAGCTCAATTCCATGGGCATTTCTGGAAGAAAAGATAGAATATGAATCAGTGTTGCCCTGCCCAAAGGGGTCGCCGTATTTATTCTCCAACTCTACCAACTCCCAGTATTACTGGCAATGTGGGGCTGAAAGTAACCTTCAGGGGAGGAGCTCCAGCTGCTTCCAGTAGGATAATGTAGGCATGGACAGGAATGGGGAGTGCTGAGGAAGTATGGTCAAGGCTCTGACACCATGTATTATAGTGAAATATAGACAAAAATAAAAGTAGAATGTTTGGTAGGTTGTACTATGATAAGTGCTATGGAGAAACACAAAGCATGCAATGGCAATGGGGAATATATATATATGTGCAGAAGGGCCAGTCTAAAAAAGGGTAGTGAGGGGAAGCCTCCCTGAGAAGGAGATACTTGAGCAAACGTGAAGGAGATGAGAAGTAAGTCCTGTGGCTCTCTGGGGTTGAGAACCCTAAGTGGCAAGGCCCTGAGGTTGGCGTGGACATTGCATATTAGAGAAACATCAACATATATTAAATCACCAACGTATTTTGAATGCTCTCTGGATGATTCTAATTTTATAGCCAAGTTGAGGAATCAGTTGTTTAGCTAAAGGATGTGAGTCTAGGTAATCAAATATTTATGTTAGTGTGGGGAGTACTTTGTGCATTAGGAGCAGAGATTAGAAAGGGTAAGGTAACTACATCGGGTAGGCCGTTAGCAGTTTAAGGCTTGTAAATGATTGGGACAAAAGCCACTGTAGGACTCCGAACAGAGATGTTACGATCTTTGCTGAAACGGGGTCACTATGGCTACTGAGTGAAGAAAAGGGAAAAAGAAAAATGGAAAAGGGGAGACCAATCTAGATGATTGTATAATCCAGGACAGAGATAAAAGTGACTAGGACCAGGGTAGTAGCAGGAAAGGTGGTAACTAGTAATCACATTCTTGGTGTATTTCAAAGGTCAAGCCAGTGGTGTTTGCTAATGAACTGAACAGAGAGCGTGAAGCAGAGGGGCAATAGAGATGGAGAATGACTGAGGATTTGACTTGGGAAACTGAAAATATGGAATTGTTATTAACGGAGGTGGGAAAGTCTGGTAGAAGAAGGAGCAGGTTTAATAACTTGGGTGCAGGGGTCAAATCAGAATAATTTTGGACCTGTTCAGTTGACCGACCCATCAAAATCCAAATAGATTGCTCAGTATCAACTTTGAGAAGAGAGTGGGGCTGGGGATCATCAGCACAGAAATGATATTTAAAGTCAAGACCAGCTGAGACCACCAAGCTAATAGAGGAGAGAATACATCCAAGGTTTGAGCGTTGGGACACCATTCCAGGCTGGAGACCCCAGAGGAGCTGGCAAACAAGGTGGAGAAGGAGTAAAGTGAGGTAGGTGGAACACCAGGAGCATGTGGGGGCCTGAAAGCCAAATAAAGAGAACGTTTCAAGCAAGTGGGAGGTGCAGCTAAACCAAATGCTCCTGATAGGTTGAATGAGATTAAACTATACAAAATTGCTATTATTGTAGGTCTAAAATGGTCTAATATCACAATTTCTTACAGTTCAATATAAATAGAGTGATGGAGGACTAGCCCTTAGATTGAGAATACGGAGCTTGACGAGCAGTTTTGATGGAGATTTGGGAATAAAAGCTTAATTTGAATAGATTTTAGAGAATAAGAGGAGGGGAATTAGAAAGAGTTAATAATGATTTTTTTTAAATTTTGCTATAAGGAGATACAATACATAGCAGGCTGAGTCCCTGACTGGGATGTGCAAATCATAAACTTGTTAAGACTGAATGTTTGCTAGGGTTTTCATGTGTTTTCCTTGGCACAAGTTGATGAATGGGTTTATTTATTTGTTTTTCCACACGAGACAAACCTTTTTTTATGGGCTAAAAGGGAAAGCAACCAGAATCAAATGAGTTGCAGTGAGAGTCAGAATCTCAGTCATACTAAGATTGGTGCATTTCTCCCAAAGATTCCTATCCGTGTCAACATTTGAAGTAGATTAACATCAAGCCCTAAATCTGTGTCTTGTTTTAAATACTGTGGCGTCAGGCAATTCATCTACCCTTTAAAGAAGAATGGGAGGATTTCAAGTCAGGGTCTGCTGTAAGGAAGCAGGTGATCTTCTCCTTCTCCAAATTGTTACTGTCTACAGTACAAGAGACTGGTGGTCGGTACACATCACCTGGACCCAAATGTGCTGCAATGAGCGGAGCGTCAGACTTGGCAGGGCCCTTCCTGCTGTGCTCTGATTACCCCCCTGCATTAACATTTCTGCTCCTGTTCTCTTTCTCCAGACAGGCTTCCTATGTCTCCATACAGCTATTTTTTCCTCTTTAAATAATAGAAGTAGATATTTAAGAAAGAAGATATAAAAGACAGGGGTTTCATACTGTTTCTAAAAATGTTATGTCAAATAAGGAAAGATTTACTTTGAACCATTACAATGTCATAACCCAGATGTGAACAATACAGCCTAATAAAAGAGGTTCTTAATTTTCTCTCTTCCTGCTTATCTGTAGTGGCCACAACTCCAGTCAGTTGTGTTCCAAAGACAAGTCTAAATATCTAAAATAATTCATTTTTTTTACTGCTTATTATCCCTCATAAATAATAACTCAACCAATAGAGATGTGGTACTTTCATTTGACTTTGCTCAGAAAGAAAAGCTCATTTACGGCAATAAAAATATTTTTGTAATACAAACTAAAGTGAAAGTCTAATATTCCCTCATCTACTTTATGGGTAAAGAAGAGAATCAAATAAATTTAAATGAGAATCAAAGACTTGCGGATTATCAGTGACCTTAGAGAAGATTTCATTAAATGCTCTCATTTCACAAATTAGAAAAATGAAGCTTGAAAATAGTAGGAGAATTTCCAAGGTCACCCAGGCTGGAGAACCGTGGTTGCCTCTTTATGAGCCCGGGGTCCCGTTATAACATTTTACAAATAGTAAGAGGCCAGCCCACCAGTTTCTCTGGGTGGTAACACTTACATTATATGAGGGATATAAAGTAATCTAATCCATGTGCACTGAAAACAGATAGAAACCTCTTGTGAACACCTGAGAAGTAGAATGAATGAAAAAAGCAATTATCCTAGTTGTGGCAGCAGAGGGAAGAAAATGAAATTGACCTTATTTGTCTATTTAAAAAGTGAAGACAGAACCTGCTATGAGAAACAACATAGCATTATGAATTAACCAAGAGCTAGTGTTTGTATCATTTTAGAAAAATGTAATCATTATTCGTTGCGGTTGACTTTTTGCCTCATGTGGCATTTCTGACATTGTAGTCGATAAATAAAAATTGTGCTGACAGAAAGCTCATGTGGTAAATCATGTAATTTACAAGACAGTAAAATATGTCATGATACTGCATCCAGTACTCAACCAAGAGCCTCAACAACACATAAATCTTACCACACGTTGATGCCATCCTAGTCTTGTTTCATGCTAGGATTTTCAATTGTAGCTGAGCATTCATGATTGCTCTTGTAATAAGTACCATTTTTCTCCTCTATTTAGCCCTTTGCCCAAAGAAATGGTATCTGGATAGCACTAAAAATGTGAAGCCTCTAGGAAATTGTCCTGAAACTAGAAACCAGCAGGAAATTGACCCAAATACACTACAAGAAATATCTAAAGTATTGTTTAAAACATATTCCTTTATAGTAAATAGCCATTTCTTTTTTTTTAATGCAATAGCATTCATATTCAAGCTACTGAACTGTATGCAGAGAAGCTGACCTGTAGTTAAATATCATCATAAGTCACAGCACAGGGAGGTTTGCACTTTTATGCAATGGGGAGTTTATCCTCACAGCACGTTTAGGATTATTGTTGAATACTTCAGGTGCCATTAAAAACCTGCTCGATGTCCATGCTGAGAAATTTCTACTGAAAGCTTCAGTCCTTTGAAAACCATCTACAGATGTTTTGGGAAAATACCTTTCGGATTATTTATTTCCGACTATTTGGAGCTTTTTGGGTTGACTATCATTTGTTTTTCCCACAAACATCTTTAGAACTGATCCTAAGTACAATGGTCTCCTGTAGAGATGCTGAAACTGCTGTTCAGAGTTTGAAATTTTCTCTTACATCAATAAAGAGAAAAATAGTGTTCATCAAGCTCTTTAGAAAAGTAACATACCACTCTCATTTTATTTGATGCTGAAGTTAAATTGGTTAAGCTCTTGTGTAACCTTGCCTTTTAAAGCCTTATATTTTACAGTCTGCTGAACTCATGAGATTGCCCTTTCTATACCATCTTCAGGTTGGCACTCTCCAGATGGAATTTTCTTTTCAATCTTTTACACAGCATACCATAATCACATGTTTTGCTCTTTTATATAGCTTTCTTTGCATCTGCAATCTGGTGTCTGTTTTGCCTCTTTTACAACACCTAAGGGTACATATGGCTTTGAGCAATAACTCCCAGTGCATTTCCATCTTAAGAGACTACAAAATGAAAGGAAATATAAATATATCAAGAACAGGAAGGGAAATCATTTATCTACCAGAGGTATAAAAGAAAGCCATGGTTTGTTTAACCATTCCTGCACCCCTGTAAATATTTCTACATTATAGAAATGTGTATGTTCACTGTGCATGGGACACAAAGAAAATATGAAAATTACTGTTCTTTTTCCTATACCTCTGAACTTTGAGATGAAATAATGAGTGAAAAGTAATTCTAAATAACCATTGTTTTCTCAGTCTACCCAAGATATCCATCATTTTTAGCAGTGCATATAATGACAGTATTTTAAAAATTAATCTCTAAATAATTTCAGGGTTTTTAGTTAACATTATTTTTCATATTTTTAAGAGTCACATGTTTTATAAAACTTGAGAAAAAAGTGTAGAGAAAAAAATTAAGCTCATCTGTAATCTCAGACCATTTTCATTGTTAACATTTTTATGTATTACTGGAGATATGTGTACATTTAATAAAATTGTTAAGAGTATTGTATACACAGTTTTATTTTCCATTATAATATATCATAAGCTTTTTCCTAAGTCATGAAATAGTCTTCCATAATTTTCAAGTTGTTTTCAATTTTTCATTAATATAGGTAATGTGCTAAAAGTCACGTGCTTAAAAGAAAAAGTCCTATGCTTGAATATCTGTGTAGATCTGTTTCCTTAGGTCTTTTGCCAGATTTTTCCATTCTAATTATACCTTTGTAAATTTTTACCACACAGTGGTAATAAAATACAATGTGATAAAAATACAGTGATATGGACAAAATACAAAGTGCTTAATATCGATAAAAAGCTTTCTTTTTGTAGAGAGTAATGTATGTCTGGTTCAACACCTTGCTAACTGCTTGGAATTAGAGGTATTACAAATTCAACAAAGTATGCTGTAAATACCAGGCAGTTACCAAACACCTTATAATGTGAGAGCGTTTTGTCAGTAATGGATATTTGAGGATTCTTGAACATTTAGAGGAACAGGAAGGCTAATTTGGAACACAGAGTAATTGCTATGAGGAATAAAGAAGCCAGTGCATCTTGTTGCCAAGCGGGGAAGGAGAAATAAGAGACCTCCAGTACTACAACAGAGAAGTAACTGCTATAAATAGAACGATGGACAAACTGGGTGCAATTGTGGGAGGAGGTAGAACAGATAAAGAAAAGAAAAAAAAAGGATGTGAAAAATTGTAATGTGCCCATTTGAGTTAGAATGAGCATTAAAAGGCAGAAACACCCCTTTAGAAAGTGATAGAAGTATCTGGGAAATAAGATATATATATACTCTCTGGTGGTGGTACTGATCAATAGAAGAACTTGTAATACAAGCATAAGTTCTCCTAAGCTAGGAAAGTTTCTGAGAGGAGTAGGATCCCTAGTTACCCAGAATAACCATATTTTAAATGATTAGTGTGTGGCTATAGCATCAAAGGAAAAAATCCTGAGATGAGAAAAAAATATGAAATACTGCCACTCCCTATACCTACAGACATATAGTTATAGTCATCAAAATTGTTACTATAAGGAGAAAAATATAAATATTAATAAATGTAAATGAATTCAAATAAAATACATGTATATAAAATACTCTCTGCTGTAAGAAAACACAAAAGTCAATATGAAAGAGATGCCCAGACATCCGGGATGTGATGAATTGACTATAAAAGAAGGTCAATCAGAAACTGATCAAACTTACCTAGGAAATTAAAAGAAAATTCTTAGAAATAAAAATTAAATATAGGGAAGTCAAGGAAAAACAGACACTACAGGAGGCATGGTAAGGGAGATAAGAGATTGCATATGAGATAAACAAAAGGAAATAGAAATTAAAAAGTCAAGATAGAAAAGAATAGAAAATCATAGAAAAAGTCAGCATTGTTAATCCAACATATGCAAGATACCTCAAGAAGACAAAAAAACCCCACAAATTTTGAAAATGCAGCTATTTTTAAAATTATGAGATTAAGGGAGACTTAAATAACTGAAAGGGAATAATATTTTACAAGGAGAATTGGCCCATGATTAGCAACCCTGAGACATCTCCTGATAAAGTTTACTTTAGAAACTAATAATGATTTGGGTATACACACACAATGTAAGAATGAAAAGTAGGCTAGCTTCAGTTACCTCCAAAGGAGTATTCCATTAAAATAATTTTAAAAAAGAATACTAAGTAGAACACATTAAAATACTTACATGGAAAGTGGCATTAGAAATGATGGTCGAGTAAGAAGTACTAAGAACCCACCTCTTCATCTGGACAATGATTATACTGGCAGATGTTGTCTGAAATGACTATTTTGATTCTCAGGAGTTTTTTTGAAAAAGTGCAGCTTCCATAGGAAAGCTTAGCTGGTAAATTGGTATTAATTTCAATTCCTTTCATCCAGTAGTGGGATGGTGGCTACCTGTTCTCCACCCTTCCGCCTCACGGTGGGTACCTGTACATACAGCAACCATATTTCTGGCATGGCTTGCTGGAGCTAGGGTGAGCAATAAAAGCTTCGCCCTCCAGGTATCAGAGCCCTATATTCTGACTGTGGATTGTCACCCTGATGGAGAAGTGTGAACAAGCAGCCTGGCCACTGTAGAGCTTCACAAGATATTTAAAGAGACAGGAAAGAATGACCCATCAAAGGAACAAAATAAATTAACATAAAACACACTTGAGGAAGCAGAGACATCAGACTTGCTATATAAAGACTTTAAAATGACTGGCGTAAAAGTACTCAAAGAGCTAAATAAAGCAAGACATGAACAGACAGGAGAACAATGTAAGAACAAAATGAAAATATGTGACAGCTTTAATAACAGTGTACAAATTTTTAAAAGAAACCATAAAGAAGTTCTGGAGCTGAAAGTATAATGATTGAAATGAAAAAGAAAAATCACCACAGAGGTTCAAAATCAGATTTGAGAAACTGGAATAAAGGATCAGTGAACCTGAAGATAGGACAATTGACACCATTGAGTCTAAAGAATAGGACAAAAAGTGAAAGGAGCTTAAGGTATCTGTGCGAAACCACCATCAACTACAACAACATACGCACTGTGGGGCTCCCAGAGCAGGGCCAGAAAGAATATATAAAGCAGTACTGGATAAAAAGTTCCCAAATTTGACAAAAGTCATAAATCTGTGAATCCAAGAGTTTCGAAAACCTCCAAATATGAAATTCAAAGAGACCACCAAGAATTTCAAGACCTCCAAATATGAAGCTCAAAGAGACCATCATCAAACTGTAGAAAGTCAAAATCAGGATTTTGAAAACTGCAAGAAAAGAGAGATTCGTCATGTTCAGGGATCTTCAGTAAGATTATAAACCAATTTCTCAACAGAAACCTTGGAGGCCAGAACACAGAGGCTTAATATATTCAAAGCACTGAAAGGAAAAACTGTCAAAGAAGAATTCTGTGTCCTTCAAAAATGAGATGGGAATTAGGACTTTCCAACTTAAATGAAAGTTGAGGGTATTCTTTACCACTAGAACTGAAAGAAATTCTAAAGGGAATCCTTCAGAATGAAAGGAAAGGAAACTAGAGAGTTACTCAAAACCATGTGAAGAAGTCAATATCAGGTAAAGGTAAATACCTGGGTAGTTATAAAAGCTAGTATTATTATCATTTTAGTTTGTAACTCCTCTTAATTTTCTACATGATTTAAAGGGAGAAATGCATAAAGAACAATTATTAATCTGTGTTATTGGTGGCACAATGTATAAAGTTGTAATCTGTGACATCAGTAACAGAAAGGGGTGGAGCTCATTGGGAGCAGAGATGATATGTTTATTATAAGCAATGGGCTCACATGACTAAGGAGGCTGAGATGCCCACAGTCTGCAGTTTGGGTGGCAGGCTGAATACCTACAGGAGCCGATGGTGAAGGTGAATTTTGAAATCACTCTGCTGTAGAATTCCCTCTTGCCTGGGGAGAATGGTCTTTCTGTTCTATTCAATTCTTCACCTTAGTGACAAGGCCAACCCATGTCACGGAGAGTTGTATGCTAAAGAAACTTCACTGATTTGAATGTTAATCTCACCTCACAACAACCTCCAAGTTGACACATAAAATGACCCATCACAGGAAGGCATTTTATATTAATGAGAGATTCAGTAAAGGAAGAAAATACAAAAATTATATATATATATATATATATATATAAATGTTTACCCACAGGGAACAAGGGGAAAATTGGAAAAACAGGAGAGGGAGTAATATTTTCCACTGTTTATTATTTCATATATTTTTCGAATCTTGTGAAAATATTGCCTGCTTAAAATAGATTTAAATAAAAATTAAATGTGTCCTTTATCAAACTGAATATGTGTATTTGCTTTGGCTTGAGGCTCTGCATACTGTATTCATCTCTTTGTGCATGTGTTTTAATATCTCTGGTATTTAAAAAATCCCATAGTTGCTGAATCTACACATGATTCAACCAGTCCAATATGTGCCTTTTGTTTTGTTTAGTGGAGGATTTTTCTTGGGTCTCCTCTAGGTCTTTCTTCAGTTCAGAAACTCACAGTATAAAGCATCTCATAAATATGAAAATAACTAACATACCTAACCCATTTTACATTAAATATATATTCAAAGGAGACAGCTACTTTGCCCGGTGGTAGGAATGGGTTGACTCCAGAGAATGTGTTGAGTGACAAGAATTTACCAATTAGACTAAGGAAGGAAACAGAGCAATACTAGAGCAACGACATCCAGATGTGAAAGAGCCCCCTTGGGCTTGGAAAAGAGAGAGACACTCCTTTGTGCTTGGGAAACGTGGCATGTTGTCTGTCTTACCATTTGTAGAGCAGATAAGGAGAGGCAGAGGGTTGACTAAGGAGAACCTGATTTGGAAGGCTTTTCAAACCCTGCAAATTATTTTGTGTCAATATATTTTTAAAAGGCAAAAATCAAATCACCTAGACTTTCAATTTCAACGGAGAGGCAGCAAATTCTATTTGAATCCGTAAGCTATTTTTTGTCCCTAAGAGAACTAAGCTCCAGGGTCTTTGTTCATGGCATTCTCTTGGATTGGAAAATCTTTATTCTTTTTCTGTCCCTCTCCTCTTCCACTCTACCTTCAGACGGCTTCCATGCTGTAGTGGAGTAAGAGGAGCCACTGGCAGCTGGGTTTACGGAGCACCGCTGAAGATACTGTCTTTCACTATGCCACGTTATACAGAGCTGGGATAAAGTGCTGCTTTTTCTGTAAACCCTGTTCTGACTTTGCTGTGCAGTTCATTTCCCTTCTGCACTGTGCTCTCACAGTATTTCTGTACAGTCTTTTTACTTACACACATATCACATAAAATTGTAATCTACTTATCATTTTTCCTTCGTAGAATTTTAACGTCTTGAGAGAGAGGACTAAGTCCTTCTGACATTAGAGAGAGAGACTCAACAAGTTTTAATAGAAAATGAATAGAAAACGAATGTTAATCCTCATTAATTGATCCATTAGTCAGGGCTTTGAGCCAGCTACAGCTCATTCTGGACATAATATGAATAGGGAAGCTTTTATTCAATACTGTTGTTTTATTCCATTTTAATATGAACAATTGACTATTTTCCTTTCACTTAACTTCCTCTGCAACTGCTCCAGCCTTCTGTGATCTGGACAGGTGCCAGCTCTGTTTGCATATCATCCTTTTACATGCATCTGATCCAAATATTATTTTGTAGAAATCATTTCCTGGGCAAGATTCTAAAAAACGACTGCTTGATCAGTGCCTTCTAAAACAAATGGTTGGGGACATGGGCAGTTTTCCAGTTGAAACTAGAATGACGAGCCCACCCAAAACTACCACCGCTGAGGTGGACTGCTCCCACGCAGTAGTGGTAGGTGACATGGCATCAGGCACTGGGTTGATGAGGTACCACTGAAGATCAGCAGACAGACACTTGAAGAACAGGCAGCCTTGGTGCAAACAGTTATCCAAGACCAAGGGTCCTTGTCACTTGTTTTGTTAGTCATTGCTGCCTCTAGGGCTTTGGCTTTTCAACAGCCATTACTGTTCCTAGCAAGTGTCTTTTATTAAGTATCTTTTATTCTCTCTGTAGAAGAGAAAGATATATTTGAGCCATAATCATCTTTTTTAGATTTGATAACCTGAAGGATAATGTGGCCAAAGGTATGGCCAGGAGATGGAAAAGGTCAAAATTAGAGAGAGTTTTTTGGATGTGGGCCTGAACAATTTTCTTGTTGGGGGTGAGTAAATACTGGGATATATTGGAGGTTATTTTAAACAGGGGATGATGACATTATCAGATTTGTACTTTAAAAAAATTAATCTGAAAGTGTATACAGGCAGTATCAGAAGGCATAAAAATTAGAGATAGGAGCACATGCCAGGAAACTATTTAAATGAGTCTAGATAGCAGGCAATGAGAATTTAATGAGGACAAGGGAAATCCAACTAATATTTCTGATTGCCTACTGGAACTTTCTCCCTAATACCTATCAAGAAAATCTTAAATATCAGTCTACCCCCAAATAACAAAGCCCATAAAACTAACAGCTCCTTTATCTTCATCCCCAAACTACTCATTCTTCCCAGTTATGAGCATCATCTCCCTCATCCCATATTGTTAGTTACTTACTTCTGTTGGTTTCACTTTCTGAATATTCCTTAAATCCACTCACTATGTCAGCCCTGTCATCATTGTCTGTGGAGAGAAGGGAAAAAAAACTTACTTACTAAGCATAGGTAACATAAGATCCAGTTCCACTGTGATTAAATTATCTTTAGATGATTTTAGGCAAGCTACCTGACCTTGCTGTGTTGTTCCCCTCATGTGCCAAGAAAGTAATCATATTATAAACCCAATATAAACTAGTAAAATCAATATTTTGCATATGGCTAGTATTATATATTTTGTTCAATATTTGCACACACTCTTTGTGTGCTTTATTTATGTCAGTAGTTCTGAAACCTCAATGTGTACTGGAATGACTTGGGGAGCTTTTGAAATACATATGGCCAGATATCCCCACAGTTTCTGGGCTATGCCTGAGCATTTACATTTCCAGCAAGTTCCCCAAATAATGTAGATGTTGCTGGCCTGGGGAGCACTCTTTGAGAACCATTAGCCTATTTAAATTCTTCTTGAAAATTAAAATCGACTTAAAGTGAATTTGATTTTATCCTAATTCCAACACTAAGCCCTAGTATAGCTTATGTAAATAATTATAAAAAGATTCTTTTGACTTTTAAGCTGCAGGTTTTCACCTGTAAATAAAAAAGTTGCATCTCAAAGCTTCTATTTTTGGCTTTTTACCTACATCCATCTAAGTATGAGGGCATCTTCTAAGTAAATGAAAAGGTCACTATTTCTCAAGGAAAGTATAAGAAGATTACTATAATAGAAATAGAGGAACTGTTGTATTTAAATCTCCCATTCTTAAGTGTCCCTATTGGAAAATTTCTGGATCCAGAAATTCTTTTCCTCAGTCCTAGTGAAACAATGTCTCTGGTCTTCAGATATCAGTAAATGTTCATAATAAGAAATGGTGAAGGGAGCCTGAAATTTTGGAAAATGTCCCAATGTACCAAAGTCACAAAATCATTCCTATGAAAGCTAGGTCTGTAAGACTGGTTAGTGACAGTGTAGTAGCAGAAGATGAACCACAAGATGCATTTCTTAGCTGATTTCAATGACTCTTGTGTTAAAAATCCCAACCTTTCCTTTTACTCTTCTTGAATGAAACTCAAGTGAGCTGAGGGATCTGCAATATCAAGGGAAGTGCTCAGGAAATTTTGGTGCCTTTAAGAATCAGACTCTAAGCTATTTTTGATGGAATGCAATAGCTCCATGATGAGACTTCACAGGTCAATTTTTGTTGCTATTATCTAATGAAGTGTTATATGCTTCTATTTTTCTCAACTCAAGTAATGTAGTGACATTTGAATGATGTTTAAGAAATTGTTATTGATGTCAGAAATGCAGAAATTGAAATGATTAAGTTATGACCTGTGAAAAAAATCAGAAATTAATTCTAGGTTACACACTTCTTGGCTTCCTCCAGTTTCAATACATATGACAAAGTCTCTCACAGCATGCTCTGCGAGGACTGATTTTCATCAGAGAGCTAAACTGTTTTGCCACACAAATCCAGTAATGGCCCTATTCCATATTTACTCTGTAATAACTTTTGAAAAGTTTTCATTGACACAATGTTCCCAAAAATCCATTGTTGTTAAATATTTGATGCATGCTATAGGTTACCCACACTGGAACCTATACTGGCTTATAAAGGTATGCTCTTAAGCTCTGTAGGCCTCTGTCTTCTCATCTGCAAATGAAAAATCTAATAGATGTGCAGATTATATCCATACTAACATATTTTCCAATACCTCCTGCTTAATCTTATGTTCAGTTTCTCTTCAATCTGTTCTCCACATGATATGTGGACTTCCTTTGTAAAACATTTATATCATCACCTAACTTTCCACTGGAAAAACGGTTAATTACATTCCCATTATATAGGTGACCACACACAAGTGTCAAACTCTGATATTTGAAATTATCTTCAGTTTGGGCTCATCTGATTCTTTTGGCTTGATTGTGTCTCTCAGACTTTCATTAAAAAAAAAGAGACTAAATTACTTATCATTCCCTAAACATCTTGTCCACAACTCACTTTTGTGCCTTTGCATGGGCTTTCCCCTCTGTCTAGAACATTCTTCATCAACTGTTGACATCCTTCAAGATCAAGCTCATCACATCATCACTTTCATCACACCTTCCTCAGTACACTCCATTAGAGGTCAGCGCTCCTTCTTCCATTATCTGTTTTATTGCTTTTGCCAAGAATGCAAAGTAATGTATGAATATCTTTGACCTCCTACTGGATAGTTAGTTCCACTGAGATCGAAGAACCTTGACCAAGCCTAAGACTCTGAAAGTGCTCAACAAATGTTGGCTGAAATAAGTTAAATAGTGAATCAGTATATTCATCCCTATAAACAATAACATTCTATTATTAATGTTAGGTGTAACAGCCTAGGAAGAATATTACCTACTGCCCACACATCTCTGATTTATTTATACAAAATAACTGAGCAACATTCCTTATTTATGCTGCTAGTAGACTAATTACTGTACAGCAGATCTACTTTTCAATACCTTAAAATAAGTACAGAGTCTTACATGAAAAGTAAACAAAATAGAGAAATATGGAAATACATTTGTCTCAGAATAATGTGAGAACATATACATGTATGTTTTTTCAAACGCTCTTTTCTTAGCTATAAATATTGCTAAAATTAACAATTGTGAAAGGGTGCCATCTGCTTATGCAAAGGATGGAACACTAAACATTTTTTAAGAGAAATCATATGTGGCTTTAAAATTAATTCCACTATTCACTATGTAACTTGAGCAAGTTACTTCAATGTTCTTAGCTTCAGTTCCCTCAGCTATAAAATGGAAATGCTAATCGCACTCATCTCATATGGTGTACACAAGGTTCCTATCACACACGCACACATGCACACACAGACACACACACACACACACACACACACACTGCCAGTCTTATGCCTGGAACATCATACACAATAAGTAATTATTAGCTATTAGATTAATGATAACAATGATCATTATTCTACTTTTATCAGCATAGAATGGAGGTTGGAATTCTTCATCAATTTTTTTGGATTTTATCCTTAAGGCTAATAATAACTGCAATATTATACTACAGATTATAATATTACAGCTAGCTCATCTGTATTACAGATTATAGTCTTGCATGAGTTCTTTTAAAAATGGTAAAGCCATCTCTTGGAAATGGAACATATATATTAAAATATGAATTTATGTGACAGCTAATCCTGTAAAGTTCCAAGACTTTTGGAACATAACTATTGTTGGAAATAACTATTGTTATTTATAACCCAAACAGTAATGATTACTTTTTCAATTATTCCCTACTTTCTCTAATTTAAATTATATGCCATAGATAAGTAGACACTTAATGCATACTGTTCCGTTTTTTATGGTTGGAGAATATCTCAGGATGGTGTAACCAGATATTATGTGGTAAGCCATGTCAGCCACTACTGCACTTAAGATGAAATTCGTGGGACCCAACAATATTAAAATTAACTTACTTAAATACATATGGTCCATTAATATGCAATCTCATAGTTTTTTTGTTTTTGTTTTTTTAATCTTCAGTAATAGTAGTATGACTCTGAAGATAGGGTAAATCCTCTCTTCTTTCCCACGATTTTTTAAGCTCACTTTGAAGCTTGCAGTTGAGTCTAACCTGGCTGTTTTATTAGACAAAACCCCTGTTTTCATGGAATTAATATTCTACCTGGGGAGGGAGAAGTTATAGTGAAAATTACCATAACAAATACCCAGTATTAGTATTGCTATCTGGTGTTATCACTGTGTAAAGGCACAAACCATCTTGAAATCCAGTTTGACTATAGTTTACCTCCCATGTTATTACCACTCATGGCTTCAGAATTAGCAGTTTGAAAGTGAATTCAAATCTATTGAAATTTTTGTGAGTTATGGAACTATCAAAGGTTTGGGTGGTCAGAGTGACCTGAACAGCTGTGTGATATGGGTAAATTATGTAATTATTTTGAGTCAGAGTCCTTTATCTGAAAACAGTGATAATTATCTCTTAGAAATATTGTGTAAGAATTATTTTTATAAGAATATTAAATATTGTAAGAAATGTTTTTGGGGGACCTAACATTGTGCTTGATAGTTTTTTCACCAATTTAATCCCAGATAATTAAAAGTGGATAGCTAATGTGGTAGGCAAATCCTAGATTCCCTCAGTCCCCCGAAATCCCATTCCCCGGTTAGTCAATCAAACGTTGATCTAGGTTCTGCTGTGAAGGGATTTTTCAGCTGAAGTCCCAATCAGATGACCTTATAGTTTTCCCTAGTTGTCAGCAGAAGAGGAAGTTAAAGGAAGTTAAAGCATGAAGGAGATTCGACTGATAACTCAACATTGTTGGCTACAATTTTTTGATAAGACCCTTGGCAAAGAATCACTAGCAGCTTGTAGAGAGCAGCTCTGGGCCAATAGCCAAGACAGGAGGACGTGAGTCCCATAACCACAAGCGACTGGATTATGTCAACAACCTGAATGAGCTCAGAATGGGACTCTTTCCCTGATCTTCCAAGAAAGAGCCCAAGTGACAAAATGCTTTAGTGTGAGACCCTGAGCAGAGAACACAGTTGAGCCATGTAGGACTTGTGACCTAGAGAAACACAATGAAGGGAAATTGTTTTAAACCTCTTCATTTGTGGTAATTTGCAATGCAACAATAAAATACATATAGATAGATTTTAGGTTTCTTCATTTCACTGTAACTCTGCGTTCTTTAATTTTTACTAGTTTTTCTTAATGTCTGTATTTCTGCATTAAAAGTTATTTAAAATATCTATTAAGGTTAAACATAATGATAATCATTAGCCAAGGAAAGGGAGCTGAAAGCTCTAATATAATACTCAATGAACTGCTTATATGTGAACTAGGAATACTAGAACTCCTAAGTAATTTCCAAGAGGGTTATTTGACAAAATCCTCTTAACCTGGACAGTTATATGTCACTCATAATGACTCCAGCAACATGAATCTGTAAGGAATGAGTCAGGCCATGAGATGTCATCAGGCCAAAGTTCACTTTGTTCTTTGAAAGGGTCTATCTGTTATCAATGGATAACAGATTGCACTGTGCGGCTCAGTTAAAGCTTGAACCCAGCTGATAGCACTCACCTGCTGCCCTGTACAAGTAATTAATGTCAGTCAGAGCATTCCTGGGTTATCACAGAATCTGAAATTGGGCCTGGCATTTGAATTCTAAAGAAAATGTTCCCTACTTGCCTCTTAACACACTTGTCTCTTATAAGTATTCACACTAAAAATGTTTTAAGCACTGCTCATGTGTTCTGTCTCAGAAACTATGTAATAGAATTGGACTATTAAGGGGAAAGAAGGGGACTAAGATTTTTCTCTTTCTCACTATTTTTAGCTATAGTAGCAGGGTTTGTTTTGTTTTGTTTGTTTTGTTGTAACATGTTTCCCCTTAATTTAGAAGTCTTTGGGTGGAGATGTCCATTTCATTGGTGGATCTGAGAGACTTACCTTAGTAAGAGCAAAGCTGTGTGCTGGAGAGAAGCTGCTCACCTCTAAGAACACAGATAAGTGAGGAGAAACCAAACAGAAAATACCTGACGTCAAAGAGCTGGGTCCAAGTCACATGGCAAAGGCTATTCTTTCCAGATCGTAATATTTGCATGCAAATTGGAAATGTGCAAGGATCTCTTCTCCATAGATGATCATCAGAATTATTGGCTATGATATCATTTTATATAATAAAATATTCTTCTCAAGTCCTATCATATATCTATCATGGTTAGATTATCTCCAGTTTCAGACAGCTAGCCTTTTAAAGGTCCTGAGTTAAAACATTCTAATGCCCTTCTCCATCCTTCCTCTATGCCTGTTTCTCTGTATACCCAGCCTCCAGTCTGTACCTACCAATAAAAATTAAAAGGAAAAATTATCATGGATCATCAGGATTCTTTCTAAACCTAGGACAGGTTGAGACAAAATATGTATTTGTTTTGATTTTTATTTTGTCTTGTAAGTGAATAAATGGGTCGCTCTAGACAGACACCTTTTCAGTCACTGGGCTTTTATTTAACAGTTAACTGCTGTCTTTTTGAATTCTCATCTTCCTTGACCTTTAGAGCAGTATTTTCTAATCATAATTTCTCATATTTCTTTTATAAACTCTTCTCCTTCCATTTCCCCCTAAGTACACTGGGGTACTGTTCCATTTTCTCTAATCTTTCTGCTCACATTTCCTTTCTGGATGATTTTAACCATTTTTATGATATTAACAATCATCAATAGGTGAAAAATTCCAAATCACTATAGCCATGAAACTCTCTAAGTTTCATATTAATAAGTCTAAATACCTGTCTGCCTCTCCTTAAATGATTAAATGCTTTTTAATCTTCAATATATACATTATTAGACACATTATCTTCTCTTTAAAGTTTTACTGCTTTACTCCACATGGTATTTTACCTCCTGCTACCTAGAATCCTCTTATTTAATGTAGCAGTCTTTCTGGACACCACCTCCTCATTGTATCTATCAGTCATGTTAGTCTTAATTGTTTCTAAAATCTGCCCTTCCTTTTACTATAATCAAGGGCCTAGGTAAATCCTTCTTTACTTTTATCCCAGAAAAATGTAAGATCCTCTTACCTTGATCATTACATTTATCTTATACAAACATCTGATCAAACTGCCTATAAATAACTAATTTATTCAATAGATATTTGTTAGCTAACTTGTAGGTATCAGGCACTGTTAATGGTGTTGAGATTGCCACATCAAAAAAAGAAAAATATGGTTACCCTACCCTGACTGAATTTTTATTATGGGCAAGTGACAGGCAGAAATACATAAATCCTAATTAAGTAGTCAAATAAATAATGAATAACAATGTTGATAAACAGTGTGTGTCAAGGAAACAAACAATATGCTTATTCTGAAAATCATGGAAGGACATTGAAACTTAATTCAGGTATGGTTAAGGAATTCCTTTTAGAGGAAGTGGCATACTGTTGCTCCGGGCAGAGGGGGTCCCCTGCTCGGAGCAAGTTCGCTCTGAATTCGGTGAGACCTAATAATGACATGAGAACGTTGGTGGAAAAGGGGGCTCATACCAAGCTTTATTCTCACACCAGTAGGTGGAGCACTAGGCTCCCGTCTACTCATCTCAGCCTATGGCTGCAGCTCCCGTCTCTGCACCCTTGGTACTGCCTCCACTGGTGGCTCCACCTCTGCTCCCCCCTGCTCCCCAGCTCAGGACTCTGCTAGTTCTGCAGCCTGCTCCCCTCTTCCCTTCTCCCAGCGGATCATACTTACGTGACTGACAGTGCATTCTGGTTCTGTCGGCTGGTAAACAGCTCACTCCCAATGGGTATGCAAACAGGCTTGTATGTATGCAGTGGGCAATATTAAAATCAGGTGAGAATCCTGACCATAAAATTCCCGTTTTCCTTACATATATTAAAACATGAGAGAGATCTAGCAATGGGAAATGTGTGTGTGTACAAACTGGGGGTTGATTGTGGTGGTGCAGAACATTCCAAAGCAAGGGAACAGCATATGCAAAGACCCCTAGTGGGAAAGAGCTTGGCGTGGCCAAAGAACAAGTAACTACCATAAGGACTGCAACACAATTAATAACGGCTAGAGTGATGTTAGTCAAGATGAGGAAAAGACAAAGTCAGGTCACCCAAAACCCTGCATTCTATGCTCTGGAATTTGCATGCCTCTGAATTCCAATAAAGACATCAAATGTTTACAAGTCTGAGTAATAAAGTTAATGGTCTGTAGAATAAAGTTTAAGTTCAAGCTTTCTTGTATAACATACAGTCACTTCACAGTTTTGCCTGTTTTCCTCCAAGCCTTATTTCTTGATACTTATGTCTTTGAGTACATGTTTTAGTAGTTCTTCCACCCCTAAAATTGCTGGTCTATGTTCCAGTGACTTCATTTGTTCTTTTTCCCTTTGCTTGGTGTACTCTTCCCCATTCTCTCTGCTGAACTTTCATATGCTACTGCTTAATTTCTCTTGCAGGAACTTCAAGCAAGCTTAGCAACATATTTATTGTACTCTCATATGTGTGTGTGACACCATGTGAGTATCTGGAGGCCATAATTAAGTATGAATTTATATATATATATAAATTATGCATATGTGTATGTGCATTCATATATATATACATAAATAGCACAAGACATTTTAATAAAATCTGTACGATTAGTAGTTATTGAAAGTAGAAAAATCTTCTAGTTCATCCAGTGACTAATAAGAATAATCAATTTTCTTCTGTGTATTAGTTTTCTATTGCTACTTTAACAAATTAAAATAAACTGGTAGTTCAAAACAACACAAATTTGCTACCTTTCTGTCCTCTGTCTTAGAAGACCAACCTGATTGTCTCTGGGATAAAATCAAGATATCTGCATTGCTGCATTCCTCATTGAGGCTCTTGGCAAGAATCCATTTACTTAACATTTTCCAGTTTCTAACGGGCACTCAGTGGCCAGGAGTTCCTTCTTCCACCTTCAATGCCAGGAATGTTGAATCTGTCCGAGCCTCTTTCAAGTAGCCACATCTCCCTCTGATTCCTCTCTTCTGTCTTTCTCTTTCACATTTAGGGGTCCTTATGATATACACGGAACTCACCACAACTATCCAGGATAATCTCCCTATTTTAAACGCAGAATATTAGCAACCTTAATTAAATTCATGACCTTAATTTGCATAAAAATGAGGTATTTCAGATTTTATCCAGTAGTAAATGATGATCCATTGATCATTATAACCTTTCAAAAAAGAAATGCAATGATTGGGGAAGGGTTTTAGGAAGTGTTATCTGGCATCAAGTTACAGAATACATGGGAGAAGACACCGGCCACATAAAACTACCCTTCTTTTACAAGAGTGAATTTTCAACTTTTTAAGTTTACTTTAGGAGCTCTAATATCTTAAGTATCTACTTCCCTACTTTAATGCTGGTAAAATGGTAAGACTTAATAAAAGAATTGATTGCTGAAATCTTACCGAATGGCTTGAATCATCTGCCTTCTTTTGTAGCGCATCATTTTTGTCTTTTACATGAGACAAGTATTTCTCAATTGTACTGATATATATTCCAAGTATTGTGTTCACTATTTCTGTATGCATTTCATAGAGATCCATCTTGTCTTTAAGGTACCATATTAATTAATTGGCAATGAAGAGAATGCAGATTATTTACTCAAGAATTATTACAGATAACTCTCCACTGAATACATTCTAGCTTGGATTGCCATGTTCAGGCTTAAAGATAACACTCCTGTCAGTCTCAACTCAACATAAAGCTTAATGGATCCAAATCTCCTATTATCTCATTCCTAGATGTCTATTAATGAGGTCTCAGTGAGCTAATACACTGTTTCTAGAGGAAGGTAATCTAGTAAGACAATTGAGGAAACATCATGTGAGAAGGTATAGAAAGAAATGAAGATAATACATACCAAAAAAGACTGAAGAGGATATAATAAAGGTACTTCCACAGAGTTGAAATAACTGTCATCTTGAAGAAAAAATAATATAATCTGATGGGCAGATGTTAAAAGGAACCAAGCTTAGGTGCAATGTTAGGAAGAAATTTCTAATTGAGCTACCCAGGAGTGAAAGGAGCTATATCAATTTCAAAATGAAACAAAACAAATAAAAGAAAACTGATGACTATCGGAAAGATGCCTTCATTGGTCCAGAGACTGGAGCCAGTAACCAGGAGAATCATTTCCTACTTATATTTTATTAATTGTAAATTATTCTACCTACCAAGTCTATGAAGGAAGGAAAACTTGGATTATCTAATTGCTAAATTCTAAGCTTTCTCAGCAAATGGACTTGAAGACTGAAATTATGTTGAAAATGTTAAATCAGAGATAGTTGATTTTATATTGATGTTACATTATACTCCAGGCTGAAAGCCAGTTTATTACCAAACTTGGCAAGCTTTCCACTGTGGATCTTTAAGAAACAGAATCAGAAAATCTAAAAAAAACAAGAATGACCACAAATGTACAATATTATAAAGTATTATTCCCTAGAGAATAGAAATTGATTTCCTCAGGCTAAGGATAATATCTGGTATCTCCTGCTGCAACACAAAATTGAGAACATGGTAAAACGATATCCTATAAGCTATCAAATTCAAAGAAATAAGTAAAAAATATTATTTGTATATGTGTTCATTATTTAAAGGCCACAGTCTAATTTCATAAACATAAGAGAAAATAATGAGCTTCATTTCTATGAAGCCACAAATATATGTCAATTTGACAGAAGAGAACTTGAATGCATTTTGACTGAATTTTAGTCTATTTTTTAGTTTTTCTAGGTGTTTTTAATTTATTAAAGGCAATACCATAAAAATATCATTTTCATATTTTACTGACAAGACTTTAAATTGGTACAAACTTTCCAGAGAGCAATTTGACAATATGTTTCAAAAGTCATAAGTATTTGACAACCCATGGCCACCTTTTAAGATTAATCATGAGAAATAATCATGAATATGAACAAGGATGTAGATACAAGGCTATTCATTGAAACAAAGTATAAAGATTTAAAAATAGAAACAATCTGTATATCTTAAAGAATATTATTTAAAGATTTATCCTTTCATAAAATGAGATAGACTATAACCAACAGATTTATTATAGACTAATGTTTAATAACATGGACATCTGTTTATAATATTCATTTCAAGTACAGAAATTACAAAGCAGAATTTATAGTTTGATCTACTTTTGATTTGATTAAAGACTCATGCAATACAATAGAAACAGTGATATATCTGTATGCTGATGACCAAAATTTTCATACTGTTTTACTTCGCTTATTTTAAAATTTTTTCAGTATTCAGTAAGTGATGTAAACTAATAATGAGAAAATATTTCTAAAGCCAACATAGCAAATTAAAATTTTATTTGCTTGCTATTATTCTTGAAATTTGGTGACCACATAAATAAATTCTAATGTCTCAATAGGCGTTTGCTGTTCTCTGTGGTAAATGTGCACTTGGTAAGAGATGGGCTAAACAAAAGCAGTTAGACATTTTGTATTGAGGAAATTAGCAGAAGAGATCTAAGTTAAAATAGTAACATTTATTACTTCTTGAACTTTTTTCTACTTTCTAATTTGCAATATGTCTGAAATTTTTACTTATTATTAAATACATATCAACATCTCCACAGCAATACACACACATAGGGAAATACTATGTTGACTGACTATATGTCAGGGAAGAAATGAATGTTGACAGCTAATTCCAAAATCTCCTTGAGGAAAAACAAGTTTGCCAATTTGCATATGCTATAGTAAAATTTATCATTTTCTAAATCTTGAAAAACTATTTACTGCTCATACAGTAAGGAAATACTCTTTCAAATGTAGACAGTGCTTTTCATTCACATCTTTTTCACCTTCCCAAAATGAACTCAGTAAAATAGCATTAAAAATGAGTGTAATGTTTAAATTGATTAAACATTTTTATATGCAACCATCCGATACAACTGCTTATTCAGAAGGCCAACAATTGGTTTCCTGAATTTATGCACTAGGAAGTCAAGATATTCAGTGGGAGTCATGTGTGTTCACATATGATACCATTTTATAATCATTCAGCCAGTTGCATTTTCTTATATGTAAATAGCTACTTTGTGTTTCCTTCCTAAGTGTCCAGTTGTACAACCACTGGGACATGGGATTTCTATTACACTTAATGAGTATACTGAGATTAGGGGAAGAATCAAACTATTACCTTCATTGCTAATTTCATAATGTTCAAATACCTTTGTTATAAAGATGAAACTACTTTTGTGGGCTGAGAGAGATTTAGCCATATATATTTCTAGAATGAAAAAAGAGCTGAAAACCATCCTATGATTTCAGATTCAAAAATACAAAATTATCTGGTTGATAGAGAAGCATTTCTGTAGCTTTTTCCTGTGTGGATATAATAAGACAGGAAAATCCTTTAATAAAGGGAAAATGCTCTTGACAAAATCAAGCATGTAGAATGAGAAGTTATGTTAAAATTCATCATTTTTATGCAGCCATTTAACATAGAGTATGTTATTGAAGTTGAGTCATTGAATTTGAAAATTTTATGAAAAGCACTCGGTGCAAATAGGCAGAAGTCATTTTAAAATATTTATGAACTGCTCTTCATAAAACTTTGCTCAACATATCAAATAAGGAAACTTTATGCCAAGAAGAGTTTGTATCTTAGGAATTCTTCTCATTCTTAAATCTAAAATATATATTTAGATTGCCATCAATGAGAAATTATTTGCATACCAAATATGCTACTAAGCTCTAAAAATATGCCTATTGCCATTCTCAAAAAAATAAAGTATTGCACTTGATCCAGCTAAGATGTTATATCATTTTAAATTGCCTGGTTGTCATAGTAAAAGGAGAAGATGTAGTAGTAGGAGATGGCTTAGAAATAGCTCTTTTTTAAAAAAAAATGAAAGTTAAATTGGGGGAAAAGAATTCCCTCCTCCCATTCATGTAGATTCTAGATGAATATCCGCATCTAAATAGAACTCTGTCTAAAAGGACTGTTATATGTAGAATTACCCATTTTTCCAAAAAAGATATGAGTCCCTGTTTTTACCTCATAAATATTTCTTTTAAGATTTATTTTTCTTAACATCTGTTTGGAGACAAGACAGTTTAGTTAACATATTTCAAACAGAACTCTTTGCTGCCCCTCTTTCCCATTACCTCTTCATATTGGCAAACCCCACCACCATCCAGCCAGATGCTCAACCCAAACAAGGAAATGATCCTTGATTTCTCTCTTCTCTAACACCCCCCATCCCTCACCAGCTGGCCTGTCAACTCTATCTCCAAAGCAAGTTTTTCACTTATCCACTTCCCTCCATCTGTACCACACTACCCTGTTCATATCATTAGTATCTCTGACCCATGTATCTCTTGACCAACAGGCCTTCTGACAGATCTCTCTCTTCTCTACACTCCATTCTTCACACCAATACTGAAAGTGATCTTATTCAAAATATCTATTAGATCATTTCATTGGCCTAAAACACCCTAATGCTTTCAAGCTGAATTAGAATCAAAATCTAAACCCCTTACCAGAGTCTTTTCAGGCCCTGGGAGAACTGGTTTCTCCCTATCTACTAAATGTCACCTTGGACCACTGACTTGTTCTCTGAACTTCATCAGTATGGGCCATTTAGGTTTTCCTCGAACATGTCTGCTTGTTTTGCTTCAGGGTTTTTGATCTTTCTGTTATCTTGATCTTTCTCCCAGAAACTTCATTGGTTCTTCCTTCTGATCATTCAGGTCTAAGGTCAAATACCACTTCGGTAGAGACCTTGGGACCTTTTCTGTTCCCCTTGTAATAATTTCCAAATCCTAATTATTCCATCACAGCATCCCATTTGATCTTACTGCAACTTGTTTGGGGTTCTTTCCTGTTCTAGACCTTTAGCTTTATTTTATTTACTGTATTATCCTGTAGAAACATACTCAACAAAATAAGTGTGCAACAAATTTATAATTAAATAAGTTTATCTGACCCCGTAGAAGCAAACATTTATTTTTAATGAGAGATGTCTGATTTCTTCTTTTACAAAGATTAACAATTAATTGCCCAATTAGCTTTAGACATTAAGGTCATCTTATAATATTTATTGTCACATATTTGGAAATTTTATCCTTCCAAAATTTTGCTTTCTCTCTAACTTGAAATCCTCAGTAGATACAGCAGTATTTTTTTGTCTCCTTATGTCTTTCTTACTTTAGTTTTCTTTATTAACCTTTTCATAGCTGCATCATTTAAAGTATTCTTGTCACATAGTTACATGTATATCTGTGCATGTAAATGCTGGCGTTTGATTCTCAATAATTATTTCTTTCCTCATACCAGCATTATAAGTCACAGGTCTAACTTCCATTATGTAAGAAACAATGTTTTAAGTAAAACCCTTACATGTTATTCTGCTTTCCCCATAGCTGATATGGAGTTAACCTGAGAAGTATGACACGAAGAAGGGATATTATAAAGGATATGTCAACAGATCTGTTTGTGTCACGAGACTGTGCTGCCCATAGGAGGCTTTATTGCCTTCTGGATGATGTTTCTGACATCAAGCTTAGGCACATTCTCTGAAAGTTCAGTGTCTGACCTGTTGAACTTTTCATTTTATAAGTCTGAAAGTCTCATTTTCATGCCAGTATTCTAGGTATATAAAATATTAGCTATTGTTATGTGGCACAGATGAAATGAACTTCAAAGGTTGTAGAATGGTAACAAAGCTTGGGAAGCATCCAATCTTTATCATAACTCTGAGAAGCGTAGGAAAGTAAAGTGGTGGGTTAGACGTACAGTGAAATCCGGTCTTCCCAAATATGATATTGTAAAAATAATATATGTATCTGCCTTCATAAATCTTTCCTGTTTTCTGACATACGAAACCAGACACTGTATTTTTTTTATTACTGAGATCCCACAACCAGGTGTGATCTCAGCATTGTCCTGGATAAGTTTAGACACAGTGGGTTAAATTGATAGGTTTTCAGCCTTTCAATTTCTAAACCACTCTGCCTTCTTTTTAGAACACTTTGGGAAGTTTTATAATAGACTGTCCTTTATCTCCCTAAAAAGAGTCTAACCATACAAACCAATTGACTAATTAAAGATCCTGGAAGTAACAGGTAGACATAGAGATGCATAAATCATTCATTCATCACATATTTATTAAATGCTCACAGTTTTTTCCAAGCATGAGCTTGATTATGAGATTCCTACATATAGTGTGCCAGAAAGATATGTTACCTGCTCTTAGAAAGTAGTTGCCAATGGATAATCACTTAATTTGATGAGAAGTATGAGATGAAGGATAATAACATAAGAGTCCTGCCCATTTGCTGTGGCCTTATAATAGTCTCACTGCTAGCTAGATGATTTTCAAATCTTGGAATTCTGGTGGCAATCTGATTATCTGATGAAGGTAGAAGAACCAAGAATAACTTTATTGCACTTTATAGTCTAAACATTACTCTCATATACACATTCACATTTAATTTTTATAACAACATTATGAGGTAGATATCATTTTTATCTGCATTTTGCTGATGAGAAGGGTTAAGTCAAAAGATGTTAATAGATTTACCATCACAGAGCTAGTAAGACAGAGCCAAGGAATCAAACCCTAATTTTAGAGTCTTAGTCCCATAGGGATACAGCTACACCATATAAAGAGTGTAATTTTAGTACATTAACACACTGAGTGCATTTTCTTTTGTCCATTAGCCTTTTATCTATATCTACCTACCTACCACATCTATTTCCGTGTACACAGTTTTCATTTAATTTTCATTTGACTATATGGATTTTGTTGAAGGTTACACACATTTTTCTCTATGTATTAATTGAAATGGGAAGCTGTATGCAATTTGTGACTGATCTTTACTTTATAGGAGATTTCTATTATGTGTCTTATAAATAATGGACAGATAAATTAAAAAATAATATATAAGAAAGTATTTAACTGTCCATGCCTTATTTATGACTTATAAAACTAAGTCTTATATATAGGTTTTAGGATTTGAAGACCTAGATATTTGTTCAGTTTTACATATAATCTAGATCATTCAAAATCATAAGTATTTGCTTTTCCACACTTCTGGATAAAAGCTAATAAATACAATTTTATCTTTTTTCTTCTTTTCCAAATACTAGGAAGAGGAATTATAAAATCCATAAAATTTAACTTATAGCATTCTTTTCATAATTGCTCATTTAATGTCATTATAATTTATGGCTATACAATGATGTCTATATTGTTCTCTATTGCATCTGAAGTACTCAGTACATTTCTTAGCATATAATGATAACTCAATAGGTATTTCTATAAGATGAGCACATGTAAGACTCAAGTCCTATTGTAAAAACCTACAGCAAACATTTTTAAGAATGATCGATTATGGCAAAGTTCTGGAAAAACAGAACACTTAAAATAACCACTTAGGATTGACTGTTACAGACTTTAAACATCTCCATTTTTACTCCAAGATGAAATTGAATACCAATCATATCCTAATTCCAGAAATTTCTGAAGTTGATTCCACATAAGTCTGTAAAACAAAGTACAACTCCTAGATAAAGTGGTCTCAGTATTTATTTCAAAGTGGATGCTGCTAGAGCAAGTGTCTAGAATATAGAAAATTGTGTTTTTAATTTTTTTTTAGCTGAAAGCAGGTTAGAGAAATTTAGATTATTTTTCCTTTAAATAAAGAGAGCCCACACTTTGCTGAATCACCACGGTTATCACAGTCACCCACGGGACAATTTAAATATTAAACAGTATTAGGATAGCAGATATGTTTTCCTTTAAAGACAATATATAGTTCTGATAGCCAGGATATTTGCAGATTATTTTCCTCCAGGCGAGGGACTTATTAATTCCTCTTCTTTATTGTTATTTCTGATTCTGTGAATCAGAGTCCCATCAAAAAAAAAAAACAGGAAAGAAAATAGATTTATGGCTTAATTATTTTCCTAGATATGGGAGGAAAAAGCTGCAACCTTCTTTTTCTCTGTTTAATGAATAGGAATTACAAAGCCCCACGATCCCATGCTGACTCTGGCTAATTTGCAGTTTGGGGACTTGAGAGAAGATGACAGCTGCAGACAGTGTTGGGGGAAAACCACCTTGCAACACATTTTGTCAAGTTGCAGCCTCTGGCTTTGACTTAGGGCCAGTATTCCCAGAGACATGATGAAGTGTGAAAAGTACTGGCAGGCATTTTAGACTTAAAAAAAAAAAAAGTTAGGCGGTAAGGGAAAATGGGGAATAGGAGAGATTAATATTTGTGAGGTTTATAGCAGAAAAGGCACAGCAATAGGAAGTAAGGAAATCCCTAAAGGGAATTTCTTACAACAGCAGTAGATTAGAAACAGGATGGGACTGAACAGGAAGCTAATTTTTGCAGCTGGAGCCTTCCCTAAAACCTGAGGTCGATTTGGGAACAATAGACAAATGTCAAACAAACGCAAAACCAAGAAATAATGATAGAATTTACAGCCACTGGGAAAGTCGGGGAAGGGGGTCAGAAGAAAGATATAAGGAGAAAGGAGGAGAGAGTGGGGGATTGGCCAAGAAAGGAAGAGATGAAGTACAGTAGGATGTACAGGCATCCTGCACTTTGAGCATTTTGGAAACAGAGCAGAATTACATTCCTGCTAGTGAACGCAGATTTTTCATGTTAGAAGAAAAGTTTGAGGTGACCTAGTCTAGATACTTTCAAATTTTATAGCCACAGGAAATAAACTTCAAACAAATTCATATGCAGAATCCCCATATGGATATAGAAGAGCTGATCTGATTTAAGAAGAGAGCCAGGCTTGACCCTTCTGCATTCGCCTCAGCTCAGGCCTGGAAATCGGCTCCTGGGGCATTACAGACTCTTCCAGGCTTTTCAAAAATATTTGAAAATAACCTGGTCTAACCTACCCTTTCATTTATCACTTGAGGAAACAAGAATCTAAGGTCTCAGGGCCTGCAGAGGTATATTTTGAGGGCTTACACTCTGTTAGGCCCTATCCTTGTTTCCTGTAGCTGTGGGTTCTGAACTTTCAGGATCTGTCTGCTGGAAATACAGGTCCTCACACCTACATCATCCCAGGGCAGGTGATTGTTGCTCTCACTCCTGTATCACGGATGTAACAATAGACTGATGAATTCCACTCACTCCGATAAACAGAGAACATGATCCTTTCCTCTTTTAAGCTGACACGCTCACTGAGTTGGAATAAGGTAGGCATGGTATATTTTTAAACTTCTTTGCCTGCAGGTCCATCTGCTCTCGTTGGGGCCTTCTGCCGTGGATGGGGTTTCCAAGTGTTCCTGAGCTTCTTTAGCTTGTGATGAATCCTTTAATGATCATTTTCAGCAACTGCCCTGTCCCTGTCAGCTTTCAGCAATGGCAGTTTCCATTGGCATTAACTAGTAGCAGCTACTTACTGGTTACCATGGTCCATTAATGGTGTCCCACCATCCCTCAGCAGCTGGAGAACATTCTTCCACCCTGAGTACCACCTCTTCAGTGTCTTTCTTAGAGGAAATCCTGTAAAACATTTTAACCACAGCTACCTTTTGCACAGCTCTTTCAATGTCTGTATTCCAATATCCAACTAGTTTTACTGGGAAAGCACATTTTTGTGTCTACACGTATAGTTCCATGGATGCTACATTTTCCCTTATGTTTGCCTTGCAATTGAATTCTGTACTTGTGGGCTGAAGCTTTGGTTGAGTGTTGTGTCTTTCACTCTTTAGAGATGTGATTTCAAGAAAGCCATAAAATCTTGAAGAATCTCATGTCTCTTATTGTTCAACTGGAGGTAGACCCTAATGACCTCCAAAGTTACTGGATGACTTGAATAAAAGCAAATGAATGTGAAACTGTTTTAAAAATTGCAGACTATTATGTGAATATGAGGGTTTGTAACCCATAATCAGAAGAGGAATCAATCTGTTTCCTCTGCATTGACCTTCCTCTTAAGGATCTCACTGTAACAAAAACCCATTTCTTGAGGGAGGATATTCAAACTGAGGAATCTAGTTTAGCAATATCTAAACTTAGACAATAGGGTACTAAGATCTCCCAGTTTCTCTTCATCTACCTTTCATATACAGCGGCAATTATTTTTAAATACTGGGGAAAAAGAATAGTTCTTAGGTGTTCCATAGTTTCTATATAAATGATACACCAGTGAAAAGTTTTGGGGAACTTAAAACACCCCAACGTCTTTTTGTTAGTAAATGAAATCATTGATTAATCTGAACTTAATGTTTTTAGTGTTCAGTTTATCATTTAGATCTGTCTGTTAAGGAATTTGTGTTGATTATTACATGTAATTTTACTGATAAGCTCTTATTTAATTCCATACTGTGTTTTATTGTCAGATAAAAATACAGGACACTTAGTTAAATTTGAATTTCAAACCAACAACAAATAATATTTTCATATAAGTGTGTCCCTTGACTTCTTCCTCTTATATTTAATCAATCCCAGAACACTCCTGATTCTGTCTCCTAAATATGTTTTAAATTTATCATTATCTTTCCATCACCATTGGTTCCACAGTCTCACCCTACAGAAATCTAAATGCAAATTTAGTCATGTAAACCAGAAGGTAGACTCCATGAGAGCAGGACCTGGGTCTTTCTCATTCAACATCCCTAGTGACATTCACTGATCCATTCATTCGACAAACAGTTATTGAGTGTCTACTATATACAAAGTAATATTCTAAGCACTGGAAATTTAATATAGAACAAGACAAACAAGGGCTCTGCCCCCAAGGACTTTACATTTCAGTACAAGAAGAATGGTCCAGACAAGCAAATGTAACCAAGTATAAGGTAGTGGTCTGACACACATAGAACTTGCAGTGTGACAAAAAATGGTCAATGCGCTAAGGTGGTCAGGGGAAGGCCTTCCAAGGAAGTGATGTGATCAAATGGCTCTCATTCTCCTCCTTGCAACTTCGCCATGCGTCATCACTGTCCTCATGTGATAGATGAGGTCACAGCTTGTCTGGTTCTTGTCTCTGGTTTTGCGAGGCTAATCTTTTGCTACCTTGGAGCATTCTGTATAATCTTGCTTATTGAAATTCAGGTCCTCTTACACAGTGGTTCTCACACACTAGGTGGCATTACAATCATATGTTAAAATGCAGATTGCTAGGCTCCCTCCCGAGGGTTTCTGATTCATCAGATCCAGGAGGGGGCTGCAGAATTATACATCTAACACATTGTCCTCAGGTATATCGACACTGCTTGCCCAGGGACCAGCTTTGAGAACTCCCACACAACACCTGCCCTCTTCCTTCACACTCTTTTGCAGTCTGTGGAGCTTCACTCCCGCCCACCCCAACCCCTGTGCTGCTTGGCCTGTTTTGTATTAGTGTCTTATTCATTTCCCTGGTTTCAGTATACTTCATGTCGTCTTAAGAACATCTCCCAGAAAGATGTTTTTCCATCTCTCCTAGATGCTTCATAGAGTCATATGTACCCAGTCTTGATCTTATTACATTATATGATAGCTTCCTATTTCCGTGAGTATACATGTCATTCACACCGTGACTGTCTGTTTCACTGGTATATCCTCATTGCCTAGCACAGCACCTAGCAGATTTTTAGTCCTTTTTTTAAGAAATATCAGTGCTCTGATGACCACCACTCTGTCAAGTAGTTTCCTGAATAAGCCTTGTGAATATAGAAAATAATTCAATACAATGAAGGCATAATGACTAATACCTGATAAATCAGTTCTTAAAAGAATCAAGATTATGAATGAATGAATGGTTCCATTAAAATTGTGATTTCTGAATTAACTTTCAGTAAAATACTCCATCTCTTTTTCTATCTCATCTTGAAAAAAAATGGTGAAGTACTTTTTTGGGATGATACAAATTACCAAGGATATAAAGATAGTTCTGTATCTACTCTAAGTTTGGGTAGATTGAGATAAGAGATTAAAAGCATTATTTTTTCTATACAAATGTTATAGTGTTTCCTTTATCCATTAAAAAAATTCTTTTCTTCCATGTATTTTATATTTAAAGAATCCTGAAACAAAGGCAGTAAATGAAAGGATATTATTATTGAGCAATGGAAGAACAAAGGCTCTTAGGCCTTTTGAGATATGTTTACTTGGCAAATCATATTATGAGAAAAAAATGGAGTTATGTATTAGTCAGTCAAGCCATGTTAATTAAACTGTGGAAAATAATATCAACAGTACAGTCTTGGATATTACTTAATCACAGAGAAGAATAATAAACAATATAGATAGTGGTAGTAAATTTCAGATAGGAGATCTTCCTGGCCATCTAATTACTCATCTTGCTTTTCCATGAATGGCAGTATATTCACTGTCATGGTCTAAGTTATTGAGAGACCGAAGTCTAAAATACCTCATGGTCTAAAACTGATCTTGCCAATAGGGAAGTCAAAACAGAAGAAAGGAAAAGGAAAGGTTAGATTTTAAAGAGGAAAAACTGCTTCTCAGAGATGATATGTATTTAGTAGAGCATAGAATGAATTTGATCTGAGTTGGGAATTCATAACATAAGAGCTTTAAGGGATTGCTAAAGCCCCAGTGACTATATTTAAGAAATCTATTTTCGACCTTGGAGATTTAGAAAATAAAAACTGTATGTCAGTAGAGGTCTGGGGATAGGGCTTTTTGGCTTCTGGAAAGTCTTGAATGAGTCACTTAGTGTCATATGAGAAATAGGTGTTATTCTTATCAAATCCATCATAGTATAAAAGCAAAACACAGCAAAGGACCTTCAAAAGTCAACCTAAGCATCTCCCTGTCTACACACATGCCAATTTGAAAGTTATTCGAGGCCAGTTTTATAAGGTCTTCATAAATGTTTCTTCATTTCATTAGTAATCTGGTGCAGTACTTCACAGTTTCACTGTCAGAAAAGTCTTCCCCGGTATTTTATTTCAATACCTTCTCTTTGAGTTTTATTCTCTTTCTTCCTCCTTTTTTCCTTTATTTCTTCCCTTCTTTTTTTAAATTTAGTCTGCCAGAGAGATGGAGAATAGCTAGTCATTATGAATTATATGTGTCTTCATCTTTTATGTAATTGGTAAATAGTAACTTCTCTTTAGTTGAACAATCTGTTATTTAATAATATCCATTATTCTTTAACTTTTTCCTTATCTAAATACCAGTTTCTGTTCTCCACTCCCCTTATCCTACATTATGTCAAAGCATCTGTTTTTTCCTTGTTTTGAGTTAATTAGGTAAAGCAGGATATAGTTTTTCATACAGAATTTGATCAGTGACTAACATAATGTGATCATGTCAGCTATCACTTTTAGTATGTGAGTAATATAATCAGTGTTGAAAAATTAGAAAACAAATAAGCAAAAAATATATATATATATGTATATATCTCTATATCTCACCCCAAATCCCACAACTCAGTGGATACAATTATCAATGTTTTATTTTATTTTTTCTAGGTTGTTCCTCCCTAAATTTTGTATGTTTTACATAATGTATCATGATTGCTTTCCCATATCAATGAAATTATATTTCAATGGTAGTATTATGGGTTGCAGAAATTCTTCAAGTAGATCTGAATAGAACAGGAAAACAGACATATACACAAGTATCTAGATTATAATGTACAAAACACTGTAACAAAGATATATTTAGTGTCACAAAGCAGGACTTTTGTTTCTTAGTGACAGTCTGGGAGAAATAGGGAAGATTCCAGATGATGGCATTTTAGTAGATACTGGAGGATGAATAGAGGTTCCCTTAATAGACAATGGAAGAGACTAAATACAGGGGAAAAACGTATGTATAGGCACTAGGGTATGAGAGAATTGTGTTAGGAGAGAGCAGCTGGTGTAAGGAATGCAAACGCTTATGAGTCCAGCTTTCAACAGGGGGGACTATTTATCCTTTCCCACCTTTTCTCCTATGTCTGATATAAAAATACAGACCATATCTTCCATGGTCAAGCTAGGGTTGTACCTCAGAGGATGGCTTTAGTCTCTTCCTCTCATGCATGAAGAACTGTAGGATTCTTTGTGAACATAAGGTTGATAATGAGGCTCGCACAGAGTACACTGAGTGATACAGTTTACTTTTAAAAACATTTGGCCTTTTATTATGGACTAAGTTCAAAGAACAGTAAGTTATAAAAACATGAATTCGACTCCAGACTTCTCTATGTACATATGTGGATAAAAATACTGAAATTGGCAGGAGGATGATCTAAAGGTGCAAACTTCCAGTTATGGGATAAATATGTATAGGGATGTAATGTACAACATGATGACTATAGTTATCACTGCTGTGTGATACATAGGCAAGTTGTTTAGAGAATAGATCCAAACGCTCTCATCACAGGATAATTTGTTTCTTTTCTTTCTATTCTATCTGTATGAGATGTTGGATGTTAACTAAATCTATTGCGGTAATCACTTTACAATAAATGTAAGTTAAACCATCATGTTGTACACCTTAAACTTATGTAGTGATGTATGTCAATTGTTTCTCAATAAAACTGGAAAAAAATACTGAAATTCTCAAAAAAACTGGAAAAAAATACTGAAATTCTCTTAGCCTCAAGGGTGTCATCCATTAGTAGGAGTAATAAGACCTCCTTATACAGGGACTATGAAAATGAAGATGGGCATGTGACATTATGAGGTGGTCTGATTGGTTCTTTTCTGTTCCATGTATGTTAAGTCTCAAGATTCTCTTTTCTTTATCCCATCCTCACACATTGTGCCCTTGTGCTTTACCCAGTCATCCAGGATTTTACAAGTGTCCATGTTGGTAAAGCAATACGGCAGGCAGGTGTGTAACAAAGTGTTTTTTGTAAGTTTACTTCTCTCAAAAGGCCTGGACATCTCATTAATAAATTATCTAATTTTTTTTTAATTTGGATAATTTTAAAAGGACCAGTCCAACTGTAAATGTTTTTTAACAGCTTTCTTGAGACATAATTGACCTGTAACACTGTAAGTTTGAAGCAGGTGCTGAGTTGACATGCATACATATTGTTAAATGATCACCACAATAAGGTTTAGGTAGCACCTCCATCCCGTCATACAACTACATTTGTGTGTGTGTGATGAGAACATTTTAGGTGTGCTCTCTTAGCAATGCTCAAGCATATATTATAGTATTGTTAACTATAGTCACCATGCTGTACATTAGATTCCCGGAACTTAATTATCCTATAATTGGAAATTTGTACACTTTAACCCAAATCTCCCCATTGCTCTCACCTCTAGTCCCTGGCAATCACCATTTTTTGTTTCTGGCTCTGAATTCTTAAGACGTGAGGAATAGATGTCAAACATCTTAAGCAGGACAGTTTCATCCATCCCACTACCATTTTTTTTTCTACTTGAGTTCTGATGCTGCAGCTCAGGTCTTGCCCTCTGATGTTCTTACAGATTATCTTCTTCTCAAAGCCTCTGTTTGAGTCAAGACATTATGTTTGTCACTTACCTTCTGAAACCCTGCTGGAACAAAACTCCAGAACAAAGTGCTGTTTATATAGTATCTCACATGCTTTCTCAAAAGGTGTTTAATTGCCACCTGCTTGCACATTGTCACACAGATTGAACAGGAAAAAATTAGTCTTTTAATGTTGCTGAATATGTAAGGCAAGGAACTTCATGCTTCCATCTAGGAAGACCAAAGAGAAAAATTATTCTACCTTCTGGAAATTTCAGAAAGGTACAAGTGGATGACAGAGGCCAACCTTCAATGGGTACCTACTTAGTACCACATTGTTATAGGTGATTTATCTGCATCCTATCATCTACTTCTCATAAACAGAGGACAGAATTCTCAATATAAAAATTCAGAGATACAGAATATTAAGAAACAGACCTAAAGTCGAACAGCAAGATAAAGCAGGACTAATATGGCAAGATTCAACTTTATGGGTCTGTTCTTTACCAATTGCCTCCAGAGTAAAAGAAAAATTATATTACAATGTAAAAAGACACTGTAAATTAAGGGAGAGAGGTGTAACACTTCTACAAATAGCTCTCAGCAGCAATATAAATTTCTCTACCCATCCCACTAAGACCTGCTTGCCCAGGCTGGAAGCTTTCTTATACATGGTCTGCTTCTCTTAAGTTTCAACCTGCTTAGAAAGCATAGTAAAAGACTTTTTCACATGTATTTTCAGATTATATGACGTGCCTGGCCATTAGGCTTAGAGTCTGACAAAAAGCATATACCAGGATAAATGCAGAATGCGTCTGAAGATAAACGACTGTTTGGGTTATAGGGCTCTCTGCTGTCTGGTTCACTACTAAATTTGACAAGTCACTTGCTAGTCTCTCATTTAAACTGCTGCTTGCAGATATCAGCTGGAAAAATTGACATCAACTTTCCATTGTCATGCTCAGAACAAAAAAATGTGGATCTTTTTATGATTGGAATGTCTGGTAAATATCTACCTCACTGATAACTGTAGCAGAGCCGATCTATATCTCCTCTGCGTTCCAAACACATTTGTTTTAGTAAGTGAATAATCAAAACTAAATTACTTTTCAACACCAAACTGCCTGAAACTTGAACTCATGTGTAAAAATCTTTCATCGTGCTTAAAGTTATCTAGTGGAACCTAATAGAACAGTGAGCTCTATTCATCTTTTGTTTTTTGTTAAGCATATGTCATGTACACCTTAGGACAACAAGGTTGGTCATACCTTAGTTATTTTTCAAAGAGCCCATTTGCAAGTGAGAACTGTATCACAGTGCCTATTATATTTTGAAATTTTATGACATGTGCCTTGCAGTTTGGTATTGGACTTAACAGTAGGTCCTCGCCTGTGCACATGGAAAAGACAAATATGAACACACTATTAAAAATGAGCCTTCAGGTCATGTGTTTTCTGAAAAAACTAGAAGTGCTCTGTCTTTTGAAAATGAATACAGCTGTGTTCTAAACTACCTGCTTACTCTACTTCCTAGAAAATACTAACGCCACTACTACATAATTATAATAGAAACAAACATTTAAAAAAGAAACTATTGAACATGTTCTAAAATGAATGGAATCACAGAGAAAAACCTCCTCAGGTTTTGTCCTTTATCTTTATTATTATCCATTCCAAATCCACTGCTTTAGGTATGTATATGTACATATATATGTATATATTTACCCTAATGGCATCTAAAAGAAACGTTTGCTTCATCTAGACTTACACATTGTTTTCAAGTGTAGATTTCCACATGGAAAAAAATATAATAGTGTTACTTATGTAAAAGCAGTATGTCCTTTAGTAGCAGAATTGGAACTCAAAATATCTTTTGACCTATTGATCATAGTTACATATTGTTTAATTTTGTGGCACTGTATTGACTGTGTGTCCGTTGTGCAGTTGATGTGAGAGGCCAAGCAGTTCATACAAATCAGCTCTTAGATGACACATAGATGCCCCAACACAAACACACCAGCAGAACAAGGAAGTCACCCCTCCTAGTCCATTATTCCCTAACCCATCCTAATAACCTGATTCCCATAACGAACAGTGGAGTCTATCACGATGAGATGTAAGAAGAGCACGTGTTTATGTTTACTCCGAGTACATTACCCAGTGATCCTATTTCCATCCAGTGGAGCATGATTGTTCCCTTTCTTTTTACTTTCCTGATGTCCAACCAAATCTAGCCATCTCTAGAAGCTCACTGTTCCCCATAACTGTCCAGTGCTCAATCCTAAAAGTAAGAGCTGAAGCAGGAAAACTGAACCTCGCTCTTGGCTGAGAGACATTAGAAAGACATTTCCACCTCTTCCCTCAAAGTTACTTTCTTTTCTCTCACATCAAACAACTCAGGTGGTAGTATCAGGAATAAAAATTGTCCTTCCCAATTAATTTTGTTCTGCTGTGAGTCTGAAGAGTTATCTTGAAGGCTTCCTACTTCCCAGTTTTACCTATTTTACTAACATGTCAGTATATTTTAGGAGCAAAGTCATTGGTTAGGATTCAATGAGAACCAACCAAATATTTTCCTTTGTAGTACAGGGATGGTGAGCTTGAACAAAACAAAAATTTGAAATGAGTGTGTCATACAAGAGACCTATCTGAATTGACCTTCAGACCCAGTTGGGTTTTCTCCCATTATCTGTCTGGGTAGGGTTCTACATTCCCTTTGATATTTTCTTTTCTGACGCAAATCTGAGCAATTAACTCATTTCTTAGTTTATTTCTTATACCTGGCTTTCATTTCTTGGAAGACCTCTTGACCTGATTATATTATTAGATCATTATTTGTTAAATATAAGGGCCTAGAAACATAGTTTTGCTATCAGACTGTGAATGGACGCATCTGTTCCTTGTAGCCTCTCAGGAACCACACTCACGTGATTGATAAATAAAACTAGAGTCCCAATCCATTAATTTACACTCGACACATAACCGTAACAAAACCTGAGATATGTATGTCTAAAAGAAAGACATTCAAAAGCCCAAAAATAGCTGTAAAATCATTTGATGAACATAAAACAAAAACAAGAAGACTGGAGTAAAGTTAAGTGGCATTCAGCATAATTTAAATAGCATAGTATGGGGAGGCTCTCCAATTCACCTGTCAAATTTCAGTTTGAACAATTCTTAGTTGTGAAGCCTTAGACAAATTAATTAACTTCTCTAAACCTTAATGCGTTCAATGGTAAAATGACAGTGATGATAGTAACTTACTTCATATTAAATAATGCAGCATGTGAAATACTTGGAACAATGCCTAAGCCTATACTGAGTGTGATCCTCTTACGCATTCAGTCTCACAATGAGGTGAGATGGGCTGGTGAGACCACACAGTTAAAGATGTTTCACTAAAATGACTCCTCTGCTAGACACTGATTGCATGCAGGCATGGATATGCCAATATTTGCTGCCAAATTAAAGCTTCCCCTTTAACTGTTTCCAGAGCTGACCAATAATCTTAAATTACCCTTTTTTTCCTTTAGATTTGTGCAAGGCTTGTCAGTCAATCTTTGCATGCCCATGAAACTTCTGTCTCTTGAAGGTCGTCTTGCACAGCTGCTGTGAGCTATTCAGCATTGGACCTTACAGTTAAACGCCTGATTCACAGCTATATTCCCTCACTTCCTCTTTCTGTGGAAGCCTTGCTATCTTTCTCTATAAAATCCAGTGTTCTCACAGTGATGAAAACATTTGGATAAAGTCATATACTGTCAGTACAGACTTTAGAAAAGAGAGAAAGCTACAAAAATAACGTGACTACAGGGGCTGGGGAAAACTCATTTCAGATCAGTAACCCAGAGTCAGTACCTCAATGGTCTGCAGGGACAACACACAGAAACATTAAACAAACAAACGAACACTTGCCCTAATCTTCTCAATCTCTTTAGGATTTTTCCTGGCCAAATTATTAAGCATAGGTGTCTTTTCTATAAGGCTTGTCTATTTATTTTTAATGATTGTATATTATTTTCATTTGCCTTTGGTTAGAGTCATAAATGTTACAACAAGTAAATCACTATATCCTATATCTCTTTTGAACAGGTTTTTGAAGGTTGCAAATACAGCTGACAGATTTCTTATTGATTTAACTTACATGGAAGACATTTGGACATGCATGGCCTAAGAGAATTCTGTAAGACATACATCAGATGCCCGTGAGCCCGGTGTATCCGGGTCAGAAGTCTTACTCGGAGGCACAGTAGACTTTTAAACCATCCACTTGAGTGGCTGTGTTGGCTTCCATGCTATCGGGTCTTGACTAATCAGTTCTGAAATTGTAGGAATAAGACCCTGGCAATTGTAGACACATTGATTCATTGTGTTTTCTTGGAAAATAGTTAATAATTATTCTCTCTTTAAAAAATACAGATAGATGATGGGTGGATGACCCATATCTATTGAGATAGATGATAGGTAGATATGTGTGTATACATATAATTTTAACTTTAAAATTGCAAAAATACCTGCAAAATAATCCAGAATTTCAGTATCTTCATTTCATATAATGAGATAAGAAGAGGGGATTCTCTCCCACTCTGCTCCTCCACGTCCACCAGCACAACCACATACTTGTTATTTGATACTGATTGAATTCTTGTCACCAGGTAGGATAGTTATTCCCCAGGCTTCAGATGGGGAGGATGAAATCCAGGAAGTTTAGGTCATGAGGTCCAATCTCTCAATGACACACACACGTGCTTCCAACCCAGTGTTCTAACCTTGTATTCTGTGTCCTTTTGAGTTATCCAATTTTGGAACAGATGTACTTGCATAAAAACACACATTTTCATTTTGGACAGTGTTTATAAGGTCATAGTTTTGAGAGGGGCAAAGGAATATATTGTGGAGGGAGATAAGTAGCAAAATAATTTTGAAGCTTTGGAGGGGGTGCTAGAGGAAGAAATCAGAGAATAGAATTGTAAGTACTTTCACCAGAGCATCAGAGAAATCAGCTCATGAGTGTGAGACCTAAAGAAACAAGAATGTAACCAAAGCAGTAGACAAACTACATGAGACAACTAAGACTATGAGTGGTTGCAATGTGATAAAATGCTGCAAGCATGGGCAGGTCCTTTAATTTACCAGGAAATTAAATTCAAGGCATGACTATCATTTGCATATTTTAATTGCTACTTTAGGCTCCATATTGTCATTGTTGCAATTACTTCTGAATAGACATGGTAAGAAATTCAAGTTGCCTACATATCATTTTAGGGTACACAAATTCATCTGAACTAATTTTAGGAAGGGTGAAAATGGATTTTAAGTTACTTTTTTTCTTACAACAGCATTTAAATTTTAAAAATTGCTTAAATCCACATTGATTTAAGCCTCCGAGTAAGACTTCTGACCCGGATACACGGGGCTCACGGGCATCTGATGTATGTCTTACAGAATTCTCTTAGGCCATGCATGTCCAAATGTCTTCCATGTAAGTTAAATCAATAAGAAATCTGTCAGCTGTATTTGCAACCTTCAAAAACCTGTTCAAAAGAGATATAGGATATAGTGATTTACTTGTTGTAACATTTATGACTCTAACCAAAGGCAAATGAAAATAATATACAATCATTAAAAATAAATAGACAAGCCTTATAGAAAAGACACCTATGCTTAATAATTTGGCCAGGAAATTATTTTAGAGAAAATCAAATCATTTTGAATCACAGAGGCCAATATGTAACAAATTATTGGGTATCTCCTTGTTGTGTCATTTATATCAAAACAAGTGCTATGACAGAAATTTCAAAGGGTTTCAACATTGAAAATTACAGTTGGGAGAAAAATGGCTTTCACAAAAATAAAGGATGAAAAAAAAGTAAAAATAACATGATATTTCCATTTGCTATGTAGTCCTGTTGGGTCCCTTAAGTTTTTAGAAATTGGGTGTCCAGTCTTCCCTTAATTGTTTTGAAACAAAGGTGTTGAAAGCAGTGATCAGCATCTTTTTGTTCTCATTACTCTCTCTGTTTTCTTTTTTCTCTGCAGACAAGCTCAGCTGCATCCTTCCAGTCCCTTGCCCCCAACATGTCCCTCCCTAAAGAGTATTTGTTGGGATGCTGAAAGCAATATGTTCCCTTCAGAGAAGGTGGGGTCCACAGAACACATTCATAATACTTACAATTGAAGGGAAAATGCTATTTTTCTTGTCTGTGGGTTCATCTGTGAGAATTTGAGGAAGGGTAATCAGGGGGAGTCCATTAATATAATCTCAAATATTGCTCTCAAGTGTTTTATGACAAATGTGTAGGGTGATGGACCTAAATGGCAGAATTTTGGAAAATAATTTTGAACTGACACCTCTAAGGAATTTAATTTTACCTGTATCTACTGGGCAGAATCTTATGCTAAGGAGGCCATCTCCCGATCTTATTTCAGCTTATGGTCTATTAACTTAAAAGGGTTTGAAAAGGGGGAAAAAGTAACACTATAATGATTTTGCGTGATTTCCACTGGTGCAAAACTGATTGCCATTACATTTTCACATTGTGGCCTGTGCTTACAATTAATATTTATCATATTTTGATTTGAATTTAATTTCTGTTGTAAGAAAGACTGTGTGATAGGGTAGGAAAAACATGGATTATCTCTTTCACATAAATTGGTGTATGGAATTCAGCGAGTTGTTTAATGTCTTGAGTCTCAGTGTCCTCATGGAAGTTGTATTTAGTATTGCAATTTCAGTGACATGAGACGGAACACATACAATCATTGTCAGTACCTTTGAATCCTTATATTCCTGTTAGTTAACCTCATCTTTGCAGATCTGGAGTCTCCTGAAAAACAGAAAAATATCTAAAAATTAATTACAAAATTGTTAGGAATGATGATGAGGAGATGGGACCAAATCTGTCTATTGACTCATGGATCCTCAAATTAAATACTATATATTTTTTTAGTAGATTATATTTTATCCGAAGTCCAACAGACTAGTGGGAAACAAAGGGTAGAAAAGTAATGAAAGATAGGTCAGAGACTATTAAAGAAGCTGAAATAACAGAGCACTCAAAGCTGAAGGGAGAGCGTGAGTCCTCAAGAAAATGAGTAAGTTCAGCAGCTGAAAGATTTGCTTCATTTTTACAAAAAGTGGTGCTATGAGATGTTAGTTGTGTTTTGCTAATTTTTAAAGCAAAAAGTTCGACCTTAACTTTTTGGAATTCCAAGCTAGAATATCTAATAATTAGTGAGCACTAAGAGCCAAGCATTGCTTTGTTTATATTTAATTTTTTCTAATTTTTTTTTATTTGGTATCAGTAATGTACAATCACATGAGCAACATGGTGGTTACTAGACTCCCCCCATTCTCAAGTCCCCACCACATATCCCATTGCAGTCATTGTCCATCAACATAGTAAGATGCTATAGAGTCACTACTTGTCTTCTCTGTGCTATACTGCCTTCCCCGTGCCCCCACTACATTATGTGTGCTAATCATAATGCCCCTTATTCCCCCTCTTTCCTCCCTTCCCACCCATTCTCCCCAGTCCCTTTCCCTTTGACAACTGTTAGCCCATTCTCGGGTTCTGTGAGTCTGCTGCTGTTTTGTTCCTTCATTTTTTGTTTGTTCTTATGCTCCACAGATGAGTGAGATCATTTGGTACTTGTCTTTCTCTGCCTGGCTTATTTCACAGAGCATAATACCCTCTAGCTCCATCCATGTTGTTGCAAATGGTAGGATTTGTTTTTTTCTTATGGCTGAATAATATTGCATTGTGTATATGTACCACATCTTCTTTATATATTTTAATTTTTTGAGTAACAAGTAACATGAGATCCACCCTCTTAACACATTTTTAAGTGTACAATATTGTTGACAGGAGACAATGCAGTATAGCAATGGAGTCTCACTTGTCTATTTTTGTTTTAGTTGCCACTGTTTTTGGTGTCGTATCTAAAAAGAAATCATTGTTAAGATTAACATGAAGAAAATGTTTCCCTATGCTTTCTTATGGTTTTAAGCCTTACAGTTAAATCATTAATCCATTCTAAGTTAATTTTTCTAAGTGTTGCAATATAGGGGTCGAGGTGCATTCTTTTGCGTTTGGATATCCAGTTTTCCCAGCACCATATATTGAAGAGACTGTTACTTCTCCATTGTGTGTTTTTGATACCCTTGCTAAAGATTAGTTGACCATGTAGGCATAGTTTTCTTTTCATGCTCTCTGTTCTGTTCCATTAGTCTATGTCTGTCTCTGTGTAGTACCATACTGTTTTGACCACTGCAATTTTGTAATATATTTTGAAATCCAGAAGAGCAATGCCTCCAGCTTTGTACTTTTTTCTCAGGACTGATCTGGCTATTTGGGTCTTTGTGGTTCCATAGCAAATGTAGAATTGTTTTTTTTCTATTTTTGTTAAAAAATGCTTACGGGATTTGGTAGGAATTGCATTGAATAATTAGATTACTTTGGGTATTATGGACATTTTAACAATATTAAGTCTTATATCCATGAACACAGTATGTCTTTCCACTTGTTTGTATACCTTTAAATTTCTTTCATCAGTGTTTTGTAGTTATCAGTAAATGAGCTTTTCATTTCCTTTGTTAAATTTATTCCAAGTATTTTATTCTTTTTGGTGCTTTTGTGAATAGGATTACTTTCCTAATTTCCTTTTCAGTTAGTATATTGTGTTAAATAGAAACAAAACTGAGATTTTGGGGTTCTTTTGTACTTTATTTTGTATCTTATACCTATATTGAACTCATTTATTAGTTTTTTAGTTTTTTTTATGGAATCTTAAGGGTTTTCTTATATAAAAGCCTATCATCTGCAAACAAGAACAATTTACCTCTCTTTTCTGATTTGGATGCCTTTTATTAATTTTTCTTGCTTAACTTTCCAGCCTAAGGCTTACAATAAATGATGAGTAGAAGTTGCAAAGTGGACATCCTTGTTCTTGGTTTTAGAGGGAAATAGTTCATTTTTTCACATTGAATATGATGTTTGCTGTGGATATTTTGTATATGGCCTTTCCTGTGTTAAGATACATTCTTTCAGTTCTTAGTTAGAGAATTTTATCATGAAAGGATGTTGAATTAACTCAAATGCTTTTTCTTCATCTATGGAGATGATTATATGGTTTTTACATTTTATTCTGTTAATGTGTTGTAATTGTTTTTGCTGTGTTAAACCAGCCTCACATTTAGGAATAAATCATAATTAGTCACAATGTGTGATCCTTTAATCTGCTCTTGGATTCAGTTTGCTAGTTCACTGAGAATTTTTGAATATACATTCATTAGGTTATTGGTGTGCCACTTTCTTTTCCTGTGGTATCTTTGCTTTCGTACCAGGCAGTGCTGTTCTCATAAAATGAGTTTGGAAGTATTTATTTTTTCAACTTTTGGGAAATGCTTGGAAAGAATTGGTATTAATTCTTCTTTAAATATTTGGTAGAATTCACTATGGAAGCCATCTAGTACAGAACTTTTCTTTCTGGGGAAATTTTTGATTAAGTATTCAATCTCCACAGTAGTTATAAGTCTGCTCAGACTTTCCATTTCTTCATAATTTAGCCTTGGTAGGTTGAATGTTTCTAGAAATTAACCCATTTCCCCTAGATTAACCAGTTTACTGGTGTATAATTATTCACAGTCTCTTATGATTCTTTTCATTTGGGGGCATCAGTTGTAATGTCTCCTCTTTTAAGGTTGTATTTATTTGAGTCTTCTGTTTTAGTTTAACCAATAGTTTGTTATTTTTGTTTATCTTTTCAAAGAAACTGAATGCCAGTGATTCTTCCTATTGTTTTTCTGTTATCTATTTCATTATCTCATTATGTCTGTTATTTTCTTTCTTCTTAGTTTGTTGTCTAAAAATCTCCTTGAGATGGAAAGTTTGATAGTTTGAGATCTTCATAATTAATGTAGGTATTTATCAGTGTGAACCTCTCTGTTAGTAGTGCTTTTGTTGCATCTCCTAAGTTTTGGTGTGCTGTGTTTTCATTTCCATTTTTTCAAGGTATTTTCCAATTTCCATTTTGATTTCTTCTTTGACTCTATAGTTTTTCAAGAATGTGTTGTTTAATTTCCACATATTTTTTAATTTTCCAGTTTTCCTTCTACTATCAATTTCTAGTTTCATTCCATTGTGGTTGGAAAAAATAGTTTTTATGATTTTGATCTTCTTGAATTTGTTAAGACTTGTTTTGTGACCTAACATATGGTCTATCTGGGGAAAGCTCCATGAGAACTTGAAAAGAATTTATGATCTGTTCCTATTGGGAAGAATGATTTATAAGTCCTTTGGGTCCACTTTATTTATGGTGTTGTTCAAGTCCTCTGTTTACTTATTGTCTGGATGTTCTATCTATTATTGAAAGTTGGATATTGAACTATCCTACCATTTTTGTATTGCTTTCTATTTCTCTCTTTAGTTATTTTGATGTTTGCTTTATATATTTAGGTGTTGTGATGTTGGCTGCGTATATACTTATAATTATTTTATCTTCTTGATAGGTTGATCCTTTTTTCATTTTATAATATCCTTCTTTATCTCCAGTGATAATTTTTTATTTTTTTGTCTGATATAAGTATAACAATCCCTGCCCTCTTTGGTTATCCTTTGCATGGTATATCTTTTACTGTCTTTTCACTTTCAGGCTATATGTGTAATTCAACCAAAATGTGCACATAATTTGGAAGCACATAATTGTGTCTTACAAAAAAATCCATTCAGCTACTCCGTGTTTTGACTGGGGTTTGAACAATTGACTTTTAAAGTAATTATTGACAGAAGAATTTACTCTTGCCTTTTAGTTTATTGTTTCCTGTTTATCTGTGCTTTCCTCTCCAGATGTCATCTTTTATGTTTTGTTGATCTTTTGTACATGATATGCTGTGGTCCTCTTTTTAATTCTGTGTAACTTCTATTGCCATTTATATTTCTGTGTGTATGTATGTGTATGTGTGTGTGTGTGGTTTTTGTGAAGATTACCTAAAATATCTTATATTTACAACAGTCTATTTAAGTCAATAACAATTAATTTTGTCCCTTCACACATTTTGTTATTATCATAATTTTCATATATTTATATTGTACATATTTTAATATATTTTACAGTTACTTAAATATTTTTGTCTTTTAACTTTTATACTAGAATAAAGTGATTTACCCACTACTTTTACACTACTAATACAGTGTTTTGTATTTGCCTATATGTTTACCTTTTCTCATGAGTTTTGAAAGCAAATAAGATGGACTAAAAGAAATCTACACTGAGACACATTAAAATTGAACTATCAAATGTCAAAGACAAAGATATAATTTTTAAAGTAACAAGAACAAGAGAAAAATGAATTGTTACACACAAGGAAAGCCACATAGGACTATTACTGGATTTTTCAGCAGAAACCTTCCAGCCCGGAAAGATGTAGGATGATATAGTCAAAGTGCTGAAAGAAAAACAAAAGTAAAAAACAAAAAAAAGCTCCTGACCAAGAATATCATACTGGGAAAAACTGTCCTTGAAAACTGAAGCTAAAAACTTTCCTAAACAAAGGAAAGGCTCATTGCCGCTAGACATGCCTTACATGAAATGCAGAAGTTCCTCAGTTTGAAATGAAAAGATGTCAGGCATTGTTTTGAATGACATATTTGTATTATGTTTATGTATATGCATTATGTTTATCATGACAATAATTTGAGGAAGATATTCTTTTCATCTCGATCTATATGATAGATCTTTGTTGTTTGTGGCCATAGTATATTTTTAACATCTTTTCTGTGTTTTGATTGTTTTCTTCATCATGATTTCCCAAGATAGAAACTGAAAATCTGCTTTCCTAGACTTTTTTACATCGTATGAACTGCTTTTCTCCAATTAGACGCACTCACGGGTTATATAAAGCATGGGTTCAGTCCATTTTGCTGGCAAAGACATAGAGCACATCATATTATAATGATAGGTTCTAGTAGTTAATAGCAGTAGATGGGGTCCTCTCTGTACTCAGTGTACAGTACTGCAAGCTGTGGGTAGTGGTGCTAAGATCCTGTCTGTGAAAAGTGGGGTTCAGTGTTTTTTTGTCATAAAACTGGCTGCTTACCTCTGGTTCTCCATCTGTACCTCTGAGATATTCAAGATTTTCCTAAATGCATATCTTTTGAAGACAGAACTTGGCAATACCTGTCTTTGTAAATAAAGGTTTATTGGAAAATAGTCACACCTATTTATTTGTACATTGTCTGTGGCTGCTTTTCTTAAACTGTCAGACTTAAGTGCTTTTAGAAGAGACCATCTGGCCCACAAGGTCTAAAATATTTACCCTCTGGCTTAAAAAGAAAAAGTTTTCCAAACCCTGCTTTAATAAATACCTTTTTGCTTTAGCTAGCTATAGTGGGTTATGTTACTAACGGATACAAGCCAAATTAAAAGTGAGAAAACAAGTTTAAATAATGCTTTCAAGTTCACATATATTTAGTAAGTAGTAAAACCAGGAAATAAGCAACATGAATTCAACACTGCAGTCCAAATTTTTAACTCAACACTGTATTTTTTTCTGTTATATTTTATACTGGTTTTAGAGTTGGTGATACAAAATTTTGAGACCCTTGACTGTATTATTTCAGTTTTCATTCAGATATGTGCATTGGTAGGAGTTTCACAAATTCAGGAACTATATCACTTTGCTTTATCTGTTTAGGCTTGGATAAAAGCTTTTTAAATCAAAGTAGTTTCTCTTAATCCTGTGTTATTAGTTGATATTAATATTCTCGTTTAAATATTGTGCTGATTAAATTTAACTATTTTTCTAATCCTGGTATTTTACACAAGTTATTTTCTTTTGGTTATCCTTAGTAATCCTAGTACCCTTTCAAAACCATATTCATTGTTAAATCTTAATGGATTAGTTTGGTGCCAGGATGATCTAGAAGCTCCTACTTTCAGAAGCAATGATGGCTGTAATTAAGTTCATTTGTTTAAGAAGCATAACCAGCATTAAATCACCAGGTGATGATAATATCCAGTGTAGCCTTTCTGTGGAGTAAAAGAAATGAATTATATGAAATTATGATATTATAAAATGCAGAAGTGCTGAAGTACAGTTCATATGACAGAACTTCGCCTTTCAAAATAAGAATTTGGGAAATGCAACTTAAAATATAAAACTAAAAACAGAAATAGTATAAACTCTAAGCTCTGGACCAGTTTCCTCACCATCTGCAGCCAATCTGCATTGTCTGTAAATTCAATCAGACATTTTACCCATCTGTAAATTCCAATCTTTTCATACTGATTTCCCCCCCTAATTAATGGAATTTTATTCCATTTCTTTGTTTATTTGTTAGAATTGGTTTCAAAATCCCAGCAGAGAGGCTGGAGAAAAACTGATTCCATATAGACAAAATATATCCCTTTAATACTAGATCTCTTAACTGGAAATACGGGATGAGAATTTTTGTCACTACAAAATGGCAAAAGTCATAAAATATTTAACTCCAGTTTACTCCATTATAATACTCTTTACAAAAGAAAAATTAATTCCTTTCATTATAAAATGTAGCAGACTGCAAACAACATCATACCATTGCCACACTAACTCTAAGGAATGAAGAAAAGAAACAAAAGCATTTTGGCTGTTGATGTGTATCTGCTCTGAGAAAAGAAACAAAGGACTGTTTACTAGTTGAACTTATTTAACTGCCTGAATTCTGATCAAATCTCTTAGGTCAAAATTTGGCTAATGGAAGAAATATAAAATTAAAATATGATTTCTTTAATCACTTCCAAAATAATGGTGAATACTCTTTATATACATATTTATATACACACACATATCTACAGATATAGATATAGATACATACATACATACATGCATGCATACATACATACAAATGAGAGATTGTTCCATAGGTTTTTGGACTCAAAAGCACTCAATACTATATGTATATTATGAGTTAAATAATATTCTCACTTTGGTTCAGGTTACTGAAATGTTCATGAGAAAAGGGCGTTTCTTTAGAATTAGATAGTTTGCTTTTAGTCAGTGGACTTAATGTGTATAAGATTAAAATAGAATACCACTTGGTATCACAGACTAGGTGAAGTGGCTTTTTTATATAAGCCAAGCAGAGCAAAGGTGATACTTCAGCCCCTTAGTATGTTCTCTTTTCAAGAAACTGATGATTTGTGAAAAAATAAAAAAGATTTCTTATGTCTTGCCTGTGCTGCAAGGCCATCATTCATCTTATTAAAATGTGCATATAATAATGCAAGAAGTGATTGAGTGTCACTCATTTCGATCCCATTGATCACATAGTGTCTGTTGGCCCCAGCTTAATTTGTCAAGGTAAGACATTCTAGTTTAAAGATGGAAGCAAATGAGCTCAGTCATCTTATACTTCCCAAGGACAGATTCTACTTTTTCATTTTCTACACGTTACTGCAGCTTGTAATTATTAAACTTGAGTCCTCGATTAGCAATTCTTGGGGTTAGCATATCTGAAGGGTCCTTGTGACATGGCCATGATGAACCCTGAATTGCACCACCATATCACAGAAACCAAACAATTAGCTATCTTTATTTGAATACACATTTTACAGGGCATTTAAAAAAATATATAAATCTATGTACTCTGCAACATAAATTTGATATTTTGGTCTTGTTTTTGTTCTTGCCTTAGGAATAAAAATTATAATTTGCTTCTATATTTACTCTCCAGCAGTAGTCCTCATTGCTGGTTACTGCTACCACACGATATATGAAATTTTGCTTTAGAAAAATTGTCTTTATGAGCAGAGGATAGAGAGGGGGAATTAGAGCCCCAGAGCATGATGACCAAGATCTTAGAAGGATAAAGGCTTGAGTCACAATTATAGGGCATTCTATCCCACATGAAAATGTTGGTTTTCTTTTTAAGGTTACTGATAACTCTGATTATCAGGAGGATTTTTTTCCAATTTGCTGGCAGAGATGAGGTGAAAAATCCTGCCAGAATGAGTGGCTATTTTAGAACACTAAATCTGTAAGTTTTAGGACCTTCCTTAGATGTATGCTTCAGGAACACAATGTAGGGCTCTAGTGGGTTTGGAGTGAGAATCCTTTAATTGATAGTGAGGTCTTCAGGTGCTGAGCTTGAAAGCAGAGCCAATGACACTTTGATTTTAAAAAGCTCAAATACAGTGACTGTTGCTTTTGAAATTCTGGGCTATTAAGGAAGCTTTGCACCTGGCTGATGCTCAAATGCATTAAACTTTGAGGGACTGGACAACCAAGTAGACTACTGCTTTGAGCTCTCACCCATTTTGAAGGAGGCCAAAGATATGCCTGGAGAGACCAAGTATATCTCTTGGTGGAGACTGTGATGAGTATTTTAATGAGTGTGAAAGGAAGTATAGGTTAGAAGAAAAAAGTAAAAATTTTTTTTTCCTTTACACATTTTATTTTGGTAGTGCATCTACTTTTATCTGTTGTATTAGAATAATCTGTGTTTATTATATAAGTAACATGTATATTAAATATAATTGTATGCATTTTTGTGCATTTGTTTCAGTATTAGGAAAAAATCTCTAGAAGTAAGATTTCTGGATGTATTTAAGGACTTTGGTAATGGCTTCATTGATGTCTGGAAAGATTGTATCACTCTCAACAGTCTACTTTTAAGTTTAAAGTTGTTCCTACATTTAACATATTCCAATGTTTTATTTCTCTTTCTCTGAAGTCCTTGAACTAACACTTGTTCATCCATTCCCGTATTTACTTCCTTACTGAAAGAGCCTAATGTTTGCCCCAAATTGCGATAGCATGGGGGCATTGAGGATACAAAGAGAGCAAGGCTTTCCATATGTATGAATAGGCAGTAGTTTGTAATGAGCATTGATAGTTCAAAGTCATATTAGAACAATCGTAGTAAATAGCATCACAGCCTCTTTCATATCGGACGAAAGCTATGAATGCATGCCTTTTTCCTTGCTCCTTCCTTCCCTTTGTTGGAGGAGGTCATCCACAGAATGTGGCTGCAGGTTGACCCCTGAGCTGGGCCCAGGCAATCAGAGGCTCCTGAGCACCTCCTCTGCCCTTGGAATGTGGGCTCTGCCCGCTTTTCCTTCACTAGGGGCCACTTTGAATATGTGGCCTTGAGACAGTGATGTGTTACGGAGAACATGTAGGTGGTACATGTGACTGAACTTAGTCAAGACCTCTTTATAACTCAAGATGTTGCAGGTAGGTGTGGAGATCTGCTCCTCCTGTGGCCCGCCCAAGGCAAGCGTCCTAAGTTCCTTTGCTTATTAAACCTGTCACCCACCAGTCTGGAGTGGCCCGCCTCTTTTTTTCGGTCCTCACCTGGGGTCCAGTTTCAATTTTTTACTTGGAAACTCCAGAGGTTGAGACAAACACTCTCCCTCCTTCTCTCCTTTCCTCTGCTTCTTTCTTTTCCTTACCGTCTCCTCCTTTCACCTTTAAAATGTTATTTCTCTATTTAATAAACCAAACATTAATTACTAAACACACTTGTTTAAATAAATTCAAAAAATGTAAGAGAATAAATTCTGAAAATTGTCCCTTCTGCTGCAGTGCCCACCTGCCCAGTTTTCCTCTGTAAAGGCATCCAATTTACTAGTTCTTAAAAGATTCTTGCAGTTTCTCACATAGTCTCTCTTTCTTTCCACACAAGTATGTATCTCCCTTTTTACGAAAAAAAAAAAAAGCTATTGTATGTTATATTCACCATTCTGCACTATTGTTTACTCACTTAAAATTCACTTAAAATACATTTTGAATGTTGTCCCATACGGGCTTATACATTTGTTTTTACAGCTGTGCAATAGTGTATTATGACTATACCATAAATTACTTAAGCAGTTTGCTGTTGATGGACATTTTAATTGTCTCCTAATTTTTGATTTTTCAACAATTTTTCATTGCTAGTTCACGTTTCACATGTGTGATTACCACTAACACATATCTTTAATTGTAATTGGCAATTCAAGGGGTTAATTTGTAATTTATAAATTCTGTCAAATTTCCCTTTATAGACATTATAGCAGTTTATAGTCCTTGGAGAAATGCATGAGAGTACTTTTTTCCTAACACAATCACCTTCCCGATGTTTTAACAGCTGATAATCACCAATCAGAGAGTTTAAACCAAACAAACAAAAAGTATGTCAGGGTGTTTAAAATTTAGATGTCTTTTATTATGAGAAAGATTGACCATCTTTTCAATTGTTTAAGGGATGTTTAAAATAATTTTTCTATTATCATCTTCATATATATTTCGTTTTTCTATATTTTGCTTTTGTATGAATATTTTAATGGGTATATCCTCACATATGGGTATACATACCTGCTTTTCCATGTAAGGGATTGCAAATGATTCCCATGTTTTTTTTATGCTGTGACTATTTAAGTTGCTTTTTATCCTATATCTTTTCATTATTATGAAATCTACAAATCTAATGTATTGTTTTGAGGTTTCATGTCACATGAAATGGACTGTCCTCAGCTTGAGGTCATCCAGTTAGTCTATATCATTATTTTCTAATAATAATGTGGATTCTCTACTAAGTTTCAATATGTATTCCAATATAAATTTAGTTTTATGTACTTTTTATTTATTACTCCACTTCCACTTTCTCTCAGACAGCTTCCAAGTTGTACAAATATTTTATTAAATAATACAGGTTTTACCAAATTATCTGGTATATTATCTTTATCATATGCTAATATTGTAATAAGTTTTAGCCTCTCTTTGGACTCTCCATTCAGTAGTATTGATTTGTCTGTCCATGTACTAATATGACCATTAACTGTTTTAGCTTTATAACAATATTAAAGTATCTATTATAAATAGTTCTCCCTCATTAACATCCTCTTTCAGAGTTACTCTGGCTTTTATTACGTGATAATAGTGCCATTTTAATTGTAGAAGTAACTAATCTAACTCTCCTAAGAAAGTTCCTTTGATATTTGTTTTGGGTCAAGGTAGATTTAAAATATTTATGAAATTGTGTCTGCCTATACAAGAATGTACTGAAACTTTTTCTATGTTCAACAGGGCCTTGGGACTCCCAGTAATATTAATTGCTTATTCATTTTTCATAGATATACTTATTTTATTTCTAGTTTTTAATCTAATTTTATTTTATTCCATTTAATTCTATGGGCTATTGCATAGGACTTTTTTATTAGTTTATAAATTCTAACTGGTTCTGGTTTGTATTATGACGTCTCTTAATTTCTGTGTCTTCCTGAGTTCATTTATCATTACTCACAGTTTTCCAGTGGATCCTTCTAGTTTATATGAAGTAAATAATGATATACTCATTGGTATACAATCATATACTTTGACAAAGGAAAATACATTATTTTATTTCCTTTGCTCATATTTATATTCCTCTTATTTTTGTTATTTAAATGTATTGATTATTGATTCCAGACAGCATGAAAAAATTATTCTCTTACTGAGTATCTTTTTTAAAACACTGATGTAAATATTTTTTGTGAAACTTCTTATACTTCCTTTAACTTTGGGTTAATGTCTACATTTTTTCATGGAAGGAAATATCTATTTAATTATGGTCCTCTCCAAGAATGGCTGTTTTATTTTATTGAATGGATTTTGATAAATTTATTTAGGTAGCTGGTCACCTTAATCTCTCCTTTGATTTATTGATTAGAGAGTAATATCATTAGGTTTACTAAGATCAAAACATTCCACCATTCCTAAAAGACCTCATCTAGCATTGGTATTTTCTTTGGGAAGTAGGTTTTCTTAAAAACTCCAAGCAATTTGTCTAAATTTTCAGCTTTTTGGAGGCAGTTTTTGAAAATTGCCTTTGTCAAATAAATTATCCCCTTTAACCCAGATTTTCAAATTTATTTGCATAGAATTTAACAGTGAAATATTTTATATTATTTGTTTATCAAGTCAGAAGTTTCCTTTTCCCCTAACATTTTGAAATGATAAAATATGTCACATATATGGCACTATATAAAACATTTTAAAGATATAAATATATATCATAAATAATGTATATATTATTTGTATAATAATGTATAATTTAAATTTGTATAATAATGTATAATTTAAAATATTTAAACAATTTTAAGCAAGTCCCATGTTAAGCTAAGATAAAACTTTAAACATGAACATTGTTTCTATGTATCCTATTGGAGATATATGCAAGGGTTTATATGTAAAGGTTTCTCTGGGGTGTATTATTGTTTATTAAAATGCTGTGTCAAAAGTGTGAATATCTTCAAATTTACTAGGTAATGAAAAACTGTATTTTTCCTGTTATTTTGGTTATATGTGGTTATAGCTATTTAATTTCCAACCAGCAGTGTAAGAGAACTCACCTTAAAATCCTCAGCAATAATTGGAACTGATTATTGGATAATCATTTCTCCAATACATTAGTTGTAAAATGATATGTCAGTTTTGTTTCAATTGGTCTTTCCTTGGTTCCTAACATATGAAAAAAAAAACCCCAGAGTTGAATTGAAAAACAAGCAAAGGACTTCCAGGTTCTGTCCACCAAGTAAGAAGCTTAAAGGTTGTCACTGTCTTAACAATAAGCAAAAAGCTGAACAAATTGAAATGTCAACAACTCTTCTTAGATTGTAAGAAAAGTAAAGTCAGTGAGTCAAGCACTGGCCTCCAAACTGGAGAGACTAATGCACAGAAATCCATGAGCAGAAAACTCTGGAGAAACCAGAGCCTGGGTAGGGCAACCTGAGCTGGATGGACACATTTCTGGAGGCTCAGTGTGGACAACTCTGAGAGAGAAAACTCCAGGAGGACCCAGTCTTCAGGTCGTCCCCACACTTTGGTGAGTTTTATCTCTTGGAGCTTAGACACAAGTTCTCACAGTGAATATCTGACAAAAATCTTATGCTTCCTTCCGGCAGGGGGATCAAGGAACCATTCTGAAATGTGCCAGAACATTCTGTTGTTAATGTAGTCCCTCGGGAGAAGCTACTTAACCAGAGGCTAACCTGCTCGGATTTTATCAGAGCCAAAGTGACCTGGAGGAAGGGGAACTGTCCTACCCCATCTGACTCTATCCCTACACATCCCTACCCAGAGGAAGGGATTTATCCACCTCCAGCCCCATCTAGCTTCCCATGCGGGAGAAGAGAAATACCCAACTCCTGCCCCCACTAGCCATCCTGCCCCACGTAGGGAGTGGGGTAACTGAGAAACTCTGGAAAATTCAGTTCAGCGTATCTAAATAAAGAATAAGAAGTAAATCTGCAAAAAATAGAGAAAGGTAGTAAAGAATGTATAAGGGGTGGTAAAATTAAAACTTTAATTTTTTAGTCATAACTGATCTAATAGACACATTTATTCAAAATAGCAATAGCAACAGCAGATACATTACTTGAAAGCCAAGTTGTGTGTGTATGTTTCAATATACAAACTCTTTTTTGTGTAATATATATCTTACAATTAAACAACTTGCAAGTATTTTTGAAAAACATAGACTTCTGTGCCAACTGTAAATGTACAATGCTATCTCCCCAACTTTAATTATTTTGACTAATAACCCAATCTTGCCATTTTTTCAGATTCTCAACATTAAAGAGTATACTTTCCTCTGACCTCGCCTTCTATACATACCTCCAATCTGTTATTAAGTCCAGTCCATTTTATCTCTGTTATATGTCTTGGCCATTTCACATCTACTGTTATTGTCTGGTTATGTAATTTACTCATTTCTTCTATCATTGATTATGTTAGTTCCTTTCTAATTGGTCTCTCGTGAATAATTTTCTCCACCACATCTTTACTACAATCCACTGTATGCTTTACTGCCACAAAAAGCTTTCTGAGACACCACTTATGTCATTTAATCTCCATGCTAAAAATAAAAGGATAAATCTGTGTATTCCCATTTTTAATAAAATATGTTTTATATTCCTTAGCCTCCTTGTCAAGATTATAAGTAATTTTCCTCAATACACCTCTGCAGATTTAATACATCACGAACCTCTTATAGAAATACACATGTCCTCACCGCTTTACCCTTTTGATAGCTTTGATTATCTTGTTTCTGTCCCCTTAGAGCACCTTTCCCTATTTTACATGGAGAAATCCTACTCCCCTACAAAGTTTATTTCATCTTTCTAATACAATTTTCTCAAACCACATTGTGGGAAGGGACTCTAACAGATATTGTTCAATCTCTAAGTACCAGATATTGTACCATGTGCCTCTAGTAAATGATCACATTTCAAAACAAAAGTGCAAGTTATATTCTCTGCCTCCATCTCTTCCTCCTCCTCCTTCTTTCTTGTTTCTTCATTGTTTTTAGTCAGATGTTCCTCAGAGAGACTAATCTTCTTGCTTAAATGTGCAAAAAGCAATAAATGCCTAGGGTTGCTTTTGAACACAAAGTTGTCTAGTCACACAGTGCTGCCTTCTCCATTTTTTTGCATGTTCTCTAACTCCTGAAATTATCTCTTCCATCATTAGACTTTCTCTGTATTAGGTAGGGAAATGATTATATTTTATATCCCTCATAACTATTTGTATGTATATATTAAATTTGGTCCTTAAGAGAAAAATCTTTCTTAGTAATTCCATATGGGGTATTAGGTAAGTCATCATGCATTATCTCCACCAACATCATCACCACAACCATCCTTCAGCTTGGTTGAGTTTATCTTCAGCATTTTCAAAGTCATGTTATAACAGTGCCTAAAAGTGGCCAAGACATATCTGGGGGTAAAATATTCTTAAATTATTTGAATCTAACAAAATACAGAAAACTGTTCTTGTTATATTGGTTTTGTAAATGTGAATGTTTTCTGCTAGTGGAAAGAGCTAGCATCTGCACCTGAGATTTTCTTCTTTTAAAATAAGTAATAGAAATATAAGATATCTATGTGTTTTTTAAAAAAGAGTACTTTCAGTTGGAAAAATAGGAGGTTATACCTGAGGCTCTGACTTCAGAATTTGGAGTTTAAATCAGAGAAGCAGCCTGAAATGAAAATCTCGGACAGCTCTGTGACTTGTCTTGTAGCATCAGCCTGACCTCATTGTAAATTGTTCTTTAGATGATGGGGAAAATGAGAAAACTTTCAGGGAAGTTAGGAAAACACAACTTTTACCTAGAAGAAGACTGCCCCTGGGAATACATTTAAATCTTTTGAAAACTATACCTGTCTACTGTTTATGAAACATGGAAAGAGCCTCAAACATTGTCTCTGATTTTAATAGATATTACTCAGTCAGAGGAAGGACATGTTTGTATATGCTGGTTTTAAGTAGGGTTAGGTCAAACTTGAGTTCACTGTTAACTAGCGCTGTTAATAACATGAATTAACTGGCAAAGAGAGAAGAGAATGCCTATCTGTGAAAAAAATCCTGTGATCATGCTCACCTGTTTGCTGTAGGACCCAGTCACTCACAGAATGGGAAAATGTTTGGGCCTTACTGATAAGTAGAATATAGTGCTGGATATAACCTTGGTGAGAATTGCATGATATTAATCACAACACAATTAAAAAAACATATCCAGTTAGGGGCAGGGTAATGAAAAACACTTTGCAAATATTTAAAAGAACTTATGCAAAAATCCCAAAATTAGCATTACTATGAACCCATAGCATTTCATATATTTTATATGTATTTAATTTTAGTTGCTGTTCCCCTGACACTGAGATATAATTTGACCATACTTTACTAATATGATCATTGAGAGTCATAGAAGTTTTTTAACTTACAAATAATAGTATGTAAAAGACTATTAAAATTAAAAAAGTGTTGGATCTCTCCAGAGCTCAAAAAATATCTAAAGATCTAAAAAAGAACATGAAATTCTGAAAAGTATCAGATAATATTAGGAGGTTATAATCCTAAATCTGGTTTGGGTCCAACTGGTGACTTTATTATCCTCACTTCACAGAAGTTCAGTGTCATTATATGTATAATTAAGAAGAGGCTAGTTCATATAGTCAATATTGTTCTTTATTCATTATATATTTATTATGAGAAAAGTATGACCATTTGTTTTATAATTGTGAGGAATAACACTTATAAAGTTCATGTGACTGGAAGAGTATAGCCAGTGAGCCCTAGAGTCAGGTTTCCAACCCAGGTCTATTAAAGAACAGAAGCTACATTATTTACATTACATTTTAATTACTTACCAAGGGAATTAGGACGATTTCTGATTGCTTATGCGGTATGGGGAATACATAATTTCACCATGGTTTTGGTAGACAAAAGAGCAAACATACAGATAGATATGTTTAGCTGCAATCTAGTATTATTAGTGGAGAAACAAGCACCTGTTGGAAGATTTCCAGAAGCTCAAGGTAATGGCAGTCACCATAAGCCTAACCTCTCCACATATCAGCTAAAATCACTACAGATCAATACTGAGAAGACGAACAACAAAAATTCAATGCCACACTTGTCCTAGAGAAATGCAAATATATGGGGAATGTTTTCTGAAGGCACGGAGAATGGATTAAAGCAGACAATACATTCAAATGTGAGTTAGCCTAGAAGAGAATGAGGAAAGAGATGTTTCTTGTGTTTCTGGTTTTTATTCTTGGGGCAAACAATAGTCAGAAGTGTATAGGACTCTAAATTCCCAATGGAAAAGCCACAGTCTTTTAGGCCTGGTCACCCCAAAACAGAACTTGAAACATCCACAGTGGCTAGAAAGTGAGAGAGAAGTCCCAGAAGGCAGAGTCACCCTCTTATCCTAAGGTCTGGACAGATTTTTACTTTGGGATTGTCAAAAAAATTATATATGCATAGGACAGACAAATAATAGCTCAGATGAGAATTTTTAAAATGAACTGAGATTTAAGCAGACATCCCAGTTAGAGTTTGTAATTTGAGGTTAAACAACTTGATTGCTTGCCATACAGATGGAAAAAAACCCAATTCTAGCAAAATATAACATAATCCAGGATCTCCACTATGTAATATTCACGATATACAGAATAAAATCCAAATTTCTCAATATATGATGAGCAAGGGGAATATGATCCTGATGTGACCCAGATATTGGAACTAGCAGCAAGTATTTGAAAGCAGTTAAAACAACCACATTCAATGTTATAAAGGAAAATGTGCTCTCAATATATGAAAAAATAGGAAAATGCAACAAATGCAAATTATCAAAAATACACTAAATTCTGCTTCTGAAAAAAAACAGTGTCTGTAATAAAACTTTTAATGGATGAGACTAACAAATAATAATAATATGGCAGAAAAGAATAAATAGTAAATAATAATAATAATAATAATAATAATAATAATAATAATAATATGGCAGAGGAAAGAATCCTTGAGCTTGAAAACAGATGAATAGAAATCATTCAGTTTGAACTGAATGGAAAGAAAAGGAAAAAAAAAAAGAAAGAAACCTAGACTTCAGAACCTGTGTGACTATATATAATCAAAGGTCTAGCAAATGTGTAATTGGCTTCCCAGACTCAGAAAAGAGACAGAATGGGGTTTTAAAAAATGCTTGAAGAAACAATGCTAGAACTTTGTCCAAACTGTAGTGATAGACATAACTGTATTGATTCAAGAAACTGAGGCAGTATCTGTATTTCACTTTATCTGGTTGAGTTTCTTGTCTTTATTCCATGTAGGCTCCTAACTGATTTCCCCAGTGTTCTCCCAGTTCTCATCTTGCTACAACTTCCTTCCAATTATAGCCCTAAATAACATATTGATAGTATAACCCCTTTACTCAACAAGGTACCAATGATCTCCATTTCTCAAGAATAAAATATTCAATGGCAAGTAATCCCTTTCTTTCATCTGCTCACACGTACTTCATTGTAATCATTTTGGACCAAGCCTTTTATTTTTTGATCTAGAACTCATAGTACATTCTATGACTTAAACAACAGCTATGATAGCCATTTTTTTTCTCTTGTTATAGTCAGGCATAATTCTCAAAATTTTAGTAGTTCCAAAACATTCAGGTTTTTTAGGGCTATTCAATACAGATAGAAAAATAAATTACATAAAATTTAAGACTATTCTGTAGTCACTGAAAATAATTCCGTAGAAGGAATCTCAGCTTTAAGTAATATTGCCATAGAGAGTAGCAACTGTAAATGCAGGAGTAAGTCAAAAAATTAGAAGATCTAGAAAATAATAAAACAGAAAATGAAAACACTTTGTAAGAGACTTCAAAGTTAGTTTTCTTTCACAATTCTTCTAAGCACACTAAGAACAATGGATTATATAAATATAATTATTTCAAAATTATGTATTTAGAATTATTTAAGACTGAACTTTAAAACACTGTGTTCTCTAGTAAATGTCCATGGGTGGGGTAAAGAGATAGAAGAAAGACACAATTTAATAAGACCTGACAATATATTTTGACGATAAACTTTACCTATACATTTTTTAAATTTATGGCAACTTCATTTTACAGATGAGGAAATGGAGGCCTGGATGATTAGGCAATATTGAACCATCAGTTAAGGATCAAGTTGGTTTAGAAATAGAAGCCAATTCATTCCCCAATCTCTTCTCACATTTTGTGGAAATTAAGTGTGGCTCCATTAATTATATTTAAAGAAACATCACCCAAATTAAGTGTGCTGTTATCATCCCCATAAATAGGTAATAAGAGCCTAGTTTATATCTTACATTGTTTTCGATCCTAAGGTGAAATGAAGGTGATATGATATATATATTTGTCTTTGTGAAGTATCCCATTTTGTTCTTCTGCCTTTAAAAATGTTTCTGTGTGCGTGTGTGTGCACGTGTGAGATTGTGGTCACCTCAAGAAATCTGGACTCCGTAAACTCTCTCAGTGCTTTCTGTAAGTGTTAAACAAGTTGTCAATAAATACACAAAGCAGTGGCTGGAGCACTATATAGGGAGTTGGCATAATGGTGTTTAAGCAATAGATGTAACCCTAGGTATGTGGTATTGAGTAAGCCATTTAAACTTGCCAAGCCTTGTTTTTTGATCTCCAAAATGCAAATATCTCAACTGGAAGATACTGAAGGCTTTTCTAATAGTCTATTAAATTTTCTACCATATGTAACTTTGATCCTACAAGCTTCAGATTAGTCAAGGCTTCATATTAGTTTCTCAATAGAAATATAGGACAGATTATTTTTCTTTCAAAATTACAGCCTTGGGAGGAAAATAGGACATGTAATTTTAAGGCTAGAATTCTGGATTTGGGTAGGAAAAATATTAATAAGCATAAACTTTAATCAGTTTGGTCAATAAAATCTTTTCTTGTTAGTAGTAAGCAGTGATTTAAAGTTTTTATGAAGGAATTTTTTCTCAACTGAATCTCTACAGAATCTTTTCCTTAAAATTTGAAATTATGCCAAAAACCAAATACTAGTCTGCATTTTCTAGATATAAAATTAGCCTTGCTATGTCTCTGATTATTTTTAAAAGTATGTAATTTAGAGGAAATCTAAAATAAGAGCTGAAATTCCTTATATAAGCATTTTTTCTTAATATGAGAAAAATCTTAGTTACTGTACTAAGTGAATATGTAGGACACATCTTAGCCCAAATTGATCTTTAACTTACTGTTAAGGTATATGCTCTATTACCTATATTTTCCTTTACATTCTTTTTTTTCCTGAAATGTGGCAGCATCAGCTAAATGTACTCAACTTTAAAATCCTTGACTTTCTAGGAAGGCAACTTAAAAACCTGATAAAATAGCATTTTAAACCAAAATTTCTTTGTAAACATAGTATTTTAAAAGGGAGATAGACACAAAATGAACAATAAAATCAACAACAAAAAGGAAGAAAAGTTCAGGATATAAACAGAAACAAATGAACCTAAGTGTATTTCCCACAAATAATGTAATTATGCTAAAGGAAAGAAAAAAAAAAAGCTGTAGCATTTGAACACAGTATTTTCACCATAAAACTTCCTTCTAGGTCCATACAAATTTTAGAGGACTTTGTTAGCAAGTTTATTTTTCTCAGTGTTTCAGGTTAAAATTTCTGAAGCACTGTCCATATATTTTAGGACTGAGTGAATAAATAAATATACTGTGGATAAAAGAATATGTTTTCTCTGTGTGGCAGGAAGGAGTGACAAATATGGAAAGAAAAACTAGACTAAATCCTGTGATACTGAAATGAAGTTGGAACAATTAATATGAATTAATGATTTTCAGTATAACCAGGTGGACATTTAAAGTATGAATAATACATACATACATATATATATGATATCTACTTTTTGTCATCAATCTTTCATTCTCTAATATTAACTTGCACTGATGTTCTTTGCCTAAATCCATTATTACTAAGAAGGTTGAAAAAAATGGTGATTTTTCTAATTCTATCATTTCTTCCACATTTTTTATTGGCTAATTGGCATTTTACTATAAAAAGAAAAGATATTCTTTATAGAGAGTCTATATTCTACTTTTGTCTTCTGAAAGAGACTAGAACCAATCACATCCTAGTAGCAATGAGCTCACCTGGTACCCAGATCTTGTTTTCCAAATACCATTCTCCATAAAATGTACCTGGGGTCTTTGAAGAAATGAATGATTTCAGGGGTGAAGTAGACAAATACAAGATGGAGTTGGTGCTTCTTGTGCCATGAAGAAAAAAAAAAAAGTGTGCTCCAAGAATGTGGAAAGAATATCAGAAGGTCACAGGAGCTAGACTGAAGGGGCCAAGATAATTTTCATACCACACATGTAATGATTCCACTGATTATAACCCACTGAACAGAACAAGATGCCATTAGTCTATATGGACATATACAAATAGATCAGTTAGTAAGTGGGGATAACTCTTTTGAAATACTTAAATGTCAACTGGCCAACTAATAATGGAAAAGAAATAATGTTATTAGGTGTATCAGCTGTTTACTCTGATGATTGCATGGCTGACTGGAAACTGTGGGTCACTGCTGCTGCCCAGCATCACAAGAGAGTATCATACCACATATTGCCAGCTCAGGAAAAGATCACAAGTCAGAATTTGAAGTGTGGTTTCTAGTGAATGCATATTGCTTTTGCACCATTGTAAAGTAAAAAAATCCTGAATTGAACCATTGTCATTCAGGGACTGTCTGCATAACTTTCCAGTCTTTAAGTGTGGGGCTGTGCACAGTGACTTTTTTCCAAAGAGTACACACCGAAGTGTGTATGTGGGGGTAACTCTACAGCTCTACACTTCTATAGTGGAAAGATCTGGCAAACACTCTCTCTGCCAGGTGATCAAGGTTAACAGTGATAATTCATATTGATAATATGTAACCTTGATATTATGTAATAATGTTACTTCTGTGTTCTTCCTCTTAAAAAAAAACCCATAATTCCACTGCAATCGGGCAAAAACATCAGATAATGAAATTGACAGACTGCAACCTCTCCTTGACCATTAGCTTCGAACTACCAAGATCACCAAAAATGCAATTAAGTCTGAGAAAGTCTAGAGTTTAGAGAAGTCTGAGGAGACATGATGAATAAATGCAATGTTTTATCCTGGAAAGGGTCCTGGGGTGGAAAAGGGGCAGTAAGTAAAAACTGAGGAAATCTTCAAGTATGGCTGGTTTGTTAATTATAGTGTATCAATATGAGTTTACTAGCTGCGACAAATGTATCATACTTAGTGAAGATCTTAACAGGGAAAAACTGAGCACAGGATATATGAGAAATCTCTACTCCCTCTTGGTAACATTCACCAACCTAATACTATACTGAAACAGAAGTGTTTCTTTTTAAAAAATATATGTCAAAGTCATGAAAGACAAGGAAAAGCTGGAGAATGTTGTGGATTAAAAGAACAAAGAGATGTGCAATGCATGATTCCATTGCATTTTTTTTTCCTTTTGCATAAATTGCATTTTTATGACAATTGGAAATTTGACTTGTTTACATAAGGCAAGTGATTTCCCTGGGGCTCCCCTTAGGATTTGAGGCACTAAACATATAAAGCGAATCCAGAAGCAGTTTTCAAATGGCAATTTCTTACCGCCACAGCGATCAACGTACACAAAACCCAAGTAGCCCCAGTTTATATTGTCAATTACTATTTTTCAAACCATTCTTGATCATCTTGCTTACAAAGCACTTGCCAGTTTAGCTGTATAGTTCAGATTGCAGAGAACAGTCGTTTTTTAACTTTGCTGAATTGCTGGGGCACTGCCCAAAGGGACAGCGCACTTCTCTTTCTGAAGTTCTCGGGTCCACAGGATTTGCTGAGAGAGAGTAGTGAGGCGAGAGGAGCATCCGTTATAAAGCAGCAGATCTCTCCCAACCTGACTCAGCACAGGAGATGTGGGAATGGGTGCGAAACAGAATTTAACATAAGTAGTTTGACTGAAAAAAAATTTTTTTTGTTGTTACTGAAGGCTATTTCCATGAAAATCCTAATGTACAGACATTAGAAAACAGTAACAGATTTTGATGATGTATTGCCAGTAGAAAATGGGGAGCATGAGATAAAGATGCCATATGCTCCACGCACATTGGCTGACTCAGAAATGGGCCCACTTGAAAATATGTATTGAAAATTTAACATATATAGTAGAAAACTGCCTTTGTCATCAGTTTACTGAATGTAATTCCTGTTCCTTATTGACAGAACTCTTATAACTAAATATGAAAGGACCATCGTCTTACAGAAAACTAAGTTGTAAAGAATGGTTTTACTAAGAAAAAGTAGAGTAAACATTCGTTTCTTGCATTATGGGCAAGCAGAAATATTTGAAATGCTGGGCAATATTACCCACTAAATATATTTCTCAAAATCTAAGCGTTCTTTCATTCCATTTTTAATCTTTATAATTGCTACTTGAAGGGTTGCCCCAAGCCATACTGAAATATTAGTAATTGAGTGACTGCACGTAATTATTACAGAGCCTCACCCAGAGGGATGTGTGGTTATTTGCCTGAACAGAGAGCCCTTGAGGTTATAGGTTTTTTGATGGGAACAAAGGAAAGCCTTCCTCCAGGTAAGCCCTGGACTGGACTCCACTTTGAATCCAAGGCTTTCCATCCTTCCACAGAGCAATGTACCATTCGGCAGGTTCCCTCAGAATTCCATCATTAAGGCTATTTGGTCTTTTTAATGTAGTCATATCCTGTTTCCTCAGAATACTCCTCAAAGGACACAGTGATGAAATATAGGCTATGTTTCATCAGGAAAAATGAATTTTCTAAAAGGACATGTGTTCTGTATTTATAAGAGATTAAAACTGCAAAGTACAAATTTTGTGCTAATTGTTCTCAAAATCAAATAAGTTAAGCATACACTTTGGGGGACATGGGAGAGTTTTTGGAGGCAAATTGTTGTAGGAAGCCTATTTTTGGTTCTATGCCCAGCCACCAAAAACAAAACATTTAATCTTATCGTAGCAGCCATTGAAGAGGATGTATACATGTTAAAGATCAGAGCGCTGTCTCTGTACTGAGCAAAGAATAGATAGAATATAGAGTGAAGGTAACTAAAGCCTACCACAGGGAACTAATATTAAACTTCAAAGTAAACTTTGCCAAGATAAATCAAAAACAACAATTAAAGGGAAATGAACAATATTGGTCATGACGTTCCTGACCAAGAAGCAGTCAGCTGAATATGGGCCTATATGCACAATAGCCTATATGCAAATTGTGAGTAATAAAAAGAATATGAGAATAAGTCAGAACTTTTCTTTTTAGCAACATTGATTGAACATATATCAGAACGGCCCTTTGTGGCCTTGTTTGGTGTGTGTACTGCTCATCAACTTGGCTGATTCAGGATGCTAAGTGTGGCAGGCAACTATAGATTGGCTCTTGTCACCTGCATTCTGCTTCCTTTCTAATTGGAAAAACTAAGAACAAAGCAAAGCATAGTTTCCCAACCTGTTTTAGGGTTATGACTCTGGATGTGAATCATATCCACTAATTAGAGGCGCTGCCGTGAAATTTAGAGGGCTGCAGGGAGACAGGAGAAGGCTCCAGTGGCTGTCTCTGCTGGCAAGCAGGATGAGCGATTGAGAAGCCTAGAGACAACTGAAGCATCTAGTCTCGGTGTTCCATGTTTTCATTCCTCGCTTTATGGATTTAAAATGCAGCCCACGGGGACGCAGCAGAAGCAGCTGCAGTGTCCTGGTGTCTGGATGGTAGTTCCAGGGGACTTCTCTAGAACATAATAGGGCAGAGATGGCCCCGGACTTCTACCCCACCAGGTCATCCAGTGATTTTGGCAAGCCCATGATTCCCCATGTTAATTCCCTATATTCTTGTAACTTCAGGAGTATTAAGCCTGGACTAATTACCATATTATGCCGTGTAAATTTTCCTTGTAGGATTTTATGTAGCATTCTCTTTGCATACTGAAGCTCAGTAATTCTTGTAAATGTCCCTCTATGCTTTCATAAGGACCTGAGTTTTAAGAAGACTTCCAGTTACTGAAATCTATAAATACCCTTTTTAACTGATCATGGCCATGGGACGTAGAGCGGGGAAAATTAGATAAGCTCCTCCTGTACGATTACATAGTAAAAGATATTCAATGCTGTTAGATGAACGCTCTGTTACAAAACTCTCTCTGAAGATGCACACACAGGGTGTCAGGCTTTGTAAACAGACCCAAATAGAGGGATCACCTGTAGTGTGCAGAAACAACATTTGCAATAGATTCAAGTATTAATTGACCCACGCTAAACAGAGTCATTGCTAGCATATTTGATGTCTTATCTGAATAAGAAAAGGGGACACTCCAGGACAAAAACAAATGTGAAAGAGATGCACCCTGTGGGAATAATCAAAGAACAAAACTGTCAACAGGGACTTCAGCTACAATGCGCCAGCTTGATGAACTGCCCTTGTATGGGGCCTGGCATGCCCGCCTGTTCATGATGGCGCTGTTCAATGACCACAGTTGGTACTTAAAATGATGATTTAATTATCACATTTGTCTTTCAAGAATCCAACAGATGAAGTATGGCAAAAAGGGCGAAGGATGGGCCTTCATCTCTTTATCCTGTGCACATACAATAGCCAGAGGTCTGACACATGTTTAGACAACGTTTGATATTTTCTCTCAAAGCACACATGGTTTCCAAATGCCTCTAGAAAGGCCAACTTCCTTAAACAATTAAATGCTATGGAAAGAGCATGTAATACCATATTTTTTTCCCAGTTCTCTTCTTTTGTATTTTCTCAGGATGCAAAATTAAGTAATAAGAGCTGGAAGAGTCAGAGCACACCCCTTTGAGAAGGTGATGCAGTTGGGCACACCTTGACCTTGGTATGCTGGGTTAGGGTTAAGCATGTGGAATGTTATTTTTGTTTCCATGTATACATTCCCCTCCGGTGCATATGGGTATGTGTGCGTATTGCACATCCGTCACGCTATTTGTAGAATGCTGGCAAAATGACATCCTTTATTTTACAACAATAGGCAGAGGTCTTCTAAAATAAATCTACCATCTCTCCTGACCCATTAAGCAGAACTAATCCACATGCTATGTCAGGTGCCATTGTAGAATCTTATGGTTTACCGAGTTTTTGACAAGATGTGCAAGATAATTCTTATCTTTGCACTCTTGTATGTAAAGATGTAATGTTTTTCTCTAGTGATTTTCTGTTATCATTGGATTTCAGCATTTGATTATGATATGCTCAAGTTGTTTTTCTTTCTGCTTACCCTGGCTGGAATATGAGATTTCTAGATGTATGAGTTTATAGTTTTTAACAAATTTGAGAAGAAAATAGAGATTCTTTCTTCAAATATTTTTCAGCTGCCTTCTTTCTTTCTGGAAATCTAGCTACACACGTCTTGTAGCACTTGATATGGTACCACTTGTAAGTGAAGCTCTGTTCATTTGTTCTATTTTCTTCTCACCTCTGCCTTCTCCTTTTGTTTAGGGTTTTCTGTTGTTTGTTTTTATGTGCTTTGTTTCTGTTATAGCTTAAAGGTCATTGATATTTTCACCTGCAATGTCTGCTCTTCTCTCAAGCCCTTCTAGTGTATTTTTTCACTTTGAATATTAATATTTTTCATCTTCAGTTTCCATTTTTTTCCTTTTTGTATCTTCAGTTTCCTCATTATGTTTATATTTTGCTTTAAGTCCATCATCACATTTATAATAGGATTTTAAAGATCACCCTCCAATTTCAATAGTTCTGACATTTCTGGTTTCCTTCTTTTGATTTCAATATCCTACACTTATAGCTCACATTTTCTTGCTTTTTTCCTAGAGATATTAAAAAAGGCATGGTTACGTTTTGAGGGTCCAAATTTGACTTCATTTAAAGAGTGTTTGAGTTTGGGCAGTTCCCTTGTAGATTAGTTCGAATGCTTTTGTGGCATGTTTTTAAGTTTAAGTGAGGTCTACAATAACTTTTATTCTAGTCAAATATAGCCCTACAACCAAGGCTTTACCACTGTAAGATTTATTGGGTATTTTAGATGGGCAACAGGTCTTCATTTTGATTGGTTAGACTCAAACGGTTCTCCAACTCCTGTGATTGCTTTGAATTGCCTAGCTACGACTCTGGTAGTCTTTGTTCAGTGTTTTGATGTTCCCCACGTAAGCACAATTCAGTGTTTAGCAGATTCATATTACCCCTTATGCAGATGGTGCGTGCTCTTTCTCTTTATAATCCCTCCATTCCAGTACTTTGCTCTCTCATTGCCAGCAGTATCCACCTCCCCAAACTGTAAATTGTGTGTTGCCAATTCAGCAAGATCACCATGCCCTTCTTGAGTTTCTCCTCCCTGTAACACACTTAGAAAAGTAGATGGTAGCATAAAACCAGAGCATTTGTAGTGTCCATGTCATTTTTTTCTCTTCTCTCAGGAATTTAAGTCCTTTGATAATTGCTGTCCAGAGCCTGTAAATATTTTTCCAGTTTTCTATTTTCTAACAGCAGAATGGCAACCCAATATTAACAACTCAATTTTAATGTCAGATCCTTTAATGAAGCTCTGTGACCCTGCTTATAGGTTATGCTCAATGTAGTGTCCAATATTTATTCTCTTTTACTGTAGCATTGCATCCACTGGGCATTTAGTATTTATTATTAATTGAACTGCTGGTTTCACTTCCATTTTCTGTTTTAAGCCATTTGTTCATTCAGGACAGCTTCATCTCCAGGGGTTTAGATTTCAAGCAGAAATCATTGTTAGATTGTAATGTTAACTGTAGCTTTTCTCTGAAATGTTCAAAAGAAGCCAAAATATACTCTGAATATCCCAGGCTTCACCAGGCTGCAAGTCAACACAAATCTATACTAAGCTTTAATTTACAAATCTTAACATTTCCATGCCCTTACCACTTACTTCAAAAACGGTGACCCTTGAAGATTTACCTTCCCCCAAGTACCACTGGGAATTCCCAAGAGGTATTTTAAACTGGTCTTCAATTTGTTTCTGCTTATTGTTCTGTAGTGCTATGAAATTCAGTTTCTACGTTAGTAGAGATTTCTGCCGATTTACTTATGATAGTAAGAGTATATCTCTGGGTTTATTCTCAGGAGAAGATAGGGGCTGTGTACCTATTAACTCATAGTTTGTGCTTCTTGGGACACAAAACCGGAAGAGCTCTTTCCTTTGGGGTGATCTGCAAGGCTCCTGCTCGCCTCTAGAGAGCATTGCTGCCTTCAAATAGTTCCAGATACAACTGTTCTTGTCTCCACTCCCTCCTTATTGCCGAGTGTGCTAGTGCCCCAGGGTAGCCACCTCCTTTCTGGGAAAGATCTTTCAAATGATCTAATGCATGCTCATATATACTTAGATTTTCCCATGGCCTCTGCAATGGACAATCATCATCTTTGACAGAAGTATTTTTTGGTCTCTCTAGGTTACACTTGGGTAGCAGGAGTCCAGCTGCAAAATTGTTCAGTTTGAACGTGAAACGAAATATAGACAGGTGCCTCTTTCAGCTTATATTGTACTGACTTTTTTCTTCCCTATATAAACTACACTGGTAGGTTTGGGTGGATTCTGAGGTCATCCAGTCTGCCATGTACAGAATACATATATTCTTTCCTGGGATCTTTCTTTTATTACTCTAAGCATTGTCATCCATTTATATAGTCTCACTTTTTTAGAGATTTGTTGGTATATGTGTGAATCTCAGGGCTTGAAAGAGTTGAAACCCTCCTCCCTAACCAAACTCAAGGGATTCCTTAGTCTTCCACCTCCACCCCTGTATATCAGATTTTTTCTAGCTCAAACACAGAGGTTTGTATCAGTTTTTATTCCAAGTAACTAGATGCTCCATTACAAAAGTGTAACAGCCAATTCTTAAATGTTGGAAAATATTCTCAAAGCTGGTTTGAAACTCAAACTTAAGTTGTCTCTGGGTATTATATGGCTGTGTCCTTTAGCAGGAAATGCATGTAATTGTGGCCTTCAGTTATTGCTACATGATTCTTTGAATTTTAAGGAACATTCAATAGTTCTATCTGGAACTATTCGAAGGCAGCAATGCTCTCTAGGGGTGAGCAGGAGCCTTGCAGATCACCCCAAATACTCTTAGGACTAGAATTTTCAGGCGACCATGTCCTACTTTGCGTCAAATTGAAGAGAAACTATTAGAATTTTGGTTCATGCATTCATAACAGTGGGCACCAGTGATTATACCTGGATTTCCATTACTGATAATCATCAGTGAATTATACAAGTTGTGCAGCTTCTGGACTGAATTCCACCTGAGCACCACAGGTCTTTGTATCATGCTGTCCCACTCAGTGGCCCTTTTCTCAAGCAATCACATCAGTACTCTTGGGTTCTTCTGGGGAAATGTTATGTTTTCTTTATATTGTAGGCATAATTTTTCCATTTTTTTTCATAACCAGTTCATTCTCTTGATCCACTTCCTTTCCAATTCTATTTTGAAACACAACAAGGAAAACATTTCTAAGCACAGACAGGGTGACCACCTGTCAACATACATGGCAAAAAATGTTAAGTGCACTTAGAGGAATCTCAAATCTTAGATTTCAGGATTCTATGAAAGCAATAATTGCTTTTCTCCTGAAGAACAGTCACGATGTGTTTTTCCAATTTGTAATGCTTTAAAATTTAATTTCGTATTGTCCAGAATTCTGCATATAATGTTACCACATCAAATGTGAAACAGTCCAATTGTTTTAAATTGAATGATGGCATAAAATTTGGAACTCTTTCTAATAGTTCTCAAAATTTTCTCTTTTACACTGAATGTTCTGAAGCCTTCTTCAGTTGAGAGCCCCTGAAATCCCTGTCAATGTGTATGTGGCCATGTAAAAGATGGCCTTTTAGGAATATATATAAATTATTTAATTATAAACAAATTTATATGATAACAAATGTATGATTAGTCTAAATGGCACCATGGACACATATTTGAAGATAATATGTGAATGCTCTTAAAATGACAAAAAAAGTTTACTGGGTGTCCTATCTAATATATCTTCTAGATTATGTCCACCTTTCATAGTCTTTGTGCCATATTAAATACATGAAAATACAGAAAACTGGTAATTCTGCAAAAGATTCTCATTCATAGAAATGCAAGCTATTCGTGGAAAGCAGTTAACTGTTGTCCTGTGGATACTGACCAATTTTGCATCTATTAAGTAAATTATTTTCAGTATTTCTGATTGCTCATATGTGTGTTTGGCATTTGGGTTTACCTTTGATTCAATTGTAACATAATAAGGGTTTCCTTATCAATTAATTAAAGAAATTTTTTGACAAGTATACATTTATATTTGTATGAAAATGGGGATTTTACTTTTAAAAAATATCCTTTGAAAATTTCTGGTATAATTTAAATGTTTAGCTTACTAAAGCTTGGTTATCAGTGTTTTGGTTGAATGATTTCAAACTTTTATAACTTATCTATGCTCTGTACTGTCTTTGCTTTATCTGGATTTATGCTTTGTCGTAATGTTCCTTGTGATGCAATATTGGAAGCTAGAAATGCCAGTAAGATATTTCCTTGCCAGTTTTATTCAATTAACAAATAATACATGTGAATCAACCATACCTGTGAGAGTCTATTAGCAGAGGTATATCATTTTTTCCTTAATTTAAAAAATTAAATCAACAATTATATAAATACTCTTAGGACTAGAAAGGCTGACGTACTTAACCACATAGGAAGATGGACGTGGAATTTACTCACATCTGTGCTGATTCACCTTATAAACTACTATTTAGAAGTAAGTATTCATACTTCCATTCAGCTTAAGTTAAAATATGAAAACAATTAAGTGCCTACTATCTGTACAAATAAGTAAGTTCTGAGGATAGAAATATGAAAGTTGTGGTACCTGCTCTCAGGAAGCATGAAGTCTAGAAGTGAAAACTGATGATAAAGATAATTCTTCTTGGGTTTATTATTGTATATAAATTGAACAGCTAATCTAATGCTGTTATCGGATGAACAGTCAACACTAGATAAATCATAATTGTTTTATCTCTTATATAGAAAGGTGTCCAGCTTATAGGACACAGTAGTGACTAACTCCAAATGTAGTCATATTTGCCATAATATTTAAAAACAGATTTACTCTAAGTGCTCAGAATACATGGTTTGTTCAGTTTAGTCCATGTAATAATAATTTATTAAGCATCTATTGGGTTACATGTGCTGCGTGGGATAGCAAGGTTAAAAAGATTAATATGGCATAAATTCACCACATTGTTGAGCAAACAATAAGTGTTGTGAAGAAGCAGGAAAAGGAAAGATTAATAATTAAGGATAGGAGTTAAGGTCACAAACACAGAACAATTTAAGCCCAAATGGTGTATAAAGGTTCTGCCCAGAAGACTTTTGATCTGTGGTTTACAGAAGAGTTGGCTTGACTTGGACAAGAAAAAGAGGGATGGACATTCCAGAAAGAACACGTGGTGTGTGCTGTTCCATGGACGCATGAACAAGGGAGTGGTGCCCAGGGACGCGGTGGGACACGGCAAGGGAGACACTGGCAAATCCAGGAGGCTGAGGGAATGGGAAGCAAAGTGCAAGGGGCCGAAGTGCGAAACACAACTGGGAAATTAAACTGATATCTAATTTTGAAGAAGTTTGTATCTTGTGATAAGGAGTTTGCCATAGATCTTCTGTAGGGAAATATATATGAAGTAACATCATTTAACCTGGGTTTTATAGCATTAACCATAAAGGGAAGGTGTGGACGCTAATAGAGGCGGAGAGTAAAGGCAGTGTGTCCATTTGAGAAGTCTGATGATTTTCAGTGTGCACATTACCCTGTCCTTTACCAAGGTATCAGTTCATGACTGTATGTTATTTTTAAGAGGACATTCTTGGTACGATATTTAAATCTGTTGTTGGGTGTCTTTAGAAACCTTTGAAACACCAGGAAGTGAGTTACACCTTCATCATGACCAGCTCCTTGTAGATTTGTGCTTTATGTCAGGATCTAACTTGAAGCATATTCTCTTGGCATGTTCTCTCTCAGAACCAAGCTGCATGCTGTGAGAAGCCCAAACCATATGGGAAGACCACTGATGTTCCAGTTGGCAGCCCTAGCTGAGCATCGAACCAGTCCTCAGCCTTAAATACCAGCCATGTGAGTAAACCATGCTGGTTTCACAGCCTACTTGAGTCCTCAGTTGACTGCAGCCCCCATGAACATCTGGCTGCAGTGACATGCGGAGACTGTCCATCTGAGCCCAGTCAACACACAGAACCAGAGAGGTAATAAATTGTTGTTTCAAGCCCCTACTATCAGAGTTGCTTGTTATACAGCAACAGATAACCCAGACAGGTTCTGACAAACCATTTTGAAATAATATTAGTTTTATTCTATAGTTTATACATTTTTCTGTATTGGGCTAATTCCCTTTGCTGCTTTCCCAACTTTCTTATTTTAAAAAGTATATTGTTTATTATTATACCTTTTTTTTTCTAAATGAACATAAGATTATGTTTACTTTGCTCAATTAAAAGCTGGTTGTAATTTGAGATTTCTTTTAATCATAGAAAATTTTGTTGATATTACAGCTTCTTAATTTCTAGGTCTAGATTTTTGGGAAATGGATCCATTGGAGAACAAAAGTCTTTTATGAATTTTTTTCCATGTACTTATCATATTCATCAAGTTTAGATGAGCTTGTCATTATATTCAATAACTTCTTGAATATTTAGGGCATTTAGTAAATAAACATGAACATTAGCAACTAAAAAGTCTATTGATTTTCTCTTTTCTTCCTTTCTTCTTTCCCTCCTTCCCTCTCTCACTTCTTCTATCCCTCCCTTCCTTTCTGCCACCCACCCTCCACCCTCAAACTGTATTGATTTCTAGATGTTCTGAATGTATTTTGGTGTTTTCTGACTTTTTTTGTATAGTAGCAATATTCAAATATCAAAGATAACATTCAAAAGGATGATGTACTTTGTTCAACACTTTCTGTATCTTACATTCCTAAACACTAACTCATTGTTTCTAAAATTCTTCATCAATATTTACCTTGAATGCATTAATTGGTCTTTTCTCTGAAAGGGATGTTCAAGAAAGAAAGAAATCAGCACCTCTCTATTCACCTCAAAACAATTTTCTGTAAGATGGCTATATTAACTAATGTGACCAGTTGAAAAAAAATAAAAGTGTAGATCCTTGCTATAACAATGATCACTTTTAGTAAAACAGAAATCATAGCAGAATCCTTGCTTTTAGCATGCAAAACTGTCTGAGATATGATAACATGGTGTATTTTTCATGAAGGACAAATGATCACGAAATACTATTTTTAACATCAAAGTTAAGACAATAGATAAATGAAAATGAGAAGAAAAAAATAACCCCCCTCTAGGATTATCCCTGTCATTCACTCCTCAGCCTCCTTATCACTTCTTACCTGCTTCTTCTAGTTAATTTGACTTATTTTCAGTTCTTAGAAGGCACCATGCTGATCAACAGCACTTTATCCATAATTTTTGCATTGCCTAGAATGTTCTTCACAGATCACTACCAGCTGTATTCCCACCTACAGAGCCCTTCCTCTTACAAATTTAAAACACTCATTACCACCTTATGACCCCCTTCCTGATTCTCTCCTTGTTCTTAATGAAACTGGAAATATCCCCGTTTGTGTCTCGATCGATCACATATAACTAGTTTTTCCATGTTTCTTTACAAGCAGGAATCCCTCCATAAAGATAAGATGTTTTTAAAGGTAGAGATGGTAACTATTTGTCCTTGTGTCCGCTAGACTGGCAAATTGATTATACACTGCAGACCATGTACTTACTCACTGAGTAAATGAATGAATGAATAAGTATATAAATTTATCTTGAACCATCTGGAACCCAGATACCAGTGTGGTATATAGGTAAATTTCTTACATAAGTGATATAAATATAACTCATTTCTCTGTGTTGATATGGAAAGAATTGTCCAACTTTCATTAGAGACTCAAGGTTACATTCCATTTTTATTGGCTATCATCACATCCATTTCTCTTGGCTTCAAAATTACCTCTTGGTATTAAGTCCTCTGCCTTATATAAAGTCATGCATATTTCCTCATTTTGTACAACTGTATTTAAAAACAGTAAGCAGACTATTTTGATCCTTTCTCACTTTTCTGTTCTATACGTTTTGAAAGAGAGATACCACTTATTTAATTTATCCTGTAATAAACAGATTTATATTTACTTGTTTAGAATTAAATAAATGCTTAGCCACATCTACACCCCAACCTTCCCCTGCTTCCATGATGTCAAAGTAAGCATATATACTTGTAAGCAATAAAATAAATAAGAATATAAATGTTTGTGGCTGAGTTGATATGTGAGTAGAATTGAGGGTTTCAGAAGAGAAAGGGGCTCCTTGTACTGATATCTTTCCAATTAAAAAAAAATTGGTGGGTTGTATCCTTTAAATATTAGGCTTTTGAAACAGGGTGATTGAAGAAGAACTTTATCCTGCATTTCTCCTCTTGCTCTTTTTGTTACTTTTTAAATCCATGATTTCTCCAGTAAAACACATAAAACATACCTGGCTACTGACTATTGAATTTTCTTTATATTCTTTGCGTGTGCAGTTTCACCCATTATTTTTGATTACCTGTTCTGGCATGATGACAATTTCCTGTAATATTTCTTTTTTCTCCCCAGAGAAATTAATGTCTGTTCCTAGCATTTGTCCCTTATTTTTTGTGTGTGAAAGCTGAGACAAGGAAGCAAGGAATTAATTTAATATTTCAGCAATATCTATTTCATTGGTCGATAATTTATTCTTATAATTTTTACTCTGCAGGCTTCTTCAGAGTGACCTCTGGTCCTTTATATGCTTGAAACACATTTTCTGTAATATTTTGACCTCCTGTGATATTTTTCATTCATTCCTCACTCTGGCTTCCCCTTTCATTCTGTGCTCACGACTCTGCCCTTTGTCTCCTTCCTATAATTCCAAATAGCCAATATTTTATACTTCATATCTGAGCTGCTCATACACTTGATTACTTTTTACAAATCATTTTTCATCTATATTGGATTTTTTTTTTAATTTCTGTGATATTTACCTTTTTGCTACACATAAACACAAGCCTTTGGTAACACGGAACATTAATTTACTTTGGAACATGCTCCAACTTTTCTTCTCTTTTTTGTTTTATTCTATATGCTAAACAAATAAATACATCTCACCACCTTTTTATTCCAGATATGATACTACAGATTACCAATATCTTCATTTCTCATTTATTGGCACCTTTAAGCCCCTCATTTGTCTCAAGACATTCCTTAGTGTTTGTTTATTTCTTATCATTTTACATTTGTGTGTAGGCATCTTAGAACATGGCTCTATCTTGCATGTTAATAAAAATTAACACAATACACTACATTTGGACTTCTCTGGTAGCTATAACTAGTTATTCATGTTCACATTATGCAAAGGATATAGACATAGATCAGATATATAGATGTAGACATGAATTAACTCCTCCAAATTTAGTTTCATTTCAGATATTTTATACCTTCATGCCATTTTCAATATTTTTGAAATAAAATTCTTGAAGTTATTTTGTATCTCTTTATAAAATATGCATTATGCTTTTAACTCTTTTGTAACTTTTATGCTCTTTTCCTTGAAATGAAACTCTAGTTTAAGGTCGTTGTAGATTTTTTTTGTATCTTTCATGTACAAATAGCTTCTGTTGTAATTTCCATTCTTCCATGTTTTCTGCTTGAATGTAGCTTATTTATTCATTCAATGTACAATTACTGAGTCCTATGTACATGTTAGATACTGTAAGGCAGGGAATGTTAACAGACAAACGTGCATGGTCTCTGTACTCATGGATATAATAATCCAATACATTTCTAAAATAATGTGTCATTAAAATTTGAGATAAATGCTATGGCTGTAAAGTGAAGGGAATACTGTGAAAGACTCCTAGAAAAATTTGGTTTGAATTTTGAGGAACAGTTCAGAAAGTTTTCTGTGAGGAAATTTAAGTTGAGATTGAAAGCAACAGTTAAGAGTTACCTAATTGTATTAACTGAGGTTCCTTCAAAAGTAGGGACTATGGAGAATACCCAAAGATTAGGAATTTTGAAAAACCAAGAAGAATCATCAAGGAAAGAGGGATTAATCTCTGCCATGAGCAGTTGGGACTCAATCTTGCCAGAACCTTTTGAGGAGTGTATAGGGTACCATCTATAAATTTCTGTCAGATATCATAAGAAAAGCTGTTGATCCATTAGCTCTCATTCCCCATTGACCAAAGATATACTTAGATATGTTTAATTATTAATACCTTCAGATTGCTCCTCTGTGTATGCCAAGCAAGCTCCCACCTGCCTGTTTCCCATACTCTCTGTGGGAAAAGCCCAGGGCAGAAAGTGAATGATGCAAGTTGCAAGATTGAGTTGAAACACTGTCATCATGAAGGGATTTCCAATCTTCACGCAGCTGTTCCCTGAATCTAGAGCTGGAATGAGAGATGTGGCCCAGAGTCTATGATATGAGCCCCAAGAGATGTTGGGCTACCAGGGAACTGTTGAAGAAGCAGAATTTACCAAGTTCCAGAAGCAGGAATTAACTGAGCACAATCAAAGAAATTAAAGAAGGCCAGTGACCTAAAAACATAGAGGTAGATAAAGGCGCCAAAGTGTAGCCCTGTTAAATGACTTTGTACCCTGGGATTGAGGTACTAGTAAGTAATTAAAATGTACTACATAAGAAATTGTTTCTGAATCATGACTGTATGTTTTCAGTACCCACTGTTAAGTGCATCATTTTTGGTATGTTTCCCATTGCAAGAGTGTTTAAAGTTAGAATTAGACTAGCAAGATTATTTTTGCTCTTCAAAAATGATCACCCTGGGTTGTAGGCCATGCAAAGGAATAACTGTCCTTGGCATGAAGAAGCCGTTTCTGGTTCCCAGTCTGCTGTATCTGGAGAAGTCCAAGGGGTGGCAATGCACATGGAAAACATCTCTAATGGTGGGAGGGAATTTCACATTCATTTTACCCATCAGATAATAGAGAAATGTGTGTCCAAACACCTTCTCCAGCCTGCTCTGGTTGGCAGAGAGGAGCCTGCATTCAGAAAACATCAGTACCATTTACATGCTCTGTAGAAAAAGGAGGGTCTTGAATGGTCTATCCCTGAAAGTGAGTAAAAGCTAAAACCAAAGCTATGGAATTTAGAAAGTAAGTGATAAGCTTTACTGGTTGCTAATAACCTTTAGTTCAGAAGCCTTGTTGAATCTCGATCATTGTAGATTTACACGCAGCTGTAAGATGTATAACTTCTGGGGATCTAAATGTAAAGCACAGTGACTATACTTGAAATTGTGTACTTGAAATTTGCTAAGAGAGTCAATCTTAAGCATTCTCACTACACACACACACACACCAGGTAACTATGGGAGATGATGAATGTGTTACTTTGCTTTGTGGTAATCACTGTATCAAGATATGTACATCAAATCATCATGTTGTACACTTTAAATATATACAAGTCTTATTAAGCATATCTCAGTAAAACTGGGGAAAAAAAAGAAAAAATAGTGCTTGCTTCGGCAGCACATATACTAAAATTGGAACGATACAGAGAAGATTAGCATGGCCCCTGCACAAGGATGACACGCAAATTCGTGAAGCGTTCCATATTTAAAAAAAAAAAAAGAAAAGAAAAAATAACAGAGAATAACCCTGGACCCTTTAACCAGTTCCCCCCAGTGGTAAGATGCGGAAACACTAATACAGCACAACCAGAATATTGCCAGTGACCCAGCAAACACAAAGAATGCTGGGGTCCCCACAACCATCCCTCGTGTTGCCATTTTAAAGTCACACCACTTGTCACTTAAATAACTTTATCTAAATGGAGTCAGGTATATGTAACCTTTTCGCATTAGTCTTGATTCATGTGCCAAAATTCTCTAGAGATTCATCCAAGTTGTTACAGGTCTCAATAGTTTGTTCTTTTTTCTTTTTATTACAAAGTAGTATTCCAAGGTATGGGTATACCATGATGTCTTTAACCATTCACCTATTGCAGGATGTCTGGGTGGCTCCCAGCTTTTGGCCATTGCGAATAAAACTGCTATAAATATTCATGGACAGGTTTTGTGTGACCCTAACTTTTCCTTTCTCTGTGATAAATGTCAAAGAATTCAATCACTGCATCATTTTGGTAATTAACCTAGTTTTTCAAAAGCTGTCATAATGCTCCCAGAAGGGCTGTATCATTTTATATTCCCACCTGCAATGTATGAATGGTCCAGTTTCTCTGCATCCTTGCCAGCATGTGGGTCTTACCATTTTTTAATGTAGTCATTATGATAGGTATGGTAGTCATATCTCATTATGGTTTTAATTTGCATTTCCCAAATGGCTAGTAATATTAAATGACTTTTTATTTGTTTATTTGCCATCTATATAACTTCTTTGATTGATGTCTTTTGTTTTCTAATTGAATTGTTTGTTTTTTACTGCTGAGTTGTGGGAGTTCATTATGCAATCTAGATACTAGTCTGTCATCAATTTGCAGTATTTTGCAAATATTTTCCTCCAGTGTGTAGTTTTCGTAAATATTTAGGTAGTCTGTAAATATTTTCCTCTAGTTTGTAACTTTTCTTTTCAACTTCTTAAAAGGATCTTTCACAGAGCAAACATTTTAAATGACTCTCCTTTGGAATCTGGGGCTGGACTTAATGAGGGGCTAGACCAGTAAAATATGGTAGAGGTGAAATTTTAGGATTTAAGAGGCTAGATTATAAGAATCCTTGAAACTTCAGGCTTCTCTTGGATGTGACAGCTACTTGGATTTGATTTTTTTGTTGGTTTGTAACTGATGAGAAGTACTGGGATTTAATATTATTCTCCTAATTACACTGTGATTGTGCCTTTTGAGGAGGAGGACCACGGAGCTGAAGTACGACGTTTATCACATCCTATCAAGTGTGCATTGTTGACTACTATTTGCTACTATTTTGTGGAGGATTTTTGAATCTGTAATCAGAGATATTGGTCTGCAGTTTTCCTTGTAATGTCTTTATCTGCTTCTTGTTTGTAGTTTTCCTCTTTGTAATTTTTTATCTGGCTTTGATATTAAGATAGTACTTCAAAGAATGAGGTAGGAAATATCTCCTATGCTTATATGTTCTGAAAAAGATTGAGGAGAAGTGGCATATTTTACTTAAATGATGTGGTGGAATTCACGAGTGAAACCATCTGGGGCTAGTATTTTCTTTTATGGAAGCTTGCTGATTATTCAGTATCTGTCTATTCAGGTTGTTTATTTCTCCTTTTTTGAGTTTTGGCAGATTTTGTCCTAGGAACTGGTTCATTTCATCTAAGTTATCAAATTTGTAATCACAGAATTCTTCTTAACTTGTTGCTTTATTGCCCTTTTAAGGTTCATGGTTTCCTTAGCTATGAATGACTGTCAGAAACTGAGCTGAGCTGTCGAGGATCAGAGTCGTTCGCTAAGACAGCACACTAAAATGAACACTAAAAAATCAAGCCCAAAGCTGCTTATTCTTCCATATAAGCCAGTCCCTCCCCATCCCCCATCCCAATTTTCCCCCTGTAATGGCGCAGCATGAGGAGCAGGTGGACTAGAGCACGTGGCAATTGTGTCAAAGTCAAGGGAGCTCCTAACAAAAGATCCTGTATTTTATGAGCTAAAACCTGGGGGGAGGGGCTGAGGCCCAGAGTGGGAAAGCTCTGAAGACTGAGGGAGGAGAAGAATGTCTTCAGGTCCTGGGCACCCTGAGTCCCTGAGGGCAGCTCCATGTCTGCAGTGCCCCGAGTGGAGTCGGGGTGACAGCAGCTTTCTGCAGGAAGGCCGGCCAGGTAAGCCTCTGGAGTGACAGATTACACATAGGTTTTTGACCATGGTATGAGGCCTCCAGGACGCCTTTCATTTCTGATTTGGTAACTGGGGACATCTCTCTTCCTCCTTAGATGAGCGAGAGGCTTGTCAGTTCATGAATGCTTTCCAAGAACCAGTTTTTGGTGTTACTATTTTTGTTGTTTGGCCTGAGAATCTCTATTTCAATGCCATTGATTTCTGCTCCATTTCTCTTTCCTATGCTTACTTTAGATTTAATTTGCCTTTTTTTTTTTTTTTTAGTTTTTTAGCGTGGAAGCTTAGGTTACTGATTTTTAGATCTTTCCTCTTTTCCAATACATGAATTAAGTGATAAAATTTCCCCTCTAAGCACTGCTCTTACTGCATCTCACAAACTTTGAGAAGTTGGATTTTCATTTTCATTTAGTTTCAGATCATTAGTGTTTTCTTGACTTCTCCACTGAACAATGTATTATTTACAAGTGTGTTGTTTAATCTCTGGGATTTTGAGATTTTCAGCCATGTCTGTTAATTGATTTCTTGTTGAAAGGTGGATATGCTCTATCAGATAATAGGAGCTGAGGTGAAAAGGCAATTTATAGTAAAGATTTATGCTAATCTAGTTAGGAGTTGGGCTGTGTTTTATGTTTGCTATAACTAGTTTTGCAGAGGCCTAAAATTCCTTTAGCATCCTGTTTTGTTTTGTGTTCCCTCTCTCTCTCATTACATCTGGACTTCCCTAGGAAATTCTCCTCAGATAGCCTGTCTTTTCAGATTTTTTCAGTTGTAATATCCTGATATATAGAGCCAGAAGGGGAGGGACATTCTGTAGTTTTATGCTGACATCTCAGTCTTTTAGGGTACCATGTCCTGAGCTGTGAACTTACAAGTGCTTTTTTTTAGCTTCTGTTCCTTTCCTCTGGTTGCAGTAGGAAGGATAGACCAGCACAGGTGGAGAACTGTGCTTCCCCCAGGTGGGAAAAAGCTCTAGTAAGATCTTCTTCCGACACTGGGCCTTTGGAGGAAGAACCCTCTGGGCATCTTTCAAAATGCTTACGTTGTCCTCCCCCTAACAGAGCCAGGAGGGTATCTCTCTAGGGTTTTCACCAGGAGAAACCCGGAGGGTATTTTTTTGAGATAAAAATCCATTGTAAGTGTGGGATTCCCCTGAGGTTACAACCCCCAGGAGTTTCTCATGCCCGAACTATTCCACTGTAAACCTCCAGCAACGCATCAAAATAACCTTTTAAGTGTTATTACCAGTTTCTGGCTTCCACAGCTTCTCTTCCAGATGAGCAGACCTCAGCTGTGACCACTAGCTTGTGTCTCCGAACTGTGGAGTGGTAGTTTACCCTGGCACTTGTGTTATTTGATGGCTCCAAGAAAATCTGTTGTCTTACCAGTTTGTCCAAATTTTTCTTGTTGTGAGAATGGGAGTGACTGCATACAAACTCTTTCTTTACATGTTGGGGTGGAAACCGAAGGTCCTGGGCTCTTTTCTGACAAACGTAATAGTACCTTCTTTTCCTTTCTCACACCCGGGGAAGGCGGGGAGAGTGGGCACCTAACCTTCTTCAGAATTCCTGTATTTCTGTGGGTTCTCATAACAGCTAAAAAGGAATTGAGCCTAATTTTCCTTAGTTTTCATTTTAAGGGCTTCTAAATTTTTAAGTTAATATAATGTTGAAAACCACTGTTAACCTATAATCTAAACCACTGTTAATATTAACTACAGCCTAAATCACTGTTAATACTGTCCTCCCATAAATCCTAAGAGCTCCATATATACCATGAGAATCATTATGTATGCATTTGTATTAACAGATATCAGTGAGATCATGGAGGCAGAAATAGAAACTACAGTTTATTTGAAGCCTATAGACTGGCTTAAGCTAACGGTTGTATTTATAGCCATTACTTTATTTAACTCTTACACAGCCTGTCATGTAGTTGTTATTCCTATACTGTGCAAAGCTTTGGAATGAAAATCACATTTCCAAATTCATATAGCAAACTTTTAGAGTAAATGCTTCTGCCAAACTTATTTATCCTGAGTCTACTTAGACTATGAAACAGGATTTTTTTCCTCTTTGTTTTATAATGATGTCAAGCAGTTGGCATCCACCTGATCACTGATTACAAATGAGTCACCAGGAAGAAAATGTTGACCCTGTCTTTCTCCCCTCTTTTGTACTCTGTATCTTCTTTACCATATTGTAGAACCTACGTATGTTACATTCTAATCACCTTTTAAAGGGCATCCTGCCTCAGTATTAATTTATTTTCTTCTTTAAAATGCATTCAGACAGAGTTTAGGCATGCTTGTGCTAAGAATATAAATTCAGCTTTGTAGGAGCTCAACAAGTCAGCACCAAATATTCATGTAATTCTCCACAGGTATATTCATCCACAAAAATATTGCATTTTACACTTTGTGCAAAATCATCTGTTTCTTCTTGTGTTAGCTGCTAATCCCACAGCCTAGCAAAGCATAATCGTACCTTCTCTAAAGCCCATCTTAAAAAAGAAACCTGTCAAGAGAAAAAGAGGAAACGTAATACAGCTTAAGGTGAACCAGTAAGCCTTAACTTTGTCTACACAAAATCTGCTCCAGCTGTAACATAGTGACGGTAGGGGCTCTAATGCAAAACACATGTATGCAGGGTAGGCATTATGACAAATACAACATCCTGAGAACTAGGCATTTTGATAGTTTTTTTTTAAATTTAGATGGTGATTTTTCTTAAGATTCTTGGATAAAAGTAGTCGAAGTAGCAAAATAAGGATCAATAAAATACTCTTTGTAGAAATGTCATGTTACCTAAGTTCCTTAGAATAGGTCCTATTAAAATGTTCATTCTATGGGAGATTTCACTCAGTAGGAAATGACCTTATCATCCCAGTATGAAGGAAACTCCTCTTAACTCATATTGAGAACTTAATTAGCAGTCTTACCTTCAGGAGTGTGAGTCCTTTATGTTCATTCTTTCTAGTGTATTTTGGAGAATCAGTGTTTCCCTGAGTTGTCTGACATACATGAAAGGTCAAAAGCTCTCCATGATTTTCCTCATGGGGATTCCTGACTTTATCTACGTAGTCAGTCAGTCTGAGGGTTACACTCTTAAGATGTCATGGCTTTTATGAAGTCCTTTGAACAGAAAAAGCATTTGATTACAACTATAATAATGTTATTCTTCTCCAAGTATTAAAATCAAAAGCAAACATTCCTAGACCTCACTAAACATTATTTATGAATAGGTACCTTGCTTTTTTTTTCTGTGAAGTTAATTTTCTAAGATGCTATGCAATAGTTCAGTGGGAAACATACAGATTATAGATCTATTTTCCATATTTGAAATATGGAGCAGAATTAGTTGATGCAGATAAACTTTCTGTTTCTTTAATTGGTTATTTGTAGGTTTTAGTTTCTAATAGTTAGGAAATAATGCAATTTTTTTTTTTAGTGTATAGGTATCTTGCTACCTCTTTCTCCTCCATATGTATTTCCTTTTTTTATTAATCATCAAAGTGTTTCTTGAATGTTTGTGAGATAACTTGGTCAAGGTGGAAGGCACTAAAAGGGGGAGAATAACTCCAGTCCATTTTAACAATATCCATGTTTCATAATCTATCTAAAAGCAAATGTCAATGCTTAAGACATGTTCTTGATGGTGCTTAATGATACTAAAGATGTGTGCTAGACTGTCTTCCCATTATGTAGTAGACTTCTATACTTCAGAGAAATACCTATTACTGGTAAAAATTATAGAAGAATGCAATTCAAATTGTAGCAGAAGTTTGACTATTAAAGTTATTCAGACATGGTGAATATAAACTAAACCTTTAATTTGCAAATCCAAATGCAGCTTTTGGTAGCATGACTACTGTAAATTGATGGAGAGGTGATTTTTAAGCAGAACACAAATAAAGACAAACGGAAAGGATCTTTTTTCTCTAAGGACAGTTTTTCCTCTGGTGGTTTGTCAATGTTGGTGTTATACTAGTGTGTGTGTGACTGTGTGTATTGTCATTCTTCACTTACCTAGCTGAAGAGTTAGTTTTCAAATGATCAAATCATTAAAATGTAATATTGTCATCATAAGTATAAAGGAATCATTGTTTTATGTGGAGTTTATTCTATTCTTCAGCTCCCATATTCTTGATATGTTGACTTACAATTTAGTTGATAGGGAATTGAAATGAAAACTTCTAAGAGGGGATTGGGTGTGACATCAAAATAAACAGGCATTGACACATTGTTGTTCAGAGTTGCGTTGTTAAGCACACAAGACCCTTTAAGTGCACATATTTAACTTGTAGTAAAATAGTTTATAGATGAAGAAACAGTGGTGAAAAGAAGCTAAGAAGCAAGAGAGGTTTATTTTGGACCAGGTCTGTATGCTAAGGTCCGCACTCCTACCCATATCCTGCTGTCTTACAGGACCCATATGTATAACTAAACAGAAAGTGATCAATCTTCAAAAAGGATTTTTTTTGAGATTGGGCCAAAAAAGTTGGCCTTCTGGTTTTATAACTTTGATCCTTCTGTTTTACATAAAACAGTACTTATGAAAATACAGGTGGCCCCTCCTTATAACTTCAGAATAGAAAAAAATTGGGTTTGAAACTGTTTTTCCATGAGAACTAGTATTAATTATAACAATTCATTAGAAAGAGCATCACATTTCCAAAATCTGTTTTTCTGATTTGCAAACATTAAAATCTTAATTGTTTCCCCATAGAAGTGTACAGCGATGTATTGACCTCTATTTCTAGGATCAAAATGATTTTTTTTTGCTTCAGCAGTAATTTTGCTTGTTCTTAAATTGAGACAGTATTGCAAAAGACTAGACTACTATTTAGTCATAGAATTACAATTGCATCAAGCTTCCAAAATATCTTAGACTCTGTCAATGTATAGCCCATCTGGTCCTTAACGTTTTCCTCTTTGTCCCTTTTTTCGTTGTCTTTTCTTCTTCCCTCACATCTCTCTTCCTCACACTTCCCCATAAACTGTTTCTTGTCGTGAAAAATGAGCAAAACCACTTTGGCAAGTGTTATTTTAATGTGGCTTTTTCACTGAGTCCAGGACATTCTTACCATGTGACTTAACTATAGACAGACAGCTGTTCTGAATTAGATAGAACATTATTTTTTTCAATCTAGTTGAGTTGGGTCAACGATGTAAAAAATCAATCACAGATGTTTCAAATCCTGGCTATCATGACTCTTTAGCACTTATGGTTTATACCATTCATTTGGAGGAAAGCATATGCTACCTTATATTTTAAATTATTTTTAGAAGTCCTTTTTCCCCTGTATTTCATTATCTTTAATGATGACATAGCTCAAACTTCCTTGCAGACCTTGTAACTAGCCTTGCCCACAGCATATGTTCTATACATGTCTGTTCATTCAACCTAACACAAATCAGGTTACATGTATCGAGTGTCTACTGGGATTCAAAGAAGAAAAAAACCGTTTTCACATCACCGAATTATAGAACATTGTTCAAAGGGATTGTAAGATGTATTGGAAGGAAAGCTTCTACATAACTGTAATGTGAGGTTGTTGAAGAAGTGCTATAAGAAGTTGTAAGGTAGGGAATAGAAGAAGCTGTTCACTTTATCCAGATTGGTAACATCATTAATAACTCACTGTCAGTGAATTTTCTAAGAGGAAGACATTCCAGTTGGCTAGCATTGAAGGGAGCACATAGTAGGTGATCAACACATGTTGACTAGCAGAGGTGTCTCATGAACAGGCAAGTAAAAGGACCAATAGACTCAAATTTAGGGAGGGCTTAAGCAAACTGATTCAACTAGAGCCCAGTGAGCATGAAAGTGTAAGGTGAGAAAGGAGCCTGTAAAATCTGAACCAGCATGTGATCATGGAAGGCAGCATGCAGAAAAATGGCTCCCAAAGACATCTACACCTTAATCTCTTAGAGCCTGCAACATGGGAAAAATGACTTTTTACAGATGTGATTTAAAGTATGAACCTTGAGATGGGCCAATTAACCTGGATTATTGGGTGGGTACAAACAAATCTCATGAGTTTCTAATAATGTGATCAGAAAGAGATATAATGTTCCTGGCTTAAGAGATGAAGGAGAGCCTTGAGCCCAGGAATGCAGGCAGCCTCCGAAATGCTTTGGAAAAGCTGTGAAGGAGACCCTTCTTTCGAGCTTCCAGAGCAGGACACAGCCTCCTGATGCCTTGAATTTAACCTAGTGAGACCCCCGTTGGACTTCTGAACCACAAAACTATAAGATGATAAAGTTATGATGTTTTCAGGGCTTCATAGTATTTGTTAATAACAGAGATTAAAAAAACTAATACAAAATCAAGTGACATGTGGTTAATAATTTATTAGGTTACAGAGAGCTAAGGAAGTTTTTTGAACAAGACAGTGACATTGATTGATTTTATACATATTAGGAAAATGGAATTGCTCCTGGTGTTTAGTATGTAACACAAAATTAATATGTTTCCAAAAGAGATGGAAAATTATTATTATATACATGAAATTCATCTTCAGGTAGAAATTGGAAATTCCAGTGTAACCTTTGTAAGACAATACAATATACTTAATAGAATTTATAACTGCTGAAAATAAAAATTTAAAGAAGGAAGGTATTTTTTCTCCTTATGTTTAATATATTATAAATATATTGTAGAATTGAAGTTTAGAGCAAACACTCAACATCACAACCTAGATTGTATCATTTGTGTTACTATATATGCTTTATCACACATCTATTCATCTATCTATTCATCAATTTATTTTTTATTTAATGTATTTCCAAGCAGATATCAGTAGATTCCAACATAAATGTTTTAACTTATCATTAGCTACAGTCTACACTTGTTTAACATTTTTTCTCTGAATGTAAATTTATATAAAATAAAATGTACTAATTATAACTGCTTATTTAAGTTTTTCAAAAGCCTACAATTGTGCCACTCAAATATCTATCAAAATAATGCCTAGTGCCATCTTCTGGAAGGTTCTATCATGTTCTCTTGTGGGGTAGAAACAATTTAAACCAGCTCAGAAAAACTGGTTATGTATACCTCTTCAATTGTCAACTGTTTTTGACACTAAGTTGGTAGTTGAAATTGGCTATAGTGGTAGTATTTTATCAGGCAATACTCAAACTAAATCAGAACTCCTTCTTTCCCTTGGAGAATTGGTGGTAACCATATTTCTAGTTTTTCCCCCTTCCCAAAAGTAGCTTTGCATATGCTAAAATTTCATAAAAATTGATTGATATAGTGTGTATATGTTGTATAACTTAAACTCTGCTGAGAAACTGAGATTCATCCTTACTGCTGCATTATCAGCAGTTTGTTCCTTTTTATTGCTAATTAGATTTCCAGTGCATGAACGTAACACAGTTTAAGTCATTTTTCTATTGATGGATACTTGGGCTAGTTCTAATGGTTGGCTGTTATAAAGAGAGCCGCTGTGAATGTTCCTATACCTTTACAAACATATTTTTGCAATACTCATGGATAAAAAGCTAAGGCTTGCTGGTCACTTTATATGCTTGACTTTATTAAAAGAAAATAAACAGACCTTAGCCAAAGTGGTTGCCCCATGTTATGGTCTCACTCACAGGGCACGGGAGTTATACTTGTCCCACATCAGCTCCACAACTGGATACTTTCAGCTTTTAATTTTAGACATTTTAGTTAAGTATGTAGTGGTATTATTTTATAAAGCTAAATTTGATTACCTTAATGACTAATGCTGCTAGTGTTTCATTTGTTTGGCTGTTTGTATATCTCCTTTTGTGAAATTTATATTCTAATCACTTATATTTTTTATTCAGTTACTTTATTATTGAGTTGTAGAAGTTCATTTATTTTTAGTAACAGATTTTTGTCACATATTTATTTGTTAGGACCTTTTTGCATCATATGATCTGTCCTGGAGAGTATTCTAGGTTTGCGTAAAAACACTGTGTACTCTACTGCTTTTAGATAAAATGTTACTGTCTGTTAAGTCCATTTGGTCTAAACTGTGGGTTCAAGCCCATTGTTTCCTTCTGAATTCCTGTCTGGATGATATATCCATTGCTGAAAGTGTGGTACTGAAGACCCCTTACTGATGTTGTCTATTTCTCACTTCAGATCTGTTAGTATTTGCTTAATACGTTTGGGTGCTCCAGTGTTGGATGTATTGAATTGAATTCTTGACGAATTGACCCCTTTTCATTCTAGTGTGACCTTCTTTGTCTCTTGTTACTGTTGTTAGCTTAAAGATTATTTTTTCTGATTGCCTTCCTTCATTTTTGTTCCCATGTGTATCCCTAAATTCAATTCACTTATATGTAATTATTGACAGGTATATACTTACTAATGCCGTCTTAATTATTGTCTGGTTTCTTTGTTCCTTTTTTTCTCTTCTGCTGTCTTTCTTTATAAATTATTTTTCATAGTGCTATAGTTAGATTCTCTCATCTTCTATAAATCTGTAGATTTTGCTTTGTGGTTACATGAAACTTACATAAAACATCTAATAGATGTAACATTGTGTAACATCCTATTTTACACTGATAACAGCTGCAATTGCTTGTAAATACTCCACTCTTTTATAACCCTCCTTTTATATTGTTGATGTCACAATTTATATCTTTTTATATTGTGTATTCATTAAATTATTGTAGCTGTAGTTATTTTTAATAACTCTTTTCCTTTAAATCTCTTAACTCTAGTTGAAGGTTAATACTTTACCATCTTATTTGAGTATTCTGCGTTTGCACATATACTTGCTTTTACCAGTAGGTTACTTGTTGTATTTTTATGTTACTAATTAGCATTCTTTCACTTTGGCTTCAAGAACCCCTTTCAGTATTTCTTGTAAGGCAGGTCTAGTTTTGGTGAATTCCTGAAGGACAGATTTGCAAGGTAAACTGTTCTTGCTTTGTGGTGTTTTTTTTTCAGCACTTTGAATATATTGTCCAACTTTTTCCAGACCTATAAAGTTTCTGCTGAAAATTCCACTGATAGTTTTATGGGATTTCTCTTGTAATGTACAAGCTTTTATTTCTCTTACTGTTCTTAAGATTTTCCTTGTCTTTGAATTTTGACTGGTTATTTATAAAGTTACTTGGAGAAGATGTCCTTAAATTAATTTTGATTTATGAGCTTAATGATATACTTAAATCTCTCCTACATTTCTCTGTCATTATTTCTTTAACTTTTCTGCCACGTTCTCTCTTCTGCTGTTCAACTCCTGCAACTCCAAAAATATATCACTTATTAAATTATGTAATTTATAAAGTTTCTTTTGATGGCATCTTATAGGTCTTGCAGGCTTTCTTCACTCTTTTTCCATGCTTTTTTTTAAATACTTCTTTCACTGGATAATTACAAAGTTCCTATCTTCAGTCTCACAGATTCTGTCTTCTGCATGATCCAGTTTGCTGTCGATGCTCGGTACTGAATTTTTTCATCTCATTCTATTCTTCAGCTTCTGAATACCTATTTGATTCTTTTCTTTTTAATTTCTTTTTGTTAAACTCATTCTGATCATATATTTCCTGATGTCATTGAATTGTCTGGGTTTTCCATTGAGCTTCATTAAAATAGCTGTTTTGAATCCATTATCAAGTAACTCACAGATGTCCAACATTTGGGGTTGGTTACTGGTAGATTCTGATCCTTGGGTGGCATCCTGTTTCCTTTATTGTCTTTATGTTTTTGAAGTCTTGCATTGATGTCCTCAGATTTGAAATAGTTAGTTACCTTCTCCAGTTTTTACTGATTAATTTTGGGAAGAAGATGCTTTCCATCACCCTGCTGGGGACTCTGAAGCTTTTTCAGATGGTATGTGGACAAACTTGTCTTCCAGTCATATAGCTCACAATTCAGTACTCTGGATGGGGCAAGAGAAACTAAACCCCTTGGCAGCAATAATACATATGAGGAAGCCAGGTGTACAGTCACACATTCTCCCTCTGTCTCTAGAGAGAAATGGCAGGCTAAGGAAGATCTCTCATGGTCCTAAGCTTTGCCATTTTGGGGGAGGTGTGATGCATGGAAAGTCAAACTGTTCATCTTAACATCTCCGGTGTGTCCAAATTCACATAGGCATGTTTTCTCTAATGGTATGCTGGGACTTCTTCTCTGGAAACCTGGACTTCCATGAAGGCTGTTTTCATCTGTAGGTAATTGTCAGCATTTTCCAGGGACTCCTGGGCTACGGACAAGAGAAGCTGGAGCTGGTTCACAGGCTGCTGTAGAACCCATAGCCAGATCCAAGCTTTGTGTGCCAATCACCAAAGACATGGTGCCCCAGATTGTTCCTGGGTCCCTTGATATGTGTGCTGGATCCCACAGCTCACTTAAAGGCATTCTTGTCTGTGGATGGATGTTAAATTTTTACTGGGGTGTGACAAACAATGAATATCTTATGCCACCACGATGCTAATGTCACCCATGCATTTTATCTTGTCAAATGTATTATCATATCATAAAATTATCCACAATAATATTGTATTATCCTTTTAACGTCTTCAAGATCTAGGGATAGCTCTCTTTCATCCCTAGCTTATCATAATTGCTTAGTAGTTCCTATTGTATCAATACATTAAATATGTTTTTGCTTTGCAAACATAGACCTCCATATACTGTTCTCATTCTTCATGCTCTTGTTCTGTTATACCAACATATTATAAACAAGAAAAGATGATACAATCTTTTTTGCTTTAAATAATCCTATCCATTTGAAAGAAATAAGGAAGAGGAAAAAAAAGATTACCTGGTTTTGATGCTCCTTATTTCTAACCTGAAGAACTTCTTTCAGAATACCCTGTAATGCTGGTCCAGTGGAAATGAGCTCTCCATTACCTTTTACATGAAAATCAATCTATTCCATTTTCAGTGTCAATGGGTATTTGCTTCATAAGATATTGTGGCTTGAGAATTAATACCTCCCATTACTTTAACGATTTCCCAGTGACTCCTGGACTTTATATTTTTTATAAAGTTAGAATTCATTCCAAATGTGATCCTCTATATAGAAAGATGTCTTCCTTATATGGCCTCTTTCAAGGCTCAGGATTTTCCCATCACCTTTGTTTCTCAGCAGCTTGATTACAAGATGACCAGTAGAAGCCTTATCTGCATTTCCTGTCTTGGGTACTTTTCTCTTTGCTAAAAACTGCTCATACCACTGGTGTAAGGGTCAGAGACTCTGAAAGCTTTTACCAGGAATTTGGTGATACTCTCTCTGGCTGTTTCCTTTCCGGGATTCTCCTCTCTCTCCTCAGCAGCATTGGCTGCTCTGAACTTTTGCCAGCGGAGTTCATTGCCAGAGAAGGAGCTACTGCAGTTTGCCCTAAAGCTAAAAGACGTAGGAACTGATTCCTCCCCTATCCTGTTCCCTTTTCTTTATGTGTCACCTCCGTTATTATTCTGCTTGCATTTGGTCATATGTCACAGCATTTAGGGTTTTATAGTTATCTGGTAGGGATGCGTCTGGTAGGAAATATTCAGCCGCACAAGAAGTAGGACTCGAGGAGTATGGATTTTTAATAAATTAATAACCAATGTCTTTAAGTTTGGTGAATAAAATGCAAACTAACTGAATTACTTTGTACTGCTGCTGAGCCCACTGATCTGGAAATGAACCAATTTCATCCTCAATGTAAAAGAAACAAAAATATGAAGAAACTATCTAGTGATTTCCTCTGAGAGGCTTTACTTTTCATAAAGGCAATCCGGGAGCCATCCTGGATAATAATAGTATCATTTTATTTTAATGGCAGAAATTTTACCATTCTTCTTACTCATTTTCTGTAAGATTTATGAGGTCTCTGGCTTTACAAAAAGGAAACTGGGCTAAGAGAAAAATGGTTTGACTATAATATGATCATTATGAACTTGCTTACAAAACACTCTAGTCCAAATAGATCAAATCAATTCACAAATATACTGAGCACCTTTGCTAAGGGCAGTATACAAAAGTTGAAGCTTTTATGCTCTCCTTCCTTGAGTGACATTTCAATAGATTATGGGTGACAGACACATGCAGATATAACTTTAATTTTCCAAGTGACTGCTATGACAATGATGAATACAGAATGCTCTGGAAACACATGGATGGGACATCAAACCCAAAATTGTCATGAGGGGAATAAGGTGGCAGCCATTTATGTCTTACTGTAGTAGATGAGCTGAGTCTTAAAGGACTATTTTAACTTAGTCGAGTAACTGGAACTCTAGTTTCATCCAGGTCACCGTTCCAGTCTCAGAGATACCTTCCTGACCACAATACAGTTATCTCTCATTTCATTTTTTTAAAAACTGCTTACTACCTTCGAACATGTTTTCCTCCTTTTTTTTCCCGCTCCCCCAACCAGTATGTCAGTTGCATAAGCATGAACTCTTTTGTCTGTTTAGTCACGACTCTGTTCACAATATAAAAACAACTTCTGGAATGTAGTAGGTTCTCAAATAGTCAGTATATAAATGTGTTGATAAATGTTGTAAATGATGAGCAGCAAGCAATAAGATGAATATTTTTGACAGACGGCATAATGTAGCCCCAGCATGTTGTACTAAGATATTTGGAATTTGTTCTGTGTGTGATGGGAGGTTATCAGAATGAGAAAAATAACATGTTTACACAAATCACTGTGATAAATACAGAGATAATAGACCTACAGGGCAAAAACAAAGTTATTACATTGATTGGCTGACAAGCCTTCAAAAGCAAAAGATAATCATTAAATCTAATTTCAACAGAGAATACAAGTTTTGTGAAAGAATAAGGAAAATCCAAAGAGGTAATCCTTGAAGGTTTATGTTTTGTAAATGACAAATCTGCCTTGCATAAATTCTGCCATCTGAGAGTTCTAAGGGTACTCTGAATGTCTAAATTATGTAAGACTCCTGTAGACTCTGAAACACCAAAAAATAAAAAGGAAATTAGAGGTGTGGGGTGGATATGGCAGAGACCATAATATTAGAAGTCTCAGTATTTACCAAGGCACATGTGTGTAAGAAAATGACCTGTTGTTGAACCCAATGGGTTATGTATAATATGTGGGAAAAACTGCAGATGAGGTTAGATTATTAATCAAATACTCATGGATTCACTTCTTTACTCAAGTATTAAATTAGCCATCAGTTATGTACTGTGCTTTCTTCTGGTTATACTCTGTGAGTAAGTAGGTGGACGCAGACTGTGTTGAGGAGGTTTGTGTGTTAGATGTTATTCAAATATCAATTCAAATACATACTCGTGAACTGCAGTAATGGATTAACAGTATGACAGGGAAATAAAATTTGACATGGATCATCAGGAAATAAATCCATGAGAAAGTAAAATTTTAACTGACATAGAAAAAGATTAAGAGAAATTAAGAGGGTAAAGGGAATGGAGGTAGAGTACTTACCTGCAGAAGACAAAATATTTGCAAAGGTTCTACATTTGGAGGAGGACAGAAGATTGGTAGGCAGTAAAGGTCTGAAGGGCAAGGAAGAAAATAGAAACATGATATGTAGGGCATGTAAGGGCCAGACTATCTAAAGCCTTGCAGTCCATCTATGACTTGGACTTTATCTGCAAATAAATAGGAAGTATAACATTTTAGATGCTGAACCAAGGAGTTGAACATCATCTTTATTCACAGTGACCCACCAAAGGATTGAAAGCTGAGAGTCCCCTAGCTTTCAAACAGGATTCTGACCTCTCTTCATTCATTTAAATTACTTCTTAAGCACCTATTGTGTGTCAACTAGAAACTAGATCTACCTTGGTGGACAAAGCAGATGAGGCTCTTGCCCTCTTGAAATTCACACTCCCTTGGGAGATGGATTTGAAAGAAACAATCTGAATGCTGCTGGTTCTTATCTTGTGACCTGTATCATCATTGTTACATATTCCAAAGAAATAGAATACACTAAAGAAGAGCAAAAATCAATATGAGTCTTAGGTATCTCTTGACGAGATATGATCTGTGGGGTAGGGAGTGAGGGTGGACCATGAAAAATCATGTCACACAACACACTCCTGACAAACCATCTTTAGAACTCTCTCTATAATATACATTCACTCTTAAAACATTTGTATTTTAGGCCAAAAAGACATATAGAAATAAAATGAATGTTTAATAATGGAGACTAACATAAAAAATGAAAAGCTAGTTTTAGTGAAGTTCTAGTACCACATAACAAAATATAAATGTACATAAAAGACTATAGCAAAAAGGGAAACAGAGCCACAATTATGGTAGGGCTCCACAAGACAATGAAAGATGAGGTATATACAAACACATATGCTAGTGTATAGAAAGTGTATGTATGTCCTATAGATATATATAATTCATGTATTTGTCTATATATAGGATGAAGGATCTCATATACAAATTTATAGCATGTATAAGTTAGAAGATTTCCTTTAGCACTTTTTCTAAAGTGGTGGCAAAGCTAATACTTTGTTACAGGTGAGAGTATTAATTAATCTATGTGTTGATAGCTTCTTACTGAAACTTATGTAAGATGTAATGATATTGTTAATGTAACCTACATTTCCAAAGCGTTAAAGGTATGGATTACTAATGCAGTAAAAATGTAAACATAATAAATTAGAGTCCTCTAAATTAATTAATAAACCAACACAATCTCTTGAGACTTAAAAATACATTAACTAAAAAAGAGATCAAATATAAATCTACATAACCACTAGAAAATAGTAGTAATGTAAATACTAGTTATTTTAACTTATTATATGTGGTATAACCAGTGTCTCGTATAAAAGTCAAAGATCCAAATAAATCTTTCTAAACAAAAATCAAGAAAATATATAGAACTTCCAACTGAATAAAGTATAAAATCACAAAATATGTTCAAGGAAAACATTTGATGATATTTTACTTAATTTCAAAACAATCTTGGTAAAAATGAACAGATAATTTCTTCACAAGATTATATGTATGTATGTTATCTCAAAAGGTAGCATCATGTCAAATAAGAGACTATAAAAGATTTGTTGTTTAAATTAGGAACTATTGTGATCACTGTTATCAGACATTATTAGGCAGTTAGACAAATGCAGTAATAAAGAAAGATATACAGATATAATTCTCTAAAAACCCTTTTGAGTATGTCTGTATTGTTTATTGCCGGTGCCGCAACTATAATAATTGATACCTGAGTTGGTGTTAGGAAATAGACCCTCAAAACATTCTAAAATTGAGTTATTCGCACTTTGATAAGCAGATGGATGACATTTTTGACAAGGGGAAATGGATGACAGGCAATCCTTGGTTTTAATAGCTTCACCATTACAGAAATTATTACCAGTGTTGGTTTGAACTTTAGTGGCAGTTGAAGGCATGGCAAGGGGAGATCAAGTGACTGTGGCACTTAGTCATTCCAGTGACAATCATAATTATGATTATGGGGTAGACTAACTTCTTATGCTTTCAATGAAGGACTTAAACAATGATTACTAGATGTGAAGCTTTGAACTCCAAATTAATGACACAATGGAGACTTAGAACATGTCAGTGTAAACGTTAGAGAAGTTATTTTTCTCATGGACTTACAAGCAGACATGCTAAGGATCAGGCCTGTAACATGACTGTATGGTTATGAGAAACAAAGCCATTTGAATGTAATTAAAGGTCCATAGCTTTGGCGGGTTTACTGAGTTACCTGTAAGTTTGTTATTGTTGTGGCCTGGAGCAGAAGTTCTATCATAGATTCAGGTTCTGATGCAAGGCATTCCTATTATTTGCTCTTGTTACTACACATAGGCAGCTCATGTCTTACTGTACTAGCCAGGGTAGTGGATCTCAAGTACAGTGACAAACTGAGTAGTTGCTACATTAGGAGATATAAAGTTTATGTCTGGGAGCCAGGAGGTTCACTGGGTTTCTTCTCTGTACTCTGTTTTCCAGTAACAGTACTTACTGGGAAACTGCAGTTGCCCAAAAAAGGTAGGATCACTAAGCACTTGGGTCCTATAGAGGTGAAAGGTAAGGAGAACATAGAATGAATTTTATAATTATCAATTTTGGCTCCATTCTCAGCTCCATAGGTGATGGTCATAGTTGCTATGTTGTAGTGTACTTGTTTTTCTCCTTTTCTTTGGTACTTTTTCCAAATAGTATGATGTGATGAAGGTTACAATTTAGATTCCATGTGAGAGTACCACCTGAACTACAGGGCACTTCATATTTCCCTGTTGCTTTTCACTAGCCAAAGATAGAAACTCCTTAGATATGCTTCAAGGTAAGACTGGCTAAATATGTATGGCATAAGCATATGATGAAAAACTGGTTGCTAAATAAGAGGAACATGTCTGCTTTGTTTATAACGATATGGAAGGATCACCAAATCATACTGATATGTTGAAACAGTAAGATACAAAGTATTGTGTATAATATTACCTCAAAAAGTGTGTGTGTGTGTGTATTATTTAAAGGGTGTGCAAAACATATCCTCCAGAGGACACAGGGTGGCTGAGGAACAAAGAAGAATGTCTCACTTGACTTAATTGCACAATTTTGGTAAAAACTGTAAGTGTTTAATTTTAACTGCATGCATGCTTTATATATTCAAAAAATAAATAAAACTTAATGATAAAATTTAAAAATCTTAATACAACCATTTTAATAGTGGGTCAACAGACGAAAAAATGATATTTCAGAAGATGAAGAAAAAAAGCATTCACTAAAATTTTAAATGTATTCAGTCTTGATTTTAAACTTTAAAACAAATTAAGAGAAAGGTCCCTTTGCATCATGATAATGATTTATACATATCCCAAAAGACAGCACCTGATGTATAGTAAATGTTAAATAAATATTTGAATGAAGAATTTCTCTATGATGAAATACTGGAAACACTCCCATTGATATCAGGAAAATATAGGGTCTCCAGTATTAAACATTACTCCTTAAAATATGGAAGAATTAAACAATTAGATAGTAGAATAAAATAGAAATATAAAAAGTTGAGAATTTTGAGAATAGAAAAACAAAATAGGTAGGTATGGATTTAAGAAGCTGCTAACAGTCATAAACAGCTACTAGAATTAATAATTGAATATATTAATATCACAGACTAATAAATAACATTTTCTACATTTTATTATATAAATTATAAAAACTAAAATAATCTTTCAATATATATGTGGAAACTCTATGAAAAGTTGCCTTTGTATATTTCTAAATATTCTACCAAAAACACTTTTCTAATCAGAAGAAAACAAAAAATATTCTTTCAAAACTGTTATTTTAATAACTTGCTATGAATTTAGTTATCATAAATCAAACAGAAAGCTCAGGAGTCAGGTGTTTGTATTCAAACTAGAATACAATGTTTTTATATTTCTATCTCACTCTATCCAGTTGGTTAATTTTCTAGTTTTTTCTTTTTATAAAGGTGAAAGTGAATACCTTTACATGTTGCTGTTGACACTATTGGTTGCCTATAATTACTTTTCATTTAAATGTCTTTCTCTTTTAAACAATGATTAAAATATTTCCACTTTGAAATCCTACTTCATCCACAAGCTGTACCCTTTGCCTTTAAAATAATATATTTATATACTAATACATATACATACCTGTGTAAGTTTATGTGCCTGTTGAGTCATGAGGATATTAAGAATGACATTTCCAAGGGAGTTGGAAAAAGATCTTAGTGTGTGAAGTGAGACAGAAAGTTCCTCCCAAAATCACATAGAACATGAAAATACAGCAAATACAACTAATCCTGAAAGAGGAACCCAAAGACTGCAGAACAGACTGCCTACATCTGGGGAAAAGAGAAGACCTCACAGAAAAGGGTAAAGTAGTAAAGCTGCCATCTGGGAGGAAGAGAAATTGAGCTTGGAGGGAGTAGAAGCCCAGGACTGCTAAGCACCCAGCCCTCGAGATTTGCTCTGGGAGCAGGAACCCACATTACATGGTACTCTGGAGATTAGTGGGGTTCGAAAGCAAAGATGAACAGAATACTCAGAGAGACTGAGATTATAGTCTCTTGTGGAGAGCAGGTACACAAAATTGGCCCCCCTGGGAAAAAAGAAAGGCAGACACTTTTAAAGACTTCCCAACAGCAAGAGGGGCACAAAAGGGGCAAAGATTACACAGAGCTCGCTTCTCAGGAGAAGGCAAGTGAACAGAATTATCCTGGAACACTCAGCCCAGCAACTTGGGAATGCTCAGGAGCGTCAGATGCTTCATCCCCTGACTGGCAACACGTCCCTGAGGGTTACCACTATGGTACGCAGCCTGCCACTCTTTCCTCCTGGCACTGGTCCTGCACACCTGGTGCCCCTGCCATCACACCAGGCTAGCTGGAGGGTGGCCCTGTATAAGGCAACAATAGGGGCATAGCACAGAGGATCCTCCCTGTATGCTCAGCCTACTGTCCTGGGCACTAAAGGCAGGTGCTACATCTGGGAAACAGGAAAGAGCTTTTTCCTCCCAGCAGGCACCAGTTCCTCTTGCTTGCAAACCAGCCATTCCTACAGGTGCTTGGCAACTCCAGAGAGTAGAGCTGCTGGGCACTAGAGGGTGCTGCCTACACAAAGTTATTATTCCACAGGAATCACTAAAAAATTGAAATGGCAAAAGAATTTTGTACAAACAAAACTAGAGGAAAAGACACCAAAAAGAGGGCTAAGTGAAACTGAAATCACCAATCTTCTTCTTAAAGATTTCAAAATAAAAGTCATAAACATGTTCATGGAATTACAGAAAAAATATTCAAGATCTCAGGAAGGACTTCAACAAAGAAACAAAAACTTTGAAAAATAAAGTATCTGAAATGAAATGTACAATGGAGGGATTTAAAAGTAGATTAGATAAGGTAGAGGAGATGTTAAATGAAATAGAAATTCGAGAACAGGAAAATAAGCTGTGGCACAGTGAGAATAAAGGATCTCTAGGAAGGAAAGAATAATAAGAGGACTGTGCAACCAATCCACACAGAACAATATTCACATTATAGGAATATCAGAAGAAGAAGAGAAATAAAGAGGGATAGAAAGTATCTTTGAAAAAATAATTGATGAAAACTTCCCCAATCTTCAAAATGAAATAGTCTCTTAGGTCATGGAAGTGCAGAGATCTCTGACCACAAGGAACCCAAGGAAGACAACACCAAGATACACAATAATTAAAATGGCAAGGATCAAAGACAAGAATAGAGTATTTAAAGCAGCCAGAGAGAGAGAAAAATGATCACTTATAAAGGAAAGTCCATTAGGCTATCATCAGACTTCTCAGCAGAAACCTTACAGGCCAGAAGGGAGTGGAATATGTATTTAATGCAATGAAACAAGGGCTGCCAACCAAGAATACTCTACCTGGCAAGAGTATCATTTAAATTTGAAGCACAGATTAAACAATTTCCATTTAAGCAAAAGTTGATGGAATTTACCACCCACCAACCATCTCTACAGCGTATTTTAAAGAGACTGCTCTAGACGGAAGTGCTCCTAAGGCTATATAGCTGCCACCAGAGAAAATAAGACCACAGTAAAGGAAGTGGACCAATTAATTACTAAGTTAATGCAAAATTAAACCAACTACTCACAAGGGTAGTTCAGGGATACACAAAGAGTACAGAATATGGCAACTAATATATAAAGAGTGGAGGAGGAAGAAGAAGAAGGGACAAAAAAAGATGTAAAAAAAAGTTTAGTTTCTTGTTATAAAAATGGGGAACATAGAGTAAACCTTAAAGATTAATTATGAGAAGTAAATGAACAGTGTACATGTAAATCTCCTAGTTAAGTGCCTAGCATAATACAGTGTCTTCCCTGTTGGGGTCACTCATACAAACATAAATTTATCAAATAGAAAGTTGCTGGATCTTTTCTGCTCTATTTTCCCAAGATAACTCCAGTTTTCCTATTTGGCCACTTTTTTTTACTTCATTTTCATTCTCAAGTCATTTTTTGTGCTTTTTATTCCAAAGCAGGTTATGAAAATTCTCAGCTCCTCATTTTCCAGGTTTTTACATAGAATAACCTGGTCTCTGAACCAAAACAAAAATTTTGGAGCCAGTTGGCAAACATACATGGAATAGAAAACAGGAAAAATTGGAGAGGAAAAGCACTTGTGTGGTCTTTTTAAATGGAAGACGGGAAGAACAAGAACAGAAATCATGACCTTAGCAGTAACCCTGGAAGAACCCAAGTGGGGAAGCACTTGTAAATCGGTTCCCGCGTCCTCTGTTTCAGCGGCTTTACATTTAATTCATTGATGTTTGCTCCAGTTCTTCTAGGAAACCCTTTACCTCACTGACGTGCTTTTCTCTTTCCTCCACAATGGCCATGCTTTGCCAAGTGTCTCCTGTCTGACGGTCTGCCTGTCCTCCTTTTATCTCCTTATTCTTTCAACCCTAAGTACTGAATTTCATCTCTAGGCTGATCATCGAGTTAGGTCATATAAAGGACAAATTACAGTTTGTATGAATATCATATTCTGATTGAGAAGAAAAGCAATCAAAACAAAATGGAAATGAAGAAAAATCTTTGGAAATAGATCTACTACCATATATAGCAAAAGGCTTTGGTACTTGGAACATGAATCTTCCAAGATGAAAGTAAGACTGTGTTTGAGCTCCTGCTGTGGACTGGCTAAGTGCCATTTATATTGTGCAAGCCTTAGAATAATGGCAATGTCTAATTTCCCCGTTTTGCAATTGTGGGAAACAGTGTTCCTAGGACAAGAAAGTGGCTGAGGTAATAGTATGAGCTTCTTGAGTATTGATACCTATGATTCGTCTTAGCTGTGCACTCCCACATAGCAGTGTGCATGGGATATGGTAGCCCTCACTCAAAATTCATGTTTTCTGATTTTAAAAGTCTAAGTTTTCAGTGCTAATACTATAGAAATCCTAGAGGGAAGTGGTTCACTCTGCTCTAGGATGGAAGGAATGTGGACATAGGAGAACTGAGACAAAAAGCTTCCTTGCAGTAGTTGATATTTAACCTGGGTCTTTAGTAAGTAAATTCTTGCTGGTAAATAGGCTCCTATTTCAAACATACAAATAGAATACTAATTTTTTTAAACTATCTACTGAAGAAAAGTCTATAATTCCCTCAGAAATTTCAACAGATTCTTGGTACTCTAAATGATTTTGAAAAAAAATGTAAGTGATCTTGGATAACAACAATATTCCTGGTTATGTGTGTGTGTGTGTGACAAATTATAATTCTCTCATTTTTTACTTTGCTTAAAGTCATGACTTCTTTGGTTTTTTTTCAAATAATAGTTTTCATATCATATACGTTCTCCCTCCTTTTCTTACTGGAACTTGCACCATGCTTCTTGTTTTAAAAAAAAATTATAATACATGCTTACATAAGCAGACTTCAGTTTAATAGTTTAACTTGCTTTAAAAAATATAATCAGCCAACCCCTTATTCTATTGTCACTTCATTTAAACATTCTCCTAAACATGAAAAGTTTGTTCAGAAGTCTCCTAATACTCAAACATCAAGTTAGGTGTGGGCAGCTGAATTCTTGAGCCCTAACATCTGTCAAAAATTCCATTTATTTCTTCATCTTTAGATTGCAGCACTACATTGACTCCTAAAATAGTTCTGTAAAAAATAAGACTATACCACCTTTATCTTCTCAATCAGAGCCATCATAATCTGCCCTTTTTGGTCCCTTTAAACTTGGCCAAAGAAAGAAATCTTCTGAAAAGACCTTCAGTATAGTTTGAACTTCTCATCACTTTGATCTTACCAATTTTGGCATCTCACATTTGCTTTTTAATTTTCAGTATTTCTGCTCAAATTTCATCACCTTCAACACAATATCAATCACTTTTAAAGAAACTGTTGCTTTTTTAAATTCTTTGAAAATATTATATTCTTATCTTTACCCACAAGCCTCTTGAAAACAGTATTCTTTATCCTTGATAATTCCATTCCTATTGTGAATGTTTTCCTATTTCAATAAGAGTTTATGAGGTTCTTCAGTTTCCAAATATGGATAGTTGCTATTATCATTGCATGAACTGAAACAGAATTTGCACATCATGTCCCATTCTTTCTTATGCTTAATGCAGTAAGTCCTATTTTCCCCCAAGCACCCATATTTGACCAGTCCAACTCCCCTGTGAGAAATTTTTCTATTCATCTAACTTCAATGTCTCCTATTTAACTGACTCTCATTTACTCTTTTTTGAATCCTTGGAGGCATAAGCAATAACCTGCTAACAACTGACCTCCTCATTCTTTATATTTGTTTTTTGAAATATTGCTTGTTGTTCTCTGAAACTATGCTTTTCAATAAATATTATTCTGTGGAATAATGGTTTTGTAAAGGCTGGATAGGGAAAAAAAACAACAAAAAGGTTCTGTGGTCAAATGAATTCAGTCAATACCACAAAACATGCTCCTTTGTTCAATGCACATCAATTAACCTATTAGTGGCTCTATGAAGATTTAGAGCAAAGAGGCATGTTTAACTTTATTGTATTCAGCACTTCTCAATCTTATTTCAGCATGAACTTCATTTTTCATGTGATATCTATGAACACTCCATGAAAAATGCTTTGGGAAATAATAGGCCTGTCCTCCTGTTGTGATGTTTTCATCACTTAGCCTATTTTCCATGATTTGTTCATTTGATTAGCTTAAATATGTCAATATTTTCCTTTTTTTGGAGAGTACTGTTACAAATTCTACACTACAGTCCAGTAATGGTCAGATGAATTTGAAGTAGAATGGAAAAACAGTTTGAGCCTTGCAAAGTGGGCTAATTGTGATGTATTTTGGCATCATCCTCACTTCTCTTTTTATTCTGAGGGAACTGCCCCTGCATGGATGCCCAAATCAAATGGTAATCTGCGCTGACCACCTAGTGTTCCTCCTTATCCTTAAGCCATCCAGTTAAAAGTGCCTCTTTTTCTTTCAAAATTCTTCTCATGGTTACATAATGTTAAAATGGTGCTAAACCCAATTATGTTGGGCTCTTCCTCTATTGCCACATGTTCAAAGAGTTGAGTCTCCCTGTCAGGTTACAGAGGTGAGTACTTCTGTCATGCTTGTAAAATCAAGAGAACAAGATTCAGAGTTAAGTGAGTTGTGCCAAAGCGTCTCTTTGAATTCCTGAGACAAGGGCTGGTGCTTAATTCATGCATCGTGCCCCCCTCTCAGCAGGCAACTAGCAGTTATTCCAAGGCAGGTCAAAAACCGGAAAAGCAAAGGAAAGAATAAAGGATCCGTAGTGTATGTATTTGACAGTTTGGTATGACCTATACTCTAATGAGTACAGAATGTCGATAAAGATCACAGCAAAGCAGTTGTTGGTTTCATTTTGATTAATTTTATCTTCCATACGAAGCAAAAACAGATTCGAAGCAAAATAAATCACAAAGAAGTGTTTTAAGAGATAAAACCTGTCCTATTTACCACTGTTCTGTTTCCCTTAACTAGGAATTCAAAAAGAGGTTTATACCACCAAGAAACTCAGCTCAAACTGGGCTGGGGGCTTGAAAGTTCTTGATGGGACTTCTCAGAGCTGCTGGTGGATGTTTCTGTCCTGAAATACACACACTGGGGCCTTGGTTCTTAGACTTTCTTGTGTACCCTTTGCACTTCCATCTGTTATCTTTCTAAATTTCAATCTGAGAGTGATACTTTTTCCTAAAATTTTCTGTGGAGGACTCTAGTAGGTATGGGATAGATCCACGTTATTAACAATATTCAGTGCCCTCCAAAGCCTAGTACAAACTTTCATTAACCTGCTTACCGGAGAGTCCTCCGCGCCCCACTAGGGGGCCACAGACACCCTGGAGTCTAGGCTGGGCAGCGTAGACGCTCACACAGGCTGCAGCGACTGCCTCCTGGAGTTGAGGCAGGTACGACCCCTTCTGTTTACTCGCCGCTCCCTCCTTGATCTGACACTCACTGTCTGCTACACTTTCTCTTGTCTTCTGAAGCCTTGGTGTTCCCTTACCGCGCTGTCGGTTTCAGACGCCTTGCGTCCTGCCTGAGATGACTTTCCTGCCGTGGTTATCTGTACACTCACAGTCTTCAGGACCCAGATAAGGCATCACCGATTCTCCGAAGACGACTGTGACTCAAACTTTGTAACTGCTTCTTATGAATTCTCAGTATTGTGATTTTTTTGCACTATGTATAGTAGTTCTACATTTTTTTTTCATTCCTGGGTTTATTTACTGGTGTGTAACCACTACTACGGTCTTAGTTTCCTATTATTGCTGTAACAAATTATAACAAATGGGGTGGCTTAAAACCACACAGCCCTGTTGTAGCTGTAAAGGTTTGAAGTCTAAGTGGGTACTGCTGGGCTAAAATAAAGGAGTCAGCAGGGCTGTATTCCTTCTGGAGGCTTCAGGAGACAATCCATTTCCTTACCTCTTTCAGCTTTTAAAGGCTGTTCCATTTCTTTGGCTCAAGGCCCCTTCTTCCATCCTCAAAGTCAGAAGCAAAATATCTTTCAATCTCTTTCTCTGACCACCTTCTTTTACTTTTAGGATTCTTGCATAGTATGTTCTGGCCACCTAGATAATAAGATAATTGGCTTAACCCATTCTAAGCAAAACACTCCCAAGTCCCTTTTGTCATGTAAGGTAACATATTTACAGGTTTTGAGGATTATAACCCATTCTTGAAGGGACTTTTTGCTGCCTAACACACTCACCACTCTATCTATGGCATCTTGCATGGTTCTTAACATATATTTACTACCTAATATTTATTATTTTGAAGAATTAATAAGCATTCTAATTATTTTCAAGTCAGTTTTTTACTAGATTATGATATTTCTGAGGCTGGGAAATGTGTTTTAATTATTTCCATACCCCCATGATCTGTGTAATGCATAGTATATAGTAAATTCAAAATCAAATTTTATTGAATTAATAAATTCCAGAGCAGACATAACTGAATTCAGCCTTTAATGAAAATCTCTAATGAAATACCTGTTTATGTATATAAAAGCACTCTACTTTCCAAAAAGTATGATTTGCATTCTATTAAATCATATTCTGGATTAATTTTGTTTGGTTGGGTCAGAAGGGAAGTGAGAAACCACTACAGTTTGCTGGTAGCCTCTTCCCTTTGGAAAACCAAAGACCCCTTTGAACCCCTACCTGCCTTTTTATTGTGTCATTTCTCAGTTAGTGTCTCACATCCTTTATCAACATTGGTGATCCTGATTCCAGCTCATCATTTTATGTAATTCAGACCTGCATGGACTTCGTGAAGGAGCAAATAGGAAAATCATCCTGTAAGCCGGAACAATAAAAATGGAAAGATCTGAATAATAGAAGTATAATACCTTCACTGAAAACATCGAAGACCTTATGAATAATTTTTGAGTGGTTGCTCTATTTTACACTTCAATTTTGCTATGTACATGCATCTCTTGAATCAGAATTCAATGATTACAACCTATAGACTGCATCTGTGAGGTATGCCAGAACAACATGATTACAGGAAACCTTTACATCCTTGCACCCACACCCACAATTATGGTAATTATCACTTAAAAAGACTTACTGTTATTCCACTTTCAAATTAAAGGGCACAGAAATGCAGTATAACAAAATTGTTTTCCTCTGCTGACATTGAGCAGTGCTGGGCACAGAGTAGTCAACTCAGTAACTGCCCACTGAATTAAATTGAAGCTATTAATATTAGCTTCTTATTGTTTTTTGTATCTAACGTCTTTTCTTACTCTTTTCATCTCATATAACCACCTGGGTAAACTCTATTCCAGCTAGGCAAACACTATACATGGTTTCCTTAATATGTCCCAAGCCTCAAAGTCACTTGAAAATGACATATCATTTGGTTGCCAAAGTTTAGTTTTCTCTTAAAAACACACATAGTGGATTTCTTGTTTTTTATCCTCCTACATTATCAGGCTTGAGTCAGTCTAGTAATTCTAGCTTTCCTTCAGAAGGTCTGGGTAGTAATCTCTAAGGATGTCATTAGTATTTTATGTTCATTAGTTGTGCTTATCTTTTAAGATTTAAACTCCTTGTGGAAGACATCTATTTTTTATTATCACACCCAAAGTGTTTTCCAAAGATGATGCTGTTTCTCACTGTCCCTAGATGTGCCATAGTCATTCCTGAGCTCCAGACTCCTGAAATGCATTTCCTCTTTTCCACCTTTTCAACTTATCTTTGCGAAACATACTAACCTCGTTCCTACCTCAGGGCTCTTGAGCTTTCTGTTTTTCAGACCTGCACTTTTAACTTTCGGTAGTGCTTTCATCTATATGGTAGTGCTATCCGCGTTGGGCTGCTTCACTGATGGAATTGGGTGCTTACCATTTTTGTACCATTTTAAATATGTCAGAGTTTCCCATTCTTCTTCTGAATGTTAGAATTACTTTGGCAGTGAGCTACGTGGATTATCAGATACTTCTTCCAGAAATTCCAGTTCAGTAGTCCTGAGATGGAGCATGGAGTATGTGCTATAGTGTTCACAAGATAAATTTTTTCTCTCAGAATTTAAGCAAACACTGCTGACTTGCATTGATAATCCATGACATTTGCAGTACTAATAATAGGATGAGTGCTTGAAGTCATATACCCCATTTCTTGCCTCGATGACTAAAAATTTCTAAAAGGAACAGATGTTTTTGTTTGGATATCACTTGAGGTTCTAAGGCAGAATAAGTAGGTATTGAATGATTAAATGTGCATAAGGTAGGAGAATGTTCATGAGAAAATGCGATTATGATTGAATGTTTAACATTTTCTGTTACATTTGAATGCTGGAAACTAACTTTTTGTGCTCATTATTTTAACATGATACTATCACTTTTCTTTAATATTTTTTGACTCGTATAACTGAATTCTTTACATGTCTTGACTTTATCTCTTAATGTAAACTTAGATCAAAGCAGAGTGTTCTAGTCAAGTTGAGGGCTTGTTAACTATTTCGATATCTCTGGCATTTAAATGTTATGGTTCCAGTTTTCAGTGTAAAACTTCTAAGCTGCATTAATTTGAAGCTTGCATGTGTAAGATGTTTCACCAAATAATGGACATTTTGAAGATAATTACTATGATCTTTTCATTTATGAATTCATTTAACATATTTATTGAACTCCTTACATACTTTATACACTACTCCACTAGGAAAATACATGGCTAAAAAATGATAAACATACAAATTTTTCACTTTGAAAGTCACTTCTAGTACTGGAAAAAAGAAAAATTTCAAGAAATCAATATATTGATAAAATACAACATAAAACACTATAAAATAATGTAGTAGATAATAAGTATAATATAATATATCATAGATCATAAGTCTTAAGGTTGAAGGGAAGTGAGCAGAGCTGTTGTTTTGGTTAAGATGTGGAAGACGATCTCTCTGCAGCTATGATTTGAGTAACTCCCCTCTCAAACTTCTAGTGGAAGTACATGCCAGACAGGGAAAAGCAAGTACAAAATCCTGAAGCAAAAACATGTTTAGGTTAATCATATTAACTTATAAGAATTCCCTTCATTCTGTGAGTACTCAGTAAACTTATATTGAGTGAATAGATGAAAGTAGGTCATTGAGGGAATATATTCTAACTTCAATATATTAATATGATAAAATTTTTCATTACATTCAATAAATGGCATATAGATCAATTCTACAGTCTCAAAATATTCAAATATTTTAAATATTTTCATAGTTTAATACAATTAAAATCACTTCTAGTAATGACATGCAGGATTGTTCTCTTCTTTCCCATAATTTCCTAAAATGCAAAGTCACATGTAAAAAGACTTTCAACTTTTTTTTTCCCTAAGAACACTGCTCTGAGGTGGAAGGAAGGTTTGTTCTTTCTTCGTTTAAATGACACCAATGAAATTTAATTCAGTGTGGCTTTTTGAGTTTGAAAGGATTTGAATATTGAATATGTTCATAATGGTCCTGCACAATTCAGGTAGTATAATGATTTAGATATTAAAAGAGCATACTGTTTTTATTACCTGTCCAGAAATAAATACTTCTTAACTAAGACATAGTAGAAGAATTACCACTTGGATACTTAATACATGGGAGTGTCTGATTCCTTACAATACCTAAGCATTTCAGCCTCAAATTTTTTGCCATTTTCTTCAGCTCTCTACTCAAAAGTCAACTATTCAGTGACAGTTTTCTGGGTGCCTCATAGAAAATGGCATCTATTTCCTAATATTTCATATTTTCTTCTTTGTACATACGTACATTATATATGCACTGTATGTACATGCATATATGTATGTATCAAGGAGACATAAACATATACCTTTATTTTTCAAACTAACATTTAACGTATTTTATATTTTACTTATTTCAATTATATCTTCTGCATTAGAATGTAAGCTCTATGAGGGGAGGGAGTTTTTCTGTGCTGTTCACAGCTATAGAGCTAGCATTAGGGGCTAGCATTAAGGGCTATATATCACAAATATCAAAGGGCCAATAAATATTTTTAATAAGTTGAATCTATAAATTTAGGATATCAATATTACAAGGGGTTATTATACTTGTTCAAGTTTCTCAAGTTTTGTTTGGAAGGAAGGTTCCAAACAAAGAGGTGATTAGGAAGGCTTCTCTGAAGAAAGATTGACATGAGTTTTAAAGAACGGGAATGTGCTGCATGACAGTTGAAATAAAATTCCAGGTATGAACAACAGAGAGGTCAAGAGCCCTGAGGCAGGAACAAGGTTAATAGGTTTGACGAATACTCAGGACACCAGCATGGTGGGAAGAGTGCAGGTTATAGCAAAGCTAAAATTCATATCTGGAAAATCACTGATAAATTAACTACTTTGAAGTTAGCCATTGTTTACTTAACCCTAAAACACATTCTTACATGTTGAATCAATGTTTTTATCAGTCTATCCCTTGGTGACTTTCTGTTGTTACAAACTTCTGATAAAATTAGTGAAAGATAATGTAAATTATGTTATGTGAAATACCAAATACTTTAAAGAAATGGAAACTTAAAAGTAGAGATGATTGTTGTAATATTGATGAACATCTGTAATCTGTAGAGCAGCAAGTTAATACTTGAGAAACAGAAAAATAAAAAACAATTGTAAATAAGCCCTTAAATTTTTTTTTCAGATCAATTATAAGCTAGTCACACTGAAGGTTATTACTCCAGGCCTGATCCCTCCCCACATTTCTTGATTTATATATCCAAGTGTCTACTCAGCATTTCTTATTGGGTGACTACTAAGCATTAAGCACTTAACATCCAAAAAAACAAAATAAAAAACCAAACCTGCTCTCACACCAGTTTTCTGCAGCTCAGATACTGCTTCACTGTTTTTAAGACCCAAACATCAGTCACCTCCTTTGACATCTTACTTTCTCTCATTCCTTATAATCATGTGACAAATCCCATTGTCTCTGCCTTGGAAATACATGTCAGATATAAACCATTTCTATGACCCTTACCTGTTAACCCTGGTCTAAGCTACCATCAGCTGCCAGGTACACTTCTGTAGTCGCCTCAGTTGATGGTTGATGTGTTCACTCTTGGCCCCTCTATATTGCTTTTTAAGCAAATCATGTCATCCTTATTAAAATTCTACCAATTACTTTCAACCCTATATCATTCTCAATGTGAGGTCTAGGTTGAATAGTTCCCCACACTAATTTCCCATCATGTTCCTTACTTCCTGCACTCTTCCCACCATGCTGGTGTCCTGAGTATTCGTCAAACCTATTAACCTTGTTCCTGCCTCAGGGCTCTTGACCTCTCTGTGGTTCATACCTGGAATTTTATTTCAACTGTCATGCAGCACATTCCTGTTCTTTAAAACTCATGTCAATCTTTCCTCAGAGAAGCCTTCCTAATCACCTCTTACTAACATTCTGTCACTATTTACACTCTGACTTTGCTTTACCACTTTATTTATTTATTTTGTAGAATTTTTCTGACATTATATTGATGTATTTATTCTCTCATTTATTATCTGTTCCATAAAATAGAGATAGTGACTTGACAGTTTTACACACCACTTTATCCACATACCTTGAAGAGTGCCGAGGTAAAAACACACAGTAAATTTCTGTAAAGATTGACTGAATTAAGATAAATGAATGAACAGAAGACTTAATGGATGGATGAAGAAACTCTCTAGAGAAAATTAATATAGTCCTGAAATACTTCAGCAAAACTGATTCTCCTCATAGGCTGCAAAATCAAATGTGAAGTAAAGATACTCTAACTTTAGCAAATATTTTTTCATAAAAATTGACCACAAGGAAATCTATGTTCAGTTTATTTTCTAAAAAAGTTAGTTCAGAGTTGTATTATAAGATAAAATTTTTCCACATTAGATAAAAACTAACTTTAAAGAATTAGTTTAACTCTATAAATTATCTGTCAAAATATTTTTTTGCTATTTATGATAAAATATTAGTTTCCTTTTTAAGTGGATTCACTTTCAGAAGCCTTCCTCTTTTCTCTGATACCAGTTGTCATTGCATAGTAAAGAGCTCATTTATCTTTCTTAGGAAGGTTGTAAAGATTAAGTAACATAATCTCTCAATGTGTTATTATTTTTATCTGAACAGGTATGCACAGTGATGCCATAGCAAAATTTATTTGGATGGTCAAAAACTCTTTAAATCTGTTTAAAAAATGTTTCAAAGTTTACCTCTTCCAGTTATTTTTTGCATATAAAATGTGAACAAATCCTAATTCCTATTCATTTAATCCCATCACTTTATATTAATCTCAACATTTCAGAGCCAATTAAAAGAATTGGTATGTTGTTAAATAGTAAATAACTATTTTATATATGATAAATCATCTCACATAATCTTTAAAGTCACTTTTTAAATAAGTTGCATATTAAAAGATATGAGCCAGAAGCTAAAACAATTTTAGTTGAGGGGCAGAGGTCACAGAGTTTGTAAGTACAGAGACAGAATGGAAGTCAGATCTTCTGATCAGTACTTTTTCCTTTCTGCCATTATCCTTCTGTATATATATTTTTAGACATTCCATCCTAAAAATGTTAAAGACGTCTTTTAATGTGTTTGTTTTTTAGTTGTTTTTGTATTGTTGATCTGAAACAAGTATGCAGGGGGTAATAATTTCAAATATTGATTGTGTTTTTCCATTCCAACTTCCATGCTTACCAACTCTATACCCTCATACATGAAGTATCTCTACCCTCAGACTGAACAGTTTAAGTGAGCACCTACTCTAGGCTAAAACAATGGCTAGAAATAATCTCCTAGGGGGAAAATAAAGTTTTGGTCTAGGAATGAGAAGGGAAGTTTGATCCTTGCAAAGTGAGTTATTTCTATAGGGCTCAGACAAATTAAAAGACCCAGGGAACCTGGGAGGAGAAATGATGTGAGGAAGAAATCTGTCATACAGAGGGAGGAGTGGACAAGACTGAGGAATTTTGACCTCTGTGAGTGAGCGAAGTGTCACCAGTATCAGGAAGCCATACCAGAGGTGAGTGAGCCTCAGGCTGTCCTTCCCCATTGTGGTTCTGAGGATCATTAATTTCTAGCAGATTTATGGTCACCCATCAGTAACCCAGTGGAGAATGACTTTTTTTCCTCCCAATCCATTGTTTATTTTTCTCACTCCTCTAACTATTGGACTTTCCTGTTTTAAAGTTTTTCCTTTCTCTCTAGCATTATTGCTAAAATCTTAGTTTGGCCATGTATACCCTTTACAGTAAAGTAATAGGTACTAGAGAAAGAATCCCATACCTTTGGACATATATGAATGGCTTTCTAAAGTTGTGCATTCCTAATTCCTGAAATCTGCAAAAATGTTATCTTATATGACCAGTGGAACTTTGTGGATGTGGTTGAGTTATGGATCTTGAAATGGGGAGGTTTTCCTGGATTACTTGGGTGTGCATGATGTAATCACAGTGTCCTTATAAATGGAGGCAGAAACTCAGTAGAAGGAGGTAAATGTAAGGAAACAAAATATTCCAGTAATAAGAGGAAGATGTCACAGGTAAGGAACATAGGTGAATTCTAGAAGCCAAAAACGCAAAAAACAAGGGAACAGATTATCTCCTCAGATCCTTGGAAGAAGGCAGCCCTGCTGACAGCCAGAGTTACTGATTTTGGACATCTGACCTATAGAACTGCAAGATAATAACTTGAAACACTGCTGCTGGAAGCCTCTGAGTTGGCACTAATTTGTTACAACAGCAATAAAACACTAATACACCACCAGATGACAAAGTAGGGGCGACAAAAATGAGAAGCACTGAAATTCTGTATCTGTTAACCACGTTATTCTCTTCCAACTTTGTGTGTATCCAGATGCAAGGAACTAGGTCGGGCTCCCATGCCATGAAAATTCTGCAGCATGACAAGATTTTGAAATTCCCTTCAGTTATTTATTTATTTTTCACTAACCACTTAATTTCGCCTCTTAGACGTAGACAAGCTGTCGTCTTTATTACCCTTTCTTCAGTTACTGTCAGTGGTTTTACTTCAGCTGCGAGGTAAGAAACGTGGACTTCTTCAAGCAATGACAATTCAGTTTCTGCAAGGAGAAGAAACAATCCCGGAGAATGTTATTGTAATTATTTTACACAGAATGAGGTAATTAGAGAAATGATGCCTCCGGAGACCTCCCTGATCTAAGGGAATAGGTCTCAAAATGAAAAACATTGAAAGATCTGAATAATTTCAGAAAACTCCAGGTTAAGGACTCGTCAGATGTGCATTCATGTACAGAGCAAAGGGCCACCAGCCCTTGCTGAGGAAATTGTAAAGTTGGTTCAGCTTCTTTTATGGATTTTTCTTGCAAACTTCTTTTGTTTAGGGTTTTTATTGCCAGTATATTCCTATTTCATTTATGACATCTCTGGACAACTAGAACCTCAATTGTAGAACACCCAGGACCAGGCCTCTATTTTCATGATAGATTTCCTATTGTTAACCACATCTTCTTCAACGTAGGCTTGTAGTAAAAAATCACCAGAACCTGTAGATCTATATTCTAGCTCAATGGATTCATTCTTGACTATTTTTCCCTCATTTATTAGTTATGTGGGTTTTTCATGTCACTTTTCTGAATCTCAGTTGGCTCAAGAATAAAATGAAAAGTTTGGACTAACTCATCTCTAAGGTCTCTCTGCCTCAAGTATTCTAATGATCTTGTGGTTCTTAAGAATGAATGACCAAATGCGCTGATTATTTTGTGTTATCCCTTTTCTTGCTTGTCTACCCTGCTGCCTGTCCTTAGCCTAACAGAATCTCAACTTAAATGCTAGGGCTTTACAGGAGGACCCAGAAAATTAAATATCTACTCTAAATTAAAACAATAAAAGTCTATAACATTTCTGCTGGTAGCCAGAAATGCAAGGTTAGAGCCAGAAGGGAGTTACAAAGTCCATGATAAAATATCACAACAAGGAGGGCTTGTTTTATGGATAACTATTCTGGGATAGTTAAGATGTTATCAGCTTAGTTTCAGAAAACCTGAGATTTAGTTCAGATTTTGGGATAAAATGGCTAGACGATCCTGATTGTGTAAGTATAATTCTGAAGGTCAGTCTATTCATAGGTCAAAAGAAATCAATAATTTGTCTTTTACCATATCCTCTGGTAGTTTTCTAGGAACTGGAGAGGGCAGGGTTCAGGGGAAAAGTAACATACACAAAAATAACTAAAAAGCAAGATAGAATGAGAGCATCTTAGTGTTGTCAAGGCTCAGAAAAAAATATTCTTGTCTTTGGGTGAATAGGGTGAGTGAGTCTACTGGTGGAATGTACCGTTCTGAATATTTATAAATGGATGGTGACACTTTCTAATTTGTTAAATTTTGCAGAGGAACATATTTTTCAAAATAAGTTCTTGTTCATCTCAAAATTAACACATGATCATTATGGAAATAATAGAGTCATTCTTTACTCAACATGAGTTATGCACCAGCAATAATCTGTGCTTGGTGCTGCCTCAGTTTTACCTCATTTGATTTACACTGTCTTCCCATTAAATAGAAATTATCACTATCCCCATTTGAGAGATAAGAAAAAACTACCACATAGGCTAACCATAAGCTCAAGGTCATGGAGTGAAGAAATGACTAAAACAATTCAAATTCAGATGCATCTAATTTGACAACACTCATCCCTAATTATCAGGCTTTACAGAAAATTCAGCTAAAATGTATATAAATATTCATAATACCACTCATCCATAAGTTAACACAGCACCATTGTTAGGTTATATAATGACACATATATATACATACACATATGTAGTGTTCAAGGTGAAAAATTCAAGTAATGTCAAAGTTATTAGATGAAAAGTAAGTTTCCAACTTGACACTTATTCTTGTAGTTTCCTGTTATGCAATAACGAGTATGAACAAATTCTTATGTAGACCTTCCTAAGTTTGAATGGATATATATTTGAAACCTAAATTATATCCCCCAAATTTAGCAATTCTGTCATCATATATTTTGCTTAACTACAGAAAACAGAAAAATTCTATATGACATTAAACCTAATACATATCTTCACATGTTAATGATCAATTCAGGTTTTGAATGGTACATATGATCAACAAAAAAATCTACGTATAAATGCCTGGCATTATTATAATAGCAATATTAAAACAAACTGCCATTTATTGAATACTAGCTATTTTAGACATGTACATGTAGTTTTTACTATTCATGATTCTTGTCCATATTTTATTACTATTCATTGTAAAAATGAGAAGGCTGAAATTTAGGAAAATTGAGTAATTCTCTCTTTATCCCATAACCAGTTATAAAGAAGATTTGATCCAGAATCTGTACAACTTTAAAGTCCGTTCCCTATTCATTATAATGACTTTACTCTGCTGCTTTCTGAGGTTTGAGACATTTCCTTTACAACAGAGTTTAATTTCATATAAACATACCCATATTGGTCAAATTTGTGAAGTAATTATCAAATTTTACTTTGTACTGTGTGGCTATAAAAATCCGGTTTCCTATGCTGTTGCCAAACTTCCGTGAATGGAACAGGCCAAAGAACCATACAGATTTCCTGTTTCAGATAAACTCAGCAAGGCAAAATTATCTACCACAAGTTATGCTTTTGTTCTGTATCTTTCCAATCCATTGATGAAGGCATTAGTCTCAGTTCAATATATCTTTGTAGGCTTCCTGTTATTTCAATCATGTCCATGAAGTGGAACATTTGTTTAAAATCTTTCTGTAAAAGCTTAGACCAGTGAGGAAGAGCAGAGAAATAAATACTTGCATTTGTGTTAAGCTTTCTTATTGGACTATAGGGAGAGTTGGTTGGGATGACATGCATTAGAATTTCCTGCTTCTTTGGTTTAAATCTAACAGTAAGGGTTGGATTATAAATGTATAATAAATAACATGGCACTCCTAGCAATTGTGTCAAAACCATTAACCTGGATATATGTCATGATATTAATTGATTTGGAGTGTATCTTATTCCTGTTTTCTGTTCTTTCTTCTCCCCTTTCTCCTCACCATCCTTTTTTATTTTCTATCATAGCAAAGTGTCTGGGGACCCAGGGCATCATTCAGACAAGACATCAAATACAGCAAGAAAAAATATGAAATAATGGTGGGAAGAAACCCACCTTAATAGTCCTGGGTTAGACACTCTGCCCATTGACCAACACTTGCAGCACTTATATCATAGAATCTGTGCGCATGAATCTGTCCTATGCCTCTCGAATTGGTTCTCTGATCCCTCCTTATTCACCTTCCTCTCTCACTGTCTGGAATCCAGGTCCCAAATGGTTGTAGGGGCCATGTATAAGAACACACAAATACTAAATGATTCACCTGTGATTCAGCACGAGGGAAACTTGCAGTATGTTTATGTGGCCTTCCGAAAGTCAGCCTAGAGTAATGGTTAAGAGTATAGAGTCTGGGACTGGAAAGAACGTATCTCCTTGTGGCTACCAAAGAGCTACATAGTAAATGCTCTGTAGAAGAGGTTTACATTCAAGACAAATAATGGTTTTCCAGAGATGCCTTGTCAGCTGATTGACGGGGTAAACTTCAGAGGTACATTAAAGTCAGGGCACGTCTTCCCTGTAAGCACTCCTGGGGCAAGCAGAGCTCTTGAAGACCTGCTGTGTCTAAGTTGGATCCCTGCCTATTGTTTTATTAAGTAAAAAACCTAGATCCCACTGAATGTCGCTGATGATAAGCGCCTATAGTTCCGGGATGCTTGAGGGTCCTCAGGGGCCTGCAGATGATTAGGCTTTTCTACACCGTTTCACTATCTGCATCACACTCAGAAATGAAAGTGCAAAGTGATCACCTCACTCATTTGACTCATGCTCCAGAGTGGAAAGAGAACACGGTTTTGCACTTATCTCTTATTTGCCTTACCCTCTGTTAGCCCCGGTATGGTCCTGCCTGCTAAGTGTAATAAAAGCTGCATTCCTTCAGCTGCTAGCTAGCTCTGACATCATTAGGGTTTCCCTGAACGGGTTCACCCATGTTCCCACCTGCTACACCCCCTGCCTTCACCTTCCTGCAACATCATAATGTAGTCATCTTCCTACATAGCAGCCCAGAACTCTGAAGACTTTTGTGAAATTTTTTCACCTCCTTTCTCTACCTGAGTTACTGGCTTTGGTGTGCGCGGTTGTTCTTTGGTCTCTTTATTTCTCTGACTGGGATTTCTTAGACTGTATTTGTACATTTTTTTTTTTAACTTCAGAATCTACTCCTTAGCTCCCCTCTCTCACTCAGTTGTGAGAAGTAGGTTCCATGGTTCAATTTTTCCACTTCCTTCTCCTTATGCCAGCTTTATAGCATCACCTAATTGAAGATACATGCTCATATGCAATGGTTTCTCCTCTTCTTCCTGAGCGTCATCTTCCTTCAGCTGTACAGGGAGATGTCTGCTTCCCCGAGGATGTCAAAATTCCACTTGAACAGTATATGACTTGTTCTCATTAAAAACCTAAATTCTAGAGACATTTTCCTAAGTACATCCCCACTTATAGAGAGGATATGGCATCATCTGTGTATACATTGATCCCCCGATAGTTTTCAAATTCCTGTGAGTCAGATGGTATCTTATTCATATATTTATACTCTATAAATACAAAACACATTCCTCAAACAGAGTAAGAAATATTTTCTTTCATGTTTTAAGGAAATACCTACAGTCAGTAAGATACCAGTTTCTAAACTAAAGAATTAAGTGGAAACCTTCACTCTTGACTTTTGGTTTTCCCCCCAGATTAAATGAATCATCTTGACTGAGATCGTCAAAGTTTCCCTTTGCTTTCTTCTCCTTAATTGCTGGAGTGAGTAATATTTTGCTTATTGAATCTTTTTCAGATTATATGTATTTAACTTCTATGTTCTAGAGTGGCCTTTGGTATTTTGTTTTATTATAGTCCTATCTGAAGGGTGAAGGAAGTCTGAAAACTGGAATTATAGAGCAATAGTTCTCTTTCCTCTCAGTGTTGGACAATGTAACTATCAAGTTCTGTTCTGTCAGAGTTTTTGTCAATGAGAATTGACGAAATTTAGCTTGACAAAATTGACAATTTAGCTTGAAGGATATAAACGGGGTAATGTGTCCCACTGAAGAAGAGGGTACTGAAGCTGTGGATACAGGTGTAAGAAAAACATGTTGTATCCAAAGAACCACAAATGGATCCATGTTTGAGTTCCTTTATTTATATAATACGTTACAACTGGAATGAATTTTAAATCCTCAAGCGGGCCCCATGTGGCTACATGCCAAGTGGCATTGAGAGATTCTTTCAACCTCTCTGAATTTGACTCAGAAAATTTAAAGCGGTGGGTAATAATAATATCACCCCCACGCAGCACAGGATTGTCACAAAGATAAAACAATGCATATGAAGGTACTTTCTAAACTATAACACTCCTTTTAAGTATAAGACATCAGTATAATTTTTGGCTTGTAAAACAATACAACACCCAAACTGTTGAAATTCAATTTAAATGCAATGAAAAGGCTGTAGTTTCCTGCACAGTTGTCACCTACTCTGTTGAAAGTGATGCAAAACCAGAAGTTTTGTACCCTTGGAGAAAAATAAAATGCAATCTCTGTTCTAACAGAGCCTTTGTTCTAGGATTATTAGCTCACAGTATGAATTTCTTGTAACTTTTGACCTATTTTAGAATCTGTACCAGATTTTGAAAAACTAAATTAGCATTGCAAATCAAGCCTTCTTACTCAATTGGATCTCAAGAAGCATGGTAGTCTTGAGCAAATGAATGCCTTTGAACACGCAGAAAATTGAAGTTGTTAAGTTCAGAGTCTTCCAAAATTAGGAAATGTGACCCCTGATTTTTCTGCTTATTAAACTGATAAATTTATATAGTAGAATGATATGCCTACCGAGGGCTTTTTTTTTTTCATTTATAAGGAATAGGAGAGAAAACCATTTGATGTAGTAGATAGAGAAGTAGAATTTTCATTAGAGAACTCAAATTTAACTCCTAACTCAACCACACTTTAATTGTGGGATCCCTAGCGAGGTAAATTACTTAACATTATGAGTTTCAATTTCCTCAATTACTGAATTATTTATAAGAAATCAAATGATACTCTTCACTAAGTCCATGCATGTATTCATGTATGTGTACAATTTAGCTTGAAGGATATAAACGGGGTAATGTGTCCCACTGAAGAAGAGGGTACTGAAGCTATGGATACAGGTGTAAGAAAAACATGTTGTATCCAAAGAACCACAAATGGATCCATGTTTGAGGAATGTTACAGAAGAGATAAGGAATGACGAGAAAAGAAACAGGACAGGAAAACAGAAACCCGATCATAGGGGGCTTTGTTAAAATGATTAGGGGGCTGGATTTTATTCTTTATGTGATGGAGAGGATTTGAAAGGGTTTACATAGAAAACTGGAGTGGTGATATTTTTGTTTTAGCTAGATCTGATGTATGTCACAATGTTTTCTTTTAAAAAAAGTGAATCGTACTTACCTCACATTTCTGCTTTAAAACACCAATGGCTTCTCAACTTAACATTGAATCATATTATCATGATCTGCAAGGATATACTGCTGATCTGGTCTCTACCTACCATTCCCCTACAAGCTGTTGCATTCTTCTACCTTGCCCCATTTGGTCACTGTCACAGTCCCTCCGCACGGCCAAGCCCTTTCCTAACTGCAAGAGCTTACCATCACTGTTACCTCTGCCACGAATCCTCTTTCCCATATGACCACACCAACCTCAGGAAGATACTGCCCCTTGTTCAGATACACCTTCCCTGAAGCCTTTTCTAATCTCCCCCTCCCTAATCTTATCACACTACCACATAAAGGTTAAATTTGTGGGAGGCAAGACTAAAGGAAGCCGGAAAAAGTCATGAATCCCCAGTTAGGAGTAAGCTAGTTAACCTTAGGCTCGGCCAGGCCTTTAATGTTGGAGCAGTTTTCTAGCAGTGTCCCACCGCATAAGAAAACAAGTCGTTTGCCTCCACGAGTATTTATTAAGTATATATTATGTTTTGGGCACAATGAGCCATACTCTTTTTAACATTACACTGCATCTATTATCTATTTAAAAAGAAAAAGTCGTGACAAGCAAGCAGCCCTTCCTTTGGCCTCGAGCAGGGCTGTTGTTATGCACCAGCTCCCAGACTCTCAGAAGCACTGTCGCTTTAATTGGACTTTATGTATCACAAAAAGGGAGTGGACAATGTGTAATGTATTTTAAATGATAGTGGCTAAGCATAAAGTGAATTAATGTTAAATAACAGCCCACCACAATTCTTACTAAGGGTAGACCCGTGATTGATATTTTTAGGGCCTGGAACAATAATACAAATGGAGGCAGCATAACCTCTGTTCAAATATTTAAAAGTTATAAATCAAGGTAACAACTTATTAAATAAAACATTTCATATTCTCTACTTTGAAACACTTGTCTAAGCATTGCTTTTTTTTAAAAGTCATTATGATTTTTTTATATTACATGCAGTCGAATAGGGCAAACATGATTGACATTGCTTTATGTCCAGTGTTCTGTTGAGGGACAGTGATGTTTTAATGTATAATAAAATATATACATAATTCAGAAAGTATTACATATTTAGTTCAAAATTTATTTGCTTGCCCTCAATACAATTTCACATAAATATCACACAGCTATCACATAAATATGTAAGAATCTATTGCATTATTGCTCAAGTCACTTACTTTTTCTTTCCTCATCTAAGTGCTTCTGTTGTTCAAATCTCCTTTCACTCTGAAGCAGACTTGTTTCCCATTGACAGCAGCATTTTCCACAAACCTTCAAACCATTTGGACATAGTTGCCTTTCCTTTGAGGGACAAAAGGGAAGGGCTGGAAAGACATGTTTCCCCAAGGTCCAGATGGTGTTATATGGGAGAGTAGATATTGTGGCTTATAGGATGTGTTGTGCCAAACTGAGTACCAGATACTAAGTTCCTGAGTCACAGTTCCTTAGTACTGTTATTTTTGTGTGAATGTCTGTGAAGTGTAGGGCTCTCTAAATTATGGAGCCCAAAACCTAGTGAGCCAGGGACCATGGGTGTAGTCAGAGTAGGGTGAGGGCCTCTGGAAAAAGCAAGGCAGGATATTTAAAGTCAGAGCAATGTAACACTGTGCAAAGAAGTCCCTGTTGAAACTCTGTGTTAAGCATTATGCAAAGTCAAGGTCACACTAATTCTCTAGGGTAAAGATAGCAGACTAGGAATATAGACATCTTCAGTGAGATCAGTCAAAGCTCAAAAGACCAGGAACAACTTGGCTTGGAATGTTTGAGTGTTCCACAAATAAAGAAGGATATCTCAGCATAACCCATGATTTCACTGTAAACAGCCCTAGCAAACAGACAACAACCCAGCCCACCTTGGGGGCAGGGCAGGTGGTACAAGTCCACACCCTAAGCCCTCAGTTCCCAAAAGTCCTCAACTACCTATAAATCCCCTAGACCATGCACCACCCTGGGCTCTCTTGTCCCCTCCTGGTATGAGCCAGGAGCTCTGTCCTCTCACTGTATCTCTCAATAAAAGCCTCTCCCTGGCTCTCCTACCTTGGGTGTTTGCTAAATTCATTCTTTGACTCCACAAACAAGAACCCCAGCATCACTAGAATGCTTTTTCCTGGGTCTAAGGTAGTACAGAGCAAATATTGAGCCTGAAGGACTCTGTCTGGGTCATTAGTTGTCAATGAAAGTTTTATTCAAGAAGATAACATTTAATTCAGTCATAAGGTTAACCAGGAGTTTGAGTACAGTGGTACTCTTTATTCCGTCTGTACATTTTTTTTGAAATAAGTGTTTCTTATACAAATGACTTAATCCAAATCCATTAAAGTGTTGAGAACATGAAAAAAATGCTGTTGCTTCTGCAAAGGAGGCACAGAAGGATTCAGTGAAAAAAAAAGGGAAAAAGAAGGCAAGGAGAGTCTCTCTCTAACTGCTTCCATCTATCGCTTGGACATCTGGGCCCATGATTTATTTATCTTCAAAGAGGACTTAGCAGATTCATTTTTATTTAGTATTTTCTAACCTGACAGATGACCTAATTTTAATTAGGTCTCACTAAAAGAGATTTTAAAGAATCCTTAAGATCAGTACTTGCAACAGCCTTAGAATCCTTTAAAACATCTGTGAATTATCACCAAATTCTCAACAAAAGTAATAAAACTGATGGCCCTGGGAGAATTTCCATCCCTATGTAAATTGTGGACTAGGTAACAATCTGATGACAATGACACGTGTTATTCCACTAACTGGCTGGAAAGAATTAAATACATTTCAGTGAAGCCTACATTATCTTTTGAACTGAGGCATGCAAGATCCATTTTTCTCTGTGAACCAAAGCAAATTTAAGAAATCTAACTTTCAGAGTAGCCACAGGAGAATCTCCCTTGCTGGAGCAACTCTGAAGTAGTTGATCTCTAACGTTGGAGGTAAAAATGAACCACAAAGATTCAGTCTGGGCTTTGCTCTTGGGTGACTGATGTTTTTTCCATTTAAAAAAATATATATCTCTTCTTTTTTCCTGTCAGAAATTCATCTTCAGATGGTATTGGCCAATTTGCCCTTCACCATCTATAACAATGATCACTTTTGCTTTTAAGTAAGATTTGCTCAGTGTTACTTTGCATTCAGAGAGACCATTGTTTATTTTTTATTGTGCAATGCCACTTAAAATATTCCCTTCTGATGTTTTATTTTCAGGTTGTTTATATTTCTTTAATATTGTAATGTCACTGCTCAAAATTATCTGTGTGGCTAACAGATTGGGATTTATTTTTTCCTGTTTGTGTTGATTGTTCTGTAAAGGATACATGAGGCACAACAAATACAATTCTAAGGCAAACAGTCTTTTCAGCTATGGCAGCATTTAAGGTGGGCACAGTTGTGTTATTTCTGATCTCAGGTTTCACCATCTTCTACTATTTCCAGTTTGGCAAATCATTATTGGGTCAGTGGTGTTTCTTGGGTGGAAATGTCTTTGCAGCAAATGCATTTTAATTGCATTATGAAATGGTTCTAGTTCTAAGAAATGTTGAGATTATTAAGGACACTATTCATAATCCTTAGAGAACCATACGGTGGTTTATGAGTGGATGAATGCCCTGACATAACATTCTTTTTAAGAAAATCACTTCAGTAATCCAATGAGCACATTCAAGAATCACTTTCTCCAGGACTAACTTCATGCCCCTCCATGGAGTCATTGTAGATCAAGGTCAGGGGAAAACTATTATAATGTCTATTTTAATGATAATACAAAATCAGCACAAAAGCAAACATAAACAAAACACACTGAAACCACACTAAACCATGTGTTTGGAATGCTAAAAATTGCATATTAGGACTGTTTAATGTGATGGAAAGATAAAAGAGGGATTTTGTCTTGAAGAATATTAAAGAGCATTACTAAGAAAATGCCTACCAATTCTCCATCTCCTAGAGTGCAGCTGAACAGTAAGTGGAATTCAGATTCAGATGTTAGAAAGCAGGGAGCCGGATTCAGACCTTGTGGAATGACTTTCAGTTTCTAAAGTGGTAGAAAATAAGATGTCTCGCTTAAAGAGTGTTGAACTAATGTACAAGTTATCAGAAGGGTTGAGACAATCTAATCATGGAACAATTTCAACATATTTGCAATGATTCCTTTCAGGCATATATGAAGGTATTAACCTTCCATCAATAAAGCATGTACTTCTGGTTGTTTATCCACTAGTGGGGGTTTAATTACATTCTTATTCAATGCAGGCTGTCTGGAACCCTAGGGGCAAGCCAACTTAACTGAGTCTCATGGGGTTTGAACTCATAACCCTTGATTCATGAGCACCAAGCAAAATGAGCTAACCACCTGAAACACATGACACCATAATATTTTAGGAGAAAAAGTTCACAGTCTAGGTTTCTATACATACTTTGTTGGAGGGAGAGAAAGTAGACATACCTTTTGAGCCCTCTTGCTTCATCTGGATTCTATGAGTCTATAAAGGAGACTTACATAAAAGAGAGATGGATAGATTCTTCCATGCCTGAAAACTTCTTTTAGAATGATGCAAAGGTTTTACACAGGACCCAAATTAAAGTGACTGATGCTTACAGAAAGGAAAGGTCATTTGCCTTTCTAAACTGATTTGCTGATCCAAATGCAACCTGCTGATTCTTTTCCATTAAGCCACCAGCCACCATGGTAACTACTTTCTATTATTACTCAACCTGGTCAGCATTTGAGCCAGTTTTCAAGGGATGAGAATTTTAGACTAGAATAGCATTAACAAAAAGGATATTCTAATACAAGAAGAGCATTTTCCAGAATGAAAGGCTTGCTTGAAGTCTGTTTGCTATAAAAGGCAAAAGATAAATCAAATATATTCTAACGTAGAGCAAGAAGAAGATGGCAGTGTATTTTTGTAGGCATAGAAATGGGAGTTAAATAATCCACCTATCTTCTGCCTGCAAAGTGGGGAAACCTTAGCAGATACGTTTACTTTCTGCAGGATATGAAATGCTGACTTCAATTCAGAGAAGAAAACACTGAGCAAAGGGGAGACTTTGGAGGAGTATCGTTGTAAGGGTCCCAATCTCATCCAAAGAAGCGAGTACATACTAGAGGGAGTTAAGATTAAAAAAAAGTGCATCTGAAAATTTTTACCAAGGGGAGTAGATAATACAATAATTTATTTTACCTGCAATTTCTAGTATTCTATTAGACACAATAGAGGGAGAGATAGTGCAATTTTAGAATTCTTCCCCAAGAAAGGACATGATACAGCACTGATGTCTTTTATAAATGCCAAGTAGATACACGACTGGATTATAGAATGTATAGAATCTGGGCAAGGTTGCTAATAGAATATGCATATTGAATGTCCTTTTGAGAGTAACTGTTTTCCCTTTAAGTGGAGGACTCTTTTTCTCTCTTCAGAGCTATAGCAAAGTTTACTCAGGCCCCAAGAATCCTTGATTATGGGCTCAGATGAATCATCTGAAGGGCAGAAGGACGGGAAAAGAAAGAAGAAAGGCTGGCCAAGTTACCCACTGCCTTTGATCTCAGTAGGGGCCAGTAAGCCATTAGGGCATCTCTCATTTTCTCTGCACCCTGGTGAGTAGAGTCTGAGTGACAGACTGAACCTCTAGTCTGTAACAGCCTCCTGACTTTTATACTTAACTGTCCAATACTCAAGAATCCTTGAGTCCTGTCAATCAGTTTCCTTAATCTGGAGTGGATATTTGGAAACATTTTGGAGTTTAACTGTTTTTTTAATTCAGAAGAGAAAGTATAATACTTATCTTTTTCTAACATCTCTAAAATGTGAAAATTATGATATTAAATTTAATTCAGTATTCCTAATCTCTACGTTTTCATAGAGCAGTAGTTTTTTCTGAGTGGGTGTTGAAGAAAGAAAAGAAATACTTTTTTACACCCACTTTTTGGAGGCACATTTCTAATTGTGACTTGCTCATGGTTGACCATATGCATATTTATCACTAAGGATTCTTACATAGAACACACAGAAAGACAGAACTCATGTTAATTCATTGTCTGCTTTGTTTCAGCAACTGGGACCTTATGTATATTTATGCCCATTTTACAGGTATATGACTGAGATCCATATGGTTACTAAGAGTCAGAGCTGAGGTTTGAATTCAGCTCCACTCCTTCTGATTAAGAACATGCACAGGAGGTGGGAGAAATAAGGAAATGTAAAATGTGCACCCAGATTAACTTAGAGCCAACTCTATTATACCACTTTTCTAGAATACAAATGTCAAATGCTTTTTCCAACAGTGAATGTATTATTCTGAGTATAGTAGAGGAATTAAGATGAGATGCAGGGCCAATTGTACTCCTTCTTAGTCACCAGTTAACTTCTGCAAACTCAGTTTTCCATACAAAATGAGCAGACCTACGTGGCATAAGGGCTGATGGAAGGAGTGTGGTCTTGAAGTCCCTCTGTGACATTGACAAAGCAACTCAACTTTTCTGAGCTTCAGGTTTTATATCCAGAATCTAAATTTGGGCTGAGAAATTACCTAGAAATAAAAAGGCATAAGCTGTAGTTGGTGGATTTTATCTCAACCTTTGTGTTTCTTAACAGCATTTTATTGTTCTTTGAAGCCTTTTGCTTTGTATCTGTCAGACTTAGACTAGGTTATGCTGAGGTAATAAATACTAATCCCTCAGTTGCCTACAAGAGCAAATATTCTTCTTAGTCATGTCCTTTGGGATTCAGCTGGGCCCTGCTGTACATTATTTTTACTTGGGAATCTAGATTATATTTATGTTTAATTTGGTTAATTATATAGATTAATAGTCTCTGTTTGGAACACTACCATTTATTGCAGCAGTAGGAAATGGATATGGTAAACCCCTTACTGGCTCTTAAAGCCTCTGCCCAGAAGTAGCACAGCACTTCTACCCACATTTTACCTGCCAAGCAAGTCACAGAAGTCATATTAGATACCTTCACCATAAAGACAAAAATTGTTTTTTGTGTTAAAACACACACACACACACATATACATACACACATACACACAGGCCTGGGGAATACAGAGAGAGAACAGTGATAACCCCTACTCTAAGAAGTCCTCAGTCAATGAGGAAGACATGTACTTCGCTCTATATCTAATTAAAGAATCTGAGGTAGAAGTGAAAACGGAGATTCATTTTCTCTTCTAAGACTTTGGTGATGATCTAGCTAATGCAAGGTCTTATTTTGTAACTTTTTTGATTCTTTGCTGTTTTTTTTTCCAGGACAATGTTAATCATATGCATCCTGTGGCACAATCAGGGAAGCACACCTATTATCTGTTTTTACATTGTTAAATCCACAGTATACAGGTCTTCAGCTGCCACACTCATTCCACATTTATTTGGTCCGAGGTGGGAAAACAGGACCCCTCCCACAGAAGGGCATGTTGGTCTCTGAGTGCTAGCAGCAATGATGGGACAGCGTCACTTAGTCAAGGGAAATAACTTTAGAAATGGCCAATCCTGCTTTTGCAGGGGCTATCACATTATTTTAAATTCTTGTTTTGAATGCTCATGTGTCTAATTTCACCATTAATGACTTAATAAATCCATTATACAGTGTTGGGTTTGCATAGTGCTGAAGTATGTGATATTTACTAAAAATGTACTACATACAGTCCACCCACCGTCCAGTTACTCTGTTTATGCCTCGTGTTGAAATTCAGGGCACCCTACAAATTCTCTATGCCTGACCATGAATTTGAGAAAATGCCCAAGTTGCATCTGCCATTCTGTTTTGAAGCTTTCTCCGTGTGTCCGTGGTGGGACAGGCGCATACTTAATCTATTGGCTTTGAGGGTAGAGCCTAGTTTCCTTTTCATGGCTGACTTAGGTGCTTTTATGCATTTCTCTGTCATGGTTCAGCACTTCCCTCAATTGTTGTCTCACTTACCAGGTCTCTGTGCCATGAGCAGAGCTCTTAATTATGTGGTGGCATGCTCTAAAATCTTGAGAAGAATAGACCTGGGCCTGTGACATCTCAGAGTTTAGCACATATTTTCTGTTCCCCTTCTTTGAGCACATGGCAGGACTGCCCTCTTCTGCCTCCTTTAAAGTCAGATGTGACCATGCCATGTACTTTGGCCAGTGAAATGTGAACAGAACAGATGCCTGCTTGCCAACCTTCATTGGACAGTTAATGTGTAGAAGAAGAGATTCATCTATTATTTTTAAGCTAATGACATTTTGTCACATTTGTTAAAATGTCAGGATTGTAGGGAGGATTCTGAGTGATACAGGGCTCAAATTAGTTAAAAGATCTAGTGCTTTTTGTTTGGGATAAAAAACCACATTGTATCATTCTCTCAGGGCTGGTTATTTGCACAGACATATGTTCAAGAATGAAAGTTTAGATTCTATCAATCTCTAATTGTTTTTCCTTTTTTTCAAATTCTCACATCATTGTAAAAGAAAAACTCCCACAAAGTGCAATTCTGTCCTTGAGTGGAACAAAATTCCTAAAAAGGTAATTTTGAACATGTTAAGATAAATATCTTGTTTCAGTTTCTTGCAAGGAATTATCTGCAGAAATTCAGTGCCAGAATGATTGTATCTCTAAGAAATACTTTGGCATTTACAAGGCCAACATAAATTTGGTATTGGAATTTGCAGAGCATTCTCAGAGCATAACCATAGAGGAAGAGCTTAAAAAGTTTTTAGTTGGAATGTATCAGTATGTCCTCTCAAAAAAGGCTGAGAAGTCACAACTTTGGTATTTGATATAAAGGAATAATGTTCATGATTTTTATCTCTCTTAAGTCCATTTGCCAGGGTTTTTGATGGCTTTTTGTGAAAAAGTAGGTGGTCTCTGGACTGGACATAGTATCAAATAGGCAGAGGTATGGGTCATAGAAGCAAGGTTTGAAACATTCCATCTATTGCAGCTAAATAAAAGGAGCTAAAGGGAAGTGACCGGTGACCATATGTCATGCCACTGGACAGCTAATGGACAGTGGGCAGAAAATGGCCTGAAGGGATGCTTAGAGCACTTATCCCTTTTATTATAATATCTAAAAACTTTCAAAACTAGAAGCTGCCTTAAAAAATAAGTAAGTGATTATCAACTATCAGCTTATTAGTTGTCATTAAGTGTGTGAGTATGTATGTGTTTGTTTTTATATGTTGGTGAAGAGGTAGAGAGATTGGTAAAATATTCAAATTTCAGGCTCCATCTTTAGGGCCTTTTTAGTTTAATGGATATCTGGTGGGCACCAGAAATCATACTTTAAGGGCCATTCTAACCTATTCATAATAAGTCCCAGGCTAATGGAGCATTTTGTGGTGCAGGTATTCTGTTTATGTTTGTGAAAGTGGGCAACTAAGAGCTTATGCATTCAGGTACAGATCTATCTTCATGATGTGTTAATTTTTTAATTGTTTCTAGTCAATTCATTAAAAACATTTGAAGGCTGTCTGTGCATAAAGAGATAGAAAAAGCACACGTTTTGATTGAGAAACCTCTACATTTCAGGACTTGTGACACATTTCTTGACTGTTCTTGGTCTTGATTTTTACATTTTTAAAATATGCCTTCATATCTACCTTAGACAATCTGAGTTCTAGAATTAGGAAAGGAGCCTATAGATTTAACTACCCCTCCTTCCCAGAATCTGAGGGCTTTCTTCTAGTGGTGTAACTTCCTTCAAAAGCCATCCACTCCCTTTTCTATTTTTTTCATACTTCATTCCCTTTCTCTTAACTTTAAATTAATGTTATTTCAGTTGGATAAACAATAATACAAGGGTATTTCATGGTCAGGTCACCACAATTATTTAAATGTAATCACTTCATCATCACATAAACACAAGTAGTATTATAGCACTTCACTTTGAAGTCCAAAGTGCCCATAAATATAATTTACTGGAACCTAATAAATAAATCAGTAGGGCTTCTAAATGAAAAAAAAAATGCAAATAAAATGTGTACCAACACCTACCTCAGAAACTAAGTTTAAACAAGGGTTAGCTATTTATAAATAATACTTCTGGTGTAAACATTACCACTAATTTTTAAAATATGCCAGCTCATCACAGTTTAACAAGCTGTTGGATGGAAGAATACTCCTGTCCAACTCCCAGAAGATCCTCTAAATCTCAAAGCATATGGAGCACAGAATGTTAAGAAAAAACCTGGGGGTGATTTTTGTCAAACCCATTATTATATCGCTTTCTTCGTCTTTTTTTTTTTCCTTCATAGCTGATGATGACATTTAGATTCCCCACTACTTTTTTGGGCTAGTGGAGGTGGACATTGTTAGAGAGAAAAGCAGAAGCAAAGTATCAGTTCATCAGAGCAGCGCCAGAAGGAAAGGAACGACCCACATCTCTCCTCTGACAGCGTCTTAAGGCAAAGTCTGTAAAACTGTGTGAAGGAAAGATAGATACAAGGGCCTATATCACTACGGAATTTTAGCCTAATCAAAGCCCCTGGAACTAGAAGATGATGTATTCTGGTAGGAAAAACAAACTTTGGTTTCTTTGTGCTTAAAACCTCCCCTTTTCCCCCTCGTGTGCCTTGAAGGATGTCCGTGAGCGTCAGCACCACTATCAACATTGTCAGTATCACTGCCAAGTGCATTCATGAAGCTTCAATGTGTTTGTTGCATATTTAAAGCAAGCAACAGATGTGTGCCCTAACCTCTAAAGGACCATTTTTTTGTAAGTCCAGTTTTATTAACATAAATGCAAAAAATAAAATCTATGGATTTTGAAAAATTTACTTATATTTTTAACAACCCCCAAAACTTTTCCTTGTTCCTCTATACAGTCAATGTCCTCTTTAAACCCCTGGCACCTAGCACCCATTGATAGATTTGTGTCCCTATAGTTATAGGATTTCCAGAATATCAAAGAAATGGAATTGTACAATATGAAATATGTGTTTCAGTCAGCATAATTCTTTTCGCTACTCATCCATGCTCTTTCATGTACCAGTAGTTTATTCATCCTTATTGCTGAGTAGTTTCTCATTGTACAGGTAGTCCATAGTTTGGTTATCCAAGCAGTAGCTGGTTGATATTTGGGTGGCTTTCAGATCTGCACAATTATGTAAAGCCGATATAAACCTTGCATACAGGTTTTTGTGTCTGACTAAAAACATTTAAATTACAACTTTTTTACTCAATGCCATGTGAACATGCCATGAAGATGGTAGAATCTAAATTTTTTTGATTAAAAGAATGAATAATTACTTCAATAACAATGTTTTATATAGTACAAAGAACAGCTGTATGTTAGTACATAGGCTGAACTATTATTTATCACATATATGAGCTACAATATATTAAGATTTTTATACTAATGACAACAGTTATGAAAAATAGAGGTATGAAGAAAAACTACACAATGACCTTTATTATTTTCATCATTAGCATTATTTACATTGCAATGGCAATTAGACTCTCCTAATTTTTAATTCGTTCTTAGCTTGGTTCTGTGCTTTAGAGTATAGAAGAGTCTAATTGAATAAGAGAATCATTGTATTTGTGTGGTGCCAAGAAAAGTAAAGGTACTGATATGATCCGCTCTGCAAACATGTTCTGAGAAATGAGAAGCCTCCACGTTTCCATTCTCCCCACAAACAGTGATGGGATCCACGTTCTCCCAGTTAGCCTCTCCCTCTTCTACTCACCAGGGAAAGAGAAGAACTTCAATACACAGGAATATTTTTCTACCATTAAATAGGTTCCTTTAAAAAAGACAAAGTTATATAATGAAGACATGTTATGATCTGTTTCTCCAGACCTCACTACCTAAATTATTGGGAGCTGAATGGGCAGGGCTGGCCTTACAGGTAGCTGTAAATAGGCATATATCCACATGTCCTGGAGTTAGGGTTCTGGAGAAACATGCTCTCCTTTATCAATTCACCTCATAATCCCTAGACATATTCCCCTTCAAGTCACTAAGAGCTTCAGTGTCCATTATTAAATCCAGTGTCTTGATTAAAGATAAATTCTCTACTATAGGAAACCTGTAGGTTCTGAAATTTAAAGCAAGACTTCTACTAAAAATCTATAATGTGGTTGTAATTATCTTAGGGATTCCGTCTTTATTTCAACTATGGCTGGTGAAGTACAATACTTGTATGATTTAAATTATGCTGGTAACTGTGGAAATAGCTAAACATATGGGAGCATAATTTTATTTTACATATGGTATGATAGTATGCTCACGTCAGATTGTGTTCTATGTTTAGCATTTTCTTGGTAGTTTTGTTTTTCATTCATGTTAAGATTTTACATTACAAATATAATTCTGCTTGCCCATGGGGAAATGGCACCCTCTAGAGGGTGCCTGAGAGTTCTGTACAGTTCTTGAGGCTAGTCTTTGCAGCAAATTTTGGTCTGATCATTATTCCAACCTTTATAAATTGGAATGAACATAAATGGCCTGCCTCTATGAACCATGGAGAGTTCTCTTCTTCAATGATGCCAGGTTATTAACTGGACTTCCAGGGTCTCTGAGAATGTGCACATTAACTAGGGCAGCCTGTAATTCATAGCCTTGGGCTAACCTTAAGTCTACCAGTCTTTAATTTTTTTTTTCCATCCCAAAATCAAAGCCTTGATAAGAATTCTATAACTGCCAGGGTACTCACTAATCCAAAATTTTCATCTTCAGCTAGCTGCTGTTTCCCCATCCTTATTTTACAGAGGGGTATTGTATAAAAACTGTTCTTCCTAGCAAACATGTTCATAATAAGGGCATGGTATTGTTTTCATGAAAAGCAAGCATTAAACCTTGGTATTCTTTGAAAATATTCAAGATTGTTCTGAGACCCACTAGTGTCAGACATATTACCCATTTTGGTTCATAATGGTCTTTTAAATGGTCCATAAATAAAAGGTAGAGAATGAAAATTTTATAACATCTGTCCTTCTAATATGCTCACGTTCCTTTATTCATAAACTTGTATATATCACAGTAACCCATATTTCATCTTTTATCTGTGTTAAATTTCATAGCCCATTGTCATAAACCATTCCCAGTCATTATTTATAGCCCTTGATGGATAGGAAAATTGTAATAGTGACAGAGTATAGAAATACTATCTCCAACAATAATGGTTACAACAGCAAGCACAAAGAATCCATAAAGTGTTCACTGATTTTTGAAACCAAGGCTTTCAAGCATCCCCTTTCTTTGGCCTGGCAGCCTAAGAATGGACATATTTGACTTTTGCCTGGAAATGTCTTAGGTTAAACAATTTTCTGTGATCTCTCCAGAGCTCTTTGTTTCATGGCATAGTTTGGGGTGGTCTTGGCAGCTGAGAAGTTTTCTGTTCAAATAGTAACTTTTGTTTCTCTTACTGACAGAGGCTTTGAATTCTCCACTTGTTAATGACAAAAAACTGAGGTTCTTCTGCTCTATCTGACTGTCCCCTCAAAAAAAAAAGAAAAAAGAAAGTTCTGAGTAGGAGGAGGACAGTATGAGCTGTGGATGTTTACCTGTAAGAACAGCATTTAAAAAAGCATAGCAATGAAAGACTTATCACAATTTATTGTAATGACTCGCTTGGTTTCTCTTTGCCAAAATAGTCTTCTTGTTTCCATCCTATTCATCTGCTTCAAGTCCTCGTAGTATATGACCCCCTGTATGCTTTGAACAAGTGAATTAATTACAGTATAAAACATCATTTCCACTTAGAAGTATACTCAGTTTTTCTATAGTCCTTGAAGGAGTGTGAGAAACCGAGCTCTTTTTCTGCAAATGTGTTTGTCTTGTCTCTTAAAAATATGGTAGTGTTAACTATAGTCTCAGTGCCCTGCCTCTAACTCATCTTCTAACTGCAATTTTGACCCTCTGACCATTTCCCCAGTTCCTGTGAGCTTGTCTTTCTTTTTTCGCATTTCCAATATTTGTGAATAAAGTTACCATCCACCTACTAGAACCTGATTGTCATAAATATCTCCCCCACCCCCAGTCTCTAATTTATAATCATCACCAAGGCTTACCCATTTTATTTCTTTCTGCATAATTTTTCACCTAACCCAACATTTCCACTACCTCAGTTGTCTCTTAGCAATTGAACTTTGGCTGTAGTCTCCTAATTTGTCTCCCTATGACAATTATTGATCTCCCTCCAGCACAGCCTAACTTGCAATCTGTCATAAACTTGTTACGATTTCCATTCTCACACCTACCATGGTATATATCACACTGCTTTATTCTTTGGTCTCTTCCTTAGAAATCAAATTCTTTAACATCAGTAATACTATTTGACTGCCTACGTTCCTATATAGAAGTCTTAAATACTAGGCATTCAATAAATATTTGATGCACGGATTAATGAATTAAAAATGGAATTAATAAGTGCATCATGATAACTGTTCCAGTAATAATTTAGGTGTGCTTTAGAAAATATTCATGAAGTCCCAAGCTAGGATGAGACCTTAATGTCTTTTATTATAACATTTTATCAAATGACAATTAACGAGAGTTGGGAGCTGACTGTTTCAAATCAGTCATCTGTTTGAGGCAGAAAGAAAGACTGTAGATACAGGAAGAGTCAGCAAACATTTTTTACAAAAAGTTACAAAGTAATACTTTGTAGGCTTTGAGGGCCATGAAGTCTCTGTCACAATTATTCAACTCTACCAGTGTTAGGAAAAAGAAGTCATGGACAATACTTAAGTTAATGGGCTTGCCTGTGTTCCAGTGATACTTTATTCATAAATACAGATTGGATTTAGCCCTTGAGGGCTATACTTTGTATATTCCTACTCCAGATCTCAGGGAAGGAATACTTATAAATAACAGCATAAAGAAGAAAAATCAGAGATATCTATTGATTTTATACTGTATATGTTTATTAGTCTAATAGTTTTTTGTGTGTGTGTGGATTCCTTAGCATTTTCTATATGGAAGATCACATCATGTGACTACAGAGATAGTTTCATTTCTTCCTTTTCAATTCATATGATTTTCGTTTCTTTTTCATGCCTAATTATCCTGACTAAAACCTTGAGCACAAGGACATTCTTGTTCCTTATATAGGGAAAACGTATTCAATCTTTCATCCTTAATTATGATGTTGCTGTTGGTTTTTTTTGTAGAAGCCCCTTTTTGGGTTTAGAAAGCTTCCAACTGCTTCCAGTTTGATGTGTTTTTATCATGAAAAGGTATTTGATTTTGTCAAATGCCTTTTCTATATCTATTTAGATGATCACAGGTTTTTGTCTTTTATTCTATTAGTGTGGTGGATTTTACTGATTTTTCTGGAGGTTCAATCAACCTTCCTTTCCAGGAATAATTCCCACTGATATAACATATAGTTCTTTTTCTATGTTGCTAGATTTGGTTTGTTAGTATTTTGTTAGGAATTCTCACATCTGTATTCACACGAGGTATTTATACATAGTTGTCTTGTGACATCTTTGTTACAGGTGGCAACTAATACATACTTCCTGCACTGATTTGGGAAATGTTCTCTCCCACTCCTATTTTTGGAAGGGTTTGTGAAAGATGTTGATGATGTCACTTCTATAATGTCAGTAATGATATCTTCCCTTTCGTTCCTGCTCTGAGGAATATGTGTCTTCTCTTTTGTGCTTAGTTGAGCTTAAAGTCTTGTCAATTTTGTTCATCTTTCCAATGAATCAATTTCGGCTTGGCTGAATTTCTCCATTGTTTTTTATTCTCTATTTTAGATATTTCCATTCTAATATTTATTATTCTCTTTCTTCTGCTTGTCTTAGTTCATTCTTTTTTTAGTTCTTAAGGGAGAAGTTTAGGATACTGATGTGAGACCTTTCTTTTTTAATATAGGCTTGTAAAGCTGTCAATTTAATTTTGAACACTACTTTCACTGAATCCATGAGTTTTGCTGTGTTTTGTTTTTGCTTTCATTCATCTCAAAAAATTTTTCTAAGTTCTTTTGATTTCTTTGACCTCTGCATTCTTTAGAAGTGTGCTATGTAATTTCTATATATTTGTGAATTTCCCAAATGTCCTTCCCTTATTGATATCTAAATAAAATGTATTTTCCTCAGAGAACTTACTTGGCTTAATTTTAATTCTTTTAATTTTTGTATTGAAGCTTCCTTTTTAGTCTAACATATAGTCTATATGTAGGCTTATTGCACTGTTCCTGTCTTTTCCTTCCTTGACTTGCTGTCTTCTTTCTATTGAAAGTACAGTACTCCAATTATTGTTTAATTCTGTATGCTTCCCTTCAGTTCTGCCAGATTGCTTCTTATATTTCAGGACTCCATTCAGTGCCTATATATTTTTAATTGTTTATTGTCATGACAGATTTATCCATTAATCTTTATTAAGTGTCATTCATTGTCCTCAGTAGCAAATTTTTTCTTAAAGTCTGCTTTGTCTGTGTATCAACTCCAGTTCTTTTTTTCTCACTGTTTTACGTGATACAGCTTTCACATTAAATTCGTTTGTTTTTTATTGAAAGCATGTGCTTTCTCATTGCATATATAGTGGCATTGTGGGTTTTTATGTGTGTTTTATCCACTCTCTCCCTTGGAATTGGAGTGGGAGATAGGCTTTGGTACTGAGAATAATTTTAGAGGAACAGAATCATAAGGATGTTTTCTGAACTGGTACTGAAGTTTGTGGAACTGGTTCTCTAATTTACTTAGATCTAATGGAACTAATGACTATTTCCAATGGTAAAGGAGACATTGATGTATCAAGGTGAATGTGGCTCAAGTATGCAAAATATCACCATTGGGTACTCCTAATCAAATATTTATAAAAGCTAAGTTTCTGGGTGACCTTGTATTTGATACCTTAGAACTTTATGTCAACTTAGCAGCTAATAAAATGAGATTACCGGTTTGATCCTAAAATGATGCTAGAAAAAGGGGGGGGAAAGGATGAGCTGAGGGCTTCAAATTACCTGCTCAAGCCCCACATAAATAACCTGAATATGTCTATGTTTGCCTCAAAAGAAACCCTCATTTCTCATAGCCACAGAACTGAGATTTCTGAAAAACAAATCCAGACTCTTCTGTAAGTGCCTGAATTATGACACAAATTGAATTCCTGACCTCACAACATGTGTGCTATTAAATGAGGTCATTAATTTGGAAGGAATGGGATGCTGAAAATTGGAATGGGGACAGATTCTAATGAAGCAGAAAACATTGAGCTCCTAAATTCTGCTTTTTTTTTTTTTTGCTAGTAAAAGCTGCCTATCTACTCTTTTTTGAAAAGACCCAAAACATCACTGTAGTTCAAATCAAAGCTGCAACTTAGGAATTTCAGATACCCAATAGGATTTTAGCTCAAGTCCATCATGTACTGAAACCCATCCTGTAGTTATATTCGCAGTTCCAGAATGCACAAATGGAACGGACATACTCAGCAACTGGCAAAATCCCTCCATTGCTTCCCTGACTTGTGGATTGAGGGCTGTTATGGTGGGAGGCAAGTGGAAGCCACTAGAACTACCTCTAACTAGGGAAATAGTAAACCAAAAACAGTTGCACCTTCCCAGAGGGATTGCAGAGATTACTATCAAAATTGAGGAGAATGTGAAGAATCCAGGAGTGGGATTCCCACTACTTCTCCCCTCAACTCCCTATGTGGCCAGCAGACAGATCTTGGAGAAGGATGGTAGATTATTGTAAACTTAACCAGATTCCTGATGTGATTTTATTGCTTGAGCGAATTAACATATCCCCTGCCATCTCATATGTAGCTATCGATCTGAAAAGTGATATTTTTTTCTTGATATCTATTAGTAAAAACCACTAGAAGCAGTTTTCTCCCAGCTGGTAAGGAAAGAAATATATTTTCACTCTCCTACCTCAGGGCTGTTACTAACTCTCCAGCCCTAGGTCATAATTAAGTTCACTAAGATCTTGACTGCCTTTTTCCTGTGAAAGACATCAGTCCATTACATTGATGACATTATGCTGATTAGACCTACTGAGCAAGAAGTAGCAACTACTCTGGACTTACTGGTAAAATATTTGTGTATCTAGGATCCAGTGATGTGGGGCAAGTTGTGATACCTTTTTTAAGATGAAGGATAAGTTGTTGTATTTTGCTCATCCTACACCAACACTGCCTTGTGGGCCAATTTGGGTTTTGGAGGCAGTATATTCCTCATTTGAGTGTGTTACTTGGGTCCATTTACCTGATGACCTAAAAAGATGCTGGTTTTGGGTGCGATCCAGAGCAGGAAGAGGCTTTGGAACAGGCTGCCATGAAAAGTACCTTGTTACTTGGTCCATAGCAATCCAGCAGATCTGATGGGGTTTGAAGTGTCAGTGTCAGATATGGATTCTGTGTGGGGACTGTGGCAGTCCCTTATAGATAAATCGTAGCACAGACCCTTAGGATTTTTAAGCAAAGCCCTGGCATTCTTTGTGGATAACTACTCTCCTTTTAAGAAACAAATTTTTACTTGCTACCAGGATCTTAGTAGAGACTGAATGCTTAGCCATAAACCACCGAGTTGTCACTCAATCTGAGATGCCTATGATGAGCTACATGTTGTATTGTGACCCCTTAAGCTGTAAAGTTGGATATGTTCAGAAGCTCTGTCATCACATGAAAGTGGCATACATATGTATCAGGCTCAAGCAGACCCTGAAGGCACAAATATTTACACAAGGCAGTGACCCAACTGTATATGACCCCCACTCCTGAATATCTTCTGTCTTCCAGCTGGTACCAGTGACCTCATAGGGAGTTCCCTGTGATTGATTTACTAAGGAAGAGAAACTTTGGACCTCATTTTGAGATCTTACAGATGGGTAAGCACCACCCAAAAATGTACAAGTATACGTTAAGTCCCTTTCTGGACCATCCCTGAAAGACAATGCAGAAGGGAATTCTCAGCTGGTAGAATCCTGAGCTATGTACCTACTTGTTCATTTTGCTTAAAAGGAGAAGTAGCCAAAATGTATAAGTGTGTGTTGATTTATAGGCTGTGGCCTGTGATTTGACTCAATGGTCAGGGACTTAGTACATGAATAGAAAATTGGTGATAAGGATTTCTGGGGAAGATGTAGACAGATAGACCTCACTGGATGGGCAAAGGATATGAAGATACTTGTGTTCCAGGGAAATAATCAGCAAAGTGTGAGCTCAACAGGAAAGGATTTTAATATTTAAATCAATAAGATGACCTGTTTTGTTGGTATCAGTCTTCTTCACCAGGCATTTTTCTTATTGCCCAATGGGCTCAGAACACCGTTCCCATGGTGGCATGAATGGAGGTTATATATGAGCTCAGCAACATTAACCAGTGAACTGCACACCAATCCTGACATGGCCATCACCACTGGTGATACCCAGTCTGCCTGCAGAGACCAGCTGAGTCCCCAGTATGGCCCCATTCCCTGGGTCAGTCAGCCAGCTACCTGGTAACAGGGAGAGTGCATGGGGTCGCTTCTATAAGGAAAAGTATGTCACTTTTCTTACTGGAAAAGACAGTGTCTCTGGGATTAAGACTTACTCAGTTGTAAACAGGATAGCTAAATCATGTGAAGTGGACATATTGTTTTTATTTGGAGATTATGTATGATTTAAGGAGGTATGTGTGGGTGCCAAGTTCACTAGGGTAGGACTGTGATCATTAATTTTGTGTGTCAAATTGACTAAATTATACTTCCCGGGTATTTAATCAATCACCCATCTAGGTGTTGCTGTGAAGTTATTTCTGTAGTGGTAGTTAACATCTACAATCAATTGATTTAAATAGTAGGGATTGCCATCAATAATATAGATGGGCCTATCCACTATTTTGAAGCCCTTTTGAGCAAAAACAGAGGTTTCTTGAGGAGGAAGACATTCTGCCTCAAGACTGCAGTATCAGCTCCCACCTGAGTTTCTTGCCTGCCAGCCTTCTTTACCAATTTTCAGCTTGCCAGCCTCAACAATTGCATGAACCAATTCCTTAAAATGTATATCTCAATAGATATTAATTCTGTTTCTCTTGAGAACCTGCACTGGTACAAAATATTTACTAAAATTTTTAATGTAGTTACTGATCCAGTAGGATTTCTATCTGCCATTATGCTATTCATTCATTCATTTTTGTTCTATTTTTCTACTTTTCCTTTACTTTAGAGAAATGCAGCATGCCATTTTAATTATTTTCTGTTTTTTACTATACATTTGAGATATTTTCTTCCCTGGGGATTGCAATTTACATCTTAATTTAAAATCATCTATTTCCTATTAGTATCCATTTAATTTTAATAATAAACACACAAACAAAGTATACGATTAAAGCTGTCTTCTCCTTGTACTACTGTTTCCATACAAATTACTTTTTTGACCGTTATAATCTTTTTAACCATTATAATCCTTTTAACACAGTTTTATAATCGTTGCATCACTGTATTATTGTTTGAATTAGAATAAAAGTTACAAAAATACATTTTTTTGTTGTTGAAAATGGACATTTTAAAATAATAAACATTGTGGCTTTTGGGGGATATCTGAGGTTCCATACAAATTTTAGTATTTTTTTTTTCTATTTCTGTGAAAAATGCTAGTGTAATTTTCATAGGGATTGCATTGGATTTGTAAATTGCTTTGGGGCATTTAAACAATATTAATTCTTCCAAGCAATCTCGGGAAAGAAGAACAAAGTTGGACGCATTACACTTCCTGATTTCAAACTATATTACAAATCTTCAGTGATCAAAACATTATATCAGCATAAAAACAGACACACACCTCAATGGAACACCCCAGAAATGAACCCATGTTTATATGGTTATTTAAGTTATGATAAAGAAACCAAGAATTTACAATGAGGAAAGGACTGTCTCTTCAATAAATGGTGTTGGAAAACTGGACTACATACAGAAGTATGAAATGGAACCCCTATCTTACACCACACACAAAAAAACAGCTGAAAATGGATATAGACTTCAATATAAGACCTGAAACCATAAAATTCGTACAAGAAACATAGGGGATAAGCTCCTTGACATTGGTTGTGGCAATGAATTTTTTAGATTTGTCAACAAGATGACAAGCAACAAAAAAAATTAATAAGGAGAACTATCAAACTAAAAAGCTTCTCACAGAAAAAGGAAACATTAACACAATAAAAAGGCAAACTATAGAATAGGAGAAAATATCTTACATATTTTCTGATATGGGGTTAATATCTAGAATATATAAAGAACTCATATAATAGCAAAAACAATTGAATTTTAAAAAGGGCAGAGGAACTAAATAGGCATTTTTCCAGAGAAGACATACAAATGGCTAACAGATACATGACAAAAATTTCAGTATCACTAATCACCAGGGAAATGCGCGCCATAATGAGCTATTACCTCACACTTCCTAGAAGATGGAATAACAAGTGTTGGTGAGAATAGGGAGAAAGGGGAGCCCAGTATACTGTTGGTGGGAATGTAAATTGGTGCAGCCACTGTGGAAAACAGTTTGGAGGGTCCTCAACAAATTATAAATAGAACTATCATATGATCCAGCAATCCCGTTTCTGGGCCTGTCTACAAAGGAAATGAAAACAGGATCTCAAAGAAGTATCTACACTCCAGTGTTCACTGAAGCATTATTTACAATAGCTAAGACATGGAAACAACCTATGTGTCCATCAACAGATGAAAAGATGAAGATATTAGATAACACACATGCATACACACAATGAAGTATTATTTAGCCATGAGAAAAAAGGACATTTTGCCATTTGCAACAATATGGATGAAACTTGAGGGCATAATGCAAAGTGAAATAAGTCAGAGAAGGAAAAATCCTGTGTGATATCACTTATATGTGAAACCTAAAGAAGCTTGAACTCATAGAAAGAGAGATTAAAATGGTGCTCACCAAGGGATAGGGTATGGAGAAAATGGGGAGATGTTGGTCATACAGTATGAACTTTGAGTTATAAGATTAGTAAGTTATGGGGATCTAATATATAGCATAGTGATTATATTAATAACATGCATTTTGTATTTGGAAGTTGCTAAGCAAGTTGACCTTAAATGCTCTCTCCACAAAGAATGGTAATTATATGGTGGGATGGAGGTGTTAGCTAATGCTATAGTGGTAATCATTTTACAGTATTTGAGTGTATCAAACCAAGGTGTTGTACAGCTTTAAAATTATACAGTGTATGTTGACTGTATTTCAAAGCTGGAAAAAGAAATAGGGTCGCTTGCTGCTTTACAGATCAGAGCCTCTGCCTGGGTTGCAATAATTGGAGAGAGATTTCTGTAAATACCTTGAACCAATAAATTCAGTGTGTGTGTTGGGCAGCCCCTTCCATGTCCCAGCCATTTATAACTCTGATGTAGCCTTCACTTCTTGCTTGCACAAGGCAACATCAGCCCAAGGTGAGAATTTGGGGCCTCTGAGGTCATTCCTGGGCATGCCAACAGCCTTGTACTAGCATGTGTCCTTCTATATCCTTCAGTGATAGTTGCTTTTCAAAAGTCCCTGTACATACATCATTACTAGATATTCCTTTTTTTGGCCTGGCCTTTGTTTACCTTAACTAGCATCTCCTCTTCATATAACCCCAGTATTAAGAAAATGTCACTGATATTTTTTTGCCAAATGGCCTGTGGAATAGGGATTTTTCCACTGAGCAAACCACCAAATTAAGTCAAATAATATCATGCCCTATGATTAGAACTTTTCTTGGAAGTGGCCAGAGAGAAAGAGCTAGTTAAATGATTTTTATCATAATATCTTCAGAATATTTAATGTACTTATACTATAACAATGTTTTATATATTTTGTCTTGCTTGATAATTTCTATAACCTTGTGAAGTAGACAAAACTGGTATTTATATGTTACCTGACACAACTGAGGAAAGCACATGCTAAAGGTCTCACACCTGCCTATGGTCAGATATGTGACCACTGGTGGGACTAAGGGTAGAGACACATACCTCATGCCTAATTATGTCCTGATTAGTCCTGTTTGTTGACCATAAAGAAACTAGTGACCTAGTGACAATGAGATTAGTGAAAAGAAACTGAATTCAAGAAAATAACTTTTGGAAGAAAGGGTTCTATTCAGTTAAGGCCATATTTATTTTCTATCTATTCTATTCCTGTTTCATTAAAGGTAGTTAAAATACTATTACAATTTTATAGTTTTTGAATCAAATGTGATTTTGCTCATCTTTATATAACAGTGACTTGGTTAATCAGTATTTCAATTAGGAAAAATTGTTTTGGACCTAAAACCTCATGAAAAAGATCATTCTGAACAAAGGAATGACAATTTCAGGCACAAAAAAATTGAGATTGTCAGAATAGTTATGGATCAGCGTCATCACACATAGAAACACAGACACAAGCAGTCCACATGTGGTTAACCTGGTTTTTCACTATGACAAAGATCTCACATAGTGCAGCTTCCCATGTCCCCACACTATCTTCCTGGCTCTCTTCCCTGACCTTAAGGCATTTTTCATACCCCATAAAAAACCCTGGTAATTGAGTTTAGTAAGTAACTTCTATGACCGTCTCCACTGATTCCAAACTCCGGCATTCATGTCCTGGTGTAACCCCCACCTTCTGAATGTGGATTGGATTTACTTTCCCTGTTTCTCATACATAAAATATGGCAGGAATGATGGGATGTTACTTCTGAGATTAGGCTATCTAGAGACTGTGGTCTGCCTTAGGGTCTCTCTAGCTCTCCCACGGTGACTCAGTCAGCGGTAAACCAGCCATCATGTCATGGGACAGTCCTACAGAGGCCTCCATGAATGAGCTTGGAAACAAATTTTGAGGCCTGCCAACAGACATAAGAATGAACTTGGAAGCAGATCCTTCCCCAGTCAAGCCTTGAGGCACACGCAGCCCTGGCCAGCACCCTGTGAGAGATGCTGAGTCAGAACCACTCAGCTTTGCTGGGTGTTTGTTTTCCATCGCTCTGTTGGGGGATAATTTATTGCACAGCAATAGGCAATGATCACAGTGGGAGAAAACAAGATTAAAATCTGAATCTGTTTGAATCTCTAACATGAGTGAGTCTATGAGTCCAGCTACACCAATAGATTTTAAAAGTTTTTTGCCACTCCAGGAAGTAGAATGACATACTCTTGGTGATGGTGACTGTTTAGAGCAGTGATTCTCAGAGAATACAAGACGACCACTATTGAGGTGCACTTATTTGAATATCCAGGACATAAATACTTCAAAACACAGTCCCAGGGGATTCAGAGATGTCTCCTTCCCCTGATTTTTAAGAATCACCATGTTATGTAAAGTCGGAATTAAAATCTTGGCACAAACTAGAACAATATTAACCAAGCAGAGGTAAACTCAGAATGTGTGAATACTCTCACTTGAAGACTTTACCATATGGGATTAAGTCCTTCTAATTATGACGACTCTCATGCATACGTTGTGCATGTGGCATTTCAGTGGGAAGATGAAGACAGAAAAAGAATATTACTAGCTTATCACTCTCTCTCTTGTTCACACTCTTTCACATTTGCTTGGCTCTCATACCAAAAATTATTAGGTTAGGTATAGGATGTTCAGTAAATGATTAGTTCAAGGATATATTTTTAAGAGGCTATAAGACTTAAAATATGGAAGTAAGTATGCCTTTCTTTGGGAAAGAAAGAGTTGCGAGAAAATATGACTATAGATCTCTGGGAGCTTAATGGCCTGGGGACCCCAAAGAGAGCTGAGAAACTTAGCAGAGATCTTTGTACATAAAACTGAGATGGAGGTTTGGGGACATCATGGAAGAAGTGGAGTCTTTTTATTAAATAAATGCTTTTAAAACAATTATCTTTCTTGAAATAGTCACTATTTATCTTACCAGATCATAGACCATGAAAATTACATAGCCCTTTCACCTGTTTCATTTCATCACAATATCCACAACTTGATGTGAAACACAGGGTTGATACAACTATTCCAGTTTTATAGTTGAGAAAACTGAGCTCCCAACATGTGAGAACAGGACCCTTAAGTCAGAATCTTTCGCTGACTTGTGAATTATGGAAGTGTCTATGAAAATGGTATGATCTGTGTAAGCCTAGAATGACAGAGAAGAGATCAGAGTGGCTCCTGGTGAGAGTCTGAAGGAATGAGATTGCCGGTGGTTTCAAGAAAAATATAAAACCAAGACAAATCCACATCTAGATTCAGAACCCTATGTAAGCAAGGGTATTTTTCTAGGTTTCTAAAATGTCATTGGAATACTGATACTGCCTATAAAGAAAGCAGTGATCTTGAGTAAAAAATTAAAACAACAAACAAAACATGACAAATCAATTTTTAAACATTCACTTTCCTAGGGCAGACCACTACCAACTGGATATTCCTGGGACAGGTATACAATTCTTTTCAAATAATTTCAGAAACCCAATAAGCATAGAATGCAATTTAATGTAGTTATGTGATTTATTTTATTTATAATTTAAATCTCTAATGTGTTTTTTTGAGGAGTTCACTATTTTGATAAATTGTAATTAAAAGCTGAAGCAAGAAATAGATAAATAGAAAAGAAAATGTTTTGTTTTCATTAAAAAATCAGTTATAGTTCATTGGAATTGTGCAATACTATCTTCTATATTAAAACATAAATCATATAATGAATTAAATTTGTTAATTAGTCATAATATAGTTAAGAAATGAAAATAATATGGAATATTTATAATTAACAGGAACTAGTACAAATACATTTTCTTACTCATATGAAAAGATGAGTTTAAACACTCACCAGAATATTTGCTCACTCAAGGTGCTTGCATACTTCGTTTAGGTTTTCTGGGCATAAGGCTGAATCCGTATGAGAAATCTCAGTCAGCAAACTGCTTCTGTGACTCAGTCTTCCCCCCAAGTGTCATCTGACAATCCTCTTGAGCAAATGGTAGATGGGTAGCTCGTGGCCTTTCTCCACAGGGCTAGTACTTGAGCCTAGTATAAGGGTTGATTTTTCTTCCAAAAAAAACAGTAGGATTGGATTTTCAGGAGCAAGAACTGATTCCTTTGCAGGAAGGAAGGTACAAAGTTAAAGAAATAGCAGGCAAATTTGACACAGTGTGAACCTTGATATCTGCCAGGTATGAGAAGCCAGCAAAGAAAGACAGCACTCCAGCAGGGGTAAGAGATTTGCTGCAAAAACCACTCAGGATCCTGGTTGGAAAAGGAATAAGGTAAATTCAATTGAAGTCTGTACCTAGTGAGAGTGGTAGAGACCAACCGCTGTCTCATTTCTTTCTTCCAGAAACACATGGGGTGGGGCTTGAGTACTTTGGAAAAATTATAGCTTTAGTGACAAGGGACTTAAACTTTGATTTGGTTTGATAAATCACTTAATTAACTATCATATAACCATGAAGTTCATTATTCACTGAGCAAAAAGGACAAAAGCATTCAGGAAGAATTTTAGGAGAACTAAGGCTGCCAGCTACCACCTCTGATTTTATAGGGATTGGTGAATATTGAGTACACATTGAGTGTATGTATGTGCTTATGTGGAAGAGAGAGGAGGCAGTTAATTCAGCAGATAGACTCTTTCTCTCAAATAACTTCTTTATTCATGAAGAAGTCCCTCATCCCACTTTTCCTCTCTAGATAATCCATTTAACTAAGACATAGTGAAATAGACAAAGTTCCTTCTAAATTCAACTGAAATTGTTAGGTGCTCTTGGACAGGTGATTTGCTTTGTATAATGCTATGCATAGGAAGATAATTATTACTTTTTGATCATGTTGGTTAATGGTTTTTATTAGTGCAATGAGAATTATAATTAAATGTTTTATGTAACACTACCACATGCACAATAAACTATACCAATGAAGATCATGACTTAACAAAGAGTAAAAGTTTATAATCTAGGACCATCTATTAAATACACAAGCCTAAAACAAATATATTCTTTAGGTTGTGTAGGAGTGTTAATTATTGGGTGAAAATATCCAGTGATCAGAGGAGTTTCTGAAGTTCTTTGAAACAGTCTCTTCAATTCGTAACTGAGTCTGGAATCTGAGACTGAAGATTAAATGGGAATGGGCTGTGGGTTGTTTTCCCCCTGGTGAGATGAAGAAAACTTTAAAAAAAGAATATTGAAGATGAATAAAAGGAATTAGAATTCATGGAGAAGGAAGCAATGAAGGTCATGTTTGCATTTGGGAAATATGTCAAATGTTTGAAAGGGGGATATTATATGTGAGAGGAGAGCTAGCGGCTGGGAAATAAACTAAAGATCTCTTCCAAGACTCAGCTGTGAATTGACACCCTAGCTCCTAGAAGAGGCATTTGGTAGATGCTAACTTAGCACCCAGAACATGCATCTTTCCAAAGTGGATCAATGTATTTGGGGCTGTGTGTTTAATTTGGATTTCCCAGGAGCAGGTAATGATGACTGTATAATACTAGCACAAGTAGGTGAAGGGGACCCTAGCATCAGAGTAATGAAGGGAGATAAGCAAGGGAAGAAAGCCAAGATAGAGTGAATTAAAAAGACAACACTGTATGACTGGAGCCTTATTCTGTAGGGAGATCATTAGAAAGCAAGTGTTAAACTTAATTGTTAGAGTTATGACAAGCACAGCCATTAATCCAGGGTACCTCTACCCTAACTCCTCTCAGTTGTTGGTTGTAGGCTCTTGATAGGTAAAAGTATTTCTGATTTCTGGCCTTCTTTTGAGAAAAACCTCAGGCACAGAGATGCACATTAACGCCAAGAGGAATAGTTTGGAGCGCACTGAAGTAAAAGGGCCTATGAGAGATGGCCTGGGCACAGAGAAACATGGTACAGATGTGCAAACTAAATTTTACATTCATTTGAGTGGATTGATCTTTTATGCACTTACTCATTTTACTCAACCATTATTATTATTTTATTATTATTATTATTATTATTATTATTATTATTATTATTATTATTATTATTTGAGAAGAGACTAATACATGCCAATGCAGTCCTTGGTTCTGGCAAAGAAGATGTGAATAAAATAAGAAAATAAGTAAAATCCTGGCTGTTCTTAAGTGGGTTCAAACATGCTATCTCTTCATTGCCTAAAATACTAGCTGGCACTTAGTAGGCCATATGTTTGTGGAAAGACTGAATGAATGAGAAAGCATATAATAAACCCATAAATGAAAAAAACTCATAAACACAAAATGTATAAGTCAACTGATTGTAATGAGGTGAAGCAAAATCAGGTAATGAAATGATGACTCACTAGGTAAACAACTTCATATCCAATGTCAGAAAAGGTGATTTTGAAGAGCATGAAATTTGAATATAGACCTTGTTAAAATCTGGGCCAAGTTGTTGACTTGGCTGTGAACAATTATGTACTTATTTTTGGCAAATATGGGTCCTGTCAGACTATAGATGTAGGCAAAGGCTAGCTATTCCCTCTATTTTCTTCCTAATCAAAAAATAGAGACCATAGTCCACTGCATACAGTTGGATATCTCAACACATATTGATAGGAAACAGATTTCTCACTTTAGAAAGAACACTACTTCAGAATAGCTTTGGTAGAATGTCAGATGGGAAGGGCAAGATTGGGTTTTGTTGAGAATTCAAAGTTTGATTTAAGGTGGTTCTTTCAATGTGAGGACTTGATTAGAATTCAGTATTGATTATGATATATTTGTTTAGTATTGGAAATAAGAAAGATAGGGCTTTTTGAGGGATTCAGTGCATCTTAAGGCCAAAAATAATGTGTTGACGCTTTCTACTGAAGAGCCAATGGGTTATTTTGATAAGTTCCTATAATGGATAATAAAGTGACTAGCCTGGGCAAGAATTTTAAGGAATATTAAACTTTTGACACTAAAGGCAATGAAAAAATAAGTTCACTTTAGCATAGACAGTAAGATGTGTGGAGGTTCTCAATACAATCAGTTATATATTGTATGCTAGCAAACAGAAACAACAGAAAATCATGTAGTGGTTCTTTTTGATATACAGAGACTCAGTTCTGCTTTTTTGGGTGCTCTGGAAAAATCTTGAATGAAAAAAAAATTAAGGGAGTCACAATTTTCAAGCTACAATGAGAATTCAGTACCTTTATAGTCATCATCACATATAAAAATCTCCTGAAATTTGTGGCTGAACATGATTACTTTAGAACCTAACCTTGACTGTCTCTAAAAGGTGAAGGGTGAAGGCCTGATTGCATTCACATTCCCTTTTTATTTAAAAAATAGAGATATTTCTAAAATATTTTAGCTAATCTACATAACTTTAACACCTTTATTTTTACCCATGAAACCCTCTTCTGATTTCTATTGTTAGCAAAACATTTGGTGATGAGAAGAGAAAAAAGGTGGTCCAAGTGCTATAGAGTTAGACTTTGAGGAAATGGAGTTTGAACACCTGAATGGGTAACCAAGCATAGAGTAGAGACCAAAGCTGTTAATGCCAATGTCTGTTTTTTAAAAATGCAAATTGTATCATAGTGGTGAAGGATGATTCCTGCAGGCAGAGCATGCAAAGAGTAGAGTAAACATGTCCAGATAGGTGACAGAACTCAGTGCGTCTGAAAAATCAGAAAACAGTTGTAGTTCAGGTCATGAAGATGAGATGGTTTTGGAGGGAAGGTCAGAAGCAAGTCATGTAGTATGTCAGAATCCATGGTAGGGAGGTAATTTTTATTCTAAGGGAATATTCCTAAAGGATTAGGGAGAAAAGAAGGGATAGAAAATGAAAGAGGCTACAGAAAAATGAAGTGTGTGGATTTTACAAAGGAAGAGAAGATGAGATTCAGAGCACAGGCAGAGACATACGCTTTTTAGAGGAGCTGATATATTTCCCTACTGGACCAGGAGGGCAGGTTTAAAAAAATGAGACTTAGATGTAGGTTGGCTTATAGACTTAATGATAGGAATATAATATAATCCTCCCTTTGTTTCTGTATGATCAGTAAATTATTACCTGTGTGTTTATTTGTAATACACATAAGTGAGGCTATGGTCATTTTGAGGAGAAAGAATGATATGAAACTCAATCTTCAATTAACATTTGTTTTAATTTTAATTTACAGGAGAGGACCGATCTTGTATACAGAGAAAGCATGATGGAAGAAAGCTCGTGGTAGCACATACCTCCCTCTCATCATCCACACCTATTTAGCCCCGGACCCTAATATGTGTGCACCATCAGGTAAAAAAGCAATCCCACAATTAACCCAATTCAGAAGCAGTTCAATCTAAAGAATGTTCCCTTCGAAGGTGTTATCCTCCCCCTCCTGGTACCTTATCAAAGCGTTCCTTCGAACAACCTTCAGTAGTGACTCTGGCAGGATGTACTAGTGAATGAATGCAATGCTTTGTTTTATGTTCTCAGGGATATTTTAACACCCTAGGTACTTTATTGACCAGGGTAGATTAATATCCTAGGCAATTTCGTGTCCCTTAATTCAGGTTTTCTCTCTTTCCCCGCAGTTACATATTTGTTTGATGCTCATAGCTTGTAAACTAAATGTTTATCGTGCACAAGGGCTATCTCTTATTCAGATTTATTCTTCTTACTAGAATTCAGTTGGCTCTCAAAAGAGGCTTGCTGAAATGCAATGCTAACTCAGGGAAAACCTAGTAGAGAGAGAACTAATAGTCCAATGTAATTGTTTATATGAGGTTAAGTTGGCCAATTCAAAGAGAAACAAATCAGGTTTAAAGGATTGCACGGTATAATGACTTTGGTTGTTTGAAATTTTCTGTTTGTTCGGCAGAAATTCTTTCTGTCAGTGGCATTTATTTTAGGTCTTATTGCAAACTGTGGTTTGTGGGAGCCGTAACCAGGCTGTAGGTAGAGTCTGGTCCCAGCAGGGTTGTGATTGGCACTCCTGTGGATTCACTTTACTTCTCTGTGAGAGACAGAGTGAAAGGAGGTGCTGAGAGCCAAGGCATTTAGTCTGCAGAGCAGTAAAGATGCTATTGATAGAAAGAGAACAGGAAGATGGGGATGAAGTAGCACAATTGATTCTTGATTGACGTCCTGGGCTGAGAGCTGTGGGCAGTGTATCCCCAAGGAAATGTGGGCAGTTCAATACCTTTCTTAGGACGGGAAAACCAGCGTAGTGCTAGTCGACATCTTGCCTGATGACGCAGTAGGGCTTGTATAGCTCTGGGGACCATACCTGTGCAAACGGGAAGACTGTAAGTTTTCAGTGAAAGGACCAAGGAGGCTGACAAGGAATTGTGACATTGTCATTTCTGAGGGGTCACAGCAACTACCAAAGGGCTATTACATAGTTTACATGTGTACATGTTGAATAAGGAAAAAGAAAAATTGGCTTCAACTCTTGGCCACTCCAAAATTAAAATCTCACCTTCCCCAAAAACTCCTGATAATTTTGTTGGCTTCATTACAATCGCATGTGCTATGTATGCCTTTATGAACTGAGTTTATAGTGCTTTATTAACTAGTTACGGTTTTTACTGAAAAAATATACTCACCCCAACCTATACTTGATTAACAGTTGCTTTAAATCACACTTTGCACCCAACAAAAGACTTTGATATACATTATTTAATTCTTACTGGGATAACAGTGTTTTTAATTACTGTTGTAAAGATATAAGCTTTAAAGATCTTATATGTTAAGCAATGTATTTAATGCATAATCTACATAATTCTTTGAGATAATAATTTTCGCATGTTTATGGTCTTTGGGACAAAATATTTCTTCATCCTGTGTATTTTTAAATGACCTCCTACCTGCTTTATAATTATATCTATTATTTATTGAGTTCCAAGAATAGACGGGGTTCTTTGTACATCATGCCATGCAATATTTATAACATAACTGAGGTAGTGGCAGGAAGTGGAAATCAATTCTTAGGTTGCCTTGTTACTAGTAAATTGTGCCCATAAAACTCTATCTTTTAAAAGAGCTAGTAACACATAATTTGCTATCTAATTCCAGTGGGCTCCTTACCTGCAATTTGAGGCACTTCATTCTCAGATTGTAAACTATTTTTCTAGATTCAGCTTCAATTCTATTACTCTGTATATTACAGTGTGTAGTCTCAGTGATCTATCTTCTCATCTAGACACCCCATTCATTTTCCTACCTTCTCTGTCCTTGTCATATCCTCGTGTGGAATACTATGCTCCATTTCCTTTTATTTGAGCGTCCATTTGCATATTGAAAATATGGTATGAATGGCCTAAAACCTTGAGTAAAATCAACATATGCTGTCTACAGGATTACAATATGTGTTGCTTATCCTTAAATTATTTTAACTTTCTACTATTAGTGCCACCCATTCTGCTTCTATAGTGATAATTGTATGTCTTGTGATTTGTGGCTTAATAACTTAGCAATGTTTTGTTTTGATTCTCATTACCCTTTGAGAGAGAATATACATTATTATCCTAATTTTAGAAATATAAACAATGAGGTTTAAAGAAGTTAAATGCCTGGCTTGTTTATTAAGTGTCTATATGTGTGCATGTATGTATAAACACACAAATGAGAGAAAAGAGAAGAAAGAATTTTCGTTCTCCATGCCACATGTTTTGCTAAGCACTTTACCTTGTATTAACTTGTTGGTTCTTATTAAAATTTTTTGAATAATGGGTAATTATTCTATCTACTTACAGATGAAAAAACTTAAGAGATGCTTAATGAACATACCGAAGTTCATACTATTTTTACGTGATAGATGAGGGTTTGAACTAAAGCAATCTGACTCCAGATCTCTTGCTCTTTGTCTTCTTTTATAAATATTCATTTATGTGTCTGTCATTCTACATTGTGAAATTCTGATAATTCAATCTCTTTCCCCTTTTCTGTTTCTATCATCTACCCTGAAAACTAACCCAGGGGTCTTGTTTAAGGTATCTAAACCTTTGCTAGGAGCAGTATACAATCCATCCTTTTCCCCAGGAATGGAGTTTTTCCACTGAACTCCAAGATTGTTTTGAGATTCAATTCATTTGCTAGACTCTGGAAAGGTTTGGTGCAAATAGGGGCGTAAGTCCCACATAGATGAATGTAGTAAAAGGCACTCAATACAGCTAATCTAAAATCAAGACCTGCTGCTTGGTAAGTAATCCCTAGCTTGCTTTCCAATTCAACCCCAAACCAGGGTACATGGCTTGATGTGCAGATCATGCATGGATTTTAGCCCCTTGGCCAGGCACTGGCATTCAGAACACAACTGCTCTGATTAGCTGTGTCTGACAGTAGAACTATGATTGTGTGTTTTCTATTGACCAATATTCCCAATCCATACCTAATATGCCCCAAATTCCAGAAATTTTCATCCCTACTTTTAAGTAGGGTATCCCTATTAATAACTTCTGCAAGTCTACTCTGGAAACATAGGAAACTTTTCTAAGGTCTAACTCACACCATATGTCATGAACCTGCTTACAGGTACAGAAAGATTTTGTTGTGATCATTTAGAATATCTTGCATGTTTCTAAATTGATGCCAAATCAGGATGAGCTTGCAAATCAATATACTATGTAGTACATTTATTTCTGCAAATTTCATTGTGAAACCTCACACTTCATCTTCTTAAACTTTTTGCTTTTGTTGGTCTTTCTACTTAATTTTGGATGGTAGCTTCTTCCCTAATGATCATTCTAGCATTTCTCTTATAGCCTCTACATCCTATAGAATTGAGCTGTTCTTCCCAATCTCCAGTGTCAGTCAGAGCTCCTAGAACTTCCATGGGGGGAATTTAGACAGTGTCCAGACATACCAGATCTCTGATTTGCCCAATTTAGAATTTTAGTACTTCCCAACTCAGTTACCTCTCTCCTCCTTGTGCCCTCATTTGTTCTTGCTGTACCTACATCCACAACAACTTCCCATTTAAGGTTAGTGACTAGCCCCCATTAGGTCCTGCTTTGATATCCACTGAGATACCTTTCCCAAACTTACTCACAAAACTGCTGCTGAGAATCTGTTCCACCAATTAGATCTAATCCTAGATCACAAATGCTTCTGTAAGCATTCTCTAACACATTAAAATGTTTTGGGATGCAGACAGGCATAGGGAAATAGGGAAAAAAGTCTAAATTTTTAAATCAGTTGCCTCAGGTTTGAATCTTGTCTTTACCACTATTATCTTTCTGATCTTAGGAGAGTTATGGTCTCATCATAGTTCATCACCTGGAGCAGTACTGTTAGAGACGTGATCAATGATCCATTTACTATGTCTCACATAGTGCCTGGTTTATAGTAAGTTTCAATAAACATTTCTTTATTTCTCTTATTTTACTGATGACCTGTAATTTGAATAGCTTGCCTACATTAGAACAGATCTAACCACTACCTAATCTAAAATCCATTAGTTATTTTTTAATTAGAATAAATCTCTAATTTCTATTCTAAAGAATCTATTACAGGACTCTTTATGACCTGGCTTCTGTCTATTTCCTCAGCCTTGTTTCTCTTTTGTTCTCTTTCTTGAACTTTTTTCCTGCATTTTTTTCTCATTAACAACTTAAAGTTACCTTGTCATTTCCCTAGAGCCTCCATTTATATATGAATTTGGTTCACTCTGCTTAGAATTTTGTTTTGAAAACTTTTTGAGTAAATGCCCACATATTTTTCAAAATCTGGCTCACATGGTGTTTTTTTTGTATGTTTCCTCCGTGGTGGCCACCCGACTCTACTTCATTTCCACCAGCTGAAGTTAATCACGCTGTAGCTAATGATCTACTCCCATAGACAACACACTGTGGACATTGGTATGTATGTGTGTATGATGCTGTTGACATGACATACATACAAATACTGTTGACATACATACTTACAACCAGAGTCTGAGCTTCTTTAGGGCAAGGATAGCATGTCACTCATTTTACTTCTTTGTCCAGCACGTATTATGAACTAAATTTTAAAACACTGAACTACCCCAGGTCTGAGAGGCAAAATGTTGCATCCTGTTCTCTATCCTTAATTAACTGAGACTGACTTCCTGTTTTTCTTTTTCCTTTTGGTTGTTTATTTTTAAAAATATTTTGATGCTATGACTTTAAATGTTAACATCACTTTAGAGCATGTTTTTGTTTCCCACCTGTTTTTCCTTTCTTGTTACTTCTATCTATACAAGAGCTCAAAACATTTGCCTACATATTCTAAGATCACCACTAATAGATTTGACATTTGACTTTAAGTCCATTCCTTTCATGCTATAGGCTGTATTGGTATGATAACGAGTCAATTTATGGGCTACAAATGTGAGTTGGCATTATTTCAAAGCCTGTGTTTTATTTATATAACTCAAATGACTCATTAAAACAAAATGCACAAAGAGCAAGTAGAGTGCAGCCATCACCACAATCAATTTTCATCATCCCCACATAGAATCCTCTTCCATTTAGCTATCATCCCTCAAATACCCCATTTCCTCCCCAGCCCTGGGCAACCACAATATACTTTCTTTCCCTATATATTCCTATTCAGAACATTTCATATAAATGGAATCATATAATGCACAGCCCTTTGTGACTGGCTTCTTTCATTGAGCATGATGTTACAAAGGCCCATGCATGTTGTAGCATTTGTACGTCATTCCTATAGAAGGCTGAATAATATATTCCATTGTATGGATATATCACATTTGCTTGCCCAGTTATTAGTTGCTGAAGTTTGCATGTTTCTCCCTTTCTCTGTTAGGAACATTCGTGTACAAGGTTTCATACAAATGATATGTTTTCATTTTGGAGATGTATGTGCTTAGGAGTAGAGTTGCTGGGTCAAAGGATTACTCTATACTTAACTTATAGAGGAACTTTCAGACTATTTTCCAAAGTAGCTGCGTCATTTTACATTCCTACCAGCAGTGTAAGAGAGTTTTGATTTCTCTACCTCTTCTCCAACACTTGTTATCATCTGCCATTTTGATTATAGTCGTCCTGGTGGGCAGGAACTAAAATCTCCTTGTTTTGATTTGCATTTCCTTGACGGCTAATGATACTGAGCATTTTTCATGTGCTTATTGGCCATCTGCGTATCTTCTTAGGAGAAATGTATATTCAGATCATTTTTATTTGGGCTATTAGCCTTTTTATTACTGAGTTGTATGAGTTCTTTATATATTCTAGATTTAAGTGCTTTCTGGATATATCATTGGCAAGTATTTTCTCCCATTTTGGGGGTTCTGTCTTCATGTTTTTGATAAGGTCTTTAAAAACAAAAAGTGTTTAATTTTCTTGAAGCCCAATTTAGTTGTTTTTTTAATCTTTTATTACTTTAGTTCTGGTGCTGCATGCAAGAAACTATTGCCAAATCCATTTTCATGAAGATCTATGTTTTCTTCTGGAAGTTTTATAGTTTTAGCTCTTACATTTAAGTTTTTAGTTCATTCTAAGTTAATATATATGGTGGGAGTTAGGGGTCCAACTCTTGGTTATTATTTAATTATAAGAAAAAGTATATATACTTTGGTATATATCCTTTCCCATTGTCAGTCCAACAAGCTACAGGATGCATTTCTATGACAGCAAACTTAAATGCTGAAGAAGAGATTTTAAATATATCAAAACTTGTATTCATTTTTTACTTACAAAGTAGTGTGTTATGGAAATCTACACAAATATTTTAAAACTAAATGATCTGGGTTCCAGTCATATTTTTCTTATCATTTTGTGACATAGTAAAAATAGGTAATTTATCTGATCTTAAAGTTCTTTTGCAAAAAGTAGAAATTACAATGAATATATCATACTCCTGAAGATTAAGTGAGATACTATCTGTCAAACACCCAGTACAATTCCTTTAAGTAAATGTAAACACAATTAGTTCTCATTTTCTACCTTTTTTTTATTGTGGCCTGTGTTTCCTATGCCACTTGCCTTAGATCTCTACTTGATTTGTTCATCTTTCTTGCATGAATGAACTTTACTGACCCCTCCTTATAGTCCTGATGCATTTAAAGTTTTAATCCTTGAACAGTGAAGTTAAAGTAAATATGTAATTGATAGCAGAGGCAAAATATCCCAAGAAATGAAAATATCAACTTTAGACTAGAAACAGAAACCCACAGATGGCATGGAAAAATAATATAAAACAAAACAAAGTGCTACACTGAAAACAATTCTGTTTTCACTGAGTACGTATATGTGAGCTTCCTTTACGTTCCAGACTCTGCTAAGCGCTGAGCATACACAGTGAGTAATGCAGACATGATCCTTGCACTCCTAGATTGGGCAGCTACTGCAGTGAGAATTTTCAATCTAAATGGTAAATGATTGGAAGTAGCATTTTCCAATTCATCATTGTATCTCAACTGTCTCTAATGTTTTAAGAAATTTTGACAGTTAAGTTTTCCCTAGCCACTTTTCTTAACATAAATTCCCTGATGACCTGGAAATTTAAAGGTAACTATTGACTCATAAAGCCATAAATAAGCATACGTAAGTCACTCAGTGGGTTTCAGCTCCCTGCCCAAGGAACAAACTATGATGCCAAGCGGTCACTGGGAAACTTCTAGTGTTCTCTTGTTATTACACCAACTAAGGCACTTTCCAAAAAGTTTCTTCTGTTTCTTTCTTCCCTACCTCCTCTTTCTCCTTCCCCCACACATTCAAACACACGCACATGGTCACACCACTACAGAGATAATTTAACAAATATTTAGGCTTTTCATTTAAATTCACATAGAACTATGAAAACAGAATAGCAATATGAAGTTAGGTGGACATTACATCAAGAATGCTAATGCTGCAAGAACTCAGGAAATGCAGAACGCTCATGGTTATAAACATATTCAGAAAGGAATAGGAATTTCTTAAGGGGTATGGAATGGAGAATTTGAACTTTTAATTTTCAGAGGCCATGTGATGTTAGAGGAAGTCTGGAGTCATTGACCTTTAGGTCTTATGTGCAGCTTTGCCTGTCCCATCAGCTGCCCTGGCCCAGAATATGCCCCTTTGATTGAGTCCATATGAGCAATTAGGTCTGTGACCGAGACTAGGTGCTCTGTACACACCGGGAGGGGTACAGCCCTATGAAGGGAGATCGCATTTCTTCACCATAGGTGAGACTTCAAATTAACATGGCATATCTCTTTTGAATGCCAAAGTTAATCATTTCTCAAAGGAGTCTTTATACCCACTGCTACTTAGCACTGTTGGTTGAGAAGTTACCTCTCTAGACATTGCCTTTAAGTATGTATGTTACCTGCTATCTTCCTGTAGGTTAAATGCAAGTGTATTTGCTTTATTTATATGACATAAGATGATTCACACCTGGGGGGGAGTAGAGATCGAAAAATGTATACATTAGCATCCAGATCTTTCTTTAGCTCTGCACCCAATAAATCCCTGCTTTCTCTGTATGACTGTAAATTAACTTGCATTTAAAGCAAATGCAAAGGAAGTGACAACATGGGATGGCAGTTGGGAGCCTTTCTAAAAAGGGGCACTGGGCTCAGAGTCATTGGCAGCCAGCCTCCCTCTGGACCCTGCAGGGTCAGCAATGAATAAACAATTCCATAATTCTTGACTCAAGAACTGAGAAGAGTGATGGCCTGGTACAATGCAAAGAACCCTTTGGAGCCACAGCAGCAGAGTTTGAGTTCAGGCTCTACCTCTAACCAATTTTCCAACCTTGTATAACCTAGTATTGCCTCCCTTCTATCATTTCTGAAACTGGTGTGCTAGTACTTTCTCCAGAGCCTAACCGAACGGATTCCCAGTGGTGATAAACATAAAACTATAGAATGGTGTTCTGCATAACTATAAGTATTCTTCCTGTCTTTCATTATGCATGCCAACTTCATAAACACAATACAAGAAGCTAAATCTGGTAAGAACAAAATATACAGTTGTGATGGCTCTCAGCAGACTCCTTATCTCAGTATGGGGAGCGCGTGTGGTTTCCATTTCTCATCACCAAGGATTCATCACTTAGGATAAATGAGGCCAACTGAATTTTCGTCATGACTAATATTGCTGTACACCGCTGAGAGTGATACATGAAGCTCAAGGCAGCCAATATGTGAAGCATCAAATTTAAAGGAAGCCCATGAGGAAAACAAATTGGACAATTATTTGGTTCCCACAGCCATAATTTGAACAGTGTGTGTGCCTATGGATATATGTGACATGTATATATACCCTGCATGCAGTATGTACATCACATATGCCATATATACACTTTGTGTATGGATATATCTATACATCATATATGTATATTATATACATACATAAATACAGATATACATATATGCTAATATGTTATATATATGACATATATCCATATTATATACATCATTACATATGTATTAGTATATGTGATACATTTGTGTATATAATATGTATATATGTATGTAATATATATGTATATATATCTATCTTTGAGTGTATGTGTTTATAAAATGTACATATTATGTATATAACATGTAGTATATATTTATATATATATAATATTTATGTCTTTTTATTTGGCAACATCATTTGTCTTATTCATATATTTATCCATCTGCATATTGAATTCTTTAACATAAACAGACAGGTTCTGCCAAACCATAGACTATTTGGAATTAGAGAGGTACATTTTCCATTTGGAAGAGTAAAATCACTTTCTCTCTATGTATGTAATTAGAAAATGCTTAACTGTAAAAAGTATGCATTAAGGCATACAAAACCAAGGCTATCTCAAGCTCTCAAAAAGTTTAAAAGAAAAAAGCAATTTGGCAGACAGTGTTTGAAGAGAGTCATGTACATTTGCTTTGAAAGAGGCCTCTGTTACCATATCATAGATAAAAGTCCAATAAAGATCATTTAGCTTTGTAAATTAATACTCTAATGGATTTCAAGGTGAGATAAGAACGTGGCAATCATGATCAGAATATCTAATTTTAGACTTGAAAATTCAAAATAATAGACAGTTCTGAATTTTGCATGTGAGTAGTAAGGACTTGCTTTATTCTTGCTTATGGAAATATAAAAATTGCTACATGACAAAAATACAATATGAACATTTCAGCCACAAAATGAAAAAGGATTTAATTACCACATGTCTCCCATCAAAAAACATACCACAGATGTTCATCTAAAAATGCATATCTTCAAATTAGAATTTTCTACAAATAAAAGAGATTTGTCTTCTACTCCAGGTCTTGGATAAATTGTGTCACTCCTTATGTGATAATCAGCCACCATTTTAATTAGAAGTTGTCATTCACCCCAGCACACCAATCTCTGAAAGAGATCAAGTAACAGTTTGTACAGCTGCTCCCGTGCTTGCCTGTCATCTTTGGCCTGACTTTGAATTCCTCTCCCCATTTTTTCCTCTCCTTTAGATAATCCCCTCCTCCTTTTCCTCACTCCCACTGTGCTGTCAGAAGTTGAAGTACTGTGATATAAAATCATTACCTCTATGACTCTAAAAAAAGGAGAGCTTGCACACGATTTTGATCAAAGGGAATCATTTATAAGAGAGATGCAGCCAAACACCTCAGAGAGTATTTTTTTTTCTCCCCCAGGCATTGAGATTATGTGAAATAATGAAGACAAAGAAACATATTTAAACTTTGTTTTTTGCTCTTAACTGTGTGATTAAGGTTTATATTATGCAAGGTTTATCATTATTTTGTTTTTGCCTGGCTCTTCAGCACCACTTCAGAAAGTTGTCACCTATGAACAAATGACTCCAGTAAAAAATGGAAAGATTGAGGGCTGTAGGAATTACAGCTCTCACTGTTCTGAGCAACAATGAATGGAGAATGAAGTGGTAGCTCTGAGGGATTTTGCAGGCCAGGAAGAGCTCCGGGAAGACCTAAAAGGTTGCTATAATCAAGTGATAACAATGTTTCCATTCTCCTTGCTATCCTGCTTATGAGGATGTGTGTATATTTTGCCACATCTCATTATTATCTTTGCCTTACAGTACAACAGGCACTTATAAATATTTGGGTGAGAGAAGCAGACCACTGTGCTTTGTCCTTTAAGGGGGGCTGTTCAGTTACAGAATCCCATGTTGTAGTCTTTGCTATGACCATGGAAGTGAGAGCTTGCACACTAAGGTCGTGTCTTTATCAAGAGTCTTTCCCACCATTCTCTGTGTTGGGTATCAAACATTAAAGTTCTAATGTCTCTCTTGCAAGCAAAGAAAATGGCACCAAGAAGCCATTTCTCAGAAGTGATGATAAGAGTGACCTGTGGAAGCATGGGCCATTTTTATATTTGGTTTTTAAGTAACAGTCCCTGTTGTCTGTCAGCTGTGGAAAGTGACATTTAAAAAATGTGAATGAAATACAAAATGCAATTTGCATAATAACACTCTATGTCCAGATTTTGAAGTGCTTACTTATTTATATTTTAGTTTTGAAAATGTAGTCATTTCCTCAGTCTCTGGGGACATACACAGGAAATGATACATCTGTTTATAATGTCTTATTTTAATTTTTAGTTTTATAAAAGTGCACCCATTGCCACCATCTGGCTGAAAATGAAACATTAAACATACAATAACAAAGTCAAACAATAAAAACAAATTACAGGAATGTGTGGCTTTGAGATCTTGAAGGTCAAGGAGCCAAGATACTTTCAGATTAATAATATAAGGACCGTAACACAATTTCTTCACTAAATATTAGGACCTAGGATTAAAGAAAAGAAAGGGGACAAGTGAAAGGAGACAGGATAATTAGGATAAGGAGAGGAAAGTCAGAAGAAGTAGTTAAAATATATAAAATAGGAAATTATTTAGGCTCTCCAGACTGGCCCTTTGTTTGTTAGGGTGGGTAGTATGCATGTATATGTGTTGTGAGGACTATTTTAAAAGCGATATTAGATGTGTGCTGGGAAGGATCAAATTTGGTTAAGGTGTGGTCCTGGCTATGGAGGGGAGAACTGGAGTGTGGAGGTATTTCCAGAGACTACCCAGAATATCAAATGACACAGGGACAACCAGGGTCAATCTGGATTGGAAGATCCAGCATTCAAACACTGGGGATTAAAAGTCAAAAATGCAAGTCCTATGCCTACATTATGGAATCATGTTTGGAGTCATAGACCCAGGAAAGAACAAACTGAAATCTAGTGGGGACTGTATTTGTTTTCTTGAAAGTGTTTCCCCAGAACACAGCACCTTACTCAAAAGTTATTTGCTAAGTAAAAATGAATAAGCTGTTCAGGTTTGTAGCTCCTCTTTATATGCTGGCACCTTCCTGATTTATGAAGGGTTCAAATAGGATTGAAGTGCTAGGGGCAAATTATCCAATAGCAAAGGTTTGAAAAAGACACAGCTATTGAAATTTTTGATTGAATTGAAAAATGATTTAAGTATCATATATATGTGTACAAAGGAATGCCCCAAAGTACAAACCAGTAAAGAGCATGTATGGAGAGGATATTTTCATTAAAAATGTGTGTATATGTGTACATATGTATATATACACATACACACACAAACACATATATGTTTTAGCAGAGGAGCATGTGTTTCTTGAAGGTTTTGCCCTTGACCAGCGTCATGGCTGATATATGTTCTTTCTCCTATGCCCCAAGAGCCTAACACTTTAGTGGTGGACGTGGGAGGGGATTGGCAGTGGAAGAGGGACTAGGGTGCCCACAAAGTTTAGCACGTACTGTTATCAAGCAGACAGAAGTGACTGTCCTGGGAGTAAGACCCAAGTGTGATAATGAGAATTACTTTGTAAAGATACTATAGGACAAAGGACAAAGTTGTTGCTGAGATCAACCACTCCTTACAGGGAACCTTGGGTCTTTGTCATTCATAGTCCTAAAAAAAATGGAAGTATGTATGTCTTGAAAGAAGATGAGAAATTATATTATCCATTTGTTTTTTGTAATATCCTGAGTCTTAATACAGAACTTATTAAAATGTATTCTATTTCCTGAAAGGATAGAAGAGAAAGATTCAGGCTAAAACTGGAATATGGGGGTTCTGTAAAATAGCAATGTAAATTTCCCAGCCATGAAGATTATTTAATACTGTGATGGTTTATCAAATTTCAGAATAGCTTTCCATGGAGGTCTCTACAAATGATTTATTTTTCATGAGTGTTAACTCTTCAAAAATAGTTTCAAAAATAAGGAACTGGATTTGATTGAATAAACTGGCTTCAAAATAAACTGCAAAAAAAAAAAAAAACCAAAACCTGATTGTTCTACTTAAAAAAGACGCTTGGCCTGACATTGTATCTTAATGATATTTTCTGCAAGTAATTGTGAACATGGAATGTTACCCAGGCATCTAATTGGAACTCTCTTCCAACAACTAGTACTGGTGTTCATCATTTATTGACTACACTCTATGGCTCTTAAGACTTCTGACCTTGGATTAAATATACTGCATAAGTAATAAGAGGCATGTATGTTTTTCAGTGTCCTATTTCTATGAATGCTTAATAAATGGGATTTGTTTATACTACTGTCAGATGGATGACATAAACATGTTCAGGGTTACGCTGTTTAATTTCAACGCATGCCTTTTTAAATTTGAAATGGAGATCCAAAAGCCATTTTTATTTTCCACTTAAAAGTAGGTTACTGTTGTATGATTGTGAGTGTGGCTGGGACAGGATCCTTTGCTACCAAAAAACTTTGCATTCATGTTCACACTGAAAACTAGTAATGACTTTCAGATTCCAGTCTCTGTTTGGAGATTACAATGCTTTTCCGCAGATGAACCTATCTGACTCTGTTGCTATAGGTCACCTTATCCTAGCTGCCTGACTGATGGATTTCCATAGCAACACAGCAGTTTAAATGTCTATGTATACATATATGCATATACATACTTTCTTATGTGTATATATACATATATACACGTAATATATACATATTACATAATATACATATATAAACACATATTTTCTGAAATAACTATTAAGTATTAATAAAAGAGAACATATCTATGATAAGAAACACAGAATATTCAAAACAGAAGGAACTTCCTCAACTTAAAGGGGATCTACCAAAAATCTATAGTTAATACTATATTCAATGGAGAAACACTGAATGCTTTCCTCAGATCAGGAGCCAGTTAAGGATTTCCACTCTCACCACTTCATTCAATAGTATATTTGGGATCTGAGCCAATACAGTAAGTTTATAAAGAGAATTAAAAAGCCTAATACATGAGAAAGGAAGAATAAATTTTCCACTTACTTTCAAACAACATGATCATGTAATTAAAAAATTACAAAGAATTGCACAAAAGCTATTATAAGTACTAAGAACATTTATGAAGGTTATAGGATTCAATATAAAAATTATATTTCTGTATGCTTTCAGTGAACAATAGGAAATTGAATTAATGAAATATTTGATAAATCTAAGAAAATAGATGTGTGCACTGAAAATAAAATGTTACTGAGATAAAGACTTAACTAAATGGAGAAATGGACTTTGTTCATGGCACAGACCTTCAAAATTCTTAAGGTGGCAATTATTCTAAATTAGTCTATAATAGATTCAGCTCAATTCCCGTTCAGATTTTATTTTATAAAAACTGACAAGCTGATACTAAAGTTCAGAAGAAAATATAGAAGACCTAGAAGCAGTAAAATAACTGTGAAAATGGGGGAAAAATTAGAATATACCCTATCTAAATTCAAGGCTCATATATACTGAAGGATTAAGAAATGTTGATGCTAGTATAAGGATTGCCAGATGAATGAAACAGAATAGAACATCCCACCATATGTCCAGTTGTGCTTTGAAGAAAAATAGTCAAGATATTTCAATGGAGAAATAGTATCTTCAAGGAAAATTGGACATCCTTATGCAAAAAAATGAGCCGACCTTGAGTCTTACTTGTACAGTATAAAAACTTAACTCAAAATAGATCTTAGGTATAAATGTTAAGAGCTATATTATAACTTCTGTAAGAATATAAAGGGATACCTTTGAGTCTTCAGATAGCATAATAAAAACAAACCATAAAAGAAAATAAATATATAGTTTTTGGTATGTTTCTACCATGAAACCAGCACCACAATGAAGATACTGTGAGCCTGTCACTCACTCCTACACTTCCTCGGGTCTCTCTAATCCCGCCCTCCCACTTCTCCCGGTCTCTGGACACTGGTCTGCTTTCTGTGTCTGTAAATGAGTTTGAGTCTTCCATAATTTTGTATATATGGAATCATTTATGTACTTTGTCGTGTATATTATGTTTGTGTGTGTATGTAGATTCTTTTAAGTTGGAAACTCATCTGTGTTTTATGTCTCTTAGCAGTGTCTTTTAGAAAGCATGTATTAATACTTGATTTTTTTAATTGCTAAGTACCATTCCATTATATGAATATTCCATAGTTTGTCTATCCTTTCACTGTTGATGGACATTCTGGTTGTTTCTAGTTTTTGGTTTTGCAAGTAAAAATGCTATGAACATTTTTGTATATGTTTTTCGTGAAATATGTTTTTATTTCTCTTCACTAATACCTAAGAGCAGCTATCATATGCTCTTTATGTTTAAATTTCTTTGAAACTGCCAACTATTTTTCAAGTGATTATACCATTTTCCATTGCACCAGATGTGTATGAAAGTTTCAGTTCCTCTGTATCACTGTCAGCATTTGATAGGGCCAATGCCTTTCATTTTAACCATTTTCATAGATATACAGTGTGGCATTTCACCACTGGCATTAATTTGAGTTTTCTTTATGGCCAATAATACTAAGTAGGTGCTTATTTCAAACTCTTATTTTCCCTTCTATCTTCTCTGGTGAATGTCAATTCAAATCATTTGCCCATTTTAAAAATTAGATCATCTTATTGAACTTTGAGAGTTTTCAAACATTTGTATGAAAATCCATTTCAGACACAAGGTTTTCAGATTTATTAAACTTATGCTGTCCACATCAGATGGTTCCTTCTAAAAAAATGCCATAACTAAAAAGAATGAACTCATATAAGCTAATAAATATATGGTTTTGAGGGTTTTTTAAAAGAGATAAGATGAATTGGAGTAAATGGCTTGTTTTGAAGTAGTTGCTTAGAGGACATTGAGTGAATTTTCCCAAAACACACACACACAAAAAAACAGAAATGGAGATAAAAATTTGGGTATAAAAAACAAAGATTTGAATGACAGATTCAGGAGATCTAACAGAAAATCATATGAGTTTAAATAAAACTAAAAGAATAAAGGTAAATTGAAAAGTGGTAATTTTGCAAAAATCAAATAGAAATTTCCCTGACTTATACAATGTCGCGCGCCCCGTCCTCGCCGGCAAGAACAGCACGCAACAACAGCAGGATTCTTCTGCAGAAAGCTTTATTCTTCAGCTCTTTGTGAAACAAATGAGTTGGGCAGGACCCAGAGGGGAAGGAGAGGCTTGCTTATATAGTTCTCATGCTCTGACCTGGTTGGTGCGGCTCCATATGCCTTATTAGCATAACCATTTGGTGGGTCTCATTGGTCCTTATGCCAAGGCGCAATTAGCATGTAGCTTAGTGGTGTGGGATGATTTGTCATTAGGAAGTTCGGGGCCTTCCGGCTGCCCTGCATTGGGCGCTATTTTCTGAGTGCGGCTGCCAACAATACAAGACAGTCTGATAAATCAAAGCCTTCATTGTGGTCTAGGCAGGACTTATTACACAAAGACTTTCACACAGACATACCCTATACAGTTTTTGACTTCTTAGGACAAAGAAACAAAACCTTCTCTTTAATATGCTTTATATATGAGGAAAAAAGTTACTTACAAAGGAAAAAAATAAGACTTTATCTGCGCCACCAACACTAGAAGACTTTGCAACATAAGCTATAGACAACATTGCTGGGAAGATCTTATAATCAAGCAAATTATTACTTACCTATCAGGTTGAAAGAATTATATTTGCAGTTACGAAAGAAATAAAAATATATGCCTCATGTAGCCCACCTAATTCAAGTAATATCAAATAGCCAATGAAACAAATATTTTAATATAGGGTAATATGAAAAAAGAAAAAGGAAAGAGAATTATATGACTTTCCTGTCCTTCAGTTTAATAATGTAATCTAGTATGGCAGATTTTCCAGTAAGAAACTATTAATGCATTCCTAAAATAATCACTGTTCTTTTGATACTCTGCTGGGAACTATTTTCTAATGTTTTATAGAGAATTTGCACATCCTTTCCTTCCATGGATTTTCCTTCTCTGCTTGCTTTCCTGCTCCATCTTATTTGTTTTGATATTAAGATTCTTCTGGCTTCCTAAAGCAAAAACTTTTTATGATATCTGATGGTCTGGAATAGTTAAATTACTTGAGGAATATTGGTTTCCTAGACATTAGATATAAAACTCCTGTGGAACTATCTACTCCTGGTACCTTTTTTAATAACTAAAATTAAAAGCAAACAACTCACCTTTTGAATTTCTTTTAAAGTCATTTGATTTTCTTCTTGGATTAATTTTGGTCATTTTATATTGCTAGGAAATCATCAAGTTTTCAGTAGAATCTCCAAACATTTTGAAACATAATAATTTCTTTATTTTGTGATGAAATAGTATAGAAGTTATTATAGCAGTTATTTAAATCTGATTTGTAATTGTTAACTATGAATAACTTAGATATAATAGGTAATTTGTTTTTAAAGACAGTTGTTTCAATAATTTTGGAAATGCAAACTTGATTTGTGCAAACTTAAGCCACTTAACTAAAAAATAATGCATTGGTCTCACTCTCAAAAATGATCTTCTTGAAGAGCAATTAGAAATATCTGACTGAAAACATAAAGCTTTCTTTAGAACAAGTGTAAAAATGATCTTGACACTTTTGTTTAGAAGAGGGAGGTAAAACTCTGGAATATAATAAAAAAATTGTTTCCTATGTAAATAATTTTTAAATATGGATTTGAGCCAGTAAGTCTCTAACATTTGAATTTAACACTTCATAGAAATGGTGTTTCAAAATGATTATTAACATTTCTTTCAGCCTTGTCCAAAATCAAAGTAATTCTTGGTTTGAGATTATTTTTATTGTTTTTTTTTTTAAATAAAGACAGAGATTCAAGTTTTAGCAGACCATTAAAAAAATCCAGTCTAAGCATTTTCCTATTGCTCTTGTTTTCTTTATGTTGCCAGTTGCCTAAGTTTTCTTTGTGCACAGATAAAAATATTTACTTCCTAAGACTCTCTTGCATCAAGATATAGCTATGTATCATAGCTCTGCCCAGGGACATTAAGCAGAATTTCTCTGACATTTTCTGGAAAAGTCTGATTTCCTGGTACAGGCTCTGCCCCCTTTTCCTTCTCCCTCGTTCCTCCTTCCTGTTTGGGAGTGGACAGGAGGCTGGAAGTTGATTAACTCCCTTGAGATCCAGAGCAACCGACAAAACGATTGGCACTTTAATGACAAAACTAAAACATCAAAAAAGCTTTGGTCTCCAGAGCAACCTTGAGTTACGATGACCCAGGCCTTTTTATTCCATCACGATAAAGTTTAAACAGTTATTTTGGGACTACTCACCAGCAGTTAAACATGTCTTAATTGAAATACCATCCAGATTTGTTCAAGTTAGAGTCTTAAGTCAGCAATGAGTGATCTTTATTTGTTGTTAATACTATAGATTCTTCAAATTACCCACAATTAAAATTAGAGATACTGTAGATTTTTAAAATACTATAGATTCTTAAAATTATGTATTTGTTGCATAAACTAAAGTGAGAGGAGTCATCACTTTTTAGAAGTTATAATTTGGGAGGGTAGAGTAAACAGCTTGAGCACAGATGGGGTTTCCTATTTGTATATTGCATATCCTCAAAACCCAAGGCAGGAATGCGTTTATTCTAAGGAAGGGACTAGACCTAAGAATTTGTAAGCCATTAGCCACTGCTTTATCTCTCATTTCTGCTTAGAGCATGAATCTCTTCAATGTCTCTCCTGTCAACTCATGAAAACTTATCCTTTTTGGGGGGATAGTGCCTGGCTTATTTCACTGAGCATAATACCCTCCAGCTTCATCCATGTTGTTGCAAATGGTAGGATTTGTTTTCTTCTTATGGCTGAGTAATATTCCATTGTGTATATGTACCACTTCTTCTTTATCCATTCATCTACTGATGGACACATAGGCTGCTTCCACTGAAGTGGACTCTTTATTCTTGGTGACCATGTCCCCAGCTGAAATCCAGGTATTTTATTACTAGGGGAAAAGAGAAGTATAATATTGGGGGATAGTGTCCATGATAGGTCATAAATAAAAATAGCTTATCAGTTAAGCAATTTGTTTATCAATCATCTTATAAGTTAATTGTTCTTAGTCATTAAAATATTCACTGCTTCAACAATTTTTATTAAACATCTACCATGTGGCAGATACTGTGAGTGGCTCTAGGGATACAAAGTTGAATTATTTACTGTTACTGCCCTTGAGAACCTTCTATTCTAGTGCTAATTATTATTTACTGTATAACTGTACAGATCAGTCTTTAAGGGTTATTTACATTTCATTTATTTTAAATAAATTAGAAATTAAATTTATCCATACTATTAGAACACCTATTTTCTTTGATAATCTTTTCCTTTGCATTGTACATCCACTAGTCCAAATTTCAAAAGAAAAATAAGTGTTTAGTTTCCATATTTAGAGAAAGAAGAATGTTGAATCTTGTGTATCATCTGCCTGGTGAAGGCACACAAGAATACTGCTAAGAGGCCTCTGGGGGTTAAATTCATTATCTTGATGAATTTATTCAGCTTCAGAGATGCCCCTTGTTTTGCTGGCTCAGCACACTGATTTTATCAGCACACCAAAGGGTCATTAATATCTCAGAAGTAGACACATTAAGTAAGCTCTTAAGGCACTTGGAAATTCAGAATGACAAATGAGTAATTCACTATGAGAAATATGACTGTCATAGGAAGAACAACATTTGTACCCCTCATGATCAACCCACTTTCTCACTCTAGGTAGACCTAAATAAGCTGTCAAGTTATATTCTGAATGTAAACTTAGCCTTCTATAAAATACAATTATCATAGGTACCAGGAATTGTACTGGATCTGGTGCACCTAAGTGGATAATGAGTGCTGCCAATGACAAGCTACAGTCAATCAATGAGTAGTCACAAGCACTGGACAGCTATCCAAGAACAAAGAAAGCTCTGGGAAAGTTCCAGAGTCCACTTAAGAAACCTAAGCAACACAGTGCAACAAAAACCTGAGTAAAGACAACTTCGCTTTTCCTGCAATCATTTCATTCCCCAAGCTGGCATTGTAAAGTGCCAAGAGGAACTTCCCAGCCAGCAGGAGTTCCCCTCACCAGGAAAGAATGGGGTGAGTGGCCAGCTGCCATGGCCTTTCAGGGCATCAGATAAAAACTCATTTCAGTTTTGTCTCACCCAGACTGGCAAAGCTGGGACTTAATGGGGCATCTTAAAGAGAGAACAAAGGAAGAAAGCAGGGGCTACCAAGAGCAGCCACATATGGGAGCAATGGACGCTTTGTAGCCAATCCAGCAAATTTTGCTCCTGAAGAAACTTATGGCCTGTGATACAGCTGCCACAGACCCCGTACAGATTTCACCAACTTTTTTTCAAATGTATTCATACTTGCTGAAAGTAGCCTTCTGAGACTCCTAGCTTCCTCTCCCTTATCCTGACAAGAACTCAGATACCACAGTAGTAGCCAGTCTAGGCCACTGAAGCTTCACAAATACAAGTCGTCAGCCTAGAGCCCTGTGGCTGACCTTAATTGCCATGTTCATTTAGGGTGAGAGCCCCTTCTGCTGTACACCACCAGCCTAATACCCATCACTGGCTTCTACTGTACTCACCAAGGGGATACTTTGTACCGTGAGAAAACATGCAGACAGCTAGGGGCCCTACAGATACCAATGAGCCTGTAGTTGACCCTAGCCCTTGCTGCATGCCTGGACCCCCACCACTATATATATATATATCTGCAACAGGCCCCTGCTACTTTACAGGAACCTGCAGCTGGCATCCATAACTGAGTGTGTACCAACTGGCTCTGACACATCCACTGCCTACCCTAATCACTAGCCACTGCAGTGTTTGTCAAAGACTACACAATTGGTGATGATGTGCATTTCAGTTGCCTGAGCTGAAGAGACATCACAGCTCCCAGACAATGCCACCACATCCTTCCTGGGTGCCCTCCATGTCATAGAACACCACACATCTCCATGCTTGGTACCACCAGACCTGGGGCCACAACATGCCCCTTCTGTAGGTGAAAGTCTTCCCTAACGAAAGTCAGTCCGTAAGTCTGGATGAGGTGACTACTTCAAATGCACAGGCACCTGCATAAGTCTACAAGGATCATGAAGAGTTAGGGAAACATTTCTCCACAAAACGAATATGATAAACCACTGGTAACTGACTCCAAAGAAATGGAAATCTAGGAATTTCCTGACAAAGAATTCAAAATAATCATTCTAAAGATACTCAGAGAGCTACAAGAGAATACAGAGAAATAATATACATATATCAGAAAAATGCAAGAATAAAATAAGAAGTTCAGCAAAGAAAATATAATGAAACAAATTTTGGAGATGAAGAATACAATGAGTGAAAAGAAAAACTCAGTTCAGAGCTTCACCAGCAGACTTGAACAAGCATAAGAATGAAATAACTAAAAGTTAAGGGATGGAAAAAGAAATTTCATGCAACTAATAGGAAGAAAAAAAGCAGGAGTTGCAGTACTTGTATCAGACAAAATAGACTTCAAAACAAAAAAAGTAACAAGAGACAAAGAAGGACATTACATAATGATAAAGGCGTCAGTTCAACAAGAGGACATAACTATTATAAATACCTATGCACCCAACACAGGATCACCTACATATGTGAAACAAATACTAACAGAATTAAAGGGGAAAATAAAATGCAATGCATTCATTTTAGGAGACTTCAACACACCACTCAATCCAAAGGACAGATCAACCAGACAGAAAATAAGTAAGGGCACAGAAGCACTGAACAACACACTAGAACAGATGGACCTAACAGACATCTACAGAACACTCCATCCAAAAGCAACAGGATACACATTCTTCTCAAGTGCACATGGAACATTTTCCAGAAAAGATCATACACTAGGCCACAAAAAGAGCCTCAGTAAATTCAAAAAGATTGAAATTGTACCAACCAGCTTCTCAGACCACAAAGGTATGAAATTAGAAATAAATTACACAAACAAAATGAAAAAGCCCACAAACACATGAAGGCTTAATAACATGCTCCTAAATAATCAATGGATCAATGACCAAATAAAAACTGAGATCAAGCAATATATGGAGACAAATGACAACAATAATTCAACACCGCAAAATCTATGGGACGCAGCAAAGGCTGTACTTAGAGGGAAGTATAAATACCTAGGAATAAACCTAACTAAGGAAGTGAAAGACCTATACTCTGAAAAGTGCAAGACACTCATGAGAGAAATTAAAGAAGATATCAATAAATGGAAACACATCCCTTCATGGATAGGAAGAATTAGTATTTTCAAAATGGTCATCCTGCCTAAAGTAATCTAAAATGCAATACCTATCAAAATACCAACAGCATTCTTCAACAAATTAGAGCAAATAGTTCTAAAATTCATATATAACCACAAAAGACCCTGAATAGCCAAAACAATCCCAAGAAAGAAGAATAAAGTTGGGGGGATTATGCTCCCCAACTTCAAGCTCTACTACAAAGTCACAGTAATCAAGACAATTTGGTAGTGGCACAAGAACAGACCCATAGACTAATGGAACAGAATAGAGAGACCAGATATAAACCCAAGCATATATGGTCAATTAATATATGATAAAGGAGCCATGGATATACAATGGTGAAATGACAGCCTCTTCAACAACTGGTGTTGGCAAAACTGGACAGCTACATGCAAGAGAATGAAACTGAATTATTATCTAACTGCATACACAAAAGTAAACTCAGAATGACTCAAAGACCTAAATGTAAGTCATGAAACCATAAAACTCTTAGAAGAAAACATAGGCAAAAATCTCTTGAATATAAATATGAGCAACTTTTTCCTTAACACATCTCCTCAGAGAAAGGAAACAAAAGCAAAAATGAAAAGATGGGACTACATCAAACTAAACAGCACAGGACACCATCAATAGAACAAAAAGACATCCCACAGTATGGGAAAATATATTCATAAATGACCTATCCAACAAGGGGTTAACATCCAAAAGGTATGAAGAACTCATATGTCTCAACACTCAAAAAGCAAATAACCCGATTAAAAAGTGGATAGAGTATATGTGCAGACAGTTGTCCAAAGAATGAATTCAGATGGCCTATGGGCACATGAAAAGATGCTCCACATCACTAATCACCAGGGAAATACAAATTAAAACCATAATGAGATATCACCTCACACTAGTTGGGATGGACACTATCCAAAGACAAGGAACAACTAATACTGGTAAGGATGCGGAGAAAGGGGAACCCTCCTACACTGTTGGTAGAAATGTAAATTAGTTCAACCATTGTGGAAAGCAATATGGAGGTTCCTCAAAAAATAATAAACATAAATACCATTTGACCCAGTAATTCCACTCCTAAGAATTTACCAAGGAAAAGGAATCACAGATTCAAAAAGACAGATGCACCCCTATGTTTATCGCTGCACTATTTACAATAGCCAGACATGGAAGCAACCTAAATGTCCATCTGTAGATGAATGGATAAAGAAGATGTGGTACATATACACAATGGAATATTAGTCAGCCATAAGAAGAAAACAAATCCTACCATTTGCAACAAGCATGGATGGAGCTAGAGGGTATTATGCTCAGTGAAATAAGCCAGGTGGAGAAAGACAAGTACCAAATGATTTCACTCATTCGTGGAGTATTACAAGAAAGCAAAAACTGAAGGAACGAAACAGCAACAGACTCACAGACTCCGAGAAGGGACTAGTGGCCACCAAAGAGAAGGGGTGGGAGAGGGCAGGTGGCAAGGGAGGGAGAAGGGGATTGAGGGGCATTATGATTGGCACACATGGTGTGGACGGGTCACGGGGAAAACAGTGTAGCACTGAGAAGACAAGTAGTGACTATGGCATCTTGCCATGCTGATGGACAATGACTAGTGGGGTGTGTGGGGGTACTGAATAATATGGGCGAATGTAGTTACCACAGTGTTGTTCTTGTGGAACCTTCAGATAATTATATATCAATGATACTTTAATAAAAGAAAAAAACAGGAAAGCAGTTAGGAACATATGATGGACTTTTGGGATACCATTAATACACGCAGTGTAAGAATTATTGGATTCCCTGCTGGAGCAGCAAGGGAGAAGATACAGTAGAAAGTTTATTTAAAGAAACACTGGCTGGAGCTTCCCAAACCTGGGAGATGATTTGGATGTCTATGTTCATGAAACTAATGGATTGCCCCAGAACTTCAATTCAAAATGATCTTTTCCAAGGCACATAATAAAACTGTCTAAAATCAAAGACAAAGAGAATTTTAAAAGCAGTAAGAGACAATTTACCTCATAAGAGGGAACCCCACAAGGCTAACAGTGGATTTTTCAGCAAAGACCTTGCAAGCCAGGAGAAAATAGGATGATATATGCAGAGTGCTAAAAGAAAAAAACTGCCAAATGAAAATACTTTACCCAGAAAAATTGTCCTTAGAAGTAAAAGTGAGATAAAGATGTTGCCTAACAAACAAAAGCTGAGGGAGTTCATCACTGTTAGATCTGCCTTGATGGAATTGTGACATGGAGAATATAGTCAATGGTTCTATATCATCTTTAATGTTGACAGATAGTAACTGCCCTAGTTGGGATGAGTATTTAATAATGTGTGTAACTGTTGAATCACTGTGTTATATACTTGAAATATAGTACTACATTATCAACTACACACCAGTAAAAAAAATACTTTAAAAATGCTGTAACAAGTTCTTAGGCTAAAATGAAAGGCAACTAATTAATAATATGAAAACATACAACACACTGGTAAAGTTAAGTATATAGTCAGATTCAGAATACTCTAATACTGTAGTGTGGAATAATAACTACATTTCTATAAAAGTCAAAGGACAAGAGTGTTAAAAATAGCTATAGCTACAATAATTTGTTAAAGGATGCACAATGTAAAAAGAGGTAAAATATGACATCAAGTTCATAAAAGAGGGGAATAAAAGGATAGATTTTTGTATGTGATCAGTTAAATTACCCATGTAAAGTAGACTGTTATATCTATATTTATGTGAATGTCTTATAGCCACAAAGCAAAAATCTGAAGTAGACTCTCAAAGAATAAGGAGAAGAGAACATATGCAACTATGGAAAATCATCAGTTCACAAAAGAAGGTAACAAGAGAGGAGAAAAAAGAAGTAGAACACAGTATGATGGCGTTACTAAGTCTTCACCTACCAATAATCACTCTAAATATAAATGGATAAGAAGATACATATATATGCAATTGAATATTATTCAGCCATAAGAAAGAAAGAAATCTGGCCATTTGAGCAACATAGGTGTACTCCGAGGGCCTTAATACTAAGTGAAATAAATTAGAGACAAATACTGTATGATCTCACTTATGTGTACAGTCTCAAAAAGCCAAAGTCATACAAACAGAAAGTAGAATGGTAGTTGTTAGAGGCCGGGAGTGAGAAAAATGGAAGATGATGGCCAAAGGGTACAAATTTCCAATTATGAGAGGAATTGAATGTATAATTTGGTGACTTATTAACAATACTGTATTATATACTAGAAAATTGCTAAAAGAATAAATTTAAATGTTACCACCACAAAAAAGACATGGTAATTATGTGATAGGATGGAAATATTTTAACTGTAACTATGGTGATAATCATTTTGTACCATATAAATGTATGATATCAACACACGGTACACTTTAAACTTTCATAATGTTATATGTCAATTTTATTTCAGTGCAGCTGGGAAAAAAACAGATTAATTGTTAAGGAATTGGCTCACATGGTTATGGAAGGTAGAAAATCCCATGATTTGCAGGGTGAATTAGCAAGCAATAAACCCAGGAGAGCTAATTGTGTGGTTTAAGTTTGAATGCCAGCAAGCTCAAGACCAGGAAGGACAAATATTTCAGTTTGAATCCGAAGGCAGGAAAAACCCAATGTCCCAGCTCTAACGTAGGCAAAGTAGAAGGAATTCTTTCTTATGAGGGAAGGGCCAACCTTTTGTTGTATTTAGACCTCTGACTGATAAGGCCCACCCACATTAGAGAGGGAAGGTGCTTTATTCAGTCTAGTAACTTAAATGTTAATCTAATCCAAGAATATGTGCATAGACATATTGTATGCCAACACAGAATATTTGACCAAATAACTGGGTACCGAATGGCCCAGTCAAGTAGACATATCAGATTCACCATCTCAGTACCTATGAAAGGATACTAAACAGAAACAAAAAAAAAGGGCAATCAACCTGACTGTGTTGAGGGACCTATCTTTGTTCCCTAAGAATAGAGTTTAAGTCTTGTTCACCCATCAGTCACTAGCACTTTAAATGGGTCTTGGCACATAAGGGTTCAAAACTTATATTAAGAAGTTGTAAAATCACTTGGCATCCTAATTAGGGTATAAAAATAAATGGATTTTCTGAAATAAAGTCATATGATCATAGAGTGAGTAGACTTCCATGTGAAAATAACAACAGGTATGAAGACAATTGCCAAAAATGAAATGAGAGCCGGGTAAAATAGTGAAAAAAAATTGCTCAGGTAATTAGAGGCCAGCAGGCTCAAGTTAACTGTATTATATTAACTATAAAACTATAAATATATATTCAAAATATTAAAATATTGAAATAATGAAAATACACATTTGAATTTTCTTTAACTGAGAGATATACAATAAAGGAAAAACAGTATATAGGGTTGTCACTAGTAATAGCACAACACTTTGGATTAATTGGATTAATAATGGATAATTGCTATTAATTCAAATACAGATCAAATAAAAGTCAAGAATTCTACAATTATATAATGTGAGAATAGTTTGGTAATAATGAGGGTCTATAATCTTAAAGTTTCTTAATAAAGATTCAGAAAAGGGTAGAGAAGTAAGTGTTCCAAATTCCTCACTATAGTTGAGGAGAATTGTCTTGGTCTATTTAGGTTGCTGTAACAGAATACCAGAGATTATGTGGCATATAAACAACCAATATTAATTTTTCTTGTTTCTGGAAGCTGGGAAGTCCAAGATCAAGACACTGAAGACACTGGTAGATGTGGAGTCTGATGAGAACTCACTTCCTGATTCATAGATGGCCATGTTCTCACCGTGTACTCTCATGGTGGGAGAGGTGAGAAAGCTCCCTGGGGTCCCTTTCATAAAGGCACTAGCCTCACTCGTGAGGACTCTACCTTTACGACCTAATCAAATGTGAAAGACCCCACCTCCTGATGCCATCACATTGGGTGGTAGTAGGATTTCAACCTATGAATTTGGTGGTGAGGAGGTAGGTGGCTTAAACTTTCAGTCCGTAACAAGTCAAGATAGGAATCGGTTACTGAATCAATTAAATTTTTGATAAATTTAGAGCAAGATTCACATTCCTCTTCGCACATTGGGACGCCTTTGTCCTAAAAGTAATTCCAGTGTGATTCACATGAGGTCTTCTATAAATATGTTTGGTCTTCTGGGAATAACTTGATTCAGTTGCTTTTAAGTGAAATGTGCCGTTGTATTTCTGAACTCCTGAGTGCTTGAGAACTAGGTTGATGAGAGGGAGTTTTTGCATTAGGATTCAAATTATAATCCATTTAATTGTACAACCTTAGACAAATTCAGTCTTTCAAATCCTCAGTATTCTCATTGATAGAATGCAAAACAATAATCTGAATTATCTCATGAAGAGCAAAGTAGACAGTATTTTCGAAGCACTTAACGTTAAACCTAGGACACTGAAAATAATAGCCGTGATGAAGAAGGTGATGCTGCTGCTGAAGATACGCAGTATTTCTCCATTTGGACTTCCTCAGTCCTCATCCCTCTGTGCATTTTCAGCTCTATCTATGGGACATTTTTCTACCCATACTGAGTTTTACTCAGCATTGATAGTGGCTAGTTGCCTGGCTGTATGATGCCTGTTTTATGTCCTCTGTATCTGATTTCAAAGTGGGCAGTGGATATTTATTTTTTTCATTGTGCAGTACCATCATTTTCTTTCCTGCTCTGAAAGTTTCTTCTTTGTTCTTTTTTCCTTTGTTTCTTGCTTGCTTTTCAATTTCCTTTTTTTTTTTTTTTTAACTGTTCGCTGGAGTGATGTATACTGTTTCAATTAAGAGCATATCTTCTGTGGGGTAAATGGAGGTTTCCTGCCTGAATTTCAGCCTAGCTTCCATAGTGGTGGGCCAATAAGGGCCCATTTACATACCAGTGGATGTTTACCACAGTGGTGCCTTCGGTCGATCTGGGGCAAGGGCTGGAAAGACACCGGCCATTCTCTCCTCCCCTTCATTCCTGGTACCTATGATACCTAATTGGCCTGGTGCCCACCAGTCAGCAGGGACCCGCCCATGGAGTTCCTGCTGGAAGGGGTGGGCAGGGGAAGCTAGTGCGCGCTGCCGCCAGAGGGACAGACCCGGTGCGCTTGCGGGTCCAGTGCTCGAGAGGAAGGGCTTGGGAGTGTGTGGGGGGGTGGGGGCGAGCGAGAGGGGACAGGAAACAGAGTGACTGTGAGCAATATAAACCCCTTAACCCAACCTGCCGTCCCCCTTGCTCTCCTTCAGTTTCAGCGGAGTCATAGGGAACTTGCCAGGGAAGGGCACCCACTTTCTCCTGGAGCTACACCTTCCTTTTGTTTCTCCTGAAACCAGACAGATTTTGTGTTTATGGCAACTCTCTATCATAGAATTATGTATTTTTGTTGTTTGTATTTTGTTCTTATTTCTCACTTTGTTTATATTTAATTGTGCTATATTTATATATTTGGTTTCATGAACTATTACAGGTTATAGGGATCCAGAGAAAGGCAGGATACATACAGTGAAATGCTAGGATATGAAGCGTATATTGGGACAACAATGAATCATTAATTCCAGTGTGACCCAGTGATGATAGATGATAGTACTCATATGATAAGCAAGCTGTCTAAAGACATGTCCAAAATTCAATTTTCTCACCCTTAAATGAGGGTAACTTTTTCCCAGGTTACCTTAGAGAGTTGATGTGAACATCTAATAAGGAAATAAAAACAAAGTTCTTTGAAAAGAATAAAGCTCTTTGCTGTGAGTTTGGGGAATTATTAATTATTGATGTTATTAAGCCTAATTAGGAACTAACCTTAAATAATTTATATAATTTTATAGATAATGTATTTTGAAATGCTCTACCATCCTGTCAACAACTAGTATAATTTGTTTTATAATTGAAGCAAAAATTTTTCCAGAGTATAATTTAGAATTCTGGCTATGAATAACGTTTTCTTTGAATACAAATTAACCTTTGAAATCAAGACTCAACGTGAGTCATCGATGCATGGGAATAGGTAGTTTTAAATATTCATTTGAAAATCGTATGTAACATTCAAACCTGCCCACATTTTACTCTCTAATTAGTGGTTTTTAAATGAAAATGTAATTTATCTTACCTATTAATGCATGAACCTATATAGTATATTTTTCACATGTAATTGTATAAATACTAAAATAATAGCAACTCTTTGTGGAATCCAAAAGTGATAGGGCCTACTTATACCATGTCTAATGCTGAAACATGATTAGACTTTATTTCAAAATGTATCCATTTCAAGAGTAATTGAAATGGGTAAGGTCAAGGTGTGTGTGTGTGTGTGTGTGTGTGTGTGTATCTACACACACATATGTATATATATATATATATATATATGTCTCATGTATGAGCTGAGACAGTGATATCTATCAATAGTAGTCAATTATATAGCACTTATAATGTTCAAGAACCATTCCAAGTGTTTTATATGCTTTAAATCATTTAATCCTTATAAAGAACTTAGGAGTTAGGTACTGTGATAAGTGCACTTGAAGACAGATAAGCTAAGAGTGAGGACTTGTGCAGCAGGACTGCTGGATTCTAAGGTGGGGGCTTTGTGCAGTACTAGCGTATGTGTGAGTATCATGCTGAAGCTGGGTGGATCTGGTAATGTCTAAAGAATCTAGGGACTGGAACCAACGGCTGCTACCATTTCTGGAGAAATGCCAAAGGAACAGCAAGCAAATGTAGGGAAAAGGCTGTCCTCCCCTACATCTGTCTCCTGTCACGCTCTAGGGCAAAGCCCTAGAGGTAGTTATGTGAAAAAAAGTAGTGCAGCCTGAAGCACCCAGCCAGCTCTAGCATCAGAGGACAGAGGACAGACGGATATCCAGCTCTAGCATCAGAGGACAGAGGACAGACGGATATCCAGCTCTAGCATCAGAGGACAGAAGGATGCCTTTGGGAATAAGAGCAGCTGAATAACCAGCATATTACGTTAATGACTATAAGAATATTACAGAATGCATAACGTAAAGCAGAATAAAATTATGTAATGAAAATATTTGCTTAATACAAAAGAAGGCATGAAAGGAAGAGAAAAAAACGGAGAAGGGAGTAAAATGCAGCAGCAGCAGATTGAAAGCAGATAGGAAGAAGAGGGATTACCACCTAAATTACATTTTAATATTATTTAAATGGGACTATATGCATTTAACAGAGTTGGATGGGCTGGATTATAAAAACCCTAAACTATATATTGCATATAAGACACATACTTTAAGTATAAGGACATACAAAGATTGAAAACGGATGAAAAAATATGCAACAATAATATTAACCAAAAGCAAGCCCCCATGTCAATATTAACACAAATACAAGTATATTTTGAGTTAAAAATATTACTAGAAATGGAATGGGATATATTTCATAATGATGGCAGGGTCAATGCAATGGGAAGATAAAAAACTTCTAAATTTATGTACCTATACAACAGATTTTAAACATAAAGTAAAATTTAACAGAAAAGGAAAATTAGAAAAATTCAAAGTTTTTAACATTTCTGTTTGAATTATAGATAGCTCACACAGATGAAAACTGAAGGAGAAGATTTATGAATAATTAACAAATTTAACTTAATTTGCCTATGGAAAGCTCTGCAGAACAGTTACTGGATATTTTTAAGTGAGCTTAGAGCTATTATCAAATTGATCACAAGTTGGGGCATAAAACAAGCCTCAATACTTTGTAAATGATTAGATCATGCAGATTACATTCTCTGAAAAGAGTGAAATTACAATTCAATAACAAAAGATACAGTTCGATAACAGAAGATAACAAGGAAATCCTCAAATATTTGGAAGTTGGGCAATATACATCTAGATACTATATGAATCAAAGAACAACTATAGTAGAAATTAAAATATCTGAATGATGATGAAAATAAAACACCTAAAAATTTTTGTATTTCAACTGAGTCATCTTTAAAGAGAAATGTGTAGCCATATAGAAGAAAAGGACTGAAAAATCTATGATCTCAAGAAGCTGGATAAAGGTCACATTAAACACACAAACTTTATAAGAAAAGGGCATTAACCAAGTTAAGAAAAGGAAGCAATGATATACAAAACAAATATATAATAGAGAATATCAATAAATCCAAAAGGTACTTGTTTGAAAAGACTAATTTGTAACCTACCTAGGTTGTTCACAAAAAATAAAACTATAGAAGACAATAACAAAAAGAAAAACGGTAACTTCATTCAAGATCCTAAAGCTATTGAAGAGATAAGAGAGGGGTATTATGAACCACTTTAATATAATAAATATTTAAATTTGGATGAAATTGATGAATGACTGGAAAAACACCGCCTGTCAAAAAGATAGAAGAATTAGAAAATCTAAATATCTATTACAGCAATTGAATCTGTAATTAAAAACTTATCAAAAAAGTTATCTCCATGCCTAGAGGGCTTCATCAGTAAATTCTTCTAAACTTCTAAAGAAGAAAAACATCATTCTTACAAAAGTTTTTAAAGAATAGAAAAAAGAGGGAACTCTTTAAAACTCATTTCATGAGGCTGTCATTAATCACAAAATTTATAGAAATGTTTAATAACGGAAGGTTGTCTTATAAAAATGGGTAAAAATGCTAAACAAAGTACATCCCAGCCATATTAAGTTTATTGCTAAAATAAAGAATGCTCTAGCATTAAAAAATCAAAGAGAACAGGATTCTGGGAAGACGACAGAGTAGGAAGCACCAGAAATCTGTCTACTGACCTAGACAGCAATTGCAGTAGCAGAATCTGATGGAACTGTTTATGAACTCAAGTCTGTTGAAGGCTTCCAGCTTCCAGGGGGAAGACTTAGAGGTAAATCGTAGTTAATTTTGAGCAATTTCAGCTCTCAGGAGAATAACAGCTACCCATTTGCTACCCCCAGCCACATGGCAGTTGGCTGCACTCACGTGCCTGGAGCAGCTTGCACACAGTTTATGGAAGATGGGATGGGCCAAAAGACCTAGATCTTCCAAAAATAGGGCTTTGTTCTCTGAGGGGGGATTACTGCTTATGAATAGTACTTTTGTGGACCGATAGTTTGGTAGTTTCTTTTAGATTTAAACATATTATGTTTACCACATTACCATATTATACAGCAATTCCACTTATTGGTAAATTATCCTAAATGAGTGATTATGGATTGAATTTCTCTGTTTCTTTCCATGTCTAATAATTTTTATGTGTACCAGAAATTAATTATACGATTTAGAGACACTTTAACCATTCTCTTCCTCTAAAGATTTCAGAGTTTTGTTGTATTAGTCAGTTCAGTAACTTGCTGGGTATCTTTACGTTGTGTAATACTGCTTTCACCCTTTGTCAGGATGCATCTAAGTCAGTCACTTTAACTAGTCGGGACTCAAATTCCAAACCGGTCCTTCCTTAGATCATTTGAGTTGGCTTTATGATTTGTTAGGGTGGGTCTAAAGTAGCCCAAACTCCTAAGAGAATCCTTGTTCCTGAAGGTCTTTCTTGTGTCTCAGCTTGTTCTCTGTGTTAAGGAATTCTCTCCATAGATCACTGTTCCACATGTGACCTGTAATATCCCTGCTGCAATTTTAATTCCATAGCAACTACTTTCTGGTAAATTTTTCTGTAGTCTCCCTTATTCATGCAAACCTAGAATTCATCCAAGGAGTCAGATGGAAACCTCACTGCAGTTCTGCACAGCACCATTTCCAGATTTCAGTAGCTACGAACTCTCATCTCTGATTCTTTAGCTCAGCAGGACTACAACATTCTACTTGGTCTCCAGCTTGCTGCAACCATTTGGAAATATTCCACAGAGAAAAGGCAAGAATGATCATGATATCTACCTCATGAGTTCTCCTTCTCTCAAGGATTATGTTATTGGGCTGTGTTGTACAATTCCTGTATGGGTTCCCTTTTCTTGTATTTTACTCAGGTTAAAGATCAAAATTTGGAAAAATTTCAAGGTCCCAATTCAGTAGTCAGGCAAAGTTTTTTAAAAACGTATTCCTTGAAGTAATGTTGTCTCTGGTATCCCAAATATATCTTCTCTAATATTGTGTCCTCTTCCAAATTCTCACATTTATGAGTGTTAACTATATGTCAGTGGATTATAGTTTGATGAGATGTGATGTTATCCTACAAACTCAATCATTCAAAAAATTGAAAACTGTGTTTTTTAATAGTAGGCTAGTTTAATTTTCCAAAAGTAGTTCCTAAATGTCCAAATTCTTGTGTAGTAGAATATTAGGAAATTGTTGAGAATCAGCTCTAGAAAAAAATAAAATAGCTAAATGAGCTAGAATGCCAATTCATTTTACATGGTTTTACTAAAGCAACAACATTCACTCTCATGTCCTCATGATTTAAACATAGAAACTATGTCTCCTAGTTTCTATGTGATAAGTGGTAGGGGTGACTTTCTGAGAGTGCATGCCAGTTTGTCCATATGTGCATGAAAATACTGATGCAACTTTGATAGCACTGAAATCCTAATTCTCATTTCAGAAATATTGTACCATTAGGCAATCATTTTAGGGGTTAGCAGCTGCAAAATCTATAGTTTATGAAACTTCTGGTCACAAGTATAATTTTATTTTGAACAAGTGATGAAAAAATATTTCTATATGCAAAACTGCGTTTTTACACTCTCTGTCAAGAAAGTATTCTTCTAGGTACTAAGTCAGCAGGAAATTTGTTTTAGTAAGTTATACGTAGCACATTAAGTTTCACAAATCATTAAGCCTAATTCAGAAATTTATGTAATCTGTATATATAATATTCATACATGGCGGGGTAAATTTTCTATAATGGTATGTCCCTGATCTTTGGCAGATTATTGTAAAAATCTTTGTTGTACCTTTATAACATCACCTCGTGTAAAGTATATGTCCTCAAGGGGTTGTAGGATTTGACAATATCCAAACCATCATTTTCCTATACCCTCAAAATACACAGAAAAGCATTTCCTGCAGCCATTAATAGGTTTAGACTTCCCTGTTTGGTCCCAAAAGATACAAGCCAATTTGAATGAATTAACTGTGAGTTGAGAGAGGACCATGGGTAACAACGAGAAAAGATATCACAAGCAAGAAAAAAGTACATTGCCAAGATTAGAAACACTTTCATCTCATGGGCATTGACTTGCAAAGTCAACTTGAATCACTGGAGAATTGAAATGAGGTTTTGTTTGTTTGCTTCTCTTGGGAAAATTGCTTTCTTATTTACAAGAAAATGGGTACCAAAAGGATTACAAAATAAGCCTTTGTACTTTGGGAATTCAAAATTGCTTTACCAGAACTACACTTCTGGGCCTTGACTATAGCCATTAATCAAACCCCTAATATATGTTTGTACTTCTATCTCTAATAAACACCATATATAGAAATGGTGCTTAGGAGAGGTTTCCTCCTCTACATTCTTAGCATGCTCATGTGATACTCTGACCTGTAAAAAACAAAATTGGGAATATATTTATTTTAAATGCATTAATTTTTCCCAAGAACAACCAAATTAAATAAAAGCAAGTGGCAGTGTAATATTCGGGGAAACTTTTTCCTTCAGGGCTTTGTTTGCTCATCTTACCTTCTCAGCTATGCCTACTCTGATAAATTGAATTTATATTGCATTCTGAGATTTCCCAATCTCCATTCTCCACTCTCCTTTTTTTATTATTATATTTACTGTTTTGGTTTAGAATGTAGGCTTCACAAGAAGGGATTTTATTTTCTGTCTGTTCATTGATCATTGAGGTATTTCTCCATTGGTCATTTTCATTTGTGCACTTCTTAAGAGCAAAGAAACTACAGCTTTTTTGATCTGGATTATCTTTTCAAATATTTTTATATAACAAACACTCTTGGAAGAAATCATAGATAGTATCTCCCTTCAAATCAGAGGGTAGTTTTTATTGTTTTTTTGGCTTCCTAATATAATAAATGTAGTATCTTTCTACAGGGCAAAAGTCGGATATGTTTAGTTGCATCTCATTATAAAAGATTGGGGTTTGCCAAAATCAAGAATGAGCAAGTGAGACTACATTGAACTAAAAGCTTCTGTACAGCAATGGACACCATCAGCAGAACAGGCACCATACAATATGGGAGAATATACTTGTAAATGACTTATCCAACAAGGGGTTAACATCCAAAATATATAAAGAGCTCAAATGCCTCAACACGCAAAAAACAAATAACCTGATTAAAAAATGGGCAAGGGATCTGAATAGACACTTCTCCAAAGAAGAAATTCAGTTGGCCAACAGGTACATGAAAAGATGCTCTGAATCACTAATCATCAGGAAATGCAAATTAAAACCACAATGAGGTATCACCTCACATCAGTTAGGATGGCCAGCATCCAAAAGACAAGGAACAACAAATGCTGGCAAGGAGGTAGAGAAAGGGTAAGCCTCCCACACTGTTCGTGGGAATGTAAATTAGTTCAGCCATTGTGGAAAGCAATACGGAGGTTCCTCAAAAAACTAAAAATAGAAATACCATTTGACCCAGTAATTCCACTCCTAGGAATTTACCCAAAGAAAACAAGCACTCAGATTCAAAAAGACATAGGCACCCCTATGTTTATTGCAGCATTATTTATAATAGTGAAGATATGGAAACAACCTAAGTGTCCATCAGTAGAAGAATGGATAGAGGAGACATGGTACATATACACAATGGAATATTATTCAGCCATAAAAAGAAAAGAAATCCTACCATTTGCAACAACATGGATGGAGCTAGAGGGTATTATGCTCAGTGAAATAAGCCAGGTGGAGAAAGACAAGCACCAAATGACTTCACTTACTTGTGGAATATAAAAACAAAGTGAAACTGAAGAAACAAAGTAGCAGCAGACTCACAGACTCCGAGAAGGGATTAGCGGTTACCAAAGGGGAGTGATTGGGGATGGTGGGTGGGGAAGGAGAAGGGGATTAAAGGGTACTGTAATTCACAATCACAACATAGGTAGGTCACAGGGAAAGCAGTGCAGCATGTATAAGACAAGGAATAACTCTATAACATCTTACTATGCTGATGGACAGTGACTACAAGGAGGGAGTAAGGACTTGATAATATGGGTGAATATTGAAACCTTTATAAGACTGTGTATCAATGATACTTTAATGAAAAAAAGATTGTGGTTTACTAAACTTGGGCATCTTCAGGAGTGATGCAAACCTACTATGTGTACAGAATCCACTGAAGCCATTCCCTGTCATTCTGTATGGTTTAAAGGGCAAGAGGAAATGGTATTAACACAAAGTTCATATTACCTGCTGTGCTATGAATAATAAATTCCTTTGTCTTTGAGCCAGGAGTCTTGTTTCTTATTGTCAACATCTATGAAATCATGGCAGGCTAACTTGTTAGCTTGCAGTTACGGACCATTCACAGTTTTTAACACTGATATAACTTAAATACCTATAAAATTGTATAGCTCATTGAAGGTATAAAATAAATGTTGAGTTGAGTGATTAAATTAATTAAAAAGGAACTACAGCACTTATGTGAATCTATAATAGTAGTTATGAAATGAGAGACCTTGAAAATCATAATTAATTTGGACTAAAAATAAATTTAAATGTCAGCACAGTTGAGATATTATGAAACAGAATGGTTAAGGGTTTGACTTCTTATATCAAACAAACACAAAATGCAGGTCCACTAGTGTTTGGTATACTCTTGTGTGACCTTGAACAAACATTTCTCAATCTTAATTTCTCATTCATAAATTAGATGAAATAATTGCATGATATGTGTACTGTACTACTGTTGAGTTAGATGAGATAATATAGAAGTATTCTACTGAAGTTTATTATTGCTGTTATTATTTTACCCAGACCCCTTTCTGAGTCATCTTGATTCTATGAGTAATAGTTGTAAGATAAATTCTAGCCGAAATAAGCAGGCAAAGAGAGGCAACAAAGGGCCAGGTAGTTTATTTGAATGCAAATTCCCAGGTGATGTTACTCAGTCTGGCTATCACAGGCTGGGGAAGTCACACTCAGCAGGACAGGCAGCGAGTTTTTAAAGAAGGTAGGGGGAGGCAGAGCTTAGGTTTACAGCAGCGTGAGGATTGGCTAGCCTAACGCACATTTTTCAAGTTGGGAGGGGACAGCAGCAGGGGACTTTGGCACATCATCAGTGTCTGACGTGCTCACCCCTCCCCCCAGTGCCTTCAACCTTACATTCCATCCTTTTGATCATAATGGGCAATGACTTGATCTGGCTACTTTTGGCTGACAAGGGGCATTGTGGGGGGCGGGTTTCATAGCATGTACTTACATTGCTCTGACTGCAAATATCTTGCCTTGCTTTCTCCAGAGGCTCTCACTTTCTTCTGTCTAAGACTATGGTCTCTGTCTCATTTTCTCCTCTACAGATAGAGACTGTAGCTGCTGCCAGGGAAAAGGGGTGACGACTGCTCTGGCTGCTTCATGCTGAGAGAGGGCACAGTAAATGGTGCAGCTAGGTTTTTATTACTGGTCAGTTGAGAGGGCCTCGGAAGGTTGGTGCTTCTATTCTGGAAGGACAAACTTGATGAGATTAAGAATGCATGGCTGAATATGAGAACTAGAAATATGAAGAGTCTAATTGAGAATCATAGCTACGTATTATGGGGAAAATAAAATTCTGGATTGAGTTTACATCTCAATGACTAGTATTAGGATTTAGTATAGATAAGACTGCATTATTGAAACAATACTTTTCTCTAAAATCACCCTTATTTTTATTAGATGTAGCCAGATTAAGGAAATAATTAAGTTAGCTTGATTATTTGCGGAAGTGCAGCAAGAAGAGCAATTGGTTACACAGGCTCTTTTAAATGTGCTTTGCTGGAACTTTTTGTAAGGAATTTCAGATTGAACTTTTAAAGGACTCTTGAGTCCAGAAAGCCCAACCAAACTTGCCATCAGGTTTTGCCTGCAGTACCTGTAGATTTGCATGAATTCCTCTCTTCTCAAGGTCTCCAAGACATCCTGAGGTTCCGGTTCTTGCCAGGAAGTGACCTTCTTTACTCACCTGGTAAGGCAGCTGGGAACTCTGTAAGCAAGGTACCAGGCCAGTTCTTCCAAGGGGCTTTGTTGGCTTTATAAAGTCAATCTTAGTTTTTTAAAGTTGTCTGTTCATATCTGAGTTTACACACGTGCTCTCAGGTATGACATTCCAGTTTAAGCTTTGGTAATATAACTAGTGTTTCTAATTGGTCTTCTTACAAGGAAAGCAGATTCTTATTGAACTTGTGCAAATAAACATACTGCCATGAAATATAAAAATAGTCACTGAGAGTTTTTTTTTAATTCTGGAGGGATCAGGTAGAGAGAAAGATAAAGTTTCAATTCTGCTTATAAAGGCAGTCATTTACTTAACTGTTGTCAGCTTAAGAGAAAAAGCTTGAAACACTTTATCAGCAACATTTGAAACAAATGTTTCAAATGAGGAGAGGAGAAAATGAGACAGAGACCATAAGCTTAGACAGAATAAAGTGAGAGCCACAAAATCATCTTCTTTAGTTTACTTAATCTTATGTAACTAATACTTGTTCTGCTGAAATCTAGTTCTTTAGTAGCTTAAGAGTAATAAAAGTGACTATAAATAATAAAAGACTTACAAATGACAATGGTTAAAGATCTGATGAGAGCTTACTGTAAGACAGTTGACAAGGAAATTCTGATATTTCTATAACACAAAACATTCAGTAACAAAGTTCAGCATTATTATTTTTGACAGTGTTTTCTAGGTAATTAAGCAGGTAGTTATATATCAGATAAATAAGCTAAATTAGCCAAATACTTTCTCCAATGAGAAAAAGTTCCTCTGATATGTTCCAGGGGCCCTCTGGAACATATCAGAGTTAACTAGAAGTAAAAGTACCTTTTTGAATTTGATTTTGGGAGGCTGTTAAAAGTTTTAAGGCACTTGCTTAAATAGGATTATAGGTTGCTATGAAGCAATACTTATCTATTTAACCAGAATGAAAATAAAATACCTCAAAGGAAAATAAAGGTTACACAGCTGTTAGCAAACTTTAGCTTTTAGTCCTTTTAATATTAAGATCTCATTTTCTTAAATACTCCAACAACTCATTGAGACTTTAAGCATGAGAAACTGATTTGATAAAACAATTAGAGAACTTTTTACAATTTTTCAATATTAAGAGCAGACTAACAGTTAAGAAAACTTTGTCTTTTAAACTGAAAACAAAATTCTAATTTTGCTGTGTACTTTATACCGAGACTCATTTGCTTTAATTTTATATAGCATGACCATATTAAATTATTCCACAAACTTTCTACAACCTTTTTACATTTAGATTTCTCCCTCTAAATAAACAGCTGTACTTTAGAACTAAGTTACCTTCTTTTATCAAAAGACACATTCTTTAGCATGCAGAAATGTTTTCCTTATTACTCTAAGTAGTTTTAATTAGAACTTAAAGCCATTAGGTACCTTAATTTTTAGTGAACACTGAGAAGTAGGCTATTATAAGCTGTTACACTAGCATTCTTTGGATTGACAAATTTATGAACATTTTATAATTTCTGTTAACTATGAGCTTTACAACACAATCTCTCACTAAGCACAAAGTATATCTTTTTAACTCAGCAAAATTTTAAGGTTTTAGGTTACTATAAAGATTTCTAGGCTGTAGATAGGCATACACACTGTAACACACAATTAAAAAGGTGTTCACTTACACACTTATTTTGTTCACTCATTCGTAACAACTATGCTAATTACTTACAAGACCTTTACTGAATATTAGACAAAGCCAAACCTTTAAGCATTTTATTCTTAAAAGATTTAGCAGATAACATCAACTTAAAAGACCTTAGGTAAACTTAGGCAGCTGATAACTACAAGGACATGCTGGCCTCAGCTAAACTCAAATTAGCATTAATGCTTAACATTTTTTATCAGATTTTCTGGAAGTTTTAGAATGCTTTATTTTCACAAGCACTTGTTTTTAAATCAATTTTTATTAATACCATCTGGAGGTAGGAAAATATTTTTCATCTATACACTGACACACAAACAGACACACTGAGATACTACAGTCAGCAACACCTCCCACACAAAAACATACACAGACAGACAAACTGATATAAAGACTGGAATCACTGATATCTAATTGCTTTCCCTCTCTTTAGTTTCTTTTCCGTGGCTTCTGGAACTAGAGGGCGGGAGGAGCATGTTCAGGTGGTGGAAGAGGGCAGTGAAGGTGGAAGGAGAGTGGGAGGGGGTGGTGCAGCCACCGAAGAGGAGAGCAGGACAACAGCATGGTTGAGAATGTAGGGCTTTAAGATGGCAGCGACACGTGTGAAGACAAAGGACTTAAAGATGGTGATGGAGAGAGGGGGAGGGGATTGCCAGCTGAGGGAGGTGGGCAACTGAGGTCTTCTGGTAGATCTGAAAAGGAAGGAAGGATTGGGCAGAGTAAGAGGCTGACAATCTTTAACTGGAGATTGAGCCAGGAGAACCTGAGTCATTAAACACTTAACATAAAGGTCTGGGTGGGAGCGCAAAGTCCAAAAAGCCTGCACATATGGGATTTCACTCTACTCTCTGCTCCAGCGGCAATAATTAATCAAGTTGGTGAGGAGGCCAAAACTGAAAGTTCCCTCAGGGAGCCAGTGAGATTGATTGTCCAAGGGATACTGAGGCCCTGCCTCAGAGCAAAGAAAGACTAGCTTCCATTTGCAAACTTTCGGGACAAATATAGAGTAGCCAAATTAGAAATGAGACACTGCCACGGGGTCTGAGCCTCTGCTTTTGAGGGCTGGTTCCCCATGTCTGTGTCACCTCCCCAACTAATCCCGCTGCGAGGAGCGCCCAGCATCCCAAGCACACCAAGTCAGGGGAGACATCCTGGGAACCTGGATGAGGGACATCTCCCTCACCTCAGGGCCAGGAGCGGGCTGGATGCCCACAGATGTCCTGGGGCCTGGGTGAGGAATGTCTCTGGTACCACAGGGCCAGGAGCAGGCTGGATGCCCACAGAGGGTGGGCTGGATGCCCCCACCTGGACATACATACAATTTCTAATGGACCAGGTGAAACGGAGTTAGGAAGGGAAGCAGACCAGGGGAAACTGAGGGACTCACAGGAAAATAGTCCATGCAGTGGAGAGCAGGCTGAGCTCCCAGGTCAGGGAAGGAGGGGGTGGGGCCACCAGTGGCCGGTCAGGGCCCCGTGCTCATGCTCCTTCCCAGGATTTTGGCACCAAATGTAAGATAAATTCTAGCTGAAATAAGCAGGCGAAGAGAAGCAACAAAGGGCCAGGCAGTTCATTTGAACATAAATTCCCGGGTGATATTCCCCCATCTGGCTATCATGGGCCAGGGATGTCACACCCAGCAGGGCAGGCAGTGAGTTTTTAAAGAAGGTAGGGGGAGGCAGAGCTTATATTTACAGCAGCGCGAGGATTGGCTAGCCTAAGGCACATTTTTCAGGTTTGGAGGGGGCAGCAGCTGGGGACTTTGGGACGTCATCAGTGTCTGACGTGCTCACCCCTCTCCCCGGTGCCTTCAACCTTACAATAGTATCATCTATAGAGTTGATAAATAACTTAGGTAATAAGTCATCTTCCCCTCTTCTTATATCTGAGATTTAAATGTACTCTAACACACTTCAGATTCATAAAACTTTTTGAATCTCCAGCTTGATATCTTTCATACTTCTGAAAAAATGATCAGCTATTATCTCTTCAAATATTGTTTTTTTTTCTCTTCACCTTCCTCATTTTTTCATTCCTCATTCTTTTCTCCATTGTTTTCGTATTCTAGATCATATTCTTGAAATACAATTACATGTATGGCAGACTTTAAAAAATCCATATCCTCAGTTTTCTGTATCTTTTAATATATTTTTTTACCTCTGTGCTTCATTTCCTACATTTTCTTATGACCTATCTTCCAATGTCTTCTTTATCTGTGTCTAACAACTATTAAGCCCTTTGAATTCTTTTTATTGTGCTTTTCTGTTCTAAAATTTTCATTTTTGTATTGTTTCCCATTCTCCACAAAAATCGTTGGCACTTTGTTTTGTTGCTTTTAACATATTCAGCATAGTTACATTTAAGTCTCTATGTAACAATCCTTTATCTCAATATCCTGATGATTTGTGTTTTCTCTTGCTTATTTCAATTTTGATCACGTATCTTATACTTACGTACCTGATGATTTTTGTTTGAGTGATGAACATTGCATTTTTAAAATGTAGTGAGGAAAATGTTATATTCTATCAGAGAACATATATATTTGTTTATAGGAGGTGGCTACTTTGGATCACATAAATCCAATCTTAGGGAAAAAGGTAATGAAAAGTTTTGCTTCAGTTCCTGATGTAGTTCTATTTGTGTTTTTTTCTTTAATCTTATAGTGTATCCATTTGGCATCTCAGCCCAGTGTGCTTGGGATTTCCAATGGCATGTTCTTTATGAATAGGTTTCAACTCTAATTGAGATAGTTAGACACTGAAGACAGTTAACATTCCTCCCCTTCTAGGTTCGCGAATGCTTTTCTGCAATGCATAGATACCTTAGGGGTAATGTGGTTCCAAATGCTGAGCAACATTTCTATGTCTTCTCTTATATCTCAATCCTATAACTTTTCACTGCCTTGTTAGCTTTTCAGTGCCTTCAAATATGCATATATACATATACATATGTTTGTGTACACACACACACACACACACACACACACACAATCTTAGCTTTTATAGATCTTTTCAGTAGATGAGTTGCCATTACGGGAAGCCTGATGCACTCTGAATTTTTCCATTAGAACATGCTCTTGTATATGAAGCTAAACAGACTGCTTGATTAATTAAGATAGGGGATATTTCTTAAAATATAAATTACTTTACTTATATATTTATGACTTGCCTACTGTAACACTGGGGATTGTATTATAATGTATCCCATTATGTAAAAAGGATAAAAGTATAGTAAAAATCTCAAAGATTGCTAGAATATCTGTAATTTATTTATATTTATATCTGCAACAAATCTTGAGAACACAGAAACTCTCAGACATAGAAAAATGCTTATCAAGTTAAGGAGAAAGTGAAACAAGAATCAATTTCCAGGGCTCTCAGGAATGAATGAAATGAAGCACTGAAGTCAGTCTTAAAACTTCAGGTAACCTTTGCTATCCGCATGAAACAAATATGTGATAGTCTTATAGCAATTACTTCTTTTAGCAGACCGTAGAGGATGGAATACGGGGTGGGGGAAAGAGGGAGTTAGAGTGAATGAATCACAAAATGTGAAAGCACTGATGCTGATGGATATCTGAGGAGTCTGATGAAAAAGGTGGGAGGAACAAAGAAGAAATTCGGGACCGCTCATTTGTTTAAATGTTTGGTAGAATTCTTCAGTAAAACCATTTTATTCTAGTTTTCTTTGTTGGGAGGTTTTGAATTACTGAGTCAATCTCATTGCTCATCATTGGCCTGTTGAAATTTATTTCTTCATGATTCAGTTTTTGTAAGTTGTATATTTCTAGTAATTTATTCATTTCTTGATTAACCAACTTGTTGGCATATAATTGTTCATAGTCTCTTATAATCCTTGATTTCTGTGGTATCCGTTATAATGTCTCCTCTTATTTCTGATTTTATTTATTTGAATCTTTTCTTTTTTTCTTAATCAAGGTGAAGTCTGTCAGTTTTGTTTGACTTTTCAAAAACAAAAAGTTCACAGTTTCATTGATCTTTTATATTGTCTTTTTGTCTCCTTTTCATTATTTCTGTTCCAATCTTTGTTTTTTCCTTCTTTCTACTAACACTGGGTTAATTTGTTCTTTTTATAGTTTCTTGAGGTATAAAGTTAGGTGGTTTATTTGAGAACTTTCTTTTTGTTACTGTAGGCTTATATTGTTATAATATTTCTTAGTAGAACTGCTTTTGCAGCATCCCATAGATTTTGTAATGTTTCCAGTCCTCCAAGGACTGTGCTAAACTTAATATTTGTGATTCTCCCTGGTCTGCAGATTTAGCTTTCTGCACATGTTCATTAGCTGTCTGTTAAAGCTCACTGTTACTGCAATCAGGAGTGTGCACAGGGAGCCAGCCATGGGATAGAAAGTTGTGTGAGTGCACTTGATGTTTCAAGCATTGGAATTACCTGGGGGCCAGCTGGGGGCCTCTAATGTGAGGCATCCAAAGGCATCCCAGTGTTTTGTGTGCAGGTCTCCTGATAGAGGCTTTGATGAAGTGAATAGGGTCTCCATGCCTTTCATACTTTCCTAAACTCTGCATGCTATTCTCCCAACTACTCAAACTTACTCCACCCCTCAACATCCACTGTCTTCACGCAACTCACAACTCAGTACTCTGGATGTGGGGGGAAAGAAATGGGCCTCTGTGGTAGCAATCTAAAGCTGGGGAAACCTAGTGCTCACACACCTACTCTCCCTCATTTGCCCCACCCCTGTAATGCCTTTTGGAATGAGTGATACAGTTAATGTCAAACTGTTTCTCTTGGTCTCTCAACTGGATCTATGCTTGGATATTTTTGTTTCAGTAGTATGCTGCAACTTCACTGGATCCTAGACTTCATAAAGGTTCTCTTGTACATGGATGATTGTCTAAGTCAGTGCTCTCCAAGGCCCCCCCCCAGACTGTACCAAAGAGGTGCTGGAGCTGGTTCACAGTCCACATCAAGGTCCTCAGCTGGAACCAAGGTCTCTCTGCCTATGATCCAACACATGTGTGGGCGACATTCCTCCCAGGTCTTTTGGCATAAGGTGTTAGATCCCACAGTACCCACAAAACGTACTTTTGTCCATAGAAAGATGCTAAATTAAATTGCTGTCATTGAGGTAGATTATGTTGAGGGTTATGTTTGGCCACCTTGCATAGTATACTGCTATTTTAGTTTTATCAATTCCTTTTCATGAATTATGAAATTAGTTTTCTTTAAGAAACTTTCAAAAATTCATAAAACAGTTTTTAATCAAGAAAAACACTTTAGATGTACATACTTTATATACATACTGTTCAACATCTCAAGTTCAGTATCTATAATGCTGCACTCTTGAGTACATGATCTGTTTAATTCATTCATTACAAGTGCACATTTGCTGAATTGCTTAAACTAATTAAGCCCAAGGCATAGATTCAATTTCCATATAGATCAGTCTTCAAAAGGAGTGCCTTCTTTCAATGCCTCACATATTCCTCTTATTTTTCTTTCTCTTTTCTTCTTTTTAATTTATATATGTTTCCTTTTTCTTATCCTTTTCTTCTCTTTCTTGCTCCCTCTTCTTCCTTCTGCATGAATTTAAGAAATTCATATGAAACATATTAATGATATCCACAATACTCAGATACATGTAACAAAAATAATATGTTAAGGCACTTTAATATATTTCTTCTGTCCTCACTGTTTTTGCCTAATAACATTTCACTCTTCTCATTGTGGATTATGTGTATAGCATATATGTGTCAAATATACATTGTACATAGGCATATATTCTGTACATCCTGTTTTATAGTTAAATACACATATTTGTCTGACAGTAAGGGTAAATTATAAGAAACATACAAATATAGATAAATGTGTTTCAAGTTATTTAGAATAGATATACTATTAAGGAGAAACAAGAGTAAGTTTCCAGATTGATTTTACTATGTCCTAAATGAGAAATATTAAATATTTTTCTATTTAATGACTTTAAAAAAGTTTTGCCAAGTAATATACATTAAACAACTTTACATATCCAACAGCAAATGAACTTTACGGACAAGAATACAATGAAAACAGGAGGGAAAGCCTTGAAAATGTTGAATCCATACATCTTTTAGGGACAGATTTGAGATGTTTGTTTAAATCGTAAACTCATGGGCTATATAAGTAGTTACTGATTATGACTGCTCAGTGAAGCACTGCTTCTTCTTAAATCCATTTTTTAAGTTTCCCATCCATAGAGATGCAGTAAAAAATAAGACAATCTCAAGATAACTTTCTTGGGCTATATTTTCTATTGGACAAACTCCACGTTTCCTAAGATATAGATGTTTGGCTTACCCTGTAGTGTGAGCGTACTGGTGTGAAACAGACAAGTTTCATGGACTATTTTATTTCCAGTCTTAGTGAAATGGGTACAGTTGCTAAACTAGGAATACACACTTGACCTCCATTTTAGTTACTCTAGCATACCTCTTCCTGGAGTGTGGATTAAATTATGTTACAGAAGCAATCAAAAGAGAGAGCAATAATACTTAGCTGTTGACTTTCAAAAATAAAATTTGGAAAAATATATTAGCCACTCTGTTGATTTGAGAAAGCACATTTCAGGGATCTATTCTGGAATCTTCAAATTACCTACTCTTTTAATGCCTATTTAAAGATGCCTAGAGTTAGCCAGAAAATTTAGAATCAGGAGAATGAAAATTTGAATTAGGGAAAAAAAGAATTTGAAGCCTACTTTCTGACTCTGGAGAATTGTGAAAAGGGAGAGAAAGTTAACAGTAAAGATTGTGTTTCATTTGAGGACAGAAGTACCTGATGCCAATCCAGGAGCCACCCTCATAAACCAGCCTTTAGTATACTACTTCCCTTTTTTCTGAAAATTTGGTGACAGGGAGGTGGGGGACAGGTAATTCAGGGAAAAGTATGAAAATTTCTCTCAATTAATTATGCTTATAGGAACTCTGGTATATCACACTGGGAAGTTATCACTTGGTGGTAGCATATAGCTGGTTTCTCTCACAGCTTCCTAAAAGAGATAATCAGTTTCCCCTCACTCCCCCAAACTACTCTGTAATGTGCTGGGTGGGTCTCTGGAATGATACTTTAGAAGCTCTGTGATGAAATAAGGCAAACGGAGGATTGGGGTCGACTAAAATATGCCAAGGAAATTGCATCTTGTATGGAACACATAGCCAAAGCAAAATAAAGGAGGAAATTACAATTGGAAAGGAAGAAGAATTAAAATATGAAGCCAAAGGCCTAGGTGATAAGAATACAAATAAATATATGGTCCAGGATCACTATTTAGCATCTAGCTTATAAAAGCAGAGCTCATGAAATAATCAATATTCCAGAACTACTAGAATTGAATTATGTCTTAATCAACAGCTCTCTCTTCTCTCATCCAATTTGATTAAGGTTCTATGACTGTATCGGCTGTCTTAAAATTAGATCATGTGCCTCACCCTTAAAATGCACTCATTTAAAGAAAGCCCAGCTACATACTTAAATGATTAAACCTATGCCAATCTGCAGATCTCAGGTACACTGAGTAGTCATAGAATTAGTGACAAATAATTACAAGATCTTTCCTTCAAATGAACTATTCAATTATGATAATAGTACCACAAAATGAATGCAACAAAAAATTTCATACGTGACCAATATTTATAGAATAGTCTGGGTCAGGACTCTGAAGGATTCCTGGGACTCACCAGGAGAGATTCGTATAAGATTCCAGTGGCCGAAAACATACCCAACAAGATTTCTGGATACGATCTCAGAACTAAGCATTATCTATTCTGAATTCAAAATATATAAATAAGTATAATATAACCATATGACACTGAATTTCATGCACATTTTTTTGTCATGGCAATGGCATAAATATGTTTCAATTGGAATTTTCTAATTTCTATGGGCTCATCCAAATGGGATGCAAAAATATAATGTTTGCATTACAATAATGCATCCCTAAGGACAGAAGTATGCAAAGGTGCCCAACATATTCCCTGCCTGTGTGGATCTCAAAACATAGTGACACCTAATTTTGTAATGCATAACAAAGAGAAAATGAAAACATTAATCCTTGGTCTGTTTTCCCATCTCTGATGGACCTTCTCCTCTCCTTCCAGTGTGCTTCCACAAGACCAGCATTTGCATTACAAAGCAGATAGAATACCTATCAATGTGGTGTCACTAAGATGTTCTTAGCACTTGCAGATTTTAGGAAAATGAACCCCCCTGCTCTTCCCTTAAACCTCCCATACACAGAACTATAGTTTGTAGAAAACAAGAGACTTAATAAGCCCTCTGAAAATTTCCAAGGACTTGACACTGTTTTGAAGTCTTAAACTACCTGGGCTATGCTTCAGTAATGGTGGGTATTAACACTAGATGTTAAATTTATCTTCTTTTTAAAATTCCACATATACCCTTAAAGCATAATTTATAAAAACTGTCCACAAACTAGTATGCATTACTGAAGATTTTAGAGAAAATGTATAACAAATAATATTAATAGAGTGACTTCTTATTATACCACTTAGCCATTTGACACCAGTGGTTTTTAATGGTCCTTTGTTGTTTTTCAACCTGTCTCAATTTTGCTAGCTCCTCCGTTTTCCCCTTCCCTTCTTTTAGCTCTTTCTCAATTATCTTCCTGTGGATACTAGGTAGAACTTAACCAATAACACTTGAGTCTGTGAGTGTTGTGTGTGCAGTGGTAGTGTGTATGTGTGTGGAGGAGGGTGTTGACATTTATTCCAGTTTCTGGCGATTGTAGGATAACCCAGTTAATTAATTTCTTCTGGAATCATTTTTGGTGAGTTATATTTTTCAATGTATGGGTACATTTATTATGTGGTTCAGTTTTTGACATAAATCTATCACAATATTTTCTTCTATTAATTTTTTCAGTTTTATATTTATAAAGTACACAACTATTAACATAATGGATTTTTACTTATGTACACATCCATGTAGTTACCACCCAGATCAAGATAAAAAAGGAAATGCTTTTTTGAATGATTTTGAAATAATAATAAAAAATGAAAACAAATGCAGTGCCCCAGTGGGTTTCCTCATGCCCCTTCTGAATTGATACCTCTCAAAGGCAAGCACAGCTCTGACTTTATCATTCAGAAATTAATATTGACTGATTCTGAAATTCATGAAAGTGAAATAATATGATATACATTTTTTTAATCCATTGAGTATGTGGATACATCTTTTTTAAATTGTTGTATATAATTCTATTGTGTGAAATACCACAAGTTATCCATTTTTCACCTGATAGGCATTGTGTTCTATTAAGTATTTATATTTTAAAGAATAAAAGCTTCTTTAAATGGTTTTTTCCATACCTTTCACTGAAATTTAATTAAAATTTGGACTTTTCTTGCTGCTTTAATGTCCATCATGTCATAATCCCCCTTTTCAACTCTGTGTTTGTTATAATCGGTTATTCTCTTCTTCCATTTATTTCTGATTAATTCAACAAAGATTTGGCAAATTTATAGAGAATCAATGTTTAGATACCATGAGCTATTCTGTGGTATGTATTTCTTTTCACTGATTTCTGCTTTTATTCTTAGTAACATTGGGATATTGGGTTTATTTTACTGCTCACAATTTAATAACTTTATGACACAGTATTAATAATCACTCTTCTTTTCTAATTTATGCATTTCAAGCTATGCGTTTCTCTCTAAATACCACTGTAGCTGCATTCTATAGGTTTTAAAATGTAATAAAGCTCTTGTTATCATGCTACTTAAACTATTTTACAACTTCCATTTTGGTTGTATATTTGATCCTTAAATTATTTGAACTGTGTTTTTTTCTAGATCCTAAACATTTGAGGTATTTCTAGTTATGTTTTTGTTGTGGATTTATACTTCAATAGCACTATGATTAGATAATGTAATCTGAGTGTATCAGCCATCTCAAATTTGTTAAGATTTCTTTCATAAGCCAGAATATTATCAATATTTAAAATGTACCATTCATGCTTTAAGAGTGTAATTTAGAGTTTTGTAGTTAGTCTGTAACTGTCCATCAGTTGATGATTGCTGAATGTGCTGTTGATGTTATCTATTTCTTTACAGATTTTTGTCTGCTTTTTCTCTTTTTTAATTGAGATGTAGTTGACATATAACATTATGTGAATTTAAGGTATACAATGTGTTGATATGTGAAAATATGGTGAGTTTCTGCTAATACTCATGGTCACAGATATTATTGATGATAATAAATTCAGACAATGCCTCTTAAAAATATTGTGGTAAGATTAGCTAAACTGTAGCATTAGCTAAACCCTATCATGTCATGTAAGTATCACTTCCTTTTTTGTGGTGAAAACAATTAAGATCTATTCTTTTACCAATTTTGCAATGTATTATATGATATTGTTGACTATTATCTTTAGACTGTGTATTAGATTTCAATGACTTATTTATCTACCTTTTGCAAGTTTATATCCTTAAACATTTACCCAATTTCACCACCTAACTCCTGGTAATGAGTGAAGTGTTTTAAAATCTCCAAATTTATTAAGGAAATTTATATCCAAACATATAAATGTTTCACTGGGACTTCTATTTAAATAACATGACACTAGTTTTATATAATAAATACCTACATTGCCAAGAAATAGTGTTAAAAACCAATGATTAATTACACCTACACTAAGAAAAATAACCCCTCATCTTTTCATAGTTATCTATAAATCCAAACACAAATATCTAATTATTAGTATTCTGAGAAATCACCACATCCATATTTCACAACTTAAAGAAAACTTCCAGTTTTTAAAATATTAGCTCTGGTACTGAGAGCACTATAATTCCTGAGTCTATGATCTCTTAAAAAATCGATTACCCAGGGATCCCCAAGAAACTATAAATTCGTAATGACCAAAGGAGCATTCCAAGTGGTCTGATACATAAGGCAGCTGGAAATGAGAGTGTGGCAATATTTTTAAGAGGCACACTCTGCATTTATAGTCAGTAATATCCTTGGCCATGAGTGCTAGCAGGGACTGGCCAAATTTGGATGCTGATTACCTACAGGACTATAGGGGACTGCCATGCCAATGAAATACATCACAATTTTGATACTTAGATGTATTTTTTCCTCCAGTAACTTCAGTTCTCTTCAGTTGTTGCAGAAACGTGAGCTCAGGCTGGCTACTAATAGTATAGTCCATTATGGCAACCACTTGGTTTATGATTAGACTACTGAGTATATTTAATTTATCCAGTGAACGTACACCAGAAAAATGTCACCCATACTTTGGTCCAACTTTCCTGAAGGTCTTCTACTAATTATACTCTCTAAAGTGCAAGCTGTTTCCTCAGAACAAGGCCTTTTATGTTACCTTTAAGCCCTTTAGCTAAGAAGTCATAACCTTCATATTCACAAGAGTTCTGTTAACATAGAGCTTTGTTACTGTCTGTTTTCAGCATTTTCCCCTATAAACCCAACAATAAAGCAGTTAAAACTCTTCAATGCCTGGAGCAGAAGTGATAAGCTCTAAAATCTGAGATAGTCCTTAATGGCTTACAAAAGTTATAAAAGTCTACAACTGAAAGCCAGTTTTGTATTTCAGGTTTTGACTTTTATTTCTTAGCAAATACAGAATGCAGACCATGGAGAATGAGAGGTGTTGAATTAATGCTCAGAAAATGCATCTGTCTTGATATTTTTCCATCCATGTGGCACACATTGGCTTCTCCTTTGTTCCTGAATTTTATTGTTTCATTGAGCCACAATAGGGATATTGTGTAAGACACTTAAATGTCCAGTGATTTAACCCAGAAATGAGGGTTCAGCCAACTGAATTTCCTATTCAAACATTATATTGGAAAATTAACTAAAGTTGAATTTGGGTATTAATCCTTTGATTTTAAATTTTGCTCTCACCATAAGCATTAATTACATAAACACTATACATTATTCACCAATTTCTCTATTTATTATTTTTCTTTATCCTGATGTAAATAACGTTACATGACTTCTTTAAAAATTAGTTAAAAAATAGATCATTATTTTAAACTATCCATGATGATCTTACTGAGAATTACATGGGAGTTTCTTTTCATTATTTATAGATTTTTATTATTTCAAACATAATTTGCATTCGAAGGAATGTGAGTTTCTAACAGAAATAGTCCTGAAAATGGTCAAAACAAAAAAGAAGAAAAAGAAATTATCTAAATAAAGACAATACTTCAGAAATGTTGATTTTTGAAAAATCTATCAGGGTGTTGATGTTATCAACAGTGTGTTTCAGTTTAAAATGACACTCGGAAGCAAATGATGCAAACAAACTCATCAACTGCCAGCATCAAAACTTATGACTGATGAATTGAGGTGTCTGGGCTATCTGGGGCCCACTACTCCTACTTGAAATCCATTCCAGATGTACCATTTCCATTTTACTATGAACTACTGCTAAGACCATCTGAGTATGACAAAATCAAACTATTATTAATAGATAGTTCTGAATGCCTCGTCACTTCATGTCCCATGGTCAAGTGTTTTTTCTCTACTTGATAATACAAGATCTGTTCATGGAAGGTCGTTAAAACACTCTGCTAGAGGTGGCAAAACCTCATCCAAAATCCTAGGGTCCTGTATGGTGGCTCCCTCTCTAGAACTTCCTATGAGCGCCATACTGCATCTCTATTATTGACTTTTTAATTGAATTCCTACACCTATATCGCCTCCAGAATGCAAAGGCTCAGTAGTCCAGTCCCATGCCAGAATTGCCTGCAGGCATTCTGCTTCCCTCTTTGTAGTGAGGCATGTGAGATGTAGCAAATTTTTTTTTTACGTTGGAAAGGCTACCCTGACATTTGGATCCATGAAAATTGCAATTGTCAGCCCATGAATCTTCACAGGGTTTCCTCCCATCCTGTATGTCTTACCAAGTCTTACATTGTACTAGCCGCACTGCTTGCTCTTTTTAATCTGCATGTTGTTGTCAGTTGTATTGGATCAATGTGATTTCTCTAATCCCACACACAGGAGTTCCATAAGTTCCAGATCTCTTTAAATCATATCATAACAGAGGTAAAAGCCCTCTTTTTGTTTCATAGCCCTGAGACAAAACTACAAGTGAATATTATTTTCCATTCTGTGTGAATGCAAACTGTTTCTGATCCTCTTTTTAATGTAGTGGAAAAGAACACTTGTGAAATCAAATAGCCATATACCATAGTTGTGGTGTCTGCTCCAACAGCTATACCTCATGCAGCAGAGCAGTTATGACCAGGGCTACTACTTGGTAAAATTTGGGGTAGTTTATCTTCATTCTCCAGGATGCATGTCATTTCTGCAAGAATGGGGCTGACAAGTTAAATGGAAATATTACAGGTTCTATCACTCCTGATTCTTTAGGTCTTTCATGGTAGCATTGACTTCCACTATCATGGCTTAGATAGATGTCTGTGTGTGTTGAGTAAGGACATTTGGTGGTTTTCATTTGGCCTTCCTCACAATGATAGTCCTCCACAGATTGGGGACTTGGAGACCCGAAGTAAAAGTTACTCTAACTGCCAAATCAGTGAATTTCAACAATGCATTCAGAGACTTAGGATGGAAACAAACAAACAAACAAAAACACTGGATGGGTCCATGGATGAAGTGCACTCACTGTTAACTAAACTTTAAACAAGATTTAATTTTAAACTTTATCATCAGATGCAAATAGGCTCTAACAGGAGGCCTTCAGGACCCTTCAGGTCTTCACATTTAGCATCAATTCAGTTCCTTTGCTTAATAGTCCTCAGAATGCCCTGCCATTGCCCTCCCCAGGTACAGTCACTTGAGGAATTGGCCTTAGGTTTCTATGGGGAAAGACTGAGGAACCTTCACAGTATGCATTCCCTTAGGTACTATAGGACCTTCCCCCTAGTGAACCAGCTAACTTTTTAATCAGTGGGTTTCAAATCTGCAAATTAGTTCAGGTCCTGGAACTGAGCAAGTGGTCGTAACTTTTTTCTGGAATGAGTGTCTTCAGCCTGTCCCTTCAGTCTTGGTTTTTTTTTTTGTAATAGATATTAAATAGCAACTTTATTGTCTACTTTACTTTAATGGACACCATACTCTATTAAACATTTCAACTCTCCACATGTCAATGCCCTTGGCTGCTCTTTGGACTTTGTAAATTGCTGTGGTAGTTGAAGATTCCTGGTTTCTGGTAGTTAAAATGTGACCACTTGACCTCTTTTACTTTATGGACTCATCTTCTCATTGTATGTTAGTGAGAAGGTTGTGCAACACTGTGCCCTACAGTCAGCCATGGCTTATGAAGATATTCATCATGGAACTTCTTAGTAATATCGGTGTCACTCTCTCCAGTGCATTCCTGATGTCCTTGGCCATTGGGGTGTGCCCTGAGTATCCTTATTAAAGTAACCCATGAGTGGATCTTCTAGCCTCTTTCAATTACCAGAACCAATATACGCACAGCTCCTGTGTACTGGGATTTAACCCTTATTTTTGCCCTGTCACCCAGGAAACATCCTGAGGGATGGCTTTGAATGGGGTACATATTGCTATTTGAGGGAGATGCTTGTGCAATATATATTACAGTACAAGTTGCCTGACTTCTGCAAGGAAAGTGTTGACCATCAGCACAATCACAGAGTGTCCAGTGAAGACAGGTTGTTGTAAGGTCAACATCCCTAGGGCATCCTTCAAGAAGTCCTTTCCTGAGTTTTCAAGATCATAGATTTTTTTCTCACCAGAATTCTCATCTCTGTATAACGTACTACCTTGACTGAACATTCAAATGTCTTTGCAGCTCTGTGATTCCTGACAATTAGGTCTCCAGTCTTCCACTCAGTTGCATCCACCCTTCTGCTGTAGATGGTGCGGGTTTCTTGATAAGCTACAGATCTCTAGCTCTTACTTAACCATTATCAGAACTTAGATTACCATTTAGTTCTGCAAGATATCGATACAATTTAGCAGTAATCATTCAGTTTCTCTCTTTTTCGTCTATCATTTTATTCATATTATTCGAAATAGCTGCATCATCACACCTGTCATAGCATTATCCACTTCTTAGCAGAAGGCAGGCATTTCATATCTACCCAACTGTCATTTGTTGAAGTTTTATTTATTTTTTATAACTTAGCCATCCAGATCATATCCAAATGTCTAGAATAAATCAGAGTTGAGAACGTTAGTCCATGATGGGTTTGCTCTAAGTCCTTTCAGAATTGACTTATGGGTTATCTATCAACTTTTCAGAAGGTATCACTATGCAACCGAATATTGTAACTGAGGTGGCGGGATAGAGTCTGCTGCAAGCATTTCACACTCTCCTGTCTCTCTGGTTGAAGATTATGGCAAGTCGTATCTGAATGTCTCAAGTAAATAAAAGTTCACACTGTTACTCTAGGCTAGCTTGCTGCAGAGATAGGTGCCTCTATGTCTGTATAGATTTCCTATGCCACCGCATCTCTTCAGTCCATATTTACAAAGCAGTCAGAAGCTGAATGTAGTGTGGGGGCCTATAATCCCTTTGTGGGCAGATCTAACAACATACTATGTATGTTTGAGAAATCCAGTGACTTCCCTAAAGGAAAAAGAAGGGATGTCATAGCTGCGGAGCTTTCCCAGATTCAGTAAGTGCCACAACAGGATTAGAATCTAGGTGTGTAGGGCCCCAGAGTTGAGGTCCTTTATCAGTACCATGCTTGAGCGCAAAGAAGTAATAATGTTCTCTCCCTTAAAAGTGCCCACAAATGTAATCCACCTGACAAAAGAGTGAAGCGCTTAGCGAGGAAGATCACAATTGAATTGCAACCGTGTCACCAGTCACAGATACCTCCAAACCCTGGGAACTTCAGGTACTGTTTCCTGAAGTACAGGGCTGTGGAATGAAAGCTTTAGGACCAGGAGAGCTCATCTGTCCTGCTCAGGACGTTCATGGCCTTTACTGCCGTAAGCACTCCCCCTGGAGATTCTTACCATCTGGTAATATTCAGGGCAGGAGGAGGAAATCGGGCCATGGGTAAGAACGTAAGTATATTAAGCTCAAAGTCAAAACTGAATCCTTCTTGTTCACATAAATAGGTTTATAGACAATTAGATGCAGTAAAAAGTAACGGTTATGTTTAAAAATTCAGTGAGATCAAATTGGAGTGATGCTGAAAAGAGAGAGCACTTGACCCATAAAGGGAGAGAAAACTGGGCAGAAGGAACTGTGAAAATAGACTTCTGTGCATGAAGAGGATAATTAACATGAACAGTTATAGAACACAATCCTAAATTCTTAAGGGTTTCACATGAGAGACGCTCATTTTTCTTTCATGTCACAGTCCAAGAGGGATTTCAGGCAAGGGGTGACAGAGGAGCTCAGGCTGCTTAAGTCCTGTGGTTCTGACCTCCCCTGCAGCCTTCGTGGAGTCTGTCTCAATGGCCTTGTAAATAAGCAAGGGGAAGGAGTAGTCGGAGAATACCGTAGACTATTACACAATCTAGGCCCGGAGATGGTGTCCATCCTTCCCATCTGTATTCTATTGCCAAAACTAATCCTGTGGCCTGATTTAGACTTTGTCGTTACCACATCAGTCACTTAAAACTGACTTTGTATGAAAAAGTTGAATTGCAATAAAATAGACCAGAACGACTTGTGTATGGAGACAAAATGAAAAAAGCATGTATTTTAAATTTTCTGACCGCGAAGCTCCAAAGCAGACATATAGCTGGTAGGTGATGTGAAAGCAAAGAATGCAAGAATGGAAGTTAACCATGATACCTGGCATATTAGCTGAATGCATGGTATTGTGTCAGCATTAGCAAAGTTCAGTAATTGCCTATAGTCCCTGACTTCTGAATAAACTAAAGCTAAAACTAAAAATAATGTACTTTTGGTGATAAAATGCACTGAATCACAATTCTGCTATTAACATTGTGCTACATTTAAAAAGCAAGTTTAATCATTTATAAATCATAAATTCCTGTGGAAAACTAATGAAAACTCTGAAACCTGTACTTAGAAAACTGAAAGGACACAACTATTCACAAAATTCTCTACTCATTCTCTGTGGATCCCCTTGTTTTTAGTTTCCAGATTAAGAATTACTGTTTTAGAATATGGAAACAAACCAAAACACTATTGGCAGATAAAATGCATTAAATTCTTTATATACTGGAAGAACCCAAACATACATCACAGTATTTTCAACCACAGTTTAGATTAGACAATAGCTCCCGGGACAAAGCTGTCATATTTTCAGGGAATCTGATATCCTTAGGATTGAGGAAACAATCTGTCTCTTTTCAAATTAGTATTAATCTTTCTTCTGATAAAAGTATTAAGTTTTATAGACACATTACAAAAGAAGATGTTCAGAGGGCAAATAAGCATATGAAAAGATGTTCCACTTACTAAGCCATCAGGGAAATACAAGTTAAATCAATTAGCTGTCACCACACACTTAGGAGGAATGGACAAAATCCAGAGGACCAATAATACCAAATGAAGCGAGAATGTGTCTTTCATTGAAAGACAGTTGGGTGGTTTCTTATAAAAGCTAAACATACTTTTACTAGATGATCTAGCAATTCTGCTCATTGGTTTTCATGCAAAAGAGTACATTTATGTCCACAAAAAACTTACGTACACATGAACCTGACCATGGGTGTTTATAGAAGCTCTACTCATAATTGCCAAAACTTGGAAGCCATCAAGATGTCCCTCTGAGGGTGAATGGATTTATCGACTGCGGCACATCCAGACCACAAAATACTATTCAGCACTAAAAAGTGAGCTGTTGAGCTATGAAAAGACATGAAAGGATCTTAAATGCATTTTACTAAGTGAAAGAAGCTGTGTTCTATATGACCCCGACTGTAGGGCACTCAGGAAAAGGCAAAACAAGGCAGCAATAAAAAGATTAATGGTTGCCAGGGTGTGGGGGTGGGGAGAGGGGTGAATAGATGGAACACAGAGGGTTTTTAAAGCAGTGAAAATATTTTGTATGGTAACATAACGATAGATACATGGCATTACATATTTCTCTAAATCCATACAATGTACAACTCCAAGAGTGAATCCTAATGTAAACTATGGACTTTGGGTGTGTCGATAGAGGTTCATAGGCTGTAACAAATGCACTACTGTGGTGGAGAATGTTGATAATGAGGCAGCTGTGTCTGTACAGGGCAGAAAGTATATGGGAAATCTATGGACCTTCCTCCCAATTTTTCTGTGACCCTAAAATTCTCTAAACAAAAATGAAGCCTTTAAAAATGTTTAAAGAACAGAAGTTAAATTAGTTAGGATAGCGTCAAAAAATTCTACTCAGGATAATATAAATCTAGTAATCTTGCTGACGAACCACCTCCTCTCCCAAAATTTCCTGACTATACAACTTTTTTGTTTCCCCCCCAAGAGATATCTCTTTTATTGATCTCTATAGTAATATATGATTGCAGATAATCTCGAAATGGCATAAGAATAAGTGATTAATCCTATATCCTGTTGCTGAGGTGTACTTGGTTCATTTGTGTCCTCAAAAAGCACTCTAGTTTTATATCAGGTGAAGTGATATCAGGTAGGATAAAAATATTCAGTTCTCTGTACTCAAGGATCTCATTACAAAAAGAAATGCCACTTGGAATTGTTGACAATTGAAATGATACATTAAAAATATTTAGCATGGTGCCTGGCCTGTATGAAATGTTCCAGAAATCCAAGCCACCTTTCAAATAGTATTAGCAAAATTCTACATAAAAAAAATCTAAGTATCACTACTTCCATTAGTGCATAGTTATACTCATTTTCTATTTTTATTTTCTGTTGGCTGTCAGCTTTCCTTAGCTGTGTAACTCCAGTCTCTGCCTCCATCTTCACATCACCTTGTCCTCTGTGTGTATATGTCACTATAGCTCAGCCTACCTTAAACCTATATCTGCAAAGACCTTTCTTCCACAGAAGATGATATTTATGGGTTCTAGGGTTTATGATATTTATGGGTTCTAGGGTTAGAAAATGATACCTTTGGGGAGATTTTTCAGCCTACCTACCTGGTATAATGTAAAATTAAAATGCTGGAATAGGTACCAGAGAAGATACTGATTCTGCCATTTACTTTCCAGGTAAACCTTCATAATAAAACAGTTGACATTTCATGAACGATTACTTCGTATTCTGTTCCAGATAGAAAACAGTGTTTTATACAGTTTGTCTCTTTTATACTCAAAACAACAATGTGAAATAGATACAGTTATTTTCATTGTACTGATAAAATCACTGAATTGTAATCAACTTATAACTTGTCAATCTTCACACACTCAGTGATACTGTCAGTATTCAAACCCGGGTCTGTTGTATTCCAGTGTCCGCAGGTGTAACCCCTGCATGTAGTTACACTTCCTGTCTAGCAACTAATTGTGCTAATTACTAGTTTAATTCAATTATTCATAAAACATTGTTAATACTTATCTAACACACTCTATAGGATATTGTGAGGTTAAATTGTATAATCTTTGTAAATTACAACATTCTATGGCAAACATAAAGTATTGATTATATATTTTAAAAGAGCCATTTCCAATTTTTTGTCTATATGATTATCACAATGGAAGCTTTTGAAATGGGCTATCTCTTTGATCTATAAACCTAAGTTCTATCTTTATTATTGACTCCTACACAGGAGTGTTTTGTCTTCAGGGACTTCCATTTAAGTCTGACTGGGGTCACAAAGTCAGCCATTTTAGAGTGGAGTCAGAGTTTAACAACAAGAATAATTCCTCTGTTTAAAAAGAATCTCTTCTTTGATAGTGTCCGTGCTGTTTTTAGAAGGTCAAACCAATAAAACACAATTTGTGCCTCATTCTCCCAAAAGTCTGAGTAAGTGAAAGAATACATGCAGAAAATGAGAATATGTTCTTTTTTGACTGGTGATACTGTTTCATCTGAATGCCTTTGTATTAGATCGGGGCAGAACAAAACGGCAAAAACATCATTCCTTAATATAAGAAGAACACACATGCAGTGAGACCTTGAGGAGATAAAGGAGAACACAGATTAGCTCCAGTGGCCACCAAGTGAGGAAAGAGTTTCTCCTGTGTACTGTTCAGATTACCAGGCCTGACTTCTAGTCAAGATTTAGGAATATTGAAGAAAGAATAGTTCCAGGAGTGACATTTGGGTCCAACACTTATAAATTGTACAAAGATCTCATTTACTATTTGAGACCTAATCTTGTGTCAGCCATTGTTCTGAGTTATTTACATATGTTGTCATAGAGAATTTAAATTAATCCCTTAGGACAATATTAGGGTTTAATACATATTTGTATTCAGTGGAAAAAGGGCTAATCTTTATAAGAAGTAATGCTGTTTTAAAAAGGCTTTCAGTGGTTAATTATCTATCGTTTACACCTCTCGGCCCCTAGCCCAGCGCTGTGCGTCTCCCTCTGTAAGCTGCAGTGCCATCATAGTGATCCACAAGCTCACCCGTTTGTTTGTTTCCTATCGTTGCATTTTTTCATCCTAGATTATCATTGTTTCTTACCAGTGGGGGAAAGGGGGTGGGTCGAATTTATTAAATCGGTGTATCTCCAGTGCTCAGCCGTGCCTGGCGTTTAGAATGTTCTCAGTAGGAGAATGTAGTACTTTGTAACACCTTTGCCTTAGATTCTTCAATAGCACACCTTACCCCTAGAGTAGACCTTCCGCTCTGTTACAGAAGGATCTTCATCATCCAGCTTGATTTTGCCACTTACCTCACCTCTTGCCACTCCTTCTTTTACACTAGCAGCATGAAACTTGTTCTCTTTTGCGAATTGAGACGCATGGATTTTTGTCTCTATAGAACACAGCTCAGTCTATTTTGGGAACTCAAGGTTACATAACAGGCTACAGTAGTGACAAGAAGCAAGCTAAATGTACTCTTTGGCATTTGTGTATATGCAATTATTTGGCACATTTTTCACCTTGTCATGAGATTGTCATGAGCTCCAAATAGAGTCTCAAATTTGTAGCCAACTTTTTTTTTTAGCATCAGAATGATTTTATTAGAGATTATTTGAAACTTTGAAATAAAGAAAAAAATGAAAGGTCATCTGTTAAGTGCACTAAGAGCAAATAGGCTGCTAGTTCAATTCTTGGACCACTTTGTGCCAAAGACTACATATCAATGGGCTCCTAGCCCTGCATCTGCTTTGCTGTTGACCCTGGACAAATTCATAGGTTGCTGAATGAAACTACCTCAAAAGTACTGAGGACACTGTTTTATGAAATGTATATGCTTTATGTATCAAGGTTCGATTAATAAGTATAGAGCTAATAATTTCATATTTGAAAACATCACAACTAACAAAGTATTTAATTTTAAAAGATTATAAAGTATAAAATATTCTAAAAATCAACTAGGAAAATAGTAGTAACAAATATAAAGATTAATAATTATTTATACATGTCATATTTTTTAATGTAAAGTCCTATAAGTAGAAAACTATTTAACACTCAAGTTAAAGAAAAAAGTTGCTATTAATAAAATATAAAAAAGCTCCACCATATTAATAATCAAATAAATGCTTTATAAATTATTTCTTTTACATATTTTTACCAGTTATAAGAACAATTTTAACATGCACATGATATTAGTGAATCTGCAATCAAACATTCATTCATTGCTGATTTCAATGAGAAATTGATTTTAATAATAGTTTTCTTAATATAAAATATGTCTATTGATAACAATCTACAGTATATGGAGAGGCAAAAAATGATCACAGAATTTAAATAATCCATAATGCAAATATCCAAATATTCTCAATTAATTTCTAGGCTAAATACTATTTCTGACACTCCCCACATGCAAATATCTATGTTTATATGTGAGTACATGTATTTATATACAAAGAAACATATATATGTACATATATACACACTCATGGACATAAATATACATTTTTGCTTGTATAAATAACATGGGTATATATGCATGTATATTTATGCATATTATATATTTAAATGTCATATCAGACATTTTACCAGATTTTTTATATATAACAATATTTTCATAAAATTTTTCTTTACATTATTATTCTACCACATTAATTTAATGATTTTATATTATTCCATGGTAAGGTTGTATAGACTTCATGTAGTTGTTATTTGATATTATTTGATATGGAGAATGATACAGCGTTTGAAGCCGAATTATTTTATAACTAATAAGGTTAAACATATGTTTTCAAATGACTATTGGCCATTGACACTGCTTCTGTGAGTGTATATTTCATGTCCCCTTTACACTTTTCTGTCTTTAACTTGTTGATTTGTAAGACCTGTCTCTATATTCAGAAAATAATTTTCTTTTCCAACTCAAGCTTTGCAAACATCATCCAATTTATTATTTTTTTTTTGTTTTGTAATGTCTCTTTTGATGTGGTGTTGTTTTAATTGTAGTAAAATCAGTGAAACCTTAAGCTTTATTCTTGCTGTCTTTGTTCCTTGGTTTATATATTCTTACCACCAAAGACTATGCAACTTTTTGCCTTTGTTTTCTTGTAAGATACATTGACATCATTTAGTCCAGTTAAATATGTAACTAAGCTAGCATTTTAGTTTAACAGATGAAATAAGAGCTGTTTTTTCTATTCTTTCTTTTACCAAAATGTTAAATCACATGTTCATTTACCTTTTGTAATGGAATTTGGCAACATTTAAAAATACATAAGATACTTTTATAACCTCTGTTATAATAACTAATTTCAAGGAAAACTAATCAAAGTGAGGAAACACCTTGAGAGCTAAATAATGGCAATTGCATACATTACTGAGAGTTCATTATATTTCAACAACTGTGTTAAGGATATGATTTCGTGTAATTAGCCTAAGAACTAGCTGAGGAGGCAAGCTGTATTATACACATTTTGCCGATGAGCCAATTGAAGCTCCAAAGGTTAAGCAGCTTTTATGACAGTTGTCTATAGTTTTTATGCTATGCTCACACCTATTATATCCAGACATACCAGAGCATTGTAAGGTTAAAGTAGCCGGGAATGAAAACAGAGGAGAAGAGAGGGGTTATGACAGAATGGAGGGAGGAGGGAGGGGAGGCAGAAAGGAAGGAAGAGAGGATGGAAGGAGAGAATATGTACAAAGGAAAAGGAGAGAGAAAGGAAAGGGAAGCAAACAAATATTATAGGAAAAAACAATTCCAAGAATTATGCAGTTGGTATAATACATACGGTCAATAGACAGGCAAAAATTTTAATCTTTAGAATTGTACTGTGGAAGGTGGTTATTAAGCCTTTACAGTGTTCTGAAATGTTATTGTCCTTTTATAATAGTAAGTGAAAGAAGGGTAAAGATCCTCCATACCTCCCTTATTTCCAAGTTAACTCACAGACATAGCTTCCCCCCCTCCCCCGCCTTAATCCTTTCTTTTAAAAAAAAATCATCCCTTTACCCTTCCTTTCTACGTGGCCCCAGCCCTGCTGCGATTCTCCAGGTAGTCTCAAGGGCAGCTGGAGCAGGAATGGTTTCTAGACAGTACAATGAGTTTAAATGAGCCTGGCACATTCGGTGTATTTTTTTTTCTTTTTTCTTAACACCTGGATGCCAATTGTTTACACGCTTCCCTGATGTGCCTTGCATAATAGCTGGGCTGAGGGAAAAACCCACTGCCTCCACCCGTCTGCGTGTTCTGGCAATGCGCAGTGGAACACGGTCCTCATAATCGGAAGGCATGCTGGGCTGCCTCACGAGCGGGGGAGCGGGGGGTGGGGGGCAAGGAGGTTGGGAGGTTGGAGGCTTATGGTTGCAACATATAGTTTGGCTCCAAAAGGAAGGATTATGATGCTTTAAGATTAGGACTACGTGTGCAACACACAATAGAGAATGAACCAATTATAGGGATGCTTCCGTCCATCATAATTGAACTAAGTGTGGTTTAGAGCCTAAATTACTTTTGATAATTATACCTCCTTTCTTTAGCTCAGTAGCTCTCCCATCTTGGCTCCAATAAAATTCCACACTAGCTCCATAATGACACAGATCCCACTGTATCCTATTTAGTGGTTCTTTTTGCAATGACCCCCTTCCCCAGATTCACCTCCAGGAGTACCTGGAGCACGGAGACGTTTTTTTATTACATATTTTTAGTTCTCAGGAACTAAAATAGGCTAGTGGATAATACTTCCTCAATAAATATATGTTAGTTAAAATAACTTAAATGTGACTACCTGGAGTGTTTCAAATTTTATTGGGGTTGATAAGGATGATAGCCTAAATAAGATTATAAACAGACATATCTGAATGTACGTATCTTCAAGCTAGCTGCCCTATAGAAATGACACAGCACAAGATTGAAAATACAGATCTGATTAGATTTTTTCTCCAATGTCCTCAGGTTGTAAAAGTCTTTTTAAAATAACTTATTTTCAAATATTTTCCTTTCATTTGTTAAAAAAACTTCAAAGTATTAGCCCCTCTTTCCCAACAAAGAGCAAAATCGTAGGATAAAAACAAAAACTCTATTCAGCAAGAAAAAAAAGTATTCTGCTAGTTTCCACAGTTGAAATCTTCCTTCCTCTTAGGGTCTACTCAACTTTATGATGATTAACACATATTAACTGTTTTGTTTTTTCAATTTTGATACACCCTTTTCCTTCCCCGTTTCCCAAACTCTTTACTCTATATCTCTTAGCAAACATATATGTGTGTTTCTGTGTGTGTGATACTAGTTTTAAGAACATCTCATATAATATTGGGGCCAAACCACCAGACGTATGTTAAAGATTTTTTTTTTTTTGACTGCTGATGCTACACTCAAGCGTGTTTCCTTTGCTTACATATGTTTGCTAAAGTGGGTAGTAGGCAGTAGTCTGACAAGGAAAAACCTTTCCCCATTACAGTGTTTTCTGTACAGACCAGAGTAGTCATGGATAGGATAACTCAATAGAGAACCCCCAAAATGAGTGGTGAAAATCACTTCTAAGTAGGGAAATTAAAGTGGCTTCATGCTGTATAGTTTCCCTATGAAAGTAATTTCAATCATCTTTTTCTCACGTCAACATTCAAGAACATATTAAGCAGTATGCATTGAGAAATATATTAGATACTGGAGGTAGAGAGATAAAAGGCACATTCTCTCCTCTCAAGGAACTCACAGCCCAGTCAGAAAGATAGACAAAGGGATGCAAGGTCATATGCAATTGGCAGTGTAAGTTGGAGGGCACATCTGGAAAGTCTTCCAGACTGGAGGACAAGTGACTTAAATCTTGAAAGAATGATAGGATTTAACTGGGTATAAATGACGGATGGACTATTCTAAAGATAGGAAGCAGAATGGGCAGCTAGAACTCCTGGGACTACATACCCCAAGTGAGGAAAATCTAGTGAGGATTGTATAGGGACGGATGGAAGCTGCATCAAGAAGGATCTTGCGCTTAAGCTTCAACTGGAACTTGTAGGCACAAAGACTTATCAGAGGATTAAGTAGGGGAGTGACATGATTGAATTTACTTTTTAGAGTGACTACCATACATAAATCAAGAAATAATGAGACATAATGACAACCTGGTCTTCAGCAGCCCAAAAGCCTAATAAATACTATGCCTGGCACACAGTTGTTGAATGTATTAGTGCTCTGTGAATGAGTGGTCGGAAGTGGGGATAAAGAGAAGGCAGGATTAAAAAGAACTATAAAAATTTGAAATACAGATTTGATAGACCTTAAGGAGCCTTTGGATATAGGGGCTGGTTTCTAAGTTTCTTATTTTTCTGACTACTGAGTTTCACTTAATTTAGCAAGCTAGTGGGAGGAACAGAAATGAAGAGATACATGATCTTAGTATAATGCTTGTTGAGTGTGAGATGTCTTTATTACATACAGGAAGCTGATTATATGGCTCTCAGAAGAAAGGACTGAATTGAAATTGCAGGCTTGGGAGACATCTGCATTCAGAAGGCAGATATTTAAAATCCTGGGTATGGCTAACATTGTCAAAGGTGAGGTTAGTATAAGCAAAGAAAAGGGCTGAGTATAGAATTCTTGGTTAAAACTATTTAAATGGATAGAGAATGGCATATGCATAAAGATTTCCCATTTCTCATTAAAAAGAGCAGCCAGAGACCTATGAGCAAAACCAAATGAGAAAACAAGAAGAGAATCCCATAAGGAAGGAGTTTATTTAAAATGTCACATGCCCAAGAATATTAAGATTAATTCAACAATCCCTATCCTGGGGTCTTGAAAAAGAGTAGGGGTCCTTTTTTCACAGGCCTAAAAGGAAGAAAGCAAGAATGGGTGTGTACACAGAAATGCCTGGGAATAAGAGTTTTAGCAAAGGGCAGAGAATTCACTTCTTCTGTTTCCTGTTATAGGTAGGAGATAAAATTCTGTGTTGAGATGGAGGGAGACAGGTGAAGCAGGGGCATGGGGTAGAGTGTGCCACTCTGCCGTGAGATTAAGGGACACAGAAAGGAAATACTGGCAGTTCTAAAAGGCCTAGACTCTACTGGAGACAGGTGACATAAGGGAACTCAAAAGGGTTATACTCCTTGAATGCCAAGTGCTTTTTTCTGTAAGTACTGATTTTTTAAAATGGTTCATGACTAGCTGGGACTGTTCCAGAAATATCATTTGCTTTTCTAGGCTGAAGTTCAGTAATCACAATTTGAATAGGTAGCTCAGAAGGATAAAGACCTTTTTTCAGATATACATAAAGTGTCACATGCCTTTGCCTAGAAAACAACATTCCCTAGCATCACTGAGTTAACACAATGTGAGGTCCTTTGGTTACTTCCCCCTTTTCCAAGAGGTCATGGTGCAACTTGTACGTACTTCTCACTGCATCCTTCTGCATACCTACTATATTGCCTTGCGATTAAATATTTGCTTACATAAATTGTTACAATTATCATCTGGCTGTGAAATAAAATGACCAACATTGTCCAGGATCCAAAAAACAAAAATTTAGTTAATTAAAAATTCATTTATATTATTTTAACTGCTTCCATAAGTTGGTACTGCCTATAAGACCTGAAGGTGAATAAAAATTTAGAGACTGAAGAATGTAAGCATGTGTGAAAATAGTCAACATATATGCACATAAGTCTCTACAATTTGACCAAGCCTAATGAAGAAGTCAGGTTATTTACTCACCATTCTTCTCCAAATCTGGAAACTGGAATGATTAAATTTTGAGCCATCCAAGGTCAAAAAGTTTTATGAGCATTCCAAGTTCCTTATGTATTCTGATAACTTAAAAGTGATATTGGGCAGAATTAGAAAGATTTACTACTTCTACTGTAAGTATATCAGTATAAATGTCTTTTTATTTAAATTGTAAAATGGGATAGAAAAATCCAAATTATGGTTATGAAAATCTCTTGCTCCGGTAGTGAAGTGAGGTTTGTAGACCTTAAAGTCTCAATGACTTGTATATTTTCCATGTTAATCTGTCTTGCCTTATCAATGAGAACCCCTATAAATACTTGAAGGCTGGAGATTTGAGATATTGTCATAAGACAATGAGGAAATGGCCTTAGAGCCAGTCATAAATTATACTCTCAAATTTGGAAATAATATATGCAATAAAAAGATATCTAAAAAGCTATAGCTGAAACTCTAAGCTATTTGATAATTCTTGAACTCTTCAAAAGATGTATTCTCATGCAGTCTCCTTTCACTGCCTACCAGAAAGAAGAATGTTGGGGAAAAAAAATGTGAAGTAATGAAAGCTTACCTCCTCCTTTTCTCTCTCCTGCTTTGATGTTTTTCCAGATACACTGGGAAAACATAATTTTATGTATAAAGAATTATGTAGGAAATTAAATTTTAGAGGAATTTCAAGATTCCGTGGGAGGCTCTTAAAGCAATTTTTTTATTATATGAGATGAAATCTAGATGTGGCTTGCTTTTCAGCATATATCTCTTTATCTCTACACATTCACAAAAGTGCATGCACACAGACACACACACACACACAGAAAGCATGTAGATATCTCTGTTTAAAATATTCTTTATGGTTTACAGTGCATTTTGCATCACAAGGCAAGACTAAAACTTCACATTTTTCTTTTATAAAACATAAATTACAAGCAGGAAGCAGTACATTTCCTTTAGTACACTAAAATCAACTTTATTAAAATTTAAAAGAAAACTATTCAGCTTAGAGTCTCATTTTAAGCACAGAACCTAGGTTATGGAGGTTATGGAGAGGAGATAAGCACTAGTCAGTTTGGTGGAAAACATATTTATTTGGATGAAAATAGACACACAATCATGTTTCATCTTATAAAAGGGGAAGTCTGTGTGATATAATAGAATCTCAGTCTGACATAGGCAGATTTAAAGGTGGGTTAACAAGGTATGGTTAAGGGAGACCGAAAAAGGAATGTGGAAATGCCCTGGGCCTGGGTACAGTGGGAGCCGTTTCCTTCCCTGGACTTGGAGGGGCAAGGGAGGGAACAATCCTGGCCCTGGGGTTTTAACCGTGGGAAAGAGCTCCCCAGGAAGCAGTGTGGCATTTAATAGAGGAATGAAGCCAGGTGTCTTCGAAGCCCAGCAGACTTGTAGTCAAGGGAAATGCACTCCATGTTCATTCTCCTTCCATCCTCTAATCTCCTACCCATATCTTGCATTCCTATGACTACACCAACTGGAGGCTGGGCAAGTTAGCAATGACGTACGTCATTAGGATGAACCTCTGGGCCATGGAGCATGATTAAATGTGTTGAGGAGATATCAAGAGGCAGATGAGAATATCCAGCCCCGGGATGGACTGAGATTATGTTTGTCTTTTTTTATCATAGTTTTTCCTCCCTTTCCAAACCAAGACCTAACCATCTTCAGTGCTTAATATATATTTGCTGAATATATGAATGTCCAGTAGACTATTTTCTGCACAAGATACATCATAATGGCTTTGATATGCAGAGAAGAAAGCTCCAGTTACTGAATGGGCAATCCCCAACTAACATCAATTCCTAGGTATTTATACACCATTTTTTGCAATAATACCTTAAAACAACTGGCCGTACTATTACTCACTTAATTCCCCTTGGGTATCATCATACCTTTAATCTCCTCACCTTTTTTTTAAGTTTCCAAATGCCTATTTAGGAGCTTTTCTTTTTCTTTTTTTTTTTGTATGCTTCTGTTTTGCTTTGGAAATATTCACATTTTCTTAATTTGGCAGAATCTTTTTCCACCAGGATTTTTCATCATAAGATTCAACACTTTATTCTTTGTTATCTTAAATCTACTCATCTTATAGATACTTGCTCTTTTATACACATAGTTTATATTACATTATTTTACTTAAATTTAGGACTCACAAAGGTGTGTATGATTATTTTTATAAATAAAATGCTCAGTAAACAACATAGGTACTATGATGGAAATGTTCTAATAAGTATTTGTGTCTGTAGTTGAAACGAAAGAGACTGAATATCTAATAATGTGTTGTGAGAGTTACCTACTATTTTTAAGAAAACAATGGTGTGAAAGAAAGAATAGCAGATATTTTTAAGTGGCTAATTTGCATCTTTCTTAACAGACAGAAGAATGACTAAAACCATATGAGAACTTATTTTCAGTAAATGATTCCTAATGAAAATTCCAGACAATATTTCTATACTTAACCTTCTGAACTCTGGAGTCAATGTAATTTTCTGGCTGAATTCAAAGTGAATTGAAAATTTGCCAAATCCTAAATAATATTATGATTTAATGGAATGTCTGTGCTCCAAAGGAGTGCTGTTCTTAATCTGCGTTCTGTGGATACTTAGTAGGTCTCTGGGTGGGCATTAGTGTGTTTGGGAAGCCTATTGAACTTGTACCAATATTTTGCATAAATTTATATGCATATATACATATCCTTAAAGATGTACATGTCACAGTCAAGGTTAAAAACTTCTTTCATGGTTACCTTAACAAGATAATTCAGTTCATACAGTATATTTCACAGACAAAGAATCTGAGTTTTCTGTATTAGCAAAACTGCATATCCAATATCTGGCACAAATAGCAGGAAACTGGTTTTCCTTTTGCAATCTGAATGTTCTTTATTAACTCCGTAACTCTCATCTATTTCATTAAAAACAAACAAGACAAAACAGTGTGAACATCCCCATTCAGTTCATTCATTCATTTATTCATTCAGTCACTGACTTATTAAAGAAAACATTTTGAATATTATGTACTGCACATCTCTGAGTTACAGAAGCATGCAATCTAGTGAATAAAACAGAGTTCCTGATCTCAGCTTGCAATCCTGAAAAAGCAGTAAACAATAAAGAGGTAAACTGCGTGTGTAATTTAAGTTTTGATAAATTCAATAGAAAAATTCACAAATACTAATATTTGAGAAAAATAGGAAAACGTATTTTGAGGAGAAGCTCAGAAGGGGCCTTCCTAAGAAAGACATTTAAGCGCAAACATGAAGTATGAGAAGGAGCAAGCAGGTTAAAAGTGAGAGTTTTCTAAGTATCAGGAAGAATGGAAGAGTCTGTGAGAGGATAAAGCTTTTTCTAGATATTTTTGCGGAACTGAATTGAAGCTAAGCTTGCTCTCGCAGAGTGAGCTTGGTAGGAAAGGGGGAGAGAAAAACAGCTCAAGGATAAACACATAGGCAGGTGTACGATTGGGGGGGTCTTCAGAGGTCCTTGCACAAGTACTTCATAGTTTCTGGAACACTATACCACACCTTTATAAACACAAGTCATATTTTTCTCATAGCAACTCTTTCAAAGCAGGTGTTGTTATTCTGGTTGTAGATAGAGGTGAGTAAACAAGAGCCTGTCTAAAATCACACATGTAGTAAGCGGCAAAGGTAGGACCCAAAAGAACAGGTCTTTTTGAATGTAGTGATGCCTCTGCTCTTGAGCCCTGCACTCTGCAAAAGCACGGTGGCCTTAGCTATTTATTTTTTACCTAACAACTTGACCTTATCTGACGCACAAGAAGTCATTTATTTATTTATCCATTTAATGCATGGGTTTCTTGTGCCTACATGGTCTAGCAGTGGGTTTCTAAAATATGGATCTGAAGATGATTATATATTTAGTTATGATTATGATTTAATGGAATGTCTGTGCTCCAAAGGACTGTTGTTATTAATTTGCGTTCTGTGGATACCTAGTAGGTCTCTGGGTGGGCATTAGTGTGTTTGGGAAGCCTAATGTGTTGGGAAAAAGTGTAATTTGATGTGATTGGGGATCAAGGTTTTTTTTCTTTTTCTCACTTTTCATTCTCTTTACCTTTCCTCTGCCTGTGGAGAGGCACTGACCTTTTGAATATTCACTAATCACATCATCTTGGGTGAAACTTGCCAAATCCCTGTAACCTAAAAAAGTTAAATTGCTCCCGATAGAGTATAAAATTTCAAGCAGTTAATTTGCTAGATAGATTTAACCAAATATGTATTAAAATACTTTGAAGTCATGGTAAAAACATAAATTTGTACTTGTAGTGTACTTCAAAAACAGAAAATTCCTCGTTAGATTTATATTTTTGTCCTCATTGGTGAAATCTCATATAAATAAAAGAGGTAGAAATTCTAAAATACTTTAGCATTAGGGTCACAGACAAACCAAGGATCACACTTTATAGGTAAGAAAATTAACCATGTGCCTTAAATGGCTAATGGAACTTTTAATTCACTGCAAAAGATAAATGGAGAAAATGTAAGATATTGCATAACCAATCTGAATGGTTTTTCCCATGTCACATAGAACAATTATTTAAAAGATAGTTGGGTCTCTTTTTCTATATCAGGAAATCTTTCTGCTAGATGGTCTGTGAAGCTTGAAATTATATAAAGAATGTGACCTCTTCTGATGAAAATACCTAAATTAGGTAGCCTAATAGAGAATGGAGCACAGAATTTGCTGGAGGAAGACTTCAGTTCAGGCATCACTTCAGCTTCTAAGGTTCTGTATGATCTTGAGCACATCTCATTGTCTGTGGGCTGTACTTTCCTCATCTGTAAAGTGAGTGACTTGATCTGGTCAATGATTTTCAGTTAGGGTTTCATTAGAGAAGTGGGACCAGTAGGGGATATATATATACACACACATACAGAGAGAGAGCGAGAGATTGAGACTGGTTGACAGATTAAAAGGAATTAGTTTAGATGACCGTGGAGCCTGGCTGGGCAGGTCCAAAGTCCAGAAGGCAGACTACTGAGGAGTCAGCCTGGCATTCTTGGACGGGAGCTGAAGCTGCAGTCCACAGGCAGAATTTCTTTTTCTTCAGAAAAACTCCAGTTAAAGGCCGTTCAACTGATTGAATTGGGGTGATCATGTGGAGTAATCTAGAGCTGACATTTACTTAAAATCAACAGGTTACTGACATGAATCTCATTTAAAAATATCTTCATAGCAACACCTAGACTAGTGTTTGAGTGAATAACTGGGGACTGCAGCCTAGTCAAGTTAACACATAAAATTGGCCATCGCAGTGTATTAAAATGTCTAGATTTTCGGGGTTTAGTAAAACTTAAATAAAAAAGAAGGGGGGTGGTTATTTGTACATTGGTTTAATTTTATTTTTGCCACATAAATATACCCTATTTGATAAAAGAGAAGCTATTGATTTGTTCATTTAATACATATTTAACAATTCATAACAAATCTTTAAATGGAATATATTTAGTTTTTCAGAGAAATACGTCTTTTTCTCATTTTACTTCTGTCATGAAACAGCCCTAGTTTGTGGAGTTTGGCCACCATGGAATATTATCACTTTCATTATCTCTTCCAACTCTTAACATTTACAGAACCTGTGAAGCCAATCAAACGCTACATATATGGGTTTCCAGTGGTCCGTGTGGACCATTTAATATAAAAGGCACTCTCTTGGTGGCATTATCACAATGTGCTTATTAGCATGTGTTCTAGTCATTTGCTAGAGCAATGTTGGCAATTAAACTCATCTCTGTGCCTCAGTTTTCTCTTGTCAAGATGATAGTAATTGTGTTTACTTCAGAGAGGTGTTCCAAGGATTAAAACTGTAAGGTGTTTCACACAGAGTTCATAGAAGGTGCTCAATAAATAAAGGCTGTTTTTTTCCTGTTATTGTTACAATATATCATGCCCCTCATTTAGTTCTAAATGATCATCTTCTACCATGTCAGGTAACAAGTACAGCCACTCAAACCAAAGGAAAACACAAACAAAATAGGCTTTACCTTAAGACATTGAGCAGCTACTGTATTATAGACACCATGCTAGTATTTATTTTTAAGTTAATTCATCTACAAACCTTTCAGAAAGCTTTATTACCGATATTTTATAGAACAATACATCAAAGGGCAAACATTTTGAATAACTAGCTCAAGATTGTGAAGCAAACTATATAAAATATGCCATTTCAACCCAGGTCTTTTGAATTCCAAATATTCTATTATCTCTCTAAATATTGTTGATTTGGAGCAGATTTGTCAAATTTAGGTACAGTAACCAGGTACTTGATAACTCCCCTTGCTCTCTCCTCCTGTCTTTCTTCCTCCATTTTTAAAGTGGTCAGGGGTTTTAATGAGGTTGCAGATTTTATTGGATGAATTCTGCTGAGGAAGACCACTGATAGGAAGGGAAAGCATTCCTCATGTCCAATCAAAACCGAGTTTAACTGTTCTTCGGTCTTGCTTCCATACATTCCATCCTTTCATCTTTTGCTCACTTTTTTTTCTTTTTCTTCTGTCCTTCTTACCTTGGTTAGAAAACTTTCAGTACTACATGCATGCAGATAACAGATACAAGAGATCTTACATACATAACAATTAAATTGCAGAAAAGTGGAACCTAAATAGTCTTTGATTTCCTAATCATCCCTTAAAAAGCCTAAAATGTAAAAAACCAGTTATTTCCTTTGGAAAGCGGTTACTTCAAATGCTATCTGACTGTGCAGTACCTTAAATATGATTAATACACTCTCAATTCCTTTGCAGTCTGGATGTATATATATATAAATGTGAGAGATGCCCTCTAAATATATATATATATATATATATATTTATATATATAGTCATATTTATATATATATATGGGATCCCATAATTAAATTGCATACACACATTAACATAATAGGAATACAGCTACATAACAAAAGCAGACCTACAATTACCAGCCATATCCAGTGAAACCAAGAAAACCAGTTAGGTACCCTAGGCATTTGTGCAAACTTATCAATGATATGGTGGATATTGTCTAACTGAATTTGAATAGTTTGAGAAAAATCAGACAAATTAAAACAACACATTCCTGGGAACTGTTCACATCCCATATGTTATTTTAACAGTAGATAGTCTATATTCACACGATTTTGGAGCACTGCAACTTGCACTTCTCCTAATTCTTGGCTGAGTTCTGACAGTATAGATCCAGTATGGATGCATATTTTTAAAGAATTCTGTAGTCTTTTTTACTGGACTCAATGTACAAGAAGACATTTTCATCTCTGTGAAACATTCATCCCATCCAGTTTCTTGCTTAGCCACACAGAAGGGAAGAGTTAAATTTAGAAAAATTGAATACATTCAACTTGGAGGGCATGTCTGAGTCATGCATTAGCATTTTAAATTTCATCAGTCAATTCAAGTCATTGATCTTGATTGATGACAGTCAAAAATTTTCAAACAAGTGATTCCAATGGTAAAATATTTCTTTTAATTAAAATTATTTCTAAACGATCACAGAGGAATATAAATTCATTTTAACTGCACAATTTTTTACCACTTTTCTAAGTTACATCATATATAATTTCAGCCAAATTTTTCTATTTTAACAAAAATTAATTTCAAAAGTAATTAAAATAGTATCGTTTGGATTTTGCACCAAGTGCATTAGGCATGTTAGGACAGAGGAATAGATGGGCCCTGATGATTCATCTGTGCTGACTGGCACCTTATAGAATGGTGGTGTCAGGCTGGCGGCATCAAACTTACCTAACTGAGTTTGGGTAAGATCATTATATTTCCAGAATCTCTCACCTGGCCTTAGTGCATCTCCATATCAACAGGTGTTTCCAAGAGGTGGAGATAAGTAGTCCATCCCCATATCAGTAGGTGATTACATGGGGGTTAGAAAGTGAGCTTGCACCAGAAAGGTTTGGTGGGGCCCTGGCAGTTGGTCACAAGAAATATGGGCAAGCAGATGACTGCTTGTAAGCAATAAATGGGTTTTCTCCACTTTTTTTCTCCCTTTGACTGATTTTGGCTTCAAAGGTTTATTTGCCCCTGGCTGGGAACACATTTTCCCCAGAGTTACACTGAATTTGTTCAAAATCTGTTTCAGAGCTCTATACCTCTCCTACTGAGTCAGAATTTCCCAAGTTGTCCCTAGGATCCCAGTATTAAACAAATCCTTAGGAAAATGCTTATGTCCAGCCAGGTTTAGCAACTATACTTTCATTGTTAAGTATAGGACATTGAAAATGGCCATACCATTTTACATTCTAAAAAGTAATGTATGAAAATTCGAATTGCTTCATAAACTTGACAATATTTACTACGGTCAGTTTCTTTGGTTGTTTTCTTTGTCATTCTATTGGTAGTGAAGTGACATCTGAAGATCAGTTAATATTTATTTCACTAATGACTAATAACAATGAGCAGCTTTTTTTGTGCTTATTAGCTGTTTCTTTATTTTCTTTAAAGGACTTTTCAAATATTTTCATTATTTATTTATAGCTCCATAAATTGTAGGTAAGTCATTTATTAGATATGTGTGTTATGAATATTTTCTTCTAATATGTGGCTTGTCTTTTCATGTTCTTATGTTGACTTTGGAAAAGCAAGAGTTTAATCTTGAGTAATTCCAATTAGTAACTTCTTTTCTTTAACAAAATACATCTTATGTTCTACCTAAAAAATATATTTATCTTCCCTATTGTATGGTTTCTGTTACACATTTGATCTCCTTAATTAATATACAATTACTTAGACATTTTTATTTCTTCTCATGTTACACTTGGAAGTTGTGTATTTTTGAGAAATGTTTCTATTTATCTAATCAAGTTATTGGCATAAAGCTGTCATATTACCTTATTACCTTTCTAATGTCTGCAGTATCTATAGTGATAACTACAAATATTATTGACTTTAATAATGTGTTTCTTCTTTCTTACATTTTCTTGATTAGACATATTAGTGGTTTGTCAATTGTATAAATCTTTTAAGAGCATACTTTTGGCCTTATTGATTTGTTCTGTCACTTGTACTCCAGCCCATTGATTTCTACTCTTTTATTTATTGTTCCCTTCCTCCACCTATTTTCCATTTAATTTACAATTTTTGTTTTTAGATTCTTAATATGGAAGTGTAGGTAATTGATTTTAAGTCTTTCCTTTTTTCTACTATACATATATAGTCCTATAAATTTCCCTCTAAACATGGTTTTATCTGCACCCCACAAATGTTATGTTGTACTTTCAGTATCATTTAGGTCAGGTTAATTTTCACTTTGTATTGTAATTTTTTCTTTAACCACTACCTTATTTACAATTGCTTGGTTTAATTTTCTAAACATTTTGGTATTGTCTAGGTATATTTTGGTTATTTAGTCCTAGCTGGCGTGTGGTATGACCAGAGCAAGGTGCTTGTATGCCTTCAATCCTTAAAAATTGAGCATTGTTTTATGGGAAACTATATGGCCTACTTGGTAAATATCACACAGTTACTTGTAAGGAATACATATTCTGGAGGGTTTTTTAAAAATATATTTTATAATCTTTAAATTTCAATTTAGTTAAATTGCATAAGGATTGTTCAAATTTTCTAAACCACCATTTATTTTTTTTTGTTTATGGCTCTGTTTTTTTAACCAGTCAACAAGAGAGGATTGGTAAAATTTACCATTATGATTATGGATTTGTCTGTTTCTTCAGTGGGGCTTTTAAATTTTTACTTCCCACACTTTGAGGCTCTGTCATATCCATTGAGGACTGTTATGTTTCTTGATGAATTAACTTTCATATCTATATGCAATCAACTTCTTTATCTCTGATGATACTCCATTTTGGAGTCTACTTTGTATTCGTATAGACACTACAACTTTCCTCCAGTGGTTTTTTGCATCTTATATTGTATCTCTTCCTTTCACTATCAAGTTGTTTGTGTCTTCAGATTTTACTTGCATCTCTAATGGACAGCATGTAGTTGAATCTTCCTACTTCATTCAGTTTGACTTTTAATAAGAATGTTTAGTCCATATACATGTTACTTACTTATTGATATGACCAGGTTTAAGGTCAGCACTTTGTTGTTTCATATTTGCTCCTTCTGTCTTTGTTTCCTTTTTTCTTCTTTTATCTTCTGGGTAAAGCAAATAGCTTACTGTTCCATTCTAACCCCTCTTTTGACTTTACATCTCCATCACTTCACATTTTTAAGTTGTAGAGATGACAATATGGATTCTAACTTACAACTTATCCCTATATATCATTTCACATATAATGTAACAAACTTATACTGGCATAATCACATATTTAGCCCCATCTATCCTTCATATTATTATTGTCATATACTTTACGTCTATATATCTTATATATCCACATTTATTTATATTTGTATTTTTACTGTTTTAAGTGTTCAATTGATCTTAAATAATTTTTTAAGATAGTATAGAAAAAATATCTTTCATGTTTATTCATATATCAAATATTTCCAGTGCTATTCCTTTCTTTCTGTAGAATTTGATTTCCATGTGGTGTCATTTTTCTTCACACTGAAGAATGTCCTTTAGTTTTTTTGTTTTATTTTTGTTTTTGGTACTCCAAGTCTCTTTGTAGCAAAATGTCCTTTTTTTATCTTCATTTTGAAGGATAATTTCACAGTATACAAAACTATACATGAGAAGAATACTTTCAACCCTTTGAAGTTGTTTTGTTATTTTATTCTGGCTTCTAGGATTCTAATGGAATTTCACCTTTCAATATTAACATTTCATTTTATATAATATATATTTTCCCCTCCTGCTTTTCATACTTTTTCTTAACATTTTTCTGAACTTTGACTAATATATGCCTAGTTAAAGTTTACTCTGTATTCACTTGGTATTTGCTGAGCTTCTTGGAGATGCAAGTTCCTCTTTTTGATCAAATTTGGCATTTCTTTAGCCAAATTTCATGCATCTTTCTTTGCACTAATTTCTCCTGCTCTCAGTTATACATTTATTAAATCATTTCCTAGTGTCTCACCAACCACTGAAGCTCTGATTCTTCTCCTTCTCTCAACTTGAATTCTGCTTCACTGATAGTCTCTTCTATCATGTCTAATTTATTTTTTTTTTAGATTTTACACTTGTTAATTTTTAAGATTTCCATAGAGTTCGTTTTTATAGTTTTCAAATATTCTCCTGAAAATATCCACTTTTATCTTTTCCTATAGATTGTTTGATATATTTATCATAGCTATTTAAGTACTTGTCTACTGTATCCAACAACTGGATTGTTAGTAAATTTGTTTCTATTGAATAAATTTTCTTTTGGCTGTGGGTCACATTTTTTTCTATTTCTTCACTTCCTTGGTATTATGTATTCTGTTCTATAAATAATAGATGATAGACTGGAAAGACTCTGGGTTTGTTATCTTCCCCAGAAGACTGTTTAGTCCTATCAGGCAGTTATATTCTAAGATGTTGCCCTCAACCTTTGATAATTTGGTTTTATGTTTTGTTAGAGTGGGTGTATTTTATTTTTGCCTTCTTTTTTTAGAGGGCAATAAATATATTATTTTTAACTTTACTCCTAATACTTTACTACAATTTACTACTAACGTTGGTCTTTTTGCATTTCATTGGGAAGTCTAATATGTTTTAAAGTCCTGCTCGTATCATAGGACTCTAATTCCAAACTCTTTTTCCCCTGAGGTAGGCAGCCCATGCAGTCTTTGCTCACTTCTTTCAGTCTTCTAATTATTGACTTCTTCTCAGATTTTTATAATCTCACCTGCACATGCCTAAGTGTCAACCAATGACTTTAAGGGTATTTATTTGCAGATTTGGGGTTTCCCCTCTTGGGGCTTCCTCCTTTCATGTATTTCCCCTGCAACCCCTGGCTTCTCTGGTTTCTACCATCTCTGACCAATGACTTTTTAGTTTCAAAAACACTTCAGGTATCTTCTTGAATTTGAGCTGCCTCACTGTAGACTGGTGTTGGGGTAAATTGATAAACAGGTGATCTTATGGATCTTATCCAATGTGACTTTCTTCTTTCAAGGATCAGTCCCCTCCAGTTTCTTCCTACCCTTGGTGATTTTCCTGTACCTTTACACAATTATTTTTATATTTTGCACAGATTTAGAAGTGTTTTCTCTGACAGGTTTGGTTCATTTAAAACTATTTCCTCATCACCAGAACCAAAATCTGAATAATTTTTTCTGTGTGCTTGTCCATTTATGTCTCTATCTTTGCCTTGTATGTGTGTGTGTGTGTGTGTGTCTATGCATGCACACATGCATGTGTTAGTCTTCTCTTTCTCAATAATAGTTATTAAATTCATGCACATTGGACATTTTTATTTTTAGAAACTAGAGGCTATGGAGGGATATAAGGTCCATTTCTTTTATTTGAATCCTTTTAATTTATTCAATCATTTAGGAAAAAATCTCTTGACCAACTGCTATGTAGTGAGGACCATGCTAAATCATAAGTATTTTGAATTAAACATGGTAAAGCATGAATCATAATATCATAAAGTCAATAATACCACATTAAATCTATAAATCAGCTCTCAAGTATCATTTTATGTGTGATTACTTTTCTTATACCTGACGTATTTCTGTTTCATAAGCATGCTTCACAATTGCTACTCCTTCACCATTTGAGAAATGTGAAAAAGTCTGTTTCCAGGGCCCTATCCTGCGAGATTTGGGAATATGATAATGTTTTCTTGTTAAGCTCCCTTGTTGATTTTGATGTATAGCTAGTTTAGGGAAGCACTGCTTCTAATCTATGCAGATTGGAATACTTTTGCCCAAAAGCCAAGGGAAATTTTATTTCCCAACTATGGTAAGCAAAGGAATATTTCTGTGTCCACTTCCCAGTTGTGTGTTAAAGTATCTCCAACCTTGAGCTAAAAGATTTTGGTATTCTTAGCTCAGATATTTTACAATGTGCCATAGTAATGCCTTAAAATTCTTGTACAAGACTCGGTGTAGCATACAAAAAAAATATTGACTAATTATCTATAAATTGAAAGAACAAAAAGGCACAGTATGCATGAAGGCAGTGATCTTATCTATTTTATGTCTGGCAAGTAGTAAGCAATATACACATTTTGAGGGAATGAATGATTAAATTAGCTTTCATTCAGTAAATCTCTCTCCTGCATGTACTAATAGTGGTAAGTAGTAAGCTGGGTAATAAGCTTGGAAAGTAAGAAGATAGAAGTAACAATTCCTCCCTTCAAAGAGATTCCACCCTGGTAATAAAGTTCTAATTGCCATATGATGAAAGAAGTACGTGTGCTAATTTGCCATCCTCTTTTCCTCTATAATACTCAATCCTTAGATGCATGTAGTTGAATTCAATGGAGGACACTTCTTTCTGCATATGGATGAAAAGCTAACTTCTAACTAACAAATGGGTCAGATGGTATGATTGATCTATGCTTTTATCATATAGAGTTGAGAGAAGGAAAAGTGGGTTGAAAGAGGATGTCCATGAAAAAGAATTTTTATATTTGTTTTTACTTTTTTTTTTTACTACATTGATCTAATTGTGGAATAAATTATCTTTCCTACCTCTCTCTTTCATTGCTGGAGTCAAAATCATGTTAAAATAATTTACTTTTAAGGTGGATGTCTTCCCTAGAATTTTGGTGTTTCCCAAATAAACTAGACAGTAAAGATGGCAGTTATCCTTTCCTCTAAATTCATTTTGCCAAAATTGACATCCTCTTCTGGGACTCAGAGAAAGTAGTGTCTTTTCACTGATTGCTGAGAAAAGAATTCAGAAGAGAAAGCCTGGTGGTGGGTAAGGAAATTATACCAGACAAATTGGGACAGAGGCTCAACATATGATAAAAACTCATGCCAGGAGGCACTAGGCCCTCTGGAGAAATAATTACATAAGCAGTTAATCAAGTAGTTAGCCATATTCTAGATTTTAAGTAATTCCTCCAAAAAAATGTCACATTTCTATTGATGTCATCTTTGTAGGACTCACTTAAAAAACAGACATATATAGGATTCCAATCAATGTATATAGGATGAAGCTGCCAAATGTTACTTTATTTCAAATTATGCTGGATTTTCTGGTTTTGTTTCTTAAGAAACTGTATTATAGGTAATATTTGAGTTTCCTGGAACACTCCTTCTTTCAAAAAAATTTCAGGGATGTTAGTCTGAATTCAGGATGTAGACCTAATTGACAAGACTACTAAGTCTCAGTTATGGCCTTGATGGTGAAGGCCTCCCATGATGGAAATACCAGGTTCTTCTCTCTAAAGAAATTAAACACTCTGAGACAGCTGGAACTTTATAGTGCTTCAGTAATGGTGTGTGACTATTATTATATTAAATTTTAAAATTTTAATGCTAGTATCATTTCCAAGGGATTCTTTCACTGTAATCCTTAATATGCAAATAAGGGTGTGATAATGTTTCCATGGTCAACTAATACAAAAATCTAAACTATGATTTGCATTATTTCTTATGAGTGTATAAGCAACTTACATTAATGAGAAATAAGGCTTATTCTCTAGAAGGAATTTAAAAACAAGGGCTACTTATCTATATCCTTTAGAAAAAAATTCAATTTAAAAACAATAAATCACTTCCAAATAAAGGTATTCATAGTCTAAAATAAAGAAATAGTAATGTTAAATGAAGAAACATTAAATTTACTGAAACATATGACAAAGATTGAACAGAAAAATATATATATATATCCTAGTATTTGCTGTAACACAATTTTATAATAAGCCATAGTATAAGACAAAACACAAAATCATTGCTGCTTTGGATAAAGAATGTGATGTCAAAAGAAAATGGTCATTTTTACTTTTATTGCTATTATCAGAGGATGTCAGCAAGCAAAGAAGTGACTTGGTATTTATTTATCCTAAACATTGCCTACCTAATGGATGAATGTTTAATGATATTCAATTGGCATTAAAGATTAGGAAATGTCTAGTTTAACTATTAAAGCTATTTTAATGAAGTGTTTTCTATCCTAGAATATTTGTGGAATAAAAAGTAAACAAGGGAATATTATTAAAACCTATCACTTAAATGCATTCAGGCAGTTCTTCATTCTGATATAAGGCAATTCTGTAGTAAAAGAAGACTTGTGTTTTGCATCTTCTGTCACCTAATATTTTGTTTTTCTTTTAACAAAACAGTAAATTTATCTGAATGACAATGAAAATTCCTATTCAGGACTAAATTATTCAGCATTAGTAGAACAAATCTGATTAGATAATTTTGGAAATTTTTAGTTGTATCGAGTCTAGCTTCTCTCCTAAGGACCTAACTGTGTTTCATACCATCAGTAAGAGAGCATTGAATAAATGAATGCAAAATCCTATCAATTCTTCCTCTAAAATGTATCTCTTATGTATTTCTCTTCCGATCTGTATTTTTCATATTGTATTCTCAGATGTATTTCTCTCCATGTCTACTACTATTCTCCTGGTGTAGTAGGAGTGTTTTCCTAAATGGTCTCATCTTAGCACTGTTGAGTCACTATGTGTAGTAGGAGTGTTTTCCTAAATGGTCTCATCTTAGCACTGTTGAGTCACTATGAACTATTCAAAACTTCCTGTGAAACATGTCAGTTCATATCACTCTTTAGTCATTTTCCTTTTCACTATGAATTACACTGAAAATTCTTACTGTGTGACTTCAAGGACACTGTACTGCCTTGTCACATGCTACAGGTTAGGTCCAATCATACTGACCCTTTTTTTTAAATTTCCTCAAAAAAAAAAAAAACTCCATCCTTTCCAACATATGGCCTTGGTTTTTGTCTTATTCTCAGCTCAGAAAATTCTTTCTGGAGAAGGTTACTGCTTCTCCTCCTCTGTTTATCTCAAATGTCAATTTCCCAGAAGGATCTTTTGTGACTATCATAGGCACACTACGTTTCTGCTTTTATGATTTTTCATTTTCTCCCAACCCCCACCACAGTGTGATCATCTGTCACACTGCCAGGGACATCTCATTGCCAACTCTAGCGAAACTGACCCCTTTGGATTCTATATGAATGACACCTTTGAGCCCCAGAGTGTGTATATATATATAATGAAAGCAGCACAGTGCTCCCTGGGCGGTGTGCAACTCATGCTGCTCTGTTCAGGATCCTGTTATCTTTGCGCATATGATTGGCTACATTTTAAATAAATATTTATTAATGCATCTGTTTGTTTCCTCTGGGTGTTTTATAAGCCTAGAAATTCCATAACAGGAGTGATTGTGTTCACCTTTGTACAAACAGGCTTTGCATGAAGAAAGCCCTCCTTAAACATTCATCCATCAGATGAATGAATGAAATAATAATTTGATAGAGATGAGATACAGAATGGAGCAAAATGGAAAATTTCTTAATAATGCCTGAAAAAAGAGTGTTTCTTTCTTTCTAGGGAAATAAATGTGAACATCCTCAGAGCATAGCATTAGCAACTTAACCATTACTTGAGAATCTGGGATTAGGTTGTCTTCCCCCAAAGCCCTATCTCCTAACACTACATTAAAAACCCTGCAAAGGTTTTTTTTTTAAATTTTTTATCTGTGATTGTGTCCAGTTTTATTGAGATATAATTGACATATAACATTGTAAAACTTTAAGGTGTACAATATAATGATTTGATATTTATATATATATATATATGTTGAAAATTGGTTGCTACAATAAGTTCAGTTAAAATTCATCACCGCACACAGTTACAAATTCATTTTTTTCCTTGTGATGAGAACTTTTAAGATCTGCTCTCTTAGCAACCTTCAAAAATACAACACAGTATTGTTAGCTATAGTCATCATGCTGTACATTACATGCCCAGGATTTATTTGCCTTATAACTGCAAGTTTGTACCTTTGGATCCCCCTTTACATAGTTCCCCTGCCTTCTTCTCTCTACCTCTCAAAACCACAAATCTGATCTCTGTGTCTATGTCTTTTTTTTTCAGTTCCACACATAAGTGAGATCATAAAAGTAGAGTATTTGTCTTTCTCAATCTGACTTACTTCACTTAGCATAATGCCCTCAAGTTCCATCTGTGGTTTCAGAAATGAAGAGATTGCCTTCTTCTTTATGGCTGATTTTAAATTTCTTAAAAATATTAACTTCAGATACTTTGGGTAAAAATTCTAAAGCAGAGGTCATCCTAAAAAGAAATGTTAAATGGGAATTAAATTCAATGTAAGTTCATTTTCCAGGCTCTGATTTTAAGTTTTGTGACAATAACTTCAATATGCTATGTGGAAAATTTGACAAATGACAAAAGACTTAGGGAGTCATCTGTGTTGAAAAACATGCATGTACATACATGCACAAATATTTCTAGGCCAGGCCAAGAATGAATAATACTAATGCTAGTGGCTAGGTAAATATCATTCTAATATTATATTTTCATTAGCCATATTTTAGATGTTTTCATTCCTTTAATTTTGTGAAGCATTGCTGTTTTTGAAACTAACTCTCACTGTTTGGAATAAGTCACTTAACTACTAGAAGACATTTTAAGTAGTAAGAAAAAGGGATAGGATATCCCCTTATAGTAATAAAAATTAGCTCCTTCCAAGTTTCAAACTTCATCATTCATCCCTCTTGTACAGAATTTTGGTAAGGCTTAACAATTTTTACCTAGTTAATTTACACAATAAACATACCTATATTGCAAACTATCTGGTATAAGCTCAAGTAGATTCAACTTGCTGGATAAAGTGGCACTTTTAAATTGAAAATAGCTTTGGCACAGATCATGCAGAAGGAAAGAAATGACAAAACATTTAAGTCCAAATGAATTATCTGAACCATGGTCAGTCCAGTGTTAGCAAACTATGGCCTTTGGGCCTAATGCAGCCGATGACCTGTTTTTGTAAATAAAGTTTTATTGGAAACCAGCCACATTCATTTTCTTATACCTCACCTAAGGCTGCTTTTGCACTAGAATGGCAATACTGAGTAGCTGTGGCAGACTATTTAGCTCCGCAGCTTATAATACTGACTAGCTAGACCTTTAAAGAAAAAAGTTTCCACCCCTAACTAGTTTAGTAGTCTCACTTTATATCAAATCGTAGTGGATGCTTAGATATCTTTTGTTAAGATTTTCTATGGACTGTGCCTATTGTTACGGCTCAAAAGTAAAGCAACATCTCCCATTTGTGGCACTGAGGCAGTCATCAGGAAAAGGTACAGAAGCAACCTGAAAGAGTGAATCATCTTTCAAAAGGTCTCTTTTAACCTTCTAGTATGTGTGACCACGCTGAATCTAGAGTGGTAGTAAGGGTTAAAGAAGTGGATCAGGATAGTTGACAGGATTTGAAATGAAAGTCTGTGCTAGGTGGGAGTTGAGCAAACACATGGAAACTTGGCCTTCACAATTCTCCCATAGTCCAAAATATAATTTGGTGAGAGATGAACATCAGGTACATGTAGATATTGGAAGCTGGGATTAAAAGCGTCTCAGGAGTTGCACATCCAGGTGAGAATGAAAGGAACTAAGGGACAGCAATGCAGGGGGGCCAAATATTCAGAGAGGAAACCAAGACAGAAGAGCTCATGCATGAGAGAACGGAAGAAGAAATAGATGGGAGGCACCACAGCCAAATTATCTTGTTTCCCACGTTTCCTCTATAAAAAGGCCAAATCAGGAGTTTAGCATGCAAGCCTTGGTGCTGATCCAGAACTTTCCAGTCTTCTTACCTCTCTTCACCCTCACTACAGACTGCACCCCCACTCAGCTAGATGTTTGTCCAGACCCTGTGTGATTTAATCCTTACTCTTTCCTTTCCCTATTCTTAGAACTAATGTCCTTTGGATTAACCACTCACTTGAAACCACTTTTGCAACCTGACTCCGGCTGAGTCAGAATAACCTTTGGTCTCTTGGTTCTGATTCATATGGATCTTCTATTCAGTATGCTGGCTTGATTGCAGTCCCAGATGATCGGGGTGAGGGGAAAATCCTGCTTTTCCCTTTATTTTTGCATACGCACTTCATGTGTTATTGAGCTGTGATTTTTAATTCTAACAGGCCTGATGTCCCTCTTTAATAACCATATAATACAAAGCCCCCTTTAGTATTCTACTGGAATTCATAAGGAATATTAAACACTTATTCTTATTACTTAAAAATCAGTATAATCTCCTAACAGTAATCGACAAATGTAATAAAAATTATGAGTGTAATTGTCATTCAACATGTAAATGCTTCAGCATGGCTACATTAGAAAATGTAATGAAATGGTCATATGCCATATGCTTGTTCTTATAGATGGAATGAATATTAATGAGTCAGCCATAAATTTAAATTGATGGTTGCATTGATGACCCACATACCCAAAACTGGCATTGCTACTCATGCTGTAATTTTTTCTAAAGGTGAACATCCCATGTTAAAATTCCACATAAAATAAAATATAATAGGCCATCTCTTTTCATGGTATTATGTTCCTGGAAAATTTAATGAGTATTGCAACTAAAAACTACTGTGAGTTTAAAGGTTAAAGAGAGAGATGTTTTAGGATTATATTTCTATGACATGTTTTGTGCATTAATAAACATTCACAAATTGAACTCTGGTGGGAAAATATGTTTCCCCCCCAGGGCAAATAACCTTTGAAGCCAAAATCAGTCAAAGGGAGAAATAAAGTGGGAGAAACCCATTTATTGCTTGCAAGCAGTCATCCCCTTCTGCTTGCCTACGTCTCTCGCAAACTAGCTGCAGATATGGGCCAAACCTCTGCAGTCCAGATATGCCCTTGCCCCACCTTATACATCACCTATTAATATGGAGATAGACTACTTTTCAGACTTCTTCTCATAACCTCTTGGAAACACCTATAGATATGGAGATGCACTAAGGTCAGGCAAGAGATTCTGGAAATACTGCAATTTTACCCACAAGAAATATACTTGAAAGTGCCATGGAATGCAGGATGATGATTTGATCTAAGAGGGGTATTCCAGGAGTACCGTAGTGATGCTAACATCCTTGCCTGTTACCTCCCTGCCCTTGACAGTGGTGCCCTCCTCCCTCTGAAAACAAAAAAATACCCTGAGGACATGGTGCCCTGTTAAGATAGAATGTGGAGCAAAGAACATGGGTTCCCTTCTCAGCCCTCCTAATGCCTGTTCCTACCTTCATGCTATAGTTTTGGAACCCTAATTATAAGAGGTTTACGCTGTGGAGAAAAGGAATCCTGGGAAAATTCCAGAAGTAAATTGGTATTTCTGACATAATACTTATTATTCCTAAGGCTTAAATTTACTAGAGAGTGAAGGTGGAATCCTGGAAACAGGAGAGAGATTAATTATGACTGGAGAGATACATTAGTGAGAAAGAGGACAGGTCTACAGCAAGGGGTAGCATGGCCATATGCGTGTGCAGATAAATATTTCATGCACATAATACCACGTTCAGCCATAGTAGGTGCTCAGTAAGTACTCACTGATAATTAACATCAGTGGTTTTAGATAAAAGAAGCCAAGTGGTTCTTGACAACTTCATTGGTTTGCATTTAGAGTTTCTGTTCATTGATAATGATACTAACAGCTCAAGAACCACCAGTGTATTTTCCGGAGGATGTTAATGATCATATTCTGGAATTTGCCTTCTGTTTAACTTTCACTTACAAAACAAATGTAAAGAACTTTATTTCTGCATCCTGTCTGAAGCACAAGTGTTACCAGTAAAAACTGAGGTTCCAGAGGTGAGACACAAAAGGGTGAAATTCCAAAATACTTGTAAAGTTCAATAGGATTTTATGGATTCAGATTGCACCTGAAATAAAAGCATAACATAGACAAAGTAGAAAATGCAAATGGTATGTGAATTGGAAACTGGAATACAGGATAATTCATGGGCTCGTAACATCTTCATCTACGGAGATACCTGTAGGAAGACTGATCAGTCTTTGTAATTCTCCTGTTGTCTTCCTGCTCTTATCCTACCATACATGCTACATCCTAACTATTCTCTCTTTTTTGGCCTCTGTAGGAAGAAAACATTTTTTAAATTCTGCCAGCCTTACTATCAATTTCAGCATTTCTAATTTCTCCCATGGTATGAAGTGATGTCAAAGTGTCTTTTGAAATTCAGTAATTTCAACTTTCAATAAATTCAATAATTCTCAATTTGGAATAATTCAAGCAAAGGAATATCATATTGAAATCATCAGGATTATCAGAGACTGTGCGATTTTGTTAGATTTCAGTGCCATATCAGTACTCTTCTGAAAAGACCAGGAAAATAATACCCAAAAGAATGTGGCCCATTAATAGATAAAAGAGACATAAATCATGCAAACCATGGTCAGGTGTGGACATCTGACCACACCTCCTTTTTGTATGCAAAGGAATGCCACCTAAGGGTTGGGCAAGAAATGAACATAAGCAGAAATAAGAGCTAATCCTGAATTTTTTCATCAGATCTGGGATAAATCACTTCACACTATATCCATTTCCTTGTTTTCAAAATGACAAAGTGCTTTTATTCTCCCAGAAAATAAAGTAACTTAGAAGTCTTTAAATGAGACTTTTGAGTCTTACTTTATTAATAAAGTATAATTTTTCTTCCAAGAATAATGATTCTGGGACACGTATCCCCCAAACCACTATTCATCAGGAAAGGAGAAAGCATTCATAATGGTTGCCTTTATTTCAAATGATTTATTATTAATGCTGAATATATGTCTTAATGATTCCAAGTTTGAGCAGTGCTATGAAACCACAAAACTTGATGTGTGAGATTTATTTTTCCATTCAGATGAAATTTCCAGTGTGCTACAAGCAATTAAAGTGTAGGGAAAGCCTTTGCTCCCATATAGACATTTTACAGACTTTTAAAAAATATATCACCATCTCTCCAACATGAAATAATCTCCAGTTGGGACACTGTGTTAGAGTAAAACATTGGGGACCGGGTCAGGTTGAAAAACTTGCACGTCGAAGCCACCTACGGACTTTATAAGGCATCACACAGGAAATACTTTTACTCTAGAAAAGCCTGGCTTTGGTATGAAACTGACTATTACAAGGCAGAATGACATCAGACTTGGATATAGGAGAGAACGGAAGCCACAATTCTCACTAAAATTGTCTGCAAAGAAAAAAGCTAAAAAAAAAATAGAGAAAAGAAAAGCAGAAGAGATGGGGCTATTTGTAGGTTTAAGCACATACTGGCTGTCACCTGGGCATCCTTTTCCTCTGACGCAGTAGACTGTGGTCCGTGAGTATCAGGTACAGCGCAGAACCTTCCGGCTGCACTTGCTGCTTTGATGCCTTCCCCAGGAAGGGCTCAACTCTCCCTAGTTCACCAGACTCACATGAAGTATCTCCTTATATTTACTAAACAGTTAACTAAGTTGACTTGAGTTTGCACAAAGATGCCTCAAGCAGCTCTTTCAGTAGTTAACTCTAACCCCTCTTGTTAGTCCCAGCCTCCTCAGGAGCTTCCTGGGTGTGACCTGAAGCTGGTCACTTAAGCTGAAAGCAGGAAAAAAAAAATAGAGGTAAGCCACTCCAGGTTGGTAGGTAGCAGGTTTAAGAAGCAAGGGAACTTCAGAGTTTTGGCGGCCACAAGATGAGTAGATCTTCACACCGAGCTACCAGAATCTTAAAAGTTTACGTAGAGGTCGTGCTTGTATACAGTCACACACACACAGACCTTAACTGGGTTCAGTCATGTACCAGTCCAGAGAGCCTCAACACTACATTTCTATTTTACATCTGTATTTTTGGAGCAGCTTCCGAGAGTGGGGGAAGGCAAGCAGAACAATGGCTTTGGAGGAGTGGTGATGGAGCATCCGGTCCAGTGGTGGTTGCTTCGGTCCAGTTCGAGGGTCAGTGGGTGGTCAGGTCTTCCTGATGACCTCGTGCAATGCTTTTACATTTTCCCTCTCCCTTACACACACCTATACATACTGTTTTTTACATTTGGCCTTACTTTGAATCAGTTAAAAGCTGTACTCAAGGTATTGAAAAGGATCTCAAAATCACCGTTAGGGAGACCAATGTTACTACCGGCTTTGAGGTTTAGTAATAAGTATGTTGATTTAGGTTTCCTGTTACAAACAGATTAAATGGGAAGTTCCTAAATGTATACTAGTGGATCTTTAACAGCAATCTTTTCTGTAAAAAATTGTACATAGAAAGGCACTAAGCTGAGAGGCAGTATACAAGGGCTTTGTCTCTCATTCTGACAGAAAATAAGAGCAGCATTGAACAATCCGCATTCCCTGATTAGCCATTTTAGTATTTCCTTCTGTTCCAGCACTTCTTGTTATCGATTATAGCTTATCATATGTATGGGACCATGGATGTTTGGGTTTATGTCTGGACTCTAAATTCTATTCCATTGATCTATATGTTTTTCTTTTTGATAATACTACACTGTTTACTAGAATTTTGAGCAAGTTTCATATTACCTTTTATTGTTCTGAACATGTCACTTGCCCCCACCTAGCCTGATGAAAAAAATAGTGGAGGGAAATTATTAAAAGAAAGAAGTGGGAATGCATACTGGGGGAAATCCATAATCTCTAGCACAAATGACTTTGAACATTTTCTTTTCCTGGAATGCTCGACTTCCTTTTCCCTGTGCCTGTGCTTATCTGTAAGTGCCTTCTCTTCTGGGAAACTTCTCCGAACTTTTCCTTGGAGATTTAGTTGTTCCATTTTAGAACATTACTACCTTCGTTTTGGAGCTTACCACTTACTCCTCCATCTCCTTGAAGACAAAGAAATTAACTTATACATGCTTTTATTTCCAGGGCTAAATCAGTGCATTTTTGTTGACAAATCAACAAGTCTTAAGAGTGCACTTTCACTCTAATTTACTATCAGATCACAAAATGTTATTCATGCTCATTCCTAAGATGGTGGTATTAGGAAGCATTTATTGCCTTCAACCCTAGTCTCTTAAATGGACTTTTTGAAGCTTAATGAAGAAAAGTAGTTTTCCACAGACATCTCTGGATGAAAATTTTCTTTGATAAGGCCATTCTGGTTTTCTTTATTAAAAATTTCTACTGCACATGGGTGTATTGTTAGGAGACATTCAAATGCAGAAGGAGTGTTGTAATATGTGCCTTGAGCATGTATAAAGAATATTTTAGGGGCAACGTTTATGATAACTCAGTATGCAAAGCAATATGTTTCTTCTGAGACTGGTTATATTCCAAAGCAGAAGTGAAAACTAAGACAGCTGATCACTGAAAAGCCATTCTTTACATTTATGCTTCAATACTGTGAATGCAGTTTTCATTAAACATTATTATTTTACCTTCACAACTAATGGTAAGAATTAAAAGCCTCTTCACTATATGGTGCTTTGAAAAGTCTCACTTTTTTTAGTGTAGTTCACTGTGGTTAAACTATTAGTTAATTATTTAAGTAGCTCCTTATGTTGAACAAAATTTTTAATATACAACTAATACAAACAGGCTCAAATTGACATGATAGTTCCTCATATCAGCTTAATTCTCCTTGTCCAGCAAAATAAAAGAGGCAGATAAGCGAGTATGCCTTATAAAATAATAATTGCCATGAGACATGGAGATTATTTCTGAGTTCTTTAGGTAAGGTCTGAGAATATCTGCACAGACGCAAAAAAATCTAGTCAAACTACGACTTTGGTTTCATATAGGCCACAAAAAAGCTTTTGGACTAAGTAGCTGTTGGCACTTCATATTATTTATTTTTTTCTAATTCTAGATTCCTTAAAAAGTTATATGTCAAGATTGAGCCAGATATTTTAAAGCAGTTGTCATGGTTTCTTATCTTCATATGTCTTCCCCAGTGTCATCTGAGTCCCTGGAAAGAAAATGCTGTATCTTCATGATTTTTGAACTTTGGAAATATTTTTAATAATATCTCTTCCTGCTTATCATAGTCCTGAAAACCCCTTCTTTATATGGACAGTCCATGACAAAACTTACAAACTGCCACCAGAACTCTGAACCAAATACTTAAGAAATGGAAGAAAAAAATGTTCTGTGATGCCCAGCACAGTTAAAAATGTGGAGTCACAGTTAAACAGAATGATCTAGTGTTAATAACAAAAGCTTGACCTAATGTTCTTTAAATTCTTAATAGTTCTATATAAATATTAGAACATTTCATAAATCAATTTTTGTATTTCCTTGACAACATATTTAAGAAATTCATTTGTTTCACATATTAGCAAGAGTTCAACAGTAATACTTTTAGAAGCAATATATTCAGTATTAAACACAGATTTAAGAAGGTATTACACAGACTCAGAATTGTATCCCTTTGACCTGTTAGATGGTAACTCAAAATTTTTCTTGGCAACTATCATCTTCAAGTTTGAATAATATATTTGTATTAGATGGAATAAAATGTAATTTTTCAAGCTCCTTAAAGTGTTCATCTTTACCCATATTTTCTGTCATGTTCTTCTTCTAATTGGATTTAGTTGAAGATTTTCACTCCTAATGTCTATTTGACATTCTATAGTGTTTTTCTTAAGCTCAATGTTCTTTTTCTGTTTAGTCTTCATTTCCACAAATTTTGGACTTCACATCTATTGGTTCTGTCCATGTAAGAATCAGGATCCAATCAGTACCACTGAGTATAATGGGATAAAGAGTTCATCACAGAAATTAGAAATGAGACAATTTCTCATAAGGAGGAACTGGGGAAATCAAGGCATAAAAGGAGTTGTTGAAGGATTAGGAAAAAATCACTAACCAGCCCTGGCACAGGCAAGTGAGTCCGAGCTTACAAGGAAATCTGAAAGAGCAGGCACTTCAGCTGCTAGGCTGGGACCGTGCAGGGAGGCTGATGCTCACAGCAGGTTGTTAGCTCCACATGGTTACCACACAGGAGTCTTCTGCAAAGTATGCGGTGGTAGGCATTTGTTTACTGTTGGTACGCATGGCTGAAACTCCCGAAGGAGAGCTGAAGGAGAAAAATCTGGAATCCTCTGGAAACTTTGCATTTTGAGTCTCACTGCCTCTAACCAACAATATTCAGAACATAAAGGCACTGTTTTTCTTTTACTGGCCAATCCCCACAGAACTACAACTTTTGCCAATGCTAGCTTGAAACAACTGAGTAAAGGAGAGTCTGGGAAATATAGTTCCCAACATAAGGAAGGTGACAATTAGAGCAATCCATCTCAGCTCCTCCCTTGTCAGCGAAGTGGCCACATAGACCTCTTTAACCATATGTAACTTCTCCAAAAATGCAAAAGCAGACTCATGCTTCTCTCTAATATTACACAACAATCCCTGCTTTTATATAATCACAAACATTCCGACATTCCCCAAACATGATGCCCCAATACCCAATTTATGTTTTTTTGGACAACTTCATATTTTAGCACTCACACTTCCCCTCTTGATATTCTGTAACTTAAACACTGAGATACAAGGTTGACTATTAGTAACACATCTTATATTAGAAGAGAAATGGGACAGGGAAAACAAAACAAAAATAACCTCCAATCTCTTGAGAGAGAGAAATAGTAGATATAGGTATATAATATAATGTATATATATCTACATGTATACGGTACTATGTATTAATAGACCTAGTTTCTGGTTATAGGTACTGTTTACTTCTTCCATTACCCCTTCTAACCATAGTCAAGTATATATGGCAGGGAAAGAGTTAGGCTTTTTGTTCTGTTTAGGACGTCAGTGGATTGGATGAGGCCCAGCCACATTAGGGAGAGCAATCTGCATTACTCAGTTAATATTATCCAAAAATATCCTCTAAGAAAAACCCAGAATAATGTTAGACCAAATATCTGGGTATCCTGGGGCGCAGTCAGGTTGACAATGAAATTAACCATCATACCTCCCAAACCTAACACTACTGAACATGAACTTCTTTTAAGTCTGTTGAGCTCCACCTCATGTTAAAGAAACGCTTTTGTAGTTAAAGAAATGCTTTTGTAGTTAAAGAAATGTACAAATATGTTACCATGACTAAGATTCAAATTTCCCCCATACATTTTTTAGAAGAAGCCTGTTAGGCAGAGTTTTTTCCAGTTGCTGGAATGCATGGTGCTATTTTGAACACAATATTCCTGAAGATACACTGCTATTTCTCAACCACAGTGGCACATTAGAATCACCTTGTGGAACTTACACACTGTTAATGCCCTGACCCTATCTTTTGTAGATTGTATTTAATTATTCTCAAATGGACTTGAGCATGGATATAATTGGAAAGCAACTTAGGTGATTGTGAAGTGCAATGCAGGCTGAGAACCAGCCACTGCTCTATTCCCATCCTAGGAAACAAAACTTGTTTCATATTCTCAAGAGAAGGAAATTGAGCAAACTGGTTCAGTTTTCTTAGTTTTAATTAAAACGTATCAGTAAATGAATAGCAAAACTGTCACTGTCTTTACTTAACAATATCCTTGGCCAGTTAATCAGATGCAGACCTAAGGTAAAATAAGACAACCTTCTCCTTTTCCCTTATAAACCAGAAGACACATTGCCTTGTTATAACTACCATTTTCTCGTATTTGATTGAGTGCTTTACTGAAGAAGTGTCATTAAATTATACACAGGCAAAACCCAGACAACTTGCCAATCTGCAATTCTTTATTTTCTGTCTTCTAATTATCTTTGAAACACAACTTAATCTCTTTGATTCAGACACTTTTGTTTTGGACTCATTATAAATTGTAGTGAGGTCATACATTTTGGATGGTCAAAATTATTTTTTCAGTTATTAGGAAAAAAGTTTCTTTGAATTTTTTCTTAATTAGGAGCTTCGTACGGAGCCCTACTTTTTGATAGGATTGACTGCATTCGAGGAGTAAAAGTAAATGCTGGAGAATTCCAAGCAAGCCCCTTCCACCTGGATGTTTCTATCAGTAAAGAGAGGACTTTTTATTAACTTTGTGTTTTGCTTTCAATCCAAAATAAGTAGGTAGGCAGAGAGACAGACAGATGGCATCAAGGAGTGATTTCTGGGGGATAAAAAAACAAAAACAGATCAGTTGGTGATGTAGTGTTGTTAAGTTCTCCAGAAACTCTACTCCCATGCTCACTTATTTTCTAAGTAGGGATATTTTCAGTGAGTTATGAGTACTGACTCTAACTTGAAAATCCTTCCTTTACAATTAATATCTTCACTGGAAAATATTCACCTCCAAAACATGGCCAATAAGCCTGCAAAAAGCAATGACTGTAATATAATTACATTCCTTCTTATTAAAATGTTCAACTATTTGCTACAGATGCATAGTTCATGGTTATGGAAAGGGGTAATTTGTTTAATAATATATTCACCCAGTTACACATAATGTGATTTAATCAGTACATTATATGCAGGCTTCAAATGTAAAGTATCTCAAACGATCAAAATGAATTATTAACAGTTTACAGTGACCGATTCCTCATGATGGAGGGGGAGAGAGGGAGATTCATCTTCACCCTTTATAATTTTTTTTTACTTTCCAGCTACATCTGAATACTAATATTCTGCAAACCATCTGTCATATTGCACAGACTAACAGCTGTACCTGTGGTAGACAAAATCCAAGCCATTCTTGATTGATTTGTTTACACTGTAAATTCGTGTCACTTGAGATAATATACCAGGAAGTTCTCATTCAGGCCAAAAACTTTTCCTCCCTCATAACCTATATTGAATCTATTGTGATGTATTGTTCCTAACTTCTCCAAAAACTCTACTCCCATGCTCACTTATTTCTAAGTAGGGATATTTTTCAGTGAGTTATGAGTACTGACTATAACTTGAAAATCCTTCCTTTACAATTAATATCTTCACTGGAAAATATTCACCTCCAAAACATGGCCAATAAGCCTGCAAAAAGCCTTACCTGCAAAATATAATCATCATCTGACCACTTTTTCACTGCTAGTACCTTAGTCCACCATTCTTTCTCACCTGGATTAATTGCTAAAAACAGACACCTGTTTCATCTTCCTGATTCTGTCCTTACCTCTCAAGTATAGTCTCAATTCAGAAGCCAGAATGATGCCATTTAAATGAAAGCCAATTCCTGACACTGCTAAAAATTCTCTAGTGGCTCATCAGGTAACAAAGAATGACCTGAAAAACGTTTTTGTTATCTGTCCTCAACTATTTTTCTGAATTCCTGAAAAACGGTTTTGTTATCTGTCCTCAACTATTTTTCTGACTTCTCTGATCGCTCCCCATGTCATTCACACTGACCAAGCCTCACTTGCCTCTTTTCAGTTGCACCACACCAGACATCTTTCCACCTTAGATCTTTCACAGGCCTTGCATCTGTATGGGATCTGTTCCCTCCGATGCTAACGCTCTATTCCCTCATCTCCTGCAAATATCACCTCCATCGGGAGGCACACCCTATTGGCCCTCTGTAGAATTGCAACTCCGGATCCTTCCTTACTTCACTCTCTTTCAGTTTTCTTCTTGGAACTTCCTGCAATCTTTTACTTATATATCAAAGGCAGACATTGGCACAAAACTAAATTCGACTGAGTAAATGTAAAGATCTAATTGGTTTTATTAAGTGACTCATGAATTGGGCAGCATCCCATCTAGCAAGTGGAGAAATGCTCCAAGGAATCATACAAAATGTAGGACTTTTTATGGGAAGGAGGTGGGGCAAGATGTTATTTGCAAAAGAAAAGAAAGGATTCTTTCAGGCTAGGAAATTTCATCTTATTTTCAGGGGAGGGGACTAGGAAACAAAAACGTTTTATTATGCAGATCAGGAAATTTCAGATTTACTGTGAACAGGTAACATTCCTGGCATAGGGTGAAACAGTAATTAAATCTTGGATGGCTGTCACAGAGGGCAAATCACTCCATTTTGGGCTTTTCTTTTTTAACAATATTTTTGTCTGTGTGAATGTTTCATGTCTACCACCTGCAATAGCGTAACACTTACAGAATTGTGTACAGGAGGTAGGAAACACCGTCAACATGCGTCATCTACACCAACACCTTGAATGTGCACTCAACGCTATTCTCTGGTGCAATGATTGTGAGAGAAGTCTTGCCCCTAAATTTGAATCATAAATGAAGGATTCTAATATCCTATATTAATAACTGATTGCATCATAAAAAAATCACCTCCAAAAATCTATGGCTGAAACCTTAAGCATTTATTTAGCTTTAGCTCACGGGACTGTAGACCAGTTGGATGGTTCTATTGGTCTGTTTCAGGTTTACCTGAGCTAGACTAGTCTTATTCGTGTGTCTGTGGTCAGCCTGTTGGTTGGGGATTTGCTAAGATGGCTTCAGCTGGGATGTACCACACGATTTCTCATCTTTGAACAGGCTAACCTAGACTTCTTAACATCGTGGTCACATTGGGTCCAAGAGAACGTGCGAAGCACACAGAGCCCGCTAGGCTTAGGACTGGCAAACCTTCCTTTCTGCCACATTCTATTAGCTAAGAAACATCACTAAGAAGCCCAGATTCCAGGGAGTAAGGAAAAAATTCCATCCTTGATGGAGGAGCTGCAAAGCCACATTGCAAAGAGCACCTACTACATAAGCATTTCGCCGTATCACTCATGGCCATGAATCAATAAATCCTGATAAGAATAAGTGCAGGAGATGATCTCTTTGCATACCACAAAATCATGTTATAGTCGTTCTTTATCACTTATTAATTGATACCTATTTTGTATACAATATGCTATTGTGACTGAGATTTAATTATAATAGCACACATTCAGAACTTTCTTGTCCTATTTTCATATTCTCAATAGGTTGTGTGAAGTTTAACCCTTTCTTAAAGAGGAGTAACTTAAGTCCAATGATTATTAATTTGGAAGGATATTATGAATGAAACTGGTTATATACAACTTTAGCAAGAGCTTTGCAGAAGGACCTGGGATGAAGTACCGATTAAAATCCTATTAGAAAAATGTATTAGAAAATATTTAAAAAAACATATTAGAAAAAAATCATATTAGAAAAAGATCTCATAAAACAATGAGATACCACTTTACACCTATCGGAATGACCAATATCTGGAACAATGGCAACACCAAATGCTGGTCAGGATGTGGAACCATAGGAACACTCTTCCATTGCTGGTGGGAGAGCAAAATGGTTCAGCTACTGAATAGATGACAGTGTTGGATCTCCCCAAAGGAGGACGCCACCCCAATTCACTCACGGAAGACGTCTCTTGATGCAACAAGCAAGAGGACTTTATTCAGGAGCCAGCTAGCTGGGGTCCAAGTGTCTGCCTCATACAGCGGGTTTCAACAAGGACCCCGAGCACTCAAAGCCAAGGGTTTATATAGCATTTTCAAAGCACTTAACTCATAGTAATTTTCCACAGCTGCACATTATTTTTGCTAGTCATACATCCTGGGGTTAAGCGAGAGCAAGATAAGACCACTTCTCAATTGTCAGGGAGGTTCTGCACGATAAGCTTGGTATGTAAGATTAGCTGACCAAGGTTAGCTGACCAAGGGTCACAGCTGCCCACTACCCGGTGCTCATGATTAACTTGTTTTTCAAGGCCTTACCCAGTTCCAGTTTTTCTTTCTAAGTCACATACTCAGAAAATGGCTTGTGGGCTCTTAAGATGGCTACGCTTATGCTAACCTATTTCCATTCTTACAACAGTTTGGCATTTTCTTACAAAACCAAACATACTCTTACCATACAATCCAGCAACTGCATTCCTTCATATTTACCCAAAAAGGTTAACAACTTTATATCTGCACACAAACTTGCATGAGGCTTTTTGCTCCAACTTTATTCATAATCATCAAACTTTGGACACAACCAATATGTCCATCAATAGATTGAATGGATAAATTAACTGTGGTACATCCAGACAATATTACTCTGCATTAAAAAGAAATGAGCTATTGAGCCATGAATAGACATAGAGGAATCTTAAATTCATATTACTAAGTGAGAGAAGCCAGAATGAAAACACTACATACCCTGTAATCCCAACTATGTGACATTCTAGAAAAGAGCAAAACTATGGAGACAGTAGGAAGATCAGTGGCTGCCAGGGTTCGGCAGGGAGAGATGACTAGACAGAGCACAGGATTTTTAGGGCAGTGAAAATACTCTGCATGATTCTATGATGGTGGATATATGTCATTATACATTTCTTCAAAACTATAGTATGTACAAATTCAAGAGTGAATCGTAAAGTAAACCGTGAATTTAGGGATTATGATGTGTCAGAGCAGTTTCATCCTTGTAAAAAAGAAACAAAAACAAAAACAAAAAAACTCCCATTTTGGTGAGTGACATTGGTAATGGGGGAGGCTGTGCATTACCATACTACCTTTTCAATTTTTTTGAAAATGTCTCTAAAACAGTAAAATCTTAAAGACATATTAGAGAACTTAATACTTTTTTGATGTTTATATGCCAGGGTTTTAATGGGCAACAATGATCTTGGGAAACAGATGTGATCTCTGTAACTCTTTGCAGAGGAAACAGTCAAATGCAAGCATAAATATGCAAATATGCATTCTATCTTTTTTATATGCATTTAAGCATATGTATTTTGGTCATTGATTTTTCCTGCTATTTCCTCTCTTTAATCAATTACCTATTCTTTCCATCTTGAGTTTTCTGCATTTTCTCTGAGGTAGCCCACAGTCCTTTTCTCTTTATACTTTTCTGAACATGGTAACAGTCTACTCTTTGTAATTCTGTCATATTCCTTTTCTAATTGGTTGGAAGTTTGAGGGAAAGGCAAAATTTTCTCTTATTTTATAGATAGAAAAATAAAGTCTCCCACATAGTACTCTCTGTTTGTGTTCAAAATATGAACACAAGTGATGAAGCCCCACAAGGTAGATGAAATTTTGAGTCCTAAGCTTACCTGTAAACATAAAATTCCCTAAAAGGTAGAGTCAATATAGTTTCTAAATCATCTTTCCCTAAACTCTGAAGTGTTCATTTGAATTGATTTAGTTGGGGATGAATAAAGTTCCTGATCCTATTATTGCCTGTTTGGAGTAAATGTATTTTGAAAAGAACTCCAAATAATGCATAGGTGACATTTTGAATGTGCACTGTCCTAGAATTTGGTTCCAGTGCAAACAAAATATCTATTGTATAAACAATGTTGACAAACTATACATAAACACTACACAAATGTAATTAGTACAAATTCATATGTGGCAATAAAGTAGCACTTACAGAACTCAGCAGTACTGGCTTTAGTAATAGAAGATACTGGATGTAAATAAATGTTCTGCTGTTGTTCTGCAAATCATTCATCCTCATGTTCAGAGAAAGATCTGGCTGAATTTTCCTTTATGGGCTGGAAACTTGCTGAATATACCATACGTTTAATGATATTTTCCTCTCTCTTGGGGAAATTGTGACTGTTTTTCTTATTCTCTAGTAAGTTCCCATAAGATCTGTGGTAATCTTGCTCAGAAAAATAAAATCTGTTATCACCATAACAAGGATAACATGTGTACAACTAGAAAAGTATTTCTAAAAAATCACTGTTCAAAATTTGTTGAGCATCTTGCCACTCATTGCTTCTAAAGGACAGAGAGGGGCTGGCCCACTACACGCTCTCAAACGAGGTTGTGGAATTTGTTTGGACATCATAATTACAATAATGGCTGCCCTCAGGGCAATGAGGAAAAGAGAGAGAACACTTGCACCCTTTAAAGTAGCTCTCAGGTGTGATTAAAATCCTGTGGGCATGTCTCTGAAAAATTTGAGGTGACCCCAGATCTTTTTGAATGTACAAAAAAATCTCAAAAGCAAAAGACTGAAAAAAAAAAGTGCCATTCTATTTAAATGTTGTTTAATGTGGTTCTGAGCAATTCACAAAGTGACACACGAAGTCTGTCTTACATATTTCTTATACTTTTTCTCATTGCTTATAAGGATTATATTAGATAAAATATAAGTGCTTACTATGACTCTGTGTCACATAATATTCTAGAAAAAGGAAGCAATTAGTTATAGTAACTTGGAACCATTTCCTATCACCCTGTCACTGCAAATTCCAATTTAGGTTCCCAATACACTAGTGCATTTCTCGAATGGCCATCAGTTCAATTTGCTGTTTCTGGGTCACAGTAACCAAAAGTAAGAGGCCAGAGCCACTTCAGAGTTTCACCCCAAACCCAGGTCAGCTCAATACTACTTGGGGAGTCCAGCTCTATATGTAAGTTATGCAAGAAATAACTTTCTCAGAAGTCCCAACTTCATTGAAATGTAGGAACAGGAGAAATATTCTCTCTTTCTCCAGTGTAATTTAGATTCCACCTACATCATTTCTGTGTTCCCTAGCTGTTTGACTAATGCTCCAGACATTCATTGGATAATCATTCCTAGCAAGTGAAATTCTTATGACTTAGAAGCAGAAACCCATCTTCTGTTCTTCTTAATCTTTATCTTAATGTGAATGAGTATATGGATCTGGGCCCTCTTTTGGACTCAGAGGACCTATCATCCCTCCCTGGTTCCTTAGGCCTGCGTGTAGGAATTATTACAGAGCTTGTTTATACAAATCCCTCCATCACGACTTAAGTGGTTTTCTACTTTTTTCCTCCTCCTACTGGCCAAACAGTACACATCCCAAGATTTAGATACAAGAGGAATTAGCAGGCTCCTCTGAAACCTCTGGTTTTATCTGTGTACTTTAACTCAAGCTGCTTTGCATAAAAATGCTAACTCAGATATTAATAAAACACTACTTAATTCAGTTACATTCTGTTGTTTCATGTATATTTAGTACGAAATAGGTTATGTTTTGTGCATCCCTGTATCTGTGCCTATAATATCATTAAATACAATCAAAACTTCAAAAACTGAATTGAGGAGGAGGGAGTGGAATTGAGTACCCTGGTGGACCACACAGAAACAGCTCTTGGGTTTGTCTCGGAGCTTTCTCTAGCCTTCCAAAGTTCTCTTTCCTGATGACACTGTTCCCAGTGTCTAGACAGAATCTTCCACACCTCACCAGCTGTCTATTATATATATAAAAATTGAGGTCTGGGAAAGTAGACTCTGTCCCCTTCTAGCCAAGATAATAAAAAAGAAATCTTGCAAAGTAAAAGAGAACAAGGAGAAATGAATGCATTTTCCCCAGAAACAAGTCTATTATATGCAGTTAGTTCAGTGTAGAAGTAACTCACAAGCACAAAGGGAACTGGCGGGCAATCTTTGGATTGTTAGCTTGCAACTATATATTGCTTTTCTTCCTATTCATCTACTTTCATAGTTAAAGAGAAAAGCCTTTTGATCAAAATTCCAGAGTGACCGTTCGGGGCAGTCTAATTCTCCACCTCAGGCCCCTCAGCTCACGTAACAGCAACAGCCTCCCCGGCCGTCCCTCCTTCGACCACTTCCTCCTCTCCCATAGCTCTGCCCCTTCTTTTCTTTCACTGTTCATTCTTTTCACCCTTCGTCCTCCTTTCTCTCCCTCCACACAGCCTGCCTCTCTTCTCTTTTTAAATCCGTCTCCCTTTCTTTCTCTCCTCCCCTATTCCTTCTTCCTCACCTTCTTCCTTTCTCTTCATTTCCCTCCGCCTGTTTCCTCCCTCCAACTCTTTTTTCCCTTTACTTCCTCCAAGCTCTCTTCCCGCTCTTCTCATTTCTCTAGAAAAAACATTTGCTCTTGCTGATCTAACACCTTAGTCCTGTCCAGAAAGGGATGTGAGCATCTGTCTTTCAAAAAAATAATCACAACATGCATATAAATCACATAATACCCTCCACTGGTTTCAGTCAGTGAAATTTACCTAAAGCAAATGCTAATATTGGAATTTTAATATGTGTGTATTATGTTTCCATGTGAACAATTTCCTAGCATCTCTAGAAATTTGTGCCAGTTTGATAACACAATAAAAATAAATTAGAATTGCACCTTTAGCTGACAAAATTAAGTAATATGGAAGAACTGCAAAACTTACTCTGGATTATATTTCTATGTATCTCTATTAATGGATCTTGTTAAACTATAATGTATGGTCACTAAAGAATTTCTTCTTTTTAAAAACAATGAATCCTAATAATGACCCAGCATAGTTGCAAAACTGAGATATTTTTATCCATATATTTTTACTTATCTTTCCTTTTAAGCCATAGTATTTCAGTTAAATATCTCATGTTAAAATATGGAGATAGTTCCCAAAAGATCCAAGCCTATGTACATTTTAAAGAATAAAAGCTAGAAAAACAAGTTACCAAAAAGTCAATAATATGATGCCACATGGACCAAGAACTTATACATTTTTAAAAAATTTTCCATCTAATAGTGAATAACCAGAATTGGTTTAAGTATTGCCAGTTATAGGTGATTTGTTTAATAGTAGAGTCCACTGATAAAACCATTGGCTCCAAATTTAACTAAATATGTATTCCTTATTTTGATAAAAATGTTAAGCTGAAGCTACAAAAAAAGTTTCAGTAATTCAAGTTTACACATAAGTTAGTGATTAGCTCACATAATTGTAGATCAAGCACTTCATTACATAATAACCAGTCCCTATACAGTTAAAGATAACGTAAGTTCTACCAGAACAATTAACCTTGACTTTTTCTCCGAGGCCTCTGGGCCCTTCTGATTTGATTGTATTACCAAATGTTTCACATTTACAAGAATATAATAAGGAAAGAAGGAAGTAAAGGAAAGATTTTTAAGCAAAGAGTTCCAAACTACTTTTCTGTCTCTACCATACTTCGCGTGGCAGGGCGTGTTGCCGGGAGGTGAGTGTATTTAAGTCCCAGTGAGGAAAGACCTATTTGTGAATTCCAGACGTAGCTTTATTTTCCATTTATGCCAGAATAAACTGCTACTTAATTTTATCTAGCAGCTGGGACAAATGACAAGACATAAATGTTCCAGTTGTAAATATAGTTATGAGAGCACAAAATAATCTTATGACTCACGAGCAGTAGTATTTATAAATGGCAACAAAAGACGGTGTGGATTAGTTGAAAAACATCGTTGATTGTTTTTCCTGCATGTCTTTCTCTGTTTCTTTCTGTCTCTGTGGGTCTTTGCCTTCTTACCAGTTTCATCTTTTATTGGTTGTTGGCCCCATTCTTTAACATTTCAACCCTATTTCCTGTCTTTAAAGCTCCTCCTTTAAAGTTGAAAGACTGATTATGTTAACAAAAGAGATTACTGTTTTATTTTCTGAATTTGGGAAGTAGAAGATTATAAAAACTGAGTTCTGTATTACTAAACGTAACTCTGGGGGTAAAAGCGAAATATACTTTTGATGCAGTACTACCTATTTCCCAGCCCTGGGGAAAATAAGTCAACGGGGAAAAACCCTTTTTAGAGGTCTGGTTCCGTTCATCTCTGTCTCTGTCCGCTGCTCTCGGTCGCCTGCTTCTCTCCCATTTAGGCTGCGGAGGCCAAAAATCTCTCCGGTCGTCAGAGTGCTCGGTCTCTGCGTTCGCCCTTTGAAAAGCCTATTGATATGGAGATGGTTAAGGCCAGACAAGAGATTCTAGAAATACTGCAATTTTACCTACACTAAAGCTTTCCTTTTTTATTTATACATTTGAGGATTTAGAAGGACAGAACCTGCCAGATATTCAAAATACCAGGTGTTAATTTATTTCCCAGGGGTATGTTCCCTGGCTGATTTTTTTTCTTCCCAACGGATCTGTGGCCTTCAATGTATCTTTTTTTTCCCCTACACATAGGTATAAAGTACAGATAATCACCTTTACACAGAAGTATAAAGTACAACTCTAAGGCATCAGGTCTTCCTGTCTACCTCTTGGATTTGAAGAGCATAACGGTGAAACACATTTTAGGAGAAGTTGAAAAACTTTATAAAGCTGATTTCTTATGCTATTGGCCTCAGTTTATGATACTGTGAAACATTTCTTCTGATCACAGTTTCCTGAAGTTCATACTCTACAAACGTGGATTTCTGAACATCCCTTCCCTGATATGTTTCTATTAACATTATATTTAATTATTTAAATTTGATAGAGATCCTATATTAATTGCAAAATTTAATAAGTTATTCAAATTTTATTATAAATAAATTTGTGAGATCTCAATTAATGTTCTATTTTGATGTAGTATCTATATTTTCCCATCAAATATTTAAAAAACATTTCCTCCTAGAATCCCCACACTGGCCACATTATCACCATTTTGTCCATCAGTGGAGCACTTACGGTATTCCAGGTCCTCTGTTCACTCCGTCACTCAGGAGTAAAATGGAACTGCTATTAATTGTCTTAGGCCAGTGGTTCTTACCTGGGGAGCAATTTTGCCTCTGAGAATGCATTTGGCAAATTTGATCATCACAATATCTGGAACTGGGAGAGAGGCTATTAGAATCTAGTGGACAGGAGACAGGGATGTTACTTAGCAGCTTCCAAAGCCTAGCACAGCCCTCACAGCAAAGAATGGTCTGGTCCACCATGTCAATGGCACCTATTGAAAGATCCTGCTTTAGTGTTTCAATAAATGTTGAGTCATACGTCCCCCTTCCTAATCAGCCACTCCCTGACTCTCCCTCAACACCACAATATATCCAAAATGTAGATTGTATAAGTTTTAAGAAACAGGAATCAAAGGGACTGAAAAAAAAAAAAACAAGCTTCGACTATTGATTTGTCCAAGGGTACATATTAATCAGTGAGTTCTCTTATTTTCTGCCTTGTCTTTTCAGAGACACCTCTAGTAGGAAAATCTATGTGTTCTTTCATGAATTATACTCCAAGATATTAATTTCATGGGTTTTTTTTGTGGGTAAAATATATTCCCCTTTCCCAGTATTCCTGAGAGTGTCTGAAACACAAAATAAATGTCCTTGTCACAGAGGTTTATAAATTCATTTGATTAATAGAAAATATAATACATCTAACAGGCATTAAGTCTTTAGGCTATGTATAGGCATCAAACATTCCAGGACAGCTTCAGTAGGAAAAGTCATTTGACCCATAAACACTGAATAGTTTCTTGAGGGGAAAAAGAAACAAAAAATATCAGGGCTTCAGGGTTCACTTTCTTCAGTATTCAGCCTCCTGGAGTTTCATTGCATATACTATATTCAGAAGGTAGCAAGTTATTTTTTTCCACTGATGCCGTTTCTTCCACATTGTTGCATTTCATTTGTGATCCCTTCAACTCCTGTCATCCAAAAAGCAATGTCCAGGCAGTAGCATGTCACATTCTAACCTAATGCTCCTGTGGCTTAAACTGCAGGAGTAGCAGAAATGATGTGGAGGCCTAAGGGCAGGGAAGGGCAGAGCCATAATCCTGCTAGTCATTGACGCCTTATTTTTCTTCTCTTCATCACTTTTGCCTTCTTGGCCAGGGAGTCATTTTCCATTGTCAGTTCACTCTCTGATGAGCTCTGTTCATTTTTCTATTATCCCTGAATAGCACATCTTTATAGAGTATTGTCTTAATAGGCTGCTGTAACAAAGGTTTATATCACAAGTGTAATGAAAGAAATCCTTTGTATGGGGATTAACACCAAAATCATTTTCAGAGGGAAGCCACACTGAAACACTCAGATGTATAGTTTATTTCCTACCAGTAGGAAGCTCTCAGAACTATATCCCTGAAACACAGCAAATTAATTTATAAAAGACCAGCTCTACCTACAATCACAGCATAACTCTATAAAAAATGAGTTGTGTTAATACTGCTAAATGAGTTCCAAGAGCTATACAAATAAGCCTTCAGGACCTGATTCCCTAGCATTTTTACATCAACGCAGATGCCAAATAGAGAACTAATAGCATAAGTGATTATGATTCCAGTGGAAATTGATGCAGTGTTTAACCAACTACATTTTTTTGTTGAATCATTAAAAGCATGAAGTATAGTGGTAATTTTTAAACTGGTTTTATTTCTAAGAAATAAAAAAGGATCTCCAGAAACTAACTTCTGATTAAGCCAATCAGTAACCTATTTTATTATCACGGTTTTATCTTTTAAATAAACTAATGTGTACTATCAAAGCAAAGAAATATAGATTAAAGTCATACTGTTTAAAACTCTATTTATTCTAACATTTAGAAAAGTTCTGTACAAATAGTAATGCTCCCACCCACACTGTTTCTTTTTTCTTTTTTCCATACCCTCAAATTTAAATTTGTATCTGAAATTCTGAACTGTTCTGTGTGTCTCTTCTACCTACTTGGCTTGAAAGGTCTCTATAAATTAGCTTTGTTGAGCTTCCATCTTTTGCATAAAAAAGGAAGGAATTTCCAAGTGGCCTAGTTTTATAATTGGTAGATAGCAAAATATTCACAATATAGTCCCTTTTCCCTTATTTGAGGTTTAAAGGGAAAAAAAATTGCCTGATATAAAAAATGTTTTTACTTCACTGAATTCATGCAAGTGTTTTCTTGTTGGTTTGTATTTGGTTTTCTTAGCCTATAATAACTAATTTAATGCAAATAAAAATGCAAACAATTTATTCAAACAACAGTTAATAGGCAAAACACTTATTTTTTTATGATTAATTTAATTGTAATATGCTTCTCATATACCTCCCTTTTTATGCATCCCGTTTACTTATTGAGTCTCAACAGGACTTGCAGGTAACTTGGGTATGCCAGGGACTGTTACTAGGAACATTACTGAAGAGATTGCATCACTGCTTATAAACATGGAAAAAGAAATAATTTAAAAATAACAACATTTTAGGTGGAAAAATTATATAATAAAACATATACTTTGGAATACTCATCCATTTTAATGAAAAGATCTAGTCATCATGTACTCAACCTATCATGTATCTATCAGAGTACTGGAAGTATAGAAATATAGACTATACATTTTCAATCCTCCAAGAGTTTATAACTGAAAGAGGTAAAAAATAATAGTAATTTCTATCATTTATTGTGTTTACTAAGTAGCGTGTATTATAAGCAAAGAACTTTATTAATAGAAAGGGTGAGCCACATTTGGTTAACTGTAAGTCATTTGCAGTAGCGGAAACAAATGAAATTACTGACTTAAATTTAAGCAGTCATGTGTCAATATCACTTTAAGAGATGGATGCTGGTACAATGTGCTAACGCATAGTATTCTTACCAGCTGAGATGCTGTTTTTCCCAGGATCATGTCTTGCGGGTGGCAAAGACTGAAGCCAGCAGACGATAATATGGAGCAACCAGCAAAGTTTTTAATGAAGAGTGAAAAGGAAAGAAAAAGACTCCCTCTAAATGGGAGAGGCTCCAAGAGTGGGGGCCATTAGGGTTGCAGCGGCTAGGGGTTGTAAGGCAAAATGAGGGAGGTTTACAGGAATGGTAGGGCCTTGTCACTAGGAAGACCCCTTTGTTTTTCAAGCTGAATTCTCCAGATGTTCAGGATGTTTCTCATGCTGAATTCTCTAGGTGTCAGGGATGTGGCTCCTTGTTTACTGTGAGGGCCATGAATTCTAAGGCTGCCTATGTCCCATTAACTCCTGCCTCAGAATCATATACATCTAAACAGACACATACAACAATGGTACAATTTCCAGGCACTATTTCTCTACCTGTTTTTATTGGTGACATGTACTAATGCATACGAGTCAAACCAGAACCCAAAGTTGGTATCCAGTATCATCAGCCTGGCCTTCAGTATTTTGTAGTACAAAAATGATTTGAAAGAAAATTGACTTGAAAAATGGCATTAAAACAACATTTTATATTGACACATGATCCAAATCATACTTTTATGTTAATGAATGTCCACATTCTGAATTTACCATTAAAGTCTTACTCCTGTACAAATGAAGACCTCATTAGGAACTTCTACACATAATGTATTTTTTAACTTGGAGCTTTTCTCTTGTGTATAAAATTCTGCTATACACACTGAATCCATGCAGTCATGCATTTGTTCAATCTTTAATCAAGTTTTCTTACATGCCTTCTCTGCAAATGCCTGAGTGGTCACTCTGATATCTTAGAGGGAAATTCTTAAAAGAAACTTATTATCACTTAAAAAAAAATTTGTATTCAGGAAATGGAATCAGGCCAATGAGGGGAGGATATTATGTGAAGAGAGTGAGGACATAAATTATAGGGAGAGTTAGAGATGATGGGAGCTGGAGTAAAAGAGCAACATCACGGTCTGTTAGGAAAAGCATGGAGGTAAAATCTAGAGAATGGAAGGAATCAATTAATGAGAAGATTGGACTAAAGAGGAACTCTCTCGCTTCACTGCTGAACAGATAGAGCATGGCTATGCCTTATTAATGAAGATCTTGTGCGTAAAATCAGTATTTTTACTTTAGAAATATCTATGCTGCATTAGATGTGAAATGAGAGTACTGCTCATTCAAGGTTTGAAAGGGATATTTTTGTATCATATAATATGTGCAAGAACTAAGGTAACTGGAGCCTGTGACATGACATAAATGACAGTTTTACTAACCAAAAATGTCAGTGGAAAAATGTCATCCCATTTTATTTTAATTTTTTTCAATTTAATTTTTAAACTTTTTTATTATGACAAGAAGTTGCAACAATAGTGTAGAGAAGTCCCACGTATACTCCTTCAGTTTTCCCCATTGGTTACAACTTACATAACTAAAGTACAGTATCAAAACCAGGAAGCTAACTATGAGTATAGGACTCTGTCATTTCATTACCCGTATGTATCCACATAACCACAACTATAGTAAAGATGCAGAATTATTCCATCACCACAAAGATATCCCTTGTGCTACTAGTTTCCTGTGCTGCTTGTTTAGTTTGCATTAGTTTCCTGTGGCTGCTATAACAAATTGCCACAAACTGGGTGGCTTAAAACAACAAACATGAATTTTACCCAGTTCTAGAGGCCAGAAGTCCAAAGTCCAGGTGTTGACAAGACTGTGCTCCTGTGGAAGCTGCAGGGAAGAATCCTTCCTTTCCTCTTTCAGTTCTGGTGGGTATCAGGATTCCTTGTCTTGTGACTACATGTCTCTCTTCTGCATTTCACATTACCTTCTCTATGTGTCTTCTGTGTGTATATCTTATGAAGATACTTGTGATTCAATTTAGGCCCCACCAGAACAATCCAGAAAAGCTCTGCCTCTCAAAATCCTTAAGTTAATTCTATAATTTTACATAAAAGGTAATGTTCGCAGTTTCTGGGATAAAGTTGTAGACGTATTTTTCTGTGGACCAATATTAAACTCACTACACACCCTTTATAGCCAAATGCATACCTATCCTAAATCCCACTCCTTGACATATCTAAGCCCTCACAACCACTAACCTTTATTCATCTCTAAAATTTTATCATTTCATGGATGTTAAATAAAGGATTCACATAGAATGTTATCTTTTAAGATATTCTTTTTACTCAGTATAATACCCTTGCGATCCAAGTTGTCATCAGTATTTGCTGCTTTTTATTATCAACTGAATTCCATGGTATAGTACCACAGTTTGTTTAATCATTAACCTGTGGTTGAACATTTTGGTTGTTTCAGGTTTGGAACACTATTAAGAATAAAGCTGCTGTGAACAATTACATACAGGTCTTTGTGTGGACACGCGTTTTCATTTCCCTGGGATAAATGTCCAAGCATGTGATTCCTGGGTCACAGTGTATGCTTAATATTTCTGAAGTCATCCATCTATTTTCCAGAGTGGCTTAACATTTTACATACCCGTCAACAATGTATGAATAACCCAGTTTATGCATATTCTTGGCAGCATTTGGTATTGCCACAATTTTTAGCTTAGCTACATTCTAATAGGTATGTAGTTATATCATTTCCGTAATGGCTAGTGATGTTGAACATCTATTATGTGCTTATTTTCCACTGGATTGCTTCTTGGGTAAAATGTCACTTCATGTCTTTTGGCAATTTTCTAAATAGAGTGGGATTTTTGTCTATTAAACATTGAGAATTCTTGATATGTTCCTGATATGAGCCTTTGTTAGATACGTGGTTTTAAAGTGTTGTCTCCTAATCTGTAACTTGCCTTCTCATCCTCTTATGAGTTTTTCACAGAGCAAGTTTTTAATTTTGGTAAAGTTCGATTTATCATTATTTTTCTTTTATGGATCATGCTTTTAGAATCATGTCAAAGAACCAGGTCCTTGGTTCTGAAGATTTCCTCCTGTATTTTCTTCTTAAAGTTTTATAGCATAACATTATTTATATTTGAATCTGCGACCCATCTTGAGTTAAGTTTTGTATAAAATATGAGGTTTAGGTTGAGGTTCCTTTTCTTTTGCTCATGTGCGACCAGTTGCTCCAATACCATTTGTTGAAAAGTTATTCTTCCTCCATTAAATTGTTTGTGTACCTTTAAGAAAAAAAAGAAAGAAAGGAAGTTGCCTGGACTTATGTGGTTCTATATATAAATTCTCCATTCTCTTTTCTTAATCTATATGTTATGCTTACACCAGTACCACCCAGGCTTGATATTGGAGAGAATGATTCCTCCTACTTTATTATTTTTTGTCTATATCAAAATAATGTTACTATGATATAAATTTGGCAAGAATTGACAAGATATTGAGTCCGTGACCACAGCATGTCTCTCAATTTATTCAAAGTTATTTTCTTTCATTAATATTATGTAAATTTCAGCATGCAAATCCTGTGCATATTTTGTTAGATTTACACCTAAGTATTTCATTGTATTTGAGAGATTCTGAATAGCATTTAGTTTTAATTTTAGTTTCTCATGATAATTAGTATATAGGACTATAAATGATTTTCACATGTTGCCATGTGACATGTATCAAGAGACAAAGTTGAACTCACTTACATCCCAGGAGTTTTGGGAAGACTTTCTAGTATTTTCTATGTAGATCATGATGTCTTATGTAAATAAGGATTGCTTTATTTCCTTTTCTGATCTTCATGCCGCTCATTTTGTTCCAGGGCTTGTTAAACAGTAACAACGAGAGTAGAGATCAGCCTTTCTCAATCTCAGGGTGAACAAATTCAGTCTTCCACCATAATGTATGATGTTACCTACAGGCTTTCTGCAGATGTTCTTTATCAAACTGAGGAAGTTCCATCTGTATTTCTAGTCTAGTCTGCTGAGTGCTTTTGTCATTCATGGGTATTGAATTTTGCCAAGTGTTTTTTCTGTACTTTTTCATATGATCATGTGATTTTTCTTCTTTAACTTATTATTATTGATTACATTGATTGATTTGCAATGTTGAGCCATCCTTGAATCCTGGAACAAACACACTTGGCTGTTGTGTATAATTTTTTTAGTATGTTCCTGAAGTCTATTGGTTATTATTATGTTAAAAATATTGCCTCTATTCATGAAGGGTAGTAGTCTGTAGCTTTTTTTCATCTTTCCTTCCTTCCTTTCCTTTCCTCTCTATATTTTCTTTCTCTGGTTTTGGTAGCATAATAAAATACACTTGGGACTTCCAATATTGAACATTGAGAGTTCTTTATATATTCCTGATATAAGCCTTTGTTAGATATGTGATTTTAAAGTACTGTCTTTAAGATAGTGTAGACTCATCTCTCTCTGACTGTCTCTGATATGTACTTGTGTAAAGCCTGTAATTAATATAAGATGCCACCATGGAAGAACTACAAAATGTGCAAAAATAAATAATAACTAGTTTGGGACTAGAGATCAGAAGGAACAACATAGCATCACCTTGTCTTACAACCTGTTATTCAACAGATGACCCAGACTTCATGTTTCCTAACCCCCAGTCTAACAACAGAAGACACTCCAGGAAGTTTATTTCTCCCCTAGATGAAATAGGAGGCCTACTGATCACACTAGATTAGCCCAGCGGAACGATCAAGTGAGATTAAGTGGCAGCTCCACTGAGTAAGCAGCTAGAGGAAACATCTTGTTCATTACTAGTAAAGATACCTACCTCCCAGTCAGAGTTAACACACAGCATAAGGGCACTAGCCAGAGGGATGCCACCAGAACAAGAATCCAGCACTTCATCTCAGAAGACTGGACGTTCCCTTATACTACCTAGAAGCATCAGGTGTCCTGGCCTGTGGAAGCTCATTCTATCCCCTAAAGAAGCAATGCAGGGACCAGTGATAGCCAAAATGGTGCCAGATAAAAAAAAGCAGACTAAAATAACACTGCATTGGCTCTGAAACTTAAACAAAACCCAGTAAATTATGCCAGTGCCTGCATGCTAAGCCTAAATAAAGTGTCTGCTAAAGTAAAAGATTTAAATAAGACCTAGTGTCTCCAACAACGTAGATAAAATCGTCATCTTGTCAACTTACAATTGAAAGTTATCCATCATACCAATACCAATAATCATACTAAAGGAAAATTACGACTTGAATGAGAAAAAAGAATCTACACAGGCCAACACCAAGATGAACCAGATGTCAGAATTATCAGACAAGGATGTTAAAGCAACTATCATATGATTCAACAAGCAGTTATAAATTCTCTTGAAACAAAAAAAAAGAAAATATCAGCAAGGAAACAGAAGTTATGAAAAGAGAACAGATAGAAATTATTGAAGGAAAAAATACAATAACAGAAATGGTGAGAAAAAAATTATCACTATAAGGGCTCAATTGTAGTGTGGAGATGACAGAGATATAACCAGTAAACTTGAAGCAAAGCAATACAAAGTACCCAATCTGAGGAAGAGTCAGAAAGTTAACTGAAAAATCAATAAATGGAGCTTCATATCACTGGAGTTTCAGCAGATGAGAGGAGCTAAAAGATTTTTCAAAGAAATAATGGGTAGACATTTGCCAAATTTGATAAAAGACATAAACCCACAAATTCAAGATTCAAGAAGCCATGTGAATACCAGATAAGATAAACAAATAAATCCATGTCAAAATTCATCAGAATTAAACTTCTGGCACTAAAGACAATGAAAAAATCTTAGAGAATAATGACAAATTATCTATAAAGGCCAATAATATAAATGAAAGCAAATTTTTTTTTAAACAGAAGTCAGAAGGAAGTGGATCAGTTTATTTCAAACACTGAAAGAAAATAATTGGCAACTTTTAATTCTGTATCTGGTGAAACAATCCATCCGGAATGAAAAGGAAATGAAGACATTGTCAGGAAAAGAAAATGAAAAGAATTTTTCACTTTCAAACCTAACCTTTAAGACTGGCTTAGGAAGTTCTCCAAGCAGAAGTAATATGAAAAAGAAGCATTCAACACAAAAGGGAAGAATAAAGAACAATAGAAATAGCAGTAGCATGAGTAAATACAAAGCATATCTTCTCCCTTGCGCATTTCCAAAATCTTGTGATGATTGCAGTAAAAATTAGAACAACATCTAAGACTAAAAGTGAGCACTGATTTGGCAACAAAACATAAATTTCCTTGGTGAGAAATTCAGAAACTAGTTGAGAGGCCCCTGTACTCTGGGAAAGAGTGAAACCAGTGGAAAAGTTCAAGACATCCTCTCACCATAACTCTTACCCCTGCCATATGATCAACAGGAAATACCTTAGATCCCAGTTTCTTCCCCTGGATGGGAAGTGTTGGACCACACATCCAATGCTCCAGCTTTTCCAGGGGCTTCCCAGAAAACTGGCTGCTGTCTTGCCTGTCTCAGATCATGGATGGGAACTGGCTTACTCTAGTCACCTTGGAACAAGTGAGGAAAAGACCACAGTTTAGGCTGGTGGTAGACATTGACCATCTCCCTGGCTCAGTACAGATCAAGTGGATGAAAAAATCCCAGCTGCTATGTTCCCCTTGGGGAAGGAAGGAGCTTCCCTTGAATCCAATACCCAGAATTTTTTTGGTATCATTAGGCCAAATGACTGAATTCTGTCTTGCCTGTCTTAGGGGTTTACAGTACCCAACATACTCTTGATGCCCGAGGGCCAGCGAGAACAAGGATCATTATTTGAACTACCAGCTGGCACAGTCCTTCCACATGGCTCAGCACAGAGAAAACTGGTGAAAACCCCCAGCTCCAAGGTTCTCCCTGGAGAAGGAAAGAGTGGGGTGAAGTGTTCAATGATGCAATTTTTCCAGAGGCACTGGCTTCAGTTTCACTTGTCTTAGAGTGCTGATGGGAGCTGGCATACAGGTGATGTCTGGGGGACACTAGGAACAAAGTGACTGGGTTGGACTGGTGCAAAGGTTTAAAAGGCCACCAAAATCTGTGACCAGGCTGATTGGTAAGGGTCTTTTGCCAGTGAGGCCAGTCCATGAAGACTGGGAGAGAGAGCTATTTTACCTAGTATGCAGATATCAACAGGAACAGTCAAGGGAAATGAAGGAACAGGAAAATATGTCCTAAACAAATGAACCAAATAAATGTACTGAAACTGATGATAAGGAGATAACATATTTACCTGACAGAAATAAACATCATAAAGATGCCCAGTGAGATAAGGAGAAGAATGCATGAACAAAGTGAAAATTTCAAGAAAAAGAAAAGACAGACACCAAACAAATCTTGGCTGAAGAGTACAATAACTGAACTAAAAGAAAACAATCTCTCCTTGAAAAGACAAAAGATAACAAGCATTGGCAAGGATTGTGGAGAAAGGGAAACCTTTGAAACACTACTGCTAGTAATGTAAATTGGTGCAAACAACTGGAAAACAGCATGCAAATTCCTCAAGAAATTAAATATTGAACTTCTGTACGATCTGGATATCCCACTGCTGGATTCAATCCCCAAGAATTGAAATCAGGATCTCAAAAAGGTATTTGTACTTGCATGTTCATTGCAGCAATATTCACAAAAGCCATGATTTCCAAACAACTTAAATGTCCATCAGTGGATGAGTGGTTAAGGAAAATGTGGTACATATATACGATGTAATTTTATTGAACCTTAAAATAAGGAAGTCTGCAATATGTGACAATATAGGTGAACCTGTAAGACCTTATGCTAAGTGAAATAATCCAAAAGGAGAGATACTATAAGATTTCACTTAAATGAGGTATCTATAATAGTCAAACTCAGAAACAGAGAGTAAATGGCAGTTGCCAGGGAAAGAGGGCAGGGGGAAATGGGGAATTGCTACATTAATGAGTATAAAATGTCATTTATAAAAGATGAATAAATTCTTGAGATCCACCGTATACCATCATACCTATAATTAATAATATTGCATTGTACAAATAAAAAATTGTTAAAAGGGTAAATTTCATACTAATATTATTACAATAGCAAAAAAAAAAAACACCAAAAACCTATACATGAAGTTTCATAGCAGCTTTATTCATAATAGTAAAAAACTGGAAACAACCAGACAGGCCTACAGTAAGTCTATGATTAAACAAAGTGTGATATGCCATACCATGGAATGCTACTCAACAGTAAAAAGGAAAAAAGAGTTGTTACATAATAGCTTGAATGAATATCAAAGCATTATGTTGAATATTCAAAGTCAGTCAGAAAGCCAAATACTGTATGAGGCAATTTATATAATATTCATGAAATGACAAAATTATAGAAATGGAAAACATATCAATAATTAGGGAGAAGTTTGGAAGAAGAAACTAGATTTGGATATAAAAGAAAATAAGAGGGATCTTCGTGGCAATAAAACTATATTTTCCAAATCCCTGTCAATATCCTGGTTATGATACTGTACTACAGTTTTGAAAGATTTTACCATTGGGAAAACTGTATATAAAGAGTACACTGGGCTTTATACTGTTTCTTACAACTGTATTTGAATCTATAATCTCAAAATTTTTAAAATTCAGTTTTATAAAATGAATTGGAAATTCATCTCTCCTCATCTATTTTTTGGGAGAGATTGTGTAGAATCTGTGTTAATTCTATATGTATATCTTTGTTATATTTAATGTATATATGTATAGACACACACACACACACACACACACACACACACACACACATATATATATATATTGTTGTTACAATTCCCCAGTGAAATCGTCTAGAGATTATCACTGCAAACCTATGTTAAAAGAATGTCTAAAATAAGTTCTCAAAGCAGAAAAGAAATGATGCAATTTCTATCAGTTTTTATTTCACATATTTTGCAACTATGCTTTTGGTCTTTTTCCAGCACCCAGTCTGATATAAAAGACAAAAAGAAAACCCAGAGAATTCACTCTTGTGTCTTTTCTGGGTTCCAAGATCCCTCGTGTATCTGCTTTATTCTCTCTACCTTTCAGAACCTTCTTATGTTTGTTGTATATATACTGTCAAGATTTTTAGCTTGGAGAATAGGGAAATTTATCTTTATCGAAGTGGAAATTCCAACCTCCATTTTTTTTCAAAAGCAAGAAAGAATACAATTTATTAACCATTCACAATAGAGTAAGGTTTTAATTATCTTTCTTTTTATATTAACTTTATAAATGTAATATTTAAATGATAAAATTGTCTATTTTAATGTATAGAGCTCAATAATTTTGACAAATGTACATATCCTGTATGGACAAATATACACAACAGAAGATATTTTCCCTTACCCCCAATTTTTTCCTTGAGCATCTTCAAAGTAAATAGTATACTCTAGGATACACAGAATCTCTGATCCACTTTCTATAATTATTGATTCAATTTATCTTTTCTAGAATTTCTTACAAATGGGATCATACAATATATACTTTTCATGTCTGCATAATTTCAGTAGGAATGTTTTTAGGACTCATCCACCGTATTTCTAGTTAGGATTCCATTGTGTGCATAAACCATATTCTACTGTAGGAAAAACCATTTATCTACTCTGTTGTTGATGGACACTGAGAATGTTCCCGGGCTTTTTTTGCTATTGTGAACCAAGGTACATGGACACGTATTTTTATTTCACTTGAGTAGATACTTACAAGTACAGTTTCACTAATACAGTTACCCTTTGTACTTAACTTTAAAAGACATTGCCGAATGTTTTCCAAAATGTTTGTATCATTTTTCAACACCAGCAATGTGTATGAGTCCTTAAAAATAAGCTTAATCTTATTTTAAAAGATGTGTTCTCCATTCTGTTTTGCTTATGAACATTTTTCTAACTGCCTAATTTTCTCCTTGTTAAACTCTTTAGATTGACTACTTGGTTATTTCTTAATTTTTTTTCTCACCTGTATTCTGTCTATCTTGTAGCTGTCCCAATCACTCATTAGAAACTGCCCTCTCAAATGTCAATCAACAAAATCAGTTTATATCCTTTCATGTCATTTCTGCAGCATTTGGGTCTTTTTACTTGATGGCTTCTCCTCAGATGTCTTTCATGACATTATTTATGAATCAGCATTTGTTGACATTATATAATGTGAAGAGTGAAGTTTCTGTTAAAAGTATCCTTTGCATTGAACTTAGAGAATTATTTTTGAATATTAAATCCTTTCACATTTCAATGAATCCATCCTAGACATTTTCTGAACAAGCAACTAAGATGAATTAGAAGAAATGTTATAAAGGCAGATTTTGATTCAATGTTATTGTGTTTGGATGGACATTTTAATATAATGTCTTTACTCCTCTTTGCTTTTGCCACATGCTTATTTCTGGGACTTGTCATAAACCAAGAGATTTTAAAGAAGAAACCATTTGAAATATTTTTCATAGCAAGGAAAAGATATGGAAGCCTTTCATACATAACTCAGGAGTTATTCCGTTAGAGGCCAAAAAGTAGGGACTATTTTTTTTCAGTATCACGATATTCTCTTTCTCCAGAAGAAATCTGAAGTTTCCTGTAGTTTTGGTAAGGTAAAAAAAAAACAGAACTGAATGTCTGGAATCTGGCCAGAGAGTCAAGGTGAATTAGAATCTTGAGACTTGGAGGACCGAAGGCATTAGAGAGAGGGGTTCATGAGGGGATGATGAAGCGATATCATTCCTATGGGAAAATGTCCCCGTACCCTAGGAAAGGTGGAAGGCTCTAAACCCTGGGGAGGTGCTTGTGGAACAAGCTGAATAAGGTAGAAGTCTCTCCTCAACCCTTTCCAAAGGATAATGTGTGAACTGATTTTGCAGCTTAAGCCTAAAGTAAAGAAATGTACTTTCCATCCTGGATTATCTCTTGCGTATTGGTTTGGTGAGTAGCAACATTTTCTTTTTTTGTTTGTTTGTTTTTTGTTTTTTAATTATTTTATTGCTAGAAAGAAAAACATTGCTTGTTTTTTTTGAGAGGGCATCTCTCATATTTATTGATCAAATGGTTGTTAACAACAATAAACTTCTGTATAGGGGGGTCAATGCTCAATGCACAATCGTTAATCCATCTCAAGCCTAATTGTCGTCAGTCTCAAATCTTCTGAAGCATAACGAACAAGTTCTTACATGGTGAACGAATTCTTACATAGTGAATAAATTCTTACATGGTGAACAGTACAAGGGCATTCATCACAGAAACTTTCGGTTTTGATCATGCATTATGAATTATAAACAATCAGGTCAAATATGAATATTCGTTTGATTTTTATACGTGATTTATATGTGGATCCCACATTTCTCCCTTTATTATTATTATTATTTTTATTTTTAATAAATTGCTGAAGTGGTAGGTAGATGCAAGATAAAGGTAGACAACATAGTTTAGTGTTGTAAGAGAGCAATTGTAGATGATCAGGTGTGTGCCTGTAGACTATGTGTTAATCCAAGCTAGACAAGGGCATTAAAACATCCACAGATGCAGATTTCTCTCAAAACAGGGGGGGTGAGGTTCTAAGCCTCACCTCTGTTGATCCCCAATTTCTCACCTGATGGCCCCCTGCGACTGTGCCTGTCTTAGGTTGTTCCTCCCTTGAGGAATCTTACCCGTCTCTGGCTAACCAGTCATCTTCCGGGGTCATACAGGGAGATGTAAAGTTGGTAAGTGAGAGAGAAGCCATATTGTTTGAAAAGGTTAGCTTTTTACTTCTTTTCAGATTTACGCCCTGTGGCTTCTATGCCCAGCACTTGTCTCGAGGTATCTTTACCAGCTGGAGGAATTATGATGCTCGGTAAATTCAATATGAGGCACCAATTCTATTTAAGGGTTGTAATTAGGAAGGAAGAAGAAAAGCTATAGAGGTACCATATGGAAGAAAACATGGGAGGATTGATTATTTCTTTGACATATCTTCTTGTAGAGTACCTTAAACAGGTTTTAAAGTGCTAACTAACTTGCACACACATATTAACATAATAGGAATGTCGTGACATAAACTAAGCAAATCTATAATTACCAGCCATCTCCAGTGAAGCCAAGAAAACCAGTTAGGCACCCTAGGCATTTGTGAGAATTTGTCTATGATATGATGGATATTGTCCAACTGTACTTGAACAGTCTGAGAGAAATCAGACAAATTAAAGCAACCCATTTCTGGGATCTGTTCACATCCCATATGTTCTTTTAACCGTAGATAGTCTATAGTCGTAAGATTTTGGAGTGCTACAACTTGCACCCCTCCCAACTCCTGGTTGAGTTCCAACAGTACAGATCCAGTCACATTCGTTGTCTCACTGTATGCACATGCCAGCCTAGACATCTCCCTCCTCATTCCAGTGGCAAGTCCATGAAACGGTGGGATGGACGCAGCCACAACTGCAGCATCGCCCGGATCCCTGTGGAGGCTTTTTGATGATCATCCCCCGGCACGAGTCCTCCAGAGAGTGCTGATGCCGGAAGCTCCTCCTCATATCGTATCTTAGTTCATTTACTGGGTACCAAGCTAGGCCTTGATCTTCTGCATAGAAACAAACAGACCCTTTGCTCACACTTTGACATGCCCTCTATACCACTGTGTAGAACTCATTGGAGGTCAGCACACAGGAACTACATTTTTTTTTTTATTAAGAGAAAGGAATATTATCAGAAAAGAGTACCTCCATAGTCGATCATCTGACACCCTTTAAGTGATGAAAATTAAGGATATTTAAAGCATGCATTAATCTTTGATTTACCAATAGTTTTATCATATCAAGAAGTAATCCCCCTTCTTTCTTTCTTTCTTCCTTTCTTTCTTTCTTTCTTTTTTTCCTTTTTTTTAATCTTTAATCTACACTTACATGAAGAATACTATGTTTACTATGCTCTCCCCTATACCAAGTCCCCCCTAAAAACCACATTACAGTCACTGTCCATCAGCATAGCAAAATGTTGTAGAATCACTACTTGTCCTCTCTGTGTTGTACAGCCCTCCCTCCCCTTTCTCCCTCCCCCTCCTATGCATGGTAATCTTAATACCCCCTTTCTTCTTCCCCCGCTTATACCTCTCTGCCCACCCATCGTCCCTAGTTCCTTTCCCTTTGGTACCTGTTAGTCCATTTTTGGATTCTGTAATTCCGCTGCTGTTTTGTTCCTTCAGTTTTTCCTTTGTTCTTATACTCCTCAGATGAGTGAAATCATTTGGTATTTCTCTTTCTCCACTTGGCTTATTTCACTGAGCATAATACTCTCCAGCTCCATCCATGTTGCTGCAAATGGTAGGATTTTCCCTCTTCTTATGGCTGAGTAGTATTCCATTGTGTATATGTACCACATCTTCTTTATCCATTCATCTACCAATGGACATTTAGGTTGCTTCCAATTTTTGGTTATTGTAAATAGTGCTGCGATAAACATAGGGGTGCATCTGTCTTTCTCAAACTTGATTGCTGCGTTCTTAGGGTAAATTCCTAGGAGTGGAATTCCTGGGTCAAATGGTAGGTCTGTTTTGAGCATTTTGATGAACCTCCATACTGCTTTCCACAATGGTTGAACTAATTTACATTCCCACCAGCAGTGTAGGAGGGTTCCCCTTTCTCCACAGCCTCGCCAACATTTGTTGTTGTTTGTCTTTTGGATGGCAGCTATCCTTACTGGTGTGAGCTGATACCTCATTGTAGTTTTAATTTGCATTTCTCTGATAACTAGCGATGTGGAGCATCTTTTCATGTGTCTGTTGGCCATCTGTATTTCTTTTTTAGAGAACTGTCTGTTCAGTTCCTCTGCCCATTTTTTAATTGGGTTATTTGTTTTTTGTTTGTTGAGGCGTGTGAGCTCTTTATATATTCTGGACGTCAAGCCTTTATCAGATCTGTCATTTTCAAATATACTCTCCCACACTGTAGGGTTCCTTTTTGTTCTATTGATGGTGTCTTTCACTGTACAAAAGCTTTTCAGCTTAATGTAGTCCCACTTGCTCATTTTTGCTGTTGTTTTCCTTTCCCAGGGAGATATGTTCAAGAAGAGGTCACTCATGTTTATGTCTAAGAGGTTTTTGCCTATGTTTTTTTCCAAGAGTTTAATGGTTTCATGACTTACATTCAGGTCTTAGATCCATTTTGAGTTTACCTTTGTATATGGGGTTAGACAATGGTCCAGTTTCATTCTCCTACATGTAGTTGTCCAGTTTTGCCAGCACCATCTGTTGAAGAGACTGTCATTTTGCCATTGATTGTCCATGGCTCCTTTATCAAATATTAATTGACTATATATGTTTGGGTTAATTTCTGGAGTCTCTAATCTGTTCCACTGGTCTGTGGCTCTGTTCTTGTACCAGTACCAAATTGTCTTGATTACTATGGCTTTGTAGTAGAGCCTGAAGTTAGGGAGTGAGATCCCCCCTACTTTATTCTTCTTTTTCAGGATTGCTTTGGCTATTCGGGGTCTTTGGTGGTTCCATATGAATTTTTGAATTATTTGTTCCAGTTCATTGAAGAATGTTGCTGGTAATTTGATAGGGATTACATCATATCTGTGTATTGCTTTGGGCAGGATGGCCATTTTGATGATACTAATTCTTCCTAGCCATGAGCATGGGATGAGTTTCCATTTGTTAGTGTCCCCTTTAATTTCTCTTAAGAGTGACTTATAGTTTTCAGGGTATAGGTCTTTCACTTCTTTGGTTAGGTTTATTCCTAGATATTTTATCCTTTTTGATGCAATGATGAATGGAATTGTTTTCCTGATTTCTCTTTCTATTGATTCGTTGTTAGTGTATAGGAAAGCTACAGATTTCTGTGTGTTAATTTTGTATCCTGCAACTTTGCTGTATTCCGATATCAGTTCTAGTAGTTTTGGAGTGGAGTCTTTAGGGATTTTTATGTACAGTATCATATCATCTGCAAATAGTGACAGTTTAACTTCTTCTTTACCAATCTGGATTCCTTGTATTTCTTTGTTTTGTCTGATTGCCATGGCTAGGACCTCTAGTACTATGTTGAATAACAGTTGGGAGAGTGGGCATCCCTGTCTAGTTCCCAATCTCAGAGGAAAAGCTTTCAGCTTCTCGCTGTTCAGTATAATGTTGGCTGTGGGTTTATGATATATAGCCTTTATTATGTTGAGGTACTTGCCCTCTATTCCCATTTTGCTGAGAGTTTTTATCATGAATGGATGTTGAATTTTGTCAAATGCTTTTTCAGCATCTATGAAGATGATCATGTGGTTTTTGTCTTTCTTTTTGTTGATGTGGTGGATGATGTTGATGGATTTTCGAATGTTGTACCATCCTTGCATCCCTGGGATGAATTCCACTTGGTCATGGTGTATGATCCTTTTGATATACTGTTGAATTCTGTTTGCTAATATTTTATTGAGTATTTTTGCGTCTACATTCATCAGGGATATTGGTCTGTAATTTTCTTTTTTGGTGTGATCTTTGCCTGGTTTTGGTATTAGGGTGATGTTGGCTTCATAGAATGAGTTTGGGAGTATTCCTTCCTCTTCAATTTTTTGGAATACTTTAAGGAGAATGGGTATTATGTCTTCTCTGTGTGTCTGATAAAATTCCGAGATAAATCCATCCGGCCACGGGGTTTTGTTCTTGGGTAGTTTTTTGATTACCGTTTCAATTTCTTTGCTCGTAATTTGTTTGTTTAACTTTTGTGTTTCTTCCTTGGTCAGTCTTGGGAGGTTTTATTTTTCTAGGAAGTTGTCCATTTATTCTAGGTTTTCCAGCTTGTTGGCATATAGGTTTTCATAGTAGTCTTTAATAATTCTTTGTATTTCTGTGGAGTCTGTCGTGATTGTTCTGTTCTCATTTCTGATGCTGTCGATTTGCGTTGATTCTCTTTTTCTCTTAATAAGTTTGGCTAGAGGCTTATCTATTTGTTTATTTTCTCAAAGAACCAGCTCTTGGTTTTGTTGATTTTTGCTATTGTTTTATTCTTCTCAATTTTGTTTATTTCTTCTCTGATCTTTATTATGTCCCTCCTTCTGCTGACTTTAGGCCTCATTTGTTCTTCTTTTTCCAGTTTCGATAATTGTGATGTTAGACTATTCATTTGGGATTGTTCTTCCTTCTTCAGGTGTGCCTGGATTGCTATATACTTTCCTCTTAAGACTGCTTTCGCTGCATCCCACAGAAGTTGGGGCTTAGTGTTGTTGTTGTCATTTGTTTCTATATATTCCTTGATCTCTATTTTGATTTGTTCATTGATCCATTGATTATTTAGTAGCATGTTGTTAAGCCTCCATGTGTTTGTGAGCCTTTTTGTTTTCTTTGTAGAATTTATTTCTACTTTCATACCTTTGTGGTCTGAAAAATTGGTTGGTAGAATTTCAATATTTTGGAATTTACTGAGGCTCTTCTTGTGGGCTAGTGTGTGGTCTATTCTGGAGAATGTTCCATGTGCACTTGAGAAGAATGTATATCCTGTTGCTTTTGGATGTAGAGTTCTATAGATGTCTATTAGGTCCATCTGTTCTAGTGTGTTGTTCAGTGCCTCTGTGTCCTTACTAATTTTCTGCCCAGTGGATCTATCCTTTGGGGTGAGTGGTGTGTTGAAGTTTCCTAAAATGAATGCATTGCAGTCTATTTCCCTCTTTAGTTCTGTTAGTATTTGTTTCACAAATGCTGGTGCTCCTGTGTTGGGTGCATATATATTTAGAATGGTTATATCCTCTTGTTGTACTGAGCCCTTTATCATTATGTAGTATCCTTCTTTATCTCTTGTTACTTTCTTTGTTTTGAAGTCTATTTTGTCTGATATTAGTACTGCAACCCCTGCTTTCTTCTCACTGTTGTTTGCCTGAAATATGTTTTTCCATCCCTTGACTTTTAGTCTGTACCTGTCTTTAGGCTTGAGGTGAGTTTCTTGTAAGCAGCATATAGATGGGTCTTGCTTTTTTATCCCTTCTATTATTCTGTGTCTTTTGATTGGTGCATTAAGTCCATTTACATTTAGGGTGACTATTGAGAGATATGTACTTATTGCCATTGCAGGCTTTAGATTCGTGGTTACCAAAGGTTCAAGGTTAGCTTCTTTAGTATCTTACTGCCTAACTTAGCTCGCTTATTGAGCTGTTATATACACTGTCTGGAGATTCTTTTCTTCTCTCCCTTCTTATTCCTCCTCCTCCATTCTTCATATGTTGTGTGTTTTGTTCTGTGCTCTTTTTAGGAGTGCTCCCATCTAGAGCAGTCCCTGTAAGATGCCCTGTAGAGGCGGTTTGTGGGAAGCAAATTCCCTCAGCTTTTGCTTGTCTGGGATTTGTTTAATCCCGCCATCATATTTAAATGATAGTCGTGCTGGATACAGTATCCTTGATTCAAGGCCCTTCTGTTTCATTGCATTAAATATATCATGCCATTCTCTTCTGGCCTGTGGGGTTTCTATTGAGAAGTCTGATGTTAGCCTGATGGGTTTTCCTTTATAGTTGACCTTTTTCTCTCTAGCTGCCTTTAAAACTCTTTCCTTGTCCTTGATCCTTGCCATTTTAATTATTATGTGTCTTAGTGTTGTCCTCCTTGGATCCTTTCTGTTGGAGGTTCTGTGTATTTCTGTGATCTGTTCGATTATTTGCTCCCCCAGTTTGGGGAAGTTTTCAGCAATTATTTCTTCAAAGAGACTTTCTATCCCTTTTCCTCTTTCTTCTTCTTCTGGCACCCCTATAATATGAATATTATTCCTTTTGGATTGGTCACATAATTCTCTTAGTGTTGTTTTTTTACTGCAGATCCTTTTATCTCTCTCTATGTCAGCTTCTATACATTCCTGTTCTCTGGCTTCTATTCCTTCAATGGCCTCTTGCATCTTATCCATTCTGCTTATAAATCCTTCCAGGGTTTGTTTCACTTCTGTGATCTCCTTCCTGACATCTGTGATCTCCCTGTGGACTTCATCCCATTGCTCTTGCATTTTTCTCTGCATCTCTGTCAGCATGTTCATGATTTTTATTTTGAATTCTTTTTCAGGAAGACTGGTTAGGTCTGTCTCCTTCTCACGTGTTGACTCTGTGATCTTTGTCTGCCTGTAGTTTTGCCTTTTCATGGTGATAGAGATAGTTTGCAGAGCTGGTACGAGTGACCGCTGGAAGAGCTTTCCTTCTTGTTGGTTTGTGGCCTTCATATGCTGAGAGAATAGCGACCTCTAGTGGCTTGTGCTGAGCAGCTGTGCACATACAGGGCTTCTGCTACCTGCCTGGTCGCTATGGAGTTTATCTCGGCTGTTGCTGTGGGCGTGGCCTGGCTGGGGCTGCTCCTCCAAAATGGTGGAGCCCGGTTGGAGGGGGAGTGACCTGGAGGCTATTTATCTCCATAAGGGGCCTCTGTGCTCCCTATTGCCCAGGGGGTTAGAGTGCCCCGAGATCCCCAGATTCCCTGCCTCTGGGCTAAGTGTCCTGTCCTGCTCCTTTAAGACTTCCAAAAAGCACTCTCCAAACCAAAACAACAACAGCAACAACAAAAGAGAAAAAAAAAGAAGGAAAAAAACGCGCAATTTTCTTTGTCCTCAGGCACCGGTCTCAGACACCCGCTCACAGGTCTTGCTGCCCTCTTTCCCTAGTAGGGGTCCCTGTCCCTTTAAGTCTTCCAAAAATCACTCGCCAAAAAAAAAAAAAAACCACTCCCGTTTCTTTGTTCTCCAGTGTCAGCGTCAGGCACCTGCTCACCGGTCCTGCTGCCCTGTTTCCCTAGTATCCAGGACCCCACGCATGCACTGTGCGCTGTTGTCCAGAGTCCTGGGCTCTCTTTCCCTCCCTGCTTACTCCTCTCCACCCGCCAGGGGCTGGGGGTAGGGGTGCTCGGGTCCCGCCGGGCCGGGGCTTGTATCTTACCCCCTTCGCGAGGCGCTGGGTTCTCACAGGTGTGAATGTGGTCTGGATGTTGTCCTGTGTCGTCTGGTCTCTATTTTAGGAAGAGTTGTGTTTGTTATATTTTCATAGATATATGTGGTTTTGGGAGGAGATTTCCGCTGCTCTACTCACGCCGCCATCCTGGCTCTGCCCCCCTATTTTCATTTTTTGATATCAGAATTCATTAACAACTTAAGTTCCAGTTATTACAAATATAGTTAAGTAGTTTCATGAGAAACACAAATTTAAATTTAACCATTCTTAGTGAGATATTGAGTCACTGACAGTAGAGATATTTGTTTTCAGGCCACAGGAGTTAACATGGATTAGTGGTAAAAAGCAAAAACAAAAAAGCGTACATTTGTGGACACTGTAAACCATCCGGAGAAATAAACTTCAGAGCAATTTGAACAGGGAAAGCTGAAGAAACCGAGGAAGGGACAACAGGGAAGGGGGCACACAGGCAGAGTGCAGAGGATTTTCAGGGCAGTGAAAATACATTATAAGATATTATAATAGTGGATGTATGTTGTTATATATATTTGTCCACCTCTGTAGCACGTACACCACCAAAAATGAATCCTAAAATAAACCATGAAGTTTAAGTGATTACGATGCATCAGGGTAGGTATATCCTCGGTAAAAAAAAAATAATGATAATACCACTCTGGTGAAGGATGTTGATAATGGGGGAGGCAATGTATGTGTGAGAACAGGGAGTGTATGGGAAATCTCTGTACCTTCCTCTCGATTTTATTGTAAACTAAAGCTTCTCTAAAAAATTTAAGTCTTTAAAAATGTTTTCAGGGAAAACAAAGACAAAGAAGACTGAGTATCTTTGTAACTCCCAGAAACACTCTATTCCACCCTTCAAGTCAATACGTCGATAGCGACTTTGATGATTCTTTCCTAGATTCCCTAGGTAGAGCTGAACCCTTCTTTCTCACGTCCTACTGGTCTTTGCAGCTATCGGAGACATTGCAGAAGTCACCATCCTGCCGTCTCTGCTGCTGCTCTTACTCTTCCTACAATATTTTCTTACAGCACCTGAACCCTGATAAAATCAGACTACGTCACTCCTCTGCTTCAACTCTGTCACTGACTTTCCTCAGCTAATGAATTAAAGGCAAATTCCTTGCCACCGTCTACAGTAATCTGTAGAATGAGCTCCTACCTCACCTACTCTACTGAACTCATCTCCTCTATTTTTGTGATGTTTATTAGCGTCCAACTTTCTTTTGGATCTTCAAATTGTTCAAAGCATATAAAGCTTATATTGTCTTTAATGAATAGCTCCCAAAAGCACTAGAAATAAATTAAGTGCATTAAGTAGAAGTTCTAGTTTTATATTATTTTCATGTCTATCTCTCTTGTACATCCTAAATTTCTAAAAGTACTCTTTTAGTCTCTATATTTATAGCTTTAGCAGTATGTCTATTAAAATACTAATAAGTGCTTGAATGAATAGGTACATCATTAATGTTTAATTTGTCATGTGTTATCTTAAAGCTGTTCAGCATCCGAGGAATTACCTTCTTGCTGGAATGATAGCAGCAATGTCTAAGTGCAAACTCAAGCTGTCAACTTTATTTGTTGGTAAACCTATAATCTAATTTTACAGTTTCTTCAAATTCAAGTCCTTCCTTCTGAATTGATAATCTTACTGTCTAATAGCTGTCACAGTTTCCTCTTCATTGCAATTCTGTATGTATAATATCTTCATGTTTATGTTATTAGGAATAGATATTAAAACATCTTGAGGATTGCATATGTTATCTCTTCTGTAGGTAGTAACATCTCATTTATATCTAGAAATATGGGCAAGCAAAAGTATTTTATTTTACATTAAGACATCTGTAAAAAGGAAAATAAAATAAATCCCTTTTATTATCTAACTTTTTGGCTAACAGGAACTCACTTCTATTTTGTTCTTTCCAATTTACAGCAGCCTTTTTTGGCTGCACTGTACTTTTCTTCACATTCCCTCTTGCCAAGAAGAAATCTGTCTGTGATTTTTAATGGCATTCTTAATTTGCTTTAGGGAGAATTATTTTTCTGTGACAAAATAGGCATGCAAATTGCACTATTGGAAAAGGTGTTGTCTTTCCTGTTCCAAGATGAACCTCCTACTGTGAAAATTCAGGGGCAGGAAAAGTAGCAAACTTCCTGGCTAGAACCCATATCAAGTGTGGTTTCTGTCATTTTGAGAGCTTATTTCAATTTGTGATTCCCTCTCTGACCCAGATCAGCTTTATAACTTTATTTTCTCAATAGCTACCCATGTCTGATCTGTGATGACTGGGTAACATGCTCATTAGCCTGCAACTGTAATTTTCAAATGTCTTCCTTCTGACTTATTTGCTATGAAAGTTGATGTTCACCTGTCTGCTTTATTTGATGACTCACAGTTCTATTTCATTTTATTTATTTATAGCAAATATGTTATAAAATGCCCAATTATATGGAAATTTAAAAGAATGGTTTAATTAGCACTCATATGTTCCTTATATAGGTCTTCAATGTATTAAGACTTCCCATCTTTTGGTATATTTTCCTGAAATATTTTAAATTAACTTTCAGATATCTCAATGATCACCTCTAAAAGTTTCATTATACTTTAGTAAAATACAATGAAAATTTAATTGAAATTTCCTTACATAAACACAATTTTATTACCAAACAAAATGAATAATAGTTATCATAATTTAATAAAAACTTCCTACTCAAATTTCTCCAAATTTCCTAAATTATCACAGATGATTTGCTTTTGGTTGTGCTTTGCGTGTCACATTTAATCTAAAACAGACCTACAGTTTTGTGACACTGATTTGTTAAAAACCAAGTCAGTTTTTCCTACAAAATGTTCCAACTTTGAGTCTTGATGACTGCTTTCTCATGGTGTCACTTCATTTGTTCCTCTGTCTCCTGTAATTCCTATAAATTGGAATTAAATCTGAACCCTTGATGAGTTTCAGATTAAATGTTTTTGGAAAGAATAGTTAATGGGTAATTATATATAGTTTGTTTTTTGATATAGGATATACTTAATAGTTGGCTGTTCTACATTACTTATGTTAATGAATGGGTTCAAGTGGTAAGTGTTTATTTTATTTTTTATAACTTTTTTTATATTTTCAAGCTTTGGGCAAGTTATAAGAACATAACAAATAACAAATATATAAACCTTTTACCAGATTCCCCAACTAACTATATTCTGTACTTTTTTGTTTTATCCTCTTTTTATTCATGTATGCACACACACACACACACATTTGTTTTTTATTTAAAACATTTATTTGAGAAATTTAAGAGTAAATTAGAATGTCATACCATTTTACTCCTAAGCACTGGAGTCATATAGAACTGCTTATTCTGGTTAGGATTGTCACTGTGGTAAAACGACTTATTTGTTTGAATCTCAATATCCTGATCTATGAAAGAAATGGCATTGCCTATCTTATCAGACTAATGTGGGGAATAGAGATATTGTCATGTACCTAAACTGTTGTAGGCATTGAGCAATTAGTAACTATGACTGTCATTTTTATTACGTGCTAAACTATGCTCCAAAATTTTTATTTTAAATCCTATCTTAATATTTGCTACTACTTGTGATTGACAAATGATCGTAAAAAAGAAAACACATCAGAAAACACACAGAAAAACATCCATGCAACAAATCGCTTTGGGACAATATTATAGGTGATACAAAAGAGGTGGTACAGAAAACATACTGCTGCTGTATTTCCACCACAAATACTCTTAGTCTTTCCACAGTCTCTTTGCTAAGCAATCATCTTGTGGCGTTTTCAATGCTGCTTCTAACTCTCTAGAGCAATAAGACTCTTTCTCCTTTTATTTTCAACAACTCGCTATTTTTGGCCCCTGCCAAACCCCTACCACCTGCGCCCTCTCAAAAACACTGATCATGCCGACTTCCTAATCTAGGCCTGAACACAGTAAAAAGGCCAAGATAGAAAACTGTTGCTGACATTCAGGAAGTTTAACTTTCCATTTCTCAGTGTTCATCTGCTTCATACCAGGATTCCCAGACTTGAGTGACCACCAAGATCAGTCATGAAATTTCATATCTATTCAAGACTTTGTAATTCACAAAACTATTTCAGAGATGTTACTTCATTTGATGCTCAAAAATGGTTCTCTAAGGTGTTCAAGGTAGAAATTATTGTGCACATTTTAATAATAAGTAATCTCAATCCAGGAAATTTCAATGACTAATCTGAATTAACATAGCTGAAACATTGATGAGGACATGAACTGGTTTCCTCTAACTCCATCCCCTTGCTATTCCCGCTCTATAAACTTACTGAACTGCTTTATTGTTTCTGTTGGGATTCCCAGATTTCCTTAAAAGACTTTGGTGTCCATGATGATGAAATCAGGTTCTTCATGAGAGCAGGTTGGCGTTAGCCCCACCTTTCATGGGAATATAAAGAAGAACTGGAGTTCCTTGTTCCCAATTCTTCTACTCATAGTGATACATATTTATCTACATTGTGATTTCTTTTAAGCAGCTATTTCTTCCATGTCTGAATCTTTGAACACAATTCAAGGGGCCATCCATTCTCAGCTTAAGACCACTTCAAATGCAGAAAAGGATTTATGACAGAAAAGAAGCTCATCACTAAGAGAGAAATTGCCTCTAATTATTTTTTTAATCAAGGAGCAAATAACTTCCCTTCCCTACCATGCTCTATCATCTAGGTTACCACATCAGGTCTCATTGCTTTAAATAACACATCTCTGATAATAATGCACCAGAGTACATTGCAGTCCTCAACACCCAACAACTCCAGGCATACATGCTCAATTCCTACATGACATTTCTAATTTTATGTTTAAATGACCTCGCAAAATTAACATCCCTAGAAAACAAACTTCTGAACTCTATCTATCTCCAAAATTACCCTTCTCCTCCCACATTGTTCCACATCTCAGTAAATATCAATTCCACATTTCCACCTACTCAGGCCAAAAAATCTTAGAGTCATCCTTGATTACTCCAAGTCAATTTTCCAACAAATTCTGTTTGTGCTCTCATCAGAAAGTTACTATTCTTATTATCTAATTCTATTTATCTCTACAGAACTTGTCACTACCCAACAAACAATATATTTTACTTGTTTGTTGATCTATGGTCTGTTATCCCCGGCAGTATAAATCTCCCTGTGGGAAGAATGTTTGTTCTCCAATGTATTTCCAGCAAATAGAACATCAAGCATATAGTAAGCACTCCATAAATTAGTTTGAATAGATTAATTCAGTATAATACATTTCATTATGCATTTGACCAATGAGAAAAAAAGACTGGAATTAAAAAGTAACCTGTTCAAAGGAATACAGGATGTGACAGTGCCTAATAAGGACGAAAGGAAATCCTGGTTTATAAGGACTGCTAGCTGAATCACACCAACGTGTCCGAAAGCTGAAAAGAACTGCTTACTTAGACTTGATCCAGTTGGTGAAGGTCAGTGGTTAAATATCTATTCTCATCATTCCTATTGTGTTTTTATGAGCTCTGCTAAATTAACATTTAGTGGTACACTCGCAATAAAAATGTTATTTGAGTTTGGTAGGCAATAGTTGCATATTAAAACATTTATTGTTAAATTCCAAGTCAGACAATGCCTACTCAAAGATGACAACTCTTTTTTTTTATTTATTTTTTATTTTGGTATCATTAATCTACAATTACATGAAGGAGATTATGTTTACTAGGCTCCCCCCCTCACCAAGTCCCCCCCACATACCCATTCACAGTCACTGTCCCTTAACATAGTAAGATGCTGTAAAATCACTACTTGTCTTCTCTGTGTTGCACAGCCCTCCCCATGCCCCCCCAACACTATACATGTTAATTGTAATGCCCCCTTTCAAAGATGACAACTCTTAAGAGTTTATTAAATTATTAAAGCTTGAGGCCATGATGGTGAAGGAGGAAGGTATATTGGGGATAATAATTTAGAACTTTACATTGGAAGATTTTAAAGTAGACCACAAATGATTTCTTCTGAAAAATAGAAAAATTTAAATTTCAAAAATCTTATGATTGTTGTGAGGAAAGGAGTACTTATAATGGCATGTAAGGTGAAGTTCTCAGATGGTATAGATATTTCAGTTAAAAAAATAATGTTCCCTTAATGCTTCTTCTAGAACTTATTAGGCAGAGTGACAGCCACAGAAATCCTGGCTAATCAGATAAATATGCAAATCACTTATAGATCATGGTTAATTTGTCTGTGATCCTTGGTGTGAAGTATTAATTTAGGTGAGCAGAAAAAAGAAGCAACTATAGATTGATGGATTTTTTTAAAAAAGAGCAATAAATCTACAACTGAAAATAAAGAGTAGAGCCATCAGGAAACAAGACAGTTTATTAAATGTTTTCAAGTTGAGGTGAATGGTAGAATACTGTCAGATGAGGTGACAGCTACCACCTAAATATGCCCGAAGAGTGGTAATGGAGGAAGGAGATATCATAAGTCTCTGGTCTTGGAATTTGCATGTGCAATGAAAGGCAGAAGAGAAATGGGCTGAAAACAGGATTATTAAATATCAACATAGGGACTCTGACATTACCTTATCTATGTTATGTTCATTTGAAAAGTTGTATTAAGCAAGTTTCTTAGCTTAAGGAATATAATCTTTCTTAAGCTGATTTAAATAGAAAAAGGAATACATAGGAATGGTACTGTGTAGCTCACAGCATTTCTGGGAAGGCTGAAGAACCAAAAAATGGACAGAAATAATAACAATGGCACAGTAAGATGCCAGAACATGGAAACACATTTCAGATGTTCTCTCAGGACAAGTCCAGTCTGAAGTACCACCACGGAGCATCAGATGCCAGGGCTGCACTGAGACTACTGCTGGCGATGGTTGAAGAAGCCTCCAACAATGAATTCTCTACTTTCTGGTCCCCTGAGTCACTAAACTATAGGATCAGAACTCCAGGGTGATGCCGCTGATTAGCCTTGCCTAGTTCCTGTGCGCACGTCCTGGCTGCCAGGGTTCCAGAAAAAGTAGGATCTGTTTTCTATATAAGCAAAGCAGTGTCTGCCATCAATATTTCTTTACTGAGCTCAGATATTGGTAAGCAAAGGACATAACATTTAAACATTGAGAAACACTCAGTAATTGTTAGAATGAGGAAGAAGTAAATGGGAGTCTAGAGATAATATTCATGTGTGCATTAATTCTATGCATATAGTTACAGAGAGTTTGGTATAACTAATTCATATAATTTTATAAAATTAATAAATATATTTAGTGAGAAGAACTAAAGCTAGAGAAAGATGCATTTGGTTTGGCTGTTATTCTAGGATGGAGAGGGTAACTGAGAAAATGGACAGATTTTCACTGTAAATACTTCTTTCCTATTTGACTTTGTCACATCCATGTATTTGATCACTTCAGTTAAAATGTAATGCATTTGATCACAGAATTATGAATTTACATAACAATAACAGAGGTTGTACTGAAGACTGTCCAAGACTCTAAACCTGGGATTCCATGATTCTGTGATATAATGATTTCAAATCACAAGTATAGAATCTGTGGCAATTTCTGGAAGCTCCTTCTTATCTGACATCATTAGTCATCAAGGAAATGCAAATTGAAACCACAGTGAGATGTCAACACTTCACACCTCTAATGTGATTATAATCAACTAGTTAAATAATAAGTAATAAAGTTGAGGATGCAGAGGAGTGGAACCATCTCAAACAACTGCTGGGAATGTAAAGAATGAGCTACTTTGGAAAACAGTTTAGCAGTTCCTCAAATTGTTAAGCAGAATTACCATGGGACCCAGCATCTGCCTCTCAGTTATATACTCAGAAGAAAGGAGAACACATATCCATATAAAAACTTGTACAGGAACTTTCACAGAAGGATTTTCATGATAGTCAAAAAGTAGAAAACCCCAAATGCCCATCAACTGAAGAACACGTAATGTGTGGTATGTCCATACAACTGAATTTTTTTTTCTTTTTCTTTTTCTTTATTTATTTATTTTGTTTTTTTTTTTGAGAGGGCATCTCTCATATTTATTGATCAAATGGTTGTTAACAACAATAAAATTCTGTATAGGGGACTCAATGCACAATCATTAATCCACCCCAAGCCTAATTCTCAACAGTCTCCAATCTTCTGAAGCATAACGAACAAGTTCTTATATGGTGAACAAATGCTTATATAGTGAGTAAGTTCTTAGATGGTGAACAGTACAAGGGCAGTCATCACAGAAATATTTTTAAGCCATAAAAATGAAATAAATTTTGATATGTGCTACAAAATGGATGAACTTTGAAAACAACATGTTAAGAGATTCCTGTCATGAAAAAATCCTACATTATTGTATAATTCATTTTATACCAAATAGCTAGAATAGTTACAGCTGTAGACCAGTAAACAGATTGGTGGCTGCTTAAGGCTCAGAGAGAGGGAAGCTGGAGGTGATATGGTATCTAAAGGATATGGGGCTTGTTTTGGGGGTAATAAAAATATTCTAAAATCAACAGTTGGGATAGTTACACAAATTTGTGAATACACTAAAACTGTTGAATTGTCTGCTTGAAATGGGTGAATTGTGTGGTATGTGAATTTTATCTTGACAAAGCTGTTATTATATAAAGTAAGAAGACAAACTATACGGTGCTTTTATGGCAGATCATATGAAATACCTCATGGAGAAGAAGGAAATAAATCAGCAGCCCTAGCACTTGAAAACGAAGTTGAGTCTACCTAAGTATAGACAAGGATAAAGCAGTCTGGGGAAGTAATTAAGCAGCTTATTAATGATCTGACTCAAATATGCTGATGGTGAATGCTGTTGATAGAATAGTCATTAAGGCCTTAGGATAAACCAGTTTCAAATTAGAGTTTACTAATGCCCAGGGACCCTGGTTAAAAGACGTGACTGCCTGGAAGAGAGAAGTAGAGGAACTGCTGGAGTTGTGTTGTCCAGAAGGGAGTCAAACTCTGGGAAGGATAAAATATGAATAGATTTTTTCTTAATTAAATAAACTGATTCTCAATTCCATAAAGGAAAATAAGCATGAATAGCCAGAGGGTAAAAAAAGAAATAATGGAGAGTTATTCTTATAAGATATTGGAATGTATTATAAAGTCATAATAAAACAGTATGGTATTTTTGTTTTACAAAAGTACATCTTCATTGTCTTTCAGTGTTCTTGAATTATACAGACACCTACTCATATAAACTCAGTCTTCATGTTAAATATAAATCACACAGAAAACTACAAACAGATCAGCAAAACTGCTGGGAAATCTCTCCAAGCCATGAATCCTTATTTAAAACTGTACATAAAGATGATGAAACTGTCTTAAATCACCATACTCTAAAAATTGTTAACTGCAGCCAAATAAATGTTTAAAGAAGTAATAAAGGGAAAAGTGATATGGCATAAAACTCATAAATTGATAGGTCAATGGAACTGAGTGAAAAAGTAGGACAAACCCAAGGATATAGAGATATTTAGTTTTTTTATAAGATTTTAAATCAATGGAGAAAACATGAAGTAATCAACAAATGGCATTCAAGCAGTTGGTAAATCATATAGGAAAAAATAAGATTGAATCTATTTCTCATAATTTCAACAGCATAAATTTTAGTTTGAATCAAGTTTAAACAGGAAAAATATATATATAGTACAAGACGACATAATGCATTTTATTGCCCTCATGGGTAGGCCTTTCTAAATGTGAAACAATATCCAGAGAAAAGATTGATAAATTTCCTAAGTGTTGAATATATCCTGAAAACAGAAATTACCATCAGTAAAAGAGCTCCACCACTCTGGGTCGATACTTGTATCTTACATATTTACACTTTTGTATTATACTTTACATCTCACACACACACACACACACACACACACCCCACACACACATGCATGCTTCATAAATAGTGATAAAAAAGTTAAGTGCATAAAGATGCCTGAAAAATACATATGAAATAATCAACAAGAAAAGTAATAACACAAATACAGATAACTCATCGGGAAAGAGGACACTTTGAGGAGTTGTAATGGATTGAAAGGAAGAGAGGAAGAGAATGACTTGGTTTAGAATTGAGGCAGAGGACGAATATGGGAGGGAGACAGGAACCATTCTAACTAAAGGCCTTCTACTTTCTGAGGTAGTGACTATGACCTTACTTCATCCACAATGATATGCAATCAGCCTCAACCTACCCCAACCATTCTTAAGCAAAAAGGAGAATTTGCAGGGGTATGGACTGGTTTATGACTACCACAGATTAGAGTATATTTGTATGTTTTCATGACTTACAAACACAGAGAAATATGCACACATCTTATTCTTGTATTGTGCTAGTGTATGTCTGTATACTTGAGTGCCTTTAATAGTATATGTAACTCTCATTTCCCCCCTATAACATAGCATAATAATCTGCTGAGTAAATTACCCTAATTTAAAGCCTTTGATTTCTCTTACTCTTTTTTCCCCCTAAGACCTATGCTTCAATATCTCTGGAATTGCATGCAGCTAAAAATAAATAAATAAACTTAATTAAAAATAAAATATTACTTATTAAACAAGCAATGAATAATTTTTGAGAAGCATGTGTTTTCAGTATGTTAGCCATTCTACCTCAACATGCATTTCTTTATTTCGAATCTGGCTCTAATGTCTGGTGGTACATCAAATGATTTCATGTCCTGTATTTATGCTATTTTCCTGCCTGCTTTCACAGATATAACACCTATTTATGATCAAGTAGAGGGGTCTGTGAAATGATGACATTACTGACAAAAGGAAGCTGTGGGTGACACCATTTCACACCATTAATGGCATAGTAGGGGTCAGTTCACATGAAGACAATGGCAAACCTTCAGAAGCTGCTATGCCGGACTCAGGCTAAGAGCTTTTCCCTCGTGGATAGAGAGTTGCAGGGATGCTGATTAATTTGACTTCACTAGCGTGTAGAGGGTAAAGATCTAGTATGTGTTGCTACATTGACCAGCTTCAAAACTGCTAGTATTCGACCTGGAGCATGTTACTGTACTTCAGTTTCACCATTTTCAAAATAGTAATAATGAGTTTTTTGTAATGATTGTATTCATGAGTTTAAAATACCTACAGTGGGGTCTACTAAAAATATAAGATGATAAATATGAACTGTTTGCATAAATGGAAATGACAAGACTCTCAGAACCAAAAGATGAAGTCCGAATATACAGATTAGATGGGGAAGGTGGGAAAGTCACCATTAGTATGCTGACGACTTTGAGTTTAGATTAAACAATTGTCATCTTGAGTTTAGATTAAATAGTTGTCATCTAAGAGGTAGCAGGCTATTAAAAAGAGAACGATCTTCAGAATCAGATTGGCTGATTTTCCGTTATAATGCTGACATTTGCCAGCTGTGTGGCTTTAGGCACTTAGTGGTTTTTAACTAATTAACCGGTATTAACTTGGTGGTTACTGTCTTCCTAGTATAATATAGCAGGTGCTGGGAATAAAGAAGTGCGCAAAAGAGAGAAAATTTCTTTCCTCCTGGAGCTCACATTCTAGATGTGGCCTGTGTGAGTTATCTAGGATTACAGTGAACTTCTGGCTTGACATCTCTAATTCCAAAGCCGCAACCTTAGCAGATCTGGAGAACACTGAAAAGCTGTCCCACCTACATGGCTCTGCATGAAGATACTGGCTAGCTCTCTTGGCACAGCTGTGGAAGGGATTACTTGCCTATAACACTGACATTCAGCCAAATATAAGGATCCAGGGAGGAATTATATTCATATAATGACCATTAAGAAAAGAGAAAAACTCTACACAAAAGGAATTACCTTATGAAAAAGTTGTGTTCTTTTTAACATGTTAGGGGAACTGATAGGCGAAAGATAGAAAAGACAAGGTCTCTGACTTTAAGTTGCTCAAAAACTAGTCAAGTTATAATTTAACATGCAACACTGGCAGCCATATGGTCAAAGGAAAGTACTATAGGAGCACACAGAGTAGGCCTTCCCCATGTACATAGGCAAGACAGACTGGAAAACCAGAAAGTTATGTGTGAGGACAAGAAACAGAAGTATACAGACAAACACGAGCAAGGAGCCTTTCAGACAGTCATAGTGTGTGCAACGCATTGTACACAAAATGGCTAGTGGGTTTAAAAATGATGAGAATTTTCAGTGACAAGCACCCTTTCTTGCTTAACACCTGACATCATACAATTCTAGCTATTTACAACCTCTACAACCTGGCATTGGATGGGTTTGGTTGAAGCATAACAGTGAGGTAGAGAATAAACAGGTATATCTGGAAACTTAAGCCCAAATTCTGAAGTTTGTGTATGCTATTCTTTTATTTAGTTTTTTTATTAAAGTATCATTGATATACACTCTTATGAAGATTTCACATGGAAAACGTTGTTACTACATTCACCCATATTATTAAGTCCCCCCCCCTTACTCCATTGAAGTCACTGTCCATCAGTATAGTAAGATGCCACAGAGTCACTAATTGTCTCCTCTGTGCTACACTGTCTTCCCCCCATGACCCACCCCCACACAGTGTGTATTAACCATAATAATGCTCAATCCCCTTCTCCTTCCCTCCCAACTAACCCTCTCCCATCCCTCCCCTTTGGAAACCACTAGTCCCTACTTGGAGTCTCTGAGTCTGCTGCTGTTCTGTTCCTTCAGTTTTGCTTCATTTTTATACTCCACAAATGAGGAAAATCATTTGCTACTTGTCTTTCTCCACCTGGCTTATTTCACAGAGCATAATACCTTCTAGCTCTATCCTTGTTGTTGCAAATGGTAGGATTTGTTTTCTTCTTATGGATGAATAGTATTCCATTGTGTATACGTACCACCTCTTCTTTATCCATTCATCTACTGATGGACACTTAGGTTGCTTCCATATCTTGACTATTGTAAATAGTGCTGCAGTAAACATGGGGGTGCATGTGTCTTTTTGAATCTGAGATCTTGCATTCTTTGGGTAAATTCCTAGGAGTAGAATTCCTGAGTCAAAAGGTATTTCTATTTTTAGTTTTTTGAGGAACTTTCATGTTGCTTTCCATAATAGTTGAACTAATTTACATTCCCACCAGCCGAGTAAGAGGGCTGCCCTTTCTCCGCATCCTCACCAGCATTTGTTGTTTCAAGCCTTCTTGATGTTGGACATCCTACCTGATGTGAGGTGATAGCACATTGTGGTTTCAATTTGCATTTCCCTGGTAATTAATGATGTGGAGCACCTTTTCATGGGCCATCTGAATTTCTTCTTTAGGGAATTGTCTGTTCATATCCTCCACCCATTTTTTAATAAGGTTATGTGCTTTTTGGGTGTAGAGTTATGTGAGTTCTTCATATCTTTTGGATGTTAACCCCTTGTCAGATATGTCATTTGCAAATATATTGTCCCATACTGTAGGATGCCTTTTTGTTCTGATGGTGTCCTTTGCTGTATAGAATCTTTTAGGTTGATGTAGTTCCATTTGTTCATTTTTGTTTCTCTGGCCTGAGTAGATGCATTCAGGAAAGAGTTGCTCATGCTTATATTCATGAGATTTTTGCCTATGTTGTCTTCTAAGATTTTTATAGTTTCATGACTTACATTCAGGTCTTTGATCCATTTTGTGTTTACTTTTGCATATGGGGTTAGACAATAACCCAGTTTCATTCTCTTACATGTAGCTGTCCCATTTTGCCAACACCAGTTGTTGAAGAACTAGGTTGTCATTTCCCCATTGTATATCCTTCGGCTCCTTTTTGGTGTATTAATTGATAATATATGCTTGGGTTTATATCTGAGCTCTCTAATCTATTCCATTGGTCTATGGGTCTGTTCTTGTGCCAGTACCAAATTGTGTTGATTACTGTGGCTTTGTAGTAGAGCTTGAAGTCAGGGAGAGTAATCTCCTCAGCTTTACTCTTCCTTCTCAAGATTGCTTTGGCTATTTGGGGTCTTTTGTGGTTCCATATGAGTTTATAACTATTTGTTCTAGTTCATTGAAGAATGCCATTGGTATTTTGGTAGGGATTGCATTGAATCCGTGCATTGCTTTAGGCAGGATGGCCATTTTGACAATATTAATTCTTCCTATCCATGAGCATGGCATGTGTTTCCATTTATTGGTTTCTTCTTTAATTTCTCTCATGAGTGTCTTGTAGTTTTCAGGGTACAGGTCTTTCACCTCCTTGGTTAGTTTTATTCCTAGGCATTTTATTCTTTTTGATGTAACTTTGAATGGAGTTGTTTTCTTGTTATCTCTTTCTGCTAGTTCATCGTTAGTATATAAGTAGGTTTTTGATTACCAATTCAATTTCGTTGCTCATAATTGGTCTGTTCAGATTTTCTGTTTCTTCTGGGGTCAGCCTTGGAAGATTGTATTTTTCTAGAAAGTTGTCCATTTCTTCTAGGTTATCAAGTTTGTTAGCATATAATTTTTCATAGCATTCTCTTGTAATTCTTTGTATTTCTGTGGTGTCCATAGTGATATTTCCTTTCTCATTTCTGATTCTGTTTATGTGTGTAGACTCTCTTTTTTTCTTGATAAGTCTGGTTTATCTATATTGTTTATTTTCTCAAAGAACCAGCTCCTGGTTTCATTGATTCTTTCTATTGTTTTATTCTTCTCAATTTTATTATTTCTGCTCTAATCTTCTTGCAATTTCTGCAACTCCTCCTTCTACTGACTTTGGGTCTCATTTGTTTTCTTTTTCTAGTTTCATTAATTGTGAGTTTAGACTGCTCATATGGGATTGTTCTTCTTTCCTGGGGTAGGCCTGTATTTCAGTAGACTTTCCTCTTAGCACGGCCTTCGCTGCATCCCACAGATTTTGTGGTGTTGAATTATTGTTGTCATTTGTCTCCATATATTGCTTAATCTCTGTTTTTATTTGGCCATTAATCCATTGGTTATTTAGGAGCATGTTGTGGAGCCTCCATGTGTTTGTGGGATTTTTTTGTTTTCTTTGCATAATTTATTTCTAGTTTCATACCTTTGTGGTCTGAGAAGCTGGTTGGTATAATTTCAATCTTTTTGTGGCCTAGTATATGATCTATTCTTGAAAATGTTCCATGTGCACTTGAGAAGAGTGTGTATCCTGCTGCTTTTGGTTGGAGTGTTCAGTAGACGTTTGTTAGGTCCAACTCTTCTAATGTGTTGTTCAGGGTCTTTGTTTCATTACTTATTTTCTGTCAGGTTGATCTGTTCTTTAGAGTAAGTGGTGTGTTGAAGTCTCCTAAAATGAATGCATTGCCTTCTATTTCCCTCTTAATTCTGTTGGTATTTGTTTTATATATGTAGGTGCTCCTGTTTTGGGTGCATAGGTATTTATAATGGTTATATCCTCTTGTTGGACTGACCCCTTTATCATTATATAATGTTCTTCTTTGTCTCTTGTTACTTTCTTTGTTTTGAAGTCTATTTTGTCTGATACAAGTACTGCAACTCCTGCTTTTTTCTCCCTATTAGTTGCATGAAATACCATTTTCCATCCCTTTACCTTAGTCTGTGTATGTCTTTGGGTTTGAAGTGAGTCTCTTGTAGGCAGCATATAGATGGGTCTTGTGTTTTTATCCATTCAGTGACTCTTTGTCTTTTGATTGGTGCCTTCAGACCATTTACTTTCAGTGTGATTGTCAATAGATAGGTACTTTTTGCCACTGTAGGCTTTAGATTCATGGTTACCAAAGGTTTAAAGGTAACTTCCTTACTAACAATCTAATATAACTCACTTAGTATGCTATTACAAATACAATCTAAAGATTCTTTTCTTTTCTTCCTCCTCTTTCTTCTTCCTCCATTCTTTATATATTAGGTATCATATTCTGTACTCTTTGTCTATCCCTTTACTGACTTTGGGAGAAGTTGATTTAATTTCACATCTGCTTAGTAATTAATTGGTCTACTTTCTTTACTGTGGTTTTATTTCCTCTGATGACAGCTATTTGGGAACACTTCCATCCATATCAGTCCCTCCAAAATACAAATATAGATCATTTGTGGGAGGTAAAATCTCTCACCGTTTGCTTATCTGGAAATTGTTTAATCCCTCCTTAAAAATTTATTTTTATTTTTATTTTTATTTTTATTTATTTATTTATTTTTTAGATAATTATTTTTTATTGAAGGGTAGTTGACACATAGTATTACATTAGTTTCAGGTGTACAACACAGTGACTGAACATTTATATACATAATAATTCTAGGTACCAGCTATCACCATACCAAGTTGTTACAATATTTTGACTATATTCCTTATGCTATACCTTACATCCCGGTTACCTATTTATTTTACAATTGGGAGTGTGTACTTTTTTTTTTTTTTTGTGAGGGCATCTCTCCTATTTATTGATCAAATGGTTGTTAACAACAATAAAATTCTGTATAGGAGACTCAATGCTCAATGTATAATCATTAATCCACCCCACGCCTAATTTTTGTCAGTCTCCAATCTTCTGAAGCATAACAAACAAGTTCTTACATGGAGAACAAATTCTTACATAGTGAATAAGTTACATGGTGAATAGTACAAGGGCAGTCATCACAGAAACTTTTGGTTTTGATCATGCATTATGAACTATAAACAGTCAGTTCAAATATGAATATTTGTTTGATTTTTATACTTGATTTATATGTGGATACCACATTTCTCTCTTTATTATTATTTTTAATAAAATGCTGAAGTGGTAGGTAGATGCAAGATAAAGGTAGAAAACTTAGTTTAGTGTTGTAAGAGAGCAAATGTAGATGGTCAGGTGTGTGCCTGTAGACTATGTGTTAATCCAAGCTAAACAAGGGCAATAAAACATCCACGGATGCAGCAGATTTCTCTCAGAACAGGTGGGGGGGAGGTTCTAAGCCTCACCTCTGTTGATCCCCAATTTCTCACCTGATGGCCTCCCTGCGACTGTGCCTATCTTAGGTTGTTCCTTCCTTGAGGAATCTTACCCGTCTCTGGCTAACCAGTCATCTTCCGGGGCCATACAGGGAAATGTAAAGTTGGTAAGTGAAAGAGAAGCCTTATTGTTTGAAAAGGTTAATTTTTTACCTCTTTGCATAGTTATGCCCTGTGGCTTCTATGCCCAGCATTTGTCTCGAGGTATCTTTACCACTTGGAAGAATTGTGATACACGGTAAATTCGATATGAGGCACAAATTCTATTTATGGGTTGTAATTAGGAAGGAAGAAGAAAAGCTATAGAAGTAGCAGGCAGAAGAAAACATGGGAAGATTGATTATTTCTTTGACATATCTTCTTGTAGAGTAACTTCAGCATGTATAGTTTTTAAACTACTAATTAAATTGTGCACATACATTAACATAATAGGAGTACAGTTACATAACCAAAGCAGACCTATAATTACCAGCCATCTCCAGTGAAACCAAGAAAACCAGTTAGGCACCTTAGGCATTTGTGAAAACTTATCTATGATATGGTGGATATTGTCCCACTGAACTTGAACAGTCTGAGAGAAATCAGACAAATTAAAACAACCCATTCCTGGGGACTGTTCACATCCCATATGTTCTTTTAACAGTAAGTAGTCTGTAGTTGTAAGATTTTGGAGCGCTACAATTTGCACTTCTCCTAATTCTTGGTTGAGTTCCAACAGTATAGATCCAGTCAAATTTGTTGTTTTACTGTATGCACAGGCCAGCTTAGATATCTCCTTCTTCATTCCCATGGCAAGTCCAGGAACCAGTGGGATGAGTGCATCTACACCTGTAGCAGTGCATGGATCTTTGTTGGGGTTTTTTGATGATCATCTTCTGGCATGAGTCTTCCAGAGAGTGCTGATGTTGAAAGTTCTTTCTCATATCGTATCTTAGTTCATTTTCGGAGTAGCCAAATTAGGCTTTGATCCTCTGTATAAGCACAAACAAACCCTTTGCCTACACTTTTATATGCCCTTTATACCATTGTGTAGAACTCATTGGAGGTCACCACACAGGAACTGCTTTTTTTTGTTGTTATCATTAATCCACACTTGCATGATGAATATTATGTTTACTAGGCTCTCCCCTATACCAGGTTCCTTAAAATTTAAATAATAATCTTGCCAGGTAGAGTATTCTTGGTTTGAGACCCTTTTGCTTCATTGCATTAAATATATCATGCCACTCCCTTCTGGCCTGTAAGGTTTCTGTTGAGAAGTTGATGTTAGTCTAATGGGTTTTCCTTTGTATGTGGTCTTTTTTCTCTCTCTGGTTGTTTTTAATATTCTGTCTTTATCCTTGATCTTTGCCATTTTAATTATTAGATGTCTTGGTGTTGTCTTCCTTTCGGTTCCTTGTGTTGTGAGATCTGTGCATCTCCATGGCCTGAAAGACTGTCTTTTTCCCCAGATTGGGAAAGTTTTCAGCAATTACCTCCTCAAGCACACTTTCTCTCCTTTTTTATCTCTTGTCTTCTTCTTCTGGTACCCCTATAATGCAAATATTGTTTTGTTTGGATTGGTCACATAGTTCTCTCAATATCCTTTCATTCCTAGAGATCCTTTTTTCTCTCTGTTCCCCCACTTCTCTGTATTCCTGTTCTCTAATTTCTGGTTCATTTACTATCTCCTCTATTTAATCGAATCTGCTTTTAAATCCCTCCATTTTATGTTTCATTTCATATACTGTATTCTTGAATGTTTGTATCTTACTCCTGAATTCCTCCCTGAGTTCTTGAGTATTTTTCTGTTGATCCATGAGCATGTTTATTTTTATTTTGAAATCTCTTTCAGGAAGATTGATGAGTTCAGTTTACTTGTCCCTCTTTCCAGTGTTTGTGGGATTTTTTTCTTGAACCAAATTCCTCTGACATTTCATATTTGTAAATTGCGTCCTCTAGTGCCCTGAAGCTTTACTCTGCAGCTGCTCAGCCCCTGGAGCAATGGCAGGGGTTGCAGGTGAGTAGCAATGGTGTCTGCTGGAAGGAAAAAGTTCTTTCCTACTTCGCAGCTACAGTTCCTATCTCCACTGCCAGTGCCAGTGAGCCAAGTGTGCAGGGAGAAGCCTCTATGCTTTGCATTTGTAACTGCCATAGGCAGGGCTGCCCTCTGGCAGGCCTGATGCAATGGTGGGGGCAGGTGGTTTGTGAGTTGGTCTGGTGGGAAGGAAGGTGCAACAGGCTGCATATCATGGTGGGGGCCCTCTTAGATGCATTGTCAGCCAGGGGGATGGAGCACCTGAAGCTCCTGACAGTTCCCAACCTGCTGGGCAGAGTGCACCCGGACAATTTTGTCCACCTTTCCTTTCTCCTGAGCAGCAAGCTCTGTGTAATCCTTGTCCTTTAAACAGCCCCCTCACTGTTAGGAAGTCTCTCAGATGCCTGCCTTTCTTTTGTCCCACAGTGGCTGGATGTGGATCCCTGTTTTCCACAGGCAGCTAGAATCTCAGTGTCTCCAAGTATTCTACCTGTCTTAGTTTTCCAACCCCACTAGTCTCCAGAGTAACATGTAATGTAGGTTCATTCTCCCAGAGCAGATCTCCAGGCCTGGGTGTTCAGCTATCCTAAGCCTCAACCCCAACCCCACTCATTTCTTTTCATCCCTCAGATGAGCTGGGGTGGGGGAAGGGCTTGGGTCCCTCCAGATTACAGCTTTGGTACTTCACCCTTTTCATTGAGGTCTGCTGATTTCTGCACATGTAGACAGTCTGCCACAGCCTTCTTTCCTGTTGCTCTTTCAGGATTTGATGTGTTTGCTGTATTTTCGAATTATATATGGTTTTGTGAGGAGGTTTCTGTCTCATCTCTTACACCCCCATCTTTAATCCTCCTGTGCATGGTATTCTTAAGAGTGTGGACCTTGTGTTTTATGTAATAAGACATTTTAGAAGGTACATAAGCTGAGAAGTGAAGATATTACAACTGATTTGGGGACTATAATCCTAGTAGCCACCTGTATGATAGATAGTAAGCCAAAGATTGAAGGTAGTATGATCATGTCGAATGCTGATATAATAGTTTAAAAGAGGGAGATGAAATCTCAACCTTCTCATGAAAGGTTGGTTTTAAAGAATAATTAGTAGGTCCTATGGATTCAACCCATATTCAACCTATTTTTTACCAGGCATTTTATAGTTTTTGGAGATTTAGCTAAAGAAAAAAAATACAGTCTCTGCCCTCATGCAGCTTACATTGTAATGACTAAAAGCTGAGGAGATATCTGGTATATGATAGGTGCTTAATAAATATTACTGAATGAATAGATGCTTGATTAATTCAAAGAGACAGAGAATGACTCCCATTTAGATTGCCTGAATAGCAAAACCTTTTACACAGATCTGGTATGTATCAGGCACATTTATTATTACTGAAAGTGAAATAAACTAAATCTCTGTACCTTCATTCAGGACATTACCCTTTAACTAAAAAGCCAGGGCTGTGTGTGGGGGTGAGAAAGAGAGAGAAAACCATTTTTAAATGTCAGTACAAAATAAAGGACCAGAAGATGTTCTCTAGTTCTTCATGACGGGGAGGAGAGCCAGTGCCTAAAAGGGGAAATTGCACAGAGGAAATAGGATTTAAGTGGTGATGAGATTAAGTGACTAGAGAAGATATAGATGGGGAAAGAGTGTACCAGTTGGGAGAGCAGTGTAATTAAAATATATGTGGGAAATGTGGGGAATAGACAAGAACATTCTTAGGGCAGGAAAAGGAAACTAGCCCTGGGAGAGGATGATTGTAGAGAGGGCTAAGAGATGCAGCTGTAAGTGAAAGTAGGAAATTGTAAAGGTGGTGTTAATGAGGAGAGATTTTTCATCATAAACACTGCTGAAATCTGTTGCTCTGCTGATTCTTCGTGAAACTGACATATAGCTGAATGTGTCCTGTCAGGGGGAAAAACGGTTCCCCCAACCCTATTAAGGTCCCTGGCCGGGTCTGAAAATTAGACAGTTAAAGACTAATTATGTAACAAGAGAAAAGCCTACATTTAATATAAATTTTATATGACACGGGATGAGGAGCCTCCATAAGGAAATAAGGACCTAAAGAGACAATTACAACCTGAGTACTTTTGTGCTAGATTTGATAGAGTGGTCAGTCATGGAATGATAGGACAAAAAGTATGAGCTAAGATTCTACAGGCATGAGAGTCCAAAGACAGGGCAATGAGGGATGTATGTCATCCTGCTCTAGGGGGAGAGGGTGGTGGCCTGGAACTTCAAGGGGAAGGAAAGCAATTCACGGGGATATGAAAGACTAAATGTTTTATAAACAAATGTTTGCTTGGCCTCACAGAAACAATGGGACACAGAGAGGAATTTTGGCAGCTCTTGCTAAATTCTTCCTTGCCTGCCACTTCTAGTTCATATACTCTTGTTATCTATTGTGGGAGCTCTCCTTCTGGAGTGGGTCCTTTTTTTGGAATTCTTTCTATTCAGTTAAAGAGGAAATCAGAGTTTTTTTCTTAGTTTTTCAGGCCTTGATTGTTTTCATCTCTGACATAATCTGCATGCCCAAGTGGCACATTTTGGGGTGGCCCTCCCTGGGCTCCTACAGTTGTAAGGCTTTCAAATGAGAAGCATGTTTAAAGTAAAGCCATCTGATGTCTGATATGGCCTGTGTGTGAAGGGAAAATGACTTTCTCCAGTAGGAGTTATCACTTTGTAACAATTTATGCAAGCTTTGTTAAGTTGAAAAGGCAAGGGGGGAAAAATGAAAGAGAGAAAAAAACAACTCAGCCATGTCAAAACCAAGCACTTTAAAATGTCAAGTGGGTAACTGCCAATTCTCCTCTCAGTGTGAGCTAAGTACATGAAGGGGTTAAGTCTTGAAACTCCCTTCCGCCTTTGCCCTAGGACTCCTATTTACTTTAATGGAAATCACTTTTCCAAGGCTCCATGCAGGGTTTTGAAACATCCGGTTAAAGGTCATCCTGCAACTCCAAGAATAATAAATTTGCAATTTGTACTTTCCTGACCTCTAGAAATATTTTTGGGTGTCTGAGGCCAAGGAAAACAAAGAAGTGCTTTGAAAGGACTGGGGAGCTATCAACTGATCAATTTAAGTAGGATTATCTGATAATTGGGTAAATACATTGTTATTGACGTGCAGAAGGAAGATGTGCCAAGAACACACTAATGCCTAGGCCTAGATTTATCTGCTAATCCTTGAAGGAGGCAGTTTACTGAGGATATGAGTAATTGCTCTGCTAACAGATTTATTCTTTGTTTAGGCCCCATTTGGGGTTTAAATCCTCCCCTCTCTTTCCAGCAATTCAAAATGTGGCCTGAATCCCACTGCCCACGGTGTTACACTTTGCAGCCCTTTAGCATGCTCAGACCCCAATTTCTTTGATTTGACAGGCTCGGCTATAGCAAGAGACTGGAGCTGGGCTTTATGTGAATGAACTTTCAGGAATTTTGCTTTGGAGTGAGCTACCGGGAGAGGCTTGCCTCTTCTCTTTAGCCACAGTTTTAACCAGAGTATTTTTGAATAGAGCCCTAAGGACGATATAGTTTTGTAGGGATTGCCCTGAACTGGAAACCAATGTTCTGATCTTTCTTTACTCTGTCCCAAATTAGCCTTGCGAACCTTGATTAATGTTATTACTTTGTCTAACTCTCCTGGCCTCTAATTTCTCATTTGTGAGTCGAGGGAGTAGAGCTGAGACTGCTTCCAGCTCAAACTACAATGAAGCAATGAAGTCATCGATCTGCACTTTATGTTGAGCCTGTAGGCCCAAATACCAGGATTTTTTATGACTTTTATTTCTACCCTTCCTGATATAGACACATGTGATCTCCGTAATATGAATGCTACTTGCACTTTTTTGAAATATCTACTGGGAGAAGTTAGACAATGGCAGAAAACAGGGTAGTTTTTATTTATCAAAAATAATGCTATCTAAAATGTTCATGTGTACATTAAACTATTCTGAAATCCCACTATATCCAGCTCATTAAAAGCTTTTTTTAAATAGAGTTCCAAATCCAAATAGCTAAATATGTGTGTGTGTAAACAGTCCAAGCAACATATATATAAAACCTCCCTCTAATTCTCTTATGTAAACAGTAACCTCTTTAAGATTATGAAATAAATTATTTTACGTGTTGACCCTTTCTTTTCAGGGATTTCTTGATCAGCTTGGGCAGATTTCAGGCTTCAACTCCATAGATGACCTTTCTAGAGACAGCTATGGTTAAAGTAAGCAGTAATCAATTGAAAAGCTCTTCATTTTTATTTATTTATGTATTTATTTAACTCTGAGTCAGATCTATTAAATTTGAAGTCTTTAAAGCCATCTTGATCCACAAGGACAGATTTGGTGTCATGATATTGAGTGATTTTGTTTGGTATATATCTTATGTGTGAGCAAAAGGCCTTAGAAAGATACACATTTAAAAAAAAAATCAACAACCAGTCAGACAATCTGTAAAAGAAAAAAAGAGTAATCATTCCAAGCTCATTTAAAACACATTAGAGAGTGTATTGGTTATGGCATAGGCTAAGTTTTTTAAGAAATATGAGATAATATACTATGGGTCAAACAAGAAAAAGGTTTCTCTCAAATAACTAGGTTAGCAGGAAGCATGAGCAAATGCATGCATGCGGTGAAGCAGCTAGGCATATGCCCAGAGCAGGTAAAGGGAAAGCCGTCCGAAGCCAAGGTTGAAGCCATCATTAAAAGGGAATCTCTGTTTCATGAGGGAATCTAAAGGCCAATGTCTCTTTGTCTTCTAGCTCTATATTCATTAGAATGTTCTCTTATGTGCACAGGCAATCCTGGCTTTTTTTCCTGCCCCTCATTTCTCCAGATGAAAAATGTAGAGTAAGCAGTGTACTGATACAAAAGTGTCCCAGAAGTTCCATACCTCATTTCTGCTCACATCCTATTGGCAAAAGCTTAGTCACATGGTCGCTCCTCTACTGCAAGGAAGGCTGGGAAATGTAATCTAACTGGATGGCTATGTGCTATACTTTTATAAAAGTATTACTACAAGAAGAATTGGAGAATTGATATGGGGAAACATATAGCAGTCTCTACTACAGAAATATGTCATGGTCTAATATTTCTAAAAATTCCTCCATCAACGGGCAAAACAGTTCATGATAATTCTGTATGAGCAATTCATTTATCACAAAATCTTGGTGCTTACCCACTATGTTCTCTTCTGAGACCATTCATTTTTTAAAGGCTTTATTTTTCGACTGTTTGCCTTGAGCTGAATAATGTTCCTCACCAATATCCTTTCAGTGGTCCTACTTTTATTACTCTTTCTTACAAGTGAAGTCACTAAGGCCGTATACTTGAAATCTGCCACCCTACCACTTTCAGGTCCTCTCTGTGAAAATCCTCCCTGGGCCCTACAGGCATTTCTCAAAACGTAACAACCTGACTGATTATGATTCTGTTTACCTTCCTGTAGTCAAAATCCATTAAAATCTCCAGACTGGTATCTAAGGCTGGGTTTAGAAGCCTCATCACAGGGATGGCTGACTACATGAAAGACTGGTCATATCTCAGGGGATCTATGGCTCTGTTACTTAATTATGTGCCACAAGGACACTAGCTGTATCCGTCATGCCACCTTGGAATTCATCTTTCAGCAACTCAAGTTACTTTGAGTTGTAGAAGCTACAACAGTGTCTATACTCATCAACCATCTTGATAAGTATATAAATATATATATCTAACCTACATTAGTTAGAAGAGATAAAAGTAGGGAAACGTCTTTTACCTGTGGTTGTCCATCTATATGGCAACAAAAAGCAAAAAAAACTACATCATAACTTTGAAACTACCGATTATAAGACAACATGACTTTTGAATTAATTAGAACAAATATATAGAATACAAATCCCCAGGTACCAGGAGGCTTGGAATTTTTTTCTTAAATCACTCTTATATGAGCTACCTCCTGATAAAGGGGGAAATAAGCTACCTTTGTTTCAGAGCAACTAAAATAGAGGAACTAAAAAACCCAGAATTCAGATATATGTATTCTTTTGTCCTAATAAATGCTACCCAAATTATTAAATCTTTTCCTTAGTTTCAAGTTCCTCTTTTAGGATCAAAAAAATAACTCTGTTCTGTGCCTTACAATTCCACAGCTAGTGAATGACTCATTAAGATTTTATCATTTTGGTGACATGTTATTGAACATGGTCTCCTCAGGAGGCTGGTCCAGGGATTACAGGAGTAACTAGCAAATGTTTAATTACCCACTTTATTATCTTCCCATTAATAATAAATACAAGGAGGTAGATATATATAATTACATTGCTAGTTTAAGAGTGGTAGAAGAACTTAAAGTTTGCAATATTGGAATACTAATTTAGTTTGAACAGTATTAAATTGGTATTTGGGACATTTGTGTAAAAGCGTAAGAGAATTTAAATCCCTCTGTTTCAGACCAGGAAACTCATTGATAAATTTGATGACATTTAATTGAATGGAAGATCCTCCTCAAAGAATCTGGAACTCTCCTAAGTGGTAGTATTTCTGTTAATGAATTGTTGAACAATATAGTCCCTCAGATGATTTGTGACCTTCATTATTTGAGAAATTATTGTTAAAGTGGCTGGCACATTTATGTCAGGCACAGAGGGGTTCCAAAGAAGGATTATCCTTCTAAAAATATTAATTTACCTACTTAGTTATCTCAGTCTTTTGATTATTAAGTACAGATAGTAATAAGACTGTATTTTGAATATTCATGGATTCTTTTACTGTCTTTGGCAAAATAAGACAGTATCACGTTTATCACTAATAATCTGCTTAAACATGAAGGATTTATGTAATCAGCAGTCATCCTGACTGTTGGTCAGGTATCCTTCTGGTTAAATAGCAAGTATTTTCTTGAGTACCTACTATGTGTCAGTCACTAATCTTCAGCACAGAGATTCTCAACTTTCATATTATTATGGCATAAGTAAGAGATGACATTCACCTATGAAGCATGCCTCCAATATGCAATATCATGAGATGCCAGCTGTTACTCCATTTTTCTCCAATATTCAAGGAAGAATATTAAGATGCAACTGAGTAATATTACTATTTTACAAATAATTTTGAATATTGACTTTACTCGGATTTATATGACATGAATATTGGGGGCTTAACATCAAATTAGTGACAAATTGCACATAATGTGCAAAGACTCACCAGCCTGTCAAACACTGCTGACAAGAACCAAACTTTTCTAACTCCTATACATCTGAATGAATTTCTCTTGACCTCTCTGTGCATACCATTTTCATTCCTGCTGCCTTGACTTTATTCAATGTGACTTTCCATCCTAAAATCTCCTCCTTTGTGCCAAGAATCTTCTATCCACCTTTCAAATCTCAGTTCAATTCTCCTGTTTTCCTTAACCCTACCCCAATTATGCCCACAAGTAACAATCTGTTCATTGAATTTCCATTTTAAGTATTCATCATATATCTATAATGTATACAGATGCTCTAGCTGTCCATTTGATTTTTATCAGCCAGAACCATTTAAATTGGTAATAGGGTTTTCTCTATACCTCTATTGAAAAGCTAACCTATTTAATTGCCACGATGGGAAAGATACATACTTCTCACATTTCTTTATTTCATAATACATAGTATAACTTAAAAATATATATTGCTCAGATTGGTGTTGATACAGTGAATTATGCTGATAGTAGTGTCTTCTACTATCTACCATGCCATATCTAAAAGGTAAATTAAAGGTGGGAATCTCAGCATGACCTGGTCGCTTGTTAGAAATGCAGAATTTTTGAAATCATCTCAGACTTACTGAATCAGTTTTTGTAGCTTTGCAAGACCTCCAGGTGATTCTCATATACAGAATTCGTATTCAGGATACAGAATGTTTACAGTATTTGGTTAATGGTATTATTTAAGAGAAGTCCTTGCCAGAACCCAAAAATCAAAAGGGAAAAGTTTATTTCCTATTGTCAATCCCATATTTTAAACATTTTAATGAGAAATTCATATCAACATTATATATACACTATATAACATATACAGTCCATCATATTCTTCTACTGATATGGAGACTAATATCTAAAAATGGTGAGTGAGTTAGTTGTGAGAAGGTACAGAGCCAGTAACTTACACATTGGATTTTAGCTAGTTATGCTGTTTTATTTTATTTACTATACTTGGGGAGCCTGTAAGATAAATATTACTACTAACTCCATTTTAGTGATGAACAAAATAAAATTAAACGTGATAAGAAATTTCACTTAAATCATAGAGCAAATAAATCAGAGAGTCACACATACATCCCTGTTCTGTGCATCATTCCCTTAATCATGCTGTTCTGTGATCACACTACCCAAGGCATAGATTTCCAAAGATGTGAAATAGAGAAGAAACATGGCAGATTCAAGGAAGTCAAAGGTTAATTTGGAAAAAGCAAGCAAGCTGGAATGTAATATATGTTGATGCTGAAAAGGAGACCATCTTCATTTCATGGGCCAAGTCATAGATTTTAATTTTTGTCAAAATAGTACTGACTCATTTTAAATGGAAATGTGACATAAATAGTTTTGTGTTTGAACAGACTACTCTAACAGCATTATAGAGAACATATTGGAAAGGAAAATAGAATGTATGCAAGATGACTAGCCAGTATTTTATTTCTAACTCTAGCCAGATTAATCAGAGCTTGAATTAGGGTATTTTGTATTAAAAAGATGGAGATAAAATAGAGATGAATTTGAAGACTGGGATTACAATAGGAATTGGAGATAGGATACACTGAGTAAAGGTGAAGAGTCTTAAAGAAGAATTTTAGGCTTCTGGTTTGCTATTTGAATGGATGAAGTCATCCTGCACTGATATATAAGAAGCCTTAAAAGAATAATTGCTTATAAACTCTGAGAAGATAACATTGAGTTTGAGGTACATTTGACCATTAAAGTTCAGAAGATAATTGAAAATTGAGGTCAGAGACTCAGAGGAAGCCTTGAAGTAAAGAGACTAGATTGCAAATTATTTGCTTATAGAATGAAAAGTACTGTGTTCCTAAGACTGAGAAATGAGTAATGCCAACACTAATAAACTTGCAAGAGCAATGGAGAAATAGCAGACACAGAGGGCAGAAAATCAGGAGAACATGTTATCCTCAGAAGCCAATAGAAAAGTAGTTTTTTTAATAAGGAAGACCCATGTAAATAAAGTACTGAAACATGTTTATTGGATTGAACAAGATGGCAGAGCTGTTTTTGTGGAACATGGGAAGCAGAAGACATTTTAATGAGTTTAAAAGTAAATGAGAAGTGGGTAAATAAAGGTGTTAAATATGGAAAATTCCTCTTAGAAGTTCATTGATGAAGAACAGAAGTGGGTAGAAGATTTGAAATAGTAATGGCATTCAGTTGCTTGATTATACTTGAGATGGGAGACAATTGGGAGTTTCTAAATACCTATGGGAAGGATTCTGTTAAGAAAAAGAATATTAGAATATACGTAAATTTAAGGAAAAATTGATATTGAATCATTCCTGAAAATAGGGAAGGGTAGAAAAGTAAGCATAGATGTTTTGGGTTTTCCTTCATCTACCCTGCCACACACACTGCCACAGCAACGCCACCAGCTTGACACTGCCTGTGGAATGATTAGGTTGAGACTCAGGTGCCTCTGTAGATAGTGTGTCTGGTTTATGAAAAGCAGCTTTTAATTGCAACTTTTCAATATGTCAGACTACACGCACAGATCCACATGCACGAACACCCCACATACAACTTTTGGTTTTGAAATAATTTTACATTTTTAGAAGTCCAGTTAGTACAGAGAATTCTCATATGCAATTCACCCAGCTTCTCTTAATGTTAATACATTACACACTGATACAACATTTATCAAAACCAAGAAATTTATGTATATCTTAATTAGCTGCAACTCACAAAAACTGTGTGATTTAGAGGTAAAAAAGTCATCCAAAGTTCTATAATTGAGTTTGTCTAATGAAAAGGCCTGAAACTCCATCCAGTGTATCATTGTTTTCCAAATGTCAGTGTATAGAGTGGTTGGTTTTCGATGATGTTTCCAAAAAATGTTTATTCAGTTAAAGGACTGGTCTTCTGAGATTTCTGAGATTTCTTTTTATTCCCTTTTTTTTGGTGTATGCACATACATAAACACACAAATGATATGGTGCTGGATATAGATGATAGTTTTTCTTCTGATAATATTTAATTGCAAAAATAAATGGTTGGCAATAATATGCTGGACACATTCACATTTTTTTTACTGATTTGAAAATTCTCATAATTTGGACACCACTTTCTATATTATCTCCTGAGCCAGTGTCATATCAGAGCACATAACTACTCTAAAATGTAGTTCTAGGGTGTGAGTGAATATTTTTGTGTGAGCATGTATTTGTGGAGAGAAAACATATTATGTAAAAATAGACTTGAATGATATTCCAGAGGACTTTTGTTTAACTGGAGTATAATTGATATACAATACTGGTCCAGAGGACTTTTAAGTATGATGTCACCCTAGTGGCTCCCCTAAAACTATGGGCTATATAAACCAGATTTGTGCCTGCACACATTAAAATCACAGTAAATATTCATTTAATAGATGAATCAAGAAGTGCATCATTTTTCTGTGCTGTAAAGGAGGGTGGCACAAGGTGATTAAATTAGTCTTCTCTAATGGGATTGGGATAGTTTGTCCAATGTCTCTCTGGCAAAGTCACTCATGTTGCTCTCTAGGAGGAAATAGGGGAATGGGGAAAATAGGAAATAGGGAATGCACTCTTAATATACAGTACAAGATATTTTAATTTTGTTGCATATGGGATTCTGCTGCAGGTAGTAGGAATATTGTGAACTTCATATGGAAAGGGATGAGTTTCCATAATGACCTGTTGTGCACTGTGAATAAACATGGTCCTGAATTTCCTTTGGTCCATCAAGTGACGCAGTGCTACAAAGCTAACCCTGTGGGGTTTAAAAGAGGACAACTAAAATACTCTTGTTTGTTTACAGTTTTTGGTTCATTTCTTAGATGAACTCAGAAACGCATCATTCTTTCTATCCTATCAAACTTTTACTGTTTCTCTTTTCTCTGAAACATCACCAAAAACCTGAACAGATGGTGGTTTACTATATGAGAGCTGATTGTCCAGTTTAGTATATCTAGGGCCTTTGGAAGGCTAAATTATCCATTTCCTTTCTGTTTTTTATCATATAAAATCATTAGACCCCTTTCATAGTGTGCTTTCATTGTCCTTTAAACTTTCTCAGAATTGATAATGACCCAGGTGTTTGTATATGGACAAGGAGCCCTTTGTTCCAAATCATCTTTTCCTTTCAGCCTGATTTAGTTAGTGTTTGCAACATCACAGCTTGTCACTATGGAGAAAACTACAATATGACAAATATTGGAACAAATCAAATGGGAAGAGCCTGATTAGAAAGCAAAAATAATTTTTTTGTGAGTGAGCAGCCTCACCCTAACCAGTACTACACATCTATTTTTAAAATGTATTTATTTTTAAAGAGACATATTTTTAATTACTTAGGTATATTTTTAGATATATATACTTTTTACTCTTTCAACTCTTTCTCACTGAAAGAGACTTCTGATCATCACATTAATATGTATCCACATATATGTTCCTCTTTAGAATCTCTTTTGTATTTTACTTTTTTCAATTAGCAACACAACTCTGTTTAGTAAAGATAGCCTTTTCTTAAAGTTTTCCCTTTAAAATTCTAATTAAAAACAATGTGACATGTAAAAGTATATTTGGAATTACTTCCTGTTGAAGAATGTGATGTGTTAGGAAGAGAATATAAGAGAAGAGAATATAGTTACAAAACTGTATGTATTAGTTTTGTAACTCAGAAAATCATTTTGTATGTAAAAATGAGATTAAGCTCTCTGATTTTCATATATGTGTATATAAAGTATATAATATATATACACATATTTTACATGTATATGTATATGTACCACAGAGATTATAATTTTCAAAAATACTGTAGTCTGTGTGTGTGTTTTACTTCTAGGTTGAGGGAGTAAAAGAAGTGCAATTATGGTCCTCCAGTCTCTCTGTATTTCCTGTCCCAGACACAGTAAACTCTCACAGCCTGAGTCCTTGAGTGACCACGTGGATCAGACCAACATTAGACATATACGGTGAGTACTTGTCAAACCATCAGTGGACATATAGGGTGAGTAAGAAACAAATCTTTGTTATATTAAGTCATAGATTTTGGTTTAAATTTGTCATTTTTTTACTACAACATTAGCACTTAGTACCTATAGTATTACTGCATGTAGAATATGCTTGGTAAAAAATAAATCTCAACATAAAAAGTATATTAAATATATCATTAATCATACATTTATGCATGTCTTGGCTCACTTCTTATCTGTCAGTATTCTGAAGAGCTTTATCTTCATCTCTATCCATCTATGCTGTACATTCCTACATTCCTGCAAGGGGGACTTCTATATTGACTATAGGGTAGTGCAAGAGACATTATTATTCTTTTTGCATGTGTTGCCCTGTATAGCAGTAAAACAAATAAAACTTTGTTATATTTGCCTTTATCTAATTAACCGTTATTAAAATTTATTAAGCCTGTGCCTATTTATTTAAAAAGGGAAATGTTTAGTCATAAGTTTTATGTCATCCTATTAATTCAAATGCATCATCATATTGTACTACTTCAATATAAGTTTTTATTTCATGAATTTGCACATTCTGTAGAAAATATTGATAAAACTGAAGATTTTAATATAAAGTACTGTAAGTATTATTATGTCTGTGGGTTTGACAAAATAAACATTTTTCATAATCATCCCTTAAATAATATTTTGAGTTAATCTTTAGGCCAATAGATTAGAATACCAGATAAAAGCAAAACTTTATCAATCAAGTTTAACATCCCTAAGCATTTTACTATACCTCCAAACATTTGTTTTTATTTAGTGATGTGTCTAATATGGCAGAAGTTAGCATTAAAAATAACATATTCTGGAAGCACTCTACACTGTAAATAATGAATGTTATTGGTATTATTAGGACACTTTCAGTATTAAAGAACTTAATTTAAAGATTTGGGAGTAAAGAAGGCAGCTATTGTTAACTCTCAGTGCAACCTGTAATAAATAAATTCCCAAAATTTTTTTGGCAGCAATGTTTGCAGCATGAAGTCTATCATGTTAGCAAAAACCATGGACAACTTGATCTTTGTTTTCCAGGAATACGTAGTCAGAAAAAAAAGACAAAGTAGTTCAGAAATCAGGACTCTTCAAATGTTTGTCTTAGTGATTGTTCAACAAACTTTTTTGGAGGGGGTTCTCTCATAATTTGGAACAGAATTAATACTTTTACTTACCTTTCCTCACTAAAACCTAATAAATCTTTTACTTATAACTGTTCCCCACTAAGTCTCTTTATTTACTTTTCAATTAATAGTAATTCTGGAAATATGGCAAGTGGATTTGGTGGCACATAATCCAATCAGTAAGATCACTGTCCTTGGGGAAGAGAGCAAGAATTGTCCCTTTATTTTGCTCCGATGGTCCCACAGCAGGAAATAGTATGTTCTATCAGGTTAGAGGAAGACTGTGAGACACATGTTCCAGTTTACCCAGAATAGTCCTGATGTATACTTGCTGTCACAAGGTCCCTTAAAGTGTAGACTTTGTCCTAGGTTTTCCGTTTAAGCTACAACTGTATTCAAGACTTTGTACAAGGCAACAGAAAATAAAGATAAATAAGAATGCATCTTTATTTCAGTGAGCCCGTTCTTGCAGGAAATGTTTTATGTGTCTATGATCAAGTCTGAATTTATCCTTATCCCCAACTCAGAGAAACTATGTGGACTTGACGGAGAAACTAGCAAATCAGATTAAGTTCTAAATGACAAAATATCTAGAATATTCTATTTGAGATATTGGTAGGACTGACTCATGCTAAGTCTTTTAAAAGGACTTGAAAGTTCTGCATGCCAAATCTGAAGGGAAAGAGGAAGGTGATAAACAGGAAATGAGTTCAGAAGGTCAACAATCTAGCAGACTATATATGGGACATGGTAAGCAGGATCATTGCTCTGCAAAACTTTGGGAGAATCGGTGTCTGAAATGTATGGCTCAGAATCTATAGTTTAGCTTAAAGGCTAAGTGCCAGTGGAAACAGAGAAGTGATAGTAAATGGAAGGAGTGAGATGTGGGCAGAATTGGAGAATGTTTAAATCCTGGATTCTGGAGTCAGGTAAGTTTTTTTAAAAGGGAAGTGGTTATCACTACATGATTTAGTTTCCACATGAGAGAAATTATAATAATTGTTGAGTAAGGTTTAAATTAGATATAAACCTTACAACATGCTAGACACTGTGGTACATACCAAATATTTAATATTTGTATTAGTATTATTACTATTATAGAGGAGAGAATAACATGAAATGAGATAATATATTAAAGCCAATAATTTTCATGAAAGATTGTCCTGTCTATGACCTGATAAGGTCTCATCAAACCCACCTTTGAGAATAATAACTGAATTAGGAAATATTTGAAAGATGGGGCCCAGTGACTGGTAATTAATGGAATAAATTCAAAGAGAATTCAGCAGCAATTGTATTTGGTATTTAAATGTAGATCATCTTTCAATTACTTTGCCTTCTTGCTAATTGCCCTCTGGCATGAGTAAAGTATTGTAAATCTTAAGAGTTCCACTGACTTACATTATGAAAAGAAACTCAAGATTTCATTTGGATTTAAATGGTTTCTGAAATATGTACCTGAGCAGAGGCATAAATCAAAATCCTGTTTACCTAGACTAGTCAGGGAATACAATGATCTAGTTGACTGATTATTTAGGTTAATAGGTCCTTAGAATACATACATACCATGAGCTAATTGCAGATTTCAACACCTCATACTATGACTGAAGTGAAAAAATTAATTTTCTCAATGTTTAGAGGCCATGCAGTTCTTGCTGTGTCTTATATTCTCCAGATGAATATCACTCATTTCTTACCTTACTTAGACCTTTTCTGCATTGAGTTAACATAGCCTCAGTTGATTTCTTACATCTAACTTCAGTTTCCTTGCTTGTTGAGAAATTCTCTGCCCCTGCATCAATATATGCAAGCCTATCCTCTGGGTTAAATTGGGGCTGTTCAGCACTCTTCCAGGAAAAATACCAGGAAGAATAGCTTTCAATATATACTTATGGTATCTATTCATGGATGGACCCTCAATCTTACCGATTATTTTGCTTTATATTATAAGTTATAATAATGACAATTATTATTATTATTTTACAAAGGACAGTTTCTTCTCCGTTCTTACAAGTTGTTCCAAATGTTTGCCATTTCCTCAAGGGCTCTGTAATTTCCTGCCATCAGCTCTCTCCAACAGCCAAATGGCATTGCTTCATTTTTTATCAGGGAAGCAGACATTATGTGACACAGACACATATTACCTCCTAAACACACCTACACATTTACTGGCAGCTGCCCCAGTTCTTAAACCTTTCACAGCTGTCTTAGAGGGAGGGCTCACCCTCCTATTCACTGACATAAATCATTCTCAGGCAGTATAATTCTCTTTTCTTGTCTGTAGTCTCAACCGGAAAGTCAGCGATTTACAGGTTTAGCACCAAAATATCCCAGGCATTGTTTCCCAGATTTTGTTCTCATAGATTCACACCTCAATTCTTTATTTTGTTCTAGGTTTCCAACTTCATTTCTCTGTTCCTGCATCTTACTTAGAAAGTTTGTTATTTTTTTTTTAAATGACACTTTTCTTTGTTCTCCCAGTGTATTTAAAGTTTTATATTGACTTACTATTTATTGTGGGTGGATAAATTATTGTACTTACACTAATTAATGTAAATCTGTGGATCTACATATATGTGTATTATATATATAATTCTAAAAATATGTTAACATACATATGTATTTATAAAAAGAATTATTCTCTGTCCTTGAAATAGGGGGACAGGAAGGTAGGAAACAGAAAACTTAAAGTTGTTCGCAGTTACGCAGCTGCCCTCCCTGTCCTTCCCTCATTAGCATATTAAGAATAGTCTATACAGATTTGTTAGCCTTCTACTAAAAGTAAATTTCACACCTTCCTAAATAATTTCATCCTATTTTGATAATTTAGGACATACTTTATATATAACTAAACAGTGTTTTGGTCACATAAATATTTCTTACACATTCAAAATTACACAATAAGAAATACATAAATATTTCTCTAACTTCATATCAAACCACAGCAACTAGTCTTTTTTTATTAAATACTTGTTTAAGCCTAACCAGAAGCAAATGGAAAAATAGACAATATTATTGAATTTAGGGAGTGAAATTTCTGAAAACCTGTTTACCTCAATAAAATTAGTAAATATGATTTTGATAATTTGGTTATCAAAAATTCTGGCAAGCTTCTTTTTCATGGAATCTGACTTGTGATTTGTGAAAATGTTGATGTAGGACTGAGTTCTTTTTCAGAGATGCATAGCTTTTAAAATTATAGGGAAAATGGTAATTATGTTAATAGAAAAGTTTATTCAGGGTTCTTATTTCTATGGCTAATCTATTTACAAAAGGGAAATATATAGGTTATTATGAGCTAGGAATTCCATTTCTCCTTGTAGTTAATAGATAGCAAATGCATCATTGTAAACTGTGTGGATATACGTGAAGCAACTTCTGGCTTTTCTCACTTTATTTAGAAGAACAGACACACCCCATGACACTTTCTGTAACTTCCATCTTTTCAAACTTATGAAGATCTTTTGAATTATAAAACGAAATGTTTTAAAACTTCATCAGTTTGAACTTCCAAACCCTTCTTACAAATAAATACAAGGGACATAGTGTCATGAAAATAAATTCCTAAATTAACATCATCTTAATTACTTTTTTTATATTGGATGCTAAGGAAAGCCACCTGAATCCCACTTCAGGACTGAGGGACTCAGTTTTTCCTCAAGGGTGTTGGCCACTGGTATATTATTTGTGAGTCCCTTACTGGGAAAACCATCCTCATCCATTAATTGATTCACTGGGGTAATACAAGGCCCATGACCTTACTTGTGGGAGGACAGTTCTGTAGTGTCATGTTCCAGAGCTCTCCGTAGGACTGAGTGAGGTCACTCTTATGAACACATGTAGTTCAGCTTCTTACTCAGCCAGAGACAGCTCTCCCTCACTCCCTCACAAGCTATTCCAGAGATAACTCCCTAATACCTCCCCCAAAACACCTGTTGCAGGCAAATCTAAGAATCTCAAAGCCTGTTTTCCTGGGAAATAAACCATTTAATGCCCAAGGTAACTGTAGGAAGTAGACCCTAAATGACATTTTGAATCTGGATATAATTACGAAAAGGAATTGTCAAATCTCTTAATGATGGTGGACTTGGACAGAAGAATGATGAAAGGAAATGCTTCAGCAGGAGTAACATCTCAAGCAGTTGAGAAATACTGAAAAGCAGTAATTATAAGGACCATACAGAGGTTGCTGGAGCAATTGATACATTCAAGAAAGACAATAAAAGATTGCGGGTGATTAGTCACCAATTTAATATTCTTGGTCTTCAGAGACAGGAGAGTTTCCTTGGCAACAAATAAAAATACATTTATCTTCTTTAGCCAAAGAACAAAAAAGCTTCACAACAGACTCAGGACTTATTTGTAGTAGCAGAAGAGGTACAGGAGAGGCTGAATTCTCAACCTCCAAAAACTGGATACACCAAGGTCAGAAACCTGACCTTGACTAAAAAAATCTTCAGACCTGACTAAAAAATCTTAAATCTTCAGATTCTCTTGAACCCTTTGAAACTATCAACTGTTACTCACTTCTTGCTTTTTAAGGATGATTAATCCCAGTGGTGTTCTGGTAAATGTTTAACAACAATCTGAGAAGAAAATCAAACAAACAAATGAGCCAAGGCCTGATTTGTAGCACTTGCTGATTTGCATGATGTAAATACTCACACCATGATCAATTTCAAGCTAGCAACAGTCTAGCAACTGACTCACAAAATTCCTGGAATGTTTACCAATCTCATGAGCAGAGGCAAGCCAGCCTCAGTGCATCAGAGGGCCAGGTAATGTGGGTCCCATGTGTGATCCCTTCTGCCCACCAGAAAACAACTAGAACAGAACACCAAGTTGTCATAATATAACCTGACTTGGGAAGGTCTTAGCCAGGAGAGGAAAGGGAATTCATCCTGAAGGAGCTGAATGATTTTGGCAATATATACGATCAAGCACAGGAGTGGACTACATGGGCCTGATGCACTGACTATGTACTGTGCACTCACTAAAGGATTAGATCTTAGGGTGCCAGAACCCAGGGAGATGAACCAGAACATGACGTTGGATAAAGGAGAGTGGATTGATATGGGAGTACTCTCCAGTGACACATAATTTAGAACAAATTATGATAACATAATTTATCTCTGGAAAAGACTTTGAAAGATGGCATGAACACATTGCTAGCTTGGTCTTAAAGATTTGGAGAAAACAAAGGAGAAGAAATGATCAAAAGCTCAGAAGGATGGGTGTACCATATATGCCATACTACTTAAGACCATACTACAAATGATTACAGGCTACGGAATTATCCTGAAGACATTCTATTTACCAAAATGATAGGAGTCCACTGGTGAGAGGGGCATGAGTGCTCTTGAGAAACTGGTTGGCGACTCTTCTCTGGAGGCCTGGGGCTGATGATGGGAGAAGTAGTTACAGGAGTGAGCTCCCTAATAGCAGTGGGGATCGTGGGATTTCAAAATAATGGAAGCCAGGTGTCAGTGCTTAAGTGACAGAAGCAAAGTTCATATAATTATCAAAATAAATGTCAGGGAAAGAATGGCAGCCAGGGTAACAGACACACAGAAAACTGTGGAAATGCTTTGTAGGAAGTATGGCGAGTACAATGGAGGCCTTGGTATGAAGTGCATTCTAGGGCTGGAGGTGGTACTGATGAATACCAGCATGCTTCAGAGGCCTGTCCTATCGAAGTATGCTTTCGGGGTCCAATAGCCTGGGACTTTATGGAACATCCTTTTTCAAATAAAGCACAATGCCTAGTAGACCTCTTTTTATTCTGGAGGCACCATGTTCTACCCTTCAGTATTTGGAATCATGCCCAAATGCATGTACTGAATTATATAAAAGAGTGCCTGGGCATGCCCAGACCGTGACGCGGTACACGGTACAGTCTGCTTCATGTGCCACATGACTTAGTCTACTGTTATTAAATATATTAGTTATGGGAAAAAATATCTCTTGGAATGTATGACAAGCACCAAGAGAAGAATCACATTGCAAACCTGCAGGATTCTGGAGTAGGACAATGCAGTCGGTAACAGATCATTTTACACCATTCAGAAAACAGCTCGTAACATTGACCGGGCCCTGAAGGAGGTGCAGTGCCTGGCCATTAGACAGCAAAAGGCCATGCGGCCAGAATGCCCGTCTGAATGGATTCTGTCAGACGCCCTAAATAATAAGGTTGAGCAAGCCCACCAGTATCCTTCTAAAGATGGAAATAAAAGATCTGGATCAAATATAGGTCAGATATAGGCCAGAGAACACAAATAAGTTGCATGACTACTAGGGAGCTTGAACTCCTGTGTTGTTGACCCCAGCTGCCCCTGTGCCATGCACAGATGGCCATTTTGGAGGAGGGTTCCCTAATGAGCAGCTCACAGAAGAAGAGAAAAAGCTAGGTGTGGATCATGGAGGGTCAGCTCGATACATGATAGTAGTTGAAAAGTAATTGGCTGCACTTCAGCCTTACTCATGGATGGCTTTGAAAGGGCAGTCAGGGAGTATCTTCCCCACAGGTAGCATGTTGGTCAGTGAACCTGATTATCCGATTTATGTGGGAAAAGAAAAACTCTGAGGTAAGACTATATGAAGAATCCTGGACATGCTCCATGACTTGTCTGGTTACTCTAGGGTTTAGAAGGAGAAAACTGAATTGTTGAGGACAAAGAGGTTTGGGGAAGATACTTGCTGATGGGACAATAGGGGTGGGCACACAGTATGAAAGCATCTACCCTGGAAAAGGCATTTAATATCCAAGTAAACTAAATACCTCAACCAGTTGACGTCAGCCACACTCTGACATCTACCACTTCAGTGCTGGAACGCTTGGCTGATGAACACACTGGCCATCCTGTCAAGAAAGAAGGCCATACATAGGCCCACTGGGATGTGCTTCCACTCACCAAGATTTCTCTAGCTACTCTAGCTACTCTGCTTCTGAACATCTGAACTTCCAGCCAAAAAGAACAAAGCTAAACCCTTGAAACGGCCCCATTCCTTAAGGAAACCGGTCAGCTATAGTGTGGCAAGTTGATTAAATTAGATGAGTTCACCATGAAATGTCAGCAGTTCAATTTGACTATATTCAGTGCAAGTTTGTGTCTACCTTTTCTGTCCCCCAGGCCTCGATAAGCACTACTGTCACACAACTTTAAACAGTTTGCAAACGCGTGACACCACACAGATCAGTCCAAGGGAGTATTCCCTTTTTACAGCAAAAGAGGTGTGGCAGTGGTATCCACTGATTCTACCTAAACATACTCGATCATAGAATGACCATGTACAGGAATAGGTGAGATGCCATCTTGGAGATGGAGTCTAAGAGGATGGGGAGCCATCTCCCAGGATGTACAATAGATCTGAAATCAACAATTATTGTATGGTGTTATGCCCCCAGTATGTAGAATCTATATTTAGGGAATAAGCAGACAAGAATAGGAATAGTCTCCATCACCCTCAGTGACCTACCTGGGAAATCTGGTTTCATGCCTTCACAATTCTAGGCCCTGTGCCCAAAATGGAAATATTCTAATATGGGGACAGAGCAAGGGTCCCATTAAACTGTAGTCTATGGAACCCACCAATGGAAACCTACAGTGACAGAAGAGATAGGAGTTACCATCCTGACATGGAAAATATGTCTAATTATCACATAAAGAGATAACTGGTTTTATAAATGGATACTGTTGTATGTCATCACTGGCAGTATTCAACCAAAGAAATAGGACCACTAGGAGATATATATTCAGAGATTTGTTGCAAGGAATTGGCTTCCATGATTGTAGGGGCTGGCCAGGAAAGACCCAAATCTGTAAGGCAGGCTGTCAGGAAGGGTAGACTGGAAACTGGGCAAGCACTGAACTGCTGTCCACAGGCGAAATTTCTTCTTCTTCTTCAAAGAAGCCTCTGCTGACTATATAAGTCCTTTCAAGGGAATGAATCAGCCCCATTCAGATCACTGAAGATAATCTCCCATACTTAAAGACAAATGATTATGAACTTTAAATACATTTGCTGAATACTCCCACGGCAACATCTACAGCAGTATTTGGGCAAATGGCTGAGGAATGCAGACTATCCAAGTTTATATACCAAAAAAACTCTGACAGCCATCCTTATTGCATTCAGGACTAAGGAAAGGATTTGGCTATAAGGGCTCAAAGCTGTGGTCAGGAATTGCCCTCAGGTGAGGGAAGCTGCTTTATTCAGGGCTCTGCTCTCTTCCTGGGGGTAGATTTCATCCAGTGACCAGCCCTTGTGTGGAAAAACCGTTTTAGAACTCCCGGTGTGCAAGAATTTGGGGGAAATCCTTCTGAGGAACAAAACAACACCACTGAGAGACAAAGGACACAGGAATAGGAAAAGGGAGGGTTAAACTGCGCTGTGCTGGCAACAGTGACCTCAGTCACCTATTCAGGCTGAACTGCAGACCATCTGGAGTATGTTGATTGTGGGGAGTTATTGAAAAAAGTTAAAACACTTTTTTTACCGAAAGCTTTTATTTTGATTAGAATAGCAAGTCTGTAAGTCTGTCTAAGAACAAAACAAAGTCTCATAAGTTTATAAATTTGCTCACCTTTCTTAGATTCTGGGCCGGTAGATTCTTATAAATAAATAACTGCCTCAGCAGTGGGTAAGAACTGTGATGTGGTAAATGAAATCAGATGATATTCACTCCCTAAAAATTCTTTTACGACTCTTACCATAATTCCCAATTTGTACTTGAACGCAAGCCATGGGGGGTCTACTGTTCGTGGAATACATACAAAATAAGGCAGACAGGCCATGGAGGACAAGTCCAGTTGAGTGCATTTCTCAGGAACAATCTTATCTATAAAAGCAATGTTCCCCCCTCTCCTGTTTCTCTTGACTGAAATTGGAGTAAGCTCTAATATTTTTATCTGAAGGTTAACAGAATCTAGTCCTAGCTTGATTCATTATGACAAACAGTGGGTGGTATAAATACCAGGAAAGATGCTCTTTTCATGCAAACAGACAAATCTTTAGCTTTGCCCCCAAACTGCATGTCTCTCAGCTGGCTGGCATATACCTACAATGGAGTTTAATCATATGTGTCTTTCTCCAGTAAGTTCAGGAGGAAAGCTGTCCTTTCAGTTATGAATAACGACTTCCTTCTTTAAATAACTGCCTTCTCCCAATGTAATTCATTAGCCCATCCTAAACAGACTAGCCATGTATTTTTTTCTTAGAAAACTGCTATTCCACGAATTACATATGCATTCTTTCTACATATGGCCATATCTTTTAGTTTTCATAATGTACTATTTAATAATGCCATGTTTCTCTAACACAAAAAAAAATCTTGAAAAGGAACAGAGTGGAAATCTTGATTCAAAAACCATTATTAGGAACCAGTTAATACATTTGAATCATTTGTATGGCTTTGCATGGTACAGGATTTTGTTTTTGCTGAGCTCTAAATCTTAGGCAGCTTCAAAGCGATCAGTGTCTTCAGGCTACAGTTGTAATGTTTTAAGGCTACCTTTCCATTAACAGTGCTGTTAAGACAAGTAAGGAGGCACTTTCCTGACAAAATACATGAAAAAGCAATGATTGACTATTATTAAAAAGAGCTATAGACTATCAAGAGAGAAGTGGTCTTTTATTTATTTTTGAATAGAGTTTAGGTGATGTTCAGAAAACCAGTATCAACTTCGATTAAATACCCACAAGACTTGTCAGAGAAACAGTTCTATTAAAACTGCTTTACCTCTAAGGAGCTCTTAGGAAAGAAATGGAAAATTATAGACCAATAATTAATACATGGGGAAGTTTCAGGGAACTATAAAATAAGTTTTATAGAGCTTGGGAGAAAAGCTTCCACTATAACAATTGCCATCAAGGATTTTATGACAATATGGAACCAAGCTGTAAACTCCTTAAGAGCAGAGACCTTGAAAAGTCTCCTAAATTTTCAAAGAAGCTCATACAGGGCTGGGTGCTCCATTGTTCTCAGAGCAGTCACCATAAAGCTCCAGCTGATCATTCCCAAATGACACCTCTCTCTATAGTTTTGGTAATTCCCAGTGTGAGGATGATTTGGCCAAAGACTGGCATTCCTCCACCTTAAAGTAAATGTGCTATAAAGAGAGACTCTTCTTAGGAAACTTTAGCTACTTCCTTTGTTAACCTCAGCTTAAGGGCATAACTTTCCTCTGTCATCCATCAACCAAAGTTTACAAAAATTCTCCTTTCACATATAAACCAGAGCTAATGTACCAACCCTTTTCCTCTAATGCATGACACACGAGACAGTCCTATCCTATGCACCTCCTCCAAAATAGCCTGTGATTCATGCACAGCCCCTGCGTGAAGCAGTGTTCTCTATTGTTCCTTGAATGCTGTCTATCCTGATGTGGTTTTGAAGCCCCCGTTAGAGGCCAGTCAGTGTTCTTGAGCAGCTGATTCAGTCCACACCCCAACCACTGCCCTCTCACACTTTAAGCCACTGCAGCTTGCTCTTATCCTCTCCCTGGCTAGAAGCCCCTGTGTGTGTGCCCTAAGTTGGTAGCCTTCTTCTCCTTTGGAGCTGTAAGTAATAAGAGTTCTGCCTTTCATCTCTCTTGGGTGTCACTGCGACGTGTCCTGCCTTCAAAGCTGTCCTGACATCTTGTAAAACACTCTGTCACCAGCGTCGTGACCCAAAATTCAAAGGCAGCCCTTCCCCTGTCCACATCATCATCCAGTCCTCTCTACTTCCCTGAAATACCATTAGAGTAAAATGCATATATTTTCATTATTTATATTTTTTTCATATGAAATTGTTCACTTACATTGTATCACTGATATCTATTGCTTGTATTGGTTCTTCCGGTCATCATCTTTCTGAGAAAACTACATAGTTCTGTATATATAACTAAAGACAACCTTGTAGGTAAATATACAGGAGTCTTAACTTTGGTCTCTTTCTATAAGATTTAACATTGCTGTACCTCTCTTTCCTTAAAATTATCACATGGCCCTGCTTATCCTAATTCTCTTTCTCTCTAATTTATGTTTCTTCATTATATTTTTCTGTGGTTTATTCTTATGTCTGATTGGTGGGTATCTGAAGAGTTTTTCATTAGTGATTTACTGACTGTCATTCTTACTCAAAAAACACTAAACATTTGGCATATGCCAGGCAATTTAGTAGACAGAAGACACAGCATTGAAAAAGAGAGCCATAGTTTCTTCTGCTAAACAGTTAGGGTCCTATGACAGAATCAAAGATTTATTATCAATACCCATTATACTGCAGATATCATTTCTTTCACTTCTTAACTTGCTTCCTCATAATTTCTAAAGGTCCCTGTTTAATTCTCCTGAGGTATATTTTCATTCATTCATTCATTCATGCATGTATCCATTCATTCATTTTCTTCATCAAAGAGGATCTTATCATCATTTTTTTGAATTGCTTATTAAACCTTTGTGAACTTACTGTTTTATTCATATCTCCTGTGATTTCCTTCTTGTCTATCTTTACTCATTCTTTCTTTTTATTTCCCTCTGAAATTACCTTTCCTCCATCTTATATCTCCCCATGTTCAAATTCTGCAAAACCTCAAGGCTTAGTATAAAATACTACTCCTTAAACCCCTCATGTTTGCCTCAATACTCTGCACACGTTGGGAATTTTTTCTTACCCTTCTGAAAACCAATGTTATGATCTGGGTCATATGTACTGTACCAGTTATGTCATTTTTAATTAATTCAAGTTCCCATTTGTGAGAGTGTGTAGATGTGGATGTCTTTCATATCTAGCTCTAAGGGCAAGATTTGTTTGACTCTTCTTTATTTCCCTTCTGTGGGAGATATATTCAATGACAGCTCAGTATTTTAAGTTTAGTTGGTACTCAGTACATATTGTTGAACAGATGTATGACCCTCATTATTTTTCACTTTATGCTGAATCAAATTGAATTCACAAACATAAACTGGCTCCCATCAATCATTATAACTATATTTCACACAAAGACAATTTGACCAATGGGGTCAATTATGCATGTCTTACTTACTTTGTGGTACATACTATGTTAAAGAAATTGGATAAAATAAATTAATATTCTAACTTGTTTCACAACTTTTATGCTCATTTTCCCATTTCTTGAAAAAACATTTTCAAAGAGGCCAATCTCTAATTGAAAATGTAAAATTAAATTTTTAAATTATGGTGTATCTACTCAGTAGAGATTTACATATCTGTTAAAACTGATGGTTCATAAGCCTGTGTATCGTAAACACATGACACATGTTTATAATGTCATAATCAAGGAAATATGTGCACGGATATCATAATATGCTTCATTACAACTATGTAAAGAAAATGTCTGAGAGGAACATTTAGAAGAGAACACTCATATGATAGTAAAAAATGTTTTTAATGAAGATTTAAGTATAGTTCTTATGTCCTTTCCTTATGTTAGAATATTTTATGATAGCATATTACTTTTACATTTAGAAAACTAAGTGCTAAGGTAAGAATGATTCATTCTCACCATGAAAAATAAATCAATTTTACTTTTCAAAACACCACACCTTTTCATAAGAAAATATAAATAGCTCAGGAAGTAAAATAATAATTTTACTAATTCGGTCTTAAATATAAGACCAATTTATAGATGACTTGAAGAATTTAAATTTATAGGTGCTCTCCTTGGGCCAGTGCCTGGAATCCACACTGGCTTCTTGTACTGTGTGAATTCCTCCAGCCCACCATAGGCATTGCAAGTGAGACTTCAGTGGTGTCAGAAGTCATCAGAATGCATCTGTGATATGATACAGATTTGTATCCAGTCTCAGCAGCAGCAAATTATAGTCATCATGCTATGATGCTTAGTTTGGAAACCAGCAATAATTTGTTTCTTGACTTACATAAATGAATTTGGATTGCCTCTAGCTGTAGCCAAATGACTACATGAATCCCGTGGGTTTCAGTAATGTATATTCAAAGAAAGGGAAAAAATATATATATATATTAATTGTGCTGGTAACATAAGAAAAACTAACATGTCCTATTAACCAACTCAGATTAAACCATTATTTTGAGATGTATGCACTGTATCAGGCATTCAACCACTCTAGACAAATTTACTTCACAAATACACCATACTTAGGACATGGCATAAACTGTGTTTAAAATAAACTAACTAATGTTAACTACTTGACAAATTGTTTATCAGAGCTTTCTGTTGATGACCTTACTCATTTCAACAACGCTGATGAAATCTTCTCTAACCCATATCTAAAAAATGGTCATAAATACATAAAACCTAAGACTACACAATAAAAATAACTGTCAGCCGATCCAGCCCTCTAACTTAACCCTATTTCTTGTTTGTTTTGTGTGTATATATATATGTATATATATAGGGGATACATAACTATCTATCTATCTAGAAAGAGATTTATTACAAAGAATTGGCTTACATGACTATGGAGGCTGAGAAGTCCCAAGATCTAAGTCAGAAAGCAGGATTTCAGTGGTATAAGTTTCAGCCAGAATCTTTAGGGCTGAGAACTAGGAGAACTGATGGTATAAATTCCAGTACAAGACCAAAGGCCTGAGAAACAGGAGAGCCAATGACATAATTTGCAGTTTGAGAACAGGAAAAGACTGATGTCCCAGCTCAGCAGTCAAGAGATCAGTTTCCTCATACTCAGCCTTTTTTATTGATTGGAAGAGAAGCCACCCACTTTAGGGAGGGCAATCTGTTTTACTCAGGCTACCAATTCGGATGTTAGTTTCATCTAAAAACACTTTTACAGAGTCATTCAGAATAATGTTTGACCAAATGTCTGGGCACACCATGGTGCAGTCAAGTTGACACAGAAAAGCAATGATTCACAATTGAAATCTTTCTGGCTTCTAAATTTTGATTATGGCCATAATTTAACTATTGTATTTGGAAACCACTGGTTTTAACCATTATTTAAAAATTGTTCATGAAATTGTTGGCTTTCATGAAACGTTAGCAATTGTACTTGGAAACAGAATTTTACTTCCCTGGCCGGTAACTATAAGGCTGCCAAATTCACACCCTGCTTCTAATTATATTCTGGCTCTTCTTGTTTCTGGCTGCTGAGAGTAACGTTTCAGTGTGCACTGCTGGGCAATGACTCCAAAAGAGCTGATGCAGAGGTTCCTGTGCACCAGTAAAATGATCACAATGACAATCTGACCCCTTAAGTAGCATTGGGTGCTATGGTGTTTACCCAGGATTCACCATTTTCACTTCCTTTTATGAATTGTAGTTTAGCAAGAGAGAGCCTGGAGAAAACCAGACTAAGAATGGAGTCTGATGCCTGAAGAAAGATAAGGCCATGTGCAACGTTAGAGAAGATGTGGGGAATTCAAATACAAATCCACAATCTGTGTTTGAAAAAACAGAAACCTTCACAAAGGTCAGATATGGTAGGCAGATCACTGTATTATGAACCCAGATTGTGGGGTCAAAGCATTGATCCAGTCACCTCAAGAATACACACAAGAGCTAACCAATTCCACTAATACGTGACTGGAGTCGCAGAAAATGAATAATGTCGGTGATAAATAGTTTTAGTTTAAAATTAACATTCAAAAACTAAGATGAATTGTGAAATGTATATTTGATGATTGATAAAAAATGAGTAATTTATAGGATATTTAGAGTTATAGAAAATATGGAAAGAAGGATTGTTTTTCATAAGTAGAGGTACAATTAATCATTGGCTCTTAATTCTGTGTCTTGGAGAAATGACAGTTGTAGTATAAAAATAATGGCATTAGTTATGTTGAAATCTTAATGGAGCATTTACTTTTGTAATAATTCCTGCCTAAATCTAAGCATGAAACATGGCTTGCTTTAATTCACACAGTATCTTCCATGTTTGAGATTAATCACTTAATGGAAATACTTTTCTTTAATTCAGCAATATTAACTCTTCTAAAACAGTTTTGAATAGTAAAAGTAATGTATCTTGTAAAATCAGTACATTTGGTGGTTGAAAGAACAGTGCCTAACTATATATAAGAAATAAAAAATCACAACATAAAAATATAAATAATTTTGCATGTTAGTTGACCTGATTTTCTGTATTAACTGAAGCATTTCACTGTTGCATCCTCCTATAGCCATACCTGTAGAATGACCTCTGTTCTCAGAGCGGTAAACTCATGTTTTAGAGGAGAATGAGTTAGAAGACACAGATTGTTGTCTTGATTCTTCCACACACAAAGTATTTAAGCTTTTGACATCAGACTAATTTTTTCCTTTTCCTGGAGTCTCATTTTTTTCTCATTTGTAAAATATAAGACAGTGGTTCTTCAAGTGCAATATATGGACCCGTGAGGATATCCACGCTCCCTTTAAGGGCTTTGTGAGGCCAAAAGTATTTTACAATAATACTAGAATATTCTCTTCCTCTACATTGTATTGGTAGTTGCACTGATAATACCAAAACAATGGTGAGTAAAATTGTTGGTGTCTTAGAACAAATCAAATCAACAGACCATACTACTCCTATTGTTTTTATCACCATGCTTTCAGGAAGCAATACAAATTAATCAAGCTGCAATTCCTTTCCATGAATACTTATCTTCAAATATTCTGGGTTATGAAACAGTCAATACACATAAAACATCTTGCTGCAAACCAAAGTTTGAGGACAGCCTTGAGGAAAAGCAACTGGACAACTGCATGATGTGCAAACTGAATTAACTGCTTTATTCATGAAACATTTTTCCTAGAAAGACCTGACATACAAACTATGGCTATTCAAACGTAGGCTTTGGTACTATTCCCTTGAAATGAACTAATGAGACTGCCATTTCAGGAAAAACCTTAGAAAATATTTGTTGGTGGTGATAAAACTACAGTGTTCAGGCAAAAAATGAGAATATTGAAAAAGCTGTATCTGCTCCTGTGAGTTTTGACAACTTCTCAATAGTTAAGGACTTTTCTGAGAGATAAATCATAATATCAATACATGAGAGTTTTCAAATACTATATAATGAAATGTGTCAATATTTGGAAACTCTGCATCACAACACCAAACAATATTTTTTAAATGACCAATGCATGATGTTACAAAATAATTTAACCTGAGAGAAAACTGGTGGTTTTAATGTAAAAAAATGTGAAATGCATGTTGATGTTGTATTAGATTCCACCACTGTAACTATTCTTTAAAAACAACCAGCAGTGGAGTTTTGGTATAGTATCAAAGAAGCATATCCACAGTTATCTCAAAAGATTGTTGAAATATTCCTCGTATTTCCAACTATACATCTGGATAAGTCTGGATATTCTTCATATATTTCAATCAAAATAACATAATAAAATTAATGCAATAGCCGATGTGAGAATCAGCTGTCTTACTAAACCACACATTAGAGAATAACAATGATGAGGAACCATGCCTGTTTTCCCACAATACTGGAAAATATTTCTCATAAAAATATGCCACTTATATTAACAGATTTAAGAGGTAAATAGGTTTATATTAATAGCTTTATAGGAGTTGCCAAACTACATCTCATGACAAAATCCAACTTGAACACCACTTCTAGCCTGCCTGCTATTTTTGAAAATAAAATTATCTTTGGAATAAAGTCATGTTCATTGGTTCAAATATTGTCTATAGCTGCTTTTGTGATTAAACAGCAGAATGAGTAGTTGCAAGAAAGACTTCATGGTTCACAAAGCAAAAAGCATTTGCTATCTGGTCCTTCACAGAAAAAATATGCTGAGCCATGAGTTTATTATTATTATCTTTAATTAGTATGCATTTAAAAATTATGTTCTATTTTCCAAGATGGTAAATATCAAGAAATATAACCTCACATAGTTAAAAGTTCTTGGAAGTAAGTTCTCAGTAATATTGAAAAGCATCCAAGGATCCAGGGCCACAAAGCTTGAGAACCACTGCCCTAAGCAACCAGAATAAATCTTCAGTTTCTGGCACATAGTGGCTACTCAATAGCTCCCAGTTTCCTTTCCAACACTGTTTCACAGCCCTCAGCCTGGCTGACCTTTGGCAGAGGGCGCTGCTCCTCTCTAGGTAACATAACTCTCCTTTCAGGCCCAAAGAGCTCTTCTTTTTCTCGTCTCTTTGGGTCTTAAGGTGGTGAGAGTGCTGTTTTGGTTTGCGTAGTGCTCCTGGACTATTTCCTGTGGTTCTGCCGAACTCTCCCCACGTCTTTGTTACTGATCCTTGTGATAATAATCTCTTCTTCAATTATCCTATGTATATGGATGTAATGTATATACATATTTCCTTTGGGACACTAACTACGCTCTCCATATCTCACTCTTTCCGTATCTCCTCTCATACACAATAACTATGAAATACATCCTTCTTAGTTCTCATCTTACAGAAATGGAAAATAAGATGCCCAGAGATTAAGCAGTTGCCTCTAGGACACTGAGTTAGGATGTGAAGCCAGGATCATAACACAGGCATCTTCACTGCAGAGTTTGGGCTACCAACCTCCAAATAACTGTCATTCTATTAAACAGAAGTTTTACTTCTTTATAAATCATCCATACTATTTACCCTTTGAAATAAATACCTACTTGGATTTTTTTTTGTGATCACCGTGTTAGTGTCAGCAACCTACATCAGCAACTCATAACGATTGTTCTTTATACTGCATACTTAGTGTCATGGCTGCATTTCCATGTATTACTGGTGGTATAAGATAGCCAGAAAAAAAAGAGCTGCTGAACATAAGTTACTTCAACATGAACTAAGGCAGCTGCAGTAACAAAATATCAGGGTGTCTGATGTGCCACTTACAGTTTATTACGAGGCCTGAATATGAACTTTCCTACTTCCCATGTTCCTTCAGCTTGTATCTACAGTAGTTTCATGCTGCCTCAAAGCATATTTTATCTTATCAATGTTTTGTTTTTTATAAATACACCTAGTATTAATCCATAGAATGCAGGAGAAATAAACAAGTTACTGATCCGCAAGGCTGCAAGGGATAGTGTCCCTTGCTATACTGGCAAATGAAACTCTTGAGCTGATTAAATGCTTCACCATAAGCCAAAAGACCCTTTTATTAGCAAGTGACTGGTGAGTTTTGCACAATACCAGAAATATATGTACTTCTGGCAACTAAAGCATCAGCACTGTATTCATGGGCATCTCTGTTCTTTCCAGTCAGCATCATTACTTTCTTCCTTTCCAATACATTTTTAGTCGTGATCATTTTAAAGTATAAATTCCAAGCGAACACCTGAACTCCTACCAAGAAAAATGTTACAGTCCCAATCATTCTTCACATCTTCAATTGAACCCAAAACTGTTTTAGACATAGGGCTAGAGGTTGCCTTTCCTAGGTACCTAATTTATTTCAAGGGTACCTAAAATAGATCCTTACTCATTCTTCCCCCATTCCGCACCTGCCAGCGTTCTGGATATTTCATTCTGTAGCCATAAAGCAAAACCTTTCCTCCCCATCCTGAGCTAAAGCTAAAAATGTAAACTCCCCAGGAGACGAAACACTGTAAGTTAAATTCATACTCGGGTATCAGTGATTGATATAAAACTATTACCCAGGAGTAAAAGTACATTTTGATATGAGATGAGTCCTAAAGAAATACTCCAAAAAGGGGTGGACAGTAGATAGGCACAGAGAAAATAAAAGGCTCACAGAAAGGGGTGTCTGGGGCCACTTCCACTTCATGACATGGCACAATATTTCTAACGCTTGATGACAAAACGACCTTGGACAGATTTTGCTAAAATTCTGTATTCCTGGCCTTCCTCAAGAAATATCAAATCAGAATGTCTGAAGGAGAGGCCTGAGGATTTTAAGTTGTATCCAGGAGGATTTTTTTTAATCAGACAATTTTTGGAAACATTGATGTCCTAAGAAGGGTGAGAAACATTAGTCTGTTTGCACATAACAAAATGGTCCTGACTCTGCTTACCCCCTTTGCCTAAATTTGTGATATTAAAGAATGTTGATAATGATATTTAGTTTACATAGTGGCTATGAGAATTAGATGGAGTGATGCCCATAAAAGTATTTGTATTTGGTGCCTAGAAATCAGTAAGCACCTTAAAACAATGCCCTTCCTTTACCTCGATCATAGTTTTGTCACAGATGAGCATAATTAGCAGTGCTGGGCCTACTTCTCCAAGTTCTATAGGCAGTTCATCACTCACAGAGGCTCTCAAGGCCTTAACATACCCAAAATGTTCATTATTAACTTGTTGTTTGACGTGGATAGGGTATCTAAGTGTCATCATCTACACTGTCATAACATAGTCCCACTGGCTTCAGTAGATCATTTTAACATTTTTTATATCTTATTTTAAAATATGAAGAAGCATAAATAAACAGCATATGAAATTCAAGTTACAATTGATTGGCTTATTCAGGGTAAATTCCATCTGTTACTTATTATTAGAAAAATCTGAATAGATTCAGGTTAAAGTCTTGCCTTATGTGACCTAAGAAAAGTCAAATACAAGCAGAAAAGGAGCTGTTAACTGTTAAGTCCACAAGCAGACCTAATCCTGGCTCTGACGGTATAAGAGGCGAAGTCCTTGAATCATGGCTTGCACAAAGCAGATATTTGGTAAATTCTATTGAGAAATTGAATTAAACACGGGCACTAATCAGTCTATCACAGTGGCCCATTCTCCTGAGCAGTTCCATTTGACAATGTAATATACGTAACTGTATATAATTCTTCTGTTCCTTAGCAGGTTTTAAGCTCTTTGAAGGTACAAACGTTGAATTCATCTTCTTATCATCTATTGTAACATTTTATTCACAGTAGATACTTAACAAAGTTTGTTAAATATGTAGGCTCAAAGTAGCCTACATACCTTATTTATTGTTTCCCTTACTTATTTTTATGAGCTGTGCATTATGTAATTTTTATTTAGCAAATTCAGTTTAATTCAACAAATACTGTGATTTTGCCTTGACATTATTGTTGCTCCACAGAGAAGCTGTCGGGGTTCTCTGCTTATAATGCAACTTCCCAAATGGAAAGCATATTATGCCAGATATGCCCCCTTTTGGAAACTGGAGAAACTGATGACATCTCCAGACTTGATATTTATTGGAGTGTGATATTTATTTCATAATGACATAAAGCAGTGAGATAGGAAACTATAGGGAGAGATTGTAGATGGTGCCTTCTCTAGATGAGAAGTGGAAGATATTAACAAGTGTGCCTCCCACATTCCATACACTTTTATAGATATTTACACATATCTGATGATGTTACACCTTCACCTCATTTCTAAGAGGTAAAAATTATTTTCCTCATTTTGCATAATAGGGTCTCAGAGAAGCAAGGTGAGTCAAATCACAGTTACCACTACAGTTGGGATTGAAACCAGATCTGACCTATTGCAAAAGCAAATATCTTTCCCTCCAGGACACAACCTCTTAGTACAGGTTAGAATCACAAGGGAAGCAATCCATGATCTTTACTCAGTCCTCCGAAGCTTCCTATCTCCACATCTAATTATTTTCATAAGCAACCTATGTCAACTCATCTGAGAGGTTGGTTCCTCTCCTTTTATAATCTTTCTTTTATCTGTTCTTTGCCTGTTGGAAAGCGCCATTGCCAAGCCTTTAAAACACATATTTTCCCTTCTTGTCACTTAGCCTCTATTTCTCTACCCTTTTGATGCCCAGTATGAGCGTGTAAATTGCTGAACAAGCACCTGACTATTATTTATTTTCAAATAGTTTAGATCCAATGTGCTTAATTTGCTTCAGGCAACATAGCATTGTTGAGAAACATGCCCACATCAATTGAAAATGAGAAGATATTATGTAGAATTGCTTTGGGTTTATTTTTTCCCATTTCAATTCAGTGTATTTATCTTAGAGGACAGCATTGCTGCTTTGCGATTTCATCAGTTCTTTGCCATCGAATCTACTAGTGATGCAAGTGTGAACTGCTTGACTAACAGCCCATTTGACCAATGATATAGTCAATTTTGGCATTGAAAGAGATTTCAGATATCAGAAATATATATTTCTGCAATTAGAGAAATAAATAACAGTGGACACTTTCATGCTTATAGTAAAGTTTGAGTTATTTTTACAGTACTACCTGGATTTAAAGCAAGCAGAGAATACCTACATTTGATAGTTAACACAGAGCAAATTGGAAGTATTTTCATGTAAACATGTATGGAGGAATTGCAATGTATAACAGAATCAGATAGAATTCTAGTAGTGGTACATTTGTGGAGACAGTGAATATGGGCAGTGTTGGGAAAAGGGTGGTTGTTTTCCAGATTTTTCTTACTATAAGAAAAAATCTTGATTCTAATGACTGGCTAGATCTGGTTCTTTACAGATAGTTGCTATATCAATACCTGGGAGGCTTCTTTTATTCCAATACTTTATAAAGATAAAAATGAATTGACAATGATAAGAAAATAATCCAGTATACTGTAGTATTTTTATATGCCATCTACCAGTAATTTTAAGCAATAAAATAAAGCATATTTATTCAACTTCAAAGTTTTCCATTCTTCTTTGGTAATGACATTTGAAATATGGTGTTGAAGAAACAAGCTCTGTGAAGGCTGCAAAGGGTCCTGTCTTGGTAGCCCCCAAACAGCTTTTATCCCATATTATCTACCCTGCACCCAGTCAACTTGCCGAAGAGCAATAGGTCATCCTTGTTTATAGACTGTAGCTTTCTGCCTTCTTAGTCAAAGGGTTCCATTACTATAATTGACAAAGCAGCTACATTCCTTTCTTGGAATCTGTATTTTTATGTGCCTAGCACCTGTTAGCCTCAATTTCTTTGATGAAATTGTTGCCAGGCAGCTGCATCTGGGAGGTCTCTCCCTGTGTAGGAGGTGAAACCTCAACCTAGACAGGGGAGGGTTCTTGACTCCGAATGACAAAGAATTCTCAAGCAGGTCAGATGAGTGTAGGTAAGGAAGCTATTCCTTAGAGCAAGAGTAGAAACGAAGGGCAGCGGCCTTGCAGGCAGCTGAGAGCAGGAAAATGCAGAGGTGTGGAGGGAAAGTTTTCTAAACATTTTCTTGGCATAGGGCAGATTCCCTGCCATCTCTTAAAGCCAGGGTTACTTGGTGTCCCATGTCCGCTTGGATCTGCCCTGTGTGGGGGCTAGTCTATACCACTCCAGGATTTGGGGGAGCTGTGGGACATGGGATGGAGTGAGATTATGTTCTGAGAACTTCCCAAAGAAAGGGGATTTTCATGCAGCTCCTTCAGCTGCAGTTCCCTCTGGGTCACCCAGGCAATGGGAACTTGCTGGTCTAAATCTGAGCTCTCAGCAGCCCCTCGCTGCTTACCAGGAGTAAAGTGAAAACTAAGTGAAGACTTAGGAATAGAATGAAATAGCAAAGAAACAAAGATGCTTACTGTTGGAAAAGAGCAAAGAGACAAAAGACAATTAAGTTGAGCAGTGAGAAAGCTTTATTTAAAGTTATGCACTTAAAGAGAGAAAAAGTGCGGGTGTCCTCAGAGAAGAGGCACGCTTAAAGTTTGGGTGTTCCCTTTTTCCAGGATTTTTCAAAGGGTCAGGGGGCATAGACTTGTAAAGTGGTCTCAAAATGCTTATCTCTGGTGAGAGACATTAAGTCTTTTCTATTATCAGTCCTCCAGATAATTCTGCAAAATTAAATTAACACAAAAATTTGGTCAGTTCCTCTCCAGCATAGCAGCTTCCCTCTGGGAACATCCCGATTAAGACAGCCTGCTCTGCCCCCATGGTGGGCTGAGTTATTGTCTGTTTGCTAAAGAATATGTTAGGAATCTTACCTCCTAACTTACTGGCTTTTAAAATGGAATCTTAGCCTTAAGATGGAATCTTTCCTGTTCTTACCATACTGTTTATATCTCAGCATTTTTCCTCATAGGCAAGGAAAGTTAACTATGATGCTTGTCCCAGGTGCCTTGCCTATCTTGGAATCATCGTATTCAGGGATATGAAAAAAGTTTTTAAACTTCTTTGGTGAAAGGAAGCAAGCTCCTGATTTGAACCAGATTTGAAAATAGATTTTCCATATTATTAATGTCATATTACTTCCTTTGTAGCATCATTAGGTATCATTTGGGAATATAATCTATTAGAATTCCTCATTTATAAATTGACTCAGGTTTATCTGTGAATGTGACACTGTGAGAAGAGAGTTACTTCACCCATCTGGATTTTCTGGTTTCAGGAATATGATTTTTTCTAATGGCTTGTATTTCACATGGCAAAAACATTTTCATAGATTTATTCAGAAAATAAGACCATGAAGAATGTAATGTGAAATGTTTTTCTGGCTAAGCCTATTTACAAACATGTGTCCTCAGAAGCACACCACAATATTCCATGCTCTGAAACTTAGGGAAAAATATTGATGACAAATGAAACAGGAGAAAATTAACTAACAGAAAGGTCTTAACTTTGATTTTAGTGCATGAGCAGATGCAGCAGGGCGGAGTCTAGACTGGAATAAGTTCCAGATGGGGCAGTTATGTCAATAAAACACTGTGAAGAGCTAGTGGCAAGCGGAATACCAGCACTTTGAGTCTGGACACTTTTAATTACACTATAATAAAATATAGTTGACAAGCTCTAAGATTTTGACCTGCTTGGGATGTTATTACTGTTTGTAATACATTTGAGCAGTAAATACAATTAAGAAATTTAGAATTAGCTAGAGAACCAAAGAAAGTAAAGTTATTGAAAAATTTGGAAATATTTGAAAAATTTTTTAAATTATCCAATGAAATAATATTAAAAAATAACTAAAGTAACATAGAAAATATATGACTTCACTATATCAGACTGTAAGTTAGGGCCAAGGTAGGCCTAGAAATTATTGCCAGTTCACTGGTGAGGATTAGGTGTTCTGGATTCATTTAGATAGTACACATATATAATTATTACTTTTAATCCTAAATTAATATTTTACTCTTCTATTTACTTATCACTCTATGCTGTAAGTATATACAAATTAATAAGTATGCTAATTCTTCATCATTTGTTTCATTTACTCTTTTTTTATACAATTGAGCTTTACTTTGAGTATTTTGATTATTTCATGCATCATGGACCTCAAGATGAACAATTTGCTAAAAAACATAAAATTTTAATATTTATTAACTATTTTTACCTTAAATAGAAAAATTACATTAGTAAAACAGGCATTGTCCTTTTTATGACATTGATCATTTCAATTTTTTACTTTATAACACTGTGACATCATATCAAAAAATCAAGTAGTTTAACAATAAACTAGGGGATCTTAACAATAAGCTAAGGGATCCTTTTTAATTGTGACTCCAAATATATTACAAATCTTTTCTATACTTAAACAGATTTGGCTGCTGCCTTTGAAGCTACACATGTACAGATACATCACACACACACACACACACACACACACACACGCACGCATACACACACAGAGACTACTATTCTATTCTATAACCTTTCTCCTGGCAGCACTGAAATTCTTATCCAGAATATTCATTATGGGTCAAAGCTTGGTATTCATGTGGTACCTGCTGTAATGAACACAGATTCCATGAGAAACATGGACATGCTAAATTATTGAATATATCAATAAAAAATGGATATATTGCAAGAAATCAAAGACATAGGCCTATAACATGGAAATCAAAACCTTAATGGTTTTCTGTGTTCAGGACTGAAACTGGTGATATTTTGCTTGTTCAAGGGAATGTTTTAGCTGGGCTGCGCAGTCCGAGGCTAGCCCACTGGAGCAAGTGGTAGGCTAGGCTACCTGCATGCAAAGAATTCCTGTAAAGGAGGGGGCACAGAAATTACTCTGAAAGACAGTGGATGGAGCTCGAACAGAGGCAAGCCCCTAGTTCACATTTTTGCCACAAGCTGATCATGGCTGATTCTGTCAGTGCCTTGACTATTGAACCTTGTCTGACTCTCACACTTCTGCCTGAAGATGTCCCACATCCACAAACATGATACCTAATATCTATTTCTTTAAAATCTTCCACATATGTCTGTAGTTTTTTTCATCCCTGTTGCCAAACCTAGTCCTGAATATTATCAACTCTTACCAGGCTTATGCCCGTAGAATCCTGAAAGGTCTTCCTGCTTCTGACTTAACAAATCTGATCTATTTCCTATATCCTTGTCCCTTTAAGTAAATGTGTGCCTTTTAGACTAACTTCTAAGATGACCCATGATTGTATGGTAAAAAAATATTAGAAAGTCACTTAATTTAATCTTTTGCAGACATAAGAAAAATATGGTCCTCTCACTTGGTTTCATGCTGTCACATGTCACAAGTAGTAAGCAGGTATTCTGCAGCGGACAGACATTCAACAGCATAGAGGTCACTGGAAACACAAGGCCTTCCCTTTAATTTACCTCTCATTGTATTGCATTGAACACAGTACATATATGTTCTTTTAAATGGTTGCAAAGGTTATTGCCCAGTTGTATGTACAAATATCACACAAGATGGCTAGAAGCGTCTTTCCCCAGAGTCAAGGTCATATTGATGAAGTAAGAAGCAACCTCAAGGAGAAAACTATGGACTCTTTTCTTATTCCTTGTGAGCTTTTTATCAGTTATGTTACATAATGGGGAAAAAAAGGTAATTTGATTATCTCTGAAAAAAGTAGGTCCCAAAAAGACTATTTTAATATGAATTAGCTTCCATGTTTCTCAACAAAAAGTCTTAGCACAAGTGCATCATTTACTTTGAAATACTGGCCACCAAAAGGATTAGCACAATGTTAAAAATTATCATTTAGTTGGACTTTATTTCGTTCTTTGTTAAAGTACCCTTTAAATATTTATAGTGTATAATGGTGTTTGTATGCACAAATGTTTGTATAACAGTTTGTATACACATAGATATTTGTATAATGGTATTTGTATACACATATACACACACAATTTATTGAGGGGGAAATGTCAAAATGATTTACTAATAGAACTGCAGGATCAAAGTTATTTAAATACCACAGCCAAAGTCAGAATGATGTTTCTAAAACACCCTTATGATACATCATTCTTTTGCTTAAAATCTTTATGTGCTCTCTCAGTTTTTTCAGGATGAAATCGCCTTGCCAGAGCATTCAAATCTCATTTTATGGCATGGTCCCTGCTTGCTTCTCCACATCCATCCTTCACTTCACACACTAAGTACTGAATATGTTCTTATCTGTGCACATCATCTCTCAATGCCAAGCACACACATTTTCTACCCTTTGGAGGTACTAAATCACTCCAGAAGTTTTCGTACTTGACTTTTGTGAAATATGTCTTTGTTTAGTTAATTAAGCCAGTAGAAGCAAAAGGACTTGGTAAAGAATAGTTTGCTTTGAGATTTCAGCATGAAATTGACAGAATGTTAGCAGTAATAGTGTGATGGGAGGCTAAGGAGATTCCTACTGAACTTTCGATTCCCTCCCATGCTGTGTTCTCTTGACTCAACAATATTATTCCCTCCCCTTCTTTTCAACAAGTTAATTCCTATCTCATTTTCAGATCTCAACCTGCCTGCTGTTTTTTCCAGGAAGTCTTCCCTGATTTCCCTCAGATCTCTCCTATGTGTTCCTCTGGTGCCTTCTTTTTCCTGCATCAGCGTTCTTGTTGCCCAGTGAGGTTCTGAGCTCCTTTCAGAGTGTTGACATGTCTTATTCACAGTTGTATTTCCAGAGCCAAGCACAGTGCCTTGAATATAGTAGAGGATAAATTAATATTAATTGAATGAAATAAACACATACTTATTGCAAGAATAAACAGGGGCAAAAATGAGATGAGGAATATTCATTTTCCCTGACACCCTCTCTCCTTCAAAAACCCTTCCCGTTTCCAAGCATCTCCTCTTTCTTCCTCCAAACTTCTCTTTTCCACAAGACATCTCTTCAAATGTAACTCCAATTCATAAGCCAGCTAATCCCCTAAAGTTATTTATTGATAACCAGAGGAGTACTTCTTCATGCCATTATTTGATAAAAACAATTTATACAGCATTTTCTGTTTGCATAGCCCTTCATGACCATTAAATGTCCAGAGGAGTGTATATCTGTGATGGTGAAACAACAGGTTCTTGAAATTATGTTTCTAGATGTGTGGCCTTTCCTGAGATTCCTGCAGGAAGGTGTTTATGTTTATAGTGATTACTCACAGGCCCATCCCTTGTAAGCACTGATGTGTGAATTCTGAGAATGAGTTTGTCTGTAGTAGGGCAATGAGACTAAAATAACCTTTCACATTTGAAGGGCACATTACACCAGTTTTCCTTAGATAATGTTTCATTGAATAATAATTACAACTCTTTCAAATGAACTGAGAAGATTCTCTCTTTCTTCCCTTCCTACACACACACACACACACACACACACACACACAAAATTTAGGTTTGATAGAAATGGGGATTAGAATTTAAATCACTTGACTGTCCCCAGATTGGTGAGTTCACACCACGTTTTCCCTTTTTCCTAGTCTGGGGTTCATTTCCATGCATCAGACAAGCCGGCCATGGTCCTTTTCTCTTCTGACCCTAACACATTATGTGACTAGTGCATCTTCTTACCACATCCTCCACAGCAGTGCAAGAAAACGAGGGCCATGCACAGAGCAGCCGATATGAATCACTGCTCCATCATTGCAGAGAAAATGTGCTGATTAGCCGGAAGCAGCTTTTCTACACTCTTAGCTCTGTCCACACTTAGATGTTATGCCGCATTGAGAGGGAAAGCCTTAATCTAGAGAATAACGACTGCCCAGTCTCTGATATGTGACAGCCCTAACAAGAACAAGCTGTGACATGCTCATTCATTGGGAACTCTTCCTCCATCTTAATCAGCGCAGAAACTGCACAGAAGTTGGGAAGACATTAGTATAGTTATCCATTTGTAATTTCAGAGAGAATGAAAACAGAGCGGCAAAACCTACAATTTAACAACTTCCATAGAAGGAAAATATCTGCAGCTCTTTTTCTTCAACTGAATCATATTAGCTCTGTTGGCTAAAACTCATCATTATGTTAATCATGTTTTAAAATGCAACTGGTCATGTATAAATAAATCGGCCCAGGCACTGCCCTTTTCATTTGCAGACACATGATTAATCCTCTAAATAACTCCATGTGTCTCCATTTCATAAGTGAAACAATTGAGGAATGGATGGGTTATCCATTGATAAGTAACAAGGAAATAGTGAAGATTCAACCCCAAATTGCTCTGATGTCCAAGGCCATCCTCTTAAGCACATTTATAGATAATGTTTTACATGCAATAGGATATGGACCTGATTGCAACAGTAAACATTATTTGGCCAATTGGAATTTGTAGTTAAGGGATGTGTTTTACCCTCATCAAAAGATAATTGTGGAAGGCATCACTTTCCTCAAAATTAAGCATCCTAACCTGTGAGCAGCCTTCATGATATAAAGTGTGCACTGTTAAAAAACAAAATTCAACTGAACAAATTTGAAGATCTAATTGGCTTTATTAAGTGATTAGTGAATTGGACAGCATTCCATCTAGCAAGTAGAGAGAGGCTCTGAGGAATTGTACAAAATGGAAGATCCTTATAGACAGGGAGGTGGGGCAAGTTATTAGCAAAGGTAATAAATTGTTAATTCAAGCAAGATCACCCTCCCAAGGGGTCTCATCATGCAGACTACCTTATTTTGGGGGGAATGCAACAGGCCCACGTGACAGATGACCTCATTGGTGCTGACCAGAAAATTCCTGATTGACTGTTCAAACGTCACATTCCTGGAATAGGTCGCAACTATACTTAAGTCTTAGTTTAGGAGACAAATGACTCCAAAGGGTAACTTACAGGGATACCAGAAGTAAAACAATTGGGTGTGAAGTACCAGGGGCAGGTGGTAAGTGGAAGTTGCAACAGGTTATCAGAAAGTATCACATGCCAGGAAAATATATAATAAAGAGGTCCACGTGGAGACTCCACAGAACCCGTGCATGTGTCTCACTAAAGTGCCGACTCAGACTCTGATCAAGTTCAGTCTCTATGAGCAAAAAAGAACTTAAGCTGTACCAATAATGTAAGAATTCTTGCCTCTCTCCATCTATGCCTCCCCTTCGAACAGTCAGAAAATGAAGAATGGGGAAAGGTAGAAAAGAATGAAAGAATGCACCACTTCCACTTTCCCCGTTGCAGGTTTGCAAACTATAGGTCAGATCTGATTGCAAGGGAGTCTATAAATTTTGAACTGGATGTAAAGTTGAAGTTTCATTTTGAGTTTAAATTTTGTAATACCTGTAAATGAGTCTTAATAAGGGAAACAAGACTGTTGCTGCAGCTAAAAACTATCAGAAAGCAATGGGAATTATCTGAGATATGGTCAGTGGGTGTGGAAAGGTTACCCAACAGAATATATATGATTAACTGCAGGAGAGAAAAGGAAGTAGTTCCCTATTTCTCCCTCACGGAGTTTCACCTTTTCCAAAAACGGCTCCATGTATATGCAAATGAGTACTGTTTGTTCATCATAAAAATGGATTTTCCATATGTGCCCAAGAATATGCCTTCTTTTCATGCTGTCTGCTCCATTTGGGGGACTGACTCCAATTTCATCACTTCCTGCTTATTTATCTTATAAGGTTCATCTCTTACACCACTTATCCGTGTAGGAGTCTTTGATTTCTCCTACTCACCTACTCCAAGCATTTAGTTAGGGATCTATCACTTCCTTCACAGATATTTATCAAGCACTTACTTTTATAATCTCTATAACATGTAATGTAAAGATAAAAAATAAGTAACCTCTATTATTAAGGAGGTCACAGTATAATGAAGAAAAAGTCATATAAACAATGTCAATGCTGTGTGTAAATGAATGCACACAAGGTCAAGTGACGACCTGCAGAAATTCTTCTTTACTGGAGGTTGGAGGAGATGATCTCATGGGAGGCAGGGAGGCAGCATGGAAAAGAGACTTAGCGAAGGAAATACAAGAAGTATGTTTGGACAAATGTCTTGGGCTAATTAGATACTCTCTTACTCTAACTTAGATACTGTCTCTTAAATGGAAAAGAATTTTCTCTCTATTTCAAACTGTTGAAGCGGAATGTGGAAAGAGAATATTGTCATATGGAATGTCAGCTTGCACTCATGGTCCTGGAGTATGGAAGCTGAACCAAAAATATTAATTTCATAATGACCATGAAGTAATCTACAGAGTTATATGAATATTAAGAATAGATATAGAGAGAATAAAAACTGACATCAATCAGTGTCTTATTATGGGGATGTATTATAAGCGCTAACATTCCCTCTGTTTTGCTCTCAAGAATTCAGAATAGGATAACTGCTTTATATATTAAAATAGCTTTATATAGGCTGTGTTAGTGTATCTTATTATTTGAAGGTTTGACTAAGTGACTTTTTTAAGTTCCATTCTAGTATTAACTAAACCTACAAATTCTAGCTATTGTTTCTCAAACTAGATTTTTGCAAAGCCCCAGATGCTATTGGCTATTATTATAGAAACCGCCAAGAATATCCTTTCTTTTGTAAATGCGCAGAACAAGTTGATAATTATCTTTCTTGATTTTCTTCTTTTTATAATGGTGGGTATTTCTATATAAATTTTTGGGTTAAAAGTTACCAGATTAACCCAAAGATTTTACTCATAAATCAGAGCACAAGGCATTATTCAAGGATAAAATCCTCTCAGAAATTAGCTGACAAACAAGGTTACCTTTGTTTTTATGAACAGCTTTTTAAGGTATGACTGATACATGAAGAATTTCACATACTTAATATGTAAAATTTGATGAGTTTGTACATATGCAAACGCATGTGATGCCATCACCATAATCAAGGTAAAAGACACATCTAACAGCTTCCAGGGTTTCCCTGTGTTCCTTTATTTCTTATTTGTTTTGTTTGTGATAAAAACACATGAGAATTACTCTCTTACCTTTTTTTTAATTTTGGTATCATTAATCTACAATTACATGAAGAACATTCCCCCTTCACCAAGTCTCCCCCACATACCCCATCACAGTCACTGTTCATCAGCGTAGTAAGATGCTGTAGAATCACTACTTGTCTTCTCTGTGTTGTACAGCCCTCCCTGTGCGCTGGTGGGAATGTAAATTAGTTCAACAATTGTAGAAAGCAGTATGGAGGTTCCTCAAAATGCTCAAAATAGGAATACCATTTGACCCAGGAATTCCACTTCTAGGAATTTACCCTAAGAATACAGCACTCCAGTTTGAAAAAGACAGATGCACCCCTATGTTTATCGCTGCACTATTTACAATAGTCAAGATATGGAAGCAACCTAAATGTCCATCAGTAGATGAATGGATAAAGAAGATGTGGTACATATACACAATGGAATATTACTCTCTTACCTTTTGAAGTGCATAAACCATATTCTTAACCATAGGCACTATGCTGTACAGAAGATCTCTGGAACTGATTCATCTAGCAAAACTAAACCCGTGTACCTATTTAACAATCAAGAATACAAAATGGGGAGTGGATTATTTCTTCAACAAATGGTGATGGAAAAACTGGATATCCATATGCAAAAAAAAGGAAAAAGAGAAAGAAATTGGATTCCTACCTTATGCCATACACAAAAATCAACTCAAAATGGATTAAAGATTTAAACTTAAAACCTGAAACTGCAAAACTCCTTAATATTACATTTGTTTTTACCTTTACTGAAAAATGTTTGATTAAGTTTATTAAGAGAGGATCAACCCAGAAAATTACTATCAGGGGATTGAAACTGCCATTCTTTATCATAATTTTCCTTTGTCTGTTTAATGAAGAGAAGAAACAATGTTTTCTTGTGTGTGTGTTTTGCTTTTTTATAAAATGTAATTTTGAAGATATGTTTACCACAAACCTAGTTAGCTACATAGATAGTTCCCCAAATTTCTAAACATATCAGCTCAGGGAAATTAAAGGAAAGCAGTGATTAGAACATTAATTAAATTTGGCTATCTCAAAGGCTCTTTTTGACCCTCATTTTTATTAAGCTTCCATTTTCCATGCTTTTATACACTTTTGGGAGAAAATGGTATTTTGCATACAAGTCAATGAAACTCAGTTTAATGTCCATTGCAATAAAAAACAGGTAATTAAACACAACTGGGACATTTATAATTATGGTACTATATTAAACCATTACTAGTGAGGTCAATTGTTAGACTCTCTCTCCAATTATAAAATATTTCAGACCTAAAATAATTATCTTCCTCTTTTTTATCTCTTTATATCCATGTCTGTACATCTGACTGAAATATTCTAAGTCAAGAAATATATATAGTTGCTTTGATGTATTCTTTGAACTTCTCTATAAAGCACAAAAGTTAAACTCTTTAAAATCTATGTGACCTATATAAACTAAAATATTTTGGGATTCAGAGAAATTAGAAAAAAACTTTTGAGACAGAAAATAGCTCTGTCTCCTTTCGTGAGCCACAGAAATTCTGCTTTTTCATCAGAGAAAAGTTGTACATTTAACAGAAAGAAGATATTTATAGAGTTTCCTTTTCTGAATATCTTTAATAAAAGATGGCTGGTCTTTAGGGTCAAAAAGCTCAGCTTTTCAAAATCTACAATATAATTATGCCTGCTGAAAAGCAGTTGGACTGAAAATGATAGAATTCCTTGTTTTTCTGATTGTTATAACATCATTCTATGTCTCTTCTAATTCAGTATAATTTCAAAATATGTTGGATATTTAGGAAGATATTACATATGGAATTTTAGAAAAAAGAGTTTGTGGTCAAATAATGTTAAGGCAAGAGCTCTGGTTCATCATTACAGCATTTCTCAAAGCCTTGGATAACATAACAATACAGCAAGGGCCTTAGAGTGCAAGTGAGAGGGAATAATAAATATACTGCTTGCCATCTTCTACTCCATTAACCTGGAATAAATATTGACATTTGCCTAAAAATGATCCTGGATTTAAGAGCTAAAGACAAACACTGATTACCATCTGTACTGCTGTTTCTGATACTGCAACTCTGCAACTGAAACCCTAAGAAAAAGATAGATTTTTTTTTTCTCAAGTGCATACACAAACTTGTCAACACATTGCTCCACTGGCAAAAACGTATAGTATATAGACACCTGAAGTGAAGATAAATCAGGAATCCTGAAGTGTTAAGCCAGAACTTAAGGAAGCTTCCAATATGGAGAACTTGCAAAGCCCAGGTTCCTAGAGTTTTAACTTTAATACCAACACAGGACATCAATAAAAGGAGGATGAAAACTCAAATGGCGAGTTTAATCGAACATTCCCACCTAAAGCTTTTGAAAGGTGCAGTAGGATATTGAATAGCATCAATCTCGATGTTAGATACAATGGGAAGGGGTAAGTTCTCATAGAAGGTAATAAAATCAAGCTAATCCTTATTTGAGGTTTTACCTGAAATTCTTGTGAGTATGGAGAAAGCCAAAATGATAAATTATTTTAAGGTAGTTTCCCTAGTGTCCTAGCATAAGCAAAGAAAAATAAATTTTAAGAAAGGACACTATCAAAAATGCCACAAATAATTATATTAAAGTAATATGAGCTCACAATCAAAAGTCACCAAATGGAAAAGGCACCAGAAGTGAAGAACACTAGAAACAACAAACACAAAATGTGAATCACAACTATTTTAGCTTTTGGAATTATGAAGCAGAGAGTGAAATATAGATATGTTTACTATATCTAGATAAATAAAAAGTTATTGAAAATATGAACATGACATAAGAAACTATTAAAATGATTAAATAGATTTGAAAATAATATCCAAGAGAATTTGTAGACATGAAAAAAATAAATAGAAATCAAAATTAAAATGAAATGGACATTAATTTTTTTTAAATGACATGGACAATATAAAAACAAATAGATTTTTACTGATGGGTGAACTATGTATTCAAAAATAAATAACTTATAAATTACATGGAATATATGACAGAAAGATGAAATATTAAAAAAACTGTTTTAATATGAAAGAGCAATTAAGAGACATGAAGTAGAAAGTTCAAAGGCCCAAAATATCTAACTGGATATTCTAGAAATAAAGAAGAGATGAAACAAAGAAAGAAAGCAAGAAAAGAAGAAAGAAAAAAGAGAAAGGTGGTGAGATAGCATTTTAAATTATAAAGGATCACTTTGAATGTCAATGGTCTAAATGCACTGATTAAAAGACAGACATGATCAAAGGTATGACCAACCTATAAAACGCTTAAAAACACAAAAGGCAAAGAAAAAAATTTTAAGTATGAATGATGATAAATATTAACTAGATTTATGGTGATCATTTTGCAATATATACAAGTGTCTTGTGGACTGGAAAATAATAGGTTATGTCAATTACATTACAGAGAAAGATTGGAAGACTAAAATAGGAACAAAGAACAAGAACAACAAATGAGAAATTATCAGATATAGTACATATTAATTCAGCTACATGAATAATCACTTTGAATGTCAATGGTCTAAATGCACTGATTAAAAGACAGACATGATCCAAGTGGATGAAAAAACAAGACCCAGCTCTTTATTGTCTATAGTAAACCTACTTTAAATATAAAGACATGTATAGATTAAAAGTAAATGGTTGGGGAAACATATAGCATGCTAAAACTAATCAAGAGAAAGCAGTAGCTGTATTAATTTCAGACAGAGGCGACTTTTAAGTAAGGAAATTATCAGGGATAAAGAAGTACACTGCATAATGATAAAGGGGTCAATTCTCCAAGAAGACATAATGATTCTTAATATGTGTGATTGCCTAACAACATAACATCAATTTATGTGAGGCAAAAACTAACAGATTGCAAAGAGAAACGGATGAATCCACTGTCATAGTTGAAGACGTCAACACGTGTCCATCAGGAATGAACAGATTCAGCAGGCAGAAATCAGTTAAGGACAGCAATGAACTCAACAGGATATAATGGACATATATAGACTACTTTACCCAACTATAGTGAAGTACCCATTTTCCTTTAGCTCTCATGAAACATTCACCAAATCAATTGCATTATGGGCCACAGAACATACCTTAGCAAAATTAAAAGAATAGAAATTACACTGTCTGGTGTAGGAATTAAACTAGAAATTAATAACAGAAAGATACTGGAAAATACTAATATACATGGAGCTAAATAACACATTTTTAAATAATACATGAGTCAAAGAAGAAATTCCAAGAAATTAAATATATTTTTAACTAAATGAAATGAAAACATAAATTATCAAAAATTATGGGATGCAGCAAAAGCAGTGAGTGCCTAGAGGGAAAGCTACAGCATCAAATGCATTCTTTGAAAAAAAGAAGGATCTAAAATCAATAATCTAGGCTTAAGTGATAGGAAACTAGAAAAATAAGAGCAAATTAAATCCAGATAAAAAGAAGAAAAGAAATAATAAGAATTAGAACATAAATCAGTGAAATTGATAGACAAAAATCAATGAAACCAAAAGCTGGTCTATGAAAAGATCAATAACATCAATAAATGTTGAGTCAGACTAACAAAGAAAGAAGAAAAAGGACACAGATTGCTATAAAATGAGAGCAAACATAACCATAGATACCATGGACCTTAAAAGAATAATGAATACTTTGAACAACTGTATGCTCACAAATTTTATAACCTATGTGAAATAGAACAATTCCTTAAAAAATTTGCTTAAACTCACACAAGAAATAATCAATCTTATTAGGTCTATATCTATTAAATAAATTAAAGTAATAATTAATAACCTTCCAAAACAGAAAATGAATTCTGCACTAAAGCCAGATGGATTCATTGGTGAATTCTACCAAAACTTAAGAAATTGTGCCAATTCTACAGTCTTTGTGGTCTCTTTCAGAAGACAGAAACAGAAGGAGCATTTTCTAACTCATTTCATGAGGCCAGAATTTCCCTAAGAACAAAACCAGACAAATACATTACAAGAAAAGAAAACTACAGACCAATATCTCTCTATGAACAAGCAAAAATTCTCAATATTTTTTTAGCAAATTTATTCTGAAAAGTATAAAAGTAATTATATACCACCACCAATTGGAATATATTCCAGGCAGTAAGACTGGCTCAACATTTAAAAAATCAATTAATGTAATTGATCACAAAAGTAAAATCCTATAATCAAATCATTAGATCCCGAAAAAGCATTTGACAAAATCTGGTAGCCATTCATGATAGGAACTCTCAGCAAAGTAAGAATAGTGAAAACTTTCTTAACTTGATAAAGAGTACCTACAAGAAAACCTATAGTTAATATCATGCTTAATGTTGTGAAACTCAAAAAGCTTTCCCATTAAAATCAGGTACAATACAAGGATGTTCCCTCTCACCTGTCCTTTAAAACATTGTACTGGATGTCCTAACTAATGCAATAAGACAAGAAAAGGAAATCAAAATTGTAGACATTGGAAAGGAAGACATAAAACTTTCTTTGCAGAGACATGATCATTGATGTAGAAAATCCAAAACAACTGACAAAAAGAGCTCTTGGAACGAATTAGTGATAAAGCAAGATTAAAAAAGAAGATGATAAAAGGTTAATGTATAAAATTTAGTTGCTTTCTTTAGGAAAAGCTACAGCATTAGCTGTTCATATCATCATGAACAAGCAGAATTTGAAATTAAAAGCATAATATGTACACCAAAAAATTACCTAATTGTAAATCTAAAAAAGTATGTGCTAGTTCTACATGAAGAAACTACTAAACTCAGATAAAATGAAGGAAGAGCTAAATAGATAGAGATATTTCATTCTCATGGGTAGGAAGTCTCAATATTATCAAGATATCATTTCTTCCCAACTTGATCTGTATAGCCAATGCAATCTCAATCAAAATTCCAGGATGTTATTTAATGTATATTGCCAACTGATTCTGAAGTTTATATGGGGAGAAGCAAAAGACCTAGCATAGCCAATGCAGTATTGAAGAATAAAGTTGGAAGACTGATAATACCTGACTTTACAACTTACCGTAAATCTACAATACTCAAAACAGTGTGATACTGGTGAAAGAATACACAAATATATCACTAGAACTGAATAGAGAGCCTATAAGCAAACCCACATAAATGTGCCCTACTGATTCTTGACAAAGGAGCAAAAACCATGCAGTAGGAAAAGACAGTCTTCTCAATAAATGATATTGGAACAACTGGACATCTATACACACGCAAAAAAAACTAGACACAGACCTTATACTATTCAAAATAATTAATTGAAATGAATCACAGTCATAAATATAAAGTACAAAATTATAGAACTCCTAAAGATAGCATAAGAGAAACCATAAATAACATTGAGTATGGCAATGATGTTTTATAAATAACAAAAAAGTCACAAACCATGAAAGAAAAAAATTGAAAAGCTAACCTTCATTAAAATGAAAAGTTTCTGCTCTTCAAAAGACAATGTCAAAAGAATGAAAAAACAAGCCTCAGACTGGAAGAAAATCTTTGTAAAAGTCACATCTGATAAAGGACTGTTTCTGGGATATACAAGGAAATCTTGAAACTCAATAGTAGAAAAACAAACAACCTGATTTTAAAAATGAGGTGAAGACTTTAATGGACATTTCACCAACAAAGATATACAGATGACAAATAAATGTATATAAAAATGTTCTGCCTCATATGTCATCAGAGAAACGTAAATTAAAACAATAATAAAATACCATTGCATACCTATTAGAATGGCCAAAACCTGAAATACTGACAAAAACAAATGCTGATGAGGATGAGGATGAGGATGTGGGGCAATAGGAACTGTCGTTAATTGCTGATAGGAATGCAGATTGGTACAGCCTCTTTGGAGGTTTCTTACAGAACTAAACATGCTCTTACCATACAATCCAGCAGTCTCTCTTTTGGTATTTACCCAAAGGAACTGAAAACTTGTTCACACAGAAGCCTGCACACAGATGTTTATAGACACTTTATTCATAAATGTTAAAACTTAGAAGCAACCAAGATGTCCTTCAGTAGGTGAATGGATAAACAAACAGTGGTACATCCAGGCAATGGAATATTACTTAGCACCAAAAAATAGGCTATTAAGCCATGAAAAGACATAGAGGAACCTTACATGCATATCACTAAGTGAGAGAAGCCAATTTGAAAAAGCTACATACTATGATTCCAACTACATGACATTCTGGAAAAGGCAGAATCCCAGAGACAGTGACAAGACAGTGGTTTACCAGGGTAGGTAGAATGAGATTCACAGAGCACAGAAAATGTATAGGGCAGTGAATATACTCTGTATGATAGCATAATAATTAATATATGCATCATACAATTGTGCAAACCCATATAATGTACAACCTAAAGAGTGAACCATAATGAAACTATGGACTTTGGGTAATTCTGATGTGTCGATATAGCTTCATCAGTTTTATCAAATGTACCACTCTCATGGGAAATGGTGATAATGGGGGAGGGAGACAATGCAGGGAGTATAAGGGAGACTTCTCTATTTCCCTCTCAGTTTAGCTGAAAACTTAAAACCTCTCTAAAAAATAAAATCTTAATAAAACATTAATTCAGAAAAATAAGAATAAAGGATGTTGATTTGTCAGAAATCATAAAACATCAATCGTGAAATTCAAGCCCAACTAATCCTAAACTTGTAATTATTAACAATGTTTATATGTGTTACTATAACTGCAGTATAACAAAGACAATGGAAAAAAATTGAAATCAGTAAGACAAAAAAAGAAAACAAATAAACTGACTTCTCAAAGGAAGGTAACAATGTAAACTAGAGGGAAACAACATTCTTAGAGTGCTAAAAGAAAGTGTGTCATCTAATATTGTGCACCAAGCAAAGCTAGCTTCCGAAAAGGGTGGATAATATATTTTCATACAAGCAAAAGCTGAGAGTTTATTATCAATCAGTTTTTACTGAGAGAATGTCTGATAGATATATTCATTTAAAGGGATGAAGATCAGAAATGGGTATCCTCAGAATCTAAAGGAATACTGAACAAATGAAAAAATTGGTAAATATGAGTAAATGTGAATAAATACTGCCTGTGTAAAAGCATAATAATGTGTTTTTTGAGACTGAAATTAATGAGAAAGCTAAAATGCATAATGTTTGGTAATGTAGAGATCAAAGTGGTAGTGCCCTAATTTCCTTGCAATACTTCATAGAAGAGAAAGAAATTTGAATAACTTTAGGATTCCTAGGTATATAAAATTAAACATCTAGAATAACTACCAAGTAAATAGCAAAAGAATATAAGTGTCAGACTATCAAAAGTAAAAGGATAGAATAAGACTGCTTATCTCCCAAGTAAAAAAAGAAAGGAGGGAAACATCAGCCTCTGAAAGGAGGAAAAACAAAAGTGAGAAAACAGATCAACTGAATTCACAAACTGAGATGGTAAAAATAAATCAAAGTATATTAGTACTAAAAAGCAAAAAATGGGACTAACCACTCAGGTTAAATGACAATTATCACACTGTGCTGGAGGTTGTGTTCACCAAAAAAAGACTTTCACGTAGACTTTATCACACAAAAACAAAACAAAACAAAAAACATTTATTATGGAAAGCCCTTGGGGACAAGAGTTTAAGAAGAGAAAGAAGCAGGATTGGGCACATCAAAAAGTCAACCTCAGTACTGGCCCAGTGACAGTCTTGGCTAATCCTCAGGTATCACTGGAGCTAGAATAACCCTTCTGAGTTTTCCTAAGTCAGCAGTGATATCCAGGTCTGTATGATCAGTCACTGGATGTAGGACATCCCAGAAAGGGGTGTGCCTTTAGGATCTCTGAAACCTAAAAAAGGCTAACAAATGGGTGTTCAATTTTAGAGTATTATTAATTGTCTAGTAATGGTTTTTACCTAGAACTTAGTGGAACAACAACAACAAAATGAAACCAAAATAAATAAATTTATCCCAAAACCAAAGTAGCAGAAAGAAGGAAATAACAATACAGGCAGAATTCAGTGAAATTTAAAACAAAACAAAACAAACAAAAAACTATAGAACAAACCATAATAGAAAAATCAGTGAAACACCTGTTCTTTGAAAAGATCAATTGACAAATCATCATGACTGACAAAAAAAACAGAGAAGCCATAAGTGATCAATGTTAGGAGTGCAACTGGCATACACTACAGGATATGCAGGCATCAAAAGAATAAGTTGAATACTTTACTGTGATCAACTCTACACACATACATTTGAACAATTAAGTCTGTGGGTGATTGGTGAAGGGTAGACGCCTAAATCAATGGAACAGAATGGAGAACCCAGATAGAGACCCACATAAATATGTGTAGCTGATTTTTGATGAGATGCAGAAATAATCCAGTGAAAGTAGGATAGCCTTTTCAAACAAAGGTGCTGAAGCAGTTGAATGTCCATAGTGAGGAAAACAAAATGAGCCTAAACTTCACGTCATGTATGAAAGTTAACTCTAAATGCATCATATATTTAAACGTAGTGTGAAGCTGTAGAACATTTAGAAAAAAACATGGGAGAATGTCTTCAGGATATAGGTTGAGGCAGATAGTTCCAGATGACACCAAAAGCATGGACCATAAAACAAACAAACTGATAAGCTGGACTTCACCAAAATCAAAAAAGAAAAACTTATGGAAAGCCCTTGGGGACAAGAGTTTAAGAAGAGAAAGAAGCAGGATCTTGTTTTCTGCAAAAGATCCTGTTATGATGGTGAAAAGACAAGATACAGACTGGGGGATAAAAATTTGCAAACCACGTATCTGACAGAGGACCAATATCTGGAATGTATAAAGACTCCTGAATCTCAAAAATGGGGGAAAAATCAATTAGAAAATAAGAGATATGAACAGACATTTACCAGAGATGATACGCACATGACAAATAAGCACATGAAAAGATGTTAAACATCCTAACTCTTTAGGGGAGTACAAATCAAAACCACAATGATACATCACTGTACACATATCCACTGACTAAAATAAAAATAGTGACCACACAAATGTTGGCAAAGATGCAGAGAAACTAATTCTAGAAAACAGTTTGACAGTTTCTAAAAATACTAGACAAGCATCTACCATATGTCCCAGTAATTGCACTCCTAGGCCTTTACTAATATTTTGTCTAAGTTATAGCACATTACTTTCTCACTTAAAAACTGTCTTTATTGAAGTACTTATTTTTAAAAGATAAATCACTCATTAGATCATGATCATAATTTTGATATCCAAACATTTTCCAATAACAATGACTCCAGTGTTATGATGAAATACAGATTTCTCTAGTATACATATAAATATATAAAATGGGGGATTATTATAGGTTGGTCTGTAATGTCTGCTCATTGTAAAGTGTCAGTAAGGTAACAGTGCTATTTTTGTTGAAAATATGCTACATTTGTGTTTGTATTGGATGAAACGTAAGAATGTATGGTGGTCAAAATTTTAATTATTTGAAAGTGAATGAAAATCCCTATGTACCAATCCATGGTTACTCTGTATAAAACTCCAACATGTGTGGTCTTCATCTGAAAATACTAAGTCCCCCTAGAATTTCCTTTCCTAATTTATCTTTTTCATAGTGCAAGGACCATGTGATTTAGGGTATTTAAAAAATGACTTTTCACTTAATGACAGGTATCATGGTTGGGATAGATCTGTACAAGTTCTCAGAAGAGAATAGGATATTTTTCTGACATCTTGGAATGTTTCTGTTTTAAAGAGAAGTTTCATTTTTTCTGACAGTATGTGTGACTTCTTCAGAAATCAAATAAAACCTATTTCCTACTAGAAAAAAAGCAAATTTCAGTCTATCTCCAGGGAGACAAAAGGCACCTGAGATTCACATACTTGTTTGAATGTTTAATATCATTTTAGGAAATAAAAGCTACCCATATAACTTTAATTCTAATTTGCACAGCAATAAACTTGGTTCTAAGCTTTTTCAAAGATATAAGTGGAAATCTTCAAAGTTTCCTCTGAGAAATAAAAATCACAATGAGCAGTAATTTGATTTCTAGCTTTTTTTATGGTTTCATTGGGTGTTAAGTACTGTTGTATTTTACCGGATGGTATAGTTCCATGGGGCATCATTACCGTGTATTCAGAACAGGACACTGATACCTGAAAACTAGTTCCTTGCCTCTTGAGATAAGGGTGCACAGTTGCCTGAGAGAGAATCAATTGAAATTTAATTACTTCGTCTTTCTTTTCATAGTGATTATGCTACAAGAAAACCAAGTTCAGTGAGATGGAGACAATCATGTAAAATAAGAAACTTTCTCACTCTGATGGCATTATCTACTTGAATCTGTGACATTACAGATATGTCTAATTGCAAAGAGGGTACATTGTGAAGGTTTTGAGTCTCTGGTCCTCCTGGGATCTAGACTTGTCTGTATTTGCAGTGGACTCCACTATATCAGTATTAATATTTTGCCCAAGCTGGCAAGAGGCTTTGATTATTGCTTGAAACCGTCAGCTGAAGTGAATGAGAAAATAGGGCAGCATAACACGATAAAAGATAAAGTGTAATTGTAAATGTCTTTGCAGCAGAGGGAGGGGTAGCAATGACAGTAGGAAACTGATTGTGCTTTACGTAATCAATTATTCAGACAACTTACAAAGCTGCTGATAATATAAATGAATGAACTAAGGTAACCTTCTCCGTTAAGATAGAAAAATAGAGAGACCACTGTGGATGGACACCAGAAATGCTGGTTTGGGGATGAAGCATACAGATACATCAGGGACATGTAAACTGGACACAGATGTGTAGATATTAAATTGAATCAATTATTTGTTTTGTACCTTGGGCTGTGATGTCTTAGGCATACTTCTCTTCCTTTAGTCTGTAAAGGTTACAGAAGAGATAATAATAAAAGGATTGAATACTAGTAAGCTTATTTTTAAGACGGGAATCCTTCTGCATACTCACACTGGCTTGTAACTCAGGGAATCACTAGAAGTAGAAATCTAAATTAAAGTTATCATAGTTAAGCCACCTGTTCTTTAAAATTGTCATGGTAACGTTGATCCCTGAAGGTTATTTGCAATAGGGTATCTACAATAAAATACACAAAATTTTCTATTTCAGAACCTTCTATGTGGTGACCATGGAGGTCCAAGAGGTTAGAAAGGTGTGCGGCACTCATGATTATTGTGTATTTGCTTCCATTGTATTTTGCAGATATTTTTGTGGAAAAGAATTAGAGCCACACAAATACGATACATTATTTTTCTTGGTCATTGTTATATTTGAACAGAAAGCTTATTCTTACCAGAAATCCTGGAACTAGACTGTAAATAAAGGTAAAATGTATCCCATGAGAGTCACCTTCAGTCATTTATTCATGCAACAAATATTGAGAACTCACCACGTGCTAGGTACTATTAAAGACACTGGGAGTTATTCAGTGAGCAAAATAAAGTACTCCCATGGAGTGCTTTATATTCTAATGGGGGGATATGTTAGCCAAGAAATATATATTATGTTAGTTGATAGTAAATGCTGTGAAGAAGAATGATGATGCTAATAGTAAGAAAAATAGTAGTAATAGTAGAGAACACTCATGTCCCCATATCTGATAAATACTGTTAATGCTCTTTTCAAATGTTATTTTTTTAAATCTGTCTTTGAGAAAAATGCTATTAGTGTTTTCCCTTTCTAGAGAAGGGAATAGATCATTTCACTTTATAGAGAGGAGAAATGAGGCACAGAATAACTTGGCCAAGTTGGTAGTTATTAAATAGCAGAGCTAGAAATCCAAACATATTGTCTCCAGAGTTTATGACAAATAAGAATAAGGCAGAGTCAGGGAGAGGGAGATTAAGAGAGGTAGAGTATGTGCTCTTTTATATCATGTAATCTGGGGGAGATTTCCCTAGAGACAAGATATTTGATCTGAAATTTGAAGAGGACATGAGAGCGAGCTATACCGAAGTGGCTGGCACCAGGGAGTCAGGCAGGAACACGGCAGGAATTGAAGTCAAAGAAGTATAGGTTGGCAGCTGCAGGAGTGAGATCATGTGGGCCTTGATGCCATAACAGAGGATTTTGAATGACAGGGGAGTTACTAGAGTTTTGAAGAGAAAAGTGCCATTTTTTCAGAAAGACTGCCTCAACCGATTATGTGAACAATAGACGAATACACAAGTAGTAAGATCCCTAAGAAGACTGTGACAGTAACACCTATAGTTTGAACTGGGGTGATAGCAGTGACAGTATTAAGGTGAAAAGCGGTCAGGTTCTGGATAAATCTTCAAGTCCCTATAAATGGAATGTATTGAAAAAATGGGTTTGGTAAATGAGAGAAAGAGAACAGTCCAGAAGCACTAAAAATTTTGGTTAGAGTAATTGTAAAAAATGGAGGTACCGTTTATGGAGATGTAGAATAATAGGTGAGGAAAGAAGTTTAGATCTGTGTTTTGGAAACAGTGAGATTGGTAGGATTATTGGGTATTCAAGTGATGATGTCCAGTGGGCCATTGAATTTTCACATCTGGAGTTAAGAAGAGAGAATGAGGTTAGAGTTATAAATTTGGAAGCCATTAGCATATAGATTCTATTCAAATCCATGGGGCGGGATGATATCACCTAGGAAATAAAAGTAGAAAGAGAAAACTTAAAGTTTTGTTATAGTTGATGTTGTGTTTATATAGAAAAAAACTACACCCATTCATAATTTGGAGACTGTCACACAAAATAGACCTGGAGAATCAGACCTTAGGGCAGCTTTTCAGTTCTATTCCAATAGAATAAAACAGACTCAAAGCTATAGAAAAAAAACATCTGTGATTCTCAAAAATATTTGGGGAGATAAATCCCAAGCAAAGACTCCACTTTATAAGAAATCAGCAAATGAATAGGGCTAGAGCCACTGTTATATAGAATGTAATGTTAATATAATTTCTGTAATAATCAGCCATTGTTACCTTAACATTGTCTGCAGTTCTCACAAACTTGTTAGTCTTTGATTTCTACAGTTCAGAATTCTCATTTATGATAATTCACATCCTTTGCCTAACTCTTTTAGTTCATAGGTGTTTTTTCAACTCATTGCAGAAAATGTAGAAGAATATAAAAATATCCAATTTTTTAAGATTTCCTAAATTGGTATGTACAGTGCTATTCATATTGTTGTCCTGTGTAAATATTCTCTTGAACTTTCCATTCATTTCATCCATTTTTCAAATTAAATAAAGACCCAGTCGTAGAATAATTGTGCATATTTTCTGGGCTGCTTCTGGGTTTGGGTAAGCATATGACAGTAGAACACTTTGTGGCTGACAGGCGTTGGGTGGATGCTAGCAGGGAAAGGGCTGATGATGATGGATCCCCACGCTCCCCTCTGCCTGCACAGTTGGGATATGCATTCTTAAAGAACCTTTGATTTCACGTTTTGATGTTTATCACTTCCAAAGAAAATGAGAGCTGCAAGTCTCTGGTCATGTGCACTTACGTGTGAAGCTTCTCTGGGAAGCAGTCCATTTATCCGTAGCTACTTAAGGAAACCTGTGCCACATAAAACCCCTTTATTCTAACGGATCTTCAAGTTGTTGAATGTCTTTCTACAGCATTTTCTTTTTTAGAACCCAAGCAATGTTACCTGTGAAGGTATCATCTAGTAGTCATCAACTGGTATAATGAAAGAAAATAAAAGGTTAAAGAAAAGAAAGAGAATTCGAAAGAAAAGGAAGAAACTCAGATACAGGCAGAGTACTAGACCTCCAGAAAGCACTTTCTAGTGCTTGCTCGGCTGCTCATTGTGTGACCACAGGCAGTCAGGAAACCCTGTTAATTGAACTTAATAATCTGTCTAATGAAGTATTATGAGATAATATGTGAAACTGTTTAAGTATAATATGAAAATGCTGAATAAGCTTACTCAGGACATAGTGAAATAACATAGGTAACTTACTTTCTTAATAATAAAAACTACATATTTTTAGCCAGCAGGTTATATACCTCCTTTAAAATCATTACCTAACTTAAATATTTAGAAATATACTTGCTCAGTGGCTTGGTTCATTAACTAATCAATTAGTCAAGAAAAGTAATTTGTATTCTAATTTAATGTATGTTAACCTGTGTCTTAAGTGAAGGGCTCACACGGAACTTTTCCCATGGGTAAATCTCTCAGAGCCATAGCTCCACCTCTGGGCTGATAAGTTGTCTACTAGGACAGCTGCTAGTTCATTTTGTTGGTGTTCAATTAAGATTTCTTTAATGAATGACTGCATCAGCAATCTATAAAACTTTAACAATAGAAGAGTTGCTTTAATGATAATATCCTAAAAGAATTCAGAGCCACTATTAACTGTTCCAAATCCCTACTTTCAACTTTCTATTTATTCTATAAATTTGTTTGCTTTTAACTGCATACTAAGCAAACAAAAGCAAATGAACAGTAAAAAGCAGATTCCAATATTACTGACCAAAAATTACATTTTAGCACACTTTAATTTGCAAAGACCAAATAGACATGCTTATGAGAAAATAGAAACTCTTCCTTAGGTAAATGTGCATTCATTTAAGAGTCTGTAATTTTAACTTATCTTTAGTATTTTAATCACTTAACAAGAAATACAAATTCTGTGTTTCACTTAGAAAATTCATCAAATTTTTTAACTGAATGTCAAATTATATCAGATTGTTCACGTTAGAGCAAGCCAAGTAAAGCTAATTGTGCCCCCCCCCAAAAAAGATGTTTTAGTCTGTCCATGCTGTTAGTAAAAGCATAAATGTATATGGGAATTATCATCATGTATACATATATGTAAACATATATATATGCATTTATGTTTATATTTATGTATATATACACATATATATATATGGCACCTAGGTAACTTTTAAAAATTTCCTTTAATGATAAAGATACCATGCCCTTTTATGATAAAGAACATGTTAAGTTATAAGTATCTTCCCAAAGGCATCAAATATATATATAAGTGAAAGCCAATTATTTTTCATAAACCTGAATTTGCTTATCATTATCCACTGGTCACCTGAAGGGAGCAAATATCTGATGGAATGGAAAAAACATCAGGGAGAAAGAACTGTAGGAAAGAAAGCAATACATTTCTAGACTCAGGGATTCTGATATGGAGTAGATTTCAAGACTGAAGGGATACGTGGTAAAGTTGTAGCAGAAGACACTGGGCCAGTGGAGAAGAGAGAATAAAGAAGAAACGAATGAAGCCTCATGGAGAATAGTTCCACCTGCTGAGTAATTTTGTCCAGTGCTAGTTTTGCTACCTTGTGTCTAGTCTGTGAAGCCTGATATTAAGTAAATATGAAGCCTCATAGTAAACTGCCTGTATAATTTTCCTAAGACTCTACTGGGCCAAAGAAATATCTATCATTATCAAAGCATTTTCTGTCTTCAGCTACTTTTCTTGATTTCTAAGCTTAAATGCCCCAAATTATTCCCAGACTGATGATTTTTTGTGTTGACTCGGGATTCCCAATGTACTGTCTGCATTTTTAAAAACAAATTTTGAAATTTAATGTTCTTTGCACCAAATGATGAATCTGGTAAAATTATAGGAGCAAATAAGTTCTCCTAGACTATTTAATAGTGTCTCAGTGAAAGAGCTTCTGGTTTCATCATTTTTAGTCATTTTAAATTAGATTGGACAAGTCACTAGGGAATATATTGTGAAGAGCTGCCTCCTGGCTGTGGACTAAATGGCCAACTACAGCAGAACTTTCCTCTCTTTAATTTTGTTACAAGTGACAGCTGTGTTCTAGTGCAAAAATAAGAGCTTAAAGCCACCCACAGAGTTCTCTCAAAATAACCTGTATCCAAGAGATCTGAATCTGAGTTAGTAAGTTTTTCTGGTTTGTATTGTATTTTATTTTATATTTTATTTATTTTATTTAAATTTTAATGATCACTGAAATCACTGTGCTTTGACATACCAGTATTTAGAGATATTATAAAATACATATTTCTATAGACTGCAGGATAGAGGGAATCAAACCCTTAGGATTTCCAATAGCATGGTGGTGGTTACCACCTAGATCCCCCCCCTGGCACTTCTCAACTCAGGTGACCAGAAGAAGTTATATCAGAATCTGTGCAGGCATGTGTGAGGGAGCAGAGGCAGTGTGGGAAATCTGTCTCCTTTGCTAGCCCCACCACAGTTTAGTAATTACTGTTGCACATTATATAAGTGCCAGTCACTACTGACTATAGTGACTTCTTGTAGTATTTGTTTCCAGTTCTTTCAATTGACGTTAATGGAATATATGATTGCTTCTGATGGACACAGTTATTAAAAATAGATGCAGAACTAATCTAACTGGCATTTAATCTTGAAACATACAGTAGTTTTAAAAATCCAACATGTTAGAGCATCTCAATGCAATTTACAAATGAGTGAGTCAATGCCAGCTCTTCCACTATTTTTCCTAATAAACTGAGCAGCTGATATAAGTACTCAGTAATACTTCATATATACCTTTGGGAAATCCAACTTGTCTTCCTCTGATAGAATGAAGTCTGAAAGTTGGTATAAATCCACAGAGGACCTCTATATGGATTGTCGTATATTAGATGAACCATCTCCTTAATTGAAAGTCTTCTTTAAGGTGGAGATGCTGGTATACTCTGCTGATTATTACTAGCTCCCATATTTCATTGTTCTATTTCAGTGTTTCTATAGTTCATCACCCTGCTAATCTGGTTTCAAATCTCTCTCTGTCCATCTGCTAGTTGTTTATACATCTTTCATTATTCCAACTCCCTCAGCTCCCCTCAACATATGCCAAGTTGACCGACCTCTCCAGTTTGTACATCTTGAGTATCATGGCATGGAGTAAAATACTCAATCTCTATAAAATGGGGATGTTATTAGTACTTGCTTCATTGAGTTGTTGTCTGATGAAAGATAATGATGCATGTTAGATGGTAAGACAGTTAAATACAAAATGGAGACTGGACTTGGAAATTCCCTGAGCAGACAAAACCATTTAAGCCACATAAGTGAAACTTAATTTATCTTATTCTGCAAAACAAGCAAAACTTAACTTGGACAACTTCTTAGAAATGCCTCTGATAATCATAAAAGAAACTCCAGTCATCTTCCTAAAAATTGTATAAGATAACTTTTAACCAAGCCCTTTACCATCTGGAAACCCCCATTTTAATAACCAATCATTGTAAAGATTAAACAACTTCCTCATTTTCACTTTATGAGCCATCTTGTACCATCATGTCCCTGAACTTCATATCCATCTTTGAATTTGGAAGTTCCCAGTTCAAACTGGTTTTGGTGTGCACAATGAATTTTACTAATTACTATTTCAGTGATTCTAATGGTTTTGCTTCTGCGATTTCTGAAATGTTCACAGTACTTGGCATAGGAGCCTGCTACTGTAATTCCTACAAACAAATGTCTCCTATTATTAGTATTATTTTTGTCCTAGTAATAATATTTTCTGTGTATGGCAAACATGGCCTTCGCAGTATTCACTTCGACATCATCTCCAGTTATGCTTTTCACGGAGTCTTAGCTGAGCACAGATCTCAGTTCCCACCAAAGTTCCCACCACAGCCTCTTTGAATTTCTAATCATCTGGCTTCCTCTTCCCATCTGATTCTGTCTTGGCCTTGATGGAATTCTCGTCACAATTTCATTGATAAACCTTGCTTGTTTGAGAGAAAAATGGTAGACAATATCTAGATTTTATCTATATGATGGACATGAAAACCAATACTGTTTTTAGATCTTTTATTATTATGGTCACCATGAACTGGCGTTCATCTCTGGTTTTAGGTTCCTATCCTTGTCAAGGAAGCATGTATTGGACTACAAATATGTTTTGAACATCATCTTGAAACTTCAGACCTTATCATATATAATCTCAAATATAAAGGATAAACTTCTTGTTAATTAAAATTCTGTTAAAAAGATGTTTAATGAGTTGAGAGTTATACAGTCCAATATTGCAGCTGCACATGTGTACTTGAGTTTAAATTCAAATCAATTAATTAAATGAAAAAAAATCAGATCCTCAGTCACACTGACCATATTCAAGTGTAGAGTCACCATATTAAACAGCACAGATGTAGAACAATTCGAGCACCACAGTTTTATTCAACACTAGTGGTCTAGAGAAAAGTAACCAATATTGTCCTCTAATCTAACATAGGGACCTCAAAACTAACAGGACAAAACAGACATAGGGCAAATGTAAAAGAAACGGCCTTAAAGACACCTGTGACCTAGCAGCCAGAAAAGACACCAAATAACTCTTTCTTTCAGTGTTTGGGTATGTTTTTTTCCTGGGGGAATCAATTCGATTTGACCTAGTGAGGAATTACCTGCCAGACTGACTCTTCTTCTTTACAAGGACCCCTGTGTATCTGTGTCAGCAGGACTGTTCATGGTACACATTAGAGACCTTGAAAAGACATCCACTGTGTCTGGAGATTCACTGCAGTTTACATTTCCTTGCTCCAAATATTAGCTGAATTGTCAGCTATAAGAAGAGGTCATTGTTTAATCCAATAAATCCCTCAACAAACTAGAAATATACGGTCTCCCCAATCTAAGTATTTAATACAAATTTGGATGAATGATCTATCTAGTGATCGTCTCAGTCAACCCAGGGGACTTTGGTGATGTGCCCCAGGATCACAGTGGTTATTTAAAGAGTCATGGCTTACGTCTGCTCTAGTTGGTATTCCTGCCATACTGGTATAAAATATCATCATTTCAATCTCATCCTTGCTTAAGAGTCAGTTTGTAGAATTCTAAGTTAACTCCTACCTTTACCAAATACCTAGATATTATAATGTTGACTTACCTGTTATGTTTCAGAAGTCTGGAAATCAAAGTGAAGATTATCAATAAGGTTTAAAAAAACTTAAAACTTTTCAAAATAGGGTAAGAAATGCTTGCCCTCTTTTAGTGATATATAGAAAAATAATTCTATTGAACAGTGCAATTGGAAAACAATATCATGCATGGTTTAAAAAGTCTCAAGACTGTGTATTTAATTAGTCCTCCTTTCAAAAAACTCCTTTTAGTTATGTCCTTTGCTTATCCACTTCTAGTTAAAATAGCTCAAAAGGAAGTACTATAGAAAATATATTTTCCTAATTAAGAAAATAATACATTTATTATGCAAATTTCAGAAAACACAGAAACATATGTGGCAGGATCATATATTAAGATGTTAGTTGTATTTTGTTCTTAAAATAGTTTTCCACCCCATATTCCAAGAGAGCAGTTAGAACTCTTTGTTTTTCCTTACTCAGGAAAGGTTTCCGGCACCAAGCTGAAAGCAGAAATTGTTTGCAGATAATTTCCCTTCCTGGATTTAATTTTTGGAAAGTCTGAACTCCTGAGGCAAGAAGTTACCCTCGGGAAACAAGATGGATGAGTGCTTTTAGGGAAAAAGAAGTGGCTGTTATAGGCCTAAGACAGTGAAAGACTGTAAAACAAATGCAAGATCTTGGGTTTAAAAGGGATTGGGTCACATGACTCAACTATTTGCAGTTACGTTAAGAAAAGATGGTAGGTCTAGGGGACTGTGGGATGTGAATGAGATACAGCACGGTTTTAAAACATTCTGAAACCACACAAAAAGGATTAAGTTCTCAGATTTCAAGACTATGGAGATTTACATAATGGACATCTTACCAAAACCTGAGACCTGAGCACTTCTAAAACGTTTTATGTCACGTCTTTTACTCCTACTTTTTTACACCAAACTCCACAGGATCTTTACATGATTTGTAGTAGGGAAATGTTGATAATAATAATTGAGGTAGAATTTCTCATCAGCTAAGAATGGGGCTTGGAATTAGATTACATTTAATTAAAGTAAATAACATGATATTTCTTATATGTTTGACTTTGTGGCATAAAATTCATATACTTCACAGATGTATAGAACAAATATCTGTATCTTAAAATTATGGGTGTAGTTCCAAGACTAAAATACAATAAAATGAATTGAAAACAATAAAGAGTTATATTGTAAAGATGAATATAAACTGATAAAATTAAGTACAGGATTACTTTCATAAAGATGCTCTCTTACAGTTGTATAATGAGGGCAAAAAAATGTATGCCTGGACTAATACATTATTAAGAATCTCTGTCCTTTTTTCACACCTGTTATTGGCCATTAGTAAATGAAAGCAAGTTTGGATTTCAAAGTATGCATTCAGAACCGAGCTTGCATTTCCATGTTTTTATGAATATAACAAGGAACTGCTTAACTAGAATTGTACTTAAACAGTGAAGTTCATTTTTGTGAAAATATTATTATGTGGATAATTCAAAATTTGTTTCTTAACGTATTTAGATTAAAATAGTATATAATTCACACTTTATTCTTCCTTTTCTGTAATAAATAAGAGTTCTAAATTTCTGGTAAAATCCAAATGCTTCCAATTGCTGCTCCAGTTCTGGAAATTTTAAAAAGTTCAGTATTCATTTCAGACATTGTATTAAAAAAATCCATCATGACATAAATGTATACGTTAGGAGGCTGGAGATGGTTCAAGCTGAGTAAATATGAGACGTCTCTGATATAACCCATCTATATCAGTATGTTAAACCTAAAAAGGGTGTAATCTTAACTCATTCTACAGTGATGAAAGAAACTGAAATCTCTCTTCATTCTCCCCAAAGAAAAAATAAATAAATTTCTCTATGCACTAGCAGCCTGCAATAAATAACTTGTGTCCTTTAAAGTAAGTTGACATTTTCTCTTTTAATATCCAAGTACTTAATTGAAGAATGAAAACAGAACTCTGAACAAAATCAGAACTCCCTCTAGTGTTCAACATTGCTCCGCTCCACTACAATTAAAAAAAAAACAAACAAAAAAACAGCTTGCAAATGTCCCCTTCTCTTCTGACCAGACAACTAGCTTAGTTCCCGTATTCAGCTCCACATTGTAAGCATGTGGGAAGACCCTGGCAACTACTGACTGCCCAGGAGGCACCAGGCAGCCTCTCCTCTGCCCTTGCGCCAAGGGCACCAAAATGCGGGTCTTGGCTCTTGGAAAAACTGCCCTGTACTTTGTGCATCTTGATGCAAATGGAAAAGGGCATATTGGTTCCATTCCCAAAAGCAGGCACTAATGCTGTGCAGCTGACAGGAATTACCTTCCTTTTTGCAGCTTAGAGTTCCTTGGTACCATATGTTCTTCATCCAAACACATCTGATTTCACATGTTACAATTATATAAGGAGCATATAAGCTTATAATGCCCCCCATAATTCTTGAGTTAGACGAACAAAACCCTCATCCCCCTTTTATCTCCTTTCTATTTTGTTCTGAGCCTGTGTGCCACCTTATTTGTTTTTTTCATTTTTTTTTAAGGAAACTCCAGTTTAGACTTGTCTGCTTGTCAAAGCCACAGTGGTGTTGCAGCTTGTCAGTGCTCAGTAGGAGGAGAGACAAGGCAGAGAAGTTAATACAATCACCCACGAGGAAATGCACGCAGATGTATTCACCAGGAGCCAGGAGCTGCTGTTGGGTTCCCTAGGAGTTGAGTGGGAACTGCTTGCGGGGTGGGCAAAGTGGGCGCATTTTGAAGGTAAAATGATGTTGATGGACTAGCCACCCTCAGGTTTTTGGCTACGGTTTTCCTTGGTTCATTATCAGGGGCATCTCTCTGATTTGTCTACTACAGTTGTTCCTTTGTTTTCCTACAAAGAGGTGTTAATTTTCACATCTCTAGGTTCTTAACATCAGCATGACATAATGGCGCTGGATACTGACACTTTAGGTGGATTTGCTATGATGTTGTCTTTCTGAACTGTATGTTTGAAGAATCTGGATATTTATGTATTAGTGGAAATGTTGTTAAGCTTGATTTTTATCTAAAGGCATTTAAAAATATCCTTAGACAGCTATAAGATTTCTCCAGTGTACCAGAATATAGATTTATGTTGTTGCTTATTTAGGAACAGTGATAATGTGGGCACTAGGCAGGCTATTATATCAAAAACTATTCAGCTCCCGAAAGTGGGGCAAGAGAGGTTTTGGAATATGTGTGACTTGACAAAGAATAATTTTGAAAACTGGCAAATGATTTCATTTCCAGTGAGCACGAATCTCATCCCAGGACAGTTAGCAGGATAATAAGCATGAATTAGTATTCTTGGTGACCATTAAGTATTTCTAGGAAGTCTGGACTTTGCTTTGAGGTATCCTGAGTGATCGATCTACCTTCCTAAATCTTCCCATGCCTGCAAAGTATAATTCAGATCAATGTGATGTTTCTCCAAGTGAAGTAGGGTCATATAAACAGCTATCCATGATAGAGAAAAGGAGCTAAAGAAACATAAATTGAAATCTTTATGAAACATAAATTGAATCATTAAAGAAGAAAAAAGAACTTCTCACTTGGTTTCCTATAAATCCAGGACTGTTATGAGGATTAAACGAGATGAAGAGTTTAGCACAGTGACCTGACACATAACAAATGCGCAATAATTATTAGCTGGAACATTACAGTGTCAATACACATCCATTTCCCTTTTGTCACTTGTTAATTCGGAACCAGTATACACCAAATAAGTTGTGGGGGGTTGGGGAATGTCATCTTTATTTCTGAATTTCTGATAAGCTAAAGATGAGTGCAGCCTTGACCTGCAGGCAAAAGGACTCACTAGCTTTATTCTGAGGCTCTTTACAAGTGTGTACTGCAGAAGCATATTCAAAGAAAGTTTGAGTGTACAGAACATATCTCCTTACCCAGGAATGTTGTCTCAAAGTTGTCTGGGCAGATATATAAAAATAAATAAATAAAGAGAATGAATCCCCAGTGATGGCCCTGTTTAATAACTCAGGAACATGGGCCAATGAATTTCACTCACCCATTTGCTGACTTGTAACTCTAGTCAAAATTCCTCCATATAGAAATATCAGACTAAGAGGAAATAAGGTCCACTTCCCCAACATTAACTACTGTTGAGTATTATGACTACTACCACATTAATGGTAGTCATTATTTGCTTGTTCAGCTAAAGATTTAGAAGAAAGCTAAGTACATAAACTCAAGGAGCTAAGTAGAAATTGTTCTTGGAGGCAAGGAGAATAACACTCCTGTTGCATATGCTGTTTCATTGTGGTTATTTTTCATACCATTTCCAACAAACTCTGCTCTGCTTGCTGCCTTCCTTCAATACTCTCCAGCTGCCTGATACCATGGTCAGAGGTCAGCAGGGATTGGTCTCCACCAGAGTGGACCTTGCTTAACATTGCAGAGACCTTCAAGCTGATGTATATAAAAATAGTCATGTGCTTTCATCTCAGGGATGAGAAATTCTCACCATTGACCACTTTTTATATGCAGATATGAAATCCTACCATAGTAGGAGAAAGATGGAGAAGAGTTGCTGGTAAAAGTAGGAAAACTGCACAAGGAAAGTTTGTTTCTAATGAAACTTGAGAGAGGCACTTAAATAAACAAAGCATTTAGAGTAAGTTGGGTTAGATGAGGAAAGGAAGCCTGCTGGGTGGGAGGACACTCTGAGAAAAAAGAAGAATTTTAGCAAGGAGACAGTACGCTGACTGAAGAGTCTGAGGTAGGAAGGAAATGGGAGGACAGGTGGGGGCATCCCTAAAAATGGAAGGTGAATATGTTTCAAGTGTGATCAGGGGAAAGATCAAATTCATTCAATCATTCGTTTATTCATTCATTATTGTGGTACAATACACATATTATATAATTTACCATTTTAACCATTTTATGGCATACAATTCAGTGGCATTAAGACAATTACAATGTTGTACTATCACTGCAACTATCTAGTTCCAAAAGAGTTTCATCACCCTAAAGGAAAACTCTATATCCATCAACAACTCATTCTCCAATCCCTCTCTTCCAATCCCTGGACACCTACAAGTCTATTTTCTATTTCTATGAATTTGCCTGTTCTTGATATTTCATATACATGGGTGTTATGAGTTGAGTTTTGTTCACTAAAATATATGTTGAAGTCCTCACCTCCAGTATCTCACAATGTAAACTTCCTTGGACAGAGGGTTGTTGCAGAGGTTATACTGGAGTAGAGTGGACTCTTAATAAGACTGCTGTCCTTACAGAAAGAGACACAGATATACAAAGAGGGGATGCCACGTGATACCACAGAGTAGAGATCGAGGAGCTGTAGGTACAAGCCAAGGAATGCCAGATCACCAGACGTTAGAAAGGTGCATGGAAAGAGCCTTCCCTATAGGTTTCAGAGGGAACATAGCCCTCTTAATCATTTGATCTCAGACTTTTGAAACCCAAGACCTTGAAACAATACATTTCTGTGTTTTTAAGTCACCGAGTTTGTGGTCCTTTGTTATGGCAGCCATGGACACTCATACAATGTAATCATACAATATGTGGTCTTTTGTGTCTCGCTTCTTTCACTTAGAATAATGTTTTTAAGCTTTACCCATGATATTGCATGTATTATTATTTAATTATTTTATATGGCTCATTAATATCCATTTGTATAGACATACTACATTTTGTTTATCCATTCACCAGTTGGTGGACTAACCTGATTGTTTTGAAGGCACTCTTTCAATCGCAAACATGTAATAACTTTTAATTAATATAAAAGACATATGACAAGGTGTAAAAAGTTTCAGATTTAAAAATCAGTGCCCATAAAACTAAATCCTAGCCTCACCAACTAGAACTGACCTGAGGTAAGGAATTTCATCATTTTAATACTCTATATTTATCATAACAGTGGAAAAAATATCTACCATGCTCCAGATTGAATTTTAAATGGATCATTTTCACACTTCGCCTTAAGTCAACTGCTTCTTAAAGATGCTGACTTAGAATATACCTACTTATTCAGCCCATATGGAGCCCTATCTTAACACTCATCACAGTGTATTATAATTGCTTATTTATTCCTGTCTCTTCCCTTTAATTTTGAGAGTAAGAACTAGGATGCATTCATTTTTCTATTCCTTTGTATGCTTGACACATAGTGAGTCCTCAGTAATTATATCCTGGTTAAATTAATATATAAATGAATTAGCCTAGTCTTCTTTTCCCCATTGGGAAGAATATCTTTCTACCATTTTTCTGACATAGCATCACTTGGCAAGCACACCTTAGACTCACACTAGACTAGGAAGGATTAATGGTGTACTTCAAGATTTAAGGGACTTAGCCATGTTTACTTATCAGTATTTCATAGCTATGAGAGAGAATATTTAATTAGCTTCAGTTCTGAGTTTTCCCTTTGTCTATTCACATTTCTACTTCAGTTTTTTATTTTTATATTAAGGTCAAATATCTTTAGCCTGAAATACACACCTGCTCGGGAAATTCTTATTTTTTCCCCCCAAATCACCACATTTTAAACGTATAGTGGATTAATCATCAAGAGAATATACGGTATCTTCTGGAAAGCCAATAATTGCCTAGAAATTCAATATTAATTTTGAAAAATGAAAAGTCATAAAGACTGTTAAATCCATGGGGTTATGATAAGTTCAATGCAATGTGTTTAATGTTAATTGATTACCTACTCTGTGTAAGGCAAAGGGGTAGATCCTGTGTGAGGTAAGAGGACAGATGCAAAATGATCTTAGTGCCCAGAGTTCTAGACAAAATAGACACCTGTGAAATCAATCACAAGCCAAGACAGAATAGGCAGACTATAATTTATATCTGACCAGCACAGAGGTGCAAACAATACACCCCGAAGACCAAGAGGAAAGAAGTTTTAATTCTGAGTAAAGGAAAAGTTCAGAAAGAACAGCTTCAAGGAATAATAATTATTTGAGCTGATCTGCTTTGAAACATGAATCACAAAAGATGACATATTAAATGCCTACCATGTTTATTGTTCTCAGCTAAGAATCCTATATAGTTTAACTCACTTAATCCTCACAGCCATGCTTAGAGATAAGGCTATCATCATGATTTTACAAATGAAAAAGTAGAGGTTCAGATAAACAAAGTCTGTTTGTCCAAAGTCACATAACCAGAATTTAAATTGGGTTAAATTTATAGTAAACTTCAAGTTCTAGTTTTTTTTCCCTAGATTAGTAGATATCATAGTTCTTTGCATTGACCCAATAACAAACTTACCATAACTCCCATTTCTCTCCAATGCTTAACAACTGTCTCATTGAGAAATAAAGAGTATGTTATCACCATAACTAATAAACCCCAATAAATGATAACAAAGGCTCCTCTGAAATTTCCCACCATGCTGTCTGTTCAGTATCATTTGGCAAGTGACGTATTGGTTTAAACATACAATCTTCTTACATAATATATTTCGACCTTCTTTCACTTCTCATCCTCAATTTAAGAATCTGTTTTGGCAAAAATCAAACAAATTATATATGTGTCTGTCTGCCTATGTATTCATTTCTTTGATTAAATATGCAATAACTGAATATCTACTCTTTTTGGACAATAGCTATTATTTAAATCAGGCTCCAAGACCAATATTACATTGAAGGTCTGACCTGGTATCCGAAGAGGAAAATGTAGCCCTCAATTCCTGTTTTTGTTCCTCCAAAACTCTTCAGGAGATATTTATCTGGGAGAAAGGAAGAAATAACTTGGAATAAGTTTTGTAAACACTGACTTCCACACTGAAGGTGTTTCACCACTTCCAGCTCCTAGGAAAGGAATGACAGAATCCTTTTTCAGTTCATAAGCATTCTAATATACTAAAAATATATGTTTAAGTACAGAAAATTGGAAATCACAACAATTCTACAGGAAGAAATGTTGAAGCCCCTTTTCTGGAGAAATGAAGAAAAATGTCTATTTCCTTTGTTGAAGACTTTCAATACTCACCAGTAACTATAGTGTAATTCCTCTCTAAATGATGCGGCCTGTAGAAATATTGCCGGGTCTCTCTTCTGTGACCAAGATGGGCATCGCTAATCAAACGTGTCCCACTTTCCATCCTCAAGAATCTTCCAAAACAAGTGTGTGTGTGTCTGTGTGTCTGAAACATTTTTAGCCTTAGGTGCACCCTTCTTCCTAAAGGTCGGGGACATTGAACTTCATTACTTTTAATGTGGGTTTTTTTCCTTAAGGATTCTGTGGTTTTCAAGGCGACTTACCAGCATACCTTTGCAGTATGGATTTTACTGCATTCAAAATACATTCTGCTCAGACCTAATATTTAAGCACATTAAAATATATATAAGAAAGATTATATATGTATGTCAGAGCCAATGCAATGACCAAAAATATTTTAGAAAACTGGTACTGGTAAAATACATCTTTGAGTAATGACAAAGCATATATTTCACAGGACAAGATCCATCCCATTAGAAATTCAAAAATCTCACATTTAATCTAATCATATATTTAATATTCTTGGGGACACTTAAAATTTTAAAGGCATATTCACTTCACTAGTCAGCTAAACTCCCAAGATTTTCTTCTAAAGTTTTCCCACTGTTCAGAAACAATACAGCACAGAAGAGAAATAGTCGCTGTTTCCTTGCATGCCTCTTTCCTTTGATGGAATTAACCTCAGTAGAATATTTTTAGAACAGCACTTTTGGGTTATAATGCAATTTTATTTTTAGTGGTGATCATTGTGCATTAGAGCAGTGGGAAAAAATAGACAAAGTAGGATTAATTAACAAATGCAGGTGAAGAAACCTTAACATGTGTTAGTATTTCCTCCAAACAGCTATACTAACTATCAAGTTCACAATGTTTAATGTATTCCACTCTCTTCCAGAAATATATCTCATTTACAATGGCTTTGGGAATAGAGGTTTATGTAATCATTGCATATTTTAAGATTTGGTAGGGATGGTCACTTTTAAAATGTATGCTAGCAATGAAAACTCCAGCTAAAGATGGAATCTGTCATATTCTAGTGCTTAAATAAATCATCCAAACTTCTCCCACAGCACTGGGAAATGTTAGAAAAACATTTGTTTGCCAAATAAATTAGTTGCTGTAAAATACTGAGTATGAAATGAAAAAGTACAATTGAGTTATTCTCCACATAGAAACAAAAGACTTAAAGAAATAGCCCAACCGTGTTATTAACAGTATTTTAGGTTAGATTAGTATAAGACATCCTCACTAGAGTAAGGATCACTCTCTATATAGCCCCAAAGTAGCTTGTGTTTATTTTTGTCATAGTATATATTATGTACTATTTACAGGCCATTTATGATGTCAAGCACTGAATTTTCACTTTTTCAGCTTTATTAATATGTACTTTTGATACGTGAAACAGCACACATATGAAGAGTACACTTTAACAAGCATTTACCCATGAAACAAACATCACAATCAAGATAGTAAACACATGAATCACCCTAAAATTTCCTGATGTCTGTTTTTACTTCCTCCCACTCTCTCCTGTCCTTGGCTCTTCAGAAGCAGCCACTGATCTAATTTGTCTTTATTTTAATTGGTAAGTTCTGTAATAATGTATGAATGGAATCACATAACATGCATTCTTTTGTGTAAGGCTTATTTCATTCAGCATGCTTATTTTTAGATCCCTCCACGTGGTTGCATGTGTCAATAGCCCACTGCTTCTTTATGGCTAATATTTCTTTATTTAGTTGTCACAGCTGTTTATCTGTTCATCTGTTGGTAGCTATTTAGGTTGTTTCCAAATAAAGCTGTTATGAATATTCATAAAGAAGGTTGATCTGAATATATTTTCTGATGTCTTTAGGTTTAGTACTTAGATTAGAATGGTCAGTTCGAATGGTGGGCATAGGTTTACATTTTTACGAATTTAAAATTTTTTTTCCAAAGTGACTATCATTTTATATTTCTGCTAGCAGTATGAGAATTCTAGTTCCTCCACATATTTACCAACACTTGATGTCTTGTAGGTTTTTTCGTTCTGTCTTGCCAGTGGAGTCTCCTGGTGATTTCAGTTTGTACTTCTCTAAGGACTATATAGTTAAACAAACTTAATGCATTTATTTTTCATTCTTTTGCTTACTGGGTGGACTGACATTCTTTAATTGGCATCTTTGTCTTCTTATTGAGTTATGAGAGTTTTTTTAATAAATTCCAGATACAAGTCCTTGGTCGGATATGTTCTGTAAATCTTTTTTTGTGCAGTTTCTGCTTGTTTATGCCTGTTCTTAACATGAAAGGTGGTTTTGGAAGAGCAAAAAACATTAACCTGATGAAGCCCAATTTATAGTTTTTCTTTGATAGTTTGTATTTTTATATCATATGTAGTAAATCTTTGCCAAATCCTAAATAATTATTTTTTTCTCCTATGATTTCTTATAGAAGTTTTTTCTCATTTTGATCTTACATTTAGGTCTATGGTCCATTTTCATATATGTATGTATATGGTTTGAGGTAAGGACTGAGGTGCATTTTTTGAAGGAAAGGAGTTATACTTGCCCTGTTAGATTGTTTTGGGACCTTTTGAACATCAATTTACCATATCTGGGAGGGCTATTACTGTTTCAATGATCAATTTGTCTATCTTTATGTCAACAAAAACTCTGTTTTGATTTCTATAGCTTCATGATTAGTTTTTTCTTTTAATTGAAGTATCATTGATATACAATCTTATGTTGGTTTCGAATGTATAACACAGTCGTTCAACAGTTACCCACACTATTAAATCTTCACGCGCTTTAGTGCAGTTACCATCTATCAACATAAAAAGATGTTACAGAATCATTGATTACATTCTCCATGCTGTACTGCTTTCCCCTGATCAACTTATATTGTGATTGCAAATTACTGTGCCCCTTTATCCCCCTCCCCCTTGGTACCACTAGTCCCTTCTTGGTGTCTGTGAGTCTAATGCTATTTTTTTTCTTCTGCTTTGCTTGTTTTTTATATTCCACAAATAAGTGAAATCATATGGTATTGGTCTTTCTCTGCCTGGATTATTTCACTTAGCGTAGTATACTCTCTAGATCTATCCATTTTGTCACAAATGACAGTATTTTTATTCCTTTTATGGCTGAATAATATTCCATTGTGTATACACACCACCTCCTCTTTATCCATTCACCTGTTGAACACTTAGGTTGCTTCCATATCTTGGCTATTGCGAATAGTGTGGTGGTAAACATAGGGTGCACATATCTTTTTGGATCAGGGATATTTTTTTCTTTGAGTAAATTCCTAGGAGAGGAATTACTGGATCAAATGGTATTCCAGTTTTGGTTTTCTTTTGAGGACCCTCCATACTGCTTTCCACAGTGGCTGCTATAAACTAATTTACATTCCCACCAACAGTGTAGGAGGGGTCCCTTTTCTTCACATCCTCATCAACACTTGTTATTTCTTGTCTTTGGAATGTTGGCCATTCAAACTGGTGTGAGGTAATATCTCATTGTGGTTTTACTTTGCATTTCCCGATAATTAGTGATGTGGAGCATCTTTTAATGTGCCCATTGACCATCTGTATTTCTTCTTTGAAGAAATGCCTGTTGAGGTCCTTCACCCATTGGGTGTTGAGATGTATGAGTTCTTTATATATTTTGGATGTTAACCCCCTATTAGATGAGTCATTTACAAACATATTCTCCCATACTGAAGGATGCCTTTTTGATCTGCTGATGGTGTCCTTTGCTGTACAGAAACTTTTAAGTTTGATGTAGTTCCACTTGTCCATTTTTTATTTTGTTTCCCTTGCCCAAGGATATAGATTCATGAAAAATTTGCTCATATTACACTCAAGAGATTTTTGCCTATGTTTTCTTCTAAGAAACAGCTTTTATCATTTCATGACTTACATTCAGGTTTTTTAATCCATTTTGAGTTTACCTTTGTGTATGGAGTTAGGCAACAATCCTTATTCTCTAACATGTAGCTGTCCAGTTTTGCCGACACCAGTTGTTGAAGAGGCCATCTTTCCCCCATTTTATATTCATGGCTCCTTTATCGTATATTAATTGTACATATGCATAGGTGTTTTATATCTTGCCTCTCTATTCTGTTCCATCGATCTGTGCATCTGTTCTTGTGCCAGTACCAAACTGTTTTGATTACTGTAGCTTTGTAGTAGAGTTTGAAGTCAGGGAGCATAATACCACCAGCTTTGTTCTTTCTTATCAGGATTACTTTGGCTATTTGGGGTCTTTTGTGGTTACATGTGAATTTTATAAATCTTTGTTCTAGTTCATTGAAAAATGCTGTTGGTATTTTGATAGGGAGTGCATCGAATCTGTTATAAATTGCTTTGGGCAGGATGGCCAATTTGCCAATCGTAATTCTTCCTATCCATGAGTATGGGATAGATTTCCATTTATTGTTGTCTTCTTTAATTTCTCTGACAAGTGTCTTATAGTTTTCAGAATATAGGTTTTCACCTCCTTGTTTAGGTTTATCATAATTAGTTTTTAAGTCAAGGAATTTAAGTCTTCCTGCTTTATTTGGCTTTTTCAAATTTGTTTTGGCCTTTCTAGGTCTCTGAATTTTGATATAAAATTCAGAATCAACTTGTCAAATTTGTACAAAAACCAGCTGAGATTTTGATTGAATTGTAATGCATTGAAGCTATAGACAAGTTTGAGGAAAATTGGCATCTTTAAATTATTGAGTCTTCCAGTTGATGAATATCTTGTTTCCATGTATTTATATCTTCTTTAATTTTTCTCATCAATGTTTTGTAGTTTCCATATTGATTGTCAAGTTTAACCCTAAATACATTGTTTTTGATACTAGTGTACAGAATTTTTAAATGTCAATTTCTGTCATCCATTTCTAGCATATAGAAATATAATTAATTTTTAATGTTGATTTTGTATTGGCAACTATGCTGTATTTCGCTTATTAGATCTAGAAATGCTTTTATAGATTGCATAAATTTTTCTACATAATCATGTTGTCTGTAAACAAAAATATGTAATTAATTCTACTGTTTTTTCTGAGAAATTTTTGCATTTTTAATGATTACAATTAACCTTTACAGTTGACTTACTAAGTATAACTTTTGTTTTTGTTTTGTGAGGCTTATTGTGAAAATTTTTGACTTATCATAGTCCACTTTGAAGTAATACTACGTAACTTGACATATAGTGTAAAAACAGAAAACAGTTTACTTCCATCAATGCCTCCAGCTTTCATTTTATTACTTTTATAAATTTTATTTCTACATGTTTTAAACTCTGAAATATGTTAATTTTATATTAAACTATAAATTACTTTTTAAAGAGGTCATAATTAGTAATTTTTTATGTTTTTCCACAAGTAAAGATGTGTTAGTAAATACATTTATGGTATTCTTCATTCTTTTGTATAAATCTAGACTTCACTCATCTATAATTTTCATTTTGCTTGAAAATTTCCTTGATTAATTCTTGTAATTCATATCTGCAGGTTATGGAGTCTTTTCATTTTATGTGATTGAAAAAGTCTTTGACATTTTTGAAAGATATTTTGCTGAATATGGAATTTTAATTAACAACTTTTTCTCTTAGCTAACACATTAATGATAGTGTTCCCCTGTGTTCTGGATTATGCTCCTACCAAAGAGATATCTGCTATCATTTTTATTTTGAAAATATGTATCTCAACAATGAAAATATGTGTATTTTTCTACTAGCTGCTTTTAAATTATTTTTTTATCACTAGTTTTGAGCTATATGATATGAATAGCTTATTATAGTATGAAATTCTTGAATATTTGGCATAACAGTTTTCATCAAATTTTAATAATTTTAGCCATCTTTTTTCTAGTATGCTTCTTTTCTTACTCTTTTCCTTTGGGGATTCTAATTATACCTATATTAGGTCCCCTGAAATTGAACTAACACTCACTGATACTCTGTTCATTATCATGTTTTTTTTCCTCCTTTGATTTCATTTGAATCATCTCTATAATTTTCCTAACATTTTCCTACATTTCTGTATATATGGAATATAGTTATAATAATTATTTTAATACATCTGTACTAATTCTATCAAGCCTATAATTTTTAAAACTTTTTCTAGTAATTTTTTCTTTATTTTGGGACTTATATTCATACATTTTCTGTGCCTAGTAATTTCCTACTGGAGCCTGATATTTTTATGTTTACATTTTTTTGGTGCTAAGTATTTCTTTATTTTTAGAAACACTCGATCTTTGTTTTGGGATGCACTTACGTTACTTAAAATAGCTGGATCTTTTTAGGAATTGTTTTTAAGCTTAGATTAGACCAGAACAAACTTTACTTTGAGACTCATTTTTTACCACTACTGAGATAATAACTTTCTGAGTGCCCAATGTTCCTTAAATCATGAGGAAAAATTAATTATTCCTTGGTCTCTGTGAATTCTTGGAATTTGTCTTCTCCTTCTTCACTGTCCATTTCCAGCATCAGCTAGTTTTCTCTCATATATCCGCTGATGGGGCTCTGCCCAAATCTTAAGAGGGGCGCTCTGTTGATATCAAGAGCTCTATCTCTAGAGGTTCTCTTCTCTCCGGTACTCTGCCATATGACCTTCAACCGCCTTAGCTGCTCCAGGCTTCCAGCTCCGTTTCCCAAACTCTGTTTGGGTATCTTCTAACCGTGCTACATCTGGGAAATTCCACAGGCAGTAAGATCTGGCAACCATAGAAATCAACTCATTGGTTTCCCCTCTCTCAGAGATCACTGCCTTGAGCTTAACTTGAAATATTTTATCTCTTGATAAGTCTTTCAAACTAGGAAGAGAAAAGCATATCCACTAAAAAATGAGTTGGAGAAACACTGATAGTGACAGAAATATTAAAGCCATATTATGTCTAAAATGAATTATTTATAATTTTGTTCTACATTCCACATAATGTATAAAATGAAATGGAGATAATGCATGGACACGGGGCATACTTAGATATTTGTGAAAGGCTTGAGATTAATGCAAATTAAAATAGCAGGCAAATCATCTTAAATAAGATAAAATATTTGATTTTAATTGGGTTTGGGATTACATTTCAGCATCTTGATTCAATTTGGGATTGCATTTCAGAAGAATAGAAGATATTGATCTTGTTACTATTTTTCCCATTTTAATATGGCAATGTGATCACTAGTTAAGTCCCAAATCAATATAATTATGTTATATTTTAGATTAATCTGTCCATGCAAATAGGTTCTCTGATGATAGCTGTCATGAGAACACATAGATACATCTAGATGCATCCTAGTTGCACAAAGGAAAGACAATTTTTCTGTGAGCTAAAAATGACAGATTTCAAACTTAAGAGATTATATCTACATTTTATAGAAAAATATTCAAAAATAGTAAGGTAATACTTTAGATGTTATACAATTACAATTTATGCATAGGTTAAAAAGATATGAATAACTGTCCAGATGTGGTACATATGGTGAGAATGAGATGTGCTTGATAATTACATGCATGAAGTGAGGTTAGATATGAAAGAGAATGATGCTAAGGAATATTGACTAGAAGATATTTAGTGGCTCTGGGCTGAAGGTGGAATATAGGAAAAGTGAGCAATTCCAGAGGGAGATGATAACTAGACTATTAAATAAGACCATTTAATTGTTATCTACAAATTTTTAAAAGGCTGTGATTTGTTTCATAAATATAATAGTTTGTATGATAAAGTGGAGAAAATAAAATATCCAGCTGAAATAACACCCTTCTGTTAAGCCAGAGGGAATTCCTTAAGCAGAGTTAGTTGCTGAGTATCCATTGTTCTCAAAGAGCACAGACCACATCCTATTCATTACTAATAGCTCTCCACCTCTCACTGTCTCCACCTCTACTCTAGCCCAAGCCACCTTCGTCCTTTACCTTGTTTTTTCACATTAAATTCCTAATCTTTGCATCAGCCTCTTTCATTTCATGCTACTATCTTCCCTTTCCAGCAGCTAAGCCCTCTCAACCTCTACCTAAAGTTCTCCAAAAAAGCAGTTTTGCCATTTAATTCAGGATAAAATCCAATGTCTATACTATAATCTCTCATACCCCAGTACTTCTGACCTCATCACTGATCACTCTCACCCTTCTTTCTAATCACACTGGTGACTTTGCTCTTCCCTAAATACCAAATACATTCTATCATAAGGTCTTCGTACATCTTATCCTCTCTGTTTCTTCTTGCAAATACACATATGGCCTGCTCTCTCATTTCTTTCATGTATCTCTCCAAAAATCACCTTTATTGTATGGCCTTCCCTGAACTCCATATGTAAAATATCCACACATCAATTACTTTCTATTCCTCTTTCTCTTTCGCTTCATACCACTTATCAGCACTTCACAGATCAAACACTTTATTGTTCCCCCGCCACCACAGTCAGGATAATTAGCAATAGCTGCCATAAAACACCTTCTAGTGTTCATTAGTCTTTCTCATCAACTCCAAAGATAATACATAATATGGACTGAGGTTGTGCCCTTCTAAAATTCATATGTTGAAGTGTTAACCCCCCAGGATGATATTATAGAAGATGGGGCTTCTTAGGAAGAAATTGTATTTAAATAAGTTCATAAGGGTGAGGCCCTGATCTGAGAGTAATGGTGCCCTTGTAAGAAGAGACATCAGAGAGCTCACACCCTCACTGTCTCCCAATGGGCATGCGTGGGGAAAGGCCACGTGAGGACATAGCAGGAAGGTCATTGTCAGGAAGTAGGCACTCACCAAAAGCAGAATATGTCAGCACCTTGATAATGGACTTCCAATCTCTAGAATTGTGAGAAATTAAATAACTGCTGTTTGAGTCACCTAGCTGGAAGTGTTTTGCTGTGGCAGCCTGTGCAGACTAATACAAGGCAAAATCTCCCCTGGGAGGCCTGCAGAGCAGTGCCAAACAATTCAGGCTCCCTTCTTATTGCTCCACTGCCTCATAGAGCTTCTCCAGAATACTCTGCTGCATAGGCTGATATTTACTAAATGACCAATGTAGGGAGCTAGGAAGTATAGTGTGCCCAAGAACACAGAGCTCTCTATCTGCCGTAACTCACTAAAATGCAAGCTCCTTGAGGACATGAAATTGTTTTTATTTGCTTCATTCACATTGCATCCCCAGTAAACAGAACACTGTGTAACAAAGTAAACAGTTATCGTAATGATGATTAAAGTAGAGATGGAATATTGTAGGGCAAGAGAGTCATCATGGAATGATCATCAACTGTATGTCAGGCACGAACCATACCTTCTACATATTAATTTTCACCAAACTTATGCAAGATTGTGGTCAAACTAGCACAAGGCCACACCATTTGAAGGTCTTCTCATAATACAGAGAACAACTAGGGAATTTATTTCCCTGAATCACCTTCCTTTTATAGTCTGTGTTATAGTTTGCTAATGAGAGACTCTCAAACAATGTTTGAAAGCAGAAGAAATGGAATGGCCATTAATCTCCTGAAATGGCTACAGTCAAGTATATGAAAAATGTGATATTCCTGTAATAAATTATTTATTTGGAGAATAGAGTAGTTCTAATTTCCTGCTTGAACACAGATTGATACCCATCATTTCCTCAGTGGTACTGTTGTCCTTTTGTGAGGGTCATGTTAGCTGTGTCCCGAGAACTCACTTGCAGTTATTTGGATAAATTTTTAGAGAGGAAGTGCACTGTTTTTTTTTTATGTTAAAGTGGCAGATGTCTCAGCTATATTTCAGATTAAAATGTGATGAGCTCTCTACCCCAGACACTTAATGATCAGTCATCTTCCCTCTTCTCCTAGTGCCCTGCACACACACACACACACATTCTGTGTTTGCTTTGGGTTTTGCTTGTTTTGTTTCAGAGAGATGATCTAGGCTCCTCTGTGCTTATTTTCAAGTTCTACTACAGGTATTTTGACTGTTCATATCAGCACCCTATAATGGAGTAGATTACCCCTATAATGGAATAGATTACCCCTATAATGGAGTAGATTATCCCATTTCCATAAGTGGGAATTGACTTTGAGGAACCACCTTGATAGTTTCACCCCTGTCCCTAAAAATTAGCTTAAAAAATTCCCAGATATTCTAACCATCTATTAAGAAATCCAGAGTGCATTTCCAGAAGTCAGTGTAATTGGGAGATTTAAATTCTGTATCAGTATTCATTCCCCTGTGATTCCAGATATTGTACGTCCAGTGTCAAAGTGCCTTTTCACAATGTTAGACTGGACCTCATGAAACTTTTACTGTCTCTTAGAACCATACATTCACCTTGGCAGTTTAGTGAAGATACAATACTCATTCATATCTTCACTGGCCTTTTCCAAAGTCTGAGGTCAAAGAAAGCCACAGCTGTCACTCAAAAAAAATAAAAACAAAAAAATACTAAAGAGGCAAAATGAATCACCTTATTCATAGTGGTGCTGAAAGAAATATTTCCACTGTAATTTCAGCTAAAAGGTATAAATATCTAAGACTGTTAATGGTTCTGGAAGTGAAGAAAATCATTCTAAATCATGTTTTATTATATCCAACACTCTCTTAAAGTCTTTTTCTCAATAAGGATAGATCCTTATGTGGAACTTCATAATATAGAAACATATCCCCCACAATACCAGTGGCACTTGTGCTTTTCTGGCAGTTGGTCAAATATATGTTGATATTGTGAATGCAAAAATGTTGTCTAAGATTCAGTTTTCTTATTTGGTAAATTGTAAGTCAGCATGTAGCCTGCTGGGTCAGCTCGAACACATAAAGGGCTTTGAGGCCATCTCTCTCTTTCCTACAAGAGAAAGCGTGACACACTGAGAGCCACTGACATTCCTGGGAAGCATGAGAGAGTTGAAACTGCAGGACAAACACCCACCCAATCCCCCCCAAAAAAACCTGGAGGAACACACAAAGCCAGAGAGTTATAGCTGAGATCTGCTTAACTGGAGGAGAAAACAATAGAATCATATGCAGTAGGAACACTTCAATGACAATTTTCATGAATTGCTGGGGGCTAAGTGTGAACAACCTTCGGAGTGAAAATTTCCAGAGGGCCACAGCCTTAGAGGTCTCCAGAAAGTTATGGGGATTTTACTTCCATGAACTCCCACAGGTGGTTATGGTGGAGAATCTAAAAGGTGTGTTCATGACTGTGGCAGGGAGCAGGAAAGAGAAAACACTGTGAAACACTTCCAGAGCTTTCTCTGGAACAAAGAGATTTTCTCCAGGGTTTTACCTGACCTGGAAAAAGGACATTTCTCTCCCCCTGTCCTCTTTATTCATTCTGTCCAACCTAAGAATGAAAGAAAAAGCTGAAAACCACGTGTGAAGATTATAACCCAGAGACTTAGGCTCACTAAAACACTGAGATTTAATCATGCGATTGTACCGTGCTGCCCATCTCCCCCACATAACCCCAGCACCAACAAGGCTCCAGAATGTAACGGGGTTACAGCAAAGAGAGCTCTAAGACGCAGACTCTAGTTAATAGAATTTTTTCAGGAATCCTCAAGACACCAGGAAAGACAAAAACAGGGGAAAGGAGAATATTTAAGCTAAAGCATACAGAAGTAAACAAATAAAAATTAGAGTAGAAATCAATGAAATTGAAAACAGCAAAATAATTTTTGAACAGCAATGAAACCAAACCTTGGTATTTTGAAAGGATCAATAAAGTGGATAAATTTCTAGCTAGGTGAACCAAGATTAAAAGGCAGAAGACACAAATTACCAATATCAGAAATGAAAGAGGGTTGTCCCTGTTGACCCTATGGAGATTAAAGTGATAATAAAGGATTACTACGAACAACTCTGTGTCCCCAAATCTGAACACTTAGATGAAACGGACCAATTTCTTAAAAGATGGAAGCTACCAACTAAACAACAAACTGAAATCTTTGTTTCTTCTACTTTTCAAGGCTATTCTGCTTTGTGTGGACACAACTTTGCTGTGCCAATGACAGGAAATTGATTGTACCCAGGTCCATAGCAAGGTGGATAGTGGGACACATGTTGTTCATTTCCCTTCTTTAAGGAATTACAGATTTATGTGTCCTGTTGTCCAATTTATACAACAATTTGTTTTCTATATTATGGCTATTTTTGTAGTTGCTCATGGCAGGAAGCTATTCTTATCTCTGCTTCCATCACATCTAGCATGGCAGACTTTTAATTTTATCTGTAACATAATCCTGAATTTATGTTACTTATTTACCAAACCCAAGGTTTTTTGTTCATCTACAGATAAATCGTTCCTCTAATGAAATTCAGAACATATAGATCTCTTTTTTCTTTTTTTTGTTTTCAATTAAATCACATACTTAATACTATATACTTTATTATTCATAATTCAAATCCTTTATGGGAAAATATAGTCAAAGAATTAAATTGAGTTTTCTATATTCATGTAAACAACTAAAACATCAGAGAGATGAGATGTAAATCAAAGTCTCTAGTCTCTTTCTCTTCCCATTGCACGGACCATTAAAAAAAAGATAGATATGGAATAGAAATGAACAAAGAGAAGCAGCATTCTTTGGAAAAGGAACATAAACACACTTGTAAATCAGATTCAACAGAAAATCTTAGTTAAAAAACATGTTTGTGATGGTTTGTTCTTCTACCATCTTCTGGACCATGCATTTCAGAATGACCACTATATGAGATATTTTCTTTAGTTTGACAGCTAGTTTTCATATCAAGATTAAAAGAGAAAAGGGGAAGAGGTACAGCATGTGGGAAGGCTAGGAGAAACATTTTTTTTGTAATTTTTCAAGTCATGAGATCCAATAGCCAATTTTATAAAAATATAGTAACTAACTTAAATTCTCTATTATTTAATGTTGCTCTTTAATCATTATCTGAGAAACATATATTGCAAAGACCAGTATCTGGCTCTTCTGCAGAGCCTCTATTTCCTGGCCTCTGTTTCAGTGTCTGCCAACCTGCTGATTCTCCAAAATCCCCTCTTATTTTTCTTAATACCACCACTTAATGTTGTTCCCAAGATGTTTACAATTTAATAAGTGAAACTATATGATATACTTGAGCAGATAGAAAATGTCTATTTTCTCCAACTACCTGAAATTTCTCTAAAGGATAGTATTTTCTTTTGGAAATGATCCTCCAGCTTTTAAGAATTTCAGGAAGATAGTTCAATGTCATCTTAAATAAAAGCCTGCTTCTGAGTGTGCCTGTCCTTAAAGAACACAAAGCTTGGGCAGCTGCGTTGCTCTGTGATCATGGGGGACTGCGCCACACTGCATGCAGCCATGTGAAGTACTCTCCCCTAACTGAGTATTGACTGTACTCACCCAGCTCCATGGAGAATTCTATTTCCATATATAGTGCTAACAACCTTTCTTTCTTTGCTGATTTCAGGAACAGACAGATGTCTGCTCTTGGGCTTGATATAACTGCCCAGTGAATACTTTCCAAGTATTTTGCCTGCACCTCCCCACATCCAAATATATATATATATCTATATATAGATATAGATATATATATATATATCTATATATAGATATAGATATAGATATATATATATATATAGATATATATAAATATAGATATATATATATAGATATATATTTACCTGTACTCCAGTCTTCCAAGTTGGGTGGTTAATCTTTAAATTATCCTCTATCCCTAAATTTCTCTTTTCTATGTTTATTTTCTGCTTTGCATGTCCCACTAACATTCTGTTAAACATTTTGTTCAACAGTACCTCAGTATACCCAGTACCTAAATAGTGCCTGGCATAATGCACACTCAATAAATACTTGCTGATTAAATGAAGGAAAAAAATGACAGTTAGGAGATATCCCAGGATTCTTCTAAAAAAACTCCCATTAAGCTACATCAAATTGTTTCAAATTAGTTTTGTTTTATTTGCACACAATAGTTTTGATCAATACAAAAAAAAAACAACCAAGGACATATATATACATTTCTTCCTAAAAAACTGCTGAAAAACTACATTTACTGAGGTAAAAACAGAAATTTTCAACCTGTATTTCAGTGGAACTGGAGATACTATTCTAGGATAGACTAGAGTAGGCTGCAAAAAAGAAATCAACCCCATAATCCTAGTAATTTAAGAAAATAAAATTGTACTTCTCATGCATACTGTGTATCCAAAGCAGGGCATCAGTCAGGAATATTCTGCTCATCATAGCATTTAGATAAGGAATCAAGAAATACATGCTGCTGAATTCTCTGAGGTGGTGACAATAGGTCCTAGCAAATTATGTATTGGCTGCTAATTTTTCTGCTCAGAAGGAACACCTGGCAATTCTACTCACATCTTCTTTCTAAAAGCAAGACACACTGGCCATGCTTAATTTCAAAAGGCTTTTGGAAATAAAACCTATCATGGCCCTACAAGAAATAGAATAATTTGTGAACAATGAAATTGAACACTATACCAAGATTCTATGGAGCTATTTGCAGTGATTTGGAACTCTATGTATACATGAAGTATCAGTGTGTATAGCAGCAGCCAGCATGGGCAAAATCTAGCCTACTGCCTGAATTTATAATAACGTTCTATTGGAGCACAACCACTCCCAATTATTCATGTATTGTCTATGCCTGCCTTCACACATCAATGACAGTTGAACAGTTTAAACAGGATAGATGGCTTTCAAACCTTTAAATATTTACTGTAAAGATTGGATTAAAGATAGTGGAGTGAGAGGAGAGACAGAGGCTTCCTCCTAAAACCGGATACAGTTAGAAAATTTAATTGGTGCAACTAATCCTGAGAGAGCAACAGGAAAGAGGACGTGTCAAACTGCACACACCTGGAGAAAAGAGCAGACCTCAATGAACGGGGTAACGTACCGGAGCTGTGGCTCCACAGGACCCAAGCCCCTCCACCACCCCAGCTCACCGGCGGGAGGAAGACAAACGGAGCAGGGAGGGAGTGGAAGGCTTGGGACTGCTGAATACCTAGCTCCGGAGATCTGCTCTGGAAGCACAAACCTACATTTCACGGTGCTTTCATGAGACTCACATGACTACCGGGTTGGAAAGTTAATACAGGCAGAGTTCCTGGGGAGACTGGGATTCCGGCTGCTTGTGGAAAGCAGGGATCCATATCTGGCTGCTCTGGGACAAAAACTTATACCTGTGTTCCCAGCCCACTGGCTCAGGCAGTGGAGACAGGAACATGAGCCAGGAGGCAGGGGAACAGCTCTTTCCTACCCCCAGTACCGCTCCCCTGCGACCCTGACATTGCTTCAGGGGCTCAGCAGCCTAATAAAAGAGCTTCTGGACACTAGAGGGCGCCATGTACAAACATAAAATGCCAAAGGAACCTTGTCCAGATTAAAATTGTTAATACAACTCCCGAGAAAGATTTAAATGATATGGACCTCGTGACTCTTCCTGAAAGGGAGTTCAAAATAAAAATCATCAACATCCTAATGGAGGTACAGAAAGACATCCAAGAACTCAGGAATGAATTCAGGTCAGAGAATCCATCCTTAAAGAACACGATGGAGGGTATTAAAAGCAGGTTGGATACGGTGGAGGAGACAATAAATGAAATAGAAACTAGAGAAGAGGAATACAAAGAAGCTGAGGCACAGAGAAAAAAAAGGATCTCTAAAAATGAAAGCATATTGAGAGAACTGTGTGACCAATCCAAGCAGAACAATATTCACATTATAGGGATACCAGAAGAAGAAGAGAGAGAAAAAGGGATAGAAAGTGTCTTTGAGGAGGTAGTTGCTGAAAACTTCCCCAATCTGTGGAAGGAGATAGTCTCTCAGGCCATGGAGATCCACAGATCTCCCTACACAAGGGACCCAAGGAAGACAACAGCAAAACACATACTAATTAAAATGGGAAAGATCAAGGATAAGGACAGACTGTTAAAAGCAGCCAGAGGCAGAAATGAGATCACATACAAAGGAAAGCCCATCAGACTAACAACAGACTTCTCAGCAGAAACCTTACAGGCCAGAAGGGAGTGGCATGATGTATTAAATGCCATGAAGCAGAAGGGCCTGGAAACAAGATTACTTTATCAGGCGAGATTATCATTTAAATTTGAAGGAGGGATTAAACAATTTCCAGATAAGCAAAAGCTGAGAGAGTTTACCTCCCACAAACCATCTCTGCAGTCTATTTTGGAGGCACTGCTATAGATGGAAGTGTTCCTAGGGTTGGATAGCTGTCACCAGAGGTAGTAAAATCATGTTAGGGAGGGTGGAGCAGCTGATTGTGAGGCAAATGCAAAATTAATTTGACTACCCCCAAAGCCAATCAAGGGATAGAGAAAAAGTATAGAATCTGATACCTAATATATAAAGAATGAAGGAGGAAGAAAAAGGGGGAGAAATAGAAAAGAACCTTTAGATTGTGTTTGTAACAGCATACTAAGTGAGTTAAGTTAGACTCTTAGATAGTAAGGAAAGTAACCTGGAACCTTTGGTAACCACGAATCTAAAGTCTGAAATGGCAATGAGTACATACCTATTGATAATCACCCTAAATGTAAATGGACTGAATGCACCAATCAAAAGACATAAGTCAGTGAATGGATAAAAAAACAAGACCCATCTATATGCTGCTTACAAGAGACTCACCTCAAACCCAAAGACATGCACAGACTAAAAGTCAAGGGATGGAAAAAAATATTTCATGCAAACAACAGCGAGAAAAAAGCAGGTGTTGCAATACTACTATCAGACAAAATAGACTTCAAAACAAGAAAGTAATAAGAGATAAAGAAGGACATTACATAATGATAAAGGGCTCAGTCCAACAAGTGGATATAACCATTATAAACATATATGCACCCAACACAGGAGCACCAGCATATGTGAAACAAATACTAACAGAACTAAAGGAGGAAATAGACTGCAATGCATTCATTTTAGGAGACTTCAACACGCCACTCACTCCAAAGGAGAGATCCACCAGACAGAAAATAAGTAAGGACACAGAGGCACTGAACAACACACTAGAACACATGGACCTAATAGACATCTATAGAACTCTACACCCAAAAGCAACAGGACACACATTCTTCTCAAGTGCACATGGAACATTCTCCAGAATAGACCACATACTAGGCCACAAAAAGAGCCTCAGTAAATTCCAAAAGATTGAAATCCTACCAACCAACTTTTCAAACCACAAAGGTATAGAACTAGAAATAAATTGTAGAAAGAAAGCAAAAAGGCTCACAAACACATGGAGGCTTAACAACACACTTCTAAATAGTCAATGGATCAACAACCAAATTAAAATGGAGATCCAGCAACATATGGAAACAAATAACAACAACAACACAAAGCCCCAACTTCTGTGGGATGCAGCGAAAGCAGTATTAAGAGAAAAGTATATAGCAATCCAGTCATATTTAAAGAAGGAAGAACAAACCCAAATGAATGGTCTAACATCACAGTTATCAAAATTGGAAAAAGAAGAACAAATGAGGCCTAAAGTCAGCAGAAGGAGGGAAATAATAAAGATCAGAGAAGAAATAAACAAAATTGAGAAGAATAAAACAATAGAAAAAATCAATGAAACCAAGAGCTGGTTCTTTGAGAAAATAAACAAAATAGATAAGCCTCTAGCCAGACTTACTAAGAGAAAAAGAGAATCAACACACATCAACAGACTCAGAAATGAGAAAGGAAACATCACAACGGACCCCACAGAAATGCAAAGAATTATTAGAGAGAACTATGAAAACCTGTATGCTAAGAAGCTGGAAAACATAGAGGAAATGGACAACTTCCAAGAAAAATACAACCTTCCAAGACTGACCAAGGAAGAAACACAAAACCTAAACAAACCAATTACCAGCAAAGAAATTGAAGTGGTAATCAAAAAACTACCCAAGAAAAAAACCACTGGGCCAGATGGATTTACCTCAGAATTTTATCAGACACAGAAAGAAGATATAATACCCATTCTCCTTAAAGTTTTCCAAAAAATAGAAGAGGAGGGAGTACTCCCAAACACATTCTATGAAGCCAACATCACCCTAATACCAAAACCAGGCACAGACCCTACCAACAAAGAAAACTACAGACCAATATCCCTGATGAACGTAGATGCAAAAATACTCAATAAAATATTAGCATACCGAATTCAAAAATATATCAAAAGGATCATACACCACAACCAAGTGGAATTCATCCCAGGGATGCAAGGATGGTACAACATTCGAAAGTCCATCAACATCATCCACCACATCAACAAAAAGAAAGACAAAAACCACATGATCATCTCCATAGATGCTGAAAAAGCATTTGACAAAATTCAACATCCATTCATGATAAAAACTCTCAGCAAAATGGGTATAGAGGACAAGTACCTTAACATAATAAAGGCCATATATTATAAACCCACAGCCAACATCATACTTAACAGCAAGAAGCTGAAAGCTTTTCCTCTGAGATCGGGAATGAGACAGTTATGCCCACTCTCCCCACTGTTATTTAACATAGTACTAGAGGTCCTAGCCATGGCAATCAGACAAAACAAAGAAATACAAGGAATCCAGATTGGTAAAGAAGAAGTTAAACTGTCACTATTCACAGATGACATGATATTGTACATAAAACACCCTAAAGAGTCCACTCCAAAACTATTAGACCTAGTATTGGAATACAGCAAAGTTGCAGGATACAAAATTAACACACAGAAATCTGTGGCTTTCCTATACACTAACAATGAACCAATAGAAAGAGAAATCAGGAAAACAATTCCATTCACAATTACACCAAAAAGAATAAAATACCTAGGAATAAATCTAACCAAATAAGTGAAAGACCTGTACCCTGAATACTATAAGACACTCTTAAGAGAAGTTAAAGAGGACACTAACAAATGGAAACTCATCCCATGCTCTTGGCTAGGAAGAATTAATATTGTCAAAATGACCATCCTGCCCAAAGCAATATACAGATTTGATGCAATCCCTATCAAATTACCAAAAGCTTTCTTCAATGAACTGGAAAAATAGTTCAAAAATTCATATGGAAACACCAAAGACCCCAAATAGCCAAAGCAATCCTGAGAAAGAAGAATAAAGTGGCGGGGATCTCACTCCCCAACTTCAAGCTCTGCTACAAAGCCACAGTAATCAAGACAGTTTGGTACTGGTACAAGAACAGAGCCACAGACCAGTGGAACAGATTACAGACTCTAGACATTAACCCAAACATATATGATCAATTAATATTCGATAAAGGAGCCATGGACATAGAATGGGGAAATGACAGTCTCTTCAACAGATGGTGCTGGCAGAACTGGACAGCTCCATGTAAGAGAATGAAACTGGATCATTGTCTAATCCCATGCACAAAAGTAAATTCAAAATGGATCAAAGACCTGAATGTAAGTCATGAAACCATAAAAGTCTTAGAAAAAAACATAGGCAAAAATCTCTTGGATGTGAACATGAGTGACTTCTTCATGAATATATCTCCCTGGGCAAGGAAAATGAAAGCAAAATGAACAAGTGGGACTATATCAAGCTGAAAAGCTTCTGTACAGCAAAGGACACCATCAATAGAACAAAAAGGTATCCTGCAGTATGGGAGAGTATTTTCATAAATGACAGATCTGATAAAGGCTTGACATCCAAAATATATAAAGAGCTCACACTCCTCAACAAACAAAAAGCAAATAATCCAATTAAAAAATGGGCAGAGGAGCTGAACAGACAGTTCTCCAAAGAAGAAATTCAGATGGCCAACAGACACATGAAAAGATGCTCCACATCGCTAGTTATCAGAGAAATGCAAATTAAAACCACAATGAGATATCACCTCACACCAGTAAGGATGGCCACCATCCAAAAGACAAACAACAACAAATGTTGTTAAGGTTGTGGAGAAAGGGGAACCCTCCTACACTACTGGTGGGAATGTAAATTAGTTCAACCATTGTGGAAAGCAATATGGAGGTTCCTCAAAATGCTCAAAATAGACTTACCATTTGACCCAGGAATTCCACTTCTAGGAATTTACCCTAAGGATGCAGCACTCCAGTTTGAAAAAGACAGATGCACCCCTATGTTTATCGCTGCACTATTTACAATAGCTTAGAAATGGAAGCAACCTAAGTGTCCATCAGTAGATGAATGGATAAAGAAGATGTGGTACATATACACAATGGAATATTATTCAGCCATAAGAAGAAAACAAATCCTATCATTCACAACAACATGGATGGAGCTAGAGGGTATTATGCTCAGTGAAATAAGCCAAGCGGAGAAAAACAGATACCAAATGATTTCACTCATCTGTGGAGTGTAAGAACAAAATAAAAACTGAAGGAACAAAACAGCAGCAGAATCACAGAAGCCAAGAATGGACTAACAGTTACCAAAGGAAAAGAGACTGGGGAGAATTGGAGGGTAGGGAGGAATAAGGGTGGGGAAGAAGAAAGGGGGTATTATGATTAGCATGTATAATGTGATGTGTGGGGGAAAGTGGTGGGCTTTGCAACACAGAGAAGACAAGTAGTGATTCTACAGCATCTTACTATGCTGATGGACACTGACTGTATTGGGGTTTGTGGTGGGAACTTGGGGTAGGGGAGAGCCTATAAACATAATGTTCTTCAAAAAAATAAATAAATAAAAATTAAAATACACGATCTCAGAAAAAATTTTTTACTGTAAGTAAATTGCCTCACATTGTATATTTTTACTATCTTAAATTAAATTTTCACTAATAAGTGGTAAATATGCTTACTAGTTTTTGTCATTTAAAATATTTCCAGTCAATGAATATGGTAAATTTTTTTATTTTAATTAAGATATCATTGATATACAATCTTATTAAGGTTTCACATGAGCAACATCATGGTTTCATCATTCACCCATAGTGTCAAGTCCCACCCAACCCATTGCAGTCACTGTCTATCAGCATAGTAAGTGCTGTAGTCATTACTTGTCTTCTCCATGATGTACTGCCTTACCCATGACCTACCTAAATTGTGAGTGCTAATTCTAATGCCCCCAAATCCCCATCTCCCTCCTTCCCTACCCACTATCCCTGATACCTTCCTTTTAGTAACCTCTAGTCCCTTCTTGGAGTCTGTGAGTTTGCTGCTGAGTTTACTGCTGCTTTTTTCCTTTAGTTTTGCTTTGTTATTATACTCCACAAATGAGGGAAATCATTTGGCACTTGTCTTTCTCTGCCTGGCTTATTTCACTGAGCAAAATACCCTCTAGTTCCATCCATGTTGTTAAAATGGTAGGATTTATTTTCTTTTTATGGCTTAATAATATCCCATTGTGTATATATACCACCTCTTCTTTATTCATTCATATACTGATGGACACTTAGGTTGCTTCCATTTCTTGGCTATTGTAAAGAGTGCTGCGATAAACATAGGGGGGCATCTGTCTTTTTGAATCAGGGATCTTGTTTTCTTTGGGTAAATTCCTAGGAGTGAATTTCTGTTTTTACATTTTTTGAGGATTCTCCTATTGCTTTCAACAATGGTTGAACTAGTTTACATTCCCACCAATAGTGTAGGATAGTTCCCCTTTCTCTGCATCCTTACCAGCATTTGTGGTTTCTTGTCTTTTGGATATTGACCATCCAAACTGGTATGAGGTAATATCTCATTGTGGCTTTAATTTGTATTTCCTTGATGATTAGTGATGTGAAGCATCTTTTCATATGCTTGTTGGCCATCGGAATTTCTTCTTTGGAGAAGTGTCTGTTCATATCCTCTGCCCATTTTTGAAACAGGCTATTTGTTTTTTGGGTGTTGAAGTGTGTGACCTCTTTATGTATTTTGAATGTTAACCTCTTATTGGATAAGCTGTTAATTAATATGTTCTCCCATACTGTAGGATGCCCTTTTGTGCTACTGATAGTGTCCCTTGCTATACAGAAGCTTTTTAGTTTGATATAGTCCCACTTGTTCATTTTTGCTTTTGTTTCCCTTGCCCAAGGAGATGTGTTCAGGAAAAAGTTGCTCATGTTTATATTCAAGAGAATTTTGCCTATGTTTTCTTTTTTGAGTTTTATGGTTTCATGACTCACATTCGGGTCTTTGATCCATTTTGAGTTTACTTTTGTGTATGGAGTTAGACAATAATCCAATTTCATTCTCTTGCATGTAGTTGTCCAGTTTTGCCAACACCAACTGTTGAAGAAGCTGTCCTTTCCCCATTGTATATCCATGGTTCCTTTATCATATATTAATTGGCCATATGTGTGTGGGCTCTCTATTCTGTTCCACTGTTCAATGGGTCTGTTCCTGTGCCAGTACCAAATTGTTTTGATTACTGTGACTTTGTAGTAGAGCCTGAAGTTGGGGAGTATAATCCCCCCAGTTGTGTTCTTCCTTCTCAAGATTACTTTGGCTATTTGGGGTCTTTTGTGGTTCTATATGAATTTTAGAACTATTTGCTCTCATTCATTGAAGAATGCTGTTGGTATTTTGATAGGGATAACAGTGAATCTTTAGATTGCTTTAGTCAGGATGGACATTTTGACAATATTAATTCTTCCTATCCATGAACAGGGGATGTATTTCCATTTATTGGTGTTTTCTTTAATTTCTCTCATGAGTTTCTTGTAGTTTTCATGGTACAGGTTTTTCACCTCCTTGATTAGGTTTATTCCTAAGTATTTTATTGTTTTTGATGCAATTGTGAATGGAATTGTTTTCCTCATTTCTCTTTCTACTAGTTCATCATTAGTATATAGGAATGCAATAGACTTATGTGTATTAATTTTGCTAAATTAAGTTATTAGTTCTAGTAGTTTTTTGATAGATTCTTTATGGTATTTTATGTACAATATCATGTCATCTGCAAATGACAGTTTAACTCCTTTTACCAACATGGGTGCCTTTTATCTTTGTGTTGTCTAATTGCCATGGCTAGGACCTCCAGTACTATGTTGAATAAAAGTGGCAAGAGTGGGCATTCTTGTCTTTTTCCTGATCTTAAAGGAAAAGCTTTCATCTTCTCACTGTTAAGTATGGTGTTGGTTGTGGCTTTGTCATATATGGCCTTTATTATGTTGAGGTACTTGCCCTCTATACCAAATTTGTTCAGTTTTTATCATGAATGGATGTCAAATTTTGTTGCATGCCTTTTCAGCATCTATGGAGATGATCATGTGGTTTTTGTCCTTCTTTTTGTTGATGTGGTGGATGATGTTGATGGATTTTCAAATTTTGTATCATCCTTGCATCCCAGGAATAAATCCTACTTGATGATGGATGATCTTTTAGAAGTATTTTTGAATCCAGTTTCTAATATTTTGTTGAGTATTTTTGCATCTATGTTCATCAGGGATATTGGTCTGTAATTTTCTTTTCTTGTGGTGTTTTTGCTTGGTTTTGGTATTAGAGTGATGCTGGCCTCATAGAATGAGTTTGGAAGTATTCCCTCCTCTTCTACCTTTTGGAAAACTTGAAGGAGGATGGGTGTTAAATCTTCTCTAAATGTTTGATAAAATTCAGCAGTTAAGTGTCCTGTCCAAGGGTTCTGTTCTTAGGTTGTTTTTGATTACCAATTCAATTTCATTGCTGGTAATTGGCCTGTTCAGATTTTCTGTTTCTTCCTGGGTCAGTCTTAAAAAGGTTGTCCATTTCTTCTAGGTTATCCAATTTGTTAGCATATAATTTTTCATAGTATCCTCTAAAAATTCTCTGTATTTCTGTGTTGTCCATAGTGATTTTTCCTTTTCTGTGTCTGATTCTGTTTATGTGTGTCCACTCTTTTTTTCTTGGTAAGTCTGGCTAGAGGTTTATCTATTTTGTTTATTTTCTTGAAGAAACAGCTCCTGGTCTCTTTGGTTCTTTCTATTGTTTTGTTCTCATACTTTTTATTTCTGCTCTGATCTTTATTATGTCCCTCCTGAGACTGACTTTGGGCTTCATTTGTTCTTCTTTTCCTCATTTCATTAATTGTCAGTTTTGACTTTATTTGGGATTATTCTTCTTTCTTGAGGTAAGCCTGTATTGCTATATATTTCCCTCTTAGAATGGCCTTCATTGCATCCCACAGATTTTGGAGTGTTGAGTTGTTTTATATTTTTCTATCTATACTGCTTGATCTCTGTTTTAATTTATTCATTGATCCATTGATTATTTAGAAGCATGTTGTTAAGCTTCCATGTGTTTGTTTGCTTTTTTGTTTTCTTTGCATAATTTATTCTAGTTTCATACTTTTGTGGTCTGAGAAACTGGTTGGTACAATTTCAATCTTCTTTAATTTGCTGAGACTCTTTTTGTGGCCTAATGTGTGATCTATTCTTGAAAATGTTCCATGTGCACTTGAGAAGAATGTGTATCCTACTGCTTTTGGGTGGAGTGTGCTGTAGATGTTAGGTCCATCTGTTCTAATGTGTTGTTCAGTGCCTCTGTCTCTTTATTTATTTTCTGTCTGATTGATCTGTCCTTTGGAGTAAGTGATTTGTTGAAGTTTCTTAAAATGAATGCATTGCATTCTGTTTCCCCCTTTAATTCTGTTAGTATTTGTTTCACATATTTAGGTGCTCCTATGTTGGGTATGTAGGTATTTATAATGGTTATATCCTCTTGTTGCACTGACCCCTTTATTATTAGGTATTGTTCTTCTTTGTCTCTTGTTATTTTCTTTGTTTTGAAGTCTATTTTATCTGATACAAGCATTGCAACTCCTGTTTTCTTCTTCCTATTATTTGCATGAAATCTTTTCCTATCCCTTCACTTTTAGTCTGTGTATTTCTTTGGTTTTGAAGTGAGTCCCTTGTAGGCAGCATAAAGATGGGTCTTGTATTTTTTTCATTCTGTAACTCTATGTCTTTTGATTGGTGCATTCAGACCATTTACATTTAGGGTGATTATCGATTGATATGTACTTTTTGCCACTGTATGCTTTAGATTTGTGTTTAGCAAAGTTTCAAGAGCAGCTTCTTTACTATCTAACAGTCTGTCTTAACTCACTTATTATGCTATTTCAAATATACTCTAAAAGTTCTTTTTTTCCTTATTCCCCTTCTTCTTCTTCCTCATCCACTCTTTATGTATAAGGTGTCATATTCTGTACTCTTTATGTATCCTTTGACTACCTTTGTGAGTAGTTGATGTAACATTTCATTTGCTAAGTAATTAATTGGTCTCCTTCCTTTACTGTGGCTATATTTTCCCTGGTGGCAGCTATTTAACCATAGAAGCACTTCCATCTAGAGCAGTCCCTTTAAAATACACTGTAAAGATGGTTTGTGGTAGGTAAATTCCCTCAACTTTTGTTTATCTTCAAATTGTTTAATTCCTGCTTCAAACTTAAATGATAATCTTGCTGAGTAGAGTGTTCTTGGTTCGAGGCCCTTCTGTTTCATTGCATTAGGTATATCATGCCACTCTCTTCTGTTCAGTAAGGTTTCTGTTTAGAAGTCTGCTGATAGCCTGATGGGCTTTCCTTTATAAACAATCTTTTTATCTCTCTGGCTGCTTTCAATACTCTTTCCTTGTCCTTGATCTTTGCCATTTTTGTTGTTATATATCTTGGTGTTGTATTCCTAGGGTCCCTTGTGTTGGGAGATCTCTGCACTTCCATGACCTGATAGACTGTTTCCTTCCCCAGATTGCAGACATGTTCAGCAATTATTTCCTCAAAGACACTTTCTATCCCTTTTTCTCTCTCTTCTTTTTCTGGTAACCCTCTTCTGTGAATATTGTTCTGTTTGGATTGGTTGCACAGTTTTCTTGTTATTATTTCATTCCTGGAGATCCTTTTTTCTCTCTGTGCATCAGCTTCTTTGTTTTCCTGTTCTCTAATTTCTATTACACTTACCATCTCCTCTACCTCATCTAATCCACTATTAAATACCTCCATTGCATGTTTTATTTCAGCTACTATATTTTTCTAAGCTTCTCTCTCTTTCTTTAAGTCCTCCCTGAGATCTTGACTATTTTTCTGTAGCTTCATGGGCATGTTTATGATTTTTGTTTTGAAATATTAATCAAGAAGATTGGTGATTTCAGTTTCACTGAGCCCTCTTTCCAGTATCTTTTTCTGTATTTTTGTTTGGACAAAATTTTTTTTCCATTTCATCTTTTTACTGATTCCTCTGGAATAACTTTATGTAGGTGGTGTTCTCTAATGCCCAGAATCTCTAGTGTCTGGAGCTGCCAAGCACCTGTAGCAATGGCAGGGGTCTTGGGTGAGTCAAACCAGTTCCTGCCAGATGAAAGAGCTCTTTCCTGCCTTTCCAGCTGTAGTGCCTGCCTCTACTGCCAGCCAGGTCCAGTGGGCTGAGAGCACAGGGAGGATCCTCTCTGCTATGCCCCTATAGCTACCATAGGTGGCACTACCCTTTAGCTAGCCTGGTGTAGTGGCAGGAGTAGCAGTTGTGTGGGATTGGTGCCTGCTGGGAGGAAGGAGTGGCAGGTCACATCTCAGTGGGGACCTTCAGCGATATGTTGCCAGTCAAAGAGATCATGCGTCTGAAGCTCCTGAGGGTTCTCAACCTGCTGGGATGAGTGTGCTGGGACAATTTTGTCCACCTGCCCTTTCTCCTGAGAAGTGAACTCTGTGTAATCTTGGTCTCTTTTAGCACCCTTCTCACTGTGGGGATGTCTTCCAAAGTTCCTGCCTTTTATCCCAGGGAGGCCAATTGTGTGTACCTGTTCTCCACAGGTGGTTATAATCTCAGTCTCTCTCAGTATTATGCTCATCTTTGCTTTCTAACCACAGTAATCTCCAGAGCATCATGTAATGTGGGTTTCTGCTCCCAGATAAGATCTCCACGTGTGGATTTAACATTCCTGGGCTTCTATTTCCTCCTGCTCCATTTCTCTTCCTCCTGATTATGGCTGGGGTGGGTGGAGGGTTTGGGTCCCGCCATATCATGTCTTTGCTACTTTACCCTTTTATATGAGGTCTTCTCTTTTCCTGAGATGTAGGCAGTCTGTTCTGCAGTCTTAGGGTCACTCTTTATGGATTAATTGTATCTGCTGTATTTTTATATTATATGTGATTTGGGGAGGAGATTTCTGCCTCACTTCTTATGCTGCCATTGTTTTCCTCATCATAAAATTTTTATCATGAAGGAGTCCTTCATTTCTTAAAAAGAAGTCAAAATTGGTAATGCCTATATGCTCTGGAAAAATTTCTGTCCTGTTCCAATGTGGATTCCATTTGTTTGAGAGTCCTCTGTTTACCTGTAAGAGACCCAAAATGTAATAAAAAGTGATAGAAAGGACCCTTGCCTCAAATGTCTCTTCTAATATTGGCATTGCTGCAGATAGGGCCTCATCTAAAATATGACAATTAATTCAGAGAATTAGTATTTCCTCAGCGTATTACTTGTGAGTTGATGTGCTCATTATAACCTGACTTACTTGTAAGTTGATATAACTTGAGCACGTTACTTTTTTGGTATCTCTTTTAACCCTCTTCAAGAGGCTTTGTCTCTACCACCCCAGAGATGGGCAGGCACATGATTCCAGAAGGTAGTGGGAGTTCCTGGGAATAATGATCATTGGGAGAGGGTCTCTCTTCTTCTGAGATAGTAAAATGTAGGGACCAGGTAAGCCTGGGACCTATGTGGGGGATTGTCTTAGTTCAAGCTCCTATTATAGAAACTATAGACTGTGTGACTTAAACAGACATTTATTTCTTCTATTTATGGAGGGTGGTAAGAGTAGGACAAAGTTTCTAGTCAATTCCTGGAGGGACCTCTCTTGCCTTCCTGTATCCTCTCCTTGTAAAGAAAGACAAAGCAAGCTCTCAGGTCTCTCCTTATAAAGATACTAATCTCATCACAATGATCCCACCTTCATAACCTCATCTATAACCTCATCTAATTACCTCCCAAAGGCCCCATTTCCTAGTATCATCACCTTGGGGGATACAGTTTCCATATATGAATTTTGGGGAAACACAACACTCAGCATACACCAGGGATCATTTTCATTTGAGCCGTAGAGAGAAAGTACCAAACCAAAGGAAACAAAGACTACAAATGAGAAGAGATACAGCCCTATATATCTGATTTCAGCACCTTATCTAACACTTCTGAACTGGTATATTTATACTGTGCAAATAAAAACGGATTCATTTTACTCCAGGCTTTCTCATGCCTATTTCCAGGAAAAGTAAAATGTTAAGCCTTGAGGAGAAAGGAATTTCTTATGACATTTTTTTTATTAGAGATTTCAATATCTAGAAGGACAAGAGCACGTAACTCATACAGTTCATCTGCGAAATGCTTAAATACTATTTTTTCTTTTTATCATTCAATGCATTAGTAGGTTGACAAATCTCAATAAGGTTAATTTTTGAAATACAGTTGCTTAACCTGAAAGATAATTAGTTGTGTTGAGGAGGAAAAATTTCCCTCTACCCTTCAAGGTTCTTCCAAATGGGCAGAGTATCAAACTGACATAGACAGAATAACAGGATAAAATCATATTTAATTATGTACATATGGGGAAGCCACACAGATGTGAGATTCCAAAGACAGTAAGGAAAATGAAATATATATGTCATTCTGAACAAAAAAGTAGGGGGTAGTGGTCTGGGACTCCAAAGGGAAGGAAAGCAATTCATAGGAAGATGAAAAAGAGTAGATGTTTGGTAAACAAATGTTTGCTGAGCCACACAGAAACGGGGGACCGAGGCATGTGATCAAACAAACTTTGCTAAATTTCTCCTTGTCTACCACCTGTTGCTCATGACATAGTTACCTATGGTGACAGCTCTCTTCCTGGAGCTGCTCCTTCTATCTAAATTCATTTAGTCCCTTAAGGGGAAAGTCAAAGTTTCTTTCTGAGTCTTTTGGGCCTTGAATGTTTTCATAATCTACCTTGCATATGGTAGATACTCAAAGGATGTTTATTTTCTTTATATCCTTTTCTCTCAAAGGGCATCACTAAATAGTTACCTACCTCATTTCATGCAAACATCCCCAAGTTTGAAAAGCACTAAGGCTTAATCAGAGTTAGTTTTCAGTGGCCCTACCATCCCTCACAGAGATTCATCATGATAACCAACCCTTTCATGTTTTACAGTATTTAGCAGTTTATAAAGTAGATTTACATATATTACATTAGATAGCAGATTCTGTTATTGTCCACATTTTACAAACAAAGGGAATGAGGTTAGAGAACAGCTCTTTAACGTGAATATGTTCCAGATCTAAATACTTTCTTCAGATCCGATATTGCTTATGCTTTAAAATAATGGTAACATGCATAACTGATTTATAAATTAAGTTTCCCCTCTTTTTTTATATCTATATATTTCTCATGCAGCAGTGGTCCTAGCATAATCCCTCTCCCTAGACCTGGAAATTTCTACTTTTACTTGGTTTGCATTTTTAAAACAATGCATGCATTTGCAATACACTGAGACCTCTGGTTCAGTTAACAAGACTTTTCCCTTATGCATATGGAAACAATTAAATAAAAGACACATCAAACAATTTTATTTATGTGAGAAACTTGAGATTCGCACTTTTTTAATAAATTCTAAACCATGCTTTCGGTCATTTGTTTTTCACTATTTATCCATAAGCTATTGCAGCCAGTCCACTAATCATGATTTTTAAAAATCTTCTTTGAATTTTCAATGAATTTGACTTTATCTTTTGATAATATGATGCCCAGAACCCAGTTTATGTTTCAATGAGTGTCAGTTGTCTTATAAAAATGAAATACTTATCATTTAACTCATTGTTTGAATCCATGCCATGTTGTAAACATAAAATAATTTTAACTCCACACTTTAAAAGTGTTAAGTATTTTCATAGTTTACTTCTGGAAAAACTGAATCATAGAGGTTAGCTATAAGGTCTATGCAAGATTTTGAGAGCTCCTCATATTCTAAAACAAAAATATTTGGGTTTACCTTCTGGTCACAGCCCTAACTTTCTTAATAATGAGCTTCCTTTTTTATTAATGCATCCCAAATTTGTTCTCTGCCAACACCTTTTCTCTGAAATAGCTAAATTTTCTTTTGTTGGTCCTTTTCAATACCCATTCACCCTTTTTAATACCCCCAAGAAATCCAGAGCCTTTCAGGATCATTAAATCTTTCAAATTCTAAGGCCACCATACTGCATTGCTTAGCTCTGCTTCCCATCCCACTGTTATCTTTACACCTTCAGAGCCTCGGGCCTTTTCTACCCCTACTTCAACTTTTTTTTAACCATGACACCTACTGAATGGTTATTGTGTTCCAGAGATTATTTTAAATTCGTTCCTCTCACATTTTCTGTTTTGTTTTGTTTCATTTAATAATAATCCTAAGAGTTGAGCAGTATTATTTTCCCCTTATAAACTGAGAAAACCAAGACCTAGAAAGACGGAATGTAACAGTCAGGAAACAACCCACACCAGTTAATTTAAAAGAGATAGTACAATATAAGGAAATGTTACCCTAGCATAAATAACTGTCAAGTAGGTAACTGAACATTGTACAGGAACCCTGGGGTGCCTCAGAGATAGCGATGGCAAGAAGCAGGACAAGAAGCTGAAACTCATTTTTCTGCATGTGGCTGCTGCTTGGGGGGTGCTGGTGACCTCAGAGAGTGTCTGCAATGCCTCTGAGGAGAGGTTCAAGCTAGCTGATGATCATGGCTCTGAATGTTGGAGAAACTTCCAATGAACTTCAGCTACTTCTAAAGGAACTGCTGACACCAGAGTGAAGAAGCGACTTTGCTGGTGGAGGCCCAACAGCCAGTGAACAGGAAATATATTGGGTGGAGAACATCCCGGAGGTCCCCTCTAGGCTTCCATTCCTATCAACATCCTAGTGGGAGAGTCCTCTAGCAAGTCAGATGACAAAGAAAAGTATGATTTATGGAATCCCAGTATCAGCATCACAAAGCAGAATATAGACAGGTGGATTTGAAGATGAGAAACAATGGCTTAATAATAGCAAAGCACCTGTCTGCCTCTTCAGGAACCATTACACCCTTCCACACATATTTCTATAAATTGACAATAGCAACTTTAGATTACAAGCCACAAGATGGAACAAGCTTCTGTTCACAACCTTTCCTCAAAGAGAGGAGACATAAAGTCCGAAAACTTACTGTATTCATCTCTGGAAAACAGTCATGCCATACATCTAAAGGCTGTGTTATTTTACGTCTCCATTCAGCCATAGTCCCATGACTACATTTCTTCAGCTGTGAAATGAGTTCCTTGATCAGACACAGTGGTATAAAAAATGTCTTGACAGTGAGTGTGACATTCCATAAATGACAGTGCTAGCAGAAGCTTCACAGGCAAGTCCATGTCCAAAATGTCTGCCCCTGTGAGGGGATCAGAAAGAGCCATGCATCCCCAGTTTTTGTGATTATTATACTCCCCCTCATTTTTTTCTCCCCTCACTGCCTTCTCACAGTCAAGTTCTTACTTGATCTTTACAACCAACCCCAGGGCTATTGTCCCTACACACCTGCCCCCAGTCTTGTAGTAAACTGATGAATTATTTCTTCAGAAATCTGTCTGGTATACCTTTAAGGCTCATTTTTCTTAAACTCAGATAATATAAATGTCTCATTCTACACAAAGGGATCAGGATATTTTCTCCGATACCTAGATTACCCATGCCATTCACTCAAACCCATTGAACCCTATTTTTACCTGGTCAATAACCTGTTATCGTCAATGCCTTCAGTGTGAGAACGCTAAGTGTTATCAGCATACCAAGATAAAAATAACTTAGAAAGTTCTTTAAGTTTGTATTATTATTTAACCCTCGTCTCTATAGTTCCCATTGGGGTCCGGTGTTTTATAAAAACTATTCTTGCTGAAAACTTTAATAAAAACAGATCTACTTACCTTTATCAGTAAGAATCTCCTCTTAATCCAGAGCTGCTCACCAGCACCCATAGCCTTCCCAGCCTACTATATAATCCCCTTAAACTTAAGGCAGTGGTCAATCACTTAACCAAATAATATCCACTACAATTCAAATTTTATTCTAAATATATATTTAGAATCAAATAATGTAAATTATTTATAAATAACATATATGTAATATATTAAAAATAATGAAAACATAAATTAGATCTTTTAAATATTATAATTTAATGTTACTAGCCCTGATATTATATATCACATAAAATGACTATCACCACCAGGAACAGAAATACTTGGTTATATGTTGGATGAAAAGCAGCTCAAACAGTATCAGAGTACAGTCCAAATTCATTATTTAATGTTTTGCTTTCATCAATTGAGAACCAAATTTATTTGTCATCCATTCTATGTGTGGGTAAAATTGCAATATTTCTAGAATCTCTCACCTGGCCTTAGTGTTTCCAAAGGGTGGAGAGAAATAGTCCGTCTCTATATCAATGGATAATTGCAAAGGGGGAAGAGAGAAAACCTGCACATGGACCAGACAGGTATTTTTTGGGTCCTTTTGTAGCCAGGTGGCAAGAGACACTGGCGAGCAGAAGTAGACGACTGCTTGTAAGCTAATAAATGGGTTCCTCCCACTTTATTTCTCCCTTTGCTTGATTTCTACTTCAAAGTTTATTTGCTCTAGGGTGGGAACATATTTTCCCCCCAGAGTTACTGTATGTCAGTCATGGAGTAAGTATTTAGGATTCACAGATACCTGCATTTTTTAGGGGCTCAATCTATGGCAGAAGTCAGGCAGACATATTAAAATACCTTGTGAGTACACTAGCATAAATGCATTATAAGATACATTATTAGTGTTGTTAGATATTAATGAAGAGATTGTAATCCAGAGCATGGATCCTGACCTTGAATATCTCACGAATGTATAACGACTTCCTGATCTACGTCACTAAACAAAACAAGCTGAACAGTGTTTGAAAGCCAATATAGCGTTATTCCGTGAACTTACTGAAAATTCATTCTTACCTCTCTCATGCAATAATTTTCTTGTTTGCTTCACTATCATGCAACCAGCTAAATCAGCTATTTCATAATATTTCATCTAAGCATATGTCCTAGTGAACCTCTGTTTTGAACCAAAGACTGTGTCATTATCTGTAAAGAACAGATAAGTGTGTAAGAAAAAGGTTGCATTCTCAGAATTGGCAGCTGGGGATAAAAGAGAAAATGTATCTGCCTGGCTGGGGAAAAAAAAACAACTAGTGAATCTAAGCTAATGTAAAATGATGTGGAGCACACTGCAATTTTGCCACATTATAAAAGTTGATTTAATTCTGCTGCTGAGCTTAAATTCATGTTTCCATTTCCCTATGGAAATACGGTAATTTTTATTTTTGATATTCATTTTGAGTACTGAGTGGAAAAATACACATATAATGTCAGTCTTCAAAAAATAATCTGATCGATTCTTCCAATTGCTAGGTATTTTATCATATTTAAAGATGTTTAGAGGTCTTCTTTCACTGTTTAAGACCTGTCAAATATCATTTAATGGCTTACTATTTAATATTGTTTTTACACTGACCTCTGTAGCATCCTAAAACTTTGATACAAATCCCTTAGTATTCTGAGATGCCATTACCTGGCTTAAAAATAAATCAACATAGGGTTTTTATCAATGATCTATCACAGTTTAAAAAAATTAATTTGTGTCATGGTTTTTCCTTATTGAGATTTAAATACTTGAGAAAATAGATAAATATGTCCTGCATGTTTCATTTTTCTCACCAGTGATCTCTTCATTCTTTTGTAGACAAAAAAAATACCATATTGAAACACCCTTTATTCCCTAACACAGTGACAGAAAGCCAGCATCTATTCTGCCAAGTACTAGTGTACATTTTTTGGCTGGATAGTTAATTCATCTAGCCCTCAGTTTCTTTATCCACAAAATGGTAAGAGTAGTAGTGATTTGATAGGTTACAATACCGTGTGAGTAATACATTCCACGTGCTTTGCATATTGTCTGGCAAATAGTAACCATCAGCCAGGAAATGTCCAGCTTTTTAATTTATTATGATGACGATGATGATTTTTGGTTGATTTCCCTATTGTAAGTACCTTGTTGGTAATTTAGAGTAAAACATGTCATGCCAGGCTCAAAAACCTAGAGTTTAAAATAAAGCAGAGAGTGTAAATGATTTATAAAGTAGAGTAATGAAGGAGGAGCATGAACACGGAATTACACATCACATTCCTTTCATTTCTGCTGGGTAAGTGGCAATCACATGCCCTCTGCTAGGGTAGAATTACTGCCAACTAAATTATAGTTGGCAGAGAGCTGCCTCTGCATTCATCCACATCAGAGGGAAGATGCCGAGTGTCAGTGAAAAGAATAGACCCCCAGTGGCTAACAGTCCCAAGACTTTTCTTTCAATCCCATTCCTGCCTGTCTCTCTTTCGAGTTGGCCCTGTTTTTTATTTGATATCTATGCATGCATATATATTTACATATTATTTATTATATGTTTCTTTATTTAATGTCAATCTTCCAGATTCAAGTTTTCCTACTTTAGGAATGGTACCGCTGTGAGGAGAGAAAAGTATTTTAACTATAATTGAAACAAAGTAGTTGTTTAATGCAGGAACCTCCACAGATTAATTTTAACTCTTAAATCACTGCCACAGCGTTCACTTTCTAAATCTTCTTTAAGGGGGATGTCACTAATGGACTAGAAAAATATGCATTGCATTATCTTGTGCACATGGTCATTTATCTTGAAGAGTCTTTAAGGGTTTTTAATTGTAGGAAAATATTTTTCTTTCTTAAGTGTGCCTCCTAAGGGCACCTTGCATAATGCCTGGCAGATAAAAGGGCTTCAATAAAAATGCATTAAGTGACCTCACTTATTTCTAAGTCAGCAATTTCTTCCATTTGTCTACCAAATTTATTTCAAATAAATATTTCATCTTTTATAGATCTCAGACTCATCAGAATAAGAAAAATGTGTGTTTCTTAATAAAAGTAAAATGCAGATAACTACATTAGTACGGGCAATCAGGTGAACACTGGCTCCAGCTTTGCCACTCTATTTATTCATCTCCATTTTGGGATTCCTTGACTGGTGATTACTGTCACCAGTCTGACCTCAAAGGCATTGCTGCTGCTCCTTTTCTAAACCTAGAATGTGAAAAAATAAATGCCTGTTACTTTACCTTTAACACAATTGAGACTGGTTGTGAATTATTATTTTTTTTATTCAGTAGAATATTAAGGAATAACAAAAGGAAAATAAATCCCAAACCAGTTAGCAATGGACACAATTATGCTTATAGACCATGGAATTGTTTAAAATTTACAATTATTTCTTATCTTGTGTTTGAAATACCATTCCACGTTCTAGTCCGTTACTTTCATGAGCAAGGGCATTTAAAAGCCTATTCCTAAAGCATCCATCTAGAAACCATGTTTCTTTATAAAACCAAAAAATTCATGCACTCTTATCTAAATAAAACGACCCAGCTGGTTCCAGAGTCCAATCCCAGAAGCACTCCTTTCCCCATGTGATTATGTCCTTCAGTGGCATTTTACTTTAGGTATTTACATGTGCCCTTACTAAAGAGTATGTCTATACCTTTAAAGGACAAATAGATATTCACACAATGAGTATAGAGTTTATAAAAATGAATATATATACAGTAATAGAAGGATCATTTCCTCTCCAGTAATTCGATAATATTCCACTCCTTGGTAAGGTGTTTCCCCTCCTTGCTGCAGCCATCTTCTAGGTCCCTGACATTAGGATGTTAATACCTATTTGTCTCTTCTTCCATTATTAATCCTGCCATTGTTATCTGAAAGATCTATGAACCTTCCACCTCATATACATCTTATCTTGCTCAGTAGCCTCTGTAGTCATACTCTGAGACTGTTGCTCTAAAAATCCATGTTGTAATGACATGTACTGAGTCAAAAAATCAATAGAGCCTATTATAATCAAAACTTGGTTTAAATTTGAAAAACCTAGATATAATAGAGTAGAAAATATCTATGATATCCTATTGTATTAAAGGTTAATACTGTTTTGTGAAACTGTATTCTTATTTTAGATATATAGTAGTGTGTCTCAATGTAAAATATTGGGTGTTCCACAGCATCTAAGTATTGTTTCAAGCTAAGCCTTTTGAGACATCCTTTATTTCTTATTTTGGATCACAATTTTAAAATTTTGGAAACCACTATCCTAGACCTTTTTGTTACCAGCAATTACACCACTTCTACATCTTAATGTAAGGAATCCTTCTTTCTGACCACAAAATCCAATCACTTCAAGCAACCTAATTTATACTAATAGAATCTTTATTCCAGCAAATTTTAACCAATTGCTCCGTATACAGCCTCACATTCTTTCTTACCAAGTTTATATTCAATTGCCCATTAATATAATCACTTATTTGTATCTTTCACTATATTGACACACTCTCCTTCTTGTTTCTACTTGCCTGTAAAAATTCCAGTTTTGGATCTAACTATCCACTTAGACTTTGCCATCCTCACAACTTAAAATGTCTAAAGAAAACATTTAACACAATGACTAGTCTCACTTCACATGTATGGCTGTAAACACCAAATAGGACATAAGCATATTCCTCTGGTCAGTCCACTCTTACACTCACATGGGTGTGGATTTCATACCTCTCCTCTTTTCTTCAGCCTCTCTTAACAGTACCTTATACTCAAGTTTATTTCACAGAGACAATGGAAATTCATTAGAATGTGGGTGCAACAAGAGTAGAATTTCAAATTGCTGCAACCATAACACGTGTCAATTTACTTGCATTTGTACCCATATGATCTTCCTTCCATGGATGAAAGTTTGTGCTTCTTTCTGTAGTCAGCCCTAACCAAAGGAACTGAATCCTGGCACCTCATTCTTACACAAGGAATTTGCTTCCATCATCTATCCCCTCTTCTTGTAAAGACATTAATCAATGCTAGCTCATTCCTACCACCTTATAAAAAGTACTTCAATAAAAAATATTACTCTTATGTCCTCATCACTACAGAATCTTTTCTTATCAAGGTTCCCTAGAATCTGTGGTGCCAACTCTAGCAGTCAAATAGGGTTTACCTAATTCAAGTTTTTGGTAATAAGTGGCACTGTTGTTAATTTTGACATTTTCTTCACTTGGTCTGAGATATTATACACTCCTGATTTCTCTCTAATCTCATGAGTCACTCCTATTTCAATATTTATTCCTCAGTTTTCCTCTTCTCAGCTCCTAAATATTAAAATGTCCCAGAAGTAAGTCCACAGCCTCTTCTCCATCATTCTACTAGTGATGTGATCTAGTTTTATGCCTTCAAATAACATCCTCTCTTTGATGATTCGGATTTTACCTCCAGCTCTAACTTTTCCCTTGACTCAATACTCTACCTTTTTCAGCTGGAAATGTACTAAGCATTTGGAAGCTTAACATGTATGAAACTGAAAACATTTTTCTCCTTAGTGTTCCTTTTCTCATTAAATATCACAGGCATTCTCTAATGCACCTTGGGAGAAACCTCAGTTATTGGGACATTTGCAGAATAGCAAAACATTAAAGTTGTCTGATGGTTCACATTCCCAGCTAAGGTCAAAAAAGGCAACATTCTGCCTTATTTCAGCTGTCATAATGGAGACAAATGTCCTCTCTGTGATCTATTCAATGCCATGCTTTCTGCTTTTTTGTGTTTTATGTTGGTGATTTTACCCTTGAAAATGGCCCAAACATACTGCAATGCTGTCTTATGTCCCAAAGCACAGAAAGGCTGTGATGTGCCTTATGAGAATGATGTGTTTAGTAGATGAAGTGTGTTCAGGCATGAGTTATATTGGTGTTGGCTGTGAGTTCAATGTTAATGAACCAACAAAATTTATCAAATAAGGTATCTTTAAACAGAAACACATAAAGCAAGGTTATGTATTGATCATTTGACAAAAATATGACCAGAGGCTCACAGGAACCTAGCCCTGTATTTCCCTTAGGAGAAATGGTTCAGAATTCTCTAATTCAGTGTTCCCAGAGATACTATAGAATAACTACAGCAAATAATGAGAACCTTTATGCTGTTATAAAAATTAAATAAATTTTTAAAAAACAATAAGTGAAAATCAAAACACAAACTGAATGATGAACCTAATATGTCCATTTGGTGGCATAACTATACACAGCAGAACATTCCATGTGGCTCTTAAATTCATATATTTGACTGTAAATTCCTTAAGGATGAAAAGGAAAAGCAAAAAGAATTTAAACTGCTTTGGATAATATATCTTCGAGGGGTAGTATTTGTACTTACATATGTGCATGTGCACACATGTGCTATGGGAGATACTGAGTAATTATATTGATGTCATTAAAAATCAAGTCTTTAGAGTGGCTAAAAGGAGATAAAATAAAAGTATCAGTGATATTAAGTAAGAATTCTGTAGTCTTAAGTTTGAAATAGAAATATCATGAAGTCCTCATGTTGTATTTCTATCTTTTAAAAAATTGCATATTTTTTTACTCTTTCCACTGAAAAGTCTTAGAAATGATGAGCAATCCAGTGGCAACGACCAGAAAAAAAAGGAAAATATCAAAGTTTTATCTGAAAATAACTCAAAAGTCATTTTCAAACTGAAGAAAGTCTCATTGGTTAAGGACAGGACAAGTTGAGCATCAAATGTGTTTAAATCCATAAGTTCATGATGGCACAAACAAATAAGCAAACGTAAACCTCATTGGTCACCTTTAGAGAGAACTTAGGAATCCATAAAAGGAAAGATTTAAACATTATCTGTACCTTTGTGGAAGCAAAAGTTGTTGAGAGGAAGGACCTTTTTATAGAAGTATCCTAGCCAAAAATGAAGAAGGAATCTGATTTTTCAGATTAATGGATCTGGTAGTAATTAATGACTAATACTACTACAGAAGAGAGAGAATAAGACATTGGTTATCACGTGATGGTGATAAATCACATTATCTGTGAGAATAGCCTAGCCAATAAAAACAGCCAAAACTCAATCTTTCAATTTATAGGATATGTAGAAAATGAGCTGCAGTCACAAAAAGAGAAGGAAAAGAAAGGCTAAGAGAGAGAAACATGGAGAAAATTATAAGTTTATATCAAAGGAGACTTAATAGGTACATCAATAAATTATAATGTACGTATTTTACTGGATCCTTATTCAGATAAACACAGTGTAAGAACAAATTATAAGCAATCAGACAAATGTAAGCATTAACTGGATTTTGATGATTTTATTGTTAATTTAGCGGTATTGTGTTAATTTAGTGGTATCGTTAATTTTTTGATATGGCAGTTGAAAATTTTGAGTATATAATTTAATTTTATATTTTAGAAATATATATTGAAGTATTTATGGATAGATAGTAAAGTATCTGTAGTTTGTATCAAAATAATTTATAGGCAGTATGTGTCGAACAAGCTTAGCAGTGTGTTCAACTTGTTGAAGGTAGACATGAGTGCATCAGGTTCATTGTAATGTTTTTCTTTATTTGCATATGTTTTAAAAATTCAAAAAATAAACACAAAATTTCAGTTTCATTGATATATCTTTTCCCTCTAAACACATGTCATCTACCAGGTAGCCTTTCTCCATTTTACGTTCAAAATTATCCAGAATCTCTCCATTTCTACCAACCTTTATCAGTGCTACCAGGACTAAACTTCCATTATCTCTTGCCCTCCACCTAGCTCCCCTGCTTTCACTCTTGTCCCTCAAAAGTCTGGATCAAACCAGGAATTTAAAAATATAAAGGCTGTTTGGGCAGTCCTGTGATCAAAATGCCCTAAGGGAGTTTGATTCCATTTGGAATAAGTTTTTTAACATGGCTTTCAATAATCCTGCCGTGGACATCTCTACCACCTCATTTCTTACCACCCTGTCACACTCTCTCTTCATTTCTACTACATTCTGATTCTCAAAATCTGCACACACTTCCATGTCTAGGCTTTGCACTTGCCCTTTACTCTGGAATACTTCATCTCACTTTTTGCATGATTTGCTTCCATGTGCCATTCAGTTCTTGGTTTAAATGTCATATTCTCAAAGACTACCTCATCTAAAATACTATCTTGCAATCTCTAACCACTTATGCTTAATATTTTGCATCACCAATTGTTATATATTTATTTGCGAGCAAGGTTTTTTGTTTTGTTTACCACTAGAGCCCAGCACCTAGATTGTCTTCTGACACATAGGATATACTCAACAAATATTTCTTGAGTAAGTGAATGAATGGATGTTTTTTAACTGATTAATAGTACATTGAAAAGAACTTGCTTAAGTCCCTAACATATATCTGGCAGAGTTTTTGATATTTTAACATATCATCTCATATAATCTTCATATAACCTCTATGAAATAGGCACTAGAACCATCTACATTTTATAAATAAAAATAATGAGGCCATGGACTAAAAATGCCCATAATCACATAGTAAAAAGAAAAAGTAATGTAGCACACATTCAAACCTAAGTCTCTGTAGTTCCAAAGCATTTTATCTTTTTGCTGTATTATTCTACTCCATAAAAAGCAGAGCAGCTGGGTACAGGCTTTCTAAAATAAATGTATCAAGCTTTTATTATTACAAATACTGCTACTAGGTTTTCTGATCAAATGGAACAAGTGGATCTAGCTTTACCCCATCATATATTTATCTTGTTTATTCACCACCATTGAAATATTATCTTTAAAGCTGGTTATTTGGGGGCTGTAAATCTCTGTTTGATATGTCCTTTCTGTAAACCCACAAAAGGAACCAGCATTTACCTGTTCCAAAATAATGAAAGTGCAGAAAATCAATAATGGGAAAAGAATAGGTTCCTTCAAGATTATGTTTTCCAGCAACAATAGCAAAAAAAGAGGAAAAAGATATGGATCTCTAAGATACCACTATGTTGTACCAACATGATATTATTAGAATTTGCTCTCTGTGGAAAATTGGTCTGTCTATTCCAGTATGAACATGCTGTAAAGACGAAGCCAAGGTTCACATATGTCTGCCTTAGATCTTGTAAGATCTATCGGAGCAAGACACAGAAATATGGAGTCCTGGGTTCTACTCCAAGATCAGTCTTTTTGTACTTTTTTGAAGGAATGGTATTACAAAACCTATTTAGCTATAGAGTACCATGAGAATTCAATAAAATAAAGGGCCAAGGTGAAGTCCAAAGAAATGAAAAAGCCTGAGAATGGGGCAGATGATACAGAGTTAGGGAAGGGGAAGAAAGCCTAATATTTAATTAGTAATTATTCTATGTTTTGACATGTTTCATATTATTTCATATCATATCTTCACAATAAGCTTTCCAAATAGTCCTGCTCAGCTTCATTCTATATGCAATAAACAATGTAAGAGGATAATTTCATCACACAATTAGGATTTTCACCTACTGTATTTTGTTCATTATATATAATCTATGATTGTAAATGAATCTTGATGGTATGAAATTGTGAAGATTTAAAAAATACTATGACTTTTGTTTTCAGTTTGAAGATTACATGTTGAGACATCCTGAATCCTCATAAAAGCTAAGACAGAATTAGTTGAGCTGGAAGTGGTTGATGGGAGGAAGTACCTGTGAAGGATAGAGAATTACATATGGTAAATCTGCATAAAGCTGTCCAGGTCTGAGACTTGTGAAAGGAGAAAAGGAAGGAAGGAGGCTTGGTTGAAGGAGAAGCACCTCTGAGTGGGGTACAGCCCTAGGAAAGTCTCAGCCTGGTCCACGAGAAGTTCCTGAGCAAAGTGCGTGTCAGAGGAGCCCTGCTTCAGGCAGGAATGGAATTGCACTAGAATCCTCCCCAAGTTCAGAGATGATATAGAGCTGATATTCATTATTCCTTAAATATTTGATAAAATTCAGTGTAACCATTTGGTCCTGGAGTTTTATTTTTTTGAAAAATTTTAACTTCCAACTATTTCTTTAAAACATTTAGGACTCTTCAGGTTATCTTTTTTTTTTTTTTGGTTTTGAGATTTGCTAGTTTGTATATTGCAAAGAATTGGTTCATTTCTGCTAGTTTGTATATTGCAAAGAATTGGTTAATTTCATATTGGTTGTCAAATTAATGAGCACAGGGTTATTCAAGATATTTCCTCATTCTTATCCCTTTATACTGTAGCATCATTATTGATTGATTCTTCATGAGCATATGTAGACTTCTATATGCTATGTTGGGAAATCTGTCAAGAGGTATACTAGTTTCATTGACCTTTTAGAAAATCAGCGTTTGCCTTACTGAATTTTTCTGTTGTTTTTCTGTTCTTAATTTCAGTGATTTCCACTCTCATCATTATTATTTCCTTCTCTCTGTTTGCTTTCAAAACAGCTTTCTCTTCTTTAGTGTCTTAGATGTTATCCTCAAGTATTGAATTGACAACCCATTTCACTTCTTCTCTAAGCATTTACTGTCATAAATTTTTATCTAAGTAATTTTTAGATACATCCTCTAAATTTTTATATATTCTATTTCTATTTTAAAATTATTTCCTTATATTCCTCATGATATCCTATTTGAACCATGCTGATGGATTATTTAGTTCTGCACTGTTTAATTTCCAAACAGATAGGTACTCTCCAGATATTGTGTTACTGGTTTTTAGTTTGATTTTCTTATGTTCAAGGAATATATTTGTAATAATTTCAGTTCTTTTATATTTATTAATGTATGTTTTATGACCCGTAATATGATCTATCTCGGTTAGTATTTCATCTGCACTGGAAAATGGTGTATTTTGTTGGATAGAATATCCCATAAATTTCAATTGGGCCATCCTTGGTACTTTTCTTTCTTCTCATTTTATAGATTACTGACAAAGAAGTATTAAAGTCTCCAAGTGTAATTACAGATATATGTTTTAATCTTTTCAATAGCTTTTGCTTCATGTACTTAGAACTCTATATTTATGTGCATACACATTCAGAATTATTATATATGCTCGATGAGTTGAACTTCTTCATTATTTTCTGATGTTCTCTTTTGTCCCTGAGAATTTTCTTCATTTGGAAGTTTGGTTTGATATTAGTAAAATCACTTGAGCTTCTTAGAAAACTGCTATTGGTATTTTCCTTACTATCCTTTTGTTTATATTATGTTTCAAGTGTATCTCTTGTGGACAACATATGGAAGGATATTTTTAAAATCAAAATTAGAACTTGATGTGTTTAGACCTTTTACCTTTAATGTTATTGATAGGTTGGATTTAGATCTATGATTTTATTAATATTTGTTTTGTCCCTCCTGTTTTGTTTTTATTTCTTTGTCTTCTCTTCCCTGCTTTTTAATAAAGGTATCTGAATTGTTTATAGAATTCCATTTTCTGTCTGTTGTCTTTTAAGAAAAAAATGTTCTAGGAATTATAACATACACACAAAACCTTACCCAAACTAGTTAGAATACTGTTTACCACTTATATAAGATAAAGAAACTTTATGACTGATTATGGGCCTTTACCTGCTTGCCTTTTTGATGTAGTTATATATATTACATCTGCTTACATTAAAATTCACTTCAGAAGTGTTATAAATATAGCAATCCGTAGCCATACATAATTTAATAGGCAAAACAGCCCATTTTATTTAAGCAAATATTTACATTTTCTTTTGTTCTACCTTCATTTATGTGAGTTCAGGTTTCCTTCTATTATTATTTCATCTGATAGTATATTTTTTACTTTATTCCTAAAAGATAATTGTGCTAGATGTAGGATTGAGATAACATTTCTTTCAGTAAGATCAGTGTTTTAAATGTGCTGTTCAGTTGTCATTTGGCCTCCATGGTTTCTGGGAGAAAATCTAAAGTAATTTGAACCTTTGTTTCCTTATATTATATGTGCTACTTTTTCTCTGGATGCTTGCTATATATATGTATTTATATTATATATATGTTTTTGTTCCATCCTTTTGGGTTCACTGAACTTGTTAGATTATTCAATATACGTTTTCAACCAAATTTGGGGAGTTTGGTGTCACTACGTCCTCAAATATGTTTTGTATGTCAGTCTCTTTTTATTTCTTTCTGGGACTCCAGTGAGACTGAGGTTAGAAAATATTTCCAGATAGGTACCTATCAGACACATGAGACTGTGTTCATATCTTTAAATTTTTTTATTCTCTGTTATTCAGGTTGATAATTTCTGTCAATCTGCCTTCAAGTTCCCTGACTCCTCTGGCATCTCCATTCTGCTATTAAATTCATTCAGTGAATTTTATTATTATTATTATTATTATTATTATTATTATTATTATTATTATTATTATTATTATATTTTTAGTAATAGATTTCCCATTTAGTTCTTTTGTATCTTCTATTATTTTTCAGAGACATCCTCTCTTTTCATTCATTTCAAGAATGATCTCCTTCACTTCTCAGAATATTATTTTAATAGCTGCTTAAGAATCTGTATCTAAAAATTCTAACTAGTCATGTCATTTGTGGCATGTGTTCATTTTCTCCCCCTTGCTTTGGTTTTCCTGGTTTTTTTAATATTGACTGGTGCTGTATTACATCCTGTTCATTTTAAATACTGTGTTTTGAATTTTTTCCATGAAAAAAAAAGTTAAGATTTAATAGACCATATTAACTATTTTATCAAGCTGTCTGCCCTATTGGATTCAGCCACATATCCTGACCTGGACTCTGTGGACAATTCATATACTGTCATTTTAGTTCATAACGCCTTTTCATTGCTATTCTGATTTTCCCTGCTTATGCACCTCCTAGATATCATTCTGGGCTATGGGCAATCCTCTTCTCTATAGATCAAATCTCTAAACCTTGGCTGGCCTTCTTATTCTGACCAGGCATGTCCAGCTTTGTCGTGGTCCCAGGACCGCATACAGTGATTTAAAGAATCCCTTTCTCAATATACTTCATGGCCTGCACTACAATCTCTAGTTTTCAGATTCCTCTTTCTTGATGCTGTCTCTAGAAACCGAGATTTATCCTACTCACATTGCCTCATTCTATCCATGACTAACCATCTTGTAGCAAAGCACCAAATGGAAAGAAACTGGAGGAACATTTCTGATGCCCTACCAGAGCCACAGTCTCTGCCCCGTGTAGGGTAAGAAGAGTCAAAGACTTCCCCCTGCTGCTGCCGCTTCTGTTCTGCCAGAGAGGAAGGGATGTTGCCCTGTTTTTTAAAATTAAATATGCGATTTTCACAAGGCAGTTTGAAAGGAGGACATTTAATTCCTATGTATATAATAATAAGGCAGTTGGGGATTAAGCTATAGATTTGTGGTAAAGTCACAAAGGAAAGTTCCTCAATAGAGGTATTGAATGAGGGAATTTTTACCAGGGAAATGTTCTTGCCTGGAATATAAGAATGGGGACCTTAGGCCAGGTATTAGAGGATCAGGTAAACAATTGATTTTCAAAGAGTATTTAGTGTATAATATATCAAAATAAAGAGAAAAACATCAGGTGGAATGGAAACTATTTTTGTATATGTAAAAGTAGTAAATATGTTATTTGTAGATTCAGCAAAATATTTCAAAGCCTTTATTTCTTAACAAAATGAGACCAACACTTATGAGGAACAGAAAAGCAGATTTACATTGCCTTTAAAAAAGAGTTTTATAGAACTTTGAAATATTATGGGAAATCAGGCTGTGCTGTGAGATGATGATTTCCCCATCTTGGACGCTTCCAGAAGATAGTTCAGCAGAGACCAGACATCTACCTGACAGGAATTGTGTGAAGGGGACTTCTACTCTAGGAATAAGACATCAGCCATTCATGAAATATCCTTTTCAACTTACAGAGGCTAGAGTGATTTAAACTACCCAAACAAAATCATGTACAAAAAAGGTAAAATCCAGAACAATAGTAATAACTCAGAAAAATGTAAAATGCTGGTTAAGGAAATCTCTAAAAAACACTATTTTTCTTGATTTTCAAACTTCAGATCTAAAGTATTAACTAAAAAAATTTCCCCACCTAACCCATTAAGTAAGATACAGGTAGTACTATCTCTTACAAGCCAAACTAAATTCCATTTGGTTTATGAATAATAAATAATAAGATACTTGGCAGGCTAAATTTATTTTAAGAAAATAGCTTCTATAATATGCAGATTAATGCACTGATGATTAATTAGTCTAAAGCATTTTTTAACATTGCTGATGAAGTAATATGTAAGTTAACAGAAGAGTCTGCCACAATTTTTAATATACAGCTAATATTTTTAAAAGCATACTCATTAGCCACTTCATTTTTTTACTTGCAAATAAATAATGACTAATTTGATTTCATTATCTATGTAAACTGTCCTAATTTCTTAAAATTCAAGACTCTTCAATAAATGGCAATGCGTATACTTAATATTCCCATGTCATTACTCTCTAAGGTATCCCAACAGAATGCACTTAATTGGACTCTTGCAATCTCCCTTCTACTAATGGTTTATTGGCCACCTAGTATGTGCCATATACCCTCATAGGCACTGGGATATAAAATTAAGGATGTAGTCACTATCCTCAAGAAATCTAGTCTAGAATAGATAGATATGCAAGTAAAAATGTAGTAATCTTGTTATTTTGGCATTCTTAATGTGTGGTTTACACTGTACTGCAGTATTTTCATGTACTTAAAATATTTGAGATCATAACAATACTGAGGCAGGCCTTCCTTATCTACACTGATTAAAATATTACAGACTCTCTAAAGCAGTATTACAATCCTTATCATCTGCAGTGAGTACTATATAAAAATTAATAGTAAGTACAATGAAGGATCAGGTAGCAGATTCTGTGTTTGCCATCTTTTGGAGCATGTCATTCTTTATGGGGAAGGCAAGGAGGTTGGCATACTTAAAAACCTGAATTTTCCAACCTCCCTGCAACTGGGACTCTACATAATTTAGGTTCTACCAATCACAGGTGCTTATACAAGTCTGAAAAAGAACTGAATTACTTGGCGAGAGATGCAAGTGCCAGGAAGGTTTTATTTTGATGATGTACATCAACAGAAGTTGTGTAGTACTACTGCTGACAGCCTCGGTAAGGCACTTGACTTTCTAATTTGACAGTTACCCAGTTACGGCAGAGGTGGCTGTACTCGAACCAGTGGACACAGGGGTAGTTTATTGGCCCTGAAAATCATGGTAGAGGCAGCAGCTCCCTTGACCTTGTTCTGTGCCACGGTTTTGGAAGTTTTTCTGCAAGCTTATCTGAGAGTCCTCCTCATCATTTCTGAAAATACTGTGAGCTCCCCCTAACGATACTGTGAGCTGTTGATAACATTACATAAATTATTTTCTGCTTAAACCATCTAGAGTATTTCTAGGGCCTGTATCAAAGATTCTGCTGACTAGTGGCAATCTATCTAGCCTGATAACAAGAGAATCGGCATGACAAAGGGACACTGGAAAAGGTGACTTCTGTGGTTATCCCTCAAGGGTGAATCCATGAAAAGAAGTCATCTGTGTGGTACCTATATATAAAAAGTTCAGATGTGGAGGTGGAGCAAAGATGGCGGCGTGAGTAGGACAGTGGGAATCTCCTCTCAATAACATATATATTTTTGAAAATACAACAAATACAACTAATCCTAAAAGAGAGACCAGAAGACACAGGAAAACAGCCAGACTACATCCACACCTGCGAGAACCCAGTGCCTGGTGAAAGGGGTAAGATACAAGCCCCAGCCCTACAGGACCCGAGTGTCCCTCCTCCCAGCTCCCGGCAGGAGGAGAGGAGTCGGAGCGGGGAGGGAGAGGGAGCCCAGGACTGCTGAACACCCAGCCCTAGCCATCTGCACCAGAGCGCAGACACAGTGCATGCATGGAGTGCTGGATACTAGGGAAACAGGACAGTAAGACCTCTGAGTGGGTCCTGAAGCTGGTGCCCCTCTGACAAAGAAAAGCGAGTGCTTTTTGAAAGTCTTAAAGGGACAGGGACCTCACAGCTGGACAGAAACATCCTGGGTCACAGTCTAGCAGCTGGAAACTCCAGGGAACTCCGGGTGCACTAACCCCCTGGGCAACAGTTCTAAGACCCCTCACAGAGGTAAACAGCCCCCCATCCATTACCCCTCCGGGGCCCCACCATAACAGAGCAGCGGCCTGAGGCTGGCCACGCCCACAGCAAGGGAGCTTCCTCCATACCGGCCGGGCAAGATACAGAGACCCAGTCCACATGCAATTGCCCAACACAAGCCACTAGGGGTCGCAGTTGTCCCAGTAAAGAAACGCCAGGAGCTAGTGGAAAACCTTAGCTCTCCCAGCTGACAGAAAGTCAATACCTCACCATTGCACCTATCAACATGAAAAGGCAAAAAAATTTGATCCAGACAAGACTAACCCAGACAGCTTCGGCATCTGCTACATCTTCCCCTGAGAAGGAACCTGGGGAGATAGATTTAACCAGTCTTCCTGAAAAAGAATTCAAAACAAAAGTCATAACCATGATGATGGACTTGCAGAGAAATATGCAAGAACTAAGGAGGGAGAATACAGAAATAAAACAAGCTCTGGAAGGAGTTCAAAACAGAATGGATGAGATGCAAGAGACCATTAATGGACTAGAAAACAGAGGACAGGAATGCAGAGAAGCTGATGCAGAGAGAGATAAAAGGATCTCCAGGAATGAAAGAATTTTAAGAGAACTGTGTGACCAATCAAAATGGAACAATATCCGCATTATAGGGGTACCAGAAGAAAAAGAGAGAGAAAAAACGATACAAAGTGTCTTTGAAAAAATAATTGTGGTAAACTTCCCCAAACTAGGGGAGGAAATGGCCTCTCAGACCACAGAGGTACACAGAACTCCCATGACAAGGGATCCAAGGAGGGACACACCAAGACACATAATAATTAAAATGGCAAGGATCAAAGACAAGGACAAAGTATTAAAGGCAGCCAGACAGAAAAAAAGGTCACCTACAAAGGAAAACCCATCAGGCTATCATCAGACTTCTCAACAGAAACCCTACAGGCCAGAAGGGAGTGGCATGATATACTTAATGCAATGAAACAGAAGGGCCTCGAACCAAGAATACTGTATCCAGCACGATTATCATTTAAATATGAAGGAGGGATCAAACAATTCCCAGACAAGCAAAAATTGAGGGAATTTGCCTCCCACAAACCACCTCTACAGGGCATCCTACAGGGACTGCTCTAGATGGGAGCACTCCTAAAAAGAGCACAGAACAAAACACCCAACATATGAAGAAGGGAGGAGGAGGAATAAGAAGGGAGAGAAATAAAGAATCATCAGACAATGTTTATAATAGCTCAACAAGCAAGTTAAGTTAGACAGTAAGATAGTAAAGAAGCTAACCTTGAACCTTTGGTAACCACAAACTTAAAGCCTGCAATGGCAATAAGTACATACCTTTCAATAATCACCCTAAATGTAAATGGACTGAATGCACCAATCAAAAGACACAGAGTAATAGAATGGATAAAAAAGCAAGATCCATCCATATGCTGCTTACAAGAGACTCACCTCAAACCCAAAGACATGCACAGACTTAAAGTCAAGGGATAGAGAACGATATTTCATGCAAACAACAGAGAGAAAAAAGCAGGTGTTGCAATACTAGAATCAGATAAAATAGACTTCAAAATAAAGAAAGTAACAAAATACAAAGAAGGACATTACATAATGATAAAGGGCTCAGTCCAACAAGAGGATATAACCATTATAAGTACATATGCACCCAATACAGGAGCACCAGCAGATGTGAAACAAATACTAACAGAACTAAAGAGGGAAATAGACTGCAATGCATTCATTCTGGGAGACTTCAACACACCACTCACTCCAAAGGACAGATCCACCAGACAGAAAATACATAAGAACACAGAGGCACTGAACAACACACTAGAACACATGGACCTAATAGACATCTACAGAACTCTACATCCAAAAGCAACAGGATACACATTCTTCTCAAGTGCACATGGAACATTCTCCAGAATAGACCACATACTAGCTCACAAAAAGAGCCTCAGTAAATTCCAAAAGATTGAAATCCTACCAACCAACTTTTCAGACCACAAAGGCATAAAACTAGAAATAAATTGTACAAAGAAAGCAAAAAGGCTCACAAACACATGGAGGCTTAACAACACGCTCCTAAATAATCAATGGATCAATGACCAAATCAAAATGGAGATCCAGCAATATATGGAAACAAATGACAACAACACAAAGCTCCAACTACTGTGGGATACAGCAAAAGTAGTCTTAAGAGGAAAGTATATGGCAATCCAGGCATATTTAAAGAAGGAAGAACAATCCCAAATGAATGGTCTAATGTTACAACTATCAAAATTGGAAAAAGAAGAACAAATGAGGCCTAAGGTCAGCAGAAGGAGGGACATAATAAAGACCAGAGAAGAAATAAATAATATTGAGAAGAATAAAACAATAGCAAAAGTCAATGAAACCAAGAGCTGGTTCTTCGAGAAAATAAACAAAATAGATAAGCCTCTAGCCAGACTTATTAAGAAGAAAAGAGAGTCAACACACATCAACAGAATCAGAAACAAGAAAGGAAAAATCATGATGGACCCCACAGAAATACAAAAAATTATTAGAGAGTACTATGAAAACCTATATGCTAACAAGCTGGGAAACCTAGGAGAAATGGACAACTTCCTAGAAAAATACAACCTTCCAAAACTGACCCAGAAAGAAACAGAAAATCTAAACAGACCAATTACCAGCAACGAAATTGAAGTGGTAATCAAAAAACTACCCAAGAAAAAAACCTCCGGGCCAGATGGATTTACCTCAGAATTTTATCAGACATACAGAGAAGACATAATACCCATTCTCCTTAAAGTTTTCCAAAAAATAGAAGAGGAGGGGATACTCCCAAACTCATTCTATGAAGCCAACATCACCCTAATACCAAAACCAGACAAAGACCCCACCAAAAAAGAAAACTACAGACCAATATCCCTGATGAACATAGATGTAAATATACTCAACAAAATATTAGCAAACTGAATTTAAAAATACATCAAAAGGTTCATAAACCATGACCAAGTGGGATTCATCCCAGGGATGCAAGGGTGGTAAAACATTCGAGAATCCATCAACATCATCCACCACATCAACAAAAAGAAAGGCAAAAACCACATGATCATCTCCATAGATGCTGAAAAAGCACTCGGCAAAATTCAACATCCATTCATGATAAAAACTCTCAGCAAAATGGGTATAGAGGGCAAGTACCTCAACATAATAAAGGCCATATATGATAAACCCACAGCCAACATCATACTTAACAGCGAGAAGCTGAAAGCTTTTCCTCTGCAATCGGGAACAAGACAGGGATGCCCACTCTCCCCACTGTTATTCAACATAGTACTAGAGTCCTAGCCATGGCAATCAGACAAAACAAAGAAATACAAGGAATCCAGATTGGTAAAGAAGAAGTTAAACTGTCACTATTTGCAGATGACATGATATTGTACATAAAACACCCTAAAGACTCCACTCCAAAACTACTAGAGCTAATATCGGAATTCAGCAAAGTTGCAGGATACAAAATTAACACACAGAAATCTGTGGCTTTCCTATACACTAACAATAAACTAATAGAAAGAGAAATCAGAAAGACAATTCCATTCACAATAGCACCAAAAAGAATAAAATACCTAGGAATAAACCTAACCAAGGAAGTGAAAGACGTATACCCTGAAAACTGTAAGACACTCTTAAGAGAAATTAAAGAAGTCACTAACAAATGGAAAGTCATCCCATGCTCCTGGCTAGGAAGAATTAATATCATCAAAATGGCCATCCTGCCCAAAGCAATATACAGATTCAATGCAATCCCTATCAAACTACCAACAGCATTCTTCAATGAACTGGAACAAATAGTTCAAATTCATATGGAAACACCAAAGACCCCAAATAGCTAAAGCAATCCTGAGAAGGAAGAATAAAGTGGGGGGATCTCGCTCCCCAACTTCAAGCTCTACTACAAAGCCACAGTAATCAAGACAATTTGGTACTGGCACAAGAACAGAGCCATAGACCAATGAAACAGAATAGAGACTCCAAACATTAACCCAAACATATATGGTCAACTAATATTCGATAAAGGGGCCATGGACATACAATGGGGAAATGACAGTCTCTTCAACAGATGGTGCTGGCAGAACTGGACAGCTACATGTAAGAGAATGAAACTGGATCACTGTCTAACACCATACACAAAAGTAAATTCGAAATGGATCAAAGACTTGAATGTAAGTCATGAAACCATAAAAGTCTTAGAAAAAAACATAGGCAAAAATCTCTTAGACATAAACATGAGTGACCTCTTCTTGAACATATCTCCCCAGTCAAGGGAAACAAAAGCAAAAATGAACAAGTGCGACTATATCAAGCTGAAAAGCTTCTCTACAGCAAAGGACACCATCAATAGAACAAAAAGGTATCCTACAGTATGGGAGAATATATTAATAAATGACAGATCCGATAAAGGGTTGACATCCAAAATATATAAAGAGCTCACACACCTCAACAAACAAAAAGCAAATAACCCAATTAAAAAATGGGCAGAGGAGCTGAATAGACCATTCTCTAAAGAAGAAATTCAGATGGCCAACAGACACATGAAAAGATGCTCCACATCGCTTATAATCAGAGAAATGCAAATTAAAACCACAATGAGATATCACCTCACACCAGTAAGGATGGCTACCATCCAAAAGACAAACAACAACAAATGTTGGCGAGGTTGTGGAGAAAGGGGAACCCTCCTACACTGCTGGTGGGAATGTAAATTAGTTCAACCATTGTAGAAAGCAGTATGGAGGTTCCTCAAAATGCTCAAAATAGAAATACCATTTGACCCAGGAATTCCACTTCTAGGAATTTACCCTAAGAATGCAGCACTCCAGTTTGAAAAAGACAGATGCACCCCTATGTTAATCGCAGCACTATTTACAATAGCCAAGATATGGAAGCAACCTAAATGTCCATCAGTAGATGATTAGATAAAGAAGATGTGTTACATATACACAATGGAATATTACGTAGCCCTAAGAAAAAAACAAATCCTACCATTCACAACAACATGGATGGAGCTAGAGGGTATTATGCTCAGTGAAATAAGTCAGGCGGAGAAAGACAAGTATCAAATGATTTCACTCATATGTGGAGTATAAGAACAAAAGAAAACTGAAGGAACAAAACAGCAGCAGAAGCACAGAACCCAAGAATGGACTAATAGTTACCAAAGGGAAAGGGACTGGGGAGGACAGGTGGGAAGGGAGGGATAAGGGCAGGAAAAAAAGAAAGGAGGCATTACTATTAGCATGTATAGTGGGGGGGGCACGGGGAGGGCTGTGCAACACAGAGAAGACAAGTAGTGATTTTACAGCCTCTTACTATGTTGATGGACAGTGACTGTGAATGGGGATGTGGGGGGGACTTGGTGAAGGGGGGAGCCTAGTAAACATAATGTCTTTCATGTAACTGAAGATTAATGATACCAAAATAAAATTTAAAAAAAAAAGTTCAGATGTATCAGGTGATGTCCTATCCAAAGGAATACAAGCAGTGGAGTATTCACTGTTGACACTATATTACCTTGAAATTTTACTTTAAGACAGAATGTCTCCTGAAAAGATATGCAAAATATCTACACCATTTAATGAAAGCTTTCTCAGTTGTGCTGGCATCAAAAGACTCAACCATACCATCTGATCAATGTAATTATATCTTATTACCGGTATGATTAACAGCATGTCAGTTTGACAAAAGCAGCTCTAAAAGGAATGCAATTTCAGGTCAAAATTTTTAAAAATATTTCTGCCATAAAGCCCCATTATCCACTATGTGGATTACCAACAAAAATCAGTGGTTTTCCCAAAGAGATGGCCTTTTCTTCGGTCAACATGTTTAGAACTGCATCCAAGTTTATTCAATTCTGCTTGCTCTCTCTCTGAAACTTGACTCACTGCCAATTTTTGCTCTGAGTTCAACAGCTGACTTCTCTACCCAGTACCTTCCCTAACCTTGTGTCTTACAAAGCCAACTAATAAAATCCTCTAACAGTCCCACTCACAGACCAGTTCATACAGTGTCAGAACCGGAGTGATGTGCCATACTCCAGAGCCCTTACCTTAACTACTAAGTTACACTGTCAAATTAACATCAAGGAGGAAATCATCTGGAGATAATTCAAGATCCTTAGAAAGAAGTGTTTGAATGCATATGCTAGTAGTTAATCTGAATCAAACTAGTTCTTCCTGTATGAAAATGTGTTCAACCAAAGATACACTATTCCTTAAACAAGATGTGTCTTTTTAGACAACAGTATTACCAATATTAACACACAATTTCTGGATTTTTTACATAACTCCCATTAAAAATAGTTTAGTTTTGTGATTTAAATGTGAAACAGGGAGGCAGAAAGTGCCAAAGGGAAGAAAAGCAATTGTTAGAAGAATTTTTGATTCTTAAAAATTTTTGAAAATATGAAGTTGTTGCTTTTCTATTCACCTTTTTAATTTTTTAATTCCAAAACTTTTTTTTTATTTTAATTACCTGTTATCATCTTTAATTCAATGAACACTGATTCATTTTAGGATAGCTTAAAAGTAGAGGGAATAATGCATTTTAGAGCAGCTTTGGGAATAATTTTTTACTATCTACTTTTATATTCTTTTTTGCAGTGAATGTAACGAAGGCAAAACACTTCTGTTTTCAGGAGAAAATAATATATCAGTATAATGAGCATTTTTTAGGATGCTGTTAAGAAAATTTTAAAAGTGTTTTGGAGTATGTGGAAAAAAAGCTGTGTTCCTCTATAAAATATCTGTGGCAATCAAAGTAGAAGTTAGATCAAAGTAGAAGTTGTGAACAGGTAGACCTGTAGTCTGAATCCGTGCCTCACCCCTCATGAGTTTATCTTGTTATCACAAATGCTAGATTTTGCTACCCTCAATCTTCTCCTCACAAACAAAAAATAGAAATACTGCTCTGTGTCAGTTTCAGGTCATTATTGGGTTGGATCTGCAGCTGGATAGGGTCCTGTGGGGACCTGCATGACACATTACCTAGTGTTTTGGCTTCCTGTCTCTGTAGCAAACTTGCCTAGGTCTGAAATTAGGCCTCTTGTTCTGGCCGGCTCATTCCTTCCACAGAGTAGGATCAAAAAGCTGAGACCGTCACTATTTGCTGTATCCCATAGACAAGTGCCATAAACACTTCCTATGAGGCCTTAGCAAAGAATTTTTTGTGTGTATAGTATTTTTAATGTGTAACTATTCAAACAAAGTTAGATGTAAATGTGCTGGTTTTTTATCTTTATTTTGAGTTGTTAAAAATAATGGCTTAGAAAATATGTTTTAAAGGTTTTAAGGTTTACATCATAAAATAAGAAATAAAATGAAAAAGTAATTTTACTTGTTTGTCTCTTTCAATTACTCTCAGTGAACAATCTCATAAAAAATAAAATCACACCTTCAATTTTCACAGTTGCTTCATTTGGAAAAAAGGTATGACCTTCCCAACTCATGGGTTGTTTCCTGTGAAGCTGTTCACACTCTGAAATTCCAGCCACACATCAAATCACATTATACTGAACTGTTGGTTTAGACGATTCCTGTACCAAATTACCTCATCCGATTGTGAAGATACAATTTCTGTATTATTATGCATAAATAAAACAATAATGTGTTGTGTGGTAAGTCAAAGAAAATGCTCAGATTCCACACTACAGATTAAAAGGTGGAAGGTTCTTGATCTCATAAAGAAAATTATGAGTTATCATTTTCATTTTGTCCTAAATTATAATATTTTCTTGAACCATAAATGCAGTGTTTCCCTTTTTTCACACAGGGAGTCTTCCATGAACATTCATAATTGTTTTTCTGAAAAGAAAAGTAACTCTATCTTGGTTTAATGATGTGCTACCTTGTTTATAAGACAATACTATGAACTCAAAATGCCTCTTATTACCAGATAAGCAAGTAGTAAGCAGTTTAACAAGACAATGAAATCAAATTACTTTAGGGTAGAGTCATGGGCAGTGTTCTAACATGCGCAACTTCTATTTTTTGTAAGACTAGTTTCATACAAAAGTTTTTTCCCCTCAATATTGGAAATTGTGCTTTACTAAGTGTATTGGTTTTGATGCCTGAGAGGTACTGGTCACCTTTAACTCTTTTTGAGGAGTGGAAATGTCATAGGTGACTTTCAATAGGAGACAGGTAGAGGAGCCTTTCGTAATTCATGTGAGAACAATAGAGTTAATAACCTATGTAAATTCCCCAGGGAATTGTATGGCGTAGGAGAAAAAAGATTTCATTATATACACAGGAAAGTAAACCAGTGTCTTGCCAGTGGTTTTCAGCCCCAGGCAAGTTTGCTATGGATTCAATGTGACCAAAGAAATGACAGCAAAATGTTCTTGGGGTGAAAGGGTTATAACTAAGTTTATTTCCAGGTGGCAGGTCAGTCACTGAAATCCCGTTCACTCAGAGCAAGTCCGCGTGCAGCAAGCTGGTCTCTGCCTCTGGGCCTCTCTGTCCACACAGCTGTCCTCTGGGCCCCTCTGTCCACACAGCCATCCCACACAGCCGTCCTCCAGGCCTCTCTGCACAGTCATCCCCCACAGCCATCCACTGGGCCTCTGTCCTCGGCGCTCCCACCGTTCCAGCCTCTGCTCTGCTCTCCTGTAGCCTTGCAGCCCTGCCACCATGTCATGCCCAGAGCACTGGGTGGAGCTCTTTTTATAGAGCCAACAGCCATGTATTGCCCATAGGTGTGAGGTGAGCTAGTCAACCATGGCCAGGTGAGAATCCTGGCCACAGGAACTCTCATTTTATCCACAACCAGGTACATAAGAGAAACAAACATATTGAGGTATTATTCAAACCAAAGAAGCAGATGTAGTGTAAAAGACATCTGTTCCTAAGATTTCAAGAGATTCTTACCTAGCATCGAATCTTGAACAGTCAAAACTGTAGGCTTCCCACCAATTACCAGCCCTACTGTCTCTGTCCTGTTGATAACCAACATGAGGAAAAGTGTCATTAAGAAATGTCCAGTAAAATTCAATGTCTCATGTACACTCTGGGTGTGTATCCAGTGGTTTTTTTTTTTGACCTAATAGAGATAGTATTTAAAGTTTATCCTTTGGTGAATCCATGGCATGCCCAACAAAGATCACCAACCAAATGCCTCCCTTCTTCTCAGAGGCCAGGAAATATCCCCGAGTTGAACACTGAAACGATAGTGACATCTAGCAACAAACAGCCCATGTGATATATTTCACAGAAGACTCAAAATACAATTAACCCAGGGCTCCCAGCCTTTATTCAAGGTGACAAGAGCAATGATTATTTATCAAACACTCCCTTAAATAAATGTCTTTCATAAAGTAACCCAAAACAAATCACATTTGATTTCTGCCTCCCAAACTGCAATTTGCTTTAAACATTCAAATAAGAGTTCCACAAATGGCTGATTTTAAGATGTAATTTTACAACAGCTGCTGTTATTGAATCTACATGCATTGCAGATTAACTTCAACGTGGGGCATCTTAAAGACTAAAAGCTGCCTCTCTGCTAGCATAGTTAGCTAGCGGCTTTTAAAATGTAATTTATTTCACTCACATGGCTTGGAAATAAACAAGTTTGATATCTACTTTAGATGAAATGGGAAGCACAAATTTAAGATTTTTTAAGTGGAAAAATCAGTTCCCAATAATTAATTGACAGATACTTAAAGCTAATGTAGGAGTTTTATTCCATAGCTTAAATACAGCAGGACTATTTCATTTCTTTCTTCAAATAAAACCAGGATTTGAGCCACTTGAATTGCCTGCAGACTGGATAGTTTACTCGGTTTTGATTTTGCTTCACTACAGATATTCGATCTGATTAGTGTAAGAATTTAATTCCAAGTTGCTTTACTGGAGGAAAAAGAAGTTTGGGGAGGATCCCTGCCCTTCTGTCACCGGCTCTGTTATGATCTCAATATTGATAACACATATTTTAGGAAATCATACCTTGCTGACACTGGGACACATGTGTTACACTAAAATATTTTCTAATTATTCTTGTTATTCCCCATACTGAGAAAAATAAACAAAAGGTGTTTCCTGTGTGGCAGCAAACAAACTTTCTCTCAATACCCCATAGAGATAGTAAAATATATTTTAGTCTATAAAATTTCACTGAAGTATAATGGGGGAAACTACCAATACAGAGGAATAAAAGGGAAGGGGATAAGCATGCCAAGTGATGAAACTATGTTTTACCCTTTTTAAAAATACTACTTGAGAGTCTAGAGGAATTAAAAGTGAGTCTCTCCCTGTCTCCATTGCTTTGTATTGTTTTTTTAACTGAACAATAGCAAACCTACGTAGATTGGGGAAGGAAATTTCTTTCTGGTAAATTTGTCACATGCTGAAAATCTTTTTTCTGGAAAGGAAAAGCTGATTTCAAATCAAATGAGAAGAAAAGTAGGAAATGAGACGGGTTGCAGACTCCATAAGCAGCTCATACGGATTTACGCTGTCTATAGAGCAAGGCTATCTTTCCAATAAAGTCGATTCTTTACCGTGACCTCATTAGTGCAGGTCTTCAAAACCAACCTGCGCAGATGAGAAACAGAATACCCTGGGAAAAAATGGACTAGCATTTGAAAGGAAATGGAAGGGGGCAAAGACAAGTGAAAGAAAAATGCATAGTAGATAAGCTTTATTACAGAGAGAGACAGTGGAGGGGATGGAAAGGACCAAGTCCTTGGCATTGAGAAAGAACAGGATAAAAACATTTAGATCTAATAACAGTGGTGATGTTTAAATATTTTTTAGTTTTGAAATTGAAGTACATACAATAAAATGCACAAATATTAGTGTACAGCTTGAAGAATTTTGACACATATATGCAGTCATGTAACCATCACCCAGATAAAGGTATCAGACCTTCTCACTGTTTTACCCTCTTATTTTAACCATTCCCCCCTCTCCTAAAGGCAACCACCAGTCTGTTCTCCATGTTTATGAGTCTATTTCAGTTTTGTCTGTTTATTCATTTATCTATTTTTTAGAATCCACACATAAGTGAAATCGTATGGTATTTATCCTTCTCTGTCTGATTTGTTTCACTTAACATGCTCTAAGGCCACCCATATTGTTGCAAATGGCAATTTATCATTTTTTATGGCTAAGTAATATTCCATTATGTATATGTACCAGATCTTCTTTAGCCATTCATCTATCCCTGAACATTTAGGTTGTTTCCATATTTTGCTATTATACGTAACAGTGCTATGAACATAGGAATGCATATTCTTCTCAAATTAGTAATTTTGTTTTCTTTCAATAAATTCTCAAAAGTGGAATTTCTGGGCCCTATGGTGTTTCTGTTTTTAGTGTTTTGAGAAATATCCCTACTGCTTTCCATAGTAGCACGACCAATTTGAAATCCCACCAGCAGTGCCCAAGAGTTCCCTTTCTCCACATCCTCACCAACACTTATTATTTCTTGTGTCATTGATACTAACCATTCTGACTGGTGTGAGGCAATATCTCATGGTGGTTTTAATTTGCATTGTCCTGATGATAAGTGATGTTGAGCATCTTTTTATTCATCTGTTGTGTTGTTTAGAAAATGTCTATTAAGATCTTCTGCCCATTTTTTAATTGGAATATTTTAGGTTTTTTTATGTTGAATCATATGAATTCTTTATATATTTTGGGTATTAGCCCCTTATCAGATATATCATTTGCAAGTATATTCTACCCTACAGTAGGTTGCTTTTTTGTTTTACTGATGGTTTCCTTTGCTGTGCAAAAGCTTTTTAGTTTGATTAGTCCCTGTTGTTTATTCTGGCTTTTGTTTCCCTTGCCAGGGGAGACAGATCCAGAAAAAAATTATGAGCATTAACATTCAATAATTTACTGCCTGTGTTTTCTTCTAGGAGTTTTATGGTTTCAGGTCTCACATTTAGGTCTTTAATCCATTTTGAATTTATTTTGTGTGTGGTGTAAGACTGAGATCCAATTTCATTCTTTTGCATATAGCTGCTAGTTTTCTCAGCACCATTTATTGAAGAGACTTTTTCCTATTGTAGTGTTTTTCCTCCTTTGTCATGTATTAATTGACTGTATAAGGCATGGATTCCTTCTGGGCATTGTATTATGTTCCATTTGTCTATTTTCTGCTTTTGTGCCAGTATCATACTGTTCTAATTACTATAGGTTTGTTGCATAGCTTGAAATCAGGGAGCATGATACCCCCAGCTTTGTTCTTCTTTCTCAATATTGCTTGAGCTCTCTGGACTTTTGGTGTGTGTGTGTATGTGGTTCCATACAAATTTTAGGATCCTTTGCTCTACCTAATTGAAAAATGCCATTTGTTCTTTGATAGGGATTGTATTAAATCAATAGATTACTTTGGCCATTTTAACAATATTAGTTCTTCCTATCCATGCACATGGACTAGCTTTCCATTTATTTGTGTCTTCTTCAGTTTTATTCATCAATGCCTTATAGTAACAGTGATCATTTTTCTAAAGCTGACATCCTGAGCCCTTAGAATGGGCTAGAAACTCTCTATGAACTTTACATTTACAAACACAATTTCTCTTCATCACAACCCATCAGCTAGGTGCTAAAATTAAATCAGATAAGAAAGCTGAGATACAGAGAGGTCAAGTAAGTTTCCTAAATGTATTCAGCTAATGGGCAGTAGGGTTAGGATTCACATCCAAGCAATGCTATACTTAACCCCTAGACTGAAGCACATCTCAAATTCATGGGTTATTTTTGTGTGTGTCAGACACTGAGATGAACAGGCACACATAAATACCTTATAACAACCCTAGAGGTAGGCATTTACCTCTCTTTTACAAATGAGAAACTAAGGCTTAGAGAAAAAAAAATCACAAAATTCTGGTGGCTTAACACAGTTTCAGTGGCTTATTTTCTTCCTATTGTATCCTTAAAGAAAAAGAGTATTATTCCATGATGCTTTGTTTCTGATAAAGAACTATAATTAACAACTGGTTGCTAAATGTGGGTCTTCTGATGCCACCAAATAACAATTTATGATTAGAAAGAGATCCTGTGGCTAATGATGAAAACACAGATTTTAGAGCCATATCTTAGTTTTCCCATGCCATAGCTATATACTCCTGGGCATGTTTGCTAGGCTTGTTGAGAATCAATTTCCTTAACAAGAAAATTGGAAGGATTGATATCTTTGTCATACTATTGCAATAAAAATTCCAGATCAATTATAAAATGTGCTTATCCTATAGGAAGGCATCAATAAATGGAAGCTAGTTTGAATTTTTAATCATTTTATTTATTTCTGTTTTTGTTCTAAGGATGGCTTTAATTTATGGGAGATCCTCAAAGAAATTTTATAAAGCTTTCAGGAAGAGTATGAAAGCCTGAGACAGACTGGCTGGCTGGCTTTATAGACAGAATTAGCGCATTAAAAACGTTACCCATTAATAGCTATTAAAAAAGGTAAGGACTATATATAGAAAAAATAGAGAGAGAATGTCAATCAGTAGCATTTCATAAATGGCAGTGTCTATAGACTTACTGTCATAGCTAAAGCAAAGGTTCTAAGTATTTGCATCATGCCTGTTTCAAAACATTGTTCAGTGTATCAGGGTCTCACTTTCACTGAGGTGCCTAGTGGTTGGAATTTCCTGCTCTGAAAGTTTCATCAGAACTACTCTAGAATGTGCTATCTAGCAGTTTTTCTTTTGCCCTCTAACCACAGCTGAATTATCTCTTCTGAAAAACCACATTTCTATTAAGCATCAATGAGTGAGACTCCAATTCAGAATACAGTAGGAGCCCACTTGCCAGCATGAATCACATTAAAGAAAACCTTCTAATGGCAAGAATCTACTTAAACTGTGTCTCCCAAGGGGAGGGGTCCAGGCCCATTGCCTAAAAACATTAACGTAAGATTGAGCAAAGGATACAACTTACTCTTCAGGGGATCATTCTATAAAGACAATAGCAACCATAGGTATTAGCTTTTATGGAACAGTCTTGCTTTCCTGGAATTTTATTCTTTTCAATTAAACCACTCTGTTAAATGCATAGCTAAAGCGACTTAATTTCTGTGAATTTTTAAGATATTTTAGACAAATTAGTTTATAAATTGAAAAAATTTATCTGACCTCATATTCTGATTTTAAGATTGTAAAATTGTCAATGCCTATTGAAAACTAGCACGATGACTGGACATTTCCATATACAATTACTTGATTTTCATTCTGATCAGAGAACAGAAAGAAAATAATGTTTATAATTAGTTCTTTCAGATAAGTCCAGTGAAAAAAGAGTTCAAAATATTTGTTTTTATGCTGCTGGGAAACTTAGTCTTGCCTTTATAATTTAATATTTGTGCTTGAGAAAGTTAAGTACAATTGCTTATTATTTGTCATAGACTATTAAATTGACTCAGAAAATTAGATTGTCTGAAATGTCAAAGATGAAATTCAGCTACTTTGGACAGAGGTTTTTCTATTTCCACTTCAGTATGGAAATTTCCTTTAAAGTGTTAAATCACAACCCTTGAAAGCTATGTACTGACTGAACCAGCTTGAACCCAGAGCATTCTTTACAAGTATAATTTGAGAAAACTTTTAACAAGACCTCTTCTTCATTCTTTCTCCTTAGTTTCCAAATCCAACATAATTTGACTTTTTTAAACAGTTTTGAATAAAGAAAATCCAGTAATAAATTGAGCATAGAAAATACTTTTATTTTGGTAATAATACTTGACATGAGATCTACCCTTACAGCACATTTTTCAGTGAATGATACTGTATTGCTAGCTATTGACACTATTTTGTACAGAAGATCTCTAGAATTTATTCATCCATCTGTATTACTGGAACTTTATGCCCATAGGACAAAAACTTTCCATTTCCCCTTCCATCCCTAGCAAATACCATTCTACTCTACGGGTGTGACTAGTTTAGCTACCTCATGTAAGTAAAATCATAAAGTACTCGTTCTTCTGTGACTGGCTTATTTCACCTGTATAATGTTCTCAACGTTTATGTAGTAGCAGCTAGCAGGGTTTCCTTCTTGTTTTAGGCTGATATAAAATCTAATAAAATAAAATATTCCTATGATCCCATGAGCAATTTAGATAGCCTCACATGGAATAAAAATAAATGTTATAATTAATTAGGATTCTTAATTATGTACTATAGACTATCCATTGTTTCCAAATCATGCAGTGACAAGTGTTAAGCTTGAATTTTTTTTACAATTTTTCTCATGGAAAGGCATAATTATCCAATCATTCTTACTAGAGCTCATTATGATTGACAAATGTGACACTAAAACTCCCTTTAATGGGCAGGTAGCAGTTACATCAATAACATTATGTTTTGGTGGGGAAGTCTCTTGGAGATAAAGGAGATTCCTCTCTTTTCTCAGCCAAAGAGCTCATCCTTCAGCAATTTGGCAGGCTAAAAATACACACAAGCAATTATATAGCACCTGACCTGTGATATTTATGTATTTTTTTCTCCAAAAAAAAAATTTGAAGTGAATATGGGGTGATGGAAAAATTGAGATAAATCCTTGTCCCTTAAGATCGTGTACCACAGAGCTATCCTCCAGGTTGGAATAAACCAAACGATCTCAGATAAATGGGGTTCTTAAAAAGTTATCTGCCTTCGAGATGTCTAGGCTGGCATATGCATACAGTGAGACAACGAATTTGACTGGATCTGTACTGTTGGAACTCAACCAGGAGTTGGGAGGTGTGCAAGGTGTAGCACTCCAAAATCTTACGACTATAGACTATCTACGGTTAAAAGAATATATGGGATGTGAACAGATCCCAGAAATGGGTTGCTTTAATTTGTCTGATTTCTCTCAGACTGTTCAAGTACAGTTGGACAATATCCATCATATCATAGACAAATTTTCACAAATGCCTAGGGTGCCTAAATGGTTTTCTTGGCTTCACTGGAGATGGATGGTAATTATAGATTTGCTTTGGTTATGTCACCGTATTCCTATTATGTTAATATGTGTGCGCAAGTTAGTACTTTAAAACCTATACATGCTTAAGGTACTCTACAAGAAGATATGTCAAAGAAATAATCAATCCTCCCATGTTTTCTTCCATCTGCTACCTCTATAGCTTTTCTTCTTCCTTCCTAATTACAACTCTTAAATAGAATTCGTGCCTCATATCGAATTTACCGAGTATCATAATTCCTCCAGGTGGTAAAGATACCTCGAGACAAGTGCTGGGCATAGAAGCCACAGGGCATAAATCTGAAAAGAAGTAAAAAACTAACCTTTTCAAACAATATGGCTTCTCTCTCACTTACCAACTTTACATTTCCCTGTATGGCCCCGGAAGATGACTGGTTAGCCAGAGACGGGTAAGATTCCTCAAGGGAGGAACAACCTAAGACAGGCACAGTCGCAGGGGGGCCATCAGGTGAGAAATCGGGGAATAACAGTGGTGAAGCTTAGAACCTCACCCCCCCCCCCGTTTTAAGAGAAAGCTTCTACATCCGTGGATGTTTTATTGCCCTTGTCTAGCTCGGATTAGCACATAGTCTACAGGCACACACCTGATCATCTACAATTGCTCTATTACAACACTAAACTATGTTTTCTACCTTTATCTTGCATCTACCTACCACTTCAGCATTTTATTAAAAATAAAAATAATAATAATAATAAAGGGAGAAATGTGGGATCCACATATAAATCAAGTATAAAAATCAAATGAATATTCATATTTGACCTGATTGTTTATAGTTCATAATGCGTAATCAAAACCGAAAGTTTCTGTGATGAATGCCCTTGTACTGTTCACCATGTAAGAACTTATTCACTATGTAAGAACTTGTTCGTTATGCTTCAGAAGATTGGAGACTGATGAGAATTAGGCTTGAGATGGATTAATGATTGTGCATTGAGCATTGACCCCCCTATACAGAATTTTATTATTGTTAACAACCATTTGATCAATAAATATGAGAGATGCCCTCTCAAAAAAAAAAAAAGCCCAGAAGGACAGGGTTTAGAGGGCTATCTTTCTATAAAAACAGAAAAAAATACTACCCTTGATTGTCATAAATTATAAGGTCGATGGTTGGTTAATAATCAGAGTCATACACAAAGAATATGACTTAAATTGTGAATTCTAATTCCTATTTGTACACATAGGAAGAATAAAACTTTCTTAATGGAAAAAAAAAGTTATCTGCCTTCACTTCCTAAACTATTTTCATGCTTGTTCTCCTGCCCCATAATCATATGGCGTTAATCAATTCTAAAACATTTCAAGTTAAAATGAATCAGGATGATAGGGAGATGAGTTGCAAGCAGGAAGGAGAAAGATGCTGACTCACCCATCCAAAGGGTCAGAGAATTGAATTCATGAGACAAAAAGGCAGAAAGCAGCACTGAACTAAAGACAAAGAGGGGAAAACAGGGAGAGAATGGGAAGAAAATGCATGATGGAAACTTAGCCATCGAGGTGAAATACCTATTCTGCCATTTACTAGCTGGGTGATCCAAGAAATGAACTTTGCCAGTTCAGGAATCTCCCTCTGAAAATTGAATCCAATATCACTCTCAAGGGTGTTTTTCAGGACTGAAATTGTAACAGCTCATCAGAGAGTACAGAGCACAAACTACACACTTGATAAAACAGTTATATTTACCCTGTTCAGTCCTTTTCTGTTGTAGAGATTGTAATGATTTTAGAAGAAACTATGATGTTTAGAACCATTACTCTTGACTGTATTCCTAATTTCCAAATCATCACTTCTGTTTTGGACCTTATGAATATCTTCTTGCTTCAGGGAACTATTTATTCTACTGGATCTAAACAACTACCCTGTTCCACTCCTAACCTTTCCTGGTTAATAATTTTTCTTTTTGCTTTCTCAATGTAAATGTTACTTCTGTGAGGATCATTTCCCTATCCCCACAATCTAGATAGATTTAATCCCTCAGTCACAGGCCCCACAATAACTGGGCTGTATCCTCTCTATATTTTGTTCATTCCTTCATCCATATGTGCTGGGAATTTATTATAATTAACTTACACTTATAATTTCTTGTTTAATGTCACCACCCAATCATTGCATACCCCTGGACAGGCTGTTTAGATAGTCCCTTTTATATCTCCACATCTAGCATGATGTTTGATCCATAAAAGGGTTCAATAAATATTTGTTTAGTGTTTGTAGCTATTGAGTATTGCATACATATAAAACAGGATTCTGGGATCATCAAAGTTATTTTAAATTTTTAACATCAATACTCTATCTAGTGTGATAATAGTTAAAGGACCTATGAAAAAAAAGCCAGGGCACAGTTAGAATCACAATCTATTTCAAGTCAAGTACTCAGAGATTAAACACATGTTCTCAAGGTATTTTTGACCAAGAGAAGTCTCTCTGCCTCACACATATACACACTACACACATGTACCCACACAGAAAAGTATTTAGTGTACATATTTGCAGATAATAATTTCAGCCTTCAGTAATGTGCAAATGTACAACATAGAAAGGCATCATTTAGAAGGTAACTAAAAAAGGATGAGCAATATATTGTAATTTCTGTGAGTTACTTATCAATTAGAGAAACCCATTTAGTGAAGATACACATTTTGTGCCATTATCATTTGGCCCATATTTTACATTCATGATTCATACCGCACTTTGCCCTCCTTCACCCTATTCTCTTCTTTTTTCCTAAGAAAAAGAAGGAAAGCAGAAGGAGATTACAGGATTTAATGTAGTGTAAGAAATAAATGAGAAGAACTCCATTTAGCACCTTTAACTTCTGTTTAATGTATCCCAGCATCCTTTTCACTCCTAATTAGAGATGATCATAAAACATTTTGTCCTTAAGCAAATAAGGCTACATATGATTTTGTTAAATGGCTTGTTCTTTTACTCTGAAGATAACCCCTAGACCCAAAATTGCTACATCTGGCAAGAAAATTGGCAGACAAATTCAGTAAGAGCTTGCTTTGTAGGTAATCCATAGAATGACTTTTCTCAAAGTTAAATTACTTTGGTAAAGACTCTGGAGAGTCTAAATCTTCAATTCATAAGATCATTTGATACAAGTGCTATTAGTGTAAAAATCACTATAATAAATTTCTAGATAATTAACAATCTTGGATGTAGTTCAGTCCACTCAAAAATGGATCTGCTTCAATATTGTGGTTTTCTATCTTTTGGACTTGTGTTCAGACTTTAAGTACTCATCCATTTCTACCAATTAAAGTTTGCTGTTTAATTTTCTTTATCAGATGGTGTTTTGTCCCTGAAGACTATTGACAACTCCAATAACTCAAATATATATATATATAAGGTTGCTGTCTATTTTCAGGATGAGATGGCATAGAAAACATTACAAAAAAAATTTATTTTAATGAAATAAACCAAATGTTATTGGTAACTTAAGAAATATGAGGGGGCATTTTTGGTGTATGATACATTTTTAAGGGTGCTTATTCTCAACAGTGGCAGCTAATGTACTCAAAAGCTCAGCACTTAGATTGGTGTTTAAATTATTTAGAAAAATTAGAAACACATGAACAATGGGCCAGAGGCATGAGTTGATAAAAGCAATGCTCAGTATTACACACTCTCTAGGGTAGCAATTAATATGAGTAGTTCAATTTTACTTTTAAATATAGAAAAGCTCTTGGCAAACAACTGTGTAAATCTACCACATAAGTAAAACCACTATTGAAGCCTTCAACTTAAATATTACAGATTGGGTTGTAGAATATAATCAAGACACATTTTCACAGACTATGAGAATGCTTCTCTCACACAGCAGAGAAAGGCTCCTCACCTTGTAAGACTCCTTAGGACAGCAGAGTTTTGAAAGGATCCTTTGCAGCCATGATAGATTGAGGTTAGTGAATCATTTAATACCTATGCCAGGCTCAATCACTTTCACACACAATTAGGTGTGTAAAGAAGCATTTAGGCCACCTTACTACTTAATCTGTATTCAACAGAAACTCTAAGTACAAATTCCTGGCTAAGGGAATGATATACAGTATGGAGGGAGGGGGAAAGAGTAACATCACAGTGGAGAAACGTGACAAAAACTACCTCAGACAGGTGACGAAGATCAACATTAACAGCGGTAACTCATATTTATAGGGGGTATCCTTGTCTGAGGGAGAACAAAATGGCAATTTGCCTCCGTGGTCTGCCTCCTCGAAACCCCACTGTAATTATGATGAAACATCACATAAGTTCCAAGGAAGAGATTTTTTTTAAAAAAACAAATCTGACTAATAATCTTGAAAACTGTCAAGGTCATCAAAAACATGGTGAGTCTAAGAGACACATCCAAGACCAGCCTGAGGAGACACGATGACTAGCTGTGAGATCCTGGAAGACAGAACGGACATTAGGTAAACACTGAGAAAATTTCAATAATGCATAGACTTTAGTCAATAGCAATATATAAATATTGGTGCATTAATTGTGACAAATGTACCTGTAAGTCCGGGCAGGGGAAATCCCAGAGAAAAATACCTTTGAAACCAAAATCAGTCAAAGGGAGAAATAAAGTTTAAAACCCATTTATTGCTTGCAAGCAGTCATCCCACTTCCCTCTCCTGCTGCGGCAGAAGCCAACGAATCCTCCCCTCAACCTCTCTGGTCCAGATAAGCCCTTGTTTGCCATGTAATTACCTATTGCTATGGAGATGGCCTACTTCTCTCCACCCCTTGGAAACACCTGTTGATATGGAAATGCCCTAAAACCAGGAGAGAGATTCTGGAAATATCGCAATTTTACCCACAGTACCATACCAATATGTGATGTTAATAGAGGAAACTGTGCTGGATATCTGAAACATCTGTTTTACCTTTACAAATTTTCTGTAAATCTCGGTAACAAAACTAGTTTTTAAAATACCACACAATGACCAAGAATATGAATTCAGAATGGTGTTAAAGGTAAAATGGCATACGGGGAAGGTGAATCTAATGAGGCACAGGCAGGACTAGAAAATTTTATCTACTTAACAATGCTTAAACAGGTTAATTAAGCTCAAGATTTCTTAATGTAAACAGAAAACAATTATTTGAGAATATATGGGTATACATTATGGAATAAACTACCAGCTGGATATATAGCTGGGTAGGCCTACATATATGAGTTAAAGAATATACAGAATTGACCCCATTAATATATAGAAACATTGCATTGAACAATAACACCACTTGATATTTAACACTAAAATCAACTTTATTTTTATCTTTCACTCTCAAATTTATTTATTTAGGATAACTATTTCTTTCATTGATTCTAGATTAAACTTTTGGTAGCCCCTTGTCTAGGTCATCTTACAAAATAAAACAAATTATTGTCACGTCAAGCCACTGCTTCAATTCATTAATACCAAATACACTTGGGCACACCCAAAATTCTACCTCCATATGCAACTTGAGTCCTTTTTCTTGAAAGTCTTCTTGTAATGCCTTTGGGTATCATTTTTTGCCTTTCCCTCTTGGAGTTGTTGGTTGTATTCATGAAACACTCTCTCCAAAGAAAGCTTTGATACAAAATTGTCACCAGATTTTAATACTGAGTCTTTGTGTACACTCCATGCATTTGAGAATTAAAAAGTGGTAAATAGTAAAGAACCAGGTTTAAAGAATGTCCTTTGTAACTGCTGCATATGATCCAGTGCCTCTTTTGCATTGTTACTAATTGTCCTTTGATGCCTCAACCAAAACTTACACTTTAAGATCTTGTTATTGTATATGTGTGTATTTCTTTAAAAATAACTTACAAGTATACATCTATAGTAGCTTTTAGATGGAACTGCAAGCACTTATCTATTATAACAGTGGGTCTCAAAGTATGATCCCTGCAGTAGTGGCAATAATATGATATGGGAATAGGATTGCCATACCCAGTTAAAGTTGAATTAATCTCACATAAGCAGTGAGTAATTTCTTAGTATAAATGAGTCCTAAATAATTTATGAAACATACACAAAGGTTATTTTTTATGTAAAGTTCTATTTTAACTGCATTTTTGTTTGCTAAATCTGGTAACAAATACTTGAGAACTTCTTGGACATGAAAGACCCCAAGGTCATTCCCCAAACCTATAAAATCATATATTCTAGGGCTGATTCCAGAAGTTTCTGCTTTAAGAGGCTCTGTAGGTCTGATGTGCACTAAAGTTTGAGAACCACTGCTTAAGGGTGTTATGAATTCTTAGCCACCAATCTTGATTCTGCACCTAATCTGATCCTTCTTTCACAAACTACCTATAGATTTATTCTTGTCAAGAACCTGCATTAATAAGAAATATACCTGGTGGTTAAAATTAGTGTAATTCTTATACTAGCAAAAGGAGTCTGGAATGTAAAAGAGTCTGAAGTGACTGGTGTGCAATATATGAGCCCCACTGAGTTTTAGGTTCGCTAGTTGAGATTCATTGTGTGAGGGAGAAGTCTTCCTTAAAGACATTTTGCCTTGTACCCGATTCCTATTTCCCAAATTAGTTTACAGCTGAAACAAGAGTAGCTTATGACAGATCCCTCCCCTGAAATGTTCTCATGCTTAGAGTCTCTAGAATTCAGTGGGATGTATCTTCTTAATCTGCAGCTAAACTCCCCAGCTATTGCTGAGAAAGATCAATGCCCTAGAAAACCTGCTGTTCTGTATCTTTGTCCTTAATTTGATTCCCTTGAATATGCCGGTAATATGGACTACCAGCTGCACACAGGGAGGCTTCCTTATCTCATTCAGTCCTCTTGCCTACTCTGGCAGTCTCTGTCCAGTACCAAATCCATCTTTTCTTGTCTCTTTTACGGCAAGGTCTGCATCTTACTGTCCACAACTACATGAAGTTCAGTGTGTAAAGTACCAACTATTCTGACTTAACCACAGCAACTCATCAACTATGTCTCTGTTGCCTTCCCTATTTCTGAGGCTAATTGTTATTGAACAATCTTTACTAATGCAGGAAATTGAGGAGATGTGACACTATTAATTTATAAATGCATTCCACTGATATGCTTCACAAAATGCTTTCTATTTAAGGTCAGGAAAAAGAAGGAAATCAACATTTATTGAATGTTGACTGTGCCACAAACTACAGCAAATACTTTACAAATTTCTCTCAAAACGGACATCTTTTTTCAATTCTTACCACTCTCTTCCATTGCTTGAAATTTCTTAATTTGCATAATGGTGTTCTGGCTCTGAAATGCTTACAAAGGACAGAAAATGAACTATGTAGATCTCAGAGACATATGAGGGAAAATGAAGAATGGGTTCCTAGGAACTGAAAAAATTAATATAAAAATATATATATATATTCATATATATATTATATATTATATATTATTTGAGCTAGGTAGGCCCCATCTAAGAGCAAAAGAATAATAATTGTATGGAGGGTTTCAAGCAAAATTTATTTTAGTTCAAGATAAACCACTTAAATGGGCACTGGGACAGCATGGATGTGTAATATCTATATTACTAATTACAACAATTTTAAATGCATAGGAATTCTACCACTAATTCAAATAGAGACACAAATTATGATCACATTATTATTATGTAAAGAAACAAGAGAAGCATGGACAAGTTATATGTTTCACCCTTTAAGAAAGAGAATAATAGAAGATGAATTAAGCAATACATTATTTCTAGAACTAACCAACTGAGAGCATTTGCTCTGAAGTGGCAAAACAGGTTTCCATTAGCCACTTAGAGGAGATAAGTAACTGCAAAGCTCAGGGCCTCCTGGGGCACAATCAATCTTAGTAAGTACCTGCTAAGTTAATGAAAATTTGGGAAATTGTATTTTATAAAATATCATGCCTCAACTTGCTTGAATTTGATTCAGTTTTTCAACTTTTTCTTGTTCAGACCAGTAGTTGGGTCAATAGTGTATATCAAGAAATCACTTGGAGGATGTGTTAAAAGAAAGATCACTGGGCCCAACCCCTACAGTTTAAGATTCCGTAGCCTTGGGGTTTGGCTTGAGAACCTGAATGTTTAACAATTTCCTGTGTTAAGATGATGTTGCTAGTCTGAGACTATACTTTGAGAACTATTGGTTTATGTCTTCAGTAAGTCCCTGATATTCTTTTCATAAATGTGATCAGGTGAAGGAAGAAATTTAGAGGAGGAAGGGAGAAAAGAAAAAGACAGCCTAACAATCTTTAAAACTGATAAATAGTACAGGTTAATGTATGCTCCTTTCTGATAAAATACAACTTTTTGATATAGCTTTTTATATTAAAATTTCAATTACCTATTACATGTGGTTTCATTCATTCAAAAACTATCTCTGAGGTTCTTGCAAGAAGATGTCTGAACTCTAAGTAGCATATACTTAAAAAAGATAAAAAGATATCAAAAATAAAATAATGTTTCCACTCTCAAGATGTCTTTTTAAGCAGAACAGTGCAATTCTACTGATGGACAATCACCACTTAATTTACAATAGCTTCCTGGAGTGCTATGTTGAGAAGAATTCTGATCTCAAGTTTCTACCATCCAGTGTTATAGCCATTAGCCACATGGAGCTTTTTGAATATAAAGTAATTAAAATCAATTAAAATTAAGAATTCAGTTCCTCAGTCACACTAGCCACCTTTCACGTGCTCAAGTGCTGCATGTGTTTATTGTCTACTATACTGGGAAGTGCAGAATATAGACATTTCCATTAACGCGTAAAGTCTGATTGGGCAGCTCTGTCCTACATAAAGAAGGAAGGAAGAGTCAGGATTACAAAGATTCTCTTTCCAAAGACCCACTGAAAAATAATAGTTGAAAGTAAGGAAGAAAAAGCACACCTTTTCCAAAGAAATAGGCATAAAATGTCAGCTTTGCCAAAGAGCTTTAGAAGGCTCAGCTGGACTCCTTATCCATCCTCACAAAAGCATTACAAAAGAAAGGAGTGTAGACTCAGTCCTAGAAATGTTCAATAAAACTCTTCCAATTGGAAAGAAAATGACCAAAGACATGAGTAGGGTACTCACAGAGCATCAAAAAGACCCTCAAAGTAAAAAAAAAAAAATCTACCACTTCAGTCTCAACAGGGAGAGCACTTCTTTCATCTAGTAGAAATCAAAGAGCAAAGACTGAAATAATATCAATACTCAGCTAATTATATTAAAAATGAATAAGTACTAAGTACACAAAAAAGAAAAGAAGCACAGCTCAAAGAGCAAAGACTGAAATAATATCAATACTCAGCTAATTATATTAAAAATGAATAAGTACTAAGTACACAAAAAAGAAAAGAAGCACAGCCACTATGGAAAGCAGTATGGAGATTCCTCAAAAAAACTAAAAATAGAAATACCATATGACCCAGTATCTCTACTCTTAGGAATTTTTCCAAAGAAAACTAAATCTCTGATTCAAAAAAAAGACATTACATCCCTAAGTTTATTGCTGCATTGTTTACAATAGCCAAGATATGGAAGCAACCAAAGTGTCTATCAATAGATGAATAAAGAAGATGAGGCATATTATATAAAATGAAATATTATACAGCCATTAAAAAGAGAGAATTCCTGTCATTTAAAAGCATATGGTTGGACTTAGAGGGTGTTTTCCTAAGTGAAATAAGCCAGGCAGAAAAAGACCAATACTATATTATTTCACTTACGTGTGAAATCTAAAAACAAACAAAATGAACCAAACAGCAGTAAACTTATTGAGAAATGACTGTTGGTTATCATGGGGAAGGGGTTGTGTGAGTAGGGGCAATAGATGAAGAAAATAAAAAAAACAATGTAGAAGATTTTAAAGAAAAAAAAGTAGAAGAAAAAAGCAATGATTTCAGTCTTTCTGAACAAATATTCTATTAGCATTTTTTAGTGGAATGGTTCTTTGCTATGCAGAACACTCAAGGACATTATAAGATATTTTGAATCCCCAGGTTTTGGTTACTAAATTCCAGTAGCACTCCAGTCATTGAGAAAATAAGAAATGTACCCCAAAATTTTCATATATCTTCCTAGGGAGGCAATACTATTTCCCTAGATGAGAATACACAGAAGTTTGTGAAAAAGGAGAAAGGAGTCAGTGTATGAAGGATATGGAAAATTCCCATGAACCATTGACATGGGCCGAAGGTAGCACTTAAATTTTCCATTTTGCAAGGTGATTGGAAATGCCTTCTGAGAAATACCTGATACAATTAACTACATATGGACTGAGTCTGATGTAAGCAATGGAAAATTCTACTTAGAATAAATGTCATTCAAGAGATAGATAGAAGGGGTGAAAAACAGGGAGAGGAAAGGGGGAAGGGAGGAAGGAGGAAAGGAGAGAAGAAGAGATACATACCAATTAATAAAATTGCAGAAGAGGAGAAATAGATCATGAACATACAGCACAAACTCTTCAACACAGCCTCAAATTTGTGTTCACTTTCCTCCACTTTACGTACCTCTGCCCTCAGGCACAAACAGTGTGTTGTGAACTACCCAGGACTTAAATTATAGCTCAGAAAGGAAGGGAACCAGTTCTCACATAGAGTAAAAGGAGAAGCATGAGGAAGCCATCCACATTGTTTCGGAGGAAATAGAATTTCTGTGTAGACTACCTACTCGTTTGCAAAAACAAGATGAAAATAAATGACTGCCCAATATTGAAGTACTATATAATTTTTTGGAGTTGCAAAAAATAAAGACAACCCTCCTTATGTAAAAATATAATTTAAGGGCATATTCTTATAGACAGTTTATTGAAAACATGAATTAAAAGAATAACACAAATATAAAGTGATAAAGTAACACTAAAAAATAAATATAAATTTACTTTAAAATTAAGCAACATATATTTTTTAAATACTGAAACACTGCCATTTCTTTCTATCTGTGTCCTACTGAGCTCCTAGGTAATGAAAGAACAAAACACCATTCTGAGAAATAATCAGTTGACCAAAGATATTGGTTATATATTGATTATGTACTGGCTTATGGCAGCATTGAAGCTTAATTGCTAAATTAGAGCTAATTCCTAGTCACTACACCTTTTTTTTTTAATTTACTTAAAAAAAGTGGGGGCATTAGTTGGGATCTTCTTACAATTCAGATTGTCTTAAAAACAAGAGAGTTTAAATTCTGTAATAGTTTCTTATGACTGCATAACAAATTACCACAAACTTAGTGACTTAAAACAATATCGATTTATCTTCCAGATCTGGTGAGAATCTCATTGTATATGAATCAAATGAAGATCAAGGTGTCAGCCAGCAGGGCTGTAACCTTCTGGAGGGTCTTGGAGGAATGAATCCATTTCTGTGCTTTTTCTAGCTTCTAGAGGCTGCTCGTATTCCTTGGCTTATTGCCCCATCTCTCTAAACTAACAGTTTCAGTCAAGTCCTCTTTATGTTGCCACCTGTCTAGTTCTCTTTTCTGTCTCCCTTACACACTTACAAGGACCCTAGTGAGTCCATTGGGCCCACCCAGTTAATTCAAGATAATCTCTCCCTTTTAAGGCTTAGTGATTGGGACCTATTTCCCCTTTGCCATGTGACCTAATATATTCACAGGTTCTAGAGATCAGTATTTTTGTGGACATGTTTGACGTTCCACTATTCTGTCTACCACAAAAGCAATTTTATTCTTTACCTAAAAAACCCGGGTCATTGGTCAGGGTCATCTTGCAAATTAGGTGGTCCTGGTGACAGCCAAGATATAGTTTAAACAATATAATTGAAGCCCTTACAATTTTATGAATTATTGATTTGATTCTAGTTACATAATTGGATATAGGTTATTCTGTTAAAGAAAACTATCAGAAGATCACTCTTGAGTGAATTTGAAGCAAAAACATAAAACTGCAAAGAAAAAAAATTGCATAATGGAAAGAAAATAGAATACCCACAACTTAAGACATTGGTATTTTCAAAGTATTATGTCATCTCATTCAACCCAAGTTAAAATTTAAATTTCGATTGCTTTTTGAAACCTAAGTCTAAATTTATCATTGCAGCTCTGAAAAGCCATTAAAGGGAATAGGAAAGTTTCTAAACTTCAATATAGAAGTTACTATTATAAATTATTAAAATATTATAAACTATTAAAATATTGAATACATAATTGGAGATCCATTAGCATATCCAATATATTGAATTCCTTCTAGCAGCCTGAATTGCCATGGAAAAAATGTTGTTATCAAATAAAGTCTGCTTGATCTTAGAATGCAGACTTTGGCATTTGTATTTAATGCCCTCTAAAGCTCTGTCTGAGGATTATGCTGGATCCAACTGCATCACCAGTGAAATGTATATTTTAGAGCATACATTTTCCTATTTTTTATTTTTTTCACCTATTTTATTATCTACTAATACATAATCTACTTTAATTACATTTTATTTTTTCTCCAGTCTTGCTTCAAATACTTTATTGCTTTTCTATGTTTTGCTGTTTGTTATTAGCATTTCATGATATTATACAAATCTCTAATATTGTGCAACAGTTTTCTATTGAGTAATAATTTTGAGCTTGAACAATCTCATTTATTGCAGTGAAAGCAAAGATTCCTCTTGTTATGTGGTTGGTTCTCTTTGGGCAGTTAGAGGAAGTTAATTAGCAATATTACAAATATTATCTTTTAATTGTTTTTTTGTTTTTCTGTCAGGTCACCATTTCATTTAACCTCTTTAGATGAAACCTCTATTTCACACACTCCAAGTTAGGGTGCCATTGACTAAATGGTTTTTTAAAGTAATTTAAGATTTCTAATTATATTTTCATTCATGGCATAGAAGCTCAATGGCTAGCAGATTTAAAAAAGTGATCTGTGCACTATAAATTTCTATTCGGATATGCAGTTGAAAACTATGTGTTCTTGTCTTAATTCTACACTTGGAAACTGGGAATGACTAAACATGACAAACTTTATACCTCATTTATAAAATATTTTGTCATAAAACCATATTTTATCTGTGTTTCTGCTAATAATTCTCTTGAGGGAAATGTATACAGTTTATGGGTTTTAGAGTTAGAAATTTTTTTAATTAGTTTGACATAAATGTTTTGCAATAAGGATTAAAGTAATTTCTAGTATCTGAGGACCAGGTATCACTCAGAAAGGTTAGCATTGCCTCTTTGTAAAAGTTAACAAATGGCAGTATATGGAAAATAAGCCCATCTCACCCACATAGGTGTCTAAGCTACCTATCTAGCTTACAAAAAAAAACTGTACACTTTCAATTACCCTCATAGGGCTATGTTTTGTTACTGTGTTTTGTTTGCTTTATCTCTGTTTTTAAGCTCAAAGGAAACTCTCTTTTCACAAGTACACACAAGTTGAGAAAGCTAAGAGAAATATCAAATATGCCACCAAGTGACTTACTTTAAAGTGACCCTTATCGAATCATCAAAAAAGAAATAGACTTTTCCAAAAAATGGATGCTTCAGACATCCTGCAAAGAAAGTTGAAGTCAGAAACTCCGAGTCATGGTTCAGAGGCAACGTTTTTGTTCTTGAGGCAGTGTCAAAAATTAGGATTTATTTTGGGAGAAACTACTACTTAGGATAAGGTAATGTAATGAAACCCAAAGGAATAGGGTAGAAATAGAGTTCCTGGAACATTGAGAGTTAATCACATGAACTGGGAAGATTTTAAATGAGTAAAACTAGGGGAAAAGCTTAGACTGAAATTAGTTGGTAAATTTTTGTCCTTAGTCAACAAGATTAGTTTCTCTATAGTTGGGAAACAAGAGAAAACTAGTAGATTAAAAATTGCTGCCATTAAGAATGATGTTTGGTTAGGAACTCGGTGCAAAAGTTAGTGTTTTGATGGCCATGCTGAAGTATGAACCCTCCAGGAGCATACTGGGAAAGGACTTTCCAAATGGCCTAGGGTTTCAGCACCACACAGTCATAAGTTCATTAGAGGAGAGACTTGATATTTTATAAACCAGAAAACAACCAAAAAGTGTGCTTAGAAGAAGCAGAGAAAGGACAAAGAGCATTTTAAAACTTTTATAGCATTTTCCATGTCATCACATTCCTTTAATTTTATAGTCTTTGTGATGCCCTACCACCATTAGTAAAAGCAGGTTTTATTATCTCCAATTTACAAATGAAGAGCTGGAGGTTAGTCAGTTGGCCTGAGGCAACATACACAGTCACTAAGAGACCCTATAGCAAGTGTTTCAAAGTCACATAATGATCCTTTTTTATTTTTTAAATGTAATACTCAAAAAACTTGCGCTCATTAAGAGGGCTGTTACCTAATGGTCCAACATTAGCATAAGCTAGCTAATTATTTGTTCCTCTCATAAACAATGCAAAATCATTAGGTGTGTCGATGTTTTCCAACTGAAACAGTGCAGTTTTCTATGACAGTGGCAGTCATACTACTATTTTCTCAATACCAGTTTGGCAACGAAAATTTTTTAAGCATAATAGATGTTTGACACATTGTGTCAGACACTATAGTTAAAAAGATTAATAAATGCAGAGCCTTACCTGGATGAACATGTAGTTAAATGATGGAGACAAACATGTGAATAAATCATTAACTCATGTTTCCAGGTGTTACCATAGACTTAAAGTAGCCTAAGGTAAAGGCAGATGGCATTTTAAAACACATAAATTAGAGTGAAATCATAAAAGATATTCAAGTAGAGAACTTTCACTTCTGATTAAAATGTAGGTAATTCCAAAAGAGAGTCACTAATCAAGGGAACAAGTAAAATAAATGAAATTATAGCAACCCAACGATCCCAAACCACAAAATAAATTTGCACTCTCCTACCAATTATTTCACACAAGAAAATAATCTTCTTTATATGCACTTTACGGAGTACATGTAAGTAGCACACTGAGGAGCGGGGCTAGAGTAAGGGCTGAAAGATTTTTCTGAGGTATGTAGGACCATCTCTAAGTACCAGGCTAACCCAGGTCGAGACTTGGAAGCAATCACTCTGGAAACCTGGAATTCAAAGAAATCCAGGTGACACACATTCTTTCTAATTATACTTCAGAACATTCACAAGATAGACTGTATATTAAATGATAAAATAAACTCTAAAAATTTTCAAATGATAGAGATAATTGAGAGTACACGTTCTGATCACAATGATGTTAGGTTGATAATTAGCAACTCAGTATATCTAGAAAATCCCAAAATATATCAAAATTAAACCCCATATTCTATATAATATATAGATAAAATTAATCAGAATAAATAAGAAATGTTTTTCATTAAAAGGTGAAGAAAACAACATATCAAACTTTACAGTTAGCAGTGATGGCAGTGTCATACATTTATAGCTTTAAATTCCTATGTTAGTAAAGAAAAAATGCATACAACTAATGACTTAAGCTTCCAAATTAAGATGGCACAGAAAGAATGGGAAATTAAATATATGAAGTGGTATATTTTCAAGTGCTGGGAACCCAAATTTATATACATAAAAAAATTCTTCAGTGGAAATCAAGACATTTTCAGATGAAAGAAAAAGATTTTGTCACCAATGTTATCTACCCCCAAGAAATGAATTTCTTTAAACAGACAGGATATGACAAAAGAGGGAATCTTGGAACATCAGAAAGGAATAACAATAAAGAGTAAAAAAAATGAGTAAATACAATAGACTTTTCTTCTTTCACATTTTCTGTTGTTTCACGGTTCCGTATGTAGCAACATTTTTCTCTGGATGCTTTTATTTTCTTTTCGGCTGTTTTGAGCATTTTGATTGCAGGGTGCCTGGGTGACATTTTTGTCATGTTTCTTTTGATGAAGGTTCATTGAGCTTCTTGATTCTGTTTATAGTTTTCATAAAATATTTTTCCATTGTTTTTAAAAATAATGCAGTGTCCTCCCCCTCCTCTCTACCCTTTCCTTCTCAGACTCCAATTTCATATACGTTATGCCCCCTAAGTTGTTCTACCTTCACTAATGCCTTCTTTAATTCTGTTTGTTTTGTTTTGTTTTGTTTTCCTTCTGTTTCATTGTGGGTGATTTCTTTTACTATGTCTTTGAGCTTATAATTTATTTCTGTAATGTCTTTTCCTACCAGTATTGCTATTAATGTGTTTTTCAGATCACAAATTTTAGTCTTCATCTCAAAGTTTGTTTTGTGTATGTTTTGTATCTTTTATGTCTTTGCTTAACTTTTTTTACATAATGAAGTACAGCTATAATAACTATTTTAACATCCTTATCTTCTCATTCTCACATCTGAGTTACTTCTGAAATGGTTCTGGCTGATTTTTCTCCTGATGGTGGATTTTTTTTCTTCTTTTTTTGAATTTTGAGATTTCTTTTTAGAGGTTTTAAGAAAATACTATATTTTCTAGCACTGTAAGAAAATGATTAGAATCCATTTTCAGTAATTTGGAAGTGTGCTACTTTATCCTGTGACTACAAAATGACGTACACTGATGAGTACAGCCAAAATAGAGGCAGAAAGTACATGTAACACTTATTTAGAATTGTCCCACCTCTGATGACCTGTGAATCCTGGCAAATGATGTTGTTTGTAGTAGGTTTTTAATTTTATCATGAGTTTCAAATGGGTAAGTATTTAGAGAAGTTTAAAGTGAAGCCATGTCTCAAAGCTCAAATAAGTCTAAGCCCAGCAAGTCATGTTAGAGATGATGGTCTTTTTTGCATATGTGCCTATGAAGAAGCTGAGGCTTTTTTTTAAGAAGTGACTTGTTACAAGTTGCAGTCCTTTGTGGTAAGATTGTAATTAGGATATTTATAATCTTTCTGATCAGTAAAATAGTCATGGAAAAATGAATCAATTCTTTAAAAAATAAGTATGACTAGCACTGTGAATTTCTTTCATAAAAGCTAGTAAAACAAATATCAGCTTCCTATAAATATAAATATACATCCTACTTATGTTTAGATCAATCATTATCCTATAATATAAATAGAATATCAATTTCTAATTATGATGAAATTAAATTATATGCAATGTGTATTTTCCCCAAATTAAGTATTGTATCATAAAATAAGGCATAGGAAATTGGCAAAATTTAGTTGCATTGAATATCTTTAAAGACTGAGTTACATTTTGAAAATCATACTCAAAGAATCTCATTTGAGAAGATCCTCATTAGAAATAATATATTTATGACATTTCATTTTCCTCCAATTTCCATGTGTGCATATTTCTATATTTCTCCAGATACCAAAGCCAGACAAACACACTACAAGAAAAGAAAACTACAGGCCAATATCCCTAATGATTATAGATGCAAAAATCCTCGATACAATCCTAATAATCTGAATTCAACAGCACATTAAAGGGATCATACACCATGACCAAGTGGAACTTATCCTAGGATGCAAGGATGGCTCAACATATTATTATTGTGTTGATATAATACAGTAACAGTATAAGCATAAAAATTACATTATTATCTCAGTAGATGCAGAAAAAGAATTTGACAAAATTTGGCGCTCATTCGTGATAAAGCCTGTCAACAAATTATGAATAGAAGTAAAGTACTCAACCTAATAAAGGCCATATATGAAAAGCCCACAGCTAACATCATCCTTAATGGTAAAAACCTGACAGCTTGTATTCAAATATCAGGAGCAAGGAAAAGATGCTCACTTCACTTCTATTCAACATTGGACTGCAAGTCCTAGTCAGAGCAATTTGGCAAGAAAAAGAAATAACAGACATCTAAATTGGAGATGAAGAAGTAAAATTGCCCCTGTTTGCAGATGACATGACCTTAAATGTAGAAAATGCTAAGACCACCATACATAGACATACACACACACATGCACACACACACACATACATGCACACATACACACACACACACACATATACACAGATCTGTTAGAACTAATAAATTAATTCAGTAAAGCTTGCTGAGTAATTTTTGTATTGGATGCCAGACATTAAGAATTTGCCTTCTTGGATGAGTTATTTTTGTATTTTCTGTAAATATTCAAGATCTTTGTTTGGGACTTACTTAAACCACTGGGAAGAAGTTTCATATTTATAGGTGTTGCTTCTAAGCTTTATAAAGCAGAAACAATGCAGCATTTAGTCTGGGCTTATATTCTCTTCATTCTGAGGCAAGAAGCATTTGTGTTATCTATTCAGTGACCAATGAATCATGAACCATTTAAGTCTGTTTGAAACAGGCACTTGTCACAGAAGTTTTTAAGCACTAAGCACTATTGCCTGTAGTAACAGTGTCTGATGTGTTATTTCTCAGGCAAGCCTTGTGTAGTTTCCTCACATGCGTGAGCTGGCCAAATCTCAGCTGAATGTTTGAGGAGAGCTCTGTGCAAATCTCAAGATCTCTTTCTATGCAGTTCTCTTTTCTCTGTCCTGACAAGTCCCTCTGTCTTGCCACGTTCTTCTCTCTGGATTCTCAGCACTGTCCATTCAGCTCAGGGCGTCGATGAGCTCCACCTGGGTTCTACATCCCTGTGTCACTGCCTGGAAAGAAATTCTTGACATTAAGCGAAGGCAACTGCCAAACTTACTTGTTTCTCATCTTTTAAGGATTATTTACCTGTGTTGCCAAATATCCATTGTCCTGCAAGCCATTTCATTTTTGGTTGTTTCCAGTGATAGCATTAATCTGACACTGTTACTACATCTTAGCCAGAAATGGAAATCCCAATGTATTTTTTAAGTGAATGAAAAGAGCTGGAATAATACTGGTAAAAGGCTGAAGGAAACTCAGTCTCAACTATATCGCCTAGAATGATAGATGGTAACATTTTTGCTACACTAGCTTAATAGTTAGAACATCCAAGCTGTTATGTGTACATTAAGTCTTTTGTCTTAGGGGTGCTTTTCTGAAGCAACCACTTTGAGCAGTTGTGACCAAAGTTGGGAGGGAGGAAGGGAAAGAAAAAGAGAAAGAAAGAATGAATAGTTCATATGCTATCAGGAGGTACTGAAAGTCTGTGGGTGGGATGAAAACCATGAAACCATATCACATGGAAAGAGAACATGGAGATTAAAGAGCTGAACTGTCCCCTCTGGTGGCCACCAGCCAGATAATAGCTAATGAGCACTTGACATTTGACTAGCTACAAATGACGGTGCTATAGTGTAAAATACAGAAAGATTCTGAACACTTAGAATGAAAAACATCTTGATAATTTTATGTTCATTATATATTGAAATTATATTTTAGACATATTTGGAATAAATACAATGATCACTGAAATTAATTTTGCCACCTTTCTTTACTTCTATAGTGTAGCTATTGAAAAATGTAAAATTACATACATCACTTACATTTGTGGTTCACATTATCATTTGCGTTAGATAGCATCTTACAGTGTTCTGAATATGCCTAGTTTAGACTCCAGTGTAATGTATGCATAGACTCTTTCCCAATCAAACTGCATAACTCCTCTCACAAAAAAATATGAATACAGTTAAGGTTTTCTCTGTATATTGAAACTATCTGTGGGCCCGAGTTAAGACTGTGCATCACAGAATGTTGGCCGTCATCACACCAGCCATGTTATTTGGGAGGATGGAGAAGAGAGGAGGGCCCTGGGATTTTCATCAGGCTTCTGGGCCAAGGCAAAAACAAAAGCAAAGAAGTAAAGGATTTAAGCATTCTCACATTTCCCACAATGATCTTTTATTGGCTTATTCACCATCTTTTTTTCCTGCCCAGTATGTGTTCAGTTTGGAAGAAATGTCTTTATAATTCTAGTATCTGCCTAGCTTAACACGGGACTCCTGAGGGTACACCCTTGCTTTGTCTTCATTCTTCAAAAGTTGCAAGAATGCATGATTAAGCAAAATAGTGTGACCCTAACCACAGATCTGAGCAGTTTTGCATATTCCACCTAGTTTCAAGATCACATAGTCTAGGAATCTAGGGACTATATTTTATAGCCATAAAATCACAACTGTCAAAATATGAATTCTTAAAGCATGAGCCTCTCCTGGAAAATCTGATGGTGGTGGAAAAAATAAGATTACCAGCAGTAAATGAGCTGATGTTAATTTGATTCTGATTAGATACAATGCCTCCCATGTCATGGTGTCACCTCTGAATAAGGAGCCTTTCCGTAATGCACTGGAAATCAAGCTCAGAGCTAATCGTGTGAAGGAATTGCCTGCTGAAAGAGTTTACTCTTTGAGCATCATCTTCTTAAACTGGAATCCAAGAAGTATATGGAGATTTGGATAGCCACTGTCCTAGAACAAGGACTTGCAGAAGTTGGGTTTTTTTTTTTTTTGGTTTTGACATGCATGCATTTTTTAATAGAATTGACACAATTGCAATTAACAATTATAGTTATTCAAATTATTAAAGCAGGTCTATACTGTTTTCTTTACTGAGATGCCCATATTTGTAAAATGTGTAGTCCTTCATCCTATTTCCAAACTTTTAATTCTGTTCAAAAGCAATTAGTGCATATTTGCCCTGGGTTCTAATCCTACACAAGATGCCATGAGGCACACTGGGGTAAGTAGAAGTAACGTTCTTTTTCTCTCTATGCTTGTCTTTTCCTTTAGGAAAGGAGACATATTTTGGCTGAAATACAGCAATGAAATACTGAAATAAGTGAGACAATTAAGGACCATATGAAGAAAACAAGTTTTAAATAGTGAATATTAAAAATGTTACATTAAGTCAGGAGAAAAAAATTTCCTGAACACTTTCTGTCGAAGAATGTGGTTGGGTACTCTGATTGAGCAGGTACAACCAGGAAAACCACCAAGTCAGTACCCTCAGGATTTTCTGTTCTTTTGCTTGCTATGGCACATGTAGAGTGTTTGTAAACTCACTAGAGCAAAATGAGAAACTGTGAAAGGACAAAGGTAGCCAAGCCAGGGACCTCATTTTCCCAGGCCCCACGTGGATGCCTTCCGGCCTGAAGGTTTCAGTCCTGGCACACGTAAGCCTAGTTGTGACACGCTTGTTGGAAATTGCTGATTTATAAAACAACATCTTTCTGAAACATTCCTTCCAAAGAGAGCACTGGTTCTTTTTATTCAATTTATGTTGTTTGTCTTGTTTTGTTTACTAGGGATTACATCATTAGATCCAAAGGCAGAAATCTAGAGGCAGCTATGAAGTAGTCTAGTGAGAACTCTGAAAAAAGGTTATTTTAGATTGTACTGGGTCTGGGTAACTAAACCACATCCCCTCTTTAAAGGGTTTGAGGTGAGACTTTCAGAGTCCCATAAATGGATTGCTTTTTAATGGAGGGTCTTGAAGATTTAAAGCAAATCAGTGCGATCTGTGAGGGAACAGAAAACTTGAAGAGAAGCGATGAGAGAGAGAAAGAGGAGAAAATAAGAAAAGCTGAATAGGAAAAACAGATGAGTAGTAAAGAACCAGACATGGGCAGACTAGGGTAAGAATGTAACATCTGTTCTTGAGAAGGAAATAACTGGTCCTCATTTTAAGGCACAGTGATTAGAGTTGCTGCTATGGAGTCACAGGGCTCCTATCAGACCGCAAGAGCTACTGTTGGACCCAGGAAGGCCAAGCTGTTCCCAGGCCTTCTCTGGGGCTCTTGTCGAAGCTCTCACCCTTCTTCCTCATCTCCTCTTGTATCAAACATGAGTTGCCTCCTGGAAACCCGCATAACACACCACCTACAAAGCCAGTCCAGCACAAGAGCTCCCTTCTCTGCAGCCTTGCTCGGTGCCCACTGTGGCCCTAGGAATAGTGGGTAATTCCTCTGCTCTGATGGAAAACTGTATTTTCATGCATGGTCCTTTAAGGTGGGTAATAGTCCTTGGAACACTAATTTGGAAAGGTCAGTGGATAACTGAAAGCATTTTGTCAGTTTCCTATTCCACAAGGAAGTATTTTTTATTTCTTTTCCATTAATATCTCACTAGAAAATTTTCATGACTTTTAGACACATCATCTAACATTGCTGTCCCATCAAATACACATATCCCAGCCACAGCAAGCTCCGTTTCTGAAGACCCTGTACTGTTGGCCCAAAGCTCGCTCCAATAAACCACAAAAATGTCCATAAATTCATCCCATCCTTCTATGCATATCCCTCTGCCATGTGAGTCTGTGTCAGCTTCCATCAAGACCTTATCTACTTCTGAATCCTTTAATAGAGAGTGAGGCAAATGGAGGGAAATAAAAAACTGTGCCTTGCTTCAGTTAATGGGCATGAGCAAACGGACGTGAGATGAGGCCTGAAATGTGCTTGTACGTGGGGACTTACTACTCTTTGGATCTCTGAGTTTCCTGTGTGGGAAAAACCCAGACACACCCACTAGAAGATGAGACCACACCGAACAGAGACCAGACCACTCAGTTAAAGTCTTTCCAAAGACAACCGTTCTGCCATCTGCTGAACCCAGTGAATGAAACTGCCCTTCTCCTTGTAGCTTTAGATGACCAGAATCAGACCAGAACTATCCACGCCACCGCAAGGAAGTACGAGAATTAAATAAAGACGTGTTGTTTTAAGCCAAGAGGTGAGAAACGTTTTCTGTAAAGGGCCGCATAGAAAATAGTTTTCACTTTCTTGAGTCATTTGATCTCTGTCTCAACTATTCAACTCTATAAGTCATAGCAAGAAAGCAGCCATAGACAATAGATCAATGAATGAACATAGTTGTATGCCAGTAAAACTTTATTTAAATGTACAGTTCCAGTGAAAGTATTATTTCCACAGTTTCCTGACCCCTGTTTTAAACAGGTAAGTTTTAGGGTGGTTTGTTCCACAGAAAAAAACAGGGGACAAACTCATTTTATTGCTGCTTCCTTTCCCACCTACCCAATCTAGTTAACTCCTAGTTGTCCTTTAGGGTTCAGTGGAAGCATCATTTCAGAAAGCCTAATGATAATCGGTTTTGAAATCAGACCACTATGAATTGGAATTTTGACTCTGCCACCAACTGCGTGTTTGAGACTTTGGGGAGTTATCCTGTACGAGCTTTAGTTTACTCACCTATGAAATATTCCTGGCATAAAATAATTATTTAATTGTTTAGATAAGGAAATAATGACACAATATTCAATTGTATTACATTATTACCTTTGGTCCCAGTTTAGAATAGATGTCCTGCAGTCGTGTGCTATCTCGTGCATACTTCTAGAACACGATTTACTGCACTGTATGTTAATTGTTTAGCTTTTCTTGTCATTATTCGACCCAAAGGAATTAATTCATCATTCTTTCCTCCCGTGATGATTCTTTCCAAGAGGACACTCAGTTGCTGCCTTATTCCTGGCCTCTCTCTACCATTTTACTGAACTCAAGGTACTGAGCCCAGTAGCTTCCTCTCTTGTTCCTCTTGGAGAACTAAATGCCCTCCAAGCACGCACAGCCTCTCCTGCTCCTCTGGAGAGCAACGTCACATGTGGAGTGGCCCAGTCCTCAGCTCCAGGATCAGGTTAGCACATCTGTCTGGTTCTTGGGTTCAGTGATGGATATTAGAAAGGCCCATTTGGCCCTCACATTAAGTCAATCCTCCAACCTTGGTCTGGCACTCATAAAGGTTTAATTTAGATCCCCATCTTCCTGGTTCTCTGTCCCACTTCTCGGTTGGCTCAAAGCTCACCCAGGGAACTCAGAGCATTTCAGCTGGGACTCTCCGAGACCCCAACGTGCATATAATTCACTTGGAACCGTTCCTAGAGAAGAGTGAGTAATTCCTGTGGGGAAGAAGACTCATGTTTTCTCCTCATCCTTGCCAAGTAAAAGGGCTTCCAGCAATCAAATCGTAAACATGGAGGTTTGCAGGAAGGAAAATGAGTGTTTTGCTTCCGCTGGGTACTTGGTGAGCTGCCATAGTTTGTATGCCAGCTCTATGCATCCAATCTGACTGAGCACAAGAGAGTTTTGGGGAGAATCTGACATGTGTCCCTGAGATCTTTTGAGTGGACAGCCCATTGGCAGTAGATGGAAAAGCTGCACCTGAGGTGTGAGGGTTTCCTGTGGGCTAAGTGGGACTGTGGCAGGATGTGAAGCTGTCCAAAGCTCTGGCTTCTGGGCCTGGGCTTCCCAACAGAAAAAAAGGCACAGGACACTGCTTAGAGAAAAAGAATTAACTAGGAGCATGAGGGCAGCTAGAGAGGTGTCCATGAGGCTCGTGAGGGAGCAAGGCCATGAGTTGGTCCTTCCAAAAGGACTTCCAAATAAATCCCTCAGGACATGTTATGTTGACCTAAGAGCAGAACAGTAAACACATCGACAACTCCTTTACTAGTAGGAAGACAAAAATAGAGCTGATTATGACAGGTCAATAAAATGAGGTTATTCAGTCTTACGTAAATCATAAAAAAACTTTAATCACTTCTACAAACATCAGGATGATTTGATCTTGCAACGAAACTTGAGCTGAATCAGCATGAAAGACACAAAGTGAGCAGTGTTTATATATTTCAAAAAAATACAAAGAGCATTTTCCCTCAGAATATGGATAAGAGAACAAAACTCAGTAGTGTCTCTCATAGTCTATAGAAATAATAGTTACACTCTTTCCCTCAGCATGTTATCTTCTTTTAAAAAAATGATAAGCATTCTTTAATAGCCTTTTCTAACCTGCACTTTTATTCTTAAAAGATTTTGCAACCAATTTTGTTGTCTTATTTTGTTGTGCACTTCCTACAGCACTGCTGGCTTAGACTTCTCATCACAATATTTTATCACTGCATTCCCATTTTATACAAAGCCATATGACTGCTGAAAAGGTCTACAATAATTTAAGTGTCCCTAAGCACACCGTTTCTCTGACTACATGCATTTTTTATACTGTAACTCTTATTGTAATGCTTATGATCAATAAAGATGCTTGCTTAGAAGTAGAATAAATTTGTGAACTATTAATATTTAATGTTCCAAGCCTTAAATCATTGTCCACTCTTACCTAAATAGTTTTGGGTTCTTAGTGGTGTCTTATAGAAGAAAAATCAACAAAATCATACTGTTTGTAGCAATTTTATAAAAATTACTCTTTCATATTTATGGATAGCTAAGTTCTGTTCCATTTATTGCTGCTGAAAGAAATCTATGTAAGATTTGGATAACTCTCAAGGACTTTTGTATCTGGATTCCCATTCCTAAATGTGCAAGGGACAGACTAATTTAAACAAGGTAATAATATTTTGATAGGAGGATATAAGGAAGTACCTAGAATCGATGGATGAGAATGCCAGAAAATAAAGCTCCAAAATTGCTAAAAACAAAAACAACACCTAGTATTTAACTGACATGCAATGAATATTTGATAGCTGAATTAATAAACAGATGATTCAATGCATTTAGATTTTACCAATCAGATGCATTTTTGGAAGACTTTTATACAGAACTGAAGCAAATGAGATGAGAGATGCAATGTAGAGCACCCATATTAAATACGCATCTCTTCAAGTTAGCTACAATACTTTCCATTTTCTGGACATACAAGTGGAGATGTCAAATTGGCAGCTGATCGCATGTATGACTTGAAGTCAGAGTATGATCCACACTGGAAACAGACATTTGGGAGTTTTCAGTGAACATGCATCTTTTAAAGTAGTGGGACCAGGTGAAATCACTAAGGAAGTGAGTGTGGATAGGTAAAAGAAGAGGTCGTGGAGCAGGCCTGGAGTGCAGCAATGTGAAGAGATAGAGCAGAGCTAAGAGGAAGGACCAGCCATGGAGACTAAGAAAAGACCAGTGGATTCCAACACATACAGCAGTATAAGAGGTCCTAGAAGCCAAATGTGTTAGTTTCTCAGAGCTTCCCTACAAAATACCAAGTGGGTGGCTTAAAACAAAAGGAATTTATTCTCTCACAGATTGGAAGCCACGAGTCCAAAATCAAGGACTGTTTGCTCTGGAGGATCTGGGAGAGGATCCTAATGTGCTTCTTCCAGTTTCTGCTTGGTTGCCAACAATCTGTGGCTTCTTCAGCTTGCATTTCTCCAGTTTCTGCACATGTATTCCTACGGCCATCTTAACTTTCTATGTGCCTCTTTGTCTGTTATCTGTTTTCTTTTCCTATAAGGACACTAATCATTGTATTATAAAATCGTAATGCAGCATAACTTCATTTTAACCAGTTGTATCTGCAAAGATCCTATTTCCAAGCAAGGTTACATTCTGAGGTTCTAGGGGGGGGGGTCATGAACTTTTGGAGGACACTATTCAACCCAGAATATCAAGTAAAAAAGTGTTTAAGGAGGCTGGAGTGACATGCTAATAGTTAAAAACTGATGAGGACTGAGATTTAGATTTGATCATTGAAATAGCCATATGGGGTCACTGGACCCTCACCAAGGGTGATTTCAGGTGGTGGGCGGGAGCTGGCTGTAAGCCTGACTGGGTGCACTTAGAAGAGGGAGGAAAAGAAGTAGAGACTCTGAGGATACACTCTTCTTTTGAAGGTTTTTTAATGATGATAGAAAAGTGAGATGGCAGAGGAGTGGAATATAGGGATGAGAGAAATCATTGCAGGAGAAAGAACAGTAATATTGGCCCAACAGCATGTTTCCCCTTCATATAATTAATGTATCTTTACACAAAGGAAAAATCCTAATCCCCATTTTGACTTTTTGATCTGCCTTCCCTTGAGCTTGATGGAATCTAAGTCCACTCATGGATCTGGAGGCAATGGGGACTATTTGGAGTGAGGCTTATGGCTAACTGATAGTCCCTGGAAGTCATCCTGTCATCCTTACGTTTTTCAAGATAGGCAAACTAGCCCCAAATGCCATTAAAACTCAGGGTTTACACTGGGAATGAGCAGATTTTTTATGACTGACAAAATAGCTCTCTCCTATGTTACAAAGTCTGATAGAGCTAACCAATTCAGAGCTTTGTTCTGTAAGCATTACTGGATCACCAGTTTAAATTCATAGCCTTTCCCAGCATTTACATTAAAGACAGTGCATTGACAAAGAAAAGTTCCTTAGATGGAACTCAGAAGAGTATATTCTCTGACACCAGTGTACTTATGTACTTATGTACAATAATAAAAGTACAAACAGAAGATCCTCAAAAGCTCAAATTAGGGGGTAAACTTCTAAATGATCAATGGGCCAAAAAAGAAAGCATAATGAAATTTGGAAAATACTGTATATCAAATAATATGGATGCAACTAAACCAGTTTAAAGGAAAACCAAATAATAAAAAAGCATGTACTAGGAAAGAAGAAAGGTTAAAAACTAATGAACCAAGAATTCAGTGGAAGATATTAGAAAAATAAAAACACAATAATCTCAAAAGAGTAAAAGAAAGTAATAAAGAGTGGAAAATAATTTTAAAAAATAGAACACAATCAACCCCTGAATATGTATATGTATATCTACACGCAGCACAATATAAATAGTACGTATTATCATAACTACATTAAATCTGTGTCAGGGACACAAAATTAGTTTAACAAAAGAAAGTCAGCCATGTAATTTGCCACATTAATAGCAAAGGGAGAAATTAAATGATTATCTCAATATATGCAGAAGGTTTGACAAAATCAATGATTCATTATTGAAACAAAAACAAAATGCAAAATATATTTCTTAACCAACTAGGAAGAGAAAGAAACCTTATTTTGTTTAATAATGTTTACTAAATATACAGGTATACACACTCTTATGTGCAGGTAATTCTCATTATCTCCAGGAATTATGTTCTATAAAGTTACTGCGAACACTAAATTAACAAACACTAATCATTGCTCCTAGGGAAAATGCCAGGTTTGGTGCCTGTGAGCCTGTGTTCACAACATTTTCATCAGCCCATTGTGTGTTTCTGTTTAAAGACAACTTTATGCATATGTATTATTGAATTACTAACATTGAAGTTATAGACAACAGCACTATTAGGTCATACATGACCAAAGTTTATGTATTTTCTCTGTAATACATGTGCTTTAGAACGCTGCACAGCACTTCAGCACTACACTTGGGGGCCATGTTAAACAGTGAAATCACCAACAAAAATCACACACAAAAAAAAATGCAAACAATGTGACTCTGCATTGACCACAGAAAGCACATTGTTTACAAGAGAGCTTAAAGAAAAAGGCAGAAAATTGCCTTGTTCAGCCTCAGCTGAGAACATGCTTGCATATGACAGAAGTTTGTCCCACTCTGCACATGTCCATGAATAACCATGAAAGGGCAGTGAATATTGATTTGGGGTTACAAATAATAAATTTCAGTGACTAGACAAATTCACAAATACAGAATCTGCAAATCACTAGCCTCAACTACATGTAAACATATGTGTGCAGAAATATCATAGTTAATGTCGAAAGACTAAGAGTTTTCTGAACTGAGATGAGGAATAAAACAAGGTTGCCTGCTATCATGACAGCTCTTCAACATTGTCACTTAAACGGTACAGTAAGTATGAAAAATTCAAGTAAGGATTGGAAATGAATAAAACAGTATTCACAGAGGATATGATAATGCATTTTAAAATCCAAACAGTAACCAAATTAGAGTGTATGAATTTTGCTAGATTGCATGTACAAAAAGCATCTCATTTCTATATAAAATAAAAAAGTGAAAAGTGCAATTTTAAATACATGTTATTTATAATACTATCAGTGATATCATGTTCTGAGAACTAAACCTAGCAAAAGATGTATAAGATCTTTGGACTAATATATAAAAAATGAGAACTATTAAATGATATGCACACTTAGTAGGATTCAATATTATAAAATGTCAATTGTCTCTAAATTGATCTAGAGATTCAATATGAACTCAGTGAAAATCCCAGTGGGGATTTTATAGTGGAAGTGAACAATTATCCTTAAATGTGTATATAAAGTTAAGAACCAAAACAGTCAAGACTCAAAAACAAGGGGGAGTACTTGCTCTATTAAACATAACAATTTATTTGAAAGCTATAGTGAAACACAATAATATTAGAGAGAATGATAGACTAGTAGGCCAAAGAAATAAAAAGCAACACCAGAAATGGAGCACACATTTATGGACATTTAGTTTATAACCAAGTTGGTTCTAAAAAATGGTGAGAAAGTAGTGATATTTTTAATGAAAGAAACTGGGCCAACTGGAAGCCAAATGGATAAAAATACTTTTGGATTCTTAAGCTCTGCATACAAAAATAAAAACCAGATAAAAAATAGCCTTAACTGTGTGAAGAAAATAAGTATTTTAGAAGAGAGCAGAGGCGTAAAGCTCTACAACTTTGGAGTAGAACACGATTTATTAAATAAGACACAAAAAAGCACTTACTCTAAAGGAAATAAATTGATAACACACACTACATTAGAATTAAGACTTTTCCCCTCACAATACACCATTTATTTAGTAAACATTCAAGCCACAGAACGGGATAGTTATTTGTGACATAAACAACCTATGAAAGATTCATACCCAGAGTATATAAATATCCTCTACAGATCAACAAGACAGTCAGAACTGCATAGATGAAAAAATATCTTAATCCAAATAGCCAATAAATATGTGAAAAGGTGTTTAAGTGCATTTATAATCAGAGAAATATACATTAAAGCATAAAGAATAAAAAAAATACTTCAGTGGCAAAACGTTTAAAAACAAAGAATGTCATCACAATAAAATTAAGTCTGACAACGTAAATGTTGGTAAGTATTGTATGCAGTGGGAGTTTATACTGTTGGTAAGTGCTACAACTACTTTAGGAAAAATATTTTTGAGTATAAAATAAATATATCCACAAACTACGCTCTATCAATTCCACTCTTAGGTTATATCACTCTTAGGTTATATATGGGAAAGTATGACTTTCTGTACAGGGAAATATATAAAAGATATATGCATGTATATGAATGTTATATATGTTTTATGTATATATGTTTGAATGTTCATAGCTGCATTGTTTAAAATAATCTCAAACTGAAAGCAATCCAAATGCAGCTCTATTCAGGAATAAACTATATATGGTATACACAATTAAAGAAATATTACAGTCATAGAAATGAATAACCTACACTAATAATATAGTTGAATCTTAAAGACTCAAGGAGGAAAGCATCAGTAGCATCCATAGATTACAGTCTGGTTCATTACAAAATTACATACTCTATATACATATATACACACATATGTATGCATGCCTAATTGGATAATGAAACTATAAAGGAAGGTAAGAAATTGAATACCATGAAGTTAGGACAGTGGTAGCTGTGAGGGAAAGAAGGGGTTATGATTTGGAAGAGAGATGAAGGAATATCGGGGTGCCAGTTCTTTTCCATATTTTCAACCAAGTTAGGGTTCACTCCACTGTTCACTCTACAATTCATTAAATTGTACATATATGTTTTTATCACATGTCACATATTTGTTATAACTCATGATGTTTCAAAGTTAGACATTTTGTAAATAGGAGTAAGGGTATATGAAACGGGCTTAGACAAATGAAATGGGAACATGGGGGTTACATGAGCATTATGCCTTTGTATTTATTCATCAATGGCTTAATGATTCAGGTGTAAAGGGAGTGAACGATCATAAATTACATGCCTGCTACAGTGACTCATGTGCTTGACCTCATTCCTTCAAAGAGTTATTAGCATTTCCTTTTTACAGAAGGGCAGAAACACTGAGTTCAGAAATGTTAAGTGGTTTGTACAAGTTCTCCCAGGTAGTAAATGACAAAACCGGGACTCACATTCAGGTGAGCTAACTTGTATCTGACGTTTTCCACTGCACCTCATTAGTGTCTTCTGCTTCTCACCTCCCTTGCATCACAATCCTCCCTTTAGAGGTTCTTTTCTATCAGTCGAACATTTTCAAGAATGCTATGATATAAGGGAAGTGCTAATAGCAGCAACATAGAAAGGGACCTTGCATTTAGGTTTGGTAATGAGTAGTTATTTAATTTGACCTTTGCCTCTCTAAAGTATCTGGATGTCATATGCTTCCTAGGAGATAAATAGGATACTGAGAGTTACACTAATGTGTGTGCACAAACTCTAATTACATCAAAGAAGACTAAAACGATCATCTGCCTTGTACACTGGCTTGCCGTGACCTATGAAAGACCTATTCTCTAGGATTCAAATAATGATTATAAAGGCAAAGATAAGCTCTAAATTCTATGTTGCGTTTCCTTAGTCACACTTAGGAATGCATTAACAAATATCTGAAATACTAAATATCAGAGCAAAGGAAGGGAAAAACTTTGGGAGAGATGAAGTGTGGGACAAGTAGATTGCAAGAATACACAAGGCTGTATGTAGAAAGTCACCAAGAAGGGTGCTATAGGAGATGGGGAGGAACTATTCAGAAAATTAAAATACCAACAATCATTAAAGCCTGGGCTCTACTTTCAGCATCATCCACAGAAAGGGCCTTCACAGGAGAGGGAGCTATGTATCATCTAAGGGACAGTGGCCACAGTAGTCCTGGTCCGTGGTTCTACGGCTCCTATTAATCCTAGGTGAAGTTCTTTTTTGTTTTTCTTACAATTTCCTCCCTATGATGTAGTTCATTCACTTGAAATATATTTTTCCTTTCTATAAGGAAACTGCTTGCAAAATCCTCTTAAGTACATTTGCACAAAAGACAGTTGATTGACAAAAGATCTCGTGCCTTAGGTTTGTGCAAATTTAATCCTGGATATTTTCAACTGGGGAAATCAAAATCATGGAAGTATCCTTTTGCATCTGTGCGTTTTTATCCTAAAACTTATCTGAGGTGGGGTGTTATAAGACCATTGTCTCAGTGGCCCTTTTATTAGCTCAGATGCTTTTCTGTAGTCTCATTCTCAATGAAGCCCATTATGAATTCCATTATCTAAATGAAATTTCTGGTTTCAATACTAGAAATTGCACTGAAACAACACCAAAGCCAAAGTCAATAGCACAAAAAACAATAGTGATGAGGATCCCTTCTCTAAACACTACCAAAGTGTGGGAAGATGTATCGGTCACCAGCACCCAGTGAAGTGGGCTGGTGGAAACAGCACATGGACCACAAGGGCAGGAAGAGTAATGAGAAGTGTGATGGGACAGAGCAGGAAGGCAAGGAAAGCATGATCCTGGACCCAACGACCTGCTTTATATTGTGAATGGCTAACTAGTTTTATGAATGTGAGCGGGTCATTTGACCTCTCTTGTTTCAGATTCTCATTTGTAAAATACAGAGGCTACTTAAAATCTTTATTAACTTTTCAATATGTTTCAGAATTTTCCGGTACCCACATTTAGATATTATGAAGACTATAAATAAGAATGACACATATAATATGTGATACTAGAACAGTACATAGCCATTCATATCCTGTGCTTTTGACATCCACATCATTATTTTCCCTTGCATAGTGTAAATTAGCTAAAACCATGCACTTTTAAAAGGATGGGCCTAGGATTATCCCCAAGTCTTTTAGACTCTAAAACTCATATATTTTTCACTAAGATACCACACAGGTAGTTCACTCCAGGAGTCTTTATATATTACACAGACATGCAAAGATAAACTTTAAGAAAGGCGATTTACTATCCCTTAAAAATATTCTACCAGAACAACAGTTTTTTCTTCTGAATATTAACTCAGAGCTTGGAAAGATTTCCAAAAGTTAGTCTCTTTGCCTCTTGCCAGAATTGCTTTCAAGTCATGCCAGATAGATGATTGTATATATAACAACTTTAAAATGATCTGGAATTTATACAAAAATGCCACTAGAGTGAGAAGATTATAGTCACAGGAAAACTTAACTATACCCAGATAGACTGAAACAGAAGAGTTTTGGCAATCTTCTAAGGAAAATAAATGTAAAATGTCTGTTTATCATACAGATAGAAAGGTGTAAATAGCACATCAGCCTTTGAAAACAGGTGGCATCAAAAAATTCCCAGTGCATAGAAAATGAAGTGGGGTCTGATCTCATGAATAGTAGAACTAACTGGCAACTAAAGAGAAAAATCAATGCTATGCCAGTAGCATTCTTTTTTAGCTAGCTTAAAAATGAAAAACAGAAAGCAAGATAATGAAATTCATATGAAATCCATACTGGATTGTTGTTCTGTAGCACATACCAACTTTGAAAAAGCTGTATAGCTGACCATGAGGGCATGGGTTCTTTTCTATTTTTGTTCAAATGCACCCCAAGTGTCTAAAAGTGTGTCTAGAATGTAGCAGCCCACAATATATACTTTTTGTTTGATTTCATACCCTCATTATATATATTTGCATGGTCTGAAAAGATTAAAATAATTTTTCACTTTAAATATTTAGAGGTGACATTGAACACACCACCCAAAGCACATTTGAACACCACAAAGCCACACAAATCCTCCAGAACATGATGTAGGATGAAAAGCTTCAGAGCACTAGATTTAAAATCAGAAGTTTGACTGCATTTGGGTTTGGATATGGTGCCAATTGGTTATAGATCTTAGGTAGGTCATAACTTTTCTCTGATCTTCAGTGTCCATAGCTATAATATAAGAAAAATTACCCATTGGTTTGGAATCAGGTTTGTCACTCTTGGAGTAGGAGATTACCCATAAGCAAGTGAAAAAGTCTAGAATTATCCATGTGGTTAATGGGTTTGAATTGGTGACATCAATGTGAATTCATTTTAGTTTCACATAGACACAGATGGTTATGGAAATATTTGTGGACATGCATGTATACATGATTTTGTTTGCAAACATATATTTCCTTCCTTTGTCCTCTGGGATGACCTAAACCAATGACACCCATTGGCAAAAAACACATCCAGCACTCAGATCTTAACTTCTAATGCCATTCTCCAATAGAAGGCACCTGGGCCCCTTGGAGAAATAAATGATTATAGGACAAGGGCAAGAAATGAGTAAGATGAACCGAAATCATCTTGCAGATGGTGGAAATTGCTCAAAAAAAACAAAAAGGCAAAAAAACACAATCCACAATGATGGATGGATATAAAAGGACATGGGAGCCAACTGAAAGAGCTTTCAATAGCCAAAGCCAGAATGATTTCAGCAAAGAAACACACCAATGTTGAGTTATTACTCTGGCATTACCCTGCTGTATTATGCTGGTATAGGTAAAGCATTAATAAATATATAATTGAAGAAAAAGAGAGAAATTTCCCATATGAAAAAATTCCAAATAATGTATTGTAGATACTCTTCCATGAACGAGGGGAAATATAACCTCTTAACTGTGAAATGTAAGTAGTGAATTATTCCCAGGAGTTCAGTATGGAAAAGGGAGAGAAAAGCAACTGAATAGTGGAGAACCCTGACAAACGTCACCTCAGCTAGGTGATCGCCATCAACAGAAATAAGTCAGCGGTATGTCACGGACCCCGTGATATGATGTGATGAACACGTCGCTGTTCTGTGACCTTCCTCCCCAAAACATGTAACTCCAGTCTAATCATGAGAAAAACTTCAGGCTCCTGGGGACATTTCAGTTGAGGAACGTTCCACGGACTATCTGACCAGTGGTCACCACAGCTGCTAAGATCATCAGAAACAAGGAACGTCTGAGAAACGATGACCTCGCAGAAGAGCCAGAGGAGACATTACAAGTAAATGTAATGGAATATCCTGGATGGTATCCTAGACAAGAAAAATAACATCAAGTAAAAACTAAGGAGGTCTGAGTAAAATAGCATAATAATGTATCAGTATTGGTTTATTAACTGTAACAAATTAATATAAGGAGTTTCTGCAAGGTTTCTGTAAATCTAAAACTCGCCTAAAACAAAATGTTGATTTAAAAAAAATACCTGTCATGTATAATCTATAAGGTTGTTGTAAAATTCAAAAAAGGTAAATATGGTAAATATATATGATAAATGAAAATTGAAATAGTTTTTTTTTAAATTGCCATCCAGGGACATAGTGTAGGTGACATTTGAGGAAAATTAGAATTAAATTGCTCGGGCATGTCATCATATCAAGAACTTCTTTTCTTTCCTCTTGGGCTCAGCTAGTGATGACTTGGTAGTCCCATTATAGGCAGGGTCATCTCTGGCTTCTGTTGAATCTATATAGGATTTTTGGAATAAACTAGTTTATGCTACAATAACAAATTCTTCTAAATATCTGTAGCTTAAATTGGCAAAAGCTTAGTTCTCTTTCACTATACATTTTCATTATGGTTTGTTCCACATGATCCTCACTCAAACATGAGCTGATAGGTTCTCTACCAGCTGGCATCTCACCGTTTTCTCTAATACTGAAAATGGGAAAAAACAGTGAATCTCAAAGGTGCCTAAGTCACAGTCATCTCAGTTCATGTTTCCTTGGCCCAAGTTCATCACATAGTCACATCCTCAAGAAGGTGGAGAATGGCAATCATAAAACATACCTGCAGATAGTAAAAACATAAGGATCAGGGAACAAAATGAATGACTATCACATTTTTTGGTAACGGTCTCCATTATGTATTTATTCATTCATCCATTCAACTGATGGTAAAGAACCAACTACAATTATTCCTAGAGAAACTGGAGAGTTTGTGTATTAGAAGCTCATTCCCCACTTCTCTGTAAGATCTGGACTTCTCTCACTGGACAGCGATGCTCAAAAGCTCAAGATCTCAAGATTCAAGCTGATACTCAATATAAAAACTCTTCAGGCTATCAACGTGAAAAGCTGTGTTTTTATAGATCCATTTTTTCAGAGACTGCGTTTGATTTTGGCTTCTTCCTTTAAGTATATAATGACATGGCAACAAGGAGGGAGACAGCAGAAGCAATCAACCCATTAAAGTCAATTTATATGTAGATTTTGTGACGAAATCACAGGCTTTGGATCAAATCCCAGAATCCCAGATCTGCCATTTTTCTTCCTTTCTTCCTTCTTTCCACAAAAACAACCCCTGCCCCCGAAAAAAAAAAAAAAACAAATAAGCAAGCAAACAACAATCCCTGAGTGAATTTGATATGCGTGCCACTGGGCCGGTTGCAAAGACAGAAAACAAATGTAAAACACAGCAGTTTCTGCCCTACAGTAAGTCCTACAGGAGTGGCTTATCTCTGGTTTGTGTCTCTTTTATCTGATTTGATTAATATTTTGGGGAAAGGGGGTGCATATTTGTCCCTCAGCAGAAAGTCATCTCAGTCCCCTCTGCAATGTCTCCTCCTATCTGCAAATCATCAGAGCTCCCAAATTACACAAAACTGTTTAACGAACAAGTATTTCCGCGGTTTAGTATGATAGTTTGTACAGAGCTTTCCAGAGGTTATTGGCATTGCCTGTTATAGTGTCTGAAATTTCACCATCACAGATTCATTTCATTGGTAGTGGAGGGGAAGCTAAGAGCCTACAATAAAAATATGAAGACATCAGAAGAGTATCTTTGGCACACATTAGTTAAGACTAATGGAACTGTCATTACACAGCACAGAGACCAAGTCCATGCAGTAATAGGTAATAGTAAGAGCCCTAAAAGACATAAGATGGGAGAACAGGACTGAAAGAGGTTAGATGGGCATGATGGAAAAGTCTTACTGAATCCACTAGTTTGCCTGTTGCTAAACTCAAATGAAAGAAACAGTGATACAAACATTGGAATAAAAGTTACCTGCTGTTTTAAGTTTTCAGTTAATTGACAGACCAGTCTTTTCAGCTTAATATTTTAAAACAGCTTAATAAATCCTAAACATGTAGTATTAATAAATACATTAACAAGGAAGAAAAGATCCTAGGGAGAGTGAAACTCCTTTAACTCTTTTCTATGCCATTATTTTTGAGAAACACTGTAGGGGTTAATATGAAATTAGCATCAAAATCAAGACAGGCCATTATAATTTTTTCAAATGTTCTTTAGATATGCTTCCCTTGGTAGATCCCTTTGGCATCCCACTGGTGTTCTGTTTGAAAATAGTGTTTGAAATCAAGGCTCTGCTCTGCAGGCCATCTAGCAAGGAGAAATTAGCAAGCACATAGCTGGAGACAGGCTAGAAGTATCTATTCACAGTCTAACAAGGCAAGTATAATGATCCCACTGACCAGATAAATGGAGAAGTGAGGAGATTGAAGCTACATGAAAATATTTATTATTAAAACACATTTCAGGAGCTTTCTGTTCTTCAGGGGATTAATGATGAATGGAAGTATTTATGATTAAAATATGAGGCCTGCTCTTTCTGTAAACAAAGCTTGTTTGATGACTTGCCAGGGGTGTCTGCCTCCATAATGTGAGATACTTTTCAATTTTTTTTTTTGTCCTGGAATGACTATGCATTTTCTATACAGAGTGCAATGTCATTAATGCAAGAAAATGGCCATGTTCATATGCTACTTGAAAGCTAGCCATGCATTATTGTTGCCTCTGGACAGTCCCAGTTAATTCTTCCCAGTATCTTTATTAATAGCATCACTTTTACTCTCAAAAGCATCCTGATTTAGATGATAAATTATATAGTCACCCAGCTAGTAATTGGTCTCTGTGACTGATTTGGACTCAATATAAATTGATATTTGCTTCACACCAGTAATGATCAATGAATACATTCAGTGTTGATGTCATTTGATTGGAATGCTGTGTTCCTGAGGTCAAAATCATGCGTCTTACAAATTCATGGCAGGGAAGAGTAAGCCTATTTCAAGATCAAAGAATTTTCTCTTAACTAAGTTAACTTTCACATACATAATTGAATATACCTTCAGGGATTTTGAAAAAGGATATATGTTGTGAATATACACCCTTCATTTGAATATACACCCTTCATGTGAATGTGGACAAGTTACTTGACCTCTCTGAGCCTGTTTCTTCATCTGCAGAACTGAAATGGGAAAGAGCTGAGTTACAACTTAAATAGGAATCCAAGCTTTCCTGAGGAGAGTCAGGTAGACAAAGATGCCATCGCCTACTAGTTGTGAGATCTTGAGCAACTCATTTGTAGCATTCTGCACCTTAGTTTTCATTTGTGCAGATAGAGGTGTAAAAATGTGAAGTTCTTGGCTGTTGCAAGGAACATAAAAAGGTGGTGATGGGACAGGGAAATTGTGTAACTGTACTGAGTGCCCAGTGGAGACTACATGTTAAAGTTGTCTTAAATCTGGAGAGACTGCTAAGGCTTTGGGATGAGGAGAATTCTGTTGATGTGGTTGTTGGCAAAGCAATTTCTGCCTTCCAGAGGAAAGAATGGAATTTATTTTGAGACAGAGCTTTTCTTGACTCTTAAAAGTATTGAATTGTCAGGCTCCCATATTTATGAAGATGTAAAGCAAATAGTTTCTTATGGTTGGAAAAAAACATGTAAGCTTGTGCATCTACCCAATACTGATGTTATATCCTCAGGTGTAAATGTACAGTTTAGTGAGGTAATTTGAGTATATTAGCAGGACTATACTTCTGCTTAATTAGAAAAATATAGGCTTAAGTTTTCTTATGTCTGAAAATTATTATTTCTGGAATACACATATGAATTTATGTCCAAACTTTTGCACAGGAGTGATCAAAAGACAAAACTAGACTACAGCAGGAGCAGGGAGGTATAAACCCTACAATGTTCATCAATTCATGCAGGAGAAGAAAACAATAATAGTGAAAATAATAATAGCAGCTAACTCTTACATAGTACTTATTATACAATAGCTCTTACTAGACCACAGCGCTAAGTAAAATTCAAGCAGTTTTCATACATTAATCCTCTTAATTCTTGCAATGCTATAAAATTGGTATTACCATTATTTCCAATTTACAAATGAGAAAACTAAGAAGTACGGATCCTATAGTCACACACCTAGTAAATCATAGAGCTAGGATTCAGACTTAAGTGGTTTGAATTCAGAGTCCTTTAACTTTATCCAATGTCCCCTCCCCACCCCACCAAGACTGGTTTCAGTATTATGACACTTAGAAGATCTTATACTTGGTATTATTTATGATAGATGAGTTCAAGGTTGATAAAAGTGGTAACAGCCTGTTATTTCTGAGGCTTGTGAAGCCAGGGTCCACACTTATGTGGAATGATCTTTCCTTATAATGACTCCCACATTGTTGTTCTATAATGTAGTGAGTACTAGGTCTGTAAAAGTGCTGGATCTAAGACTGAGGGAAAGAAAGATGCCCACTGCTTTGGAGTCAGAGGAGTGGAAGTGGCAGAACCTTCATGGTAGGGGCTTGATTCCTGCCACTGGAAGACATTTCAAGAGCTAGAAAGGAAGCCTGCCTGTGGCAAGACTCTGGGGACGGCTTTGAGCTCATGGGCTCTAAAAGTAGTGACTCTGAATAGCAGTTATAAATAAGTCTTCTATAGATTATTCAAACCATAAGTAAGTCTTTTCATAAAGGAAAATGTGGTCTCATTTGTTGTGTAGGAAAACAGGGGCATCAGTGTTCTCTGAGGCCATTGTGGGGTAGGAGCAGAGGTGACCAGTGGAAGACAGGGCTCTCTAAATCAAACGCAGCCTCTCTAGAGTCCTTGATAGTTAGAGCAGACACAGCCATGTAGGTGTCAGATGAGTCTCTGGGCAGAGGATGCTCAGGGATTTGGTTAGGATTACCTCTAGGCAATATCTGAAAAACTCAGATATTGCTCGGAGGGGGACATATGGCAGGGGCAGACTAGAGAAGCTGGTGATATTCAAGTTACATAAGAATGAGTAAAGAGGTGAAATAGCCCAAGACATAGTTTTAGAGCCTTAAAATCACTGGATTCAACTTTTTTAAGACACAAGACTCTTGGAGAAATTAAATGAATTTAGCTTTTGAGATACAACCTGTGGGTGGTAATGACCCACTCTTCTGTGTTGCTTTACACTCAGAACCCTACCCCTACCCCCACAGAGAGGTCTTTTTAGGTAAGCTTGTCCCTATCAATATCAATATCAGTATCCACTCTGCCCCCTCTTTGCTGATGTGGTGTTTATTACCAGGTTATGTAACTGCTGAAGGAGCACACACTCGAACAATGTTCTCTCTTCGTCCCTCTTGTCTTCCATGCCAAGACAAAAGGTTAGAACACATCAGCCTTAACGATCCTCTTTTGCTCCCTCTATCCTTTTTCCATAAAAAGGGGTAAGAGCACCAAGAGTCGTCTCTTTGCCCACTGTACTATGAACTTCTTGATATTAAAAACCATGTTCATCCTGTTCACAGATGCAGCGACAGTGCCAATGACTAATCGCTCAGTAGATACATTGTAAATCAACGTATGATTTAATGCCCACAACTTCTGTTTCATCCCTCCATGCAGCCAGATTGGCAGCCTCATCCTGACCACCCTCTCTGTGCAGGTCCGCCCAGTTTGGTATCTGCTTTGTATCATCGTCCTCTTTCATGCACGTACCAGGTTCCACTAGGCATTCGTGTCTTGGCAGCAAGAGGAGGTAGAGATCGGACAACCACCCTCTGTGGAACTCTGCGTCTAAGCTATGTTTTTTATCATGAACATCGGTTACATGTGTCTGCTTAGCTTTCCTCTCTCCTCCCCTTACTTCTGTATAGCCCCTTCTCTAGATAAATGCCAATTCCATGTGGTTTGGATGCAGTTGTCAATCTCAGAGATATGTCCCTCTGAAGGAGTGGACACATCACCCAAACTGAGCCAATTAAATTATTTTTCTCATGGGGAATTGAATTTCGAATGTATATATTAAGAGGCAGAACACAGCTCAAACTAAGTTACCTGATAGTAGCCTCCTAGAGAAGTAATTTAAAAGCTCCTGCTAGTATGATCCATGGAGTTACCTCAATCCCTGTTCTTCTCAAGGTGTGATGGTCCAGCTCTTTCTTCATTTGGGAAAGCTGTGCCAACATCCTCCTTTGGTCGCTCCTCAGGGTGATCAGAGTAAAGTTCTGTTGCATGCAACCAAAGAACCTTGAGTACGTGTCAAGATTTTTTACAAGACTCTCCAAGGTGTCCACTTTGCAGCTGATGGACAAAAGTCTGCCTGATAATAATGAGGTATCTCACTTACCGTTAGTGCTTATCTGATTCATTCAGACCTCAATCACCATGAATTGTTTTCTTATATTTTCCTAAGGACCCTCTTGGGGAAGTTATTGTGCATTGGAAATTTTTAGACATACCTAAGTTTTCCAGCCAAGAACCATTTAAATAGAGCCTTCAAATGACTTCTGAAAAGTTCATCTTTTTCTTGGCAAGGTTTCTGTTCCACACAACTATTTAGCTGGTTAGCCTCTATCATGCCCCTCAGGGTGCCCCTCACCTCAGTACCAGTCACTGACACCACAGCGGTATAAGGCACATCCACCTCATGAAGGTTGGACACCTCAGGATGCTTCCGTCAAAAGGGGTAAGCAGATGTAGCTGGCACTTGTAATTCTATGAAGTTCTCTGTAATGTATTATTACTTTTTCTCCTTATATGACTGGGTCGTGTTTATAATTATGTTGGATACATGGAAAAAACATGCCTCACATGGATCTGTATATGCTCCTGCCCATCTGTTACTCCATAGTATTCGCCATCTCCCACACAACCAGTATACATGGCTAACTCCTAGGGCTGCTGCATTTCAGAGTGGAGGGTATAATTTCCTCCAGTAGACTCACTCCCCACTTGCTCTGTTAACTAGGTGGAAACTGAAACTCTGTATCCATGAAATACTAATTCCCTATTTCTCCCTCCCCCCAGCTTCTGGCAACCTCCTTCCACTTTAGGTCTGTGTAAGTTTGACTACTGTAGGTACCTCATCTAAGGGAATCCACACACTATGTATCCTTTGTGATGGCCTATTTCACTTAGCATAATGTCTTTAAGTTCATCCATGTTGTTCCATGTGTCAGAATGTCCTTCCTTTTAAAGCCTTAGTAATTGTCCACTACCCGTGTATAACACATTTTGTTTATCCATTTATCAATGGACACTTGAGTTGCTTTCACCTTTTGGCTCTTGTGATTAATGCTGCTAGGAACACAGGTGTACGAATATTTTTTCGAGCCCCTGCTTTCATTTATTTGGGGTATATATACCCAGAAGTGGAATTGCTGCATCCTATGGTAATTCTATGTTTAATTTTTTTGAGGAATAATACTATTTTCTACAGCAGTTGTACTATTTTACATTCCCATTAGCAACGCACAGTGTCCCAATTTTCCCACATCCTCACCAACATTTATTATTTTCTGTTTTCTGTTTTTTTTTTATAATAGCCATCCTTGAGTGCTAAACAGTATTTCTTACAGCTCGTTTAAAACATCCTTTAACTCATGCTTGTGAGCCTATGTAAGAAAACCGGATTGCAGGCCAAGGTGTAGACTTTTGTTCAGGCACACCTGCCTTTTGTTCAGCCCTGGTTTTACGTCATTCGCCTCTATCCATCTCTGATGACTCTATGATTTTCAGAACTCACATCTAATCCTCCAGTTATAGATTTTATTCTACCTCAATTTTCAGTTTTTCAATTTTAGAACCTAGCCATGCCATTATTTATATTCTGACTTTGCCTATCTCTCTGACTCCAGCAACTTCCAGTAACTCAAATGTAATTCACTACTCATGCCTAGCTCAGTAGCCCTGACCATTAAAGAAAGATTTAGGCAATAAACACCATGTATGGAATGTCACCAAACCTGAACACTCCAGTTTTCTGACTTCTATGGTAATTTAGACTCTAAACACAACACATAGAACAACCCCAGTTGGAAGAAAATCTCATCAGAGCAGACATCTATATAGGCAAGTGTTCGTCTGGTTTTGCCCACTTTTGGTACCAGAATCTATATATATGCCAGTAGACAAGCCACCCATCTAGTATATAGTATATATATATACTAGATATACTAGATATATACTCGTATATAGTATATAGATAGCTGACTAACAGTATCTCAAAAATACATGCAGATGGACTTAAGATCTAGTTGAGAGTGTCTGATCTCTAGGAATTGATCATTATATCTAGTTTTCTATATAATTAACTTACACAAAATTAGACAAAGCATTTATGAGTAGTATATAAAAGGAGCTTCTAGAATTTCCATGGAATCTGTAAGACTCTTGAGAATTTTTGCATTTTATTGGGTCCAGTTCTACCTTCCCCATTTCCCGTATGAGCTGACCCTCTTCTTTGTGATTCTTGCGTTTTTCACTATGTTTGTTCTACAAAATTCTGTAGAATCTCATAATGATGCTCACTACTATTTTTCTTAATTCATTATTTGTGATTGTTTAAATTTTTATTTTTAATTTAGAGCCTTTACCACATATATTTGACCCTCCCAATATGCTACAGAAAATGTTCTCACTATGTTATTTCTTCTGTGATCCCGGAAATGGCCCTTCTGCCCATTGAACTTTGGCCCACAACTTCTCTCCAAGTTGAGTACTCTGGCCAGCTACTTCTCTCTTCTGTATCTTGGCTTTAAATTTGCAGAACAGGAGCAATACTTCTTTTTCAATGGTCTGAGCTGAGAATTAATTACTCTCCTGAAAAATAAAACTACATGGGTATTATAACACTTCCTTTGAACTATTGTTAGATGTTCAATGAGACAATATCAATTTATGGATTTTTTTTTATTCAGCTACTTAACTCCTAAATAGTACATGGCTTTGTATGTAGTCATGAAAAGGATTGGTGATTATGTATCAATATATTTCAGACCATGTCACATACCTCAAAACTACCTTTGGTCAGCAAATCAATTAACAGTATTTATAAATAAAATGAAAATATATTTGAAACATTGATATTACAGTAATCAATAGCCTAACTACAGTCATGATGCAGCCAAGAAGCTGATACCACTCCCTACAGAAGTTTCTTAAGAGAGGAAACTGGTGCCCTCGTATTTCCTTTTAGATTATCAAGCCACCACCACCCCCTCTTAGCTCCTCCCTGTGCAACAACTCAATCTTATTCTTCCTTTCCAGCCTTATCCCTTATACTTACCCATACCAAGAATAAAAAAGTTTTTCCATTTTCCTTTCTAAGTGCTGCAGACAAATCACTCCAGGTAATGACATTACTATTTTTGTTCAGTGTTAAACATAAATCTCAATTTTTGAATAACATTTTGTAATTCAAAATCATCTTATATACAAAATTTCATACTTCTTCAAAATAACATTATAGGAACTTTTAGTTCCATTTTGCATATAACAAATGAAATATGTTTATGTTCATGTAACTGGCAAGTGCCTCATTCCTTTAATCATAGGTTCTGCTCTATAAAAATAACACAATAGGTCACTTTCTAGATACTTTTATTAAGGGTGATTACCTTTAATTTTAGCATAAAGTACAAATGTGTAGTAATGAGCACAAGTAAAAATGAACTCCTGACAGTTTATAGGTTGGCTTGGGAGATAATGGGTAGTTCTGTGTCCTTTGACTCAATAACTTAATCCATTGTTATTTTTCGTACACCAAGATTGGGTTAAAAGCCCGAAACAATGAAATAGTTGGTCCATCTGTTCTTAGATATGGTATTTTACTTATCAGGAGAATAGTGATAGAAAATGATAGAAAGCACATGCTCAGGAAGGTTATGTAAACTTGGCAGAGGGACCACACATGCTTATTTTTTCCTCTCTCCCAAACCTAACTGAAATTACAGGAGGGAAATAAAGACACTGTTAATGTACAAGAACAAAGAAAATAGAAAGATGACAGAAGATGAAAGAGAAAGGTCTGAGATCATGATACGGAAACTAGTGAAGGAGAATGAAAGTGACTTCCTGGAACAGCAGCTGTCCTCGAGACATTAAGAGCAATCCTTCCAGATGTGCTGCTGGAAGACTAAGAGCTACCAGAGGAGGGGGTGGTGGTGAAATTGGGTGGGAAAATGGGCCTTACAACATTGACCAACATGTTTGGACACTGGAAAGAAAATCTCACTAGGTGTTGAAATATATTTTGAAGTACATTGGGAGGAATACCAGCCAGTATACAAAAATCTAAGCCAAAACATAAGAAAAAAGGGCAAAAACTAAATGTAGAATAAACCAAAATAATTCAAGAAAGAAACTATTTAGGAGTTATAAATATATGTGTAAATACCTTAAGTCCTAACTCACTTCATTAAATAAAACTTTCTAAAGAATAATGGGTTGGTAGAAGCAGTAGAGCGGGTATGGTGTATGTATGCAAGAAATAAAGGCTCTCAACTACCATAAAAGGAAGATAATAGATCATGGAATCTGTCTGGAGGAGGTGATTCAAGAAGTAGCAGTACACATATATTTTGGGAGATGGAAAGGGAGCAAGAGACTGCTATTTTTAATAGAAGTCTTTTATTCTTACTTGAATTATTTAAATATGTATGTGTATAATTAAAAATGAATTGAAAGACAAAGCAACAAAAGAAATATTCGCAATTTAGGCCAATTACATTTCAAGTCGATGTGAAGAAAAAGAAGATATTTCTTGGGGTGACAAATGCCAGCATTGCAGACTTTCTAATCAATCTTCTAATGATTTTTTTTAAACTCCAATAACTTACAGTCTCTAATTAAGAAGCACAAAATTGTGTGAAAGACGTTGATGTAGATAAATTGGAGCTGGGGAGCAAGCATATAATATGTGAGCTCTTTATTCATGATTAGGATTTATAAAACTCAATTTAGATTAATATCTTACATATGAGAAGAAATGTATAATATTCACATGTTCCTCTGTTTTCTGGAAGTATAATTTATTCTTAGCCAAATGCATAGACCATAACTGAAGTTGAGTAAGTTTTGAAAATGCATACATTCATATCAAGATCCAGAACCTTTCAATCACAAGAGACACTTCCGTGTGCCCCTACGCAGTCAGTCGTACGCCCTCCAGGAACAGTGTGAAGATGTCTCTCACCATAGATTAGTTTTACTGTTCCAAAATTTTAAAAGGACAGAAGCATAGCTAGCATACTCTTTTTTGTGTGAATTATTTTGCTCGTTACTGTTTGTATTCAGCCTTGTCTAGAGCATCAGTAGTTGTCTCTTCTTGTTGATGAAAACTCCACTTTGATATGAACATACCTCTTATCCATTCTCTTTTTGACATTTGGATTATTTCCAGTTTTCAACTATTTTGATAGAGTTTCTGTGAACATTTATGTCCAAATCTTCTGTGGACATCTATTTTCATTTATCAAGAGAAAATACATGTGAGAGAAGTTGCTGGTTGTGCGATAGACGTATGCATGAATTTATAAGAAACTACAAATATCATTTCCAAATTGGTTTATTATTTAGCACTCCTCCCCACCAATGTATAAGAATCTCTGTTGTATCGATCACATCTTCGCCAGTATTTGGTGATGTCAGAGTTTAGTTTTACTTTATTTTATTTTGTCTTAGCAATAAATGTATGGCATTACACTGATTTTAATTTGAAACATTTTGATGACTAATGAACACTTGTCATCAATTCATTGACATTCACTTGAAGTACTTTGTGAAGTATCCCAACTTACATTATCCTTTTTTATATAGTTTTTCTTATTGACATTTAGAAAGATTTTTAATATCCTCTCAGCCTTAGACCATTGTCATATATTTGTACTGAGATCATTTCCTTTCAGTCTGTGGTTTGCCTATGCATTTTTTAAAACAACATCTCCTTATAACAGTGTTTATTTTGTGCGATATCTAATTTATTATTTTGTAAGGTTGGTGATTTCTTTGTTTTGTTTAAGAAATATTTGCCCACTGCAAAGTCCAAGGGATAATATCCTATGATTTCTCCTAGAAACTTTATAATTTTAGTCTTCTAGATTATGTCTATGATCCACCTCATATTAATATTTGTATGTTGTGGGTGATAAGGGTTGAGATTTTGGTTATATGGTATTCCAGAGCATTTTGGAGAATCGTTTGTTAAAAGACTTAAATTTATCCCTGAGAATTTTGTATTTACAGCTATTTTAATTGTATTGTCTTATTGTTTTACTGAGATATAACTAATATATAAACATTACACATATTTACCATGTAAAGTTTGATAAGTTTTCGTGTGTGTGTATATATATATATATATATATATATATACACACACACACACACCCATAACAACATCACACCAATCAAGTTAATTAATGTGTCTATAAGACCCAAGGTTTCCTCACATACCTTTGGAATCCCTTTCTCTTGGCCCATCTAATGTGATCACAATGTCCCTGGCAACCACTGATCTTTGTGCTGCTGTAGATTAGATATTTTTTAGAAATTATTATATATTTAATCATCAATATATATTCTTTTGGTGGGGGGGTCTGTCTTCTTCTACTCAGTACAATTATTTTGAGATTCATGCATTTTGTTATTCTTTGGTTTGTTACTTTTTATGGCTGATAATATTCCATTTTTGAATGTACTGTAGTTTATCAGTACACTGGTTAACAGGCATTCATGATGTTTGCAGTTTTCCATGATCAGTAAACCTGTAATGTACATTAACATTGCAAGTCATTGTTTGAACATCTGCTTTCATTTTGCTTGGGTGAATGGCTGCAAGTGGGATGGCTGGTCATATGGTAGGTGTATGTTTAATTTTTAAAGAAACTTCCAAGCAGCTTTTGAAAGCGGTTATACCATTTTACATTCCTACCTTATTATTTTCACTTCTTACCTCTTCTTCTCTGTAGAAGAGTTCCTGTTAACATGTATCTTCTAAACACTTAGTACCATCAATCCATCTAATCTTAACTATTCTAATATATAGAGGCATCTCGTTTTCTTAATTTTAATTTATTTAATGATTGACCATGTTGAGCATTTTTTCATGTGCCTATTTGGTTAATGTATATATCTATATATGTGACATATCATAAGTATCTGTGTATATCTGTATGTCTATCTATATGTACAATTTCTGTGTCTATCTCCTTTATTGATCTTCTCTCCATACTACATTTTCTAATTACTGGAGCTTTAAACTAGCCTTAAATCAGGTCTTATAAGTCTTTAAAATTATCCTTCATTTTTCAGTACTACTTAGATAATTCTAATCCTTTGTATTTTCATGACAAAAATGAATATTGCTTGGATTTTGATTGGCATTGTTTTGAATCTATCCATCAGATTGGAGAGAATTGAAATCACTACAATATTGAGTCTTCTCACCCCTAAACTTGGTATATTTCTACACTTACGTAGGTCTTCTTTTAATATCTCTCAGCAATGTTTTGTTTCAGTTGGCCTATAGGTCATGTGTCTTTTGAGAGATTTATAGCTAGGAATTTCATGTTTTTCATTCTATTGTAAAGGGTATTAGCTTATTTTTTATTTCAATTACTGCTTAAGTGCTACTATATGTAGAAAACATTTGAATGTATATAATAATTTTGCTTTATTCATTCTAGCTAAATTCACTTATTTATTTAGTTTCTTTAAGATTTTCTACATAGATAATCATGACATCTTCTAATAAAAATTGTTTTACTTTCCTTTCCAACTAGGTGTTCTTATTTCTCTTGGTTGCTTTATTGCACTGGTTAAAACCTCTAGTAAAATATTGGCTAGACAATAAAAATGGATATCTTTGCCTTCTTGATCTTTGGAGGAAATAAGCTGTAGGTTTTTCATAAATATCCTTTACCAGGTTGAGTAATTTTCTTTATCTTCCTAGTATGTTGTATTTTTATCAGGAATATGCTAGATTTTGTCAAATGTTTTTTTGTATATATTAAGATAATATTTTCTTTCTTTTTCCAGTGTAGCAATCTGTAAATTATATTAACTGATTTTTGTTTGTTAAATGTTACATTCTCATGAAAAATCTCACCTCACATGATATAGTTATCTTTTATATAATATTGAATTAAATTTACTAAATATGTTAATAACTTTTACATCTATGCTCAAGAGGGATATTGGTCTGCAGTTTTCGTTCATAAGTTTTCTTTCTTTTGTCATAATGCTGACTTCAAAGAATGAGTGGGAAATATTCCCTTATCTTTAATTTTCTGGTAGAGTTTTTCTGCATTAATTTATTTAGATTCTTTTAATGTATTTTCTGCTCTGTTGAGAAGATTCAATTCATACTTGAATGTTGAATAAAATTTGCAGTCCTGGGATAAATCCCACTTGTTAGGCTCAAAAAGTTAATGTTTAAAAGTTTTCTTTTTATACTCACAACATTCAATGGTCTGTATTTTTATCACAGCTATCAACTGTCTTCAATGAGATCCCTCCCCTTTGCTGTTGAGAAGTGTAGTGTCTCCAAGGATTATGTGACCTTGAGAGTATCTGCTTGTTTCAAACATTTCCAGTAGCTATTCTCTGTTGTACCTCAAAGATTTTCATCCTAAGTATACTCAATTTAGTATTCTGACAAAATCTCAAAAACACTCAATGCAGATTTTGTGGCTGCTTCTCTGAGCCCCTTCCTCTACTCTAAAACCCTGCCCACAAATTCCACCTACTCAGCTGTTCTGAGCTCCAATTTCTCTTCAGCAGAACAGAGTGCTGATACCTGTTTGGGTTCATAGTTTTGTGCCGTGGTTTAGAAATAATCCTCCGGCAGAAAGTTAGGTGGAATTTGAAACTCACTTTACGTGTTTCCCTTCTATCAAAAAGTATAGCTCTCTGCTGTCTGTTGTCTAGTGAATGGAAAACATTCATAAATTTTGTTTAATTTTATACTTGGTTAAATCTGGAGAGGAAATTCAGTGCCTGTTACTCTATCATAGTAAAGTAACCTAAGGTTTTCAATAAGTAACTGGAAAGCTGCCCCTAATAATAAAACAATAAATATATATTTACCTGGAAGGTAATCCTAAAGGAAAGCCACTGTCAAAGCCAAAAGAGGCAAGGAACATTGGTGGTAGGTTAAAAAAATTGTTTAGTCCATTTTGTTACTTTCAATAAAAACTGGTTGTAACCTGGCACCAACTATATAAAACTCATGGTGATCCTAAGGCATATTTCTCATGTTTTTTCTATCTTGACTACGCATTGTGACCCACTAATCTTTATTTTTACAATTTACATGATCCTATTCACATTTCCCGGATGTTCTAATCTTACCTTCTTGTGTAATGCAGGGCAAATACTCTCCTTGAGTAAGTTTAAGGTTGGCATGTACCTAAAAGTAAGTTAAACAAAATATTTCCACAAAGAACAGTCTTCATCTCTAAGGATGATGCAACTAGTAATTTATACACATATTTAAGTATATGGGTGAAACAGTTTTGCTAAATTCAAAGAGCTTATAAAGCAAGAAGAGAGACATACTTTTTAATTCTATTTGAATTTTAAATAGAAATATGTGATAATTTGGTAGTGCAATGAGTAGTCCAAGCTTAAAGATCTAGAATTTAAATTTATTGGTATGCTTACAAATGATCGATACTTTTTTAGTGTGCTTATAGTAGTTGAATTCACATAAGACTGATACACCAAACAGGTACAATTCATTAACTTATTATGAAAGATGTTAGGCACAGAATTGCCTGTGTCCTATATTTCTCTACCCTGGATTCTGATGCGCATGCATCAAAATAAATTGCCTTCTCTATAATATTTTATCCTAGGCTAGCTACACTCCTACGTTGATAAATGTGTCCTTTAACTTAGTTAATATCATCAGTGAAATGATAACTCAAGAAAATATTTCAGGCAGTCTAGTATAAATTTAGTCTCCTCTTATTATAAATTTATTTAAATCCCTTAACTCCAAGAGGAATTTTTTAAATCTCTCCAACGATATTTCCTGACACTCCCAATATGCCACCAACTACATTCTGATTAAAAATCATCAGTATAAGTATTAAGTAAGAAGATAGATATGAACAGTCAGAGAAGAAAATAGGATTTGGAGGGAAGGAACTGCCCACACCCAGTCCACAGTCAGCGGGAGAGGCCCCACTGGACGAAAACAGACTTTTGTGGGGGAGACAACTTTTTTATCTGAGAGGTCCAGGCCTATCTAGTTTAAGGTAGATTGCAATGCAGATCACAGGCGCAGTTAGGCAATAACTTGACACTGCTTAGACTTATCTCATTATCTCATTAGCATAAAATCTGTATTGTGGTTTAACCTCCTCCACCCCTCCATGGACCTTACTGTGTACATTCTGGGAAAAGGCACTCAGAAATAGTTACATGACCAAAACTGTCAATCAAATGACCTCACCCTGTCAATCAAACTTTAGGGGAGGGTCTCTTTTATTAAGTCCCACCTTCTGACTGGGGCTTAATAAAAGAGACCTTCTCCTGAAGTTTCAGGGCCTTAGTTCTGACTCTAGCCTGCTCTCCTCTGGGACTGTACCCAAACTTCCACTTTGTTTCACCATCCCCTCTGCCCTTCAATTCTTTGTGCGAAAAAGAATGGGGAGCAACCATGATCTGTGACACAAGAACTTTGCCATAATGAATAAAATTTGGGTCTTTTATAAGAAGATATATACTAGTGTTAAATAGTGTAACATTAAAAGGAGGGAACTTGAAAGAAGACTGAAAGAAAGACATAGATCAATTACTCCAAAGATTTTTGCAGACATTTCAAAGCTCAGAAGACATTAGCTACAAATACCAGTGAAAGAACATTCTTCTTACTTGCACAATGTGGAAATCATTGCAGTTTGTATACTGGATTTTCTCAGTCAAATTCAAAAATAATCATATTTGAATATTAAGAACGTTACTCAGCCACACCCACATAAATGTATATGCCCCCCAAAATGAGTTAATAAAAAGAAAAAGTATTTAAAAGGTGAAAAAAAAACCCAAAGCTAAAAATATTAAGATAATTCCTATAATTAAGAGGGGAAGACAGTTTCAAAACATGAAATAATATGTCTATGCATTTTCCTCATTGTCATATGACAACTGCAAGTAGTAGTCATAAAAACACAATGCCAGATCCTTTGGTCTTATTTCTAAATTAAGAGTAAATCTTGCTATTTTTACAGCTTAATGTAACTCCAATATACAGAGCAAATGTATTTGTTTTCTACCCTGAATGGAGTATGCTGTATAGTTTGATATAATTTGCCTTGTTTTTACTAAGGCATACAGAAATAATGTCTGTTTCACTCTTCAGCTTTTAGCTTTAAAGAATAAAGAAGCTTATACAATCCTCTTGAAAAGCCATCCACATGAAACCCCTTGGATTTTTTTTATTAAGGTATCATTCATATGCAATCTTATAAGGTTTCATATGAACAACTTTGTGGTTACTACATTCACTCATATTATCAAGTGCCCCCCACATACCCCATTGCAGTCATAGTCCATCAGCATACTGAGATCCTTTAGAATCACTACTTGTCTTCTCTGTGCTATACTGCCTTCCCCATCCAACCCCCTACATTATGTGTGATAATCATAATGCCCCTTAATCCCCTCCTCCCTACCCCCCACCCACCATTCCAACGCTCTTCCCTTTGGTAACCGCTAGTCCCTTCTTGGAGTCTGTGAGCCTGCTGCTGTTTTGTTCCTTCAGTTTTGCTTTGTTGTTATACTCCACAAATGAGTGAAATTATTTGGTACTTGTCTTTCTCCACCTGGCTTATTTCACTGAGCAGAATACCCTCTAGCTCCATCCTTGTTGTTGCAAATGGTAGGATTTGTTTTCTTCTTATGGCTAAATAGTATTCCATTTTGTATATGTACCACATCTCCTTTATCCATTCATCTACTGATGGACACTTATGTTGCTTCCATATCTTGGCTATTGTAAATAGTGCTGTGATAAACATAGGGGTGCATATGTCTTTTTGAATCTGAAAGCTCGTTTTCTTCAGGTAAATTCCTAGGAGTGGAATTACTGGGTCAAATGTTATTTCTATTTTTAGTTTTTTGAGGAACCTCCATATTGCTTTCCACAATGGTTGAACTAATTTATATTCCCACCAGCAATGTAAGAGGGTTCCCCTTTCTCCACATCCTCTCCAGCATTTGTTGTTTCGATGCTGGCAATCCTAACTGATGTGAGGTGATATCTCACTGTGGTTTTAATTTGCATTTCCCTGATGATTCGCAATGAGGAGCATCTTTTATTGTGCCTATTGGCCATCTGAATTTCTTTGGAGAATTGTCTGTTCAGATCCTCTGCCCTTTTTTAAATTGGGTTATTTTCTTTTTGGTTGTTGAGGTGCATGAGCTCTTTATATATTTTGGATGCCAAGCGCTTATTGGGTATGTCATTTACAAATATATTCTCCCATACTCCAGGATGCCTTTTTGTTCTGCTGATGGTATCCTTTGCTGTACAGCAGCTTCTTAGTTTGATGTAGTCCCATTTGTTCATTTTTGCTTTTGTGAAACCCCTTGGATATTTTAAATGCTCTGCTACTGAATGAACAAACTTATTAGAATATATATAAATTTCTGTGGTCAGATGCTTTTCAGTTTAGCCATCATCAGAAAGTTTTCTAAATGATTTGTGCAACACTTAATCTAATTGCAAATATGCTGAATATCCCTTCCTAAATTTAACTTTTAATTTTACTATTGTGAACTACTGAAACCTTCTCAGTATATTTGTTCACTCAATAAACAGTTGTTGAGCTCCTACTATGTGCCAGGCACAGTCATTGCCATCAGGGAACTGTCAGTTGACCTGGGAGACTGTTAGGTTCTAGAAAGAGTGTAAACAACACGGACTGCTTTTTTTTCCCCCCTCATAAAGCTTTTATTCTACCTAGAGAGACTAATAGTCAACAAAGGATTTATAAAACATTTTACATTTCACCTTGATAACTTCTAATTTCTGATAAGGGGAAGTGTATGGTCCTATGAGGATGTCTAACTGGAGGTTTGAAATTGATCTTTTCCATTTTAATAAATATAAAACTCTCAACTTTAGAGAGCTCATCTGAAAATTTTGCTTATTTTATTGGGAACTTTTGGTTAATTGCATAACTGCTTCTGGCTATTTGCAAGTTCATGCTAGCAGAAATGGTCAGCACAGAGAGATTGTATAATCTACAGTTCTGTAAGAAAGTACTTATGAACTGTTTCCTGTTTGCCCACTCTGTGCTGGGCATTATTGCAAGCTCTAAGGATGTAAAATATGTAAAGTAGTAACAAAGTAGGTCACTGCCAAGGTGAGGCAGCATCAAGGGAGAATAGGAGGAAGGGTAAGTATGAGATAGAATGGTGCTTAGTTTTAACTGTTCTAGAATAAGAAAATCTTGATTCTGTTTATAGGTTGAATGGAAAAACCCAAATAGATGTTGAAGATTTAGGAGAAAGATTATATAGTTGATGGAGTATTTGTGATTTTGCATGACAAAATCCAGTGCAAAGGCAGAAGAATTCTTCTTAAATTCTTAATTCTTTCATCAGATCCTATGAGAAGCAAACCACCTAATGCATTATAAAAATTAGCTCAGGTAATGCCAGGAATGACGAGGGTTTCAAGCAAGAGTAAACTCTTTCCATTGTTGTCTATCTCCTTTTAAATATTTGCATAATGGAACATGTGAAAGCCCCTATAGTATATACTTTTCTAGGTAACTTAAGCTAACAATTTACTTGTCTCCAAATTGCCCTTCCAAACACAAACTGTTGAAAATAACAACACAAATCAACAAGATCTGATGCTTGCAGAGGTAGTTTCAAGAAAATGCTGAGGCCACAGAAAAGCAACACAAAGATCATGGATGAGGCTGGAGCACCAACCAGGTCCGTGGCTTTTCTCGTGGAGATGGAAATAGAAACAAAGACAGCGTAGGGTAATGAAAGAGCTCTACCTGAGTCACCGGGATCCCAAGTTCCAGTCCCAGCCCTGCCATGGATTTTCTGTATGACCTTTGGTGAGTCACTTATTCTCCTTGGTCTCAATCTCCCCTTTTACAAAATGAGTGGGATTGGCTGGGTGATCACGATGGTCATTCTCAATATTAATGGCTGATAGATGTTAGAAATTTCATTACTTGAAGTTGATCTATTGGGTTATAACTTTCATAGATTTGGGGGTTATTAGAAATAGTTCTTTCAACAGTAGTGATCTTAAATAAGGAAAAATTCAAAGATATCTTCCCCAAACAATGAGTCAAAGGAACTAGATATCACAATGATGTATATTTTAAATTAAATTTCACTAACATTATAAATGATATTTCTCTACAAAAAAAGCCCTTGTCTTTGGCTATAAGACATTTAAAGATATATTACCTCAAAAGATTTCTAATATTATAAAATAATTTATATAATCCATTCCTTTACTTTTAATAAGCTTTGCTGCAAGAATTCCCCTCTCCCTTTGAAAATGGCCAAAAATAGATTGAACTGTTCTTATAAGGCATCATAATCACATTTTTGCAAAACACTAAAATAGCAAAAAGTAACATTAAGTTTTTTTAAACTTAAAATATTTCACTGATATTTTCTTTTTGTAACTACCTGATTTATCACAGTTTCAACATAGTTTCAGAATAATAATATATTCAGGCATTCATTTAAGAAACATTTATAAAGTGCCAATTAAAACACTTAGCACTTAAACTCACCTTTCTAATTTGATTGATTTTTATGGAAATACGTGGTCATAGAGGACTTAAGATATAAATATATGCTCTTGCTCTCTTAGCTGACTGATAAAGAAGAATTGAAGAAGCCAATTAAAGAAAGCTATTATTTGGAAAATTAGATGCAAAAAATTAATAAACTATTATTTTTTAAATATGCATACTATTATAATTAAATTCCTTTTGTTTGGTACTCACAAACACTGCTAATTATTATTATAGACTCATAATTAGCATTTATAATGTCAACTATCTTAAGTATGTGAATGTACTAGGCTATAAAACATCTTTAATGAAATACAACAAATATTTATTGAGCATTTTCATGTGCCCAGTTGTATTAAAAAAGATAGTGACATAAAGATGAAACGTGTGCAAATATGTAATGTGTATGTGCTTCAACAAGTTCACATCTTTTAATGGGAGAGGCTAAGAAAAAACATTATGATATCATGAAAAAGATGCTGCAAGAAACAAATTCTTTTGGGGTGCATAATAAAAGAAGTAATTCTAGGGGAAGGAAGTGGCTTTATAGCATGGGTATCTTTAATTCTAGATCTTGAGTCACATTTACAACTTCATTGAATACAGGTGATGAGAAAGAAGGGTATTCTGGGAATGAGGAAGTATATATAGTTCCTGGGAAGAATGAAAATTATTTCTTGTTTGGAAAATGGCAAGCGGTGTATTCTCCAGGGGTAATGTTCTCCAAAAGTCTTGCCACATTGAAAGACAAATGTCTAGTTCTTTCACATTCACACCATTTGCAAGGTAAGAAATGGATGTTTAAGAAACTGAAGAAATAATCTTACGAGAATAACCCTGAGCGTTTAGCTGTGACTCTTCTTCAGTCACAATTTGCCTGGATCATAGAACTCTCACCATCCCTGAACGCCATCCCTACATTGTCTTTCTGTGTTTTCATTTTCTTCTTTAGAATATCATAGCAATCTGCTTAATAGGCTACCTGGCTTAAGAAGAGGGAGAGCAACAACAAAGGAGACAGTCTCAGCTGCTGCTGAAACTGAGAGTCTTAATATAGGAAAGATTAAGAAAAATAAAAAATCAAATTTGAAGAACAGAGAATAGTACCAGTTAAATCTCACTACAGGCAAGTTTTACCATCAAGATGACATTTGAAAATGTTTATGAATTTATGCTCAAGTTTCATTTAGCCTCATAATTCCAGGGTTGGATTTTTTTCTCTCCTTTCCTCTCCTCTCCTCTCCTCTCCTCTCCTCTCCTCTCCTCTCCTCTCCTCTCCTCTCCTCTCCTCTCCTCCCCTCCCCTCCCCTCCCCTCCCCTCCCCTCCCCTCCCTCCTTTCTTCTATCAGGGCGGGCAAACAGACCAGTACATAATACAAGAGATGTTAAAATATGCCGAGGTCCATAGAATAGAACACAAATCATGCTATGCAATACCAGTTGTTTCAAAATTTTGAGTTGACATATAAAAATCACTGATGAGCTATAGCTTTACATGGCTCCGGCTAGGAGAGCTGGGCTTCCTAACATTATACACACTGTTAAGTAAGGTCACATTATTTAATTATTAAGTGGGGCAAATGCTTACTCAGAAATATAAATCATGTATTCAAAGTGCACTCATGCAGTATATAAAGCAGCAGAAATGTACAGGAAATATTTTAATAGGTACATCAAGCAACTAGCCCAGTTAATAGTCTCCTTCTCTTTCTAGCAGTGAAGTAAATGTGGCATAGTAAACAGACTATAGGTTTTGGCTGCAGGCAAGGAGCCCACCACCCCTACTTTAATAACTCTATGATCTTGGACACATTACTTAGTCACTCTGAGCCTCAGTTAATTTATCCATTAAAGAAGGGAAAATATAACTTAACCTCAGATTTCCTCTAAGGAATCAGAATAATATAAAACAGCATAGAGCAATGACAAAGTATGCTAGGTAATAACAAAAGGAATACAGAGTTCCATCACTTTAATCTTTGTAATGGCAAATATCCAAAAAGTAACTCTGCGACTTGAGTGTGGAGTTTGTCTTCTGATTCACACTCTTGAATATTACACTTTATTATTTCAAGTTATTTCCATTAAGCCACAGGTTCCTCACATGACCCTGGCAGCCCTTCAGATCTTGCTGGTACTTCGTCTGCCCACATGGTAGAATGCAGCCATTTGCCCAGCATTCCTTGCTGCAGGACTAAACACAAATTAACGGTGTGCTCGTGCTCTTAAACAAAACAAAAAGGGGGTTCTTTTTAAGAAAGAAGGATGGTGCTGCCTAAATATGCAGTGTGCACACAGTTTAATGACTACTTTCTCACGTCATGAAGCCTGTAATGGAAGAGGGCTCTTCCCTCTGGGCTTTCTCCACAGCATCACCCACCCTTGCTCACTTCCACTCATCCCTGCCAAATACTCTTGTGTGTGAGCCAGTCACAGAGAGTAAGCAAATTACTGCTATTCCAAGCTCCTTGTCTGCAAAAGCAGACAATGTCAGAGACACTAAGATCTGGTTAGCATTATAATTTGCTAGCATTGTTGGAGGTTGAAAGATTCTGCATGCAAACACAGGCAGGGTGAAAAGACTAGGGCCAAAGGAAAGGATTAAATTGTCAAGTCTTAGAGGAAGAGATGGACACATCTTAAACACATTAATGCTATATACATATATGCAGATTTGTAACAAATACATCTATTATCCCATTAACAAATAGTGTTCTGAAAACGTATATCCTATATATAACAAAAATGAGTTCTATGGTTCACCAATGATCACCTGATATTACAATGCACACAGTTGTTATTTATAGGCGTACCATACAAAGGCAGATTAACTATACATAAAATATAGACCTTTAATTCAAACCTACAGAAAACCCTTTACAAAGACACATATTTAAACTGTATATAAACACATGTAACCAAAATGCCATAAAAGAAATATGACAAGATATTTTGATAGAATAAACACTGGTTTTGTTACCACCATGAAATACTGCACTTTGTTAAATGATTGTCTGAGGCTTCAAGTATTTCTCACTTTCTTCATATGAGATCTGTTTTTGTTCTCTCTACAGTTTTCCTGCAAAGAAAACAGCTTTGCCTCCTGTTTCTGTTGCATCATCATTCTGTCCTTTCTCAGCTTGCTCATCAAAATCCATTCCTTCCTTGGAGCTCCTTGGGGCTGTCCTCTATAGTGATGATTCAGTATAGATTTAGGTCCTCCTGACAGTAGAATCCCCAGAAGACAGAACTCACCTATGATCAATTATAAAAAAAAAATAAACAGTGTCTTTTAGAGAGACATATAAAATAGCCTGCCCCCAGATTACCTGGAAGTGGTATTTGAACTCAGTGCAAATTACTAACCACTCTAGATCTGTTTCATCATAAGAAAAAGGGAAGATAATAATACCTGCCCCGTACAGTGGATTTGAGGACTAACTGACATGGTACATTTAAAACACTTTACACAATGCTTGACACAAAATAAGTTCTCAGTAAACATCAGGTATTATTGTCGCTATTTCTGAAACGAATCCTGCAAAGCCAGACGATAACTCTAGTGCAATTCTGTCTAAGAATGTACCTCTTGCATATGTACATTTAATGACCTTCGAGAGAGGCTGTCAGAATGTCTTATGCTGATCGTATCACAGTCTGTCCACAGATAAACCTTTACTAGGTGTAATTCTCCCACGTGAGTGATAGCAATACGTATGGTAACGTATGATAGACAACCATGGATGTTCTATTTCAAGCAATTAAAGGCATGAACTCCATACTAAGTGGATTCCTTCCAGATATGCTGATACAAAATGAGAAAAAAATGAACCTACATCCTCTTTTTCTTTTTCCAGAGTGAAATGTCAATCTTTTAGCTTTCTCAGACATAGCAGAAAGTTCACTTCGTTAAGAGTTACTACTGCTTGTCAGCAGAAATAAGGAGATGCCTTGCTGGCTGTTCACCATACAAACCTTTAGAACTCACAAAAAGGACACCTTAAAAACGTGTACATATACATAAAATAATCTATTTATAGTACTATTCATCTAGAAAATAATTTATTTCCTGGCTTCCCTGTGCAGTTCCTTATGTACAGTGTACAAAGAACTAGTTGACCTAAATAAAAATTTTGCTTTCAGGAATAATAATCTTATTTTGGAAGGAAGAAGAAAAGAGGGAAAAAGGAAGAGAAGGTCATATATTCTTTACTGCTCTTTGGTGGGATGTCTGAGTATGTGTGTGGGGAGGGGGTATGTGGGTGTGTAAATGAGGCCCCTTTATCTACACCTTGATAAATGGTCAAATCCTTCTTTCAACTCCCCTCTCTTCCTTCATCTTATCACCACTTCGTTGTTTGACTTTGCTCATTGAAGCTCGCTTATGTCAAATGAATCAATGGATGAGAACTTCAATTTATTTGGGCAAAATAAACAGCACTAGGATTAAAAGATACTTCATTTGCCTTGGGTGGTGGGAAAGCACGGTCTCAAAAACAACACTGTTTATATTTCATCTTGGATTCTAGATATACAGACTACAAAGTTTTTTTAATGTAATGTATATACACAATATAAAAATCTTTGTTCATTTAACATACTTGCTCACTTCATAATTTTACTTCTACACTCTTGTATATGCTTTAATATCTTGAAATATCACCATAATTACCAACATCTGGAATTCTTCCCCCCACCCACCCATTTAGGTAATGTGGGGATTTGGGTATTTTGTGTATTTTCATAAAGCTCCTTAAACCACTTAACCATAACCGTGGAATACAGACATGAAAATTTCACCTGCTGGCACATTTCTACATGTTTTTGTTGAATTTGCCTTGGTTTTTCTTTATGCACCGAACCCTCTATTTACTCTTTGCTTCTAAAGGTCAATGCCTGTTGTCTACAGGGCTGCCAGAACGGAGAAGCTTCACTAGCCCAGTCTCTGTGTTGGCAAGGCTGTTTGAAAGACCTGCCACAGTTGACTGAATCTACATTATGCTTGTCCAGTACCATTAATCCTTTGCAACTAGGAACGGTCAATTAACACATCTTAAAAAAAAATTAGTTAATCTCATTTGAGTTCTTCATAGGAGTGATTATTTTTTTTTCGTAAATGGCAGTGTGTATGGGCTAGGAGTAGGGACACATGCAAGAAAATGTCCCCTGGACATTGCATAGCTTTTTCTTTGTAATATGTCAAACAAATTTCTGTATCATTATTCACTGCTGCAAAAAATACGCAATAATGGAGGTGTGTGTTTATAATGTACTTACAAAACAGCTGATAATGTCCAGTGAATCTGGAAACGCCCCCCATGTATGCCATCATTATCTTTGATTCCTAAAGTGAGAACAAGCCTCAAGAGAAATAGAAAGAACCACTATGACTCATTTTTACCATTATTCAGAATAACAAGGTGACATTACCCTGTTACTACTGACTCCCTATCAAGCATCAATCTTTGGCAGTGTTTGCTAACCACGTGCATAGAACTGAAAGGCCAAGTTCACTTTGCTATCATTCACTCTCATTCCACCCTCTGCATCTTCATGATCTCCAGTGACCTGCTCAATTGTTTACGTTGGTACCGAATATACATTTTATCTTATATTGAATCATTGGATATTCTCTTGTAGGATTGAAATCTAAGATTTTTTAATTTTCTCCTGATATCTTCCTTTATGAACTTTCCACAGTTATACTGTCCTCTATAGAATGAAGTGGATTACAGGTAACATCTGACTTTGTCAGGCACACATCTTTCCATTATATTCAAAGACATTTTTTGGTTAGACATTATTTTCATAATTATGAATTGTTTTAGGATGTCATTATTATTTCTCTCACTTTATTCTAATGAATACAGAAAGACTAGTCTTAAAATGGCATACTTTTATGGAGGATAAGGAATTATAAGGGAAAAATAATACATTTATTGGTGGGGAGGTATAAGTATAAACTGGAAAAACATCTTATAATTATCAAAGTGTTATTTTTGTTCTTGGAAGCAGTTTGTTTTAGCCTAAGGTTATATCTTTGCAGAAATTCTGATTAAAGATGACACACTGAACATATGTTTTTATTTTCTCCTCCTCTTAACTATGAAATGATAGTGAGGACACATGAATGTGAATAATCATAAACAACACTGAAAATGAAAATAGCTCTTATTTGCACATCAAAGAAGTTGATTCTTCAGAGCAATCTGTAATTGGAGAGGACTGTATTGACAAGAGAAACCAAAGCAGAAGGGATTGAATCCTAGGATATGAACAGCAAAAGGCAGGAGCTCTTCTTGATGGACATGAAAGAGGCGCAAGCCCAGAACCAGCAGCTACAGCAAGAAATCAAATGTTGGCCCATAACCAGGGTAGTTGGTGACTATCTATAGAATTGCTTGACCAGATGGCCCCTCTCCTACTACTGGCATCCTTTAACAGAGGAAGAGGTGGCTAGTATTTGTCCCAGGATAAACCCATAAAACTGCTTTCTGTAGAAAATACGTTGTTTGCCTAGGGGAACATCGGTATAAATCCTTGTGCCTAAGAGAGAAGCAAAAAAATCGAACTCCAAACCTAACATAGGGTGGGGACAATTGAACATAAAAGACAAAGTGGCGTTGCCAATGGCTCTTCCTCTGCTCTAGCCCTTCTTATTTTCACGTTTGAAAGAACCCTCAGCTTATCTGATGACTCTTGGCATTCCATGCCTCCTAATAATATTGCCAGCACTTTCCTGAATTTTTAACATAAATTAATTAATTCATTTCATTCTCACAATAGCCTTGTGTGATAGGTACCGTTATTACCGTCATCTAAGAGATAAGGAAACTGAATCACAAAAATATTAAGTAATTTAAGTTCACACAGCTACTAAGTATTAGAGCTGAGATCTGAACACTGAGTGTGGTTTAATGGTCTCACGTTCTTAGTCATTACAGTAGATGACACTGATGCAATGCCTGCCATTTAAGGTGCCACAGAATCTACAGGCAGCTTGCCCACAGACAGGAAACGGTTTCAGAGAAATAGACCAAACCTACAGGGAAAATACATGCCATATTTCTGTGTTTATCAACTGAGTCCATTGTTCATAAACATGAAAATTTTAAAAATAAAGTTTCTTAGCAATTTCAAATATAATTCCTAAAATGTAAAAAGTCCATAGGATGGCTCAATAATACAACAGATCTTTCTTAAACCAAATTGTTCATCTTGAATGATATAACTGTAACTCTCAGAATATGGAGAAACTGAGGTAAATTAAGGAATGTAAAGGAATCAAGGTAGTCATTCTAATATGCATTAAATAAAAAATCTAGAATGAGATAACATGAAAAATTTGGGAGAAAATGTTAAAATCATAGATGATAATTTCAATGATCTGAAGAAGTCATTTTTTCATATTTAAACATTCACTGTACATCAAATAGAATGAGATTAAAATATTTAAACATTAACTGTTTTGGAAAATTTATGAATTTGAAGGAAAATTACATAAGCTTCAGAAAGGAAAAATAAACAGGTTGCTTCAAAGGATTGGTTACCACCAGTATCAAACAAAGATAAGTATGTCTAAGATATAAAAAGATATTTAATCCAAGGCAGGTAAACTAAACTAAGAGAGCAAATAGTTAAAAGAATTTAATTGTGCAGCAGGCCTAGAAAGCAGTAGATCCAAATTAGAACAAAAAGTAAATTCATAAAAATTTGATTTCAAGAAGAAAATGGGTTTAATCACTAGATTGTGTGATTAGGAAAATAAAATCTTCATTTGTCTCCTTTATCAACAAGAAACAAACAAAAAATATAGAACTATGAAAACATTTTAAACTTTTAAAAAACTTAATACAAACATTATTCTTTATCTAATATTCCATACCTAATATGAAATAGCTAAAAGGTGATACAATTTTAAGCAAGTACTTAAATATAAAAGAAGAGATCACATGACCTGGCATACAGAAAATTCTTGTTTGAATAACAAGATTTATGGAATAGAATTGAATTTCCTTTCTTTGATCAAATCACAGTATTGTCTACTTAAAGAGATATTTTGTCTGTTCATACTATTGTTTTCATTAGTTACTTATCTTTAGAATGAATAGTAGGCTAAGTGTTCAAGAGGTCAACTTTTGTTACAGAACGTGAATGCTCTAAATCTTGGAACCTTGGAAATACCCACTTTATAACTAACAGAAGTCAGTAACAGGAGGAGCAGAGAAGAGAAGCTGTGTAGTAATTTCTTCTTATGTAACAAGGAGTCATAGATACTGCTTAATAAAAATGGACTAAATGTAGAGCATGTATGATTTTATAGTAAAAAAATAAACAAGGAATACAAAAAATAATGAAAAGAAAAATGAGCCATGGAAAAGAGAGAAAAACAGAGGTGATCAATAATGGAACCGTGCTAATTTGCAGCTATAATGGTAAAACGCCAAGACATTTTGTCCAACTGATAAAATGATTTTGATAAATCAAAAAAATAAAGGTACAATAACATTTAGGTTTGTGGTTAGAACCATAAAATTAATTTATAAAAATTAATATCAGAAAGTGGGGTAGTGTGCCTCTGTAGGAAGTAGGGTGGTGGGGTGAGGAGTGAGCAGAAAGCAGTTTAATTTTATATACACCTTCTATATGATTTGATATCTTAAATCAGGAATATGTATTATTACTATAATAGGAAAAATAAAAGGAACAAAAATCATCAAAATGTATATATATGTGTCTGTCATATATCATATGTATATATGACATACATGTATCTGTTTACCTCTGTGTATATATGTGCATGTACATACATGTGTACATTGAAACATATATACATGAATATATTTACATACCTATCATATCCATGTTTTCAGATATTTTTTTTCCTTTGAGAGTATTTGTAAAACTCGTATAAGTACCTATTTTCAGAGAGCTAATGCTGTCTTTTAATCAAGATCTTTATACTTTGTCGTGCAATCCTGTATCATCATGCCAGTATTTATCCCTAAGGGTAAAGCAGATTCTAGGGCTAATAAATACATATGGTACAACAAATTGTAATCTCTTTTAGATATGCAAAGTTAATCTCATGTCTCTAAGGATGGAGTGGTGATATATTTGGCTTCGTAGTCTTGATTATTTTCTCATTGAACATTAGGGCTTAAAATGCACAGTCTTTCATGAAAGAACATGAATTACTACCCATTCAGAGACTTTCTTGTGCACTGGTTGCTGTCTGAAGAGTATTTAAATCTCTCAGGAGAACACATTTGGAAGTGGAATTGCTGGATCACATACTAGCTCAATCTTAATTTTTTTGAGGAATTGCCATACTATTTTCCATTATGGCTATACCAAATTATATTCCCACCACTGGTGTACAAGCATTCCCTTTTCTTCACATCCTTACCACCATTTGTTATCACTTGTTTTTCTGATAATAACCATTCTAACAGGTGAAAGATGATACCTCATTGTGGTTTTAATTTGTGTTACCCTAATGTTTAGTGACATTGAGTACTTTCTCATAATCCCCTTAGCCATCTGTGTGTATTCTTTGGAAAAATCTCTATTCATGTTCTTCGCCTGTTTGTTACGTGGATTATTTGCTTTTTTGCTATTGAGATGTGAGTTCTTTATATATTTTGTATATTGACCTCTTATCAGATATCTGGTGTGCAAAATTTTTTCCCATCCCCTGTAGGTTGTCTTTCAATTTAGCAATTGTATCCTTGCTCTGCAGTTCTTTAGTTTAATGCAGTCCCACTTGTTTGCTTTAGTGTTTTGGTTGCCTGAACTTTTAGTGTCTTATCTAAGGAATCATTACCAAGACCAATGTCAGGTGTCTTCCCTATTTTTTCTTTCAGGAGTTTATCATTTCAGGCCTCATGTTAAAGTCTTAGGTCCATTTCAGGTTATTTTTCATAAGTGGCTTAAGACAGTGGTCTAGTTTAATTCTCTTCCATGTGGATATTCAGTTTTTCCAACACCATTCTAGATACATCACACTACCTTATTTCAAGCTATATTACAAAGCTATAGCAATCAAAACAGTATGGTACTGGCATAAAAACAGGTACATTGACCAGTGGAACAAATACAGAGTCCAGACACAAGCCCCTGCATATACAGCCAACTAATTTTTGACAAGGACACTAAGAATACATGATGGGGAAAGGACAGTCTCTTTAATAAATGGTGTTGGAAAATCTAGTATCACTTTTTTCATGAAGCCTTTCCTAATCAATCCAATTCACATTTATTTACACACCCAACCATTCATGAGTGCAATGAATGAGCATCATTTACTGAACACTAATTACTTATCAAGTAGTAAGATACACATATAAATGAAAGGTATAGATCTTATAGTCAAGCAACGCACACTTTAGTGAGCAAAATGAATATGTAGGCAAGTGAACACATAATACAATCAAGGAAATGAAATCCTCTTCAAATATATCTTTTGAAGTATAGTTGGCATATATTCTATTAGTTTCAGGCAAACAGCAACACAGAGATGTAACATTTATATATATCACAAATTGATCACCATTATTAGTCTTATTACCATCTGTCAATCATATAAAGTTATTACATTGACAATATTCCCTGTTATATTTTGCATCTGTATCTCTTTTATTTTATAAATTTTGTAAGTTTTACCTCTTCTTAATGCCTTTTACCTATTTCACCCATTCACCTATTTCACCCATCCCCATCTACATCCTCTGGCAACTACCTGTTTGTTCTCTGTATTTGTAAATATTTCTGTTTTGCTTTGCTTGTCCAATTATAAGTGAAATCATATGGTATTTGTCTTTCTCTGTCAGATTTATTTCACTTAGCATAATACCCCTAGGCCCATCCATGTTGTCACAAATGGCAAGATTGCATTCATTTTTATGGCTGAGTAATATTCCGTAGTGTGTGTGTATACATACACCACTTCTTATCTATTCATCTATTCATTTATCATATCACCTATCATCTAAGCAATTTAGGTTGCTTCCTTATTTTGGCTATTGTAATAATGCCATAATGAACATAGGGCTACATATATCTTTTCAAATTATTGTTTTCATTTTCTTCAAATATACACAAAAGTAGAACTGCTGGATAATAAGGTATTTCAACTTCTAATTTTTTGAGAAACCTCCCTACTGTTTTACATAATGTTTGCTCCAAGTTACATTCCCACCAACAGTGCACAATAACTCCCTTTTCTTAAAATTCTCACCAACACTTGTTATTTCTTATCTTTTTGATACTTTCCATTCTGATGGGTGTGAGTAATATCTCATTGTGGTTTTGATTTGAAGTTCCCTTATGATTAATGATGTTGAATATCTTGTCATGTGTCTGTTGACCATCTGTATGTCTTCTTTGGAAAAATGTGTATTCAGTTCCTCTGCCCATATTTAACTAAGATTGTTTTTTTGGTATTGAGTTGTATGAATTCTCTATTCATTTTGGATATTAACCCCTTATCAGATATATCATTTGTATATATCTTCTATTCACTAGTTGCCTTTTCATTTGTTGGTTTCCAGTGCAAAAAGCAAAAGCTTTTTTAGTTTGATGTAGTCCCAATTGTTTATTTTAGTTTCCGTTGCCCTTGCCTGGAGACACAGATCCAAGAAAAATATTGCTAAAACCGATGTCCAATAGTTGACTGCCTTTTTTCTTTTAAGAGATTTATGGTTTCAGGTATTACATTTAGGTTCCTAATCTACTTTGAGTTTATTTTTTATATATAATTTTAAAAAGTGGTCCAGTTTCATTCTTTTGCATGTAGCTATCCAGTTTTCCCAGCACCACTTATTGAAGAGACTGTCTTTTCCTGATTGTATATTCTTGGTTCTGTTGTCATAAATTAATTGACTATATATGGATGGGTTTATTTCTGGGCTCGCTATTCAGTTCCATTGATCCATGCATCTGTTTTGATGGCACCCCTGCTGTTGTGATTACGATAGCTTTGTGGTATCGTTTGTAATGTAAGAACATGATGCCTTCAGCTTTGTTCTTCCTCTAGATTGCTTTTACAATTCAGGTTCCATATAAGTTTTACAACTATTTGTTCTATTTCTGTGAGAAATACCATTGATATTTTGATTGGGATTATAATGACTCTATAGATTGACTTGGGTTATATGGACATTTTAACAATATTAATTCTTTCAATCCATGAGTATTGAATATCTCTACATTTATTTTTGTTATCTTTCTTTCATCAATATCTTACAGTTTTCAGAGTACAAGTCTGTTACCTCCTTGGTTAAATTTATTCCTAGGTGTTTTATTCTCTTTGAGGCAATTATAATTGGAATTGTTCTCTTAGTTTCTCTTTCTAATAGTTATTAGTATATAGAAATGCAACAGATTTATGTATATTAATTTCATATCCTGCAAATTTACTGAGTTAATTTGTTTTAATAGCTTTTTGATGGAGTCTTTAGGTTTTTCTACATATAATATCATTTCATTTGCAAATAGTGACAGTTTTACCTCTTCCTTACCGACTTGGATGCCTTTTATGTCTTTTTCTTGTTTGAGTGCTGTAGCTAGGACTTAATACTATGTTGAATAAAAGTGATGAGATCGGGCATCCTTGTCTTCTTCCTGATCTTAGAGAAAAACCTTTCAGCTCCTCACTGATGAGTATGCAGTTAGTTGTGGTTTGTCATATATGCCCTTTATTACATCAAGGTATGTTCCCTCTATACCCACTTTGCTGTGTTTGGATATTGAAATGAATGTTGAATTTTGTCAAATGCTTCTTCTGCATATATTGAGGTGATCATGTGATTCTTATCTTTCATTTTGTTAATGTAGTAGATCACATTGATTGACTTGCAGATATTGAACCAGTCCTTCATCCGTCAAATAAGTCCCACTCATGGAGTATGACCCTCTTAGTGCATTTTTTAATTTGGTTTGCTAATATTTTGTTGAGAATTTTTACATCTATATTCATTATGGATATTAGTGTGTAGCTTTCATTTTTTGTAGTGTCTGTTTGATTTTGGTATCTGTGTAATGCTGGCCTAATAGAAGGGATCGGAAGCATTCTTTCCTCTTCAATTTTTTAGCATAGTTTGAGAAAAATAGGTATTAACTCTTCTTTATATGTTTAATAGAATTCATCTATAAAGCTACCTGATCTTAGACTTTACTTATTGGAAGTTTTTTTTATTACCAGTTCAATTTCATTACTAGGAATTGATCTGTTAAGATTTTCTATTTCTTCATGACTCTGTCTTAGAAGAGAGTGTGTGTTTCTAGGAATTTATCTATTTTTCTAGGTTTTCCAATTTGTTGGCATGTAATTGTTTCTAATAGTTGCTTATAATCTTTTATATATCTGAGATGGTGGCTGTAGCATCTCCTCTTTCTTTTCTGATTTTATTTATTTGTGCCCTCTTTTTTTCTTGATTAGTCTGGCTAAAGGATTATTGATTTTGTTTCCCTTTTCAAACAAGCAGCTCTTATCAACCAGTTTTATTATCTGTTATATTTTTCTGATCTCTATTTCATTTATTTCCATGCTGATCTTTATTACTTCCTTCTACTAACTTTGGGCTCTTTATCTCTTTTTTTCCTGTTTCCTTTAGGTGTAAGGTTAGATATTTGAGATTTTTCTTGTTTCTTGAGGCAGACCTGTATTGCTGTAAACTTCTCTCTAAGAACTACTTTTCCTGCATACCACAGATTTTGGAAAATCCCACAGATTGTGCTTCCAGGAAATGAAGTGCTGCTGACAGAGGGAAGTATAGAATGCTTTAGGAACACAGAGGGATACCCAATCCAGTCTGGTAAAAGAGGAGAAAAAGTTAGTGTTCAGGCATAGCAGAAATGTCTGAACTCAGTTTTAAAGGATGAGTAAGAGTTCATCAAGCAAAGAAAGGAACACAGAGTTTTCTATGTAGAGGACACCATTAAACATATATTTACTGTACTCCTTACTTACATAGTTTTCTAGTTTTTATTCCTAAAGAATCTCCTCAACTGCTTGTGAGAGTGGATTGAGTAAGTCAAGGATGGAAGCAGAGAACCAAATGGAGCCATGACAGTGATTTACGTGAAAGATGATTGTAGCTTGGACCAAGGTTGTAGAAAATATGAAAAGAATAGGAGGGGTTTGTGATATATTTTGGAAGAAGAAATGTCATAACTAGGTGATGGGTCATTTGCTGAAAAGTGAAGGGAAAATAGGAACAAAAATATAATTCCCAGCAGCCAGGTGGATGTTGGTATTTTTACTGAGATAGGGGAGACTGGGGAACAACATGATTGGAGTAAGGAAGATAATTAATAACTTAGTATCTTCATATGTTTTGTATTCCAGATAAGTAAAAAACAAAAACAAAAACAAAAAACCTCAATTGTCCTAAATATGGCATGTTGGTAAAAGAATAACTTTTTTTAAGAGTTAGGATATAGTACTAACAAAATTAATTTAAATTATGTGAAGCAATTTTAGTATTAGTTATGTAGTTAAGTGTAGAGGAAATCCATGGCCGTAAAAAAAAAAGTATATAGAGAATGAGATGGTTAGAGCTGGAGCAACTTCAAGCTACTCAGTGTTACCTGAAACACAGCTTTAATCATGAATAGTGGAGAGATAGGTTGAGATTGCAGGATAAGGATATACATGTTTTCACTTTCTGGAAGTACCATAAGCCTGCTTAAAAACATTAACTCACATGTCTTTGCTCTTAGGAGAAACTGCAAACTCCTTTCAAATCTCACCTTCTACATTAGCCATATTCATCTTCTTTCTATTCCTTAAACATGCCCCCCTTCACACCTTTGCAATTGCTATTTCTTCTGTCTCAAATGCTCCTTATCAAGCTCTTTGACAGTTTGGCTAAGTCCCATCCTTTATGTTTCAGTACAAATGTCCACTCCTCCGAGCAGGTTGCCTTTAGCACTCTAGCCAATCAGACTTGGCCAGTTGTTTCTGCATATCATAGGGCTATCACAGTGAATGTGTTTATTTTTGTTGTCCCCAGAATGTAATCTAATGAAGGCAAGTTTTGGCTGTCTTCATCACTACTGTCAAACCAAGCATATAAGGTGATAAATGAATGTCTGTTATTTGACTAAAAAATAAAGATTAATTAATGCAAAGCAAATCAGAGATACAGTAATATATGCTTTAATGGTTTCCTCTGCCCAGAAGGCTCTTTGCCTTTGCCTGTTTAACTTGTATTTGTTCCTCACACTGAATTCAGATATTACTTCTAGGATATCTAACTAGTCACTTTTTCATCCCTCTTATTAGGTGGTTTGCATACCCCTCTCAGCTTCTAGAGTGTTCTATGCTTCCCTCTATCAAATACCCTTAATTTATGTTATTGTATTTTATGAGTAGCCTTTGCATCTTCCCCCAGCCTGCCTTTTACTTGCTCTTCAGCTAGTTTGTCATACCACACAGAGTCGGAGCTTACCTGAGACTACCCCATGCACAGTTCCTTCCAAGACAGGACCACAAATGCCACGTAGGTTTTAGTGCTGTGGGGAATTCCTACCACACTTGTCTTACCAGTTCACTCCCTAACTCTCTTGAACAAATACTTTATACTTTGCTTTCTCTTTTCAAGATGCCAACAACCCTTTCCTCACCTTAGTCTCAGCTGATGGCTTTGTTTCTCATTTCATTTAGAAAATAGAAGTAGTCAAAAGAGAACTTTCCCATGTCCCTGCTACTAAATCTACATATTTCTTCATCTCTATGTTATTTACTCTTTAACTTGCAACAAGACTATGTCCAAAATATGTCAATGCACATGTTTATGTACTTATGTACTTCCCATATCTTTTCCATGACAAAGGAAGGACTTGATAATTTTTTCTCTCCAGACTTGTCAGGATCAAATAATTCTCATCTGTGTATATGTATATGCTGTGTTCTCTATCTTCTTGATTATTTTAAGTCCCTCATTTACCACCACATCCATCTCTAGCTGTCACTTTATCCTATGCTTTCATTTACAATGGAGTTTCTTCAAAGGGTTGCCTATATTTCCTGTCTGCCTTCTTTCTTCCCATGCTTTCTTACATATACATCAATCAAGTTTTTATTTAAAAAAAAAAAAACCTCCCAGGGCACCTCTCTTGTCAAGATCACTAATAACCCTCACATTTCTCATTCTGATAACAATTTTCAGATTCCATCTTACTGAAGGTATGAGTAGCATTTGAACCACTGATTACCCCATTCATGGAGCTACTTGCTCATAATTCCAAACCATGCTTCTCTTCGATTCTTCTGCTTCATAAATGCTAGTTCCTCTTTGTCTTCTTAAAGTCTAAAAGTTGAAGACCCTTATCACTCCCTAAGAAATAGGCTAATTAATGGTTTCCCAAATTTATATCTTCAACCCTAATCCCTAATGCCACTAATTCCCTAATTAATGTCTCTAATCCCTAATTTCCACTTAAAGTGCTCAAAACCAAAATATTTTCGCTCCCACAAACCTGCTTCTTCTCCTGTCCTTTTTATCTCAGTTAATAGAATACCCATTCTTCTAGTTGTTCAGGCCAAACACCTTGAAATTATAGTAAATTACTCTTTTTCTCACCACCACATTTAATCCGTCAGCCCATCCTTCTGAATCGAATTTTAGATTCTATCTATAATTAGAGTATTTCTCCCCACTCCATCAGGGCCAACCTAGGTGATGCCCCCTTCATGGGTACCCTGTAGCACTGTACTGCAATAGCCTCCCAAAGTACACCGTCAGCTTCTTTGCCTTTTTGGAGTCTATTCTCCTCACAGCAACCCTAATGTAATAATCCTTACAAAAAGAAGTCTAACCAATTTCTCCTCAGCTCAGAAGTCTATATTACATCTGCTATCTCTCATGGGAAATCCAGTGATTAAAAGACTACATTCTGGAGTCAAATTTATAGGTCTAAATTGTGGCTGCACCATTGTCTGGCCCTGTAATCTTGGTTACATCATACAAGTCTTCTATATTAATCTTCCCATGGGTAAAATGTTAGTAATTAATGCACCAAATTCATAGCATTATTAAGAGGGTTAACTGAGTTCAAATTAACAAAGTTCTTAGGATAGTGTCTGACAAAATCAAAGTACTATGTGTTAATTGTTAATTCATTATGGTCTGAAGACCCTATGATCTAGTCCTCCAATCACCATCTCATCTGATCTGTCACTTTCCCTTGTTCACTTGCTCCAGTCTAGATATCTCCGGCTGTTCGTTAAGCATGCCAGCAAAATCCACTTTCAAATCTCTCTGCCTAGAAGACTTTTGACTCATATGTCTGCATGACAAACCATTACAAATTCCTTGAGTTTCTGCTCAAATAATATTTTATTAGCAACTCCTTTGCTAATCCCATAACATGAAACAGTATATCTTGTCACATTCTGTCTTCATATGCTTGCCACATTTTTATGTAATATCTACTGAGAAAGCAAGTTTCCTTCTCTTTTTCTGGACATTATCTATCCTCCATGTTAGAGTTAGCTTCCAAGACTACAGAAACATTTTTTATTGAGTGCTGTATGTCACAAGCCTACAAAGATGTGTGTCACATAAGAAGGGCTCAACAATTTTTTTTAAAACTTGACCTTCAGTAATCATAAGTATTTATCATAATTCATAGCAGGGTATGGGTTTTCTCTACTTGATGACATTTACTTAGCATGTTAAAAATGCACCTTATTAATGGTATATAATATAATTAATAATGAACATAATCGACATTTATTGATTTTTTTTTAGATTTCATAAAATAACATAACTAATTTTGCCACAAATTAATGAATTAGGTACTTGTCTTTCAAGAATTTAATTTCCAGGGTCCTTATTCTGATTAATATTCATTCAGGTCTAATTCCTAAAATAACTGTAATTATAGCAATCTTAAGCACATCACAACTGTAATGGCCATATGTCCATAAATAAGTTATTACTAAAAATATAAATTACATTCTATAATATCACTTAAAAGTTAGAGGAGGTGCCGTTTTTTAAAAAAAGATTGGCATTAAAATAAAATTCTGGTTCTAAAACCTTCCTGCCCTGCCAGCTAGAAAAAAACCACTAAATAGAATGTTATTGTTATCAGAACTTATCATTCTCATTTTTAGTTTGTAATTCTTTGTTGAAAAGACAAAGAATATGTTTAGTAGAATTTGTTTAGTTCTTTTTTAAAAAGTGCAAAGAATATTTACCACTAAGGATCTTATATATTTTTTAATCACAAACCTTCTGTCCAATTGCAGTCAGGCAGTGTCCCAATCTAAACTTCATACAACACAGAAAAGAACAGAAATTTGAAAAATCAATCTTGATTAATCCTCCACAGTTGTCTTCCCATCTCTCCCTCTTTCTACCATCATGTTCTCGCACTGTTGACTAAGGAAGAAGTGAACAGAATTCTAGGGAAATCTTAAGAAATTTGGTATCTCAGGACAAACAAAGCAATCAGTAATAATAACATTATGCTTGAAGATTTCAAGTTGCATGAATTTTACCTTTCAGCACTTTTCATTCTTATCCAATCATACTGACAAGACAACAGCAGAGCTCTAATGCAAATAAAGCAATAGGAAAAACAAAGTGGAAATTAAGGAAGCAATATTAGATGAGGCTTGATTCAGGAAATACACATCATTTTAAGTGGTTTAAGCAGCATGGATTTTCATATAGAAGAATAAATGCTTACAAACGCTTCAGAAGAGCTAGCAGAGCAACCCCAAAGCTAAGGATTCTTAGAAGTACACCAAGGACACCACAGAACTTATACTCCAGTGAAGGTACAACCTCTGACACATCAGAACCATGAAGAATCAGGAAGCTACCACTGGAAAAGCTAAGCACAGTAGTAGAATCCAAACAGCAGTGTGAAATTAAATGTGTGACAACCTGCTGGGATCATTCCCTGCCCGCTACTGGTTTAAAGTGTTTGCCAGTTACTGTGGTATAAATTGTCCCACCATGTCCTATAACAAGCATCAAGGCATAGTCACGACATATGAAATTGCAAAGAGATGACAGTTACACACCATTACCTAGTCTTTCCATGATACAGATACAATAGATATAAATAAACCCAAGAGCATAGAAAACAGTAAAATGCAGTAATTAAGAAGTGATGAATTTTGCATATTTGTTACCTTGATCTTTAATACAATGTATATAACTGTAAATTTATATAATTTAATTTTAATAATGCTTGTGTTTAAAAACCAGCTTGTAAAATTCCTAAACATTTAACAATCAGCTCTCATAAATTGATAACTATCAGCTTTCATAAACTGATTTAAGTGGGCTTCAGCGTACAGCTGTATACAAACATTAGGCAGCTTGGGATGATGAGGCTGCCATCACCACTCAGTCACAACTGTACACATTTAAATCGAAAATATTTCCAAAAGTCCACTTCAGTTTGCCAAGTAATGTTTAAAGGAAAACATGTGCTTGACACCACTTTCATGAGATCCCCTTTCCCTCCCACTACCAACAAAGAGGGCATTGTTTTAGGAGTTTTTGTTCTCTAAGTCATTAATGGTTATCAACTTACTCATCACATTCCCAGTCTCTGAAATATCTCCTTGGCAATACCAGGATATTGGGAACCAAAGATGAGCACAGGAAAGGAAAAGTATGCGAAGGAACAGGCATGGTTGTAGTAATAATGAACATTGTGCAAAATATTTAAGTGCATAAATGATTGACTAAATGAATTTAAGAAATCTGGTTTTAAAAACTCTGCAGAACCAAAGTTACAATGTTCTCTTTCATCATAATCCATTTTCTCACACAACTGAAAGCCTATGGCTCAGGCACTACAATTGATACCATTAGTAGTAAAAATGATTGACATGGTCTCTATCTGCCAGAAGCTATGTCAATTTTTTCAATGCCCCTAATAGTGTCTTTCTGGTTCAATAAGTAGCTAAGTGGTTCTACCATTATATGATGTTTCTCATCAATACATCTCAAACTGGTAGAAAATGGGCAGTTATTTGATCATCTGAGGAATAAGAAAAACAAGGACTGGAAGAAGAAAAGTGTTAACAAGAAACGTATTGGGGAGGATTAAAGATGGCAGCATGAGAGATGAGACAGAGGCTTCCTCCTAAAACCACATATAATATGAAAATATAATTAATACAACTAATCCTGGAAGAGCAACAGGAAAGAGGACGGTGCCAGACTGCATACACCTGGAGAAAAGAGCAGACCTCAGCGAACGGGGTAACGTTCCAGAGCTGTGGCTCCAGGGGACCTGAGCCCCTCCCCCACTCCACCTTACCAGCGGGAGGAACAGAAACAGAGCAGGGAAGGAGTGGAAGGCCTGGGACTGCTGAATACTTAGCTCCGGAGATGTGCTCTGGGAGCACAAACCTACATTTCATGGTGATTGCAAGGTACTCTCATGATTAGGGCACTGGAAAGCTAAGACAGGCAGAATTCCTGGAGAGACTGAGATTCCAGCCACTTGTGGAAAGCAGGGATCCATATCCGGCTGCTTTGGGACAAAAGAAAGGCGGGCAGTCTGAGAGATTTCCTAACAGCAAGAGGGCTACTAAAGGGGCAAGGATTGAACAGAGTTAACTGCTCAGGAGAAAGGACAGGTAGACAAAATTGTCCAGGTGCACTCTGCCCAGCAGGCTGGGAGCTTTCACGCTCTTCAGGTGCTCCAACTCCCCAGCTGGTTACACAGCTCCAAGGACCCGCTCCGTGAAATGCAGCCTACTGCGCCTTTCTCCCAGCCAGCCCCACCTGGCTCGCAAACCGTCAAACCCTACCCTGGCATTAGGAAAAATACCTTCCCTGACAGAGATTATAATCTAGTAAGAGAGCTGAAACGCAATTGAAAAAAAGGAATATCTATAAAAATAAAGCATAATTTGAAGCTGTAAAACATAAGCACAAATCAAATCAAGGAGAATTCAATATAGGGAACCTCCACATTCAGTTTGAAAATGAGGAAAGTACTTCAGGAAGATAAGGCTTTTGATGTGGATCTTAAAAGATTAGTAAGAAATTAAGAGATGGAAGAAAAGGAGCCATGAGCCTTGATTAAAAGCCACATAAACTGACCATGTAGCTTTAAGCAAGTAGGAAATATATTGCAAAGTTATTTGAGCTTAGAGCATCAATAAAAGGCTGAAAGACCCAGCTCAGAAAAAAGTAATGAAAAAGGATGGGTCTAGAAAATTGTCAGGAATCTTTAGAGGCAGCAAGAAAAAATGATCCAGAAACCATATTAACCATATACTCTAGTCACTAACCCTTCACCAGTATTAACAACAACACAAAAATTTGAATTATAAATGCCTCAAACCCTTCATCACTCACCAGAGTCAGCATTTTAGGCAGAGATCATCTAGAGGCATCCGTTCAGGTAATGAAGGTCATGGTCTACCAGCCTGGACTCAGGGACTGGGGAGTGCAGGGGCGAAAGAAAAGGGAATCCTGACCTCCGACAAACATGGAACGACTCTGACATATGGTGCTGTTCATCTATATTAAAATACTGATTTGTTTTTATTTTAAATTGACTTTTCAACATTTTTCAAAACATGAGCCTTGAATTATTTACATTTTGAGTCATAGCCAGAGGGATATACTTGGCACTATTTTGAATCAAAGGCTGCTCTTTTTGGAAGGCATCCTTCTTTGCCAACCTAGTCCTCAACAGAGAAAGAAAATTACTATTGGCAATGTCTAGAAAGATAATGCTTGCTCCAAGTTCAAAGATTTTCTGAATGAGTGGAATACAAAAATGACAATACTGAAAATTACACCTATACCTCTGCACTGAAATTTCCATGTTTCTATGATTAAGCTGGAAGAGACAAAGATAAACTGGCAGTGTTCTCTTTGAAGTAAAACTTGAGCTCACTGTCAGTAAGAAAATGGCTGTTCAAAAATAATGTTGTTACATCAAACAAGTAAAGGAATTATTTTCTTGTTAAATAGAGTAAAAAATTGGAGTTAATAACAACTGTCTGTCTGCCATTCCCATGACTAGAGTAGAACCAGAAAATTTGTTGAACTAAAAATTGTATAAAGACATGCCATAGATTCAGCAATGATCTAACACTGACATACTTTGCTGTTTACAATTGTATCCTTGTAAAATGCTCAAAATCATGTGATTCCATATATTTTTATTCACAGTTTAAACTATTCAATTGATTTATGTATCATATTCTACATGTGCAGTTTTATTACAAAGATAATCATTAGTATATATAGTTTTTATAAACTTACATTTTGATTGTCTTATAAAGGTTACTACATTTTTTTCATATGCATTAAAATTTTAGTTTATTGATTTAAATTTTGAAGCCCTTTTAAAAATAATGGTTCTTTGCAAATAAATACCCAAAAACTAGTAATGTCATTTTTCTGTAGCATTGTTGTCAGTAACCACTTTACAATGATATTTCACAAGGATAAGAATTTTCCAGTAAAAATGGGTGAGGTAGAATAAGAGAAAAATTACCTTAAAATATCAAATTCAGGATCAGAGGCAGGGAAACTCGGGACACATTTGGAAATGGGCAGAAGGTTCCATTGTAGAAAACACACCATATTTCCTTTGTGATATCTTTATTTCAGCCATCGAAAAATGTATTCTCCTGGCAAACTCTAAACTGCATCATAGAAATTTTGGGGTGGAATTCTGATGACTCATTGATAGAGAACTTGGCAGTGGGACAAATGCCATTTCTGAATTCCATGGCTAATCGTTTTCATCTTTATAGAAGGTAAGTGGACAGATACAACATGGACCATTCAACAAAGCATACGTGCAGGATAATTGCATCAGAGAGACCAGTTAAGTCAGCAGTAATAGTTATCATCACAAAAGATTTTAATTATGCTGAAACCTTGACAGGAAAATGGAAGTGATCAGAATTGTACAATAGAAAAAGAGATGTTTCAAATACAAAACTAAGCAAGTGATTAAATGCATTCATTCTTCTGCAAGTAGAAGGAAAGGTTTTAATGACCACTCAGAAATGAATTAGAAAATATTTCTTAACAGGATATTATGCCAAGAAAATATTTAATATTTTGTGCAGTTGGTTTGCTCTGAAAAGGCTAACCAGTAAACCAAAGTAATACAATCTTAATAACAATAATAATAATACTGAGAAGGTTGCTATTCACTGATGAAGTAGTTCTATTATTGCCTAAATTCAGCATTACAGGATGTGATTTACTAGCATCACACAAAGGCCCTTGACAGTAGATGAAATAGTATGTAATCACAATTAATATTGTTACCTTGTGGAGGAAAATTTCTTTCAGGTAAAGATTCTGCTCAGTTTTTCAAATTTTAAAGTGCATATAGTATTTTCTTCATGTGGGCTGTTTAACAGTTCATTATAACATCACTAAGTCATTTTCCTCAAGCAGTCATGCAAGTTCAGCTAAATTAGACAGAAGGTGTTGTTCAAACCAGAACTTGAACTGGAAAACAATTAGTAATCTTCACATAAACTTGCCAACTTTTAAGACTATTTGTAACTAAAACCTTGGTTTTAAATTGGAATGAGTAAGAGCCATGGATCTAGATACCGTATTAGTGTACTTTATGCTTCCTGGTGAGAGGGGGGAAATTGGTCCAGTGGTATCTGAAACTCCACAGAGGTTCAGAAAGGGAAAAGACAACAGCTGAACAAGGAGTAACAGTGCCGGAACAGAATGGCACATGGTGCATGGCACAACTCTGATGTCAGACAGAATTATTCCATTTTGGAGAACAGAACTAGGAAGAAGTGACACCCGATGTTAGAAAACCTGTATCTATTTAAAAAACCATTGGAGTAACTTTGCAACTTCTAATCTTACATGCTGCCAACATTTGCCATCAGCAAAATACCACCTCATTTACATAATACAAATGATGTCAAGAAATGAAAGAAACATAACATTAAAAGACAGGTGACTTGGAATCAAATCTCCCTTATACTACCTACAGTTATAAAACCAAATCTCAACATTTTCAGGCCTCAGTTGCTTTATAACCCAACCAGAACTAATAATACCTTCTTGAGCCTGAATCAAGAATGGACTAAGTAGTCCCCTGAGTTCCCTTACTGATGATATTCATGATTCTGTGATTCAGTATTTTCATGCTCCCACAGAAATGAATGAAAAATAAGTTACTTTTCATCTTACCTGCAACACTATTGAATAAAATACTGTCATTCTAATTCTAATAATACTACCATTTTGAGTATTCATAATATGCCAAGCATTGTGTTAAGTGTCAATTAATTTAGTTCTTAGTGTAATATGAGCAGTTGCTATTAATTTCCCCATTTGGAAGATGAAGAACTGAACAGTAAGGAGAATAAGAAATTTGTTGAAGGTTACATAGGTTCTGGAGAGCAAACTGAACTAAACCCAGGTATCTCAGGTGCCAAAGGCACTACCCTTCCTCTATGTAGCAGTTTCTCATGCTACTTAGCACTGAAGGAGTTGCATTGCTACAAAAAGGTAATATCTATAATTGCTTCAGCTGGTTATAGTTATTGCATTTAATCCTCCAACCTATAACAAATCTTCTGTTTGGAAGAATTCAACAGGCTATATGGCCCTTTTAACGTTTCCAAAAGAATGCCACAAATGCCTTATTTTATTATTCCAGAAATTTTATCTGCCTGACATAACAGCTGTATCTGTCCCCATTCATCATATGTGAAGACAAGTGTGATAGAGAACCAATAAACAACTTTTTCAGTCTTAGGGAATGATCATGGTGTGGGGGAAAGAAATCTGCACAAGGAGTTAAGCAGAGCTGAATCTACAGCTTGGGTGTCCTCAGATCACTTCCAGGTCTCTTCCCACCACTTCATAAACTTTCACTTCATGGTTTCCTGCAGGCTGTGGCCTTCGCTGAGCACTGCACCCAGCAGGAACAGCAGCAGCAAGTCAGGAAGCAGTGGTGCCTCGGGCACTGACTCACCAAAGAACATTTTTCAGAGACACATGCTAGCCAGTGGCAATCCCTTCAAACTCCTGATAGACATCTGAAAGTAAGGGGGACTGAACATCAAAGAGAAGCTAGGAATGAAAAAGCATCTCAGCAATATTTTTATATACTGCTATTACCAGTTGATAACTGTTTCTAAGCAAGAATATAGGACATTTTGTCAAGGTGAAGATTAATAGTGTCTACAATGAAAACAAAAATGAAAAAGATGGGCAAGCAACCTATTCAAAGAGATGTTGTCAGGAAGTCAGAGCCTGGGTAATGACAGCCGGTTGGGTCCCATGAAGATGGTGATTTGGAGGCGAAGAGCACAGGGTGGCACAAGTGCCTGGGGACTTCTGTATGGTGGACAGCACAGCCTGGAGAGAGGGAGTCTGTTGCTCTCACTCGATAGGTAACTGGCTTGGCATTCGGTTCTTCTGTCCCTTGTTTTAAATAATTCACCTAACCCGTAATTATCTCTAGCTACCTAGGATGGGTTAAACTATGGCAAGATGGCCAAGAAGACCACTTACTGTCAAGTATATGAATGTTAAGGCCCCATAAAGTCTAATGAATCATGATCACTAACAAATGTTAATGATAACAGCAATGAACATAATGAGATCCGCTATTTGCCAGGGACTATGCTTAATGGTTTATGTGATTTCCTTTCCATTGGGTAAATGGAAGTTTTCGACCAGAATTCTTGTCTGGCCTTGAGAGTGAAATGCACAGAAGTGCCTGCTTGCACATCAATGATGGTGATGTTTACCACGGCAGAGCCGCCATTCTGTCACAGGATTGCAGGTCTGGGGTAAGGAGTCTAGAAGAGCAGCAAGTTCCTCCTCCTGTCCATTCCTGGTACATAATTGGCCAGGTGCCCGCCAGTCACCAGGGACCCGCAGGTGGAGCTCCTCCTAGAAGGGACACGGAAAAGAGAGCACCCTGCAGTGGAGAGGGAGAGCTGGGTAGCTGAGCCAAGCAAGAGGGGGCAGAGCGTGTGGCAGAGAGACAGAGTGCCGAGTAGCTGGCGTTCACCAGGAGAGAGAACGAGCCATGAGAAACAAGCCTTTAATCCCCAACCTACCCTTTCCCTTGTCTTCCTTTGTTCTCTTCGGATTCATAGGACACTTGCCCCACTTGGGGAACCCCATTCCTCCCAGTCACACTTCTGAAAACAGTATTTTATAGAAAAAGAAAGTGAGTCATACAGACATTTGGTGAGGTTTTTCTAGTCATACAAATGGTAATTAGAAGAGCTGGGATATGAACCCGGAAGTTGAACTCTTATCTACTCAGAACTCTTAACCACTGCACTAAACAGCAGTTTTTTCTCACAGAGCATTTTCTACATGTCAGGAACTATGCCAAACATGTTATTGTATTTTATCCTTATTTTACAGATGAGAAAACAGAGGCTTAGAGAAATGAAGTAAATTATTCATTTAACACAAGCTAGTTAGTGGTAGAGCCCAGATCAAATCTGCTTTTGTCTTAATTTTGCCTGTCCGTTCCGGTACCCACATGTGCATTTGCCATCTTGCCTCTAGTTAGCAACACCACAAAGGTGCAAAAGAGAAAATATCTAATCTTGCCCCACCTTTGTTCAAATGAGGAAACTGAGGCTCAAAATGAGTATAGACTCACATCATATCACAGAACTATTTATTGAAAAGCAATGACAAAATCTTTCAAACAATGTATCCAGATATCATCCGAATAAGCTCTCTCTCCTCTCTTAAAATATACACTCTGACATTTTCTCATTAGATTATATGCCTATATGAATATGCCTCTACTGTGAGGTATATTCAGTTTAGTAGTATATGGTGTTGCTTATGGTTATATTTTATCATTTTGTGTTTAAAGGGAAAATTTGTAAGGAGCAATTTTTTATCTGTACTATTTTTTAATCATCTAAAAAAAATTAAAACCAATGATAGAGAAGGCCCAGTACATTTTCTTCTTACCTGATTTCAGCTCCTATATCTGCCTTTTAAAGATTGACTGTTAGCTTTCTTAATTCACCATCTCATCAAGCCAATAGATTATTGGAAAATGTACATAAATACACTGATGTACATTGAAGTTCATACTAAACATTTAGTGCCACATCAATATTTGTTTCAAAGGAGAACCTCTAATGGGAACTCACACTGGGCATATTCTGAGCCTCTTTGATTGAAAACACCAGAAGGTAAAAATCTATTCCTATTTCATAGGATAGTTTAGTTTGCAAAGCCATCCAGAATTTTTGGCAGGGTCAAATCTTGATATGAGTCAGTTCACAGACTTGGAACTCACTGACTGAAAAAGAGGCCCACTATTTAGAAGGAGGCATCATGCAATTATATCCAGTAATGTTTCCCAACACCCTTCCATAAGGGATAATAGGCCATTTAATCAGATATTCATACTGTGGAAAAAGGTAAATACCCAAACAATTCCAGCACTGTTAGACACAGGGAATCAAGAACCAGAATTACCATCACAATCTGTATTAGAGAAAGGACATATGAAGGGCGGGTAAAAAATGGAGTCCTGTCTTTGATCCAGCTCAGAGTGGGTCAACTGGGTTTGCTAATCCACCTGCTAGTCATTCACCAGTCACCAAATAAATAATTTGAACTGGTACACATATAGTTGGCAAAATCCTCATGTTGGTTCCTTGACAAATAGTAAAAGAGCTATCATAATAATGAAGGCAATGTGGAAGTTCTGAAAAATTCCCCTTTCCCCCAAGATAGTAAATTATAAATAATACTGAAGTCTCATGGGAATGACAGTGATTGATGTCTCCCTGAAATAATTAAAGGATACAGGAGTGGTGGTCCCCATTATTTTCCATATAGTTCACCAGTCTTGTTCCAAACTGGATGAATCATGACAAAAGACTTCCCCAGTTATAGTTCCATGAAATATAGTGTACTGGGTGTGGAATATTTATTAGAGAAAATTAACACAGGGATACTGAGTCACGGATTTGATGAATACATTCTTTTCTATCAAGCTCTGCTGTAGGAGTTAGAGGAAATGAACCACACCCACAGGTTCCTATAACCACTGACTTCTTTTGGGGGTTAGCCACTGAGAATCCCTATGAAAAGTCAGAAGGAGGGATTGGTTGCCTGCTTGCAGTGCCACCTGGAGCTGGTTTTATTCCTTGAGTGAAGGGTAGTGGTCTTCTAAGCGCTCTGTGTCTTCAGATTCCAATATAGCCCATCTTGTTTCATATCTTTAGGCCTAAGGATGTTAACAGCTTGATTCCCCTAAGCACAGATTGAAATAGTAATCCTACACCTTTGTAACAACTCTTTAGTAAACAAACCTTCCTTAATTATCTTATTTTGAATGTGCCCTCTGTTTCCTTTTGGACTGTTAACATAATAAGCCATTGGATCCCCCTGAGATATTGAGAGGGAAAGGACAGAGAAATTGAGAATTAGGAAGATAAAAATTAGAATGAATGGTTCCTGATTTAGTTTTCTTCTCAGTGATTCCTGGATACTTTTCGAAATCTCATCAATGACTTTATATATCATTGTATTAAGATAATGATTCTCAATATGTGGCCTCTGCACCAGTGGCATCAACAACATTTGGGAGCTTGTTGGAAATGTAATTTCTTGGGCTCCATCCCAGACCTAACTAAATTAGAGACTCTCGGACTGGGGCCCAGGGTTCTGTATTTTAACAAGCCCTCTAGGCAATTCTCATACATGCTATAGATTGAGAAACACTATATTAAGATGGATCATGACCCTGCGTTTCTAATATATTACACAGAGAAATGCTAATGTAGATATAACCAAATACATTGTAGACCCTTATCAGGAAAAACCAAACATGCTAAATCAAGACATGAATAGATAATAAAATATTTATATGACCCTATCTGTTGCCAAACTTGAGCAGTTTCTTTTTCTTAATTAGAAAGTGCGTAGAGTGTTTAGCTCTTCTGTGCCAAGTTTATCATAATTTTTCAGCTTTAGAAACCATGTAAGTCATACACAGGTGTCTAGGGAACAAATTAATAACCTGTAAGTCAAAATTGTTTTTCTAAATGTTTTCTGCAAAATGATATTACCAGGAACTCTTAATCAGAAGTATTGGGAAACTGAATGTGGTGGACCCCAGATCAAATAATTTAAGAAAAATTTTAGTTCAACAGTATTCAATTTGTTTACAGTATAACTAATCCAAGTTATTAATATGTGATTGTTCATTAAAAATCTCCATAAGGGCAGAGAGCGTGTTGCATCTCCTAAAGTATCATAGATATAAAATGCATTTTTGGTGAAAACTTGGGCCAGGAAATGGCTTAATAAGACAGGACTCTCTGCCAGGAAACCAAAGCCAGATATGAACAAAAAATGAGATAAGTGAAGTTGTAAGGATCATTTCTGATTACCAGAATATCAGGTAACCATCCCTGATTATCAGAATGAGATGTGAGAATTACCTCTAGAATGGCAAACACTGACCACAAGCTTTAAGAAATCAGGAGGAATGAGTACATCAGCATGAGGAAGGGAGAAGGTAGCTGTGTCATGTGATGGACGCACTGGTGGGCTGGCTGAGGTTTGGGGTAAGCAGAAAAAATATATAACCCAAAGGAGGAAAAATGCTAAAAGCAATTTTCACTTAAATTAGTAAGACCTTTATTCATTAGTCCATTATTTTATGTTTTCAATTGCGGAGTCCACAGAGTTGATCATCAATGAAATGTCGATGTAAATCCAAGTATACGACTGAGCACAATTTGAAGCATTTAGATAAGATCACCTCCCCCATTCTTGCTGCCTCCCCTGAGGTCAAGAGGAAACTCAGTGTCCCCAGCATGTTCCAAATAAAGATTTCTCTCTCTGGCTTTCACACCACCAGTGGCAGCAGTAAAAAGGGTGCCCCAGAGCTCTATTCTGGAAAGACTTCCACCTGTCCCTCCTCCACAAAATTTACCTCCTTCTCTCTGTTAGTTCTGTTACGAAGGTCCCATTATGATGTTAATCCTGTAAACAGTGGTCACCAAAAGAAGCCCAGGGAGTTCCCTTTCCCAGACTGACATCATAAGTTGTCACCGTAGGGTGAGCACTGCCTTTTATCCTTCTCAGATTTATTCTTCTGTTCAGCATTTAACCCAGTCTGGTGTAATTATATTTTACTTGTTTAGTGATTTGTCTGCCTTCATCTTCTAGAATAAAAGCTCCTTGAGAGCAAGGAATTTCTTTTTGAACTTGTTAGTATGTCTTAGGTCTAAACAGTTTCTAGCACATAGAAACTCTTACACATATTTAATGAATAAATGAATAAATGAATAAATGAATGCACCACTACACCTCATATTATCAACCAACCTGGAGGATGGCCGAAGACATTTCACTGACTTCTAACTAATATTCCTCTATATTTCCTCTCTGTTCTGAGAATACTATATACAAATTCTGTTATGACTTAGTTAAGCTTATTTAACTGTCTATTTACAAATCATCTCTTTTCAAAATACAAATTCTTTGAGAGGAATCATGTTTTATTTTTATACTGCCAGGCTTTTTGACAGAGACTTCCATGTATTTCTTACATTGATGAATAAATATATAAATGAGGAAAATGATATCTGAATGAATAAAAAAAAGCCCTCCTTCAATTTTTAGTAGTACTATAAAGATACACAATGATCTGGGGGAAAAAAGAATTTAAGATTACTTGCAGATAAAGGAATCCAGTATCTCTGAAACCTCTACTCCTTTGTCAACTTTCCCAAATCTTCTTTCTAACCAAATATTCTTAGATATCCAACGTGGCTCAGGTCACTTCAGCTTATTGTGTATGAAGCCTATTATTAGTATGAACATGTAAAAATGTAATACACACATGGACAAGGAAAAAAAGATGATATGAAACACTAATTCACTTTCAGGGTGGTCTTCTCAAGAAAAATACATAGCAAGTTTTGCAAATATAGTTGAAATTTTAAAATACAGCAAAATTTTAAAACCGTGTTGGTCATACCATGGTAATTTTTTGTTTAATAAATAAGTTAAGGTGTACAATATAAAACAACTATAGTATGCGCATGAAAACTACAGAATTTGTGAAAAATATTAGTTTACAGTACACTATAAACATTGTTGTTCCAAATTAGGACATACATATGAGTATCTACAGTGAAGACATTATTTTATTTGGCAAGCATATATCTCTCGCTCTACAGGTAACTCCCTTAGAGAGCATTAATAATACACATTTTAGGCCTGTTATTGTCATTGTCATGGTTGAGTGTCCTGAGCGTATTGCAAGAGTAAGCCACAAAACACTCAGAATCAGTCAGAAGTAATTTTACTATCCCTAAGATTTATGACTCTGCCAGATGGGAATTATACAGGAATAATTCAGAATGAAATAGGCAGTTTAAAAAATAGACTATTTGAATCCATTCTATATGTGAAGCAACCTAGGACTGTTTGAAACTCAAGCAAGATTTGTGAAGTATCTATTAGGTAACATAAATCCAGGGGATCTGGGCTAAAAGACTGTATTATTTGGAGAATATGGAAGTAGAGTTGACACATAGGAATTAGAAGTAAGGTTTTTATGTATTTCTTACTATCCTGAAAAAAGCCATTCAGATGTCCAGTCTCCTCCCAAATGTCTGATTGATGTGCAATCTCACCTAGATTGGGCATACAACCCCAAATTCCTTGAGAAAATAACCATAAATTGCTTAAAGTGATACTAATGTTTCCATTGTGGGAAACTATGTGTCCGTGTTGGGATAATCCATTTAATCTTAAATGGATTATACAAACAGAAGTAATAGAGCCTATAATTTTAATGTTCTATGTTAATCTTAAGAACAGTTTGTGTTTATGTTTATACATATGTAAAATTATAAATGCTGTTAATAGAAAATTACACATTAGAATGCCTAATAACTTAATTTTATGATTACAATGAAAATATCTAAGTAGATGAACATTTTATTTTAATGTGAGTTTTAAAAAATTATGAAATTTGATAACAGTATATATGTATATAATTATCACACTTATAAGGTTAATATAGTAGTCTTATAATCTATTAGATTTATAAGACTCATTTAGATACTTAGAAATATTTTATTTGTTAGGCAGTTGAAGTACCAAAGAAGAAACAATGATCATGTGAAATTTTGTAAAGGCAATTAAAAATTTTAAGAAAATTTTCTTCTTACAAAGGCTAACTTAAAGGTGGTTGTCAAAACTTGATAAATTTATTAAATAGAACTATAACATTTTTGAGTAAAAAATAAAAGCTTATGGATTAACAGGTTTTTAAATTTGAATATAAAGCAAATATTAATTTTAGATGTTAAAGTAGGTACAAATTTTACCTCCTGCACACTAAGCTACTCTCGAGGATACACACAAAAAATCTCCCAATGACAAAAATGAAAGTGAGATTTGGCAAACTTTATAATATATTCTATTGATAGCCCTAAAATGCTTATGAATTTTTCTAAACACCAGCTTCTTGACTATAACTAGTCAAGTTGCACCCCAACTACCTGATTCTTACAACTTGTAAACTGAAGAAATTGAATCTATAAAACAAAATATATGAGGAAAATTCTATGTATTTTCCTATACATAACTTACCCATTGGAAAGAAAAATGTAGCTATTAAAGATACAACTATTACTGAGCTACATTCTAAGAAAGGAACAGTCTTACCAGGAAAATAATCATTCATTGTTAATGGAACACCTAAATGGGTAGTGACATCGGCAAGATGGCCAAATGGCCATCCTTCATTTGTATAGCACCCTCAACATTACTGAACATCACTAATCTTCTGGGAAATGCAAATCAAAACCATGATGAGATATCCCCTCACATCTGTTAGAATGGCTGTGATCAGAAAGACAAGAGACAAGTGCTGGTGAGGGCATGTAGTTACGGGAAACCTTGTGTACCTCTGGTTGGAATGTAAGTTGTTACAACCACTTGGAGAACAGTATGGAGGTTCCTCAAAAAATTAAAAATAAAACTAATATGTAATCCAGCAATCCCACTTCTGGTTGTATATCAAAGGAAGTGAAATCACTGTCTCAAAGAGATATCTGCACTGCTGTCCTCATGTTCACTGCAGCATTATTCACAATAGCCAAAACATAGAAAATAACTATTTCCATCAACAGATGTAGGGATACAGAAGATATGAGACATACATGTTCATACAGATAGATGCCATTTGCAACAACATAGATATATCTTGAGTACCTTATGCTATGTGAAATAAGTCAGATAAAACGAATACTGTAAGATCCCATTTATATGTACAGTCAAAAGAAAAAAAGAAACCCAAAAGCTCAACTCAGAGAAACAGAGAATAGAATGGTAGTTTTCAGGGGCTTGAACATTTGGGAAATGGGAAGATCTTTGTCAAGGGTAGAAACTTCCAGTGGTAAGATGGATAAATTCTGGGAATCTAATGTACAGAACAGTGCTATGGTCAGAACTGCATTGTATATGTGAAAGTTGCTAAGAGAGTAGATCTTAAATGTTCTCACAACAAAATAATACTAGTTATGTGAGGTGATGGACACGTTAACTAACCTTTTGCAGTAATCATTTCACAATATACAACTGTACCAAACCATCACACTGTACACCACAAACTTACAAACTTATACATCAATTATATTTCAACAAAGCTGGGGGTGTGGAGAACACACCTGTATGGATTTCTGCATAGTTATAGAAAGTGATTTTTATCCTGTCCTGTTTCCTGCAAAGTATAGAAGGGGCTAGTAGCATCAGAATTCAATAAATTATTGTGAATGACAAGTATCAGACCTTCAGAGGATTAGAAAAAGTGGATGGAGGGAAGGAATATCAAATAAGCATGGCATCAGGCAGGACTGTGCGGAAGGGAGCAGTGAAAAAATTAACCTGTGATGGGGTTGGACAAGGTGCCGTGGCAAGTACATCCAAGAGGCCAAGATGAGTTGCTTGATCATTAGGTTTTAAGTTATGGCCTGTTCTGTGATATGCTAAAATGCACCTTGGTTATTTTTTAATACTTGGTGAAACACTTTTGCCCACATTAGCCTAAATCAATGGCCCTCGGGCATGAAGGAAAGGGGAGATTTTGTGTACTTAGAGACGTAAAGGTCAGAGAGGAGAATTTTACATAGCATGTAAAGTTAAGAATTCAATAGAAGCAAGAAATTGGATCAAGGTAAGATTCCTCAACCCATGCAAGATATTGCTTGGGAGGCTGGACTTACCTTAAGAGGTGGAGAGTGAACTCAAAGTCATTTGTTTGTGCTTAAAGACCACGTGGATAATAGATAACCGGAGACTGAGTGACATTCAGAGGACAAGCATATGGATTGCTTTTCTAAGTAACGAATGTAAGAGATACACAGTGGATCCTTCACCCCCTCCCCCACCCCCCCATTGAGGAATTGCTGAGAACGCATATCTAGTGCATCAGAGAAACCTACACTGGCCCACACTGTACTCTTTTCTTAGCCTGTTTCTGGCCCTTTATAAATTCTCTGCTATTAGCCTATGAAATCCCCTGGGGTCAGTTATCTCTCTGAAAAGTTGCCTGGAAAACACTTCTGCTCACTTTCTCAAGCTATGTTCCCTGTGTTCATATCCATGACGCTCCCCTTGATTTGGAAATTGGTTTGTGTTCCCTTCTCTAGGTAAATCTGCCTGTTTCCTTAATTTCAGTGTTATCTGTGGCTTTGGGTACAAAAAGTCATGTCAGCAAGATCTTCATCAAAGCCTTGCCTATTCCCTTCTTCTCCCCGCTGAAGGACACAATAAAGACATCATTTCCATGTTGCAGGAGAATCTCTTCTTTGTGTTGCTTGTGGCTCTCTTTGCCTCCCCTTCAGATGTCTACCTATTAAGACACATAAAACTGCTCTGCGAGTTTTTGCTTGCAATTTATTTTGTACCTAAAACTACAAACTCAGGGCAGACGAGTCAGACTGAGGGATTGAATTCTCAAAAATACATGAAAGCATTTGTCATGAATCATCAACGTTTATAAAAAGCACTTTCCAATCCCCTTTTCCCCAAAACATTCAAGGCCTCCGGCTAGAAAGGAGCAGGTTGGAAGAGTTGGCCATTCTTTGGCCATAGCCAAGGTTTCCAACCTTAACTCGTTCCCCTGCAAGTCTCCCCGAGTTCATTGTAATTAGTATTCATCCTCCAGCTGAGATGCTTTGGAGAAAAATGTGAGACAAATCGCAGGGTTTCTTATTAAAACCTACAGCCAAAATAGAGAATGTCATTAAATAAAAACTCCTACAGAAGTGTATGGGCTGGTAACTAACCCTTTCATTAAAAAAAAAAAAAAAAGGTAACTGAACCATGAAGAAGCATAATTATTAGTTGGTATCCTTGTTCCTTTTGTATAAGAACTTCACTAGCTGTGGAAAGAGGTGGAGATGACCTAGTAGGTTGAGTTTTTATTGAGAAGGAATCACAGATGGAGGGAGAGTCCCTGCCCCCTCCTTGATGCTCAGTGAACATAAAACCAACAGTATTTCTCTGGTGGAATGCAGCCTCCTGTCTAATTACAGTAACAGCCCTCTTAACAAGTAGAGACTCTACTTCCCTTTCTGGAGGTACTTGCTTAAGCTATTTTAAATTATTTAACAAATTATTTGCTGGCTTAAATCAATTTAAGAGTGTATATTTTTCTAGAGAATGAACTTAAGCCCAGCTGCATGAGAAACACTGTTATGCAGACAGAATCCAAAGATTGGGCCTCTCAGTTACTGACTCAAACCAAAACAAATTCCTATATCCAAGCTTCACTGTTCTATAATGATGAAAATACCTGTGGATGTTGCCATGGTTATGTGTCATTAGTGTTGGGTCCCTTCCTAGCCCAGTGAGAGAAAGATCCCTCAAGTCCTTTTCTCCCACCTAAAATAAACCATAAGAGTGAAGAGAATATGTACTTCTTTGCCTCTTCATCCACCTTGCCCTACTTTCAGTTCCCACAGGTAAGAGATTTCAGTGGTATTACATAATTTTCACTTGGTCCTAGAAGAAGCAAATAAACATACATGTATATCTATATATGCCAGACAAAATGCTAAGTAAGCACTTCTGCACACTTTGCCTTTTAAAATGATTTTAACTTCTCTGCAGGCTGTCATTACCCCATTTGACTAGTCTTGAAACGGAGGCTTAATGAAAGTGAAGGATTATTTGCCAAAGGTCAAATGTCTCATATGAGACAGAATTAGGATTTAGAGCTTCCCTTGGGTAGTTTGATAAGTTATTGAATTGGGATTTTCTTGAGAGAAATAAGATATTGCTTTTATTGTGCACTGAAGTACACAGAAAGCAATCAGCAAATGGTGGTGCAATAAATCCCAAGTCATTACTTAATTTTGCACTACTTAGCCATCTCTTGTTCCTAATCTGCCTTCTGCCACCCAGTGGCAGTTCTGTGTAGAGTGAGAGTTAGAACATTCAGGATGAAAGTTTGTAAAATTACCACGTGGCATATTCCAAGAAATCCTCTTTTTAATTTGGATCAGGTAAATCCTTGAGGACTCAATATATCACTTACAGTAATCATGGGAGGTAGCCAGTAACAACCGAGAGCATTTACGGGGGCAAGTCAGATACAATGTAAAATAGTTTTCAAAAACCATTGTCTAGCCTGATGAGATCTTTATACACTGTCCACGTTTACATTGACCACTTATAAATTTCTACCATCTACCAACAGAGGTGAATATCTGAAGATGTCTCTCTTAGGTACTACTGAAAACAAGAGATATAAACACTTGAAAAAGGCATTTCTAGAGCAGAGGTAACATAATCGTCAGTGAATATTATTTTCTCCTTTCTTTTTCTCTCTTTGCAAGAAGGGATAACCAAATTATCCCACGGAATAAAACAGAGACAAATCCAACTGGAGCTCACCAGGCAAGGCACAAAAATTTAGGTATTCTTCTGCCCCCATGTTCCCTGCGGAGTCGGGTGTGGTTTCTCCTAATCAATTAAAAGCACAGGGCCAGGCTACATGATGCCAAATTACAGAGGAGTACAATCCCCTTTCCACAACATCTTTTGGCAGCAATTTCCAAGAACTCACATTGGAAAATTAATAATTCATTCTAGCTACATACAATTCTTATGTTTTTTTTCTCTCATAGTATTTCTTTGGATTTGACAGTTAGAAAAAGGATTTGAGTGGGTTCCAGGATGTACATTTTGGTGAAGATGTTTTCCATGCTTATAAATTTCATGTTCAGTAGATGAAGAATTTAAGAACTTAGCAGTCTAGTTATGAACATATAAATAATATGTAGATATTATTGACCAAGAAGAGGAAGATTTTTTTTTTTTACTGAAAGGAGCTAAATGTAACTTCTTAGAATACTTTCACTTTCTTAAGAATGTGCATTTCAAAAAATTCTTGCACCACACTGATTACACCAAATAATCACGCTTCCCCACCTTGAGGTGCCACCACTATTGTTTCTGCTAAGGACAAAAGAGAAAATTGACTGTATCTTTTCCAAGGCAGCTGGCAATAGGACTATAGTTACCTTTTATTTCTTTCCATTTTTAAAATAGCACAAACCACAGGAGCAGCCTGACCAGTTAACCTGCCTTCACAATTGCAGGGCAGTGACGATCGCATGTCTTCAGGGCTGGCACTGCCTTCCCCAGTTCCATTCAGCAAAGGTGCCACCTTCTAAGTAAAATGACACTTACACACTGCAGTCATTATAAGACAAATGCAGTTCCCAGGAATTGGAAACACTTTGCTGTCAGCTTCCTGGCTCCGCATGTCCCCAGCCTTATGATTGTCTCACAGCTGCAAATGTTGGAGGCTGCTGCTCTTCAGTTAACGCTCAGCTAGGGCTTCTCTGAGGTACTGAAGACTGGATGCTGGGTGAATTTCTCCTTTACTGTCACATCCGTCTCTCCAAATGAAAGAAGAAAAAGGGGAAAATCTGTGGCCTAGACTATTTCCTACTCTCAGGTTTTTGAAAGGTCCTCTGTAGCCACGTGGTAGCCTTGGTATTTTGAATGAATCAACCCCACACCTAAGAGACTTGTGAGACAGGGTTCAGCCTTTCATGTGGACATTTGTGACAAGATGAGTGTTTCTCTCCTTGATTTTTATTGTAATTGTAAAGAGGACGACACTAGGATTCAGGAGACGGATTCTACTTCTAACTCCATCACAAATCATTAAACTTCTCTGGACTTCACTTTGTCTCTAAAGTGGGGTGTTTAGGTTAGACGGTCTTTAAGGTTCCCTTCATCGTCAAATTTCTGTGATTTTTATAGGCTTGTTAATTCACTTCTAGCCAGTGACATCATGAGGTGCAAATAATCATCATCACCTCAATTAATTATTAATTAATATTGTAAATTATTTTCTCCCCACACAGACATATACCCACTTAAGGACAATGAGAACTGTCATCACCGAACATCTACTAAAATGTCAAACACTATTTTATATTATCTCATTAAATCCTCATGCAAATTTTCAGAAATTTTATTACTGTATCAATCTTTCAAGTAAAGAAACTAATAGCATATTAAAAATTTGGGTAACTTTCTCTACTAGTAAATAGCAGAGTTTTGGGACTACAAAGTCATGTTTGTTCTAAATTTTTGTTGTGCTTCTTACTGCACATCCATTTACCTCACTCACTGGTTAAAAAGTCCTCTCTCTTTTTTTTTTAAAGATTACTCTTTAATAATTTATTGAATGACCTCTGTGTGTCAGGCTCTATTCTAGATACTGAATATATAGATCCTGCCATCACAGAGCTTATGTTATAGTAGAGAGGGATGAGATATACAATAAAAATGATGAGTAAATATGTATCCACCATGCATTCGATAGTAATAAACGACAAGAGGAATAAATCACAGTAGAAAGATTGAGAATCATCAAGTGTTGATGGGAGTGAGGGGCACTTGTTTGAATGGAGTGGCAAGAAGATTTTCATTATGGAGGTGGTATCTGAGGAAAAGCTAACATGGGGAAGGGAATAAGCAATACAGATAACTTGAGGGGCAGTGTTATAAGCAGAGGGAACAGTGGATACACAGATCCTGAAATAAGTGTCCCTAGAGTATGTGAGGAACAAGCAGTGAGGACAAGGAGACTGGAATGTGGGAAGGAGACATAAAGTAGAAGATAACCGCACAGAGGTAGTAAAGTGGTGGGTGATGATAGGAACAGATTAGATGGGGTCTTGTAGGCCATTAGAAAGTCCTTGCCTTTAATTTTGAGTGAGGCACGAAGACATCTGAGGGCTCTGAGGAAAGGAAGAACCTATTTAATCTGTCTTAAAAGTAGAATGTAGAGGAGTACAAAGAGGGGAAAACAATTAAGGGCAGACAGTAGTGATAAAGATCTAGAAGAGAGAGGATATTGGCTTACACTAGGTCTACAGTGGTGGCTAGGGATAGTAATAAGTGGCAAGATTCTAGGTATTTGAAGGTGGATCCCACAGGCCTGCCTGATGATAGGCAAGGGGTAAGAATAAAGAGAAGAATTAAGGAGGGGCCCATGGTTTTGACTGGAGAAACTCTAAGTTGGTAGTTACTTTTCATTGAGATAGAAAAGGCTTTGGAGGAGCATATGGGAGCAAACATTAGGAGTTTGGGGCACTGAATACTTAAATGTTTAAAATTTGATTTGAAGTTTGGCTTGACTACCAAATACCTGTGAAGTCATTCAGTAAGTGAGTTTAGAGTAGAAGTCTGAGATGGAGATACAAAAGTTTTAAAAGTCAGCATAGACAAGGTACTTAAGGTTTTTGAAAATGAAAAAAATTTGATGGATATAAGTGTAAATAGGGAAAAACAGTAGTTCCAAGAACCAATGCTGATATATTCCAATATTTAGGAAATGAAGATAAGGGGGAGAACCATCAAAAGATTATGAAAACTACCAGCTGAAAGATAAGTGGAAAACCAGAATCTGTAGTTTCCTGGAAGTCAAGAAGGAAGGAAATCATTCAAAAATGAGGGAACAATTAATTTTGCCAAATACCAGTGATAGATCACGTAATATGCCATTTCGGAATTTACTATTTGATTCAGAAATGTGAAGATCATTGGTAACAAGGATATTGATAGAGACAAAAACAAAAACAAAAGTTGATTTGATTGGACTTAGGAGAACATGAAATGAGAGAAATTGAGACTATAAGACCAGACAATTCTTCTGAGGAATTTTGCTCTAAAGGGAAGGAGAAAATGGGGTGGTAGCAGGCTGGCACGGGACCCTTCTAAGAATAATAAACATGGTTAATAATAGATATCACCTGAAATTACTTTCTTGGCATAGTAAAGAAACAATATGATGGGTGTTAACATCCAAAATATATAAAATATATAGAAAATTTACAACCACAGGATATCATTAAATATTGGTGATTTTAGATCAATGGAACAGAATAGAGAGCCCAGATATAAACCCATGCACATATGGTAAATTAATATATGACCAAGGAGGCAAGAATATATAATGGGGAAAGGACAGTCTCTTCAACAACTGGTATTGGGAAAACTGCACTGCTACATGCAAGAGAATGAAACTGGATTACTATCTTAACTCCATACAAAAAAGTAAATTATAAATGGATCAAAGACCTAAATTTAAGACATGAAACCATAAAACTCTTAGAAGAAAACAGAAAAAAATTTTTGAACGTAAGTATAAGCAATTATTTTCTGGACAAATCTCCCCAAGGGAAACAGAATAAAAAATGAACAAGTGGGACCACATCAAACTAAAGAGCTTGCAAAGGATGCCATCAGCAGAACAGAAAGGCAGCCTACAGTATGGGAGAATACATTCACAAATGATTTATATGATAAGGGGTTAATATCTAAAATATATAAAGAACTCATATAATTCAACACCAAAAATATATATATATATATAGCCTGATTAAAAATTGCTGGAGGACCTGAACAGACATTTTTTCCAAAGAAAAAATACAGATGACCAACAGGCATGTGAAAAGGTGCTCCACATCCCTAATAAACAGGGAAATGGAAATCAAAACCACATGAAGATATCACCTCACAAGGCCAGTCAGAATGGCCACTATCCAAAAGATAAGAAATAACAAGTGTTGGCAAGGATGTGGAGAAAAAGGATGTAGATTGATGCAGCCACTGTGGAAAGCAGTATGGAGGTTCCTCAAAATCTAAAAATAGAAATACTATATAACCCAGTTATTCCACTTCCAGGAATGTACCTAAAGAAAACAAAATTTCTGATTTGAAAAAATATATGCACCCCTATGTTTATTGCCACTTTTACAGTAGCCAAGATATGCAAGCAACTAAAGTGTCCATCAACAGATGAATGGATGAAGAAGAGGTGGTTCATATATACAAGGGAATATTATTCAGCCATAAAAATAAAGAAATCCTGCCATTTGTGACAACATGGCTGGACCTAGAGGGTATTATGGTAAGTGAAATAATCCAAGTGGAGAAAGACAAATACCATATGATTTCACTGGTATATGGATTCTAAAAACAAAATGAAATAAACAAAACAGCAGGTGACTCAGACGCTGAGAAGTGTCTGGTAGTTACCCTGGGGAAGGGGTTGGGGTGGGTGAATAGGGAGCATGAGAGGGATAAAGAGGCCCAAAAATTCTCAGTCATAATAGAAGTTGGTCACAGGGATGGCAGTACAGCATGCAGAAAGTAGCCAATACTCTGTAACATCTTCCTATGTTGACAGATAGTAACTGCAGTACTTGGGATGAGGATTTAATAACCTGTGTAATTGTTGAACCACTGTGTTGTATACTTGAAACCAATATAAGCTTGTGTATCAACTGTACTTCAATTTAAAAAAAAGAAACAATAGATTAAGGTGGATAAACCTCATCAGTTCACTCAATAAATACTGAATGCCTTCTTTGTGTCAAGTGTTGGTCTAAGGTTCTGGGTGCACAGCAGCGAACCTTCAGAAAAGGTCTTTGTTTACAAAGTAAAAAGCTCTGTGTAGAAAACTGAAGCAAAGTTTGCATAAAAGGAAGAATGACTAATGGCTACTAGAGATAGCATATTCAGAAATGCAGTTTCAAAGATACCTAAGACTGCGCTTGAGTTCCATATTTCTTTAGAAGGATTCACAGTACTCAGAAAAGCCATTATATCTATGGCCGCAGTTTATTGCCACAAAAAGACACTGACTAAAATCAGCAAAGGGAAATTCGCACAGAGCAGAGTGCAGGAGAACAGAGTGCAGGTTTGTGGTTGTCCTCTTCCAGCGGAGTCATGCAGACAGTTGCTATTACCAGCAACAGTGGGTGGCAATATTTATGGAGTATTCCCAGTCAGGGAAGCTCACACAAGCCTTGATGTCCAGTATTTTAACGGGGGTCAGTCACATAGCATGGCTGCCCGCCTGCATGGCTGACCTTACTTAGTCTCCAGCCCCTGCAGAGGTCAAGCTGATACCTCCTGGCCCAAGGCCACCAGCATAAATAACATTGTTAAAATAAAGTGTCTGATGTGGCCCAAGACCTCAGATAAAGAAACATGTAAAAAGCAAAATATTCCAAGGGTTTGGAGGTTTGCCTCACAGGAGCAGGTTGAGAGGATCAAACCTTTCTTTGGTAGACATTCTCTCACAATGTAATGTAGAATTTTAATGTTTTCATATAAATATTCATATCCCAAAAAACTATTGTAATCTTTAAGAAAATCTGGTATTGTCTTACTTAAGCAACTCTCTTAGCTTCCAGAAGCTCATGCAGAATTTCTGAATATTTTAGCAGTTTAATCTTATTTTCCTTTCTCTTCCTTTGGCTAAAAAACTGTTTGGTGGTTTTACATTATTTGATTTCAAGAAGGCTCTGGGCTGAATCAACTGTGTCCAAACTGGTAAACAAATTATTTTTAATTACTGAGCAGCTTGAAATAATTTAACAATTTTCATTCAGATGATGAAAAAGATGGAATACATTTTGTGACAGCTGAAAACTACTACATATCAGAAAATCTGAGAACAAAAATAATCTTTAACAGACGTGAGAATATTGAATTTCAAACACATTTTTTCTGATCATAGAAATAAATATTTCAAGTTGTAAAAAATAAGCATTTATGGCCCCAAAAGAGATGACTAAAATGCACGAAATAAACAACCTTCAAATCTAACCTGTAACTATTGCAACAGTGTTTTAGGAAACTCCTAAAAATACTCACCATAGCAACCCACATATATTTTACTGCATATAGCCTGAAATTCTTGGGTTTGCCATATTACTTTCAGCAATAACAAAGAAACAAAATGTGGTAGTTACATAATTCACACACGTGCCATTCCAGTCCTGAAACAGAGCACCTATTTTAAACTTTGCCTACAAACACATGCTCAGAAGTCAAATATGAGGGGAAAGGTAATAACTCTTATTATTTTTAAATAATTGTGTTTAGGGAGAAAATATCAGTTTGTTATAGCTTTGGAGTCTGTTAATTTGGGGGAAGGAAAGAATTGGAGGACAGAGATTGGGTAATAGAACCTGGAACTATGCTATATTTTCAAGGCTTCTTCATTAATGCCCCTTGCTCTTTATTTCTAAGGATCTGTCTTTCATCAGATCTGTAAGTCAGTAAAAGAAAGATAAACATTAATTTAATATTTACTATTTGCTAGATAGCACTAAGTATACATTTTAGCATTACTCAATGGGTTTTTTTAAAAAAATGATGCTATTATTATGGTCATTTTACTGAGAAAGAAATGAGAATTAGAGACTGGATAACCTGACTAAAGATAGGGTTAGTAAGACACAGGAATGAAACCTAAACCTAGATTCATCCCAGAATACCATTTGAAATTGTGAAGATATTTCTGTCAATGGTAGAGATCCCAAGAGTCATAGCAGCGAAGGTCTCCTACAAGTCCGGCGAATACTGAATGTAATTGTACTTTAGAAAACAATCACTGCAACAAAATAAGTCCTTACTGAGCATTAGGACTCCTTGGTGCTGGGATACAGACAAGGAAATATCCTTGAGGGATACACAGTCTAGTCAAAAAGAAAAGATTCTCAAATCAGTGACTATAATCCACTTTGATTGGTGGTGTAAACAAAGAGTTGTGGAATGTAAAGCGAGAACTGTGTTGCAGTTGGAGGGGAAAGGGGGTAAGATGGAAGCTGTGCTTAAAACATGAACTCTTCAGGGAGGCCAACTCTGGAAGAATATTCCAGGAAAAAAATGGTAAATATAAAGAAAGGCAAAGAAGCATGTAAGATTGGTGTCTGGTTAAGGAAGGAAGAATTGACTGGTTTGACCAGAGCATGACATGTGCAAGCGAATTTAAGAGAAGATAAGACTAAGAGCAGAATATTAGGATCAGATTGTCTATTTTAAGAAATCTGGAATTTATTGCATAGTCAAAAGATAACCACTGAGAGGGAATGTATGAATAAATATCTGCATATCTGAGTTTTTTAAATGATTGTTTTTTATGACTTGAGGAGTGGAACGATTTCTCACTGGAGTGAGAAATATCTTACCTTGGGGTAAGATAAATACCTTGATGGGTCACTTTGAATGTGAAAGATGTAAGATGCTCTCTCTTTCTCCTACCCCCCTCCACTGGGACATGGTTTGCAAAGAGACCATAAAGCAACGGTATGTAAGCTTGACTGCATCATAAATTTACAGGAACACCCGAGTACAGAAGAAGGAATGAGAGAAGAACAAGGACTTTGCAGCATCATCCTGAGTAGGCCTAGAGCCAAAATCACTGGTAAGACCATTTTGAGCAATGAGAATGTCTGAAAATATATTCTTATAGCAGAAGCTAACATTCAGTCTTGTTTGGTACTCCATTGTAATTTTTTCCCATTACCTCAAACTTTGGTGAAAATTTACATGTACGTTTGTGTAGGTGTACTTGGCAAAAAGCACTGAAGAGGGACTGTGTGCCATATCACAGTGGTATATGTCAGAGAGGAAAACAACAGGGGAGAAAAAAGCCCTGACTTCTCAATGGGTTTTGGCATCCATGAGATGTGCAAAATACAGGATAGAAAAAAATATAAGTTTGCATTGCCACACAAATTTGCAGACATCTGTAACCAGGAAAGATACTGGTTTCCCAATGACACTCAGGGTAGGGATTTTTAAGAAAATTTCATTTAAATACCATAGGACATTGACAATGAGGAAAGTAGTGTGACAACTAGGTAAGTGGTTCTTAAAGTATCCTATTAGGTGATGATAGTGACTTGGGTTAAGGTGTTGGCAGTGGAGATGGAGAACATTAGTTAAGAATAAGGTAACTTGTGCAGGTAAAATCAGAAGGACTTGTCAATATTTTAGAATAAAAATTTTAGAGACTTTTTTCCTGAACAACGGGATAGATGGTAGAGGCAGAGAAGTGTGGAGAGAAATAAATCAGTAGGATTAAGGTAAGAGTTCTGTTTGGCTATGTTGAATTTGAAATGTATATTAGACAACTAAATAGAAAATATTTATTTTTTTAAAGAGGAAGTGCATGACAAGATTTATTTACTGTATTTCTACGACTGAGTAAGGGATTCCAAATAAAAAGATACTGTCATAATTGAGGGAGGAGATTTAAAAAGACTGAACTAATACAGTTAAGATCTTGTAAAGAAGATGTATGTGGAAGTTCTTTAGGAAGCTGAGTGATCAATGTTCTCTGAGAAGAAGTCATGGAAAAGATTATACTAGATCTCTCTTTTCCTTGATTTACTGAATGGTTAGGAGTGAAAGCAGTAAATGGGAATCAAGCATGCTCTCTAGTAAAGGCATAAAGAATAAAGAGGACTTTTTGGTCACCAAACACAGTGTAGTGGAAGAAGAAAATTGACCTATATAAACAAAGTTGTCAATATAAAGCATAGCTGTGATGCTGATGGACTGACTGCAGTGGGGTGTGGGGGGACTTGATAATATGGGTGAATGTACTGACCACAATGTTGCTCATGTGAAACCTTCATAAGATTGTGTATCAAAGATACCTTAATAAAAAAAAAGAATAGATGTATATGTATAAATGGAAGACAAGTAAATGGAGGTATGTTTTAATGTATATTTTGAAAATTGTTATTATTTGTCCACTCCCACAATGCAATGACAACAATTTCCAACTGATTCCAATTCGGAATGGGATTTCCTGGCTTCTGAGAGCCAGAAGAAAAGAAGAGGAATTTTTTGAAAGTTAACATTTTACAGAAGTGCAATATTTACACAGAATGACATTGACAAAAGGGGATCTGGCAAAATTTTTAAGTTAATAACTAAAGAAAGAAATTGATAGTGGTGATAATAATAGAATAAGTATGAGCAAGACTATTCTAAGGGCTCTGCAAACATTTTATCACTTAATCTTTGCAACAATCCTATTAGATAGACACTTTTTTTTTCATTTTGCAGAGAGGAAGGAGACAGAGAGGTCAAGGAACTTGCCCAACTTCACACAACTAATAAGCAACAGAATTGGGTTTTAAGCTCAGGCAATTTATTTCCATTAGTCTATCCTACCTAACAGATTATGATATATAAATTTCAAAATAGAATTATCTGAACATCAAAGCAGTGATACCAGCTTTTGGGAAAATTAAAGCCTTTAAATATTTTTTTCAAGTTGACAATTTGTCGTGGTCATAATGAGAAAGTCATATGTGAAGATACAGTCATTTTCTACTATGTTATAATTCTGTAAAAGAATTACACAAACATACAAATATTCCTTTTTTCCAATTATGATAGATAGTAATTTGAGTGTTTACTATGAATCATAAAATATTCTAAGTACTTAATATATCAACTCTCACTTTTATAACAACCTGAAAGGCAAGGCATTGGCTATTGACAGAGGCACAGAGGAATTGTCATCTGGTAGAAAGGGATGGAGTTGAAATTTGAATCCAGGCTGTGTGACTTCATTTCCCTAACACTTCTAAGCTATTTGGCTTTCATTTTGTTTATAGAAATCCCATCCGTCTTTCTGGTTTTAATTATTTTTTGTTATAAATATTTATTATAATGTGAATTCATTGCAGTTTCAGATAATAGGAATTTTCTCCATCTCTTTTAGATTTGTCAGTATTATCATAATACAATAAAGGTAAAGTTATCACAATCGCTAGCATTAGCAAAATTCAATTTAGTTAATTTGCTGTGGAGAAAGTGATTTGAGTTGGTGATATTTTTCTCATTTCTTTGGTGTACATATATTAATTTCTTTACCATGTTTTTTTAACTGGTTATGATTTATTTGTGGTGGTGTGATATTCTGAAAGTTAGACCTTTCAGATAGAACTAGCAGGATTCTAGCTTATAACAGAGGTTAATGTATCATTAGGTAATAATTCTTCAGAAAATAAAAAAATTGTTCCTACTATTCAACCATGATTTAAGCCACGTTAACTCAAACATTGACACTCTGATGATTAGTAGTCATCAAAAGTTGACTGAAGGCTGAAATATTTCTAAATACCATGTATAGTTTTCAAACATATGTACATATTTCTATTTTTTACTCGTGCAAAGATATCTGTATGTATTTAGGACACACTTATAAACAGACACATATAAATGTGTGGGGGGGGTACATTAAATAACATCATTTAATGTGCTGTAGTGTTACATACTTTCATCTTTAATTTCATCCTTCAAAGTTCTATGCTACAATGGCAATCTATACATAAATAGTGTTAAAAGGCAGATTTTTCCCTTTTTCTGTACATACCCGGTATTTAAATGTCTGATGTATTGCTAAGCATCTTATCTTCTTAAAAAGAAAAGAAAAACTTGCAGGTGATTACATTTACAGTATAATAAGGGCTTAAAGCAAATGAGGAAATTTTAATAAGAAATATTAATCTTCCTAAACATTCTTTATACAAATCAAAACTGTGATGTAAGGTAATGTAACCTCTAAACAGAAAGTTTTCAACTTAAATATGTTATGATACACTCTATCATTAAAGTGAGGTGCCAACTTTAGTTTCTGGACAAGATAGAACAAAGGGGCTAGGACTCACTCAGCCCCTGGGCAACCAAAAGGGAAAAAATGGATGAAATTTGAAGAAACAAGTTTTCAAACATTGTACATTAAGCATCACAGGACAGAGATCTCTGAGAGAGGAGAAACAAAGCAGATGGACCCAGTGACAGCCCCAATTTACTCTCTGGAAAGAGATTCCAAACCACCACACAGAGAAGGGGAGTCCAAACAGGGCACAGCGGTCTGCCAGGGCCGAGGGACAAGGCATATTAATCCATGGAGGCCAAAGTGGCCAGAGTTCATGGAGCAAAATGTCAAGAAGGAGAGAGCTACCAAAACAGAGGACTCGAGAGATCAGAAGACCCACATACACACTTCCAGTCTTCAGCTGTGTACTTATCAATGAATGCATGTACTAGACCAGGACTGGAACCACCCAAAAAAGATCAGAGGAAGAAATTCCTGTGGCTCACAGAGAGCCAGAAATTGTTCATTTCTACTAGCCAGAGTGAAAAGCATACCAGTTAATCATTATCAGGCAATTACCTGGTATTTCTTCAAAGTGAGGCAAAATTAGACCTAAACTAAAAGCTGCTTTGGCATCACTTAAAGCATAAGACCAAAACTTTAAAGGTTAAACCTGTTTCAGTGTAACTTAACTAAATGTCATAAAAAGGTTCAAGAATATTTAAATGAAGTTTTTAAAAGTCTAGTTCCTGACTGGTAAAATTCGCAATGTAGTACATATAGTAAAACTCACTAGACATGTAAAAAGCTGGAAAATCTGATCTATGGAAAAGAAAAAATTATTAAAAAGATATAGACGTGGAAATGACACATATAAAGAATTTGTAAAGAAGAACATTAAAACAAATTATAACTTCCATGAGAATGTAGACAAGGTATTGAACATTTATTTTTATTTCATCCCTTTTTTTTGCAAAATAATATATCATTATATGGATGTAACACATTGTATTTATTCATTCATCAGCTGATGGCCATTTGGCATGTTTCCCACTCTTGGTTATTATGAATAATGTTTCTATGAATATCTTTGTATGAAATTTTGTATAGATGTGTGTTGTCAATTCTCTTAAATATCTATCTAAGAGTAGTATTATTGGGTCATTCTGTAACTCAGTTGTTAACATTTTGAAGAAATGCCAAAATATTTTGAAAGTGGCTACACCATTTTACATTCCCGTGAGTGATATATGTGTTCTAATTTTCCTATATCCTTGGCAACCTCTGTTGTTCTCTTTTTTATTATAGCTGTCCCAGTAAGTGTTAAGTGGTAGATCACTGTCATTTAGATTTGCATTTCCCTTTTCATGTGCTTTTTGTATTTCATCTTTTCATGTGTTTTTTGGCCATTTATATATCTTATTTGGAGAAAAACATATATACAAATCCTTTGCCCATTTTAGAATTGTGACATTTGTCTTTTAATTATTGAGTTGTATGTATTTTTTATGTATTCTGAACCCAGTTTCAGGTATTTTCTCACATTCCCAGATTGTATTGCCACTTTCTTGATTGTATCATTTTTCAGCACAAAGTGTTTAAATTTGGATATAGTGTGATTTATTTTTTTTTTGTTGCTGTTACTTGTGCTTTTGATGCATATCTAGGAACCCATTACCTAATCTTTTAGGGTTTTAACTCTTAAATTTAGGCCTGTTCCTCATTCTAGTTCATTTTTGTATATAGTGCAGGAAAGGAAGGGATCCTCTTCATCCTTCCCATGCGAATATCTATCTAGCTGTGCCAGGACCATTTATTGAAAAGAATATTCTTTCTCCTTTCAGTTCTCTTGATATCCATGCAAATATCAATTTACTGTAGTGTAAGGGTTTATTTATGGACTTTAAATTCTATTCCACTGATCTATATGTCTGTCTTGCCAATGGGATTCAGCCTCAGGCAACTTCATATGGATTCAGTAAGACTGAGGAATGACAATGGAATATTCTTGGGGTAAAAGGGTTTATTACTCTAGCTTGTTCTCCCAGCAGTAGGTCAAGTATGAGAATCATGTCTGCATCCAACAGTCTGCAGCTCTGTAATTCTCCTTCTCTGCCTCTGTCCAGAGCACTGGGCAGAGCTCCTTATATAGTGACTCAGTCAATAATAGCTTATTGCCTGCAAGTGTGGAAACAGTAGCCTAGCAGCAGGCCAGTTACATCATCAAGTAGGTTAGGGTCAGGGGAGGATCCTGGCCATAGGAACTTCCATTTTCCCATACTCCACCCCTCCAGGATTCTCACCTTACAATCTATACACTCTCAGTCTTCTGCAGTGGTTCCTGTGAGAGAAAGCTGGAGCATTGTAACCAGATTCCACAACAGCAACAGAGGATAACAACAACAGAGAGATAATCACAGAAATTCTGATACAACAAAATTTTGATACAGGTAACAAAAATTATAATAATACTTAAGCCTGAGAACTTTAGTTCAGCTATATTCAAAACCAGTTCTACTCAGATGAGTTCGTGGCTCACACTCAGTTAGTGGTATGGATAGGGAGCTCCATGCACCCCAGTGAGTAGTAGTTTTTTTTTGCTAGGGTGTGTATCCTACCTACAAAGACCTTAAGGGTGATAAGACACATGTTTTAATGACACTAACATAGGCAAATCTTGTCTATCAGGTAGGATGCGTGCAAGAGAGTGGTCCTGTGATTGGACTGTAGCAGGAAGTGGGTCCCATCCAGGTCTAGTATACCATACCTTTACCCCTCTACATACAGGGGTCTGTATATAGTGCTACTGGAGGTGCATGCACTGGCCATGGTGATAAAACAAAACTCCCCAGTAAGATTCTCCTATACCTTCTGGACCTTTAAAATATACTACTGTGATCTTTGGGGCCACTCTGCTGTTACTCCAGGAATACACATGAGGCCATCTTCCAGGCTTTGTCCCCAAGGTTCCAGAAGAGCCAGCCATCGTTGGTCCATGTGTCAAAATGTCCGAGGCCACCTCCACTCAATGGAGTCTCCAGGGTCTAGTGTAGTTGTTGCTGGCAGCAAAATATTCTTATGGTGGCCAAACCTTGGCTTCAATGATTCCTCCTTGGTTTGTACTTGCAGTTGTACGGGGGAGACAGCAATATGAGTTTTAGCATGTTAACAGGGCTCAGTGCTTCCTTTTGGGGTTTCTCATTGAAATGCCGTAGCACTGTCCATAAGTGGACTGACCATCCTCTTAGATTATTGGTGTCTGACTTAAGTCCAGATTTTAACAAACCATTATACTCTCTATCATGCCTGCCATGGTAGTATTGTATGGCACATGAAACTTTCATTTGATTCCTAACTGTTGCACCCATTCCTGTAGTGCCTTGATCACTCTCAGTTACCTGTGGTCAGCCACAGGCTGCAGAAAGACACTTAAGGCCTCTTTGGATTGTCTGTTGGTCTGCACAATGTGTAGGAAAACCAACCAGAAGTCCAGGAGCTGTGTCTACACAAGTCATGGCATATTTGCACCCTTCTGACAAGGGCAGAGACCCAATATAGTCTTTCTGCCACCTTAGCTATCGTTCCATGTTGCTGTGGAACTCAGTGTAAGTCCCTTTTAAAGCATATGATGCACTCCTGCTGGTCTCTGTTGACTTCTTCAAAGGTCAGAGGCAAACCCCACGGATGGGCTACAGCCCACATTGTCTTTTGCCCCACATGCAACAAACACTGATGTAACCTGGGCCACCTCAGAGGCGAGCTTTCCTTCTAACCAACACACCTGGGCCAATTCATCTGCTTCATCATTTCCTGGGGAGGCCAGTGACAAATGGCGTGTCACATGATATACTGTAACTGTTTTAGTCTGACCAGAGGCCCATTGGTCTTGCCACAGTTCTTGCCCCCAAAGGGGTCAGTGACCAACCAACCAGTTGGCATGGTACCATGTCAGTAGCCACAGGGTCAAGCCCCAATAGACAGCCCAGCTGTCAGTGCAGTACATGAACATCCTGCTTACAGGGCCTTGATGGGTCTATCACACTCAAGGCCTGCATGGCCTTAACTGCCCATTTTGCTGTAGTAAATAAAGGCAGATGCACATGTATCATCCCAGTCCCACCTGATGCTCTTTCATATCAAATGGTATAAGGAGTTCAGTATTTGTGCTTTCAACACTCTCCAGCAGTCTAGAAGACTCAAAAACTCCTGTAACAATGCCACAATTGTAGGGGTAGAAAAGGCCTGGACTTTATCAGTGACTGATTCTGGTATAACTTTAGTCTTACCAGGCCAGACAACCCCCACAAATTTGACTGACACACCAGGTCCCTGAAGTTTGGTGCTGTTCACAGCCCTTCCTTTCTCCTGTAGATGTTGCAGCAATCTAGTGCTGCACCTTCTAGATCTGAAAGATATTCAGATGTGACCATGATATCATCAATATAATGGTACAGCCACACTATTGGCAGTTTCTCCCATCCTGCCAGGTCCTGGGCTACAAGTCCATTACAGACTGTGGGGCTGTGGTGGTATCCCTGTGGAAGGATGGTGAAAGTCCATTGCCATCCTTCCCATGTGAAGGCAAACTGTTCCTGTCTTTCCTGTTGTATGTCAATGGAAAAGAAGGCATTAACAAGATCTACAACATAATGGTATGTTCCTAGTTCGTGACTGAGAGTATCCATGAGGCCTGCAATAGAGGGGACAGCTGCATGCATGGAGAATTGGCTTTATTCAACTCTCTGTAATCCATGGTTGTACTCCAGGAGCCATCCCGCTTTTTTACTGGCCACACTGGGGAACGGAAAGGACTATGGGTGGGCTTTATAATAATACTCAGCTTTTCCAGTTCCTGGAGGGTTTCTCCAGTTTCTTTATTCCCTCCAGGCAATTTGTATTATTTGGTAATATCACCCACTGAGACACAAGCAAAACTATGGGCAGGTGCTTAGCATGTCCCTTCAGAACTGCCTTCACCACATGTATCATCAGTCTGAACTTCCCTGTGGTGGTCTGCAACCATAGGCCCTACAGGATATCTATCCCCAAAATATATTTGGAGATGGGAGAGAGATACACAGTATATTCCTTTGGGGATGGACACCCCATTCCATTCCCAAAGGGATTTGGGCTTGTTTCACTATGACACACTTACCCCCATATCCATTTGTAATAGTGGAGATCCCAGCAAACTGCTTAGGGTTGCCATAAACCAGTGAACATTCAGCCCCTGTGTCCACTAGAGCCAGGACACATTGTATGTTCACTGGGGACTAATGGATAGATATAGATATTTCAACATGTGGCCTCTGGTCCCCCCCTGGTCCCTCAGGGCAGATACCTTGACCTTCTCCTCAATCAAACTGTATTCCCCAATCATATTCTTGTGTGGATTCAGGCAAGATTGGCTCCCTCTCCAGCAGGAAGTCTTGCAAACACGCAGGTCAGACTGTGGCTCGGTTTCTGGCCTCTGCCTCTTTGTTCTCAGTGTCTAGAACTGCTGTTCAGTTTCAGTTGTTGCTACAGCTCCAGTACTATTCTATTTGACTTCCCATCTAATTTCCTTCTGTCTGCTCCTGCGCATAGTAAATCAACCCACATCTGGGTCCTTGTAACCATCATGGGGCCCTTTAAATTCTTTCTCTGAGTAGCAGACCTTATTTCTTTCCATGCTCTCATTGCTTCAGCCTTTCCTAAGTCTGCTACTGTAGGGGCAACATCAGTTATGGGGCAGTCTTAAGTGAGGGGCAAGAATGGCCACTAGAAGCCCAAAGAGGGATGTGGGAGCTGTTTGAAGCACAGCATTTCTCATCCCTGCAATAAAAGGCTCCCCATCCAGGACATAATTCTCTGGACTATAGATGACATTTTTCATGCCTATCTCCTGTAACACTTATTGGAGTTCAGCATACATCTGCCATCTAGCAGAGGACAATGGTATATCACCTTGATTGGGCCACACAGCACAAAGTGCATACATAAACCAATCGAGGAGGGAATAATTTCCTGAGGTCATGCATTTTGTGATCGCTGCCTCAAAGCACAATGAACTGTCAGGGAAGCCAGCTTTCCCATCTCTGATCCTGACAGAACAATTCCATCCAACCCTAAGTCCCAAAGATGCAGGAGCCAAGCTGATATTGACTCTGAGGGCTCCTGCCAAAACCAAGAGCCCAAATTCACCAGCTGAGCCTGAGTATAGTGGTGGAGTATAGAGTGCTCCATGACATGGAGAGGGGGCTTCACCTCTCCCAGTGGAACCCTTGGTTCTTGTGCATTTATTTTCTTTACAACAACTGGGTATGCTTTCAGTAGAAGAGAAGTCAGTGCCTCTGGCAACACCCCTCCATCCTTCCCCAGTTCCTCCATTTCCGGGGCTGATGGCACCTTTTTCTTCACTCCCCCAAATGTCTCCCCCGCTATGCCCTTTACCTTTCTACAGTGCCTTGCAGCAATGCTAGCCCAATCTTCAACAGCTCTCTTGCCTTCACCTCAATACCTTACAGCTGACATTCTCATGCTGCCTCTTGTTGTACTTCTTGCAGGAGTATATCCTTCTCCTCCATGGTCTTTGCCTCCTTCAGAGCACCTTGTAGTGCCACTGTCTCATTCTGTAAAGAATCTTTTACCTCCTCCACTGGACCTTGCAGCTCATGATCTTGCTTTGCCTCTTCTTGTGCTTTTTGCAGAGGTTTGCACTCTCCTTCATGGCCTTTACAGCTTCCACGTACCTCACAGCAACATCATTTTATTCCTTAACAAATTTTTTACTTCCTCCACAGCACTCCACAGCTGGCATTCTTGTGCTGCCTCCTCACGTATCAATACCATTTCATTCTTCAGTGAATCCACAACAGTTTGCAGCTCTCATTCTCATGCTACCATTTCTTGTGTCTCTTTCAGGAGTACATTCTTCTCATCTGTAAGCTTTTTTAATACTGTGAGAAACAGCCAACTCACGGTTGCCACTGCCTCCTGGGCACTCTGTTTCTCAACAGACCTCATTATTAAGACAAGGGCCACCTCTACTGCCTCAGGTGTCACCTTCACCTACCTCCAGTTCTAGGGTGGGGCTCAGTGCTCTAGGAGGCAAGTCACCTCAGATCACATACCCACTGGGTGATACTCAACTGTCTCCTCATTCAGAGGCAGCCCACTGAAGTACCCCTCCCATAAGGGCAGCCTATTTTCCTCAGGCAACAATGAATCCTGCTGACTATGCCAATTGTCTTGCCGATGGTTTTCAGCCCCAGGCAAGTTCACTATGGATTCAGTAAGAAGGAGGAATGACAATGGAACATTCTTGGGGTAAAAGGGTTTATTACCTGGCTTGTTCTCCAGGCAATAGGTCAAGCACTAGAATTATGTCTGCATCCAACAGTCTGCAGGTCTTTAATCCTCCTTCATCCCTGCCTCCACCCAAAGCACTGGGCAGAGCTCTTTATATAGTGATTCAGTCAATAATAGCCTATTGCCTATGGGTGTAGAAGCAGTGGCCTAGAAGTAGACCAGTTATATCATCAAGTAGTTTAGGGTCAGGTGAGGATCCTGGCCCTGGGAATTCAATTTTCCCCATAATGTCTATCTTTATGCCAGTACAATGTCTTTGCTTTTAATGTATTTTTCTTGAAGCACAGTTGATATACTGTTGTTGGAAAGAGTTAGGTTCAGTATTGCAGAGAAGCTGGACAGAAAACTTAAGTCAATAAAGAAAGTTTATTGATATGGTTTGCAAGTGGTTGTAGTCAGGGTGATTCATACTAACAAGCACTGATTGACAACTGAGTAGTTATATCTTCTTACTGGCTGGTGACACCTGTATGTCTCTTCCTATTCATGAGCATGGGATAGGTTTCCGTTTGTGTGTGTCTTCAATTTCTTTCATCAGTGTCTTACAGTTTTCATCTGACCCCTTATCCTGCTAATATCTAGTTTCCTGCCTAACACCATTTTATTGGTTTCAACATGGTGATTCAACTGTTACATACATTTTTAAATCCTTGCCCCAACTAGTATAGTTATTGTCTGTCAAAATAGAAAGGTGTTACAGAACTATTGACTTTATTCTTTATGTTGTTTTTTCATCTTTGTGGCTAATTTATATTATAATTGAGATTTTTGTGCCTCTTTATCCTCTTCACCTACTTCACCCACCCACCCAAATACCTCCCCCACGGTAATCACCAGTCTCTTCTCAATGTCTGTGAGTCACCTGCTGTTTTGTTCATTTTGCTTTGTTTAGTTTTTATATCCCACAAATAAGTGAAATCATATGGCATTTGTATTTCTTTGCCTGGATTACTTCACTTAATATAGTACCCTCTAGGTCCATCCCATGTTGTCCCAACTGGCAGGATTTCTTTCTTTTCATGGCTGAGTTATACTCCATTGTGTATATGTACCTCCTTTCTTTATCCATTCATCTACTGATGGACACATTGGTTGCTTCCATATCTTGGCTATTGTAAATAATGGGGCAATAAACAAAGGAATGCATGTATCTTTTCAAATTTGAGATTTTATTTTCTTCAGGTAAATTCCTGAAAGTATAATTACTGGGTCATATGGTATTTCTATTTTTAGTTTTTTGAAGAATCTTCATACTGCTTTCCACATTGGCTGCACCAGTTTACATTCCTACCGACAGTGTAGGAGGGTTCCCTTTGCTCCACATCCTCACCAACACTTGTTATCTCTTGTCGTTTGGATATTCTGACTGGTGTGAGGTGATATTGTGGTTCTGATTTGCATTTCCCTGATGATTAGGGATGTGGAGCACCTTTTCATGTGCCTGTTAGCCATCTGTATGTCTTCTCTGGAAAAATGTCTATTCAAGTCCCCTGCTCTTATTTTAACTGGGTTATTTGTTTGTTGGGGTTGAGGTGTATAGGCTCTTTACATATTTTGACTTTTAAACCTTTATTGTAGAAATTGTTTATGAATATATTCTCCCATATTGAAGGTTGCCTTTATGTTTTGTTGATGGTGTCCTTTGTTGTGCAGCTTTATAGTTTGATGGAGTCCCACTTGTGTATTTTTTTGTTTTGTTTCCCTTACCCAGAGAGTCATCTCCAGAAAATAATTACTCATGCTTCTGAGATATTTGTCTATTTCTTCTTCTAAAAGTTTTATTGTGTCACATCACATATTTAGATCTTTAAGCCATTTTGAGTTTGCTTTTGTGTATGGTGTTAGAGAGTAATCCAGTTTTTTTCTCTTGCATGTAGCTGTCCAGTTTTCCCAACACCATTTATTGAAGAGACTGTCTTTTCCCCATTGTATAATCTTGCCTCCTTTGTCATATATTAACTGACTGTATGTTCATGTGTTTATTTCTGGGCTCTCTAGTGTGTTCCATTGATCTATGGGTCTGTTCTGTGCCAGTACCATACTGTTTTGATTACTGTAGCTTTGTAATATAGATTCAAGTTAGGGAGCATGATACCCCATTTTGTTCTTTGTTCTCAAAATTGTTTTGGCTTGGGGTCTTTTGTGGTTCCATATGAATTTTAAGATTATTTTCTCTAGTTCATTGAAAATTGTTGGTATTTTGATAGGAATTGCATTGAATCTGTAAATTGCTTTGGGAAGGATGGCTGCTCTGACAGTATTAATTCTTCCTATTCATGAGCATGGGATACATTTCCATTTATGTGTGTCTTCAGTTTCTTTCATCAGTGTCTTACAGTTTTCAGAGTACAGGTTTTTCACCTCTTGGTTAGGTTTATTCCTAGGTATTTTATTCTTTTTGATGCAGTTGTGAGTGGAATTGTTTTCCTGATTTCTCCTGCTAGTTTGTTGTTAGTATATAGGAATGCAACAGATTTATGGTATTGATTTTGTATCCTGCAACTTTGTTGAATCCAGTTATCAGTTCTAATAGTTTTAGGTAGATTCCTTAGGGTTTTCTATATATAGTATCATATGATCTATAAATAGTGACAGTTTTACTTCTTCCTTACCAATTTGAATGCCTTTTATTGCTTTTATCTTGTCTGATTGTTGTGGCTAAACTCCCAGTGCTGTGTTGAATAAAAGTGGTGACAGTGGACATCCTTGTCTTGTTGTGGATCTTAGAGGAAAAGTTTCCAGCTTTTTCCTGTTGACTATGATGTCAACTGTGGGTTTATTGCATATGGCTTTATTATTTTGAGGCATATTCTCTCTATACCCATTTTTGTTGAGAGTTTTTATCATAATGGATGTTAAATTTGGTCAAATGCTTTTTCAGCACCTATTGAGATGACCATATGGTTTTTATCCTTCCTTTTGTTAATGTGGTGTATCACATTGATGGATTTATGAGCATTGTACTATCCTTGCATCGCTGGAATATATCCCACTTGGCCATGTTGGATAATCCTCTTGATGTATTTTTGAATTAGGTTTGAAAATATTTTGTTGAGGATTTTTGCATTTATGTTCATCAGGGATGTTGGTCTGTAATTTTCTTCTTTTTTTTTTGTATTGTCTTTGTTTTTGCTGTGTGAGTGATGCTGTCCTCATAGAATGAGTTTGTAAATATTCCCTCCTCCTCTGTTTTTTGGAATACTTTAAAAAGAATGTGTATTAGCTCTTCTTTACATGTTTGGTTGAATTCATCTGTGGAAGCATTTGGTCCTGGATTTTATTTTTCTTCTAGTTTTTTGATTACCAATTCAATTCCATTACTAGTAGTTTGTTCAGATTTTCTATTTCTTCCTTCATCAGTATTGGAAGGTGTACTTTTCTAGGAATTTATCCATTTCTTCTAGGTTGTCCCTTTTATTGGCATATGGTTTTTCATAGAAGTCTCTTATAATTCTTTGAACTTCCATGGTGTCAGTTGTTAACTTCTTTCTTGTTTCTGATTTTGTTTATTTGTGCCCTTTTTCTTTTTTTCTTGATAAATCCGGTTAGGAATTTGTCCATTTTTTTAATCTTCTCATAGAACGAGCTCTTGGTTTCATTCATTTTTTCTATTGTTTTATTCTTCTCTATGTTATTAATTTCTGCTCGAATCTTTTATTATGTCCCTCCTACTAACTTTGGGCTTTGTTCTTTTTCTAGCTCCTTTACTTGTGAGTTTAGATTGTTTATTTAGGATTGTTCCTTCTACTTGCGGTAGGCCTGTATTGCTATGTACTTCCCTCTTAGAACTGCTTTTGCTGCATCCCACATATTTTTAACTGTTCTGCTACTGTTTTCATTTGTCTCTGTTTATTATTTGATTTCCTTTTTGATTTGTTCATTGATCCATTGATTATTTAGCAGCATGCTGTTTAGCCTCCATGTGTGTTTTTGTTTCTTTGGTTTTCTACAAGTAATTGATTTCTAGTTTCATATTATTGTGGTCTGAAAAGATTCTTGATACAATTTCAATCTTTTTTAATTTATTGAGGCTATTTTGTATCTTAAAGTGTGATCTATTCTAGAGAACATTCCATGTGCACTTGAGATAAATGTGTATTCTGCTACTTTGGGATGAAATGTTCTGTATATATCTGCTAAGTCTATCTGGTCTAATATGTCATTCAGTGTTTCTGTTTCCTTACTTATTTTCTGTCTGGATGATCCATCCATTGATGTAAATGGGGTGTTAAAATCCCTTAATATGATTGTTTTACTCTCTGTTTCTCCCTTTAGGTATGTTAGTATTTGTTTTATATATGTTGGAGCACCTATGTTGAGTGCATAGGTATTTACAATTGTCATATTCTCTTGTTGGACTTTATCATTGTGTAATCTTCTTTGTCTCTTGTTACTTTGTTTTGAAGTCTTCTTTATCTGATGTAAGTATTGCTACCCCTGCCTTTTTTCTCATTTTTATTTGCATGAAATATTTTTTCCATCTCTTCATTTTCTTTCTGTGTCTATCTTTAGATCTGAAATTAGTGTTTTGTAGGCAGCATATAGATGGGTCTTGTTCACACCACGCTGTGGAATCTCATGGATTCCAGGTTAAGAATTTCTTTTAGAGGCAGAAAGACCACATTCTAATTCAAATATTTTATCATGCATTATATTTTTGTATTTTGAGAAAATAGAACACTAAAACCATGAGGAATTAGGAAATATTTTTATATTAATTTTTATTCTGTTGTTCACATATCACCTACATATATTTTCAAAATAGTGAAAGTCTGAGTCCACAACATTTTATTTATTCACCTATACATACTACAAGGCACATAAATAGATTATTTGCTATAAGTGCTCTCTGAGAATGAGCAGAACCACTGCATCACTGGTATAGCTCTTTTATTCCCCTTGCGTTTCTAAAATATTGAGTCACAAACTTCAGTAGCCATGTGAATGACCATGTTTAGCATATAAAATGAAACCAAACACCTTCACAATGCAAAAGAAAAGCCAGGGAAGAGCAAATGAACATTTGTGGGACAACTACACAGGCAAATAATGACACACTATGTAATACAACATATTCTAACACAAAAGAGAACAATTACAGAATAGCCATGTTTTCCTATTTCCATACCTTTTCATTAAGATTTGCTTTTATGACTCTCACAGCTACCCTATGAAGAATAGACGGTTAATATTTTTATTCTTGTTTTACTAAAGAGTGACAATGTTCCAAGAGATCCAACTAGTTTCCACCCTAGTTCTGCCGCTTTGTTTTACTCAGATAAGCCATAGTCATAAACAGTAAAATTTGAAATGAAAAGCATTTATATATTTTCTGGTACATAGATGACATGAATGGTCCAAAAAGAATCCAAGCAGAATTTAGAATGTAGAGCTCCTTAGGTTATTCTTAAAACAATAAACAAAGCAGAATGCTCTTGGTAGAAAAGCATATAGACATAATTTTTTTTATCAAATAAATTGTCTCCTCAAAGTGATCTTTTTACTATCACTTGCAGCAAGGGAGTCTTGGCACATCTGAGAAATCATAAAATAAACCCACTAATATAAAATTTAATGAGAAATCAAATAACATTACCCAATCTCATAAAAAATAAATGAGGAAATGAAATAAAAAAACAGTCAAGAAAAAATATCTGACTTTAGTACTCTTGATGGTTTGCCAGTTGACAGCCTGCTATAAAAAATGGATGCTGGATTGAAATATTTTGAGGATAGAAGGAGAGATTGCCATGTTTATAATTTTGCTGAGTTGATTATTTAATTTATGGCAAGGAGGATGTGGAAATACGAACATCATAATGTAGGTATTGATCAGATTTCCAATTACTTTTGTATAGTATATTTCATTACTAAAAGTTAAATGTGTGCTAGTGATGATACAAATTCTCAATAAAGGAATGTTTTATATGATATAGCAGAAAGACCTTTACTACAGCAGACAGATAATTTGCGTTTATACTCAACTTTCCAGCTGATTAGCTCTAGTATGATCCCAGCAAGTCATTTCCAGCTGTCTGGCCCTATCTTTCCTCATCTGAATGAAGAGACTTATACTAACAAATTAAACACACCAATAGTAAAAGATTAAGTAAAAGTGAGCAAAATATGAGAAATTGCCTTAAAGAAGTACTTCAAAGAAATAATAATTCAACACACATTTTAACTATACATAAAGGTGCTTCAAATGATAATTATGGTGATGAATATTTATCAGTGAATATTTATTGAGAAATTACCATGCTACCTGTGTTAGGCACTGGATGATATCACCAGATATTCTGGAGATGAAAGGATAGAAAAGATATGTATTTGTAATTTATGGCACATACGTACAGGAATAAATGTTACAGCATTTGAAAGTGTGGTTCTGATAACGTGAGCACTAGAAATTTTTTAACTTTTTTCCTTATTGTAAAAGTAATATAATTTCCAAAAACTTGAAAATATGTAAAAATATTCTAAAAAGAAAACAAAAATTTTCTGAACTACTGATAGTCTCTATTAACATGTTTCCAAGGTTACTAATGCAATGTATACCTATCCATTTAAAAGTCAAATAGTACTAAAAGTCTTACAAAGCATGCCCCAGCCCTAGTAAACCTTCCTATCACACCAGTTCTGATATCTTGAGACATCACTTTCAGCAATTGTTTTCTGATATTTTTTTTGACATATCTAGATACTAAGGTTTGTGCTATTTATTGATTTATCAATATACTGTATATTGATTCCATTTTATTTTGTGCCAGGACTTAATTAAATCTTATACTTACCCAGATCACCCCATGCCTCTTCTTTTTTTTTTTATTAAGGTATTATTATTAAGGAATTTTATGAAGGTTTCACATAAGCAACATTGTGGTTACAACATTCACCTATATTATCAAGTCCCCCCCACACACACCATTGTAGTCACTGTCCATCACTGTAGTAAGATGCTATAGTCACTACTTGTCTTCTCCGTGCTACACTGTCTTCCCCATGACCCACACACACACCATGTGTACGAATCATAATACCCTCAATCCCCTTCTCCCTCCCTCCTCACCCACCCTCACCCACCCCTCCACTTTGGTAACCACTAGTCCCTTCTTGGAGTCTCTTGAGTCTGATGCTGTTTTGTTCCTTCAATTTGCTTTGTTATACTCCACAAATGAGTGAAATCATTTGGTACTTGTCTTTCTCCACCTGGCTTATTTCACTGAGCATAATATCCTCCAGCTCCATCCATGTTGTTGCAAATGGTAGGATTTCTTTCTTATGGCTGAATAGTGTTCCATTGGTATATGTACCACCTCTTCTTTATCCATTCATCTACTGATGGACACTTAGGTTGCTTCCATATCTTGGCTATTGTAAAAAGTGCTGGGATAAACATAGGGGTGCATATGTCTTTTTGAATCTGAGAAGTTGTATTCTTTGGGTAAATTCCAAGGAGTGGGATTCTGGGGTCAAATGGTATTTCTATTTTTAGTTTTTTGAGGAACCTCCATTCTGCTTTCCACAATGGTTGATAATTTACATTTCCACCAACAATGTAGGAGGGTTCCCCTTTCTCCACATCCTCGCCAGCATTTGTTGTGTCTCTTGAATGTTGGCCATCCTAACTGGTGTAAGGTGGTATCTCATTGTGGTTTTAACTTGCATTTCCCTGATAATTAGCGATGCCAACCCCCCTCCTCTTCTCATCCATATACTGTTGTTTTGGTTTTCCATTGCTGCCATAAAAATTACCATAAACTTAGTGGCTTGAAAAGCACAGATTTATCATATCTCTGTTCTGTAGATCAAAAGTCTGGTAGGTCAGCTAATTTCTCTGCTCTGGGTCCCATGAAGTCAAAACCAGGAGCCTGCCTAGGTGTTTATCTGGAGGCTCTTGTGGGGAATCCAATTCCAGGTTCCTTCTGCTCTGCTCCGTGAAGCTGTAATCTGAGGTCCTCATTTCTTTCTTGGATGCCAGCTGGGGCTGTCCTTGACTTTTAGATGGTTCTTCCTAGTCTTGTGCATTGCCCCCTACATCTCAGAACCCAAAGAATAAAGATGTGAACGTGAAAAGTCAGGAGCTGTTATGGACTAGCATAGAGGCTGTCTACAACAGCTACCATCCCGCACCCAGTGATTCACAACCCTCCCACGTGCAAAATAGATTTACCACCACTCAGAGTTTTTAGTAGTCTCACCCCCTTAGAGCATTTGCCCAAGGTGCACGATCTCATCATACAGATCAGGTCCATGCATGGATAAGCTTCTGGGTAAAACTCATCAAGTACAGGCATCTAGGGTGCAATTCTTCCTCACCTATGGACCTGTGAAATTAAAGAAAAAAATTATCTTTCTCAAAGAGCCCCACCATAAAATAGTGCAACAAGTATAAGGTAACAGTTGTTAGTTTTCAGGTTCAAAAATGGAGAAAAGGCAAGTTATAAAGGAGTCACTGGCACATAGCAGTTCTGACATCCAGGCAGTCAAGCTGCAGCCATAGTTCCTTGATTGGGTTTCAAAGTCTGGGAATAATCCTTCCTAGCTTTCAGTTCTACAGTTTGGGCTCTTGCTTGAGCCCGCTGAGTCACACTTCCTCTTTTAGTGAAAGATAGCAGTGTTTGCTGAAGAATCTTATCAGCTTAATTGTTTCCAGTAGTATTTCGGCTCCAACAGTCTGTTTTCATTCTGCACCCTTTCTTCTCCCTTCAGTCTGAGCTCACAGTTTTTGCTCAAGTGAATTTCTTAGAAATTCTGTCAGTCTCCCGTAGATTTTACTGGGGTTCACCCCATTAGAAGTCACACCAACATATATATATATATATATTTTTTAAGTAACATCTTCTCTGTTTTTGACTCCTGGTGGCTGAAGGACAATTCCCTAAGCTTCCTAGAGACCCATAGTTTGATTGAGAAGATCTATGAGACACACCTTTAATCTTGTGAAAGAGCCCCCTTAATGTGACTGAATACTCTTTTTTATCTTTCTGAGGTTTTAGCAAAATGATGCACTGTTACCGTCTTGGCCTTTTTCTCTAGAGCATGCTTTCCCGACAGCTTGCTTAATGTTAGTATCTTTTTCCACTGGGGAGACTGAGAATTTCCAAAACCACAGACTTTTATTTTCTTTTTGTTTACTAGTGTTCCCCCCCCCCAATTTATATCTCTTCCCTCCCATTTTATTGTAAGCATCAAGAAGAAACCAGGTCTCATGTTCAACAACTTTCTTAGAAATCTCTCCTTAGCTATATAACTAAATTTGTCACATAAATGTCCTGATCTCACACAACTGCAGGGGATCACTTTGCTAAGCTTTCGGCCACTGTATAACGAGCTTCCCCATTCCTCAAGTCTACAGTAGCCTGTTCGCTTCCTTTGGAGCTCGCCGCTGCAACTTCCCCCAAGTTTACATTTCTACTAAAAATCTGTTCAAAACTATTTAGGCTTTCTATTGTGCTCCTCAAAATTCTTCAGCCTCAGCTCCAAAGTCACTCACACTTTTAGGTCTTTGTTACCATGGCTTCTCACTTCTGGTACTCAAATCTGTTGCTAGCTTTCTATTGTTGCATAGCAAATTATCACCATCTTAGAAACTTAAAGCAATACACATGTATTATCACACAGTTTCCACAGCTTAGTGTTCCAGGCATGGCTCAGCTGGGTCATCTGTTTGAACCCTCATAAGGTCGCAATTGACATATCAGTCAAAGGTGTCTTTAGCTTTGGGACACTGATGGCTCAGAATTTTTAAACTACAAAAATTTCTGGAATGCTGTATACTCTACCCTTGAAATACCTGGATCCATATGAAGTCATTATTGTTAGGATGTTATGTTATTTTTATTAAAACTCTTGATCTGAATGATGGTGTCAAAGAAATTTTTTTTTAATTAACCTCAGATAGTTTGTATTTCATATCAAGATTTGGTAAACTTTGTCTTTTCATGAGTCACAGTTCACTTTCAAAGTGAGCTGTCCTATTTTTTAAGAGGATCAGCATAATAATCTCTGGGATGACAAGGTAGGAATGAACAAGAAGGAAACCAGGATGATACTTCTGATAAAAGACGCTAAATTATATGTTTGGTTTTTCTATATAAATTCAACTTATTTTTTATTTCTCACTTTGAGGAAAATTGAAAAAATAAATAAACATATATCTGAAATCAATATCTATATTCTATGTGTCAGGGATTGTATTGATTTTCTCCAATAAAGTTACCACATCTAAAACCACAGATATAATTGATACCAACACCTGACTAAGTGTTTTTGTTTTCTATTATTTTCCATACCCTTTTTGGTTTTCTAGTGGCCAAAAAAAGGCAAGTTAAATGTGGATATGATAAGTATCATATTTCTCAAGTTACTGTCAATAAATAGTCTCAGCAATTTTCCCAAGGGATGTCGTTTTGCTTTTAGTTTACCCATGTTGGCAGGGCGATCATATAGGAGGACACTTCCACCTTCTCACTGTGATAATAATTTCATCCTCACTGGAAGGTTTAGTAACAAACACAGAAATTCTGCCAGTAACTAAGTACTTTTATTCCCCACTTTCTGGAACAGAGTAAATGACCGCAGGATGCATCCATGGTCCCACTAAGCCCCTGTTGACTTAGGTCAGTTCTTTAGTCGTCATTTGACTACACTCACTCATCTGGAGTCTTGTGGCATCTAGAGACTTTGAGGATAAATACAAAAGCAAAGTCTGTAACAAGGAACCCAGGAATGTCTGGGAGTTCTCCTCAACCGGTGTACAATCAACTGGGTGATACTGTATGTCCCTTTGGAGAAGTCTTGGGTGGAGATTGATGGCCCGATCCTGTGGCTGCTTTGTAGAATCCTTCTATAAAAGAATTTGGCCTCTTTTCCTAAGTAGCATTAGATCTGTGAACTGGCTTAAGCCTGGACATAAGATGAAAGTACCTTAAATCCCACATATTTGCTAGATTCAGATTTCCAAACAGGCAATCTAGAATTTCCGTCTATATATGTCAAGCACAACCATGTTTGGCTGCCCATATATTTTATATTAGCGATTCTGGATCCATTACCCACTGTCCTAAATCTCTGTGTGTCATAATAGTCTAGTTCCCATGAAATCCTTATAGCAAATCTTATCACTTCCTTCCATCTTGTCTATGGTATTTAAGCAATGCCATCAAGCACTGTCCTTCTGAGATTCCATTTTTTCCCATTGAAGCCAAGGATTTCAGTTCCATTACAGCACATTTTCTGACCTTCTCTCTCACTTTACTTCTGACCTACAGAGGAGAATCACCAGAAATCTCTTTGAATGATATTGGTGCTCCCTGACCAATGTGTTTCTGAATTCCACAGTGATGGGTACAGCCTCTCCTACTGATAGAAAGTGTGGTTTAGGAGTGTAGATCCATTCCAATACAATTATTTCTGGGAGCTCTCAGTTTACTTCCTCTATAGTATGGCAAGAAACTTTTGGAATTAAGGCATTATCAACTAAAGGCCACCATTACTCCAGGCTTCAATTATCCAAACAAATTCACTATTAATGTCAGTCCCAAATGCTGACGCTGTCTGCCAATTAAATATAAATCCTAGGTGGTTGCATCCCTGCCAAGGATGGGACTAGAGGTAAGGTAGTGAATTGGGTTCTGAGGAGAAATGCTACTTCCACATGTGGTGCACCCATTAAAATGCTTTTAAAAATATAGGACTCTTCCTTCATGGGGAAGATTCCTACAATGATAAAAGATGTTCAAAGAAACACTGAGGTTCAAAGTTTTCACCTCATCCATGAATGAACACATATAATAATTCCATGTCTCCAATTCCTTCTGCTGCTAAAATGGCACCCATACATTAGTTTAAGAGACTTGCTGAAATTAAGCATGCAAGTGGTATTCCAAAGTCTGTAATCCTTCCAATCAATTCCTGGATTTAGTCTTCTTATGAGACATAAGAGATACCTTTAAAGTTACCATTGAGGCATTCTGATTTTCAACCATATTCTTAATTACATATTAATAGTTTTTAACTCCTACTTGTACTTATATGTGATCCTTAGGACTAATCCAAAAGCAATGTGATTGCACGGGGTTTTTTTTTGGTATCATTAATCTACAATTACATGAGGAACATTATGTTTACTAGACTCCCCCCTTGATTGCACAGTTTTTATCATCACTAATTTGGCCACCGTGATTAGTTGCCACAGCAATTAGTTACCACAGCCATCTCCCAAAACTTGGCCCTCTACCTGCACTCCATGCCCTTTACCTATACTTCATGCCATGCTACCACGAGAAACAAGGATTGGGCATGCTTCATTTTCTCTAAGCAAAAAAAACTGTTCTGTTACTTGAAAGTATGGACCAACCTAATGAATATGTATGTATTCCATTGTCTATTTCTTTTTCTGGACACTTGGCAGGACCAATTACTTAGCAATTAGGGTTCCATTAAGAAACAGATGGCACATTTAAAATAAGGGCTTCCTTGTAAACTTATAAAAGTAGCAATGTAAGAAAACCATGAGAGAGAACATGTTAATTAGAAGTATGGCTGTTACCCTTCTTGAGCACAAAGAGACATGGAAAGGAAGAAGTTATTTGAATTCTAATGGAGATAGTATTTGTATTCGTTTCCTAGGGTTGCCATAGGAAAGTATTAGAACCTGGTGCATAAAGCAACAGATACATATTCTCCCACAGCTCAGGAGACTAGCAGTTTGAAATCAAGGTGTTAGCGGGGCCATACCATGCTCTCTTTGATGGCTCTAAAGGACGATGCATGCTTGCCTCTTCCTAGCCTCCAGGGGTTACTAGCTAGCCTTGGGGTTCCCTGGCTTCTAGGTGCATCGCTCTAATCTCTGTGTCCTTATCACACGGCCACCTTTCCTGTTTGTCTTTCTGTCTGTGTCTCTTCCTGCCTTCTCCCCTTCTCCTAAGGATACTGGTTATATTGGACTTAGGGCCCACTCTACTTCAGTATGACCTCATCTTAACTAATCTACATCTTAATTACTTAATTACATCTACTAAGACCCTGTGTCCAAACTAGATCACATCTAGGGTTCTGGGAATGACATAAATTTTGGGATGAAGGGGGCACTATTCAGCCCAGTGCAGTTGTATAGAGTATGCACTTGAGAAAGGCTTTACCCTTCAATGTAAGTGAAACAACTAGCTGGAGCTGACCTGGAAATGATGGAACTAGGTAACTAAGTATTTTGATTCCATTCTTTTCTTCCAACTAAAACTCCTGCCAGCCTCCTCGTTGGCCACCACCAACTGGAATCTCAGAGACATGGAATCCATCTTGCTCAACCTCTTGCCCAGAAAGCCAAGTGGAGAAAAGTAGAAAGTGAATCTTAAAAGAGCAAAAATATGTAGCTCACCCCTGAAGGGGCCCACAGAAATCTAAATAAGTTCACTAGGTTCCCAAACAGAATATTATGGGAAGTAAAACAAAAATTAAGTACTTTGTGAAATGGAATAGAATAATGGAAGCAGGATTATACAACCTAAACTTCATAAACAAAGCAACGAAAAGTTGCTACTGTTAGAGTCTGTTAATTTTTACTCTGAAGTTTCATCTGCTCATTAACTTCTCAAGAAGCAGAAACTGTGGGGTGCTCAAGAGAAATAAGAAGTGTTTGTGAGAAAACCATTAAATTCACATATTTTGAAAATCTAATCCATGGGAGTCCATGCTAAACTAAAAAAAAGGCAATTAATTTTCTTGAGATGCTTAGGAGTAGAGCAGTAACTTTTATCTCCCTTTAGAATGATAGAGACCAGGTACTTGAAAACTAATTATGAGAGTATATATGCATGAGTTCTAATCTTCCAGTCAAATAAAACAACCTTTTGGGAAGTCTTTTCAGAATTATTATTGATGTGGCCTGAAAACAAATAACCTCCTGTTACCCCAAAGTGAACAAGCATTTTTCTTTTTAAAAAGTGTTAAATGAATTCTTCTTTAAAAGGAAAAAAGAATAGCGCATCTAGGTTACAATAATTTAAATGCAGCATTCCCTAAAGTACCATCTCCCTGTGCACTAAATAGTATTAGGAACACTAAATAATGAAAACACATCAGCCCTGAAAACTTAGGCTAGCAGCCATCAGTTCATCGGCATCAAGTGAAGAATGTCAAATACGGGACAGTCTTCGTGACATTTTCTTGTATACTTCAGCCCCAACCTAAGACACTAGTGAAGAAAGTGGCAATATTTTGTGTTAATCATCCCAAATCTCTTACCCCAAGACACATCCTGTGCCAAGCAAACACCCTGTTCACTTAAGTGTCACCGCATTTCTCCATTGGCCCATTTCCCACCTCAGGACCCCCTTCCTTTTTACAGAAGTTCAGATACTACCCATCTCGTGATGGGATAAAAGAGAACAGATACTGACACTTGGCATTTTCACGTAGAATCCTCTCACCTAAAGCACTACAGCTTAGAGACACACAGAAAGAAAGGTAATTCACGTGCAGGTGGGTATGTAGGTGTATGTGTGCATGTGTACATGTGTATGTTTATTAATTTTAGTGTTTTTCAAAGGATTAAATGAAAGCTGTATAACCAGCAGCATATATTATCTTCCTTTTTGTCAGAAACTATGTGAATATCCTTAGTTTAAACATAAAAGCTTATAAAGAAATACACCAAAACAACTGTGAAGGTTACTGGACCACATAATTATAGGCTATTTTTTAATTTCTATATTGCAATTTCTGGACTTTATAAATTTTCTACACTCTGTCTATGTACCTTTTGTAGTTAATAGGAATAAAACACATTTTAAAAATAAAGAAATGCACAGGAAAGAAGGAAAGAGAAAAGCAAGAAGAAAATTTTTAAGAAGGAAAACCTCTCATCTAAATGATAGTCTGATCAGTTTTTGTAGCAGTGGTTAAAAAGACCAATGCACGTAAAATAGTCTTCACTTCACAGATGATTATTCTTGAGGTTGTGCCTTAAAATGTATTTATTGAGTGTTGTGCCACTATTCACATCTTAATTCTGTGATGTTTTGCTTACCGCATAGTATCTGGGTGCTCCCTCTGCCTGGGGTACAGTTTTCCAGCACCATAAAAAGCATTTTAACCTGTAGCTTTTTGGAGATTTTTTGACTTACCTAATATCAAATACTTATTTGCAATTCAGTTGTTTCTCCCATGCTTCCAGATCTAGCTCAAACATTTTAAGAAACGCTCCTGAAATTTATGCCATATGATAATACTTTTCTTCTAATTACTATTAAACTTATCTAGCTTTTAAATAAATACAGCCTTTTTTAATGCACTGATTACTTTTATGGTATACTCTATCTTCTCAACATTCTGTGGTAAAATTAAATTTGGCATTGTATTTATATACAGATCTACTCTTGGTGATATATTTTTATTTCTCTAACAGTGGAGAAGAGCCAATAAAAATGTTATCTCCCTAACAATTAAAATCATAATATAAAAATAAATAGATACAGAGGTATATTTAAGTTAAAAAACTGACAAGGAGCTCATTTTCAGACTGATTATCTTAAAACTGATCTACTTATGACAGCTTAAGGGACAAAATTCAGTTTTCCATTACAAAGATATTTTTATGGTCTCAGTGAAAACAGGTATGTTTTAGATTTTGAGTCACCATGACTATTGAGATGAAGTTTACATTCTTGGGAAATTAAGTATACAAATGAACTGTCTCCTTGTTTCACTATCTATTATCAATTTATTTAGAATTAAATGGCTAACAATGAACACTGAATCGATGATCATGACACAAGGAATAAAGATTATACAGATTTAAATTTAATGGTAACCTTTGCCTATTTGGCTAGATAATCTGTTCGCATGCATTTGTGGTCACTCAGTCATCAATATTCTCTAAATTTGTTTTTCATCTAAAATAGAGGAGACATTAACCAGTACATGAATATTTTTACAGCAATAAGAGTATTCTTTCAAAGGTTTTTCCTATATACTGCTGAAACATACATTTTAAAGTCTAAATTTTAAAAAATTTCAAATTTCCACAATACTTATAAATCCTAGGTCAGCAGATATCCCAAGATAAATGCCTATTAATTCATTGAATATTGTTTTTACTTGAACTCCTTATCAGGCATTTCTCTAAAGAGGTGAGATACATGTGAATATAAATAAGTCAGAAAGCCCTATCCTTAAGGAACTCACAAACTAGTGAAGGAGTGGACTGACATATTCCATCAACACAATGTCATGAATGCTATTCTGGATAGATGAACAATGATCAATAGGAACACAGATGAAGGAATGTTTAACTCTGCCTCTAAAGGAGAAGGAAAGATTTAACCAAGGAAATAAGGAAATAATATTCAAAATGAATCCTGAGGAATTCATACTCTCATTTATTTATCCATTTTTGTTGTGGTGGTTCTGTGAGAACCACCATATTCCAGCCACTGGGCTAGGCAATAGAGATACAATTTTTAGCAATATATTCAACCCCTGATCCATTACAGCCTCATGCAGGAGACAGAAGTCATTTCAGTAATCTCCTTAATATATATATAATTACAAACTGAAGTATATTCTATGAAGACAAAGAATGAGGATCTGTAAAAACAGGTAAGATAGTACCCAAATTTACCCTAAGAAATGTTGCTTAAGCTTGGTAGAGTTAGGTAGGCAAACTGAAGGATGCGATGGAGAAAGAGCATTGTCTACACAAAGACCGTCTGGTAAAAGGAAGCAGCACACACTCAAAAAAGTAATTTTAAGAAACCACAACCCCAACAACCCAAAGCCTTGTAGTGGAGCAGGGTACTGGGGGAAGGTAATGTAAGATGAGCTGAAACCTGGTCAAGGCAGATAGGCAGGACTTCCAGACCATTTTAAAGACAGTGGACTGTATCTTAAAAGCAATGAACATTTTTAATAGGATTCTACCACTCAAAAGAAAAAAGGATTTTGTACAATCCTGACATGAAAATAAGAGAGAATGTGGCATATTCATAGAATGATAGCTAGTTGAGCTTAACTAACTCAAAGTGGGGACTGAGAGGCCATGAAGACAGACTTAACATTCCCTTCAGTTTGAAGAAGATTGAGATAGGCTTCTTCCTAATATAGGCTCCTGACCTCCCTTTTCTTAGCGCATTTATTTTAGAAATTTATAAATTCTTTCTCTGTCCTTTGCAGATGTACATCTTTTTAAAAGTGTCTTGCTAGTTATTCAACCCAGAAACGTCTTTCTCAAAGACCTGGGAACTGTCCCTTTGAAATGTAATTATAAAGGAAAATAGCACTCTTATCTCCCATTTTCTGTGGGAGGGTAGATAGGAGACTAATTTTGGCAAGTGGCTTACTCCAAGTTGTAAAAATATCTCCTGTCATGAAGATACAAGATAATTTACTTTTCCTTTGGTAAAGCAATTAGCAAATATAGATGACCAGTGACTCCACACCCCAATCCCAGCTCGCAAAAACTGCAGCCCTTTGTTTCTGCACAGTTGAGCTCAGACTGAGTTCTGGCCTTTCTCTCCTATTATAAAATCTTAAATCTAGTCATCCTTGCCTGTTGAACTTTGGTGCCATTTTGCTTTGACAGAGATGAAACCAGAAAGTATCAAACAACATGCTGAGGAGTTTGCATTCTATTGTTAGGCAATGTGGAAGCATCCAAGATTTTGAGCAAAAAAAAAAAATGATCAAATAATTTACAAAGATATTTGGAGACACGGCAGATGAATGATTGAAGACTAATTAAGAGATATTTTAAGAGCAACAGAAGGATCTGACAATAGATTGGATATGAAAAGTAGAGGAATTTTCAAATGTGAAATCAAGACTTATAATTTGAATGGATGGATATTGATCCCATTAGTTCATTTTCTTAGTTCATGTTTTCTTGCCTGAAACATTACGTTCTTATATTCTCTCTTTATATGCCATGTTCCTTCAAGATCTTCATGCGTCCTCCCATCTTTGAGTCTCCCTGATGTTCCCAAGTGTAATGGGTTGTTTCTTCCTGTGGGTAAAATTGCAGTATTTCCAGAATCTCTCACCTGGCCTTAGTGCATCTCCATATCTGTAGGTGTTTCCAAGGGGTGGAGAGAAGTAGTCCATCTCCATATCAATAGGTGATTCCATGGAAGAGTGAGAGCATATCTGGACCAGAGAGGTTGGCTGGGGTGCCTTATTGCAGCCAGGACATGAGAGACATGGACAAGCAGAAGTGGATGACAGTTTGTAAGCAATAAATGGGTTTCTCCCACTTTATTTCTCTGTGACTGATTTTGGTTTCAAAGGTAATTTGCCCTGGGCTGGGAGACAGATTTTCCCCCTGGGAGCTACACTTTCTCTGGACTCCAGAGTACATTACATTAGACACAGTTCTACATTGTGGTGCCTATAACTTTGATGATTGGTTTGTGTGCCTTGTTTTCCGTAGAAGGATATGACCATGTCCTACTCATAGTGGGCTCTTTGATGTCTACCGTTGTTACTGTTGCCTAAGAGTTAAGGGTCATGAGAATGGGAAAGTGGGAATGATAAACAGATCCCAAGTGTACATGAGTGCAGATAAAATGTGGTATGTTACCATGGCGTGTTGTGAGGGAAGGAGCACTGCACTGGTGATCATAGAAGGGATATTTATGGCTTCTGTTTTAATATTCTGAATAATTTAATATTAGATGCTATAGAAGTTACAGGATTTGAACAAAATAAAACAGAAGCAAGGAAGAGGAAAATTTAACATAGATGACTAAGAGTTGAATTGTAATTAAATACAGCTACAGAGAATGCCTCCAGAGAACTTCAAAGATGAGTGAACACACAGATTCCCAGGAATAGATAAAAACACCCCAGCTTTTGGAGAAATAACTTCTATGGCATGGCTTCAGAATTTTATCAAGAAACAAAGATATTAGAGGACTTATAGAGAGGTTTGGCTTAGGAAGAGATATCTTCCTGTATTTAGAGTCAGAAATTAGAAGCAGAAAGAAGTGCTACATGAATGGAAATTCCAAAGATGAGGTTGAGTTGATTGCCAGACTTTGCAAAGGAGGTGACTTTCGGAAGATAAATTGATACCTGGGCTGGAAATGTAAAGGTCTTAAGCAAATATATCACAAGATTGCTGTGAAGGGCTTCCTTATCATACTCTGGAAGCCCAACCTATTGCTTGTGGGACTCAACTTATTAGAAAGTATTCAGTGAGAGTTTATTCATTTGAATTGAATTGGCACACAGCCTGTATGCTGGAGTTTTATTTTATATACATATCTTCAGTCTTTGTAATATTTCCTGATTTAATTTAATCATTTATAAAAGTGAAATATTTCCTATGGAAAATACTAATTGCAACAAAGAAGAATCTGACTACATCTCTGCATAAGATGTAAATTAACTAGCAGAATATCTGGGAAGTAATAGATATTCAAAAATGCTAGTTCCCTTCCCTTGTGTCTTTTCTTTCTCTAACAAAAGCACATGAGAAAACAACTATCATACTATAATACCTCAATAAATATTGAAATGGAAGATAGGGCATCTGCTGATGTTTTAACTATCAATTATGAATAAAACCTAATTTGGAGACAAATCATCCTTCAGACAGTTGATATTTTATAAACTTAATTATACATATGAAACAAAATGACCCCTGAGGTAACATATTTAATAAAAATATTTAATATATTGTTAAGGAATAGATGGTTGCAACATTTGCTAAATTTGCAACTAAAAATTATTAGAAATTTTGGTGGCCAGTACCATAATTGACCTGTCAGGAGAAATAATGCCTATTCTTCTATGAGTTAGCAGAATCATTTGCTTACTCATAAAATATAAGACGATTTTCTTTAATGACTTGAGGCCATATCTTTATTGCCTTGGTGACTTTGCTTTAGCCAAAGGAATTCCATGAGATTTAAGCTATTTAAAGCTGCTTATATGCTCCTTTGTTTTTCCTTTATAAAAGAGTCAAAATATAAAATTAGTACCTTGAAGTATTTTAGTTGGCAAAGATATCATAAAACAAAAATTTTATTATTCCTCTGTAGGTGTTGTATAATCAACAATGGAGATTTGTGGCTTATTGAATGATACTGTACTTATGATGAACATGCTTATCACTATAAACTCAGCCACAGTATAGTGAAATATCTCGGTAAGGGCATAGCGATGATTAGAATAGGGGAATGTTAAAGTTGAAATGACACCTCAAAGCTAGCCAATTAGATTCTTCTTGTTGCAAATCAGCACATTGTATATTTTAGAGATTAAGTGATATGTAAAAATTTTCAAAGCTAGTAAAGGGCATAGTCAGGCTATATATCATGCTATCTGCCAGCCTGTTATCATCACTGAACCATAATTTTCTTAACCATTAAAATAGGATAAAAACATCCTAAGGTCTTATTTAAATAAGGATGGAAAATATCAGAAGCACTCAATAAATGGTAGTTGTTGTTGATATTATTATGCCTCTTGCCCCACATTAATATTGTTATTGCTTCCCAACCCCAACTAGGAAATAGTAACAATAGTAAACCATAATAAGCTGAATTTAAGAGCAATCTATTTTCATAGTATTATGGTTAATTGATTAAATGAAAGTAATCAAAGCGTTTTTCATAAATGCATTTTCTCTAAATGTGGCAATAAAGGATGAGCATAATTGCCTTTTGTAATACAATAAAATTGAGACAACTAAAGTCATAGTTTCACAGCTATATAACAAATTAGTATGCAAGTGGAAACCAAAGTTAGGATTTCAAAGTCAAAGTTTCTTGACTTTTCAAAATATCAGATAGTTCTATTTACCCCAAGGATGGAATCAGATGAAAAATGTTAAAAAAAAATTTTTTGATTTTAGCATTAAGTATTATCTTCCTTTTGTCATTTTGTTTTATTTATATTAGCAAACAGTTTCCACAATGGAAGAAGAAAAGGGGAACATAAAATCAAACTTTTTTCATAATAGTGGATTAAAACTCTGAAAACTCCACAAAGGATGAGGCTCATGGCTGAAAGCAATAATTTCATTGGTCAATGCTAAATGCAACATGTAAGTTTAATTGCTTCCTCCCTATCATCTGCAAATTATAAAATTCAAGAAGTTATAGTGTAGTAGCCCTAATCTTGAAAGAAGAAACTGATTTAAGGGAACCGCCGATTACCTTCCGCTTCTTTTTGGTAAGATTGACGAAGGATCTCCCCTTTCTAGTCTGGGGATCAGGTCCCCAAAAAGCTCAAAGTGCTATACCAGGGCTAGTGAAAATCACAAGGTACAACAAGATGATGTTACCAGCAAATACAAGGAAAGTCAGTGGGGATGGAGGGAAAAAAGAATAAAAAATTTAAAAAGAAAGAGAGAAGTAGGAGAATTAGTAGGCAATAAAAGAAGAGGTGAGAATGAAATAGATAACCAAGTATGTTGAGCAACCAGCTTGGTTATGCCCAGAAGTTCTCTTCTTCAAGTTTCCTATTAGCACTCAATAAATGGTAATTGTTGATATTATTCTTATTGGTAGTACAAGCTCTCCTTCCAAATCCAGTAAAAGCAGACATGAAGACTGAAAAGTAGCAATATAACTAAGATCTTGTTATTCTAAATTTAATTTCTTACCATTTTAGTGTTTTATTTTAATGTGTGCCTCAAAGTTTGAAAAAGTGTTATCTTTGTATAAACAAAATCACTTTAAAGAAACTCCAGCCTTTCTTAAGTGCTTGCTAATTTCACTTAATAAATCTTAATAAATGAATCAATTAGGATCCTGGCAGAAAGGAATTGACACACCCAAATAGAATAATGAAGGTGCACAGGCTGTAACACGATATCACATATAAAGGTTAGGTAGGGTTCGAAAGCTCCGTAAGGTATGGTGCCATGCCCTAGAGAGAGCAACAGTAGGGAGTCATTACCATCAGTAGGCCTTAATGGGCAAAGGAGATGGTTACCCAATTATGAGAGCATGATAACAGATAGGACATTTTGTAAGTCCACAAATGGTGGTGTTGGCAGAACCATAGGGGATAGAAAGGAAATTCCATACAGAGAGAACATAGGCTATTCTCGTGAAGATTCATTTCTGTCTCTCCTCCCATCCCCTGCCTGTGAAAGATAGGGTCAAACATAAGCAATCTGCCCACTGGCCACCAGTTCCTCCAGGAAGAACATTATTTCTGGGCTGTGAGGATGTTTCTGGAAAACATAAGCATTTGATTCACTAGACTGAGTAAAGAGACCAACCCTCCTCAGTATGAGCAGTTATCATCTAATCCACTGAGGGCCTAAGTGGAACAATAAGGCAAGGGAAGGACAAATTCTCTCTTTCTCTCTTCTTGAAGGTCGCCTTTTCCTGTCTTAGGACATTGGAGCTCCTGATTCTTGGGCCTTTGAATTCCAAAACTCATCAGCAGAAGCCCTGGTCCTCAGGCCTTCAGACTCATATTGAACTAGCTTTCCCAGCTCCCCAGTTTGCAGACACCAGACTGTGGGACTTCTTGGCTTCCATAACCATGGGAGCAAATTCCTATAATAAATCTCATCTATATCCATATCTGTCTATATCCTATGGATATATTGGTCCTTTTTTCTGGGGAACACTGACTATATTTGAATCCTGTTCTTTCTGCTGGGGAGGAAGGCTTTTCCTGTACCCGTCCAGGTCCTTCTAGCTGTTCTAAGAATCACACTGACAAGAGACAGATTAACAGGAAAACAAAAGCACAGTGTAATTATATACATACAGAGGATCCATAAACATGAGATTCCCAAGTCAGGGACAATGAGGTATAGATGTTGTACTGAATTAAGGAGAAGGGGTAGGAATACGAAGGCAATTCAGAAGAATATGAAAGATTAAGTGTGTGGTAAATAAATGTTGGATGGCCCACAGGGAAACAATGGGACACAAAGGAGGATTTTAACAGATGTTGCCACATTCCTCCCTGTCTACACGCCTAGTTCACATGATAATCTAATTATCTGTGGTAGTAACTCCTTTCCTGGATCAGTTTCTCCATCTAAATTCTTTTTAAGTAGTTGGGGATGGGGTAGGAGGTTTGTGACAGTTTCTGTGTCTTTTGGGCCTTGATTGTTTTCAGCACTGAAATAATCTGCCTGTCACAATGGTATGTTTGGGGGCAGCCTTCCCTTTACCCCTTCATTACTGAGTTCCTAATGAGGTGGAAAGCCATCAGCAACTTTTGATGAATCAGTACAAATCAGTACTTCAGCCATCCTCAGATCTTCTTCACGCCAAGTAGATATAGACATAGGAGTTAAAGGATTGCCTTGCACCATTGCCCTTGAGGGCAGCCCCTAAGTGGATAATAGTAGAGAAGCCATACACATCCAATTGGCGCTGGCATGCCAGAAGTTGTAGGGAAATACCCACGAGAAAATAGATATACGTTGAGATAGACCCTGCAAAGGTGTAACACGAGACACCTACTCAGTCAGTTCACTTGTGCTTTCTGCACCTGGGGCCCAAATTTGTACATGCTAATTTGGATAAGTTCCATTAGGAAACAAATTCCACCAAGTGAATTTGAAGATCTAATTGGTTTTATTAAGCGAGTCACAAATTGGGCAACATACTACCTAGCAGGGTAGAGAGATACTCCAAGGAATTGTACAAATAGAAGGTTTTTATAGACAGGAGGGTGGGGTAAAAAGTTATTAGCAAAAGAAGAGATTAGGGATTGTTTCAAGTGAGGTCACCCTCCTGTATGGGAAGTAGGGGGAAATCTTATGCAGATGACCTCACTGGTGACCAGGAAATTCCAGGTTGTTTGGCTTAAAATTCCTCTCCCAGGAGAGGCCGAAACTGCAATTAGGTAAGGAAGTAAGCCCCAGTTTGGTGACCTGGTCCAGCAAGTGATCCCACGCTTCCAGTTGCCTCGGGTATGCTGAGTCATAAGGCCCAAGGGGTAATGAAGCTTGCACCAAGCTTGACCTGATTTGAAGCTCTTTCTTGCTCCCACCCACTCAAAGCTGGCAGTCTTACAGGTAACCAGGAATCTTACAGGTTACATATGGTATATATTGCTTCCAAACCGCAGAAAGATATACCAAAGAAATGTCCCTGCACTGTCATGTTTTGAGACAGCAGGCTCATCAGCTTAACTCACTTGAAGGTGATATGTAAATATGCACCAGGCTGCCCGACCCCTGCAAATTATACCAATGTAGTAGCTTCCTAAACTTTTGTAGATGTCATATTCTGTCCTCAAACATATATTTTTCTTATTAATGTAACTAGGTGGTTACCACTTCCTACTCATCAGGTTCAATTACTGTATCATCAATATAATGGGTTAGCATAATGTTCTGTGGAATATCAAGGTGATCAAGATCCCTCTGAAATTTGTATGACAGAGAATGTGGGAGTTGGCATAGTCTTGAGGTGATGTAAAATAGTGCAGTTTTTGTTGGGTAAAGGGATACTGGTTCTGATTATCTTTATCGATGGATATGTAGAGGGGGAAGCATTTTCTAGATCAATAGCTGTATTCCAGGTGCCAGGAGCTTTATTAGTTATTTCAGTAACAAAAGCACATCTAAGAGCACAGCTGCAATTAGCATCACTCCCTGATTAATTCTGTGAAAACCTTGTTGTTCTTTAGGAGAGTTGAATGTGAATGTTGAAGGACTCTCCTGTCAACATCTTTCAAATCTTTCAAAATGGCATAAAACAAAATATATCCTCCCAGGGGTGTGCTATGTCTTTACTACTTTGCAAGGTTAGTCAGGGCTGAGGGGAGGGTGGACAATCCCATGTGCCTTTCCTATCATAACAGACCTCATTGCAAGGGCCAGAAAACTAATGTGGGGGTACTGCTAGTTATCCTGTAAGATGTCTACTTGTTATATGTGTTAAGGAAATGGGAAAATTACCACAGGCTGCATTCATGTACCACTGGACCAATTATGACAGAATTGGTCCAGGATCTATCTCTTGAACTTCATAAGCATTTGCTGTGACTGGTTGATCACAGTGGCATTCAGAATTAGCATCAATTCAAAATTAATTATCTATTAAACCCTGAAAATTCTAGAGATTTTACTTTCATGAGTGCATGACTCCTCTGGGAAATGGCTGCAGATTCTTTTGGGGAAAGGTTGGGTAAAAAGTCATAGCTTACTGTGATTTTCTTCAAAAGGAGTTATCCTCTACTTCAGTTGATGCCATCCCCCCAATTCACTGATGTGAAATGCCTAAGTTCTCAGACTGGGGAAAAAGTCTGTGAATCTCAACTTTGGCAAAGTAAATTAGGATTCTTCCCACCAGACCTAAAATAATGAGTGCATGTGTGTGTGTGTGTATGTGTGATGTGTGTGTGTGTGTGTGTGTGCGCGCGCATGTAGTCAGTCCTCATTATTCACAGATTCTGTATTTGTGAATTCATGGACTTGCTAAAATTTTTTTATAACTCCAACATCAATACTCTTTAGCCTTCTCAGTCATTTACAGACATGTACAGAGCGGGGGAAAACTTGAGTCATTTGAAGCTTATGCTCCCAGCAAGTTGGGACAGGCAATTCCCTGCCATCTTGTTTCAGCTCATATATATAAACAAGTTGTCCTTTGCACAGTATATTTAATTCCACGTTTTCATGCTTTTTTATTTTTTGGCAATTTTACTGTATACGTCCCTCAAGCATAGAGCTGAAATGCTATGTAGTGTTCTTAAGCACAAGAAGGCCACGATATGCGTTACGGAGGAAATGTATATATTAGACAAGTTTCATACATACATGAGTTATAGCACCGTTGGCCATGAGTCCAATGTTAATGAATCAATATATATTAAAGTGCTTTAAATTTATTTGCAGACACACGCATAAAACAAACTTATGTTTTCACCAGTTGGTGAAAATGTTGTAAACAGAGGCTTTCAGGACTCTAACCCTGTATTTCCCCTTGGAACAATGGTTCAGTATTCCCTAATTCAGTGTTCAGGTGACTTTATAGAATATAACTACCACAAATAATGAATAGAGTGGGAATCAGCTGTGCATTAGACATATACTTCAAGAAGCATTTTAGCCATCTGCTTATCAATCTCAATCCTAAGGATGCTGTGATCAATTAGTCATTGTAGCAAATCTTTGGGTGTGAAACATTATAATCCACCCATTCCACTGTAGACTGTCATGGTAACTATGCCCACTTTATCCCTCAGAGTAAGTATTACATCTGGTCTCTCCATTCTGGAATGGAGAAATGACATCAGAAAACCCAAATCTATTCCAAGCCCAACCTTGACTAACATCTCTGAACTACAGAGGGTAACCTCCACAGAGGTTTAAAGGATGCTAAGGTCCCTTGATCAATGCATTTCTCAATATCTTGTAAAGAGAGTGTCATCTGGGCCTTCCCAGATGATGTGGTAAGGGAGCAAAGAGCATATTACATATAACTGATCCATTTGAATGTATCAAATTCTTGGAGTCTCCCAACTCTTTCCTCTACCTTATGAAAGGGAAGTTCCAGCATTTCAGTTTCATTGATTATAGATCCCTGTTGAGACTGAACTTTTTAGGCCTAGCATAATAAAAATTAATGTCTCTCCCAGGTCTTTAAATATTTATGTATATGTACATTATATACCACTTATTGGGTGACTACACCAGTTTCAATTAATTCAACCTGACCAAGCCTTATGTTTGATTTTCCTTGCTCTAACACCCTTATATGCTCCTCAGGCTCCTGGTGATACAATGTTGTAAGGCCCTGCAAGCCTTTCAGTGTATAATTACCTTTGTGTGCTGGCCTTGTGCATCACTGAGCTATGTTGGGTCTAACTCCTGTGTGCGGAGAGGCAGTGAGGGGTGGGACCTCAGGGATGTCCTGAGGAGTATGAGTGTACCGTTGTGAAGTGACTCTCCCAGGGAAAATCCCTGAAACGCTGTTAGACAGTAGGAAAGTTTCTTCATTCAAACCATCTTTTTACCTTGTGAGATCGGGAGAGAAGTGTTGCTTCCCCAGTAAGGGAGGTTCATTGAACTTGGTGACTTAAAATTCATCAGTCTCATCAGCAGTGGCCCAGATGTGCATTTGCCTGGGTCCCACTGCTTCCCATCAGCCCTTTAGCCCTAACATAAGGCATGACTGGGTTGAATGTTTAATTAACATTTCATCTCTGGAAGGCCCTCCATTTTATCTTTGTTATATCTATCCCGTGTCTGCAGGAGATCAGAGACTCCTTCAAAGCTACCACATGTGTTTTTTTTTTTTAATTTTACATTTGTTTTTTTTCTGAGTTGAGCAACCAAAGTCTTCAATTCCTCTTTCTCCCTGTGTGCACTCCCTTGTGCACTCCCTCAGGCTTCCAGCATTAACTCTGCTGTGGAATTCTTTATAATGACTATAGTTGCCAAATTTAGTAAGTGCCATAGCTGTTTGATCTCCTAATGCCTTGCCCTCGATCTGTCTTCAACCCATGCCACCACTGGTGGTAATTTCTGTACTTGTGACCCCTCCACAAAACACAACTTGCAGTACCTCATTTCCCTTCAGCAAAATGATGCCACAAGACTATTTTAAATGTCTATTTCCTTTGACAACTTCCTGTACCAATTACTGTATGAGTCTAAAGAAGTAAGTGAGAGAACACTTAAATGAGGTAATATTTGGGAAAGTGTAATAAAGAGACTATTCACAAATGTGTGAGCAGTAAGCACAGGTGTAGTGTCTTGGGATAGCAATAGCAAGGTGCAGTTGTTGCTGCTAAGTTTGATGAACCAAGCCCAGGAAGTAGGTACTGGAGACCAAACAAGTCCCTATAGCAGAGGGCCATGCAACGTAAGCGTGGACTTCAGCAGCAAGACTACATAGCTAATCTACAGGGACACATGTAGGGAAGATGGGGAATAAAAAACCCAGTGAGATCTCCTCCCACTATTCATTAAAACTCAGATTTAACGATCTTCCCTGAGTTCATTCATCAGGCAGCGAAACAATGCAGATATCAGAAAGCAATGGAACCAATTGATGTAGTCAAAAAGGTTCAGGTTCCTAGGGCACAGAGCAGCGTGAAAATTGTTACCAGTAAATACACTCATCCATTCAGTTTAAATAAGCAATATATAGCAAGGACAGACTCTGTTGTCTCTCTGCTGGAGACCAAAAGGAACTTTTGCCCTATATTGCAATGAGAGAAACAATAAATATGTGCCTAAAAGAGAAGTGTATAAAAGACAATGTGAAAGCATTAAGGGGAAACATGAACTACTTTTGGGTGAAAAGCTGCAAGTCTTCATGCAGTTTGCTCTTAAAGGATTTCCAGGAATTCACCCCATGGAGGATTAAAGAAAAAGACTTTCCACACAGAGAAAATAGTGTGAACAAAGGTAGAGGGGGTGTGAAAATGTAGGACACAGAATGGCAGGTAGTTTGATGTAGAGGAATTTTCAAATACATAAGTGGAAGTAACTGGGAATGTGATTGAAACAGGCCAACATATTCTTATGAAGGACCTTTTAAAATATATTAAGGGCTTAAAATTTTACTTTATAGGCAATGAGAAAACAATTAAGGTTTCCGAGCAGCATCTGTGTTTTAGAATTTCATTTAGACTTTCTCTGAAATGTTAATTTATTCAGTTATAATGCCTTCCTTTGGAATTCCTAAGCTAAGCAGGTGGAGGCGATAAAAAAAAAAATTGCATGAATACATCCTGAAAGACAACTTTGGCATGGAGGTAGTAGAAATAATTTAGCCCAGGCTTTTCACATTTTCTGAAAACTCATCACCTGAAAGATTGATCCTAGCGAAACCAAGAATCAGGAAAGTCAATCTAGTATGTTAATATAGTCTAGGAACATTTCATTAATGCCAAAGTAAATTCAGAATCTGTCTCTCATTTGTTACCTTGAAAAGGAGCCAAATTACATATTACCACATTGTTACTGCTTCTTGCTTAGTGATAAGAGGTATTATGTCAACATATTAGCAATGGAAAATTCCATGTTGTAAACATGTCTTGCATATTGTTCTCACTTGCTTTTTTATTTTTTTAGAAAAATAGTTTGCAGTGAACTGACATTAATGACAAATAAGAAAGTTGAGATTCTACTCAGATTACATCTCTAGTAAAATAATTTTCATGCCAAGTCTATTTCATAATATCATGTCATGAGAAAATTCTTTCATCTCTCCTGACAGCCCATAGTCACTGTTTCAATTGTAGAATTAAAAAGCCCAATACATAATGTCTTGCATATTTTCCTTAAAATTACAAAGATGAAAGCTTTACAAAAAAAATTGTATGCATCACAATTTCCTTAAGGAGAGGGAAACAAAAAAATAAAACAATGACAATATACCTAAAGATTCAAAGCAAAGTAATAGCAAGGAAATATTAAAACAGAAAACAAACTGGTGGCAGATATTAGATATAATCTTATTTATTGTACTAGAAATGTAAATGGTAAAACTCACATTAATAAAAAAAGATACTATTGCATGCAAAAGAAAGTGACTACAAGCTACATATGAGACATCTGAAAACAGTGACTTTGAAAAATGAAAAATAAAAGGGTAAATAAATACATAGCTGAAAAACGCCAATAATAAAATTAACAGCAAGAATAAAAACAGGTTTAAATATTGATATAAAATGAGTGTACTTTATAGAGTGTACTATTATATGATAGAGAAAATTTATAATGAAAAGAGCTGCTATGAGAGAGGACATACTGTGTGGTAGCATAAATGCTTTAATTGTCAAATCAGTTTCACAAGAATTATACATCTTTCTAGTACCCAGTTGGACTAATGAATGAAAAGATACAGCCCGAGGCATAGGCTAACATTGTGCCCTTGGAGACGCCTGATTCTGTCAGACTCAGTACCTACCCACTTAAAGGTCTTCTTCCCCCTCATTATCATACACTCTGTTTTCAGATATAATGTGAGAAGTTTTTTGAGAATATATGTGGAAATATTGTTTACCAGGGGAGTAAATTTTCCTTATGGAACTTTTCCATTTTATATCCCAATTTCCACCTAGCCATGTTCCCATAATTCCACATACATATTTAACATATAAGCAACATAGGCAAACCAGGCGTGTTAATTTTCTATTACTGCCACAACAAATAACCACACAGTTTTCAGTTTCAAACAATATAAATTTATTATCTTACAGTCTCTATAGGTCAGACGCCCAAGGGTCTTACAGGGCTAAAATAAAGGTCTCAGATGGACGCATTCTTTACTAGAGGCTCTGAGGAGGAATCCCTCCAAAGCTCACTCAGATTCTTGGTCAAGTTCAAGACTTTGCAGTTATAGGATTAAGATTCCCTTAATCCTTTTTTTTTTTTTTTTTCTGGCTGTTGGGCAGGTGTGTCCCTTAGCTTCTAGAGGGAATTCTCCAACCCTCATGCATGTCTCAGAACTAGTAGTAATGATTCTTGTACTTCTCACACTTGGAATCTCTCCAACTCCCCCATTTGCTGCATCCCTCTGATTACATCCAGGGAAAATTCTCTACTTTTGAGGGCTCCTATGATTAGATTGGGCCCACCAAGCTAATACAGGATAATTGCCCTATTTTAAGGTCTCTAAACTTAATTACATGTGCAAACTGTCTTTCTTGTGTAACGTAACCTACTGACAGATTCTAGCTATCACGTCATGGACATTTTAGGAGAACTATTATTTGACCTACCACAAGAGGTATATCCTCTAAAAATCATTTCATAGGTAATAACTCTCTGTCATCTTTTCACTAGTAATAACAATACTGTGTGAATCAGATCTGGTTGTCAGTGTGCTTACAGGAGCTTTGAGAGGATCTTTCCTTCTTACTCAGTACCCCTGGGAGAGGAAAGAATGAGGTATTGACCTGCTGTTCACCTTTTGTTATTTTTCCAAATTGACATAGTCCTTCAGGTGCCCAACAATATAGAAGCAAAATATGTGAAGCAAAATCCACCAGACACTCATAGAGCTAATATCTTAAAAAGTATAATTAATAAAAGTGAGTTAATGTATACTTATTGAAGGCCACCACTGATAAAAGAATACACTTTTCTTTGAATAGTTCATCAGCATTTATGAACATTACCAAATGTTACACAATGAAGGTAAACTCAACAGACCCAAAGAATAGAAACAGTAGATTCCAAATTAATGAGATGAAGAAGAGAGGAAGAAGAAAAATTATATAGAGAGGAGGGAGAAGGAGGAAGGGGAGGAAGAGAAAAAAAACAGAAGAGAAGGAAAATAAAAAAGCAGCTTCTATTAAGCATTTTCTATGTGCCTGAACAGTTTTAAGTACAGTTTAATCCTTGAAAACCCACTGAGGTAGACATTGCTATTATCAATATTTTGCAGGTGAGGGAACAGGGGCACAGAGATAGTGAATGAAATGTTCAAGTGAAATGCTCCAGTAAGTGGTGGATCAAAGTCATTTGACTCCAGAATTTGTCTTTTTAACAACTACACGATAATTAACCTGAAAAAAACTCTAAAGAGCAATCATAGCTTAAATAAACAAAAAAAGCACCATGTTTTGTACTGAATGTTTATGCTTGCCCCACCCCACCCCACCAATTAATATGCCAAAGCCCTTATCCCCCATGTAGCTTTATTTGGAGATGGAACCTCTAAGGAAGAAATTAAGGTTGAATGAGGTCATAAGGATGGGGCCCTGATCCAGTAGAATTAGTGTGCTTATGGGAGGAAACACCAGAGAGCTCCTATGCCCTCTGCTCTCTCCACACTCACCAAGGAAAGGCACATGAGCACACAGAGATGCAGTGGCCATCTGCCACTCACGGTTAGAGCCTTTAGATGCCAAACCTGCTGGCACCTTGATCTTTAACTTCTTGTCTCCAGAATGGTAAGAAAGTTCATTTCTGTTGTAAGCCCCCCTAGTCAGTGGTATTTCGTTATGGCAGCCCGAGAAAACTAACATATACCGCCACTTGGATATTTTAAAACTGCTTATAAATAGTGTTCGTATTATTATAGAGCAACCAAACCCGAAGTTTAGAAGATATTGAAAATAATAAAAACAAATTCACCTTATAAGAAATACAAGATACAGCTTCATGAATGTATGTTCTTTGGCAACTGCACGTGTATTACAGCTTCTGGTGATTTCCACTCCTGTATTCTCAGCCAACGACTGTCAAAGAAGTTAATCTCAACCGTAACACACAGTCAGGCCCTGTTGACCCAAACCCCATCTGTATTTTCCGTTCTCCCGGCCCACAGCAATTGTTTCAAATATGTCCATGTGACCCCATCAAAAACCCTAAGACCAAGAAGACGTTTGCTGAAACTCGTGAAATAAAAACAAACATTCTTTTCTACAAGATTTGTGTAAAGTGGATATAGGCTAGAGTTGGAAAGACCATCTGCCACCACTGGTCGCATAAAAAAAAGTCACACAAATGTCTAGGGATGTAACAAAGAAAAGCTAGAAAATCCTCTTGGAAGATTTTGAGCGGTCAGGCTCCCTTGAATGCAGCACCATCCTTGGGACTTAACAGTTGCTTAAACCAAAACACTAACTTTTTGCTTAAAGCACTTTGGGTTGTATTTTCTGCTCACATTCAACCTAAAGAGTACTGAATAGTATAATCCTGAAGCTGTGCTCAGAGAAAATTCTATGACTTTAGACACTGGATCAAATATGCAACCCAAAATTAAAGAAATGGTTTTAGATTTAAAGAAAAGAAAAATCTTTTTTTAATCTGAATCTGATAGATCCCCAAAGCCTTGGTTTGATTACCTAAATGAATGTTTCATAACAAACTCTCTTAAGAGCTTTAAGAACATTAATTCAGAAATATAAAATCTGACAATGGGAATGCTATGTCATAGCAAGATTTGGGGTGAATATTTTAAATATAGACTTTGTAAAAGTAACAGTAGGAGTTGAAGAAATACATTTCCAATTCTCATTCCCTGTTCTGCCTCTTGATAAGGTGTCTATAGAGAATAGGGCTTTGTTGAGAAGCGTTAAACGTTCCTGGATCTCAATATCTATTGCTATTATTTTCTGCATTAGGCATTTGCTAATTGGAGACTTAAAGGCACATGCTCAAAATTATAACAAGATGAGTGAATACTCCAACCAGATTCAGCTGGCATTATTCTGAGATTTATTTTTTAATTTGAAGACCATGTTCAAGATTTCTGTCTTCCTGGTTTTCTTTTTTTTTTTTTTTTTTTTTTTCTTTGGGTTTCAGGCAATCTCCATGTTAAGCAACTCTGAACATATAAACTTAACTGAAAAAAGTTTCTTACATTCCCCAAAATTGCTGAAAATTGAAACTGCAGATTTCAATATGCATTTGCAAAGAAACTCATTTTTTATTATGAGCTGAAAAAGCTTGTCTCCTGAATGCTTGAGGCCACTCAGTCAGCTTGCATAATTCAAACACTTGGAAACCCACAAATAATCTAAGACCAAACTCCAACTGCAGAAAATAGCACAAGAAAATCCTTTCTTGCATATTTCAATACCATATGGCAAATTGCATTTTCTGCTGGTAAAGAATATTTTAACTCTGATGAATTTGTAATTACATCCAACTAATTAGCACCATTTTTTTTACAATGTTGCCCTTTCTTTTAAGGGGATAGGAAATTTCTATATCTTCCCACAGTGATTATCACTTGTACTATATGTGAATTGTTAGAAGGAAAGTTTTTAAGCAGGCACCTAATCAATATTCATGAACTGGGGATCAAAATGGGTGGTGCCAAATTTGCATTAGCCTGTTAGACTCAGAATCCGTAAGTTGGTGAAATATTTTCTGATTGACATTTTGGTTGTGTGTGGACTCAGATCTGTTTCAAAGTTAGTCCAATTCAGAGTTTAAATGTGTGGACAATTCTAGGTAGGAGATTTTTATTTTTTTACTTCTGCTCTATTATGTAAGTTGGGCTGCAAGTTTCAAGACATCGTTTGTAAACTAATTGCCAGTATTTCTGCCTGATGCCTTTTTTGTTCTCAGCAAAGCCAGGGCAGAGAGCCAACAATGTAGAAAGGACACAACAGACAGGGGGCATCTGCTTACCAACTGGTTCAGTCTGCTGAAATAGCAGCTAAAGTAATTTCACTCGATTAATGGCTCTTCACCAGATCTTTGAAAATACTTTGACATCACCACTATAAGCAGACGATAGGTTTCCCTCAATGATTTCCCCTTACCCTACCCTGTCTCCTTCTCCGGGGAATACAGTGGGCAGGAAGGAGGGATTGCCACTACTTCAAAGTCACAGTATCCTCATTCTTTGTGCCTTCTCTTTTCTCATCAAAATTTGCTCTCAGGGAAAGATCCATTATCAGTCACTTATGTATCATTGTGTTATATCTTAGAAATTGGATGGGAAGACCTCTCATTTCATATGAAAAGAACTGAGCACATCACAAAGTAATGGAAAAGTTTCCTCAGAAAAAAGCTGTTTAAACTCTTTTTGGTGGTCTTGTAATCACGTATGGTCACAAAAACCTACTAACGTGGACTAAGTCTGGCAGCAGCTGGCATATTGTAACATTTAAAATAACATTTATTGAGGATTAGAGTAGTATGCATGCATGGTTCACTATATAAGTGCCAGCTTAACTGCATTAATACTCTTAATAATCCCCACTTCATAGATGAAGTAATTTACAGGTGAAGCTCTATACCTTATTTTGTCATTAAGAAGTGGAAACAGGGTTCACGAAACATTGAATCCAAAATGACATGGTTGTCTCCCTGACACTTGAGTATCACTCATATATCATTTTGATGCTGTCTGTGCTGTTGTGAAATAGTCCCATTTCCCATGCAAGCGATAAAGGCCATTTTTGTTTTGTACATTAAGATTATCAATCAGAGTATTTCTGAGATCTAAAATTTTATTCTCCTCCACTGACCTGTAATAACTTTAATGTTTGGATGAGGAAACCAGCATTTAAATGACTTGCCCAAAGTTGCACTGATGGGAAACGCACAGGAGGAGCCTGCCTGCCCAAGTCCGAAGCCTTGATGCTAGTGGTGCTGAGATCAGTACCCCAGGTAGCCCTCTGTCCCCTCAGGAAAACCTGTGTGCCATCCCAGGTTGAAATATTAGAAATTGCTGGACTCTCCTGGCTTCCTAAGTTTGTTTTGTTTGTTTGTTTTTTTGACCTGGGTTGATACCCATGGAACAAAGCTAAACCACAATGATAAAATCGAGAAAATTGTTCCTGCATCCATCTCTTAGCATCAGCAGTTAGTACATTGCTGTCTTTTTCTCCCAGCTTTTTAACAGTATTGATAAAGATTTGACAAGCATATCCTTGGCAAGGGATCCATCCAGTTTTATTTTAAAAACATGAAAATGGACGTGGTTGACATCTGAAAGCAGGATAGGTCAAGAACAGGTGCCGCTAGTAGTCCCATGAAGCCAAATGGGATGTAAAACAGTGCACACTGGTACAATCTGTTCCGGGAGCTAAGTCCCTTTATGAATAAGATAAACATAAATTTAAGGAGCCTTGACACTAATAAATTTCTATTTCCTCCTGAGATATTCTCAGTGAAAGCATAGCCTGTTGCCCACAGCAAACATCCCCACTCCTGCCAAGCACCCCCCTCCATCCCGTGCCCCATCTTGCAGCCTGTTACAGACAGCCACTGTATCCACAACGGGCAGAAGGAGGAGCCGCCCTTCACCACTGCCTCAAAATCACTCCCTAACAAAAAAAGTTTGTTCACTTTTTATCTCTCAGAAGGAGGATTGCTCTCACATTTACCTGAATGTAATCTCTCTTCACGTTTTTTTTTTCCTTGTTTGATGAATATTTATTGAGTATCTTTTATGTGTGTCATACTGGCCTGGGTCTCAAGCTATGCAGGTGTCCTCTGCCTGGCAGAGAAGTGGTTTGGAAAGAAGCTGAGGACTAGGCCAATCTTTTTGGCCTGAAATATTGAATGTAAAAATAATCTGTGATCTATAAAGTGCTCGACTATTGTGGCATCAGTAGTAACATTACTCTTTGTTCTTTCCTTTCTTCCTCTCATCTCTTCCTGTATTTCTTCTTTTCCTTTTCTTTGGTTATATTATGGAAATTTTTAAACATACACACAAGGAGATGAAATTATATAAAGGAACCCTTGGACCCGTTGTCACTCGGCTTCAACACTTACCAGCTCAGCCAGTCTTATTTTTTCTGTGTTCCGAATCCATTTCCCCCCTTTCCAAATTGCTTTGAAGCAAATCCAAAACAGCGGTTACTTAATTTCATCTGTAGATAATCCAGTGTTTATCTCCAAATAATGAAAACTTAAAAAAAACACTATGACATCATTATCACTTTTAAAAAATTGACCATAGTATCTAGATGTCAGATATTTAACCAGTGATCAAATTTCCCATTAAACATATTCTTTTTTTTTTTTTAACAATCTGTATGTCTGAATCAGGAGCCAAATAAAATTCACACATTGAAATTGGTTAATGTTTGCTTTATGTGCCTTTTAATCTACAGTTACCCCTCCATCCTTTTTTTCCCCTTCCCTTACAATTTCCTTTTGAAAAACTAGAGTTTCCACATCTGGGTTTTGCTGATTGTGTCTACAAGGTGTAGGTGCACATGTTTTTCTCTTTTCTGTATTTCTCATGAATTGGGTAGTTATCCATTCTCCACTGGAAGGAACTTAGTTGTTTCCAATTTTTGGTAGTTACTAATAAAACTATCATAAATCCATAAATTGGCTTGATTAGATTTTAGGTCAATATTTATTTTTTGTCATGACAGCTTCATAGATGATGTGTATTCTTCCTTCAGGAGGTGATTATATTTGGTGTGTCTCCTTATATGATGTCAGAAGCCATTAATAACAAATAACTAGGTCTATTTAATGTTGCAAAATAGCATTTAAACTCTATCATTCCTTTTTATATTTATTAGCTGGAGTAATCTATGAAGAGGAAACCTTCCTATCAATAACTGTTAGCTTTCCAAGTGATGTGATTCACCAGTTATAAAAATAATTAGTTATAGCCCTGGGTCCACTAACAGTAATCAAGTAGGCTTCATTTGGAGGAGGAGTCAGATTTATTACGGCAGAATTTATATAGAGTGAAGTTAGCCTTCTAAACATACAGTTCTATGGGTTGTGACAAACTCAAAAAGTCATATAATCACCTCTACAATGAAAATTTAGCACATTTCCACCCTTCCCCAAAATTATCTTGTGGCCCCATTACAGCCAATACCTTCCCATCCCCAGCCTCTGGAAACAACTGATTGGTTTTCTATGCACATGTTTTTTGCTTTCTCCAGAATGTCATATAAATGTGAGACTTATGTGAGTCTGGCTTCTTTCACTTACCAATTCATTTGAGACTCATCTATGTTATTGATAAATATCAGTTTATTCCTTTTTTTTTTCTGACTAGTATTCCATTGTGTTAGATATACTACAGTTATCCATTCACCAGTGGAAGGAACTTGAGTTGTTTCCTATTTTCGATAGTTAGGAATAAAACTGTCATAAGCATTCATATATAGGCCTTTGAATAATAAAAACGTTTTCATCATCTCTCTTGGTTAAATACCTCGGAGTGGGATGGGTGGGGTTTATGGTAAATATATGCTTAACCTAGTAAGAAACTGCTGTATTGTTTTCTAAAGTGGCTGTGCCATTTTATAGTCACACCAACAGTGTGTAATTTCCACTTGCTCTGTACCTTCACCAGCACTGCGTATTGTCAGATATGTTTATCCTTTCTAATGGGTATGTAGGGATATCTCATTGAGTTTTTAACTTGCATTTCCCTAATGACTAATTGTGTTTTGAGAATTATTTTTTCATGTGCTCATTGACAATTTAAGTAGTTATTGATGAATTGTCTGTTCAGAGCCTTGCCCATTTATATTGTGATTTTTTTTTGCTGCTGTTGTTTGTTTATCTTACTATTGAGTTTGAGAGTTATCTATACATTCTTCATGGAAGTCCCTTATCAGATAAGAATTGTGCAAATATTGTCTCCTGTTCTGGGCTTGTCTTTTTATTTTCTTAACAGTATCTTTTGGTGAGTATATTTTTACCTTTGTTGAAAACTACTTATTTTCTTTTATGGATCATATTTCTGGCATTGCAGCTAAAAAATATTTACCTTAACCAAGCACACAAAAATTTTCTTTTATAACATGTATAGTTTTAGTTTTAGATCTGGGTCTGGGGTACCTGCTACTTTATGGTAATTTTAATATGGTATGTGGTATGTGTCAAGGTCGATATTTTGTGTATGGATGTCCAGTTTTTCCAGCATCATTTGTTGAAAGTCTAATTGTACACTTGATTTCATTATATTCCATCTCTATTATAATTTTATTCTATGAATTAAATTTATTTAGTGCTTATTTTTTTTATTATGAATCAACAATTTATGAGTGTCACCACAAAACTCATCTAAATATTTGTCCATGTTCCCTGCTTCCATTTCCTCTTTGGCCATTTTCTTCTAAACACACAGCAAAAGTTAGTTAACATAGATGGTCATTGAAAATAGCTTCCTCTCCAATGGGCCTAAGTCCCTTAAATGCCTACAGTGTACCTTACATATATAGTGTACCTTACATGTATATATGATCCCATACAGTATTTCACATAAAATTCATAAAAAGATTGATGAATAAAAAATGGTGAAAGAATATATGAAAAATTGCAGTTTAACATACTTATTATCATAAAAGTTCAATATGTGTTGACATTTTGATATGAGGACCCCACAAGTATGTGAGGTTTTTTTTCACATTTTAAGAAGCAAATTTCTTTTTAATTCAAAACTTTGCTAAGAGAAAAATAGCTTTATGTGTGAGTATGCTCAAAGTATAATTACTTATGAACAATTATAAGTAATGATGTAATTAGGAACAGTATTTCACTTCTGTCACTAACAAGCTAACTGCTTGATAATAGTCTTATTTCTCAAAGTAAAACTGTCAAAATATTTTCTTATAAATTTATCAAAGGCATTTCTTGCCCAACTTTATTTAAGAACTTAGTTCTTACATTAAACTCTCTAGCTCAGCATGAATAACTCAATGACTAATCAATCCTTGTTACTTTTCCATTTAAATGTGAAAATCTGAAAGCAGCTATTCTGAAAACCTCTGATATAACAAGGTAAAATTGGATATCTTACACTCATTTTTATTCATTACAAACAAGTTTGTATGTATAGTAGAATCAATTTCAAAGACTTTTTACACTTGAATATAATCATTATCCACTATCTACTGTGAAACTTAGAAAGCTTTTATCAGGGTTTTGTGGCAAAACCATGCAAGAGCAGAAGGGATCTTCATGGTATGATCATTAACTTTTAAATAATAGTCTCTTGATATGACTGCATGTGGTCTCTTGCTCTACAGCAAGTACTATAAATTTACCTCTGTTTGCTTAAATTTCGTAACTATTGCATTTCCCTATTTCAAATATCCACATACACTTCATGTCAAAGGTCCTTACATATATTTTTAATAGTTGAAAGTATATCATTTAAATGTGATAAAGGCTATCTCATAGACCATATGGAATGAAACAACAACAAAAAAAAAAAGAAAGAAAGAAAAAGAAAATTTTATTCTAAGGAAACACATTTTTTAGTGTTCCGGAGTGTTTTTCAAATATATTTGAAGAGTACTATCTAAAAGTGCCATTGTGCAATGGATGTTTTTTCCTAAACTAGACCTTCCTGTGCATAATTTGTTTCACAATGACACAAATATAATTTCAATTAAACTCTCCACTGTACCATTTGACACTGTTTAAACTAAGACCCTTATTGTCATTGCTATCATTCCGTTGTCACCACAGAAAATCAAAATATCATAGAGACCAATGTAACAGAAACAAAAAATGACATCAGGGGTGTTGCAATCTCATCAGGCTGAGAAAACAGGCCTAAAACATAAAAACACATACAGGAAGGAAAGGTGATAACGCATGGCTGACCTCAAGGCAGCCATCATTTCTGAAGAGGAAACCTGAAGGAGGTAAGTCTCTAGTAAAGGGATATTTTCCATTTTTAAGCTGAATTCCCCAAAGTCCTAAGTTCATACTATTGAAATCCCTGGAGAATTCAGTTTCATCTTACCTACCCAACCAAGGACATTATTTGTCTATGGAGAGTTCAACTAGCCAGAGGGGAAAAAGAACAAAAGAAAATTCAAAAGCAGCACTCTCATAGAGAAAATTCTCTAGATGCTATAAATCCTTCAATAAATACATGATAAATAAATTTATTTGGAGTTACAAGGCAGCTGCCAAATAAGACTTGTCCCTTGTGTGTCTTATAATAGCTAAACACTCCTACAATGGAAATAACAGAAATATATCTCTATATCAATGCACATTTCACAGTATACTTTTAATTTAATTTCCACATTGTCCTTGAAATGTAGATTATAATTGCTTGTGTTCCTATTTTGGAGATTCGGAAAACAAATGATAGGGTTTATGTGTAAGAGGATGAACCACAGAGGAGAGGGAAAGAGAGAAATGGGAAAAAGGGGAGGGGGGAGAAGACCCAGGTCAGATTAATTTAAAGTCATATTTTGAAAAAAGACAATGTGAAGAAAATACCAAAAAAAATTTTTTCTCTTGTGGTTGCATGATGATTCTATAGGCATATCTTTCAAAAAATGAAAATATTCCTTCAGTTCATAGATAGATAGTAATAGCTTCAACAATGTTCCCAATTCATTGAGTTTATTCTGTTCATTATACTGTTCTACTACGAATTTTACTTTATGATTGGTAGTATTCTTTCAAATATAAATAAGGTGGATAGAAGAGAATAAAAAGAATATTATAGTGGTTTGACATCACAGAAAAATTTAAGCTTCTATGTTTGATGCCCTATAATGGGGAAAATAATATGCACTCAAGCCAAAAGAAAATTATTTCATTCTTTTTTATTTTTAGATTCCAGTGAGCAAATTCAGTGAAATGGAGACACTTGTGCAGGTATGTTTAACAATGTATGACCCTGATAAAATGATGAAAAGGGACCAAAGAAAATAGTTACTGAATGAACAAGCAGAAGAAAATATGGAGGGAGAAATGTTGAGATTCAGTATAGGGACCATCAAGGTTCTGGGTAGAAATTGTTTGAATTTATTCAATAGATCATTAAAATCAAGGGGCCCAAGAGACCACAATAGACGATATACTTAGTCCTGTGCAGTGTGCTAGAGAATAAATAAATGAGACATGGTTCATACTTTAGTGGCTGCCATGTACATAAATGACTGTACTACGACATGACATTCAATAAACTAAGTTCTACAAATTAGTTACTCCATATTCAATAGTAAGAAAAGGCTAAGGAGGTCAGATGAAGTGTTATGATTGGATTTCTTTCATCAAGTTGTAAAAGACCTACTGGAAATGAATGTATATTCATGTCTTGTTAAGGATGCCAGGACAATATCCTCTCTTGAGGATCCTTCTTTGTTAAACACTTTGTTAAACACTGAGCTATATTTTTTTTATCTCAAAATGATTATAGGCAATGGATAGAAATTTGGCTGGCAAAATTTCAAAATAATGTTTGCTTTGAATTAGAAATCAGTACTCTTGAGTGGCTTTTTACTGTAATTTTTAAAAGACCAAATAGGTTACTCTTGCTTTTGCAATTTAGCCTCTCAATATTGAATCCTTGACCCTCTTGGGTAACTCAGACCTCAAATGCCTGCCTAATCTCAGAGAGGGTCAGCTGTACAACCAACAGGATGCATAAAATGGGGGATTTCAAAACAGAACAAATTGGAGCAAGTTGGAACAGGGCAGCTGGACACTGTTATGTCCACGTCATTGCTATTGAAAACTGTGAGACCAGAGGACAAACGTACTACTTCTTGAAGACCAGTGGGGCTTTGGAACAACGCTACCCACTACTGGGATACTAATATATATCAAATATTGCCTGGCAACAGCTCTTAATGCCCCTCTTTGGTTAAAGTTCCTTCTCTTTCTTCTACAGTCTCAAGAAGACTAAAAACATGTTTGCTTTGTCGCCACTGTGTGACTCTGTCACTGTGTAAAGACACACTCATTTATATGGTAAAATATCTTTGAACCTATTCTTCCAGAAAATGTTTCTAACCAAGTTAATACAGCTAGTGTCAGGAAACCAGGCATAAGGGAAATTTGCAAGGATATTCAGTAATCAGGAAATTATTACGTGTTTATAAATGGAGGAAGAGAGGGAACTCTAATATAACAATTGGATTGTGGAGTTATTACTACATGATAATTGTGGTTGTGGTTGTGTTTCATATGGTAATCATACTCATGGAGTTTAAATACAAATATTCTATGCTCTAAGAAAGCAGGATCACATCTGAATGGTGGGGTTTTACCTTGTGCAAACATCCTGAAAAAAAAAAAAGGCAGTTCCCTCAGGAACCCAGAACTGAAAGGGAAGACTCAAGCAGAGAACAGAATTTTATTTTCTCTTAGCTTTTACCTTAAAGATTTAGATATTTTAAAAGGAGTTACTGAATATAGATATGATGCTGTCCTTCAAAAATCAGAATTGGAGAGTCCAATCTTTATGATCAGAATGAGTCCCCTAGTCACGACCAAAGAAATGCTTTCCCCAGTCACTCAGCATTCTTAGAGAGACTACTGAGAATTAGCACAGCTGTTGGTGACAAGAGAATTTCAGAGCACAGGTAATGGAAAGCTATAGGTACGGAAAGGGAAAAGATTCTACCCTGCCCCAAAATATCTTTAACTTATCTCTACTCTGGTGTTTTCATACCGAATAATGATTGTGGACATGTCTCTTTTCTTCATCATAACTTAAGCTTCTTGACAGCAGGTGTGCACAGTCCTGGGCACAAGGCCTGTACTTGGAAGATTCTCCATAGCTGTTAATGAATGAATAAACCATATCCGAAACTAAGGCATATTCTTTTCTATTTAGGGATGAAATCAAATCACACATTTGCAAACTAGTGCTATTTGCAAACTAGTGCTATTTGCAAATTGCCATTGTGTTAAGATAGAAAATAAATATTATTGAGGTATAAGATTAATAATTATACAGAGCTCTGATACTATCAAGAAAACTAAGAACTCCCCTCTTTGTGGAAACTCTCTTAAGTTAGGAGAAATTGAATAGTTTAGTATCTCATTTAGACCTTAAAAATATTTGTTTAGATTCCACTATCTGTCGTGCTTATAACTCTTATGAATCTTTGGGAATCACATGGACACCCTCAGTCACCACTCCCCAAACACCAAGAATCTTTGGAAACAAGATGCTCATCTTATTGATAGAAATGCTGAAATTATCTTATACATGATTAATTATGTAGTATTATTGGCAGCAAGAGTATTAGTGGCAGCAAGATTAATTATGTAGTATTATTAAATTTTGGAGCTCATAAAATATTTGTGAAACCTTTTCTCCATCTCTCTCCATGTATGAGGGAAGAAGGGGACCAGGAAAGCTCCTAGTCATGTTCTTAAGTAAAGCTAAGAAAGGAAGGTGGAAGGGTGTCTACTGTGAGTCAAGCATTGTGTTAGGCACTTTCAGTCTAGGAGAAAATGAATAGGTAGCTTACATCTGAAGAGTACTTTAGAACTTAAAAAGTTTTATCACATTTAACCTCATGTGTGGTCAAAAAAGGCATTATAACCTCCAATTTATAGGTGAAAAAAACAGAGGTTTAAAGAAGCTAAGTGAAGCTAAATGACTTGCAAAGTGGTTGATCTGGGACCATACCCAGCTTTTCTGATTCTAAGTATATGCATATATTTAAAAGACAGGCCTTATCTTTCATGGAAAATTTTATTGACTAATGGAGGCTGTCTAGGGTTCTGTGTTAAGAAAGATCCGAAGCCAACTCCTGATTCATTGGACAAGATTGCGAAGATTGATTGTTAATGTCTGCCCTAAACACAAAGAGTGGTGTCAATAATTCCTGCACTGTTTTCCTATGTTGAGGTCTCCAGATGTTCATGCCCACCCAACAGTAACACTGATTATAAGATCACTGAGGAGTGGAAGGTAAGAATAGCTTCCACCTATAGGGAATTAGAGGTAATTACAGGTGCCCCCTCCTATCCCTACAGACCAGATAGAACTTAATTGACTGGATTGTCTTCAAAGGCATATTATTAAGAGATGACCAGAGAAAAAGTAGGAAAAGACGTTATTCCCAGAAAGTGGATCATGCCGAGAAGACTGTGCCTCTTTGTTAGACAAAGCATGTTATCTATGTCTAACTGAAATGAAATCTTTCATCCAATTTGCAGAGTTTAAAATACTTTCCATAATTCCTGTGATTTTAAGAACGGTGCATTTGAAAGTCTGTCATAGCTTTTCATACCCATCATGTCCACCTAAATAAAGTATCTTCATTTTTGTCCTTATAATGAAAAGACCTGCCATTTGAAGGATGGAGATTCTTCCCAAACATATGACAGTGTTAAATAAGATACTTATCTCTTTTTAAGTGGCCAATTATATGAGCTAGATCAATCAACATAGTAGAGAAAGTGTAATTTCTATATTACTATACTTAAGGTATTAACTGACATATCCTCCTAGGGAAAAATAATATAAAGGAGGCACTGTAGCAATATAACAAGGTAGTTGTTGTCTAAATATGTAGAAGAAAATTCATGCTTTAAACTGTTACATCAGCAATTAATGGTCTTTTGGCAACTTGTTTCATATTAGACTCTTCTTTAGGTTCTTTTGTCTCTTTCTCTCAGAATGATCTTGCTGCCCATTACCTTTTTTTTCTGGCTGCAAAGGCAGAGCCACAAAGAGCTTTTAGTGCCCAGCACATTTCAAATCTATTCTCATTTTCAATGTCTAATTCTGTGTGGAAAGGTGTAATTTGAATTCGATTTTAGGGTAATTTTAATAGAACGTTTGCATAATACAATTCTTGCTTCTGGTAATTCAAATCAGCTTACTCCAAAAAGCCTTCTCCGTGGACACACCTCTGCCACACATCAAATGCTAATTTATTTGGCCTTCCTGGGCTGGAAGTAAGGAAGCAAAAAGGAGCAAAGTGTCTGGGAAGAAGGCTGAGGTGGGATTTCATGAAGACCTTGAGTTTTCGCAGAATTACATATTGTTAAGATAAGCACACTTGTTATCTCATCCTTCCTGTCTGGTCTCCACTGGGCACCTTCAGGCTTGGACAGGCTGCCTATATATCCACATTTGAAGGGGGTGATGTCATTGACAAATTTCATCTTGCAGTGTGGTTAAAGGTAAACTGGAGTTAAAAGGGCTTTCTCTCAATCTATCAAATGCCCACAACTATTGCTATCTGCTCATAGAACTCCTTCTTTTCTTCATTTCTAAAGATTGGATTTTGTTTCTAAGTTATTTTGCCATTTTTTAAAATATCTCTCCTCTTTCATAAGCCCTCTCCCTAAATTATTTGAAGTAAAGTACAAGTAATTCTAGCTTGCTCAAAAATGTTTACTTTCCATTCACTGCAAAGAAAAATAAGTTATAAGAAATATAATCACACACAGTGGCTGTTACCATATCAAGAAATGTAACTGTATAAATTGTCTTTTATATCATGACTATTTATACTTAATGTAAGTAAGGCATCTCTCTTTCTCTCACTCCATGGGTACGTACAGTGTAGATCTTGTTTACAACTCATGGTCTTCAATTAAGATCTATTCAACTAGTCAGTATGCATCTTCAGTTGATATTTCTTTTCCATATCTTGATATCCTGCCCTTGTAAACCTAAGTGGATGGTCTTAAAGAGATGTATACATTCAAAGTGGCAGCTAGAACAAAAAAGGAGAATCTGTTCCACTGTCTTCATTCTCAAAATAGTCTCCTAACTTCTTTAACTCAGGTTGGTCACTTCTTCAAAACATTGTTCACACTGCTGCCAAAGTTAGTTCTCTAGAATAACTGTTCTGATCTTCCACTAGTCACATCAAGCCTGCAGTGGATCACCCCCTGCTTTCAAGATGTCCCTTGGTGAACCCACCAAGATTTAAGGGTAGACATTCATAAGTACCCATGTCACAAAGCAAGCTTCAGCCTCCTTTCTCTTCCTGATGGTGGTTCTTAAAATTAATACTGCCCTGCCCTGCATTTATTCCTTGCTTATTGGAAATGCAGTGTTACCTTAAAAACCCAACTCATCTGTGACTTCTTTGGAAGCTTTCCATAGTGAACTAACCATAAATATTTCTTCTTTTATGTTCCCAGAACATGTTACTTTTCCATTTATTTAGCATGTATATTATTCTGTCTTGTATCAAAACTAATTGCTCCATTTTTTTACTTACCTCAGTAGATGAGATATTCCTTAAAGACCAGCATGGAGGCTTATTCTAATCTCCTTCCCATAGTCCCTCACCACCCATATTGAGAATAAATAAAGGTTTCAAAAATCTACATTGATTTAAATTTAATTTCTAAAACACATTAATATGCATGAGTATTTCAGTACCACTTAGCCTTCACTATCTGCAGCAGTTTTTATGATTATCTTTCCCCAGGTCAGTAACATCTCATTCAATTTCTCCCTGACCTTTTGACTTAAAGGCCTAGAAATATGGTCTCCAGTGTGTTACATTTTCACCTGATCAATTTTATGTCTATAATGATTTAATTAAATTATTGATTATTCACTGGTCTCTAAGTCTTTATGCATTTAATAGCTTGTTCTATTTATATGGGCTTGAGTACTGCTTCTGCAGCAAGCATTCTAAGATAATTGAGAAAGAACAAAAATTAAAAGTGCAATCTAAAGCAAAATGAATTTATTGTCTTCCTAAAATGTATTTGATTTCATTGGTAATTTTGTGTCAGAATGAGTCTGAACAATGTGCATTGCTCTTAATGTCCTTTAAACATGGCTACTCAATTTTGTATTTATAGCCTATGTTCAAGTACTCTGTCCCTGCCCAAAGAAAGAAAAGAAAAAGGGAAATCCAGAAAGTAGATTGATTTAAGGAGGCAAAATAGAAACAAAAGAGAATATTCAACAAGGAGATGGTACTGTAAATTAGGCGACCGACCCACTGAGAACCAGTCTTAATTAGCATTATTACCCCTAAAGAAACTGGCATATTACCTTTCCGTAGGCTCTCTGCCATCTAACAGATGCGTCTGCACACAAGATGCTAAGAAACCACATATGAGCATCAAACATGGCTCTTAACCATGTTATTTTCAGCTGATAGTATTTAAATGACTGTTGTCCTGCCGTGTCATGGTTTAGTCAAGGAGAAGAGCAAATCCAGCAGTTACAGCCACAGCAGGGACCGAACAAGAGGGGGTTTCTGTTCCAATGTGTTCGTTTGGCTGTTATTTTGAATTTCTGCTAATGAAAAGGCCTAAAGGTTTGATGCTCATAACAAGTACAGAGACTCCAAGAAGCACCTTTTATATGTGTTGACAAACATTAGCAAGTGGACTAAAGTCATTCTAAAGGCTGATGAGAATTCTCTTTTGGAAAATAGAGTTCCTACTGGCGTCATAGCTACCTACAGAGACTTCTTCCCTAGTAGTAGGTAGCACTAAAATTCAAAAAGATTGATTTCTAGCAGCACTGATAAGTTTAAATTAAAATTTGACCATCAGAATATATTTTAATTTTCAAAAAAAGAAAATGCTTTAATGTCAGCCAGATAGCAAATTCTGTTTCTCACAGCCTTGAATTTATAACTTTATATGTAAATCATAAAATTAAAGTCCGTTAATATTAATGAGGCACCCATCATGTTCACAACATTATGCTGAGCTCTCAGAGAGACACAAAAATTAGACAACATGTCTACCATCTTCAGACTTTCTATGCAATTGTGAAGGGCATGCATGACACGTCACATTTGAAATTTTGTGATTGTTTATTAAAAGAAGTTATACCCAGTTCATGGTGTCACTGGAGACCCTTGAAGAAGGTAAAATTTTAAATAGGCTAAGAAGAATGGATAGGACTTGCAATCCGTTGAACGTGTTGTAAGGTGCTATCTCCCTTTGTGCGGCAGATAAAGTCAGAGTCAAAGCCTCTGATAATCAACAGATCATTTAAATGGCTTCTCCATGGCTTTCTGTATCTTGTTGGAGTATCCCTTAGACTGTCCCAATAATTACCAAATTAACTAATAACTTTTGGTGGATTCCCAGCAAAGGTCTCATTGGTCATACCGAGGGAAACAAGTACAGCTTCTAGCTGCAGGGATGCCCAGGAAAGCCTGACTGCCAAGGAGAAAATGATCAAAGAAAAGGCAACCCGTGAGGACTCAATATACCAGCTTTTCAATCAGAGATATCTGAAGAATTTCCAGGGCCATTTCCAGCAGAACCACTTTATTCATCTTGCCCTCTTAATTTTCCAGAATTATTTTCTTTTTTCCATTCCCTAAGAAAACGAACTTCCATTTTCCTGCTCAGCTCAACAGAATCCTCTTGGAAATTAAAATGTTAAATGTATTGATTGGTCCACATTACCTTTTTTCCTAATGCTGGGCTCTTCCACTACTTCAGTTACATTCAGGACCAAAGCCTTCCTTTCCCAAAAGCCCCATAACCTATAAGCTGTCCTCTGGTTCTTCCCAACCTTGACTTTTCCTGACTTCTTGATTTAATAATCTTCTACTCTGGAAAGGAACTGGCTGGTCCTCACCAGTGGGCATATAAACTTTAATGATCCTCTCCACTAACATTAAAGCTATCAAATTTGCCTTAATAATCAGAGTGTCTTTAAGTGTAAATGACTCCCGGTAGGCATCTGTCCTCTGTGTGGGAGGGAAACAATGGAATGGATTAAAATTTAGTCTCTTCCCTAAATGCCAGGATTGAATGAACCTGTCAGTTCCCTATAAAAATTAAAAAATAACTTCTCAGCAGATTCACATATTATATGCTTGAATAATAGGAAATGTTAAACAAAATGTCTGACTTACAGTAGGCTCTCAATAAATATTTAAAAAATTAGTAAATGAATTCCTCTTTTTCACATTGTTCTTGTAGCCCTATATAAACCCTGCTGCCTAGTAACCACTCAATGAGACTGTCCCTGATCTCAAGATAGAATAATTATTTATAATTTATAAACTATATTTTATAAATATAGCTTATAAATATATTTATAGATTTGAAAAATGTAGTATTCAACTTTTAACATCCTATAGCAAATAGCAAGTCATTTGCAAATACTAGACATTATAAATAGGTTCATTCTTTATTCATTTAGTCAACAAATTTGAATTAGTCACTCCCATCAATCAGAATTGGTGAGATTATGCTGCAAAAATAAGCAGACTGGAAAACCAACGGCTTGAAACAATAAAATACATCTTTTACCCACACTGTACATCTGTAGTAGGTTCCTAAGAGGTCTCTGCTCACTGTGGTCATTCACTGACCCAGTTTGACAAAGATTTCATCTCACTTTATTCTTCCATGATCACCGGCAGGGAAAAGAGAGACAATTATGAACCAAACACTAGTACTTAAAGCTGTTTCATGGAATGACATATGTCACATCTGGCAAAATTTTGAGCAAAGAAAGTTTCATGGTGTAACTCCTGGTGAAAATCTTGGGGCAAAAATACCTTTGAACAGAAATAATTCAAAGAGAGAAATAAAGTGGGAGAAACCTGTTTATTGCTTACAGGCAATTGTCCACTTCTGCTCTCATGACCCAGCTGCAGGAAAAAGGGACACCACCCAACCTTCAGGTCCAGACATGCCCTTGCTCACCCTTGTAATTTCCTATTGATATGGAGATGGCTGCTTTTTTCCACCCCTTGGGAACACCTATTAATATGGAGATGCACCAAGGCCAGGCAAGAGATTCTGGAAATATTGCAGTTTTACCCACACATGGCTAATTCTAGGTTGAATATGTAAAGATCTACAATCATCCTACATTTTGTGGAATAACAGGAGATAAATCAAGATAGACCATGAATAGCAACACAATATTCCACAAGCATCTAGTAAATATTAGGTCTGATGCAGCAAGACACAAGGCAAACAAGGTAAGTTTGAGCCCTGCTTGATTCTATTATCACCTCCTTGGAGTAGGAAACTCTTTCTTTCTTTTTGTGTCCTCCCCACACAGAAAAAATGGGAGTGAAATCTGTGATTGCGAATGATGATGATGACTATGTTTACTTCATAGTGGCAATCAAAATAAAATTGATCTTTTACAGTGAACTTGAGTGAAGTAAACACTTAAGGCTACCTAGGCCTAAATGTGAAGCCTATCCAGATTTTTCTCCTATTCAATGTATCCCATCAAGTTCCACTGTAAGCAATTGTGCAGGAGACAAATTGCCCTTTTAATTGCCCACACCATGCTTCTAAGCCCCACCACTCTTCCCAAAACTCTTATCATATCTGGAGGCCTAGGAGACAAAAGCCTCAGTAACCTCCCCATCTTGTCTCCATTGCCATCGGAACCACAAGAATTAACAAGTGTAAACATGTCTCAAAGTACAAAGTGCTACAGAAATTTAAGAATGACTATTATAAGTCAAAGAGATGTGCCTCTCCTGAGAATGGTGGTGATAGAAAAAGAGATTAGGGAAACAAACAAAAATTAGGGATACTCTGGTCTGATAGTTATAAAAGTAAATATCTAGTCTGCTTTTTAAAAATCATTAGATCTAATTAATTAAATGTTTATACTCTATTTTTTTTTTTCTTTCTGAAGCTTAAGCTGTCATTTTCTTTGGGTTATGGTCCTTTAATAAGAGTTGTTGCTTTGTTATAGACCCAAGAAAAGGGTGTATAAATTTATAATGGGACTTCAACCTGGATGGAGGATCAAGGTCAGCCTGAGGCGGAACTGTTGGTTGTGTGGCCAACCCTGGCTGATGGCCTTATGTAATATACTGGGACTACCATGGGATTTGGGGTCAAACCCACACAGTTTGAACACAGACTATATTGCTCATTACCAAATTTCTCACCGAGTATTAGATCTTTTCTTCCAAATGCAGAAGTCAGCCACCTCATAATATTATAAGATTAAGAAAAAAAGATATTGCAATACCGTAGGAAAAAATGCCTAACTTAGAGATTCTATCTCTGTCTTTTGGTGATCCACATGAATCCTTCTTTCTGCTAGGATTTCCTCCTCAGAATACATGGTATATTCCATCTTTATCTACAGTTCTTAATTTTATATGAAATATAAAAGTTATGACTATCTCAGGAAATATTTTATTGAGTCCATAAACAGTAACACTGAATTATAACTTAAGACATTATCTCTCTAAGGTCATTTGAATTTTGAAAAGGGGAAGTCTTAAGGTGAAGAACTAATCTTATATTAGGTTTGTGCTCTGAGTCTTTTGACTTTCAATTTTTATGTCCCTGAACTAATCACTATTTATCCTTAGGGAAGTTATTGCCCATGGCAGTAACTTTGGTTTGGGGTGATTGTTGTTGTTTTTAACTTTAACACAATGCACCAAACTGTTGGATTCTCCCAGAGGAGGACGCCGCCCCAAATCACTCACGAAAGATGTCTCTTGATGCAACAAGCAAGAGGAATTTATTCAGGAACCAGCTAGCTGGGGTCCAAGTTAGCCCGACGCAGCGGGTCTCAACGAGGACCCCGAACAGTCAAAGCCAGAGGTTTTTATAGCATAGCATTTTCAAAAAGACAGTATTTTCTTACACAGTGTTTTAGCAAGATAAGGTTGGTATGCATGACTATCCGACCAAGGTTAGCAGTCTGAAGGCCGCAGCTGCCCACCACCTGGTGTTCATGATTAACTGATTTGAGGTTAGCTAACAGAAGGTCACTACATTTAACACTGGCTGATTAACTTGTTTTTCAAGATTCTAATAATTTTCCTTCTCCTAGGTTAGAGGGTGGTGTTTAAGCCTTTAAGACGGCTGTACTTATGAACTTATGCTAACTTTTGATTTTTCAGATCCTACAAAACCTAGGTTTTCTTTTAAGATAAGCTCCTATTAATCCTTACCATTCTACAGCTTTTATTGTGGAATTTCAACTATTAATAAACTAAAGGATGAAAATAATGTCTACTTTATCAAAAAAAAGAGTTGGTTATATGCTCTAAACAATCTTTAATTCTTAAGGAATTTCTAAGAGTCATTATTATTCTCCCTGTTTTACAAATGAGAATTTGAGGCTCAGTGGAGGTAAGAGGCTTGCCTCAGGTTGGATGGCTGACAAATTGAAAAGCCCCCCTGACTCCAGAGCTTTTGTTCTTTTCACCCCGGAGCACCGCTATAGAGGGAAGAACATTTTTGCCACCCCTGAAATAAAAGAGGCCACTCTTATTAAGGCTGTTTGTTTTCTTGTAGTAGTCTTTATAGCACCACTTGGAAGCTCCTCAAGAAAGAGAGGCATGCATAATTTGCTTTCTTAAATTCTGGCACTTAAGAAAGCTAAGGATTCAAGTATGTTTTCAGTAATGGTTTGCAATAGTGCAGAAGGTAGAAAAAGGAGGAGGCAGAGAGTGGGGAGGAAAACTTTTCCCCTACCCTCCAAGATCAAGATCGTTCCAGCTGGTCTGAGAATCACATTGACATGAGACAGATTAACAGGGTGAATCAAATTTGCTTATGTGCATATAGGGAATCCACAAAGACATGAGAGCACCAAAACAGGGAGAATGAGGTATAAATGTCGTATGCCATTCTGAACTAAGGAGGAGATAGAGGTCTGGGACTTCAGTGGTAAGGAAAGAAATTCACAGAAGATAAAAGAGAAATGTTTGGTAAACCAATGTTTGCTGGGCCAAATAGAAACAAGGGACTTGGAGAGGAATTTCAACAAACAGACTTTGCTAAATCCCTGCTTGCCTGTCACCCCTAGTTCATCTTACACTGTAGTTATCTATGGGGATCGCTCTTTTCCTGGACCAGGTCCTCCAAGTTCTTTTAGGCAGTTAGGGGGTAAGGTCAAAGTTTCTTCCTGAGTCTTCTGGGCCTTGATTGTTTTCAGCTCTGATATAATCTGCCTGCTAAAGTGGCCCATCTTGATGTGGCCTGCCCTTGGCCCCCCTATAAGAGGGAAGACAGGAGGAAGAAAGCCCTTATTTTTTACCCAATATGAGCTTTAGGTCTAGCTTCGCTAGGCTGCTTCTTGGCTTATTTGCTAGAAAATAGGTACTCATTTTCTACCATAAATAAGATATTGTGAAATTAAATTTTGTTTTGAAATCTGTTTAGAATTTTTCAGCTTTAATGCCATTCCCCATTCAACTTTGTGGCATCACGCTCAAGAAGGTATTTCATGCTGAAGAGAAGGAAAACCTTTTCCTCTCTGCTCTTCTGTCCTATAACTGAGACATGCCAAGTAAAGTGGCAAAAGACATATTAACAGCCAAAAGGCACATACAGATCTTATTTTTAGCTTTATGTGCATGGGGACTCCGCAGAAAAGAAGTGAAACCCAAAAAAGAGGCCAGACTTGGGGGTTTACATTTCATTTGGCAAAGGCCAATAAATTGTGGGAAGGTGAGCAGGAAATGTGGTAAATAGAGATTGTTTAGTAAGATTTGTTATGCAAACTAATTCTTTATACACTAATTTGTCAATGCTATCTTGGTCTTCCTGATAGGGGAGAGGGGAATACCTTTACAAATGGAAATTTATGTCACCTTTACAAAACGAAATTTATGCCCTGCTTTTAGGCAGAAAGGAGGAAGGCAGAGTATTTTTCCTGTGTCTTCTGTTTTTCGATTGGCCTCCAGCTCAAAATAATCCTTAGGCCAAAATGGCATTTTTTGGGGTGGCATATTCTGATCACCTTCAATGCCAATAAGATTTTTGGACAGTTAAATGAAACATGAAGTCTATTAGAAAGTCTAGAGAAGATTGGTGTGAAGAAAATCCTTCATTCACTGTTGGTTGCCATGGTGAATGTACACTTTCTATATCAAAATTTAAGTAAAGTTATATATTCTTTGACCTAACAATCATACCTCCCTGAATATATCCAGAGGCAGTAATCAGATACATGTACAGAAATGTGTCCATATGTTTGTTAATCAAAGTCAACTTCATAATAGTAATAAAGTAAGGGGAAAAAAAACCTAAATATACATCTAAAATGAGTAACTGTATGTTATTGCAGCCAAGCTATGAACCAGGTACCTACAAATAGATCTTTATTTAGTGGCCTGATCACATGCTTTTGATAAACCATTAGTGGGTTAACCTTAAAAACAAAAGTCATTTATCTTACCAGCAAAAAAAGGTTTATTTGGGAATAGCAGAGAACTACAATCTGGAACATGCAAGCTACAGCAGACCATAAGCATGTCCAGAGAACAAAGGGAAGAAACACTCCTTTACAGAGGAAGGGGCTGAATTGAGAGGGCTTTTCTAAGCAAAATATCCATTGGTGTGAACTAGAAATCCCACTATTGTGACTTCTTATTGGCTGAGTTGTGATGGTGTCTTATTGGCTGGGCTGTACTGGAGAGAGCTGGCAGGTGGAGTCTTTTTCATCCTGCTGGGCCGTAAAGTACCTAAAACAGTGCAGGGTTCATCTCTTCTGATGGGTCGAAGATTTACTAGGAGGGGTGGGCCTGAGAGCTTCTCCTGCAGGCCTCCCAACATTCTGTCAGTGAGGTTTCCCTTAATTAATTTTCACAAGTGAAAACATTGGTTATATAATATAATTGTATGAGAATGTGAATTTTGTGTAACTAATATATTCCTATGTATTCTTTGGGAGATGTCTGTACTCACCAACATGAACAGTAGTAATCTTTAATTTATTTTTACTTTGTATTATTTTAATTTTCATGAATCACAGGTGTCATTTTTATTATTGGAAAAAAGAAAGCTATTTCCAATTTTTAAAAGTTTGTGTTTTAAAATATTAGGAAATATGAAAAAATATTGAGTTGTTAATAAAATAATAAGGTTTGGAAGATTTGAAATGATTCGATATAAAATATTTAGGTATGTTCCCAATGTCAGTAAGAACTTGAAATATTGCCAAAACCTGATAGCCCCCCAATTGTGAAAAAACTAGATCAATTTCATAATGCAGGTCCATAGGGAGTGGGCACAGTGCCACAAAAAGGGGGAAAATCTTGAATGTTAGGTCCAGCCTCTCTTCTAGTGAGTTTCCAGTGACTATCAAATAACATCACATCACATGGATCAATCAAATGTTTACTCTTAAATGAAAGTCTAATGTTTTCCAAGGCTGTTCTTCAACTGGGAATATGATTTTTATCTTCTGATGCATCTTGAAAATGTTGATCTCACTATAATGATTACATGAAAAATTTAGTCCTCGGGATTGCAAATGGGAAATCTGAAAATAATAACAATAGCATTAAATAATTACACAAAATTTTATTCATAAGAGGAGATATGTTTGAGTATTTTGATAAAACCTCATCTATAGACCTGCCTATTAGAGAGCTGAATATCCTCTATGGTGCTTGTTCTGCAGCTCTGGCCTGGTCCTACTGCTCTACCTGTGGTTTTATGTAATTGCATGGAAATCCAAGATAAAAAAACCCAAAAATGAATTGCCCAGACCTCAGAAACATTCTGTCAGGTAGTTAATTTTATCTCTTTTAAACAAAATTGAATCTTTATAACAAAATTAGCATAAATATGAATATCACACTTCTTAAAGCCACAGAAAATTGAGTTGACAGGGGCATGTCAAAGATATGTAATAAATGAGATGTCAACATAAAGCATAAATCTCAGAAGAAAAGTAACTTCTTTGCTATTTCAAGATGTCCCCATTATCTTCCACAGTAACCTCTTATTAAGTCATTTTTCTTAAAGTAATTCCTGTCCTTACACTTTCACGTCAGCACCAGGATTTTCTACTTAATATGTCACCTGTGTCCCATGCTCTCTCTGTTTCGAGACTTGAACTGGTCACACTGCTGTCAAAGCCAATCTTCACATGCACTGGTTGTTCATGTCAAGCAGTTGCTAGTGGAGTGAGTCTTTGATTTGCCCTGTCTCCTCCCTTAGTGTGAAATGAAGTCCATATGAGACGCCCACTGGTTTCCATACTGTGCTTTCTGAAACAACATATTACTTTACTGACAATCTCCCTCACTTTTACTTCATATTATATGGAAAATTTTATGAAATTTAAGTTATATTTAACTGCCCCATCTCCCACCAAACATTATTTTTAAAAGGATACAGATCTTCTGATCAGTTTTTAATCAATGCAAAGTACTTTATAGTTTAAGAATTTTAAACAGTACTTTTCTCAAAATGAGTTTCAGATTTTGTCCTAGTCTCTGAAGGAAAATCCTCTGAAGAATTTATTAATAAATAAGTATAATTTACTTCCTATAGATCACATATATCTAATTAGAGACTCAATCTCTGCTTTTGGCTCAAAGAGACAGGGCCACAAACATCAAAAATCCACATATCTAAAAAAGTTGTTATAAAAGTTGGAGCTTTATACACAGCAAACTTTATTATCTCTTTCAGAATAAATTATCAATGCAAGACAGTAGAACTCCGGCACATCAATGTCATGTTTTTATTACAATACTCTGAAGTATTATTGTTTTTGACTTAGAGATGAAGAAATTAAGATCAAAATCAGATCAGAAAGTTGGCCAGAGCACCCAGTGCATATGGCAAAGCTCGAGCTTTCTGATATGAAATCAGTGACCTTTCTATTATGTCAATATGACCTGTGGAAGTCTACCCTAGGGAGTCACCACGATGAGAAATTAGTTTGAAATATTTATCTGGATGGGACTTTGCAGTATATGATCGAGACTCATTGTCACTGTGCTTTTTGAGTTATGAATGCAATCATAGGATCCCTTGCCTTGATCTGTGCCCACCACAACTTAACTACCTTGAGCTACTTATTCACCGGATTTCTTCATTCCTCCCCCATTTTGAACCTATAGAAACCCTAAATCTTCAAATATTTTTCACAGTTTCATCTGTCAATACAACCAATTTCTTAACCCCTTTGTAGGAGGAGCCTTCCAGTGCCATATCTCTTTCTAGTAGCTCTCATCTCCATGCAGTTGTGTCTTTCATTTTCATAGAGCCCCACATACAATAATATTCCATAAATTCTTAACCTGGCAGTGAACTTGAGCAGCAGGAAAGATGGTATTTACTCCTCTAAAATATATACAAATATTGTATATACACAAATATATGCATTTTACTGAAGAGCACGTCCTTAGATTTTAACAGTTTCCTGGAAGAAAAGTGACCTTTCTATTATTCCACAGAAAAACTTAATTCCATTTAAATTGCAAGCCAGGGTTCACCATGATAGAAATATTGGAGTCCTGGAGAGAAGAGGTTGCTTAACAAATACGTGAAAGAGAGATAGAGAAGAAATAAAATAAGAATATGTAAAAGGAGGAATGAGAAACGACTGTTTTTCACTTAACCCAAAAGCATTTCTTAAACAACAATTGTCTGAGACATTATGCTATAGAACACTTAAAAGCATGCAAATTATTTTCAATTTTCAAAATATCTAATTCAGTAGTAATTAATGTTTCAAAATTGAATATTTACTAGTGAATAGCATATTTAAATGTGACTCTTTTAGAGTAATTGGTTTGAAAATTAATACAGGGATAAAATAAATCTTAACAAACAATGACTAAAGTTTGAGACAAGTGACAGTTAAAAATGAGCTCCCTGAAACTGGATTCCGGCAAACAACCCTCAAAGGTGTAAGGTTCAGCTGTGCATTCATGTCTAAAATCACTACATCGGCTAATTTTAGACTGTACTTATCAGTAATGATGGTATCTCATTGTTCCCAATTTTCTTAATTCTATATTATCCATGATTCCTGCTGTGACAGTTAAATTGTTCTCAAATTTACCATAGTTAGAAAAAGTTTAAAAGTACACATGCATATAATTTTGTTTCTAGAACTTTGGAAAACTGATGATGCTGATGACGGAAAGCTTACACCTGACTTGTGACAAGTTTGGTTTGGAAAACAGTCAAAAAAGATTTTCCAATAGCATTATGCTAGAACTTTCTACATAGTCAAGAAAACAACTTACCACATTTCATGAAGTTCTCAATATACTGGAAATACATTAGATATTAATTATTGCCTAGTATTAATGCTACTATCAGTATTATTATTTTCATTACTATTTTGAGACTGTTTTAAAGAACATAGCAGAATAGTAACCAAAAGACTCAATTTCCCATCTATGTTTCATCCAGATACATTAGGCAGTTGTAGGACTAGTTTCACTCAATTTTATAAAAGTTTGGTTCATTAATGGCCCACCAGGCTGCATACTACCTGAAGGTCTTATATATGCTATTAGGTCTTGCATCCTTAGCATCCCAGTCCAGTGCCTATTACATGCTAGGTACCCAAAAAGCTTCTTGAACAAGTGCATGCTTCAGTATAAGTTTATGATTAAATTCATCTTTAAAATCTCTAGAAAAATGCCAAGGATATATGTATATAATCATCATTTAACATGAAGAAAGTATGTTCTTAAGAAAAAACAGTTTCTATTATGAAGTTAAACTTCAGTTAATATGGTATCTTCTCTCACACACTAAAATTGAGGATACATGAGGACTTACATTTTTGTCTGTTTTATGTAGTGCTGTATCCTCAGAACCTAGGTGTGCTTATCATATAGTAGGAACTTAATAAACATTTGTTGAATATAGTAATAGGTGAATTTCAAGAGGATCATTATCTGACTCTCTTAGGCATGGGGCATAAGCAGATATAACCTATGAAATTCATTATTTCAGTATTTATTAAGGACATGCCAGTTTTCACTAAATGGTGAGGATACATTTCTTTCCATCCAAAATTTTATCTCTGTTTTTTGAGGACCAAGAAACTTCTCAGTGGTATTATCAGAATTGATCAAATTCAATGGTAAAGTGGCACAATTCAAGAGAAGAGATTGGTTGATAAAACATGCTCAATTTTTACTGATAATAGTGATAGAAATGTTAAGAAAAATTAAAGATTCATGTTAACTTACCAGGAGATATTCTAGTTAGGGAAGTCTCCAACTTGGACCTCAGTACCACAGTAGATTGTTCTAAAGTCAATGGAGTCAGAATGATCTTCTTGGCTATAATCAAGCTGTGATAGACTGATGTACTATCTCCTCTATAAAGGGAAAAGAATAGGAGAAATTAGAATTTAAGTATTCTTATACCATACCTCATATCATTTAATGATCATAACAACCCTATAAAATAGAAATTATTTTCCCCATTTTTACAGCAAGGATGCTGAGACTTGGATCTGACGTAAAAGCTATTTGCCTCTAAAGGTCACGCTGTTTCCATGATGTCTTTCTGCTTCTATCCCATAGAAACTGGAATACTTACATGTGCTCTTTGAAGTAATTTTATTCCTAAACAATGTTTGAGTCCCTCTTTAGAATTCTTACTCTCTGGTCACCTTTTTTAAAGCTGTATCCCAAGTTGTAGTTGAAATTTTCTAAACCAGATTTAGATGATTTCTCAGGAAAGATATTAAAAAAATGAAAAACATACTTAGGAAAGATCTCTTCTACATAGTCTGCTTGCTTTTGCATTTTGTTTTATAAGCTTCTTGAAGTCATGTAGTATTTTTTCATTTCTAAATCTTAATTAGATTTTAGAAGAATCTGTGACATAGATAATCTCAAAATGTATGCTATGTGCTAGATGTATTGTTAGGGTATTTCATATCTATTTTCTCACACATTAAATTCTCACAATACCTACATTTTACAGATGAATAAACTTAATCTCAAGAAGGGTAAGCAACTTGCCCAAACTCACTTAGCAAGTAGGAAATAAAGAAAGGTTGTATATGAGGTCCAACTGATCATGTGCTTTCTTCTGTCCCATAGTAACTCTCAGTAAATATCTACGTACTTTATTTGAGCTTACTTAATTGGTGAGAACTCAGAAATAATTAATATCTGAGAATTGTATTTGTTATAATTAAAGAAATATAAAGTATTTATTTTATATTTCCAATAATCTTTCCAAATAGGGAACTGGATTTTTTTTTTCCACATAAAGAAAAGAGAATCAAAGAAATCAGGATATTTGACAAAGGGATAAAGGACTAAGTTTTAATACTGGGCCTATTTGACTTAAAACCCACTATCTTTCCACAATATCAATCTAGTTCCAACACAAGGAGATCAACCAGGAAGATGGTACAATAATTTAGATGTGAACGAAGAGGCGGCTGACTATACCAATAGAAAAAAAGGGACTGTTAGTCCATTCTTGGGTTCTGTGTGTCTGCTGCTATTTTGCTCCTTCTGTTTTTTCTTTGTTCTTATACTCCACAAATGAGTGAAATCATTTGATACTTGTCTTCCTCCACCTGGCTTATTTCACTGAGCATAATACCCTCTAACTCCATCCGTGTTGTTGCAAATGGTAGGATTTGTTTTCTTCTTATGGCTGAATAATATTCCATTCTGTATATGTACCACATCTTCTTTATCCATTCATCTACTGACAGACACTTAAGTTGTTTCCATTTCTTGGCTATTGTAAATAGTGCTGCAATAAACATGGGGGTGCATATGGGGAAAGGGATTGGGGAGGATGGGTGGGAAGGGAGGGATAAAGGGGAAAAGGGGCATTATGATTAGCACATATTATGTAGTGGGGGGACATGGGGAAGGCAGTATAACACAGAGAAAACAACTATAGCATCTTACTATGCTGATGGACAGTGACTGTAATGGGGTATGTGGTGGGGACTTGATAATAGAGGGAGTCTAGTAACCATAATGTTGTTGATGTACTTGTACATTAATGATAGCAAAATAAAAATAAATATATAAAGTTCAGATAGATAAACAGATAAATGAATAGATAGATAAACAAACAAACAAATAAATAAATAAAAGGGAATGAACAAAGAATGATGGCTTGTTCTGTGGGTTTCCTAAGCATGTGTTAGCATGACTCAAAATAATTACAAAAATAATATTTGCAATATTTAAATAATAATTTTTAATTTTAAAAATGTACTTTCTAATTACCATTCTAATCCCATTCTCCTACCTGCTGCAATGACTTGACAAAATTCTACAATGCAATTTTATTTTAAAAATATACTTGCTGATTACTGTTCTAATCCCATTCTCCTATCCTAATTACAGCCTAACCTGAACTCCAGAGCTTGTTGTGTTTGATGCACCTGTTTAAATTCTTTAGTGGATATTACTGTCTTTTTTCATTCTCAAAATACAATGTTTTAAATAAGTCTATAAAAGTAGTATGAACATTACAGGCTTGTGAAAAGAAGCAAAATCTGCTATTTCACAATTTTTATTAGATACACTTTGGGCATATTTTCTGAAGTAGAAATTCTTGCCCTTCAATTTGGTGTGTCTCCCCCTCTGTCTGTCATGCATTCCAAACTTCCTCTCTATTTCACAAGAAACCCGTGCCTGAGTGGTCTACTAAGCCAATAACAATTTATTTTGTAGGACCATAAATCATGTACCTGGTACTGTTTTAGCCTCTGGAGAAACAAAAGTGAGTAAAACACGGTTGGTGCCCTTGGGAAACTCACAGTTTCTTAGAGAGTCAGGTAAACGAATACATTCAATACAAGGAGGTGAGGTCCTAGTAGAAGTGTTTAGAGGGTAAAAGGGAGAGAGGAGGGAGGAGCCAGTTGCTTTTTATTCTTGTAGTCTTTATTCTTAAAGTAGAATTGGCTTTTGACTCATGTTCTAAGCTAAATTTATTTTGCACATAAATATTATCGTATCTTCCCAGTTCAAATTACATCAAAGTCTTCCCATCGTAATTTTGAAAATCTTATCAGGATAGAAAGTCCTGTATAAATTCTGGCTCCTAACCACTTCCCATCTTTCATTGCACTGAAACATATACTATCACTTTAACTGTACTACAAAAATACACAGTTGAATAATGTCACATTCCTGCCTATGTGATTTCACGTGAGTTTTTCCTTCTCTCTGAAATGCTATTCCTCTTTCTTTTAGCTAACTCCCAGTTAACTTCTCTTGTAACTCTTTCTTCTAGCTAATATCCATCTAATTTTAGCTCAAGAGTGACATTCTCCAGAAATCCTCCTGACCCTAGAGTATAATTTCAGCGCACACACCCTTTGATCCCCGAACAGTGTGATTATGAGGCTTCCTAACACTGAATTGTTGAATTAGTTTTCTGTGCTGCATAATAAATTAACACAAATTTAGCAACTTAGAACAACATGCATTTATCCAACAGTTTCTGTGGGTCAGGATTCTGGGCACAGCTAAGATGGGTGCCTATTCAATATACCATCAAGGTGTCAGTAAGGGTTGGGTTCTCATTAGAAGGCTTAATGGAGAAAGATCTGCCTCAAAGATCACTTGGTTGTATAATTTATTTCCCTGAGGCTGTACAATGTATGGTTGCTTACTTCCTCAAAGACAAGGGAAGCCAGGTTCTAGAGCAAGTCTACTAACCGAGGAGTCTTATATGACATAATATCATCGCAGGCATCACATCCTATTGCCTTTGCCATGTTTTATTGGTTACAAGAAATCCACAGGTCCTGTCCACACTCAGAGAGAATTATACAAAGGCATGGACACCAAGATGTAGGTATTATGGGAGTCACCTTAAAGTTGGCCCACCACAATTGTCGTCACTGACTTATAAGTCTATTTCCTCAGCTAGGCTACATGCAACTTAATAGTAAGGAGCACATCTTACCTGACTTTGTGAGCTCAGTAACCATCATTCTCTGTTTGGTACATGACACACTGAAAACTTGATTCACTAACTGCTGCCAAAACAAAATACTGAGGCTGTACCAAGTAAAAGGCAATTCATTTTCCATAAAAATATTCAAAAACCATAGCATCTAAAAACCAATGAGCATAAAATGATGATTAGATATTGTAAAGTATTACAGATAATACTAACTCTTTATCATCCTCATTCCATAGTTGCCACTATCAGGGTGTTGTTACATCTGGAATTTTTAGAAATGGAATATCCATGTGACATGTGAACCTGGATGGCAGTAACACTGTGCATTCTTATAGATTATTTTAAAAGGGAGAGAGAGGCTATGGATTTATTACCAGATATATTACCAATAGAATATTTAGTTGCCATAGCAATTTAGTTAATTAACAGGCTTGGCCTGTATTGCACAACTGCTAAAGAAGATTAATGTATCTGCAAACACAGATACAGAAATATGAGTTGTGTTCTGGGGCTGTTTTGTATGCTCCGGAGAAAGAAGCATTATTTTGCAGAATCCCTCTCTGATAATTGAGCTAATTAAAAGCTGAATTGTGGATTTCAAATGCTTACATCTACACTTTAGGCAAAAATGATATCTTTTGAGAGAACAGTGTCTACATCTCCATTTGCATTTACCATATAGTAAAGAGGTTCAGGTTTGAAATGTAGCTACAATGAAATAAGGCCCACAGAGTAGATACAGTCAACACAAGTAATTAATTTCCTTAATTTGTCATAAAAGTTTGCATAGTGGTAGCTGTGAGTTCAGCTGACTTTACTGCCAGGCAGCAAAACTGAATGTAGCTTGGCTCCAGGGATTTCATTTATAGCTGATGAGGCCATCTGAGAAATTTTTCACAGCTGAAAGCATTAAATAATTAACTACAGTTCATAATAGTTTTGTTACATGGAAAAATCCACTTCTTGAAAATCAACAGAAACATTTGTGTTTTTAATATCCTGTCATTCTTGTTAGTGGATATTTGTTGAAACAGGTCCTGTGTTAGGCAGTAGATACTCAGTATTTACTGCATATCAGGTACAAAATTGCATGTTTTAATGTCATACGAATTTCCTCAATAACCCCAAAGTGAGCTGCTATTATGTCCATTTGGAGCATGATAAGAAAATCTAGGCTTAACAAGGTTAAATAATAACTAGTTCAGGGCACTACATATCCTAAGAAATGAAACGAGAATTTGAACTTGGTCCTCTGGCTACAAAGCACCTGTTTCTAAATATTATGCAGAAGTAATGCCTTGCTACAAATGACACATCATGGAACTAACACATTTTAGTTTCAATTATTTGGTTCCTTTGAAGAGAGCTTCCTGACTTTCAGCTCTAGTTTTCGGCTATTTATTTCTTCACTCTTCCCATGACTATATATGCCCCTAATTCCAATATTAAGTCTTCCTTACTTGGAATAAATATGGTGTCTTCTGTCTTCCTGACTGAACACTGATTAAAAGGTTTAATCAATAACTGCATCCCAGAACCTCTGAAATGAAAAGCACAAGTGGTCCAGATTTCCAACTCAGCATGAAGAACTTAGGGGTTTCTGACTGTATCAGTGTTTAATACTCAAATAGCCAACAACATGGGCAGTGAAAATATGAGGCAAAGTTGGGGAAAACAGCTGAAAAAATATAAATGATTACTTCATCCAGTTTACATTTATTCTGTGGCAAGTTTTTAGTGCTTTACCCCAAAGGATATTCCATCTTGACAAAACTGGTGGAAGAGGTATTTGGAAGTAGGAAGTGTATCTTGTCCCTGAAAATTCACTGTTGAGATAATTAATGCACTGATATACAAATCTGGCCCTACTGACAAAATATAATAATACGGAAGATGAGGGTGGTTTTAATGGAGGCAGTAATGTGTGTTAGCCATGTATTAGTAGTTGCTGACTCTAGATTTAATATGTTAATGGTTAAAAATAGTAAAATGTGTTCCAACGTTTTCACAAAGGATTACTCTGCTCTCTGTCTACAACACAGTAACAAAAAAAGAAGGAAAACCACATATCTTTACAAACAATCATAGTAACAGCATCCACTTACTGAACACTTACTATGTACTTGACATACTGGGAGCTGATCATACATTATCTTTAGTTCTCATCACTACATTATGAGGTATTTCTTTATTCCAAATTTACAGATGAAACTCAGTGAATGTGTTGGCATAGTTGCTTACCACCCTACCATCCTACATTCCCCAGACTGGCAGCAACTGTTAGGACAGCAACTTGCATTCCTGGGGTGTCCTCATGGTTCATTATGAACCTGGCTTTCAAATAATTTTGGATTATTGTGGTTATATATTTTGACCTGTTCAGTGGTTCACTGTGGGACTGGCTTGCCTTGAGTTAACTCCTTTGAAACTATCTTAGGGCTAGAGTACTCTTCTGAGCAGTGTTTTTCAAAAGTATTTAAAACATATACTACCACAACCACCTAGGGCAAGGGACAGCAATTGGAACAAGCAGTAGACAATCCTAAAAGCTTAGTAAGAATGAGTCTGGGGAAGAAGATACATGTGAGAATGAGGACTATAAAGGGCTTCTGCATACACCAAGGAACTAGTGGACTATATGCATGCCTAGGGACAGATACATACCAAAAGATCTGAGAGGACCATGAGATACATGAGAAGACCTCCCACTTCTCATTGATCTTTGGGTACTGAACAAGCAAAAGAAAAAGGCTAAGGCAGAGTTGTAGGTACTCTGGCTAAACATTGAAGGGATGCCATAACTCAGAACTAATCTACAAAAAACAAGAGATTATGTTTTGCTTTGTTTTGCTTTTCTGTTTGGCTCCAGGAGTTTAAGGAAATCTCTGTCAGGTCATTGTCAGACTGTTAAGCTAATAGAACAGAAACTTCAATTACTACACTTGACAAGAAATAGAATCTTTGCAAAAATAGTTCAGAAAAGCCACTGAATAAATGGATGACTACAGGCAACAAAAAAGCAACAAAGCTGACCAGTGGGAGTAGGGGAAAGAGGATCTGATTTTTAGAGTTATAACATTATAATATTCAAAATTTCCCATTTTTTTTCCCTGAAACTAAGAAAGTAGAACCCATTAACAGAAAAAAAGAAATTGCAGAAGGCATGCCTGTGTAAGTCCAGACATTGGGCCTACTAGAAAAAGATTTTAATCAACTGTCTTAAATATGTTCTAAGAGCTAGGGGAAACTATGGTCAAAGAATCAAAGGAAAATAAGAGGATGATTACAGAAGAGACTAATTTATAAAACTAATAGAGATTTATCAATAAAGAAACAGAAATGATTTAAAAAAAGGACCAGATCTTCTGGAGCTGAGAAGTATGAAGCTGAAATGAAAATTTCACCGTAGATTTGAGCAAACAAAAGAAAGAACTTGAAGGTGTGTCAATTGAAATTATCCATTCTGAGAGATAGAAAGACAAAAGAATGGAAAAAATGAACACAACCAAAAAGACTGAGACACTACCATGAATAACAATATATGTATTATGGAAGTCCCAGGAGGAGAAGAGAGAGACAAAGGAGCAGAAAGAATTTTTGAAGAAACAATGAGATCCGATTAAATAATGAATCTACATATCAAAGAAGTCCAAGAAACCCTAAGTAGGATAACTATGAAGGATCCACACTGACACACAATATAATCAGGCTTTCAAAAGGCAAAGACAAAAAGAAAGTCTTCAGAGCACCAAGAGAGAAGCAGCTCGTCATGTACAAAGGATACTCGATAAGATTAACAGTCTCTCAGGAGGAACCACGAAGGCCAGAAGGCAGTGCATGATAAACACCAAAAGAACTAAAAAACAAAAACTGTCAATCAAGAATTATATGTCCAACAGAAACTATTCTTCAAAAATGAAGGATTAATTAAGATATTCCCAGATGCACAAAGCTCAGAATTTGTTGTTATTTGATTTGCTCTGCAAGAAGTGCTATAAGTAGTCCTTCATAATAAAATGAAAGGCCTTGAGACAGTAACTCAAAGCCTTATGAAGAAATAAAGAATAACAACAGTAAGGTAACTACATAGTTGAATATAAAACCTAAGATTTTTGTATTTTGGGTTTGCAACTCCTCTTTTGTTCTGTATGATTTAAAAGGAAAATGCATAAAACAGCAGTGTTAAATGTATACAATGTAAAAAATTTAATTTGTGATAGTAACAACACGTACATAGGAGGCAGAATTGCATAGGAGCAGAAATGTATATGCTATTGAAGCTAAATTGCTATCAATTCAAACTAGATTTTAATACACTTATAAGACAATAACTAAAATTATATAAGGAAAAAGGAGGATATCAAAATGTTACACAACAAAAAAGCCAATTAAATACACAAAGAATATTGATGGAAGAATTAAAGAACAAAAACCATATGAGATATAAAGAAAACAAAGAGAAAAATGGCAGAAATTATTCTTAGCAATCACTTAGAATTAAAGAACAAAAACCATATGAGATATAAAGAAAACGAATAGAAAAATGTCAGAAATTCTTCTTAGCAATCACTATAAATATAAATGGATTAAACTCACCATTTAATGGATTAAGAGGTAGAGATAGCACATTGGTTTTTAAAACTTTATCCAATGTACTATCTACAGAAGACTTACATAAGATCAAAAGATAGCAATAGATTGAAAATGAAAGAATGAGGGACCAAAGATCTGAATGTAAGTCATGAAAGTATAAAACTCTTAGAAGAAAACATAGGCAAAAATCTCTTGAATGTGAGCAACATTTTCTGAACACATCACCTTGGGCAAGGGAAACAAAAGCAAAAATGAACAAATTGGACTACATCAAACCAAAAAGCTTCTGTACAGCAAAGGACACCATCAATAGAACAAAAAGGAATCCTAAAGTATGGGAGAATATATTTGTAAATGACATATCTGACAAGGGGTTAACATCCAAAATATATAAAGAACTCACATGCTTCAACACCCAAAAAGCAAATAGCCCGATTAAAAAATGGCAGAGGATCTGAACAGATACTTCTCCAAAGAAGAAATTCAGATGGCCAACAGGCACATGAAAAGATGCTCCACCTTGCTAATTATCAGGGAAATGCAAATTAAAAACACAATGATATCTCACCTCACACCAGTTAGGATAGCCAACATCGAAAAGACTAGAACAACAAATGCTGATGAGGATGCAGAGAAAGGGGAACCCTCCTACACTGCTGGTGGGAATGTAAGCTAGTTCAACCATTGTGGAAAGCAGTATGGAGGTTCCTCAAAAAAACTAAAAATAGAAATACCATTTGACCCACGAATTTCACTTCTAGGAATTTACCCTAAGAAAACAAGATCACAGATTCAAAAAGACATATGCACCCCTATGTTTATCGCAGCACTATTTACAATAGCCAAGATATGGAAGCAACCTAAGTGTCCATCAGTAGATGAATGGATAAAGAAGATGTGGTACATATACACAATGGAGTATTATTCCACTATAAGAAGAAAACAAATCCTACCATTTGCAACAACATGGATGGAGCTAGAGGGTATTATGCTCCATGAAATAAGCCAGGGGGAGAAAGACAAGTGCCAAATGATTTCCCTCATTTGTGGAGCATAAGGACAAAGCGAAACTGAAGGAACAAAACCAGCAGCGGACTCACAGACTCCAAGAAAGGACTAGTAGTTACCGAAGGTGAGGGGTGGAAGAGGGTGAGTGGGGAGGGAGGGAGCAGAGGATTGAGGGACATTATGATTGGCACACATGGTGTGGGGTGGGTCACAGGGAAGGTAGTGTAGCACAGAGAAGACCAGTACTGACTCTGTGGCATCTTACTACACTGATGGACAGTGACTGCAATGGGGTGGGGGTGGGGACTTGATAATATGGGTGCTCATGTGAAACCATAAGAGTGTATATCAGTGATAAGTTAATAAAAAAGAAAAGAAAAAAAATGAAAGAATGGGGAGATATCCCATGCACATAGTAACAAAAAGAGTGTTGGGTTAGCTATACTAAAATCAGAAAAATAGATTTTAAATTAGAAAAAATTGTTGTAAGAGACAAAAAGCATGTTACAAAAAGATAAAAGTGTCAATCCACCAAAAATTTATAAAAATCATAGACATACACTGAAGAATAGATAAACTGGACTACATTAAAATGAAGTACTCTTTTGCATCAAAGGGCACTATCCAGAAAGTTAAAGAAAATCCACATAATGGAGAAAATATTTGTAAATCATATATGTGATAAAGATCAAATATCTGGAATATATGAAGAACTCTTATAACTCAACGAAGGACCAACAACCCAATTAAATTATGACCAAAGGGCTTGAATGGCTTGAATAGATATTTTCTCCAATAAAAATTTGTAAATGAGCAAGAAGCAAAAAAGGTGCTCAAAATCCTTAGCTATTAGGCAAATGGAAATCAAAACTCCATGAGATACCTCTTAACACCCACTGGGATAACTAAAAAAAACAAAAAAGGGTGGGGGAAATAGTAACTGTTAGTGAGGATATGGAAAATTGGAACCCTCCTACATTGCTGATATAAATGCAAAATGATGCAGCCAGTGTGGAGAACAGTTTGGCTAGTACTCTGTAGTTAAACACAGAATTATTCTGTGTTCCAGCAGTTCTGCTCCTGGGTATATACCCAACCGAAAGAATTGAAAACAGACGTTAAAACAAAAATTTGCCCATATGTGTTCATAGCAGCACTATAGCCAAATCAAGGAAATCAAATAAGTGACCCAAATGTCTATCGACTGAGGAATAAATAAGCAAAACTGTATATTCCTATAATGGAATATCATTTAGCCATGAAAAGGAATGAAGTACTTTTATATACAGCTTAATGTGTATGGAGTTATCTTCTGGGCTGATGAAAATGTTGTGAAAATAGAAAGCGGTGATGGTTATGCAAATTGTAAATGTACTAAATGCCACTAAAAATAAAATACATCTTTCACCACTGTAAAAAAAATGTTAAGTTAGAAGAAAGAACAATATAAAGAATTTGTTAGTTTCTTAGAGGAAGGCAGTATGGTGATACCACTTATTCACAATAAGCATAAAAAACCAAGCCCTGTTACTTATTAGCTGCCACCATCTATTTACAAAATATTTTATGGGGATTCAGTACAACAAAAACCTGTGAAAATTTATCAGCATAGAACTTGATCCATAGCATGTTTCCCATTTTATTGATTGAATATAAATTTATCCTTTGTTAAAAGATGTATATTTTGCTGATAGTGCTTTGGGGCATTTTTTATAATTATCCAGTTATTTAATAGTGCATATTAATACATGTACTGGCTTTGGAGTCACTGAGATTGCCCAAATTCAAATCTGGGTTCTTTTTCTTCTATAATCTTCTAATTTGCCTTAGTTTTGTCATATATAAAATAGAGATAATCATAGTACTTACCTCCTATGAAGTGAAAATGATAGTGGAAAATATATGAAAAATATTTAACACAATTTAGGTTCTTAAATCAGCACTCAATAAATTATTATTAATAATTATATTAGCAATTGTTTCCTATTGTTAAATCTCACTTCTGCTTCTTTATAAACAGGGAGAAAGAAAATAATTTGAGCTTTGAATGCAAAGATATATTATTTATTTTTATTAAACTACTTATTTAATTCTTGTCTCATACCAAACAGGAAAATGTCTTTCCTATCTGGTTTCTACACCTTCTGTTTTGCTTCCTGACACCTAGATCTTATCCCCTTTTTTTCTCTTCAATTTATTTGCAGTCTAGTGGCATAATTTGTCCAGATTTTTCTTTCCCTTGTTTTTCAGGGCAATATCTGTAATTGCTCCTTCTTAGGTCCATGGACCAATGTCCATGTGTTAAGTCCATCTTGTCTGGCTTGAGTTCACGAACTGCTGCTTGCTTAGGAGAAAAAATAAGACATGAACCAGTAGACCTTTCAGTCCTGAAATTCTGTGGTTTTATTAAAATAGGGTGAATGGAGTAACTTGATAAGTTCAAAATCGTCTGGTTGGGAAAAGAAAAAGGAGACAAGATACCTCAGGGGCTCAGAATAGCCTGCTTATGTCATCTCTCCCATCTTGGTGTCATGTGGCAATACATAGTGAGTCTGAAAAGCTTGTTCCATAAAGGTATGAGCACAAATCCTCAGATTGCTGGAAAGCAAGTTCTCAATAGGCCAAGTGGGAAAATAATTCAGTAATGCTCAGGAACTTGTTGAAATCTGACTGCTCACTAGACTCCTTGCTGAAAAATATATTTAGAAGCCCTAAAAAAACAAAAGGCTTGTCAGTACCTACCCAGTAAAGGACTGTAACAGAAATATAAAATTTGAACATACCCCAGGTGTACAAGGTTGTATATTTAGTGGTTGCCAAATTCCTGAATTTCACTCTGAGAAGTGATGAAAAAGCTAAACTGTTTACAATTGTTTAAAATACTAGGGACATGAGAATAAAATACAGAGTTGTGTGAGAAAAAATGATATTTGACAAATCTGCTATATATTTCCTCAGAGCATCAATAAAAATGATATTTGACAAATCTGCTATATATTTCCTCAGAGCATCAATAAAAATAGCTGGCAATTTAAGAAAAATAAATACCCTCAATAATATTCAAAGGAAAACAAAGCAATAATGAAATACTACTTTCAATGACAATTTCTGGCTAATAGTTGTTAAGTGATATTTTGGAGACTTTCCAAATATAGAAAAACAGACAAAATATCATGAGACCCCAAGCAGCCATTACCCAGCTTCAGAAATTATTGATTCATTCATATTATTGTTTTGTCTCTACTCCCTTCATCTTCTTTCTCTTATATTTCACTGAAACTTCAGCCTTCAGATCATTTCATTAAAAGTGTTTTATTTTGTATCTCTAAAAGATGTCTCTTTTGTAAGCATAAATTATATGAATGGGTCTATTCTTGGGTTTTTCAATTTCCATTTTATCGGTGAAGTGTCTATCTTTATACCAACACCACACTGTCTAAAATGTTTGGTATGTAGAAAAGTGAGTTCTACCACTTCATTTTTCTTCAGAAATGTCTTTCTGTCCTTGAATTTCCATATAAATTTGAGAACCACATTGCAAATTCCTAAGAAACAAAAACTAAACAACCTTTCTGTTGGATTTTGATTGAGAATGGATGCAATTTACAGATAATTTTAAGGGAATTGACATATTTGCAGTATTGAGTCCTCCAGTCCATGAACTGGTATCCCCTCATTTATATAAGTTTTCCTCATTTTTCAGTAGAGTCTTGTATAGTTTTCTATCTAGAGATCTTTTATTTGATTTTCCGTACGAATCTTAGCCTTAGTTTCTATAGAAGCAGAACTCAAGACAAGCATTCAAGTTCAATGAGTCTACTTGGGGGAAGATCGAAAAAGATACCAATAGGAAACTTAAAGTGGGATGGTAAAGAAAATAAGCCAGTAAAGGCTGTAACCATAGGTTACCACTGCAGACAACTGGGATAATCTTACTGGGACACAGTGCAAAATATGCCTCAAGGTTATCCCAATTGATAGAACAGTAAAATAAACTAGAGTATTTGTCCTCCAATTATTCACTTTTGTCACTGACTGAGGGCTGCTTCCCAGTTCTATTCTCTTACAGTCCTAACCCTCCCTGTACATCACTGAGCTTGCTCTTGAAGAACCAACCCAAAAAAGAACCATTAGGTAAGAATTGCAAGTGAACCTAATACAGAGCCAGTAGAGTGTAGAAGTGAGTGCTCAGAAAATGGAATGGCCACAATGTCTATCGCAATCAATCTCTCACTCCTCATCCTTCTCCTATTAGACCTGAAGACCTCTACCATCCTGGGATTGTCCAATACATGTGACACAAGTGATAGGACCACTTATACCCTAACTAAAGCCAGTTGCAGACTCCAAGGGGCCCACTCAAAATCTTTATGGATAATCCAATAAATGGGACAGCAAGTTGTGCTATGTGCTGTCTCCAAACTCCAGAAAGTCGGTAAGACTCTTCGATGATAGGTGCAAAGTGTGATATTTGTTATTGATTTTGCAAAGAATGTGGAGGCATCCTTTCAAACAGTGGACACCTGAAAGTTTTACCAACGTGTCCAGCCCCTGAGTCTTTGTAGGGTTTATTCTTTGTGCACCTCTTTGTAGGGTTTATTCTCAGTGATCTCTCTGTACCTCTGGCACACAAGTTTTGATCATAGTATGCAGATTAATTGCCATTCCCATTCACTTTTATTTGATGTCATTAATATAGTGGGCCAAAGCAAGGTCCCTTCAGATCATGTTGTGTACAGAGTGGAGGAGTCGACATAGCCCCGGGACAAGATGATGACTGGTGTCCTACAATTCTTGTCAGTTGAATGTGAGCTGTTTCTGATCCCGTTTCTTGATAGGAACTGTAAATAAGGCATTTGACAGATAAATAGCTACCAGATGTATAAGAGTCTATCCTGATCTATTCTAGTAGAGATACAATATCCAATACTGTGACTAAAGCTACCACTGGCTTGGTTATACAGTAATCCATCATCATTCACCATATCTGTCTTAATATTCTGCAGGAAGATGGGAAAATTAAAAAGGGTATAATATGGACCACCATTCCTGAATTTAATGATTTTTAGGATGGAAATAATATCTGTCATTCTACCTGGGACACAGTATTACTTCTGATATACTGCCTTGAGTTGGGATTGGAAGAGGGTGGAGTTCGGGGCTTCTGCCTGTTTTCCTGTCATTACGGTTCTTACTCCACAAGTCAAGGAATCAACATGAGGGTTCTACCAGCTGATTAATGTTACAATCCCAAATATGAACTGAGGGACCAAGAAAATGGCCTCAGATAGGGTAGATATGCAGACCTACCAACCCCAGCCTACCAGAAGGACCATAGCCATATGCTGGGTTTCCAGGTATCTGTGTCACCTTAGCACCTATGTCCAGCAGCCTTCAAAGGATCTGGATACAGATACTGTGGTGAATAGTCATAGGTCACTTTTGGAGGAAGGATTGGGGGAATTGTAAATAATTGGGGGAACTGTAAACATTTGCTGTTTCACTGATGGGCCCTTCTTCCAAGGGGCTCAGCTTTCCTTTCAACCCATAGATCCTAGATCTGAAAGTAACAAGTTGGGAAACAAGGCAAGGGCTTATAATTTTCCATTGCAGTGAGTGGCATCAGTTTCCTACTCATCTTTAATCCTTTTGGTTAAGTATTTCAAATAGTATCTTTACTGATCTTCCATCTATCTCACCCACAGCAATACCAATACCAGCATCTTTTAACCACTGCCACAGAACCCTGTGAGTCAAGAACTGTGACTGGTATTTTCTTTGCTGCACAGTATAGTGATTATGTGTACTTTGCCTACTTCATTTTAATATGGCTGTTCCAAAACCCTATCACCATTGACTCCATAATGGCTTTTCCTACTGAGAACCCTGGTCTACAGAGTATAGTCACTCACCAATACCTTGCACTCCCTCACTAGGAGATTTCTTATCACTGTAGTGAGAAGAATATCCTCTAAGGATATAGTTACCTGGTGGGTCCTCTGGCCATATATAATAAATCCAGTGAGGACTTTGAATATTCTCTGATCAATAAAAAGTTGCTTTCCTTTACCAAGGGGATGCTATCCTCTTACAAAGGGAAGTGGGTAATTTATAATCTTAAAATGTTCAATGGAATCTCAGTATTCAAGGTTCTTAAGAACATCCACCCAAATATCCCCACCTTGTTTCAGAAACCCTCTTAGAGTCTTGTCAAGACTGTGAATTCAGCCTTCTGTGTATCTTCATTACTCTCAACATCAGACTTTCAGCATTCTTTTCAATACAGTCTGCTCTCCACATGCAAGACATGAAGGCTCTCTAAATGGTCCAAAAAGACGCTCTGACATTTATGCTGTATACTGAGTTGATTGTTGATTGTCCTAAGGCTATCATTTTACTCAGTGCTTAGATGTTGGTTAATAATAACCAACTCCACAATTCTTATAATTACTATTAATCCGTACCTGTCAAATGCTAAAGATATTACATAAGCCAGTGTGTTCCCTGTCACCTATATACCATTTCAATTTACTAAAGGTAAGTATCTTAGTAATTATTGCTACAGTATACCAGAAATTATCCTTATTCCACTCACCACCAGCAATGGGTACCTATAGTCATAGGGCCAATATTTGATCCACATACCAGCATTCCATACAGAGGATCTGTTCATATCATATCCTTTATTAATTGTCTTACTTTAGGTTCCACATTAACAGACCCAAAACTAAGATTCAAGTGCAGTGATTATTTAAGAGGAAATCCCAGAAATCTGTGTCAGGGGTAGGAAATTGAGACAGGGGAGGAAGCCAGTAGAGGATGTATTGTTAAGCAAGTTGCCGATATGGGCAACTAGAACTTAATTAAACTAGGGAACTCTGGGAGACAATTTAGAATGTTCCTCACACTTAACTGAGTCAAAGGATCTTGTATATTCTTCCACCACATACTCTAATCCATAAATTGAGGGCTTTTTTCAGTGCCATGAACTTTCTGGCACTTCTGGCTTTCCTTCCAAATGGACTATATGCATCCAGATGCAGCCGGACAAAGGTCCTTAGTCAAGGAACTGTATGTGATCATAGTACGCTGCCTTCGGAATTAGAAGTAAGTTCATCAGTATAGGGCGCAATGCCTAAAGTCGGCTACAACAGATATAAAATATTTTTTAACTATTTTTTGAAACAATCCTAGAATTAAAGAATTTTTTCATTATAATAAAAAGCTTCCTAATTACCCAAATTCTCCACATGTTACTATTCTACCATTTTGGCTTTATCATGAGAGTAAAAATGGATAGATGATTGATGATAGATGATGATAGATGATTGATAGATAGATAGATAGATAGATGATAGATAGATAGATAGATAGATAGACAGATTTAGATAGATGATAGAGAGATAGGTAGAGAAAGATAGATAGATGATTAATAGACAGATGATAGATAGATAATAGATAGATAGATGATAGATAGATAGGTAGATAGATAGATAGATAGATAGATAGATAGATAGATAGATAGATAATAGATAGATAGATAGATAGATAGATAGATAGATAGATAGATAGATAGAAGATAGATATAGATGATAGATGATAGATAGATAGATGATAGGTAGAGATAGATGATTGATAGATGATAGATAGATGATAGATAGATAGATAAAAGATAGAAGATAGATATAGATAGATGATAGATAGATAGATAGATGATAGATAGATGGTAGATGATAGATGATAGATAGGTAGAGATAGATAGATGATAGATAGATAGATAGATAGATAGATAGATAGATAGATAGATAGATGATAGAGAGAAAGATGATAGAGAGATAGATAGAGATAGATGATAGATAGAAGATAGAAGATATAGATAGATGATAGATGATAGAGAGAGAGATGATAGATAGATAGATAGATAGATAGATAGATAGATGATAGATGATAGAGATAGATATAGATAGATACATAGATGATGATGATAGATAGATAGATAGATAGATAGATAGATAGATAGATAGATAGTAGATAGATAGGTGATAGATACATAGATACATAGACACATAGATACATAGATACATAGATGATATATATAGACAGGCCAAAAGTCTTCAATCTTGAGTACAAGTTGCCCTTTCCCCCTAAATATGGCAGTTCTAAAATAAGGACATTCTCTTATCTAACCACTGTATAATCAAATTAATGCAGCATAATTAAAACAGTATAATTATCTATCCTACAGATCATAATCGAATTTTGACAATTGCTCTACTAATTTCCTTTATAGCAAAAATTAAAATCCACTTAAAATTGCACATAATTGTTATAGCTCTTTAGTCTCCTTTATGCCAGAAATATATTTTAGTCTTTGTCTTTCATGATCTTGGCAAGTTTGAAGGGCATATACTTTAAGTCATAGAATGTTCCCCAATTCAGTCTGTCTATAGTTTTCTCATGGCTAGATTCATTGTAGGCATTTTTAGCAGGAATATCAACCACAGAAGTGATGTTGTGCTCTCATCACAACATATCAAAGGCACATGTTGTCTATTTGTCCCATGGCTGGTGATAGTAACTTTGACCACTTGGTTAAGGTGCTATTTGCCAGGTTTTCACATTTTAACAATACTGTTTTTCCTTTTTTAAATTTATTTGTATCCTGTTCAGAGGCGCTTTTGAAACTATGTAAATACCCTGTTTCTCATCAAACTTTCTCTTTCTAGTTTCAGCAGGCACCTTCCTGTTGATTTCAGGAGTGGTTGCCGAATGGTGACTCTTTAAATTCCATCATTGCTTCTGCAAGTAATAGTTGGGCATTCCACTGTAAAGAAAAGATTTCCTTTCTTTACATTTAATTTACTTATTCATTTAATTTATATCAGCGTAGACTCATGGATTCTAAATTTTATTCTACAAGCTATGATCCATTAATGTAACTATTTATTTTGATGCTCCAGTTGATCTAGATTTGATCAGTGGGGAGCCCTTACAAACTGGCATGTGTGCCTTTTGACATCCCCGCCCCTGCCCATTAATTTTTTGGAAATATTTCCTTATTTTTGGTAGAGCAAGATGTTCAGGTTCATGAGGAACTCTCCCAGCCCCAGCCCTGGAATCAGCCATGTTCCCAGTGCGTTTGGATGCTCATAGTAGAGAATGGAATTTAGAATTCAAAATCTGTGTCATATGTCTGTCAGTCTGTCTGTCTTTCCTTCCTCCCTCCCTTCCTTCCTCCCTCCCTCCCTTTCTCTTTCTTTCTCTTTTTCTTCATATCTATTCATCATTCTATTTATCCTTCGATCTCAGCATAAATTTATACTGAAACCTCAAATTTCAATTAAATATTGTAAGGTTCACTCTCACCATTCCTCTTTCCCTATTCATAATTCCCTTTTCTGACAGTGAGAAATCAGGCTCTTTAGTATCTACAAATATTTGCTCAGTCTTAGAATACACTATTACTTTTAGAAACGTTTACCGAGTACTCCATGAAAAAGAAACCATTTATAAATTAGTTGCTGTTTGATTCATCTTTAGCTTAATTGTATGTAGTCAAAATAGTGGTTCTAGAGTTATTTAGGGCAATTCTTCCCCTCATTCTTTACAGGTGTAGCTAATTTATACATATGAAATACAATCTGATACATTTGTTTCTGTCTGTATTCCCTTGCTGATTGAATTTCCTTAAAATACACAACTTGGTTCTAATAGTCAAAACTGCACAGAAAGTTTCACTAAGAGACGTGAGTCACCGATCACCCCATTCTTGTTCTTTGAGCCTTTCCACTTCATTTCTATATACTTTCTTGGAGAACTAATCATACTAGTTTTTTACTTATCATTTCTTTTTTGCATAAACAAACAACTTGTGTTTATTTCCTTATTCTCGCTTTTTTCTTCCCTCATTTAACTACTTATTCTGAAAATTATGTGAGTTGGTACTTTTCCTCACTGTTGACTTTCACTGTGATTTTTTTAACCTTGGGTTTTTTAATAAGTTTATCGTAATTTCAAAACATTGGGGATTTGGGATTTATTTTCTAATTATCTTTTTAGTACATGATTTCTAAATTACATCATAGTCAGAGAATACATATTCTGTGGGATTTTGATCCTCTGAAATATGTCAAAACTGTTTTAAGTATATATATATCAATTTCAGAAATTGCATGTAGTCATAAATACTGTGAATTCCACAGTTACTCTGTATAATATCCTATATATGTAACTTAAACTTATCATGTTGCTCATATCTTTTATATCTTTACCAAGTTTTAATTTTTCTCTCAGTTAAAGAGGAAGTGTGCTAAAATTCACTCCCATCCTGTGACTTTCTCAGGAGAGAGATAGGCACTGTGATGTACATGTTTAGAATTGATGTAGCTTCCTGGCTAATTGAAGATTGCATTATTATGAATTGTCTCTTGCAATCCCTACTAATGCTTTTGTATTGAAATCTTGTGTTAATGTAGCTGCACTAGTTTTTTGTTTTTATTTTTTTTTGTTTAGCATTTGCATATTATACATTTTATCATCCTTTTACTTTTCAATCTTTGAACCCTTTGTTTAAAATATTTGCTATATTAGGTGGCCCATAATTAGGGCTTTTTAAATTAATATAAGCCAATAACTTCTTTTCCTTTTTTAATCTTTTTAAAAAAATGTTTATTTCAAGTATGAAAAATAATGTTTAAACATTACCCCAAAATTACGTTAAGTTCAACAAGTACGAAACAAGACTTCACAATTAGGTATAAAACAAGAATATACTTTGTCGTTCACAGTGAGCAGTTTTGAAATATAATTTTGCTAGTAAGTTTTAGAAACAAAAATATGTTTACAGTCCCAGCTAAAGTAAATTCTTAACTGAGTAAGTCCTCCCTCAGGGTGGGTAGTATTTACAAATGAGCTCTCTATAAGAATTCCTTTTAAAATAATGGCAAACTTGGTTCAATAATGTCAATATTCAGTATCTTATGGTTTGCCTGACAAATACCATCTATTTCTTATGTCTGCTACCCACAAATAAGGTTCTTAAGCCATTTTAATAACATCATTTCAATGATATTCACAACCTAAGTGGTAGCCAATCTCTGACAGAGAAATTTTATCATGACAGTTCTGAGTTATTTCCAAGCAAAATATTCTGTATAGAAAATGACAGAAACTTTCTGGTGGCAATTAGAGAACCATCTAAATAATTAAAGTCTCAAAATCATTTTAAACGACTGCTACCAAGGCTTCTGCTTCTCTTCTCTATGTACATCTTTTTGCAAGTTTGAAACATTGCTTTTGAATCTTTTACCAAGTTTTGTAGTGTCTCAAATCCATCTGCCCTGAAGCTTTTCCTGGAGAGTCTTGCATTAGCCAAAACATTATCATCCATTTCTTGGTTGACTTCTGGAATCCTTTTCTCCTGAGTTACACATTTTCACCAGCCTTCATTTGTATGTACTTTTTATTCCTGCCACTTTAAATACAATGTTACTCTTTCATTATTGTATATATTCCCATTGCCCTCCAAGCATGTCAGTGCCTCCCACACACTGTTCAGTTCCTTGGTGTGACAGGCACAGAGCCAGCCCTGGCAGGCAGGAGGACACTTCTCTTCTTTTAATTATAGCATTTATTCCATTTGTACTTGATACCATTACTGATATATTTAGTTTACCTCTCCCATTTTCCTTGATGGTTTTTCCTTGATTTTTCTTCTCTATTTGTCTTCCTGTGGGTGCATTGTTTTTATTATTATTTTATTTCTTTCTCCTCTTATCTTAAAAAAATTTTTTCTTGTAGTCGTAGCTCTAGGGAAATGTCAGTAAACTTTTTCTGTAAAGGACCAGGTAGTAAATATTTCACGTTTGGCCAGCCACATAAAGTCTCTGTCTCATTTTTTTCTTTGTTTTTAAAAATATTTATAATGATTTCAAGTGTGAAAATCATTTGTGAGAAAAACATAAGCCATTGGCTGATCCTTCCTTTATTTGTCAAAGCTTAAAATTGATATTTTCCCTTATTCTCAGACAATTCCATTTATCCCACTCTGAATTATAAACCTTCCTTGTCTTTGTTTTGATTCTACATATATTTTAAATTTGCTCCAAACATTTGTTCTGTCAATAGTCACTTAGATTTAATAATTTTAACCATTTTTATTGCTCTTCATTCCTTCCTGCATTTCTGACCTTCAATTTGGGATTTACCTTCCTGCTGAAGAAAATCCTTTATTACAATGAGACCAGCAACAAATTCTGTTTCTGTTTATCTGATACAACCTTTCTTCATTCTTTAGGAAAAATATTGCTGGGTATAGAAGTCTAGATTAGCAGGCATTTTCCTTTGGCAATTTAAAGAGATCATTTTAGTGTCTTATGGCTTCCCTTTTCTTTTTATTTATTGAGAAACTGCCAGTATAATTTTTGCTCTTTTGAAAGTAATCTTTCTTGTTCCTGAGAGTTCTTTGAAGATTGTACATTTTATATTTGTTAAATCAGCTATAATATGCCTGTGTTATTTTATGTCTATTTTATTTTGAGACAATTGAGACACATATAGTTATTAGAAATAATATCCAGAGATTCCATAGATATTTCTCCCAGATTCTCTCAATGGTAACATCTTACGTAACTATGGAACAATATCACAACCAAGACATTGACATTGATACAATCCTTCCTCCTTATTTAAATTTCACCGATTTTAATACACACTCATTTGTGTTTGTGGGCATATGTATTTAGTTTTATGCAGTTTTAGCATCTGTGATCACTACCATAGTCAAACTACAGGACAGTTCCATGACCACAAGTGTCTTTCATGTTACCTTTTATAACTGGATTTGCTTCTTCCTGTCCCTGTGCGTCCATCTCCAGTTCCTAACCCACAGCAATCACTAATCTGTCACCTACCTACAGTTTTGTCATTTTGAGAATATTACATAGATGAAATCATACAATATTGTAACTTTTTGGGACTGGCCTTTTTGCTTAGGATATTCCCTGGATAATCATCCAAGTTTTTGTTACTTTCTATTTTTCATTTAGTTTTATTGCTGAGTAGTATTCTATAGTATATATAGTATATATACTACATGCATATACATATACCCACTCATTTATCAAGAATATATGGGTACTTTCCAATTTGGAGCTTTGTAAGAAAAGCTGCTGTGAGCACTCTTATATAGATTTTCATGTGAACATAAGTTTTCATTTCTCTGGGATAAATGCCCAAGAGTATAACTGGTGAGTTGCATGGTATCTGTAAATTTAATCTTTTAAGAAACTGCCAAATTATTTTCCTGAGTGACTATACCATTTTGTATTCCTATTAGCAATGTATGAGTGATCCAGTTTCTCCACATCCTCATCAGCATTTGGGATTGTCACTATTTTTTATTTTACATGGAGTAGTGATATCTCATCATGGTTGTAATTTGTATTTCCATAATATTTTTTTAATAATGTTGAGCATATTTTCATGAACCTGTTGGTCACTTCATTATTCTTCAATAAAATGTCTCTTCATGTCTCCTGCTTATTTTCTAATCACAATTATTTCTTTTTGCTGTTGAGTTTTGAGTTTTTTAAATATTCTAGAACTAGTCCTTTGTCAGATACATGGTTTGCAACTATTTTCTCCCAGTTTTTAACTTGTCTTTTAATCCTTTTAACAGGGTCTTTTAAAAAGAAAAAGTTCTTAATTTTGATGAGGTCCAATTTATCAATTTTTCTTTTATCAACTGTACGTTTAGTGTCTAGGAATTCTTCCTATTCCTCTATCTTAAAGATTAACTTCTGCTTTTTTTCTAAAAAGTCTCACAATTTTAGGTTTTTACATTAAACTCTTTGATCCATTTTCAGTTAATTTTTGTGTAAGATATAAGGTTTAAATTGATGTTTAGTCCTGTTGATCCAGTACCATTTTATAAAGGCTATACTTACTCCAATTCATTACTTTTGTATCTTGTGAAATCCATTTGAATATATTTGCATGTGTGTGGTTTTATTTTTATTTATTCTCTTGATGATCCTTTGATATATTTAATCTGTGGGTTGATGGTTTTCATGTTTTGGGAAAGTTTCAGCTGCTCTAGCATTTGCTCTTTCTCATCTTTAGTGACTCCAGTTATGTCACTGATAGATGTCCTCCTGTATTTTTTATGCTTTCTGTGATCTTTTTTTTTAATATCATTTTGCCTCTTCATACTTAATTTTGAATATTTTCTCCTAATCTATTTCCAGCCAGTTTATAAATTCACTCAACTGTTTCTAGTCTGCAGTTAAGCATCCAATGAGTTATTAATTTTTTATTTTTACTAATCATTGCATTTTTTAAGTTCTAGAATTCCATTTTGTAATGTATGTAACTTCCTATTCTTTGCTGAAAATCTCAATCTTTTTGTTTGTTTCTTTAACACTTAATATGGTAATTTCAACTCACATAACTAATATCTACAATATCAACAAGCCCTGTGTGTCTATTTCTTATGTCCAAATAATGTTATTCTGATTCATTTTTGAAGTTGTCTTATTAATGACTCTTCATTTTCTTGTTAGCACCTCAGCTTTCAAATAGTTCTTATTTTTTACTGAAAGGATAGTTGACAAACAATATTAAATTAATTTCATGTGTATAACATAGTAATTCTTAATAATATACATTAAGAAATGCTCACCACATAGGTGTAGTTACCATCTGTCACCATATAAAGGTTTTAAAATATTACTGCTGTTTTGATTACTATAGTTTTGTAGTATAGCTTGAAATCCGGGAGAGTGATACCTCCAGCTTTGTTCTTTCTCAGGATTGCTTTGGCTATTCAGGGACTTTTGTGGTTCCATTACAAATTTGGGGATTATTTGTTCTGGTTCTGTGAAAAATGCCAGTGGTATTTGATAGGGATTGATCTATAGATGATTTTGGGTGGAGTGGATATTTTAAAAATGTTAATTCTTCCAATATGTGAGCAGGGTATGTATATCTTTCCATTTATTTTTGTCATCTTCAGTTTCTTTCATCAGTGCCTTATAGTTTTCATAGGACAGATCTTTTACCTCCTTGGTTAAAATTTATTCCTAATTACTTTATTCTTTTGATGAAATTATAAATGGGATTTTCTTAACCTCTTCTTCTGTTAGTTTCTTGTTAGTATATAAAAATGCAACAGGGTTCTGCATATGAATTTTGTATCCTGCAACTTTTCTTAATTCAGTTATTAGTACTAATAGCTTTCAGTGGAATCGTTGGGATTTTCTACATATAGTATCATGATACCTACAAATAGTGAGAATTTTACTTCTTCCTTTCCAGATTGGATGCCTTTTATTTCCTTTTCTTATCTGATTTCTGTGACTAAACTTCCAGCATTATGTTGAATAAAAGTGGTGAGAGTGGATATCCAAGGATGTCCCTCCTGAAATGTTTTCAGTTTTCACCCTTGAATGTAATGTTGAGCTATGGATTTGTCATATACAGCCTTTGTTATGTTCAGGTCTGGTCTCTCTGTATCCACTTTGTTGAGAGTTTTTATTATGAATAGATGTTGAAATTTATCAAATGCTTTTTCTGCATTTATTGAAGTAACCCTATGGTTTTCTCATTTTGTTAATGGGGTGTATCATGTTGATTGATTTACAGATAAATATTGAACTATCCTTGCATCTTTGGAGTAAATCCCACTTGATCATTGTGAATGATCCTTTTAATGTATTTTTTATTTGTTTTGCTAATATTTTGTTGAGGAAATTTGCATCTATGCTCATCAGAGATGTTGGAATGTTATCAGCTATATATTAAATGATTTTGTCAATCTCATTTAATTATCCTTATTGGGAGGGCTATTCCAGGTTATCTAGTCTGCCAGGAATATTTGTGATAGATTTTATTTCCCAAAGATGGCTACAACAGTATTTCCCATTCTAAGTACTCCTTTATAAATGTGACACTCTGCTTTCAAGGATGTAGTCTGATTTCTTTCATTAGTCTGGATAGGTTTGTGACTTGCTTTTAGTCGGCAAAATGTGAAAGTGACACCATGTGACAGGTCATAAAAGGCCATTCAAATTCAGTCTTGTTAGTTGGGACATTCACATTCAGAGCCACACACTGCTGTTAAAAAGTTTGACTAGCCTGAGGCCCACAAGTTTTAAGGAAGCCCTGATGACATTTAGATATTTGAGACAATAGCCACAAGGTAAGGTTTAAACAGTCAACTGGCATCAACCACCAGATCTGGGAGTGAATAAGCTTTCAGATTTTTCTAGCCCTCAGACACTAAGTCACCACCACCCCAGCCAAAGTCTAAGACATTGTGGAAGAGAGACCAACCATCCCTACACAGCTTATTCTAAACTCCCAACCTACAGAATTCATGAGCATAATAAATGCCAGTATATAGTGATTGTTGCACAGCAAAACTGGAAACATTACCACCTGTTACCAGTGACCCCATTACAGTGATTATCACTGAATTCTATCATTTGACATAAGCAGGGACCTGCTCCTCTCAGTCCTGTCCTCACTGGATTTTTAACTCCAGAAAGGATGGTAAAAATATATCTAACTGATTTATTTCACAACTAAGATTGAGCCATAAATTACTGTCTTGTTACTATTGGCTCACATGACAAAAACAACAATGGAAACTAAATTTCTTTTTTTAGTACTCAGCAATTGCTGATTTCTACAAAGTAGTTATTCTCGCTTTCCTATCATCCACTATTGTAGTCATCTCTCAATTGCAGCAACTAACTTTAACAAAACTCTTGCTTTTTCACTTTATTCTTTGGTATCTACATGACCTTGGGTGCTTAAGCAATTTGTACTGTTTCAATCTCAAATTTTACACATATAAAAGAGGACTAAGAATGTTTACCCCTTAATTTTGGGGGAGATTTAATTAAGGGCATGTAAGTAAAAGAGCCTACTACATTATCCAACATGATGAAAGTGCTCAGTGTTAGTATGTTAACTGAATCTTAACTAAGGCAGTGTCTGTATGATAAGAAAATAGCTTCCTAATTTAATTTAAAGTTATCAGTCATATCAATTATTTTTCTTACCAATAACAAACTACATATTAATTATTTGATTATTTCAAATTTTTCAAGCAGTGACATAAGATTTTTAGATGACGTAGCACCAACAATGAGAAAGTAGTTACTATGTAAGGAATATTATAAAAGAAAGGAATAAAAGCTTCTGTCAACATCAAAACTTAGTGTGCTTTCTATTTATAGGCAAGAAAGGCTAATCATGCTATGTAATTTTAATATAGCATTCATACTCACTGTTAGATCTATATTAGGGAAGACTGACCCTAAAAATAGGAAGAAATATTCTGTGTAGGACAACTCTAAGGAACATATTTTAGTTAAAACCATCCTTTATATTGTCATTATATTCTGTGGGAGATAAGGATAAGAATCTCAAAGGTTATATTTAGTTAATTATATGACTGGGAATGTTTGAGTATTAAATGTATCTAGATTAATAAACAGAAACACAGGCCTACATCAGGTGAGGATGTGAGCAGAGAGAGGGAACAATAATAAAGTTAGAGCTTGCTTAGAAAAAGAATGGCAAAGTAAAAACTATCTTAAAGTGTATGAAGATTTATTATATAGAAAATAGTTGCCAGCTGTTCTCCATACCTAATGAGATACACCTCAGGAAATTGGCTTAAATTGCATTAGGAGGATTTAGGTTCCAGTAAGAAGTGTTAGACTCAAGAGTGGAGAGAGATGAATGGTTCCTAAGGGGAATGTAGTCACTCCCCTCTACCAGAACGGTTCTGTATCTCAAAAAAAACCATGATCCTCTCATTTTACAAAAATCCTCTTTGGGGACTTCTCAGAGCATACACATGGAGGGTGGTCTACTAAACAAATGCTTTCCTAATAAAAGATATGCCAAAACCACCTCCAGGCAAAAAAAAAAAAAAAAAAGAATTTCCTGAGATGGTGATTAAGCACTAGATTGGTTAATTGAAGAAAGTTCTGGTATCCCATATACAGCAGAATTTTATGAACAGAATATTTTTTCTGCTTGTAATGATTTATTCAACCCTCCTCAGAGAAACATCAATCACCATGACAAGGACAGTCTTCTCAATAAATTTTATGTAGAAAATTTTACCATCATTTTACATAGGAAAAATTAAGGTTTAGTGACTTGCAATATTCAACTTACATGCATTGGAGCAATACTCAAACCCCAGGAGTTGAAAAATCCATTGCTAAAACCACACTGTGAATCAAACTGCAGGCTTAGTCTTGGTCACAGTCAGAGGGTTAGTTATCCATCAACATGGAGCAATTAACCAGTTGGAATACATCAAAGAATGGAACTTCACAAATAATCCAATCAGTTCTCTCAGATGTCAATAAACATCCTGATCTCTGAGATATTAAACAACATTCATTCATTTTTTTCATTTATTCAGCAAATAATCATTATATTCTGTGGGAGATAAGGATAAGAATCTGTTATGCTGGGAACATAGCAGAGACCAAGGCGAATAAGTTTCTTGCCTTCATAGAGTTATACTGTAGAAAGTGTAAATAGATAATTAAAAATAATAATTACTATCAACATTTAGTGAGTGCTTAATGGCCGAGATACTGTCCTAAGAGTGTGTTGTTTTCATAGCAACCCAACAAGTTAGTTACTATCATAGTAAACATGAAAAGGGAAGGAAAAGGCACCATGGGGTGGTTAAATAACTCGATGTAGGTAAGATAACAAAACAGTGGCAGAACCAGGTCCAGAGTTCACATTTTTAACCATTATCTCCTCCCAAAAATTTCAGTTAATCTGGGATGGTGAATTTCTCTAAAGATTTAACTGCCATCTCTCTCCATGAAAAATAAAGGAATTAAAAATTAAACAGTGCAGAAAGGAAAGAAAGAAAACCAATACTCTGTAAGTGCTCAAGATAAAAGTGGTCTTAATTTCCAGTTGTTTTGTCAGGAAACCCCTCTGATAAGACAACTGTCAGCTGAAGAATAAAAGGCAACGAAAAGCCAGCCGTGTTAAGACCTTCCTGAAAAGCATTCGAGGCAGAAGGGAAAGCATATACAAAGGCCTGAAGTGAGAGCACGTTCAGTATATGCAGAGAACAAATGAAAAGTCAGGGTTGCCGGAGTTGAGTGATGGGGAAGAATGGTGTGAAATGATATCAGAGGAAACGTTAGTGGCCAAATCATGTTAAAACAAGGCCATGATTTTTCTAATTTCTTCTAACTGAGATACTAAGCGACTGGAGAGTTTTAGGGCGAAGTACGGTGGGGTAAAAGTGTCCAATTAAAAATTTAAAAGGTAACAACATGCTTTATAAAATAAAATAATGATAATAACACTGTGAGGAACAAAAATTTGGAGCAAAAAGACCATTGCAAGAAGGCAGTTAAAGTTGTCCAGGTAAGAGACGACAATAACTTAGACTACAGTCCAACCAAACCATAATTGCACTATAGATTGAGAGAGAGAGAGATTTGGGTTAGAGATTTGTCACTGTGAAAAACCACTTCCTTGTGTCTCTCCTTAACTTAGGAAAAGTACTTTAACAAGTATCCAACATTAACTCACCTTTCCTACTCTAACATATCTTTTGTTCATTTTCGGAGCTCTCAGTGTTAGTTCTACCTTGACATACTGATTTCAAGTGCTGTCACTAATTCAAAAAGGCACAATAATTATTTGGGGGGGATCATTAATCTACAATTACATGAAGAACATTATGTTTACTAGAATCCCCCCACCACCAAGTCCCCCTGACAAACCCCATTCCAGTCACTGTCCATCACTGTAGTAAGATGCTATAGAATCACTTCTTGTTTTCTCTGTTTTGAACAGCCTTCCCCATGCCCCATCCCACATTATACATGCTAATTGTAATGCCCCCTTTCTTTTTACCCCCCCCCCCCTTATCCCTCCCTTCCCACCCATCCTCCCCAGTCACTTTCCCTTGGTAACTGTTAGTCCAGTCTTGGGTTCTGTGTTTCTGCTGCTGTTTTGTTCCTTCAGTTTTTTCTTTGTTCTTATACTCCACAAATGAGTGAAATCATTTGGTATTTCTCTTTCTCCGCTTGGCTTATTTCACTGAGCATAATACCCTCTAGCTCCATCCATGTTGTTGCAAATGGTAAGATCTGTTTTCTTCTTATGTCTGAATAATATTCCATTGCGTATATGTGCCTCATCTTCTTTATCCATTCATCTACTGATGGACACTTAGGTTGCTTCCATTTCTTGGCTATTGTAAATAGTGCTGTGATAAACATAGGGGTGCATATGTCTTTTTAAACTGGGCTGCTGCATTCTTAGGGTAAATTCCTAGGAGTGGAATTCCTGGGTCAAATGGTATTTCTATTTTGAGCTTTTTGAGGAACCTCCATACTACTTTCCACAATACTTGAACTAATTTACATTCCCACCAGCAGTGTAGGAGGGTTCCCCTTTCTCCACAACCTCGCCAACATTTGTTGTTGTTTGTCTTTTGGATGTTGGCCATCCTTACTGGTGTGAGGTGATATCTCATTGTGGTTTTAATTTGCATTTCTCTGATGAATAGCGATGTGGAGCATCTTTTCATGTGTCTGTTGGCCATCTGAATTTCTTCTTTGGAGAAGTGTCTGTTCAGCTCCTCTACCCATTTTTTAATTGGATTATTTGCTTTTTGTTTGTTGAGGTGCATGAGCTCTTTATATATTTTGGATGTCAACCCCTTATCAGATATGTCATTTATGAATATATTCTCCCATACTGTAGGATGTCTTTTTGTTCTATTGGTGGTATCCTTTGCTGTACAGAAGTTTTTGAGCTTGATATAGTCCCACTTGTTCATTTTTGCTTTTGTTTCCCTTGCCCAGGGAGATATGTTCATGAAGAAGTCACTCATGTTTATGTCCAAGAGATTTTTGCCTATGTTTTTTTCCAAGAGTTTTATGGTTTCATAACTTACATTCAGGTCTTTGATCCATTTGGAGTTTATTTTTATGTATGGGGTTAGACAGTGATCCAGTTTCATTCTCTTACACATAGCTGTCCAGTTTTGCCAACACCAGCTATTGAAGAGGCTGTCACTTCCCCACTGAATATCCACGGCTCATTTATCATATATTAATTGACCATAAATGTTTGGGTTAATGTCTGGAGTCTCTATTCTGTTCCACTGGTCTGTGGGTCTGTTCTTGTGCCAGTACCAAATTGTCTTGATTACTGTTGCTTTGTAGTAGAGCTTGAAGTTGGGGAATGAGATCCCCCCCACACTTTATTCTTCCTTCTCAGGATTGCTTTGACTATTCGGGGTCTTTTGTGCTTCCATATGAATTTTAGAACTATTTGTTCCAGTTCGTTGAAGAATGCTGTTGGTATTTTGATAGGGATTGCCTTGAATCTGTAAATTGCTTTAAGCAGGATGGCCATTTTGACAATATTATTTCTTCCTACCAAGAGCCTGGGATGATTTTCCATTTGTTAGTGTCCTCTTTAATTTCTTTTAAGAGTGTCTTATAGTTTTCAGGGTACAGGTCTTTCACTTCCTTGGTTAGGTTTATTCCTAGGCATTTTATTCTTTTTGATGCAATTGTGAGTGGAATTCTTTTCCTGATTTCTCTTTCTGCTAGTTCATCATTAGTGTATAAGAAAGCAACAGATTTCTGTGTTTTAATTTTGCATTCTGCAACTTTGCTGTATTCTGATATAAGATCTAATAGTTTTGGAGTGGAGTCTTTAGGGTTTTTTATGTACAATATCATGTCATCTGCAAATAATGACAGTTTGACTTCTTCTTTACCAATCTGGTTTCCTTGTATTTCTTTGTTTTGCCTGATTGCATGGCTAGGACCTCCAGTTCTATGTTAAATAACAGTGGGGAGAGTGGGCATCCCTGTCTTGTTCCCAATCTTAGAGAAAAAGCTTTCAGCTTCTCACTGTTCAGTATGATGTTGACTGGGGGTATATCATATATGGCCTTTATTATGTTGAGGTACTTGCCCTGTATACCCATTTTGTTGAGAGGTTTTATCATGAATGGATGTTGAATATTGTCAAATGCTTTTTCAGCATCTATGGAGATGATCATGTGGTTTTTGTCCTTCTGTTTGTTGATGTGGTGGATGATGTTGATGGATTTTCGAATGTTGTACCATCCTTGCATCCCTGGGATGAATCCCACTTGGTCATGGTGTATGATCCTCTTGATGTATTTTTGAATTCGGTTTGCTAATATTTTGTCGAGTATTTTTGCATCTATGCTCATCAAGGATATTGGTCTGTAACTTTCTTTTTTGGTGGGGTCTTTGCCTGGTTTTGGTATTAGGGTGATGCAGGCTTCATAGAATGAGTCTGAAAGTATTCCCTCCTCTTTTCTTTTTTGGAAAACTTTAAGGAGAATGGGTAATATGTTTTCTCTGTATGTCTGATACAATTCCAAGGTAAATCCATCTGCCTGGGGGCTTTGCTCTTGGGTAGTTTTTTGATTACCACTTTAATTTCATTGCCAGTAATTAGTCTGTTTAGATTATCTGTTTCTTCCTTTGTCAGTCTTCGAAGGTTGTATTTTTCTAGAAAGTTGTCCATTTCTTCTAGGTTTTCCAGCTTCTTAGCATATAGATTCTCATAGTATTCTCTAATGATTCTTTGTATTTCTGTGGGGTCCATCATGATTCTTCCTTTCTCATTTCTGATTCTGTTGATGTGTGCTGATTCTCTTTTTCTCTTAATAAACCTGGCTAGGGGCTTATCTATTTTGTTTATTTTCTCAAAGAACCAGCTCTTGGTTTCATTGATTTTTGCTATTGTTTTATTCTTCTCAATTCTGTTTATTTCTTCTCTGATCTTTATTATGTCCCTCCTTCTGCTGACTTTGGGCCTCATTGTTTTTCTTTTTCCAATTTCAATAATTGTGACTTTAGACTATTCATTTGGGATTTTTCTTCCTTCTTTAAATGTGCCTGGATTGCTATATACTTTCCTCTTAGAACTGCTTTCACTGCATCCCACAGAAGTTGGGGCTTTCTACTGTTGTTGTCATTTGTCTCCATATATTGCTTGGTCTCCATTTTAATTTGGTCATTGATCCATTGAGTATTTAGGAGCATGTTGTTAAGCCTCCATGTGTTTGTGAGCCTTTTTGCTTTCTTTGTACAATTTACCTCTATTTTATACTTTTTCTGAGAAGTTGGATGGTAGAATTTCAATCTTTTGGAATTTTCTTTTGGAATTTCAATCTTTTGGGATTTTTTTGTGGCCTAGTATGTGGTCTATTCTTGAAAATGTTCCATGTGTACTTGAGAAGAATGTGTATCCTGTTGCTTTTTGGTATAGAGTTCTATAGATATCTATTAGGTCCATCTGTTTTAATGTGTTGTTCAGTGCCTCTGTGTCCTTACTTATTTTCTGTCTGGTGGATATGTTCTTTGGAGTGAGTGGTGTGTTGAAGTCTCCTAAAATGAATTTATTGCATTCTATTTCCTCCTTTAATTTTGTTAGTATTTGTTTCACATATGTTGTGTTCCTCTGTTGGGTACATATATATTTAATGGTTATATCCTCTTGTTGGACTGAGCCCTTTATCATTATGTAATGTCCTTCTTTATCTCTTGTTACTTTCTTTGTTTTGAAGTCTATTTTGTCTAATACTAGTACTGCAACACCTGCTATTTTCTTCCTGTTGTTTGCATGAAATATCTTTTTCCATCCCTTGACTTTTAGTCTGTATATGTCTTTGGGTTTGAGGTGAGTCTCTTGTAAGCAGCATATAGATGGGTCTTGCTTTTTTTATCCATTCTATTACTCTGTGTCTTTTGATTGGTGCATTCAGTCCATTTACATTTGGGGTGATTATCAATAGATATGTACTTATTGCCACTGCAGGCTTTAGATTCATGTTTACCAAAGGTTCAAGGGTAGCTTCTTTACTATCTAACCATCTAACTAAACTCACTTATTAAGCTATTAGAAACACAGTCTTATGATTCTTTATTTCTTTCCCTTCTTATTCTTCCTCCTCCATTCTTTATATGTTACGTGTTTTATTCTGTGCTCTTTTGTGTTTCCTTTGACATCTTTTGTAAGTAGTTGGTGTTATTTTTTGCCTTTAGTTAGTATTTGGTTGGTCTTCTTTGTTCTGATTTTGTTATTTTCTCTGGTGACATCTATTTTGCCTTAGGAGTGCTTCTGTCTATAGCAGTCCCTTTAAAATATTCTGTAGAGGTGGTTTGTGGGAGGAAAATTCCCTCAACTTTTACTTGTCTGGGAATTGTTTAATCCCTCCTTCATATTTAAATGATAATCATGCTGGATACAGTATTCTTGGTTCAAGGCCCTTCTTTGCATTAAATATATCATGCCATTCTCTTCTGGCCTGTAAAGTTTCTGTTGAGAAGTCTGATGATAGCCTGATGGGTTTTCCTTTGTAGGTGACCTTATTTCTCTCTCTGGCTGCCTTTAATACTCTGTCCTTGTCCTTGATCTTTGCCATTTTAATTATTAAATATCTTGGTGTTGTCCTCCTTGGGTCCCTTGTGTTGGGAGTTCTGTGGGCTTCCATGGTCTGAGAGACTATTTCCTCCCCCAGTTTGGGGAAGTTTTTAGCATTTCTTCAAATACACTTTCTATCCCTTTTTCTCTCTTCTTCTTCTGGTACCCCTATAATGTGAATATTGTTCTGTTTGCATTGGTCACACAGTTCTCGTAGTATTCTTTCATTCCTGGAGATCCTTTTATCTCTCTCTGACTCAGCTTCTCTGTATTCCTGTTCTCTGATTTCTAGTCCATTAATGGCCTCTTGCATTTCATCCAGTCTGCTTTTATGTCCTTCCAGGGATTGTTTAATTTTTGTATTCTCCCTCCAACTTGATCCTTTAGGTGCTGCATATTTCTCTGCAGGTCCATCAGCATGGTTATGACCTTTATTTTGAATTCTTTTTCAGGATGATTGGTTAAATCTATCTCTCCAGGTTCCCTCTCGGGGCTGTCTGGGTGATTTTGGACTGGATCAGTTTCTTCTGCCTTTTCATGGCTATAGAGGTAGTTGTGGGAGTTGGCACATGTGTTACTGGGAGAACAAAGTCCCTTCCTGCTTGCTGGTTGCCTTGCCCTCCTCGGAGCAGCTTCCAGTTTTATTTCCTGAGCCACCTCAGGTGGGGCAGCCTTAGGGGCAGCCCAGAGCCCTGCAGGGAGGTACAGGTGCACCAGGTGTGCTCTCCTGCAAGAACAGCAACCCTTGCAGCTCTTCCCAGCTTCCTCTGTCTGTGCGCACCAGCAGGGCCTCTGAGTCTGACCCGGGTGGGTGCAGAGGAGGCTCTGAGCAGTTGCTGTGGGCATGGCCACTCTCAGGCTGCTCCCCTCCTATGGTGGGGCCGTGCCAGAGGGGGAATGGATGGGAGGCTGTTTATCGCTGTGAGGGGCTTCAGAGTCATGCTGCCTCCCAGGCGGCTAGAGCACCTGAATTTCCCCAAGATTCCCAGATGCTGGGCTGAGTGTGCCAGGATGCTTCCATCCAGCTGTGAGGCCCCTGTCCCTTTAAGACTTACAAAAAGCACTTGCTTCTCTTTTGTTCCATGGGCGCCAGCTGCAGTGACCCACTCACAGATTTTACTGTTCTGTTTCCCTAATACCAGCACACTATGCAATGTGTATCTGCACTCCCAGTGTGGATGACTAGGGCTAGAAATTTAGCAGTCCTGGGCTTCCACTCCCTCCCTGCTCTGACTCCTTTCCTCCTGCTGGGGAGCTGGTGTAGGGGGGAAGCACTCAGGTCCCACCAGGCCATGACTTGTGTCTTACCCCCTTCATGAGGCGCTGAGTTCTCGCAGATTTAAATGTAGCCTGGCTGTTGTACTGTATCTTCCTGTCTCTCTTTTAGGAATAGTTGTATTTGTTGTATTTTCAAAAATGTATATGGTTTTGGGAGGAGATTGCTGCTGCCCTATTCATGCCACCATCTTAGCTCCCCATTTAAGAATTTTTAAAAGGTATAATAAGAATATACACTTCTATATACTTCACTTCTTAATCAAACACAAATTGATGATTCTTCCTAAAATGGTTCCCCAGTGGCTACAAGTAACTTGTAAACTTGTTAAGTCCCTCTCTGCCCTTCCAATATCACCATTTGCTTTCCCACAATACAAATTCCATTTGTTTGAAGTCATTTACTATGTCCCACACATACCTTTACTTTACTGTTTTCTGAACCTTTATCCTACTCTTCTCTTCTGTGTTTATATATAAACACACACATATATGTAAAAATATATATAAATATATATATTTATATATAGCATAATATATAAATATATATATATATATATATATTTTTTTTTTTATGGCTTATACTTTTTTTTTTTTTCTTTTTTTGAGAGGGCATCTCTCATATTTATTGATCAAATGGTTGTTAACAACAATGAAATTCAGTATAGGGGGGTCAATGCTCAATGTACAATCATTAATCCATCTCAAGCCTAATTCTCGTCAGTCTCCAATCTTCTGAAGCATAACGAACAAGTTCTTACATGGTGAACGAATTCTTACAGAGTGAATAAATTCTTACATGGTGAACAGTACAAGGGCAGTCATCACAGAAACTTTCGGTTTTGATCATGCAATATGACCTATAAACCATCAGGTCAAATATGAATATTCATTTGATTTTTGTACTTGATTTATATGTTGATCCCACATTTCTCCTATTATTATTATTATTTTTATTTTTAATAAAATGCTGAAGTGGTAGGTAGATGCAAGATAAAGGTAGAAAACATAGTTTAGTGCTGTAAGAAGGCAAATATAGATGATCAGATGATCAGGTGTGTGCCTATGGACTAAGTATTAATCCAGGCTAGACAAGGGCAGCAAGACATCCACGGATGCAGAAGATTTCTCTCAAAGCAGGGGGGGTGAGGTTCTGAGCCTCACCTCTGTTGATCCCCAAATTCTCACCTGATGGCCCCCCTGCGACTGTGCCTGTCTTAGGTTGTTCCTCCCTTGAGGAATCTTACCCGTCTCTGGCTAACCAGTCATCTTCCGGGGCCATACAGGGAAATGTAAAGTTGGTAAGTGAGAGAGAAGCCATATTGTTTGCAAAGGTTAGCTTTTTACTTCTTTGCAGATTTATGCCCTGTGGCTTCTATGCCCAGCACTTGTCTCGAGGTATCTTTACCACCTGGAGGAATTATGATACTCGGTAAATTCGATATGAGGCACGAATTCTATTTAAGGTTTGTAATTAGGAAGGAAGAAGAAAAGCTATAGATGTAGCATATGAAGGAAACTTGGGAGGATTGATTATTTCTTTGACATATCTTCTTGTATAGTACCTTAAGTATGTATAGGTTTTAAACTACTAACTAATTTGCACACACATATTAACATAATAGGAATACGGTGACATAAACAAAGCAAATCTATAATTACCAGCCATCTCCAGTGAAGCCAAGAAAACCATTTAGGCACCCTAGGCATTTGTGAAAATTTATCTATGATATGATGGATATTGTCCAACTGTACTTGAACCATCAGACAAATTAAAGCAGCCCATTTCTGGGATCTGTTCACATCCCATATGTTCTTTTAACCATAGATAGTCTATAGTCATGAGATTTTGGGGTGCTACACCTTGCACCCCTCCCAACTCCTGGTTGAGTTCCAACAGTACAGATCCAGTCAAATTCGTTGTCTCACTGTATGCACATGCCAGCCTAGACATCTCCCTCCTCCTTCTTATGGCAAGTCCAGGAGACGGTGGGCTGGATGCAGCCACAACCGCAGCATCGTCCGGATCCCTGTGGAGGCTTTTTGATGATCATCCCCCGGCACGAGTCCTCCAGAGAGTGCTGATGCCGGAAGCTCCTCCTCATATCGTATCTTAGTTCATTTTCTGGGTATCCAAGCTAGGCCTTGATCTTCTGCGTAGAAACAAACAGACTCTTTGCCCACACTTTGACATGCCCTCTATACCACTGTGCAGAACTCATTGGAGGTCAGCACACAGTAACTGCTTTTTTTTTTTTTTTTTAATTAAGAGAAAGGAATATTATCAGAAAAGAGTACCTCCATAGCTGATCATCTGACACCCTTTAAGTGATCAACATTAAGGATATTTAAAGCATGCGTTGATCTTTGATTTACCAATAGTTTTATCCTGTTAAGGAGTAATCCCCCTTTTCTTTCTTTCTTTCTTTTTTTTTTTTAAATTTTTAATCTACACTTACCTGAAGAATACTATGTTTACTATGCTCTCCCCTATATCAGGTCCCCCCTAACAACCACATTACGGTTACTGTCCATCAGCTTAGCAAAATGTGGTAGAGTCACTACTTGTCCTCTCTGTGTTGTGCAGCCCACCCTCCCCTTTCTCCCTCCCCCCCATGCATGCTAATCTTAATACCCCCCTTCTTCTTCCCCCCCCCTATCCCTCCCTGCCCACCCATCCTCCCCAGTTCCTTTCCCTTTGGTACCTGTTAGTCCATTTTTGGGTTCTGTAATTCTGCTGCTGTTTTGTTCCTTCAGTTTTTCCTTTGTTCCTATACTCCTCAGATGAGTGAAATCATTTGGTATTTCTCTTTCTCCGCTTGGCTTATTTCACTGAGCATAATACTCTCCAGCTCCATCCATGTTGCTGCAAATGGTTGGATTTTTCCACTTCTTATGGCTGAGTAGTATTCCATTGTGTATATGTACCACATCTTCTTTATCCATTCATCTACAGATGGACATTTAGGTTGCTTCCAATTCTTGGCTATTGTAAATAGTGCTGCTATAAACATAGGAGTGCATCTGTCTTTCTCAAACTTGATTGCTGCGTTCTTAGGGTAAATTCCTAGGAGTGGAATTCCTGGGTCAAATGGTAGGTCTGTTTTGAGCATTTTGATGCACCTCCATACTGCTTTCCACAATGGTTGAACTAATTTACATTCCCACCAGCAGTGTAGGAGGGTTCCCCTTTCTCCACAGCCTCGCCAACATTTGTTGTTGTTTGTCTTTTGGATGGCAGCTATCCTTACTGGTGTGAGGTGATACCTCATTGTAGTTTTAATTTGCATTTCTCTGATAATTAGCGATGTGGAGCATCTTTTCATGTGTCTCTTGGCCATCTGTATTTCTTTTTTGGAGAACTGTCTGTTCAGTTCCTCTGCCCATTTTTTAATTGGGTTATTTGTTTTTTGTTTGTTGAGGCATGTGAGCTCTTTATATATTCTGGACGTCAAGCCTTTATCAGATCTGTCATTTTCAAATATATTCTCCCATACTGTAGGGTTCCTTTTTGTTCTATTGATGGTGTCTTTCGCTGTACAGAAGCTTTTCAGCTTAATGTAGTCCCACTTGCTCATTTTTGCTGTTGTTTTTCTTGCCCGGGGAGATATGTTCAAGAAGAGATCACTCATGTTTATATCTAAGAGGTTTTTGCCTATGTTTTTTTCCAAGAGTTTAATGGTTTCGTGACTTACATTCAGGTCTTTGACCCATTTTGAGTTTACCTTTGTATATGGGGTTAGACAATGGTCCAGTTTCATTCTCCTACATGTAGCTGTCCAGTCTTGCCAGCACCATCTGTTGAAGAGACTGTCATTTTGCCATTGTATGTCCATGGCTCCTTTATCAAATATTAATTGACCATATATGCTTGGGTTAATTTCTGGGGTCTCTAATCTGTTCCACTGGTCTGTGGCTCTGTTCTTGTGCCAGTACCAAATTGTCTTGATTACTATGGCTTTGTAGTAGAGCTTGAAGTTGGGGAGTGAGATCCCCCCTACTTTATTCTTCTTTTTTAGGATTGCTTTGGCTATTCGGGGTCTTTGGTGTTTCCATATGAATTTTTGAATTATTTGTTCCAATTCATTGAAGAATGTTGCTGGTAATTTGAGAGGGATTGCATCAAATTTGTATATTGCTTTTGGCAGGATGGCCATTTTGACGATATTAATTCTTCCTAGCCATGAGCATGGGATGAGTTTCCATTTATTAGTGTCCCCTTTAATTTCTCTTAAGAGTGACTTGTAGTTTTCAGAGTATAAGTCTTTCACTTCCTTGGTTAGGTTTATTCCTAGGTATTTTATTCTTTTTGATGCAATGGTGAATGGAATTGTTTTCCTGATTTCTCTTTCTATTGATTCGTTGTTAGTGTATAGGAAAGCTACAGATTTCTGTGTGTTGATTTTGTATCCTGCAACTTTGCTGTATTCCGATATCAGTTCTAGTAGTTTTGGAGTGGAGTCTTTAGGGTTTTTTATGTACAGTATCATATCATCTGCAAATAGTGACAGTTTAACTTCTTTTTTACCAATCTGGATTCCTTGTATTTCTTTGTTTTGTCTGATTGCCGTGGCTAGGACCTCCAGTACTATGTTAAATAACAGTGGGGAGAGTGGGCATCCCTGTCTGGTTCCCAATCTCAGTGGAAATGCTTTCAGCTTCTCGCTGTTCAGTATAATGCTGGCTGTGGGTTTATCATATATGGCCTTTATTATGTTGAGGTACTTGCCCTCTATTCCCATTTTGCTGAGAGTTTTTATCATGAATGGATGTTGAATTTTGTCAAATGCTTTTTCAGCATCTATGGAGATGATCATGTGGTTTTTGTCTTTCTTTTTGTTGATGTGGTGGATGATGTTGATGGATTTTCGAATGTTGTACCATCCTTGCATCCCTGGGATGAACCCCACTTGGTCATGGTGTATGATCCTTTTGATATACTGTTGAATTCTGTTTGCTAATATTTTATTGAGTATTTTTGCATCTACATTCATCAGGGATATTGGTCTGTAATTTTCTTTTTTGGTGGGGTCTTTTCCTGGTTTTGGTATTAGGGTGATGTTGGCTTCATAGAATGAGTTTGGGAGTATTCCCTCTTCTTCTATTTTGTGGAACACTTTAAGGAGAATGGGTATTATGTCTTCTCTGTGTGTCTGATAAAATTCCGAGGTAAATCCGTCCGGCCCCGGGGTTTTGTTCTTGGGTAGTTTTTTGATTACTGTTTCAATTTCTTTGCTTGTAATTGGTTTGTTTAACTTTTGTGTTTCTTCCTTGGTCAGTCTTGGGAGGTTGTATTTTTCTAGGAAGTTGTCCATTTCTTCTAGGTTTTCCAGCTTGTTGGCATATAGGTTTTCATAGTAGTCTTTAATAATTCTTTGTATTTCTGTGGAGTCTGTCGTGATTTTTCCATTCTCATTTCTGATTATTTTGATTTGTGTTGACTCTCTTTTTCTCTTAATAAGTTGGGCTAGAGGCTTATCTATTTTGTTTATTTTCTCAAAGAACCAGCTCTTGGTTTCATTGATTTTTGCTATTGTTTTATTCTTCTCAATTTTGTTTATTTCTTCTCTGATCTTTATTATGTCCCTCCTTCTGCTGACTTTAGGCCTCATTTGTTCTTCTTTTTCCAGTTTTAATAGTTGTGATGTTAGACTATTCATTTGGGATTGTTCTTCCTTCTTCAAGTGTGCCTGGATTGCTATATACTTTCCTCTTAAGACTGCTTTCGCTGCATCCCACAGAAGTTGGGGCTTAGTGTTGTTGTTGTCATTTGTTTCTATATATTCCTTGATCTCTATTTTGATTTGTTCATTGATCCATTGATTATTTAGTAGCATGTTGTTAAGCCTCCATGTGTTTGTGAGCCTTTTTGTTTTCTTTGTAGAATTTATTTCTGCTTTCATACCTTTGTGGTCTGAAAAATTGGTTGGTAGAATTTCAATATTGTGGAATTTACTGAGGCTCTTTTTGTGAGCTAGTATGTGGTCTATTCTGGAGAATGTTCCATGTGCACTTGAGAAGAATGTATATCCTGTTGCTTTTGGATGTAAAGTTCTATAGATGTCTATTAGGTCCATCTGTTCTAGTGTGTTGTTCAGTGCCTGTGTGTCTTTACTTATTTTCTGCCCGGTGGATCTATCCTTTGGGGTGAGTGGTGTGTTGAAGTCTCCTACAATGAATGCATTGCAGTCTATTTCCCTCTTTAGTTCTGTTAGTATTTGCTTCACATATGCTGGTGCTCCTGTATTGGGTGCATATATATTTAGAATGGTTATATCCTCTTGTTGGACTAAGCCCTTTATCATTATGTAGTGGCCTTCTTTATCTCTTGTTACTTTCTTTGTTTTGAAGTCTATTTTGTCTGATATTAGTACTGCAACCCCTGCTTTCTTCTCACTGTTGTTTGCCTGAAATATGTTTTTCCATCCCTTGACTTTTAGTCTATGCTTATCTTTGGGTTTAAGGTGAGTTTCTTGTAAGCAGCATATAGATGGGTCTTGCTTTTTTATCCATTCTATTACTCTATGTCTTTTGATTGGTGCATTAAGTCCATTTACATTTAGGGTGACTATTGAAAGATATGTACTTATTGCCATTGCAGGCTTTAGATTCGTGGTTACCAAAGGTTCAAGGTTAGCTTCTTTAGTATCTTACTGCCTAACTTAGCTCGCTTATTGAGCTGTTATATACACTGTCTGGAGAGTCTTTTCTTCTCTCCCTTCTTATTCCTCCTCCTCCATTCTTCATATGTTGTGTGTTTTGTTCTGTGCTCTTTTTAGGGGTGCTCCCATCTAGAGCAGTCCCTGTAGGATGCCCTGTAGAGGTGGTTTGTGGGAAGCAAATTCCCTCAGCTTTTGCTTGTCTGGGAATTGTTTGATCCCACCATCATATTTAAATGATAGTCGTGCTGGATACAGTATCCTTGGTTCAAGGCCCTTCTGTTTCATTGCATTAAGTATATCATGCCATTCTCTTCTGGCCTGTAGGGTTTCTGTTGAGAAGTCTGATGTTAGCCTGATTGGTTTTCTCTCTAGCTGCCTTTAAAACTCTTTCCTTGTCCTTGATCCTTGCCATTTTAATTATTATGTGTCTTGGTGTTGTCCTCCTTGGATCCTTTCTGTTGGGGGTTCTGTATAATTCCATGGTCTGTTCGATTATTTCCTCCCCCAGTTTGGGGAAGTTTTCAGCAATTATTTCTTCAAAGACACTTTCTATCCCTTTTCCTCTTTCTTCCTCTTCTGGTATCCCTATAATACGAATGTTTTTCCTTTTGTATTGGTCACATATTTCTCTTAGTGTTGTTTCATTCCTGGAGATCCTTTTATCTCTCTCTATGTCAGCTTCTATACGTTCCTGTTCTCTGGCTTCTATTCCTTCAATGGCCTCTTGCATCTTATCCATTCTGCTTATAAATCCTTCCAGGGATTGTTTCACTTCTGTGATCTCTTTCCTGACATCTGTGATCTCCTTCCGGACTTCATCCCACTGCTCTTGCATTTTTCTCTGCATCTCATCCCATTGCTCTTGCATTTTTTTCTGCATCTCTGTCAGCATGTTCATGATTTTTATTTTGAATTCTTTTTCAGGAAGACTAGTTAGGTCTGTCTCCTTCTCAGGTGTTGTCTCTGTGATCTTTGTCTGCCTGTAGTTTTGCCTTTTCATGGTGATAGAGATAGTTTGCAGAGCTGGTACAAGTGACCGCTGGAAGAGCTTCCCTTCTTGTTGGTTTGTAGCCTTTTCCTGGGAGAATAGCGACCTCTAGTGGCTTGTGCTGGGCAGCTGTGCGCAGACAGGGCTTCTGCTTCCTGCCCAGTTGCTTTGGGGTTTATCTCCGCTGTTGCTGTGGGCTTGGCCTGGCTGGGGCTGTTCCTCCAAAATGGTGGAGCCCCGTTGGAGGGGGAGCAGCCCGGAGACTATTTATCTCCGTAAGGGGCCTCTGTGCTCCCTGCTGCCCAGGGGGTTAGAGTGCCCAGAGATCCCCAGATTCCCTGCTTCTGGTCTAAGTGACCTGTCCTGCCCCTTTAAGATTTCCAAAAAGCACTCTCCAAACCAAAACAACAGCAGCAACAATGAGAGAGGGAACAGAAACAAAGAGAAAAAAAAAAGGAAAAAAAAGGAAAAAACAAGCGATTTTTTTTTTTTTTTTTTTTTTTTGTCCTCAGGTGCCGGTCCCAGGCACCCGCTCACTGGTCCTGCTGCCCTGTCTCCCTAGCACCAGGGTCCCTGTCCTTTCAAGGCTTCCAAAAAGCACCCACCCACCGGTCCCGCAGGGAAGGAACGCTCAATATTCTTTGTCCTCAGGCACTGGTCCCACGCACCCGCTCACCAGTCCCGCCGCCCTGCCTCCCTAGCACCGGGGTCCCTGTCCCTTCAAGGCTTCCAAAAAGCACTCGGCAAAAAGAGAGAAAAAAAAAGGGGAAAAACGCGCGATTTCTTCCGTCCTCAGGTGCTGGTCTCAGGCACCCACCCACCGGTCCCACAGGGAAAAATGCGGGATATTCTTTGTCCTCAGGTGCCGGTCCCAGGCACCCGCTCACCAGTCCCGCCGCCCTGCCTCCCTAGCACCGGGGTCCCTGTCCCTTTTAGGCTTCCAAAAAGCACTCGCAGAAAAGAGAAAAAAAAAAGGGGAAAAACGCGCGATTTCCTCTGTCCTCAAGTGCCGGTCTCAGGCACCCGCCCACCGGTCCCGCAGGGAAAAACGGGGGATATTCTTTGTCCTCAGGCGCCGGTCCCAGCCACCCGCTCACCAGTCCCGCCACCGTGCCTCCCTAGCACTGGGGTCCCCGTCCCTTCAAGGCTTCCAAAAAGCGCTCGCCAAAAAGGGAAAAAAAAAAAAAGGGGAAAAACGCGCGACCTCCTCCGTCCTCAGGCACCGGTCTCAGGCACCCGCCCCCAGGTCTCGCAGGGAGAAACGCGGGATATTCTTTGTCCTCCGGCGCCGTTCCCGGGCACCTCCTCACCGGTCCCGCCACCCTGCCTCCCCAGCAACGGGGGCCCGTCCCTCTAAGGCTTCCAAAAAGCGCTCGCCAAAAAAAAAAAAAAAAAAAAAACCGCTCCGGTTTCTCTCCACCCGCCAGGAGCCGGGGGGAGGGGCGCTCGGGTCCCGCCGGGCTGGGGCTTGTATCTTACCCCCTTCACAAGGCGCTGGGTTCTTGCAGGTGTGGATGTGGTCTGGATGTTGTCCTGTGTCCTGTGGTCTCTATTTTAGGAAGATTTTTCTTTGTTATATTTTCATAGCTCTATGTGTTTTTGGGAGGAGATTTCCACTGCTCTACTCACGCCGCCATCTTGGCTCCCAATATATAAATATATTTTTAAGTACATATATATACATAGACTATATTTAATGTACAGTTTGTCTATGATAGAAATTCATAGAGGACTTAGCTAAGATGATAGATATTTCTGCACCCAGAAGAATATTTCTCATCCTTCTTTGACCACATCAAAGATTTATTGCTCAGAGAATCATTATCTGATTCTGTTCAAGGAGACATTTTATCTTTAAGTTTCTCATATGTAAAACACTCCTAGGCATAAGCAGTGTTCAAAGAACAAGTAAGAGTGTCCAAAATTTCTCAGATTGTTGATATAGTTATATATTAATTATTTTATAATAGTAAAATAAGAAATATTTTGTAAATAAATACTGTAAGAGTAACATTTTTAAAATAATGAAATATAATTGACTCATTAATATGGAAGTCTGACTATTCTGGCATTAAAAAATATAAATTGTGGATGAAAAAACTACTTATAAAACTTTGAAGGATAATCTAATAATATATATATATAAAGAACCACAAGAATGCTCCTTTTTTAAGACCTAACAATTAAATTTTGACAATTTGTTCTATGAAAATAATAAAATTATATGTAAAATGATTCAATATATATTTTTGTTATAATAAACCAACAGAGGGTACATCAATAGCTTAAAAAATGACATCACTTAAATAAATATATTTGGTACAAAATCAAGGAAATAATGACCAGACACTAAAAATGATCATTACAAAACTATGCAGTAATACAGAGGAATTATAGGCTAAAGATTGTTTAAAGTAAAGATATAAATGCTCATGTAAACTATGTTTAAAATGATTAAAATATTACAATTTTGTATATATATCTACACAAACATATGTATTTATGTGCTAGAAAGAAACATAAAATTTATAAAGATTATTTAGCAGGTGGAATAAGGATGATTATCTTTTCCTTATCTTCAAAAGTTTTATAAAATATTGTATTTTTTGGAGATTCTCAAGATGGTGGTATGAGTACAGTGGTGGAAATCTCCTCCCAAAACAATACATATTTTGAAAATACAGCAAATACAACTACTCCTAAAAGAGTGACCAGAAGATACAGTACACCAGCCAGGCTACATCTACATCGGCAAGAACTCAGCATCTCATGGAAAAGGGAAAGATACAAACCATGACTTAGCAGGACCCGAGCACTCCCCCCACCTCATCTCACTGGCAGGAGGAAAAGAATCAGAGTGGAGAGGTAGTTGAAGCACAGGACTGCTAAGTAACCAGCCCTAGTAATCTGCACTGAGAGTACAGACACACATTGCATGGTGCACTGGATATTAGAGGAATGGTAAAGCACAATCCTAGACTAAGACTGGAAACAGGTTCCCACAGCTGGCTGCCCTGGGACAAAAGAAAAGAAGTCACTTTAAAAGTCTTAAAGGGAAAAGGGTTTAACAGGTGGACAAAATTGTCCTGCTACACTCAGCCCAGCAGGCTGGGAACTGTAAGGAACTTCAGGTGCCCTAACCCCCTGGGTGGCAATGCAGCTCCAAAGCCCCTCATGGCAATAAGCAGCCTGCCGTACATTCCCCCAAGCTGGTGCCGCAAGCCAACCAGTTAACCCACCATTGCTGCAGAACAGCTGGAGAGCAGCCCTGCCCACAGTAACCACACATAGACTTCTCCCTGCTCGTGGCTAACTGGCCCAGACCCAGGGGCTGCCCCTGTGCACAGTTGCCCAGCAAAGACAGGGCAGACTGGTACAGAGTCCAGGAAGCATGAAGGAGCTCCGTTCTTGCACCAAACATGCACTGCTCACCTGCAACCCCTGCCACTGCCCTAGGCCACCCCAAGGGCCACCCTGCCCATGGCAGCTCAGGGGAATAACCCAGAGGCTGCTCCCTGTGTGCCGTTGCCTGGCACAGGCAGCAGAGACAGGCAAGGTGACCAGCAAGCAGGAAGGGACTTTGTTCTCCCAGCTGACAAACATGTCACTCACTGGTGACCACTCCCATCACCATGAAAAAGCACAAGAACCTTGTTCAGTCCAAAATCCCTCAAACACCAGAGAGAGGACTTGATGAGACTGAAATCACCAATCTTCCTGAAAAAGAATTCAAAATTGAAGTCATAACCATGCTGATGGAGCTACAGAGAAATATTCAAGTGCTAAAGGATGAATTCAGGACAGAGAAAATAGAAATGAAACAAATAATGGATTTAAGAGCAGATTGGATGAGGTGGAGGAGTAGGTTAATGGAATAGAAATCAGAGAACAGGAATACAGAGAAGCTGAGGCAGAGACAGAAGGATCTCCAGGAATGAAAGAATATTAAGAGCATTGTGTGACCAATTCAAATGGAACATTATTCACATTATAGGGGTACCAGCAGAAGGAGAAAAAGGGATAGAAAGTATATTTGAAGAAATAGTTTCTGAAAACTTCCCCAATCTGGGGAAGGAAATAGTATCTCAGACCATGGAGGCCCACAGATCTCCCAACACAAGGGACCCAAGGAGGACAACACCAATACATATAATAAATAACAAGGCAAAGATCAAAGACAATGAGAGAGTATTAAAAGCAACCAGAGAGAGAAAAAAGAACACTTCCAAAGGAAAACTCATCAGGCTATCATCAGACTACTCAGCAGAAACCTTACAGGCCAGAAGGGAATGGCATGATATATTCAATGAAATGAAACAGAAGGGCCTTATACCAAGAATACTGTATGCAGCAAGATTATACTTTAAACTTGAAGGAGGGAATTAAACAATTCCCAGATAAGAAAAAACTGAGGGAATTTACCTCCCACAAGCCATCTCTACAGTGTATTTTAAAGGTACTGCTCTAGATGGAAGTGCTCCTAAGGTTAAATAGATGTCACCATAGAAAATAAAACCACAACAAAGCAAAATAAAATCAGCTATCCACAAAATCTGTCAAGGGAAACACAGAGTACAGAATCAAACACTAAACATATAAAGAGTGCAGGAGGAAAAAGAAGAAGGAGAGAAAGAATCATCAGACTGTGTTTATAATAGAGTAATATGTGATTTAAGTTAGATGGTTAGATAGTAAAGAAGCTACCCTTGAACCTTTGGTAACCATGAATCCAAGCCTGCAATGGCAATAAGTACATATCTATCAATAATCACCCCAAATGTAAATGGACTGAATGCACCAATCAAAAGACACAGAGTAATAGAATGGATAAAAATGCAAGACCCATCTATATGCTATTTACAAGAGACTCACCTCAAACCCAAAGACATACACAGACTAAAAGTGAAAGGATGGAAAAAGATATTCCATGCAAACATTACGAAGAAAAAAGCAGGTGTAGCAGTACTTGTCTCAGACAAAATAGACTTCTAAACAAAGAAAGTAACAAGAGATAAAGAAGGACATTACATAATGATAAAGGGCTCAGTCCAACAAGAGTTGGGTGCATTATAAATATCTATGCACCCAACACAGGAGCACCAACATATGTGAAACAAATACTAACAGAATTAAAGGAGGAAATAGAATGCAAAGCATTCATTTTAGGAGTCTTCAACACACCATTCACTCCAAAGGACAGATCCACCAGACAGAAAATAAGTAAGGACACAGAGGCACTGAACAACAAATTAGAACAGATGGACCTAACAGACATCTACAGAACTCCACACCCAACAGCAGCAGGATACACATTCTTCTCGAGTGCACATGGAACATTTTCCAGAATAGACCACATACTAGGTCACAAAAAGAGCCTCAGTACAGCAATAGTAACCAAGCTATTAAAGGGGACATGCATCTCTCTGAACCCTAAAAAAAAAAAAAACAAAAAGAAGAGCCTCAATAAATTCAAAACGATTGAAATTCTACCAACCAACTTCTCATATCACAAGGGTATAAAACTAGAAATAAGTTATACAAAGAAAAAAAGGCTCACAAACACATGGAGGCTTAACAACATGCTCCTAAATAATCAATGGATCAATGAGCAAATTAAAACAGAGATCAAGCAATATATGGAAACAAATGAAAACAACAGCACAATGCAACAACTTCTGTGGGATGCAGCGAAGGCAATTCTAAGAGGAAAGTATATAGCAATCCAGGCCTATTTGAAGAAGGAAGAGTAATCCCAAATAAATAGTCTAAATTCACAATTATTGAAAATGGAAAAAGAAGAAAAAATGAGGCCCCCAGTCAGCAGAAGGAGGGACATAATAAACACCAGAGCTGAAATCAATAAAACTGAGAAGAAGAAAACAATAGAAAAAATTAATGAAACCTAGAGTTGGTTCTTCAAGAAAATAAACAAAATAGATAAAACCCTAGCCAGACTTATTAAGACAAAAAGAGGATCTACACACATAAACAGGATCAGAAATGAGAAAGGGAAAATCACAATGAACACCGCAGAAATACAAAGAATTATTAGAGAACACTATGAAAATCTATATGCTAACAAACTGGATAACCTGGAAGAAATGGACAACTTCCTAGAAAAATACAACCTTCAAAGACTGACCAAGGAAGAAACAGAAAATCTACACAGACCAATTACCAGCAAAGAAATTGAATCAGTAATAAAAAAACTACCCAAAAACAAAACCCCTAGGCCACATGGATTCACTGCTGAATTTTATCAGACATTTAGAGAAGATGAATTTTATCAGACATTTAGATACCCATTCTCCTTAGTTTTCCAAAAAATAGAAGAAGATGGAATGCTTCCAAATTCATTCTATGAGGCCAGTATCACTCTAATACCAAAACCAGGCAAACACGCCACAAAGAAAGAAAACTACAGACCAATATCACTGATGAACATAGATGCAAAAATACTCAACAAAGTATTAGCAAACTGAATTCAAAAATACATCAAGAGGATCCTACACCATGATCGAGTGGGATTCATCTCAGGGATGCAAGGATGGTACAACATTTGAAAATCCATCAGCATCATCCACCACATCAACAAAAGCAAGGACAAAAACCACATGATCATATCCATAGATGCTGAAAAAGCATTCAACAAAATTCAACATCCATTCATGATAAAACTTCCAACAAAATGGGTATACAGGGCAAGTACCTCAACATAATAGAGACCATACAGACAAACCCATGGCCAACATCATACTGAACAGCAAGAAGCTGAAAGCTTTTCCCCTAAGATCGGGAACAAGATAAGGATGCTCAAGCTCTCCTCTTTTATTCAACATCTTACTGGAGGTCCTAGCAACAGCAATCAGACAACACAAAGAAATAAAAGGCATCCTGATTGGTAAGGACGAAGCTAAACTGTCACTGTTTGCAGATGACATGATATTGTACATAAAAACCCTACAGGATCCACTCCAAAACTACTAGAACTAATATTGGAATTCAGCAAAGTTGCAGGATATAAAATTAATACACAGAAATCTGTGGCATTCCTATACACTAACGATGAACTAGTAGAAAGAGAAATCAGGAAAACAATTCCATTCACAATTGCATCAAAAAGAATAAAATGCCTAGGAATAAACCTAACCAAGGAAGTGAAAGACCTATACCCTGAAAACTACAAGACACTCTTAAGAGAAATTAAAGAGGACATTAACAAATGGAAATTCATCCCATGCTTTTGGTAAGAAGAATTAATATTGTCAAAATGGCCATCCTACCTAAAGCAATCTAGGGATTCAATGCAATCCCTATCAAAATACCAAGAGCATTCTTCAATGAACTGGCACAAATAGTTCTAAAATTCATATGGAATAGCCAAAGCAATCCTGAGAAGGAAGAACAAAGTGGGGGGGATCTCGTTACACAACTTCAAGCTCTACTACAAAGCCACAGTAATCAAGACAATTTGGTACTGGCACAAGAACAGAGCCACAGACCAGTGGAACAGAATAGAGACTCCAGACATTAAACCAAACATTTATGGTCAATTAATATATGATAAATGAGCCATGGATATTCAGTGGGGAAGTGACAGCCTCTTCAACAGCTGGTGTTGGCAAAACTGGATAGCTACATGTACAAGAATGAAACTGGATTACTGCCTAACTCCATACACAAAAGTAAACTTGAAATGGATCAAAGACCTGAATGTAAGTTATGAAACCATAAAACTCTTAGAAGAACACATAGGAAAAATCTCTTGGAGGTAAACATGAGTGACTTCTTCATGAACATATCTCCCTGGGCAAGGGAAACAAAAGCAAAAATGAACAAGTGGGACTATATCAAACTCAAACAGCAAAGGACACCATCAGTAAAGCAAAAAGGCATCCTACAGTATGGGAGAATATATTCATAAATGACATATCCCATAAGGGGTTGACAGCCAAAATATATAAAGAGCTCACACACCTTAACAAACAAAAAGAAAATAATCTAATTAAAAAATGGGCAGAGGAGCTGTACAGACAGTTCTCCAAAGAAAAAATTCAGATGGCCAACAGGCACATGCAAAGATGCTCCACATCACTAATCATCAGAGAAATACAAATTAAAACCACAATGAGATATCACCTCACACTAGTAAGGATGGCCAACATCCAAAAGACAAACAACAACAAATGTTGGCAAGGTTGTGGAGAAAGGGGAACCCTCCTACACTGCTGGTGGGAATGTAAATTAGTTCAAGTATTGTGGAAAGCAGTATGGAGGTTCCTCAAAAAGCTCAAAATAGAAATACCATTTGACCCACGAATCTCACTCCTAGGAATTTACCCTAAGAATGCAGGAGCACTGTTTCAAAAAGACAGATGCACCCTTATGTTTATCGCAGCACTATTTACAATAGCCAAGAAATGGAAGCAACCTAAGTGTCCATCAGTAGTTGAATGGATAAAGAAGAGGTGGTACATATACACAATGGAATACTATTCAGTCATAAGAAGAAAACAAATCCCACCATTTGCAACAATATGGATGGAGCTAGAGGGTATTATGCTCAGTGAAATAAGCCAGACAGAGAAAGACAAGTACCAAATGATTTCACTCACCTGTGGAGTATAAGAACAGAGAAAAAACTGAAGGAACAAAACAGCAGCATACACAGAACTCAAGAAAGGACTAACAGTTACCAAAGAGAAAGTGACTGGGGAGGATGGGTGGGAAGGGAGGGATAAGGGGGAAAAGGGGGCATTATGATTAGCACACATAATGTAGGCAGAGGGGCATGGGGAAGGCAGTATAACACAGAGAAGACAAGTAGTGATTCTGTAGCATCTTACTACACTGATGGACAGTGACTGTAATGGGGTATGTGGTGGGGACTTGATAATGGGGGGAGTCTAGTAACCACAGTGTTGTTCATGTAATTGTATATTATTAATGATACCAAAATTTTAAAAAGTAAAAAAATAAAATATTATATTTTTAAAATTAAAAAACAGTTAAAATGGATGTTTCCTTTATACATAATTTTACAGTCTTAAGATTAATAAAGTTTATGAATTAGTAGCTAAAAAAGAGTCTTTGAAAAATGCTTTCACTTGGAAATATGGTTAAATGTCTGGCTTTGGTAACTCATAGATGGCTTATGCAAAAAAGTTTTCTTTAAAGAAAGAAAATAAAGAGAAGGAAAGAAGAGGATGAAAAGAAGGAAAAGGGAGGGAAGAAAGGAAGCTCAGAATTTATCCAGATTTCTCTTCGTGTTTTTTACTAAGTTATTACATTTATTATTTCCAGGAGTAGAGTTCTAAGACAACTTCTTCATTATCATTACAGAATGCATGCAAATTTTGCAAAATTTGTATACCAAGTAAATATCAACTAAAATGTGCCCTCCGTCAGTGCACAGAGGAATGCTACTCCATATGGTTTCCTTTTCAAGTGCCAATTATTAGCTTTTTATGATATGATAGAAAATATGGCCATAAAAAAAGAAAATAATCATCTAGTATGTGTCTGGGTTTACAGTCAAGTCCTCTAGAATAAATACAACTCGGTGAGGCAGGTATGACCATGCCCGTATTATTAGTGATGAAAACGAAGCCCTGAGAAGTGTAAGCTCACACAGCTGGTAAGCAGCAGAATCAGAACTCAAATGTCGATTTGGAAACTAAATCCAATGCTCTTTCAATGATAGCCTATCCTCATTTTTTTTTATTCTTTTTTCTTTGTTGCTGTTCAGTTTGAGCATTTTCCATTACCCTGTCTTCCAGATTGTGGATCCATTCTTCTACGTCCTTATCATGGCATTTATAGAGCCAGTGAAATAGTTCTTGTGCCAAAAAAAAACAAAAGATGAAACATTTAATCAGAACTTTAATAGGAAAAAGTCTAATATTTTATACCCAAGGAGTAATCAGCATTAAATAAAAATTAATGCCTTCAGTAGGACAAAAATGTGTTTAGACAGAAATGCATTAACTTTAGAGACTAAAGCTCAACAGAAATAACATTATGGGCAAACAGTTATTTGTGAGTTGTGTTTTCTGTTGGCCAAAATGTAATTGATTTAAATTAAAATTAAATAAGTATTTAATATTTGAGGTTTCCTTCCATTTTATAAGACATACGGCAATTTGTATATATTTATTTAAGCATTTGTAGTTATTTGTTTAACTTCTGTTTTCTTCACTAGCTGGAGAATTCTAGAGGGCAGGGACTGTATTTGCTCACTGATGTCCCCACTCTAGGAATGGATATATCATACATTTGAAAAATTTGTACTATCAGTGAACTAGGTACCATAGTTGGAAAAAAATTTGTTTTTTCTCATTTTTACAGGCTGACTTTTGATGAACTATTTACTTGTTTATCTTTCTCATCATACTAAAATTTCCTCAAGGCTATCAACCGATTTTTAATCATCTTTGTCCCAGAATATATAACTATGAATGATATGTGAGCACTCAATAAACATCAACTGAAGAAAACTGAACTGGGTGGGAAACAAAACAGTGTAGGTGCAAAGGAAAGGCAGGTGTAAAAGGGCCATGGAAGCCAGTTCGGGGAGTGGATGGTGGAAGCGAGGGAGAAGCCGAGAGGATACACGTTTCTCAGGTTATGGCATTTTACAGATGCTAACACTTTTGAGACATTGTACATCAAGCATAAAACAGGTTTCTTTTTTTAAGTCAAAGCAAGACACTAAAATAGTTATTACAGAAAATAGGCATTATGTAATATGATAGGGAGATCTTCATGAAGAAGATTTAGGACTTTATTATAAGGTATAATAAGTAATTTGAGAGGCTTGCAGTCATGGTAATTATCTTTTCAGATTTTCTGAAACTGTTTTCATGTAGTTTGTCCATCAAACCACTACTATTAAAATATCCCACAAATTCTAATACTGAAGTAACCAAATTACATTCACTGTCTACTATTCTTATTGGAAAAAGAAAAAAAAGAACATAAACAACAAACTTTGAAGCATATATCTCATTTGAGGGGTTTTAAAATATGATAAACACAGCTCTGGGAATCTGGGCTACCTAGCCGACAGTTAATCCGATCAGTTCAGTGACAAAAATCTGCAATTTTCTTCATCACATTAAAATCTATGATCTATGTTAAGACTTTTTATTCTGTCTATTTCCAATATTTTAGGCTATTAACAGTAGATCTTAAAAGTTCTCATTACAAAAAAAAAATTTATAACTCAGATGTGATTGACGTTAACTAACCTTATGTAGTACGCACTTTGTAATATATGCACATATGAAATCATTATGTTGTACACTTTAAAATGATACTGTTATGTGTCAATGACAGTTCAGTAAAACTAGGAACAAAAGTAACTCTAACTTTCATGGGAGAAAATCCTTACAATCCCAAATCAAAGCAAATTTTATGTTAAAAATAAAAATTAATATATGGTAGGCATTTCTTCCAATATTGTTGCATTCAATTCTCATTAAAACTTATTCAAATAAATAGTATTTATTTTATAAATCAAGAGCATGAGGTACAGCAATGTCACATAGGAAATAGGAAGTGACTACAGGATCTGTGCCAGCTGTCCAAACCCACATTCGGTGCTCTTTAAACCACCACACCAAATTTTCTCATATGGCATTTCATAATCTGTTATGAAGTGGTATCTACCTTCACTGTTGGAAGGGCTCTTCCAAAACAAACAGATGAAAAAAATAAAAAGAGTGGACAGTAGAGAGTTAAGCTTTGTTTTTGACATCTCAAGTGATGAGCTCACACCTTGGAGAGTGATTGATTATACTTACCTCAAAACATCAAAGAGCTATAATCTACTTGCTATCTTAAGCCTTTACAGCTCCCCACAATTGAAATAGAGCATTCAGAAAGTCTGCAGACAGAGCTGTCTTGGAGATTGTTGTCAGGAGCAATTCACAAGCTGTTAACAATACTCAGATGAAGAATCTCAACTGCCTCTGGTCCTTGGATAGCATTGCAAATTACCCATGAAGGATACTGAAGTGAGAAATCTCAGGGAAAGGGGGAGGAGAAATGAGTGAAATTGTTTTCTCCAACCATGATACTGGATGTTCTAAGACAATGTTCTAATCACAAACTAATACCAAGAGAGTGAATTTATTTTTAGCTTATGAGTTTCTCCTTTAATATTAATCTCTTACTTCCCAAACCAAATTTATCAAGAATGGTTTGAATCATGGTGCATGGAATAAAAGGAAATCCCTGTGATTTTGAACCTAGAACTCTCTGGTTCTGTACCTGAACTGTTACAAACACTTCCAAAAGTGAATAAGAGAAATAATTTTAGCCATTTTTATTTCACCTTCTCTTGGATCAGAAGATCCTTGAGAAATGGAAACTTCAGAGGAAGTCAGACAGCTCCTCATAAGGTTTGTAAGAGGCAGAAGTGTAGTGGGCAAAGCATGAACTCTAGGGGACGACTGCCTAGGTTCAATTCCTAGCCTTATCACTTACTTGCTATGTGACAGAAGGCAAGCTATTCAGTCTCTCTGTGCCTCAGTTTCCTTATCTGTAAAGGGGGCTAATAATAGTTCTTCTTTCGTTGGATTATTGGAAATGATGGAGTTAATACTAGAGCATGAAAAAACATCTGCACACAAGTACTTTAAAATCATTAGCTATTATTATCTAGAGAAAGAGACTTCTCAGTTTTTGTGTCCTCTCCATATCTCTTCCCAGTTGGAATCTTATGAAAGGTTGAGAACGTTAATATCTATGGGGTGCTGCTAATTCAAAATTTCATGAAGGACTATATCCAAAAGATAAATTAAAAAGGTTAAGTAGAGGCCAAGATAATCTGGCACTAGTTAGGGTTCTAGCGCTGACTCAAGACTTGTTTGACATTGCTATATCAAAGCACATCCCTTGGACTGCCTTTTCTCTTTAATTAATAGTTCAGATTAGGTCAGCATACCCCAAAGCATGTTCTATGAGAAATTTACAGTGATGGTAATATTCTTTTGAAATATTTTCATATGTGTTTTGATAACCTATAAATCTGTACTGTGTACCCTCCAATCCACTGAGTCAATGTCATTGTTGCCACCAGAGTGAGGGCTAAGTGGTCCTTCTTTAGGTTTGAATCACAAAGTTGACTGCATTTTTTTAAAAAAATCTGTAGACAACAGTATAGAGAATAAAGTTTTGTCACAGGAAGAAAAAGATTCCTAAGCTAATTTTACATAGAAAAACACCAATAAGAAAGTCCCTTATGACTAGTGGAGTGAGGAAAGAGGGAGGGATTCAAATAAGAGAAGCAAGATGGGATGCATGGGATATTACAGCATCCATTTAGTAGGGGAGTGACGTCAGGGTACAGGTTTTGCTAGAGAGTTTGAGGGCTAAGTCAAGGGCTCCCCTAATGTGCCAACATGGGGACAAAGCTTCAGGATAGATAGCAATAACAAGTTTGGTTGGGCAAAGAGAAGTCCTGTGTTAACACTCCTCAACCACCTTCAGCTCTGATCTACTGTAAAAAGGTTCTGAAATTCCCATATGCCCCAGAGAGGGAAAGTGGGGAATATATGAAAATTAGATGAATGAAGAACCAATGTTCTTTCCTAGACTATCCACGGTCAGGGGCAAGATGACACCTTGTTGTGGAATAGACAGTCTCGGCCAGTGACTGAAGGCAATACGTTTCAGTATAAATGAGAGTATAACACTAGCAAAGGATGAGGTAGACCAATTAGCAAAGAAGGCCAAATTTGAGCCAAATAATAAACTCTCAGGTTACCATCCACATTTCTGCACAAGGAACCAAGGGGCCACACCAGTCATCCCATAGCAGAGGCTGGCAGGAATCAAAGGAAAGAGCAAGACCCCATTGCCAAGAAGTAAAATAAGAAAGTCCATTCTTACCAGCATAACCAGATGCTAATTTGAGATTTGGGAGATTATTTAACTAACTGAGCCTGTCACCCAGAGAGACAAATGTATCAAAAGAGATTGTTTAAGCTTGAAAACTCTGAGATATCTTTGATTGGCAGTTAAAATGACCCACAGCCACCTATTCACTCACTCTAGACACACACATTAGACCCTCCGCTCAGCAGGGCATGAGCTCATGGAGACTGATTGTTAACAGAAACTGAGGAAGCTAGTTTTTGTGAGTAAATTTCCATATTCAAATATATTTGGGAAACGTTGCATAAAATATCCTCCTTGTCTACAGATTCATAATTTGTATTAGCATATGAAAGACTGTGAGATGGCCTACCATACAAAAATGTATTCAAATGTTTCTACCTACTCTTATAGCTTCGTTAACACCTTTCCCAAACGTTATTACTTCTGGTTACAGATCTCGCCCCACCAGGCGTGGGAATAAGTATCGATATTCCAAGTCTCAAGGATTGGTTTAGGAATGGGCGTGTGACCTAAGTTGGGCCAATCAGATCCTTCAAATGCATTATGTATCTTGAGTTGGTGAGGAAGAGTCCTTTATCTTTGGTGTTGCTAACAGTGAGAACATCAGTTTGGAGCTTGACAAACTGGGGGTTTGAAGCCTGGTTGATCTCTTCCCTTCCTGGTTACAATAGTTTCAGCTGGAGTTTTTGACACTTACAAATAGAATCCAAATCACTAATAGGCCACTAAGGTTTTTGTGTTTTTTGGTTTAAAAAAAAAAACTATTAACAAATCAAGGAAAACACTTTTGGAAATGATTCATTTATGTAATGTTTAAAATTTTTTAAAAAGTCTCTTAGAGAAGCAAGAGCCTGTGCTTATGTTACAAGCAAGAAAAGTGATCTCATATCCAAAGTAAGAAATCTGCCTCACCTTAGACAGGCATAGTGCTATTTGTCTTTAAAATGCCATATTAATGAGAAATTTGAATCCAGACATTTTTAAGCCCCCTCCATTACTTCACCATTAATGGAAATGGCAAAAAGCTCACTAAAAATTACTTCCAGAACACGAAATGAATATTATACTGTTTAAATGGATGTCATATAAAAATCATTTACTTTAATCATAGCACAAACACAAACCTTTGCTCTGATGCCATATTCATTGTGAACCTTAGGGATTTCCTCATTTGGAGTAAAATGAATTTTGACTAGGCATAAGTGCTTTTTGCAGAAAAGTAAATCCACAAGCCTGATACATTGAAAATACAACCAGGTGTGAGTGCCTTTAAAAAAATAAATTATGCCAAGATACATTGCCCAGCTGTGCTTTAGAATTTCAAGAGACCTAAAGATTATATATATTTGAATCCAGACATTTTTAATCCTCCTCCATTACTTCACCATTACTTCAGACATTAGGGGCTCAATAATACTCAAATTATATTTTCCTATGCCTCTTGTCTCTAATTGAAAACCTATTTACAAGAACACTGAAGACAGCATTTTCTGGCTGGCTGTGTATATTTAATTTACTAAAAAATGTTGCTCAACAAAATTTTTACCTGATATTCATGTAGCCTTTGATATGATCATGGAATTTTTTTTAGGTAACTTGTTTTAGCCATTATAAAATGAATATCAGAGATATAAATTCCATTTTTATGGACAGTTCAGTAAAAAAGGCCTAAACTAAGAAGTCTAATAAAACTGGGTTCAAACTTCAGTCTTACCAAATAAGGAGTTTGTAACCTTAAGGAAGTTAGTGAACTTCTCATAATCTCCTTAGCTGATCTGTAAAATGGGTATTTTCTTATGGCAGTCCTAGCAAACTAAGAGACATTTAATTATTTTTATTTTGTATTTTGAAATCTGTACCTAAGCTACATGAAGAAAGATCCTAGTAATGTCAGTATGATAATACAAAGAGAAAATAAATATAAGTGGAAATGTTTAACTAGTAAGGCTGGCTGTAATGGCCCACTTAGGGAAATGTGTGATTTGATGTCAAGATTATTGATCCATGTGGGACACAGCAGGATGGGGCCAGAGAGATATGCCTGTGAGAAGAATGCATTCCATATACTTTACTGTTACCCTAAGGGACAGGATAGTATTGCAATTAAAACTTCAGCCATAAACACAGGAGAATTGACAATACTTACGAGGACAGAAATTAGAGCTTTATCTGGCCTGGTAAATAAAGTTAATTTATGATACAGCATAAATATGTCCTCTGTGAGGATTGTTTAGTAAGAGTGTGTGAACTCAATGTTATAATCAAATCAGAATTAGAAATTAAGTGTAATTATCATTGCTATAATTGTTTCCTAATTAAAATTATAATTGAGCTAATATCATTGTTTCAAAATATACAAAAGCTGTGCAAATGAAAAAGGTATAAGAGGACTACAAGGGGCCTACAGAGATCCAGAATACTATAAAATTGGTTCAAACATTATATCCTTGAAAATCTGTCAGTTCCATTAGGGAATTAAAAAGAAAGCATTTAGATACTTAATTGTCAATATGCATGGTCTTTTTATTTTCCAATATTCAATGACAATAAAATATCTTTAAAGTGTAGGCATAGGGTCTGTTTGTGTTTATACAGAGGATCAAAGCCTAATTTGGCTACCCCGAAAATGAACTAAGATATAATATGAAAAAGCACTTCCAGCATCAGCACTCTTGGGAAGACTCATGCCAGAAGATGACCATCAAAAAACCCCAACAAAGATCCATGCACTGCTACAGGTGTAGATGCACTCATCCCACCAGTTCCTGGACTTGCCATGGGAATGAAGAAGGAGATATCTAAGCTGGCCTGTGCATACAGCAAAACAACAAATTTAACTGGATCTAAACTGTTGGAACTCAACAAAGAATTAGGAGAAGTGCAAATTGTAGCACTCTAAAATCTTACAACTACAGACTATTTTCTGTTAAAAGAACATATGGGATGTGAACAGTCCCCAGGAATGGGTTGTTTTAATTTGTCTGATTTCTCTCAGACTGTTCAAGTTCAGTTGGACAATATTCACCATATTATAGATAAGTTTTCACAAATGCCTAAGGTGCCTAATTGGTTTTCTTGGTTTCACTGGAGATGGCTGGTAATTACAGGTATGCTTTGGGTATGTAACTGTACTCCTATTACGTTAATGTGTGTGTGCAATTTAATTAGTAGTTTAAAACCTATACATGCTGAAGTTACTCTACAAGAAGGTATGTCAAAGAAATAATCAATCTTCCCAGGTTTTCTTCCACCTGCTACTTCTATAGCTTTTCTTCTTCCTTCCTAATTATAACCCTTAAGTAGAATTCGTGCCTCATATCGAATTTACCGAGTATCATAATTCTTCCAAGTGGTAAAGGCACCTCAAGACAAATGCTGGGCATAGAAGCCACAGGGCATAAAATATGCCAAGAAGTAAAAAGCTAACCTTTTCAAACAATATGGCTTCTCTCTCACTTACCAACTTAACATTTCCCTGTATGGCCCCGGAAGATGACTGGTTAGCCAGAGACGGGTAAGATTCCTCAAAGGAGGAACAACCTAAGACAGGCACAGTCGCAGGGGTGCCATCACGTGAGAAAATGGGGATCAACAGAGGTGAGGCTTAGAACCTCCCTCCCCCCCCCCCGTTCTGAGAGAAATCTTCTGCATCCGTGGATGTTTTATTGCCCTTGTCTAGCTTGGATTAGCACATAGTCTACAGGCACACACCTGATCATCTACATTTGCTCTCTTACAACACTAAACTATGTTTTCTACCTTTATCTTGTATCTACCTACCACTTCAGCATTTTATTAAAAATAATAATAATAAAGAGAGAAATGTGGTACCCACATATAAATCAAGTATAAAAATCAAATGAATATTCATATTTGAACTGTTTATAGTTCATAATGCGTGATCAAAACCAAAAGCCTCTGTGATGACTGCCCTTGTAATGTTCACCATGTAACTTATTCACTATGTAAGAATTTGTTCTCCATGTAAGAAATTGTTCGTTATGCTTCCGAAGATTGGAGACTGTTGAGAATTAGGCTTGGGATTGATTAATGGTAGTGCATTGAGTCCCCTATATAGAATTTATTGTTGTTAACAACCATTTGATCAATAAATATGAGAGATGCCCTCACAGAAAAAAAAAAGTACACATTTCCAATTGTAAAATAAATAAGTAACTGGGATGTAATGTAAAGCATAAGGAATATAGTCAAAATATTGTAACAACTTGGTATGGTGATAGCTGGTACCTAGAATTATCATGTATATAAATGTTAAATCACTGTGTTGTACACCTGAAACTAATGTCATACTGTGTGTCAACTACCCTTCAATAAAAAATAATGAAAAAAATATCTTTAGTATGACATTTTGCACAAATGAAAACACAATGTAATGAAATGGGATTTTATATACCCAAAGCAAATAGGATATAGAAATAAAGAAGAGAATTGGTGAGGTGAGAAAGCAGAAAAAAGAAGAGAAAAAAGAGGAAATTCCTTTTTTTTTAAGAGAACATGAGATCATAATGTCATTACATTTCTTTGTTACTACCCCAGAGTGAGACGAAGCACTGAAGTATCACAATCAATATGCCTCCACTCTCAAAAGATTTTTATCTTTTTAAAATGAATCTCAACCATTCAGGAGAACATATAGATACTGCTTTCTATCTGGGGAGATAATGTAGAACTAAATGGTATAGAGGAAAAGCTGTATCACTTGCAGAGGCCAATGCAAAGTAAAAATGCTGGACCCCTTGTTCAAAAATTATTCATAATTTCAGGATGGAAAATAGCTGAGCATTGAATGAAGCATTAAAGCAGTGGCCCCTTTAACAGGGGCCCCTCTGCAACCCCACATGTCATGCCCCCAAGAAGCTAGCACTGAGATGAGTTTAGGAGTTTGACTTATTTGGGATTAGACCTATAAGAACCTGGTTTAGATCATTATGTAAGGTAAGTCCTCCTAACATATTTTTACGAGGTGATAAGAATAGCTGTTAAATTCTGCTTTAGCAAGGGGTATACTGAAAATCCTGTTACTATTTGTTACTAGGGCCTTCTAGAGAAATGTACTGGCTACTGGCTATTGAAGTACAGTGCCATTATCATGTAGGACGCCTTGATAAGTGCTGTCTCCATTTTCATTGCAGAATTTTCATTTTTTCCATATTCAATAAGCTTTGTATTGAATCTTACGGAATTTACTGCCACTCATTTAATTAAAGACCTTATTTCTTTCTCTGTTGTTGTCCCTAATCTCTCTATCTCCTGCAAATGACCCTACTTTATTATTTTTTTCTGAGAGAAGGACCTGAACAAGGACTTAGCATCAAAATTTCTAGCATAGATATTGTGAAAAAACCTTCTGTACAGCCTAATTTAAACTTAAAAAGTTACCTAATATATGAGATACAACAAGGAAGTTACATTTCATTTTGAAACAAGGAAGAGATGAAGGAAATCTGACTCACAAAGTTGTGTTCTCTATTCCTATACTACAGGGACATCCTTGAGGTTGAAGAGGCCCTAAGGAAGCCAGTTTTGCATTAAGGGCTTATGGGAAAAATTTAGAAATAAACTACAAGAGAGTGTTTTCAAAACCACTGTTGAGTTAAACAGATATTGGAAAGAAACACACCTAAATATTACCTCTGCTTGTAGCTGGGTGGTAGGAAAATGACTGATCTGTTCTCCCTCTTTTTCTTATTTTCCTATATCTTATAAATCATTTCTAATTATTCTTTATCAATATAAAATAAGCATTATGGATATAAAATTGAATATTTCAACTTCATTAAAAGGAACTAGATAGATTCTATTATTGAAGAAGTAACAGTTTCATTCTTGAAGGAGGTGTTACAACTTGTCTTGGTAGATGTGTGTATATGTAAGAATAAATTTATCTAAATTAATCCCAGCTACATTATAGTGATTGCCTAACAACAAAAAAGGGTAAAACTACATTTCCCTCTTGTGTTTTATTACACAGCTCTGTCATTCTTTGCATTTCAGTCACGAAATGCAGCACCCAAGTACAAATGGAGGTGGGCCAAATAGACTGGTATATGTAGTAAATAATGAGAATTATTGTTCCTGATTCGTTTTCTTTCATTCCAAGTATAGACGTGTCAAGAGGCTGACAAAGATGGTGAGACCACAGGAACCTCCTCCCACAGACACACTCAGTGTACCTCTGCACGTGGAGCAAATATCTCTGAAAGAAATATGAAAAGTAGCTGAGCAACTCCTACATGTCAGGTGAGTGAGAAAATCCCGCATCAAAATGGACAGGAAAGGCTGAGACACACTCTCACCATAAAGGCCGCCCCCAGAATCGTGTCATGCCATCAGGACAAAATGCCCAACTCCCAGCTTCTCCCTGAGGAGCAAAGGGTTTGGACCCCACATTTAACACCACAACTTTTAAGACTCCCATCTGAGGGATGGGCCCCTAAAAATCTAGTTCTGAAAAAAACCAATGAGGTTTGCTTCTAGGAGACCCACAAGGCTATGGAAAATGAAGAGAAACTTGTAAACAGGCATAAAAGGTGGCTCTGACCCCCAGACTCAGGGTGAAGGGAGCAGACCACCTTAGTCTTTCCATGAAAGGTGTGCAACTGCATACTTGGAAAACTGCTGCCTAGGGTCAGACTTCTAGTTTAGCACATGTCCAGGGGGCAAGCTGCAGCACTCCGTGGGGACAAGGAGACCCACAGCCATCTCCCTTGCTGTCTCCTTGTAGCCCACTGTAAATTGCCAGTATCTCCCTGGAAGGAGCTTGTATACATGTCTGCACCCCAGATGTTGCAGATGCTTTCCAAGGGACAGATCCCCATAACACCTGGCTTTGGTGGCCAGCAGGGCTTCCATTCAAAATTTCCACAGGTCTGCAGCAGTCAAAGAAGCAGATATTAGTTACAGAAACAAGCCCCCTTCCACACACCCACAAACCATGTCTATATACCAGGGCCCAGCACAGAAAAAGCAGGCAAAAATGCCCATTTCTCAGTTTCTCACTAAGAGTATAAGTGCATACTTTCCCAGCTGTTGCCTGAGGGCCCTGCCTCCAGTCAGATTTCACCTAGACACTGCATGTGAACCTCATCTCTAAGACACTGTCCAGTCTTGGTGCACCCTCAACTCCTGGGAACCACCAAGAACAAGGAAGGTGACTTGGACGACCACAAAGCTTTGAGATACAACCAGGCAGTCATGCCAGGCTGATCGATGAGGTTCAACTCCTAGATGAGCTGGACAGACACATGCAGAAGAATGAAACTGGAATCTATCTTACATCAGACACAAAAATCAATTCAAAATGCATGAAAGACTGTAACTTAACCTGAAACAGTAAAACTTCTAGAACAAAACATACGAGGTAAACAATTTGACACTGGTCTTGGCAACAGCTTTTTTGATTTGATACCAAAAACAAAGGGAACGAAAATAAAAATAAACAAGTGGAGCTACATCAAGCTAAAAAGCTTCTGCTCTTCAAGGGAACCATCAACAAAATGAAAGGCATCTTATGGAATGAGAGAAAATGTTTGCAAATCACATGACCAACAAGAGTTCATTTCCAAAATATACAAGAAAACTATGCAACTCAATAGCAAAACACAAATAACCCAATTAAAAATGGACAAAGGACCTGAATGAACAGTTTTCAAAGAACACATGCCCACAGAACCATGAAAAGGTGCTCAATATCACTAATCATCAGGGAATTGCAAATTAAAACCACAACAGATATATATCATCTTACCCCTGTTAGAATGTCTAGTATCAAAAAGACAAGAGATAAATGCTGCCAAAAACATGGACAAAAAGGAACCCTTGCACACTATTGGTGGGAATGTAAACTGGTACAACCACTATAGAAAACAATACAGAAGTTCCTCCAGAAATTAAAAATAGAACTACCATATGATCCAGCAATCCCAGTTCTGGATATATATCCAAAAAAAGGGAAGCTGTTACATCAAAGAGAGATCTGTACCCCCATGTTCATTGCAGCATTATTCACAATAGGAAAGGTATGGAAACAGTGTCCATCAGTAGATGAGTGGATCAAGAAAATGCCGTGTAGATAGATATTCCATGGAATGTTATTCAGCCTCTAACAAAGAACTGCCATTTGCAACAACACGAATTAACCTGGAGGGCGCTATGCTAAGTGAATAAGCCAGAGAAAGACATGTCCTGCATGGTACCACTTACATGAAATCTAAAAAATAAATAAGTAAACAGTCAAACTTATAGAAACAGAGATTTGAGAAGTGGTTGGCAACAGATCTAATGTATAACATGGTGACTATAGTTGATAACACATTACTGTATACTTGAAAATTACTGAGAGTAGAACATAAATTTTCTTACACATTCGAAGAAGTTAAATACATGAGGTGATGGATTCGTTAATTAACTCGTGGGTGAGATCCTTTCACAATGTATATGTATTAATCATCACTCTGTATGCTTTTACTATTTTATAATTTTGTCAATTATACCTCAGTAAAGCTGAAAAAATGTATTTGTTGAGGGATGCTATGAATAAACAAATACATACCTGCCTTCCCACACCCCCACATACATTGATTTATTATATAACCTTCAGGAAGCCAAGGGTAATATGTTTTCTTCATTGTTACGTTCTCAGAGCTTGTCATAGTGCTTAGTCTTTGATAAATCCTCATTAAATATGTATTGAAATTTTTGTGGTCTTAGGTTATGGTATATTGCAAGCTGAAATATAAAATGTGATTTTTATGAAGCATGCAAAAAGTAAAATTATATGTCTTTTAAAAAATTTCCTAACTAACCATCCAAATACATGAAAGAGAAACAACACAAAGCATGCTTTGTACTATAGTATCTCTAAGGGGTTTGGTAACTGCAGGCACCAATTTCTTGGAAGAGCACGGAGGCATGAGCTACACAAAAAGGAAAAACAGAGATGAGATAGATGATAGAAAAATGATAGATGATAGCTAGCTAGCTAACTAGCTAGATTTATAAAATTTGTTATTTTGTTACATATTTAACTCTATTTCCTTTTTTCATGCTGAGGTATGTGATTTTAAGTTCCACACTAGTAAGAATGTGTACACTTCATCTATCACTTCTGAGGTATGTGATTTTAAGTTCCACACAAGTAGGAATGTGTACACTTCATCTATCACTTCTAACTTCTGTATAATATTTCATATTGTGCATTGCTGTATTTTGCTTATTCACCCCCACTTACAGACATCCACATTGCCTTGATATCTCCACCGATACAAGTAATTCTTTTATGAACATGCTTATTCATACCCCCTTACAAATATGTCAGAATTTCAGCCATTCCAAGGACTTACCATTCCTGGAGCAAATAGTATTGGTGTGCTTATCAAGACTGCTTCAGAGCTGCAACATCAGTCTAAACCTCCACTAGCAGGGCGTGAAAGTTTCTGTATCTCCACAACCCCATCAGCATTTGGCATCATTCTGCTTTTTAATTTTGCTTATAATGTACCATTTGTAAGTGATAATTGCTTAGAAGTTTTAAATCTAATATCCCTGATTACTAATAATTTTGAGCATTTTTTTTCTGCTTATTAGATTTCTGGTTTTCTTATTTTCTGTTCCATATCCTTTGACTATTCACCTAATAATATTACTGATTTTTCTTGTTGAATGCATGAGTTCTTAGATATTTGATAATCTGATTTCTTTTCATTTTAAACATTCCAAATATCAATGTGTGTCACCTCTTAACTTTGTAATATCCTTCAGTGAACAAAAGTCTTATTTTGATGTAATCAAATTCAACGTTTTTATTTAAAAGTTTACGCTTTTGAAATTTTGGTTAAGTTCCTCACAACTCATAGATCACAAAAATGTTTTCCTGTATTTTCATTTATTAACTTTATATTTTTACCTTTCTCATTTAGGTCCTAAATTCTACTTTGATCTATGGTGTTAGTATCAATCCAGTTCTACTTTTCTCTGTGGATAGATTTAGTCTTCCAAAGATCATCCTAAACAAGTTCACTTTATTATTTTGGTGCCTGCTTTATTACTTCATGGTACAGTGAAGAAATCCAGAGGAAAAGACTCTAAATGCTTTTACAATATGGGAGAACAGGTTTTATACAAAGGAATGACACTAAGAATACTTGGGCTCCTAAGTCATGACATGTATGAGAAATGATATAAGATAAATACGCTCAAACTTTTCAGGAAAAATAATTTTCCACTTGACAATCAAGATATCGAGTTGAGTATAAAATAAAAATAAAATTTCAGATTTATAAGCACTCATAATGTATACATCACATACAGACTTTCTTGGATGGAACTAGAAAATATGCACTCTAAAATAGAGTTTTTAAAAAAAAGGAAAAAATCATTGACTCCAGATACAATATTCAAACCCAGAAGCGTGGGAATTAGGATTTCCAGAATGAATCACATCTAGAAAGCAACCATTTGAGATTAAAGCATGAAGCAAGAACTCAAAACAAAACAAAAAAAGAAAATAAGAAGCTAGATCGAACATATGATAAAATTTTATTTTGAAACTGTAAGGAGGGAACATGGTTTGCCCTAAAACTTTAATAATTAAAGACATCTTATGAGCCCACAGGTTGGGTGAATGATTCTGCCAACGTCTCCAGTCACATAGGCTAAAGGCGGGAAAGCCAAATCTGGTTGGACCAACCACTAGGTGTCAGTTCACAAAGTCTTTCATCCTATATCAGGCTGGACAACGGTGATTCTCATGGCCTTGACAGGGATCCAAGAGAGGAAGGACAAAGTTCCTGGTGCTTTTGCAAGCCTCTCTTGGCATCAGTTTTGCTAAAGTCCCACTGTAAAAATTTGCATGACCAAGCTCAGTGTCAGTATAAAAAAAATACTTTCTAAGGGTGTGAACATAGCACAGTGTAAAGATTGGGTCTGGCAATACAACAAATCCACCACAAAATGTGCAACTGCTGCAGAATAGCTTAATCTTCAACTATTATAGGTAGAAATCAGAAGATAATCTTAAAATTGATAAACCAAGAAAAAGATATTTTCTTTTAAAGATAGACAGATTTTGCCTCAGAAGCAGGATTTGAGGAATGGAGAGGTGGGAGCAGAGGGACAACTGGTTTTCATTGTAAGACTTTAAGTACTTTGATTTTTAAAAAGCAGTATGCATTAACTACTTAAAATATCAAAATTATGAATAATAAATTTTAAAAATTAGAAACTATGAATAAAAGCTGTCTTCTATTCATAGGAAAACACTCATCTGTCTCAAAAGAACTAGTAAGAAAATATTTCAAAAGAAGGACTATGACCTTGTCTTCACAAATCAGAAAGCAACATCTCCTAAAGAGCATAAATAGTTTATCTAAATTATTTAAAAGGAATATCTATAAAAATGCCTGTGGACAAAAATAGAAATGCATGAGGAAGATAAGTCAAAACTAACCAGCAGTTGGTGGGAATGAATGTAAGCTAGTTCAACCATTGCAGAAAGCAATATGGAGGTTCCTCAAAAAACTAAAAGTAGAAATGCCGTTTGACCCAGGAATCCCACTCCTTGAAATTTACCCAAAGAATACAACTTCTCAGATTCAAAAAAACATATGCACCCCTATGTTTATTGCAGCACTTTTTACAATAGCCAAGATATGGGAGCAACCTAAGTGTCCATCAGTAGATGAATGGATAAAGAAGAGGTGGTACATATACACAATGGAATACTATTCAGCCATAAGAAAGAAACAAATCCTTCCATATGCAACAACATGGATGGAGCTGGAGGACATTATGCTCAGTGAAATAAGCCAGGTGGAGAAAGACAAGTATCAAATGATTTTCTTCATTTGTGTAGTATAACAATGAAGCAAAACTGAAGGAACAAAATGGCAGCAGACTCAGAGACTCCAAGAAGGGACTAGTGGTTACCAAAGGGGAGGGGTGTGGAGGTCGGGTGGGGAGGGAGGGAGAAGGGGATTGAGGAGTATTATGTTTAGTACACATGGTGTGGCAGATCACGGGGAAAACAGTGTAGCACAGAGAAATCAAATAGTGAATCTGCAGCATCTTACTACACTGATGGACAGTGACTGCACTGGGATATGGTGGGGACTTGATAATATGAGTAAATGTAGTAACCACACTGTGTTTTCATGTGAAACCTTCATAAGAGTGTATATCAATAATATCTTAATAAAAAAATTTTAAAAACAAACTAACATTTTCTATTCTGCTAAAGCCAAGAGAGCCAAAAAGTTATAGTTTGTATAACATACAATAGCAACAACTTGGAGATCCACAAAAGAAACAACAATGGTACTAATGACATTAGCCCCGAGAGAGTCACCTACAGTATGGTGTTCAGCTAAGGGCACAGAGATGTCTGTGCATTTCTTTTTTTTTTTTTTTTTTTAACCAGAATAATCTTTATTTATTCTACAAACTGTAGAGGGTAATTTAACCTCAAATACCTTCTCAGCAACATCAGGTGAAGTGGGCTCGCATGACCAGGGTCACAGCCTGGCGAAGCGACACGTAAATCTGACTGTGCGACTCCCAACAAGTTCATTTTGAGAGACGAGTGTGTGTCACGTTTACTTCATCCTTGGGGCCTTTTTTTTTTTTTAAGTCTTAAATGCATATATATATATTTTTTTTATTTGAGAGGGCATCTCTCATATTTATTGATCAAATGGTTGTTAAGAACAATAAAATTCAGTATAGGGGGGTCAACGCTCAATGTACAATCATTAATCCATCTCCAGCCTAATTCTCATCAGTCTCCAATCTTCTGAAGCATAACGAACAAGTTCTTACATGGTGAACGAATTCTTACATAGTGAATAAATTCTTACATGGTGAACAGTACAAGGACAGTCATCACAGAAACTTTTGGTTTTGATCATGCATTATGACCTATAAGCAATCAGGTCAAATATGAATATTCGTTTGATTTTTGTACTTGATTTATATGTGGATCCCACATTTCTCCTATTATTATTATTATTTTTATTTTTAATAAAATGCTGAACTGGTAGGTAGATGCAAGATAAAGGTAGACAACATAGTTTAGTGCTGTAAGAAGGCAAATGTAGATGATCAGGTGTGTGCCAATGGACTAAGTATTAATCCAGGCTAGACAAGGGCAGCAAGACATCCACAGATGCAGATTTCTCTCAAAGCAGGGGGGGTGAGGTTCTGAGCCTCACCTCTGTTGATCCCCAAATTCTCACCTGATAGCCCCCCTGCGACTGTGCCTGTCTTAGGTTGTTCCTCCCTTGAGGAATCTTACCCGTCTCTGGCTAACCAGTCATCTTCCGGGGCCATACAGGGAAATGTAAAGTTGGTAAGTGAGAGAGAAGCCATATTGTTTGCAAAGGTTAGCTTTTTACTTCTTTGCAGATTTATGCCCTGTGGCTTCTATGCCCAGCACTTGTCTCAAGGTATCTTTACCACCTGGAGGAATTATGATACTCGGTAAATTCGATATGAGGCACGAATTCTATTTAAGGGTTGTAATTAGGAAGGAAGAAGAAAAGCTACAGATGTAGCATATGAAGGAAACATGGGAGGATTGATTATTTCTTTGACATATCTTCTTGTAGAGTACCTTAAGTATGTATAGGTTTTAAACTACTAACTAATTTGCACACACATATTAACATAATAGGAATACGGTGACATAAACAAAGCAAATCTATAATTACCATCCATCTCCAGTGAAGCCAAGAAAACCATTTAGGCACCCTAGGCATTTGTGAAAATTTATCTATGATATGATGGATATTGTCCAACTGTACTTGAACCATCAGACAAATTAAAGCAGCCCATTTCTGGGATCTGTTCCCATCCCATATGTTCTTTTAACCATGGATAGTCTATAGTCATGATATTTTGGAGTGCTACAACTTGCACCCCTCCCAACTCCTGGTTGAGTTCCAACAGTACAGATCCAGTCAAATTCGTTGTCTCACTGTATGCACATGCCAGCCTAGACATCTCCCTCCTCATTCCTATGGCAAGTCCAGGAGACAGTGGGCTGGATGCAGCCACAACCGCAGCATCGTCCGGATCCCTGTGGAGGCTTTTTGATGATCATCCCCCGGCACAAGTCCTCCAGAGAGTGCTGATGCCGGAAGCTCCTCCTCATATCGTATCTTAGTTCATTTTCTGGGTATCCAAGCTAAGCCTTGATCTTCTGCATAGAAACAAACAGACCCTTTGCCCACACTTTGACATGCCCTCTATGCCACTGTGCAGAACTCATTGGAGGTCAGCACACAGTAACTGCTTTTTTTTTTTTTTTAATTAAGAGAAAGGAATATTATCAGAAAAGAGTACCTCCATAGCTGATCATCTGACACCATTTAAGTGATCAACATTAAGGATATTTAAAGCATGCGTTGATCTTTGATTTACCAATAGTTTTATCCTGTTAAGGAGTAATCCCCCTTTTCTTTCTTTTTTTTTTTTTAATTTTTCATCTACCCTTACATGAAGAATACTATGTTTACTATGCTCTCCCCTATATCAGGTCCCCCCTAACAACCACATTACGGTTACTGTCCATCAGCTTAGCAAAATGTTGTAGAGTCACTACTTGTCCTCTCTGTGTTGTGCAGCCCACCCTCCCCTTTCTCCCTCCCCTCCATGCATGCTAATCTTAATACCCCCCTTCTTCTTCCCCCCCCTTATCCCTCCCTCCCCACCCATCCTCCCCAGTTCCTTTCCCTTTGGTACCTGTTAGTCCATTTTTGGGTTCTGTAATTCCACTGCTGTTTTGTTCCTTCAGTTTTTCCTTTGTTCCTGTACTCCTCAGAAGAGTGAAATCATTTGGTATTTCTCTTTCTCCACTTGGCTTATTTCACTGAGCATAATACTCTCCAGCTCCATCCATGTTGCTGCAAATGGTTGGATTTTTCCACTTCTTATGGCTGAGTAGTATTCCATTGTGTATATGTACCACATTTTCTTTATCCATTCATCTACCGATGGACATTTAGGTTGCTTCCAATTCCTGACTATTGTAAATAGTGCTGCAATAAACATAGGGGTGCATCTGTCTTTCTCAAACTTGATTGCTGCGTTCTTAGGGTAAATTCCTAGGAGTGGAATTCCTGGGTCAAATGGTAGGTCTGTTTTGAGCATTTTGATGAACCTCCATACTGCTTTCCACAATGGTTGAACTAATTTACATTCCCACCAGCAGTGTAGGAGGGTTCCCCTTTCTCCACAGCCTCGCCAACATTTGTTGTTGTTTGTCTTTTGGATGGCAGCTATCCTTACTGGTGTGAGGTGATACCTCATTGTAGTTTTAATTTGCATTTCTCTGATAATTAGCGATGTGGAGCATCTTTTCATGTGTCTCTTGGCCATCTGTATTTCTTTTTTGGAGAACTGTCTGTTCAGTTCCTCTGCCCATTTTTTAATTGGGTTATTTATTTTTTGTTTGTTGAGGCGTGTGAGCTCTTTATATATTCTGGACGTCAAGCCTTTATCGGATGTGTCATTTTCAAATATATTCTCCCATACTGTAGGGTTCCTTTTTGTTCTATTGATGGTGTCTTTCACTGTACAGAAGCTTTTCAGCTTAATGTAGTCCCACTTGCTCATTTTTGCTGTTGTTTTCCTTGCCCGGGGAGATATGTTCAAGAAGAGATCACTCATGTTTATATCTAAGAGGTTTTTGCCTATGTTTTTTTCCAAGAGTTTAATGCTTTCATGACTTACATTCAGGTCTTTGATCCATTTTGAGTTTACCTTTGTATATGGGGTTAGACAATGGTCCAGTTTCATTCTCCTACATGTAGCTGTCCAGTTTTGCCAGCACCATCTGTTGAAGAGACTGTCATTTTGCCATTGTATGTCCATGGCTCCTTTATCAAATATTAATTGACCATATATGTTTGGGTTAATTTCTGGGGTCTCTAATCTGTTCCACTGGTCTGTGGCTCTGTTCTTGTGCCAGTACCAAATTGTCTTGATTACTATGGCTTTGTAGTAGAGCTTGAAGTTGGGGAGTGAGATCCCCCCTACTTTATTCTTCTTTTTTAGGATTGCTTTGGCTATTCGGGGTCTTTGGTGGTTCCATATGAATTTTTGAATTATTTGTTCCAATTCATTGAAGAATGTTGCTGGTAATTTGAGAGGGATTGCATCAAATCTGTATATTGCTTTGGGCAGGATGGCCATTTTGACGATATTAATTCTTCCTAGCCATGAGCATGGGATGAGTTTCCATTTATTAGTGTCCCCTTTAATTTCTCTTAAGAGTGACTTGTAGTTTTCAGAGTATAAGTCTTTCACTTCTTTGGTTAGGTTTATTCCTAGGTATTTTATCCTTTTTGATGCAATGGTGAATGGAATTGTTTTCCTGATTTCTCTTTCTATTGATTCATTGTTAGTGTATAGGAAAGCTACAGATTTCTGTGTGTTAATTTTGTATCCTGCAACTTTGCTGTATTCCGATATCAGTTCTAGTAGTTTTGGAGTGGAGTCTTTAGGGTTTTTTATGTACAGTATCATATCATCTGCAAATAGTGACAGTTTAACTTCTTCTTTATCAATCTGGATTCCTTGTATTTCTTTGTTTTGTCTGATTGCTGTGGCTAGGACCTCCAGTACTATGTTAAATAACAGTGGGGAGAGTGGGCATCCCTGTCTGGTTCCCGATCTCAGAGGAAATGCTTTCAGCTTCTCGCTGTTCAGTATAATGCTGGCTGTGGGTTTATCATATATGGCCTTTATTATGTTGAGGTACTTGCCCTCTATTCCCATTTTGCTGAGAGTTTTTATCATGAATGGATGTTGAATTTTGTCAAATGCTTTTTCAGCATCTATGAAGATGATCATGTGGTTTTTGTCTTTCTTTTTGTTGATGTGGTGGATGATGTTGATGGATTTTCGAATGTTGTACCATCCTTGCATCCCTGGGATGAACCCCACTTGGTCATGGTGTATGATCCTTTTGATATACTGTTGAATTCTGTTTGCTAATATTTTATTGAGTATTTTTGCATCTACATTCATCAGGGATATTGGTCTGTAATTTTCTTTTTTGGTGGCGTCTTTGCCTGGTTTTGGTATTAGGGTGATGTTGGCCTCATAGAATGAGTTTGGGAGTAGTCCCTCTTCTTCTATTTTGTGGAACACTTTAAGGAGAATGGGTATTATGTCTTCTCTGTGTGTCTGATAAAATTCTGAGGTAAATCCGTCCGGCCCTGGGGTTTTGTTCTTGGGTAGTTTTTTGATTACTGTTTCAATTTCTTTGCTTGTAATTGGTTTGTTTAACTTTTGTGTTTCTTCCTTGGTCAGTCTTGGGAGGTTGTATTTTTCTAGGAAGTTGTCCATTTCTTCTAGGTTTTCCAGCTTGTTGGCATATAGGTTTTCATAGTAGTCTTTAATAATTCTTTGTATTTCTGTGGAGTCTGTCGTGATTTTTCCATTCTCATTTCTGATTATGTTGATTTGTGTTGACTCTCTTTTTCTCTTAATAAGTTGGGCTAGAGGCTTATCTATTTTGTTTATTTTCTCAAAGAACCAGCTCTTGGTTTCGTTGATTTTTGCTATTGTTTTATTCTTCTCAATTTTGTTTATTTCTTCTCTGATCTTTATTATGTCCCTCCTTCTGCTGACTTTAGGCCTCATTTGTTCTTCTTTTACCAGTTTTAATAATTGTGATGTTAGACTATTCATTTGGGATTGTTCTTCCTTCTTCAAGTGTGCCTGGATTGCTATATACTTTCCTCTTAAGACTGTTTTCACTGCATCCCACAGAAGTTGGGGCTTAGTGTTGTTGTTGTCATTTGTTTCTATATATTCCTTGATCTCTATTTTGATTTGTTCATTGATCCATTGATTATTTAGTAGCATGTTGTTAAGCCTCCATGTGTTTGTGAGCCTTTTTGTTTTCTTTGTAGAATTTATTTCTACTTTCATACCTTTGTGGTCTGAAAAATTGGTTGGTAGAATTTCAATATTTTGGAATTTACTGAGGCTCTTTTTGTGAGCTAGTATGTGGTCTATTCTGGAGAATGTTCCATGTGCACTTGAGAAGAATGTATATCCTGTTGCTTTTGGATGTAGAGTTCTATAGATGTCTATTAGGTCCATCTGTTCTAGTGTGTTGTTCAGTGCCTGTGTGTCTTTACTTATTTTCTGCCCGGTGGATCTATCCTTTGGGGTGAGTGGTGTGTTGAAGTCTCCTACAATGAATGCATTGCAGTCTATTTCCCTCTTTAGTTCTGTTAGTATTTGATTCACATATGCTGGTGCTCCTGTATTGGGTGCATATATATTTAGAATGGTTATATCCTCTTGTTGGACTGAGCCCTTTATCATTATGTAGTGGCCTTCTTTATCTCTTGTTACTTTCCTTGTTTTGAAGACTATTTTGTCTGATATTAGTACTGCAACCCCTGCTTTCTTCTCACTGTTGTTTGCCTAAAATATGTTTTTCCATCCCTTGACTTTTAGTCTATGCTTATCTTTGGGTTTAAGGTGAGTTTCTTGTAAGCAGCATATAGATGGGTCTTGCTTTTTTATCCATTCTATTACTCTATGTCTTTTGATTGGTGCATTAAGTCCATTTACATTTAGGGTGACTATTGAGAGATATGTACTTATTGCCATTGCAGGCTTTAGATTCGTGGTTACCAAAGGTTCAAGGTTAGCTTCTTTAGTATCTTACTGCCTAACTTAGCTCGCTTATTGAGCTGTTATATACACTGTCTGGAGATTCTTTTCTTCTCTCCCTTCTTATTCCTCCTCCTCCATTCTTCATATGTTGTGTGTTTTGTTCTGTGCTCTTTTTAGGGGTGCTCCCATCTAGAGCAGTCCCTGTAGGATGCCCTGTAGAGGTGGTTTGTGGGAAGCAAATTCCCTCAGCTTTTGCTTGTCTGGGAATTGTTTAATCCCGCCATCATATTTAAATGATAGTCGTGCTGGATACAGTATCCTTGGTTCAAGGCCCTTCTGTTTCATTGCATTAAATATATCATGCCATTCTCTTCTGGCCTGTAGGGTTTCCGTCGAGAAGTCTGATGTTAGCCTGATGGGTTTTCCTTTATAGGTGACCTTTTTCTCTCTAGCTGCCTTTTAAACTCTTTCCTTGTCCTTGATCCTTGCCATTTTAATTACTATGTGTCTTGGTGTTGTCCTCCTTGGATCCTTTCTGTTGGGGGTTCTGTGTAATTCCATGGTCTGTTCGATTATTTCCTCCCCCAGTTTGGGGAAGTTTTCAGCAATTATTTCTTCAAAGAGACTTTCTATCCCTTTTCCTCTTTCTTCTTCTTCTGGTATCCCTATAATACGAATATTATTCCTTTTGGCTTAGTCACTTAGTTCTCTTAGTGTTGTTTCATTCCTGGAGATCCTTTTATCTCTCTCTGTCAGCTTCTATACGTTCCTGTTCTCTGGCTTCTATTCCTTCAATGGCCTCTTGCATCTTATCCATTCTGCTTATAAATCCTTCCAGGGATTGTTTCACTTCTGTGATCTCCTTCCTGACATCTGTGATCTCCTTCCGGACTTCATCCCACTGCTCTTGCATTTTTCTCTGCATCTCTTCCCACTGCTCTTGCATTTTTCTCTGCATCTCATCCCATTGCTCTTGCATTTTTCTCTGCATCTCTGTCAGCATGTTCATGATTTTTATTTTGAATTCTTTTTCAGGAGGACTAGTTAGGTCTGTCTCCCTCTCAGGTGTTGTCTCTGTGATCTCTGTCTGCCTGTAGTTTTGCCTTTTCATGGTGATAGAGATAGTTTGCAGAGCTGGTACAAGTGACCGCTGGAAGAGCTTCCCTTCTTGTTGGTTGTGGCCTTCTCCTGGGAGAATAGCGACCTCTAGTGGCTTGTGCTGGGCAGCTGTGCGCAGACAGGGCTTCTGCTTCCTGCCCAGTTGCTTTGGGGTTTATCTCCGCTGTTGCTGTGGGCTTGGCCTGGCTGGGGCTGTTCCTCCAAAATGGTGGAGCCCCGTTGGAGGGGGAGCCGCCGGGGTGCTATTTATCTCCATAAGGGGCCTCTGTGCTCCCTGCTGCCCAGGGGGTTAGAGTGCCCAGAGATCCCCAGATTCCCTGCCTCTGGTCTAAGTGACCTGTCCTGCCCCTTTAAGACTTCCAAAAAGCACTCTCCAAACCAAAACCACAACAGCAACAATGAGAGAGGGAACAGAAAGAAAAAAAAAGGAAAAAACACGCAATTTTTTTTTTTTTTTTTTTTGTCCTCAGGTTCCGGTCCCAGGCACCCGCTCACTGGTCCTGCTGCCCTGTCTCCCTAGCACCAGGATCCCTGTCCTTTCAAGGCTTCCAAAAAGCACCCACCCACCGGTCCCGCAGGGAAGGAACACTCGATATTCTTTGTCCTCAGGCGCTGGTCCCAGGCACCCGCTCACCAGTCCCGCCGCCCTGCCTCCCTAGCACCGGGGTCCCTGTCCCTTTAAGGCTTCCAAAAAGCACTCACCAAAAAGAGAGAAAAAAAGGGGAAAAACACGCAATTTCCTCCGTCCTCAGGTGCCCGTCTCAGGCACCTGCCCACCGGTCCCACAGGGAAAAACGCGCGATATTCTTTGTCCTCAGGCGCCGGTCCCAGGCACCCGCTCACCAGTCCCGCCACCCTGCCTCCCTAGCACCGGGGTCCCTGTCCCTTTAAGGCTTCCAAAGAGCGCTCGCCAAAAAGAGAAAAAAAAAAGGGGAAAAACGTGCGATTTCCTCATTCCTCAGGCACCAGTCTCAGGCACCCGCCCGCCGGTCCCGCAGGGAGAAACGCGGGATATTCTTTGTCCTCAGGCGCCGGTCCCAGGCACCTGCTCACCGGTCCCGCCACCCTGCCTCCCTAGCAATGGGGGCCCGTCCCTTTAAGGCTTCCAAAAAGCACTCACCAAAAAAAAAACCGCTCCGGTTTCTTCCCACCTGCTGGGAGCCGGGGGGAGGGGCGCTCGGGTCCCGCCCGGCCGGGGCTTGTATCTTACCCCCTTCGCAAGGCGCTGGGTTCTTGCAGGTGTGGATGTGGTCTGGATGTTGTCCTGTGTCCTGTGGTCTCTATTTTAGGAAGATTTTTCTTTGTTATATTTTCATAGCTCCATGTGTTTTTGGGAGGAGATTTCCACTGCTCTACTCACGCCGCCATCCTGGCTCCGCCCTCTGTGCATTTCTTTTATTTACCATTGTTTTTGCTGCCAATAGATGTCACTAACAGAGTACTATTCTTTTTTGCCCAAATACATATTTAGGTAATGCAGGAATTTCATTTTATGATATTAATAAAATGTAAGCTAACAGATACATATGTAAGAGTCATAACTAAATAGTTAAAATGTATTACAATTATTTGCGTTCAGGAGCCTTCCCCTACTAAGCTATAATTTCTTTAAAGGTGGGGACTCTCTTGTCTAACTCACTTTCACACAGTATAAACCGACAGGATAAATAAAACAATAAAGCAACAAATTATCCTGCTTAAACAACTACAATCCATTTAGGAGCAAATAAAATGCAACTATTGGTAAATCTATATTAAATATCTACTGTATTCAAGGCACTATTTTTGAGAAGCAGGCAACAGAATTCATAATCTCTCCCATCAAGCAATTTACACTTCAGGCGACAGCAACATACATCTCTTGAGTAATTACTACGTGGCAAGAAAATGCTGGATGTTTGCATGTACTATCTCATCAAATCCACCAAACAACTTTTGATGTTATTATTCTTATTGAGATGACAATAACTATTAAAATCAAAGTGCAATATGACAGTCTTTACCTGTGTACCCCTCTCTGTGCATTTCCAAATTTTCGAGAAAGGTCTTCGTCTTTGTTTTGGTTGAAAATCTGGAAGCCTTTCTTCAGAAATACCAGTATATCTATCACATAGTGGGCAGTCATTCCAAAATGTCTGACCCACTTTATAGCTCCTTTTTTGTATACAAGTAAGAAGTCCTAAAAATTTTAATAAACCAAATTATCTAATCCTTAATTACTAAAAATTAATATGAACATAAACTTATGTAAATGTTTTTTATAAAGAACTGTCACATATATTAATAGTATAAATATTAACAACCACCAGTTACTTAATTATTATTTTATAGCCAGGCACAATGCCAAGAATTTTACAAACATCATATTTAATTCTCCCAACGATGACATGACATGGGAAAGCTTTTATTAACTGCATTTTCTTAGATAATGTAGTTGAGGCTCAAATAGATTAATTAATTTGAAGGTCACACATCTAGAAAGAATGAAGAATTTTTTTTATTTGGCTAATGGAAAAGTCTATGCTTGTCTGTACCACCTACTATACCTGTGAGGTAGGCATATCAATATTTATGTTCCCATTTTATACATGAGTTCAAATGTCCCCCAGGTAAGTGAACCTTTGTGTTTCTAACTCCAGCTTCATCTGGTGAAATTAAATATTCTGTCAGTAAGTAGAAAAGATTAATAACTACTTTCTGTATTTTACTTTCCAAAGAATGATAAAAAGTGAAAAAACAAGAGAATCATCATTATTGATGATCAATTTTATAAGACCCTTTTTGGGGTGACCCAGGATATACTTTGGAGCTCTTTGCATGCAAATATACTTAGCAAAGAGCAGATGTAATTGAATGTAAAGTTAATATAAGATTTAGAGAATTTCTTTGAAATTGTGTATTGTACTTGCAAATATACTCTGAGTCTCCAGAGAGATTACCACAACTATGCAAACCAGTTGTAGTTAATTCTTTTGTTCTCCATCTGATGAGGAGCTTTTCCAGGACCAAAAAGTATGAGAAAACTTTGAGATCTAATTCAGCATTAAGAGCCACCTGACCACTAGTACTTTAATGTCCCTGTGACATCTGTGGCTCACTTTTTTAAATTAATTACCACAAACATTTGTAGTATTTCAGATTAATGAAAACCAAAATAAATGCACAAAGAATTTTTTGTCTCATTATATTTTTGGGAATAAAGAGGTTTGATAAACACAAAATCCTTTATGTTAAAGCACCTTGCCTTATGATTTCATCTCTCCTTCTGGTGTTAGCCACAGTGTGATTAAGACCCAAACTATTTATAACATTTATATGTTAAGGGGTACCATGGAGCTACTTGTAGCCCCCAAGACCTGGCCCAGCATAAGGAGGAAGGGACCCAGGCAGACTAGAAATTTAAACGAGAAAAATGTTGAGTTTCAAATCCCTAGTAAGAGTCATTCCCCTGTATAGAAAGTAACCTCTATCATTGAAAAAAAAAAAAAAAGATAAATTAGGCAATGAGCATGTAATACACAAAGAAAGAAACTATGGAATTAGGTCATATTTAACTGAGAATAGAGACAATAATTAAACTCATTAATTCAGAGTCTAAGTTATTGCATATTCAAGATATATGCTTTTAATATTCAATTTTTTTCTTTATAAGTAACAAACTCCTTATAATAATAATTTAATATTAAACTCAGGTATCTTTTTATCTGTAAGTTTTTTTTTTAGTATCTTTAATGTACAGTTACTTGAACAACATTATGGTTACTAGACTTCCCCTATTTATCAAGTCCCCCACACACACCCCACTACAGTCACTGTCCATCAAAGAACATTCTATATGCCCAACATTTGGCTAAGCATTGAGGACCCAATGGTGAGAAAGACAGGCAAGTCCCTAACCACATTAAGCCCAAATTCTAACCAATAGCTTAGGAAGGTTTTACAGCTTATGTGATAAATATTTTACTATCTTATTAATTTTTGTAGCATAATAAATTTACTCCTGATATTTGAAATACACAAGCCATAAAGAGCTCTAATTCCTGTTCAGTAATTAAACACAAAATATCAATACATTGTTGCACATGCCAAAAATAGTTGACAATATAATTGATATTTAAAAGGGTCACAAAAGTTAGTACATGATTGTTGGCAGAGTTTTTAAGAGTATTTCATTTTAATAGTCATGAAGAATTTTTTTAAAGATAGATTTGTTGAAAACCTACTTTATGGATGCATTCTGTACTGGAAATCTTTCATATAAATATGCACAATACATTACCAACTCACAATATGATTATTGCCTTGAATTGATATTGGCATGTTCTAGGGCCATAAGAAAAGCATATAATGTTCTGAATTGTTCCTCTTTGAATTGGATAATATTGAAATTCAGTGAAATTAGAATGGTTAGGTGTCTTGCATTATGCATAATGAAAATTTTCCACTCTTGAGTCACTGGTTTGATGGGCTGATGAAACACTTTGTTACAGCTTTGCTTCTTAACTTTGCCTCGTGACTAAAGAAAAATGGCCCTCCATCTGGTTCAAGGAGATGACCTAAGTTTCAACTCTTGTTATACCTATATATATTTATATCTAGCAATATCTGTACACATTGACATGGGACTTAGATTTCAATATTCCCAGAGTTACTGCATATGTCAGAAAAAATATTGTACCTCTGTTTTGACTATATGTTAATATTCTTTATTTTAATGCAAAGCATTGGCATGATATGTTATTCCATACAATTTTATTAAAATCAATTCAATTTTTTTTTTTTTTTTTAATTTTTAAAAAACTAAAATACATTGAAACCAAATGAAAAATGTTTTATAATCACAGACCTTATGTTCAGGAGCTTGAAGTTTATTATTATTCAGGCAGGTCAATACTTTAATACCTGCATTTTTATTTCAAATAGGCCCAGATAAACTATGTTTTTAATTTTCAAAAATGTAAGACTCAACAGAATTACATAATGATCTCTCAACTCTCAAGTCCTGCCAAGAAGAATCTAATTTTTAAAAAGTAAATTTCACTTTGCTTTGTGACTTTTCTACAAACAAAATATATCGAATGGAGGGTATTCCAAAATGTGTGGAAATCAGAAGAGAAACATACTGATTTTCAACTGAAATGCAGACTATTTTTTTTAATTGTATCTCATTATTTTCCTCTTTTGCTTGTTGGATTCCCCTGAGGAAGGCGCCGCCCCAAATCACTCACCAAAGACGTTTCTTGATGCAACAAGCAAGAGGAATTTATTCAGAAGCCAACTAGTTGGGGTCCAAGTCAGCCCGTCGCAGCGGGTCTCAACGAGGACCCCGAGCACACAAAGCCAGAAGGTTTTATAGCATTTTCAAAAGGGGTAAAATTTTCCATAATCACAATACAGGGGTTTTTTTCTATAGGCTCATCTTTTGCTGGCGCCACATCCTGGGGTCTGATTAGATGAGATCACCTTCGGAATGTCTAGGGTGGTTCTAGCAAGATAAGCTAGGCGTGTATGATTAACTGATTTACGGTTGGCTAACTAAAGGTCACTACAATTGACACAGGCTGACTAACTTGTTTTTCAAGATTCTAATGATTTTCTTTCTTCTGGGTTAGGGGGTGGTATTTAGGCTTTAAGATGTCTGTACTTATGCTAACTTTTGATTCTTCAGATCTTACATGCTCATCTTTCTTTCTGTGCCACTCATCTAGCATCAACCCAAATCTGAATGAATTCACCCATCTGTCTTCCCAATGACAGCGCCTGTATAGCTAAACACTACTTCACCAGGAAAAAGTATGACTATGAATTATTTAACCAAGGCCCTGGCAATTTACTACAATTTTCCAGTGAACTGACTTTCTTTCTTTATAAAGTGGGACTATTTCTGGAATCCATCAGTAGTGGGTTGAATGGTAGGCCCCCAAGAAGATACACTCCCGCCATCCACTATCGTACATACTAAGTATTCAATTCCATTATGGGTGTAAGTAGTTTCAGAATGATTAACTTGTGACAATCTTATTAACCAGAGCATGGTGCTTATGTTCATTTCTTTGGCCTTTAGTCTTACAGTCTCTACTTGCTTCCAAAGTTATTTAGATAGCACATTTTTCCACTACCCCTTCAGTGAAGTTATTACATGTATTTGTAATATAGTTAGATCTTTTTGTTACAGCCTATGTGATGGTTAATTTTATTTGTCAACTTGACTAGACCACTGGGTGCCCAGATAACTGGTCAAACATTATTCTGAATGTGTCTGTGAGAGTCTTTCTGGAAGAAATTAACATTTGAATTGACTAAATATGTAAAACAGATTGCCCTCCCTAGTGTGGGTGGGCCTCATCCAATCAATTGAAAACATAAGTAGTACAAAACTGCTGAGTAAGAGAGAATTTCTCTGGCTGGAATGTTTGAACTAAACTACTGTCTTTTTCAGGCTTGAAACTTAGACTAAAGCAATAGTTCTTCCTGGGTCTCAAACAAGCAGGCTTTCAGACTGGAATTTACACCACTGGCTCTTGTGGTTCTAATGCTATCAAACCAGACTAGAACTACGCAGCTCACCTGGATCTCCAAGTGCCCAGCTTGCTAACTACGGATCTGGGGACTTCCCAGCCTCCATAATCACGTGAGTCAAATCCTTATAACAAATCTCTTTATGTAGACAGATAAAGAAATACAAATATCCTCTTGGTTCTGTTTTTCCTGAGAATACTAACACAGTCTGAATTCCATTATAGAATCTCCCAAATTCCTAAATGTTTTATATATTTGCTTACATTAAGATGGGCTCTTTGTGTTACAAAGGTCTATGGGCTTTGACAAATGCATGGTATCATGTAAGTCATGTGTCCTCAATTACAGTATCATCAAATTAGTTAAAATGTCCTTTAAAAAATTCCCCATGCTTCACCTATACAACCTTTTCTCCTCCCAAAACCCCCCTGGTAACCACTGATCTGTTTATTATCTCGATGGTTTTGCCTCTTCCAGAATTTTCTCTTCCAACATAAATGAAATCACATATTACGTAACCTATTCAGATTGACTTCTTTCACTTAGTAATATGCCTGTAAGATTCAGCCATGTTTTTGCATGGCTTCATAGTGCATTCCTTTATATTGTTAAATTGTATTACATTGTTTGGCTGTATCACAAGTTTATCTCCTCACCTATTGAAGGACATCTTAGTTGCTTCTAGGTTTTGTGATAATGAATAAAGGTGACATATGTGCAGGGTTTTGTCTGGACATAAGTTTTCAAGCCAGTTGACTAAATAACCACTAGCACAATTATTGGATTATAAGGTAAGATGATGTTTAGCTTTTTAAGAAACTGCCAAACTGTCTTCCAAAGTGGGCTATTAGTTTATATTACTGACAGCAATGAATGAGAGTTTTCATGAAGTTCTGGAAAAAGAAATTTCCTGTAGATTAAACCATTGAAATATTTTTCATGAGAAAAAGAAATATGAATGTTATTATAGATCTCTACCTTAAAACAGAGATGTCATGGATAATTGAATAGATTAAATTACTTATTTAGTCCTAAGATTAAAATTGGAATTTCATTCAAAGCAACACCCAGCATTAAATCAGCTTATTAAATTATGTCTAAGCCTCAGCAATGACTTTTTCATATTGAGTCATAGCCAAAGGCAGGATTGGTTTGGCAAATAATGTCTTCTAGTGTCAGGGCATAATTTCTCCTTCTGTAGAATCATTTTCCTTTATACATCCGAATCTGCCTCTGTGTAGTCATCACCTCATTTGAGACACCGAATCTCATTCCTTCTTTCAATGGGTTTCAATTTCTGATGCTATAATACTTCCTTTTTATAACAGATTGAGGAGGAAGAAATGCCCTGTCTTCAATATATTTTTAAATAGTTTTCCATTTCTGGGCAAGATAAAATAATAACCATTTAGTTTAGGTATCAGTATCCTAAGCAACTCCTTACTGTCAAGATTTAAACATCCATTATGGGTATTAATGTGACAGAAAATACTAAAATACATTAAATATATATTTTAATATTTAACATGGTATCAAGATATACATTCCTAGAAATCCATATAAATGCTGATAATAGCCAGGATATATAGCCAATATATCATTCATATTTCCCCCATGTAAAACTTGATGTTGCCATGATTATACAGGATGTTTCTGACCTCAGCACTCATTTGAAACCCTGAAAGTAGGTTATACTTTGCTTATTATTGCTTATTAAGAAAGCTTGTTTTTTTGTTATTTTAAAGTGTTGAAGTTTGAACCTAAGTAAATGCTAATCTTGAGGTAATTTGAAGGAGCCATAGCATGTAACTCTCTAAGTAAAAAACTTAGCAAAAGGATTTCTTTGAAACAATGGTAACAAATCCTTACTCTGCTTCTATTATTACCTTAGAGTATGATTAAAAGTACAGCTCTCCCTCAGCTTATGATGGCATTACGTCCCATGATAAATTGAAAATATCTTAAGTCAAAAGTGCATTTAGTACAGCTAACACACTGAACATCAGAGCTTAGCCTAGCCTACCTTAAACGCGCTCAGAACATTTACATTAGCCTATAATTGGGCAATATCATCTTACACAAAGTCTATCTCGTAATAAAGTGTCAAATATCTCATGTAATTTATTGAATACTGCATTGAAAGTGAAAATCAGAATGGTTTTAAGTGTATTGGTTGTTTACCCTCGTAATCACGTGGCTGTTGCTGCAGCTCGCTGCCCTTCCCAGCATCACAAGAGAGCATCGTTCCACATATTGCTAGTGCAGGAAAGATGAATATTCAAAACTCGAAGTATGGTTTCTACCGAGTGCATATCGCTTTCACACTATATAAAATCAAAACATCGTTAAATCAAACCACTCTAAATTGGGGACTGCTGAATTGTTTGATGAATAAATATTGGAAAGCATCCAAAACATAGGACGCTACAGAAAAAGTATGACATAGGGTATAGAAAGAAAAACGTTTGCTCATTTTGTGTAATAATAGGCACTCAAATGGATATGAACTGTTTTTTAGAATCGAAAATAAAGGAAGGGGAAACAAAGTAAAAGTTTGATTATGTTATATGAAATAAAGATTATTCCTTTACCCTGTATATTTTGATATAAAATAAAAATGTGTAGTGTCCCATACATTATGGGTTCTATTCTATACATAGTGCCTGGAACACATTATTTCATATAATTACACTTCTCAGAGCAATCCTTTGCATTACATTCTGTTGTATACTGCCCAGATACCCTGATAGGCAGTAGGCAAAGTCTGCTTTATTGAGGCTAAGTCTTCACAGAAGAAATAGAAGTAGTAATGAAAGCATGATTAATAAAATATATATATTATTTTCAAGTTTGCGGCATGATGCTCAAAGGGCTTACTACATTCCGTTATGTGACCAATATTTATTGAGTCCCTGCTATGTACCAGCACTATTCTGCGAGGTAAGAAGGAAAAACCTTAACTTTCAAGCAGTTTTACATTCTAATGAATTTTCGGTCTGGTATTTAAAGGCTTTGGGAAGTAAAAAAGTGACAGATGTGGGTTCCCTTGTGATTAATATGCAAGTCTTTCTTCTTCCTCCTATCAAAAGCCCCAAGTCATTGATACTATCTTCACTTAATGCTGGAATACATAAGTTTTAAAAACTGGATGTCTATTTAGCTTAATATACATGAAAAAAGGGCAAATGACTTGTAAACTTTGAAGTTATTACCAGTGACTAGAGCTAGAATAGTCTGAAAAGGTCCCACAGAGAAAGCTGTGAAATTAAAAGTTAATATTTCACTTGAAAAAAAGTGAATAAAATGTAAATATTCCAAAGAAGAAAAGATTAAGAAAGGAAAATATGCCTTTTCAAATTTATGTTGATAAGATTTCACCCATAGAGACAAAATTATCTGAAGTTGTAAGGAGAAATTACCAAAGTTTATGTATGTATGTTGGTATTATTAAACAGAGAAATACCAATTAGCGGTGTGACTACCTGAGAATCTTAGGGGCAAAGTACTTACAGTAAATAAAATGTCTTTGTTTGAGTTGGAAAAAGGTTGCATCTCTGGGTAGATGAATCACAGAAGGATATCCCTTTCCTCAGCACTAAGTCAGGGCTCATGGAAAAGTTTCAACCCCCATGTGCTCCTTCAGGGTTTCTTGTTCAGGAAACCACCTGCAAAAACCTTTGCGGCCAGCCTGATTGCTTTCACTGGCAAAGAAAGCAAGCAGTTCATAAGAGCGTCATCAGAAACATGCCAAATTAAAGTTATCAGTAGGAAAACAGATAAATACTGGCAAATGCCCAATCATTTAACAAAGATGAAATAATTTCATAATTCTTCAGATAATGAATGTTGTGTCAGGGTGCTTGTGAATGAAGAAATAATACAAGTTGTCCACCATGCTTACAACCCATGTTCTTTCCTAGAATAAGTGGTGGATGTCAGATTCCTATATGAATAACTCATATAAGCCCTTCCGGTCCCCCCAAAACCTCTAAATGTTCCATAGTCTTTGGCCCCTAGATCAGAGTAAGCACCTACCTGTGTTGGCATAATTTTTCCTTAACATTAAAGAAAATGCATTCAGATAATAATGTGATATTCATGTAAATAGCAAAATAAATTGTTAAAAGAAAGCAAGATATACTCAATATCCTATAAATTGTCTCAGATTCACTTTTTTGTGACATCTTAGCATTGACAGAACATCCATTCTGCATCTCATAAATAATGACACCCAAAAGCTCTGGCTGGACATGAATATTTGGCTTGTAATAGGAAGCCTGGAGGTATGTATGTAGGTGTGTGTATGTGTATCAGTGTGGATTGCTTCTAATATCTGCAAGCAGAGTGAAATGATGGTCAGAGAGAAAGATTGAGAGACACTTACTTTTTTTTAACTCTGCACTGTATCTGCCTTGGTTTCCCCTGTGAAATGAGCCTGTGAATTGCCAGATTCTGCCATCTCGTTTGCAACTGGGCTTCTCTAGAAGCAGATGCTGAGATGGAGTTTGAAGCCCAGGAACGGAGTTTCATCTGCTGTAGCAAAGATTCCATTTATGTTGCAGCAATTGGAACTGAGGCCATTACTTAGTTGAGCTGTGGTAGTCTACAGTTACTGCCAGGATCTGTCCTGTTTCTATAGGGGACAGTCCATCCAGTGAAATAAACATAGATATGATAGGAACAGTCAGCAGAACTCAGATTTTAAGAATCCCACAGGGTTACTCCCACCTCCCCGCCCCAACAGGATGCAGTGTTCTTTTTGCTTTTCTATCTGGTCTTGGGTAGGAGATTTTCAGAGGCCGGCACTTGGGCTTGCTCATTATAATAACTATTATCCCACAGGCTCAAGACCCGGTATGGGGGTGCACTACCTAGCGTGCAGCCTGTATCTCAGTTATATGCCTGGAGACAGAGGGGATAGCAGTTAGGCAGGAGATTATGCATTTGGGAACTGAAGGGATTGCAACCTGGTACATGAATAGACCATGGAATCCACTGTGAGCCTGAACTTTCCTGAATTCCATTCATCACCTGCACCTCATATGCCCTCACTCTACCAGGAAGGTATTATGTTGCTTCAGCTCTCTGAATATCAAGTGCAAATTCGGATTCTCTTAACACCAATCCTTAATAGGTCTAGGTATTCCTTTTTCCCCAGTGAACTTATCTAAATAAAACACTGTAAGTTCCTTGGAGGAAAACTGGGAAAAACATTACTGGGTATAATTGCTGTGGCATTGCAGGGTCCTTTCTCTTAGAGACAGGATGTCCTCATTATAGCCAATGGATTTTATGTCTGAAAGCTGACCCAAGTTTGGATACTGGGAAAGGAATTTTGACTCTTTATTTGGGAGACCCAAAATAAACATTGTTAAATCTCCCAGTAGTCTATCCTTGATTTCTTCTGCTAGGACAAGCTAAGTAAGCTGCCTGTCTATTGCAGCTGCCCATCTATTTCACTCTAGAGAAGCTGTGTTCTGTTAGCCATCTCCATCTTTGCACATCAGCCCCTTGGCTGCCACTTTGATCCTTGTTAAATGCCAACACTGTAGTTTCAGAGTCCTGTCTCCCGCATTCTCTTGGTGATCCAAGTTCTGGTAATAGCCTGTGCTGTCACTGGTCCTCATCTAAAGAAGAGAGCCCTCACTGCATCATTGAACCAGTACATGGGCCCAGTCATCAGCAAATTCCTTACATGACCTTGGTAAATGCAATGTCCTCTTGGTCTTCCTATGAAATACAATCATCTGGAAAGTCTTATGGACATACACAACGTATCTATCTCAACATGTCCACCTCCGCAAGGATTTCATCCTTTCTTCCACTTTCCTCCATGACATTTCAACTTTTTAAATGTTGGTGATTGCTTCCTGCAGGCTCTTGGAGTTATGCTAGGAGCAGGTTTGCATGACCTGGGGTTCTTGCCAGAGTGTTACATTACGTATGTCAGGAGAGTGCTTTCAAACCAATAAACTATTTTCTACCCAAATTTATCTTGCAGCCACTTTGATCAAGCAACCTCAAATCCAAATCCATGTGTATTCCTCCAGTTCCTGCTATTACAGTCTGGCTAGTTCTCACAGACACTTTGGGATGTATAATCCCTCTGCCCCTCATCAGGCTCAGCACCTCCCCAGCTGGGTAATGCTGCAACTTAACCCTGGTTGTAGGACACAGTCAGGGGAGGACCTAGGGTGTGTCTTACAGAGGGCATAAGTTGCTTTGGGAGGGAAGAGTCCTGCATATTGTCTTCCTACAAGCTTGGGTAAGGGAGTCATAAAATCAGATGTTGAGGTATTCAATTAGGATGGATGACATGGACCTGGGAAGGATTGCATCTACGTATAGCAGGAGCAAATTTACAGGAGGAAAAGGCCACCACCATTGCGCACAAAATAGCCCTAATGACGAACACCCTCCCCTCTCCTCCAGATGTTTCAGTTGCTGCAATCTTTGACAGTTATGAGTTGACGTTGAGGGAGGTATTTCTTTCTGCAGTGTCAAGAGTTCATCAGCAACGCAAAGTCCAGATTAATAAACCTGAGATATCAAAAAAGTATATAGGTAGATAAATAACCATTTGTGATATTCAGGAGCACAGCAGCCAGATATTTCCCTATAGGATCAGGCAGTTAGTGACATTTCCAACAGCTCATCAAATTCATGGTGGTGGCAATAGCCCATGAACAGAGGTACCAGTGAATTCAGTGATGCAGGAGTTATACAGGGCACCATATGGAGCACAAAGAAGTTACATACCTACCTCCCCTCCCCTCATATTTGAGCTACAAGATTACAGGTACTCATACCCTATCAGCAGGGAGCACTATTTCCCATAGACTACAACTTGGGTAGTCTGTCTAGTATTGCGGACAATGGTAACACCCTTGTATAGACCATCCTTCACTGAATTGAACAAATTACTTCCTTCACTGTGGAGGCAAACTAACCAAATCTCTAAGGTTTCTTTGGGCTGCTAGGCAAAATAATTCCAAAGGGCTCTACACCTTTTTCACTGAAGGTGCAAGCCTCAATAACTTTGTGTGTCCCCAGACATCCATCAACATTTGGGATCTCTGCAGAGATGACAATAGTCATTGGACACACCTCAGCACGATGACCTCCTGACAATTTTTGGTTCCACTGTAGGAAGACCATGAGTAGTAACTAGGGAAATGCTTCCCTAGATTTCTTTGAGCTCCTTGGTTAGATTTTTTAATTTGGCTCAGTTGCTGAGTTCAGCCAAGGTGTCAGAGGCTGAAGAGAAGGACCAATAACCCCCTTAGAAAGGAAAAATTTCTGCAAACACTTCTAGCATTCCCTAATAGATCCATTGACATGGCTGTCAAAGTGGGACTTCGCTCTTCCAGAATGACATGTTGTGCAGTTGAACACCCTGCTCATTGTGCCAGTTTTGTCATGCAATCAGGTATAATGGTGGTCAGTTAGGACAGTGAGCCAAACTGAAAGTAAAAATCAAGACTTTATTCACTCACTGCAACTGTACGTTTAAGAGGCATGAAGGAAGTTATTGGCTCCCCAGTGCTGAGTTTCTCCCCAGAGAATGGCCCTGGGAGAGTATCAGGGGAATACAGAGCAGGCAGAAGGAATCATCTCATTGGCAAGGAGCTCCAAACAAAAGACTACTACTTCTTCATGGACCTGTAGACCAGGGGCAGGGAGAGGAGAAGAGCTAGGAGTAGACAGGTACTCAGTCCAAGTAGAGAAAAATGTCTCAGCAAAGGCCCCCTTGTAAGAAGTCTTGCTAGAGGCTCCTTGGCTCAAATGTGGATATATGTATATATATGAACTTGGCTGACTCAGAATGCATGAGTCCTTGACCTCAACTCCCTCCAGAAAACTGCAATGCACTGGCTGTGCACCAGGTCTGTAATGGGATGGACAGTTTTCTCCAAGAGCCCTACCAGGCAAAGGTTTATAACTACCTTGCATAGGCCTGAAAAAAATCACATAAAGGATTTTTTTCCCATTTACCAAGTACAGATTTAACATCCACCATACAGGGCAATAATAATGTAATGAAAGTTAAAGTTAAAACACAATGTCAATTCCTTTTCCAGGAGCTAGAACTGGACTCCTCAAGGTATGTGGACCCTTAATTAGAGAGGACAGATGTTGTTTGCAGGATCAGAAGATTCAGAGGATTCTAAGTATCAAAATATTTGAAAGTATTCTCACAGAAATTCTGTACCATGTTTCAGGGTTCTAGATTTTTCCCAAGAGGTCATTCTTTTTGGCATAAGAAGCCTTCTTTGGTTAAGAACTTAACTGTCTTTTAAGTTCATCATTCTCCTAAGTTCTAGATTCTTGGTTCTCTCTACTCCATTGCTAATGAAGACGAAAACTTCATTGTATGCAACGAAAGAGACCTTCTTGTTCTCAACAGCATGTTACTGAAGCTCAGCTCTTATGATCTTCCTGTAACATCAATAACATAATAGCCATCAAAATCATTATCCTTCTAGCTACTTTTTCCTCCATACCTCTCAGAAGCCTAATACACCACACCCACAGTGGCATTTCCTTCCCCTGTACCATGACAGTTCACCAGTGATGAGGGCTGGGGTGTCATCTTGTGCTGGGGATGTCTATGCTCTACCTACTACCAGTGATGGATGGGCTCTTCACTGTCAAAAGACAGTAATTTTTCCAACTGCAAAACCCCTACTGATTGCCTGCCTGGTCCACTGCTGATATCAGCTGGCACAAAATGGGTTCTCAAGAAGCAGATGCTGAGACGGAGTTTGGGGTGCCAGATGTTTGCTAGAGATCAACACCTGTGAAAGGAAGAGGAAGGAAGCAACATTTGGCAGAGGAAGCATTTGAACTGCGATGTCCCTGTGTGAGCTGCTCAGGGCTGAAGGCTGTCTCCCTACACCTGGACAGCAGGCGCTCTGGGTAGGACATCAGTGTCTTCTCCCTGTAGTTTATTTTAATACATTGAAAAGAGGTCCAACAGATACAGACAATGTCAGTCATTCACAGTAAGCACCTTAGTCATTGACCAGAGGCAACATGGTGTCAGACATGGAATCAGACAGTCCGGGGTTCATATCTCAGCAGTGCCTTTGCACAAGCTATGTGACGTTGAGCAAGTCACCCAACCTCCTTATGATTCCATTTCCTTATCTACAAAATATAGATTAAAAAGCCACCATAAAGAGGAGTAATGGTGTCGTAAAAATTAAAGATAAAACACACTGTTTATTCCTTTTGTTACTTTTCATATATTCACTTTTCTCAAGGACCTTTTTTGTTTGTTTTTGGTACAGATTGTTTTCAATTATATTATTACATATTAATTAAGATTATTGCATGGAAGCATTTTATAAACTCTAAATTTCATAAAAATATAGGCTATTTTTGTTTCATTTTGTGAAGCTACGTGGTAGGAAGAGCACAAAATTTCTGGCTTCACACCCCAGCTGTGAAACATGCTAACTGTGGAGTCAAAACATGAGGCTCAGTTTACGTAGAAGCACTGTCCATATTTCCAAATGTAAGGTAAATCTCTGGTCTGCCTGGCTCACAGTGAAGTTATAGGGAATAAATAAGTTCATGTAAATGAGAATGCTCAATACATTTTAAAGTACTGAACAAATAGAAATTATCATGTTAACATAATTCTGATAGCCCCTGAGTTCCTCCATATTCCAGCCCATTCAGTACACAGCAATTAAATAAGTTTTCTAAAAGCAGAATTCAAATTATATCATTTTCTTATTCAAAATGCATCAGTAGGACCCCTTCTTAGCCTGGCATTTAGAAGCCTCCGACTTTTAAAGGTTTATCGTCATTATTCACGAACACAAATGATAAATGCTCCTGAAAAACACTACACAGCTTATTTTTTTTAATAATCTAATTAGAAAAGTGACACATACACACATACACATACTTTTTGTAATAAAGGAACCAACACAATACAAAACCAACGACCCATGTTAATGACCTTTCTGTCCCGCTAATGTTCCTCAGAGGAAGATGTGTAAGCACATATACAAACACAGAGGGCCTTCTCCTAATTGCTTGCCCTTTTTGCCCTATTCCAATATAAATTCCTTATATGATACTAATGGGAGCTTTCATTTTTTTACATAGTAAGGTGTCAATGAGAGTTCTGATATGCAAAGAGCTGGGTAGTCATTAATTCAGCCCTCTCAGCAAAATGTACAGTGAAGTAACAAAAATTAGTGACTTTTCTTGCACCCATCAGAGAATAGAGGTTTTAGGGGACACTGTCACTCCAAAATCTGGAGAGACAGGCACATCCAGAGAGATCTGCTTACCTGGAACAATAGTTGCTGAAGCCATTAAGTATTAGAGACATTTAAATAGTAATTTTGATGAAATGCTGGAGGCTGAGTGGACTAGCTTGAGAATGAGAAACTAAATTCTAGGGCCTCAGACTTAGAGGTGCCCATAATAATTGCCTGATGTCTTTGTGGAAACTCATCAGGTTCTCAGAGTTCTGAGAAAGATCCCCTCAGATGCTTGGGTCTGCATTTTAAAAAGAGGAACAACAAAAAAGGAATAAATAAAGATAAAATAAATATTTTATGTTTCCTATTTGTAATGATCCAAAGGATAACTGGTTAAGCAATGGATGTTGAAATATCTTGAGCAATTAGAGCAGATGGATGAGTGAAATGAATGACAACAGTATCACAAAAAAATGAGAGGGAAGAATTTCGGATACTCTAAGTTACCTGAAATACATATGAAACAAAATAGTGTTATTTAAAGACAGATCAGATTTATTAGAAATGTATATTGTGAACTCCGAGACAACCACTAAATTTTTTAAAAAGAAGCATATATGATACACCAAAGAATGAGATTTAAAATAAACAATCATATGAAATGCTCGATTAAAAACAGAGAAGTCAGAAAAAGGGGAGGAAGGAAGAAACAAAGAGCCTATTCAATAAATAGAAATGTTACAAAGATGGTTCCTACTAGTCCAACCACAGAAATAATCTATTTTATATGTTAGTGATTGAAACACATCAATTACAAGACAAAGACTATTAAAGTAGGAAAAATAAGACCCAACTATATGTTATGAACAAGAAACCCATTTTAAATATAAAGACTTTGGCTAAAAGTAAAAAGATGGGAAAAGATATACCATGGTAACACTAACCAAAAGGAAGCTGGAGTAGCTATATTAATTTCAGATAAAGAAGACTTCAGAACAAGGAATATTGTCATAGATAAAGAGGTCGTTCTCCAAGAAGATATTATCTCAAACATACATTGAAATACATGAGGCAAAATCAGATTGATCTGAAATGAGAAACAGACATATCCAGTGTTATAGTTGGAGCGTCTTCAACACATACCCCTCTTTCACTAACTGATAGATTAAGAAGGCAGAAAATAAATGAAGATGTGAACATGAACACACAGTCACGATCACCTTGATCTAAAGGACATTTGTACAATACCCCATCCCACAACAGCAGAATGTAAATTCATCTCAAGTTCTCAGGCAGCATTCAATCAAGACAGACCCAATTCTGGGCTATAGTGTAATACATCTTAACAAAGTTCAAAAACAGAAATCACATATATTATGTTCTTATGTTCTTAATTTTAAAGAAATTAAACTAGAAATCAATAACAGAAAGATATATGAAGAATCCCCAAATATTTGGGAAAAAAAACAAACGAACAGAAAACTTCTAAATAACCAAATGATCTTAGATTGGCCTGCCAGCACCCATCTCCCCTACTTTGGATTCAGGAACCTGAACCTGAATACTTTCGACAGTCTAAGGACAGCGGAGTCCATCACCCTCTCTTGGAGTGGCATTCTCCCACCTCTCAGGACTGACTGACCCATGGTAACTACTCTTCACATGGAAACTTCTCCACCTTGGCCTTCAAAGTGCTGGTTTGAATATTTGCTACTACCACCAAGATCTGTACCTACGGGCCTCCCCACCCGGGTTCATGCATGACATAGGCTTCAAGGTTCACCCCAATAGCATTTCTGCTTATATGGCGTAGTGTCTGGGTGCTGGGAATTAGGAAAGGCCCTTCCTAAACCCATCCTTCTCACTTGTCACCAACTACCAGCGATGGCTGGGTATGGGCAGAATGCTTCAGGGCCATTGATTTTCATTACTACCTGATTTGGCATATGAGTTGTTAAACACTCCAAAGAAAATTCCGACTTCCACGGCTGTCATCCCGCTCATGTCATTGTTTTCTTTACCAAAAATATTCATCATATGATAGTCTTCTCTAGATTTGTCATATTGCCACATTTTGAGAAAATACCACCAAATGAATATGGTGAAATTCTATCTTTGGATAATTTGTTCAACTATTTCTTTACTGAGGATGATATAATTTTGCTTCAATCTTTTGTCCTCAAGAGCAACAATTCCAGAACAATCCTTGAAAATTCGATCTTTTACATCACGTTTTTATTTTTATAGGGTAGATTCCTAGGAATAGGGTTGCTTGGTAGAAGGAAATGAATTTTTTAAGTAAATGGTACCAAATTGTTTTCCAATAAAGCAATAAAATGAGAAAAAATTTTCACCGATGATAAATGATAGAATTTCTCCACATGCTCTTGCTAGAAATTGATTGTAGATATATTTTAATTCTGACAGCTTGGTAGAATGAACCATTTTTGCTTTGCTATATTCATTTTTGCTTTGCTATATTCATTTCTCTAACTAGTGAGTTTGAGCATCTTTTCCAGTGTTTGTTAGCCATGCGGAATGACTTGTTTGTTAGTTGCGTATTTTTATCCTTTGCCCATTGTTTTCTATTAAAAAAAATTTCTTTTAATGGAATGTACTTCAGGATTCTCTGGATTCCCTTTTTGTCTGATTTGTTTTCTCTTTCCAAACCAATATCACATTCATTTATTGCTGTACCTTTATAACTTGTTCTGATATTTCCCCTTCATTTTCATAATTTTCTTGAATTCTTTTATATTTATTATTACATATAAACTTTAAAAATGTTATCCAACTTTTTCAATAATCACATTAGGATTCAAACTGTAGTTACATTAAATTTCTAACAACTCTCAGAGAACTGTCATTTTCATGATGTTAAATGGCTCCTGGATTTCTTTTTCAAGTACACTTTCAGCATTTTAATGATATCAATTTATAAATTTTCCTCTAATTTGTTGAGGAAATGAATTATACTAACAGATCAATCAATATGAAACAACTTCAGCACTTCTAGAATAAATTGTATCGGGGCCTGGTATAATCCTTTGAAACAATAATGATGGCTGTATTTGGCCATTTTTGTTTTTAGAAAATTTGTCTTATAATAATAAATGAGGTGTTACTATCTTTGTAGATTTTAATATTAATGATAGCTTCATAAAATTAATTGAGGGGTTGTACATTTCCTATGAACTAAGTTAATTTAGAGAGCATTGAAATCATCTTTTATTTATAGGTTATATAGCTTCCATTTTTGATAGTTCTTTAATCACCATTTCAATCTTTTTTTTTTGACAATTGGCCTATTACGTTGTCTACTTCTCTTGGATTGATTGTGTTAATTTATACTTTGCTAGGGCAAAATCCATTTCCTATAAGTTTTCAAATTTTCTGTGATTTCATATATTCTCTGGTGGTTTTTGTACGACTTCTATATGTATTACTCTTATATTCTGAGAATATATTGAAACATTATTGTTAATAAATATAAACCTCTGTGATCTGCTTGCAAACTGGAAAAGGGAGACAAACTTGTTCAAGTGTGTGATTTCATGTCTTCTGAGCAGAAATTTTTAGAGAACTCAAAGAGTAATATTTGGACTCCATTGCTAATCTTTTCTTGGAAACAATAATTATATTTGGGATCTGGTAGACAAACTTCATAAATAGTCGTGGAAGGGGAAGGAAGAATGGAAAGAAGACAGAATAGAAGGAAGAAAGGAAGAGAGGGAGGAGGGGAGACAGGGAGCAATTGTGGTAGACCAGATGCACAAGTTATTTTACTATTTTCCAGTGTGGTGTTTAAAATTATAAGAAACTACTAAGAATAAGAAGACATAAAGATCACTTGATTCAACCTTCTCCTTTTATAACTAAAACACAGAAATTCAGAATCGTTAATATTTTGCCCAGCAACACATAGCTAGGGACATACCCAAGTCTCTAATGCAAGTTTAGTGTCTTTTCATTTCCCTAAACCTTCTGCAAATCAAGATTGAACCCTACTGACAAAATAGTCTCCACTAACATCCATGTAATTCTCTTAGTTTGGAACTGAAATTTCTTTAAAAAATAAAAATGCCCCATGTACACACTACTGTGCTTATATCAGGATTAGACTCTGAAATTCAATGACTCTAAGGTTGAAGATGGCAATCCATGCCCTTATTCCCTTGCAACATGTTCCATGATCACAATACATGCCTTGCACTCCAAAAATAGTGCGCATCCCTAGTAAACTGCCTCTGGTGAAACACCTGTGTTCTTGAAATGAAAATTCCCATAAGATTCCACTTAAAAAAGAGAACATACCAACTCTTACGTAGCTCTCCCTTCCTGGAAGAAAAATGTAAGTAAACCTTCATTTAAAATGCTTACCAAATGTAAGTGAGCAATAAATTAGGTGCTTAGGCCCCCAAACTACCTAAATAGTTTATTTGTATTAGCAAAGTAGAAAGTGAGACACATGGTAGAGTGTCAGGGAGTTATAATAGACAATGAAGTAACATATGTTTTGAATCAGTTCCTCTTGCTGGTTTCAGTAAAGCAGAAACAAGGCTCTTATTAAATCATCTGAGCCACAGTTGTTTTAGAGCAGCATTTCTCAGACTGTGTCACCACTGCAATACCAGTAAATACCAGTAAAAAGAGAATTCTCAGACAGAGCACAGAGGGTTATTAGAGCAGTGAAACCATTCTGTGTAATACTGTAATGATGGGTACATGTCATTATACATTTGTCCACATGTATAGAATGTACACCACCTAATGTGAACTTTGGACTTTGGGTGATTATGATTTGCCAATGTAGATTCATTAATTGGAACAAATCTACCACTCTAGGAGGATGTTGACAGTGGAGAACCTGAGTATGGGGTCAGAGGGCGGGGGGCCACTGGCAGTAGGCAGGAATGCTCTATACTTTCTGCTTATTTTTGCTGCAAATCTCTAACTGCTCTAAAAAATAAAATCTATTGAAAAAAAGAATTAAATTCTCTCTCCCCCTCCCACCCTCCCTCCCTTCCTCCCTGCCTTCTTCTCTCTTTCTCTCTCTCTCTCTCTCTCTCTCTCACCTGCATGCACACACACACATACACACATGGAGAAGGACATGATCAAATAAACTTAGAAATCTCTGTATCCTCATCTGCCTTTTAAAGAGTCCTGAGTTTGGCACACGCTGAACTCACTATGAAGGAGTTAATCTTTGCTTTTTAAACCCAGTTCTCATAGACTAGCCCCAAAATGAACTGTGACTTACTTAAGCCTTAAACACTATGTCCTCCCACCTTTCAAATCCCCAAGGGAGCAGGGGAAAGGATGATTAGAAACTTTATCTCAGTACAGTGCCCTACAGGAGTGAACACGTGAGCAAGAGAGATGATCTGGGAGCCCTTGCAACACGGTGAGCCTTCTCTACATTTTTCCTGGCTGTCGTATGATTTTTAAGAGTAGAAGCCTTATACTGTTTATAAAATCAAGAGAATTAAGGCAGCTGGAGTATTTTATTCTCTTCAGGATTCCTATCTCCTTGACCCTGGTTTCATTACTTTAACATTCATTTGAATTTTTTTTAAATGTACTTATAGTGACCACTCCCCCAAATTGTGTAAAATGTTCAGAAAATGGTTTTTTTGCATAAAAATTTATGAAAAAATAAAACAGGGCTGCAGAGAACAGGTTTAATGATTCTAATAAAATAACTTGGACTTTGTTCCTTTATATGTTGTACAAATTGGGAGGTAGAAGTGGAAGATATTAATGTTCTGTTCGGAAAAAAGGAGAACGTACTTGCCCCAGTGTTTTGTAGCTTCCACAAAATGCCTTAGCTGACCTACAAGTTCAAGGAAGTCTGACAGTCAAAATAATTTCCCAGATTTCCTGAATTGTTCTGACCTCAGAATACTTTTTGAGCAATATCTGTTTTTATGAGACACCACTCTCCTAGGAAATGTTTGGGAAATGCTGCTCTATAGGCTTAGCTTGCTTTGACCATAAATAAGCTGATTCATGACATTAATTCACATATGACTATATGAATAATTTTTTCATATTTTTAGGAATTTCACCCAAATATAGGATTTTAGTTAGAAAAACCTTAGAGATTTCCTTGTTCAATGATGTTTTCCATGTAGGACCAGAATGGTTTCACAGTGTACTCAAAGCCACACAGGAAAACAATGACTCTCTCACAATTAGATCCCAGATCACAAATATTTTCTCTTTGAAACCCTCTCCTCAGTTTGGCATGCAAGCTTCTTACAGACTGAACTGTGGCCCTCCAAAATTCATATATCGAAGTCCTAACCCGTAGTACTTCAGAATGTGACTGTGTTTGGAGAAAAGGCCTGTAAAGAGGTGATTCACTAAAATGAGGCTGTTGAGGTTGCCCTAATACAATAGGACTGGTATCTTTATAAGAAGAAGAAATGCAAGTGAAGACAGGCACCAGGGATGCATGCACACAGAGGAAAGATCATGTGGCAAATGGCCATCTGCAAGCCAAGGAAAATGGCTGTAGAAGAAACAGAATCTGCTGACACCTTGTTCTTGGATTTCTAACTTTCAGAACTGTGAGAAATACATCTCTGTGAAGTCACCCAATGTGTTAGTTTGTTACAGCAGCACTCACGAACTAATACAAACTAAAACTGCCTCTGTCTGAGCCCTTTACTTTTTCAACCTTGTTTTCCTCTTCAATCCCAGTAGAAACTGTACATTTCAACTATAGAACATGCCTGGAACATCCCTGCCTCTTTCTTTCCCCACAGTTGTTTCTTGGGCTAGAATGTCATTTATTTCTTCCCTTGTATGTCATCTGATTCTACACAGTGAAGCCACCCTTCTCAAATTCCATCCCTGGCCAGCCCAGCTCATGGCGTTCATTCCTTTTGCTAAACTCTTCAAACAACAACATACATCTTAGATCATTCTTTTCATATAATTACTATTTGTCATTTTTACATGATTAGGTGTTTTGTCTTCCAAACCAATTCCTCAAACACTGTTTCTTTGGTGTCTCCACTGTGGCTAGTCTTTGAACACAATCTATTGATTTTTCTCAATTTTCAAAAAAGTTAGCCAGACAATATTTTTCCTAAGATATGTATAGAAACACCACTTTAATCCTAGTAAAATTCAACAAAACTAGTGGCCATAGGAATGTGTAACAATGATACCACAGAGGCAATATCAAGAAAGTGGGCACATTTAGTCTGCTTTCCTGATATAATGACAAATTACTGGCATTACTATGTGGGCATACATGAAATCATTGAACATTATATCCAAGACCAAATGGTCAGAACAAAACACCAGTTTAAAAGAGATATTCCCCAGTCACCTTTCTTTGTATTTCTTTATTCTTGACTTCTAATTCCTTCAGTAAACTCAATCCACAATAATAGTACTTTTTGCAATTCTATGAGTCTTCTCTGTAATGATGCTTGGTATTAAAATATCAATCTAAATTGCAGAGTATGTCTGAAGATTTAAAATAGGCCATAAGCTGCTGGGAAGTATTTGTGTCAAGATCATTCAACTTGAGTAGTTCCAAGATTTGGACTCTTGGTAATTATCAGGTTTGGGGAAGAAAAGAGAAGATAAAAAGTGACTTCAGAGAAAATGAGCTTCAACTACTTTAGTTGAGCTACTCCCACTCATTTATGATGAATCAGAAATCATTTGATCTATAACTTATCAAATCAAATACCAGCAGACTTAAGGACAGAGTTTCTAACCAATTGTCTTCAAAAATTACATCTGTATATGTCCAGAAGCTGTCAGTATTTAACTACACATCCATACACTTCTTCCCTCTTAAAAGCAAAATCTTATGTTTATTTTGTAAAGATAAGAAGACCATAACTTAAATTTTCTGATCTCTTCTGACAAAATAGCACTCATTTCAAGAAAGCAATCATTTACTTTTTCAAGAGGCCTCTAGAAAGCATTAGAACAAAGAGGCCATGTTTGGAAGATTCAGAGGAAGCAAGCATCTCTTTCTCATCACCTTGGTTCTCTAATTCCCTTGGATATTTTAACAAAGTGCCCATGATCCTTAGTTATTTCAGTTTTGTCAAATGCAACTCTCAGAAGAAAATTGTACTATGACAACACTCCCCTCCAAACCACCTGAAAACTTTCCATATGAGAAGATCTGATTTTAGGATAAGATGCTTCTTAAATGAGTGTAGAGTTCACTCTCTGATTTGCTCTGAATATTAGGTAAATTCACTCAGTATCAACTTCTCCCCTCCAACTCCAAACTCCCTATATATATATAAGCCACCAAAATAATTGGGTATAAAAATATTTAGGTTGAAGGAGCCCCAAGTAATTGAACTGTAAATGTGCCATTGTTCTATGTTGATATTCTAGCCAGAAAATAAAGGGCAGGAAAAGACAAGCCCTGAGGATTATGTGTGGTGATCTGATGGGAGGGTGAAATCCTGATGCTTTTTGTCACACTGGCCTGCCTTTTACTTTGGAACATTTATTTCCTTGGAGAGTGGCCATTGTAATAAAGATCATATACCTCCAAGGTTCCAATATGGTGACACTCCAAATAGATGCTAGGGGACAAATAAAATATTGGAATTTAAAGGTGACTTGCCAAGCAGGACTTTTAATTGGATATTCTCTATGACTATGCTGAATGTCAGCAATAACTGTATGAGGATGGAAGGGGAGGCCATAAGCAACTAAAATCTGACCTTTTAAAACTTTTCTTTAGATTCCCAAAGTCCTTCAACTAGGAGATGATACTCTGGAATGCAAATCTCTAGAACACTTCCCAAGACTCAAATGGAGGGACAATCCCATAACATCTAAGGCAAGAGAATTTCCCTTCCACAATTTTTTTTCCTCTATCCTAAAAATTTTCACAGTTTATTATGCACCTGTCATTGTAGACAGTGCAAAGTTGGGTATTTGATACCAATGCAGGAACAAAACACAGGCAGTAACATCAGAGGGCTATAGTATGGCTGATACACCTTATGAAATAGTTACACACTGAATGGGATCTTATACATAATTCTTTGAGTGTAGTATGTAAAACTACCACTCTATCCACTTTTCTGGCAGGCATACTCTCTCTTCTAAACATCATTTAAACTTAAATATTAGTGAAAAGTACCTCCTACCTCCTAAGAACATTCTATGAAAGAAAAGTCATCAAATGCCCTCTGAAGTAATTTTTGTAACTTCAAAATTGTGTTTAAAATTCAAGCTCAGGCACTCCATGTCATTTGGTATCTTTCATTATGTCTAAGCTACTACAGACAGCTAAACAAGTGACAGCTAAAAGCTTTATTCTTCGTGTGCTTTTAATTTAGTTCCCACCACAATCCTGTAGGAAGAACTACCAATAGCTTCCCACCAAAACAAGATGTAACAGCTACTAATTACTGCATACAGAACTAAAATATAGGACTTGGTGACTCTAAAGTTACAGAGCTGTAGAATATATGAGAGCACAGGATACAGGAATACAGGGAGGTTGCTGGTAGAAGCAGTGACACTGAGCTGAGACAGCTGCCAAGAAGTGAGACAGCAGAAGTATGACACAATGCAGCAACGTAGGATCACTTAGGGACAAACAAAACAATGACTCTGAGTCATGAAGAAATATTATATCCTATGCTGCATGCTCTCTTTAATAATCCAAAGGAATGCATAATCCATTTTAGGTCTGTTTCTATGAGAAATAAAATACAACCCACCATTTAAATGGATAAGCCTCAGTTATTCTGAAATGAAGCTGGTCCTACACAAAATAATAAAATGAGCAAAACTTGTAAGTAAATACCCCTTGTTCTTCCCCTAAGTCTATCACAATCAGTTTCTAGCAAAGGATGTTATTAGCCACCTAAAACGCAAGAATCACAGTTATTATCAAATTCTTTTCCCTAAAATATTCACATTTTCAATCTTAGTGTCAGGAATGAAATAGGAAAAATCTTTCCTATTAAAAAAATTTCAGCCATCAAAGATTATTAAATCAGGATGTGGAAATTTGGGGCATAGTAGTAGTCATTATCAGAGTTCCTAAAATTATAGTACATAGGCATCTATTCTAATTGGGAATATATTTCATCTGTATTTTTTGAATGCCTCATTTCTTAGAACTGTCTTCTCAGTGAGATGACTCTGTGTTTATGTATAGTCCCCAAGTATCTCTAGGACAGAAAACCAAGACGTGTACAGCTAGACTATGAATGAGCAATCAAAATCTTTTGTGCCATGACCCACTTGTTATTCTGTTAAAAAATAGAGCTACAGTGATTGAAAGTCGAGAAAAACATTTTTTTGCCTGACTGCCAAGCATACCATTTGATTCAGTCCACATTGTTAGAGTATTTTGTCGAGTCCTAATTAGTCATTTTATTTCGTTTTCCTTTCTCTTCCCCAGAGATGATAATCCGAGTAGCACTTGCAATTCCCCTGTAGAGCGCTCAGGTTTCCCACATACCTGGTGATGGTCATGTTCACAAAGCTGAAACTCTTAGCGTCACTGATTTTATGGCGTTAATGCTTAATGAACCCCTTTAGAATGTGACTAAAGAGTACATAAGGTACCTCCACTTGAGCTTTGAAAAGATGAGCTTCCGGAAAGATGAAAGAGATGGTTTTCCATCTCCTTGGTTCCAGTGAACTGTAGCTCAGTAAATGATGCAGTTCAGTTCCTAATATGGAAGGCCCTTATGGTTCAAAAGGAAAGCACCGTTAACAATCACATCAAATTATTTGGATGAAACACCCTGTTAAGCAGAAAATGTTCTGAGCCGTTCTTGAAAACATATCTTAGTTGTACACAAAGGAGTTCTTTTTATTGCTGCAGCTCATAGGTTAATGAAAATTCTCCTATGGGATCGTAGTAGAGCTATCAGTAAGCTAAAAATATTTGGAGTTTAGAAATAACCAAATCTTCAATCTTGTCAGGTTGTTAAAATCAGCTAAGGCTAGGTATGGACAAAAACTCTCACTACTTGATAAATTCTCAGTGACATATATGAAATTTGTTGATTATCTCAGTCAGTACCTCCGCTAGGTAATGACACAATTGTTACTATCATGTAGCAGCAGTACTCTCATACATTACTAAAAATAGTAAAAAATAAAATTAAAATGTCACTGTTTAATCAATATTTAAATATCACTTAACAATATTCAACCATCTTGTATTATGAAACTAATATGTTCCTGACACTGAGGCACAGAGTACAAGAGATCATGGATAAAAGGCATTTGTTCTTGACCTCCACAGGCTCAAAATCTAGTAAAAGAGTTAGATGAAAACTAAGAATCACAACTGTGTTTAAGAGCTGTAACTGACACACATACTGCTCTGAATATAAGAAAGATACAGCTACTACCAGTGGCTCAAGGAAAGGCTTCACAGGAGAGGTGACATCTGAACTGCTGATGGAAGGATGAGTTGAAGCTTATCAGAGAAGGTAGAGAAAGGTATTTCAGTAGAAAGAACAGTATGCACCAAATTAGGGAGTTGTGAGGGACATAGTGTGTTCAGGGTAAACCAGTATCTAGCAAAATGCCTAGCACGTAGTAAGTGTTCAATAAATATCTCTGTAATGAATGAATAAAAAGTAAAAGTGAGCAATTACACTTGGCTGGAACAGGAACAGTATATATGAATAACAGAAAAAGAGTTTGGAGTAAAAGATAAATGTAGGCAAGTTCTCATGATCAATTGCCCTGAAGCATTGTTCTTACCATACAGTACTATCAGAACTATTTTACCGAAATGAACCAAAGACACTTTTTCCAGCTATCTATTTCTGCATTTAAAAAGTCTTGAACTTAATGGCTTAAAACACCAAAAGCATTTAATTGAATCACAAATAAGCAATTTGGAAAGAAAGAGCTAGTCACTTCACTCAGCATTAGCCGAGGCCTGTAAGCATGCAAAGGCTTGTACGCTCACACATCTTCCAGGTGTTACTGGCTATCAGCTAGACCTTCAGGGGGGCTCTCAGCTGAAACATATACACATGACCCCCCATTTAACCTGAGTTTCTCACAGCATGGTGGTTGGGTACCAATGGTGGGTACCCCAAGAGAGAGGCAGGCAGGAACTATATAATTTTTAGATCTAGCCTTTGAAGTTACATAGTATCTTACCTGTTCTACTCTTTTGTTCAAAGCAGATCTAATCCCTCCCAAGCTAAAAGGGAGATAAAAACCCCTAGTTTTGATGGTAGTATAGCAAGGATTATAAGAGCATATTATCAGAGCATATCACAACCAGAAATATTATAGTGAACATTTTTGGAAAATGCAATCTACCACAAATGGATTATTCCCCATCCACATAATAAAAATGACACCCACAAAATATGAGTGTAGTATGAGTCTAAATTTTTTTAATGGATTCAACAGAAGAGGCCACAAAATTCATCCTGTTTGGTTAGCTCAGGACTTATCAATTTCCTTACTATATTATAATTGTCAATTTACTAATCTGATATTTTAAGCTTCATTAGAGCAGGAAATGAGTCTATGTAGTTGAATCATTGTATCTCTAGCATGTGGTGAGATCCTGACATTTTATAGATGTTTAATATTAACTAAATAAATGACTGTACAAGTACATATGAACTTAATATAATAAATCACTACCTCCTATATAACTGACCTCTGTAGTAGTCTTTTCACATGAATGCTTTTTAGAAGCTTGTACCAATTTTGAAATCCATGTGTGGGCCCTTGTTATTATCTGTCTCTTTGATTATAGCCATTCTAGTGAGTGTGAAATGATATCCCATTGTGGTTTTTTACATAAATTTCACAATGACTAGTGATGCTGAGTATCTTTTCATAGGCTCATGGTCATTTGTATATAAATAGTATAATAAAGCAGGGTCATTGGGAAAGAGGAGTGAGGTGGGGTCAGTGTTACTATTTTAAAAACCAATCAGGGATGATCTCGGCAAGAAGGAAGTATTTGGGAATAAATCTAAAAGAAATGAGGAAAACCATTCCAGGTAGAGGAAACAAGTCCAAATGCCTGGGAATAAATGCAGGTTTCGTATGTTCTAGGTAAAAAAGTAAGACACTGTAGATGGAGCAAAGTAGAAAAGAGTGAAGTGACAAAAGACAAAATCAGAGAGGTAACAAGAACGGGTTGGCAGGAGTACAGATCTTGCAGCGCTTTAAAAGTTATTATAAAGGTTAGGCTTCAGTAAACTGATTTGTACTAGTTCAACCCAAAGAAACTGTCATAAAAAATAAATCCCAAATGATAATTTGTTAATTTATACTAAGAGTTAACTGACAAGATGATTCCTATCTGTAGATTAATATATTCACTCTCTATACAAACTGGGAAGGCAGTTATAGATAGGGAACAATTAAGAGACTTGAACTTCAGCTACCTAATCATTCCTGGATACTCATATTTGTGTGGGAAATGTGCTGGCAACCTCCAAGATACACAATTTTCCAAGCACAGTCTCAGCATCTATAACAGCAAAGTGGTTCCTCTGGCCTGGATGGTGGATGGATAGACAAAATGCTAGGGCCTCATCTGGAGAAGGACCCAAATGTGGTCCAGTCTCTAGGTGGTAGTTCTCCCAATGTGATAGGTGAAAAGAGATATTGCGTTATTATTTTCATTTGCATTTTCCTATTAGTGAGTCTGAGAATCTTTTCATACAGTTACTGGTCATTTAATTTGCTCTTCTGTGGTTATTGTGTTTTAATCAACAGTGTTTTTACATTATCAAATGTAAGAGCTGATGATAAGTAATAATGCTTTATTGTTTATGTTCACTGAAGTTTTCTTCTAACCAATCAAGTACTTGACTTCACTATTAAAATTCTTTTCAATTTTCCTCTAATCAAATCTAAATATGTACATTTCCCCCTTGGGTTCTGGATATACTGTCTTATTTTAAGAGCCTTCAAACTCAAAGATGATATAAATATTATACCAACATTTTTCCTAAGATTATTGTCACTTTCCTGTACTTTACTTACTAATAATTGTATTTTTTTGTTGTTAATTTGTCTTTGTGTATGTGTACATGTGTTCGTGTATGAGGATAGGGGAGATATCCAACTCTCTTTTCTTCCAGGAAGATAGACAATTTTAACAACACTATCTGTAAAATAAACCATCATTTCACAGTGAACAGAAAGAGTATCTTTACCTTACACACACATGCACACACACTTACACACACATGCTGCAGCCTATTACTAAAATTTCCTTTCTGTTGTATTAATTTATTCACATATTCCTAAACCAATATTATACTGTTGAATATTTTTCTTTCAGATTGTAGATAACTTCAATCCAATTCCAAGGAAAACATCTTAGGGCAACTATGGGTAAAATTGCAATATTTCCAGAATCTCTCACCTGGCTTTAGTGCATCTCCATATTAATACATGTTTCCAAGGGTGGAGAGAAATAGGCCATCTCCATATCAATAGGTACTAACAAGGGCCACCAGGGCATATCTGGACCTGAGAAGCTGGGTGGGGTCCCTTCTTCTGCAGCTAGGATGCAAGAGACGTGGGAAAGAAGAAGTGGACAACTGCTTGTAAGAAATAAACCAGTTTCTCCCACTTTATTTCTCCCTTTGACTGATTTCGGTTTCAAAGGCATTTTGCCCCAGGATTTTCCCCCCCAGAGTTACAGCTTCTAATTAAAATCTCTTGTAATTCATATATAACTGCAAAAGAACTGTCACTTTTATGATACTAAGTGTTCCTGTTAGGAACATGGTAAATCTTTCTTTTAGTCTACAACTTGATTAATTTCCTTTAGAAATATTTCATGGATGTCACTCTATTAATGGTTCAGTTTGTTCTTCTCGGTTCTTGTCCCCAGAGCCACAGAGAATTGGAAGGCAGAGGCACAACAGCAAAGCAGAGCTAAAGTTTTATTTGAATGTGCTCCAAGGCACAAAGGCCAAAGTCCAGGTAGACAAAGGCACTGAACTTATAGGGGAGGGTCTATTTATCACAACCTAGCCAGGAGGCACTTCTCTTGACTGACAGGATGAGGTCATTTGATTGACAGCTCTAGTTACACACCCATTCCTCTTGGTGTGCCTGTCTTCCCAAAATGCACAGAGAAAAAAAATCATAGGACGGGGGAGCAAAACTGTAATTTTGTTTTAATGAGATTATGAAGAGGTTCTTAGCTTTACTTGATTGCACACACAATGGGACCTGTTTGGGACGGGTTTGGCCTGGTCTCCAAGGCGAAAAGTTACCTCCCCACAAAGCCTTTGTTGTCTTCATGTGAGACTCCTACCTGGGCAGTTAGGACAGTTTTTCCCTTGAACTTTATTTATCTTCCTTGCCTCTTCAAAGCTATCTTTCTAGCTAACATTTCTATAGGTCTTACACTGGTCTTGTTAAGATTATTCCTAATTATTTTATAATCTTTATTCCTATTTTGAATATGATAATTTCATTTTCATTTAAAGCTGTTTACATCAAATATAAAGACAATCTATTAATGTTTATATTTATAAATGTACATAGCCACTTTCAACATTTCCCTAAAGAGGACTTTAAGATGTCTTGGGGTTCAATTTCAGCAAAAATGTGGATAATCTTATTCTTCTTTTCCAGTATTAATACTGATTATTTACTTATTTTACTGAAATATAGTTAACATACATTGGTTTCAGGTGCACAGATAATGATCTGAAACCTCCATACTGCTTTCCATAGTCACTGCACAATTTACATTCCCACCAACAGTAATATGGATTATTTAATGTACTTTTCTTATTTCATTTGCTAGAATGTATTTTTTAAACCTGACTGATAGTCAAAGTGGTCTTCCCACTATTTACGACTTAAAACTGTTCTGTGGAAGCAGTTTCTTTACTTTCTTAATTAATCAGGGTTTATTAAGAATATCTACTAAATGCCATCAAGCAACTTTCAGCATCTAGGACTATATTCGTCTTGTTTTCTTCATTAATTTCTTGGTGCCAGAAAATGTGTTAATGAATTTGTTCATTTTATATTCACCCTCACAGTCCTGGAATCCTATCTCTGAATATCTCGCTGCTAAATTTCAGTTGATAATATCTTATTTGAATCTATAATTTAAAGTTTCATTGAGCTATATATCCCTTCTTTGTATACTTCTTACCATGTTTTAATGTTAGCATTATGCTTTCTTTACACAATGAATTTAGGAGTTTCCCCCCATTTTCCTATAGTCTATAATTTAAGTAAATTAAAACTATCTCTTCTCTAAAGATTAAATAAAACTCATCTTTGAAACTCTCTGATCATAGTTCCTTGTCTACTGACATTTTAAATCTCCTTTCCAATCTATTTTATAATAATTAGTTTCTAGAGTTTTCTGTTTATTCATGAGTCAATGTTGGTCATTTATCTTTTTGCTAAGAAAACATCTATATAACCTGTTTTCAACTCAAGAGTATGCTCTTATAATTCTTTAAATCTCATATGTATCTGGATTATATCTCCATTTTTATCCTAATATGGTTTTTTACTCCCCCTTTTTCTTAATCTATATTACTGATCTTTTAAAGAATCAGTTTTCATTTATTTATACTTTTAATTTATTTTTTATGTTCTATTTTATTTTCAGATTCTGTTTTTACATATTCTTTCCACTACTTCATTTTAGAATCGTTTGTTTTGTTTAATTTCTCAGGATAAATACTAAGTTTCTGTGTTTTTTGTCTGTCTTCTTCAGTAATGAAGCCATTTAAAGATGTAAAATTTTCTGTGAGAATGGTTTAGCTGTGTCCCATGGGTTTGAGTACAAAGAGTTTTCCTTTTATAGCTTTGTAGATAATTTCACTTTTGAATTCCTCTTGCATCTAATGGTTATTGAAGAGACTGCTTCTTAATTTCCAAGTAGCTCTTTTTTTCAGTACTTCTAGATTATTAGATTAACTATCAAAGAATGTGATCTGTAAAACCCCTGCTTTACAATGTTTTCATTTATTCTTTGTCAGCAAACAGAGGACTGGCTTTAAAAATACTCCATGGACATAAATAAATTACCACCTATTTGTGAGATGCAAAGTTCATCTCTCTCTGTCTCTTTGTCTCTCTCCTCCTGCTAGACACACACACACACACACACACACACACACACACATATACATACTCAAGTTAGATTATATTACTCAATTTCTTACCATCTTAATTTCTTTCTGTTAACCTGATTTGGGCTAATCTATAAATGTGAACCCAAATATCCTAATTTAATTGTATTTTTTAATCAAACTCTCCTTGTGTTTCTAATAAATTTTCTTTATGTAATCAGATGCTGGGTTTTTTTACAAATACAGCTTTATTACTGTTACTTTTTTATAAAGAATTGCATTTTATTATTGATTATTGTTTATTATACGATGTTATTTTTATTCCTTTTAACCCCAAAAATTCTAATTTGTCTAATACCAGAGTTGCTTATCCTGCTTATCTGCCGATTCCATTTTGCCCTCTAAAAAAACTCTTCTGTATTCATAAACATACTTGTATGATTTTAATTGAGTAAATTTTTTCCAGTTTGTGAAATTTTTACCACGACTTATTTTTTTACTTGATTAATCAAATTACTGTTGATTATCTTTCCCTAGGTTCCCTTGGCTTCCGCATCCACCTCTTTTTTGCATCTTTACCCACATTATCTCCTGTCAATACCCCTCCTTGCTTCCACCCCATAACGAACATTAGAAATCTAGTATTTATTTGTCCTCATTTTTTTCTTCATGCTTATATAACCATACACAAACCAAATATATTCCCCCACACACAAACATATAATCATCTAGATTTCCCATTGTTTGTTTTACAAAAATGTGATCACATTATATATAATCCTCTGCATTTTGCTTTTTTTGCTCATTAATACCTAATAGAAACATCTCCAGGTCAAATGATATAGTTTGTATTAATTTTCTTTAATCCTTTATAAACTCCAAAACAGTGGAGTTGCATAATTCATTCAATAATGCCTTCATTCATTATATATTGTTGTTTTCTCTTTTATGTATTTTCCATACACCTCTTTTTATTTGTTTGATTCAACCACTGTTGTTTTTTTCTCTTGTCAGTTTAGAAGTTCTATTGAAATTTTACATTCTACTAATAGTTACCTTTCCAAGTCTTGTTTCCATTCCCAAGTGATGCCAACCCCACAGTTGGTGGGAGACACCGTCTTGACCCTGTGAGCAGGGACATGTACCAGCCTGAGACTTTTAGTCTCTTACTGAGACCTCAGGAGAAAGCCCCTCTACTACTGTTAGTTATAAAGGCTAATGTCTTCCTAGTCAAGAAGATAAAGATAACTCTTCCAAATTCTTCAGGTTTGGGGGAGCTACTTGGAGACCTTAGGGACCAGTAGGTTCTTACAAGACTACAAATATGGGTGGACAGTGCTAGCTTTCTTCTCAAGTGCCCCCACAGAACTCAGTGGACCAACCTCTGTGCAGGAAGCACAAAGATTTAATTTGTCCAAGAGATATTTTCTCTAGGATCTGGGATCTAGACAGGCCCAGATAAGAAGAAAGTCCTGCAGATGTGCATCCTGCCAGAGTCTTCGCAAAGCCAGAGCCTTATTCTTCCCTCCCAGGTCCGCTTTGCTTTGGAAGGTGCACCACTCAGGATGAATAATCCTCAGGGAAGGAGAAGCAGGAGAAACGTACATTTGGTCTGTCATCATCTCTGAACTCCCTCCCATTTCTACCTATCAAATATTAACTATTACTTTTGGCTTACATCAAATCATATCCCTTCCATTAATCTATTTTTTATTATTAGGGAAAGAGAATACCCTCTGGATGTAACATCTTTCACCAATGAATCAGAGAATATGTTCCTCTGTAAAGTCACTTTTCAGATTTTGGTTAATAACTGCAGCAGTCATTTATTTAGTGTTTACTGCGTACTAAGCACTGTGTGAAGTATTTAATATGCATAGTATTTTGTGCTGAATCCCCACGTGCTTGATAAGGAGCCAGCTCATTCATTCTCCCTAGCCCCTCACACCCATATTTATATCCTGCTGCTGGAGTCTTTCCGTGAATAGTCTGATTATCTACTCACATAATTAGAAATGGTCACTTAGAAAACACATTGGAAATCTCCTCAATTTGATTTAATGGGAAAAGAAATCAAAGTAGATGTTTTAATTTACAAATAATCTGGTATCTCCATTGGCTAGATATCTGTACTAGCTTTATTATCATAGGTAGAGTTAATAATTGGCTCTAAATACAGGGAAATCTTCAGCTGTCCATAATTTTCTTATTTCCATCTGAAAAAATTATTAACCACTTAAAGCTTCTGATTTATCTATGTAGCAGTCTTCATTGCCTTTTATACAGATAAAGTAAAATAAAATGCCTTCTTACTTGACCATATTGGATGGGATTTGCCTGTGAACAAAGTAATATAGTGGATCAGAATTTTTACCATCAGTATGATTGATGGTAGTGATTTGAGATTTTTTTCTTGATATACTCAACATAAAATAAAATGGCTACACTCCCAATACAGATAAATATTATTTTACATAAGGCTCTCTTGTTACTTTAATAACGAACTACTCAACTGAGATCCAAAGTATCTTTTCATATATATATATTCACTTAGCTTAAAATACCATAGCAAGGTAGGATATAATGATTCCTAATGATTGAAGGTGCAGATATGGGTCACGACTCACTGTGCTTGCCACATATATGAACCCTTGCTTCCTCCTCTAAAAAAAATGTGTATTACTTAAGAATTTTAGAATTGAGCTCATTTTTTAGAATACTGTCTAAATTCTGTGATGCTCTTTGTGGCAATCCAAAACACCAAATGAGGGTTGAAATCCACTCAATAAAGAATCTCAGGATATTTTCTCTGATCAGGGAGGAGTAAAATAATTCCAAGACACATCAGTTACATTTCTAACTCTCATGTACAAACTGAACTGCCTGTCCTGTCACCTTGTGATATTTCATTCATTCATTTGACAACTCATTTAATTAATAGACATTTATTGAATGTCCACTGTGGACCAGATCCTGGGTTAGATAGCATGTTGAACAGTACACAATACCACGCCTATTGTTAAATAAGTGAAATTACATTTATTTGTTCATTGTTGCACCCACACCAGAATTTAAGCACTGTGATGGCAGCAACTTGGTTTTTTCTTTTCTTTTCTTTTCTTTTTTCTTTTCTTTTCTTTTCTTTTCTTTCTTTTCTTCTCTTCTCTTCTCTTCTCTTCTCTTCTCTTCTCTTTTCTTTTCTTTTCTTTTCTTTTGCTTACTAATGCATCCCAAAACTCAGGAAATGCCTAGCAATAAAGGAACCATAAATAAACAGCTGGTGATAACTTACTGTATTAAGTGCTATGCTGTAGTTCCAGAACAGGAATTGGCCTTTTTTTCTTTTCTGTAAAGGGGCAGATAGTAAATATTGTAGGGTTTGGAAGCCACACAGTCTTTGTCATATTCTGCCACTGCATCTCAGAGATGGCACATTAAGTAAAGGGATGTGATTGCATTCCAGTGATTTTTATTACAGAAAAGACGCTTCAGTCTGGATTTGGTCTGAGGGCTATAGTTTGCCAACCCTGTGTTAGAAACACGGAGAGCCTATCTACACAGACACTTCCGTGCAGCAATTTGGGGAAGCTTTCCAGAAAAAGTTTAAACCAGTAGTTCTCAAGTGTTCGGATGCAAACGCATCAGAGTCCTCTGGAGAGCTTGTTAAAACATAGATTCCCGAGCCCTGCCTCAGGGTTTGAGTCTGTAAATCTGGGGTAGAACCTGAAAGTGTACATTTATAACAAGACCCAGGTGATACTGGCACGTCTGGGGACCAAAGCTAGTGAGAACCACTAGTCTAAACCAAGACATGACAGCTCTGTAGGGGGAGGAAGGCAGAGAGAAAGTGCAGGGAATGTAGAGGATGTAGGAGACAGTACATTCATGGGACCAAAAGAAAGAATGAAATATTTGTGAGCCAGGACTTAAGTAAGAGGAACATAGGTAGAGAAAGGTGACTGATGAAAGTGGGAGGTGAGGCTGGAGAGGCAGGCTTCAGCCAAAGCCTTGAAGCTTGGTACATATATCCCGTACTGCCCGTAGCTGTCACAAACCACTCAAGAAAACTAATTTTCTCTTCAAGTGTCCATAATTTTACCTCACTTGCAAATGCGAATTTATCAAATACTAAAGCTATTGTAATTGAAAAGCTACATTTGAATGAATTTTCTAGAAGTTCCAGTAAACTATAACTATCAAGTTCAAGGGAAGTGAGGAAGGGACGGTTTTAGGCGAGTGAGGATGTATGTGTGTGTGTTTTGTATACTTGACACCAAACACTTGAGGAGTTGGTCACATGAACTTATACTGGACTCAGTGCTGTAAGAGCCCTGTATTTATTTTCTTCAGACACTCATCACCATGTCTAATTTTCTAGTTTGCATATTTACCATCTGTTATTTGCTTTTCCTGTTTCTACAAGCAGACTTGGAGCTTCACAAGGGCAGAGGTCTTGTTTCTTGTTGGCCAGCACATCTCTGGGGTCTAGCTCAGTACTGGAACATGACGAGTGTTTAGGGAAAAAACATGTTGACTAGAAGGATGAATGAAGGGATAAAACTATTTCAAGATGTCACTAAGTTGATTAAAACTTGGAAAATATATTTTCAGTTAGATGATATGTTATGACAATAAAATATTAGGAAATGTTTAAATACAGAATACTTTATTTTAAGTATAGTGATGGTAGCTCAAAGATAAATAATGGCCATGAATAAGAGACAAACCTAAAAAGAGGCTTTTTATTTTTTGTTTTTATATTTTTAGAAGGTCTAATAGTTGTAAAGCCGCTAATTCCTATTTGGATTTTTTTTTTCTGTGGTAAAATTCATAACTGATTTTACAAACATTTATTTTACCTCCTTCTCAGAAAACAAAGTGTGCAAAAGACAAAGACAATAAGGTCCATATGATATATGAAGAAGCAAAATAAACAGCATAAGGAAATAGCAACATCCCTTTAATAATCAATCACTAATAATACGTCAACAAGCATGAGGTCATCTTTAACTGGCAGTTCAATGGAAACAGATCATTTAAGTAAAGAAGGCAGTTTTAGTAAATTCAACATACCTATCAACAGTTGACTGACTATTTCACAAAACTGAAAGGCAGCTGCATAAAATAAATACATAATAAAAAACTAAAGCATGCAAATTAAAATGCTAGTCTTTCAAAATGGCTTCGGACTGAATCTTCAACCAGATTTAACAAACTGAATTTTTAATAAGCTATCATATTTTACTTTTCAAAGTAAAGGCTTTGTCTTTAAATGGAAGAAATATTCTTACATTAGGCTCTTCCTGAGGGGAGAAGAAAGTTGTTTTCATTCTAAACACTACAAAATACATATTAATGAAAATTGTTTTAGGCATGAACCATATATGAATTTAATAAATTTTTGCCACAGATGTACATACACTCGATTGGCCCTTATATGCCTATGAGAAAATGAGATGAACTAAATTCTTCCAACCATTTGAATAAATATTAATTACAATAATATTCCCAATAATATAACTTATTCTTGTTTTAACATAATATAATCATAGGTCTCCAAGGATAGAGAAGTTGATAACTGTTTAGATGAATAATTAATTTCACCAAGATATTGTTTTTCTTAAAAAGGGCCTGTATTTTAAGTGATAGATGAGGTCTGTAAGTTTAAAGGAAAACTTTTTAAAGTAACTTACTGTATCTTAAAATGGGGGAAGGGGAGATTAAAAACAATACACTGGAGGAAAAAGTATTCCTGTAAACCTTCAGCTCGGTATATATGTTGTCGATTGTTAACCTGACTTTTCCTGTTGCTTTAGAATTTCATCCAAGTGGCAGTTCAAGCACTGTCAACAAATTTTCAAAGACAGTTTAGAGAAGCTTAATTAAAAGGAATAGATACCATCAACCCCACTGGCACCATTCAAGGCTATGTGAGAGAAAATAAAAAGAAATGCAAGGGTCCATGGATGGAGTTGTAGGAAATGCAGAAATCCTAGTAGAATTTTACATCCTCCCTTCACAAGGGAGGATAAAGGTTGCTCCTCATCCCAAGGAGACTCCCAGGGAACCGCTTACAGAGATCAGAGTGCATGCAGTTTTCAAGATGCACTCCTGCCCACAGCCTGCAGAATCATTTGTGAAGGAGGAAGAGAAAATGGGGAGAGGAGACAGCGGTGGGACAGCCAACATTCAAACTGTTTGGCATGATAAGGATGCGGGAGTGTCCATGAGCCAGATAAGAAAGTAAATGGTCTTGAGTAGCCACTTCAAAGCTGATTGCAGCAGCAAGAGGAATAATACAGTACTGAGAGAGAGACCTGAAGGAAGGCGGGAAGAGAATGGCTTCCACATTGTGAAACTGCTCAGTGGGAGAATCTCCTCCAAAATCCACAATGATCTCACACATGGTCCACAGGAAAGAGTCGCCATTTAGATGCCAGCCATGCCCATCTCCTTAAAAGCCAAGAGGATTAAAAGGGCACTCACTGTAAAAAAGATTTTTTCTCACTTCCCCATTGCTCATCCATTAAGAAAAAGGCAGGACAGGAGTGAAAGAGGTGATTATGCCCTTCTCACTGAGATCCTCAGGCTGAGCTTTAGCCACCATTACACGAGGGGGAAAATGTGAATTTACAACGTTCAACTGATTTAAACTGTTCTGTAGTGCGTTGGCCTGTTTATATCCAAACGTGACCAGAAAGTTATGGGATTGCCTGAGACAGGAAAGGGATACTCCACACAGCATGTCTGAAGTTTTTTTTTAATATTGTAAATATCATCACCTACTTGCAAATCTATGATATTACTTACATATGCAGATTTCAAATACTAGCTAGAATCATTCATTTTATCTAATCCAATAATAATTATTTGATGGGAGCTTCTAAAGGTGTCCTGGTAAAGGAGCAGAACAGTTTCCCTTAATACAAACTCAAAAACTTAAGTGATGTTCCCCTAACCTTGATCCTGACTTCATCCTTTATCAACAACTTAACCAAAACCTTCTTCATCTAATTCATGTTTAAGCCTTTAACATATCTTAGTCATTACTTATGTACTCTCATTTGCCTCAAGCTTATTCTTTAAAGTTTGAATTACTGCAGGCAAATAAGTCTATGTTAACATTATGCTTTGTCTTCATGATTTCTTATTCTTACATGATTACTGCTCCCAGATTTTATCTTTTCTAAGTCTTATATTTTAAGCTGTTGTCACACATGCAAAAGGCTCCAAACTCCACATTGTATTTGAGTTAAATCTGTCAAAGGCAAGATTAATTTTTGGCAGCTATAGAGAAGAGCTGGTCAGAATGTTCTTTTTAACCAGTGTTGAATCGATTACGTGATGGTGGAACTTATTTATAGAGCAATAAGTTCATTTTCCCAAGGCCAATAAATTCATTTACAGCTTAAGTAAGTAAATTCAATTTTCTATTAATAAAAAGCATTTTATTGGCTGAGTAGACAAATACAATAACCTATAACAAACATTTTGTGAGTTTTCTGGTTGTCACAAGCCTCGTGTATAAATATTATGTTCTTCGAGGATTAATCAAAAAATTCAGTTAATAGTTGAATACTGTAGGCCTTTCTCTCCTTCTCAGCAAACATAAAGAGAGAAGCTCATATAACCGTGATGAGAAATGGAGTATGTATAGATTTTTCCTTAAGTAACCCTAGTTGGCTGTCATTGCAACACAACTCTTAACTGTAGAGCCATTATAATCACAGAAATATAAATATTGTCTTGTCTTTATGTTGCTTAGAAGGGCAATTTCACATGTCACTTAAGTACTTATGAAATAAGAGGAAAATAAGGCCAAAACATTTTTTCACTAGGCCTCTTATTCAATTCTAAGAACTTATAACTAAGATCAGTCAGATTAAAGCCTGTAAATTCAGACACCTACTAAAAAGAAACTGTGTGAATTTATTCTAAATTGTCTTCAGTGTTACGGTATTCTTGAGGCTAAGAACCAGAAATTCCAAATGTAGCTATTTCAACATTCAGGGTGATGTAGGATAAGAGCTTTTTTGTTTTGTTTCCAATATCATTCTTAGAGCAAATATTTCTTGATCCTGTTGGGACATAGTATATTAAAAAATATCATGAGTTAGTAGCCTTTCAGGATTTTGGGCTCTTTCCTGTGTCAGAATAAAAAGCCCAAAGTCACAAATACAATATTTTAAAAAATATTTACCATGCACTATATGCAAACAAATACACTTAGACTTGAGTGAAACAAGCTAAGTCTTTGTAATTAATAAATTCAGAACTGAATGTACATAGTGTTCAAAAAAGAACTGGACAATTATAAATAAGGAGTGTGTTACAAAGCCATTGTAGAAGTATAAACAATGCAGCTTTCTTGAAAAAGATACTGATGATTCTCTTACTAAATTTGGTATACATTTAAAGAATGATGAAACAACAAACAGAAGCCTGAAGAATTCTAATTCTATACTTTCAGTGTTTAAGAAGGCTTAGTAAGGGACTGATAATTCATGGAATATTTAACAAATTTTAAGTCTTCTTTGAAATTTTCAAGACATTAGGATGCAGTGAAAATTATGAGCTATTGGCAAGTCTCAGTTAACAAGAACTTCCTGTTACCCAAAATGCTTTATTCTAAATCATATTGAGGACATAGAGATTTATCATTACTATTAGACAACAGATTCTAAAAATAATTAGATATTTAATTTTGAGAAAACATAAGATATGTATGATAATCTTGAATCAGACTTTTAAACTATGTATTTCTCAAATTTGTATCTTGTTGAGATTACACTTTTTCTAGGAAACCATGGCCCGAGTTTTTCTCTTTATGTTTAGTAGAACGTTGCTTTCCTGTTTCTTTATTACATTTTCTGGAATAAGATAAATATTTTGTTTTAGTCCTTCCTTTCAGATTAATTCCTTGATATCTATTCCCAGCATTCTAGTCAATTCCAGATATTTGAACTACAAAGATTAACAGTGACCTCCTTATGACTAAAATTAAAAGACTCAATCTTTTCAACCATGGTAAAATATTATCTACCAACAGAAAGGACGCAGTAAGTAATCAGGTCAAATATGGAACATGGAAAAGCAGGAGGATGGGGTAAGAAGCAAAATATAAGCAAAAGATGAAGTAAAGAAAGGAAAGGTTCACAAAGTTCCCACACGTTCTTTGTTAGTGGTGTCTAATCTTTCTCCTCCATGTATCATTTGAGAAAGCACCTTTATGAAGTTAACTTTAAGCCCCAAAGTACTTCAGGTGTTGGAACACACTTACCAGGTACTAAATAATAGTCTTAATTACTATTAAGAATAAAACCTGACATTTCTTCACAAATCCCAAAATAATTATTGATATACTGGGAAATGAATTGAGTATGTATGTTATTATTTTGTGACATGTACAATTGATTTTAAGGAATGCTGTTACATTTTACTACTTGTGTAATTGCAGACTTCATTCTAATTATATTATGGTGTGTGAATGCAGCTAAGCAAATTGCAATGGTTATAGGTTTTCCCAGAGTTAATCTATATTTGGTTAAATGAGGTTTTTTTTTTAAGTTTAAACATGTTCTCAATCTGTTTTTAATTTTCTGCCATTTAATTTTACAAGATGCAGTATTGAAGAATGTGGTGCCACTCATTTCTAAAATGGCATAAAACCACTTGTACAATAATTAAGTCAGGCCCTATATAAAATTCATTTTGTAGTCATTTCTTTTTTAATAGAAGTTTATGTTCACAGTTCAACCTAAAAGAAACCAGACAAATGTATCAGTGCCCAAAACACAGGAAGCAAAGACAAAAAGCAGAAACATCATAGTTAAAGAAGAAACTCTTCTTTGTTTAAATTGTTGGTATGAGGATATGTTAATATGTTTCTTAAATCTAAATATCTATTTTAGGTCTTCATTTTTCTAGCTTTCTTTTCAAAAGAAGGGTCAGACGTATTTTGTCCACCAGCCAGAACAAGAGAAAAATCAACACGGACATAATAGGTACTATTTTCCTTTATTTGTAGGAGTGCTAGTAATAAAAATAGATTTTCCTGAGGACAAAGTGGAATGAAAAGAACATATTTGTTACAGAGAGAACTCTGAACTCAGAGGCAGGAGAAGAGTCTTAGGCAGGCTGTACCACTCACGCTCTAGGCGTGAAAGGGAGACCTGGCCAGGCACGCCGCATTAAAGTTTCACCTCTGAGCTGACAGGGTAAATCAATGGCTTTTAAACAATGTGCTAGAGTGACTTCAGGAGTTACATAAATCTTTTATTATATTTTAATGTTTAAATATATCTACATATATATACATAATTGTGGTAAAATACACATAACATAAAATGTACCATCTTAACCACTTTTAAGTGCACAGTGCAGTATTACTAACTGCATTCACATTGTGGTGCAACCAATCTCCAGAATCTTGTCACCCTAAAAATCCAAACTTTATACCCATTAAACAGCTCCTCATTTTCCCCAGTTCCTCAGATAACCAGCAATCTACTTCCTATTTATATAAGCATGTCTGTGTAGGTACCTCTCAGAGGTGCAGTCATACAGTATTGGTCCTTTTGCTTATTTCACCTGGTTTATTTCACTTAACATAATGTGCTCAAGGTTCATCCATGTTGTAGCAAGTGTCAGAATTTCCTTCCTTTTTCAGAGTGAATAATGTTTCACTGTATGTGTGTACTATATGTTGATTTTTTTTCCTTTTTTGAAGTCCAGTTGATACACAATAGTATATTGGTTCCAGGGGCACAACATAGTGATGTGACAATTATATACATTACTGAGTGCCCACCATGTTAAGTTTATATCTGTCAATATAAAAAGAAATTACAATACTGTTGACTATATTCCCCATGCTGTACTTGTCATTTCATGAATTATTTATTTTATATTTAAAAGTTTTTACCTCTTTATTGCTTTACCTACTTCACCCATCTCCACCCCTCCCCTTTGGCAGCCACCAGTTTTTTTCTCTGTATTTACAAGTCTTTTTCAGTTTTGTTTATTTATTTGTTTTATTTCTTTTTAGATTCCACATGTAAGTAAAATTGTATGGTATTTGTCTTTCTCTATCTGACTTATTTCACTTAGCATAACACTCTCTAAGTCCATCCACATTGTTGCAAATAGCAATTTCATTCTTTCTTATGGCTGAGTAATATTCCATTGTATATATTACATGTGCCACATATTCCTTACCTATTCATCTACCAATGGACCCTTAGGTTGCTTTTGTATGGTAGCTGTTGTAAATAATGCTGAAATAAACATAAGTGTGGATATATCTTTTTGAATTAGTATTATTGTTTGCTTTGGGTAAATTCTGAGAAACAGAATTACTCTCTTGTATGTTACTTCTATTTTTTGATTTGGGGGGAATATCCATACTGTTTTCCATAGGGGCTGCACCAATTTACATTCCAATACTGAACAAGGGTTCCCTTTTCTTCACATCCATAACATTTGCCTGTCTTTCGGTAGTAGTCATTCTGATTCATCGTGGTATTGATTTGCATTTTCCTGATGATTAATGACTTAAGCATCTATTCCTGTCTGTTGGTTATCTATATGTCTTCTTTGGAAAAATGTCTATTAGGTCCTCTGCCTGTTTTTTAATCAAATTACTTGGAGTTTTTTGTGTTGTATGAGTTTTATATATATATTGAACATTAACTCTTTATTGTATTATCATTTGCAAATACATTCTTTGGTAGCTTTTCATCTTGGTGGTGGTTTCCTTCACTGCACAGAAATTTTAGTTTGATGTATTCCCAATTGTTCATTTTTGCTTTTGTTTCCCTTGCCTAGGGAGACATATGCAGAAAAAAATTGCTTATGCCAATGTCTAAGAGTTTAGCCTGTGTTTTCTCTTAGGAGTTTTGTGGTTTCAGAACTTACATTTAGGTGTTTGATCCATTATGAGTTTATTTTTGTATATGGCATGACAGTGGCCCAATTTCATTCTTTAGAATGTAGCTATCCAGTTTTCCCAACATCATTTATTGAAGAAACTGTCTTTTACCCATTGTATAAGCTTCTCTTCTTTGTCATATATTAATATAAGTATGGGTTTATTTCTGGGCCCTCCATTCTGCTCCATTCATCGATGTGTCTATTTTCTATGCTAATACAATATTATTTTGAATACTATATCTTTGCATTACAGTTTGAAATCAAAGAGAGTGTTGTCTCCAGCTTTGCTTTTCTTTCTCAAGAATGCTTTGGCTATGGGGTCTTTTGGGTTCCATACAAGTATTAGGATTATTTGTTCTAGCTTTGTGAAAAATGCCATTGGTATTTTGATAGGAATTGCATTGAATTTGTAGACTGCTTTTGATAGTATGAACATTTTAACAACATTAATTCTCCCAGTCCACGAGCATGATATATTGCTATATTTATTTTTGTTGTCTTTAATTTATTCCACCACTGTCATAATTTTCAGAGTTTGTTGTCCACCACTGTCATAATTTTCAGAGCACAGGTTTTTTTCCCTCCTTGGATAAATTTATTCCTAGACATTTTATTCTTTTTGATGCAATTGTAAATGGGATTATATTTTTTAATTTCTCTTTCTGATAGTTCATTATTAGTGTATAGAAATGCAACAGATTTCTTCATATTTATTTTGTATCCTGTGACCTAACTGAATTCATTTACTAATTTTAATAGTTTTTTGGTGGACTCTTTAGGGTTCTCTATATATAGTGTCATGTAATCTTCAAATAGTGACAACTTTACTTCTTCCTTACCAGTTTTGATGACTTTTTTTGGAGGGCGTCTCTCATATTTATTGATCAAATGGTTGTTAACAACAATAAAATTCTGTATAGGGGGGTCAATGCTCAATGCACAATCATTAATCCATCTCAAGTCTAATTCTCATCAGTCTCCAATCTTCTGAAGCATAACAAACAAGTTCTTACATGGTGAACAAATTCTTACATAGCGAATAAATTCTTACATGGTGAACAGTACAAGGGCATTCATCACAGAAACTTTCGGTTTTGATCACTCATTATGAACTATAAACAATCAGGTCAAATATGAATATTCGTTTGATTTTTGTTCTTGATTTATATGTTGATCCCACATTTCTCCCTTTATTATTATTATTATTTTTATTTTTAATAAAATGCTGAAGTGGTAGGTAGATGCAAGATAAAGGTAGAAAACATAGTTTAGTGCTGTAAGAGGGCAAATGTAGATGATCAGATGATCAGGTGTGTGCCTATGGACTAAGTATTAATCCAGGCTAGACAAGGGCAGCAAAACATCCACGGATGCAGAAGATTTCTCTCAAAGCAGGGGGGGTGAGGTTCTGAGCCTCACCTCTGTTGATCCCCAAATTCTCACCTGATGGCCCCCCTGCGACTGTGCCTGTCTTAGGTTGTTCCTCCCTTGAGGAATCTTACCCGTCTCTGGCAAACCAGTCATCTTCCGGGGCCATACAGGGAAATGTAAAGTTGGTAAGTGAGAGAGAAGCCATATTGTATGCAAAGGTTAGCTTTTTACTTCTTTGCAGATTTATGCTCTGTGGCTTCTTTGCCCAGCACTTGTCTCGAGGTATCTTTACCACCTGGAGGAATTATGATACTCGGTAAATTCGATATGAGGCACCAATTCTATTTAAGGTTGTAATTAGGAAGAAAGAAGAAAAGCTACAAAATGTAGCATATGGAAGGAAACATGGGAGGATTGATTATTTCTTTGACATATCTTCTTGTAGAGTACCTTAAGTATGTATAGGTTTTAAACTACTAACTAATTTGCACACACATATTAACATAACAGGAATACACTGATATAAACAAAGCAAATCTATAATTACCATCCATCTCCAGTGAAGCCAAGAAAACCATTTAGGCACCCTAGGCATTTGTGAAAATTTGTCTATGATATGATGGATATTGTCCAACTATACTTGAACAGTCTGAGAGAAATCAGACAAATTAAAGCAGCCCATTTCTGGGATCTGTTCACATCCCATATGTTCTTTTAACCGTAGATAGTCTATAGCCATAAGATTTTGGAGTGCTACACCTTGCACCCCTCCCAACTCCTGGTTGAGTTCCAACAGTACAGATCCGGTCAAATTCGTTGTCTCACTGTATGCACATGCCAGCCTAGACATCTCCCTCCTCATTCCTATGGCAAGTCCAGGAGACCGTGGGCTGGATGCAGCCACAACCGCAGCATCGTCCGGATCCCTGTGGAGGCTTTTTGATGATCATCCCCCGGCACAAGTCCTCCAGAGAGTGCTGATGCCGGAAGCTCCTCCTCATATCGTATCTTAGTTCATTTTCTGGGTATCCAAGCTAGGCCTTGATCTTCTGCATAGAAACAAACAGACCCTTTGCCCACACTTTGACATGCCCTCTATACCACTGTGCAGGACTCACTGGAGGTCAGCACACAGTAACTGCTTTTTTTTTTTTATTAAGGGAAAGGAATATTATCAGAAAAGAGTACCTCCGTAGCTGATCATCTGACACCCTTTAAGTGATCAACATTAAGGATATTTAAAGCATGCATTGATCTTTGATTTACCAATAGTTTTATCCTATCAAGGAGTAATCCCCCTTTTCTTTCTTTCTTTCTTTCTTTTTTTTTTTTTTTAATTTTTAATCTATACTTACATGAAGAATACTATGTTTACTATGCTCTCCCCTATATCAGGTCCCCCCTAACAACCACATTACGGTTACTGTCCATCAGCTTAGCAAAATGTTGTAGAGTCACTACTTGTCCTCTCTGTGTTGTGCAGCCCACCCTCCCCTTTCTCCCTCCCCCCCATGCATGCTAATCTTAATACCCCCCTTCTTCTCCACCCCCCCTTATCCCTCCCTGCCCACCCATCCCCCCCAGTTCCTTTCCCTTTGGTACCTGTTAGTCCATTTTTGGGTTCTGTAATTCCGCTGCTGTTTTGTTCCTTCAGTTTTTCCTTTGTTCCTATACTCCTCAGATGAGTGAAATCATTTGGTATTTCTCTTTCTCCGCTTGGCTTATTTCACTGAGCATAATACTCTCCAGCTCCATCCATGTTGCTGCAAATGGTTGGATTTTTCCACTTCTTATGGCTGAGTAGTATTCCATTGTGTATATGTACCACATTTTCTTTATCCATTCATCTACCGATGGACATTTAGGTTGCTTCTAATTCTTGGCTATTGTAAATAGTGCTGCGATAAACATAGGGGTGCATCTGTCTTTCTCAAACTTGATTGCTGCGTTCTTAGGGTAAATTCCTAGGAGTGGAATTCCTGGGTCAAATGGTAGGTCTGTTTTGAGCATTTTGATGCACCTCCATACTGCTTTCCACAATGGTTGAACTAATTTACATTCCCACCAGCAGTGTAGGAGGGTTCCCCTTTCTCCACAGCCTTGCCAACATTTGTTGTTGTTTGTCTTTTGGATGGCAGCTATCCTTACTGGTGTGAGGTGATGCCATTGTAGTTTTAATTTGCATTTCTCTGATAATTAGCGATGTGGAGCATCTTTTCATGTGTCTCTTGGCCATCTGTATTTCTTTTTTAGAGAACTGTCTGTTCAGTTCCTCTGCCCATTTTTTAATTGGGTTATTTGTTTTTTGTTTGTTGAGGCATGTGAGCTCTTTATATATTCTGGACGTCAAGCCTTTATCGGATGTGTCATTTTCAAATATATTCTCCCACACTGTAGGGTTCCTTTTTGTTCTATTGATGGTGTCTTTCACTGTACAGAAGCTTTTCAGCTTAATGTAGTCCCACTTGCTCATTTTTGCTGTTGTTTTCCTTGCCCGGGGAGATATGTTCAAGAAGAGGTCACTCATGTTTATGTCTAAGAGGTTTTTGCCTGTGTTTTTTTCCAAGAGGAAAAACTTACATTCAGGTCTTTGATTCATTTTGAGTTTACCTTTGTATATGGGGTTAGACAATGGTCAAGTTTCATTCTCCTACATGTAGCTGTCCAGTTTTGCCAGCACCATCTGTTGAAGAGAATGTCATTTTGCCATTGTATGTCCATGGCTCCTTTATCAAATATTAATTGACCATATATGTTTGGGTTAATGTCTGGAGTCTCTAATCTGTTCCACTGGTCTGTGGCTCTGTTCTTGTGCCAGTACCAAATTGTCTTGATTACTATGGCTTTGTAGTAGAGCTTGAAGTTGGGGAGTGAGATCCCCCCTACTTTATCCCTCTTTTTCAGGATTGCTTTGGCTATTCGGGGTCTTTGGTCTTTCCATATGAATTTTTGAATTATTTGTTCCAATTCATTGAAGAATGTTGCTGGTAATTTGAGAGGGATTGCATCAAATCTGTATATTGCTTTGGGCAGGATGGCCATTTTGATGATATTAATTCTTCCTAGCCATGAGCATGGGATGAGTTTCCATTTATTAGTGTCCCCTTTAATTTCTCTTAAGAGTGACTTGTAGTTTTCAGAGTATTCTTTCAGAGTATTCAGAGTTTTCTTTCACTTCTTTGGTTAGGTTTATTCCTAGGTATTTATTCTTTTTGATGCAATGGTGAATGGAATTGTTTTCCTGATTTCTCTTTCTATTGATTCATTGTTAGTGTATAGGAAAGCTACAGATTTCTGTGTGTTAATTTTGTATCCTGCAACTTTGCTGTATTCCGATATCAGTTCTAGTAGTTTCGGAGTGGAGTCTTTAGGGTTTTTTATGTACAGTATCATATCATCTGCAAATAGTGACAGTTTAACTTCTTCTTTACCAATCTGGATTCCTTGTATTTCTTTGTTTTGTCTGATTGCCGTGGCTAGGACGTCCAGTACTATGTTAAATAACAGTGGGGAGAGTGGGCATCCCTGTCTGGTTCCCGATCTAAGAGGAAATGCTTTCAGCTTCTCGCTGTTCAGTATAATGCTGGCTGTGGGTTTACCATATATGGCCTTTATTATGTTGAGGTACTTGCCCTCTATTCCCATTTTGCTGAGAGTTTTTATCATGAATGGATGTTGAATTTTGTCAAATGCTTTTTCAGCATCTATGGAGATGATCATGTGGTTTTTGTCTTTCTTTTTGTTGATGTGGTGGATGATGTTGATGGATTTTCGAATGTTGTACCATCCTTGCATCCCTGGGATGAATCTCACTTGGTCATGGTGTATGATCCTTTTGATATACTGTTGAATTCTGTTTGCTAATATTTTATTGAGTATTTTTGCATCTACATTCATCACGGTTATTGGTCTGTAATTTTCTTTTTTGGTGGCGTCTTTGCCTGGTTTTGGTATTAGGATGATGTTGGCTTCATAGAATGAGTTTGGGAGTATTCCCTCCTCTTCTATTTTTTGGAACACTTTAAAGAGAATGGGTATTATGTCTTCTCTGTGTGTCTGATAAAATTCCGAGGTAAATCCGTCCGGCCCCGGGGTTTTGTTCTTGGGTAGTTTTTTGATTACCGTTTCAATTTCTTTGCTCGTAATTGGTTTGTTTAACTTTTGTGTTTCTTCCTTGGTCAGTCTTGGGAGGTTGTATTTTTCTAGGAAGTTGTCCATTTCTTCTAGGTTTTCCAGCTTGTTGGCATATAGGTTTTCATAGTAGTCTTTAATAATTCTTTGTATTTCTGAGGAGTCTGTCGTGATTTTTCCATTCTCATTTCTGATTCTGTTGATTTGTGTTGATTCTCTTTTTCTCTTAATAAGTTGGGCTAGAGGCTTATCTATTTTGTTTATTTTCTCAAAGAACCAGCTCTTGGTTTCATTGATTTTTGCTATTGTTTTATTCTTCTCAATTTTGTTTATTTCTTCTCTGATCTTTATTATGTCCCTCCTTCTGCTGACTTTAGGCCTCATTTGTTCTTTTTCCAGTTTTGATAATTGTGATGTTAGACTATTCATTTGGGATTGTTCTTCCTTCTTCAAGTGTGCCTGGATTGCTACATACTTTCCTCTTAAGACTGCTTTCGCTGCATCCCACAGAAGTTGGGGCTTAGTGTTGTTGTTGTCATTTGTTTCTATATATTCCTTGATCTCTATTTTGATTTGTTCATTGATCCATTGATTATTTAGTAGCATGTTGTTAAGCCTCCATGTGTTTGTGAGCCTTTTTGTTTTCTTTGTAGAATTTATTTCTACTTTTATACCTTAGTGGTCTGAAAAATTGGTTGGTAGAATTTCAATATTGTGGAGTTTACTGAGGCTCTTTTTGTGAGCTAGTATGTGGTCTATTCTAGAGAATGTTCCATGTGCACTTGAGAAGAATGTATATCCTGTTGCTTTTGGATGTAGATTTCTATAGATGTCTATTAGGTCCATCTGTTCTAGGGTGTTGTTCAGTGCCTCTGTGTCCTTACTTATTTTCTGCCCGGTGGATCTATCCTTCGGGGTGAGTGGTGTGTTGAAGTCTCCTAAAATGAATGCACTGCAGTCTATTTCCCTCTTTAGTTCTGTTAGTATTTGCTTCACATATGCTGGTGCTCCTGTATTGGGTGCATATATATTTAGAATAGTTATATCCTCTTGTTGGACTGAGCCCTTTATCATTATGTAGTGTCCTTCTTTATCTCTTGTTACTTTCTTTGTTTTGAAGTCTATTTTGTCTGATATTAGTACTGCAACCCCTGCTTTCTTCTCACTGTTGTTTGCCTGAAATATGTTTTTCCTTCCCTTGACTTTTAGTCTATGCTTATCTTTGGGTTTAAGGTGAGTTTCTTGTAAGCAGCATATAGATGGGTCTTGCTTTTTTATCCATTCTATTACTCTGTGTCTTTTGATTGGTGCATTAAGTCCATTTACATTTAGGGTGACTATTGAGAGATATGTACTTATTGCCATTGCAGGCTTTAAATTCGTGGTTACCAAAGGTTCAAGGTTAGCTTCTTTTGTATCTTACTGCCTAACTTAGCTCGCTTATTGAGCTGTTATATACACTGTCTGGAGATTCTTTTCTTCTCTCCCTTCTTCTTCCTCCTCCTCCATTCTTCATATGTTGTGTGTTTTGTTCTGTGCTCTTTTTAGGGGTGCTCCCATCTAGAGCAGTCCCTGTAGGATGCCCTGTAGAGGTGGTTTGTGGGAAGCAAATTCCCTCAGCTTTTGCTTGTCTGAGAATTGTTTAATCCCGCCATCATATTTAAATGATAGTCGTGCTGGATACAGTATCCTTGGTTCAAGGCCCTTCTGTTTCATTGCATTAAATATATCATGCCATTCTCTTCTGGCCTGTAGGGTTTCCGTCGAGAAGTCTGATGTTAGCCTGATGGGTTTTCCTTTATAGTTGACCTTTTTCTCTCTAGCTGCCTTTAAAACTCTTTCCTTGTCCTTGATCCTTGCCATTTTAATTACTATGTGTCTTGGTGTTGTCCTCCTTGGATCCTTTCTGTTGGGGGTTCTGTGTAATTCCATGGTCTGTTCGATTATTTCCTCCCCCAGTTTGGGGAAGTTTTCAGCAATTATTTCTTCAAAGAGGCTTTCTATCCCTTTTCCTCTTTCTTCTTCTTCTGGTATCCCTATAATACAAATATTATTCCTTTTGGCTTAGTCACTTAGTTCTCTTAGTGTTGTTTCATTCCTGGAGATCCTTTTATCTCTCTCTATGTCAGCTTCTATACGTTCCTGTTCTCTGGCTTCTATTCCTTCAATGGCCTCTTGCATCTTATCCATTCTGCTTATAAATCCTTCCAGGGATTGTTTCACTTCTGTGATCTTCCTGACATCTGTGATCTCCCTCCGGACTTCATCCCACTGCTCTTGCATTTTTCTCTGCATCTCATCCCATTGCTCTTGCATTTTTCTCTGCATCTCTGTCAGCATGTTCATGATTTTTATTTTGAATTCTTTTTCAGGAGGACTAGTTAGGTCTGTCTCCCTCTCAGGTGTTGTCTCTGTGATCTTTGTCTGCCTGTAGTTTTGCCTTTTCATGGTGATAGAGATAGTTTGCAGAGCTGGTACAAGTGACCGCTGGAAGAGCTTCCCTTCTTGTTGGTTTGTGGCCTTCCTCTCCTGGGAGAATAGCGACCTCTAGTGGCTTGTGCTGGGCAGCTGTGTGCAGACAGGGCTTCTGCTTCCTGCCCATTTGCTATGGGGTTTATCTCCGCTGTTGCTGTGGGCGTGGCCTGGCTGGGGCTGCTCCTCCAAAATGGTGGAGCCCCTTTGGAGGGGGAGCAGCTGGGAGGCTATTTATCTCCATAAGGGGCCTCTGTGCTCCCTGCTGCCCAGGGGGTTAGAGTGCCCAGAGATCCCCAGATTCTCTGCCTCTGGTCTAAGTGACCTGTCCTGCCCCTTTAAGACTTCCAAAAAGCACTCCCCTTCGCAAGGCGCTGGGTTCTTGCAGGTGTGGATGTGGTCTGGATGTTTTCCTGTGTCCTGTGGTCTCTATTTTAGGAAGATGTTTCTTTGTTATATTTTCATAGCTCTATGTGTTTTTGGGAGGAGATTTCCACTGCTCTACTCGTGCCTCCATCTTGGCTCCGCCCCCTTGGATGCCTTTTATTTCTTTTTCTTGTTTGATCTGTCTGGGATTTCTAGTACTATGTTGAATAAAAGTGGGCATCCTTGTCTTGTTACTGATCTTTTTTTTTTTTTTACATTTCGAAAAAATATTTTTATTGAAATATAATATGCATACAGAAAAGCGCATAAATTATAAGTATGTAGTTCAATTGTTACAAGATAAATGTATCTATGAAGCCACTTCTTGGTCAAAAAATATTTTCAGTGTCCTTTCCTCCCAGTTACTACCATCTATCTCTTTTCTCCGAAGATAGCTATCTTGACATTTAAGAACATAAATTAATTATCCCTGTTTTTGAGTGTTAAAAGATAAACTGAAGGGGGGAGCCTAGTAAACATAATGTTCTTCATGTAATTGTAGATTCACGATAACAAAATAAAGAATAAAAAAGATAAACTGAGGCATATTAAAAATTTTAAGACTGTATTTGAATGAGAATCAATTAAAGTCAGGCAGCACTAATTTAGCACATAGAAAGGAGCTCTGAGTTACTGTACAAATGAAAGACTTACAGGCAAAAGAGAGCAGAAATAACAAAGTTATACTAACAAAAAGTGGATTTGTTTTGGCAAAGTCATTTTCATTTAAGGGATGGCAAGGGTCTATTAGGCAGATTACCTCACTAGTTATTAACTGACCAGGTGATTACTGACTAACTAGTTTAAGATTCCATTTCTAGAAAAGACCAAAAATGTAATTAAGTCAAGATTTGGTGAGGTGAGATTTAGCATAAGTGACTCCATTTGGGCCTATTGCCTCATTTTTAACATGAGTTTTATTTAAATAGATCTTGTTACTGATCTTAAAGGAAAACTTTCAGCTTTTCAATATTGACTATCATGTTAGCTGTAGGTTTGTCATATATGGCCTTTATTATGCTGAGGTATATATCCACTTTATTGAAAGTTTTTATCATGAATGTGTGTTGAATTTTATCAAATGCTTTTCCTGCATCTATTGAGATGATCTTTTTTTATCCTTCTTTTGGTTAATGCAGTATATTGTATTTGTTTGATTGATATGTGAACATTGAAACATCTTTCAACCCTGGAATAAGTTCTACTTGATTAAGGTGAATGATCCTTTTCATGTATTTTTGAAAAGTTTACTGTTTTTTTTTTGTGAGGGCATCTCTCATATTTATTGATCAAATGGTTATTAACAGTTAACAACAATAAAATTCTGTACAGGGGACTCAATGCACAATCATTAATCCACCCCAAGCCTAATTCTCATCAATCTCGCATCTTCTGAAGCACAATGAACAAGTGCTTACATGGTGAACAAATTCTTACATAGTGAATAAGCTCTTACATGGTGAACAGTACAAGGGCAGTAGTCACAGAAACTTTCGGTTGTGATCACGCATTATGAACTATAAACAATCAGATCAAATATGAATATTCATTTGATGAAAAGTTTACTGTTTTATTGAGAATTTTTGCATATATGTTCACTAGGAATATTGGTCTCTAATTTTTTTTGTAGTGTCTTTCTCTGGTTTTGGTATCGAGGTAATGCTGGCCTTGTAGAATGAATTTGGAAGCATTCCTTCCTCTTCAATGTTTTTGGAATAATTTGAGAAACATAGGAATTAACTCTTCTTTAAATGTTTAGTAGAACTCACATGTATGTAAAACCATCTAGTTCTAGACTTTTGTTTGTTGATAATTTTTTGATTACTGATTCAATTTCACTACTAGTAATTGGTCTACTCAGATTTTCTATTTCATCCTGGTTTAGTCTTGGAAGATTGCATGTTTCTAGGAATTTATCCATACCTTCAAGGTTGCCAACTTAATGGCATATCATTTTTATAGTAATCTCTTTTTTTGTCAAAAATACAATCTTTTGTATTTCTGTACTGTTTGGTGTAACATCCCCTTTCATATATAATTTTAATCTCTCTCTCCCTTTTTCTTGATGAGTCTGGCTAAAAGTTTATCAGTTTTATTTATCTTTTCAAGGAGCCATCTCTTAGTTTCACCCATCTTTTGTTTTGGTTTTTTTACTATCTATTTATCTCCACTCTGGTCTTTATTATTTCTACCCTTCTACTAACTTTGGGCTGTGTTTGTCCTCTTATTCTAGTTTCTTTATGTATAAGATTTTTTTTTTGAGATTTTTTCTTGTTTCTTGAGTTAGGCCCATATCACTATAAACTTCCCTCTTAGGACTGCCTTTGCAGCCTAAAGATTTTGAACTACGGTGTTTCTATTTTCATTAATTTTCAAATATTTTTTATTTCCTTTTTGATTTCTTTATTGACCCATTTGTTATTTAGTAGCATGTTGTTTAGCACCCATATGTATTTGTTTTTTCCAGTTTCCCTCTTATACTGCTTTCAAGTTTCATACCGTTGTGATTGAAAAAGATGACTGATAAGATTTTAGCCTTCATAAATATATTGAGATTTTTTTTGTGGCCTGACATGTAATCTATGCTGGAGAATGTTCCATGTGCACTTGAATATGTATTTTGCTGTTACTGAGTTGAATGTTCTGTATATATCTTTAAGTCCATCTGGTCTAATGTAACATCCAAAATGACTGTTTTCTTACTGATTTTCTGTCTGGATGATCTAGGCATTGATGCAAGTAGGATATTAAAGTCCCCTACTATTACTGAATTACTGTCAAAGTCTCCATTTATATCTCTCTTTATATTTAGGTATTCCTCTGTTGAGTGCATATAGATATTTACCATTGTTATATCTTCTTACTTGCCTGAACTCTTTATGTAATTCCTTTGTTTGCCTCTCATTATAGTCTGTTTTAAAGTCCATTTTGTTGCATATCAGTATTTTTTTTTCATTTCCATTTGCAAGGAATTTGTAAGGAACAAATTTTTCCATCCCTTCAGTCTATGTGTATTTAGGTATGTTGTGGATCTGCTGTAGGCAGCATATGTACATGGGTCTTGTTTGTTTGGTTTGTTTGTTATCCATTTATTTACCCTATGTCTTTTGATTGAAGCATTTAGTCCATTAACCTTTAGAGTATTTATTTGCAGGTATGTACTTGTTGCCATTTTGTTAAATGTCTTCTGGTTGTTTCCATAATTCTGTGATCCTTTCTTTTCTTTCTCTTTTCCCTTGTGCAGATGATTTTAGTGTTCTGCTTACATTCCTTTCTCTTTATTTTTTGTGTATCTGTTATAGGTTTTTGTTTTGTGATTACTGTGAAGTTCACATATGACATCCTATGTATAAGAAGTCTATGTTAAGTTGGTGGCTTAAGATTGAACACATTCTAATAGCACTATATTTTTACCACCTCTCCTCCATATTTTGTATATATGATGTGTTATTTTATCTCTTTATTTAGTAATTCCCTTAACTAATTTTTTAAATGAAATTTCTTTAACCTTTCTTGTAATGCCAGTTTAGTGGTGGTGAATTCCTTTAACATATGTTTATCTTGGAAGTTCTTTATTTCTCTTTCAATGCTAAATGATACCCGTGCTGAGTATTCTTAGTTACAGGATTTTTACTTTCAACACTTTGAATATATTATACCACTCCCTTCTGGCCTGTGGAGTTTCTGCTGAAATGTTAGCTCACAGCCTCATGTAATTTCCCTTGTATATGACTTGTTTTTATCTTGCTACTTTTAAGATTCTCTCTTTATCTTTAATCTTTGACACTTTAATTATTACATGTCTTGGTATGAATCTCCTTGGGTTCATCTTGTTTAGGGCTTTCTGTGCTTTCTGGATCTAAAGGTCTGTTTTCTTCCCCAGGTTTATGAAGTTTTTAGCTATTATTTCCTCCATAAGTTTTCACCCCTTTCTCTCTCCTCCTTCCAGGACTCCTACAAAGCAAATGTTAGTATGTTTGATGATGTCCGAAAGGTCCCTCAACCTATCCTCATTTTTTTATTCTTTTTTCTTCTTGCTGTTCAGCTTGAGTGCTATTACCCTGTCTTGCAGGTTGCCTATCCCTTCTGCATCCTCTAAGCTAGTGCTGTTGATTCCCTCTAGCTTATTTTTCATTTCATTTGTTATATTCTTCAACTCCAATTGTTTTCTTATATTTTTTATCTTTTTGTTGAAATCCTCCCTGAGTTCATCTACTCTTCTCTCAAGTCCAGTGAGTATCTTTATAGCAATTACTTTGAGCTCCTTACCAGATAGATGGCTTAAGTCCATTTCATTTAGTTCTTATTCTGAAGTTTTGTCTTGTTCTTTTATTTGAAACATATTCCTATGTCTCTACATTGATTTCTGTGTTTATTTCTATAAATTAGTCAAAATAGTTTCCTCTCCCAGTCTTGGAGAAGTAGCCTTGGGTAGGACCATCCCCTGGATAGATGGTGCATGCTGATGGTTTTGGCTGGCTGACTGGAGGCCAGGTGAGTGTGTGCTGAATGTCCTGGTGTGCACCTCACTTGGGGCACTCTGGCAGGAGGGGTGGGAGTCCAAAGGACAAAGGTCAGGGGCATTGCAGTGTGCACTGCATTAGGGGCACCCTGGCAGAATGTCCAGGGGCCACAGGGTCACAAGCCAGGGGACTCTTGGTGAGCACCACACTGGTGCCACCTTGGAACTGCTGGATCTCATGTGGGCACATTTAGGCATAGGCAGGGAATCATGTTGTAGATGTCTGGAGCTGGTGCACACGTCCAGACCCTGCTCCCATCCATTCTATCAGTGTTCAGGGGGAATCTAAACAGTGGCTCTCACATTCACCTCTGATATTGGAGAGAGCTCTAGAAGTTCCCCCACTATTTTTTGAATGCTTTAATTTTATAATTCAGCTTCCTTCACTTACAGTCTAGTTGCCCTCTTTTATCTGTGCCCCAGGACAGATGAGTCAAGTCACGAGTCCCACAAAGATGTCCTTCCTAATTTAGGTCGCTGATTTGAGGGGTGGTGGAGGATTGGCATTTTTACGGTTACCATGTCTCCACATCTCCTGCCATTCTCTTATGTGGTTTGTCTATATCTCACTGTACAGAAGCTGTTCACTCAGCTCTCAGGAGGCACTGCTCTGTATGTAAGTATAGATTTGTGTACATGAAGGGAGGTGATTTCAGGCTCCTCTGTGATACCGTCTTGGACCTTCTTCCATTCATCTGAGAGATATTTGGTTGCTCCCGCCTTTTGACAATTGTAATTAATACTGCTATGAACATAGGTATGCAATAATCTCCAAGTTTTTTAATATGTTTAAGTCATTAAAATAAACTAGGAATGAATAAGTGAAAATTAGAATGTGTTGTAAGCCAAAGTTTTACCTATTTCTGATTTCCAGGACATTTGGATGTGTTTTTGCATAAATCTTGAAAAGGATGTTTAACTTCCTTTTGTTTTTATATCTAAATTTTTGTAAATATGTCATTAGTTTATAAAGCTTATAGTGTGACACTGGCCTCTCAGGCCTGTGTACAGTCTGCTCGTGTATAAAGAGTACACTGCTAAAGCACTCAGGCAACATACACAGTTAAACACCAGTCAACATGGGCATTTCTGCTACATCCATGTTTACCTCATGGTATAGTAACTTGTACATGTAAATGCATCCTGTACTTCATCATGATAACATCATACTATTGTTTTTTGGTGTTGCATAAATGGCAGAATTTCCAGAATCTCCTACCTGACCTTAGTCCCTTACATATCAGTATGTGTTTACTGCTGCAGCCTCCTGCAGCCTCCGGGGCAAGGGCTGGAAAGAAAACAGCCATTCTCTCCTCCCCTGCATTCCTGGTACATAATTGGTCTGGCATCTGCCAGTCACCAAGGACCTGCCCATTGGGTTCTTCCTGGAAGGGATGGGTGGAAAGGAGAGAGGGCACCGTGGCTGCAGAGTGTGAGCTGCGGCTGGAGAAGATAGATGGTGCCAAGCCTGGCTAGTGACTGTAAGGAATAAAAGCCTTTCTCTCCACCTATCCTTTGCCTTGACTTATCTCAGTTTGATGGTTTCATAGGGGACTCACCCCAGGCCAGGGATACCCTTCCCCCCAGAGGTACATCTGGTTAACATAAAGAATTTTTTGTTGACTCATTTTTGTATATACAACAAGAATACCAGCAGTTGTTACATAAAGGCAGAAAAATTTTTCAGTCATTAGACAAAATATCATTTATCAGCAACTAGTTTTCTCCCCGGCTTTATCAGCCTGGCGAATATGGACACACCCTTCACAACCATGCAAGTCTCACCTCCTCCAGAAAGCTTCACATACTCCCTTCCACCCTCACAGATGCGGCTGCTGTTTCCTTTTGTTTCTTTCTCCCCTGCAGCTACTTCTACATTACCTCATGTTCTTTCAGTACGTCTTTGATGTTTCCTTGCTTTTATTTTTATGAATCTAATTTTGACTTTTCACGACAAATTTCTTAAGGGCAAAGGCTGTGTCTTTATTCATCTTTGTATCTGTAGGCCATTGTACAATAATCATTCAGTAAAGATTATGAGAAGGTAAGCCTTTGTTAAGTTAAATTTAAGCCTTAACAGATACTTCATAATAGTCTTAATTATGATCCATGTGTGAATAGACAAATGTTAAGGTTTCCTACCCTTCTACATAGATTGATGAGTGTCATAGGATTCCAAAAGGATCTTTTTTAAAAAAAATAGTTACCATTTACAATGACTTCCCTGTGTGATTCAAGATTTTCTCTGGACCATCTAACCAAAGTGAAATACAGACATAAATTGGATATGTAGTAATATAATTGCAACTGCCAAATTCAGATTTTTAGGCATTTGCCTTCTTCAAAACACATTCATTGTCCTATTAAATTCAAGAAAATAGCAATTATATATCTAAACTTATAAGACAAATTTATACTAATTAAATTCCATTTTTATTGGCATATATTGGGATTACACATACAAACTTATTTGATAAACAGAAATTCTATTAAGGAACAAAAGTGAAGTTTTGAAAAAGTTGTGGTACGATGATCTTTGAGGACTCTTCCAAATCTTACCTTTTTTGACTTAATAGTTCCTCTTCACTTCTATCTAATCTTCACTCTCAGTCATGCTTTACATAGTTTACGGAACTCTCTGCTCTTAACCTGCCATACCAAACTCTGCTAAGGAAAAACTCCACCCATCTAGTGAACTCAAAGAGAATTCTTAAACGTAAAGCAATAGATTCCATTCTAATCCCCCTTACAGACCATGAGCTTCTTTGACCGAACTACACATTGGTTTTCCACTTGATTATACAGGTGTGTGTCCTAAGTTAGGGAATCATATCCAATTACAGAACATGACTTTCTTATGGATGTTACATGGATCACACTTATGTCTGCAAATAACATTGTAATGATGACAAAATATACTTGGTAAAGTCAATTCCAAAGACACATATTAACACCCACTCAGTGCCAGGTCCTATGCTACATTCTGGTGATCCCTCTTTCTCCTCCTTTCACAGAAAGTTCTCTGAAAGAAAAATCTACATGTTTATCTTCTCCTCCTCACCTCTTAATCCCTCTTCAACCTTCAACTCTCAGGTTTATATCCCACCACTCCACATAAATCACTCTGAAAAAGACCCTTATTACTTCCTCATTGTCAAATTTGATGGACTTCCCTCAGTTTTTACCCTACATCACCTGCTTTACCTCTATGCTATTTGTCTTGTCTGCTTATTCCTACCTTCATTTCTTTAAGTCCATTCTCTCTTCTTTCTGTTCCTGCCTTTTGTATATTTTTTTTCATCTTAGCACTACTTTTTATCTATTACACCTCAAATTTTACATTTTCCAATCTTCTTTCCATTTTTCTCCTCTTCCTTTCCTTTCTCTTCTCACTCAAGTTAGGTGACCTCATCCATATACCTGGCTTCAGTCACCATTTATATACTGATAGACCCCAAGGCCACAGTTTTAATCCAAAGCTTTCTTTGCTTCTAAATGCTGCAATTCATCTCTTCTTGGAAGCCCAACAGTCACCAATCTGAATCTATCCAAAACTGACCTCATTCTCTTTCGTCCTGGATTCATTTCCTCCTAAACTATTGCAAAGTCTCCAAACTTATCTCCTTGTTGCCAAATTCCTACCCTTCAATCTATCCACTCAATCTTTGTCAGAGTGAAGTTTCAAAAATATAAATAAGATTTGTCACTTCCCTGCATAAAACCATTCCTGACTCCAAGTTCCCAGATAATAGGGCCCAAATTCCTTGATATACGAAAAGCTTCCCTGACCATATCCCTACCTACATATCAACCCTATCTTTTGCACTGCCTCACACAAATTATTTTCAATTTTCAAGTAGAACACACTGCGTATACCCTTTTCCACACTGGTTTATCTATGTAGGATATTTTACTACCCAGTTTGTCAATCTGGTGAGCACCTGTACATTTTTCAAAATAGTTAACAAAAGTTCCTCTCTAATGAGATTTTCCGTCACTCCACCTTACATCCCAAAACACTGAAAGGCTTTATCTTTCGTGATTTCACTGCAGCCAAATATACTTCCCTCATGGCACCTATGATTTATTGACCCTATTTTTTATGTTTGTGTTACCTTTACATACTTTAAGCTTCTTAACGGAAGTGGTTATACCTTATTCTTCATTTTATCCCCAACCTGTCATATATTAAGTGTGTACTAGGTAATTGATAAAAGCATAAATGCATGAAAAAAAATTAAGGTGAATGTTTCTTGCCCTTACCTATATCAAAGCCTAATGGGAAAACACACAAACATAATTTTAAGAGTATGTATCTGAGTGGTTGTTTTGTGTGCATTCTAACTGTTATTTCCAGATAGGTCAAAGGAAAACACATACATTTATCGTGAATATGATGTGTCTTTCTGTGTCATCTGAGATTTGCTTGTATCATTCCTTCCATTTCCTAGCTCTGCCCCAACTATGGAGTTCGTTTTATACATCTACTAAATATGAACAGCTAAATAAAAATATAGACCTGACAGCAGTATAAAATTAACCAAGCTATCCATACAGCAGTTTGTTTTTAGAGGAATGAATTTCATGAGAAACACGTGAGAAGATGCCCCTTTGCAAGGAAAATGTATTTTTACCATGACCTGTAGTCTCTAGTTCACAATGGTTATAAATTAGAACATGTTTAAGGTTATTGTGCTTTTAGCTGTTGACAAATTTTAAAATAGATTAAGTAAGAGAATACAAAAAATTCATCCCCTCTGGGCCCAGTGGACCCAGTATTTGAAATTTTGAATTGTTCCCCAGGCTTTAGTCAGATTTTTTCCCATTGGAGTGGGGTCAGTGTGAAAGAACGGAGGTAGATGGAGAGATGATGAATGTAATGAGGGGAAGGGGTTGAGGAAATTATTCTGGAACCCATCATTTAGGTTTCAAATAAAGATACTTTCTAAAGGAAATGAAATTGGTGATCTCGGTTTGCTCCTTAGCAACTACTGTAGCAAAGATGGAATTTAAATGCATCAGTGTGTTTCACATATTGGGAATCTCTGTGGAAATGTATAATGAGCTCCTGTTGGGGCAGTTTTCTGTATTATGCTTCACTGCTAGGGCATGCATTTGTCTGGATGTCTGCCGCATCCTGAGCTGCTCAACAAATTTTAAACATTTTGGAGATATAAATAGTTGAGTCTTTCCTTAAGTACTCTCTGAAGTATCAGAGTGATAATAGAGTCCCAAAACCTTAAAAATCAAAGTCTGTCCCACCTGAGTAGTCAGGTGACATTTACATGAAAAAAGCACATATTTTCCATGTCTACTGATAGCTTATTTTCAGAAAGAAATACCCTGTTGTTTAATCAAAATGAAACACACTGGTATGAAATTTGACCAGCTAGCACAAAATCAATTGTATTCTATGACTTATTTCCAATTAGCTTAAGACATTTTAATTTCCCCTGCTTTTTAAGTTTGCTTTTAAAAATGCATTCATAAAAATTAAGTAAACACAGTGTTCTGCATTTAAAAATCTGTCTTTATCTGTTTCTATTTCTTTCTCTTTCAATCCCTCGTTTCTTCATTACGTTGAAGAAAGATGAGAAGTGAAGAGGCATTGCCATCTACTGGTATAAAGAAAACGTTCCTGAAATATTTGAACAGTACCAGATACTGGCTTTGCTCAGAGACAAAAGAAAAGGTTCAGATGCTTTAAGCAATTTAAATGAAAACCGGGAGTGAATACTTATTCATTCATTCACTAACTTCAGCAAAATTGAATTTAGAACTTCCAGCGTTGCTAAGCACTGAGCTAAACTCATGGAACATAGAGAGGACTGAACCATGGTGCTTGATAGAAAAATCATTTCCCAGTTCTTTCCGTCCTCTGTCCATGCACTGTCAGTAGTACACAAATTTGTTTTTGTAGCATGGACTTCAGTTAATGGATTGAGTCTCTGAGGATAATTTCTGGAAAATATTAAATATTTACAGGTTTTGCTGCCATCAAAAAAACCCAGGAGGACTCCAGAAGTGTACAGAGCTTGTAAATACTTCTTTCTGTAGTCATTCAAAATTCAGTCTACTTATTTTAATATATTTATTAATACTTTAAATATTGCCATTCACAAAGGAATGGAGAAAAGATAGAATAGTAGTTCTGTTGAATGTGTTCCTTAATAGGAGACAGAGAATAGGAATTTTAGAAGTGGTACAGGGTATACATAGATAGTGATTTTGCAACATTAATACTGATTAATACATCTAGAATATTTAACCTACACCTGGGAAACTTTGGCAAGCCTACCCTAATACCCATGCTATTGGCTCAAGCTAAAAATTCAAATGGTGAAAAAGCCTACTACACACATGATCAAAAAAGACCAGTAAAAAGGATTCTTGCAAAATATTAGAGATTAGAAGTTTTCTACAGTTTTGTTATTTTTCAACAAAATCTTAGTTTTCACAATACACATCAACCTCCAAGATGAACAAAATGAAGGTGATTCAAAGATGTTTATGGCTGAACCCCCAACCCAACTTAATTTCTTCAACTTCGAACTTTCTCAGTCTCCTACTCAGAGATATAATACTCTAATTCCCTTTGGCAACTGAAGGAACTGTATCTTTCATTTGCTTCTATAAACCTGGTTATAACACAGTGCTTGGCCTTTACAGGTTCCCAATACAACCATATTAAAGGACTGAATGAATAGCATCGTGTTTTTTCGTGGGTGTAGTTCATTGGAGGCTTCCACCAGTGACGTGTCAGTACCCTGCTTTATTGTTTCCAAAGTCTTAATTTGGTCTTTAAAAAAGAAATGGTGACATAATGTTTGACTCACAAAAGAGTTGTAAAATAGCAGGGTTCTCTTATATCCTTCATTCAGTTTCTCCTTATGTTAACATCTCACATAACCAAGGTAAAATAATAAAAAGCAAGAATTTAACATCACTATAGTATTACTAAATTACAAACTTATTTTGCATTTCCCTAACTCTTCCACTAATGCCCACTTTTTTGTTCTAGGATACCACATTGGATTCAGTTGTTGCATCTCTAGTCCCTTCCCTTCTGTACCAGTTCTTCAGTCTTTCCTTGTCTTTCATGACCCTGACACTTCTGAAGAATTCTGGTCATGAACTTTGTAGACTACCCATCTCTTGAGGTTGGTCTGACCTTTTCTCATGATCACACGGCATTACAGATTTGGGGACATAATACCACAAAGAAACGTGCTTCTTGTTGCATCATATCAGGGGGGACATACATCAATATGTCTTAACACTGATGATGTTGACCTCAGTCACTTGATGAAGATTGTATCTGCTGAGATTCTCCGGTCTAAGTTTTACCTCGTGGAAGGAGGAGGGAGTATCAAAGAATCCACACCCTTTTCCCAGTCTCAGTGGTTTCCGCACATCAAGTGCGGATCAGGACTCAGCTGGAACCCTTTTCCAGCTTTTAGAGCTGTGTCTTCTTATCCACCCACATCTCTCCTCCCTAGCGTGAACTTTCCTCCCTGTGAACTTTCCTTTACATTCCCAATTCTGTTTCCTCAGCTCAGAAATTGTGAGGCTCTGTTTGCATTTCCCTTCCTCCTGTACTGTCTCCTAGAAATTCTCTTAAGGCAGTAAATTGTCTCACTAGCAGGATTCACCTCATTTGTTTTCCTTCTCTTAGATGCTGGTTGTTCAATTTCTGAAAAACCATTATTTCTTACTCTTTTTTCTTATTCTTTATTTATTTATGGTGTATGGGTAAACCCAGGCCTTTACTCCATCCACATGGCCGGAACCAAATGCCCGACCCAATATTTTAAATAGCATCTATATGCTAATACCACTGAAAATTAAATTTTAGTCTAGAACTAAAAAAACACATATCTAATTTCCTGTTTTATATTTTTCCTTAAATTCTCACTGACACTCTAAAGCCAGCTTACCCAGAGCAGAACTCTTGATTCCCTCCATCTCTCATCTGCTTCTTTTCTGATATTCCCAAACTCAATTTATGTCACCAGCAGCCCCCTAGATGTTCTATTCAAAAGTCTAAGAGTATTCCTCTCTTTCCTAATTGCCATCCATATCCAATATATTAGCAATTTCAACTGTTCTGTTTCAAGACCCATATCAAAGCCAGCCTCTTGTCTCTACCACTGCAACCACTCCCTGAATTTCTCTCCTGAGCTATTGCACAGACTTCTAATCTCTTTACTGCCCCTCTTGCTTCTCTCTTCCATTCATTATCTAGAAGCCAGAATAATTTAATACACATAAGATACTGTTACCTCCATGATACAACATTTTCATCAGCTTTTCATTCTAATTAGAAAATATCACCATGACCTTCAAGGCCCTGCTTGATCTGGATACTGTCTTAATCTCCAACCTCATTTTATACCTCTTTTCCTCTATATTCTAGGAATATAGGCTTTCTTTCTTTTCTGAGAATATACCAAGTGTGTTCCTACCTCAGAGCCTTTATACTTTTTATTTCTCTTTCCTAGAATGCTCTTTCCCTAGACTTAGAATACGGATGAATACGGATGGCTTTTTCTATCGTTCAAATTTCTGTTTAAATGTCATTTTCTTCAGAAAGCATTCCTTGACCACCCTATTTAAAGTTGAGCTCCTACCTCCAGTTACTTTCTTTCACATCATAGTATTTATAGTATTGATAATATACATCGTTTATAAAATACATAGAATTTATATTATATATCATAATTCCTTTATAATACTCAAAATGAGTTTTCATTATCTTGTTTACCTGCCTCTTTATCATTGGTTTCTTAGACAAAAACCAGAGGGAAAAATGTCATCTATCTTTTTCACAATTGTATCTGTAAAGTATGACATGGTGCCTGGTATGTATTAGATATTCTATAAGATTTCTTAGTGAATGAACGAAGATATAAAGACTTTTTTTTCGTAGTTAGGAAGGAGGCTAGTGTCATGGTCTGATCAAGGTCTAACTTGGTAAAAATCTAGACAAGGATTCAGCAAACAACAGTCCGTGGGCCAAATTCAGCTTGTCACCTAAATTATAGAAACACAGCCACATCCATTTTATTATATGTTGTCTATGGCTAGGGTGGCAGTAGTTGCAAAGGAGACTATATGGCCTGGAAAGCAAGAATATTAACTGTTTTCAAAGAAATGTTTGCCAGCTTCTGATCTAGACATATGCAGAGATAATGAGATAATGGAGATATAGCAAAAGTAGAATATTTAAAGCATAACTCTCAGACCTCAAATCTGTGTTCCATAATAATACACGTGCAATTCATCTCTTTCCCACTTCTGGGTCTGATGTCGATATTCTTCCCTACCTCAGGGTTAGGAGAACCTTTTTTAAATACTGCACCTCTTAGACCCCAACTATAAATCTTGAAACTTCCTTCACTATAAAGCCAGGATCTCACACATTCAGTAGCTTGCCATAATATTCCAGAACCTTCAAGTTATATATGCTGACTCAAACACTACCATTGCTCTTGCTATTTCTTTTGCATTTTGAAAATGTTGCCATTTCATGAAAGTTATTAAAATTCCTATTATTTTTGTTGAATTCCATTAAAATGTAATTTCAACCAGAAACAGTGATCCATCTTTCTAGGATCATTAGGTCCTTTTACATGGGTATTCAATGCATTCAACCTTCCAGACCATAGTAATATCAGCTAGGGCACTAGAAATATAATGTACATATCCATTTCCAGTGTTTTCCAAAGTTCCTAAAATCAATCTAAAGAAAAGATTTTACTGAACTACCAATGATTGTTTATGACAAAAGGTGCAGTCACATACTTTTCCTGACTTCCAGTGCTCATATTCTCGGAGGTAGGAGACCATGGAAAATTTAATCTGTCTGCCAAGGAAGCCTTGGATTTTTGCAACATCTCCTCACTTTGTCACTCTCCCAGCTTTTTGGAAGTGATGACTTGTCAACTTTATGTGACCACATATCAAATACATAATGATATTACCACCTAAACACAAGTGATGTTATAAGGTCACCACTGTCTGCTCCAAGATGAAAAGTGGTTGAGAGGTTACCAGATCACAAAGGAAAAAGCTGAATTTGGGAAGGAGACGATTATGGGTCCATGTACCTTACTCCCCCTCTTTTCCCTACTTAGTTATATCCTTGAGCATGACCAGAGCATGAAAAATTAGGCTACTGATACAAATATGAAAAATACAAAAATTTGTCACCTACAGGTGAAGATGGAGACATATTATGACAACATGAATTTTGTTGTAGGTGTCTGTCTTAGATACTTCACGTCTGTTCTGTGGAAAAGCAACCAGCAGGATAATTTGAACGCTTTGGAAGCCTCCAGGCCCACACATTGAGCAAGACCAAAACAAGATGAAAATGATCTGCTTGCCTGCTTTCCGTAGCTCACTCTTTCAGCATGTCCTGCAGTAAAGAAAGGCCCACAAATACTTTCAAATAAATGCAATCAAAACCCAAATAAATCTAAACAAAACAAACAAACAAAAAGACCCTAGGAAAGCAATGTTAAACATGACCCAGTTATTTACAGAGTGCATTAAGTTCAAGACCCCTCAGATCAACATGTAACCTCTACAAAGTATGTAAATAAAAGTACATTAAAGAGCCAAGGAACAGAGAATATTAAATTTGCAAATGTTCCTCCAAATATCAGAGCAAGATAGTAGTTTATCATTAAGAAGCCACTCACATTGTTTTGATGTGTGGGACTTCTGTTAACCAGAAAATAATCAACTTGCATAATTATTGACTTTAAAGATGCTCTTTTGTATCCCCAGATTTAAGAATATAGAAGACAATTTTTTATCATAAGTATTGAATTCCATGGATTTTAACTTCGTTACTCTTTTCTAGTTCAGTATTGATCAATACCAACATCTCATTAAAAAAGAAAAAAAATCCAAATTATAAAAGTCCCAGTTTGGATGTGTAAAGCAACAATATTTGTGATGCAGCAACATCAAGAAATAGTTCATTTATCTGTTCCAGCAAATTAGGTACCATTTGATAAGTGCAAGTAGGAGCGTGGGAATTGGGGTCAGGTTTTCTTCAGATTGCATAGTTTTACTTTTCCTATTTTACTAAATACCTGAACACTCTCTAATTCTGTTCTTCTCTTGACTAAAATTCTCTTAATTTCTCAAGAAAACTAGGTTAATATAAAAAAGGAAGATTTTTTCTATTCATCTTTTACAAAAGATTTTCTTTCAAGTAAACATAGCTTCACTTTTTCCCTACCAAAAAAAAAAAAAAAAGGACAATAATCTAATGGTCTGTACATGGAGTGAGCAGTTTCCTCTTCCTATCCAATTAGTCCATCTTTCTTGCCCATTTCTCCACTCTGAGCTTTTAGTCGTGCCATTTTTTCCATGGAAATGGCCTTCCCTTGTGCTGTCTTACTCAGGGTGCAACTCAACTGAAGCTGATACCATCAAACCATTGGACATCTCAAGGCTAGAGAATTCAGTTAGCAATATACTGCATGTTTGGCATTGTCCACCTCCCCTTCTCTAAGTAATAGCCGTCATCAATAGTAATAAGTATTCTCTAGGCTGTGTTATGTACTAAGTGCCATTCTATATGCTGGTACTGCAATGCGTTGTAAGAGGCCACAAGTCCTAAATGCTGCGACTGCAATGAAGTTCTCAAACGATTAACAATTTAGTTGGAGATTCAGCTCTTACACATTAAAATAAAAATAAATGATACGAACGAGTACAGAGTGTTCAGTGATTATCCCAGAATGTAGATGAGAACAAATATCAGAGAAAGGAGAGACTGTTGTCAGCAGGATACATTTTGGAGTCAAAAACAAAGTCAGAAAGGAAGATGCTCTAAGGAGAAAAAAAAAAGAGAATGAACAGAATTGTGGAGGTGAGAATATATGGGCTGGTCACTGATACAGATAATGCACTTAAGAAACAGAAGGGAAAAAACAGAAGCAGAAGCCATGAATGCCAAATTATCTGTATTCATTTTATAGAATGACAAGGAGTGAATGAAGACTTGAACTGTGGGTGACATGAACTGAGACCTTACTACAAAGCTTAATCTGGCATCAGAGTGCTGTATGAATTGGGGATAGGAAGATATTTTAGGAGACTTTTACAGAAGACTAAGGATAAGATAATTCTGCTCACTGATATGTTAGTGCCGGTGGGATTAAAAAGAAAAACATGTGATGATATTACAGACCCCCACACACACACCGAACAATAGAAATTTGCAAGTGACATTACTTAAACAGTGATTTAGAGAAAGGCTAAGACTTGAAAAGAATATGAAATGGTTTGTGAAATATATGCAGAGCAAAATCAAGATCAATGCCTGGAAGATATATAAAGTAGGGAGAAATTGCTGTTATTTCTGGGCCACATTTTGAAAAAATCGAGTGGATGACACTTTCACTGTGGCTTGTTACCTCACTTGCCCTTCCTAGGCAGCCACATCTTGTCTTTGTCTATTTATGAGCTACCCTTTGACAAAATTATTCAGTAAATCATTTCTTCTGTAATGCTTTTATTATTCATTCATTTAATGTATATCTATTGAATGCATATTAGATGCTGGGCGTTATGTTAGGTAGTAGAGATAGCAATGATGACCAAAATAGACACACAGCGCCTACCTTCATTGTGGTACAGTGTAAAGGAGAAAACATATATTTAACAAATAAGTGTACAAATAATTATTTAATATGGTAATTAGACATGCTATTAGGTAGAAGTTCAGAGGGCTATGAGAGTTTATAGCAGAAGGAATTAACCTCATCTGGTAAGAGGTTCTGAGAAACATTCCCTAACAAATTAAAATAATTAATCTGAGACTTGAAGGATAAGTAGGGGTTAGCTAAGCTAGGAATACTGTGTGTGTGTGTGTGTGTGTGTGTGTGTGTGTGTGTGTGTGTGTGTGTGTGAGAGAGAGAGAGATAGAGAGAGAGAGAGAGAGGTAAGGGGAAGTTCAGGGAATGTCTCACATGCAGGAAACAGGATGTATAAGGGATGTGAAAGCAAAAGAACAGTGTATTTCAGGAACAGGGCAAGTCAGTGTGGGTGGAGCAAGGGAGGAAGAGAGATTAGTGAAAGATGAGGATGGGGAAATAGGCAGGAACCATGATATCTACATTCTGCAGAATTTGTAAACATATCCTTAGAGCAGTAGAAAGCTATTAGAGGCCTTTGATTGGGTTTTTAACACTCTGGTGAAAGTGTGGATACTGAAATGGAGAGAAACAAGATTGTAAACATGAAAACCAGTTAGGAGGCTCTTTGTCTAAGTCCAGGCAGTTGACCTTGGTGGCTTGGAGTAGTAGCAATAGGGGGTTGTAAGCAGTGAACACATTCAAGACACATTTTTGCACCTTTGGAAGTAGAACTGTCAAGATTTGATAATGAATTGGATGTGAGGAGTGAGGTAGAGGGAGAGTCAAGGATGCCTCCCAGGTGTCTGTAAAGGACAGCTCGGTGGACGAAAAAGTCACTTACCAAGACAGCCAGCATCAGAAGAGGAGCCGGTTCAGTGGGGGCAGATCGTGGGTTCAGTGTTTGACTATGAGGCATCAATGTGAATATTCCAATAGGCCACCGTACATGTGCATCTTGAGATCCGTCTGGATTTAATATTTAATGCATTGACTAAAGCATATGGGGGAAGATTTCTTAAAAGTAATGTTATGTAAAAATAATTGTCATTTGCTAGAACTTCTATATTAGGTGAAATGAAATCTTCATCCAAAGTATATCTGAAATCTTAAAAACTATATACCTTTTACTCATTTAAGTCAAGTTCTGATAAGAAGAAATTATCTCTTTTCAAAAGAAGATCAACTAATTTATCTAATAGTATTAAGTAATTATTACTACTTTAGATGTAAGTAAGAACTGTCCAAGGTCAAATTTCTTCCCATACAGAAAAGCATAGTATTTGGCAGGCTGGCATGCTATGCCTCCCAAATACTTTGTATTTTCCTTTATTTTTGCACAACTAGCACTTTTTCATGGACTGCCTGTGGATGATAAAAGATATGTAGTTCAGAAGAAGCCATTTAAAAGACACCTCCTTCTCTCAAAAGATCAAATCTTTGAGGACTAAATGGACTATTGAAATAGAAGTTGTTTTAGAGATACCCAGCTCTTCTCTAAGGAAAGTCTTTCCCTATCTCAATATGTGGTGCCAAACTTGCCTTGAAATCTTCTAATCAAAGGGAACCTGTATCTCAAGGAAATGATTTTACACAATCATTCAATCAAGCTTTCTTTCTTCATTGATTTATTTATTCATTTGTTCTACATGTAGTAAATAAACACTATCCTAGATGCTACTAAGGAGCATGTTGGATTAAAAAGATGAATCAGAGATAGGTACTTACCCTTCAAGCAACTTAAAGCCTGGCAATATGAGAGAAAATAGCAGTAATACAAGGAAAAAATATGAGTAAAAGAATGTACAGAAATAAAATATCATAGTACTTCAAGAGATGAAAATGACTGAGCGGGTCAATGACTTAAGGCTTACAGTGGACACTGTTGTTCACCTACTCAGAATATGTTTTTATCTCCATTATGAAGCAGCCATGAAATTCATGACCTTCAAGTCCCAGGGGTAGATCTTGACTAGCTTAACTCAGAAATAGGCCTTGGCTGACTTCACTTAATCAGCATTTCTCTGGTCACACGAGTGAGAAGATGCCCTATGCTAATTCAGTGTGAAGCCAAGGACTTTTATTGACTTTTGGGGTCGGGGGCGGGAGGTGGGGGAAACAGCTCTCTCTGTCTTGCTCTTCCTGATATAGAATGCAAACATAAGATTCAAAACTGCTGCAATATTGTGTAACCTTGAAGGAAGCCAATCTGGGGAGAGAGATTAGAGGAAACAACGGAAAGCCAGGGGAATCATGGGTAATGGCTTTGGGGCCTGATGAAACTGCACACGAAGCCTTCCCTTTATCTTAATTATTCAGTGGCATGAGCCTTTATTTCCTGTATTTATCATACCAATTCAAAGCATTGTCTGTTATTTATCATCAAAACTGTTGTAACTGCTAAAATATTTATAAAGGAAGTGGCGTCTGAGCTTGAATTGAAAAAAATGGTTAAGATTGGCCTAAAGGGATGAAAAGAAAGATTCCAGGAGAGTGGGGTATTTCTGTGGTAAAACATATCCCCGTTTGGCTATAATAAAGACTGAGGGAATAATGCAGCATGAACGTGATATGAACATGATGGTTGATGTCAAGGTTCTAGAGGAAATGAATGCCTGGCTGAGTAAGCTGGATGTCATTCTATACCAGTGGTTTCTCCAATCATTAATAATCATGCACCTTTATTAGGAAACTGACTCATTCCACACTTTTATTTTATCACTTATTTATAAAATAAATAGTCTTTATTGCTATAATAATACAAATGAAGTTTTAAAATTATTTTCCCCATATCATAATCCATCATCCTATGTTTTCACCTAAATACACTCACTCCTCTCTGGAATCTACTGTAAGGCAATGACAAGCCATTGCAAATGGTAAACAAGAGCATGATGTGATAAGAACTTTAGCTTAGAAAGGTCTACCTGAGAGCAACATCTAGTTAATTTAATATAGATATACTGGAAACAGGGCAATTTGTTAAGGGTTATTTGGGGGTCTTTTGCAAAAAGCCAGTAATCCAAGAATAATTGGAGTCTTTAATTTTAGCAGCAGTGATGGAAAAGAGAAGAAGGCGAATTGCATAGCTATCATACAGGTAGAATTGGTTGAACATGTTTGTTAAATATCAATCCAATGCCAGTCACAAGAGGAACTCAATATACTAGAGTTTCGTTTTGATTTCTCTAGAATTGACCAAACTTAGTAAGGGAAATAAAACTGAATTCGACATTAATCAGGCCAATTTCATGACTGTATCCATTAATGTTTGGAAGACTGAGAGTAGGAACTGAAACATAGACATTCATGATCTACTTAGGTTGGATATTGGAAAATTGGATACGATATAAATAAAAATAGAGAAATCAAGGATTCTCAAAAGAGCCTAGTTGAAAGTTGATCTGGAGTCCAGACTGAGTAGAAGGCATTGAAGGGTGTAATCTTTGGCAAATAAAAGATGCCATCAAGTCACGACAGACATCAACTGCCTCAACAGCATAAACAGCCATGCTAAACAGGAGTATTTGAGGAATAATTCTGTCTGATCCTGACAAAGTCAGTCTGTTGATAAGCAGTGTTTCCCTGCCTTCATTAACAATTCTATATCCAGAAAACTCAGATTGAGTGCAAAACTAAAAATGTTTTAAGTACATTACTGAATGTAAACTGAAATTCAAATACTGTGTAAAAGCACTAGGTAGAAAATAAACTAGCATAATAATAAATCCAGTGACATACTGTAAAGCACTTATTTCCCATGAAAAGAAGATACTATGTTAGGCACTTAAAGAAATGCCAGTGATCTAGCCTCAGCAAATATTCTAGTATTTGTCATTATACATTACAAAAATTTCATTTACTGAGCATTCAATGCTTTGCTTTTTCCCCAATGCTCCTTTTTATATTTACATGTCATTATGCAATACAAAATTTAAAAATGATATTCTGGGTAATATGCACTAATGTGAAACAGTCATTTTTCATGATTTGTCAACGAGTTTATGGTTCACTTCCTTTCCTCATGTAATTATCTATTTCTACATATCTGAACAAACACTAGATTTTTGTAAATACATGCTGTACATATTTTAAATGCAAAAATAATTTTACATTTTTGTCAGATATTTGCAAGAATGTTCAGTATTAAGGAAATTGTGCAGCTCACTAAATAGACTATATATTTAAAAATACTATCAAACTGTTGAGCTGACTGGAAATAGAAAAATACTACCTCATTAGAATGATTCAGAGTTGTATCTATTAACGTGTAGCTTCCAGGCAGAAAAGGAGGAAAACTTTGAGAGTAATGAAAAAACAGGCAGAGGGCCCAACCACTAAGACCCTTCTCCTGGAAATCTCCCCGGCACCTTCTTCCAAGTCCTGCAGACAGAGATCCATCAGAAAACAACTATGGAGTGACCACTCTTCTTTTTTATTATTAAGGTATCATGATATACACTCTTATGAAGATTTCACAAGAGAAACAATGTGGTTACTACATTCACCCTTATTTCTGAGTCCTCCCCATGCCCATCGCAGTCGCTGTCCTTCATTCTAGTAAGATGCCACAGAGTCCCTACTTGTCTTCTCTGAGCTGCACTGTGGAGTGACCATTCTTTAACTGTCACCTGTATTTAAAAAAGATTACTTTTGAAAACTCAATGCTTATTTACATATTAATGTTTCTTGTTATATAGCTATTATTTGGATCATTTTTCTCTAAATGTGTTTCTGCATTTCACAGCATAGACCCGCTCCTACTACTTTTCAACATGGTGTCCCAAGAAAAGTTGGCCAGGAACCCTGAGTTCCAGTCCAATCTCTGCACTAACCTACCTAAAAGTCAGTGTTTTCATTTGCCTCTAAGTCTCAAAGAACTTACATTTTATATTACTGCATACCTTAGTGCTGTTTCTAAAACAAAACAAAGCAAGCATAACAAAACCCAACGTATTTTACCAAACATATCATTAAAAATATTAAATTACTTGGAAGCCCTTGGAAGAAAACACAAACAAATGCTTAGTCAGTCATTAGCCAGAAACGTGTCCCTCAGATATCAGCCTCTGGTATATATACTTCCTACTCCCCTAAGACTATGCTAAAACATGAAATATGATGTCAAAGACACTCCCTATATACAGATTATTATTTTCTAGCTAAACTCTCCCTTCTCCCAGACCCTATCTACTCTCTTCACCTGATGCAAAGCAATAATATTTTCCACTCTGACTCTTAAATCCTAGACAGGATCAGCTCTACAAATGCATTCCGCATCTCCTTTACTCTTGGCCCTGGTATAGATCTTTCCAAGCAGAGGACTTCCCAAGCAGAACATACACTTAGCTTTAACACTCCAGCTGCAAAACACAGACGAAAAACTTTCCACTGTAAGAAAGAAGAGAACCCTGATCTCTTTTCTCCCAACACAATTTTACTCCTTGTTTGGTGACTAAATTGTTTTCCTGTCAGGTGTCATGCCAGGGCTTTGTGTACACACACACACACATCTTTTATATATAAGCACCTTATTAAGTGTGCTGCCACAATAAAAATTTTATAGCTGTTATAAAAACAAAGAAAGGTAGGAAACTAACCCAAGATCACACAGTTGAGAACTGTGGCACCATTTGAATTTAAACAGTGAGGGTCTATGACAAGACAGCTGCCTGTGCAGAGATGCAGCTATTTCTGTTTACCGGTAATATCTTAGTAAAGTCTCTTATGATGAAATCAGAACTAGAAATCTGTTGGGAGCTTTTGTGCACATGTGTGTGCAACATAGTGATTCAACAATTTTATACATTATGAAGTGCTCACTACAACAAGATCAGCTGCCATCTGTCACCATACAAAGTGATTACAATATTATTGATAATATTCCTTATGCTGTACTTTTCATCCCCATGACTTGTTGTATAATTGGAACTTTGCACCTCTTTATGCCCTTCAACTATTATCCCTATCTCCCATCCCCTTCCTCTTCTTAACCACCAGATTGTTCTCTATGTTTATGAGTCTGTTTCTTTTTTCTGTTTGTGTTTATTTTGTTTTATAGATTCTAGATATTAAGTAATATCATATGGTATTTGTCTTTCTCTGACTTATTTCACTTAGCATAATATCCTCTAGGTTTATTTTGTTCTTTTCCATGACTGAGTAATATTCCATTGTATACACTTGTCATATCTTCTTTATCCATTCATCTATCAATGGACACTTAGATTGATTTGGTATCTTGTTTACTGCAAATAATACTGCAATAATTAATTATAAAAGCACTCCTATGAAGCAGGTACTTTTACCCATATCTTAGAGATGTGAAGCTGAGGCACAGAGAGATTAAGTAGCCTTCTCAAGGTCACAGGAGTATAGACAGATGAAGCCAGCAATACCATCCAGACAGTCTGTATCCAAAGCTGGTGCATTTGAACAGTATCTTCTTTAGTAACTCATAGGTTGGAAGTGGGGCTTGAGTTCTGATTGTTGCCTTGCTCCATAAAAGCTCTTCCAGCTCTTTCTTAAAACTCCCTTACTTGTTGTTTTCATCGACCAACCTCCTGACCAATCCATCTCATTCGCTGAAGATTTTAGCAACTGCTCAGCATATCCCTTTCCTCCCTGATTCCTGCCATCATCTCAGGAAATTCAAAGTCCACATGGACAATCTATCCAACATCATATATTCATGATTCCCTGGCTTCCTTATTATTAATGGTATATTTCACATCATCACCACCAAACCCTTATAACTTAACACCAAAAAATTTTCCACTTTCTTCAAAATTTTCTAAAATCATGAACATTTCACCCTTTTTGAGCCTCCAGCTCCACAGGTCTCTCCACCTTCTTCCAAAAAATCTAAGTCTTTATACTTTTGATTCTATAGTTGTTCATTTTAATCATTTTGATACCAATAGACTAGCTTCCCTTTTCCATGTGTTCTTTCAACCCTCCAGTGAGAAAAACCTCAACCCTGAATCCAACAATCCTTGTTAACTGTGTCTGTTGAACATTTCTAAATGGATTTCTATTCCCATAAATTCAATTGACAACTTCCCCTACCCACAATCTTAATATAATTCTCTAATCACCTTGATCTAATTTCTATTACAAATATTTCAAATTTCTTCCATTCTTTATAAGCCATGATGGCTTTCCCTACTCTTCATTCTCAGTAGGTGACTGCATTGTACTTAACTAAATTAATTGGAACCATCAGAAAGGAATTCCTTCAGCATTCTGCTACCAAGTATGTCAGTAACCTGCATCATTCCCAATCTTCTGCTCCTGCCCTTCTAATACAAAACAAAGTATGTCTCTCCTACTCTTCAAAGCCAGTTCCACTACATGTAATCTGAGTCCCAGTCCCTCCCACATTCTGTGGAATCTCTGCTAACATTAAATACTTTAGATTTCAGGTAGTTTTTCTTTTTTTCTTCTTACTGTGACCCACAACAAAATGGTATATTACATTGTAACCCAATACACATGTATTGTACATATATACCATATATAGGTATCATGTATGATATATACACTGTATGTAAATGTCATGTATAAATATAAGAAGATAACTTACCACAGATTGCCATTGACAATTTATCCAAAAAACCAAAACAAAATTTTATGAGATACGATTGCCTTACTATTCATGATATACTGATATTTTTTCTTCTGTTCTTTTCCCTTCTTTTTTTTCTAAATGCTAGTCACCACTCCCAAAATTAATGCTACAACACACTGATGTGTCATAACCTGCAGCTTAAACACAGCTAATTCATCTATTGCCCTGTAACTAACTTTAAATACTTTCATCTAAAAATTTTCACCTCAAGTACTCCTTAACCTCATATTCCCCACATATTTAGACTTCCCAGAAAAGTTTTTTTTTTTTTGAGTGGGCATCTCTCATATTTATTGATCAAATGGTTGTTAACAACAATAAAATTCTGTATAGGGGGTCAATGCTCAATGCACAATCATTAATCCATTTCAAGCCTAGTTCTCATCAGTCTCTGATCTTCTCAAGCATAACGAACAAGTTCTTACATGGTGAACGAATTCTTACATAGTGAATAAGTACTTACATGGTGAACAGTACAAGGGCAGTCATCACAGAAACTTTCGGTTTTGATCACGCATTATGAACTACAAACAGTCCGGTCAAATATGAATATTCGTTTGATTTTTATACTTGATTTATATGTGGATCCCACATTTCTCCCTTTATTATTATTATTTTTTTTTATTTTTATTTTTAATAAAATGCTGAAGTGGTAGGTAGATGCAAGATAAAGGTAGAAAACATAGTTTAGTGCTGTGAGAGGGCAAATGTAGATGATCAGGTGTGTGCCTATGGACTAAGTATTAATCCAAACTAGACAAGGGCAACAAAACATCCACGGATGCAGAAGATTTCTCTCAAAACAGGGAGGGTGAGGTTCTAAGCCTCACCTCTGTTGATCCCCAATTTCTCACGTGATGGCCCCCCTGCGACTGTGCCTGTCTTAGGTTGTTCCTCCCTTGAGGAATCTTACCCGTCTCTGGCTAACCAGTCAGTCATCTTCCGGGGCCATACAGGGAGATGTAAAGTTGGTAAGTGAGAGAGAAGCCATATTGTTTGAAAAGGTTAGCTTTTTACTTCTTTGCAGATTTATGCCCTGTGGCTTCTATGCCCAGCATTTGTCTTGAGGTATCTTAACCACTTGGAGGAATTATGATACCTGGTGAATTCGATATGAGGCACAAATTCTATTAAAGGGTTGTAATTAGGAAGGAAGAAGAAAAGCTATAGAGGTAGCAGATGGAAGAAAACATGGGAAGATTCATTATTTCATTGACAAATCTTCTTGTAGAGTAACTTACGCATGTATAGGTTTTAAACTACTAATTAAATTGTGCACACACATCAACATAATAGGAATACAGTTACATAACCAAAGCAGATCTATAATTACCAGCCATCTCCAGTGAAGCCAAGAAAACCAGTTAGGAACCCTAGGCATTTGTGAAAATTTGTCTATGATATAATGAATATTGTCCAACTGTACTTGAACAGTCTGGGAGAAATCAGACAAATTAAAACAACCCATTCCTGGGAACTGTTCACATCCCATACGTTCTTTTAACAGTAGATAGTCTGTAGTTGTAAGATTTTGGAGCACTACAACTTGCACTTCTCCTAATTCTTGGTTGAGTTCCGACAGTATAGATCCAGTCAAATTTGTTGTTTTACTGTATGCACAGGCCAGCTTAGATATCTCCTTCTTCATTCCAATGGCAAGTCCAGGAGCCAGTGGGATGAATGCAGCTACAACTGCAACATCGCCTGGATCTTTGTTGAGGTTTTTTGATGATTATCTTCTGGTATGACTCTTTCCAGAGAGTGCTGATGTTGAAACTTCTTCTTCATATCGTATCTTAGTTTGTTTTCTGGGTAGCCAAATTAGGCTTTGATCCTCTGTATAAACACAAACAGACCCGTTGCCCACACTTTGATATGCCCTTTATACCATTGTGTACAACTCATTGGAGGTCACCACACAGGAACTGCTTTTTTTTTAAGAGAAAGGAATATTATCAGAAAAGTGTACCTCCACAGCCAATCATCTGACACCCTTTAAGTGATCAAAATTAAGGATATTTAAAGCATGCATTAATCATTGATTTACAGTTAGTTTTATCCTATCAGGGAGTAATCCCCCTTCTCTTTCTTTCTTTTTCTTTTTGTTATCTTTAATCTATACTTACATGAAGAATATTATGTTTACTAGGCTCTCCCCTATACCAGGTCCCTCCTATAAACCTCTTTACAGTCACTGTCCATCAGCATAGCAAAATGTTATAGAATCACTACTTGTCTTCTCTGTGTTGTACAGCCCTCCCCTTTCTCCCACCTCCTTATGCATACTAATCTTAACACCCCTCTTCTTCTTCCCCCCCTTATCCCTCCCTACCCACCCATTCTCCCCAGTCCCTTTCCCTTTGGTACCTGTTAGTCCATTCTTGGGTTCTGTGATTCCACTGCTGTTTTGTTCCTTCAGTTTTTCCTTTGTTCTTATACTCCACAGATGAGTGAAATCATTTGGTATTTTTCTTTCTCCACTTGGCTTATTTCACTGAGCATAATACCCTCCAGGTCCATCCATGTTGCTGCAAATGGTAGAATTTGCCCTCTTCCTATGGCTGAGTAGTATTCCATTGTGTATATGTACCACATCTTCTTTATCCGTTCATCTACTGATGGACATTTAGGTTGCTTCCAATTCTTGGCTATTGTAAATAGTGCTGCGATAAACATAGGGGTGCATCTGTCTTTCTCAAACTTGATTGCTGCATTCTTAGGGTAAATTCCTAGGAGTGGAATTCCTGGGTCAAATGGTAAGTCTGTTTTGAGCATTTTGATGAACCTCCATACTGCTTTCCACAATGGTTGAACTAATTTACATTCCCACCAGCAGTGTAGGAGGGTTCCCCTTTCTCCACAGCCTCACCAACATTTATTGTTGTTTGTCTTTTGGATGGCAGCCATCCTTACTGGTGTGAGGTGATACCTCATTGTAGTTTTAATTTGCATTTCTCTGATAATTAGTGATGTGGGGCATCTTTTCATGTGTCTGTTGGCCATCTGTATTTCTTTGTTGGAGAACTGTCTGTTCAGTTCCTCTGCCCATTTTTTAATTGGGTTATTTGTTTTTTGTTTGTTGAGGCATGTGAGCTCTTTATATATTCTAGACATCAAGCCTTTCTCGGATGTGTCATTTTCAAATATATTCTCCCATACTGCAGTGTTCCTTTTTGTTCTATTGATGGTGTCTTTTGCTGTACAGAAGCTTTTCAGCTTAATATAGTCCCACTTGTTCATTTTTGCTGTTGTTTTCCTTGCCCGGGGAGATATGTTCAAGAAGAGGTCACTCATGTTTATGTCTAAGAGGTTTTTGCCTATGTTTTTTTCCAAGAGTTTAATGGCTTCATGACTTAAATTCAGGTCTTTGATCCATTTTGAATTTACTTTTGTATATGGGGTTAGACAATGGTCCAGTTTCATTCTCCTACATGTAGCTGTCCAGTTTTGTCAGCACCATCTGTTGAAGAGACTGTCATTTTGCAATTGTATGTCCATGGCTCCTTTATCAAATATTAATTGACCATATATGTTTGGGTTAATGTCTGGAGTCTCTAGTCTGTTCCACTGGTCTGTGGCTGTTCTTGTGCCAGTACCAAATTGTCTTGATTACTATGGTTTTATAGTAGAGCTTGAAGTTGGGGAGTGAGATCCCCCCTACTTTATTCTTCTTTCTCAGGATTGCTTTGGCTATTCGGGGTCTTTGGTGTTTCCATAGGAATTTTTGAATTATTTGTTCCAGTTCATTGAAGAATGTTGCTGGTAATTTGATAGGGATTGCATCAAATCTGTATATTGCTTTGGGCAGGATGGCCATTTTGATGATACTAATTCTTCCTAGCCATGAGCATGGGATGAGTTTCCATTTGTTAGTGGCCCCTTTAATTTCTCTTAAGAGTGACTTGTAGTTTTCAGAGCATAGGACATTCAGTTCTTTGGTTAGATTTATTCCTAGGTATTTTATTCTTTTTGATGTAATTGTGAGTGGAATTGTTTTCCTGATTTCTCTTTCTATTGGTTCATTGTTAGTGTATAGGAAAGCCACAGATTTCTGTGTGTTAATTTTGTATCCTGCAACTTTGCTGTATTCCAATATCAGTTCTAGTAGTTTCAGAGTGGAGTCTTTAGGGTTTTTTAATGTACATATCATGTCATCTGCAAATAGTGACAGTTTAACTTCTTCTTTACCAATCTGGATTCCTTGTATTTCTTTGTTTTGTCTGATTGCCGTGGCTAGGACCTCCAGTACTATGTTAAATAGCAGTGGGGAGAGTGGGCATCCCTGTCTAGTTCCCGATCTCAGAGGAAAAGCTTTTAGCTTCTCACTGTTCAGTATAATGTTGGCTGTGGGTTTATGATATATGGCCTTTATTATGTTGAGGTACTTGCCCTCTATTCCCATTTTGCTGAGAGTTTTTATCATGAATGGATGTTGAATTTTGTCAAATGCTTTTTCAGCATCTATGGAGGTGATCATGTGGTTTTTGTCTTTCTTTTTGTTGATGTGGTGGATGATGTTGATGGATTTTCGAATGTTGTACCATCCTTGCATCCCTACTTGGTCATGGTGCATGATCCTTTTAATATACTTTTGAATTAGGTTTGCTAATATTTTATTGAGTATTTTTGCATCTACATTCATCAGGGATATTGGTCTGTAATTTTCTTTTTTGGTGGGGTCTTTGGCTGGTTTTGGTATTAGGGTGATGTTGGCTTCATAGAATGAGTTTGGGAGTATTCCCTCCTCTTCTGTTTTTTGGAACACCTTAAGGAGAATGGGTATTATGTCTTCTCTGTGTGTCTGATAAAATTCCGAGGTAAATCCATCCGGCCCGGGGGTTTTGTTCTTGGGTAGCTTTTTGATTACCATTTCAATTTCTTTGCTCGTAATTGGTTTGTTTAACTTTTGTGTTTCTTCCTTGGTCAGTCTTGGAAGGTTGTATTTTTCTAGGAAGTTGTCCATTTCTTCTAGGTTTTCCAGCTTGTTGGCATATAGGTTTTCATAGTAGTCTTTAATAATTCTTTGTATTTCTGTGGAGTCTGTCGTGATTTTTCCATTCTCATTTCTGATTCTGTTGATTTGTGTTGATTCTCTTTTTCTCTTAATAAGTTTGGCTAGAGGCTTATCTATTTTGTTTATTTTCTCAAAGAACCAGCTCTTGGTTTCATTGATTTTTGCTATTGTTTTATTCTTCTCAATTTTGTTTATTTCTTCTCTGATCTTTATTATGTCCCTCCTTCTGCTGACTTTAGGGCTCATTTGTTCTTCTTTTTCCAGTTTCGATAATTGTGATGTTAGTCTATTCATTTGGGATTGTTCTTCCTTCTTCAAGTGTGCCTGGATAGCTATATACTTTCCTCTTAGGACTGCTTTCACTGCGTCCCACAGAAGTTGGGGCTTTGTGTTGCTGTTGTCATTTGTTTCTATATATTCCTTGATCTCTATTTTAATTTATTCATTGATCCAGTGATTATTTAAGAGCATGTTGTTAAGCCTCCATGTGTTTGTGAGCCTTTTCGTTTTCTTTGTAGAATTTATTTCTACTTTTATACCTTTGTGGTCTGAAAAATTGGTTGGTAGAATTTCAATATTTTGGATTTTGCTGAGGCTCTTTTTGTGGGCTAGTATGTGGTCTATTCTGGAGAATGTTCCATGTGCACTTGAGAAGAATGTATATCCTATTGCTTTTGGATGTAGAGTTCTATAGATGTCTATTAGGTCCATCTGCTCTACTGTGTTGTTCAGTGCTTCCGTGTCCTTACTTATTTTCTGCCCAGTGGATCTGTCCTTTGGGGTGAGTGGTGTGTTGAAGTCTCCTAAAATGAATGCATTGCCGTCTATTTCCCCCTTTAGTTCTGTTAGTATTTGTTTCACATATGCTGGTGCTCCTGTGTTGGGTGCATATATATTTAGAATGGTTATGTCCTCTTGTTGGACTGAGCCCTTTATCATTATGTAGTGTCCTTCTTTATCTCTTGTTACTTTCTTTGTTTTGAAGTCTATTTTGTCTGATATGAGTACTGCAACCCCTGCTTTCTTCTCGCTGTTGTTTGCCTAAAATATGTTTTTCCATCCCTTGACTTTTAGTCTGTACATGTCTTTGGGTTTGAGATGAGTTTCTTGTAAGTAGCATATAGATGGGTCTTGCTTTTTTATCCATTCTATTACTCTGTGTCTTTTGATTGGTGCATTAAGTCAATTTACATTTAGGGTGACTATTGAAAGACACGTACTTATTGCCATTACAGGCTTTAAATTCATGGTTACCAAAGGTTCAAGGTTAGCCTCTTTACTATCTTACCACCTAACTTAGCTCACTTATTGAGCTGTTATACACACTGTCTGGAGATTCTTTTCTTCTCTCCCTTCTTCTTCCTCATCCTCCATTTTTCATATGTTGGGTGTTTTGTTCTGTGCTCTTTCTAGGAGTGCTCCCATCTAGAGCAGTCCCTGTAATATGCCCTGTAGAGGTGGTTTGTGGGAAGCAAATTCCCTCAGCTTCTGCTTGTCTGGGAATTGTTTAATCCCACCATCATATTTAAATGATAGTCGTGCTGGATACAGTATCCTTGGTTCAAAGCCCTTCTGTTTCATTGCATTAAATATATCATGCCATTGTCTTCTGGCCTGTGGGGTTTCTATTGAGAAGTCTGATGTTAGCCTGATGGGTTTTCCTTTATAGGTGACCTTTTTCTCTCTAGCTGCCTTTAAAACTCTTTTCTTGTCCTTGATCTTTGCCATTTTAATTATTATGTGTCTTGGTGTTGTCCTCCTTGGATCCTTTCTGTTGGGGGTTCTGTGTATTTCCGTGATCTGTTTGATTATTTCCTCCCCCAGTTTGGGGAAGTTTTCAGCAATTATTTCTTCCAAGACACTTTCCATCCCTTTTCCTCTCTCTTCTTCTTCTGGTACCCCTATAATACAGATATTGTTCTTTTTGGATTGGTCACACAGTTCTCTTAATATTGTTTCATTCCTGGAGATCCTTTTATCTCTCTCTATGTCACCTTCTATGCATTCCTGTTGTCTGATTTCAATTCCATCAATGGCCTCTTGCATCTTATCCATTCTGCTTATAAATCCTTCCAGAGTTTGTTTCATTTCTGTAATCTCCTTTCTGGCATCTGTGATCTCCCTCTGGACTTCATCCCATTTCTCTTGTGCATTTCTCTGCATCTCTGTTAGCATGTTTATGATTTTTATTTTGAATTCTTTGTCAGGAAGACTGGTTAGGTCTGTCTCCTTCTCTGGTGTCTCTGTGATCTTGGTTTGCCTGTAGTTTTGTCTTTTCATGGTGATAGGAATAGTTTGCAGAGCTGGGACTAGTGACAGCTGGAAGAACTTCCCTTCTTGTTGGTTTCTGGCCTTCCTCTCCTGGGATAACAGCAACCTCTAGTGGCTTGTGCTGGGTAGCTGTACACACACAGGGCTTCTGCTTCCTGCCCAGCTGCTATGGAGTTTATCTCCGTTGTTGCTGTGGGTGTGGCCTGGCTCGGGGCTGCTGCTCCAACATGGAGGAGTTGCGTTGGAGGGGGAGCGGCTGGGAGGCTATTTATCTCCGTAAGGGGCCTCCGGGCTCCCTGCTGCCTAGGGAGTTAGAGTGCCCAGAGATCCCTGGATTCCCTACCTCTGGACTGAGTGTCCCACCCTGTCCCTTTAAGACTTCCAAAAAGCACCTGCCAAAACAAAACAACAACCACAAAAAAAAAATGGCCGCTCATTTTTCTTTATTCTCTGGCGCTAGCCTCGGGCACCACTCACTGGTCTTGCTGCCCTGTTTCCCTAGTATTGGGGTCCCTATCCCTTTAAGAGTTCCAAAAAGTGCTCGCCGAAACAAAACAACAACAACAACAACAAAAAAAAAAAAGGCAGCCGCTCGCTTTCCTTTTGTTCTCCGGCACCAGTCTCCGATACCCACTCACTGGTCTTGCTGCCCTATTTCCCTAGTATTGGGGTCCCTGTCCCTTTACGACTTCCAAAAAGCACTCACCACAACAAAACAACAAGAACAAAAAAAAAAAAAAAAGATGGTCACTCGCTTTTCTTTTGTCCTCCGGCGTTAGCCTCCGTTACCCGCTCACCATTCTTGCTGCCCTGTGTCCCTAGTATCCAGGGCCCCACGCATGCACTGTGTCGGCGCTCTGGTGCGGATGGCTGGGGCTGTGTGTTCAGCAGTCCTGGGCTCCCTCTCCCTCCCTGCTCTGACTCCTCTCCTCCCACCAGGAGCTGGGGGGAGGCGCGCTCGGGTCCCGCCGGGCCAGGCCTTGTATCTTATGCCCTTTGCGAGGCGCTGGGTTCTCGCAGGTGTGGATGTGGTCTGGATGTTGTCCTGTGTCCTCTCGTCTTTATTCTAGGAAGAGTTGTCTTTGTTGCATTTTCATAGATATATGTGGTTTTGGAAGGAGATTTCTGCTGCTCTTCTCACGCCACCATCTTGGCTCCACCCTCCCCAGAAAAGATTTTTAATTTTTACCTCCACTTTTTTTTTTGTCCCTTCAACTGTTCAGACCAATTTAATCCATCTTCTGCCCCACTACTCCAAGAAAACCACTTTGGGTCAGCTCCCTGTAAAGAAATTCAGGCTTCATCCTCCTCAAACCTTAGCAGCATCTAACAGTTGATACTTCCTCTTTCATGAAACACTAATCTTTCTTTGCTTCCATGACACCACATTCCACTGCTTTCCCTTCCTTCTTCCTGCCTAGCTTCTTGCAGCCTCTTTTTTCTGACTCCTTCACTATCACACTCTCAAGTATTGGAGGTCATCTATTCATTTCTTTCTTCTCTCTCAGCATCCCCTTCTCACTCTAGTTCTCACTGTCATTGTTAGAATACCATCCAACAAGGTTGGTATTTAGGAGACCAGTGAAACATCCTATTTGTAGGCTACGAGCCTCTGGACACTAGCAATGTAATAAGCCTTCCTTCCCCTGGAGAATATAGGAATGTTCTTAATAATTCAGAATCCAGAGCTTCTGAATCACTTCCAGGCATATGCAGTTACATAACAGAAATACTGCATTTTTATATTCTAAACTCACGGTCCTCACTGCTTCCGCACATTTAGGATTGACTATATAGTTTTTGGCATATCAGAGAACATCAATATTTCATCCGCATTTCCTATTTAGTTAAATTCAAGGTTTCCTTTCTTCCCCATAGGACTTACATATCCCCGGAAGTTAACAGCTTTTCTTGGAAGTCAGCTGGAAGCCTTTGAAAGATAACATGCTCCATAGCTGAGGGATAGATTTTCATGATGCATGAATCATCACACCAACCTTTTCTAGCTTTGAAAATGTTGGGATCTGTTCCAAGAGATTTGGCAATTTTTCCTATCTTTAATTGCATTGCCTGAAGTGTGACCGGAAATCCTTTTTCAAATGTCTCAATGACAAAGTGAAACTCAGCTTTATCTTCTTGTGTGTTTTTTCTCTAATTAGGTTCTGTAAATCACTTGGGGGGATGCTTTAAAAATACGCAGCTAATGCTCCAGCAACAAATATTTGTTCGGTTTATGATAAATGTTCATCTTACAGACCTGTGTTACACTTTTCTGAACCCAATACTTTTTATTTCAATGTTGCATCTCAATGTAATAATTTTAATGAATTTTTGGCTGCAATGATGGTTCCAAATTAAATTAAAACTCAATCTTCTGTTTAGTTACCAATTTGCAAATAACCTAGCTGAGTTGATAATTACATAAACATGCCCCACACCTAGTTGAGTTCATAGGCAGGGCTAATCACATGGCAATTTATTGCTTTACATTTTGGCATTGAGGCTGAAAACTTAACATGGAGTAGACAATTTACCTCAATTTCAAAATGTTAAAAAGCAGAGTCAATGCGTCTCCAAATCAAATCAAAGTCCCTACTGAAATTTGATGATTAAAGTAATGAATAAAAAGCAAAGAATCAGTTAACATTTTGAAGAATTGCTTGCTTAAGCTACATAACTTAAAATTTCATTTCATAAATATTTTATTACACAAATGTGAAATTAAAATTTTGATATATAGCTTAAGGCTGCAATAATACATATATCAGTTAATAAATGTTCATATTTTATTGAAACTCATTCTATTTCTTCCCTAATTTCATCATTATGATTATTCCTACTGCTTCCAGGATGGCTTTTTTTTTTTTTTTGGTTTTAAAATGACATAAATAAGCCATCCTTTAAGGGGTCAAATTTATGCCATGTCTTTCCTGAGAATTATAACCAAATGAATTATATTTATATAATATAATTATATAAATACACTGTTATATTAACAATTAAATAGACACAAAAACAATAATGCCATAAAATGTTTATTATGGTAATTAAGATATTACTTTGTAAGTATTTGGGTTTTGTGGTTTAGTTGCTACAGGGACAAGCAATTATAAAATTATATATATATGCTATTTATTAAGTGGCTTAGAGCTTGGAGGGAATAAAAACCCAAATTATCAAGCCATCACTGAAAAGGGGTTAACTAAGTTTTATATTTGGCATGTTTTACTCAATAGTAAATATGCACTTATTGAAAAACATTTACATCGAATTTAAGTCCTGTTAATATTATTATTGAAGTTACTAAAACACACACACACACACACACACACACACACACACACACACACAAAATAATCCCATGAACTTCTCCCTGATTGGACTAACTCATGAATGTTAAAAATGTCAACAATCAAAATCGGAGTACAGAAACACCCTTCAAAATACATCAATAGAAGCCAAATAATTTCCAACTCTGGGAGCTTATTTAATCATAATACATTATTCTCCTGATTCTTTTTATGTTTCAACGTGGCCAGTCTGAAAATAAAATCTCCACATTAAATGTAACACCTCTACCAGGTCAACCTCACGCAGTCCTTAAAGGGGACAGTCATTCTGAAGGAGACTCCCGGAATAAAGTTGAAGGTGTTCAGGAGGTAGAGGCTTTTCCTACATATGTAATCAAATTTGGCCATTATAATGACCAACTAATCTCCTTATTTATAAAATTCCAAAAATGTTTGTATTAATCTACTGATTGGATTAGCAAAGGGGCATGAGATGGTTAAGCGTGGCCTGTAGAATTGACTGACTCAAAGCTTGGCCCTGATCAACCAACTTCATAATATTACTTTCCTTCTGGAGGAAACAATATTGAGTAAGGGTTAAAGGCTCAGACTATTGAGTCAGATTGCCTAGTTTGAATGGTACTTTTGCCACTTACTACCTGTGGGATCTTCAGCAAGTTAAATTCTCCTTCCTTTATTAACTTCTGTAAAAGAGGAAAAATAACAGGGCCTACCTTATAAGGTCATTTGTATAAGCAAATGATGGAATACATCTAAAGAGCCTAGAACAGAACATGGAAAAGAGTAAGCTTTTGATAAATATCAGTTATTAACATTACAAATTTGTTGTGAATGTCGTTTCCTAAACTTGTAAATAAACTCTTCAGGAATAGGGTCCAAGCATTAACTTTATTTTCATTTCCAATACTGGAATGCAGTAGGTATTCAGTGGATATCTATTAAATAATAATACAAAAATGTACTATGTTATATCTTAGAATCTTAGAAGAGCATTATAGTACAAACAAACAAAATTCAGATTCCAATCAGGATTCCATGTGAATCCTTCAGAATACATTAATTATATCAAAGCAAATACTGTAGGTAAATTACATATACCCATTTTTTTCAAAAGTCTACAGATATGTTTAGGCAGATATTTTCACAAAAGACCACAGAAACATTCAATATAAGCATTTGCTAAATGATGTTTTACAAACAAATTTATAGGTGTGATTATTTATAAGATTTTTTTTAACTTTATGATTTAATTCATATGATCAGATATTTAATCTAAGTATATTCTGGACCATCTGAAAGCCATCTTAAACCTCAGATCTGCTTCACTAATTCAGTACCCAGTTTTTGTTTATGATAATAGTATAACAAGGAAGAATTTTTAACTGTCAAAGTCTAATAAAATAATCATATATATATATATATATATATATATGTAAAACTAATGAATTTTGCCAAGTGAAGGCCAAATATCATATCAGTGTATTATATAAACAAGGTATTCAAAGTAGTTCAATAGGAATAAGTTATGGAGAATTGAGGCATCGCACAGCCATTTTCAGACTAAAAGTAGTCTTTGCTTTAAGAGTCTACCATTTTCAACTTGAGTCAAGTTATTTATTTTGGGCAAGACATTCATTCATTACATCCAATTAACTCTGTTTATGTTGATTTTATTTGTTTCATAGTTTTGCTTATAGAAATACATAACTATATACAAAAATATTCTTCCTTCCATGTTTTTATGTCTTTAAATAATAACATAATAAAAATTAATTGAAATAACTATAAGCAATATGTAAGTTTTTTCCCTTCAAAATGGTTCCATTACTCAAGTGAGAAATGTTGTTTGAGATGTAACAAGACCACTAGCATGTGGTGCTAGAAGCAACTTAGCAGTAGCTCATAAAAAAATACTTTCTGGGTAATCAGATTTTTCCTCAATTATTACTCTCTTCTTTAGAAGAGAGATTGGCAAATCACAGCCTTTGGACGCAATCCAACCTATGGTGTATATTTGTAAATAAAGTGTAATTGGAATACAACCACACACATTCATTTATGCATTGTTTATGGCTGCCTGACAACAGAGTTGAGTAGCTCTGTCAGTAACTACAAAGCCAAAAATATTTACTATCTGAGCCTTTTTCAGAAAATATTTGTAACTGCTGTTGTAGAATTTTCTCTCTTTTTTTGGTATTAAATATATCTGCACATAGATCAGCAAAACAGAATTGAAAATAAATAGAGCTATGCAAATTACGTCCAACAAATCTTTTTAAAAGGTGAAGAAAATTATTCAATGGAAGAAAGCCTTTTCAACAAGTGGTCCTGGAGCAATTGGATTCAGAAAAGCCAAAAAAAAAGGACCTGAACCTAGACCCCATATTTTATGCAAAAACTTAAAATTTAATTCAAAATAAATTACACACATAGATGTTAAACATAAAACTATAAAATTTTAGGGAAAAAACATAGGAAGAATCTTCAGGCTCTAGGGCCAGAGTAACAATTCTTACACTTAATGCCAAAAACATGATCCATAAAGGAAAAGTTGATAAATTGGACTTCATCAAAATTAAAAATCTTTTTTCTATAAAAGCCTCTGCTAAGAGATTTAAAAGATGAACTGTAGTCTTTGAGAAAATATTTCAAACCACATGAAGGACTAGTATCTAGAATGTATAAAGGACCAAGAATAAATATCTGAATTATGTAAAGAACTCTGAAAACTGATCAGTAAAGAATATGGGCAAAAGACAAAGAGACATTTCATCAAAGAGGGTACGTAAATGACAAATAAAATTTGCCATCTATATACTGCCAAAAAGGGTAACTTGCTGGCATGTGAAAGGATATTCATCATGATTTGCTATCAGAGAAATGAAAATTAAAAACACAATGAGTTATTACTACACACCTATCAAAATGGCTAAATATCTTGATCTGGGCAATGGTTACATGAGCATGCACATGTGGAAATTCATCTAGCTGTAAATACAACATGTGCATTTTACTGTGTAACTCTCAATATGAAATGAAATTTTGAAATGGCTAAAATTGTGACAATACCAAATGCTGACAAGCATGCATAGATATTGGATCACTCATACATTGCTGGTGGGGAAGTAAAATAGCATAACCATGGTGGAACAGTTTGGCCACTTCTTTAAAACTAAACATGCAACCACACTATGACCCAGCAATTATACTCTTAGACATTTATCCCAGACAAATGAATACTTATGTTCATTCAAAAACCTATAAGCAAATGTTCATAGCAGCTTTATTTGTAATAGCTAAAAAGTGGAAACTACCCAGATGTAGATAAGTGGGTAAAAGATTAAACAAACTGTGACACCTACGAGGAAATATTACTTGGCAATAAAAAGGAGTGAAGTATTGATACATACAACAACTCAGATAAGTCTCCAGGGAATTATGCTGAGTGAAACAAGCCCATCCTAAAAGGCTTCATCCTACAAAATTTCACTCAAAACATTCTAGAAATGGCAAAAGTATAGAGATGGAGACCAAATTAGCGTATGTTAGGGAACAGACAAGGGGGAGGAGCTGAAGGAGTGATTTTAAAAGGGTAGAATAGGTACACTTGCAGTGATGGAACTGTTTTGACTGTAATGGTAGTTACATGAGCTGATACATGTTTGACAAAATTGCATGACAAAATATAGACACACACTAGTGCATGTAAAACTGGGGATATCTGAATAAAATGAATGGTATTAATGTCTATTTCATCTTCATGGTGTTTGTACTATAGTTTTACAAGATATCTCATGGAGAGAAATCAGGTAAAGGGTACATGGGATCTCTCAGTACTATTTTTTCACAGCCCCAGGTGAATCTTTGATCATCATAAAATGAAATTTTAACTTGTTAATAAACCAGCTCTATAAAATAAAATTGGTTTTGAAATATTGTCCACCCCCTCTCTTTTGAGCAACTTTCTCTGCAAAATTTTAATATGTAATTTATTCAAGAAACATGCAGTAGGTATCCACAGAATTACACAATGACAATGTACTAAGCCCTTAGGAATGAAATTAAGACATAACTGACTACAACAGAACACTTACCAAGAAGATAGTAATAGCCAATTTCCACCCAGAAGTATCTTCAAGTTAATTAGTTATTGTGTTAATTCTGTAACTCCCAAATACTACAGAATAAGCTTATATTAAAAGCTTTAGACAGAGCCCCAGAACATGAGCTGTGAATTCAGAATGCCCGGGTTTTAATTAAGTCTTTGTGACCTATTAGCTCTGATAACTTGGGCAGTTAACTCATTTATACCTCATTTCCCTAAACTGAAATCTTGGGGTAATTAAGTAGCCATCTCAGTTTTTATGAAGATTATTTAATGTAAAGAATCTGGAACAGATAGTAGCCCTGAATTGTTCTTGTTGTCATATGTAGTAAAGAGTTGTAAAAGAACTGAATAATCCCATGGTCTCATCTATTCTTAAAAATTGGGAAATCATATTTACATAGCTCAACTAAAGCATAAACATGCACACTATTTTGTTGGCTTTTGCTAAAAGCACCCTGGACTTTCGTATTTTAAATAATACAGAATACTATAAATATTATGAAAATATATGTTGATTGAACTACTCTTAACAGCTGGAGTTGTAGTTTACATCATTATCTTTCAGACTTATTTTTAATGATGAGGAAATGAACTGAAATATTATGAAAGAGATAGTCAAATCTTACCTAAAAATTTTCTTTGCATGAGATCTTGAAAATGATAATGCTACCAATATCAGTATTCACAAAAACAGAATAGTAATTTACTTCTTTAACATATTTGAAGCAGAAACATCTGGATTTCTTTTTATTTCAACATGAATAAAATTATATTCTTATATATCATTGAACTGGTCCCTTTAAAGCCTGATGCTCTATAAAGTGCTTAGCAGATGTTTTCTGCTTACCCTCTTATTTACTTTTCCCTTTTCATTATATTAGCCTACTTTCTTTTCACTTTTCAGCTTATAGAATTATTTTTCCAGAGAAGTAATAGGTGTGAATAAAAATACGTAATAGAGCCTGACAGCACTTCATAACATTTTTTTATTTCCAAAATTCTTTGAAAATCATCATGACTCCTATTATTTGATAGGTTTGTAAAATGTGACATTATTTTATTTTATTAAAAGAATCAAGTTACCTGCACTAGTCATGTTATTTTTCATTTCTACTTTCCGATGGCAAGCCCTATGTAAAAATTGCTATTTTACCTAAGTCATACCAAGTAAATACACTAAAGGATTGTTAGGCTCCTAGTTGACTCAGCCACTGTATAAAATTACTCACAAGGGTATATTTTTTAATGCTGTTTCCAGGCTGGTTTTGAATTACTGACGTATCCACAATTCCCATGGGAAGATATTTCATAGCGTGATTACAGTATTAGAACATTTTTCCTGAAACTATATTTAAAATTTGTTCTTGTATTATAATATTATCTTATTTCTCCTCAGTTTTCTAAACACATTCTGCTTTGATTTTTATGAATTCCTCATTCAATTATGACCAGCTAATAAGTATTTAATCACTAATATTTCCTATAAAATAATTTGTATTAACTTAGTTATTCAGAGAAATAGAGAAAAGCCTAAGCATATTATTCAGAACCACAGAGAGTTGATCACATATATGATTTTTAGTGTCTGCTTAAATAATACCTATTAAGTTGACTCATTTTGCAGTTTAAGAAAAGGCACACTGTAAATACAGTAAAAAAATGAATTAGAAACATAGGACACAGGATGATTGAAAAAATAAGGAAAAATTGGCTTACCCATACAACAAATCAGCCATGAATATTAGCTCAGACTTAAACTATCAAGGCAATTGTTTTATGTATTTTTTCCTAAGAGTCGCCAAAAAATAAATAAAAACCTTCAGTCTTTCAACTTTTTTTTTAATTAATTTATTTTGTTGTCATTAATCTACAATTACATGAAGAATATTATGTTTACTAGGGTCCCCCCTTCACCAAATCCCCCCACAAGCCCCATTACAGTACTGTCCATCAGCATAGTAAGATGCTGTAGAATCACTACTTGTCTTCTCTGTGTTGCACAGCCCTCCCCGTGCCCCCTCATTATACATGCTAATCATAATGTCCCCTTTCTTTTTCCCCACCCTTATCCCTCCCTTCCCTCCCTTTCTCCCCAGTCCCTTTCCCTTTGGTAACTGTTAATCCATTCTTAGGTTCTATGATTCTGCTGCTGTTTTGTTCCTTCAGTCTTTCTTTGTTCCTATAGTCTTTGGGTTTGAGGTGAGTCTCTTGTAAGCAGCATAGAGATGGGTCTTGCTTTTTATCCATTCTATTATTCTCTGTCTTTTGATTGGTGTACTCAGTCCATTTACATTTAGGGTGATTATTGAAAGATATGTACTTATTGCCATTGCAGGCTTTAGATTTGTGGTTGCCAAAGGTTCAAGGTTAGCTTCTTTAGTATCTTACTGTCTAACTTAACTCACTTATTGAGCTATTTTAAACACTGTCTGGTCATTCTTTATTTTTCTCCCTTCTTATTCCTCCTCCTCCATTCTTTATATGTTGGTTGTTTTATTCTGTGCTCTTTTGTGCTTCCTTTAACTGCTTTTGTGGGTAGTTGATTTTATTTTTTGCCTTTAGTTAGTATTTGGTTGGTCTGCTTTCTTTGCTGTGATTTTATTTTCTCTGGTGACATCTGTTTAGTCTTAGGAGTGGTCCTAATCTAAAATACCCTGTAGAGGTGGTTTGTGGGAGGCAAATTCCCTCAACTTTTGCTTGTCTGGGAATTGTTTAATCCCTCCTTCATATTTAAATGATAGTCATGCTGGATACAGTATCTGTGGTTCGAGGCCCTTCTCTTTCATTGCATTAAATATATCATGCCATTCTCTTCTGGCCTGTAGGGTTTCTGTTGAGAAGTCTGATGAGAGCCTGATGGGTTTTCCTTTGTAGGTGACCTTTTTCCTCTCTCTAGCTGCCTTTAAAACTCTGTCCTTGTCCCTGATCTTTGCCATTTTAGTTATTAAGTGTCTTGGTGTTGTCCTCCTTGGGTCCTTTCTGTTGGGAGTTCTGTACACTTCCATGGTCTGATCAATTATTTCCTCCCCCAGTTTGGGGAAGTTTTCAGCAATTATTTCTTCAAAGACACTTTCTATCCCTTTTCCACTCTCTTCTTCTTCTGGCACTCCTATAATGTGGATATTGTTCCTTTTGGATTGGTCACACAGTTCTCTTAATATTGTTTCATTCCTGGAGATCCTTTTATCTCTCTCTGCGTCAGCTTCTATGCATTCCTGTTCTCTGGTTTCTATTCCATCAATGGCCTCTTGCATCTTATCCATTCTGTTTATAAATCCTTCCAGAGATTGTTTCATTTCTGTAATGTACTTCCGGACTTCATCCCTTAGCTCTTGCATATTTCTCTGCAGCTCCATCAGCATGGTTAAGAGCTTTATTTTTAATTCTTTTTCAGGAAGACTGGTTAAGTCTATCTCCTTCTCAGGGTTTGCCTATGTGATCTTGGTCTGTATCAATTTCTTCTGCCTTTTCATGGTGATAGATATATTTGTGGGGAGCTGGCATGTATGTTGGGTAAGAGAAAGTCCCTTCTTGCCAGTTTACTGCCTTCCTCTCCTGGGAGAACAGCGGCCTCTAGCGGCTTGTGCTGGGCAGCTGCATGCAGACAAGGCTTCTGATCTTGCCTGGCCGCTGTGCAGTTTATTTAGCTGTGCAGTTGCTGTGGGCGTGGCCTGCCTCAGGCTACTTCTCCAATGTGGCAGAGCCGCATCAGAGGGAGAACAGGCGGGAGGCTGTTTATCATGGTGAGGGGCCTCCAAGCTGCGCTGTGGGGGTTTGGGTGCCCAGAGTTCCCCGGGATTCCCAGCTGCTGGGCTAAGTGTCCTGGGGCACTTCCGTCCAACTGTGGAGTCCCTGTCCCTTTAAGACTTTCACAAAACACTCGCTTTTCTTTGTCCTGGGTGCACTGGCTGCAGAGACCCGCTCACAGGTCTTACTGTCCTGCTTCCCTAGTTTCCAGCACCCCACGTATGCACTGTGTCTGCGCTCTGGTGCAGATGGCTGGGCCTGGGTGTTCAGCAGTCCTGGGCTCCCTCTCCCTCCCCGCTCCAACTCCTCTCCTCCCACTGGTAGCTGGGGTGAGGGGCGCTCAAGTCCCGCTGGGCCAGGGTTTGTATCTTACCCCCTTCGCAATGCGCTGGGTTCTCGCGGGTGTGGATGTGGTCTGGATGTTGTCTTGTGTTTTCTGGTCTCTCTTTTAGGACTAGTTGTATTTGTTGTATTTTCAAAAATATATATGGTTTTGGGAGGAGATTTCCGCTGCTCTACTCACGCCGTCATCTTAGAATGCTTTTCAGTCTTTCAACTTTTGATGAATATTACTGGTACAAATAAGCAATACAAATTTGTAAACAGATAAATCTCCAAGTGTAAAATCATAATATATATAATCTGATGCAAGTGCTTGGGGGAGGGGGGTGCGGGGGTTGGTAGAAATCATTTTCACCAAAGAAAATGACCAGTACTGTGAGTTATAAATGATAATATTTTATGTAGGCAAAAAACAATCAATGAATCAAATCTTAGTTAAAAACTTTATAAGAAAAATTCATATTAATGAAAAGAATGCTGTTAAATTTAAAATGGAAATGGCAAAATTGTGAATGGTTAGCCATGCAGAGAAAATTGATCAACAGACTAAACTGACATAGTTACATCTATTCCCCCAGATATATTTCTCCCCAAACACAAAAAATAATCAGTTTGGTAATAATTCTGATTAAAATATTTTACATGCATGAACAAAAGGCAAAATGAACATAGTATCAAAATCTGAAGATAAATACCCATTAGCTAAAAACAGACCAAAATAATCTATTTCTGTAAACATGTAATAAAGACCTGATTTGCAAAAACAAAAATAATTATTTTGATAGGACTCAAGACAGAGCCTACTATTCACTATCAATTCACTTAAGAAACATTTGATGAGGGTCTTTTGTCAGTGTTTTCTGGGTAATAAGAAGCAAATTGCTGTCAGTATGGATGTAAAAATCTGTTAAGCTAATAGCAAATTGTATACTGTAATTATAATAAAGCTTCTTTTAAAAAAAGCCATGATATTTATGGGAGTGCTTCTTAAAAAGTTTACAGATATTTTACAAGCCTTTGTGGTTCACAACACATTTTCATAAAAACATGTTCAAGTGATTCTCCTAAAACCTATTTTTAGGTTAGAAATAATTTAGATCAGAGATACGTTTAAAGTCAATGTCAGGTCTCCTTATTTCAAATCCTGGCTCTTCTCATTACTTATTTTTGATTATTACATTAACATCCAACTGCTTTTTATTGTATTTCATAATTCTATTCTTCTTATATATTGATTAAAAACTCACATGTTACATAAACAATTTAATAATTTTAGAATTACTTTTGGGAAACAGAAACAAAACAAAGATTAAATAAACCTTTCCTATTGACAAATCTAATCTAATATACATTTTATATTTAATAATAAGACTGCAGTTTGTGTTTACAAAAATCAGTGGATTAAATAAAGGTTGAGAGAACTGAATACATTTTCTAAAAGTACTGAGCCAGATGAAAACAAAGAACCCTCTCCCCTACTTGTAAGACTCTTACGTTGTCAGGTCCTGTACTGGAAGGTTTTTCCTTAATCACCACCTGTAAGTTTTAGATAATGAGAAGTTACACTTGAACTAGATGATACGGTAAGGATAACTCCAGGTAGGAGGTGTATTTATTCTGGACCTTGAAGACTGTATAAGCTTTAAAGAAGAAGAGATTTGGAGATTTCAGACTGAAGTCAACTAAACAAAAAGTTAAGAAAATCATGGGCTGTACCTGGGCAAGAGAAGTAATTCAGTTCAATAATGTATTGAAAGACTGAGACCATAGTGTGAAAAACCTTGAATGTGAACTCTCCACCCCAAACTTAAAAATTTAACTATACTTACACTTATTTTCACATCACTTCTTCCAGACTCAGGAGGAAAACAAAAACAAAAACAAAAACCTTTCTCCGTATATAAATAAATGCCTCACCTACTTTTTATCACATCTGACCAATTCTAGAATCAAGTTTCATCAGTTATTCCTTATTTTCCTTATACCTTAGACCTCTTTTTTGCCTACCAGGTTGTTTGTTCACAAATTGCAATCATGGTTCAGTCACCTCCGTTTCAAACAAACAAATCAATCCAACAATACTCCTTTATTTAGACTCTTGGCTTTTAAAAGCAATCTTCTCACAGGAGAAGTTTACTAGTGCCGCTCCTTTACCTCCCGTCCGTCTTGGTCCCCTAGCGGTCAGGCTAAAGCTAGTCTGGCAGAGGTCACCATCCAGGATACTAACTGCCAAATGCGACTGACTGTTCTTGCTTCTCTTCTCAGTTAATCACTCTGCAGAATTTGACGCTAAATTATTCCACTCCTAAAAGTCGTTCACATCTTGCCATACATGGCACTGTTCTCCTGACTCCTATACAGCATCCAGGCCATTCTTTTTCAGGCTTGTTTGCTGTCCCCTCCACCTCTCCTTTCCTGACCTGTTAAGTGCATTGCACTTACAAAAACCAGGATGCAAACTGTGACCCACGACATATTATGTATATAGAGATAAATATTCAGCATATGCACAATGTAAGTTGTGTTTATGTGTAAGATACGATTGAAAAATATATATACCAAAACGTTAGCAAGCAGTGGAGATGTTCTGGATGAATTTCACATTAATCTTTTACTATGGTTATTTAATATTTTTGCAATTATCGTGTATAAATTTTAAAATTAGAGAGTCCAAAAAATCGATTATATTTATATGCTCTTCAATTATATTTCTATGTTGATGATTTCCAAACTCTCTCAAGCCTAGATTTTTTTCCTGAATTTCAGACCCAGATGCCCCATAGTCAAAATCAACTCTGGCTCTTCATTCTTTTGTGCTTCAACAGTCCCCGGAATCGTAACTTTCTCTAGGTAAGTACTTTGTTGCACTATATGTTTACATGTTTGTAATTTATGAAATGTAGAGCTCCATGCTTATTCACGTTTCTGTTCCTAGTGCCCATCCTAGTGCCTTGTAAATAGACTATAGTTCCTGAATTGGTTAACTGAATAAACCAAAATGATTAGCCTTTATTCTGTTTGGTGTAGGGAGTTACTGAAGTGTTTTTAGTTAAGGAGTTCAGATTTGTAATTTAAGATTGTCTGGAAGTATGTAAAAAAAAATGAAATAGAAGTGGAGAGTTTAAAAAAGAGGAGTGTAAAGAGTCACATAAACTCTTGGTACCAATGACAGAACCTTTCTGGTGAAGTGGTAGCCCCAGGGAATAATAATAAAAAAAAGCATGTCACGTTTCTTATACATTATAACTTTTAAAGGTGTAAGTATTTAGTGTAATGAGAGGGTGTCTAGTAATTCTAAAATAAATCTTTGCTGCCATCTTGTGGAATAAAAGGAACATTTATATTTTATAATAATGTTTAAGCATTGCAAAACGGAGTCCATAATTACCCATAATTAGGTTGTTTTTGTAAAAAGAAATAAATTTCAACTTAACCCTTAAACATTTAATAAGTATTCCTTCTGCTACTTTCTTGCAAACTTCCTTTTCAATCTACATGGCTTTATATCTTTTTGGAGTCTAATATTGTTTTATTAATAGTAATACAAACATTTCTATTTTTATATTTAGTTTTCTTTCTGTTTTGTTCCAAATTCTGCAAGCTAAAGAAAAACTTCAGTGATAATTTAATTGTAAGTTTACCACCTTTTAGTTCTTTTCCTATTTAGAACATATAAATTCATTCACTTTATTCAACAAATATTTATTGATTGCCTATTTTGTGTCAGTCATTGTTCTAAAATGCATTCAGGATATAATAGTGAATAAAGAAACAAAAATCCCTGCCTTCAAGGATATTATGTTTTAGTTGGATATATAAAGTGGATTTGTATGTCTTGACATTCTCTAAAAACATGTCTGTTACTTGCTATTATAAACTGCATTAAGTTTCCAGTTTGGAGGGAAGGAAGACAAAGAAGAAACAATCACTAAAATGGGATTTCTTTTTAGAAAAAAATATAGTCTAGAATATTCTAAAATTAGGACCATAAGTATAAATTTGCTAAAATGAGAAGTCTTAATGATTATTCATTTTTATAAGATTATAGGAAAGTGGGCCACAAATGAGTCAGCAAATGTTTAAATTTTGCTGAATTTTTTCAAATACGGACAAATCAAGTCATTTAGCACTCATAGGCACCATCTAAAGAGGCAAAGTTTAATGAAAATTGAAATTGTTTAGAAAAGCTGACATTGTAGACAATAAAGGAAATGTAATTTTATAAAAATGTCAGCAATTATTACATAAGGATATCATTCTTCCTAATGAACAACAGCTCCAACCTTCAGCCTGTGAAGTTGTCTTTTCTTTTTCCATTAATAGAGTATTTAGTCCATAAAATTCTGAAATGTGATGAGCTTCACTTTTTGTTAGTGTTTTTTACAAGATATTCATTGAAAATGCACATAGTTCAACATATTTCAATTTGTTTCAGCCCGGGTCTTCTTCAAAAGCACTGCCGGAGACAAAAGCTTGTGAACTGTTTCTATTAACTATTAACCATTATAGTTTATTTTAGCAAATTATCTGAAAGGAGTGAGAAACTGAAAAGAGGAGGGAAGGAAGAAAATCAACTCCTAGGCATATTATTATTACTGTTGCGGTAAGTAGCTGGGGCTCAATTCCCCTAAGTCTAGTAGAATACACCTCAACATTGTCCACCTCAGGAGCATTTACACACCAGTCCCCAAATGGAAATTGGTCAAGGTTTACACCGTTGAATGTTTACCCCTCCCACTTCCAGATTTGGCAAGCAGCAGAGTGGTTGACTGGGATTCGTAGCAGGCATTTCACATTTTGTCGCCAGAGAAGCGTGGGTCTGGAGAGCGAAAGGTATGTAAGGCTCTAATGAAATCAGATGTCAGGGGACATCTCAATAAGTGAAGTAAAATGATGGGCCAAGAAAATATAAAGTGGTTATTACCTCCCATTCTGTGATGTTATTAAAACTAATAAGGACACCATCTTAGATGGGAATAAATAAATGAGATTTTATCATAAGAAAATGTACTTCACAGTTTTGATACGAGAATTTAATAAATTACTGCCATTGGGATTGATGCCTATAACAGAAATTCAAATACGGGTAACATTACAAAAGTTATTCCCTTCAAATAACTCTGTGTGTCCAAGGCATGTGCAAGCTAAAGAGTATAAACATAAATGTTTTTTAATATACAAAATTATCATCTCTGGTTATTTATGTTTTATTTCCTCCCTTGTTTTTGTAGAGATAAATTTCAATGTATTCTTGTTTGTAACCTTTGATTTTTAAAATTGCAGTTCTCTAAGGACTTCAATAGCTGAAAGGTTGTTGGCAATCAAATTTATTAACTATTTCAGTTAAAGATATTCAGTTTATTGTAAAAAAAAGTAACCAAATATTAAAAGAATCACTTACAAAATATGAATGCTATTACAAGACATTTATACTGATTTACAGAGTAGTGAAATAAGTTCAGGACATTTCTAAAAGTTTGATTGATGCAGAGAAGCCAAAAGAAAAACATAGCCTGCCAACATGAGTTCTTTCTTTCTTTCATTTTTTAGTTTTTGATTCAACATGGACTACATCATACACCCACACAAATTCAGCTATTTTATGCAAAAATATTTGCAAATGCTGGCAGAGTTCTCTTCTAATGAGCACACCATCACAGCCTAAGTAAATAAGTAAATAAAATTATACAAAATAATATAAAATTAACAAATTAAGTAAATAAAATTGTACATGCACCACAACTAATCCCAAGGAGATCTCTGCTTCATAAATTTCTTAATTTAGTGATCACCGTTTGTGCCATGATGTTGTGTCCCAACATAATTGGTATTTATATTGTTACCAGTGAACATAAATAATTTCATTTTCAATGTGGAACTTTTTAATTAAATTTACAGTCGCATTCGCTGTATTGTCAGATGTTCAACCTTTACAAAAAGCAGCACAGAAATCAGACTATGAAGTGATGTAAATTCCCAAAAATGTTTGAAAACAAGTGTGAACCAAGATTCAAGACTTTTATAACCACTCCAGCCCTCCTTCAAGTTTCAAGCCTATATAAAAAGCTATTTTAAACATGGAAGAACTCAGGGGATACTGTTTTGTAGACTATTCCTGCCAACACTACTAGAAGACAAGTTTCATCTGACCACAGAATGACAGAAAACCTCAGCCAAAACACTGGTGGTAACAAATGAATATATTTTAACGTATTATGAATAAATGAACTTATATATGTTTTACAAATGTATATTTACAAATGTATATATGTTTTATAAATGTATATTTACAAATGTATAAATACATAATATTTAAATAGTAAAGCTAAGCTTCAAAGTGGAAGACTAGTACATAAATGTTTCTCTTACAAAGTAGGAAAAAAATAAAATGACAGGGAAGAAAGAAAAGTGTAATTATCTCATTGATTGCACTGTAGGAAACAACAAAACATATAAGTCAGTTAATTCTGATAAACTGAGCAGGAAAGCCTAAGTAAGAAAAAAAGGAAGAAGTAATTATACACAGGTCTTGGTATACAGGGAACCACTTGAACAAAAATTCAGAAGTTTCTATACACCAAAATAAAGACAAAATTAAACGAAACAAAACTTGGGTGATAAAATTTGTCTGTTTCAGTACTCTATTCAAATTTCTTTGTCCTTGTGGATTATTTATGCTTTCATCACAGTCGTAGTAGGAACTGAGAAGAAAATGGAGGTAAGTGTGTATATTCAATATGCCACGGCTAATCAAAATAATTAAGTTCACTTTTAAAGCTCTGAGATTGGGCTTCCTGCTGTTAGAGAGGTAGGTAGCTACAACAGGTCTACAAATAATCCTGTGGTTACTCATACTCATAACTGTCCAGGAAGAAGGATGTAAGCTGATTGCTCATTGCAGACTGTGCCATGTCTCCAACCTGGGGCAATGGGTGGAGGATGGTACATTTACCTACCTGGTTTACCTACTTCTATCCAGTTTCCAAAGGTCTTCACTGCAAATAAGTTATAATTTCAAGTTCATTTTCTAGTCTACCAATTCACCCCAATGTACTTCTAATTTGATTATTCAATCTAATTTTATGCATAGGAAATATATGCTCTGATATTTAAAAGCTATGTTACCACTGGAAATTTCAAATACTTAAATACCTAGTCCTCAGAGTCCTGTGATTTGGGAATAATAAGAAAAGTACACAAAATATAAATGTACTCCTTTATGAATCACTGTAAAGTCAATGTCCACCACCTAAAGAAATGAAATACACCAGTACCTCAGAAACATTCTGCTTTCCTAATCCCACACACCCTCACCTCCCTGAAAATACCCTTTATTCTAGCATTGTTGGCAATAACTTAATTTTCTTTGTGGCATTATCGTGTTAGTGCACATTCTTAGAAATAACAGCTTGTTTATGGCTTTTTTCACTTAACGTTGTGTTGTAAAATTCATCCATTTCGTTGTGTGTATTTGTAGTTCACTCATTCACATTTTTGAATAGCATTATTTTGTATGGCTAAACCATGATTTATACATACCATTTATAGTTAATATTTGAAGTATTTTGTTTTTTGCCTTTTATAAGTAATAATCCCTTGAACATTCTTGTGTTCGATACTATTAACATCTATAATATTTATACAAAATTCTTTAAATTTTACAGAAGAGAACATAGAAGCCAAGAAAGATTTCCTGAAATGATTAATTTCAGGATTAAACTAACTACTATATTGCAGAGTTAGGATATGAATCCTTGTCTGACTCCAGAACCCCATTTTAAACAATTCTATAGCACTGCTTTCATGGCATGGAAAAAATCTCAAGATACTACAGGAGCCTGTGTATTGGAGGGGCAGGTTCTGGAAGCTGGATTTAAAGTATATCAACTACACATGTTACCACCACGAACTTTCTCAAACAGTTGGTGGTAGTCAGCCCTGGAATGTGGGAATGGAGGTGGCAGTGTGACGGGGAGTGGAGCAGAATGCACTCTGTACTTTTTTGCTTAATGATTTAATTTATAGTTTATTAAAATACCCCCAGAAATGAACATAAACTTCCATATGCACTGTGACTCCAATTCCTTAAGTTTTTTTCTTCTTTTTTTAATCTCTCATACCAGTAAATGCCTAGAAAGACAAACCACTGGAAATTAATTTTATCAGTTATCTTAGTGATTTGGTACTGATTGCTGGGTGATGAAATTATTGTTGATTTTATTCTTAATGTAAAATTATCTACTCTAAGCATTTATTTTCTGATTGTAAGATGTGATAGTTTAAAAACTGATCGTAAACATTAAAACTATTTAAAAGAGTTAACTTATTAATAATCTTGGTAATGCTGCAGTGATGGGAGGATACTCAAGACAATGGATTTGGCAAGAAGGAAAACAAACAAACAAAACTGTCTAAACCTCTCCATCTCTCCATTTCTAATTATGTAAGATTAATTCCTGTGGTCTATTCCTCCTATGCATGGCTGGTGAAAATCCAAATTGGTACCATTTGGAAACAGTTGGCAATGTATACCTTTAAAATCTTAAAATTATTTCGAAAGATTATACCTCTTTACTCCAGTACTACCACTTCTCAAATATTATACTGGGGGGACTCTGAAATAAGAAAAACAACATACAATAATCAAGTTGGTTATTGATGCTTCTGTATAGTTAAATCGGTGAAATTAACAGAATGGTTACAGCGCAATTTATTCAACAGAACGCTACTTCATAATGTTGATTATGAAACAATAAGAGTTTAAGTGGAGGAGAATGTAACATTGTATATGTCTATATTGGGATTGCTACATAAAAATATAATACTTCTCGATATAACGAGAGAAAGGGAATACGGAAAATGAGAAGCCTTTCTTATTGGGGCAGGTGGATTTCAGTCCATCTTTAATTTAACAGTTGGGATCAGTAGAAACATTGTATAGTTTTTTACTACATCCTCTACTTAAAAAACTACTGATACTGCTATTTTAAGATTGTTGTGGATCCCTGTTATCTCGAAGGGTTTGCTGTTTCAAATGACCCGACCCAAATTTGGGAAATACACAAGTTGGAGTTGGTGGTGTTTGCGTGTGCCTGTTAATGTATTACTACACACCTTTCATCATGCACGTGAAGAAATCTCTTACTAGAGGTTCCAGGTTGGAGCATTAGGTATGGAAAAACTGATAAAATGGAAACTAGTAAGAAAAAGTTACAATTACCCCCAGAGTCTTAGAGCAATAGTGACCGTTTCTAGCACTGTATTTTATCAACACTTTCCTTTGATATTCTGATTTTTAAGTGTTTTCTGTTTCCAAAGTGATTTGACTTCAGTTTCAGTCATGTATTGCAATTGCTTCGATGCCTACATTTCTTAAAGGCGACAAGAGATCAGGCAGTGGAGACACAGGGAGATCTGTCCACTGTTCCTCTCGCCCTTCACCGGGCACCCACGTTCTATGCCGCGGTTCGGAAATACTGCACGATTCTGCACTTATTCTCCTGCACCTAGGAGGCAAACTTATCGACAACGTTGTGTAATCACAGTCTCAAGAGGACGCTGAACTGCGGGGACCGGGGCGCAGGGTGGCTACTTGGCGGCGCGAGGCAGTGAGGAAATCTGGGGCGAGCACGGGTCTCTCGGATGCTGTCAAGGTTTCCCTTCTGCAAAGCCCCAAGCTCGGTCTCGACTCCAGCGCCGCCCGCCGCAGTCCGAGGTCCACCACCCCGCTCTCCGCCGGCCTCCCGCTGCTCCCTCCGCCTCTGCCCGTCTCCTCTGCGCCTGCGCCACCGGAAAATTCGCGAAGGTTCCTGAAGCGGAACCCGGCCGTTTCCGGGAGCCGGCAATCGTCCCCGCCGGCACACCGGTGTTGCTACCGGAGAGAGGGAGGCGCGCGGGCTAGCGGTTCCCGGCCTTGGGTCCTGACCTGTAACGGTGGGAAGAGAAAATGGCCCTGCTGTGCTACAACCGGGGCTGCGGGCAGCGCTTCGATCCCGAGACCAATTCCGACGGTGAGAGAAGCGCGCCGCCGGCCCCGCCTCGCCCTCCACCGCGCCGGCGGACGCCCTTGGGCCCCAGCCGCGCCGCGCCGCCGCCGGCCGGTCCCTCCGCGCAGCGGCCTCTGCGCCCTCTCCGCAGCCGCCGGCCCGCGGTCCCCCGCACGTGCGCCCCGCCGCCCGCTCCCCTGGGTCGCGGGGCGGCAGAGCATCGTCGTCCCCGGGCCCCCCGCCGCCAGGCCGGGCTCCCGGGAGAGCGGAAGGCAGCGCGGCGCCGCTGCGGTTGGTGATGCGGAGATTGCGGGGCGGGCAGGCGGATCCCGGCAAGGAAGTTGGGCCTCGCTGATCCATTGTGGAAATGTCATTGTCTGAAAGCCTGCGGTGGATTTGTGCGGCCGGCCCGCTGTTACAAACTTGCTTTTAGAAAGTGGTGTTGGTTAGCAAAATGATTTTGTATCCCAACGTGAAGTTTGTGACACGTGGACCCGGGTGGGTGATTCATTCGTTAGCCTTTACTTAGTAGAAGTGTGTGTTTCATTGTTTTGCTGTAGCTTTGCCAAATTAATGCCATCATACTGTGTTCAGGATGTGACTGAACGGCCTCTACAGCATGTAAGTGTACACCTCAGGATGTAATGTGGAAGTGCCTAGACTAGGTGAACGATTGAAATGGTCAATGGATTTTGATTAGTGAATGAGATGAAAAAGGAAGTTGATTCCTTGAACATCGTGGGAAGGGACAACACGTTGTCAAATCCAGCTAGCATTTATTGTGTGTTTTCTGTATGCCAGACAGTGGTCAGTCACTTTTCTACATCGTCTCATGTACACTTAACAACAGCCCTGTTATGAATGCGTTGTTAGACCCATTTAATAGGGAAGTCGAGTTCAGCGTGGCAGCAACGTGGTTCTGCATTGTAAGGAAGATTCAGGTGGATGCTGTTTTGGAATCCTTTTTACCTCTCAGATGTCTTGAAATGTTTTTCTTGATATACAGGTGAATTGGTGAATCACTTAAAATAAGACCATGGGCAGGATTCCAAGAAAATGATAAATCCAGTCTGTACAGTATTCAAGATACTGCTGTTGACATTTGTATGGTACCAATTTCAAGTTATTCCAAGGGAAAACTGAGATTTCAGCAGATGACAAAATTCAGGAAGGAAGGGTGTTAAAGCTCTTTGTTTTTGGTAGCCTGTGTGAAAAGTAAATTACCTTAAGGTCTGCACATATTTCTAATTTCTACTTTAATATTAAATGGGAAAGACCTCTGCTTTGTTGCATGGGGCAATATAAGGAGTTATACCAGCCTAAAATTAAGGGGAGATAAGGCATATTTCTGTACATTAACGCAGTGTGTTAAATGGTAAGAGTGCATACAAAAGAGATACTGCGGAGGCACGGAAAGCCAAAAGGGTAAGCAGTGTCAGGGATTGTGTGCCAGCTACCAGAATCAGCAAGGGGCTCCGGTAAGGTTGCTGAAAGTTTATTTGATTTAGCAAAATGGGTATTTTAGAGATTTAGCATACTAATATTCCAATTAAGTTGGTTGAATGGAAAGTTAAGAAAATGAAGATAGGGAGTAGAAGACAAGAACTATTAGCAAACTGTGGACTTGGTTAGGAGAAAGTTTTGTAGAATAAGAGAGGGGTTTGACCTTACCTATTGGCTAAAGTAATAAATAAAGTAATCAGTAAGCTGACACCACATTTTAGTGTGAAATACAAGCTAAATGAGTGTTCAGAGGAGACATGGTTAGTAGATTACATATGTTAAACAGTTACTCTGGGAAAAACACGACTTCACAGCTTTTTTTTAATCCACATTTATAAGAAAACCAATCAGCTGGACATAGAGCCATAATTTGAACCAGGGTCAGACCCAGTATTAACAGCCCTTGCCTCTTAACCACTACCGTGTTGCAGCTTCTTACCCATAAAATACTACTTCGAGCAAAACTGGGAGAACTGATAAACGTTAGAGAGGAAAATGTCCATCAGCTTCTTATTTACTTTTTAAAGCAGTGAATCTCAAGTTCTTACCATGCTAAAGTTATATGGGTACGAGCTGACTCACACCTGCTACCTTTCTGTCAAAACTGACCATTACTACTATTATGCTTCTTACTGTATTACGTGTTACGCATTTAATGCCTCTGCACATAAACTGGTATTTGAAAAACTCTGCTCTCTATTTTGATTCTCTTCTTAACTTACACCTCTACATATTTATTTCTACTTTGAATCCCCTTTTCCAGCCCTTACTTCTACTACCCTTAATGAATAGCTTCTTCCTAATCCATGGGTTTGCCTACTGTAAAGTGAAAAATGAAAATGAAAAATACCATGAAAATACCTGCCACTTTCTTGTTCCATTAGTTAGCATAGTATCTATGTAACATCTGGTAGGAAACTGTATTGGCTGTTAATACCGGGGTAGGGAGATTTTTCTAAGTACCAAGAATTAATTGCTTCAAGGCAACACCAGGATTCAGAGGTAGTAGTTGAAAGCTGAGCAGACATGAGAGGTTGATCAAAGTAGCCTTGTAAAAAAAAATGGCACAGTTGTGGAGATGACCTGTTTTTTCTAAGCTCCTGGTTCTGTCTAACCAGGGAATAAATGTGTCTGTTCCTTTTTTTTTTAACATAATATTACGTATTGCGAACTGTAATAAGCCTATTTGCTTAAGACAGTTAAGTAAAAAACTGATGGTAAAATAGGAAGGATTAGGGAAATAACAACAACCAGTGACAACCCTGAAAATAGACTGTAGAACTTAAGCTTCCTTTAAATGATGTTTGCGTCTAGGTATTGATACCTCTTTAGGAAAGTCAAGTTAGCAATTCGATACTACATCACTTTTAAAAATTTTGAACATATTCTTCCAGATACCTTTTTAGAGAATCTCTTGGTCATCCTTTATGGATCAGTGCACATAAGAACACAAGTTGGATGGTATTTTTTGTAAAAACAGAATTCAGAGATGACGGTCAACATCTGGGAACTTGAAGTTTTGGTACCAAAGAAATTTTACTAGAAGGTTAGAGGAACACAGAATATAATTTACGATACTTGAACTTTCAGTATTATTTTTATCTTTAGCTATTATACTCTTGAATTAGAATTCTATTACTATTTTAATGTAGTGTTACATTAAGCACTGTGTGCCATGCATCAAACCTTGAGCATTAGTGAATTTTTTAAGGAAAAGAGAAGTATTGCCTGCGTTTGGAAAAAGGATTAAATGTTAACATCTGAAGGAAGTAATGATTTTTCTTCATTATAAAGTGATATATTTTTCCCTGTTCTGACCAGATGCTTGCACATACCACCCAGGTGTTCCAGTTTTTCATGATGCATTAAAGGTAGGAACTTGATATATTTCAGTCTTTTCATATTTGTGTTGTAAATTTAAGGGTATAACACTAAATCTTAATTTTCTCAGCTTGTGACTTTATGCTTTCTTAATGACCATTTTGGGGTGCTTTAAGCAAATATTCCTCTAACAGCAAAGACAGTAGATGATGATCACAAGGGCTTTTCCAGTTATAAAATTGTGTAATTTCTACCCCCACTATATTCTATATCCCTTATTTCTTCATTTTCCTGATTTTGAGGGGAATAAAAGCAGTTGTATTGAGTCTTAATCTCTCAATCTGTCAGGCAGCTGCTATCTAATAACAGCAGCTATCTGAACTTTAGGAAAGATTATTACAAGCACTTAATGGTGCCTATCTCAGGATGGACATGTAAGTTTAGGGTAAAACTAAGTGGAAAAGATGTTACCTGTGTTCTACCTGTACTTGATGTTCTGGAGAATTAGAGAAATAATAGAACGCTGTTAGACCAGGTTTTTTCATGGTCAGTTTATTGATCCTTTAAAATTTGTAATACGGTATATTTTCCATTGTGTGTCTCAGAAGAAAATGTTGCAGTTAGGCTGCCATGGTTTGAGGTGTTGCTACTTTTGTTCTTAGGAACATAAACAGTCTTAATATGTTTAAATATTGCTGATGTCATTGAATTTCTAATTTCGCTTCCCAGGGAGTATTTGGACCTTTTTGGCATTTAATTATTAGATAGCGAAGTGTAAACAAAGTTGTACAGTAGCTATCACATTTATGTTAGTCTGGTTAGTTCTAAGTAAAGAAAACCAAACAAACATTCACTGGGGCAAGTTGAGACCTGACTCCTCCTCGTGTCTTTTTAGCCTCTTTATAAATTTACGGGAATAGAAGCTGTGTTTCTCTGAGAATAGTTATTATTGCAGGAGGTGGGGGGATTTTGTATTCCAGATCTGCTGTTCATTGATAATTTTTCTTCCTGCAAACCTTCCTCCCTCCCTCCCTCCTTTCCTCCCCTTCTTCACCTTCTTCG